>NW_025814834.1:117262325-120169825 GCF_022079265.1 Lynx rufus
CTAAATGACTTACCCAAGGGATTCAGCTAGTTAAAAACACAGCTGCAACTAAAACCTATCTCTTCTGAGTGAGCCAACAGGCTTTTGCTACAAAGATGATCAAGAGAGAAGAAGGCTGAAGACAAAGACGACTGAAGGGCAGTGGTGTACAAAACTGGAGTTGGGAGTCAAAGATGAGAACGCTTTTTTTTTTTTTTTTTTTTAATTTTTTTTTTCAACGTTTATTTATTTTTGGGACAGAGAGAGACAGAGCATGAACGGGGGAGGGGCAGAGAGAGAGAGAGACAGAATCGGAAACAGGCTCCAGGCTCTGAGCCATCAGCCCAGAGCCTGACGCGGGGCTCGAACTCACGGACCGCGAGATCGTGACCTGGCTGAAGTCGGACGCTTAACCGACTGCGCCACCCAGGCGCCCCGAGAACGCTTTTTAAAACCCAACTTGTAATATACTTCAGTTGAAACCATCTCTAGGTTAGGCCTCAATGCTCTAGACCTGCACTGTCCAATACTGTAGTCACAAGCCACGTACACTATTTAAACTAAAATTATTAAAACAGAATAAAATTTAACATTCAGTCTCTCAGTTGTATTAGTGCAACTCAGTTTTCAAATGCTCGACGGTCACAAGTGGATAGTGGCTACTGCATGGACAGCACAGAGAACATGTGCTGTCCATTGTCACATGAAGTTCTATTGGATAATAATTCTCTAGAGCCTTGATTGAGTAATCTAGACATTACCTGGAGGGTTCAGTTGGGCTGGATGTTCAACAAGATTTGTGATTCCAAAATAATCTTCTCTCTTGGGATTTTCCTCTGTACTAAAATTGGAGGAAGAAGGGAAAACAGGATATGTGGGTAGAGACAATTCTAAGAGAGAAGGAGTCTCAGAAACACAATGAAAAAATGCACTCTCTATAACATTCTAGCACCTTTTAGTGTGCATATCCACAACATGTAATTGTATTACACATAATTTTCAAGATGAGAAAACTGGGTCCACTAAGGTTGGACATACAATCCACATCAGTCACTCTCAACCTTTTTCTACCCTAATATCCCTGATGGATGGATGCCACATTCTTTCACTAATAACAATAACTCCCTGGGACAGTGGTTGACAAAGGAAGGGTTAAGGGGAAAGACTGAGATACAGTTTCCTAAAGCCATGGATCAGAATTATAGAACGGATATAATTAAAGCTCTCCAAGTGTTTCTCAAATGATTTCATTCTTTCCCTCATCAATTAAGACTCCTTCCTCTCTATTGTAGGACTGGATCTTTAAGAAATGTAAAAGCCTATTATAGGTAGCAAAAAAAATAATAACCACGTATAACAAAAGCAAATATAAACTTACATCCTTTCTCTTTTAGATCATTTGTGCCTTTTCCTTCCCATGTTAACCTTAAAAACTAAAAATAACTTATTCAACATATTTACAAATATAAGAGCCTGTATATGGCTACCTATTTCACTAGGATTTCATAATTTTACTTAATGCATGAGTATTATCTCTCTCAATAAAACTCTAGCCTTATTAAAAGGTATTAACTAACAAACTCACAGGTCAAAGCCATTGGGGATGATGTAAGAGTCCCACCACTCAATTTCAGGGATATCTCCTTCCTTTAGTTCTTTTTTAGGAGCAATGAGGGCCAGCCTAGTGGAAGTATGGATGCCTGTTTTTCGAGCTGCCTGTGAGATCTCTGCCTGCAGCTTCTCCAGTTGAGCCTAAAGACAAGATAAACAAAGATGGGAAGATAAATTGGAGTCACAGAAAACAGGGAAATAGTAGAATCCCAAATTTTAAAGTACTCCCTTGTTGCACTCTTTATGCCTAATGCAAAGAATTCATAACTTCTGAAAACTTAGAAGAAAAGAGGCATTCTACTTTATCCTTTACTTAGTTGATTTACATACAACTACCCTTATCACCATCCTTCACCCCACAGTGTGTGCCTGCGGCAAACACACAGAAATGGAATTCTATGAAAACTCCATTCTGAGAATGAAAACAAGAAGCAAAACTCACCGGATATAGAGTCAATTCAACTCTCAAGGTGTATGGATTATCTGCAGTAAATGTTATATTACCAGGCTAGCTTTCCTCAATCACGCAGAGGGTTCTGAATTGTTTCCCTCCACTGTCTGTATGTGAATTTTCAAAGTCAATTTTATTTCCACTTAAGTAGAATGGAATTAAGACAAATCAGCTAAAATTCAAGTATCCCAGGAATAAAGCAGTTTAAAAATTAGTCATTGAGGGGCACCCTGGGTGGCTCAGCTGGTTAAAAGACTGACTCTTGATTTCAGCTCAGGTCATGATCCCACAGTTTTGTAACTTTGAGGCCCACACCCGGCTCTGCGCTGACCCTGCTGAGGTTGCTTGGGATTCTCGCTCTCTCCCCCTTCCCCTGTTTGCGCTGTCTCTCTCAAAATAAATAAATCAAAAAGAAATTAGTCATTGCTTTATTACTTGTGTATCTAATTGCCTAAAACTTTGAGAATTGAGTTGGCAGTATTTTAGGACTGTATTAAATTTCCTTTGTCACCTTCCTACCTTCTTTGAAGTTCTAGGTTATATTCTTTTTTTTTAAGATTTTGTTTTTAAAGTTTATTTACTTATTTTGAGAGAGACAGACACTGTGTGAGTGAGGGAGGGGCGGAGAGAAAGAGGGAGAGAAAGAGCATTCCAAGCAGGCTCTGCGCTGGCAGTGCAGAGCCCAAAGCGGTGCTTGAACCCACAAAGCCGCGGGATCATGACCTGAGCCGAAACCAAGGGTCAGATGCTTAACCGACTGAGCCACCCAGGCACCCCTGAAGTTCTAGGTTATATTCTAAACCACATACCTTTGTCCGTAATCGTTGGGCAATCTTCTCAAATTTGCCCTTGTCATGGAATTTAAAAGTGCGTCTCTGGCGCTGGGAAGGGGCAATTGAGACTCGAGGGTCAAAAAAAGTATTAGACTCCATGTCTTCTGATGGCTTTTCTTTTAGCTGTTGTTTGAACTGTTCCCTTTTCACAGCACGAATATTGGCCTTCAGAGTGGGCATGCGATGTGTCAGCTCAATCTCTTTGCCTGTTGCATCTACAGTGCGACCTTGCTCGTCGAGAATCAGTGGTGTAGGTTTAGTTTGATCTTTTAACTCCACCTTCCTGAGAAACAGCCCACAAAGAAATAAATGCCATATGGGACAATAAATAAGGCAAACAAGAAACAAACAGAAAATGAATCAAATCAAACCAAACAAAGAGAACTAGGTTACACACAATTCTAGGGAACATAAACCCATCTGTAACACCGTGACTGAAAACATCAAACTGAGTATGTGAGTACAGAGTAAAATCGGATGAAATGAATTTATATATTACATTGATAAGAATTTGCAAGCCAATCTTCACTCCAGAATTTCTGAATCAGACATAGTATGCCAAACCAATTGTAGGCGCTAAAAATAAAGTCTATCATCTTTATCCAGTTGTAGAGAACTCTCAGATCTGGTATCATTCACTGAGGTCTAATGGATATAGTTCTGAGTTAGGAACCAGGAGACCGGTTCTATTCCTAGCTCAACAACAGATAAAGAATCTTAACCTCAGTTCTACCAATTATAAAAAGAAGCTAATAAATTCTGCCACGAGCAAGCTAAGAGAATTCAATTGGTATTTATTAAGCACACGTAAGAAATATGAAACTGTAAGAAATGATTTAGGTTCCTTGGGAGAAAAGGATCAGTAACATTCAAAGGTATTTATTGCTTCTCCAGCTTCAGAAATACTAAGGGGTTCCACGAAACAGATACTCACGGGGGAGCAATGCCCATGGCGTGGAGATTGGCCAGGCCCACCATGTTGGCGTTGCCAATGAGCCCTGGCTTCAGTGCCAGCTGGGCTTGGATGCGGGCTTGTAGTTCAGCTGCTTTCCTCGCCTTCTCAATGGCATCATTCATGAAAGTGGCAGCCTGGGAGGGCTGAATAGTGTTGCCAATTGGAAGTCGCTCTGGCTGGGAAGAAGAAGGAGTCTTTGGCTGTGAGAGAGGAGAAAAAAGGAATCAGAATCAGAAGAATTAGACAGGCGGACAGGTCACACATGTAGACTGGTAGATGGTGGCATGGAACATGCAGTGACCTTCCAAACTCAAATGAGTGGATAGCAAGAAAATGAGAGTGGATGGCAAGAAATTCTTTGCTAAAGAGTCATTTCAGAGTAATCTGAGCACAATACCTGAGGTGTAGGGGGGCTAATGAAGCTCAGCTGTTTTTTCCTCTCCTCAATTTGCCGTGTTGCTGCCTCCATCATCTGTTTGATCTGCTCTCGGTGGGGGGGGGGGGGGGGGGATTAAAAAACTGTTAATATCTCTTTTTTATTTCTCCTATACAGATTCGTAAACACAAAGGGCTTTTCAGGTCTAGAGAACTAAAAATTTTTTGAATGAACCCACCATATTCTGCCTGTACCACAGGCTACAAAATTCAGTAAAGAAAAGCCTACATAGCTGAGCACTGAAACATTTCAACCCATCTTCCTCAAGCAGGAGTGGCATGGTAGGTAGTAACATAGCTTGATGATTAAGACTCAGGTTAACAGGGGCACCTGGGTGGCTCAGTAGGTTGAGCGGCCGACTTCGGCTCAGGTCATGATCTCGCGGTCCATGAGTTTGAGCCCCGCATCGGGCTCTGCGCTGACAGCTCAGAGCCCGGAGCCTGTTTCAGATTCTGTGTCTCCCTCTCTCTGACCCTCCCCTGTTCATGCTCTGTCTCTCCCTGTCTCAAAAATAAATAAAACGTTAAGAAAAAAAAAAAAAGGACTCAGGTTAACAGAAACCTGAGCTTGAATCTTAACTCTGCCACTTAATGCTTATGTGACACTGGACATGGTATTTAATCTCTAAAACTCCAAGTGCCTAAAAAAAGGTAACAACAGACCTACCTTACAGGGCTATTATGAGCATTTAAACAAAACTCTTGGCAGAGTCCACACAAATTATACTTTTAAGTTTATCTATTTAATTTTGGAATCTCTACACCCATGGTGGAGTTTGAACTCACGACCCACAGATCAAGAGTCACATGCTCTTCTGACTTGAGCCAGCCAGGAGCCCCAAATTATCATACTTTTGATGAATTCCTGCTTTGGGTAACTGGAGACAACAATGCAAAGATCTGTTTCCTATCCCGTGTAAAATACTTCTTCTGTCCTAAAGAATATGAGAATAACCTTTGAGAATACAATCAAATAATTCTTGAATTTTCCAAAAGAAACCTTGCTGTCAAGGTGTTTCAAGATATATTTTTAAATTAATCACACACAAAAACAATTTTTAATGTTTATTTACTTTGAGAGAAACAGAGAGATAGGGAGAGAGGGTGGGGCAGACAGGGAGAGAGAGAATCCCAAGTAGGTTCCTTAGTATCAGCGCAGAGCCTGACATGGGGCTTGATTTCACAACCTGAGCAGAAATCAAGAGTCACATGCTTGAACAACTGACCACCTAGGTGTCCCTAATTTTTCCTTTTCCTTTTTATTTTAGAGCCAGGGGCAGGGCAAAGGGAGAGAGAGAGAATTCCAAGCAGGCTCCATGCTCAGTGCTGAACCGGACACAGGTCTTGATTCCACAACCCCGGGAGCTGAAATTAAGAGTTGGATGCTCAACTGACTGAGCCACCCAGGTGCCCTAAAGTTTATTTTTGACATCTTTTTTGTGTGATATATTTACATAGTTCAAAATGCAAAACAGTACAAAAGAGTATACTGTGAAATCTTCTACTCCTACTCTCTATAAAGCACCAGTATCTTTCCCTGCAGAAATATCATATATAAATATATATAAGCAAATTCATCCACCCACCCACACACATATATGTATATATTCTGTTCTTCTTCCAAGAGACTTTAAACAGCACAAGAAATATTTATTATATATGTAGTACCAAAATTGTTTTAAGAAAGCCCATTTTAGGGGCACCTGGGTGGCTCAGGTGGTTAAGCAGCTGACTTTGGCTCAGAGTCTAGAGCCTGCTTCAGATCCTATGTCTCCCCCCTCTCTCTCTCCCTCACTCCCTGTCAGTTAAGCGACCGACTTCAGGTCATTTTCGTGGGTCTGAGCCCTGCGTCAGGCTTTGTACTGACAGCTCAGAGCCTGGAGCCTGTTTTGGATTTGGTGTCTCTCTCTCTCTCTCTCTCTCTCTCTCTCTCTCTCTGCCCCTTCCCTGCTCATACTCTGACTCTCTCAAAAATAAATAAAACATTAAAAAACAATTTTTTAATTAACAAAAAAAAGAAAGTCCATTTTAAAAACGCAGATAATTCTTATTAAAAACAAGTCAACTTGAAATTATTTTAGTGGATTATAGCATGTCAGCATTATATTTGGAAATTCTCCTCTGTCATCAAGCTGAGTTCTGATTAGTTCAATAATTTTCTCAATGACCCAACAAGGTAGACAACTGGGCAAATAATGTATGTAACACCCTTGTTTGCCACGTAACAGGTGCTTGTAAATGTTATTTCAATAGCCTTCAGGTGGAATACTCCTAGTTAAACTGAGAAATGATAAAACATAGAGCAGTAAACAAAAGTTTCCCAATGCTAAATACTAATTCAAATCAAGGTCATGATGAATCTGGACCCCTGCATGTCTCACTTCTTCAGCTCATAGAATCACTGCTTTCAGTCCCTAATTACTCACCTGGAGCTTAGTCAGCATGCCAGGACTCTCTGAGGGAGGCCCAGGGATCACTTCAGGCTCCTCTTCCACCTCCTCAAAACGTGGTATCCGTCGCTTCTTTACTCCTGATGATTCCTTGGAGATCTCAGAGTCATCACCAAACACTTCCTAAAGAAACCCAAGATGACAGAAGAGTTTTCTCCCTGCCCATGGGAGAAGGGAAGAATCATCCTAGTCCCTACCAGCATTTTGTAGCTTTCCCCAGAGTCCTTTAGACCCTCCACCAAACGGACCATCTCACCCAACTTCATCGTTCTCCTACTCCAGTCAAGCAAATTTCATCACCATGTCCTTATAAATGTTCCCATCTCAAGGTCTTTGCCAATACTACTGCCTACATTTGCAATGATATCCCTCAACTTTTTCCACACCCCTGTTCCAAGTCCTGCCTAAAACTCGCCTCAGGAAGTTTTCCTAATAATCTCATCTCACTCTGATCAAACTGTTGTTTCATATCCTCTTAGCACTTAAGAGCTGGGTTCATATTACATAAAATTACATTGTTAATATTCTGTTTGCCAAGTGTTAAGTCTTCCAATGTTAGTACCTTCTCCCAATTAGAGTCTAAGCTCTTTCAGGACAGGGGTTTTCTCTTTCTTCTTCAGTATTACCCAGTAACACTCTGTTCTCATCAAACAATGGGAACTCAAATATGCTGACCAATTTGCAAGGTGAATTTAACAGGACCAAGAGTGGCCAACTGGAAGGGACAACGGGAAAAAGCAAATGTACACACCGGTGGTAGGCTTTGGGTGACATCCCCTCTTCACTAGGAGGGCTCGTGTTTTGCAAGGACATATCCTCGGCCAGGGGCGAGCGCTTCCTGGAACTCCTACAGTTCAAGAAAAAGGACTCTCCCATAATATATTGTGTGGGGTGGGGACCTGAACGGACCAAAATGGGACCCGTATCCCAAAGCTACCTAGATACCTCCTTCAAGAAACCATTTTTATCAATCCCACCCAATGTAGTCACTTCATTCACAGCATGCCTCAGCCCTTACACAGCCACATGCCCTATTATAGCATTAATTTCACTCCACAGATCTGTGCAAATCGTGGATTAAGCATTCCCACGTAAACATACCAAATTCAACATCAGTCTGAAACCCTACAGTCATCTCTAAAATTTATATGAGACTGCTACTTAGATTTTGTAATTTGTGACTATATTCTGTTGTGCCCTTCCTTAAATTGCAAATTCCTTTAAGGCAAGGACTATTTCTCATTCCTCTCACCACCCACGATGACTTAAACACAAAAGGCACATGACCCTCTATTTCTCTCGGTTCTACTGCCTGGCCAGGGACCAAGCAGACATTGCTTATTCACTCTTTGTGCCCCAGGAAAAGCAATAGGATAGCCAAGGTATCAAATGCACTTTGGAAGGTTTGATGGGAGCCACAGAAAAGACTTTTTAAAGCAAAAGAAAAGAGATAGAGAAACCAGCCACCTGACGCAGCTACTACTGAAAAAAGGCATGACCAATCAGCAACTACAGAATAAAAAGTGAAGGAAGTAAGACAGTAATGATGGTCCTTTTAAGTAGTCCACTCATGGGGCCAGATGACCAGCCATATGCTATATAGCAAACAGCAGGCTCTCAAGACATACAGTAAATAATAATTTTTGTTAGGTATCCCATCTACAAGTCCACTGTAGAAAAACCTCTAAAAGGAACAACAGGGAGGTTTACAACAGTGGAGTCACATTCTGAAACATCTATTAGGTATCAAGTAAACCAAAACATAAAACCTTAGAGTGATCAACTTATAGGTAGTAGTAAGGGGGGGCGGGGGGGGGGGGAAGGAGGAGACAAAGGGAAATGTAAGAACTAAACTCCTAACTGTACGTGAAAAAGGACAAAGCTACCAATTGTTTCCCTGAAGTATTTCAACCCATGAACTTACGTAGTTCACCATCATAAGATGGTGATAATACAAGCTCACCTCCTCTCCTTTAATGTCTTAGTATCTCTCTTGAATATTATGTATTCTAATATTAAATACCAAAGTGTGAGTCAGGTAAGCTTAGCAAATTTATTACCATTCAAAACACTCCCAAGCTCATCAGATAATTAACTGTAACCTACCTTTAGCTCTCGTTTTCTGCTCCTGTCACTGCTAGACTTGGAATGTCTAGAGCTCCGGCCTTCCTCCACAGCCTCAAATAGTTTGTCCACAAATCGGAGAGTAGAATCATCAAGAAAAGGTTTCAGATGGTCTGACAGGAAAAAAAGAGGTGGTAGGGTTGAAAAAGTTAGAGTACAAGGAGTGAGTGGGTAGCTCAGTTGGTTAAGTGCCCGGCTCTTGATTTCTGCGCAGGTCATGATCTCATGGTTTTTGAGTTTGAGCCCTGCATCGGGCTCTGATGTGACAGTGCAGAACCTGCTTGGGATTCCATTTCTCTCTCTCTGCCCCTCCCCTGCTAGCACACACAGGCTCTCTCTCTCTCAAAATAAATAAACTTAAAAAAAAAAAAAAAAGACAAAGTAACAGTACTTAGTCCAATATTAGGCATATAACAGACACCAACACTGGAATTTTACCTCCAGGAGGGAGGGAAATGTTTTCCTAAGTTCTTTGTAGGATTCCCATAAATCCTCTTATATTGAATGACCTTGCCCTATGAGGTAAAAATATAGTTACAATTTTTTGCAGTAAGAAGTAGCAAAGCCAGAGCAATCTATTCAGGTTGAACATCAAAGTTAACGATGAATAATCACCCTAACTCTTCCCAAAGAGCAAGCTGGAAGAGACTACTATTAACAAATTCTACCTCCCTCAACTTTTTTCATAAACTTGGTTTAGTTATCACTCTGAACTTGAATCTACCCATCTGACTTTAGCATATTTTTTCTTTCTTTCTTTTTTTGAGAAAGAGAGAGCGAGTGAGCCCCCACAAGCAGGGTGAGAGGGAGAGAAAGAATCTGATGCAGGCTCTCCACACCCAGTGCAGAGTCCGAAGCAGGGCTTACACTTACAAACCGTGAGATCATGACCTGAGCCAAAATCAACAGTCGGCCACTTAACCAACTGAGCCACCCAGGTGCCCTTAGCATCTTTCCTAAGTAAATATAACTTAGTTGATTCAACTGACTTGACATTGGTCAAAGGAAGTCAGTCTGAGATTCAAAATATGTCATAAATGGGGTACCCAGTTGGCTCAGTTGCTAGAGCCAGCATCTTGATCTTGAGATCATGAGTTCAAGCCCCACATTGGGCATAGAGCTTACAATTAAAAAAATAACAAATAAAAAACAAAATATGTCACAAATAGTATTAAAAAAAGGGAAAAAGCAAAATTAGTCACTTAGGCTATTTCCATCATAATGCAGGAGAAAATAATATGTGGCCTAATTTTTTTTAGACACTCCCAGCAGAGAGAATTTGGGGAAGTTCAAAGCAGTGTTTGGGATCCTGCTATAAGTCAAAAGATTCATAAAACAGGGGCTCCTGGGTGGCTCAGTCAATTGAGTGTCCAACTTTGTCTCAGGTCATGATCTCGAGGTTCATGAGTTCAAGCTCCACATCAGGCTTGCTGCTGCCAGCCTGTCAGCATGGAACCTGCTTTGGATCCTCTGTCTCCCTCTCATTCTGCTCCTCCCCCACTTGCATACTCTCTCTCTCTCAAAAAATAAAAACATTAAAAAAACATTCATAAAAGGACATACCAGCTGCCTTCTTCTTGTCCATGCCCTTCCCCACACAGTTCAGTGCTGCTGTGACCACTGTGGGCTCTGAGAAACCCAGCACCCTCTTCACTGTCTTCTCTATCCATGGCTTCAGTTCATCCAGCTCCCTCTTAGACAGTGCCATTCTTCAGGAAAGGGAGGGTAGCTGAAATGGGATTCAGTCCTGCACCTAAAAAGAAACCAGGAGAACACTTAGTTAGAGGGTAGGAAAAGAGCACCCCAAGCAATGTTTAGTGTATCAGGAATGCCCTCTCCGCCTCTCTTCCCAATCCTTAGGCAAGTTCCTGCACTTCATTTCGACCTAAATACTTTCTCTAAAACCCATTACTTAAAAGCAGAAAGAACTACATTTCATTTGCAACTCTAACTCAGTTAGGTATCAGTGGATCAGTGAAATCTGGGGAATAAACAAACCAACCCTGGGAATAACCCAGTCTGAGAAATGAGTTCCAGCTTCTTTTCTGATCTTGTCATAACAAGGATTGGCAAACATATAACCTGAAAACAAGACTGAAAAAACCCACCCAGAGGCCAGCTTCTCTTTTTTTTTTTTTTTAATGCTTATTTATTTCTGAGACAGAGAGAGACAGAGCATGAGTGGGGGAGGGGCAGAGAGAGAGTGGGAGACACAGAATCAGAAGCAGGCTCCAGGCTCTGAGCTGTCAGCACAGAGCCCGACGCGGGCTCAAACTCACAAACCGTGAGATCATGACCTGAGCTGAAGTTGAACGCTCAACCGACTGAGCCACCCAGGTGCCCCCCAGAGGCCAGCTTTTCTATCTCTCCTGCTTCCAGGTAGGCATTCCTTAACCTAGCCTTGACCTGTAGGATTCCCTTCTTTTAAGGAATGGTGGTGGGGGGGTGGGGAGGGGGAGAGAGAAAGGGCTATCCAGGTCAGCCATCCTATATTAAAGTTCATAATCCTGGGGTGCCTGGCCGGCTCACTTGTTATGGCATGTGACTCCTGATCTCAGGGGCATGAGTTCAAGTCGCACATTGGGCGTGGAGCCTACTTTAAATAAATGAAACATTTAAAAAAATAACAAATCTTATAATCCTTAAGAATGCTGTCACTTATCTCTACAGTCATATTCATCCCTGTGGGAATTCTGTACCCAGATCACGTTCTCTCATGTTCTACTCTGTCAGTTGACTTTGTAAGATTAATTCTTCACCTCAGAAAAGAAGGTCCTCATTTTGGATGTACTTTCTCTCTCTCCCTTTTCATCTTTATTCTTCTACTTTTTAGCTTAGCAGAGAAAACACTATCGTCAAGGACACCCTACAACAAATCTTTGTTATTTAATGCAAGTTAATATAATTCTTCAACATTATTCATTTTACATTTTTGATCTCCTACTTAAACAGCAAAACTCATGAGCATAGAGAAAATTTTATTTTCCTGATTTTCTCCATAAGTGCTTAAATCAATAAACTGCACTGACCTCCGTTTCCAAGCTAACTTCCTCCCAGCACTGCTACAAATCAGGGTCTCCGGTAGTCAATCTTTCAAGATGTTTTAAGACCTCTTTTCTCCTAAAAGATAGTCTGATTAATTTCTACTTTCTTGGCAGGTTTACCCTCTCTATAAGACCTGTTGCTAAACAGCATATTTAATTTTGGCATAACCATGGGAAGCCAGTAGATTAAAATCAAGAAACTAGGAGTGAAAGATTTTGTGTCTCAGGGACATGTTCTATGAATAATTCTATGGCAGCTCTATTCACCTATGTCATGATAGAGTATAGTTTATAAATCTCTGTATATTAAACATGCATTACTCAAAAGAAGCATAGACACCACAGAGAGTGAAGAAAGTTCACACTGAACATCTGGGTCACAGAGTTCTACTGTTTACCAGCTTTGGGGCAAGTAATTCCTCTGAGCCTCGGTCTACTCATCTTACAAAATGAGGACAATCTGCCATACCTTCATCATTCTTTATTATTCAGTAAATATTTATTGTATAATTACTAAGTCTCAATCAGTGCACTGGGTGTTGCGGATACCTACAACGGTGAACGTATCAGACAATCCTCGCCTTAACGAGGCTTACATTCCACTAGAATTGAATCATGGGCTAGAAAGCGTAAGCAATTTGAAAAGCCAAAGCAACAAATGAGCTACCACTCTATCAGATGAAACGTGTGCCCAAATACTATACTAACAAATGTATTCAACTTCAACTCAATCCTCTAGCAAACTAAACAGCCAGTGGACAAAAATAAAAGTTCCCAACAGTCACTAGCTTTGTCACTAATCAAATGTTCAACAATAACTGCCTGGGACGGGGCGGGGTGGGGTGGGGGTGGAAGAAGAGGTAGGCAGAAGGATCTCTCAATGAGCAGGTAGCAGAATCCAATCTTCTGAAGAATCCCCTTACTCCGTGTTCTTTGCTACAACCTGAGTTTCCTTCCCTCTGCAACCCCTATTCTTCTCTGCTCTTTCCCTATCTCCCACTGGCTCCCCACCCCACCTTGTCCTCCCCAAACTCCCATCTTAGAGCCAGTCTCCCCACCCCGTCCCCTTCCCGCCCCCGCCCTTTTCCTCTTTACAATCTCACTCCAACCCATTCTCCCTCAGGACCTTGTACTTCTTCGGCTTCCTTCCCACTGAACCTTCCCGCCTGGGTCCTGCCCTTGGACTGAAACCTGGTCCTCACCGCTCGGACCACTGCATATCCACCCCGGGCCCGGGGTCACTACTCACCTCACAAACTTCAGCCCCTGAGACGGAGCCCGAACGTTACACCGGAACCGGAAACCCTCCGACCGCCCTACGGCCTGCCGTCGCTACCGCCACGGCCGCCGCCACGCCGCGGCCCCCCGACATGTGACGGGGAAGGGCGGGGCCACCGGTTCGCGCAGCCGTAGTAACCATCTGCTCGGCGGCGGCGCGCATGCGTGCCCGAGCTGTGAAGTTTGCCTGTACAAGTTGCTACCTACTTAGGTTTCCCCAGCGAAATGCGGGAACTAGTTTCCTGCGAAGTTAATGTTGCCTGAAGCAGAAATTGGGCTGCTTGCAGTACTCCTGGTGTGAAGACTAAGTGCGCTAAAAGCGGGACTTTTGCGTTCGGGCTAAACGCGGCCTCTCTGGTAGTAAGTAAACCTGAGAGTCGTGGTCGCTAGCATTATCCACCCCTCTTTAACCTTTCTCCCTTACTTAAGCGTGATTCCAGAGACTACCAAGAAAAATGAGAACATAGGAGGACTCTGAAGATAGCAGCTCCGCATTTGTTCCTTTTACTGTCTCATTCATTCACTGACATAGTAGATATGTGAGTGCCTACTACTATGTGCCAGGCATTATCTGAGAATGGATATCCCTTAATGATGAAGAACATGGGCTTTAAAGCCAGACTGTCTAGATTTGTATTCTAGCTCTCTCACTCATTAGCTGTGACATTAGGCAAGTTACTTAAGTCTGTTTCCTTACCTGTAAAAAAAAAAATCCACTTCGTGGGGCTGCTGTGAGGACCGCAAGAATGACGGAGGGTAAGTGCTTCTCAGAGTTCAATAAAGCTTCATTATATATAATAATTAGCCAGTTGCCTCATGTGTAAAAGACATCTCAAGTAATGAAAACTAAGCTTCTGATTCTAACTGCTATCCTCCCTCCCCCAAAACAGCTCCCAATCTTCATCCTCAGTTAATGGCAACTGTATTCATAGTTATGCAAGCCAATGATCTTGGAATGGTCCTGGTCTCCTGTTGTATTGGTCCTATAGAATCCACTTGCTTCTCACAGCTTCCACTACTCTCAATTTTATGCTTGGATTATTATTTTTTTTTAATGTTTATTTCATTTTTTTGAAAGAGTGTGAGCAGGGGGAGAGAGGGGGATAGAGGATCTGAAGCGGGATCTGTGTTGACAGCAGAGAGCCCAAAGCGGGGCTCAAACGCACCAACCCGAGATCATGACCAGAGCCAAAATCAAGAGTCAGACGCTTAACCGACTGAGCCACCCAGGTGTCCCTATGCTTGGATTATTTTAGTAGCTTCCTGCTTTCTCTCTTGCTTCCACTCTGTCCCCCTTTGGTCTCATCACGTAGGAATAAGCAGCAAACTATCTAGTACTAGAGTGGCAGGTACTGTAGTGATCATCAGAAAGGTTATTATTATTCTCTTGGTTAAAAACCATCCCTTGGCTTTCCATATCAGAGTAAAATGCCTTACAAAATCTGCCCCACTCCATAACCTCTGTGATCTCTTTACCTCACTCATTCAACTCCAGAATCCTAACCCCTTTTGTTTCTTGAACATACCAAAGATAATTTCACCTCAAGGCCTCTGGACTTGATACTTTCTGCCTGGATTGTTCTTAATCCAGATATAGGATTTGTTCCCTGAATCCCCTTCAGATTTTTATTCAAATATGACTTCAGCAAACCTTCCTGACCACCCTATTTAATTCTGAAGCCTGTTAGGCACTCTTGATTTCCCGGATCTTTATCTTTTTCCACAGTACTTCTACTAGTTCACTTATGTTTATAGCTTATCATCTGACTCCCTCTGCTAAAATACAAACTTAAAGACAAGAATCCTTGAGGCACCTGGGTGGTTCAGTCCATTAAGTATCTGACTTTCAATTTCAGCTTAGGTCATGATCCCAGGGTCATGGGATCAAGCCCCACATCAGGCTCCATGCTTGGGATTCTCTCCCCACACCCTGCTCTACCCCTACCCCACTCACATGTGTGCTCTTTTTCTCAAAATAAGTAAACTGAAAATAAAATCTTAAAATAAAAATTTTAAATACAATACAATACAATACAACACAATACAATACAATAAAATAAAATAGGGGCACCAGGCTGGCCCAGCCAGTTGAGTGTTGATTCTTAATTTCAGCTTAGGTCATGATCCCAGGGTTGTGGGATCAAGCCCCACATTGGCCTCAGTGCTTGGGATTCTTTCCCTCTCTGCCCCTCCTCTGCTCATGTTCTGTCTCTCTCTCTCTCAAAATAAATAAATAAACACTTAGAGAGGAATCATTGTCATTGATATATATCATAAATGCCTACAATAGCACCTGGCACAATTAAATATCTGTTGAGCTAGAGAATGAGTATTTTTCAGCAGCGGATCTTGCAGGCCTCACAACCCGCTGGTCTGTTTTTCACCTAGAGAATGGAAAAGCCTTAAGGCTTTGTGTGTCACATTGTTTTTTTATCTCCAGGACCTAGGATAGTACCAAATAAAGGCTCAATAAATGATAAATGAGTAAGACCTGACAGGACTCATTTTCTCATTCTATCAGTAAGCCTGTATTTTTCCCTTTCTTCAAAATGAGGCTCTAAACCTTACTGACCATTAAACCACAGCTTCTGAAAAGCATGTATGTGGGCAAAGTATAGTTTGGAAAAAAAACCTGTCCAATATTATGGCACAGTTTCATGTATGGGAAATAAACTATTCTGTTATATCAGATTACAAACTACAGAAAATGAAATTCCAAGATGTCTTCTTAGATGACAGGCTCACTAGAAAATGCAATTATTCTCTAAGTAGGTTATTAAAATTTCCCAGGGAACATAAGACTTTTGTATTAAAAGGCTGGCTTCAAAGAACTTTGAGAAATATATACTAAGACCCACCTTCCCTGATGGTGCAGCATGACATAATGGAATAAAGCTTAGTTTTGGGTAACAAATTGAGGGAGCCCTAACATGTTGCTCAAGTTATTCATGCCTCAGCTTCCCCCATTGTATCTTTTTTCATATTTTTAAATTCTAGTTAACATGGTCTAATATTGGTTTCAGAATTTAGTGATTCATCACTTACATGTAACACCCAGTGCTCATCATAGCAAGTGCCCTCCTTAATACCCATCACCCATTTAACCCATACCCCACCCACCTCCTTTTATCAACCCTGTTTGTTCTCTATCATTAAGAGGCTCTTGTGGTTTACTTCCCTCTTTTTTCCTTTCCCATATGTTCATCCATTTTGTTTAAGTCCCACATGAGTGAAATCATATTATGTTTGTCTTTCTCTGATGGACTTACTTTGCTTAGCATAGTACACTCTAGCTCCATCCACATTGTTGCAAATGGCAAGTTTGCATTCTTTTTGATGGCTGAGTAATATTCCATTGTATATACCACATCTTCTTTATCATCAGTCAATGGACATTTGGGCTCTTTCTATAGTTTGGCTATTGTTGATAATGCTGCTGTAAACATCGACATGCATATACACCTTCGAATCTGTATTTTGGGTAAATACCTAGTAGCACAATTGCTGGATCATAAGGCAGTTCTATTTTCAACTTTTTGAGGAGTCTCCATACTGTTTTCCAGAGTGGCTGGCTGCACCAGTTTGCATTCCCAATAGTGTAAGAGGGTTCCCTTTTCCCTGCATCTCACCAACATCTGTTGTTTTCTGTGTAAATTTTAGCCATTCTGATGGGTGAGGTGGTATCTCATCGTGGTTTTGTAGTTCCCTGATGTTGAATGATGTTGAGCATCTTTTCATGTGCCTGTTAGCTATCTGTATGTCTTCTTTGGAAAAATGTCTATTCATGTCTTCTGCTCATTTCTTCACTGGATTGTTCTTTGGGTGTTAAGTTTGATAAATTCTTTGTAGATTTTAGATACTAACCCTTTGTCATTATGTGTCATTTGTAAATATCTTCTCCCATTCTATAGGTTGCCTTTTAGTTTTGTTGTTTCGTTTGCTGTGCAGAAGTGTTTTATCTTGATGAAGTCCCAATAGTTCATTTTTACTTTTGTTTCCCTTGCCTCCAGAGATGTTTCTAGTAAGAAGTTGCTGTGACCAAGGTCAAAGAGGTTGTTGCCTGTGTTCTCCTTTGGGATTCTGGTGGTTTCCTGTCTCACATTTAGCTCTTTCATCCATTTTGAGTTTATTTTTGTGTATGGTGTAAAAAAAGTGGTCCAGTTTCATTCTTCTGAATGTTGCTGTCCAGTTTTCCCAACCACCGTTTGTTGAAGAGACTGTCTTCTTTCCACTGGATATTCATTCTTGCTTTGTTGAAGATTAGTTGACCATATAGTTGTGGGTCCATTTCTTTCCTCATCATATCTACAGCACCTAATACCAATGTCTCACAGAATATTCACTCAAAGTCTGAATAGGTTAATGATTCCAACTCTGCAGAGTTGTAAGTTTATTCTGTTTGAGTGCTTTTAACAGTCTGGGTTCAATTCCCCAGAGGGAAGTATTTTTCTAGGAACTGATTTTATTTCTAATGTTTGGAATTAGATGGGTTCAAATCCTTAGTCTCCCAGGTACTAGGTGTGATTCCTTCAGGTGATTGAGAATAGGAATCTCTATGTAAAAAGAATATTGTGAGGATTAAATATAATGTGTAAAACAATTATTGTGGTACTGGCATAAGGACACATATAAGGACAGCCATATAGACCCACAGACAGAATAGACAGTCGAGAAAAAACCTCACATATATGGACTGGTGGATTTTTAACAAGGGTGCCAAGACTATTCAATGGGGGAAAGGGCAGTCTGTTCAATAAATGGTACAGAAAAAACTGGGTATCCATATGTACAGAATAAAGTTGGGCCCCTTCTTCACATCATATTAAAAAACCAACACAAAATGGATCAAAGATCTAAAGTTACAGACAGAAACTATAAAACTCTTAGAAGAAAACATTGGGGAAAATCTTCAAGACATTGAATTTGGCAATGATTTCTTGGCTATGATATCAAAAACACATGCAACAACAAAAAATAGATAAATCGGACTTCATCAAAATGTAAAACTTTTGTGCATCAAAGGATACTATCAAGAGAGCGGAAAGACAACCCACAGAATGGAAGAAAACATTTAGGAGTCATATATCTGGTAAGTGATTAATATCCAGAGTATATATGAAGAACTCTTTAACTCAACAACTACAAAAAGCAAACAGATTCAAAAATGGGTAAAGGACTTGAATACACATTTCTGCAAAGAAGATCTACAAATGGCCAATAAACACATGAAAAGATGTTCAACATCATTAGTCATCACAGAAAAGCAAATCCAAACCCACAAGTAAAAAAAAAAAAAATCCATAATGAGGTATCACCTCAGACCCATTAGAAGGACTACTAGCAAAAAAATTTAAAAAACAAAACAGAAAATAACAAGTGTTGGTGAAGATATAAAGAATTTGGAATGCTGGAGTGCCTGCCTGGCTCAGTTGGTAGAGCCTGCGACTCTTGATCTTGGGCTTGTAAGTTCATACCTCACCCTGGGTGTGGCTTGAAATCTTAAGGGGCGCCTGGGTGGCTCAGTCAGTTAAGCGTCCAACTTCGGATCAGATCATGATCTCACAGTTTGTGAGCTCGAGCCCCACTCTAGGCTCCACACTCTGCACTCTCTCTCTTTCTGCCCCTCACGTGCTCTCTTTCAAAAAAATTCTTAAAAAATGTATTTACTGAGCATTTCAATGCTGGGCATTATACTGGGGCACTGGGAATATACTGGTTCAAAAACAACAACAAAGTTACCCCCAGGTAACTGAAAATATAATGGAGGGAGAAAGGCAAATAAGCGATAAATCACAACAAATTATAGAAATAAACTATTACAATAGTAAGCTTATAAAGATAAATTCAGGAGAAGAAAAGTTGGTAAAGAGATCAGGTTAGTTATCTTGGAGAACTGAGAGCTGCTATATAGGCAGGGGGAGAAAACAGGACATCCCAGAAGTGCATTTGAGGGCATCAACTGCCTAATCTGAAAAGCATGACTCAGTCACGAAGGGCCTTAAATGCCATGCTTGTAGTTTGGATTTTATCTTGAAAACAGTGGGAACCAATTACCTACTTAAGCAGGAAAGTGAAATGATCAAGGCTGCATTTTTGAAGAATCATTCTGACCTAAGGGTGGAGGGACTGAAGGCCAGGTGACACTGATGCAAAATGGTTAAATGACTGTTGTAATTCAGAAGAGTTATGACAGTAGCTGGGACTAGGGTTGTGGCACTTAGTCCTCAAAACAGGGATTAAGTAGATGTAGCAATGGTTGAGTGTGGAGGAGGAATCAATGATCAGGCTTCTGTCTGGCACAACTGAGGGATTACTGCTAACATTTATTGAGTTCTATGTGCCAGATACCATGCTGAGTACTTAAAATTAATGATCTCATTAAATTCTCACCAAAAACCTGTATATTCAATTATTCTCATTTTACAGGGAAAACTAGATTTTATGTTAAATAACTTGCCAAGGTCATGATCAAATCCAGATCTAAGTAAAAAACTACTTATGTAAGATAACTGGCACACAGTGGAAGCTCCAACATTTTCCTTTCAATTACTTACATTGAACACATCACTCCATTATTACTTTACCTTGTCAATATTCAGTGAGTTACTATTCCTCAATGTTTGCAGCCAACAGATAGGGAAACTCTCACTTCATACTTAGCGCACTTCTAAAAGCATTAAAGTACAATGTTAGAGTTACACAACAGAGTCCCAATTTTAAATGGGTACCTGTTTCCAGAGCACTAAACATTTTATGATTCTTAAATTATGTATGATTAGAATCAACCTGCCAGAGGAAATCCAGTGGACATCTAGGAAATGTCACAGATGCTGAAGATCACGATAGTAGGTGCTGTATCTATCACTATGTAACTGGGTAAACCCCAAACCACCCTTCCTAAACCCACCAGGGACAAATGATTAAGGAATTTTCTACTTATTGTATGACCATGAGGTATCTTGTAGCTTCTCAGAACAGAGAGGACATCTTATCCCTGCCACAACAGCACAAGCCAACTGGAATTCAGGCAGCCAGCCAGTTACCCCTTTTCCATGAGGCCTTTCAAAGGGGCTATCTGCTAAAACCTCCCTGTTCACTGCTCTGGGGGACACGGACAATGGTCAGGATGAATGACTAGAACAAGCAGAGGATAATTTCAGAGATGAAGGAAATTCCAGATCTTAGCCGCCCCTTGATATTTTGGAGGCAGCTCAGAAGCAACTGTAGTCTCAGAGGAACACTGCCAAGTAACAGGCCTGGCTCTACTGTCACAAACATACCCTTCCATTTTGGCCAAGGTCAGGCCTTTAATCTTTAGCAACAGCAATTGGCAGGAGGTGAAACAATGCCATGGCTCAAAATCACGCAAAAGTCATATATTAAAGACCAAATTCAGGGACTGAAAAGGGATTCAGAAGTACCAATGTATAACTTGAAAATGAAGTTGTACAAAAATAACAAAACTGAACACAGTCTATAAAGAATTTCTCCAACCACAAGTTACTGGAGGGCAAGGACCAGATCTTCTCTAAGCTACTTCTATGCTTTATTCACCATGGCCTGATGAGGGGAAGACGATCAAGCCTTGCAAGACAAGGAACAGTGGTTCCAGCACGTCTTCTTGCAGGCCTGCCTAATCAAGAAATATGGTAATTGTGAAAGGGAGAAAAGACTAAAATTAAGACTAGAGAAATGTGATTTCATGCTGCTTTACCACAAGGGGGCAATGTTTGAACACTAGTAATCTGGAGAAGCTAGGGACTTAGTTTACTTCCTTTTTAAACCCCAGACTGAGGGCTGGAGCCTGGGTGAGAAGTGGGCTTGTCGCTCAAATTACTTTGAGTAGTATGGGGTAGTGGTTCTACAACTTGAGCAGGCATCAGAATCACCTGTAGGGCTTGTTAAACTAGATTACTGGGCTCTAACCCTAATTTCCAATTCATAAAGTCTAAAGTAGGTCTCAGAATTTGCATCTCAAATAATTTTTTGGGTGATGTTGATACTGCTGATCCAAAGACCACACTTTGATTATCACTGCTGTAGATATTTCTGGCTCCATGCCCTTAATCTCTTAATACTCTCCCATTCCCTCTTTTCTACCATCCACCTACTGCTTTAATTCTTCTCCACTATCCTCCTTTAGAAAAACTAAGGGAAAGACAGAAACAGGAGTGTTAGATTTATCTTAAGGATTCCTCTGGGCAAGGATTCTGGCACTCTAGTCTGGTTGATGGGTATTTCAGTAGCAAAATTTATTCCAAATACATACATGCTTCCTCTCATCTAACAGTTGGTGGGGAGGGACAGTTCAGTAAAGAGTAACAGGTGCTTTTCCAATAATAAGGTCTTGATTTGGATTTCGTAAGAATCAGGTAAAAAAATCATAGATCTATTCTGCTATATTTTAGAAAAGCTTCTCACCTCTCCTAGACTACTTAAATATTATAGCTAAACATACACAAAATTTGCCATTTTAACCATTTAAGTGCATTAAGTATATTCACATTGTTGTGTATCACCACCATCTGTCTCTGGAACTTTTTCACCATCCCCATCTGAAACTCTGTACCCATTAAACAGTAATTCCCCACTCCCCACTAGCCCTTGGTAATAACCATTCTATTCCTAGACTACTTTTTGACTCAGTTTCTCTTTCACTTAATAAAAGAGAGGGTCCATTGGTAACTACGGGATTACTTCTATATATGCAGGCCTTCTTGCATATATGTGATTGAGTTTATTATTATAAAAAAGGGGAGAAAAAATGAGGTTTGAGATAGGAAGGAGACAGCTGGAGAGGGATTTTCATACTGGGCCTACAATCCACAGGCCTCAGCAGCCTTGCCATGGGTCTGCCCGATTCTTTCGCATCAAGAAGTTGATCTTGCGAGCCATTTCCATGTTGTAGATCCGCCGGCAGGTTTCATAGCTTTCCCTCTGTCGTCGGCGACAAGGCTTTTCATAGTACCGCCGTCGCTTAATGTCCTCAATGAGCCCATCCATGGTGAGAATTCTGTGTAAGGGCAGGCAGTAAAGTTAGAAACTTGGGCTCATTCTTTCTGAATTTCACAGATGGCCAGAAGCCAACTGGCCAAACAACTGGTGTCTATAAAAATTATGTGAAATGGTGGTTATATAGCATTAACTGCCTACTTACAGAGGCCCCAAACAGGAATTTGTGGGATATAAAAAATTACATAGTCCTTGCTCTTGGGAAGTTTATGGTCAAGGTTATGTTTTCAATCTTTTTTCTACCACAGCACACCTAAGGGATGTGACAGAGTCCTGTAAGAACAGTGCCTGGGTAGCTCAGTGAGTTAAGCATCAGACTCCTGGTTTCGGGTCAGGTCATGACCTCACGGTTTGTGAGTTTAAACCCTGCTGCGTCGGGGCGCCTGGGTGGCTCAGTCGGTTAAGCGTCTGACTTCAGCCAGGTCACGATCTTGCGGTCCGTGAGTTCGAGCCCTGCGTCGGGCTCTGGGCTGATGGCTCAGAGCCTGGAGCCTGCTTCCGATTCTGTGTCTCCCTCTCTCTCTGCCCCTCTCTCATTCATGCTCTGTCTCTGTCTCAAAAATAAATAAAGGTTAAAAAAAATTAAAAAAAAAAAAATAAACCCTGCTGCGGGCTAACAGTGCAGAGCCTTGCTTGGGATTCTCTCTTTCTCCCTGTCTGACCCTTCCTCGCTCACATTCTCTCTTTCAAAATAAATTAACTCAAAAAAAAAAAAAAAAAAAGGAGTGGCTCTCTATGGCAGTGATTTTCAACCAAGGGATCATTTCAGAATCTTCAGATGGAATAAGTCATTTGTAGTAGGAAAAAATAAATCACCAGGGGGTGATTCCTACATGTTCCTTAGTTGCAAAAGCCGTCCCTAGTTGCAAAAGCCATCCCATCGCATTAACTGATTGATACAGCTGAAGTCTGGAGGCCTGAGATATCCCTGGGCCTACTTGGGGAAAGAAGAGGCTCAATGATACACTGATGATACAAATGGGAACATTAAATAACAGCTTCACCCATCATTTTCCACGTACACATGCTCTAACCACACTACTTTACAGACTACTCCCTGAACACGCTGATACCAAGTCTTTACTCAAGCTGCTTTCTCAGCCTAGAATGCCACCGCTACTTCCAGTTGCCAACCTTCTTAAATCTTTCTTTCAATGTTTATTTTTGATAGAGAGAAAGAGAACAAGTGAGCACGAGTAGGGGAGGGGCAGAGAGAGAGACAGACACAGAATGTGAAACAGGCTCCAGGCGCCAAGCTGTCGGCACAGAGTCTGACGCGGGGCTTGAACCCACAGACTGTGAGATCATGACCTGAGCACAAGTCAGATGCTTAACTGACTGAGCCACCCAGGCACCCCCAGTTGCCAACCTTCTGAGTGAAATTTTCCCTCATCTTTTTCATGCCAAACCTACATGCCACCTCTCCAAAAAGGTTTCTCATCTTTTTAGAGAATATCATTTATTTTATTGTATACCTATTTAGCAGTTATTTCATTCTGCCATTTTATTATTTATACAGACATCTCCCTCATTAGACTGACAGCCTCTGAAGGCAGAAACTATGTTTTATTAATCGTTAAGGGTCCATAAAATTGAGCTCCATCTGTTTTCTCCTGCCCACCCAATTCCTTGCAATGCAGCTCCTCTTGTTGGATTTAAAACATATCTAACTCAAACTCACCTCTTTGTTCTCCTACAAAGACATCAGGCTTCTATAAGCTACCCATCCCCAGGCTCCTGAGAGCTGTGGCTCCAATCTGTAATTTGTTGCTCCCTCTCAACCCATCCCCAGTTGGTCCTCAGGAGGTCTGGAGGCATCTGCTGCTGCCCTCCATTCCTGGCACTGTTTACATGGCCCCCTTCCTGCTCACCCTGGCCTTTTACTACAGGTAAAAAGTCAGTCACAAACACAATTGGAGATAAGGAGGTTACGTGAAAGAAGGGGGATAGAGGAAAAAGGAAATCAAAATAAGAGAAACCACCAGCTACTTCTGCCCAGCAGGAAACCCTATTTTTTGCTGCTACGTTATACCACAAAGCCCAAGATAACAATAATACATTGAACATGAACTTGAAAAGATGTGAGCTTTGGGTAAATTACAAATGTGAATAGTCTTGGGAACCAGTGTCCTATGGGATCCTCTCCCAGGCTCCTGTTGTTTCATATTAATGATTTAGGGCGCCTGGGTGCCTGTTGGTTGAGCGTCCGACTTTGGCTCAGGTCATGATCTCACAGTTTGTGAGTTTGAGCCCCACATCAGGCTCTGTGCTGACAGCTCAGAGACTGCTTCGGATTCTGTGTCTCCCTCTCTCTGTTCCTCCCCTGTTCACACTTTGTCTCCCTCTCTCTCAAAAATAAACAAACATTAAAAAAAATTAAAAAAAAAAAAGAATGATTTATATGCTACTAGAAAATCTTATTTGTATAGATCAGTTTGTTAGTGATAGGGAAATGTGAGGCAAGGGAATTGCTGCAAATTCCCAGAAACCGGAGAAGCAGATAATTCAGGTTCTACTGGAAACATAGTTATGCCCAAAAATCATGTGGATCCAACACTAGAATCTTACAATAGAGAAGTAGGGCACCAAAGACCAAAAGACTCCATATCCTTGCTGCCTTTCTTCCTCAATTTACTCTTAAATGTTGGCATCCCTCAGATTCTGACTGAAACCCTCTGTCTTTCTGGTTCTTCATGACTTCCTTAACCTTTACCAGTGAGCCCCAATGCACAGTGGAGTCATCCTCTAGAAGGTTTTTTAAAAAGTACTGATTCCTGGGCACCATTCCTCAGAGATTTTTTTTTTTCATTTTTATTTATTTATTTATTTTTTTTTTTCTAGGAAAATAATTTTATTTATTTATTTTTTTTTTGAAGTTTATTGACAAATTGGTTTCCATACAACACCCAGTGCTCATCCCAAAAGGTGCCCTCCTCACTACCCATCACCCACCCGCCCCTCCCTCCCACCCCCCATCAACCCTCAGTTTGTTCTCAGTTTTTAACAGTCTCTTATGCTTTGGCTCTCTCCCACTCTAACGTCTTTTTTTTTTTCTCCCTTCCCCTCCCCCATGGGTTCCTGTTGAGTTTCTCAGGATCCACATAAGAGTGAAACCATATGGTATCTGTCTTTCTCTGTATGGCTTATTTCACTTAGCATCACACTCTCCAGTTCCATCCACGTTGCTACAAAAGGCCATATTTCATTTTTTCTCATTGCCACGTAGTATTCCATTGTGTATATAAACCACAATTTCTTTATCCATTCATCAGTTGATGGACATTTAGGCTCTTTCCATAATTTGGCTATTGTTGAGAGTGCTGCTATGAACATTGGGGTACAAGTGCCCCTATGCATCAGTACTCCTGTATCCCTTGGGTAGATTCCTAGCAGTGCTATTGCTGGGTCATAGGGTAGGTCTATTTTTAATTTTCTGAGGAACCTCCACACTGTTTTCCAGAGCGGCTGCACCAATTTGCATTCCCACCAACAGTGCAAGAGGGTTCCCGTTTCTCCACATCCTCTCCAGCATCTATAGTCTCCTGATTTGTTCATTTTGGCCACTCTGACTGGCGTGAGGTGATACCTGAGTGTGGTTTTGATTTGTATTTCCCTGATAAGGAGCGACGCTGAACATCTTTTCATGTGCCTGTTGGCCATCTGGATGTCTTCTTTAGAGAAGTGTCTATTCATGTTTTCTGCCCATTTCTTCACTGGGTTATTTGTTTTTCGGGTGTGGAGTTTGGTGAGCTCTTTATAGATTTTAGATACTAGCCCTTTGTCCGATATGTCATTTGCAAATATCTTTTCCCATTCCGTTGGTTGTCTTTTAGTTTTGTTGGTTGTTTCCTTTGCTGTGCAGAAGCTTTTTATCTTCATAAGGTCCCAGTAATTCACTTTTGCTTTTAATTCCCTTGCCTTTGGGGATGTGTCGAGTAAGAGATTGCTACGGCTGAGGTCAGAGAGGTCTTTTCCTGCTTTCTCCTCTAAGGTTCTGATGGTTTCCTGTCTCACATTTAGGTCCTTTATCCATTTTGAGTTTATTTTTGTAAATGGTGTGAGAAAGTGGTCTAGTTTCAACCTTCTGCATGTTGCTGTCCAGTTCTCCCAGCACCATTTGTTAAAGAGGCTGTCTTTTTTCCATTGGATGTTCTTTCCTGCTTTGTCAAAGATGAGTTGGCCATATGTTTGTGGGTCTAGTTCTGGGGTTTCTATTCTATTCCATTGGTCTGTGTGTCTGTTTTTGTGCCATCATTTTTATTTATTTTGAGAGACAGAGAAAGCGAGCGGGGGAGGGGCAGAGAGAGAGGGAGAGAGAGAATCCCAAGCAGGCTCTGCACTGTCAGCACAGAGCCCGATGCGGGGCTTGAACTCACAAACCATGAGATCATGACCTGAGCTGAAACCAAGGGTCAGATGCTTAACTGACTGAGCCACCCAGGTGCCCCTAGAGATTCTGATTTAATTGGTCTAGAGTGGGGTTATGCACTGGAAGTGTTCTGAAATACTGCCAGGTGATTCTCAGCCTCAACTGAGAACTGATGCAGACACGGTTGACTCTTTAACTCTAGTCCCAAACTTACCTTAGAGCTAGACTGTTATTTCCAATTGCCTCAAAACCTACACAGACCAAAGTTACTGTCTTCTAAAATCTATAGTGTTAATGACATCAGTTACTCAAGCTAAAAATCTGTGTGTTCCTGGACTAGGCCTTTTTTTTTTTTTTTTTTTTACTTCTACATCCACAGTTACCATATCCTATGAATTCTATAACCTGAAATAGTTCTTAGATCTCTTCCTTCTCTCCTTTCCTGTGGCCACAGCTCTAATTATTGTCCTTATCATCTTGTGTCTGGACTCCAGAAATAAGCATCTAACTGGTCATTTAATCAATTAAGTTTTCATGGAATCCCAAATCGGTACCAGATATTGTGTTAAATGCTGTAGAAAACAAACCTAAATATGGTTCCCTCCCCCTGCTGTATAGTAGAGAGGACAATTATACAAGAATTACAGTAGTGATCACTTCTTCCCTCCGTTCCCAAAGCACAGTGGTCCTCAAACTTTAGCATGCAGCAATCACATGGAAAACTTAAACAAATCGCTGTGTCACCTTTAGTTTCTGACTCCATACGTCTAGGGTAGGGCCCAAGAATTTGCATTTCTAGTAAGTTCCCAGGTGATGTTGCTGCTAATGGTCTAGGGAAAACGAATGCCATAGCACAGTTAATGCCTCTTATAAAGCACTGATCAGACAATATCATATTTAACCATGTTCTATCTTTTCAATTTTTACTTATTTTGTAAGTTTTTTAAAAAATTTGTTATCAAGTAATCTCTACACCCAATGTGGGGTTTGAACTAACAGCCCTGAGATCAAGAGTCACATGCTCCTCCAACTGAGCCAGCCAAGCACCCCGTCTTTTTAACTAAAAAAAATAAAATAAAATAAAAAATTAATGTTTATTTTTGAGAGAGAGAGAGAGAGAGAGAGAGAGATACAGATCATGAGCAGGGGAGGGGCAGAGAGAGAGAGGGAGACACAGAATCTGAACCAGGCTGCAGGCTGTCAGCACACAGCCCAATGCGGGGCTCAAACTCACAAGCTGTGAGATTACGACCTGAGCTTAAGTCGGATGCTTAACCAACTGACCTACGCAGGTGCCCCTTTTAACTTAAAAAAAAAAAAAAAAAAAAAAGGTTTATTTATTTATTTTTGACAGAGACAGAGTGCGAGAAGGGGGAGGGGCAGAGAGAGAGGGAGACAGAATCCACACTGCCAGTGCAGAGCCCGACATGGGGCTCGAATTCACGAACTGTGAGACTGTGACCCGAGCCGAAGTCAGACGCTTAACCAACTGAGCCACCAGGCGCCCATTTTCTTTTTAATTTTTAAAATCTCCCTTATTGGAGTTTGTGCTTTCTAATGTTAGAGATTATTTATTTTTGTATTTATTTATTTTTGCAAATGAATTTATTCATTTTTTAAAATGAATTTACACATTTTTGTATTTAACATAATGCTTAGCAAAGAGTGTATTATCAGTAAATGTATGATAAAAATGAATCCTCTAGAGGAGCCTGGGTGGCTCAGTCAGTTAAATGTCTAACTCTTGATTTCAGCTCAGTCATGATCTCACGGTTCGTTGAATTTGAGCCCCACGTGGGACTCGGTGCTGAGAATGCAAAGACTGCTTGGGATTCTCTCTCCCCCTCTCTCTGCCTGTGCCCCACACCTGTGCGTGTTCTCTCTCTCTCGCGCACGCGCGCGCGCGCGCTCTCTCAGAATAAACTTAAAAAAAAAAAAAGAATCCTCTGGGTGACTGACAAATGTCCATAGCTCAAGGGATTAAGCACCTTTATAATAACTCAGAAAGCCTCAATAATATTACCTTTCCTAAGATGTAACATGAGAGTTTAGACAGCATTTTCACATCCATGATCCTAATACAATCCTATAAAATTAAGCAGATAATGTCATCTTCAGGAAACGGAAGTCCGGAGAGACTGACCTGCCCAAGGTCACAAAATGGAGCTAGAAATAGAATCTAGATCTTAAGTGCAGTGTTCTATAGTAGCATTCTGCTTCTCAAACAAAAACCACCAAGGTTCAGAAGACAAATTATTGTGGGGCCTATGGGCAAAGGAGACCCTGAGGAAGGAAAGGGCTGGGCTGGGCTCCTCAGAGTAAAAAAACGGAAGCCAAGAAGACACGGCACACTGAGGGAAAGGGATGACCCAGACATCCATCTGGATCTTGTTTACTGCTGTCTGATGAAGGCCACTTTTTGGACTAGTCTAGTATATTAGAGAAACAACAGAAAAAAGTCTCTGGGAAAATAAAAAGATTGGATATAAATTATAAAAAGGACACAGAGACTGTGTTTGAGGAGAAACGATTAAAAAAATCAGGGACCCCGGATATGACTTTACTAGGAAGAAAATCCTATTGGAATGAAAAAGACAGTTTAAAAGGAGGAGGAAAGAAATCTGCAAAAGGAGGAGGGAGTTTAGACACATACTCAGGTAACCTACTAGAGTTTCCAAGGGTTTGAAACAGAAGTGATCACCTTTCCAAGTAAATGCCTGTGTGCTCAGGCAAAAAAGCAAGATAAGAAAAAAGTAACAGAAGGACCTAAAAGTGGAGGAAGGGAAAGGTTGAAAAGATCGTAGTCCCCAACAAAATGATAACACCATTGCCAAACAGTATTCCCTGGATGGTTCTAACTACTCTAACCCTTACCCTGACGTTTCTAGTTATCTTAAAAAAGCGCAGATTGGGGCGCCTGGGTGGCTCAGTCTGTTAAGCGTCCGACTTCGGCTCAGGTCATGATCTCACAGTCCGTGAGTTCCAGCCCTGCGTCAGGCTCTGTGCTGACAGCTCAGAGCCTGGAGCCTGTTTCAGATTCTGTGTCTCCCTCTCTCTCTGACCCTCCCCTGTTCATGCTCTGTCTCTCTCTGTCTCAAAAATAAAAAGTAAACGTTAAAAAAAAAAATAAAAAAAAAAAAAGCACAGATTACCTTCCAAAGCTCCAGAGTCCCTACAGTAGAGGCATCTACTCATTTTTTAAAAATATTTTTTAATGTTTATTTTTGAGAGAGACAGAGTATGAGCAGGGAAGGGACTGAGAGAGGGAGACACAGAATCTGAAGCAGGGTCCAGGCTCTGAGCTGTCAGCACAGAGCCCAACATGGGGCTTGAACCCACAAATCATGAGATCATGACCTGAGCTGAAGTTGGATGCCTAACCAACTGAGCCACCCAGGCATCTCAACTCATTTTTAATAAAAAAGGATGCAGGAAGAGTTTTGTAGAACTCATGAAGTAAATAGAGGGGCACCTGGGTGGCTCAGTCAGTTGAACGTCCAACTTTGACTCAAGTCATGACAATTCATGAGTTCAAGCCCTGCATTGGGCTCTGTGCTGACAGCTCGGAGCCTGAAGCCTGCTTCAGATTCTGTGTCTCCTTCTCTCTCTACCCCTCCCCGACTTGTGCTCTGTCTCTATCAAAAATAAATAAAAAATAAAAATAAACAAAATAAAATAAATAAATAAATAAATAAATAAATAAATAGAACTCATGAAGTAAATAGAAAGTGTGTTACTAATGAGGGTGTTACTTCTGCTTCCAAATGTAGCTCAAGGACTAGCAGATCAAAAGCTTTAGAGTGAACAGATCAGCTAGAGTTCAGGCACCTGGCAAACTAACACTGAAGGAGAAATCAACTGCCAATTTTAGTGGAATTCATCAGATTATGTAAAAGTAGCTGAGCTGCCTGGGCTGGGGAGGTTGGGTGTGGCAAACTCACATGTCAGTGTAGCCAGCCTATGGCAGGGTAACATGTATGCACAAGGACCCAATGGGCCCAGAAGCTGGCCTACCAGGAATAAAAGGGGTCAACTGGGCATACTTCCAGTGTGCTTGCCTTTCCTTGATTGGGGGCCAGCCAATCATGCAGGGCTTCCTAGCAACCCCCACTTTCCATCTCCTCATCCCAGGGCACTTGGTTATATAACAAGCATTTTGTGGCGGTCTCACTGGGCAGACACATAGGCCGTTTCCTTTGTAAGACTACCTTTGTGCTCCAAACACGCCGAAGTTTTGTTTTTTGTTTGTTTTTTTTTTAATTTTTTTTTCAACGTTTATTTATTTTTGGGACAGAGAGAGACAGACAGAGCATGAACGGGGGAGGGGCAGAGAGAGAGAGGGAGACACAGAATCGTAAACAGGCTCCAGGCTCTGAGCCATCAGCCCAGAGCCTGACGCGGGGCTCGAACTCACGGACCGCGAGATCGTGACCTGGCTGAAGTCGGACGCTTAACCGACTGTGCCACCCAGGCGCCCCAAACACGCCGAAGTTTTAACCACCTCCCTCTCATCTCATTTGGTTTCCTACCTACTGCTGTAATTAGACCACAGAACATGAGACTAATTTTTAAACTATGAAACATCAGAAAGCTGAGAGATAAGGAGAAGCCTGGGATGTAAGACAGATATACAGAAAAGGTGGCCAGAGAGATTAGGAAAAAGCAGAGAAAAATAAAGAAAATTACATCAAAAAATACTGTTTGACAGGAAGACTGGGATACTCCAGAACCAGCTGGCTCACATTTTCATGTTTAAAGTCCTTGCCTAGAAAATTGTTCTAAGAGCAAAATATTTGTTCATTTTTTCCCCAAAGCTAAAATACAATTTATGGCATATATATATCTAACACCCCAAGATTAAAAGGAATAGAAATGTAGCTTCCCAAAGACTGAATGCAAATTGACAAAATAAGTATCTTCCCCAACGACTATAAAAATCACTAGTGTAGGGGTGCCTGGGTGACTCAGCTGGTGAAGCCTCCAACTTTGGATCAGGTCATGATCTCACAGTTCATGAGTTCGAGCATCATATCAGGCTCACTGTTGTCAATGTGGAGCCCGCTTTGGATCTTCTGTCTTTCCTCTCTCTGCCCCTCCCCTACTCACATTCTCCCTCTCAAAAATAAACATTAAAAAATATACACATTCCTTAAAAACAAAATCACTACTGTAATACTTGTCCCCAACCTGGCACCTTCCACCCAGGAAAAAAGTATGTGTGAACTGCCATTCACCTACAAAAAGAGAATCTTAAAAGAAATATGGGAGGGGTGCCTGGGTGGCTCAGTGGGTTAAGCGCTGGGCTTTAGCTCAGATCATGATCTCATGGTTCATAGCTTGAGCCCCGCATCAGGCTCTGTGCTGACAGCTCAGACACTGGAGCCTGCTTCAGATTCTGTGTCTTCCTCTCTCTGCCCCTCGCCTACTCATACTATGTCTCCCTCTCTCTCTCCTTCTCAAGTAAATAGTTTTTTAAAAAAAGGGAGAGAGGAAAAAAAAAGGGAAACAGGGATGTGAAAACAGATTCCTAAAGCAAACTCTCAATCATTCAAAATAAATAAACAAATCACCAAAAAGCAAAACCAAAAGGGTAAAAATTTCCTTACAATGACTTCCAATTATAATAGCAAACACATAATGCCTACCTATGTTTTATTTATTTAAAGAGAGAGAGTATGTATGCGAGTAAGCAGGGAGGTGACAGGGTGCTGTCACCACAGAGCCCAAGGCGGGGCTCAATCATCAAGAGTTGGAGGCTTAACTGACTGAGCCACCCAGACAGCCCCAAAGCAGCTAATTTCTTTAAAAAAAATCAGGGGCGCCTGGGTGGCGCAGTCGGTTAAGCGTCCGACTTCAGCCAGGTCACGATCTCACGGTCTGTGAGTTCGAGCCCCGCGTCAGGCTCTGGGCTGATGGCTCAGAGCCTGGAGCCTGTTTCCGATTCTGTGTCTCCTTCTCTCTCTGCCCCTCCCCCGTTCATGCTCTGTCTCTCTCTGTCCCAAAAATAAATAAACGTTGAAAAAAAAAATTTTTTAAAAATCAAATTTTTGCTTTTGTGTTATTTGCACTTTAGGAACAGGGGAGGTTAGGAGAGCTAAAGCTGAGCCTTTGGAAATTTGTTTCATCATCAAATAACAGCTGCCCTTTGACATCCTTCAATAATACAAACATCTCAATCACCCTGGCTAACAGACCCATCTAAATCTACCAAAATAAATTAAAGACTTACAGAGAAAGGTCAGAAAAAGGGTGAAGGAATCTGTAAGACTTTTCCCAAATTCAGCATTTCATCTCACTAGCTAATTCACTACTGAGTCTGTAAAGACATTTATTTTGTGCTTCTAATATAAAGGCAGATATATGTAAGGTCTATATATAAGGTCATTAGACATCTCAACCCTCTCACAGACATGCCACCGGGTCTGAAATAGGAAAGAGCTGGGAATGAGCAGCCACAGAAAAAAATAATATAGTGTATCTTACTATCCAGTACTTAATGGAGTATCTTTAGGAAACAGCTTCCACCCAAGGACAGGATTGGTATGCACAAACACAGAATGAAGTAATGGGGCTGAGACCTAAGACCAGATCCTTTTAAAAGACACACAATCCATCTTAAGCCTGCAACTTCTTGATTACACAGCTTCTGACAGCATCTTGGTCCTCATTTATTATGGTCTTCTGCCATCCAACCACCCACACCTAAAACTCTGCTAAGAACTAGATCATCTTTCATTTACCCTCTCAGTCCCCAAGAACCCCACTAATAAACCCAATCAAATAAAGATTCTTAACTCGAAAATTAATGCAACAGGTGTTTATTTTTCCAGAGGAAGTAGTAAACAATCTAGTGACATAAAGCAATGAGCACCGCACTCGAAAGGTGTGTTTTGCACTCCTCTCTTCCATTCAGTAATTGTGTGATTCAAGAAACGTAATTTAAATGTCCTAAGCTTCCCTTACTTGTGAAATAAAGCTACCACCTTATTGGCTTTAAGGTGGAAGCCCAACTCATATAATCTCTTAATATCTCTTTCCTACAATTCTTAACTTACTTGATTTACTTAGTTTTTAAGTTGATTTGTTTATCTTGAGAGTGTGTGAGCAGGGGAAGGGCAGGGGGTGGGTGAGAGAGAATCCCAAGCAGGCTTCACACTGGCAGTTAGGAGCCTGACTTGGGGCTCAAACCCATAAACCGTGAGATCATGACCTGAGCCGAAACCAAGAGTCAGATCCCTAATTGACTGAGCCACCCAGGCTCCCCCATACAATTCTTTGATAATTCAACTCAACAAGCATTTGTTTCTCCAAACTGTTTTACACTGGGGAGAGAAAATGATGAAGCAAGCCAGAAAATCAAAAGACTTACAACCAGTGGCAAGGTAAGACTAAAGAACTATTGGCCTAAGTATGATAGTAAGACATTCTTTATTACAGCCATTCTAAATCTCGTGATGTAGCATTCAGAACCAATCAATACAGCTCCTCTACACCCAGTTCATTTCCACTTGTATGTTTTTGCTTATGCTGTAACCTTCCTCTAAACCTGTTATACTTTTACATCTCTTGCTTGCTTCTCCAAGATCCCAAATCTGAATTTGTCTTTCCATTAGCCTTGTCCTCTGCCAATCCCTCTCTCGGCTTTCTATTTATCATGCACTACATTCCTGCTTCCCAACCACGTTATAACTTGGTTTTCCCTTTGGGTTCCTTAAGTCTTGGGGAGAGAATTCAGGCTGTGTATAAACAAACTTCAGACAGGTTTTGGGAGAAACTTCATCTTTAAGATAAAAAAACTAAAGGGCTGAAAAGGGAGAGAATAACCACCGCACTTCCCAAGACAGCTGGTCTAGGCACGATTCTGGTTACCTGTTTAGGGTCCTGTATGCACTTTCCACATTTCCTTCCTGTACCATCACAGTCCTGGCAATGAACTTCAGATGTTTTGCCATCACCTTGGGGTCTAAATCCTCACTCTGCAGGATCTAAAGGACAGTGTTGAAAGGGGGAGGAAATTACAGAGACCACGTTAAAACAACAAAAACACAGAATGCCCGCTCTATCGAGTGGCTTACTCAGGATCTGGAAAAGCAACGTCCTCATATCTTAGAGAGTATACGTGAATCGTTATAAAGCCTGCCTAGTTCTCTGTGGCAATACACACCCTAGCCTACGGAAGAGGTGGCAGCAGGGGGCACCACGGAGTTGTCGTGGCACAGGAGGACGGGGAGGCGCCGCAGCGTACTCCGTTATCGTTCACGTTCCCAGGAGTGTTGGGGCTGAGGGCTGGGAACGGAATCTTTCTCGGTCTTTATGAAGAGGGGCAACCACGCGCAAGCCTCCCTTCCCGCCACACCCGCCCTGCTTTCCCCACTGCCAGCCCCGGTTCCTCACCCCACGCCCTCCGGAACCAGCCTCCAGGAACCTGGCTCGCGGCCGGAAGCGGAAATACGTAATCTCCTGCGCAGCTCGAGGAAGTTAGCTGGAGGCGGGGGGGTGAGGAGGGGAGGTAGAAGAAAACACCTGTGTGGAAACCATGGCAATATTGCTTCCAGCCCGAGTCGACGGATTCTCCACGCCCCCTCACGCCTCCTGCCAGACTCCCAACGCCTCCACTCCGGACGCCACACCGGACAAAGCAAAATATTCGTTGCCTTAAAGTCCCCCCAAAACTGGTTCCTCGCCTTCTCCTCCCTCCATGTCTGAGGTCAGCGCGATTCCGTACCCCTAAATCCTATCAAATCTGTAACAGATATTTCCAGATTTCTTTTTCTGGAAGAAAAATGAGAGAAATAAGCAAAGCTTCCTGAACACGCTTCCTGTTTTCTCAAAGGACACAGATTCTTTGAGATCTGCTCTTCGGGAAAAACAGCTTCAAACCCCTCATCTGCTTAAAAACGAAGGAAAATAAATGAACAAACCACGAGTTGCCTATGAAACCATCTGCCCAGGCATTTCACGAAATAAAGTGAAATTACGAAATAAGGAATTGGGAAACACCTGCAGGTTTTAGAATCGAAGTCGTCTCCCCCTCCTCCTCCTCCTCCCCCCCCCCCTTTTCTTTTTAAGATTTTGTTCTTAAGCAATCTCCACACCTAGCTTGGGGTTGGAACCCACAACCCCCAGATCAAGAGTCACATGTTCCACGGACTGAGCCGGCCAAGTGCCCTGAAGACTCTTTTTATGTCGACTTCTATCCCTTTGCCTCTTAGGGAGACCTAGTAGAAACATCTCCTTTATTTCTTCTTCACTGTGGAAACCGCTTTTATTTTATTTGTCTCTGTTACTTCTACATTTCCATTTGCGGTTATTCATATAAATTCAGATCTAGGAGCTATTGGAAAACAGTAGGGAAAGGCTCGAAAGAAGAAAGGTACACAAGCAGGTACTTGTGTAATACGGTTTTTTTTGCATACTTCCCCTAACATGCACAGGCGTGCACCAACACACAGTTGCATCCTCATCAGTTACGCTAATAGAACTCACAAAAAACAAAAGCCTCAAACTAAGCCAGGTTCAAAGTACCAAACTAATGCTAGACTGGAACATCACTATGCTTATTAACAAACTTTTATTAAATGTCTACTCTTTGTTAGATGTTTTTGATACCATTCCAGTGCCTCTTGGACCCCCAGAACACAGTATGGTAGACGTGAAAGTTAAATAGTAAAACATCAGCATATAATAAATGCAAAATAAATTATATAGGCAACAGGATAACATGATGGGAAAGCACTGGTTTAGAAGTCAAGAGATCTGATTTCTATCCAAACTCTGATACTCACACGTCCTGTCACTTAAACCATTAGTCTCCAATTTATTGCCTACAGGTCAATCCAGTTCCACTCATTTTTGTTAAGCAAAGCTTTATTGGAACACAGTTGTGCTCATTAGTTTACATATTAGATATGGCTGCTTTGGGTTACAGTGGCAGACTTGGGTGTTGGAACAGAGCCTAAAATATTTACTATCTGATTGACCCTTGCTGACGCCTTTTTTTTTTAAGCTTATTTATTTTGAGAGAGACAGAGACAGTGTGAGCAGGGGAGGGGCACAGAAAGAGGGAGAGAGAGAATCCCAAGCAGACTCCACACTGTCAGTGCAGAGCCTGGCACAGGGCTCAAACCCAAGAAACCATTAGACCATGCCCAAAATCGAGAGTCGGACGCTTAACCAACTGAGTCACCCAGGTGCCTCGACTCTTAAATGCTCAGTCTCTTTCCTCATTTGTGCTAATATCTGTCCTCAATCACACAAAATTTGTCATGGGAATCAAATGGGATAAAATATAAAATTATTTTTGAAATAAAGAGGGAACATTTTTGAAAGTCTGCTATATACCAAACCTTGTACAGGCACTTTAAGTGCATGATCTCATTTGATGGAGTAAAGACAGCCTGTATATCATTGTTTATTGGAGAGAATTGTTGGGAGAAGGACTTGAGTTGGTCACTGAAAGAATGGAAGGGTTTAGTTAACAGGAGCAGGAAAAGGCCAGGCAAGGTAAACAGCATGAATTAGAGTTTAGAGCTAAAAAGTCTTAAAGTGTTCAAGGACAAATAAAAAAGTGAGCAAAGGGATCAATTAGGGGAGAAGGAGAAACAAAGGCTTTGACTAAAGGCTTTGAACGTTCTTCTCCAAGCACTGAGGAGCCATTGAAGGATTCAAATAGGATATAACATTCAAGACATTGTTCTGTAAAAGTATTCTGGTTATCAGTGAGAAGGGATTAGAGGTAAGAGAGACTATTGCTATAGTTAAAGTTTAGGCCAAAGATGTGGCGATGAAATGGATAGGAAAAAATAGATTTTAAGAGACATTCCAAGGGGCACCTGGGTGGTTTAGTTAGTTAAGTGTCTGACTCTTGATTTCAGCTCAGGTCATTATCTCATGGTTCCTAATTTCAAGCCCAGCGTCAGGCTCTGTGCTGACAGCCCAAAGCCTGCTTGGGATTCTCCCTCTCTGCCCTCTCCCCCTTTGGGTGCCTGCATGTGCATGCGTGCTCTCTCTCTCAAAATAAATAAATTAACTTAAAAAAAAAAAAGACATTCCAAATGCAGAATAAAAAGATTTGATGATGGGGCACCTGGGTGGCTCATTTGGTTAAGTGTCTGACTCTTGATTTTGCCTCAGGTCATGATCTCAGGGTTGGGTTCCCAGCCCATGTTGGGGTGCAGTCAGATTCTCTCTCCCTCTCTCTGCCCCTACCCCACTCACACTTTCACTCTCTCTCTCTCAAAATAAAAAAATATTTTTAAAAAAGAATATGTTGACTGGCACCAAGTTTTGAGTTTAGTTATCTAGAGAAATGTTGGTAGCATAGATAGCGCTTACAAAAGAAGACGAGTATAAAAAGGCAGAACAGGACATCTTCAAAGGAAAGAAAGTATTTTGATTGGGGACCACTGGAAAAAGCACCACACTGGAAACTCAGAATTCTGTACCACACGCTGTGTTGTCTTGTACAAGCCACCTAAGTTTCCTTGTCTAAAAAGTGAGGGGTTTGAGTGATACCTGTTGGTTCTAAAATGCGGAAATTTTCAATAATATTTAGGTGTTAATAACATGTAAACAGAACTGTTCAGCAGAAATGTAGACGTTCAATATGTCTTCTGTGGGAAATACTGGGACTAGAGATAGGGCTTCAGGAGTCTTCAAAGTTGAGGCAATAATTAAAAGCCATGAAAGATGAAACCTTTTTGTGAAAGTATGTACTCAGAGAAAAGAATCAAGGACTGAGCCTGAGCACACACCCACATTCTAGAGTGGGCAGAGGTGGGGCCATTAAGAGATATAGAAGTTGCTGCCAGGTAGGTAAGAGGAGAATTAGGATAGTGTGCTGTCATGGAACCCAAGGGAGGAGAGTTTCAGTAGGCAGCATCAAGAGTGTCAAATGCTACAGGAGCAGGAAGCACATAGCCTTTGTAAAGGATCCTCGATCTAGCTATTGATTTGATGGAAGCTCCATTAGAATACCTGATTCTGTGAGATAATTAGTGACTCTGGAAGGTGCACCAGAGTGGTAGTAGCTAAGCTGTAGGGGGCTAAGGAGTAAGCGGTAGGAGTCGGAAAGATTAATTTTTTAGAAGTGTTATTTATTTTTGAGAAAAAGAGTGCGAGCAGGGGAGAGGCAGGGAGAGAAGGAGACACAGAATCTGAAGCAGGCTCCAGCTCTGAGCTGCAGAACAGAGCCTGATGCGGGGCTTGAACCCACCAACCGTGAGATCATGACCTGAGCTGAAGTCAGACGCTTAACTGACTGAGCCATCCAGGAGCCCCAGGAGTTGGGAAGATTAGACTGTCAAAAATATGAAGAAAATGGGGTGCCTGGGTGGCTCAGTCCGTTGGGCATCTGACTCTTGGTTTTGGATCAGGTCACGATCTCCTGGTCGTGAGATTGAGCCCCACATTGGGCTCTGTGCTGGGGCATGGAGGCTGTTTGGGATTTTCTCTCTCCCTCTTTGTCTGCCCTTCCTGCCCCTCTGTCAAAAATAAATAAATAAACTTATAATGTTATGAAGAAAATATGAGAAAGAGGACAAGCAGACTCAAAAGATGTTTTCCAGAAGGGGGAGAACTGATCCCACTTGTGGGAGGAATAAATATTATTTGTAGGAGAAATAAATAAATAATTCAAGAACAAAGTTACAAGATAAAGAGGGCGATAAATGACACAGCAAAAGTTCCAGAGGAGAAAGGTAATCAAGGGCACAAATGGAGTGGTTTGTCTTAGAAAGGAGGTTACGCTCTCTGAATTCAATCAAGAGACGATTCTTCCCTGAGAACAGGAAACTTGAGCAATGGGGGAAAGATGGATAACCAGCTGTGAGAAACATGCTAAGTAGCCAATAAGAACAATGAAAATGGCTGAGTCGTCTGATACATCGCCAAGGCTTAGGATGGGAGAGGACATGGTCTGGATGGTCACTGGGACAAATGAGTCAGAGTGATATAGAGAGAAGGGTGGATGTAGATAAATGTACAGACTCCATTTCCGCCTCCTGATAACACGGGGCGGCTTTCCATACGTTTAGCAGCTGCAGCCTTTTGAATCAGGATGTGGCCTGTGTCTGAGTGGACTCCCCATTCTGACAGCTCTAGGGCACCCCTTCCTCATCACAACAAGCAACCCCAGTGGCTGTCCTGGCTCCTGTGTCCCCCTTCTGGCAGCAGTCGATTACATGTGCATTTATTCATAAGCACCAATAGTTTCCATCAAAGCAAAAAGCTATCCCAGAGCAGAAGAGCCTGCTAGTCTGGGCCAGCTGGAAGATTTCAAAAGTGAGAGACACAAAGGAAATGTACTAGTCTCTGAGACTACATGAAAACACAAGGCCCATTCTGAACCCTGTAACTGTCCCAACAGTGGTCCCGAGGAAGCCAGCAAGAGTCCCTTTTCTTCTCCACTGGACCTCTCTCATCCCATTCAGATTCTAACTAGCTGAGGCTCATGTTCACAAACATTCCCATCCCCTCTCTTCTTTCCTGCTGCTTAGAGAATAAATACTGGTACTTGAAGCAGGTTTACATTTCCTCCAATCAACAAACTGTTTAGGTATAAAATTTCTTTAATCAAAAGGATTGCTCTTCCCTCAACACAAATGCACACGTTAAAAGTAAAAAATATATATGAGAGAGACACATATTTACACAAATTAGAAACCACAGTCGCGAGTCCTGGGTTAGGGGTTGAGAGAATGGACATCAGGGGCAACTGAAGGATGGCTTCTCATCTGCTCTAGATGTCTCCCAGTCATCTCTCTGGCCATGGCGGGTAGACCAGGGTGGGACAGGGTACAGCTCCAGTCTGATGGCAGAGTTACTGGCAAACTGTGGCAAGGAGGTCCCTCTCCAGAGAGTTTCTTAGGAGCACTGGGGATGACAGGCGATGCTGTAGCAGGTAGAACTGAAGTGGTTGGGGCAGAGTGGGTGAAGGGCTGTACTCCATGCTGGACAAAAAGGATGATACCGATGCTGGCTCCAGTGCCTAAAGGACCGTGGCTCAGGGAAATGGTACCTGGGGAACTGAGGGGTGGGTTGCAAATTGGAGTGGTGTGGGTCCAAGTGAGGTGCATGGCTGGCCATTCTGTGAGGTGCCAAGGCTGCTTCGATTTCAACACTAGATGTCCTAGCTGTGTCTGGTCCATCTTTTCCGTGGGAGGTGCAGGAGAGGAAGCAGCTGGATGGCTGTGGTGGCTTGGAAAATGCTAGAAGGAAGACACAAGAGAAAAAAAAATACGTGAGAGAGCTCTCAGATGAACTCCACTTGGTTGCTTAAAATTTTTCTTTCCTTGGGGACTCTGTCTGCAAGGCAAACATACCATGTTTTATGCAACAGATAATTTCCTGGCAGGCCATGATTAAGTAAAAATTTTAGTAACCTAATTAGACTTTCACTTACTTGACGAATACTTGCAAGCCTGTTACGTACCACATATATATCAAACACTAGACATCCAGGTGGGCAAAATAAAACAGTCCTGTAAGGTTTCACTATTTAAAAAATAGTTCATTTTAGAACTTATTTTTCAAGGCTGTTTTTAATATTTATTTATTTTTGGGAGACAGAGAAACTGAGTGTAAGCAGGAGAGAGGCAGAGAGAGAGAAAGAAACAGAGAGAGAGACAGAATCTGAAGCAGGCTCCAGGCTCCGAGCTGTACAGAGCCCAATGCGGGCCTTTAACCCATGAGGCATAGGATCACGAGATCATGACCTGGGCCGAAGTCGGATGCTCAACTGACTAGGCCACCCAGGTGCCCCAACTTCAAGCCTATTTTTAATTGGAATCATCATGTCCCAATTTGTATATTTAAAATTTTTCATTTCCTTTGGTTGAATTGCTTAAGAAATGTAAATTGATATGCAGGCAATGGGGTGCCTAGGTGGCTCAGTCGGTTGAGCAGCTCTTTTTTTGTTGTTGTTGTTTTTAATAATTATTCGTTTTTAAAAAAGAGAGAGAAAGAGTGTGAGTTGGAGAAGGGCAAAGAGAAAGGGAGACACAGAATCCAAAGCAGGCTCCAGGCTCTGTGCTGACAGCTCAGCTCCAGCCTGAACCCAAGATCCGTGAGATCATGACCTGAGCCAAAGTTGGACGCTCAACGGACTGAGCCACCCAGGCGTTCCAAGTGTCTGACTCTCTATCTTGGCTCAGGTCATGATCTCACAGTTTGTGAATTCAAGCCCTGCATCAGGCTCCGCACTGATAGTGTTTGGAGTTCTCCCTCCCTCTCTCTCTGCTCCTACCCCACTTGTGCTCTCTTTCAAAATAAATGAACTTAAAAAAATTGTTTAAAAATATGCAGGCAAGAATCCTCCTGCTTATTTAAAAAATTTTTTTTGTTTTATTTATCTTGAGAGAAAAAAGAGAGCGCATGCATACTGCACACACAAGCAGGGGAAGGATAGAGACAGGGAGAGAATCCCAAGTAGGCTCCATGCTGTCAGTGCAGAGCCTGGCTTGGGGCTCGATCTCACAAATGGTGAGATCATGACCTGAGCCAGAGGTTTAGCTGACTGAGCTACCCAGGCACTCCCTCTGCTTATTTTTAAATGAGTTATTCCCATAGCAATAATAATTGTGGTTGATTGAAAACAAGGACTGTCCATTATCTATAGGAGACTTTCCCCTCCCCATCATTTGAGTACCCCATAAACACACTGTTGTTTGAAGGCACAAAAAAATAGGTCACTTCTAGGGGCACCTCGGTGGCTCTGTTGGCTAAGTGGCCAACTCTTGATTTTGGCTCAGGTCACAGTCTCATGGTTCTGTGAGACTGAGCCCTGCATGGGGATCTGCACTGACAGTGTACAGCCTGCTTGCGATTCTGTCTCTGCCCCTCCCCAAAGCGTGCTCGCTCTCTCTCTCTCTCAGAAATAAATAAAAAGTTTAAAAAAATGGGTCACTTCCACACTAAGTCTAAGAATCTATCCAACATGGGGCACCTGAGTAGCTCACTTGGTTAAGCATCTGCCTTCAGCTCATGTCATGATCTCACAGTTTGTGAGTTTGAGCTCCGTGTCGGGCTCTGTGCTAACAGCTCAGAGCCTGGAGCCTGCTCTGGATTCTCTGTCTCCTTCTCTCTCTGCCCCTCCCCCACCTGTGCTCTGTCTCTCTCTCTCTCAAAAAAAAAAAAAAAAATCTATCCAACACTCCTTCTATAGGTGTTCCATGGCCGCCCTCCTACCCTCTCGGTGATGTATTTGTTATGACCAGTCCTTGAAACCCACACTTCCAGAGGGTTTGGAACAAAGTACTTGGGTAGGAGTACAAAGAAAGAGAAGGGAAGGGTTTCAGGGCAGCAGAGGAGAAAGGATTTGTAAAGAAAAACTAAAAACTCTTACTGCATAACTCATTTAGCCAGGTAAAAAGCCTTCTATAGAGGCACCTGGGTGGCTTAGTTGGTTAAGCCTCTGACTTCAGTTCAGGTTGTAGACTCATGGCTCTTGAGTTTGAGCCCCAAGTCAGGCTCTCTGCTGACAGTACGGAGCCTACTTCAGATCCTGTCTCCCTTTCCCTCCGTCCCTCCCCCGACACATGTGTGCACATGCTCTTTCTCAAAAATAAATAAACATTTAAAAAAAGTATTTAAAAAAAGTCCTCTGTATCCATGCAGAAAGCAGAGAAGCTGAAACGTGAGGAATAAGGTTAAACTTCATGGAGTGCTTTTTTTTTTTTTTTAAAGTAGGTTCCATGTCCGGTATGGAGCCCAATGTGGGGCTTGAACTCATGACTCTGAGAACAAGACTTGAAGTGAGACCAAGAGTTAGACGCTTAGCTGACCAAGCTACCCAGGTGCCCATTCATGGAGTTCTTTGTAGTGATACAGACAAAATAGAACAAAAACCATATAAGGATCAAGACAATGAAGGAACGTTGGGCATTCCCTCCGTGAAAAGAAACTTATTGGCAAAAAGGAAGAGACTTAGAAGAAAACAGAAAGAACCCATTTCTCCATGTACACTTCATTCTCTTATTTCCCCACCTCTCTCTCAGGTTTACAAGTTCTTACCTTGGTCAGTTTGTGCCTGCTACTGCCCAAGGATGACTTCTGAGCAGCTATACGAGGAAACCAAGTCTTTAACATCCCTTCCACCTGTAGCAAGGTTCCTAGGTAACGCTCCCTGTGAGAAAGACATTTACTTAAAATGCCATCAAGTGTGAAAAAGGCAACAAGACAGGATTGTGGACATCTCCTTTTAATGAAATACTGAGGAAAGAACCAGGAGAACTCACCCCATCTGGGGCTTTTGCAAAACACCTACAATACGCTGGATCCTGTCCATTGCTACGCTCTGCTGGAAACTGCTCAATCCTGGGGTCAGGGAGAAGGAAAGACATGAAGGATTGAGATGCAACAATTTAGTCAGGTAAAGGAAGAACAAAGCATGGTTAAAACAGATTCACCCAAAGAAATGAAATCACAGAAGCACAAAAGAAATAATGTAAAGATTAAAAAAAAATAAAGCTTTAAATGCAAACATTTAAAAGAAATACACATTTAAAACATCAAGAGAGAAAAAGAAAGAGGAGAACCTAGCCCAAATAATTGCAACTAACCAAATAATTACCTCTCTCAAATCGACCCATCTTCAGCCCATTCAGTAGGTCTGTGAGAGGGCGGATGAAACCTTGGAGCTCTTTACACTGTAGGAAAACAGGACAAAGGCTACGGGAGGGCTCAGAATTGCCCACACACCAGTACTGTTATTCCCCACTTCACAGGGTCCTTACTAGCCATCTGGGTGCTAAGCCATTCCAGTATTGTCTCCTTTCCCCTGCTCTTTCTTACCTTCTGAGCAAAAAGCAGGTCTCCTTCTGTGATACAACCCTGGATGTTTACAGTGGTCTGTAATTCACCGTCTCTTGATCTTTTGACCCCAGATCCTGCCATAGGAGAGGCCAAGCCCCGCTGTTCCAAGTAAGATGTTGTATGTTGGTTGCTGGAGACCTTGGGCCGTTGCCTGCAGCGGATAGGACCCGGTCGTGGCCGAGAACCTCCCCTCTGCCCAACAGTGTCTGGCCTGGGGCCATGGGCCCCTTTGTCCTCCCCCTCACTATCGGAGGGGAGACCAAAGTCACTGTTCACTGGGGAGGTGGAAAAAGAGGAAGAGAGAGAAGAGGAAGAACAGGAAGAAACGCTAGATGGAGAATCCATAGGTTCAGAAGCAGGGGCTGGAGAGCAGCTCCCGGAGTACCCAAAGATCGGGACCTGCAACTGAAGAGCAAAGCAAGGGAGCATGTCACCATAATCTGAAAATTAGGAAATGGACTGGGAGACTGGGGTGTACTGCATGGGATGATAAGATCTCTTCTCTCCTCCCCAGTATCACCTGTCTCAGAGCCGACAAAGTCCTCTCCTCCGCCTGCCCCCCTCAATTAAGTACCTGGACTGCCCCTATGGGCTCCGCAGAGCAGCCCTTACTTAGTCTGACGCAGACTCTGTTCTTACCTCCCTCTGTTCAGAGTAAATTACCTGACTCGACACCTTCCGTCTCCCCACCCCGAACATTTGTTCGCCAGGTCTGTTCCCAACCTAACCCCGCAGCAAGGGCTACGGCGAGCCGAGCCGTAAATCTCCGGTAAGGTAACCGAAGCCACCTAGTGACCCTGTAGGGCCTGCTCCCCACAGGAACCTCCCGCCTCTTTCCAATCTTTCCAATCCGGAGCCCTGCACCAGGACCCTCTACAGTCGCGCCTGCCACGTGATGCTATCCCTCCCAATGCCCAATTCTGCTTTCAGTCCCTAAACCTACTCTCTCGGGGTCTGATCTTCCCGCGCGCGGATGGCTTCCCCGTTCTACAAGCCTCCTCACCTGCGTCGGGTCTGCTCAGCCCAGGCTGCCTCCGGCTTCTCCAACTCCGTCGCTCTCGGCTACCCACCTCCGCCTCTCTCCCACTGGGTCCCGCCCCTTCCCCCTCCCAGACACGTGCGGCGAGGCACGTGCCTTCCCCCTGCGAACACAGACCTCACACTCTCATTGGTTGTCTAACCGGTGGCACGTGACTCCCGCGACTGACTTTCACATCCCATTTGCTACAGCCTACTAGGGGCTCGGCCAATAGAGACCCAGTTAGGTGACGATTGGCTGGAAGGGAAGGATTCCGTGCTCCGCCCCTACATGCGGCTCGCGACCGGGACCCGGTGAGGAGAAAAGGCGGAGGGTGGAAGAAGAGTGGAAAAGGGCGGAGCCCGCGGTCTTAAATAGGATGGTGGTGGGCAGGAGACGTGCGGTTGGAGTGCACGGACGGGGTGTGTGATGTGAGGCGCGCGTCTTGGGATGTGGGACTCCGGGCTCCTCTTCGGTAGCAGACTCCCCCCTCCCCCTTTATCTCCCCTCCAGCTGTTAGAGCCTCCGCTCACGAGGGCAGCACGTGGAAGCCAGCAGCAACTTGGGTCTGCAACGTGTGTGAGAGAATGGCTGTATGCTACTGTGTAGCCTCCCCCCTCTGGGCCGCGCGGCCCTCGTGACTCTCCGATCTCTGGCTCCCTTTCCCCGCCTCCTCCTCCTACAAGTTGGGTGCCTCCTGCCCTGCTGGGTGAAGAGGGTGGGGACTGCCGCCGAGAACACTGCGTCCTCTCCCAGACTCCCACTGGGGCGGCTCCTCCGGCCCTTTCCTTACATAACCCGCCACGCACGTTACCAGCTCAGATGCCAGTCGGCCACGACTGTAGAGGTCAAAGCTGAGCTCGGGTGTTCCTGACTTTTCTATCCAGGCTCCTCCGGCCTTGCGCCCTGAATTCCGTGTTCCCTAACGTAGAGAACGGAGTATGGGTAGGTCCCTGATTTCCTAGATGATACCTTCATTTCCTTTATTTGTACCCTGGAGAAGATTCGGAAGGCTTGGAAGGAGGGAGGGTGGTAAGTTCGGAGTTCACAGAGTCCGGAATGGACTATTCGCTGCCCCCTGTAGTACTGAAAGTACAGTGCGGAGAAGGGGATAGGGGCTCAGGGACGGTTTGCTCATAGAAGGTGAGACACCGAAGAGACCGCAAGGGGGCAGCCCAGTTCTGATTAGGGTCTCGAGGATAGAGAAAATTAAAATGTGTCCCTGCCTGCCCTAATTACGCACTGGAAAAGGCACATTGTGGGGGGTGGGGGGTGTGAGTGGAGGAGGGTGTGAATTTTAAAAATCTATTCTAAGTAGTTTTTAATATTTTACATATGTTTAACAATGTGCTTATTATACAAAAAGGAAAAAGTGTTCTATGTAAACCTCAACTCTCTTTTCCCAAACACAGCCTCAAAACCATGTGTAATAAAAGAATTAGACGGAATTGTCTGTGGTGCTCTTCTCCATTCTTCACAAAATTTCAGGTTGATTCACAGTCCTAATTATTCCCTCTCATTCTTTTGCCAGCTGACACCCTTTCTAATCTACCCTTCCTACCCCCCATATCCTGGTGCTCTCTTTAGTGTTGTGAGTTTAGAACAGAGCCTCTCAGGGAGTAGAGAGTAACCAGATTATTTCATTTATTTGTCTTCCAAATTTCTCTTCCCAAATCCCCATCCAAAGATTTGTAGCAGCCTTCTTTTTCCTAAAAAAAGCAAAGAAAGGGAAAAACACCAGTTTCAGGTGGCTGAGGAAGCGCCCCTCCGGGCCCCCCACCTCCAAGAAAACTCCCCATATTTCAGATTCCAAGCTAGATTTCCCCCTGACGTCTCCTGGAAGATGTGTCCCCTCCCTTGCTCACTCCTTACTCTGCTAAATCTCTTCACACACACCCCCCATTAGTTATTTAGAATCCCAATTTTAAATTCCTTCCCTATAGTACAGGCCTCTTTTCCCTCCTTTTGTCTCCACCATCTGTGCTCTACTTTAGGGAACCAACCACCACCCCTACAGCCTCTGAACTTTGCCTCTAGACTCTGCCAGGTTGTAAGGCCCCTCCCATTATGCCCTCTGGCAACCACCATATCTTGAACCACCTCCTGGCTGGAACCAGCTTTGATTCCTCAAGGCAGACTGGAAATCTGGAGAGGTTTTTTTTCTCTATTTCATCTGCTTCTGCTGTACAAGGTGCTGAAGTCCTCCCAGTTCAGAAAAAGTAACGACTCTTGTTTGAAAAGTCTCTGCCTCAACATTTCCTAAACCTCTTTGAAATTAGATAAGATTTTTCTAAACGAGATCCTTCTTCCTTTTAAGTAGCTGAGAACTGACCAGGCTGGAAACATTAGCCAGAGATACTGGTAAAAAAAAAATTAGTTCACTGATTCCCCCAAGGCCAGTGGCTGCACTCTCACCTTCTACATGAAATACATCCCCCCCTGAACGAGGGCCCAGGACAGGAGGAGGGGAACAGGACTCTGCAGACTGGATACAGCATCGTTCAGATCTGGACTCTGCTAAAATACAGACATCCCCCCACGGTAGGCCAGTGTCATCCTTCCTACCATCCCCCTCCCCCTCTGAAAGGATAGCCATCTCTTTACACCAACCTCAGTCTTCCTTTCCTCTGAGCTTACAGAAGGATCCATCTCTCCTCCCCATTACCATAAGGAGTCCTTTCCTCTGTGCCTTTCAGCCTCCTGACCATACCAGGGAGCTTCAACTCACTTCAAGAATGCACATTTTTATCTGTTATGGGCTTGACACTGTGTTAGTCAATGTGCTAGGTGCTATAGGGGGGATGTAAATGTGATTAAGATCTGACCCTTTCTTCAAAGAGTTTACACTCTAAATGGAGCCTACCATATACTTTAAAATATTTCTTCGTCCTTGTCATCAATCAGCTTTCCATTCCTACTGATTCCTCCCATCTGTGGTCAATTATATTCAGGCTGCACTTTGGTCCTGTTGCCCTTTTTAGCTGTTGCTTCTCTTTTTTCATTATCAGATTTCTCAAATGATTGGTCTATACTCTCCCTCCCCTTCTTCACAATGTACTCCCTCTCTAACTCCACAAAAACCTTTTGCTTAACCACTCAATTAAAACTTTCTTCTTTGGGGTTACCGGTGACCTCCTTTTCTCTGGCCTCTTGGTAGCTTTGTATTGATTATATTAAATTAAATCTTCTAGATTCTAAAATACAAACTTGGCTATCTGCCTCTCCAGTCACTTCCACAGTTTCTTGGTTGATTCCTTGTCCTCTTTCTACTAGCTATAGGCACATTCATTGGCCTTTTGGTTTTCTGTGTACTGGCTCTGTTGAGCTCATCTACTTCCGTAAATGTGGCTTTGCACTTAGGACTGTAGCTCTGACCTAGTTCAGCTACCTTTAGGACACCCTCATAGGGCTGTCACCATAAATTCAGCTTGTCCAATACCAAATTTATAACTTCAGTCCTAAACCACTCTGACCTTCCTTCCACAGGTCCCATTTTGGTCAGCCATTTTTGCAGACATCCATATTTGAAACTTATTTCAACATTCTCCTCATTTATTGCTCATCTGAAATTATCACTGAAGCAAGGCACTTTCTTCAAAATATTTCTTATTTTTCTCCTCTCCATTCAAAATGCTACTTCCCTAGTCCAAACCTTTAATGGATTGTTTCTGGAATGATGCAAGTCTCATGCATTTCTCCCCACTCCACTGCATCCTGCATACAACCAGACAAATAGTTTTTCTAAAATACCATTTTCAGGGGCGCCTGGGTGGCTCAGTCAGTTAAGCGGCTGACTTAGGCTCAGGTCATGATTTTGCGGTCCCTGAGTTCGAGCCCCGCGTCAGGCTCTGTGCTGACAGCTCAGAGCCTGGAGCCTGTTTCAGATTCTGTGTCTCCCTCTCTCTGACCCTCCCCCGTTCATGCTCTCTCTCTGTCTCAAAAATAAATAAACATTAAAAAATTTTTTTTTAAATACCATTTTCACTGTATCTTTACTACACTGAAAAACTTACGAGGCTCCCCATGGCTTGTAAGTCCAAACTTCAGCCTGACACTTCAGATTCTCCTGTAATTCAGCCCTATCTTGCCCTATGTGAAATTACCAAGCAAATATTAGGAGCCTTGTAAATTAAATTGTTTTTTCTTAATTTCCCACTGTACCTTCCCGTATACCTTCTCCTTCAATCATACCCTACCCACTAGACATGCATGGTTGCTCCATCCCCTCACCCCTGCAGCTCTTTCATTCTCTATTCTTCCCTCTAATTGTTTTCATACTTTCATAACTTAACCACCAATCAAAAGCTCACCTATCCTTCGAAGTGTATCTGAAGCATAGTCACCTCCTAAAAGTCTTCCAGGCAACTCCAGCTCATACTGATCTCTGTCCTTCTACTGCCTAAAACACTTGCCTCAAATTTGCCTATGCTCTCAAATTTATATGTAATTTAACAGTGTTACAAACATTTTCATTTTGTTTGAAATGTTTTGCAAGTGTAAACTTGAGTTTTATAAATACTTTCAGGGCAATAACAACATCATAGATTTCTTTTTCATCATCAGCAGCAGCGGCATCCTTCACAGCTTTAGTCATAGGTTTCATACACGTTAAGTACCACTGAACTAAAATTTAACTGCACCAAATCTTCCCAGTTTTCTGAATACAAGGTTAGTATTGAATCTCAGCAAAAGGTATGATGGCCAAGCTGAGCTGGGCACCTGCACTGGTGTACTAGTTATTTGGTTCCTCACCCCCACCCCCAAGCCTATTATTCCAGCCCTCCCCCTGTTCTAGTATCCAGCCCTGGGATCTGTCCTGGGCTAAGAGATGTCTCATACCCTCCCCCCACCACCCTGCCATCCCCAATCCACTTACTGGTTCCACTGTCATTGGTTTCAATGTTTCAGGTTCCTGATGGTCTGTAAGTTCTGTTTCGTGACTAATGGTAGTAGTTTCCGCTCCTTCCCTTACCTCTTTATCCAACCTGTTCTGCTCTCAGTAGGATCAAGAAACAGAGTTATCATTGCCTCCATCCAACATCCTCATAGATTCTCTATTTAGAGGCCTTGTCTCCTGCACGCCCCACTGCCCAAGACTTAAGCTCAGGAGTCCTCCCCACTTTATTGTTTGCATGGATTATGTACCCATTTCCATTCACCAATTCTCTTGACTCAAGGACTGCCCCTCCCTCTCAATGTCTTAGCAAACCTACTAAGTTCTGGCTTTATTCTCCCCACCTGTGGTTAACAAATCTGCTTTGGGCCCACTACCTAGTTTCATTTCACCTAACTCATTTTTATTTTTGCTAATCATTTACAGTTCAACATTGCCCACTTTCTTTTTAACTGTTACCTATTCTGATGCTTTTAGATGTAGAGGTCACTCACCAGTCTGTCTTCTGATTCAAATATGGAGTAATCAACAGTGAAATTTGCACCAAAGTCATCTGGGGGGGGGGGGAGAAAAAAATCAGTAGTGACAAAGGAAAAAGGTAGCAGTAGGTCTAGAAATGGAAAGAGGAAGAAATTGCTCCGAATACTTCAACTTGCTCAAGTTGTAACATTTACTGGTGTAATCTAATTCTAATGAACTTTAATGTTAAAAATGTTTGTGAGTGTGTCTGAATTTATATTTTCAATCTGGTATCCAAAATAATTTACAAATTTGAAAATTTTTAAATTGTTTCAACCCATTTCCAAAGAATTGAAAATCACTGGCTTGAGAAATAACGCCACAAGCCTTGATAAGGTCTTTGCTCATAGCCAAATTTCCTCTGATCTAGTTGTTCCAATTGCAAAGAGAAAGGCAAAGTCTCAGAACTAAGCATCCCCAAAACCTCTGTCCATCCTACTGGGGATCAGAGACGCATACATACTCACCATAATTGGGGGTGACTGTATAATAATAGACCACCTGATAATAATCATCCTCTTCTAGTCCTTCTTCATCCCCATATTCTTGTCCTACGGGGACAAGGACTAGAGGTCAAGGGGCATCTGGAACTCCTTAGCAAAAGAAGGACACCTGAAGTTGATCTCAGCTCTATCAATGTCTTTGCTTTCTGCCTCCCCTCCAAGGCCTTACTATCTCACTGCCCCTGTACCTCTAAACCCTTCTCAGTCTTTGGGGCTCCATATCTGTGCTGAGGCTTGTGACTCTGTGCCCTTTCAATTCAGGAACTCCTAGAGAGAAAATGTGTCTCTTCACATTCTGTAAACCCAAAATAAGACCTAAAGCTGAAAAAGGTAGGAAGCAGAGATACCAGAAATGAAGAACTCCAAATCTCTTCTGGAGAATGCTGCAGACCATATTAGATCTGTGAGATATCTTCTCACCTCAGTGTCTCACACAGAACGGAGACATACATCTTTAGGCTTTTGGACTCGGGTTTTAGTTCCCGATTCACTGCAGACTAACGGAATAGCCCTGAAGAAGCCACTAACCATCGCTTTTTTCAAATGAGTCAGCTGGACTAAATGACCCATCTACATTAGTTTTTCTTCCTTCCTAGGACTAAAAATATGTGGCTTTGACATGATTAGGTCTCCAGGCCTCCTACTAAACACTTCCCTACGCTCCTTGAATGCTCTCCCTGAATCCCAGGCAATGACACACAAATCTGGAGGAAAAGGAAACAATGAGAGTACCTGGCAGACTGGGAACAAAGGAGGGAAGGAGCCAAGCTACTTTTGGGAGTCTGTCCCTGAGGGGAAGCCAGTTCTCCACTACCATAAAGGCCACCCCCTACTTCTGTGTCCTTACTAATACAAGGGGTTTTCTCCAACCCTCTGGGAAGGAAGATCCCCCAGCTTCCCTCACTAGTATCAGAGTGCCCCGCCTTCCAAGAGCCCACCTCTCTCCTCCACCCTCACTGTAGTCCCTCTCCCTCTTGTCCAACTCTGCGGTGATAGACAGCTGACGTGACTCTTGGTGGGGACTCCCTGTGTCAAGGGTTCCATCTTCATCAGCTGTCTCTGACAGGACTCTGTTTTCCTCCCCTTCTTCTGGCTCTACTTTCCAGATTCCCCCCACCCCCCACCCCGCCCCGCCCCAACACTGGACTCTGGCACAAACGAGTGTTATTACTCCCCATTAAATTGCACCTCTCATCCACTCCTCATTTTTCTTTTCTCCCACCCCACTTATGATAGAAGATCTGGCCCAAAAGCTCAGGGAGAGAGAGTGAACTTACCCAAGATAAGTGGCACAGCAAGGATGGCTACATAGAGGACATCCATTCTGGATTCTGCACTATTGCTGTGAAAGTAAAAAAGGAAATTACAGCGTTTCTCACCAAACTTCCCCCGCCTCCTGCCCTCCTCCAAAGCTGCTGCAACTCTTTTCCCCAGGGAGTAGAATTCCCCGCCCAGTTGCCGACTGACTAGATCAATGGTTGCTACCGGTCAGCCAGAGAGCTGCCCAGATTAAGAGAGAGGCAAAGTGGATTTTGATGTGAACGTGTTCACTGAGCTTCCCCAGTCCTAGATTAGATCCATTCAGGACTCCGCTGACACTACCAAAGCAAGCAAGCAGACAAACCAAAAGCCAGACCAAAACCCAAAACCCGTGCCTATCTAGAAGCTTCCCCTCTGAAGAAGAGGACTCCCTCCTAGTCCTCACAAAAAGCTCACCCTCCCTTTCACGGTCCCTAACTTACCATCACTATCTAGAGTCCAGGCTTATTCACAATCTCTTTCTTCACAGTCAAAATTTTAGAGGAACCGATGAGCACTTTTTTCTAGACTGAAAAAATGTCCTCTCTTCTGCCTGTCTTGGACTCTGAAATACAAGAGCAATACTAACATCATCGTCTGATACCCAAAGCACCTGCTGCAGTACTTCTGATAAAAATCTCTCAGCCAAGGCCAGTTATTTCCTCTATGGCAAGTACTGACCTCACTTCATGTCTTTCTCCACTTTCTGGAAACAGCCTCTTTCCTCGAATAGATGCCCCCCCTCCCCACTTGCTATGCCCCCTTCATTCTATCCACAGGGATAGAGTTCATCTCGCCCTTCTCTCTGCTTTTATATTTCCCATTTTCATTCAGTTCAACTCAGAAGCATTTAGTAACATATATGCTAGGCCCAGTCTGTTAGGCAATTCAGAGGTCACTGGCGAGGGAATAAGAATAGTTATGTTGTTTAAAAGGAAGTTAATAGATATCTATTTAACATCTACTACAAGCCAGGCACTATGAAAGTCTCTGTGGAACCACCTGTGGACAAGAGAGGTTTGGTGTTTGCTCTTAGCACTTAGAAATGCTGTGCGAATAGCTCAAAGGAGAGATGAGAAGACTTGTATTCTCGTATCTCTTCTCCTGACTCGGCCTGCTAGCCTCGGAAGCAAGACACACTGGAGTTTTGAGCACTGGCCAGCATGTTTCCACCATCTTAACCTTTTGCGGGGGAGGATTTGCTTGATGATGATGATTTTCCATGTAAATCTATACAATCTATTCCTTCAGCTCCTTTCTAGAATTTCCTGGAAAAAAATGTAAAACGCCTCTGTGGATGTACCCACATGCATTAACTCATAAATCACTTCCAGTAAGGAAAGGAAGCCCGATTCTCTTCAAACAATTTCTATAGTTGTTTTCTTTGTACTTTGATTAGTCTCTCAAAAACAATATTCCAGATCCCCTCACTTTTCCATCCTGGTACTCTTTTGCCTAAACGTTCCTCCCTAAAGACTGGCCCTACCCCCATCCAAATGAGGTTACAATACCCTCCTCTCCTACTTTAATTTTCTTTCACTCTAATACACACAACCCCTGTGCCTTCCCCTGGCCTGAGGAAAAGACACCACTGAAGTTCATTTTCAGAAATAAATAGAGGAAGTATGACCTAAAAGGAACTGTGTGACTTGGGGGGCGGGGGTGCTTGTCATTTTTCTTCAACCCCATAGCTCTAATTGCTTTTTACAAACAGTCTTAACTCTGAATCTTAACACCGAATCCCATCTGACCTCGTTCCTAACATTGCTCTCCAGGCTCCTCTTCGTCTTTCCTACTCTCTGGTCATTACAGATGAAAGCGTCATTAGCGGTATACTCACTGAATTGCATGTTTCCTATACTCGTCTGTTCAAAGAGCTCTTACTTTTAAGTCTAACCTTCATCTCTTAGGCAGTAGCTCAAGCCCATTTCCTCTCATTCAAGTAAGAACAATACCCGTCCCTATCTCCCTGCACCCTCTATCCTGTGCTTTCTTTGTATTTGTCCTTTAGGTTCCAACAGGATCTTCCCCTCCCCCGCTCTGCAGCTCTTCAAGAAGACGCAGAATTGCTACCACCCTTCCCCACAAAATAACGAAAGGAAGCCGCAGCCAAGGTCCAATGGGACCCAGGAAGCCGGGCCAGTCCCGGCCCACTCCCTCCTTTCACCAGCTCAAGCCACTCCCAGGACCGAAGTCGAAGGCTTAGTAGGGCAGGAGGACTACAACTCCCGGCAGGTTGTGCTGCCTCGTCCCCGCCCCCGCAGCTCCGCCCCCGCCGAGTCTTCATTAGCCTTCGGGGGGTGGGGATTGGATGGGAGGTGGCCATGGTGCTGCGGCCGGGGTTTGTTCCCTCCTCGGCTTCCGTAGAGGAAGTCGCGCGGACCTGTATCAGGGGTTTCGGTGTCCCCCCTCCCCTTCCCTGGGGTCCGGGGGTGACATTGCACCGCGCCCCTCACGGGGTCGCGTCGCCACCCCAAGCAGACTCCTTAGCTGACGTGCTGCCCCCGTCCACCCCTCTTGGCCAGGCCTCCACCCCACCCCCAGCTGCCCAGCCATGGGGGCCGCAGTGTTTTTCGGATGCACTTTCGTCGCTTTCGGCCCGGCCTTTGCGCTTTTCTTGATCACTGTCGCTGGGGACCCTCTTCGCGTCATCATCCTGGTGGCGGGGTGAGTAGGGGGTCGGGAAGACGCGGGAGGGCGCCAGAGAGAGAGAGAGAGAGAGAGAGAAAGAAAGAGAGAAAGAGATCCGGAAGGGGCTGGGCAAGCTTGGGAGCCTGAGTTGGGGGAGACAAGTCGGCGGTGAAGATTGGAAAGGGTCGAGTCAGGGGTCTAGATGATTTGCCCTTTCCCGCAGTTGGTTTCCGCCTTCCAGGGATCGCACAGATTCCTCCTATACTCCTCCCGGCGACGTCAGAGAAGGCCCAAGGCCAAGACTCGTGAGGGGGGTGTGCTGACCTCCGCCGGCCTGAAGGAGGATCCAGGAATGGATACCTCTCCCTACTACTGTGCGCGTACATTCTGGTTCTCATCGCTCTGAAGACTCATTAGTCAGATTTCTATCCCTTCCCCTGCGTCCGGATCCCTACAAGACTCCCTTGGTGGAGACACCTATCCTGTCTCCTCCCAGTCTTCCAGACCATCCGGAAGTCTAACTTCCACTTTACATGCTGCAGCCTTGATTGGTTCTCCTCCTTGATTTCTCTGGCTCTCCCTACCCTGGCCTGTCTGATTGCCCTTGTCTTTCCTCAGGGCATTTTTCTGGCTGGTCTCCCTGCTCTTGGCCTCTGTGGTCTGGTTCATCTTGGTCCATGTGACCGACAGGTCAGATGCCCGGCTCCAGTATGGCCTCCTGATTTTTGGTGCTGCGGTCTCTGTCCTTCTACAGGAGGTGTTCCGCTTTGCCTACTACAAGCTGCTTAAGTAAGAAGATGGGATGGTCCAGAGGGGAGAAGGGCAGATGATTGCACTCTGAGAAGTGGGGCAGCCCCTGGGTGGTGGTTTGGAAGAGGAGGCACTAAGGGAGGATGTCAGAGGGAAAGGAGCATTCCTGCCTTTCCTCATGTTTCCCCTACCCCACCCTACCCCACCCCACCCCAGGAAGGCAGATGAGGGGTTAGCATCGCTGAGTGAGGACGGAAGATCACCCATCTCCATCCGCCAGATGGCCTATGGTGAGCCAAGGGAGGGGGACTGGAGGAGGGGGTTGGACACCCCCCTCTCCCAGGGAAGTCAAAACATGCACATGTTCCAAGGGGCTGCTTTTTTCCCCTTCATCCCTGACTTCCAAGGAGAGGTGGTCTGGAGGGAGAGTAGGTGTGGGGGAATTGTGACTGGGAATGGGGCGAGATCACTGGTAATCAGGCTACAGTGATCTCTGACATTGATGAGACCCTCCTTCCCCCCAGTTTCTGGTCTTTCCTTCGGTATCATCAGTGGTGTCTTCTCTGTTATCAATATTTTGGCTGATGCACTTGGGCCAGGTGTGGTTGGGATCCATGGAGACTCACCCTATTACTTCCTGACTTCAGGTAAGATCTGCTTTCTGCCTTGCCTTCATGCCCCATCCATCCCTGGCCCTGATCTGATTTATTGGTCCTCCCTGGGAGACTTCTTTGGCTCAACATCTCAGGAGGCTGGGAGCAGATGAGGCATGTATCTCATTCCCATCTCCCTCCCTACAGCCTTTCTGACAGCAGCCATTATCCTGCTCCATACCTTTTGGGGAGTTGTGTTCTTTGATGCCTGTGAGAGGAGACGGTACTGGGCTTTGGGCCTGGTAGTCGGGAGTCATCTACTGACCTCGGGACTGGTGAGTTGGGGACAGGGGCCTGAGTTAGAAAAATATTTAATGGTCAGCAGGATGGAAGGGAGATCTATTCTCACTTCTTAACATGTTAAAACATATCTAGGGAGGAGGCAGAAAGGTTAGTGTTTAGAAGACTCTCATCTCAGCATCAATTGTATAACCTGCCCTGGGTATCCTCTGGGAGTTTGAATGGATTAGTCAAACTGTAATACGAATGGCCGGAGGTGAGCAAGAGGGCAGAAACCTCTGAGGAAGCTGAAAATCAAAAGTCCTCAACCACAAAATATTGGTGCTCTGAAGGGAAGGATCAGGGGATTTGGGTGAGCTACCTGTGGGGAGGTTTGGGTCAAAGGCATGTAGAGAGTTTGGGGATAAGGCAGAGAGAGAAGCTAAACTCATTTCTACTCTTATCTCCATCCCTAGACATTCCTGAATCCCTGGTATGAGGCCAGCCTGCTGCCCATCTATGCAGTCACTGTTTCCATGGGGCTTTGGGCCTTCATCACAGCTGGAGGGTCCCTCCGAAGTATCCAGCGCAGCCTCTCGTGTAAGGACTGACTACCTGGACTGATCGCCTGACAGATCCCACCTACCTGCCCACTGCCCATGACTGAGCCCAGCCCTAGCCCGGGTCCTTTACCCACCATTCTCTGTCTCCTCCTCGTCGGTCTATCCCACCACCTTCAGGGTTTTGCTTTGTCCACTTGTGACCTTTAGTCTCTAGGCTTTACCAGGAGCAGCCTGGGTTCAGCCAGTCAGTGACTGGTGGGTTTGAATCTGCACTTATCCCCACCATCTGGGGACCCCCTTGTTGTCCAGGACTCCCCATGTGTCAGTGCTCTGCTCTCACCCTGCGCAAGACTCACCCCCCTTCCCCTCTGCAGGCCGACGGCAGGAGGACAGTCGGGTGATGGTGTATTCTGCCCTGCGCATCCCACCCGAGGACTGAGGGAACCTGGGGGGGCCCCTAGGCCTGGGGTGCCCTCCTGATCTCCTCGCCCTGTATTTCTCCATCTCCAGTTCTGGACAGTGCAGGTTGCCAAGAAAAGGGACCTAGCTTAGCTGTTGCTGTGGAGATGAGATTAACGGAGGCTCAAGGGTAGATGAGCTCTAAAGTTTCCCAGTACCTCCTCCCCAGACTGGGCATCTTGGTCTTTTTCTCAGGTCTGAGGGGAACCATTTTTGATGTGATAAAGACCCCAAACTGCCTATTTTTTTTGTTTTGTTTTGTTTTGTTTTGTTTTGTTTTGTTTTTTGAGTGGGGAGGGAGGAGGTGAGTTGGAATTCTTCTAACCTCTTTGGACTATATTTTCTCTCCTCAAATTACTCTTCATGGCTGGGCTTATCTATCCACCTTTCCCTTTGGTCACGGGCCTTGGGGGAAAGGAAGGAAGTGCATGTTTGGGAAACTGGTATTACTGGAACTAATGTTTTCACCTCCTAGACCACCAGCATCCCTCCCCTCCCCAAGGTGAAGTGGAGGGTGCTGCGGTGAGCTGGCCCACTCCGGAGCGGCAATGCCCCTGGAGAAGTCAGACTACCATGACATCACAGGGAAGGAGGGCAGATTTTTTTCTAGTTTTTAATTGGGGTGTGGAGGGGGGGGGTGGGGAGGTTTTCTATGAACTGTATCATTTTCTGCTGAGGATGGCACATCCCATCCTTTTAATCAAGGTGATTGTGATTTTGACTAATAAAAAGGAATTTATAATTGTGGGGGAACTTGGCTTTTAAGGGAGGGGATAACATGTTAATTGAGATTTCTGCCCTCCCACATCTCTTACCCAACCTCTTTCCCACCCTGGCAACCTCTGATCCCCTCCAGCATGGCTTTGGTACAAGGGTAAAAACCTGGGCTGGTGGTCTCATATGTCAGAAACTTTGGGTTAAGCATTTTCCAGAAGTGGACCTCCCTTCGCAGGACTGGGGTAAAAAGAGTTTTTCACCCCTGCTTCTTTTCCCCTGTCCTTTGCACACCTCTGCCACCTGAGGGATTAAGGAACTCCTCTCAAGAGCCCCAAAGGTAAGGCCAGGGGTGGGGTTAGAAACTTTAATTTCCAGATATATTGAGCAAAAAAATATAACCCCAACATCAGCAACTCTTTTTCCTAAGGGGAGAATCTGCATGACATGTAGGGAAAGGGACATAAAGGCAAGGGGATAGAGGACTTTGGGGCGCATCCCCAACTTCCCCTGCTAATAAACACAATTTGCCCTCTGCGTTGTCAATGTGGGGATGGTCCTGATCTATATGATTTGAGAGGCCGTGGGCTCTGCTGTTACTCCTTGAATGAGAGCCTGTCCATGCCTCTCGGGAGGGGCTGTCTGGAGGAAAGAGGGGTGTCTGCCCACTACTTCTACAGTATTTTCTGGCCAGTCCCTGCCCCTCATTTTAGAAGCTCCCTGATTGGCATGAGGGGAAGGCATCCATGATGTCCGAGAAGGAGTCTATGCCTCTGTGGCTCGTGCTGAGGTGAAGACCACGCTTTTCCGGTTTCCTAGCCTCTTCTTCCTGGAAGGGGGAATAGTTCATGGAAATGACTAGTGTCCTAGGTGAAACAGATTAGAGGTGGAATAGAGTGCTTTCCGGTAGAAAAGAAAGGACCGAAGGAATGGAAAGTAGGACCTCACCGAATCTTTCTAGCGATGAAATAAACAGCCAGCAGAAGGCAGAGACAGCAGACCAAGATTCCCACTCCTAGACTCAGCATTTCGCCTGGGAGGAAGATGGAAAGTGTCATTCATTCTAGAACTCCCACAGATACTGAGCCTTTCCCTCCCTCTTTGTGGAGCAGGCCTCCCTCTCTTCATACCTGGGCGGGGCCGGCTTACCTGTGGTATACACGGATCCCACTGTAAGGGAAGAAGACTTGGGTCAGTGTGACCTGAGCTCCCCATCCCAGTGAGGAACAGCACTCTACCTCTATTTGCCGGGGAGATCACCTGGCACTCAGGGGTAGAAGCATTCCCAGTCTAAGCAAGTCCTAGAAACTGCTTCCCCTCCTATCCTTCCTTTTGTTCCCAGGGACTCCCTAAGTTCTTGGCACAGAGTCCCCCAGTTTCCCATCTCATTTCCAAGCCCTGTATAGTCACCTTGGATGAAAGAAGTAAAGACTGTCCGCTGATTGAGAGGCTGGGGGGCTCGGTAGTTCCGTACCAGGGGCCTCGAGGGCTCCTCTTCTGTGGAGAACAATGTCTCCTGAAGCTCTTCCAGCTGAGGAGCAGAAGAGTGGGATTAGGGGAGAAGTGTCACTCACTTTGGGGAGTGGGAGAGGGTCTGAGGTTACCACTAGGTCTCTGCTGCCTCACCTCTTTTTTTTTTTTTTTAACGTTTATTTATTGAGAGAGTCAGCGTGAGTAGGGGAGCAGCAGAGGGAGAGGGAGACACAGACTCTGAAGCAGGCTCCAGGCTCTGAGCTGTCAGCACAGAGCCCGACGCGGGGCTCAAACTCACAAACCGCAAGATCATGACCTGAGCCGAAGTTGGACACTTAAACTGACTGAGCCACCCAGGCGCCCCCTGCCTCACCTCTTCACCACTCACCTGTCCCATGGAAATCTGAGCCTTTCGGTTGAATACTGTCCAGAGCACACTCTGGTAGCAGGGTGGGGTGGTGAGTGAGCCGTTGTAGCGGAAGAACTGGTCCAGCCGCTGGGGGAGCAGCTCTCCCACGTTGAAGGGAGGCACTGAGGTCTTCTGATCTGGAGGAGAACAGGCTAGGACTGCTCTCCTCCTCGCTGGCCCCCAGCTTACCTAGATAGGGCTCCCAGAGGTGACACCCCCTGGTTCCTAACTCACTGTCATCCCAGGCCTTGCTGGCCTTTTTGGGGAAGTGTCCCTGAAGTCTAATCTCACAGGCTCACCTTTATTCCTAATTTCATGCAAGTGACTCAGAATGTGTTCATAAGCTGGATTCTTAGTCTCACCCACCTGGAAAGGGAGAGTTTGGAATAGGTCCACATTTGGAGTAAGACGTTCACATACAGAACAAATGGTCACAGTGGGTTGCTGACTAGCCTAGGGAGGGAGAGCAACAGACATGGGCAGAATAGGACTGAGGGGTGCAGAGGGAGTGGAGAGAGCCCTGGGGGAGACTGAGGGCCACTCACCTCAATGAGAATGCCCAAGACAGCCAGGCCCTGAGGCATTGGAGCGGCCTCACTCAAGCTGCCATAGGAATCTGAATCATAATGTACAATGTGGAGCTGAGGGGGGGGGAAGGGAATTAAATCACTTAATGTTTCTCCACTACCCCTTCCTAAAGGCTTTGACCCTAGCCGCCGCTGTCACCACCACCACCACCACCACCTCCAGTATGCCCTAAAACTTTCCCACAAAGGTTGGCCTTATCCCCCAAGTATGACTTTTCCCAGTTTCCAGATCCTTCCTTTCCTGGGCACCGACCATGCCTGTCCCTGTGTCCTAGCCCAAGCTTTGTTCCCCGGTACCTCTGCAGCTGTGGCTTCACTGTTGATCTGGTGCTCTGATCCCCCCAGGGATCCTGTCTCACCCCAGTGCAGGTGGAGCTGGGCAGCTACATATTTTCGGGGAAATCCCTCCAGATACATGGTAGGGGGTAGAGAGAGTTGCACTGTGAGGAAAAGAGAGAAGGTCAGGGTTGGTGGAGGAATGCGGACACATTCCCATTGCCACTGCTCCTTGGGAGACCTGGCCAGCCTTTTCTGCCTCCGTCCCCCAGTAGCACCTAGTTCTGCTTTTCTAGCATATGTCCCCCTTTTTCAATGAGGATCCAATTCATGCTATGATACCAATCCATCCTTAGAGCTTGAATGTAGACATTCACTCCCCACCCTTGATGAGGCTGTAGGAGTCTCATCACCACTGTCACATCTCCAAATTTATAGATGAAGCCTTCTAAGAATTTGGAAGTTAGAATGCATCTTTCTCCTGACTCCTAAGATTGGAACTGGAGTTTACACCTCCTTGGAGCCTGGGTTTTTACCTGTGTGGCCATTATTGTGCAGGTCCAAGGGCTCAGTGCCAGGCTGGTCATATCCATGGGGCTGCAGAGTGGGCAGCTCAGGGTCAAAAGTCACACTGTCTGTCTGGATATTGATGGGAGACTGGGCATTGCTTCCACAGTCAGGGTAAGAGGCTGGCCAATGGTCTTGACCATGTGGGCCTGGTGGGGATTACCAGAGACATTTGTCCTGCTCTCCAAGCCCCAACCACCCTTCTGGAACCCTCCCCTACCAACCCAGGCAACCTAGCCAGTTGTGCAAGGCTAGGTGAGGCAGGAGTCCCTGCTAGACTTGAGGCTGCAGCACGCTTCCCCTGCCCCCAGGCTGTGATGACTCCCCAGCTCTCCTGATAGGTGGAGAGCGGCGGCTTTTACTTACCAGCAGTTTGGGGACCAGAAAGCTGAATGGGAGGAAAAGGGGGTGGATGGAAAGCCTGCGTGCCTGGAGAGGTGGGGCTAGAGCAGAAACAGGATGGCCCGGGAAATAAAATGATCCTCGAAAGAGCAAGTCTCCGTGGGGTCCCCTAATAAGTGGGGATACCATTCTTTCGGTTGACTTCCCACAATTCATTTCTTGCTCTCACACTGGACCTTGCATTTGACTCTGGAATTCAGTCGTTAGTCAGAAGTTCAAAGGGATGAAATCCACCTCCACCAGGGTCACAAACTATGCTGCCAGCCTCTTCCTCACCCCTGACCTCAGGCTCCGTCCCAATTTCAGATGCAGGTAGGATCAATGAGGTCGGAAAGAGAGCCAGGAAGTAAATTGGCAGCTAGGCTCAGTGTTCCTTTCCCTACCCGGTTTCCCAGCCTTTCTGAATCAGGAGGTACGGGATCCGGCAGTTAGAATCGGGTCTGGGAGTCCGACCCGGAAAACAAGGGCCGGGGGTGGGGGGTGGGGGCTCGGGAGGGAGGAGCTGGGCTGAGAAACTAAAGGGAACGAACTCCCCACACACTCGACATAAGTCTTCCTGGCAGGTGAAGAGGTCCCAGTGTGAAAGGGATGGCGGTGGGCTTTGGGCTCTGCTCTCACCCTCATATGTCCAGTGCTGACCTGCAAGGCAGAGAAAGCGGGGCTGCAGACCGCTCAGCCGGGGCCGTGTCCTCCCCGCTCCCCTCCCTCCCCACCTCCCGCCGCTCTTTCTCCGCCCTCCGCCCGGAGCACTTCCCAGAGGAAGCCCTGAAACCCGACACCTCGGTGGAAAGGTCGGGGGGCCTATTTAAAATCACCGGCCAGGCTGTAAGGGTGCGTGCTGAGTGCAGGGAGAGGAGAAACACGTAGATCGAGCCCAGAGCCTAAAATTAACCTGGACCCGAATGGGCACCCTGCCCCCACCCTCACTTTTCTGAGCCTGGGCCAAGCCAGTCCCACGCTTAGAAGATTGGGGTGAGGTGAGGGTGTGGACAGAGGGCTTGGAGGCAAGGGACTAGAACAAGGGGAGGGGAAAAAAGGTTGCAGTTGTTGGGGGGGGGTGCTGCTACTGAGGGGAGAAGGGACATTATTCATTTGCTTTGAAGCATTGCACACGTTGAGGCCCTTGGCTGTGAAATAACATTCAAGTTCTTCCTTTGGTCCCGGTAGCTCTGAAGGAAACTTTCCCCATTGCCAGGAGCCTCTGCTCCCTAGATCCCTAGATGGCTAGCTAGGGAAGGCAGGAGTCAGGGCAGGGTCCAGGCCACACTGAGGGTGGTGGGTGGGCACAGGCAGCCAGGCTGGCAGAGACAGACTGAAAACGAAGCATTGTATGTGGAAAAGACAGCTGCCAGCTGGGTCACATGCCAGGCTCTCGTGCAATCCTGTCTCAGGCTGAAAGGCTGGGGGTCTGATGGTTCAGCCTCACCCAGGACCAAACCGCTTGAAGGGGAGAGAGAAGGCCTTCCTTCAGGTTTTCTCTGCATTATTCAAATTGCTACTTCAAATTCAAACTCTGGGAAAAAATTCTAAATTCCTTCCTCTCTCTCTCTTATCCCTTTAAATTCTTCAGACTTCTGAGATATCCTTGATCTCATCCTCGGGCTCTCATTCTGGCCCATCCCTTGGTTCAGACAATTCCGAAAAGCAGCCCAAGGAAGGGCGGAAAGCAACGTCTCACCAGCTCCTTGGGACACTCAGACAACTTGAATTCCCTGGTTCTGTGCTGGGCCAGTAGCCTTGCCCTTCCCCTCCCACCAAATCCTCAACTTGCTAATTCTTCACCTCTTTTTCCTTTTCCCTATTTTTTTCTTTCCCTCAGATGCACTTTCCAGCCCTCCTTTTGGCTGGCTCCTCACCCTGTCACCCTCCCTGCATTTTCCTTCTGCTCTCTAGACACTCCCCCCCCCCTTGCTCTTTCAAGGGATCTTAATTACACACCTACTATGTCCTGGATACTGAGGTAGGCATACATAGCATAGGCATATGGCAAAGCAAACACAAAAATGAGGGGTAGGGGTCCTGAGGACACTCTTGGAAGCACCTAGGCCTGTTCTCCCAAAAGTCCTCTCATCTCCTGGGAGCCTCTGAAAGTCCTTTGCAAACTGTAAAGGGTCAACAGCCTTTATTATTGCTACTGCTTTCAGGGAGAAACTGGGAAACCAGTCGCCCCATAGAATCAGGAGGGGACATTGGCCATGAGGTTCATAGTTGGGGATAAGCATCTGAGTTAATGAGTAAGTGTTAGAGATATGCCCCCAACCCCCATCAGTCCTTTATCTTTTCACTCTCTGCCTCCTTGGCTCCCTAATTGGGGGAGTTCTGAAATAGATGAGGCCAGGAGGGTTGCCTGGGACTAGGGCAGCGGGGCAAAGAGCTCCGGAGAGAATCCGTAGACTGTAAGGAGATTCGCGCAATGTGTGTATACATTCTGCTCCCCAGCTAGCTCCCCAACCCTTCCCCCCCATCCCCACTAACTGCAGGGCTGTACAGGCAAAGGGGGGAGATGGAAAGTGCCCTTCTCCCCACTCCTCTCGCTTCCCCCCATCCCGAGCCTATTATACTAGCCCCTTAGGCTTCCTTTTACATTTCTTCCCTTCCCCCATTAAGCGAGCCTGGCGGCACGTGGACACCAGCACAGACAGACACACAGACATCCAGATGTACCTACCCCCATCTGCAGCCAGGATCCAAATCACCTCCAGCAGGAGAGTGAAGAACAACATGGTATCCCCAGAAGAAGCAGGTACTGGGAGTTTGGGGACTAGAGGGCTAGGGTTGGCAGAGAAAGGTGGGGGGGAGAGGGAGAGAGAGGTAGAAACAGAGAGAGAGAGAGAGAGAGAGAGAGAGAGAAAGGGAGACGGAGGAAGGGAGGGAGAGAGAAGGAAGTGGGGAGGGACAGAGAGAGAGAGGAGTTTCTTGGAGCTGAGCTGGATGTATTTATCTCTTTTTTGCTTGCGTTCTCTGGGTCTCTGTGGGCTTCCAGGGGATTTGGTTTTCAGTAGGGTACCGTAGGGTTTTGGGTCCCCAGGACAAATCTCTCGCCGCCTCTCTTTTTTAAATCTACCTCTACAGTCTTCACTCCACTTGCTGGCCAGCGACTTCACAATTGCCTCCCGCTTTTAAGGTGGCTCTGGACGGGTGTACGTGGTGGGGGGGTGCTGCCGGGTTGCTGGCGAACAGCTCCTTAAATAGCCGATTAGGCATGCAGGATGGCCCTGCTCGGAGCTGGAGCGGGTAGTGGCTTCACGGGAGCCCTGGCCCTGGCTCAGGAGCCCAGCTGGGGTGAGCTCTTCCTTCCTCTGCTCTTCTTATGGGCACTGTCCAGATAGGTGTCCCTTGGAGTGGGCTGGGGCTTGGAAGGAGGGCTTGGGGGTCCAATCCAGCCCCTTCAGGGGGACCCTGGGTTCTCATTTCCCATCTGGCTTCTCCGAGGAGCGACTCCCTGGGTGGCATAGGGCAGGGTGGGAAGACCTGTTCCCAGTCCCCTGCAGAATTTGAGCTGAGTCCAGAGTTTGGAGATAGGTGACCAGAAGGAGTTGGGGACTCAGGGTGCAGGTGGAGGGTAGGAAGTCAAGGGCTAAAACCTGGCTTGTGGAAAATAAAGAAGAGAAGTGAGGCAAGAGAACTTGTTTGGAGCGATCTCTTTCTCTTGTGCCTGTCACCACCCCCTTCCCACGGTGAGGCCTGGGTCCACGTGCCTGTGTGGCCGGGTGGGGGGGGTGGTTTTGTTTGCTGTATAAAGCCCATTTGTGTGCCCAGCGGGGGAGGGGCCGCAGCAGCACCATGGAGAGACAGCGGCTCCAACTGCCAGACCCAGCCACCTCCCTCCCCAGGGAGCCCAGATCTAGGACGGCTTTTGTCATTGAAGAGGACACTGACCCCTGGCAGGGAGGCCAGGGCAGGAGGAGAGGTGGGGAGACCTCAGAAACAATCATTACCACCCTAAAAAAAAAAAAAAAAAAAAGACTCCAGAGAAAGGGAGGGGAGGGATCAGAGAGAAACCATGTGATCTAGTTGGAAGAGGGGCCCAGGGTCTTCCCTCCAGCCCAACAAAGGGCTGTGGCAGGACTTGTGGGACTGAGTGAAATCTGCTACAGGGGAGCTGGATGAGTAGAGCACAGAGGCTGCTGGGTCTCAGGAATGTGGGCTGGTGCTTGTTTCCTCATGGGACTGGAAATCCCGATTGGAATGTACATCCTAAATCCCTCATTAGAGAATGTGAAACGCACAGATAATTTCGAGCCAGACACTCACACCTCTTTCTCCTCCATGCCCTTCACCAGAGTCCCCAGCTCTGAGGATGCACCCATTTGAACTCCCTCTGCTTTCATCGCTCCTGCCAAGGAGCAAGAAAAAGCCAAAACAAAGGGAGCAGGAACTAAATAAGGGAGCAGGATAAGAGCCAAACGATCAGAATAATGCATGTGCTGGATCATCAGAGCCTGCCGAGGCAGGAGCCACGTGCCTTTCTGTCCCCTGTGATTGATCTGCAAAGCAAAACTGTTTTGCAGATGTCATTTCCTTTGAATTTTCTCATCACCCTCAATTATTTTTCCCTCACAGGAGCGTTTTATGTTTTGAGGTTTCCCCCAAAGCCCTACTCATTTCCTCTAAGAAGAAGAAAAAGCGTAAAGTATAAACTAGACTTCCTGGGAATCAAGATAGTTAACATAGAGGAACAGAAAAAAGAAGAAAAGCAGAGACATGTACTGCATGGTAGGAAAGAACAGGCCTAGACAGAATGACCTCTGCCAGGACAGAGTTCCCTTCCAGCGTGATTCAGCCTCCCAAGGCCAATAGTGTGTCTTGCCCTGCGCCACCTCCTGGTTGTCTTATGAATTTTTTTTTATTAAAAGCATTTTTTTACATCTTTATATTTTGAGAGAGAGCATACGAGCAGAGCAGGGGCAGAGAGAGAGGGGGACAGAGAATCTGAAGTGCGCTCGAGCTGGCAGCAACGAGCCTGATGCGGGGCTCGAACTCATGAACCCTGAGATCATGCCCTGAGCCAAAGTCGGACACTTAACTGACTGAGCCATCCAGGTGCCCCTCATTTAAAAATTTTTAATTTAAAATGGGTGTGTGATTGCTTCAGGGAAGTGTTTCACTGCTTGGGGGGATTTGGGATTTTGCCTACAGAAATAAACATTGTTTCACAAAAACGTCTTAGTCCCAAATCAGCACCTTCTGACTTGAGTGAGCAGCCTTTCCAGGCTCTTGTGCTTCCCACATAGACAAAGGCCTTGTTTTCTAGGCAAACACCGTCCTCCAGGGACTTGCCTTTATTTTGATCTTTGGCTGTACTATGGATATTTCTGTTGTCACTAAGCTAATTTGGAGTAAGTGTCAAGAGGACCCTTATGTTAAAACAAAACAAAATCCACCCCACCCCACATTCCCTTCACCTCAGTAGCTACTAAACTCTGACACCTTTAATTCCCACTTCTCTCTCCAGCTCATTACTCACCCGGGGAAGCGGTGGGGTGGGCTAAATCTAACGCTTGCCACTGCCTTCTGGCGCCATCTCCTGTCCTTTCAAATGCAGCGAAATGTAAACAGGTCAGTGAATCAAGTGTCCAAGCGTGGTGACTTTTTGGTTTGTTTTTCTTAAAAGGTCCTTTAAATTTTATTATTTTTTAAATTTAAATAATCTCTACACCCTACTTGGTCTCAAATTTATGACCCCCGAAATCAAGAGTCGCATGCTTTCCTGACCTGAGATAGCCAGGTGCCCCATTAAGAGGTCCTTTTAAAAAGGATATTTAGAGGTGCCTAAGCGGCTCAGTTGGTCGAGCTCTCTCTCTCTCTCCCACTGCCCCTCTTCCTTATGCTCTCTATAAATAAATTAAATAAATAAATACAAACATACATGAAAAGGACATTTGGACATTTAAAATCCACAAATGTCCTAAATAGTCTAAAATACCTTACAGTTCAATGTGGGAGGGAGACAGATCAAAAGGAAAAGAGAATGACCAACCCAGGAACTTAGTCAAGCATACAGGTGATAACTAATTACCAAGAAGAGAGAATCAATGAGGAGACAGAATTAGATGGAATTCGGTTTTCTAAAAGAGCAAGCAACCTTGTACCATGAAGTAATGTAGACCCAGAGGTATTCTAATTTGATAATCACATTTATTATCACACGCTTGTCTCCTAACATATTAGTGCTTTCAAGAATTAAAGTCAAAGTGAAAAAAAAAATTAGAGTCGAAGTAATTTGGGGGAGGGTTGATCAGAACTCTGGATCATTTTCTTAGTTTTCCAGTTTACACTGCATGACAAATGCACTATGAGACTATTGTAAACGGAAGACAGGTAAGTTTGTAGTCTCAAATCTCGCAACTGTAATGAAAAAGGAGTAATTTTGTGTCCTGCGTTGATTCCATGCCCACATCACTGCCTGGTATTTGCTGACCAAATGAATAACCTAGTCATTGGAACATTTGTTTACTTTCTTTCTGTCTTTGGTAGTCACAGAATTTTAGACCAGAAGGGTTCTCAGGCATCATTCCAACTCCCTTGTTATATCCTGTGAAGACAGAGTTTCCAGGGGTTTAGGGATTCTCTCATGGTTAGACACAACAGCTAAGCTGAACCAGAGCAAGGGCACAGGCCCCATTGGACTTTCTGCAATGCCACTGGTCCTCAAACCTCAGTGTGCATCAGAATCACCTGGAAAGCTTGGTGAGAAATGAAGATTTCTGGGCCTCCCTCCCATAGTTTCTGATTCTGTGGGTCTAGAGTATGTCCAGAGAATTGCATTTACAGCAGGTCCTCAGGTGATGCTTGTGGTCTGAGGCACCACACTTGAGAATCAATACCCTATACCAACTGGAAGAGGGGAGGTAGTAGGGGGTTCGCCATTCTTTGTAGGGATTCCAGCCATCTGGTGTTGTTGTTTGCATTCAACTTTACAGAGATGAGCCACAATAGCTTCACTAGTTTACAGTTATGTATTGAGGACTTCTAGATGCTAGGCACCCTACCACACCCTAGAAATAAAGAGTTAACAAGAGGCACCTGGGTGGCTCAGTCGGTTGAGCAACCAACTTTCGACTTTGGCTCAGGTCATGATCCCAGGGTTGTGGGATCGAGCCCTGCATTGGGCTCTATGCTGAGCATGGAGCCTGGTTGAGATGCTCTCTCTCTTCCCCACTGCCCCTCTCCCCTGCTCATGCTCACTTGCGCTCTCTCTCAATAAAATGAACAGGAGGTAATCTCTGTCCTCAAGAACCTCACACTCTCTCTTTTTTAATGTTTTTATTTATTTTTGAGACAGAGAGAGACAGAGCATGAGCAGGGGAGGGGCAGAGAGAGAGGGAGACACAGAATCTGAAGCAGGCTCCAGGCTCTGAGCTGACAGCGGGGTTCGAACTCACAAACCGCAAGATCATGACCTGAACCGCAAGATCATGACCTGAGCTGAAGTCAGAAGCCCAACCGACTGAGCGACCCAGGTGCCCCACAAAGCTGCAAGTCATTTCTAAGGCAGCATTTGCAAAAGTGAAATGCAGCTATTTTTGAGCTCATAGATCCTGCATTCTTTCTATTGTTCTATCCAACATACTTGTTATATCAGGTATTACATATATTTTAATTAAGTAGCACTCTCACAGGTTGTTTATAAATCCATGCACATTGGGAAAAATTGACTTTTTTGCTCTTTTTTAAAAAATAAAAAGGAAATACTTGGAGTTGCCTCTAGAAGTTAGAGAAAATCAGATCGTAGCAATGGCTTGTCACTTTTCCTCTTAATTATTATTTTTTAATTGTACAAGTAATATCTGATGGGTTTAGGGAAAAGAGAAGATTCAAAAAATAACATCACTTAAAAATTTCTTCAATTAGAGAAAATCGTGTTAACATTCTAATATCTTACAAATTAAAAAAAATTTTTTTTCTTTTGTTTGAGAGAGAGAGAGCGATCGAAAGAGGAGCAGAGAGAGAGGAAGACAAAATCTCAAGCAGGCTCCGAGATGTCAGCACAGAGCTGGATATGGGGATCAAACTCACTAAACACGAGATTATGACCTGAGCTAAAATTAAGAGTCAGACACTATTTACCTCTTTCCTTCCTTCCTTCCTTCCTTCCTTCCTTCCTTCCTTCCTCCCTCCCTTCCTTCCTTCCTTCCTTCCTTCTTTTTCTGAGGCATTTGCTGCTTTACTAGATGGCTTGTTTCTTTCTTGAGTTACAAAAAGAATGAGACCAAATAAGAACTCCTACATTTTAGGCGTACCTGGGTGGCTCAGTCGGTTGAACGTCCAACTTTGGCTCAGGTCATGATCTCACAGTTTGTGAGTTTGAGCCCCGCATTGGGCTCTGTGCTGACAGCTCAAAGCCTGGAGCCTGCTTCAGATTCTGTGTCTCCCTCTCTCTCTGCCCCTCCCATGCGCATGCTCTGTCTCTCTTTGTCTCAAAATAAATAAAAATGTAAAAAATTTTTTTTAAATAAAAAAAAGAACTCCTACATTTTAAATTATTGAACACATATAAAACCCAGCATATATTCATATTCACTAGAGCCTCAAAGTATTATGACTATCAGAAAATTCTCTAATTACAATTTAGATTCACTTCTCCCCCTACTAATCTTATATTTATCAATATTCTAACTAAGCAGAATATAGTGACCTCACATTTGTTTCTAGAGATACTCTAAGCACCAGATATAGTTGGATATTCTGATAGTGAAATGTTTATACTTCCCAAGGAACCTAGTCAGGTAAAGAAGTTCACTAGAAGCTCCCTCTCCCCTTCCCTGTCATCAATTTATTTTTTTTCAATATATGAAATTTATTGTCAAATTGGTTTCCATACAACACCCAGTGCTCATCCCAAAAGGTACCCTCCTCAATGCCCATCACCCACCCTCCCCTCCCTCCCCCCCCCCGTCATCAATTTAAACAGCCTAGTATTGTCTGTATAGAACTGTATAGAAATAGTATTGTATAGAAATAACCTAATATATTTAACCAACCCTCTGCCTTTGGACTGTTAGTTCCCCCCCCCCCAGTTTTTATCTTTAACAGTACTTCAATGATAATATCCTCGTTCATACGCATTTACACATTGTCCTATTGTTTCCTAGAATTGCAAGATTGCCGATGCTTTTTTTAAAAACTTTTTATTTTGAAAAAGTTCAAACTCAACCCTTTACTGAAAGTTAGGTTTATGGAGCTATAACTCACATACATAATTCTTGTTAGTGTAGAGTTCTATGTGTTTTGACCAATTCATACAGTCATGTAACCGTCATTTAGTCAAGATACAGAAGTTTATCACCCCCACCTCACCATAATTCCATAATTGTGTCCTTTGTAGTCAGCTTCTCCTCCCACACTCATCCTTTGGTAACTACTGATCTGTTTTCTGATCCTGTAATTTTGCCTTTCCCTCCAGAATGTCTTATGTATTAAATTATACAGTATGTAGCCTTTGGAGTCTGGCTTCTTTCACTTAGCATTCATTCATGTTGTTGCATATCAGAAATTTGTTGCATTTTATTGCTGAGTTTTTCTACTTTGTTTACCCACTTACCAGTTGAAGACCATGTAGTCTGTTTCTAGTTTTTCACAGCCACAAATCAAACCACTATAAACATTTGAGTACAGGTTTTTGAATGAACATATTTTTTCTTATTCTTCAGTGGGAGTAGTAGTGGGAATGAACACCCAGTGCTTGGTTGAATGGTAAGTGTATGTTCAACTTCGTGAGAAAAGGCCAAACTGTCTGTCTTGGTGCTTATTCTGTTTTTCATTCCTACCAGCAATGTGTGAAAACTCCACTTGCTCGTTTTATATGTATATATAAATTATATATATATTTATGTATATGTATATAATTTTTGTAAGTTTATTTATTTGAGAGAGAAATAGAGAGGAGATAGAGAGAGAGCGGGGAGGGGCAGAGAGAAAGAGGAGAGAGAGAATTCCAAGCAGGTTCTATGCTTGTCAGCGCTGAGCCTAATGTGGGTCTCGAACTCATGAACTGTGAGATCATGACCTGAGCTGAAATCAAGAGTCGGATGGCTAACAGACAGCCACCCACACGCCCTGTGATATTTCATTTTAATTTGGGGTGTGTACCTTTAAAAAAATTTTTAAAAATGTTTTAATGTTTATCTTAGAGAGAGAGAGAGAGAGAGAGAGAGAGAGAGAGAGACAGAGTGCCAGTAGGGGAGGGGCAGAGAGGGAGACAGAATCTGAAGCAGGCTCCAGGCTTTGAGCTGTCAGCACAGAGCCCCACGCAGGGCTGGAACCCACAAACCGTGAGATCATGACCTGAGCCAAAGTCGGACACTCAACTGACTGAGCCACCAGGCACCCTGGGTTTTGTGTACCTTTTTAGTTTTTTTGCTATATGTATTGTAATATTGCCCTCCATAAAGGTCATACTCCTGCAATGGTATATACACGAGTTGCAGTATTTTTCTCTCCTTCAGGACCTTTTAGCTATTACACAGATAAAATTAACTTGTATCATGGTTAAATTTTTGTACAATGAATCCCATCTTTTCGTGGATTTTCAGTATAAAGTGAGAAATATGTTCAATTGGAGCAAATTTTGGTTTAAAGGCTAGTAAAGTCTACATTAGTAGCAAGCTCTTCAAAGACGCACCAAAACAATGAATAAGAAACAAAAAAGGAATCAAAAAAGCAAAACAACAACAAAAAAAGACACATATTGAAAGTAAACCCATCATTTTGTTAGAAATCATGGCACCAAAATAATTTATACTAATGCAAAATACTACTTTCAAAACAGCTCAAATAGCCAAGCAGGAGAAAACCTGAATTAAATGGACCACGTTGTACCAGTCACCGAGCTTCTATCAAATTTCAATGTATTTCAGTAGGATTGCATTAAACTTTTGGGTTACTAAGACTTTGCTTTTGGCATTTTGTGGAAGCTATTGATGTGATTGAACTAAAGTTAAATGGAAACACAAACACAGCCTTGGCAAAAATCTAAACTGTATTAAGAAATAAGTAGAGGGACACACTTATTAAAACATGAGGCAGAAGAGTATACCAAAATCCTGTCAACAGGCATTGGGCATTGAATAAGTAAGTTCTTTATCTTGTAACTGTAAGTTTGGATTTGGCATGCTAAACTTCTCTGTAACAAAATATACCTACATTCTAATCTTTTACCACAGAATAAGAAAAGCATACGTTGGCTTAAAGATAGCTAAAACACTGAATACATTTTATTATCTTTGTAGGAGGTCCCCAAGTCAGTTGTCAGCTACTTCACATTATTTTTTAAACATTTATCTATTTCAAGAGAGAGAGAATGAGAGAGAGAGCAGTGGAGGGGCAGAGAGAGAAGGAGAGGATCTCAAGCAGACTCTGCACTGTCAGCGCAGAGTCTCATGTGGGGCTCGGAAGTCACAAACTGTGAGATCACGACCTGAACGGAAATCAAGAGTCACTGACTCAAGAGTTAACTGACTGAGTCACCCAGATGCCCCTACTTCATATTATTATTTTTTACTTCATATTATTTTTAAATTTAATTTTTTAATTGTATCAAAGTAGTACAGGTACATAGTTTAAAAAGTCAAATAGAGTGATAAAAGTCATAATATAACACTCTATTCTCCCCCCCGCAACTTGTATTTCCTAAGACGATCACTGCAACTTTTTAGTGGTTTCTTTGAGGGTAAAACACCAAATTTTCAAAAACATGTTTTATACTGCTATTTCTTGATTTTTCAGTTACAGATATTATTATCTATTAACTTGCAACTACAAAAGGTGAGGATTTACCTCTTTGACACAGTATCCCTCCCCAACACATATTTCTACCCTTTCCTCCCGATAGTTATTATCTCATACTCTTTATTGATGTATAAATAACATACAGCATCACACACTAGTTGCAGGTGTACGATATAGTGATTCAACAATTTTCTACATTACTCAGCGCTTGTCAAGGTAAGTGTGCTTCTCATTCCCCTCACCTATTTCACTCATCCCTCCACCCACCTCCCCTCTGGAAACCACCCGTTTGTCCTCTGTATTTAAAACTGTATTTAGGGGCGCCTGGGTGGCGCAGTCGGTTAGGCGTCCGACTTCAGCCAGGTCACGATCTCGCGGTCCGTGGGTTCGAGCCCCGCATCAGGCTCTGGGCTGATGGCTCAGAGCCTGGAGCCTGTTTCCAATTCTGTGTCTCCCTCTCTCTCTGCCCCTCCCCCGTTCATGCTCTGTCTCTCTCTGTCCCAAAAATAAATAAACGTTGAAAAAAACATTTAAAAATAAATAAATAAAACTGTATTTAAAACTCTGTATTTAAAACTCTGTGTTTTTTGGTGGGCTTTTTGCCTCTGCATAGTAGGCCTACCTCCCTTTCTGCCTCCTGCCACCTCGGTGCCTGTGGAAAAGCTTCCAGTGAAGGGGGACAAAAAAAAAAAAAAAAGAAGCAAGTTCTGAAGTTTACCCTTGATGGCAACTACCCTGTAGAAGATGGAATCGTGGATGCTGCCAATTGTGAGAAGTTTCTTTAAGAGAGAATCAAAGTGGGGGTGCCTGGGTGGCTCAGTCTGTTAAACTCCAACCTCAGCTCAGGTCATGATCTCATGGCTCGTGAGTTCAAGCCCCGCATTGGGCTCTGTGCTGACAGCTCAGAGCCTGGAGCCTGTTTCAGATTGTGTCTCCTTCTCTCTTGCCTCTCCCCTGCTCACGCTCTCTCTCTCTCTCAAAAATAAACATTAAAAAAATGTTTTAAAAATGAATTAAAGTATAAGGAGAAGGAAAAGAGGAGGAGTGTGAGGAGAGGAAAAGCTGTGAATCTCGGGTAGGGGTTATAACCATTGAAGGGAGCAAGAGCAAGATTACGATAATTTTTTTTATTAAAAATTTTTTTTAATGTTTATTTATTTTTGACAGAGAGAGAGAGAGAGAGAGAGAGAGGAAGCATGAGTGGGGGAGGGGCAGAGAGAGAGGGAGACACAGAATGCCAAGCCGGCTCCAGGCTCCAGGCTCCAGGCTCCAGGCTCCGAGCTGTCCCGCACGGAGCCCGACGCAGGGCTCTTGAACTCACACACTGTGAGATCATGACCTGAGCTGAAGTAGGATGCTCAACCGGCTGAGCCACCCAGGCGCCCCAAGATTATGATAATATTTGAGGTGCCTTTTCCCAAAAGGTATTTGAAATATCAAACCAAAAAAGAAGATTAATCTACGTGATGGGTTGTGCACAGTTACTAACAGCAGAGTTACAAATCATTACTTCCAGATTAACTAGGACCAGAAAGAGGAGGGAGAAGAGGGTTAAAACTCATTTATCTGGAATATTTTATATGAGTTCATAATAAAATTTGGGAAATTTTAAAAATTTAAAAATTATCTTCTGCTTCTTGTCTCTGTTTCCTCTGAATTATTTTTCTTCAGTTAGGTTTTTGTTGTTGTTCTTTTTTGGTCTCTGCTTTTATGTGAAAGGATTTTCTGAAATATTTGGCTATCTTTACCTATCCATTTACACTTAAGAGTGAGGCATTTAGGGGCACCTGGATGGCTCAGCCTGTTGAGCCTCTGACTCTTGATTCCAGTTCAGATCATGATCCCAGCATTGTGGGATCAAGCCCTGTGTCAAGCTCTGCACTGTGCATGGAGCCTGCTTAAGACTCTCTCCTTCTCCCTCTGCCCCTCCCCCACTCACACACTTGTGTGTGCTGGTGCTCTTTCTCTCTCTCTCAGGAAGAAAAAAGAGCAAGGCACTTAAAAGGTGTGTGTAACCATGTATGGAAGCTTGTTGACTGGTAGACTGTACAATGAGGGGGTGGGACAGGTATCTGGCCATTTCCTACTGTTTTGTCAGTATATCTGGACTTGTCTCTTCTGGTTAGTTTCTCCAGAGAGAAAACCTCTAACTTTTTACCCGAAGGTATACCCAATTGTATGATGAATGGAGGAGAGAAAGGGTTGGTTTGTTGGGGGAGAGTTCTCACTATTTGAAATATAGATTTTTAACTTTTCCTGCCAATTTTCATTACATTTAACTTGGTCTTAGTTATACCAGGTGTTTCTGAGTTTAAAATACCTTATTTTGACCTCTGTGATTCAGAGTTGGGAAGGAATTCAGTTGCTTTTAACATGAGCTTCAAAAACAAAACCAAACAAACAAAAAACCGTGAACTTCAACCAAATCTGTTTTAGCCACACCCTTCCCCTCATCTTCAGGGGTTCTTAGTGCTTCCAAATTCAGAATTTTTGTGTGGTTCTAATGTAAATCAGTTTGTCTCTCAATCTCCTGCAAGCAGTTAAGTTTCAACTTCCCCCTCTCTTCTAAGATGATTGCCTCTAGTCTATAGGGATCTCTGAAGGGGATCCCAATAATGGCATTCCTTCTTGGTGGAGGGGATCCCAATAATGGCATTCCTTCTTGGTGGAGTGGTCCTGAACAAGTTGAGAAATAAAGCAACAGGCAGATATGGAGGCAAACATATCACTTGTATTACTAAGTGATGGAGGCCAGATAGGAGATGTACTTTTTAGGATGAGAGTTAATGGGCCTGCTGCTAACTGTGCCCAGAACCAGGCAGTCTGGACTGAGGTGGACTTTGGTATGGACAAACCAAGCAGAATTATGTGCTTTGATGAACAGGCTCCCTCTCCCAAGAGCAAGGAGCAGAGTGGAACACTCCACTTAGGTTGGATGAACAAAGGGCTGAGAGAGGCCCAGTTATACTAACCAAGCTTTTTTCACAAGAGGTCAGACATCAGGAGTAAGGAAGCATTTCTGAAATAAATGGTACATCACTTTGCAGATGCTAAGATTTTGTTGAGCTCTCTCATCAGCTCTCTTCTCTTTGCTCAATCTCTGTCCTTTTGGGTTTAGGTCTTTAAAATTTCTTTTTAGGGGCGCCTGGGTGGCGCAGTCGGTTAAGCGTCCGACTTCAGCCAGGTCACGATCTCGCGGTCCGTGAGTTCGAGCCCCGCGTCGGGCTCTGGGCTGATGGCTCAGAGCCTGGAGCCTGTTTCCGATTCTGTGTCCCCCTCTCTCTCTGCCCCTTGCCCGTTCATGCTCTGTCTCTCTCTGTCCCAAAAATAAATAAACGTTGAAAAAAAAATAAAAAAAAATAAAATTTCTTTTTATTGAGCTATATAATTGACATGTAACATTATAGTAATTTTAGGTTCCCAGCATAATGGTTGGATATTTGTATATATGGTGAAATGCTCACTGTATGTCTAGTTAACATCCATCACCACACAGAGTTACAAATTTGGGTTTAGATCTTATTCTTTTAAAGTTATTTTAGTAAGGTTTGAGAAGAAATGGAAGTAAATATGTATATTAAATTATCTTCCTTTTTTTCTTTTTCCTTTTTTTTTTAATGTTTATTTTTGAGAGACAGAGTGTGAGCAGGGGAGGGGCAGAGAGAGAGACACACACACAAAGAATCAGAAGCAGGCTCCAGGCTGTTAGTACAGAACCTGATGCGGGGTTTGAACTCACAAACTGTGCGATCATGACCTGAGCTGAAGTCAGGTACCCAACCAACTGAGCCTCCCAGGCGCCCCTAAATTATCTTCCTTTTAACCAGAAGTTTAAGTTAGTCTTTTGAAAGTAATTTTAAAAAGCTTTTTAATGTTTATATTTATTTTTGAGACAGAGAGAGACAGAGCATGAGCAGGGGAGAGGCAGAGAGAAAGGGAAACAAAAGAATCCGAAGCAGGCTCCAGGCTCTGAGCTGTCAGCACAGAGCCCAACGTGGGGCTCAAACCCACTAACCATGAGATCATGACCTGAGCCGAATTCGGCTGCTCAACCGACTGAGCCACCCAGGGACCCCAGAAAGTAATTTCGCTACCAAGGTTACAAATTTCTTTTAAGAAAACTATTGGGTCCCCTGGGTGGCTCAGTCGGTTGAGCGTCTGACTTCGGCTCAGGTCATGATCTCACAGTTTGTGGGTTCGAGCCCTGCATCAGGCTTAACGCTTACCGCTTGCTCAGAGCCTGGAGCCTGCTTCAGATTCTGTGTCTCCTTCTCTCTCTGCCCCTCCCCCGCTCATGCTTTGTCTCACTCTGTTTCTCAAAAATAAATAAATGCAAAAAAAAAATTAAAAAAAGAAAACTATTTATTATTTGTGCTACTGGGAGAATGCAATGATGCAATAATTCCTAGGTTACAGTCTCTCAATCATTTGTATTTCCCATTGCAATACGGATTTATTTGGGAGACTTACTCTTCTAATTTTGTTTGACTTTGGCTAATGTTAAAACCAGGTTGCACAATGTTAACATATAAAGAGGTGACTCAGACTGGAAAATCTCGGCCATGAATTAAAAATTTTTGAAGATATTCCACCAAATTTGGTTTTCACACAACAGTAATAAAAATTTTACCACAACAATGTGTATGCTTCCCACTTCAGTGTTTACTAACAACCCCTAAGGTGAAAAGGATCCCGAATTAAAGAAAGAATGGAATTGGAAAACACCTGGAAAATGCAGGGTAGTTCAATTATTTTATAATATTCATGGTGCCAATCAAACCCTTTTCTTTTTTTTTAAAATTTTTTTTTCAACGTTTATTTATTTTTTTGGGACAGAGAGAGACAGAGCATGAACGGGGGAGGGGCAGAGAGAGAGGGAGACACAGAATGGGAAACAGGCTCCAGGCTCTGAGCCATCAGCCCAGAGCCCGACGCGGGGCTCGAACTCACGGACCGCGAGATCGTGACCTGGCTGAAGTCGGACGCTTAACCGACTGCGCCACCCAGGCGCCCCTCAAACCCTTTTCTTAAAAAAAATCTAATAAATATCTTCAACTAAGTTTTATTAGAATAATCAAGCTTATTTATTAGTTCTCCTAGAGTTTTTGTATCTCAACAGGGGTCATAATATCGAATATCTATTTGTAGCATTCTGGGCATCAGTAGGGAGTAAGAATGATATTTCAGGGAGAAGAACATTTTGTGCATCTGAGAATTAAACAGGATTATAGGGGCGCCTGGTGGCTCAGTTGGTTAAGTGTCTGACTGGCTCAGGTCACGATCTCACTGTCCGTGAATTCGGGCTCCCGCATTCAAGCCCGCTTCGGATCCTCTGTCTCCCTCTCTCTGCCTCTCCCCCTCCTCTCAAATATAAAATAAATATTAAAAAAAGTAAACAGGATTATAATGGCCACCTTTGGAAAAATATCTTAATTTTGATCACAGGAATTGGATTTGAGATTCATCTTCACAATTTACTAAGCACAGGACCTTGGGTATATACCCTTGCTTAGTTATCCACTGTAACAAATCACCTCAAAACTGAATAGTTTAAAAGAACAACCATGCTTTATTTACTCAAGATTCAGGGGGAATAAGTCGCTCATTCCTGAGGGAAACTAATCGCTTCTCGGCCTTTTGGCTAAGATCAAGTGTAGTATCTGAAGGAAAATCTGGATGGTACATCACGGTGGTCACCACAGTTCTAACAGGATCTGTGGGTTTTGGTAAATAGGCTCAGCTCTCTTATAACCTGCCACCGAGGAAGTTGAGGAATAAATACTCCAACCTCACAGTCCTCCAGACTTCCGATCTTCTGCCAGTGGCCTCTCCCATGCACCAAACTCAGGAAGTCACAGGACTCTGTGGGTTTTGAGTTACAGAGCAGGGTGGAGAAGGGTGAAGAGTGGATCTAGAGGGGCAACAGAAGATATTCGGCAGCAGAAGGTGAGTTTAGTTTTTGAACATTAAAGGCATGTTGAGCTAAATAATATCCTGATGTGAACATCTTATTGGTGGATTAGAGGAGTGGTCCCAACCACCCTCTCATTCAATTCCTTGCTCCTTTGCTTTCCTCCACCTTCTGATAACTTAACCTCATTTTTCATCCTGCCATTTAAAATAAACTCTGCCGTATTACTTCAGCTTAAAACGTGTCCTAGTTCATGAGTTTGGCTTTTCTCCTGACCCTATTTTATTTTTTCATCCTTCATTTAGCTCCATATACCCATCTACTAGCCTGGTAATGTTCTTCATCCAACCTCTTCCTGACACCTTTCCTTCTGTGCACCAATCCTCTGGAGACTCTTTCTTCGCCCAGTTTCTTATCCTGGCTTCTTGATTAAGACTAGAAAGAGGTGAGGTAAGGCACATGAGAGATGACAGGTGGATGGGAATTATGGGATGGTGGGGGGGAAGGGAAGGCTCACTTTGGTGGATCCCTGTCTATGCTTACTACAGTGTATTTTCTGAAGCTATTATCCAATGGCAAAACGAATTCATGGCCTTTCCCCACGTTGATTATTTCCAACATACTCTCCCATTCTGTGTTCTGATATAAAAGTCCTACCATTTAACCTCAATAATCATCTCTTCTTTGAAACGCTTTGGCTTCCATATATCGCCTGCCCTCAAATTCAACCTCATTTTTTTTTAATGTTTATTTTTGAGAGACAGAGAGAGACGAAGCGCAAGTGGGGGAAGAGCAGAGAGAGAGGGTGACACAGAATCCAAAGCAGGCTCCAGACTCTGAGCTGTCAGCACAGAGCCCGACAGGGGGCTCAAACCCACGGACCATGAGATCATGACCTGAGTGGAAGTCGGGGGCTCAACTGACTGAGCCACCCAGGTGCCCCTCAACTCATTCTTTTCTGCCTGTTCCTTAGTTTCTTTGATTATTTTGGTAGACAGTCCCTCTCTCCTTCCCCTCAATCATATTTTGCTCCCCTTTGCCGGATAGCCTTCCTCTTAAATATATTTTCTGTGGGCATCTTATTATTTTTTTCTCATAGTCTCAACTATTATTCATATGTGTATGGCTCCTAGATCTGAATCGCCTTCCCTGAACTCTTTGGGATGCCATTCCAGAGTTCCAAACCCTACTGTGGCTGGTGGGATGAGACCAACCATAGGTCTTCTACTCAAGCTAGTACTAAAATGTACTTTCAGGTTTCTTTTTAGCCCTTTTGTTCCACCACTCCTGCCCCCCCCACTCCTTTTAAAACTCTTCCTTTAACTGTTCCTCAATCCATTTGGTTGTTTTCATATCATCCTGGCTTCCTTTAGCCTGTGTGAAAACAAAACAAGCTTAACTAACGCTGAATTGACTGCCCCACGCCCTAAGTCATTTATACCAAAAGCTCTCCCTTTCCCTGTTTTCGTCTTCACAAAATTTCCTTTTCAAGATTTCAAAGGAAACACTATCGAGAAGATAATCGCTATTTTCTTTCCCCTTAAAGTACTTAACATGCAAAATACTAAATATTTACATTTAAAATGTAAGCCTAATTGAGGAGCGGTGTGTCTCTGCGTGGGAGAAGCCGAGGTGGTGGCAAAGTGGTGAGGAGTTTGTTCGAAACCCTTAAAGGTCTCTAACCCGAGAAACTGAAAAAATAACCAACAAGCACTCCGCTGAGAGGAATTGGGACTAATTCATCCACTTTCTTCTCCAAATCATCTGGAATTTCTTTGGGTGTTTATCCTGAGAATGGTGTAAGGGAATGAGAAGGACAACATTTAAGCAAGAACTGAGAAAAGTTAGACTGCTCAAGACAAAATTAAAAAACAAACAAACAAACAAAACTCATCCCGCTGGTTTATACTCGCATTCAGACTTTTAAAGGCACATTTTACCTACAGATATCCATTGAAACCAACCGAGGGGAAATTAGAAAGGAGAGGCATTGGGGTACCATTTCTATGCGAATCGACGTCTGATTTTCGTTAGTCCAGCACTGTTTTTCCTTCAAGAACTTAGTGTTTATTACAGCAACAATTACCCCAGTAACAATTCCTTCAGGGTAGTTTTGTTTAAAGGTGCCTAACTTACATACTTCACCCAACTTCTTTCAAAATCGTTCAGTCCTTCAGGGTGGAAGTTAAAATACTATCTTTATCCCGGCTCTGGTTCTGCACCAGAAGACTGTCTCCAGTAGGGCAGTACCATGAAGGCATGCTTTTTAGATCATGTGCACGTTGCGGCGCACCTTGGCTGCAAGGTGCTTTAAAAAGGCCAAGAGCTCGTGCGTGCTGTGTACCAAATTATCATCAGTCCTGCAACCTGGGCACGTAAGATGCTTTCTCCCTCCCTTTCACACTAAAAACAAAAAAACCCAAACAAATCCAGCGGGCATCAAAACCGTCCGAACGCCTAGGGAAAGCGCGCCAACCACACAAAGAAAAGGAGGGGGGCTACAGGGATTCAAAATCATTTCCCCAGGACGAACACCCTCCTGGACCTATCGGAGTTAACTGCGCGCTTGGTCGTAGCCAATAGACACAGTACTTCTGGTTCAGGTCCACCCTGAAGACTGACGGACATTTGTGCAGTCCAATGAAACAGTGCGATGCTGAAGACTTGACCAATACATTCGGGAGGTGGGTGGAGTGTAGGCCAGGGGGTTGGCGGTGCCGTGTCATGGAGGCTCAGTCTCAGAGCAGCCATTGAAGGGGAAGGAACTGCGGGTGTGTGTGTGTGTGTGTGTATGTGTGTGTGTATGTGTGTGTGCGCGCGTGTGTGTGTGTGCGTGTGAGTGCGCGCGAGTGTGTGGACAAGGAGGTGGGGGCAGTCGAGTTAGAGTCCCAACTCCTTGGACTCCATTTGCTATTCTCTTCTTTCTTCCCCACACCTATCTGGTGGTGGTGGGCGTTTATATTTGCTTTTCTTTTCATTCATTTACAGATCTTTTAAAATTAAGGGTTGGGGGTAGTGGGAAAGGCAGGAAAGGGTAAGGGAAGGGAGTAGCCGCAGAAGAGCAGGAGGAGGACATGGAGATGAAGAAGAGGATTAACCTGGAGTTAAGGAACAGAGCCCCGGAGGAGGTGAGATGACTCAGCCCCCTCCCCTTCCCCACCGGACCTGTATTGGGAAGATCGGCTTTGTAGGGATCCGGGTGGGTGTCTGAGGAGGGGTATTGAGTTAACCCCGTAACCCTGAGGTTACGGTTTGGGGGAAATATTTAATTTTAAGTGTTAAATCATTAAAATCTTCTACTTAAAAATGGCGAAGGTTTAAGTTTCTAGGGGCGTTTTTGTGTGTACCCGGGGGCTTAGCCTCCTTCAGCCCTCTTCGAGTCGGGAGTCCTGTCCTGGTGGGGGCAGGAAGCGGAGTGTTGGGGGCCGCTCCGCCGCCTCGTCCCCTCCTCCTCCTTCTCCTGGGGGCCGGTGGCGTGGGGGCGACCCACCGGTCCCACTTGCCCCCGCTGCAGCCATCGTCGCCTGAGAAGTTAGTCCAACTTTTCTGCAACGCTGCCAACTCTTTTTTTCTTTTTTTCGGGGGATGCCCGCGGCCTCGAGGCCCTTGGGTGTCTGACGTCGCGCCGGGCGCGGGCTGGGGTCCCTGGCGGAGTCCGGGTACCGTCTGCCGCCGGCTGCGCCCACTCCCCCGGGAAGCGGCGCGCGCCGCCCGCCGCCGGGCGGAATCTGGGTCAGCGGTCGGTTCCGCGGCCGCGGGTAAGTTTGGGGAGTCGTCGCCGAGACCGGAGGTGGGGAGGGGACGCGAGGCGTAATCCCCTCGGTCTCCCCGCGGTGTAATGCTACTCGGCGTGTCGTGTCGTAGTGGCCGTCACTCCGAATTTGATCCCGGGAGACGGTTTCACAGAACTCAACAAATGGGCCGTAGTAGTTTTGTGCGTTAAAGCTGGGCTCGGCGAAACTAAATGATGCGCTCTTGCTGCCGTCGCCTCAGTTAAAGAGACGGGGTTGGGAGGGGCCACGTGAGGCGGGTCGCGGCCAACTTTTCGGGGGTCGGGCGGGAGGCGTTTCCGCCTCCTGTTTGAAGGCGCTTCCTCGGCTGCACCCAGCCCTCTCCGCCCGGGGCGGAGGTACCGGGCACGCGGGCGGGGAGGCGACCCCCTGTTCCCTCGAGGAGTCCCCGCCCCGTCTGGGGTTTCCCGTGGGTCGGAGCTGCGGGTCGCGAGAGCGGGGCCCGTGGTCCTTGAGGAACCTCTCACTCCAGAGCGCCGAGGAAAGCGTCGAGTCTTGTTAATTGCGGCCCTCTGAAATAAACACGAGAGGTGGAACATGAGGATACAGTTGTTTTCTGCAGGGGTGGGTGGGGGTGGTGCCTGCGCACACCAGCACAGGGGAGGAGTGGGCTCTGTTCGGTGGGCTGTGGTGGCGTGCAGAATGGGAACCCAAGGTCTTAATGTGTGTGTGTGTGTGTGTGTGTGTGTGTGTGTGTGTGTGTGTGTGTGTTTTAAGTCCCTTTTTCTCTGAAATTGGCAGAGGGCGGGGAGGAGGAAACAGTCGCTGCTATCACCCCAGAGAGAGATGGGAGTTTTCTAGGGCCTACTCTTTGGGGGCTTCAGGAAAAAAAAAAGCTGCCTTACAGAAGCACACATTTAGTATGCTTTTGTATGTCTTAGTTTGGAAAAGTGAATTTGCTCCTCCATACCCCCCTTTCATTTACCTACCCTGTCCGTAGTAATTTCCTTGCTAGTTTTGGGGAGTGCCGGATGTTGCTTTTTTGCAGTCTCTCCTTCCTCCCCAGTGGTGTAATAACGGTCTCTTGTATTTGTATAGCTCTTTACTGTTTACAAAACCTGTTTGTGTTTGTTTTTTACCTTTCTCCTTGGAGGGACTTGTAAGGTGGATTCTATTGTTCTAGAACCCAAATTAGCAAATGGAGTCCCCTCGGGGGCAGTGAAGTTACTTAAGTGGAAGAACTGGCTTTCTGACACCAAATCTTGTGGCTCTCTCTCCTCCCGCTCAGCTGGACCAGGAGTCAGAAGATTTAGAGTGAGGCACGGCTCTGTCATACAAACTGCTGTGTGACCTTAGCCAAGTCATTCTTAACCCTTTGGGCCTTGGCTTCCTTACCTCTAAACAGATCATATACCTTCTCTGGTCTCTAAAATAATTGTCAAAGTCATACTCAACTAGAGAACGTGGCATTCCTCGTTGCTAATTTTTAGCCCTCAAAATACCTCAAACATATTTTTGCATTGGGAATAGACTGCCAGAGTCTCCTGTCTCCCCCTTAAGATTAAGTCCTTCCAGGTCCACACAGCAGCAAGTTTTGTTCTACAACTGTGACCTAATAGAGGATGCAGCCCCTCCCCCTCCCCCACTGTGGGAGAAACAAAAATGCTAGGAGGGTGTTACAGAGAAATAACATTTTGTCAAGGATGTATCGTTGTGGATGACATTGTTAGGCCCCTCTAAAAGCCAGCTTTCTCAGCATGAGCTTTCTAACATTTCTTCACGAAGGGTAATAAGGTATTTGGGAGTTATGGTGGCATTTATCAACCAAAGATCAAGGAATTTAAACTGGAAACATGAATAAAATAGTTTCCTTTCTTCTCCCTTATGCTTTAGGGCAGCTCCCTGGAATCCTTTACCAGTAGCCCAGGCATCACCTCACTGTAAAGTATATGCTCTCATGTTGAGAGTCCTTCTCATCAGGGGCAGAAGCAAGTTTCACATGGGTCCTTTTTCAAAGTTTTTTTCCCCTGCATCAGTGATTTCAACAGGCATTGAACTAATTGGTCTAAGTTTAAATTTAAAAGGTTAACTTATAATGATGACTTTAGATTGTATTTCAGGTTTTGGTGGGGGAGGAGAGAATGAAAAGGATCTGGGTAAGGGGATTGATGTGTGTATTCTTTTTTTAAAGTTTATTTATTTTGTGAGAGAGAAAGCAGGAGTGGGGGAGAGGCAGTGAGAGAAGAAGAGAGAGAATCCCAAGCAGGCTCTGAGCTGTCAGCACAGAGCCCAAGGTGGGGCTCAAACCCACAAACCACGAGATCATGACCTGAGCCAAAGTCTGATGCTTAACTGACTGAGCCACCCAGGCGCCCCAGGACTGATGGTTTTATCTTCATGTTTCCAGTGTGTCAAGACTCAGATCTTTTGCTAAACAGATTGCAAAGTAAAGACTCATTCATTTTCTGTCTTACAGGTGACAGAATTAGTCCTTGATAATTGCCTATGTGTCAATGGGGAAATTGAGGGCCTGAATGATACTTTTAAAAAACTAGAGTTTCTGAGTATGGCTAATGTGGAACTAAGTTCACTGGCCCGGCTTCCCAGCTTAAATAAACTTCGAAAGGTAAGTTGACATTAAGCTTGAAATCATCATAATTTTGAGGCCCAGGTTTTGGCCAAGTGAAACAACCATTCTGCCTTCTAATTAGAAGTTTCCAAACTTCTACAGATAAGAAAAAGGGTTATGTAGGATTTTGGAATCAGCTCTATTAATGCTTTTAGAAATTTACATTTAATAATGAAATTGCTTTATGACATGAATTTGGATTTAATATCTACCAAATATTTTTCTCTGAAACATAAAGATCCAACTATAACACGACTGGAGCCAAACTAGGGTTATAAGCTTACTCTGTAGGGGTTCTAATATATTATTTGGCATTTGTAGGTGGGAATTTGGAAATTAATAATTTGTGACAGTTTCTTGAAGCTAGAAAGAATGACAATTGTTTTTCTTCTTCACATGGATATATTTTGAAAATCTGATCTGCCCTAAGCCTTCACCATGGTTTGTTTTCTCTCCATGTTGAATATTTAGTTGGAACTCAGTGACAATATAATTTCGGGAGGCTTGGAAGTCCTGGCAGAGAAATGTCCAAATCTTACCTACCTCAATCTGAGTGGAAACAAAATCAAAGATCTCAGTACAGTAGAAGCTCTGGTAAGTGGAAAGACTCTGGACTTTCTCTTTTTTGGTTGATTTTCTGAGATTTGCTTCTGTTTTATTGATTTATATTTCATTATTGATTTATATTTCACTCTTTGAAACTTCTGAATTTCTTACATGTTTTGATCTAGATGGTTACTGCTTTTACTTCTTTTAAAGATTTTTTTAAATGTTTATTCATTTTTGAGAGAGAGAGAGAGAGGGAGACCAAGCACGAGCGGGGGAGGGACAGAGAACGAAGGAGACAGACTCTGAAGCAGGCTCCAGGTTCTGAGTTGTCAGCACAGAGCCCTGTGTGGGGCCTGAACCCACGAACCTTGAGATCATGACTTGAGCTGAAGTTGGATGCTTAACTGACTGAGCCACTCAGGGGCCCCTGCTGCTCTGATTTAAAGAAAAGCTTGGGAGGAGGTAAAAATTGTTGACAATAAGCTTGACTAGATTTAAGCTAACCACAATGTTGTTATTGTCTATTTATGCACATATTTTGTCAACAGAATCTATTAAGTGGCTACCATAGTAAGGCACTAATCAGGTGCTGCAGTTACAGTGGTGAACAGAATAAAGCCCCTTCCCTTGTGATACTTGCATCCTGGGGCCTCATTAAGAGAATTGATACAATAACCCTTCATTATAAAATGCGAAAGATCCAAAAATCATTCTGATTTCAAATATGTGTTTTCTGGTTCATGAATTACAAAGAAGTAATATAGTATTTAAAATCTTGAAATGTAAGCTTTAACTTTTCACTTTTCCAGCAAAATCTTAAAAATTTGAAAAGCCTTGACTTGTTTAACTGTGAGATCACAAACCTGGAGGATTACAGAGAAAGTATTTTTGAACTGCTGCAGCAAATCACTTACCTAGATGGATTTGACCAGGATGATAATGAGGCACCGGACTCAGAAGAAGAGGACGATGAGGGTAATCATTCTTAATGCCTATAAATACAGCCTCCAGTCTAGCCATGCAATTTAGATTGGGCCTGGATATTTAGGTGTTGGGGGGAAAAAAAGAGATTAGTAAGAAGAAAAATTTAAAAACCCAAAGCCCTAATCCTCTGTTTCTTCTTTAAGATTTCTGGTAGCTTGGGGAATTTAATGATTATTGTAGTACCAAGCTCCGTGAAAATTTTATATCTGTATAAACTGTGTAACCACCACCTAGTAAAAGTGGTAACTTTTAAAATAGTACCTTTTTTTTTTTTTAAAAAAAGGAACCATTCCTTGCGTGTTATCCATAATAGCCAAGAAATGGAAACAATCCAAATGGCCTATCAACTGATGGATAAACAAAATGTGATATGTCCATACAATGAAATATTATTCTGTCATAAGAATGAATGAGGCACTGATAAATGCTGTACCTTTGAGAACATTCTATGAAGTGAAAAAAGCCAGACACAAAAGGCCACATTTTGTATGACTTCATTTGTATGGCATGTCCAGAATAGGCATATTCATAGAAGGTGGAGTAGTGGTCACCAGGGCTGGGGGAGAGGAGATTGGGGAGTGACTGTAAATGTGTATGGGTTTTTTTGAGGGGGGTGATGAAAATGTTCTGAAATTAGATACTGAATATACATGTTTGGATAAATGGGTGACTAACAGATGTTGGAATGGATCTTGTTAGTTATGGAATACTGTTTATTATTCTTGGTTGAAAAGTTTTTTTTTTTTTAAGTTTATTTATTTTGAGAGAGAGTGCATCAGAGAGCGCAAGTGGGGGAGGGGCAGAGAGAATCCGGAGCAGGCTTTGTGCTGTCAGCCAGAGCACAGCCCGGGGCTACCCCTCTCATGAACCTTGAGATCATGACCTGCTCAAATAAAAGACCCCATAAAAGTTTTTTACTGTAACGGGGTGCCTGGGTGGCTCAGTTGGTTAAGCGTCTGACTTTGACTCAGGTCATGATCTCGAGGTTCCTGGGTTTGAGTTCCACATCAGGCTCTCTGCTGTCAGCAGGGAGCTTGCTTGGGATCCTTTGTCCCCCACCTCCACACCCCTCCCCCACTTGCACTCCCTCTCTCTCAAAAATAAATATTTAAAAAAAAAGTTTTTTACTCTAAAAAGAAATTTGAAGGATAAACGATGTTAGAAAATGATGGAATGGAATGATAGATAAAAGGGCTTTGAAGTGTCCACAAAATAAAGTTTAGTGCATGTAACATTTCATTTTTTATTTATTAAAGAATTTTTTTTTAATGTTTACTTATTTTTGAGAGAGAGAAACAGAGTGAGAGTGGGGAAGGGATAGAGAGACAAGGAGACACAGCATCCGAAGGAGGCTCCAAAGCTCTGAGCTGTCAGCACAGAGCCCAACGTGGGGCTCCAACTCACAAACTGCGAGATCATGACCTGAGCTGAAGTGGGACGCTTAATGGACTGAGCCCCCCAGGCGCCCCTAGTGCATGCAACGTTTTGATGACAATCTATATGTTGGAAACAGTTCAGTATTTAGAAGCCATGTTTCTCAAATAGTAAAGGAGGATGTTACAAAAGGGAAGTCTTAAAAAAAAGAAAATCACCCTGGGATACTTTCCACCCACCCGTTGGCTTAAGAGTTTGAGGTGATTGGGACAAGGGAAAATAGGATCGACATACTAGCAAGAAACATTTTTCCCAGCCATTTGTTCATCTTTCAAAATATTTTTAAAGACGGAGATGAAGATGACGAAGACGAAGAGGAAGATGAAGCTGGTCCACCAGAAGGCTATGAGGAGGAGGAGGAGGACGAGGAGGAGGAGGAAGAGGAGGAGGAGGAGGAGGAGGCAGGCTCAGAACTGGGAGAGGGAGAAGAGGAAGTGGGCCTCTCCTACTTAATGAAAGAAGAAATCCAGGTGAATAGGCACTTTTTACCTGCACTGAAAGCCATTTAGGCCTAAGGTCAAGTCCTAAAGTAGGAAGTTGAGTGGAAAGCTGAAAGCTGTTCCTGACTTGTGGGTCTGCATGTATCTGTCTGCCTGTCCTTTTCGTCAGCTCACAGTGTATCCAGATAATCGCAAACCCCCGTTAATTTTACCACCCAGCTATCGTTCAAAACCGCTCAGCTCTCAGTGGTGTGGGATGGCGGAGAATATTTTACAAAAGTTTCCGAGCCTCAGCTTCTGCATTTATAAAACGGAGATTATACCAACCTCTTAGGATTATTTTAAGGAACTGACAGGATAATACACTTAAAGTATCTAGTCCCCGGCACATCGTAGGCACTCAAGAAGACTTTCCTTTCCCCTAATTATGTCTTGCTAATGGTTTTGTAGTAGCTTTCCAAATGGTCTCTCTGAATACAGTGTCACCACAAAGGTGTATCATCCACAGTATGTGCTTGGGTACTCTGAATGCAAATGAGATCATGTCACCAGGCTGCATGAATCACTTTGTTTCCCTGTTGCCACCAAGACATACAAGGCCCATCATTATAAGCCCCTGCTTCCTCCTCTAGCCTCTTCTCCCTCAGTACCAAATTAAATTGTCATACCGAGCTATTTCTTGCCTTTCTGACTGTAGCTACATTGTGTATTCTATCTGTAGTGACTTTCTACCCATGCTCTCTGGTGAACTTTATTTTCTGTTCTTACTGAGGTAAACATAAGTATAGTAAAGCTTGTAAAGTACACTGATTTTATGTACAAGTCCATGACCAAGCCACTTATGTATATATACTCCTGTGACTACTATGCAAATCATGCATTGCAGACTCTTTAAAAACTGTTTTGGAGTTGCTTCATTATTGAAGCTTTTTGTAAGTTTTCATAGATAACTACTCCTTCCTGTGTTACCTTTGAACCTTGATTAGGCTTTATTGCCTGTAGACACTTTTGTAAAAACTTGTTTATTTGGCCACTTTCTACTCGAGGGTGAGCTCCTTGAGGGAAGGGCCATTTATCTTTGTATCTCAGCATCTAGTGCGTTGACAGGAACATAGTAAGCTCACAGAAAACGTCAGTTGACTTGAACAAATGATCTTCAGCCCCTGGGAATTATTATTTTCTCCTAATGTTGTTAAATTATTATTTTATGTTAATAATTCAAAGTTTTTTATTATTAAAAATAATATCTCTTGATTTAGACTAGGAATTGTTAGCATTATTTGTTTTCCTAATGACCTTTACTTTGGTTAGATAGGTAATATCACTGATGATAATTTTTCTCTGATATAATTTTATTATTTATTTATTTATTTATAAGGAAGGGGAGGAGTATAGAGAGGGAGAGAGAGAATCTCAAGTAGACTCTGTACTACCCACTCAGAGTCTGTTCTGGGGCTTGATTTCATGAACCATGAGATCACAACCTGAGCCAAAATCAAAAGTCAGATGCGTAACCGATTGAGCCATCCAGGCACCCCTAGTATTAAGTAGTTTAAAACCTTAAAAAGTTTTTTTTAATGTTTATTTATTTATTTATTTATTTATTCATGTTTTCCCCAAAATTTTTTAACGTTTATTTATTTTTGGGGGGGGGGCGGAGGCGCAGAGAGAGTGAGACGCAGAATGCAAAGCAGGCTCTAGTCTGTGAGCTGTCAGCACAGAGCCTGATGTGGGGCTTAAACTCCCTAACCGGGAGATCATGACCTGAGCCAAAGTCGGATGCTTAATCAACTTGAGCCACCCAGTCACCCCATAATGTTTATTTATTTTTGAGATGGAGACAGAGGCAAGCAGAGGAGGGGAAGAGAGAGGGAGACACAGATTCTGAAGCATATTCTAGGATTCATGCTGTCAGCACAGAGCCTGATGAGGGGCTTGAACTCACAAACTGCGAGATCATGACCTGAGCTGAAGTCGGATGCTCAACTGACTGAGCCATCCAGGCACCTGCCCCTAAAAATGACTTTCAATTGGGGTGCCTTGGCGGCTCAGTGTGTTAAGCGTCTGAGTCTTGGTTTTGGCTCAAGTCATAATCTTGTGGTTCCTGAGTTTAAGCCCTCTGTCGGGCTCTGGTGGCGTGGAGCCATGCACTGTCTCCCAAAAGAAATAAACATTAAAATGATTTTCAACTGACTGCTGATGTTTGTGTTTATCATTCCACTGAATATTGGGAATTGTTAAAAGTGACACAGTCCAGTATAGAGCAAAAATCTCTGAGGTAATTCCCACGATGTTAAGTCAGTGTAGTACCTGCATGGTTTGAGTAATATTTTTATTTCATCTGCTCTTTAGAGGTAAGGAATTAATATGGATAAAGAAGGTCTTGATGTATCTGTAGGACATTTTGTTAAAAATGGGGATGGGGGCTGTAGAAGAATTGGGAATTGTGGTGCCCCTGTACTGTCATAGTACAATGAGGAAACATGTTATTTCCCATTAATTGGGAAAAGATCATGGTTTCTACTGAACAAGTCACTGATGAAAGCTGAGTCTTTATTGAGGGGTATCATCTAATAGATGACATTAAAAACTAAAGGCTTAGATGTTAGCTATACTTGTGGTGAGTGTAACATAAGATATAGACTTGCTGAATCACCATGTTGTACACCTGAAACTAATGTAACATGGTGTGTCAAGTCTACTTCAATTTAAAAAAAGGCTTAGATGCCTGGGTGGCTCAGTTGGTTAAGCGTCTGACTCTTGATTTTGGCCCAGGTCATGATCTCACAAGGTTAGTGAGATTGAGCCCCACACTGGGCTCTGTGCTGACATCGCAGAACCTGCTTGGGATTCTCTCTCTCTCCTCTCTCTGCCCCTCCCCTGCTCCCTCTCTCTCTCTCTCTCTCTCTCTCAATAAACATTAAAAAAATAATAAAAAATAAAAAAGGCTTAAAAACATGAATCAACTTTTTAAAGTTTATTTATTTATTTTTGAGGGAGAGAGAGAAAGAAAGAGAATCCCAAGCAGGCTCTGCACTGACAGCACAGAGCCTGATGTGGGGTTCGAACTCACAAACTGTGAGATCATGACCTGAGCCAAAATCAAGAATCAGATACTTGGCACATCTGGGTGGCTCAGTTGGTTTAGCACCCAGCTTCAGCTCAGGTCATGATCTCACAGTTGGTGGGTTCCAGCCCCTGCTGGGCTCTGTGCTGACAGCTCAGAGCCTGGAGCCTGCTTGGGATTCTATGTCTCCCTCGCTTTCTGCCCCTCCCCCACTCACACTCTGTCTCTGAAAAATAAATAAAATGTTAATTAAAAAAAAAAAAAGTCAGATACTTAACTGACTGAGCCACTCCATGAATCAATTAGTTGAACCATATTTTGTTTAAAGCAAAATCCAGAGAAGTAATTAGCTTCTGAGACTTGGGCTTTTCTAAATTAAGGAATAAATGTGATTAGTGTCTCCACTGTTTTTTAAAAAATTGCAAATATTTAAATATCCTCACTTATCATTTGCAGATAGGAGATGTTTAAAATGTGTCCCTTGTTTTTCTTTCTTTTTATTTCTTTCCCTTTCCTTCCTCTTCCTGTCCCCTCTCTTCTCTACCCTTCTCTCTTCCTTTCTTTTCCTCTTTAGTTTAAGGCTTTAGGTTCTCCTGATTTTTACTGTGGTTCCTTTTTATACTATTGGCTACCCCATCTATTTCTTCTGCTCCTTGTAGCTTGATGATGTTCTGGTATAGAATGCTTTTCAGTATTTGAATTGATTGTATAAGACTGATTTCTGATATGAGTGTTGTGCAGTTGAGTTTCTCAGGGGATCCTAGCTATGTGCTGGGAAATTAAGTTCTGTTTAGTATTTCTAGACACAAATGGGGCTATGGATACTGTGAAAGGGATGGGTTGTACAAATTTTCCTTCAATACCCAGCAATTCTTGACATTTGCCAATTAAAGTGTTTCTTTTGTTTATTTTTGAAAGAGATAAAGAGTGAGTGGGAGAGGGGCAGAAAGAGAGGGAGACACAGAATCCAAAGCAGGCTCTGCACTGTTAGCACAGAGCCTGATATGGGGCTCGAGTCCACGAACCATGAAATTATGAACTCAGCTGAAGTCAGACACTTAACCGATGGAGCCACCCACGTGCCCTGCCAATTAAAATATTTTTAAGGAGCAGTAAACTTTTGTGGGGTTGGAGGGGAGACCCTAGATTGGTTTCATTTTTTTCAAACATATAGTAGAACTCAACTATTTGGCAGTAAGTGTAAAAGGCCTCTGAATAGCCAACATAAAGTAACCAAAGACATTTTCTTTGTAGGACAGTGTTTCAGCTGTTATTCTAAACCTATTTTCTCTTTTATATTCAAATCTCTAATAAGCTTATTGATCTATTTTCTGAATCCATAGCAGATTAAAATTGAAGTAGTAACCTACTGTAAAAGAGAAGGCACGAAAACTAGGAAAAGGTACAATTAAAAGTAGAGGTGAGGGTCATTTTTAAAAGGAGAAAACCATCCTACGTATATTAATAGGCTCTGAGGGAATAGCATACACTAATGAGTATAATGTTCATGGTCAAAATGATGACTGATTATGCAAGGGAAAGGTTTGTTAGCATAAAATGGTAGTGCACTTTAGAGATTTGTATCCCAATTGGTTAAAGTAAAAAAAAAAAAAAAGTTATGATGTTTCAAGGCTATGTTTACATCTTAGCTATCCTGAACAGCTCTTTCACAAGAGTTATAGATCAAGTTTTATGACTTTTTTGTGTGATTTTTTTTGCTGTTTTGATGTGTAGATTTTTAGATATAGAAGGAACTTGTAGATCTTTCTAGATGAATACTTTCTTTTATTGATTAGGAAACTGAGGTCCAGGGGCACCTAGGCGGCTTAGTCGGTTAAGTGTCCAACTTCGACTCAGGTCATGAACTCACTGTTTGTGAGTTCGAGTCACATGTCGGGCTCTGTGCTGACAGCTCAGAGCCTGGAGTCTGCTTCAGATTCTGTGTCTCCTTCTGTCTGTCCCTCCCCGACTCATGCTCTGTCTCTTTGAAAAATAAACATTAAAAAAAAAAAGGAAAACTGAGGTCTAGAGAGATTAAGTGACGTATTTAGTGCATATTACTATGTTGGGGCAAGAATTCAGGTAATTACTTTCTCACGCTATAAAATAGAAGACCTTTCTTTGAAATAGTCTAAAGGTACTCTGTCCATTATGGTAGCCACTGGACATATTTCGTTATTTAAATTAAAATAAAATGAAAAATTTAGTTCCTTGTTTGTACTGGTCACATTTTATTTTTTTATTTTTATTTATTTCATTTATTTTTTAAGATTTTTTTTATTTTTAAGTAATCTCTACACCCAACATGGGGCTCGAACTCACAACTGCAAGATCAAGAGTTGCACACTTTGGGGTGCCTGGGTGGCTCAGTCAGTTAGGCGTCCAACTCTTGATTTCGGCTCAGGTCACGATCTCTCACGGTTTGTGGGTTTGAGTCCCACATTGGGCTCCATGCTGACAGTGCAGAGCCTGCTTGGGATTCTCTCTCCCCCTCTCTCTGTCCCTATCCCACTTGCACACACACATACACACACACTCTCTCTCTCTCTCTCTCTCCCCCCCCCCCGCCCCTCTCCCTCTCTCTCTCTCTCTCTCAATGGATAAATAAACTTTAAAAAAAAAAAGTTGCATGTTCTGCTGACTGAGCCACCCAGGCACCCCTGTACTGGTCACATTTTAAATGCTCAGTAGCCACATGTGGACAGCATAGATACAGAACATTTCCATTGTTGCAGAAAGTTCTTTTGAACAGTGCTGGTCCAAAACATAAATTACTTTCATAAAGAATCTAGATTTAGTTGGGTTCCTAGAAAACACCTGTGTAAGTTAGACACAGGTTGTCAGAATGTAGAATGACCATAGTTTTTTGCTCTTGTTGGAATGTATTATTACCAAACAGTGAAAAATATGTGTCATGGCTTTTTATTCTCAAATCGAATATTTGATTTTCAAGGATGAAGAAGATGATGATGACTATGTTGAAGAAGGGGAAGAAGAGGAAGAAGATGGTGAGTTACATTAGCCATTAAAGAAATCCTAACATTCAAGTTACAGCTATTATTCATATATACTTTAACAAATGAGTCTATAATTCAAATTGTAATTGATTTTGGTAACATAGAGCAGCTTGAGAAGTATGAAACCTTTTTCTTTGAAAATTGATTTAAGTAATCTCTACACTCAACGTGTGGCTCGAACTCATGACCTTGGTTGGGATCAAGAGTCTTATGCTCCTTGTAACAAGCCAGCCAGGCACCCCTAAAACCTTTTTAAAAGAGTAATGTTCTCAGGGCATTCAATAATTTCATTAAAAAACAAACAAAAAACCAGCCTCTAACATTTATTTTTATTAAAAAAAATTTTTTTTTAACGTTTATTTATTTTTGAGAGACAGAGAGAGACAGAGCACGAGCAGGGGAAGAGCAGAGAGGGAGACAGAGAATCCCAAAGCAGGGTCCAGGCTCAGCTCAGCACAGAGCCCTATGCGGGGCTAGAACCCACGAACTGTGAGATCATGACCTGAGCCAAAGTCGGACACTTAACCGACTGAGCCACCCAGGCACCACTCTAACATTTATTTTTATTTTTATTTTTTATTTTTATTTTTTCAACATTTATTTATTTTTGGGACAGAGAGAGACAGAGCATGAACGGGGGAGGGGCAGAGAGAGAGGGAGACACAGACTCGGAAACAGGCTCCAGGCTCCGAACCATCAGCCCAGAGCCCGACGCGGGGCTCGAACTCACGGACCGCGAGATCGTGACCTGGCTGAAGTCGGACGCTTAACCGACTGTGCCACCCAGGCGCCCCTAACATTTATTTTTAAAGTGGTATGAAGAGATCATGGAACCTTGAGCCTTAATTTATTACTTTCTTAGGTCTTTCATTTTGAAGAGGGTGAAGCCTTATCTCTCAAGAGAAGAGCAGTGGAATTCTCAAATAATGCTGTCTAGTCCTCTTTACCTAGGTCTTTCAAAATAAATTTAAAAATTTGCTAATAATTCTTGTAATGACAAGCCCCTAGTTTCTTGATCTGTACTTCATGATTTGGCCACAAGGGTGCACAGCAAGCTGTCATTATTTATGGATTTCTGTCTATTAAGCCTTTACAATACACTAAAATTGAAAAATTTTCAGAGAGGAAACTTAAACCTATAATTAAAAAAAAATTTTTTTTAATGTTTATTTCTTTTTGAGAGAGAGAGACAGAGCATGAACAGGGGAGAAGCAGAGAGATAGGGAGACGCTGAATCCAAAGCAGGCTCCAGGCCCCAGGCTCTGAGCTGTCAGCACAGAGCCCGTCGCAGGGCTCGAACCCACTAACCATGAGATCATGACCTAAGCTGAAGTCGGATGCTTAACCAACTGAGCCACCCAGGCGCCCCAAACCTGTAATTTTTTTTATGCCATTAAGTTTTCACTAAGATAGATTCAAAACTTTGTAATTTAACAGGTACTCATTTGTTAAAATTGAGTACTTTACAATTTTTCTTTCACTCTTCCTTCAGAAGAAGAAGGTCTTCGAGGGGAAAAAAGGAAACGAGATGCTGAAGACGATGGAGATGAAGAAGACGACTAGATCATTCTAAGACCAGATTCCCTAAAGTTCCTGGGTGTGCAATAGAGTGATCACATCTTGTTTCTTCATGTACCATAGTGAACCCTACGGAAAATAACCTGTAACTTTTTATAGGAAAAGTGTGGTTTTACTATTTTTGCCTTATCATTCCAAATAAGATTTACTAGTCTGTTAATGATCATACTGTATGTAGAGAAAACATTTTCATTGACCCCGTTGTGAAATTCCCTAGCAATTTATTTAGATCTTCATTTTTCTCATTCAAGCTCATTGTATTAGTTATTTTTAGCCCATAATTAAAACATGATCACTTTTACACAGGCGTAGTTTGGTGCACTTCATTCATAAGGTTTTAAAGTTATTTATAGTTAATGGAAATCACGATCAGCTGGAATATGAAATGAAGTCTCTTGAATGAGAAGTTGGTTATTTTTTTAGAGGTGACCCAGAGATCTTTAGTTTGAAGGCAATGACTTTTTTTTTTTTTTTTTTTTTTTTGGCTAAGGGTATTTGGATGCTTTTTTGTCACTTGAGTAGCTTGGAAAGTAGGAGCAGAATAGTAAAGGTTCTACTCAATGTAGTTCATAGCTTTTGTGGAGGCTTCTGAAAACTTTTAAAGTCAGATGACTAATACGATTTTCTTTTTGAAGTTCAGAGAGATGTGTTCAGAGACATGCAGGTGAGCCCTTTCTTTTTCAGGCTGAAGATTACAACATACTAGTAGGTTGGTTATTTTGTTTTTAAATGTGCATTCTTTATTTTCCTCCCAGCAATTCCTTTATAATCACTTTCATTTCTCTTTTCACTCCTCTCCCTCTATCTCAAAAAAAAGTTGGGAAACTCATGTGATACCCAGGAAAACTTTTAGTCTTTTATACCTCAACCACCTTTTCAGATTGTCTCAGTTTTAAACAAGCTAAGTGAAAGAAATTGAGTATTTTCTGAGATACAAATATTATTACCAGTACATTTGTATGCAACAGATTCTGTTTACTGTAAATCATTTTTGATTGACAAGATGTACAGACCGTATTATTAGGATGCAGAAAGAAAAGTAGAGGAGGCTTTCAGAAGCAGAATTAATATTCCTCAAAAGTCAGAACTATTGCCTGTTGATAATTAATGAGACATTCAAGTCAAATTTTCAAGTTAGCTTCCCAAACGATTTAGATACCACACTGCAAAGTATTTCTAATTTTTCTGAGTAGAACCTTTCATTATTCTTATAGTTTTAAGGTATTACCAGATATAGCTTTTAATTGGAATATACTGGGCAGTTGGAAACATATTTGAAACTAAATCAGTATTCAAGATTAAGATTTATTTTCAAGTGGATGTCCATTAAAAATCGAAAATATTTCAGGACAAATGTGTGTTTCTATATATGGCTACTAAATATAATAACAATAGAAAAGTACATCCCCTTTTTGTTGTGGAGGCTCCACGGTCAAGGCAATTGCTTTTGAAATTGTTGGCTATCTAAATGTTTTTCTGCTTTGTTTTGGATATCTGTAAGTTTTTGTAAAGTTAGCATTCAGCAAATTAATTGAAGTTACTGGGACACATTTAAATTACTGAGTAAAGAACTTCTTTTTTAGTTTCAAATGTATGACTTTGGGTTTTAGAGTAAAAACTACGAAGTTATTTGTGGGTAAACTAAAAACGTTGCACAAGTGACTGAAATAAAACTCTTGGAATAAGTTTTGAGGGAGGGATTGGAATCTCCAGAAGGCTAACATTTTACTCCTTTTTAACATTTGAAATGCCCTGTTGTAGTCCCTAAGAATTCTCATCACAGAGTATATGCCAGACTATAAAATACTTATTTTTAAAATGAAATCTATATACTGACTTTATCAATCGTCTTATTGTGCAATCAAAATTAGAGTTCTTTGGTTTGAAAACAACATTTAGAGCCTCCAAATGACTTTTTTAAGACTTATTTAGCTTTGTGGGTGGTATTTTCATGCAAATAAGTAAGGGTGGGTTTTATATTTTGTAGAAGTTTTTGGTCCTATTTTAATGCTCTTTGTATGGCAGTATGTATATAGTGTGTTAAATTCCTCAAAACTGTCCTTAAAAAACTTTGAAGTTAATACTTTTGTGCAACTGTGTTTTGAATAAAGCCATGACAGTGTTAAAAACAAAAAAATGCAGCACTCCTGATTATTTTGTTTCTGACTGTTCCCTGTTTTTTTTTCTTCTGTGACTGCTGTAACTTAAAAGTTTTTGAAATTGAATTGCTTCAAATAAATGGAAGATTTGTTAATAGTTTCAGTGTATGACATTCACTTTTTGAACCCTCCACTGGGGCTTTGAATGTCTTTTTAAAAACAGAAACAGCCCGAAAGTTCTCAAACACTTGGATGGCATGTGAGACATTACAATTTAATAGTTTAACTCATCATCTGCCTTATTTATTCACTTTTGTCCAAGAAGCAGAAAAAATTCTGGGTTCCTTTAACTTTCCTTTTGGAGTTGCAAATTGAGCCAGTACGTTTTGTATTTTGATTTGAAGTCATAACTTTGTTTCCGACAGTTGATGTAACCTATCCATAGTTAACTAACGTTATTATAAACCTGTCATACACCAGTAGTTTTTAAAAATGAATCCAAAGTCTTCATTTATACTGTATAGTGTTTATTTTCAGAATCCTTAAGATAATATGATACAAACCTAATTCGTGTTTACCTTGAGTAAATCAAACCTGAACCAATATTTTTTTCTGCTCTCTGGGTTATCCAGTGAGAAGTGATTTTTAACATGTTTCATTTGTAGACAGCTTTGGCATGTGTCTATAAAGTCAAGGCACAAGCATGTGAAGTAATGTTTTTGTGATTACTTAAAGTTTAATATTGGAAAAGTATTTTAATTACGGAAATCTGCTCCCTGAGAGGTGGAAAATATTGGAGTGTATCTCAACTACAGAAACTGTTATTGAAATTGTGTGTGTGTGGTACCTCTTTAAAAAATTCGGGGGTGCCTGGGTGGCTCAGTTAGTTAAATGCATAACTTTTGATTTTGGCTCAGGTCATTATTTCCTGGTTCGTGGGATCGAACCCCGCATGGGATTCTCTCTCTCCCGCTCTCTCTGCCCCTCCCCCACTTGTGCGCGAGCGCGCACACGCACGCGCTCTCTCTCTCTCTCTCAAAATAAGTAAACTTAAAAAAAAATTCAAAACGTTTTACCCCTTGGTTAAAGAAAATGGTATAACTACACTAAAAGTTTTTTTTTTTAATTTTTTTTTCAACGTTTTTATTTATTTTTGGGACAGAGAGAGACAGAGCATGAACGGGGGAGGGGCAGAGAGAGAGGGAGACACAGACTCGGAAACAGGCTCCAGGCTCCGAACCATCAGCCCAGAGCCCGACGCGGGGCTTGAACTCCCGGACCGCGAGATCGTGACCTGGCTGAAGTCGGACGCTTAACCGACTGCGCCACCCAGGCGCCCCTACACTAAAAGTTTTTGATGAAGGTATTAGGTAATGAAACAATTCTGTGTGACATGGTGATTCAAAACACAAGTATTGTTTATTCCTTCTATATTTTAAAGAGAGGCTTTGGAACAAGGGACATTCTCCCAGTTGCTGAAAATTTCGCCTCTGTTCCTCATACTAGCAATGATACTCTGCAGCTGGTGCTTAATAATAGCATTCTACTACTGCATTCCTTTTTCATGTACTAATGAGCCTAAGATTTGAAAACAAGGCTTGGGTAATTTGGCCCGAGGCAGCTACTTGTGTTAATCTGTTGATCAGCCCTAACTTGAAGGAGAACAGGTTATACCACAAAATGGAAATTACAAAATGGGTTGATCTCCAGGAAAATCTTTATAAAAAGACTTTATATACTGGTAAAATAGTTTCATTTCATACAGAGCTAGTCACTTTTTTGGGGGTGGTAAGATCCAAGCAGGGTTACCTCATAATAGCAATTCTGACTAACAATCAGAAGCAACAATTATTTCTTCAAATTTATGAACATTTACAAGTAAATTTTTGCTAAAGCATCATTTGGACCCGGTTACCCATAAAATGCACACACCCACATTACTGGTCTATTGACACAGGCCATCAAATAGGCACACAACACTGATGGAAAAAATCCCATTCTAGCTGTCAGGATGGAACGTTGCCACCGAATACGTCCCTATTTTGTCATCCTCCTATTAAACATTCAGATGACACCATCTTGCAGATGAAGGCCATGATCTGTGCCTCTACTTTAGTGTGATAAACTCACTCCCCAGCCCCAGAATTAGCTCACTGAAGCTACTGGATTTCTCTACTTGTTGGCCTTTTCTCTCAAGTCTGCTGGCAGAGACGCCAGCAACGGTGTGCTCGGGGGAGCTGTCACTTATCTAGACAGCTGTGACTAAGGAAGATTGGGGTTGGTAGAAGAATCTTTAAGTGTAACGGAAAGAACTACAGCTGAAGCAACTTTACTTCTTAAGAACCAAAGACAGCAGCACCAGAGGAAACTAGCATCTGCAAGGGAAGCAGCAATTAACTATCACTCTGCAGCTCTGGCAGAGAAGTCCGTGCAAGTCCGGTCCTTTTAGCTATGCATCCCCCCCCCCTTCCTTTTATGAGAGTATTCTAAGTTAAGAACAAATTCATTTCTGCTGGGCTGAGGATTTGTAATTTGTAGGAAATTAGTGAAATTTTCTGACTAGGATCCCAGGTGAGGCGTCTTATTTTTTTTTTTTCAACGTTTATTTATTTTTGGGACAGAGAGAGACAGAGCATGAATGGGGGAGGGGCAGAGAGAGAGGGAGACACAGAATCGGAAACAGGCTCCAGGCTCTGAGCCGTCAGCCCAGAGCCCGACGCGGGGCTCGAACTCACCGACCGCGAGATCGTGACCTGGCTGAAGTCAGACGCTTAACCGACTGCGCCACCCAGGCGCCCCAAGGCGTCTTATTTTTACCAAGGTATCTATAATAGGATGTGTGGAGGGCAATATCCCTTTGCATCGTTTTGACACATCCGACATTTTATCTTTTTGCAGTTTGATTTCCCACTGCCAAGGTTCCTGGAATATAGCTGAAGCTGTCAGCCCTCCCTTCTCATTTCAAGGACTTTAGCCTTAAGATTGAGTTTCTCTAAAGCCTCTTTGCTTGTCACACTCCTCTGGGGCAACTGATTACCTACCACACCCGGTAGGTAATCTTATCCCAGCACCATTGCTTTAGATTCCTGATAGAAGGTTTGAATAAACAAAGCGAGAGATTTTTACCTAAATGATTACACTGAAATAAAATCTTCTAGGGGTAAGTTTTTGAGGTGTTACCTATCGTAGTCCTATGGGAGACTTGGCTCCTTAAATTTTTACTTATTTCCCCAATCCTCAACCCCTGATATACAGATAAACCAGTTTTTGTTTTTTGAGAGTACCATTTTTACAACAAGACGCCCTTTAGGGCATCCAGAGTCTCCACCAGCAGAAATCGGATTTGAGCGTCTTGGGGAGAGAACACCAGGCCTTGAAATTAGAGAAATGAAACTCTAATTAGGGAGAACAAGAAATAAAAAGCGCCAATCACTCCAGACCGTGACCCTGACTTGATTCGCGGGACGCGCAACAAAAAGTTCCCCCAAACCAGATCCTCAGATCCAAAAGCCGGAGTGCAGAAACCAGTGGATCGAAAAGAGGAGCGGCCTATGCTCGAACCGGAGGTACCCGAACGGGTCTGCAAGGGCGCTTTCCGAAACGCTTTCGATTGGACCAGAAATGTCGCAATCCTGGTCACGTGCTCTCGCGCCCCACCTCCCCTCCCCTCCCCGCCAAGATAAAAGAGGGCGGCCGCTCTCCCTTAACTTTCTGTGATGAGCTGCGCACGCGTTGTGCGTGCGGCGGAGTCGCGCTGGGAGTCCTGGCGCCAACGGTTGGCACAAAAGCGCCCTTGGTCCTTCTCCCGCTTCCTTCCTCCTGCCGGGTCCGCTCCGCTGACACCCAGGGACACTCGCCGGTCAGGTCCTTAGGACCTTAACTTTATTCATTCTTTTACACTTTCCAGCTCTCGCTTAACGATGTACAGAGCTGTTGTTTTCAAAATTTGAATTAGTCTCAGGTTCATGAATATCACCCAAGTTGGTGTTGTATGTACGTTTTCGTGATTTCTAAGCTGGAAATGCGGCTGGAGCTGAGGACACTTTGCTTCTGCTTCTTGTTTGTGCATGTTCAAGTTTGCATTCGAGTGACGTTTGTTCGTGAACTTTGCTCCTTGTCTCTAGGAGCTAGCTTGCTATCCTGTGGTTTTCTTATTTTCATTTTCTGTATTAAAGTTCAGTCAGGTTGGTACCTAAGGACGAATCAATTGTGGAAAATATTAGAGCAAGCAACTGCTTATAGGCAAAGCACTGGAAAATGATACTTAGACCACAAGTAAAATGACAAAAGAAATATAACATAGATTTTTTTCCCTTTCTCCTAAAAGGAAAGAATGGTTCCATTGGAGAAGTTTTGTAAAGGTCAACAAGCTGAGCATTTAAGGTTTTCTTTTAGGTAGGGCAGCTAAATTGCAGTTTGTTAGAAGTGTCTCAAAACTATTGAGAAACTGTCATGAAATTATACTTTTTATTGAAATTAGTAAGTCATCTTTCATTTCAGATAGTATTTGTGTGTATGCAATTAAAAATTTTTTTTTTAATTTTTTTTTTTTTAGAGAGAGAGACAGAGTTTGAGCAGGGGAGGGGCAGAGAGAGAGGGAGACACAATCCGAAGCAGGCTCCAGGCTCTGAGCTGTCAGCACAGAGCCTGACGCGGGGCAGGAACCCACGAACTGTGAGATCATGACCTGAGCTGAAGTCCGACACTTAACTGACAGCCACTCAGACGCCCCTGTATGTAATTTTTTTTTTTAATTTTTTTTTCAACGTTTATTTATTTTTGGGACAGAGAGAGACAGAGCATGAACGGGGGAGGGGCAGAGAGAGAGGGAGACACAGAATCGGAAACAGGCTCCAGGCTCTGAGCCATCAGCCCAGAGCCTGACGCGGGGCTCGAACTCCCGGACCGCGAGATCGTGACCTGGCTGAAGTCGGACGCTTAACCGACTGCGCCACCCAGGCGCCCCATTAAAAATGTTTTTATTTTTGAGAGAGAGCATGTGCATAAGCATGGGAGGGGCAGAGAGAGAGAGGGAGACACAGAATCCCAAGCAGGCTCAAAGCTCCACACTGTCAGCAGAAAGTTCAGGGCAGGCCTCAACTCTACAAACAGAGATCATGACCTGAGCCAAAGTTGGACGCTCAACCAACTGAGCCACCCAGGCACCCCTGTGTGTACAGTTTTTATAAAAATATTAAAGGATGCTGGGGTGCTTGGCTGGCTCAGTTGGTAGAGCATGGGACTCTTGGTTTCTAGGTGGTGAGCTCAAGTCCCACTTGGGTTGTAGCGATTACTTAAAAATAAAATCTTAAAATTAAAGAATGGGTTTATGTGTCTATAGAATTAGCAAGTGTACTTTTTTTTTTTTTTTTAAGAAAAAAAGGTTGGGTTTATGTTTCTATAGAATTAGCAACTACATTTTTTGGCAAGATTTTATTTTTACTTATTTTTTAAAGTTTATTGTGAGAGAGACAGTGCAAGCCGGGGAGGGGCAGAGAGAGAGGGAACAGGATCTCAAGCAGGCTCTGCACTGACAGCAAAGAACTCAACGCAGGGCTCGAACTCACGAACTGTGAGATCATGATCTGAGCCAAGAGCCATGCGGGCACCACATAAGATTTTATTTTTAAGTAATCTCTACACCCCACGTGGGGCTCAAACTTACAACCCAGAACTTCAGGCATATACTCTACCAACTGAGCCAGCCAACACCCCTATAAATGTTTAACTCTAGTAAATCTAATGCCAATAATGTCTCAGGCTTTTTCTTTTTTCTTCCTTGCTTCCTTTCCTTCTTTCTTCTTCTTCTTCTTCTTCTTCTTCTTCTTCTTCTTCTTCTTCTTCTTCTTTTTAAGACTTCATTTTTTTAAAAGTAATTTTTACACACGACGTGGGACTCAAACTCACAACCCTGAGATCGAGAGTCACAGGCTCCACCAACTGAGCCAGCAAGGTGCCCCTTCTCAGGCTTTTTCAATGGCTTTTACAAAACAGTCACAAAATTGGGTTAAATGAAGACCAACTACTTTGTTTAAAATAAGAGATGAGAACATACCTGGATTTTAAGAAGCCAAGATTTTCTGTTGGGTAACAGCATTTCTCAGAAAAGGATTTTCCTTTTGACAAGGTAAATATTTAGGAGTAAGTTCTCCTCCCCTCCCCCTTATATTGAGAAATTGTATTTTTAGCATTGTTTTGATGTTGCCACAGCACTCAAAAATAATTATTGGAGCGCCTGGGTGGCTCAGTTGGCTAAGTGTCCCACTCTTGATTTCAGCTCAGGTCATGATCACATGGTTCGTGAGTTCAAGACCTGCTTTGGGCTCTGTGCTGATGGTGCAGAGCCTGCTTGGGATTCTCTCCCTCTCTCTGCCCCTTTCCCTCTTGTGCACTCTCTCTCTCTCTCAAAATAAATAAACATTAAAAAAAATCTTCTCTAAAAAAATAATTATTAACAGGGGAAGTTGGCAGTGAAGTGTTTTTTTTTTTTTTTTTTTTTTTTACAACCAGTAGAACACTGAGAAACTACTTGCTGAGAAAGAGGTTATAGCCATCTGGTCTATATTAAGAGGCCAAAGCATTACACCGATGTGATGATAAATCTTTTCTTTTTGTGTCCTTTATTTTTCCCTTCCACCACTATTCTGTATCAGCCATGATGTTGCTGTTGGAGTTCAGGGACAAATAAGAGGTCATATAATGTAGGTCATTGCATAATGATGAAATGTCAATTCTGTGGTCTGTCTGTAAGGCTCTGTCCTTCAGAGTAAGATACACTGTGCTGTGATGGTTGTGAAGCTATCACTCCATGTTAGAGATTCATTATTTTTAGTTCACATGCTTGTGATTTACTTTCTTTCAGGTTGTCATGTGTTCAATCTTCACAAGTCATTTCCAATTTACCTGGTGAGGAAAAAACCAATGGAGAGGTTATGTCCACATGTTTTTTTAAGGTAAGGAGGTCTAGAGCTATGATCAAAGGCATAAGATGTGGAAAATTGTTCATTTAACAAACGTTTTAAAGATTTTATTTATTGGGGCGCCTGGGTGGCTCAGTCGGTTGAGCGTCCGACTTCAGCTCAGGTCACAATCTCACGGTTCGTGAGTTTGAGCCCTGCGTCGGGCTCTGGGCTGATGGCTCAGAGCCTGGAGCCTGCTTCCGATTCTGTGTCTCCCTCTCTGCCCCTCCCCCGTTCATGCTCTGTCTCTCTCTGTCCCAAAAATAAATAAACGTTAAAAAAAAATTAAAAAAAAATTTTTATTTATTTATTCATTATTATTTTTTAGAGAGGGAGGGGCAGAGAGAGACTGTGAGAGAGGATCTTAAGCAGCCTCCACACTCAGCCTGACTTGGGGCTTTATCTTAGGACCCTGAGATCATGACCTGAGCTGAAATCAGAGGAGTTGGATGCTTAATGGACTAAGCCAGCCAGATGCCACCTAAAGATTTTATTTTTAAGTAATCTCTACCCCCAACATGGGGCTTGAACTCATAACCCAGAGGTCAAGAGTTGTGTGCTCTACTGACTGAGGCAGCCAGGTGTCCCTAATGAACTTTTTAATACCTTTGTTTAAGGCATTGAAGTGCTAGGAAAACAAAGATGAATAATATACAACCCTATCCCTTGAAGAACACAGTCTTTTTTTTTAATATAATTTATTGTCAAATTGGCTTCCATACAATACCCAGTGCTCATCCCAACAAGTGCCCTCCTCAATGCCCATCACCCACTTTCCCCTCTCCCTCACCCCCCATCAACCCTCAGTTTGAAGAACACAGACTTAACACAAGATTATGAGCCAAGAGAAAAATGATAGAAGGTAGACAAATAGCAGAGCTGACAACTTGTGCCCAGGAAGTGCGGAGGCTGTCAGAACCTTGTTTTACTCACCTCAGTGAAGATCTGATTTTGTCAATGCAGATGTGAGGGATAGACTCGTGAGGGATAGACCTGTGCCATGAAAGCTCACAGAGACTGATGCCTAAACCTGAGGGTCAACATAATTGGTTTTCAAGGATATTGTACATTTATATTAACTGCAGTATTCTTGTTCAATGCTCTAGATAAGTGTTCTCCAATAAAAATATAATACTATCCACAAATGTGGGCCACAGAAGTAATTTAAAATTTTCTAGTATCCATATTAAAAAAGTAAAAAGAAACAGATAACATTAATTTTAATAATATATTTTATTTAACCCAGTATATCTAAAATGTTATTGTTTTAACATATAATCAATATATACTTATTGCTGAGATATTTTACATTCTTTTTTTCATACTAAGCCTTTGCAAGCTGGGGTGGATTTTACACTTAAGCACAACTCAGGAGTAGCAACATTTCAAGTACTCCTGTGCCCTGTGGAGATCTAGGATATCCCCTTCCTAGAAAAAGAAAAACTGGGAGGCCAGTTAATTACAGCATGGAATTAGAACTGAAGGTGCTAGATGGTTGGGGGATAAGTTGTTGGTCTGGCAAGCTGGATGAACTTACTTTGATCCCCATTAGAATATACCTTTTTCATTGTTTTAGTATTTATTCAAAAATTTTAAACATTTTATTTATTTTTGAGAGAGTGAGACAGATCAGAGTTGGGGAGGGGGAGAGAGAGGAGAGTACACAGAATACAAAGTAGGCTCCAGGCCCTGAGCTGTCAGCACAGAGGCCGACGCGGGGCTTGAATCCATGGACTGCAAGACCACGACCTGAGCTAAAGTTGGCTGCTTAACCAACTGAGCCACCCAGGCGCCCCCATTGGTTTAGTATTTATTGTATTAAGCATGTCTTGCCTCAGGAGTATGAGACTACTATGGCCAAATTCTTCTGATTTTATGTAAACTGCTTTCTTCTATTAACATACTTTGTATTCAAACAGGTTTTTAAATTTCTTTACCTCTTTTGTATTTGGCCATGTTTGAGTACAGAGAAGTTAATCTGATTTATATGTATCTAATCTCTTCACCCACGCAGTTATTTTCTTTCATGGGGGTTAATACCACAGTTGGCTAACTTTATCCATGATGTATTTTTAAAAATAAATATTTTTAATTAGAAATGTATTTTAAGATTGTAAATTATAATCATATTACTAAAATTTTGGAAAATAGAGAAAAACAAATAAAAGCTACCATAATACAATAATTGTTTATTATAGTGCATGTTTTTATTTAGTTGGAATCATAGACTATAAATTCATATTGTTAATTTTATCCCTTAATATAATAAGACATAAAAACTTTCCCCCATATTATTAGAATTTCAAATGAAATGGTTTTTTTTTTTTTATTTTTTATTTTTTAAAAAAAAATTTTTTTTTTCAACGTTTATTTATTTTTGGGACAGAGAGAGACAGAGCATGAACGGGGGAGGGGCAGAGAGAGAGGGAGACACAGAATCGGAAACAGGCTCCAGGCTCTGAGCCATCAGCCCAGAGCCGGACGCGGGGCTCGAACTCACAGACCTCGAGATCGTGACCTGGCTGAAGTCGGACGCTTAACCGACTGCGCCACCCAGGCGCCCCCAAATGAAATGGTTTTTGAAACAAATGGAATTTCAAATGAAATAGAATTTTACTCTGTGCATATGCCTAATTTATCCAATGTTTTTTTTCTATTTCTCTCTGTCTCTCCTCTCTCTTTGTATAAAAAACACTGTAGTGAACAGCTTAATACTGTGATTGCATTCCCATATTTTAGGATAGTTCCTTAGAATGAATTCCAAGAAGTAGAATTTCTAGATTAAAGGGCATTAATATTTTTATGATTCTTAATTGCCTATTTTCCCAAAGGACTTTTTTTTGGGTAATGTTTATTTATATTAGAGAGAGAAAGTGACGGAGGGGCAGAGAGAGGAGACAGAATCTGAAGCAGGTTCTGAGCTGTCAGTGCAGAGCCCAATGCCAGGCTCCAACTCACGAACCGTGAGATCATGACCTGAGCCAAAGTCAGATGCTCAACCAACTGAGCCACCCAGGCACTGTCTCCCCACGCCCCCCCCCCCCCCCAACAAAGGACGTCTAACAAGCTATCATTGATTATGAGAGTAACAGTTTTACTTCACTCATAATGGTTATTATCTGTCGTAAAACATTTACTTATTTAATAGGCTTATACATTCATTTATTCATTAAATATTTATTGAATACTTATTATGCTCCAGGCAGTGTCCTCCCAACACAGCAGTGAATAAAACAGACAAAAGTTCCTGCCCTCACAGATCCTCTTGGGAGAAAAAAATCACCTGGATAAATAAATAAAACATATGTGCTAACAGATAAAAATAAAGCATGAAGGACAATTGGGTGTCATCGGGGTGAGCATTTTAGTTAGAGTGGCTTTTAAAGGTCTCATTGAGTAACTGACAAAATTTGAAAATATATTTTAAATCACAGGCCAAAGAAAACTTGCAAGTATAGAAGCAAGAACTTTTTTTTCCTGAACATTTGAGAATTACTCATGCAATGTTCTACCTCCCCAAATACTTTGATGTGTTTTTACTGCAGAAATATTTCTCCTACACAACCAAAATGTAACCATCAAAATAAGAGTATTAACACTGAGACATTAATACTATCTTATTCTCATACCCCAGTCAGATTTTGCCAATTGTCTCAATAATGCCTTTTATAGAAAAAGGATCCAATTTTGCATCAAATTGTTGCTTTTAGTTATCATGTCTCTTTAGTATTCTTCAGGCTGAAACAGTTTCTCAGTGTTTCTTCAACTCTTGTGACCTTGATACTTTTGAAAATTCCAGGCCACTTATTTTGTAGAACATCCCCTAATTTAGATTTGTCTGCTGTTTCCTCGTGATCAGACTTAGGGTTATTCATTTCTGGTGGGACTATGACAGAGACAATGCTATGTTCTTATTGTATCTTATCAGGTGACACATAATATCCGTTTGCTCTATTAGGGATAATGTTTACTTTGATCACTACAATTGTAGTATCAAAGATAGTATCTTGGGGCGCCTGGGTGGCGCAGTCGGTTAAGCGTCCGACTTCAGCCAGGTCACGATCTCGCGGTCCGGGAGTTCGAGCCCCGCGTCGGGCTCTGGGCTGATGGCTCAGAGCCTGGAGCCTATTTCCGATTCTGTGTCTCCCTCTCTCTCTGCCCCTCCCCCGTTCGTGCTCTGTCTCTCTCTGTCCCCAAAATAAATAAACGTTGAAAAAAAATTTTTAAAAGATAGTGTCTTTCAATCTTGTCCACTGTGTTTTATTTTATTTTTTTAACGTTTATTTTTGACAGAGAACGCAAGCGGGGGAGGGGCAGAGAGAGCGGGAGCCCGATGATCCCAGGTGCGCCCTGTGCTGTCAGAATAGAGCCGGATGTGGGGCTTGATCTCATGTACTGTGAGATCAGGACCTGAGCTGAAATCAGAAGTTGGACAGTTAAACTGACTGAGCCACCCAGGTGCCCCTCAATCTTGTCCACTGTAAAATTGTTCCTCTTCTCTTTGTAATTAAGTGTTTTGTGGGGAAAAACTTGATCACATTCCTCATCAGACTTTCAGTTTGTTTGTTTCTATGTATGTGAGCTCATAGTTTCCTATTTTAGTCAGTGAGTGAGTGTCATTTCTTCGGTGTTTTGTTTTTAGATTTTCCCATTGGAACCCCTTCAAGCTTAGCTTCTGTGTCCTTTTGACATGCCCCCATCATTCTTTGAGCACTTCCTTGTTTTCAGGCATGCCAGCAAGTTCCAGGCTTATCTTGTACTTTCCTGGCCCAGCCCTGGAATCAGCTGTTTCTCTGAGGAGCCCTTAAGAATGCTGTTTTGAAGCCATTCCCTGGGGACTAGGTGTGCTCATTGCTACAAGGATTGAATGAGTTGCTCCTCCCAGGCCCTTTTTTTTTTTTTTTTTTTAAGAGAGAGAGAGAGAGCGCAAGTGAACCAAGTGAGAGAGAGAGAGAGAGAGAGAAAGAAAGGAAGAGAGAGAGGGGGCAGGTGAGTGCAGCTCACCTGAAGTGAGGCACGAGTTTACCCAAAGCGGGACTTGGGCTCACCTGAAGCAGGACTTGAACTCATGAACCGTGAGATCATGACCTGAGCTGAAGTCAGATGCTTAACTGACTGAGCCACCCGGGTGCCCCTCCCAGGCCCTCTTAACAGACAGTGAATATATGTGTATGTGTTTGTCACTTTTGCATATATACACACACAATATATATACATATCTATCTATCTCTGTATATCTATATTGAAAACCATGGTTCACTCCCAATTTCAATCCAACACCTCAGTGTTCACTCTAGTTTTATCCCCTTTGCATCTTTATACCTCTATAATCTAACAGAAATTAGCTCCCCTTATCCTCAATTTATTTACTTACTTGATCAAACCCTCTGTGTATTATCAATCTCTTCCTCTGCTGCCACACCTTTCCCTGACTCAATGCCTTTTTTTTAAAAAATTTTTTCAATGTTTATTTTTCAGAGAGACAGAGAGACAGAGCACGAGGGAGGGAGGGGCAGAGAGAGAGGGAGACACAGAATCCAAAGCAGGCTCCAAGGTCTGAGCTGTCAGCACAGAGCCTGACGTGGGGCTCTAACTGGTGAACTGTGAGATCATGACCTGAGCCAAAGTTGGACACTTAACCAACTGAGCCACCCACGTGCCCCTCCATGCCTTTTCTAACCTCATTCAGCATGCCCCCACCTCGCTCAGGTCTGACATCGCATGCCAGGCCATCCCTCTGCAAGGGTGCCCTCCTTACCCTTCTTGACTCTGACACACCACTGTGGGCTAGTCTACCTTGTTCTGCCCCATCCTAATGTCTTTAAGACTGAATTGCTTAGGAAAGGAAGGGAATGGGAAGAGGAAAAGTGAAGGAAAATTTTTAGTGAAGACCCAAAGGAAATGGAAAAGCTAACTGTTTGATTCCTTGGTAAGACCACTCCAGATAAGGAATAGCAGGTGTAAAGGCTGGGTAATAGGAGCATGGCTGGTGTGGTGGAGGGATACCAAGGCCATGCGGCTGGAACAGTGTAAACAAGAAGGATGGAAACATTAGATAAGCTTATGGAGATAAGGGGTAGAGAAGGGTAAGAAGGGGATAGATCAGGTAGGGCTCCTAAGGTCTTTGGATTGTACCCTCAATGAGAATGAGAAGTTATGGGAGAGCTGAGCAAAGGAGTGAGGCATCTATCTTAGGTTTTAAGAGGTTCACTCTGGCTATTCTGAAAACAGGAAGAGGGGCAAGGACAGAAGCCAGAACACCAGTTAGGAGGCTATGGCAATAATCCAAGAGAAAGATGATGGTAGCTTGCGTCCTGGTGGTGATGGGGGAGGTCAATTGAATTCTGAATGTGTTTTGGAGATGGAGCTGACAGGAATTGCCGACCGATGAGATGTGGCATATGAAGGAAAAAGTGGAGTCAGGGTGGTACCAATATTTTTGGTCTGGGCGACAGGAAGAATGGAATTGCCATTACTTGAGAAGGGGAAGACTGCAGGAGAAACTGGTTTGGGAGAGAGAGGGGGGCTCAGTAGTTCAGACTGAGATACATTTTCATTAAGTTTGAGTCACTTGTTAAAAATCCGAGGAGAGATGTTAAGTGGGCAGCTGGCATTCCAGTCCAAGCTGGAGATATAAATTTGGGGAATCATTGATAAATAGATGCTATTTAAAACCATGAGACCGGATGAGATCATTAGGGAATGAGTAGAGATTGAAAAAAAGAGAAGTCTCAGTACTGAGTTCTGGGAGCACTTCAACACACAGAAGTTGGGGAGACAGGAGCAAACGAGACTAAGAAGAACCTACCAGGAAAGTAGGAGGAAAAGTAGGTAAATAGGTTACCTCATTGTTGCTTTCATTTACATTTCTTTCACGACTGGTTGCAAGTTCCATTGTAGATTGTTTATAACATTTATCAGATGGGCTTTTACCGTTTGATTTAAAATAAAATTGTATTAATTTGTTCACGTAATAGGGACTTTAATCCTTTGTCATACTACATAAAACTATTTCTTCCATTCTTTTAAAAAAATATTCATTTGAGAGACAGTGAGAGAGCAAGTGCAAGCTGGAGAGGGGCAGAAGGAGACGGGATAGCACAGAGCCTGATGCGGGGCTTGAACCCATGAACCCAGAGATTATGACCTGAGCCGAAGTTGGGTGCTCAACTGACTGAGCCGCCCAGGTGCCCCGTCTTTTTATTTTGGTTGTATGAATGTTCAAAATATTTATGTAGTAAGTCAATTAGTATTTTTGTTTGTGATTCATCTTATCCTTATGAAGCCTGGAAATTCATCTCATCTTCAGGAGATTTGATGATCATTTAATTCTACTTTATTCTAACTTTTCCGTACCTTGATTTATTTTGATTGACTTGTTGACTGCCTAGAATTAGTTTTTGTGCATAATGTGAGGTCAGAATTTAAACACATTTCCTCAAGCAGTGGGCTCAGGCAAATACCAGAAAGCATTATTTGGTTCAAGCAGGAATTCAAAAATAGAAAGGTCAGCGGGATTCATGGGGTCCTGTGCTCACTAAGCAGGAGAGTAGTGTGTTTGCTTGAGTGTACCAGGTGTGCAGGGTCAAACATGGGAGTGGCCTTGAGATTGGAGCTGAATTTCGGTGTCAAATGGCCTGAGCTTGGGTGCTAGCTCTTTAGAGAGGAGCTGGGAATGTTAGCTGCCCAGTGCTTGGATATTTTGGGGGAAGGTGAGATCAGGTACCTCCAGATACCAGCCAGCTCATTCTGGATGATTCTTTGGACAATCTTTGTTGTCTCTCCACACCCTCAAATTGTTAGTTATTCCAACACTACTTATTATTGAATGATCTATCCATTTGCCAGTGATTTGTGATACCTTTTTAAGCATATATTAAATCTTATATTTTGTATTTTACTTATGTCTAATTATTTGAAAATGTTAGTACCATTAACATCAGGATATTAACTTCATGAAGTTAAAATTTAAACATATATTAATCTAATCTGTAAAATGTACTATCATTTAATACAGGGTATGTTAGAGTTAAAAAGAAGCATTACTATATGTATTTACTATTCCTATTTCTGAGAAGTCTTAAGTTCTATCTCTAGTATCAGTAGGATTTTCTCTCTACCTTGAATGCTTCAACAGTAGAGAATATTCAAATAAAGACAGTGCTTAAAATAATGGTTTTCTACTTGATTAAAGCAGAAATTTGCAAGTAGGTTTATTTTCATTTCACTTAAAAAAATTTTTTTTAATGTTTACTTATATTGAGAGAGAGAGAGAGACAGAGTGTGAGCAGGGGAGGGGCAGAGAGACAGAATCCGAAGCAGGCTTCAGGCTCTGAGCTGTGAGCTGTGAGCTGTGAGCTGACATGGGGCTCGAACCCACAAACAGTGAGATCACGCATGACCTGAGCTAAGTCAGAAGGTCAACTGAATGAGCCCCTAGGTGCCCCTCATTTCACTTTTGAATACGTTTGATTGTTGTTACATTCTTGAAGATGAGGCATTTATTTATTATTCTTTGTAATTATAAGTGGCTACTAATGTTCTGATTTATCTTTTTTAGTTACCTAAAAGATGCCCTCCTAATCTGAAAATAAAATTATCCATTGGAAAAAAAAAACACAAGTAAGATTAATACTGACTACTGAAAATGAGTCTTACCAACAATATATAGAAAGAATAATTCAATAACTGAGAAATGCTTATCTCAGAAATTTGAGGATGATTCAATAATAAATCTAATCTTAAAACATTAAATATTAAGTTGCGCCTGGGTGGGGGTTCAGTCCATTAAGCATCTGACTTTGGCTCAGGTCGTGATCTTGCGATTCGTGAGTTTGAGCCCCAGATCCGGCTCTGTGCTTACAGTGTGGAGCCTACTTGGGATTCTCTATCTCCTCCTCTCTCTGTCCCTCCCCGCTCATGCACGCTCTTTTTCTCTCTCTCTCTTTCTCTCTCAAGAACAAACAAACAAACATTTTTAAAAAATACAAGATATGGGTCGTTTGGGTGGCTCAGTTGGTTAAGCATTGGATTTCGGATCAGGTCATGATCTCTTGGTTCCTGAGTCTAAACCCCACACAGAGCTCTCTGCCCTCAGCATGGAGCCCACCTGGGATCCCGTGTCTTCTCTCTCTGTGCCCCTCTCACAGGTTCATGCTCTTTTTCTCTCTCTCAAAAATAAACATTTGTATCTATCTATCTATCTATCTATCTATCTATCTAAAATGCTGAAAAGATATCTGATAAAAATGAACATTCTATCTTAAGTAGTTATTACAATGAAATAAAAGGACAACTCAACATGATAAAATCTTTTTCAAAATAAGAATACTATTCTTAGTGGCAAAATAATTAAGAATGTTTCCATTAAAATGAAAGACCTAAATGTAAGACAGGAAGCCATCAAACTCCTCCAGAAGAAAGCAGGCAAAAGCCTCTTTGACCCTGGCTGCAGCACTTCTTACTCAACACATCTCCAGAGGCAAGGGAAACAAAAGCAAAAATGAACTATTGGAACCTTATCAAAATAAAAAGCTTCTGCACAGCGAATGAACAATCAGCAAAACTAAAAGGCAACTTACAGAATGGGAGAAGATATTTGCAAATGACATATCAGATAAAGGGTTAAAGTCCAAAATCTATAAAGAACTTATCAAACTCAACACGCAAAAAACAATAATCCAGTGAAGAAATGGGTGAAGAAATAGGTGAATCCAGTGAAGACATGAACAGATACTTCTCCGAAGAAGACATCCAGAATGGCCAACCAACACATGAAAAAATGCTCAGCATCACTCATCATCAGGGAAATACAAATCAAAATCACAATGAGATACCACCACACATCTGTCAGAATGGCTAACATTAACAACTCAGGCAACAACAGATGTTGGCGAGGATGCAGAGAAAGAGATCTGTTTTGCATTGCTGGTGGGAATGCAAACTGGTGCAGCCACTCTGGAAAACAGTATGGAGGTTCCTCAAAAAATTAAAAATAGAACAACCCTGCAATCCAGCAATTGCACTAGTAGGTATTTATCCAAGGGATACAGGTGTGCTGTTTTGAGGGGACACATGCACCCCAATGTTTTAGCAGCACTATTGACAATAGCCAAAGTATGGAAAGAGCCCAAATGTCCATCAATGAATGAATGAATGGATAAAGAAGATGTGTATACACACACACACACACACGCGCGCACGCGCGCGCACACACACTGTAGTATTACTCGGCAATCAAAAGGAATGAAATCTTGCCATTTGCAACTACGTGGATGGAACTAGAGGGCATTATGCTAAGTGAAATAAGTCAGAGAAAGACAAGTATCATACGATTTCACTCATATGAGGACTTTAAGATACAAAACGGATGAACATAAGGGAAGCAAAAATAATATAAAAACAAAGAGGGGGACAAAACATAAGAGACTCTTAAATGTGGAGAACAAACAGAGAGTTACTGGAGGGGCTGTGGGAGGGGAGATGGGCCAAATGGGTAAGGGGCACTAACGAATCTGCTCCTGAAATCATTGTTGCACTATATCCTAACTAACTTGGATGTAAATTAAAATAATAATAATTAAAAAGAATGTTTCCATTAAAAGGAGCAAAATTAAGGATGCCTGCTGTTGCCTGTGCAAATAAATGAAGACCAACCAAATGAGAAAAACAAAGACTATTCTGAGTTTGATATAGCAAGGAAATCCTACTGTCACTGGAGTTTTGTCAGTTACTCAAAGGCAGGCAGAAGATTGGGGAAGCTTTATAGTGGAGAAAAGGGAAGGTTTCATGTGTGGCCTGCCTGTCTAGAGACTGTTGGCATGGGGAAGTTTGTAGACTGGCTAACTAGAAGTGGGGCATCCTTCTGTGGTTGGTCCCACATGGGGAGTTGGGACCAAAATTAGGGAGGCTGTCAGTTATTAATGAAGTCCTGGCCATTTGGGGCAGATTGTTACAGAAGTGATTGTTCAGCTTCTTGGATTGTCAGTATAGATAGCAACCTGGCTTCCTGTAAGTCTGACTTGTAATAGGCTGGCTTCTTGGGTTGTTTATTGTAGATAAGGGTTTGGTTTCCTGGGCAGGTGGCTGAAGCTTGTGGGCCAAGTTTATATTTTCTATATGGTCTGGCCATTGTCCATTTGTCCATTTAGTCTCTCAGCCACTATTATTAAACATCGTAATGGGGCTCCTGGGTGGCTCAGTAGGTTCGGTGTCCGACTTCAGCTCAGGTCATGATCTCACGGACTGTGGGTTTGAGCCCCACGTTGGGCTCTGTGCTGACAGCTTGGGCCTGGAGGCTGCCTCGGATTCTGTGTCTCCCTCTCTCTACCGTCCTCCACTCACATTCTGTCTCTCTGTCTCTCAAAAATAAACATTAAAAAAATAATAAAAATGAATACAAATAAAATTGGAAATTTTTGACTAATGCAAAAGATAGTAAACAAGTGTTTTAATCTAGGGGTTGCAGAAAGTAGATGATGGAGTTTTTATGTTAGACTAAATGTTTGAATTTAAAAAGTTGTTCAGGAAAAAGCACTTTACTGTTCTGACAATATTTAGGTAGGGAATGTAATGAAAAATGATTTCATTTACCATATCAAAAAATGCAATTTATAGTTATGCTCTTAATGAAGAGTGTGTTTGATCTATATAATCCAAATTATCAAATTATTACCAGAGAAGAAAACATTGGAAACACCCTCTAATAGAAACACCCTTAATTTTTCAAAATGCTAAGTTTTGGATTCAAAGCCTAAACATTGTAAAGATTTCAGGCTATCTTAAATCAGCTTAAAAATTTAATACAGTTTCCATTTAAATTCTCACTGGAATGTTTTGAGGGGCAACTGAAATTATTTCTAAAGTTGATCTAAAAGAATAAACAAAAAGTAAGACATATTTATTCATTCAATAGGTATTTATTGATTTCTGTGTTCCAAGCTCTAGGGATACATTAGTGAGTAATAAGATGTAAGTAAAATGTGGTATCGTCTTTTCTTATGGGTTGTTATCATTAACAAATTTAATTTTATGAGGAAGATGTAGACCTGATGTAAAAAAATTAGTTATAAAATTTGTTTAAACAAATCAAATAAAAATGTGTTACATTTTTTTCTCACTAAATTCTTGTTCTAAGCATCACCAAAGGGAAAACTCCTGGAGGGCAGGTATTTGCATTTTCTACCTTTTGTAGCAGTATCTTGTTTATAATCCTTGTTTATGATGCTAGGTTAAAAATGGCTAGAATTTACTTTTCTTGAAATATTTCCCCATGACCTCACACTGTTCTTATTGTTTAGACATAAAGCATAAAGTTGTCTAGAGACATTTTTCCATATCAAAGGAGAAAAAATAAGTTGTGTAAAGAGAGAAATACAGTTAAATCCCTACAGTACTATACATATTTAATCGATATATTAACAATTCAGGTTAAATTGCTTAGTACAAGGAGCATCTTGATGTTTGCATTGATGCCAGCTGAAAATAAAGAAATGTTCTGTAATGAATTAATTTACTCTGTGGACACTATGAAGCAATGAACCCATGTTCTAATTGAAAGGCCAGGTGAGGGGCGCCTGGGTGGCGCAGTCGGTTGAGCGTCCGACTTCAGCCACGTCACGATCTCACGGTCTGTGAGTTCGAGCCCCGCGTCAGGCTCTGGGCTGATGGCTCAGAGCCTGGAGCCTGTTTCCGATTCTGTGTCTCCCTCTCTCTCTGCCCCTCCTCCGTTCATGCTCTGTCTCTCTCTGTCCCAAAAATAAATAAACGTTGAAAAAAAAATTAAAAAAAAAAAAAAAGGCCAGGTGATATTCAAACAGGACAAGAGAAGATGAAGCAAGATAATTTCTGAAGCTTACTTTCTTAAACTGTAAGTGCTAAGCTAAACTAATTTCTTACATTTCAAATCACGGAAGAACACATTTTGGCCAATTTAGGAAACAGCATCTGGATTAAATATTCTTGTTTTTCATAAGTACTTTGGAAAAGATGTGTACAGAATTTTCTTCACAAAGTTTCAAAAGTCAAAATCATAAGCAATAATGAACATTATGTTTGGAGTTGGATCTTTCTAAATTTGTCAGTGGGTGGCAAAGGAAGGAAAGTTTTCTTTAGGGAGTATATGCCATCATTTTAATTATTTGAAGGTAGATTTTAATTATAATTCCATAAAGCGTGTCTGAATAATACCTCTAGTTGAGAAGGAGTGTTGTATGGATGCTTCTCATTGGAAGGACTCTCCGGAGCTGCATCACAATGAGGCTCTGAGGCACCGTGGAGGGAGCCTTCACAATGGCTGCTTTCACCGTGAAAATACCAGTGAAATGAGATGAGAATACATTGACAGCCAGTTCCCTCTGTCCACATGAAGGGGGTAGGCCTATTTTTCACAAGTTATCAAGCTTAATTCTCTCCTACAGTAACCTAACATGTTTCTAACATCTACTGAAAAGGTCAGCTTTCTGCTAAAGGGTCACACCAAAGTAGCATTGTTGACTCTGTCATTTTGTCTTCTGAAGTCAGCTTCTATTTTCTGAATCAAATTTCAACTTTTTTGGCTGTGCTACTGGATTTACTTTATCTCTTGAGATTTCATGGGTAGCTACTGCCACGTGTTTAAATGCACGTGTCATGTCCACTAAATTTGTCTTGCGGTGGTTAGTATGGGTGCTCCTCATTGAATGTGTTTGTCTCCAGGTTTGGCTCTTGGGAATGTTATTTAACTTAAGGTAGATAGCAAGTATATTTTAGTGAAAACATAGTTACTAGCAACCAGCGAAAGAGAACACACATTTTAAAAACACAAACATGATGAAATGTGATTGTTCAAATGGTGAAATGCCAACTTAATGGGATATTAAAAATACTAAAAGGTTCATGAAATGTTTCTGTATTCGTTTCCTATTGCTGCTATATATAACAAATGACCATAAACTTAGTCATATTATACAAATTAATTTTCTTACAGTCCTGGAGGTCAGAAGTCTGAAATGGGTCTAATGGGGCTAAATCAAGGTGTCAGCAAAGCTGTAGTAGAGAATCCCATCCTTGTCTTTTCCAGCCCCCATTCCTAAGCTCATGTCCCTTTCATCTTCACAGGTGGCCACTGCACTACTCTGACCTCTGCTTCCGTGATCATATCTCCTCTGCCTTTCCTGTCCCCTTCTTTCATAAGGACACTTGTGATGATACTCTGGTTTCTCTTCGGATTGAAGACAGAGACTTGTGATTGCCTTGGGCCCAGCCAGATAATCCAGCCTAATGTCCCCGTCTCAAAATCCTTAGCTTAAGCATACCTGCAAAACCTCATTTGCCATGTTAGGTAATACATTCACAGGTTCTGGGAATCAGGACATGGACTTCTGGGGAGCAGTGGGTGATTATCCTGTTCCTTTAAATGAAAACCTAAGGAAATATTTCCTTCATGGGGTTTAGAGTGCTGTGAAATTAGCAATGAATACATAAACTAATTTCTAGAATAATTTGCTTAAAAAATGTTTATTTATTTTGAAAGAGGGGAGCGAGGGGCAGAGAGAGAGAGGGAGAGAGAGAATTTCGAGCAGGCTCCAAGCTGTCAGTGCAGAGCCAGGCGTGGGGTTCAATCTCAAAGTGTAAGATCATGACCTGAACCAAAATCAAGAGTCCAGGCACCCCTGTGTTATCATTTTAAATACACATTCTAAGCCATTTGGCTGTCCTTTAAAAAGATCAAAGGCTAAAATCTATCTTATCTTGCTTTATTATACGACTAGAAGACTTTCTAGGGGTGCCTGGGTTGAGGCTTTCTCGGGGTGCCTAGGGGAGCCCCGTGTTGGGCTCTGCACTAAGCGTGGAGTCTGCTTGGGATTTTCTCTCTCCCTTACTACCCCTCCTTCACACATATACACTCTCTCTCTCTCTCTCAAAGAAAAATAAATACATTTTTTTAAAAAGGTGAATTTCTTTTTTGAAAAAAATTTTAACATTTATTTTTGAGATAGAGACAGAGCACAAGTGGGGGAGGGCAGAGACACACACACACACACACACAGAATCTGAAGCAGGCTCCAGGTTCTGAGCTGTCAGCACAGAGCCCAACATCAGGCCCAGACCCATGAACCGTGAGATCATGACCCAAAGTCTGATGCTTAACTGACTGAGCCACCCAGGTGCCCCAAAAAGACAAATTTCTAATCGAATTTAATTAGAGAGGATAGAATGAAACCAGTATAAACAGAGTTAGGAAAGCAGTAGCTTCTAAGAGGAGGCTGGGGAGTGATCACATACTACTCTGTGTAGCTAAAATAGATTTCCATCCCAAGGTTCTGCTTATAGAGCTATAATATTTCCAATTTAAGTCATAAATATAATAGTAGATCTGAATACATTAATAAAAAGTGATATATTCTTTTTTTTAATTTTTAAAAAATGTATTTATTTTTGAGACAGAGAGAGAACATGAGCAGGGGAGGGGCAGAGAGAGAGGGAGACACAGAATCCAAAGCAGGCTCCAGGCTCCGAGCTGTCAGCACAGAGCCTGATGTCTGGCTCAAGCTCACGGACTGTAAGATCATGACCTGAGCTGAAGTCAGACGTTTAACTGACTGAGACACCCAGGTGTTCCAAAAGTGATATATTCTTTTTTTTTTTTTTTAACGTTTATTCATTTTTGAGAGAGACAGAGCATGAGTGGGGAAGGGGCAGAGAGAGAGGCAGACACAGAATCTGAAGCAGGTTCCAGGCTCTGAGCTGTCAACACAGAGCCTGACGTGAGGCTTGAACTCACGAACTGCGAGATCATGACCTAAACGGAAGGTGGACGCTCAACCAACTGAGCCACCCAGGCGCCCTGTAAAAGTGATATATTCTTAACCAAATAATAATTATTTATTGATTCTTATTTCTTTATTTTCTTTAGTAAAACCAATTTAAGTCAGTGAGAAATCTGATGAAGGGGGTAAGTTACATTCAGGGCCAGTCCAAACTCCTTTTTCATTTTTAAAGTATCTAGTTTGTAGGTTTTAAAATTCATTTGTAGTCATTTGTAGGTTTTAAAATTCACAGAATCAGGATTTATAAGCATAATGTACTTACATGAGGAATAATCATTCACAGCAGGCAGATCTGAATAAACCCTCTTACTGTAACTTTCTAAAATCCCGATTTAAAATTTTGATAATTTATAAGAATTTTCATGTTATGTGTACAATTATTATGTTTCATATTATGTTAGAACACAGAACAGACCATACCTCCCCTACCCTTTTCCCTACCATCTTCCCTACATTCAGCTAGAAGTACAAGCTGTTTTCTAAGCACTTTGAAAGGAAGTGAAAAGATCTAAGAAGTAAAACTGGGGTATAAAGTTAAAGGTGTAAAGAATTTCCCACTAGCCAGAACTTAGGGGGGTAGGGAGAGAGACCTGATAACCTTAATTCTCTATTTTTTTTGTTTTTATTTAATGCAGAAATGAAATTCTCCTTTATCTCACTTAGAGTAATTAGAGGAGACCCTTTTCTGCTTATAATTTTCAGGACTAATGTGAACATTTTGGACAACTTTTTAGTATAATACAGTGGTTTTCAACCAGAGGTGATTTTGCTCCCCAGGTGACATTTAGCAAAGTCTGGAGACCTTTTTGTTTGTCACAACTGGGGTTGGGGATGCTACTGCATCTGGTGGTCAGAGGCCAGGGATGCTGCTAACACCCAGGATACGCCAGGACAAAGACTTATTGACCCAAAATGTCAACAGTGTGAAGTTGAAAAATCCTGGGTTAATAGGATGTTATTTAAGTTTTGACAGACTTTTTTGTGGTATGATGTTAGTGTTTAATTTTATTATACATTTTATTATAAAATTTTATTATAAAAGTATAAGCACTAGAGGGCAGTACGCGCCCAACAGTTGCGGCTAATGTCACTTTACTCTGGAGGGGTGGGTAAAAGTGGAAGGAAAAAAGAAGCTTGTGATTGAGGTAACTTGAAGATAAGGGACTGTAAAAGATCCTTAAAGAACTACTTAAGTCATTCTAGATCAAAAGACAGTTTTAACGATTACTGTTTCTGAAGTCAGTAAAAGCAGAGCAAGAAGGGTTTTTTTCTTCTTTTTATAATACCTTGTGAACTGTTGCCAGAGAAAGGGGAAAATTCACACTAGGTTTTCACACACTGAAACACTAACGTCATTGCCACTTACACTTCTATTTGCTCTCTTGAAGCAGATTGATGCCAAGTCACTATTCCTAGGGCATGTGGATCTGTCATGCTGTTGAAGCTGTGTCTTGGGCAAGGGACTTAGAAAGGCAAAGCTGATTGAACCTATTAGACAACTCAGAGTCTGACTCAACTCTGATTCTGTGAAACAGAAAAATAATTCCCAGTTTGTCGCTGGAAGATTTACATAAGCTATCTATGCGAGAATGCGATACAATTTTCTATTTTTTTCCCTAAGGGTCAGTCTAGTTTTTAAAAATGAAACAACTTTTTTCTTTTTAGTATGAGACATCCAGGCTTAAACCTGAGTTTTCAAGGATTTTAATAAAGATTGACCCCACTTCCCCAAAACAGGGTACACCATTTGGTAAACTCATGTTAAACTCACATTTTTATTTATTATTAAACATTCAAGGTATACAACTTGATATAAAGAATGGACATCCATGAACCAACCATTCAACTTAAAAAAAAAAAAGTAATAATCCAACTTAAACCCACTGTGCACCCTTCTCCAGTTATGTCCTTCTCTCCCTGCCTCCTGCCTGCCCTCAGGGCCTGGTAGAGGAGTTTGATGTTTACCATTCCCCTATATTTCTTTGTACTTTTATTCTGCGTGTTAAATATGCACAGTAATACATAGCTTTTGCATATTTAAAAACTTGATATACCTGGCGTGTTAAGTGTTCTGTAATTTGTGTTTTTCCTTCAACATTCTGTCCATGTTGATACAAATAGCTCTAGTTATATCAACATTTATTCATCATCTTTACCATTATAGATTTTTTATTGTTTCCAGATATTTGCTACTACAAATAATGACGTTGTGTATGATCTCATATATAGTCGTTTTGGTGCACATACTTGGTGTTTTGCTATCTTATCAATTAAATCTAATGTTGAAAAATGCAAAACCCTATAATCTGTTGCATCAGATTGCATATTTTCTGAAAGTCTTGAACAAATATGAAGAGAATTCTCTGAATCTTATGCTTTCATTTGGTTTAAGTAATGAGTTTAAACACATCTTTGTTGTTGCCTCTGGGGCTAGGGAGAAGGTACTAATTAGTGTAGTGCTATAGAATACTGAATAGATTAATCTTTCTTTTGAGAGGGTGCTAGGAATGGATAAAAGACTAGGAAAATAATGGGCTCATGTAATTTTTGAACTTACTTTTTTTTAAGTAAATTTTTTTAATGTTTATTTATTTTTGAGAGAGACAGACAGCACGAGTGGAGGAGGGGGAGAGAGAGAGGCAGACACAGAATCTGAAGCAGGCTCCAGGCTCTGAGCTATCAGCACAAAGCCAGAGGCTGGGCTCAAACTCATGAACTGTGAGGTCATGACCTGAGCCAAAGTTGGATGCTTACCAACTGAGCCACCCAGGTGCCCTTTATTTTTTTTGTTTTTAATGTTTATTTTTGAGAGAGAGAGACTGAGAGTGAGGGAGGGGCACAGAGAATGGGAAACACAGAATCCAAAGCAGGCTCCAGGCTCTGAGCCACCCAGGCACCTCTTGAGCTTACTTTTAAGATCTCTTTTAAATATCCAAGAATAAGTCATATTAAAAGATGGAAATAGTTCAGATTGACTTTATTCATCTGGACAGGCTTTATTGCCTTCTACTAGAATATAAACTCCATGAAGACAGCAATTTTTGTGTTTTTGTTTATACTTGTAAAAATGCCTAGCTTGTAATAAATGTTCAAGGAATATTTAATCATTGAATGAATGAATATATAGAACACAATGAATGAAAGCTTGAAATTCATTGAACCACTTGGATAGTTATAATACAGCATTTAATACTAAGCAACACTGTTTGGAATTATCAAGATATTTCTTGTTTTTCATCTAGGTATTTTACACAGTAAAGACATAGTTGTGACTTTGCTCTCCACGGTGAATAATAATGATAATGAAAATAGCCAACCCTGGTGAGTAAGTGCTAGGCACAGTACATACTCATGTACATGTACATACTCCTGTAACAACTCTATGAGGTAGGTATTATAATTATCATCATCTCTATTTTTATCAATGAAGAAACTAAACACAAAGCTAGTAAGTGGCAGAGCAGAGATTTGAAATCAAACAGTTTGGAAGAATTTTACTGTTTAAACCTGGGAGTAGGGATCTTTTTTTTTTAATTAAATTTTATTATTATTGTTATTACTTTTAAAGTTTATTTATTTGCTTTGAGAGAGAGCAAGTGAGCTGGGGAGAGGCAGACAGAATCCCAAGTAGGTTGCCAAGGCAGAGCCTGATGTGGGGCTCAAACTCAGGAACTGCGAGACCATGACCTGAGCCAAAATCCAGAGTTGAATGCTTAACTGACTGAGCCACCCAGGTGTCCCTGGGAGTAGGGATCTTTGAAGTCCTGGAGTCCAATCCTTTTAAGTCAAGCTTTATATAGAAAGATAACACAAGCCACTTATTTTAAATTAACATTTTTCTAGTTAGCACATTAAAAAAAGTAAAAAAAAAAAATTGGTGAAATTCATGTTTTTTTTGGAATCAAAATCTTTATTACCAGTACCCTCCAAGAGCACAGGAATATAACTGCATATAAAAAGGTCCTTCTTGGGGCGCCTGGGTGGCGCAGTCGGTTAGGCGTCCGACTTCAGCCAGGTCACGATCTCACGGTCCGTGAGTTCGAGCTCCGCGTCGGGCTCTGGGCTGATGGCTCGGAGCCTGGAGCCTGTTTCCGATTCTGTGTCTCCCTCTCTCTCTGCCCCTCCCCCGTTCATGCTCTGTCTCTGTCCCAAAAATAAATAAAAACGTTGAAAAAAAAAATTAAAAAAAAATAAGTAAAAAGGTCCTTCTGGGGTGCCTGGGTGACTCAGTCAGTTAAGTGTCCGACTTTGGCTCAGGTCATGATCTCCAGTTCATGAATTCGAGCCCCGCATTGGGCTCTGTGCTGACAGCTCAGAGCCTGGAGCCTGCTTCAGATTCTGTCTCTCTCTCTCTCTCTCTCTCTCTCTCTCTCTCTCTCTCTCTGCCCCTCTCCCACTCGTGCATGCACATGCACTCTCTCTTTCTCTCTCTCAAAAATAAATAAATGTTAAAAAAAGTTTTAAAAGTCCTCCGAGCAGTTCATCATTCATCTATGAGGATACAGATTGTAAGAGATTTTTGAAGAACGTTCAACAGAGAAATAAGGCATAAATTTTCCTGTAAATATATCAGTGAATGTATACAAATATGACCTGCTAGTCAAATTATAAAATGAATCCTCTCCCAACTTATAGTCCAGAAAGATACCATTTCACTTGACTTGTACTGTATGCCATGGTCCGCGTATGTTAGTGGACTGCTGATATTGCCAGCAGCTGTTGTTGTTTGGAGATGGTGATGTACGAGCGTTTCTGGGGAAAGATGCCTTATACACATCTGAGAACCATGGCGAAGTTAAATTTTTTTTAAGTTAATTTAATTTTATTTATTTATTTATTTAAAAAAATTTTTTTAACGTTTATTTATTTTTGAGACAGAGCATGAACAGGGGAGGGGCAGAAAGAGAGGAAGACACAGAATCTGAAACAGGCTCCAGGCTCTGAGCTGTCAGCACAGAGCCTGACGCGGGGCTCAAACTCACGGACCGTGAGATCATGACCTGAGCTGAAGTTGGACGCTCAACCGACTGAGCCACCCAGGTGCCCCAAGTTAATTTTAATAGTATATTTTCTTGGGGCGCCTGGGTGGCTCAGTCAGTTAAGCATTCGACTTCAACTCAGGTCATGATCTCGTGGTTTGTGAGTTAGAGCCCTGTGATCCTGGAGCGAGATCCTGACAGCTCAGATCCTGGAGCCCACTTCAGATTCTGTGTCTCCCTCTCTCTCTACCCCTCTCCCACTCATGCTCTGTCTGTCTCTCAAAAATAAACTTAAAAAATAATGAATTTTATTTAACCTAATATATCAAAATATTATCATTTAAAAATGTAATCAATATAAAAATTAAGATGTCTTACATTAGTTTTTATATTAAGTATTTTTATTTTATTAAAAATTTTTTTATGTTTATTCATTTATTTTGTTAGAAATAGAGCACAAATGCACGTGTGAATGGGGGAGGGGCAGTGGGCAAGGGAGAGAGAGAATCCCAAGCAGGCTCCCAGCTGTCAGCGCAGGGCCCAATGAGGGGCTCAATCCCACAAACCTGTGAGATCGTGACTTGAACCAAAATCAAGAGTCGGACGCTTAACCAACTGAGCCACCCAGCTGCCCCTATACTAAGTCTTTAAAATGCAGTGTGTATTTGACACTTGCAGCATATCTGAATTTGCAGAAGGCACATTTCCAGGGCTCAAAAGGCACCTGTGGCCGGTAGCTACTGTGACTGAATGGGATAGCTATAAATTATAGGGAAAGCACATAAATTGTCCAAAGTCATGCAATTAGTTGGGTGATTCACAGGTATAGGTAAAAATCTTACCATTTTTAGAGGTGGGGGGAGTGGTGCCAGGTGATGGCAGACGAGGGTTTCTAAAACTCTGAGAGAGACTGGGACCAGGACAGACCCTTGGAAATACAGGAGTAATATGGAGTCCCCTGGAACCACTAGGTAGGTATAAAATGGATTGATTTAAATGGCTACAAACTTGTTCCCATTCTGAATTAAGGTTCATTTAGTTATTGGGCATTTAGCTGCCAAATGCGGCAAGAATAGTTATGTAATTACTACATACAGTAAATACAGTGTATCTTTGTCACATATCCCAGGGCATTAAAAGATCCTGGGATCCATTATGTCTGATTATTTCACCAGCTGCTCTACTTAGTGACTTAGCTCTTTATCAATGAGAGAAACAGTCATTGAGAAGTTCTGATTATATGCAGAAGGGATGGGGGATGGGGAGGTAGTTTTACTACAAAAAAACCCCAAATGATCTTGTTTCTCAGTAAGCTTGAAATCTACTGGGAAAGTTAGTATAGAGATTTAGTATAAACTTTATAATCCTAAAATGTTATGCTGTCAAAGTACTAAATTTGTAGTTCCAGAAATGCAGAAGGAGGGAGAGAGAGTTCATGGATCCCAACTTAAAATGAAATATCTAATTATTTCAGAAACAACTTGTTAATCATAGCTGTCATACTGTCATTTGTACATTATTGAGACAGTAGGTTTTTAATTTAAGTTTAATCTGTTTTTTTCCCATTGTGAAAAGCACCCTTTGAAAATTTGGAAAGTATGAAAAAAAATTAATGCATAATGTTCAACACAGCAGTTTCTGTATATTTCCCTCCAAGTCTTTTAAATGTATTTTAAAAATATTTGGGATCATGAAATATAATTGCTTCTTTTGCTTTTTTCTTAAAATTATGAGCATTTTTTAAAAAGATTTTTTATTTTTAAGCAATCTCTACACCCAATGTGGGGCTTGAACTTAAAACCCTGGGCTCAAGAGTCTCATGCTCTATTGACTGAGTCAGCCAGGCAAACCCCAAATTATGAACATTAAAAAAAATGTTCACAAATATAAAATGCCTACAGGCCAATAGTCTAATATATCATAATTTGTTCAGCCTTCCTCCATTGCTAGACATTTATTCTACTTTTCCATACAGGTATCATTTGGAGGTATTGTGGGTTTGATTCCAGATCACCACAATAAAGCAAGTCAAATGAATTTTTTGGTTTGCCAGTGCATATAAATGTTTATAATATACTGTCGTCTAATCAGTATGCAATAGCATTATCTCTAAAAAAACAATGTACGTACCTTAATTAAAAAATACTTTATTGCTCAGAAATGCTAACCATCATCTGAGCTTTTAGTAAGTCAACTTTTTTTTCTGGTGGAGGGTCTTGCTGCAGTGTTGACAGCCACTGACCGACGATCAGGGTGGTGGTTGCTGAAGCCTGGGGTGGCTGAGGCAATTTTTAAAAATAAGACAGCAGGGGCGCCTGGGTGGCTCAGTTGGTTATGCGTCTGACTTCGGCTCAGGTCATGATCTCGTGGTTCGTGAGTTCGAGCCCCACATTGGACTCTCCAATGTCTCTCCTCTCTGTCTCTCCTCATTGGATTCTGTGTCTCCTCTCTGCCCCTCACCTGCTTGTGCTCTATCTCAAAATACATAAAGCGAAGCACAATAAAACGAGGTCTGCCTGGGTTCATCTTTGAACACGAGGTCTGCTTCAGTGACCATCTTTGTAAGCAAACTCTTCTTCATATTCAGCATTAATGTCTTTAGGTCCATTTCCTGGAAATGGAACTGCCATTCTGAAGAATGTAAACATTTGTAAGGTTCCTGATGTATCTTGACAACTTACGTGCTGGAAGGGTTGTCCTGTTTGCACCTCATTGTGGGTGAAAGGGCCCATTTCATGGCAGTCACCAGCGCTGAGGTAGTCTCATTTGCGTTTTAGTTGCTAACTTGGGAGACAAAAAATGTTATTTTGGTGCTTTAATATCAATTACTTGGTCGCTATTGTTCACTATGAACACTTCCTTATATTGATGGAGATTTTCTATTTATATTATAATTTACTTTGCCATTTTTCTCAGATTTTTCTTATCAGTTCATTTGAGTTCTTGATGTATTAAGACCTTGTTAGTTTTTTAAGTGAATAGTGTTGATTGTTCTTTTAAGTTAATATTCCTTTAAACAGCAATTTCCAACATGTAGGGTTTTTGCTTTTTAAAATATTATTTGAAGAAAACACTCAGTTTCTGTTCTTTTTAGGTGCTCTTTTGAACTGGTTTCTTATACTGTCAATGGATGTGGCCTCAACTGGTATAATACCTATACTTAAGCCATATTTTAAGAAAAAGAAAATTACAAATTTTCTGTAAAATGTACACAAGGTATATATACTAAAGCGTAGAAGAAAATGCTTTTGGAGAAAAGTGTCTTTGGCAATGTTTACTTTGGATTATCTGCACCAGCTCTTCTATCGTAGTGCCAACAGAATTGGTTGATTGCACACGAAGATCTTTAAAAAACTAATTTATCGAAAGGCAATTCAGCATGAAAAAGTTTTTACATTCAAATTTTGGAAAGCTGTATGGTTTGATTTGGAAAGGATGGATGGGCTCTGCATTTGTTTTGTTTTGTTTTGTTTTGTTTTTTGGGGTTTTTTTGCTATTGCAAAACCTGAAGAGTGTCTCCTTGTTGATTCCTGGTGCTCAGGACTGACTTTCTTTTCTTTTCTTTTTTCTTTAATTAGTGCTGGTTTCTATAGGTTGCAAACTTTTCTCCAGGAGCTGAAAGCAGAGACTTCTGGGTACTTTTTTTATTTCTTCTTTCTTTCCAGTTTTAAAAGAGCCCCTTTGCCTGCACTGTTTGTCATTATGTGTACTGAAGTACGGAATAGAAAATGCAAAACAAGACAGCTGTACAGGAGGTTTTTCTTTTTAAAGAAGTTGATAGACAAATGGCACAAGGTTCACTGTTCTCACCAGCTGAGAGCTGAGCTTCCAGAAAGCACTACTTTAGGAGAACAAGTGAAGTAGTGTGGAAGGTCTGAAAGGCTTCATTGACACAACAGCCGGGAGCCTCTTGTACCGCATTGTCTGGTATGCACTGCCTTTCCGAAACCAGATCCTGAGACCGAAGTCTCAACATCCCCCAAAGCTTAAAAAATTGTTTTTGTTTTTGTGTTTTGTGTGTGTGGGTTTTTTTTTTTTTTGGTTCCCCCCCGCCTCCCCCATTATACTTCGTTTTCTAAGTGAAATTCCTGAAAAGGTGTTTGTTTTTGTTTATCTTTGACCTTTGGGTGTTAGTCAATGATTCCCATAATCACATGGCTTACCTAAAGGGAACAGTGGGGGTCTAGGCAGTAAGGCTGTGTTGCTGACAAATTAGTGGTCTAGCAGGTGTTTGTTTCCTGAACTAGAATCTAAGTGCTGTAGCAAAAAGGAGTACTGGAATGGGGGAAATAAGGCAAATCTGAAGCTGATGATTTAAACCATTATTGATAGTTTCTCAGTGTTCTTGAAGGTTGATGTGGAGAGACTTAAGTTTATTATAAGGAATAACTCTCCAATGGAAGAAGATATTCAAAGTTACTAGGTTTGTGAGTTGTAGACTCACTTGTAGATGTAGAGCGGAGAGCTCTTCAAGGAAGACACAGTCATCTGTTGGTTTGGTATAGAAGGGTTGGGGCCAGGCAACCTCTTCATCAATGGCTTTCATTCAAGTCTTAATAGAGCTCCCATTATGTGTCTTGAGAAAGGATGTGGCCTGTGCTCCTGAACTTTAAGGAGCTCAGAGTCATAGGCCCGTAGACTGGAGGATCCTTTGAGATCAGTACTCTACCCTTCTTCTGCAGGGGACACTGAGGCCCAGAAAGGTGACTTCCTCAAGATTACACAGAGGGTTAGTGGCAGACTCTTGACTTTCTTGAAGCTAGATCTTTTTACTCCCAGCGGTATTTTTCCATTCCCCTGTTGTTGAAAGTGCTTTGTAGCTGTTAGAGAACAATTCAAGATATTATATAATTAAGTGTAAAAAACAGAATAATCAGTTGCCATTGTATATCGATAGAGTTCACTGTTAACTGGAATTATCTGGATGTGTGACAGATTTTGAGGAATGGGTATGGTGTGGACATTACAAAAGAACCAGAAAAATCTGGTCTCTGTTCTGTGTTGTTGGGGGACATGAATGAAGAAATTTATATCTTTCAGTCCAAGTACAAAGCCTTTAAAGGTGCTATCTGATGGTGCACATAACCTAGGAAATTGCCCTGGTGAGGATCCAAATGAAAACTGGGCTGGGTTGGGAGGTCACATTTCAGAGTAAACTTGGAAAGACCATCACACCTTTGAGGATGAACCTAGATTATTAGAACATTGAGTCTATGGCAGCCTTGTGGAAGGCTGGATGTGAAGAACTTGAGTCGTTTCCTCATTAGGTAACTTCTGCCTGGCTGCTAGAAAAGTTATTTCTTGGCTTTAATATTTGCTCTCTTCTTACCTCTATGCCATATAGGTTTCCTTTCCATTTTTGGAGCACTGCTGAAAGCCAAAGTAACAATCTGAACGATCTGCCACTTAAGCAGAGATTTATTGCTTTTAATGGAAATGATACTTGTTCCAACAGGAGAAAGGTATGCATCAGAGAGGAAAGCCTGTGGCAACACACATTTTGGTCACTGCTCTGCAGTCAAGTTGGTAAGGTGCGGGTCCCCAGAGAGCATACAGCAGATGCAGAGTGTTAGAGGCCAGAGAGTGTACACTGCTGGTTCAAGGAACAGGAAGTTCAGCTCTAAACTGGAGTTTAGAGCAGGGTGCAGGCCCCGAGGCATTAGTAAGGGTTTGGGAGGGGGAGACTGAGGCTGAAGAATCCAGATCTGGAGGGCCCAGTAAGCCCCATTAAAGAAGTAGGTTTTCCCTCAAGGACAATGGGGAATCTTCCTGTCATTTAAATTTTAGATGTAGTTCTGATTGCAGTATGCGGATGGCTTCTGGGAGAGAGAGGAAGAGAAACAATGGAATCAGTGAGACTAATTACAAACCTGTTCCACAGTACCGGAGAGGGGGCCTCAACCTGTAGGGGCAGAACCATGAATAGCAATTTTGGTTCTCAGGGCAAACATCCCCAGATTGACCTTCAAGCAACTCTGTCATTCAAGATATGCCTTGCAAATGGGTGTGACTGGTAATGTGCCTTTCAGTAGCTTTCAATTTGACTAAATATTCTGGGTATTTAGTGCTGTTCTGAGAGTGATATTCTTTTAAATAATTATGTAAAAAATATCTACCTCCTGTAGCTTTTTGTCTCCAGGAACAAAGCATAGTCAACCCCTGGCAGTTAGTCTAGAGAAGAGGTGGGTGAGGGAGGGAGGTAATCAGATTTAGGAGATATTTAGGAAGTAGGATGGACAAGGAAAGCTTTTGAGGGATAAAGAATTTGAGTTCATTTTTTAAGTTGTTTTTTAATTGAAAGAGTAATACATGCTATGATAAAATTCAAACAGTACTAAAGACATAACAATGAAAATATGTCTCCTTAACGAAAGTCAACCACTATGAATAGTTCTTGCGTACTCTTCTAGACATTTTTGGTGCCAGTATAAGCTTATACAGGTGTTGCCAGGTGAACTGGGGAGACCCTGGGCCCTGGGGCCTTGACCCAGCCAGAGTAGAAGGAGTGGCTTCTGAAGGTTCTTGGTCTGGTCACAAGAAGGAATTCAAGAACAGACACAAAGCACAGCAGATGAGTAACACCAGCAGAAAGTTTATTAAAGTGACAAGTACACTGGAGATATGAGGGCCGCAAGCTTTTAGAGAGAGAGCTATGTACCCTGGGGTCGGGTTTCTGTTGTTTATTGACAGTCGGTTAACTAGGGGATAGAACGCTTACTACTTGGGGCTGTAAGCAGGGCTTCCCAGTTTGTTTGTTTTTTCCTAATTTGGTCAGGGGTTTCCCCATCTTGGCTCCCACCATCTGGGGCCTGTCTGGTTTGATCTGGCTTCTTGTGTGGACTGCCTCCGCCAGGACAGGCCTCTGACCTTGCCAATAGCTGGCCAGCACTTCCTCTTTGCTGACCTCCAGGTGTCCTGTTAGAACCTAACTAACTGCCTGCTCTAACATAGCAGAGATATTGTGGGTTCGGTTATAAATCAATGCAATAGCACTAGTTCAATGAATTTTTGGTTTCCCAGTGCATCTAAAAGTTATGTCTCTACTATACTGTAGCCTATTAGGTGTGTAATAACATTGTGTCAAAAAAAATTGTACATGCCTATGAAAATCCCTTTGGAAACTTCCACTTGACTTTACCTCCCCCAACTCCCAAGTATATAATCAATCTCTCCTCATGGTCCCAGGGCAGCTCTTCCTGCCCACGGGTCCTGTCCCCATGCTCTAATGAAATCACCTTTTTTGCACCACCCCCTCCAAAAAAATTATGCATGCCTTAATTAAAAAAAATATATTGCTAAAAAATACTATCATCTGAGCTTTCAGCAAGTTGTAATCACTGGTCACAGATCACCATAACAAATAATAATGAAAAGTTTGAAATATTGTGAGGATTACCAAAATGTGATAAAGACAGGAAATGAGCAAACACTGTTGGTAAAATGGCACCAACAGACTTGCTTGATGTAGGGTCGCCACAAACCTTTAGTCTACAGACTGAAGGCAATGTTTGTGAAGCATGATGAAATGAGGTTTGCCTATTATTTTTAACATTTTGTGAAAATAATATTTATTTGTATTAAGAGAAATATTAAAATATTTTTCTTTTTATAAAATGGGAACATACTATGCATGCTGCTCTCTCTGTACTAAGTCACTTAAACATTATATTGTGGTCCATTGAGTGCATGTGTTACCATAATTTATTTATATTGGTCTCCAAACTGATGGACTTTGGGGCTGTTTCCAATTTTCGATATTTGAATTAGATTTTATCTATTTATTTATTTATTTTTTTTATTTTTAAAAATTTCTTTATTTTGAGAGAATGTGTGCATGAGCAGGGCAGAGGCATGGGGGGGGGGAGAGAGAGAGAGAGAGAGAGAGAGAGAGAGAGAGAATCTCAAGCAGGCTCTGTGCTGTCACCACAGAGCCCTACAAAGAGGCTCAAGGCAGGGCTGGATTCCATGAACCGTGAGATCACAACTTGAGAGCAAACACCAAGAGTTGGATGCTTAACTGATTGAGCCACCCAGGTACCACTAAAATTAGATTTTAAATAAGAACAGCCACATGAATTAACAAAGGAAGAATTCTAGGTGGTGAAAAAAGGTTTATACATAAGTGGGGATCCTAACATTTTTGTGACTGAGGAACTATTCTTGACTTGCCTAAGCCTTAAGGTGCCCTATTTATGAGGGTGGAGGTGGGAGAGCAGAGGGCGTTTATGCAGACCTTCAAGTCTATGTGTAGAATTGGAATGTGACTTAAGAGCTGGGCCTTTCTTTTTTAACTTAGTTATTTTTATTCTGGAGAGAGAGTGCAAGTGGGGGAGAGGGGCAGAGGGAGAGAGAGGATCTCAAGCAGGCTCCATGCTGTCAGCACAGAGCCCAATGTGGGGCTCGATCCCACGACTCTGGGATCATGACCTGAGCAGAAACCAAGAGTCGGATGCTCAACTGACTGAGCCACCCAGGTGCCCCAAGAGCTGGGCGTTTCTAACAGGCAGTAGCCATTTCTTCACCAACTAAAGATCTTTCAGGGTAGGAGGTGTGAGCGCTGTGGGAACACTGCCCATACTCCCCTGTGGTTAGAAGTGCGTTCTTACCCATCCATAGCTGTCACCCTATTGCACCCTAAATCTGCCTGCTAGCATAATTGTTTCTCTGGGCACCCCAGCCCTCGTGAGAAACAGGAAGGATTTGTAAAAGAAAATAGGTGTGATAACCTGGATAGAAAGCTGTGTCAGGGAGGAAAGAGAAATGGGCCATTTGTGGAAGGCCGCCTCTTTCATTTAAGCACAGTTGACTTCTCCCACTGCTGCTGGAAGGGTTTGTTCCCCAAGCACCTAATTACCACTTGCGTGATTCTGGGAAAGTGTCAACATCTGCAAGCGTCAGTACCCCCATCAGGAAAGTGGGCATAATAATTCCTGGTTGGCACAAGCATTGGGAAGGTTGAATAAGCCAATGGGTATCAAAGGGCCTATTGTACTTTTTTCCAAAGACTTGACAGAATGGAGTTTGTAAGGCAATATGTGATCCATTCCAAGACAGTGAAGCATAATCTATTCTTTCCTGGGATGTGCCTGCTGGTGGCCAGTGTAAGCCTCTCATACTCTCAGCCTGTGTGTGTGTTTTAAAGTGTATTTATTTATTTTGAGGGAGAGAAGGAAAGAGAGAGAGAGAGAGAGTGTGTGTGTGTGCATGAGTTGGGGATGGGCAAAGAGAGAGGGCAGAGAGAGAGAATCCCATTGGGCTCCATGGTGAGCCCAATGGGCTCGATCTCACAACCATGAGATCATGGCCTGAGCTGAAATCAAGAGTCGGACACTTAACCGACTGAGCCACCCAAGAGTCCTCAGCCTGTGTGTTTCATTTAAACCATGCTTGAAAGTTCATCACCTTAGGAAAATACTACCAGATTTCTTTATATTTGTATATTGCTTTGTGGCTGGCAAAGAGACCTTAGCAACAGTGACCTAATGTGAACCTCCCAGCAAACCATCCGGTGTAAGAAAGGCATGTCTTATTCCCATGTAGCAGGTGGTGTAACTGAGGCTCAGAGAGACTGATATAATGAAACTGAGACTCAGGGAAGACACATAAATAATAAACACTGGAGACCAGGAATAGGTCCCCTCTAGGCTACTTACAGGACTCAGAAGGTGAGAGGTAGCTACCCTGCTCTTTATCAACCTAGGCTTGGAATTCCTGAGTCTGTTTTCCCAATTTTACCCAATCATATTTTATATCCTAGTAAAATGTATGCAACTTTAAAAATAGTTTTTACCCCAAATAGCCAAAGCAATCTTAAAAAAAGCAAAGCAAAGCTGGAGGCATCACAATCCCGGACATCAAGTTGTATTATAAAACTGTAGTCATCAAGACAGTATGGTACTGACACAAAAACAGACACATAGATCAATGGAACAGAATAGAAACCCCAGAAATGGTTCCACAACTATATGGTCAACTAATCTTCGACAAAGCAGGAAAGAATATCCAGTGGAAGAAAGACAGCAAATCGTGCTGGGAAAACTGGACAGTGACATGCAGAAGAATGAACCTGGACCACTTTCTTACACCATACACAAAAATAAATTCAAAATGGATGAAGGACCCAAATGTGAGAAGGGAAACCATCAAAATCCTAGAGGAGAACACAGGTAGCAACCTCTTTGACCTCAGCCGGGGCAACTTTGTACTAGATCTGTCTCTAGAGACAAGGGAAACAAAGGCAAAAATGAACTATTGGGACCTCATCAAGATAAAACGCTTCTGCACAGAGAAAAACAATCAAGAAAACTAAAGGGCAACCTACAGAATGGGAGAAGATATTTCCAAATGAAGTGTCTGATAAAGGGTTAGTATCTAAAAATCTACAAAGAATTTATCAAACTCAACACCCAAGAAACAAATAATCCAGTTAAGAAATGGGCAGAAGACATGAACAGACATTTTTCCAAAGATATCCAAATGGCCAACAGACACATAAAAAGATGCTCAACATCACTCATCATCAGGGAGATGCAAATCAGAACCGTGATGAGATACCAATTCACACCTGTCAGAATGGCTAACATTAACAACACAGGAAACAACAGATGTTGGTGAGGATGTGGAAAAAAGGGAACCCTCTTACATTGCTGGTGGGAATGCAAACTGGTGCAGCCACCCTGGAAAATAGTATGGAGATTCCTCAGAAAGTTTAAAAATAGACTACCCTATGACCCAGCAATTGCACTACTAGATATTTACCCAAAGGATACAAAAATACTGATTTGAAGGAGCACATGCATTCCAATGTTTATAGCAGCGTTATCAACAATAGCCAACTTCTGGAAAGAGCCCAACTGTCTATCGACTGATGAGTGGATAAAGAAGATGTATATATACAATGGAATATTACTCAGCCATCAAAAAGAATGAAATCTTGCCATTTGCAATGACATGGATGGAACTAGAGTGTATTATGCTAAGCAAAATAAGTCAGAGAAAGACAAATACCATATGATTTCACTCACATGTGGAATTTAAGAATAAAACAGATGACATAGGGGAAGGAAGAAAAAAAAAAGAGAAAGAGGCAAACCATAAGACACTCTTATGTTTATAGACTCTTAGGTTCTCTGATAGAAAAAAAACTGAGGATTGCTGGAGGGGTGGTGATTGGGGGGTGGGCTAATTGGGTGACAGGCATTAAGGAGAACACTTGTTGGGATGAGCACTGGGTGTTATATGTAAGTGATGAATCACTAAATTCTTCTGAAACCAATATTGCACTGTATATTAACTAATTAGAATTTAAATATAAGCTTGAAACACAAAAAATACTTTTTCATTGAAAAAAATAAATACCATTGGCAAGATATTTTAGTTTACACCTTAAACACCTTAAAATCCATGGACTCATTTGATTCTTACAGTAACCCTATAGGTAAGCAGAACAAACATGAATAATTCCACTTTGCAGATGAGGAAATAGATTTAGGAATTGAGATCTGTCCAAGGTCAAAAACCCCGTAAGGAGCAGAGCCAGAATGGGAACCTGGGTTTTTGGTCAACAACTTCAATGCCTTTTTATACTTTCATTATTGTTATTAGGCTTTTATTATGCTTTTAAAATCAAATAACCTTGTGTAGACATTCATTACAAAACATTTATTGAGTACCTTTGTAAACTGCTCAGCATCTATCTAGTTGGGAGAAAAGTAAATAAACAAAGAGTTGCAATAAAAGACAAAACAAAGTTTGCAATTTGGAGATTTCACAAATGGTTTTTAATGACAGCATGATGACAGCTTTTACTCAAAAGGTAATAATCACAGCTGACTTTTGTGAAAAGTGGGAGAAAGAAGCCACACACACATACCTGTGTGTAACTACCCAACCCACCCCAACCCCATCAGTGAAAATCCGAATCTTACATTCCAGGAAGTAAGTGGCATTTTCTTGGCATGTTAATCTGTAGGAAATTACAGGCCGAGGTGTTGTGGTGTATCGACAGAGAATGTCGAGTAGATTACTGGGTTATGTTAACTTTGATGTCGCTGCCCAGCATTGTTTTGGTCTTTTCCTTGCTAACAGATACATTTACTAGATGTTAGCTTGACAACATCATGTGAAAAAGGGGAATTTATAATAATTTCCTTTGTAAACAGCTTATTTCTTGCTTGATAATAAAGACTTTGCTTATAGAAGTCCCTTTGCTATTTTTAGGGGTAGCTCAGGTGGTTAAGCGGCCGGCTCTTGATTTTGGCTTAGCTCATGTCTCACAGTTTGTGCGTTCAAGACCTGTGTCGTGCTCCGTACTGACAGTGCAGAGCCTGCTTGGGATTCTCTTTCTCTCTCTCTCTGCCCCTTGCCCACTCGTGCTCTCTCTCAAAATAAAGAAATAGACTTAAAAGAAGGGGGCACCTGAGTGGCTAGGTCAGTTGAGCGTCTGACTTCGGCTCAGGTCATGATCTCACGGCTTGTGGGTTCGAGCCCTGGATCGGGCTCTGTGCTGATGGCTCAGAGCCTGGAGCCTCTTCACATTCTGTGTCTTTCTCTCTCTCTCTGCCCCTCTCCCGCTCACACTCTCTCTCTGTCTCTCAAAAATAAACAAACATTAAAAAAAAAAAAGGCCTCTTGCTATTTTGGGGCCTCAGTTGCTTGTTGGTCTGCTCACCTTCTTAGTTCTCCAGGGTAAATGTGACCTGGAGCAGATTCTAAGAGAGGAGGGGTGGAGCAAGGCTTTGAGATCAAAGATTAGATAGAATAGTATCTTTGGAATTAAAAAAAAAAAAAAGCAAAACAATCCTGTATAGTGAAGAATTAACTTTTTAAAAATTTATTTGTTTGAGGGAGAGAGAGAGAGAGAGAGAGCAAGCAGGAGAGGGGCAGAGAGAGAGGGGGAGAGAGAATCCCAAGCAGGCTCCATGCTGTCAGCGCAGAGCCCAATGCAGAGCTCGAACTCAGGAAGTGTGAAATCATGACTTGAGCTGAAATCAAGAGCCAGATGCTTAACTGACTGAGCCACCCAGGCACCCCAAGAATTGACTTTACCCAAAGAGAGGCATGGCTTTTGCCTTCTGCTACTGGGAGGTGATCTCTAGGCACCTAGAATGTCCTGCTTGATAGGAGTGTCTTTGCCCTGGGGGTGGGGGCTGGCTACTGGGCAGTCTGACAATGTGATTTGTGATGGCTTTGAAACATGCTGTATCAGTTCCAACCTCCAGAGAAGCTGGAGACTATGGGTCAGCAGTGTAGGTGGTGTCTGATAGAGCCCCGATAAAAACTCTGGACACCAAAGACTTGGGTAAGTGCCCCTGGTTGGCAACACTCAAGTATTGTTGCACACTGCAGGTGAGAGGAGTATATGCCATCCAGGACTCCACAGGAGATGACCAGAAGCATTATGTTTGGGCCCTTCCCAGATTTCACCCCATCTGTCTGTTTTTTTTTTTTTTTTTGGCTGGTTCTGGTTTGTATCCTTGTAATAAAACTTTAATTGTAAGTACAGTGCTTTCCTGGTTCTGTGAGTAGTTCTAGCAAATTATCAAACTTGAGGAGGTAGTGGGACCCTTGAACTTGTGATGAGTGTCTGAAGTGAGGGCACTATGAATTTTGGCCTACCTGTGGTTGACAGCTGGTGTCAGGCATCATTGCATTTCCCAAAACCTGATTTTAGATTCAGATTTTGGCACTTTCTAGTTTGGTTACTTCTGTCAGCTTCGGTTGTGTGTGTGTGTGTGTGTGTGTGTGTGTGTGTGTGTGTTTATCCTTAATTTGGGTATCATCTCTGTTCTATTTCCCACACAGGGTTAATTCTTAAGATCAATAAATAAATAAAGTATGTAAAAGAATATGCTATTTAAAAACTGATGGGCTGTCAAGATATAGCAATGGAAGTAAATGGTGTGGATGAATGTAGCAGAGGTTTGCGTGGGACTCTAATCATTCATTCGTTGCACAAATGTTGCATTAAATATTGTGTGCAGCACACTGGGAGAGAACAGTGAACAAGTCAAGATCCTAGGCAAAAGAGGCAAATAATTAGACTGTGGTAATTGTTGAAGGAATTGAAGGGAGCAAATAGTAATGTGACATGGAGCAAGTCATCTGAAGGGGTGCTCCCCCTGGAAGAGACAGAGTGACCAGTAAAGAGCTCTCAGGGGAGCTGACATTTGAATAAAGATTTTAAGGAAGAGAACTAAAATGTTTTCTAAGTAGAAGGAATAGCAGGGGCAAAGGGCCTGAGGTGGGAAGAAGATTGGTGTGTTTGATGAATAGGAAGGAGCTCTGTGCGGCTGGATCAGGATAACATAAGGTGGGAGGTGTGCATGGGTCAGATGACAAAGGGCTTTATTTTCCAGGGAAAGGAGTTTGGATTCTTATTGGATTTTCATTTTAAGAGTGTTGTGAAGCTTGGACGATTTTAAGTAGGCAAATTACAAGAATTGCAGGGGCGCCTGGGTGGCTTAGCCGGTTAAACATCTGACTTTGGCTCAGGTCACGATCTCACAGTTTCGTGAGTTCCAGCCTGGCATTTGGCTCACTGCTGTCAGTGCAGAGTCTGCTTCGGATCCTCTCTCTCCCCCTCTCTCTGTCCCTGCCCTGCTTGTTCTCTCCCTCTCTCAAAAACAAATAAATAAACATTTAAAAATAAGTAAGTAAATAAAAGCCTTCCTTTAAAAAAAAGTTACAAGGGTTGCTTCCCCAGTTTCTGAATGGGGAAGAGTCGAAGCAGAGACAGAGGTCATCAGGAGACCATGCAGTTATTTGGACGATGATGGCCTGGCAGGGGAGAGATAGAGAAATGGTCAAATACTAGATATGCTTTTAAGGTAGAGCCAAAAGACTTGCACATAGATTGTTGCACATGTTGCACATGTTGGCGCTGGGGAGGTCAAGAGGAAGAAAGGTATGTTGGTTGGGTCCTCTAGGAAGTAGATGCTGAGGAGTGGGGAGTGTAAGAGCTGTAAGGAGGGGGTGTGCCTATGATAGGAAAGGGGAGAGGAAGCAGGCTTGGGCAGGGAGAGCCTTGGTCTGAAATGCAGATGAAACCTTGGGCAACCCACTGGGAACCCCAGAGCAAAGATTCTCAAGAGAGGAGTTCCCATTGGGCAGAAATGTTCAGGCCCTCACCACCCCTCACTCTGCTGTTAGTCATGGGCAGGGGGCCCCGGGGGGGGGGGTGCCAGGAGGGGCGTGCCTTGGCTTGAAAACTGAGACCAAGCCTGAAGCTTCCAGCAGCTGAGGGCTGATAGCTGACTGCCCTTCCTGCAGCTGCTCAGCAAGCTCTTTCCTGAAGGCACATCTAAGCAGGGCAACTCCATGGCCACCACAGTCCATCCCTTGTACTGTGTGGACCCACTTTCCAGACACATACGAGGGGTAGTCCTTCATCCTAGTGAGCTCTCTTCCTAAAGGGACCTAGAAAAGGATGGCTTAACCAGAGGCTGTTGCTGTGGCGGGTCTTGGGCTGCAGCTGGTAATTTATTATCTTTCTCCTCCATTATCCACCGTCATCTTGGCTGGTGTTGATGGCTTACCTGGTGGAGTCACCCTAACCCTGATTCTCGAGGCGGTCTGAGCCCCTGATAACCTCACCCTTCGTGGGCTGTGCTGTGCTTGCCATTCACATCACAATTAGACAACAGAGCGCCAAGAGGTGCCCATGTGGATCACCTGAGTTCCATAGGTATTCCCGCCCCAGGTGTTGCAGCATTCCACCTCCTTCTGCTGATCAGTCTCGATATCCCTGTCTCAGTTCCCACTCAAAGCCACAACCTTGTGTGTCACCCAGGATATAGACTGGAGCAGTATTCCTAAGTGTCGAACATGTTGTTTCCAGAATGAAGAGGTCCACCAGGTACCAGGCATGTAAGATGCAGCAGTTTCTTTATAGGGGATGTCCTAGCATGCCTCTGACCACCGGATCCCCCAAAGTACTGATTGGGGAGACCCCTAGAATCCTCACAGAGTTTATACCCCACCCTCTTGAGTGAATGTGTCTTACCAAGGCCTCCAGGTGTTAACCACCTGTTGCCCGTTCTCTACAATCAGCACAATGTTATTGATGCAGTGGATCAATGTGATGTTCTCTAGGATGTCCACGTGGTCCAGATCTTTCCTGAATAGATCATGACATAGATTGGGAAAGTTGTTACAGCCTGGGGGAAAAACTAAATGTTGTTGTTCAGTCTGTGCGAGGGCTGTTTCTGGTCCTCTTTCCTGAGTGAGATGAAGAAGAACGCAGATGTTAAATCTCTGGCCACATGTCTTGTGCTTTGAAGCCATGTTTATATGCTCTAGCAATGAGACCACATCCAGCACAGTGGCTGCAATCAGGGCTTGAATTGAGTTGGCTGTAGTCTACTGTCACTCTCCAGGATCCATTTCTTTTCTGCAGGAGCCAGACTGGCAAATTAACCAGAGGTATGATAAAGACCACTATCCTTTGACATCCTTAAGGGTGGTGCTGATCTGTCTTTCCTCTCTAACGGGATATATATTTTTTAAATTGAAGTATAGTTGACACACAATGTTATATTAGTTCCAGTGTACGACATGGTGATTTGAATGTATGCTATGCTTACTACAAGTGTAGCTACCATCTGTTACCATACAACACTATTATAATACATACCATTGACTACATTCCCTATGCATACCTTTCATCCTTGTGAGCTATTCATTCATAATTGGAAGCCTGTACCCACCCACCCCCACTCCCCTTCACCCATTTTGCCCATCTCCCGCACTCTCTTCCTCTGTGGTAACCACCAGTTTGTTCTGGGATATTGTTTTTTATTTGCCATCGTGCTTTGAAAGTACGTGAGTGGGGAGAGAGGCACAATTTCAGAAGCTTCCCCACTGTGATAGCTCTTACAGTTTATTTTGAGAGAGAGAGTGTGCATGAGCTGGGGAGGGGCAAGGAGAGAGAGAGAGAATCCCAAGCAGGCTCTGCACTGCCAGCGTGGAGCCTGATGCAGGGCTGATGTAGGGCTTGAACCCATGGACTGTGAGATCCTGCTCTGAGCCAGATCATGGCCTGAGCTGAAATCGAGAGTTGGATGCTTAATGGATTGAGCCACCCAGGCCTCCTCCTCATCCCACCCCCCATGACAGCTCTTACAGAAACCAATGACCCAATAATGTAGGGGCTTTCCTAACAGCCAAATATATCAATTGCAGTTACACATTCAGAAACTGGGGCAATGACCACCAGGTGGGGCCATGGGCCCACGGAGCACCTTGAGATGGATGTCAGCCAGGACTCCATTTTGACTGGGCCCATAGTCCATCACTCTTGTGAGGGTCCACAATGACATTTCAGGTCTCGAAATACCAATATCATTTCAGACCTTATGTTGTACTGGATATTCCCTCTCCCCTAGTTTACAGTCACCGAAGTAAATGCCTGTAAGTCCCTTTGAGAGAAGGACTGGTGAAATTAGCACAATACATACTTGCTGTAGGGTCCTTCCTCCTGGGGCGGGGGGGGGGGGGGGCGGTGGTGTGTGTTCAGCCACTTTTTCATTCAATAGATTTCAGGTTTGAAAACTATTTCAGGTGTAGGAACTGGGCAAGAGATCATGGCATTTTTAAAGTGTCTTTAAAAATTTTTATATTTAACTGAGGTTAACATATATAATAAATATATAATAAAATTTATCATCTTATCCATTTTTAAGCGTGCAGTTCAGTAGTGTTAAGCATATTCACAATGTTGTGCAACCCAGGTCTAGAACTTTTTCTTCTTGCAATACTGAAACTCTGTCCCCATCAAACAACTCCCCATTTCCCCCTTCCCCCAGCCCCTGGAAACCACCAGTCTACTTTCTGTTTCTATGAATTTGACTACTTTAGATACCTCGTGTAAGGGGAATCATACGGTATTTTTTTTTGTCTGACTTAGCTCATGTAGCATAATGTCCTCGAGGTTCATTCATGTAAGTATATGACAGATTTCCTTCCATTTTAAGGCGGAATACTATTTCATTATATGTATATAGCACATTTTGCTTAGCCATTCATCCTTTGATGGACACTTGAGTTACTTCTATCTCTGACCCATTGTGAATAATGCTACTATAAATGTGGGTGAGCAGATATCTCTTCAATATCTAGCTTCAGTTCTTTTTGATATATATCAGGAGTGGGATTGCTGGATCATGTGATAATTCTTTTTTTTTTTTTTTTAAGGAACCGCCATATTGTTTTCTATAGTTGGACACACCATTTTACATTCTTACCAACAGTGCACAAGGGTTTCAATTCCTCCAGTTTCTTCTGGCTGGAGACTGTTCCTGTCTCTTTATGATTTCTCCCTCAAATTTTGCTTGAAAACTGGTTCCTTTGTTAGTTCCTTTCTCTTTCAATACCTTATCATTTACAGCTAAGAAAAGCATATTGGTATTGTCAACATTCTCCTTGGAAATCCCCTTAACCACCTCCAACAACTTCATTAGGTACATTTTCTATTTTCCAAGTACCACAGATGATGGTTTCATAAATTATTCCACCACTACATAACACAGGTGACCCTTTCTCAGAGCATCCAACAACAATTTCATCCCTGTTCATCCAGCCTCTACTAATAGTCTTTTTGCTGCCTGCCCTTATAGCCTCTGTCTGTTCCCTGGTCCCAATGCCAATGCCATGTGTTTTAGGTTTTAATTATGATGGTATCCCACTTCCGCATACCAATTTCTGTTTCCATATCTACTGCTGAATAACAAACCACTTCCAAACTTAGTGGCTTCAGACAACAATGATTTATCAACTTCTCACAATTCTGTGGATTGACTGGAAGGTTGGCTGTCTGGTCTTGCATCGTGTGCTACATTTAGCCAGTGTTTGTGTGGAGGCTTGGATGTTGGGATGATTCCATGTGGTTTCAGGACCTCTTTCCCCATGTGGTCTCACATCCTTGAGCTAGCCCAAGATTCTTGCATGCAGCTGAATTTTAAGAAGCCCAGGCTTCTTACATGCAGTGAGGGAACTGCAAGACCTCTTAGGGTCTAAGCTCTGGAACTTACACAATGGCACATTCCATCAGTGAGATCAAGGAAACCCAGGTTCAAATGGCAGTTGGAGAAATCTTGAGCGGAGGATGGTAAACTCACATTGCAAAAGAGCATGGAGGAAGGCTGATTCACCAAGAACCATTGTTTAAAGATCTTCCACATTTATGTTAAGTTTAAGATGCCTGTAGACACTGAAGTAGAGATGTCAGATGGGCACGTGGCTGTAAGTGCCTTTATTTCAGAGGCGGGTTCGGGCCCGGAAGGTAAATCTGGGAGTCCTCCACATATAGACATGCTGCTACTGTGGGTTGTCCTGCCCACCAAGTACCTGGTTCCTGCGTAAATCTGGACTGTAGATGAGGCGGGGTGTGAGCCGAGTGCAGCCCACTGCAGTCAGAGCTGGGTGGAGGCTGGGGGAAGAGACACCTGTTCTTGAAGTGACTCCAAGTCCCCTTACCACTTGGGCAGAGCCTTGTCCTTCCCTTCCCATCTCAACAGAGCCACAAGTGCCAGGGATGGGGTTGGGACAACTGGCCTGCACGCAGAGGACATAGGACAGGGAACCTTCCTACTGCCCTGTTTTGCCACCTAAAGAAAGGAACCCAGGGAACGAGGGCCACATTGCCCTCCATCTTTTTTCCTGTGGTGCTGAGGTTGCTGCCAGGTCGGAAAGCTGCAAAAGCAACCGGATTCTACCACTTCTATTTCTTCTCATTCTTCCTCTAGAAGACAGTAAGTTGGGCATCATCGCCATACTTCGTTAACCCAAACCTGATCGCCTTTGTTTTACCCTATTCCGTGTTTCTTGGGAGGAAGGAACTGTTTGCTCTCATTGTTTTCATATCTGGAAGGAGGAGCAAGAGTGAGGTGGATCTAGCATTTCTGAAAGAAAGAGGGGATTTCAGAGTTACTGCAAACCAGCAGGAAAGATAGGGGAGACAACCCCAACTTGTCCGAAGTAAAGAGGAAGAGGGATGATGAGTTGGAGATGGGTGCAGGCCCAAGATTCCAGTGCTACCCGCCCTTCTGAGTTCCTGGGCTCCGTACTGTCTTTCAGAGAAAGAAAACTGCCAACTGCCTGCCGTATGGCCCTGCACCAACCTCCACCCTACTGATCACTTAAGAGGAGATGGGAATCTGTATTCTTCCCAACTTCAGTGCAGTTTTCTGCACGTTTGTCAACTCTCCAAGATCCTATTTTTAAACTGGTCCTGCTAATCTTTGCCGTCTCCCCTGCCTGCTTCCAAGGCCAGGGTTGAGTTGGGGTGGGGGTGAGGCGCCTACAAGAGTTTCTGGCTCCACCCCTCATTTCCTGGGCTGAGCTGGGTTGCACTAATTGACCTCAAGGGTCTCAGCTGTGCTAAGCTGGGTGTTTGTTATATCTCGTTAGGCTTGTAATTAGTGCAGAAAATCTAGGTCAGAGGCAACTGGTTGGAGTGATGGTCTCAGGGGGGCGTGAATAAAGGCGGGGAATAGCAAACAGGTTCCTCCTTCTGTGTGTGTGTGGGGGGTGGGTGAGCCGGGGACAGGGAGCCGTAGGGCTGGTGTCATCCACACGGAAGAAGGGACACAGGGTCTTGTGCAGAAAGGTGCTCAAACTCTAGGGTGTGTGCGTGTGCTGGTGTGTGTGTGTGTGTGTGTGTGTGTTTGCTCCCGCATTTACTTGGGTTTCTTTCCAACCTCTCCTTATATGGTGTGGCTCCAGAGCAGGCTGGAGATTGGCTGTCGCGGTTAGGAGCCTGGGAGCTGGGAAGAAAGGAGGAAGAGAAGCGAGCCGAGGGAATGGAGTGAGAAGGGGAGGGGGCTGGAGCCAAGCTTGGGGGTTACAGACTGGGGCTAGGTCTGCTTGCCTGAGAGGTGTAGAAAAGGGAGAGATCTGGGGTGGGGGGACTGGTTTTTAGGGGAGGCTGAGGGGTAACATACTGTTGACACAGGGGCTGGGAGAGAGGGCAAGAGCTGTTTCCCTGGGGTCAGAGCTCCAGGCTGGGCATGGCATGGTTTCCAAAGGCTTGGAGTAGGAGTTAGAGAAACTCATGGGGTGGTCTCTTCTCACCCTAAACATCCTATAGCTATGCGAAAGAGCATGCACAGGAACCCATCAACTCTTCAGGTGAACACCTCAGACGTTTTCCTCCTGTTCCCCAAATCCCTACTTAAGTGAATGGAGAAGAACAGGCAGAGTTGAGGGGAATGTCACCGAAATATGAAATGGCATTTGGTTCTTCGCCTGTCTTTACTCCTTACTCGGCTTTGACTCTGTCCTGGATTTCCTCACCGCCCCATCCTAGGACATCCCAAAAGATTCTCCCTTTTCCAGTTCATTTGTGCAAGAAAAGATGTAGCACACTTGATGGAGGAGAGAAGGGGAGGAACAAGAAATACACATCCTGGAGAATGTTGGCAACCGTGTAACGAGCAAGTTGGCTCACATCCCCTACTCCGTCTACCCAGTTACCCCAGAACCCAGCAATTGGGAGGGAATGGGAGCAATTCGGCAGGCAAAGAAGTTGGGACGATGGAATGAATGAGGGGAGAGAGGTCCTGGGAGAGGGGGAGCTAGGGTCCCAGCTGTTGTCCTCCTGTCCTTCTGCCTGTGCTCGCTCTGGGTTAAGAGACCTTGCTAGTGCCCACCTTCAGGGTGTGCTTTAAGCTGGTTTTCTAATGGGAAGGCCAGCTTGATGCCAATCTCTGCAGTTCCTGAAGACAGGAGGTCTAGCTTTCCCCCTCTTATCTCCAGCCTTACACAGTCCCTGGCACTCTCCCCTTGAAGAAAGGGTGTGGGCACTGTGTGTGGACTCAGCTGATTTACTAGAACAAAGTGACAGTGATCCACCCCATGCCCCAGGCCTCGTTCCAACTGTCTTCTAGCCCTCGTGTGCATAGCCCGAGGAGTCGTTTCACTAATAGCAGCAGCTGCAGCCACAGTGGCCATTTGCTCAGGGCCAGTAGCCTTTCATTGGCCTACAGGCATTTTCCACGTAATGTACGGTCTTTGCCTGTCCCACAATAACTCTCCATTTTGCAGATGAGGAAACTGACCCTCAGAAAGTTTAATGCCTTGCCCAGGGCATCATGACTGAAAAGACAGAATTGGAACCCCAGATCTGTCTGGTTCCAAAGCTGGGCTTGATTTTACTACCTTGTGGCCTGGAGACAGCAGGAGCCCAGTGTCTGGCTCTTAGTCTCCTGGGGGCCCTGATCTTTCTTTTCTGCTCTCCTCACCTGTCATTCTCCTCCTAGTGTCCCCCTCTGTGCTCTAGCCCCCCTGGGAGCCACAGGTAATTGGCACGTTGGGATATACATGTCCTTCTCGCTCTTGTCTTTTTCTTCATTATGAGGGAGCAATAAGGAAGAAAAAGAGGAAAAATACTGGTAAGATAAAATTAATACAAAGGTGGGACCTACACAAAGAAAGTAAATTTTCCTGATTTGACAATCGGTAGGTCTGCTGAGTTTAGGAGAGGAAGGCCTGTTTGGAGGAAGGCAGGTCCGCAGACGGATTTCCTCCCATGCTATCCCGGGAGATCTTGGGGACGACATTCAGGTGGTGCTCTGGTGCACTGTCCCTCACTCAAGTAGGATACACGTTCCTCAGGGAAGAGACTGGTTGACAGATGTACAGGCTAGATCTAGGGAAAATCTTCAGGATCACATGGTGCAGGGCTAGAAGCAAGAACTTCTGTTCCACAGAGACCATTTAACTTGGAGACAGTCCCCCATCATGCTTACTTGGGATATAGGAGGAACAAATCCCAGAGCAGAAGAATGGGAATTGAAGGGTCTGTGTTCCACCCAGAGGATTCTCCTTTTCTCCTTCCTACCCCATTTTCCTGAATGTCCCAACGGGGCAGACTCATCGCCAAGACCGACAGGCAGTCTGTCCCCGTGTTACCCCATCTTCCTTCTCACCCCCAGAGAGGCTCTAGGTCTTGGAGGCCAGAGGAGATGTAGGGAAGAGGGGCTAGCAAGGGGCACATATACCTCAAAGTGGTTTCTAACCCCTCTACTTGATTCATGAAGCTCTGTCCCCTTCTTGTCAAAAACCACTCTTGCCTTCCCAAGTCTTCTCTGGACCCAGTCACTGTTGCTAACTTGATCTTAGGGACTTCAAAGGAAAGAAGCAAAATACAAGGAACATGTGGAATCTATCATTAAGAATGCAGGGGGGCCTGGCCAGGAGGGTGGTGGCATGAGCATAAAGATGTTTTGCCGAAGTTGGGGCTTGATGAGTGTTGGAAGACAGGTTTGAGGAAGGAGAGGGAGAGGCTACAGAAGCCCTAGCTTGGCCAAAAAGAGGAACACGGGCATGCTTTTGGTTTTCCCCTCAATCCTGCCCAGCTCGCATTGCAAATCAGTTTCATTCTTAGTGGGGTTCTTCTGTGGGGTCAGCTGTCCCTAGTTCCCCTGAACTGGGCCCCCCTCACCAAAAGGCCAAACCAATGCCATCTGCCCAGCATTGGATCTTTGAGTCAGTAGTGGGAAGGCTGTGGGAGATTAAAAGGAGAAACCCGGCAAGAGATCCAGACAGCTCAGTGTCATTCAGAGGCTATGAGGCAAGAAGCTGGTGTCTGGCGGATCCCCCACACCCTGATCAGGGCTGGGGCAGATGTCACTTCTGTGTGCACACACAGGTGGCAATGGCTTCCCTATCCCTAGGGCTAGAGCTGGGTAGCTGACATGCCACCCTCCGATAGAAAACTGGGAATGGGACATAGGAGAAAAACCCTTCCCCCAAACTCAGGAGCTTACACATGTCCTCGGGAGCAGGCATTCCCCTCCATGCCTCAGAGGGGTGGTGTGTGTGGATGGCCAGACTATGCCCGTATCCCCCTCTATCTCTCCTCTAGGTGAAAGCTTTTTAACATTGCTGTAGGGGTCACCTCCTCAAACCTGAGGCAATTTAGGTGTCAGAGAGACAGGGACAGGGAAGGAAAGGAGGGTGGGAAGAGGACTGGGCATCAGCATGCGCAACGAGTTTCTTTTTTTCAACTGAGGTAAATAAAAAAGCTTTATCCTGCAACACTCGGAGATGAGTCTGTGCACCCCCCAAGTCCCAGCCACCGTCCCCCTGCCTTCACATCAGGCTCTTGCGGTACTGACTGTGCTGAGTGGCTGGTGTGAGGTGGGGGCCGGGGGCCTGAAGGTCCATCTGTCTGTACAGGTCCCTCAGCTCCCTGACCTCCTGCAGCACCCTCTTCGCCTGGCTCCAATTGGACGAGGCCTCTCCAAGCAGCCGCTCGGTCTCCAGCAGCCTCTGCTCGGACTCCGAATCGGGAGAGGACCGAGGGGGGTCCTTGGCCTTTCGCTTTCCATCTCCCAGTCCCTGAACCTCTGCCAGCAGCTCCTGAGTCTTCTCCAGTTTCCTGGCTACCAGGTCCTGGATCCGGGACAGCTGCCCCGGATGGGGTGGAATGAAGGCCGGGGGGTCCTCGGCCCGCAGCTGGGGGGTGCGGGCAGGGGCGGCGTCCCGCTGAGACAGGATCTCCTCCAAAGAAGCGCAGCGGCCTTTCTCCGTGGGGGTCAACTTCTTGGGTGCCTGGGGGGTGTAGGTGGCCCCTCTGTCTGGCTTGTCCCAAGCTCGGGGTAGGCCGCTTGCTCGGTCTGAGGAGGGCTGGATACGGTCAGAGTCTGCTCTCCGCCGGCTGCCTGCCAGCGGGGCCACAGACTTGTCCAGGTCAACCCGGAAGCTCTCGGCACAAGAGGTGGGTTCCTCGGGAGAAGGGTCTTCCTCCTGGATCAGGTCCAAGGTCAGCATCCCATCCGAGGTAGAGGTGGAAGCCTGGAGGGGAGAGGGCGGGAATGAAGGGGAAGAATTGCCAGCAGTGGGCCCTTCGGGACTGACTGGGAGAGAGATGCAAACTGGTCACTTCCCTCCTCGACGTGCCTTCCCTGAATGAGAAGCACGCCATCCTCACCAAGCCCTTGGGCTTTTTTACTTTTTCTTACTCCTTTCATGGTGGTTTGAACCTTTCTCTCATTTTTCTGTGATCTAAAGTAGCTTCTGGTTTCCCCTATTCTCCGCTTTACTATGAGTTTCCTGAAGAGTGTCTTTCTCCTCTGTCTAGTGGACTCTAAGCATCGAACTGGGTCTGACACACTCAGGATACTCCACACAGCAAGTTAACTGTCCTCCTCCACCTGTACCCTCAGAGCCACGCACCTCAACTGCTTCTGCTCCTGACAACTCTGAGCCCCTTGCCTTAAAACAAAACTTGTTCTATTTCCAGAATACTGTAATAAAAAAACTGACAGGGGTGTTCGGTACCTCACGTGGATTGATACATAAATTGCTTCAATCCTTCCTCACAGCGACCCTTCAAGGGGGGCACGATTACCGTCCCGCTTTACCGGCGGTGACGTGCAGCTTCAGGGAATCACACAGAGAGAGCAAAGCACAAAGCTAGGCCCCAACCCAGTTCTGCCCGGTTCTACTGTACCCGGCTGGCTCTCTCCCTAGAGACCGAAGGCTCGGACAGGGAAAGGAACCACACTTTGTGTGTTACAGTGGTTCACGGTGAGCCTTCCTCCTGGAGACGACTGCAGTGCTTAATGCTGTCACCTGCCACAACAGCCAGCTGCTGAGCGGTCGCTTACATTCCCTGGAACAGCATTCACCTCTTCTACTCCTTCACTTTCCTTGTGGGTATATCTCATTTCCCCACAAAGGATGAAATGAGGGCAAGGACTTTTGAACTCACAGTAGGTGCTAAATATTTTTGATATGGAGGAATCAGGCAGGGGGACGGGTAGAGGGACTGCCCCAGCCTTTGACCTTGGTACCACAAATGCCTCTGGTGGGCGGTCTCAGGTACCATCATGTCTGACATAGATGTGGAACCGGCCCTTCCACAACTTTTACTTTCTTACAATCTTACGTACCACGGCCATTAGGTGTCCCCGCGTTGGGGGGCGGCGGGAGTGTTGGATTTTTGCCCTGTCTCGAGTGGGGTGGGCGAGATAGCTGTCTTCCTCGACGGTGACCTGAAGAGATGCACTGTGAGTCATGGGTGCTCTTCAGAGACTCTGTCCTGACCCAGCAGCCCCTGAGGCTTGCACCTGCCTGGACTGGGAAATAAACCCACCCCATTAACTGCTTCTGAGAAGATCCAAGGGCAAGGCATTTACTGCACATGCGGGGCCTCTGGGGCTGGCCCCATGCATCACAAAGCAGGGAAAGAGGAGTTGTGGCAGAGGGACTTAGAAGGTAGGAGAATGGGGTTTTTAAAGGGAGCTAAAGAAGTGTAGCTGGTGGGGGGAAACATGTAAGGGGGCGCCGCCCTGTAATCTCCCCCTTTAGTGAGTCACTGCCTCTGCGCTGGTGTTCCTCCCCTCCGGATGAGCCCTCTGACCTCATCCAAGATACGGTTCTTGGCTCGGGTGATAGCGGAGTTGAGGGCATTGATCCACAATTCCTTCTCTTCTGGACTAACTGCCAGGAAGATGAGGCTGGGAGCCTGTGGGGGAGACATTCATGGTTCAGCCAGGGCTTTGCGGTTGGTGCTTCACTATGACAGTGAAGAAGTTACTGTCTCATTCCCTCAGACCCAGCTCCTAGAAGGAGAGGCCTTCTGCTTCTGGAGTCATCCATAACCTAAGGAAACCGGCCTTTCTTCCTAGAAGGGGCCACAGCTTAGAGGTTGCTTTAGAAATGACCAGGGAAGAGTTAAGAAGGGTAATGGATACTAATATGGTGCTGGAGAGAATGAGAGGAGGTTCGGTAAAGCACAGGTACCAAAGTAAAGATCTTTAAAGGTCTGAGTAAACAGAATGTGACAGGAACTTCCCTGAGGTCCCTCAGACAAGAGAAACTAGATTCAGAACTTCAACCACCCATCAGGGTACAGGGAAAAGTGATTTTCTCCCAAGAGATGTATGCGTGTGCGTATGTGCATGCATGCGTGTGTGTGTCTGTGTGAGAGAGAAAGAGAGAGAGAGAGAGAGAGAGAGAGAGAGAGAGAGAATGAGAGGAGAGAGAGATATGATCTTTGTGGTCGGACAGTTTAAAGGCTGGCTTGCCTGGAGGGAAGGAAATGGCTAGGATATTCTGGGGTTAAATAACAAAAGTTGGCAGGAGAGCAAGTCCAGGCCTCTGAACCTGGAGTGGAGAGGGAGAACCCGCAGAGGGAAGGGTTTCTCCCCTGCCCCCTACACACAAGCGGGCTGAGGTTCCCGGGGCGGAACATACGGGACATACCGTGTTGCCGGGCTGCTTGGAGTGGGCAAGAGTAAACTTGCTATGATTTTTCTTGCTCCTGCTCTTGGATTTCCGGAGCTCTTCGCACTTCTCATAGTCACTCAGGTCAAATACCTCTTGAATATTTTTCTCATCTTTTACCTAGGGGAGGGTTAGAGGGGAGGTGCTGAGGAGAAAATTACTTGGTGCCTCCCCAGAGTGTTAGTTTAGCCCTAACTTGGGAAGCAGAAGCCTGAGGAGAAGGGAGGGATGACAGGACAGGGGGGCTGTCCTACCCAAGGCCCGCTCGCAGGCCTTGCCCCGACTCCTCAGGCGGGCTTCCGTTTAAACCCCTTATCGGCACTCTCTTCAGCTAAGCTACTGTTTCCGGAGCCCCACGATGTCTCTCTTCACTCTGACCCTGTTTTGTCCTTCAAGACACGGCTTAGACAGCTAGTAGGTTAATCCTATCATCCTGAAGAAAGCAAGACCTGGATAGACGTGGATGCTGATCATCCAGAGGGGGGAGAGACCAGCAGGGCCGGCATCAGGGCATGTCTGGAGGCAAAGGCCACCTCTGGGCGCCCCCATCTTATTAAACATTTGCACTGCTGCTTTAGTACCTGACCTGACTCCCTCCTCAGATCTTCACTATTCTAGAGTCATCTACCTCATTCCTTTCAGGAGCTTCAGCACCACAGAAACAGCGTTCCCCTGTATTCAGTTTGTTGAGTTTGTTCAGACATGCTGAAAAATACACCTGTAGTTAACCCTCCTTCTTCCCTCCAAGGTACTCTGACAACCCAACCTAGCCCCTGCAGGCCTCAAAAGCCATTTAAATCGTCCACCTCTGGGCACCTGGGTGGCTCAGTCGGTTAAGCGTCTGATTTTGGCTCAGGTCATGATCTCATAGTTGCTGAGCTCTGTGCTGCCAGCTTGGAGGCTGGGGCCTGCTTCTGATTCTCTGTCTCCCTCTCTCTCTGCCCCTTTCCTCTGCTTATGTGCACACTCTCTCTCTCTCTCAAATTAAGTAAATAAGACATTAAAAAACAATCCTCTACCTCTCTCTAGACAAAGATGCACTTATACTGTCCCTGGAGGACGAAATTTCAGACTTGTATTCTGCTACTTCTTGCCATGGTTCCAATTTGAGAGCCTAAGCCCCTTACTGCCGGGCAGTTCTTGTGTCTAAACGTAGCCTTTCCTGCATGTGGTATCTATCTGGCACCCTGGTTCTACCCTTAGCAGCTGTAGCCAGCATTTGGCTCTGAACTCTCTTGCGGAAGGTCTAATCAGAGACCACAATCCTATCCATATCCTCTGACCCAACTGGCCTTTGCAGAGTGCCACAAATTCCAGTAACATTTCTGCCAAGGTCTGTTTTATTTTTTCATTATTAAAAAAAATGTTTATTTATTTTGAGAGACAGCAAGTGAGCAGGGGAGGGGCAGAGAGAGAGAGGGAGAGAGAGATTTCAATGCAGGCCCTGAGCTGCCAGCACGGGAGCCCGACTTGGGCCTCAAACTTATGAATCGTGAGATCATGGCCTGAGCTAAAATCAAGAGTTGGGACACTTAACTGACTGAACCACCCAGGAGCCCCAAAGTCTGTTTTAAGACTTGCGGCAGGCCAAGCGGCTGACGCAGAGGAGGGGGGCTAACTGCACGGCCTCATTCGGGTCAATGACTGCTCGTATATCTGTCTGTTTGCCCTGGCACAGGGCTGTCCCTTTCCCAGGGCTCCCTGGCTTTGGGCTGGGAAGTGACCAGAGGCCTGGGAGGGTTGTGGATGAAAGTGAAGAAGATGTCAGCAAGGGGATCCGAGAACAATTCCCAGAAACACGGGGCAGGGAGGCAGGGTGATGCATCAGGTCACCTTCCCTCCCTCCTCAGATTGGAGGCTATCAGCAGAGACCAGAAGCCCTGGAGAGGAAAGTGCTGGGTGTGTACATGCAACCAGGGAAGGAGAGTTACTTGTTCTGTTTCCCTTACAGGAAGGGGAGAAGGGAAGGGCAGGAACACGGCTGACAAGGAGCTCCAGGAAGCAGGGGACAGTGACAGGGGTCGAGCCCTGACAAAGCAGGGGTTCCCAGGGAAGATGGGTAACTCCAAGGCCCTTGTTCTCTGCTGTACGGTTTTTCCTCTGTCAAGTTCCCAAAGCCTCATTTATAATTTCCCATCTTCCAGAGTGAATCTTTCTTTTCCCCGGAGCCTGCAGAAAGGGATTTTCCCTTGCCAAAACAGATTCCCTGAACCCAGTCTCCTCTACCATGAGATCTCCTGAAGATCTAGTTCCTGTTACTCTACATCAACCCCATGATCATAAGGTGCCCTTTGACTGAGAATGAGGAAAATGATTAATAACAACAAATACAGAAGGATTTCTTGGTGCAGGCAGTTGTGGGAGATCCTGCCTTTATGATAAGTAACGAAAAAAAAAGACCACTGAAAAATCAAGAGGAGAGGGTTAAGAATATTTTTGCACTAACACATAGGTTACAAACATTATACTTTGCATTTCAAACACAAATCTTGAATCTCTTAGCTCCGGAGCTTATGGGAAGTGGACAGAATAGAGCCTAGAGTCCTGGGTCAGCTTCACCCTCAGCCCAGGCCCGTCGTGGCACGGACGGGCTCCCAAGAAGAGAGGTGACAGTAGGCTGGTTCCCACTTCTCCTGTGCCTTTCTCAGCAGGAGCAGTGGGCCCCGTGACCAGTCAGATGCTCCTGACTCACAGGACACCAGGCATGGGAGGCTGAGGTCATTCCATCCTTCCCCCTGTCTCCGTACTCCTTCCTTCACACACAAGAAACAAGTATGCTCTTTTGCCCCCCAGACTCTGTTCTTGGGACGAACATAAACAAGAAAAAAAAATGTCTTCTTTCTTCTACCCCTTTCACTGTTCTCATGGTTCCCCTCTGACGTGTAGGAAGTTCTCTCTGACTGCTCACCAGAGTTTCCTGCCATTATGAAGTTTGAGGAAGACAGGAGATACACTTTGACACTTGCTTCTTAGTATTATTTTTTAAACTGGAAAGCCAGCCAATTGTGGAAAAACCTTCTATAGGATTTGGGATTGGGTAGAAGTGGCCCTTAAAAATAAATCCTGCAATCAAATTCTTCTCTCACCTCCCTCCATCACCAAGTTCCTGGCTTAGTGTAAACAGTAAGGCTGAAACACCCTGAAGGGGATGTCTCTCTCTGGCCCTGACACAGCTTCGTTCTTCCCTACTTGCCTAGGTAGATGTTCTGTTCGGATGAAAACTTTCTCTAGGACTGTGCGTGTGGCTGTTTCAATACCATAAAAGGATTTATTTACCTAAATATAGTCTGCAGAAAGCAGAAGAGGTTAGAACTCAGGGTGGACTCCCAGGAGCCTCCGGGGGTTAGGGAACACGGGATTGGGGGAGGAAGGGCCCATCCTACCAGGGGCGCAGGGGACAGTCTCCCAGGCTATGCTGACACAGTCTCAGAAGGTAGGGGCTGGAATGACTTCTAACTCATGGAGGGGCAATTCAGTTTCTCAAGTGGTACAGGTCTCTCGAATTATAGAGATAAAAAAGAGTCTGGATTCAATGATCTGGTCTCAGGTTCCGAATGTGGACTGTGGGCTTCATTTTAACTCTGCAGAGACTTACAGGAGTTCGTGACTCCATTTGTCTCCTTTCTGATACAAATGGGGGAAGTTGGGAATGGTGGAGAATACGTTCCTTGCCTTTTTTTTCCTTTAAATGGATTAGGAAGCATACTGGCTAGGAACCTTGGCTTCAACAGAAACAACTACACTCACAGATACTCTACCTGAGGTCATGTGAGGATGACCCAGGGCTGTGCATGTTTTCTGTGATTGGGACAGCTGCACTGGTGAGATGACCTGCGTAGACCTTCCTTCTAGAGACAGGAAAAGAGGAGGCTAGCTGGCTTAGGGTTGGGGGGGACAGGAAGGGGTGGAGGAGAAGCTGAATAGAGTTTTTCAGCAGCAGTAGCAGAGAAAAAAAAAATCCCACCTTCAGCCAGCTGCCAGGACGGGGTAGGGGGCAACAGGGGACACATAGAACTTTTGGGACCTCTTGCGAGGGGGGTTATTGTCATTGCCAGAAAGGTGTTTGCAAAGAAAATTCATTAAATAAGATGCACACTCAACTTCGAATTCCAACCCGGGTCTTCTAGAGAAGGGGTGACCTTTCTCTGCAGATCTGATGGGGGTAGAGACCAACCGAATTGCTGAACTTGCTTTTGGAACAAAATGGGGGTTGAGGGCAGGGGGAGGACGGAGATAGGGAAGTCCCCTGTGGAGGGACAAAACGGGGAATATGAGAAAACGGGGACAGAGGTGGTAAAGGGCACCTACCTCCTTCTCAGAGATGTACAGCTGGTCCCCCTTCAGCACCACATAGCGGTTTTTCCAAATCTCCCTGAAAATCCCTTTCCCGCAGAATTTCCGGACCCAGCCGACCTTCTCCGGAGGTGCGGACGGATGGTTTCCATCCTGAGGCCCCTGCCCCCGGGCAAGAGCAGAACCGTCCGATTAGGGGGCTATCGCTTTTCCCTCCTCTCGTTCCGTCCCTCGCGACCCCCCTCGGCTCCCCTCGCCCCTTCTTTCCCGCGACCGCCCCCTCCCCCCACCCCCTCCCCAAGCTGGACTCAGGGCGCCCAACGTTCGCTCCCCACTTCTCGGCAGGTCTGCGCTCGGGGCAACTCTCTCCCCCACGGCCGCCCTCCCTCGTCCCCCAGATAAACAACTCCAAGTGCGAGAGCTGGGGGCCAGGGCCCAGGCTGGGCGGAGGGCGGCCTCGGGATCGCCGCCGGGCCCCCCGCCCCCGCCCGCAGCCTCGGGCCCCGCCGCGCGGGGAGAAACGGCGTTTCATTTTCTCTCTCATTGTCTCCTCGCCGCCGCAGAGCGCACGCAGGCGGCGGCCGGGAGCCCGGGGGAGGGGGCGCCGTGGAGGGGGGGGCGGCGGGAGGAAAGTGAGCCAAGTCCGCGCCCCCGAGCCGAGTCCCCGCACGGAAGCCCCCGGGGCGGCGGGGCCGGGGCCCTCGGGGCGGTGGGTGGCGGGCGCGGGCGCACTCACCCTCTTGGCGGAATTGTTCTTCTTCATCGTTCCGGGTGGGCGCGGGCGCGGGGGAAGGGGCGGTTGGCGGAGCTGCCCCCGGCGCCGCCGCCGCTCCGCCCTCCCTCTCCCGGACGCTCCCCTTCTTTGTAGCTCCGGTTACACTAGAGGCCGGCCTCCCTCGCACTCGCACACACACGCACGCCCGCTCCCCGCCCCCCGGCGCCCTCCATCCCGGCGCCCACGCGGTCCGGGCCCCCGCGCGCCCCCGCCGCCTGCTCCCCGGCCCGGCCCGCGCCCCGCCGTTCCATCCGCCGGCCCGCTGACGTTGCGAGTTCAGAATAAAGGGCGAATCGCGGAGCCGGAGATGGTGCGCTCCCCCACCCCCCCCTCCTTTGTTTCTGGCTCGCTGAGGGTGAAGAAGACGGACCCAAACCCAGCCGGAGAGCGGCTCCCCGGGGAGGGGGGGGGCGCGGGACCCACGCTCGCACCTGCGGCCCGAGCGAGAGGTGGGGCCCGGGAGACCCCCACCCGCACCCCCCACCCCGCCGGACCTGCCCGGACAGACCGCGGAGGCAGCCGGAGCGGATAATAGGGAGAGGTTTAGGAAGACCGAGATAACCCAGATCAAGATTGGCTCCCTCCCAAACAGAAAACAAAAACAAGAGCGGGAACTGGCATCTGGAATTCACGCTCCTTAGGTGGCAGAGATAGTGGCCTGGGTAGGTCAGACGTTGGGGAAAAGTTTTACGTTCCGGGAGCATGGGGGTATCGATGTGTAGGGGGACGCGTTGGGAGTGGAATTAATATTAATGCACAATTCTGCCCGTTTACAAAGCCTCGGGCCTTCTTTGAGCCTAAGGATGAAGTGGATAAAATGATCTCCATTGCACACAGAGAAAAGTGAGACTCAGGATGGCTCAGGGATGTGCAGACACACATGCTAATTCCTGGCAGGAAGAGATTTCTCTGTCTCCAAAGCCATTGTCCAGAATATCATGTGGCTTTAAATGTAAGCTCCGGGGGAGGCTTAAACTTCCTACGACCCTGGGTATCTCTTCGACCCTGGGTATCTCTTCCCGCCGCACTGACATGTAAACATCCCATCAGAGTCCAGTGGAGGGAAGGGCTCAATGCCCAGAAGATGCTCTGATGACTGGGGGAATGGCTGCTGATGCCTCCTACACCAGATCTGCTTCAGAGCTTACAGACCAACATCTTAGTAACTTCATTCCTCCCCACTCGCCCCCCCCCATACGTATTTAAGGGGAGGAGGTGAGTCAGGAGACCCAGGTTTGGGCACTAGTTTCATCATCACCACTTTGTGGCCTTAGGTCAAGTGACCGAATTTCTTTAGGCCTCTGTGCCTCCATGTATTAAAAGGTGAGGGATGAACCGCCACTTCCATCAACAAGCAAAGGGGACTATCAGAGGTGACCTGTGAAAGTCCTATGAAAATATGCAAGTGTTGCCCTCTAGGGTCAATTATTGAATAATAGCAAGCAGACACATCTCCTGGCATATGGTAGACATGCAATAACCACTAAATGAATACGAATCCCCGGCACACAGGAGCAGGGAAAAGGAAGAACTCTTTTTCCGGAGATGTCTCCAGATAAAAGGAAGTATAGGCCAATTTTGTGGTTTGAGGAATGGGGTGGGCTCAGCTTTTTCTGGCATCTGTCAAATGAACAGGGGCTTCTCTCTTTTTCTGGCACCCTCCTTTCCTCCTAATCCAACAATATTCCTCTTAACCTCTTTTCATCTACCATACTAATTAATTCCTCTATTTTAGGCTGATAAAGAAATTTATCCTTGCAAAATGCTCTTGTACATCATTTCTTTAAATCTTTAGTGCCACCTTGTGAGGTATATAGAATAAATATTATTCCCACTTGGAAAATGAGTAAACTGCTCAGCGAATCAATCGGCTTGCCCAAGTTTACCCAGCATGTTACTGGCTAAATGGATTAGAATCCAGGTTTTCTGACTCCAGCCTACCGTTTAGGCTTTGTACACACACACACCACACCATATACACACACAGTCCCTCTCCCCTTCCCACCATCTGTATTTCTCAAGAATAAGAATCCAGGGGTGTCTTCATAATGAGAAAGCAAAATGTCCCAGCGTACTAGCCTGCACGATCTTTTGAGGGCTTGCTGGCCAGATAGATCAGAGCAGTCTGAATTCAGAGTTTAAATAGATTCTGGTGTATGGGAAACATGTAATTCATGACTTGCCCTATCTTCCTTCTTTCCCCTCCTTTTAGTCAACAAATATTTGAGTGTCTTCTCTATGCACGGTAGCGGGGTCCTTGTGTGTGGCATCAGGCAGGTGCTGGAGCCTTGTGGAACATCAGGCAGAGGGACTGCTCGGAAATCAAAACCCTCCAAAGTAATTTTCAGATTCCAGAACAGATGCATGTGGGCTGGAGAACCTTTCTTGCCTATTTGCTCCTTAAGATGTTACATAAATCTCTGGGCTTCTCCCCCCACCACTAACCTGCACTGCTGTACTGCCTCATGTTATCCTGCCCCTGCCTTCCCACAGTTTTGTCTCCCCTGGTCCTATTATGCACGCCTCTTCCCCTGTGCCATACTCTTCCGGGGCCTGTTCTCCAACTGGCTTCTCTCCCACCAGGTGATCCTCATGCCACCTGAATTGGGATCTATTGGGATCTATGACTTAGGACTGTTTCCAAAGACCAGTTCTTAAGTGAGAAATCTCAGAGTGAGAACTTATGGGCTCTTTTGCACATTTTCATAGCGCTGTGTCTTCAGTGAGCTTGACACTGCCATACACATAAACCACAAAAATACGTTAATTTCTCTTTTTGGAGATAAGATACTGGGAGGACCTGTGATGGGGTTACCCCACTAACAGCATCACCATGGATAAGATACAACTGCCAGTTTTTATTCTTCAGCTGACTTTTTTTTTAAGTTCATTTATTTTGAGAGAGAGAGAGAGAGAGAAAGTGTGGGTAGGGGCAGAGAGAGAGAGAGAGAGAGAGAGAGTGTCCCAAGCAAGGTCTACACTGTCAGCCAGGAACCTAATGTGGGGATCAAACGCATGAACCATTAGATCATGACCTGAGCTGAAGTCGGATGCTTAACGGACTGAGCCACCCAGGCTTTGGTTGACTGTTTTATAAGCCAGTCCACTTGAGGGAGGAATAAAGGAGCTCTCACCAGTGAGGATTTGTGAGTTGCTGCCTGCAAGTTTACTGGGCAAAAACTGTCATCCAAACAGTTGTTCGCCTAAAAGCAGAGCCTTGTCTTTTGTAGAGTAACTGGGACATTTGACTAGGGCATTTCAATCTGTGGAGGAGAGGGCATCAAAAACACATGAGACTTTAAAATGCTGTTTTTTAAATGGTAAAAATGAAAGGCCACTAATAATGTGATCAGCTCTGTAAATCTTAAATAAAAATTTAAGTCTTTCATCCTCAATAAATACCAGGGGCGCCTGGGTGGCTCAGTTGGTTAAGCGTCCGACTTCGGCTCAGGTCATGATCTCGCGGTTCGTGGGTTCCAGCCCCGCGTCAGGCTCTGTGCTGACAGCTCAGAGCCTGGAGCCTGCTTTGGATTCTGTGTCTCCCTCTCTCTCTGCCCCTTCCCTGCTTGCACTCTCTCTCTCAAAAATAAACATTAAAAAAAAAAGAAGAAATGCCAACTTCTGGCATCAAACATCCTGAAGTTAAGGCTCTGTCTCTTGCTCTCTTTTTTTAAAATTGTTTATTTATTTATTTTTGAGAGAGAGATATCATGACCTGAGCCAAAGGCAGACGGTTAACCAACTGAGCCGCCCAGGAGCCCCTGTAAGGCTCTTTTCTTAGACTTGGCATTGTCAACTGGGTAGCAGAATGGGAGCGGGCAAATATTCAGGGCAATGGTCTAATAAAAGTCTCCGTTCTTACTCTTCTTATTCCAAAGAGTTATCTCGCCTCGAGGAAGGGAAGCACAGGTCTTCCTGCTTGGAGGGAGGGTTCTGTTTATTTGAAAAGACTGTGTAACTTGTAACATGCTGCATTTAAAATACTGTCTTCCCCAAATGTCATATGACTTCACTCATAGGAGGACTTTAAGACACAGAACAGATGAACACAAGGGAAGGGAAGCAAAAATAATATAAAAACAGGGAGGGGAACAAAACCTAAGACTCTTAAATATGGAGAACAAATAGAGGGTTACTGGAGGGATTGTGGGAGGGGGGATGGGCTAAATGGGTAAGGGGCACTAAGGAATCTATTCTTGAAATCACTGTTACACTATATGCTAATTTGGATGTAAATTAAAAAAAATAAAAAATAAAAAATAAAATACTGTCTCCCCAAGTGAAGGCTATCTCCCTTTTTTAGGATTATAAAAATTGGAAAAGTAGAAAAAAGTACCTAAAGTGACCCACCAAAAAAAAAAAAAAAAAAAAAGAGAGAAAAGAAAAGAGAAGTAAGACCTAGCTCTGAGCTATACTACAGCCAAAAGCCTTAGGGCTTCACATGACTGGAAGTTAGAGAAACAATGATGAAAAGGGGGGAGGAGGAATGGGAAAAGGGGGATGGATGGAATGACCTTTATTTTTCCTTTTATTTCTTGAGTTGCTGATTAGTGCAGTGGGAGGGTTGACAGGAATCCAAACTTTTTATGTAGTGATTTTGTAGCCCCAAGTTGGAGATAGGAATCAGTCTTACTGTCCTATTCGTAGTCAAATTTCATTTAGTGTTTACAATGTTCTAAGTGCTTTATATGTATTATCTCATCTAATCCTCACGATCCTATGAGGTAGTTTATCACTTTTACATATATATCATATATATTTATATTTATATTTATATTTATATTTATATTTATATTTATATTTATATATCATCCCCAAAGTCTGATAATTGTGACAGATTTGAGCCTAGGGTATCTGAGGCTAGAGAATATTTTCGGTTCCACATGAAAGAAAGGTTAAAAAACATATAAAAGGCCTACAGAGAGCCAGAGAGGGATTGTGCTGTGTTTTTGCTATGATCTGAGGATGCCGTAATCTGGCATTAGTGACATCAGCTTCCACTGTTTTCAAGAGAACTGAAATTGACACCAGAACTGATCATCTGCCTTGACATTAATTTTTTGAAGTTTATTTACTTAGAGAGAGAAACAGAGCATGCGTGCGGGGGAGGGGCAGAGAGAGAGGGGAGAGAGAATCCCAAGCAGGGTCCGCACTGTCAGCGCAAGAGCCCGATGTGGGGCTTGAACCCACAAACTGTGAGATCATGACCTGAGCCAAAGCTAAGAGCTGGATACTTAATCGCCTGAGCGTTGACATAGTTTAAATATCCTCTGGATAGAAGCGATGCCTTCTCTCTGTTTGGTGTAAAGCCAACTCATGCCTCATCTTGCAAATTCCCATAAACCCCATTAACCCCAAAGAAATAAAAACTTGTATCTTTTCACAAAATGGATTTTTATTGTAGTCATACATGGTTTCTCAGTGCCACAGAAAATTGCAGTGTAGGAACAATTTTTGGATGGCTTTCTACAGAAACATGATGAGTTTTCAAAAATGAGGTGTGCAGGAATGTGGTTAATGAAAAGTAAGAGGGGTCAAGAGAAGGGAGGATGTGTAGCGTGTGCATCAAATGGTTTACTTTTTAAACCCCTCTGAGCTCTGATAACCCTTTTCTCAAGTGAGATCCCAACAAATTCATCAGAAACCAAAGTGATTGTGCTGTCAAATACAAGGAATATATCTGTTTATTTGATAAGGAAACCACGGGAAAGGTGGGTCAGGACCGGCACAGAGTTCTTCTCAACTTGTCCCTGGGATGTGGGTGTCTGTGCCTACAGTTCAGGAGTGAGAAGGCTACCTGGAGGTGGGTTAAAAGGACAACCGTGAAACCCAAGGCTCTCCTCCAACACCTGCGGCCAGTGGGGAAAGCCTGCAGGGAGGTTGAGGGCGAGATGCGCCGGCCTCCTCGCCCTGCGCCTCCTCTCCCCGCGCAGGTTCAGGTTCACCGTCTGCTTGTGGACCTCGCTGTAACTTGAGAGCTCTCCTTGCTTCTGCTGTGCAGTCCGGAAGCCAGCACTTCCTCTAGGAAACTGACCGGTAGACTTGAGGTTACTCAAAGGGGGAAAAGGAAAAGCATCTCCAAATTAGAAGATCTTGCCCGTGACTTGTGACTGGATGAAGGAGATCGTGAAGAGTATGCAAGGATTACTGTCCTGGTGTGCGGGGCACTCAGACATCCGGGCTAGGAGAGCCCTCCCTCGGTGCTCCTCCCCAGGGTTCTCATGGGGTTTTTTAGCACTAAATCTGCAAGATCTGGTAAGGCTAAAACTTCCCGTTTGAAATTTCTAGTTAGGAACCCAGGAGTTTTAAGGGCAAGGCTACTGTATTAACTGAGAACCACGTTCCATCGAGCACCTCTTATCTGTACTCTCGAAATGGCTTCAGAACTTGGACTGTGTCCCTTCAGTCTCCTCCTCAGCCAGTGTCCTCTGCAAAGTGGCACTAGAATTCATTTTCTAAAATACAGATGATATCCTATTGCATATTTTTGCCTCTTCCACTTGAAGACCTTTCTTTTGCTTACAGAATGACGCACAAGTTAAAACTTGAGGCCCTTCACATTGTGTCCTTGTAATAACTCATACTTGTATTTATTGTGTTCTGAGAACTGTTTTAAGCCATACGTGCATGTGTACGTACGTGTGAAATAGACGCTATTATCCTTATTTAAAAGATGACAAAAGCTATGGAGAGGTGAAGTGATTTTCCAAGGTCACCACAGCCAGTAAGTGGCTTAGCTGTGACTCAAACCCAGGCTCTGGAACCTGCGCCCTCGGGCCCCACATATACTGCCACTGGATTGTTCCCTTGCTCGTCTGACTCCACTTCCCACCCTGCGGCCCCGGGAGCGCCCCAACACTTGCTGTCCCCTAAACACCTCATGTGCGTTCCCACCTGTTTGCTCTTAGGTCCTGTGTCCAAAATGCTAGACAGCCCTTCTCTGTCTGATGAAATCCTTTATATATTTTTTTAATGTTTGTTTATTTTTGAGAGAGGGAAAGAGAGAGACAGAGCACTAGTGGGGGAGGGGCAGAGAGAGAGGGAGACACAGAATCCGAAGCAGGCTCCAGGCTCCGGGCTGTCAGCACAGAGCCTGATGCGGGGCTCAAACCCACAAACCATGAGATCATGACCTGAGCTGAAGTCGCACACTCAACTGACTGAGCTACCCAGGTGCCCCTGATGAAATCCTTTAAGGCTAAGGATTAAAAGCCACCTTTTCTGTGAAGCCTTCTCAAACTCCTCCATGCTGGACGGATCCCTCCCACGGCTCTAATCACTTTCTGGTGCTATTTTAGCTCTGTATGATTATTCCGTAGGTACTCCTCGGTTATTTCTGTCACACTAGACTGTGAGGTGCTTAGGGTGGGTCTGAGACTTCTTCGATCTCCAAGGTGGATCTCCAGCGCTCACTCAGCACATATGCTGACTTCTAGCAGGGACCCAATAAAGGTATACTGAATAAGTGAATTCATCTGAATGGCTCCTGTTGGCAAAAGAGCCTTTGCTGTGATATAGGAGCTCTGGGGGCGGTATTTTTAAGTGCCACACTCACGCTCAGGAGACAGACCTGTAGCAGAGGGTTGGAGGGGTGATGGCCAGGTCCCTTATTATTACCACTGTTTTGCAGTTTTAGACCTGGCAGATTTGGCACTTGGAGGATTTAAATGAAAACTCCTTTGCAAAAGAAAAAAAAAAAAAGATGAAGTAGAGGGAAAGGAGTAGAAGCTAAATTCATTTATTCTGCTACTGAAATATGGGCACGTCTGTCTGGACTGGTTTTCTGGCCAGTAGGACTGGAGACACGTGGAGGACAGAAAACAAGTGTCAGGAAACGAAGCAGCACTGCTTTCTTGAAAGACAGCACAAGAAGTCTTTGGTCAGTGATGGTTAAGAATGAAACAAACCTGCTGGGAAACCCTACGGGAATTCAGCGGTGACCTTTATTTGCTTCCCTTCAGACTCTGCTACGGTGCAAAGAAAAGAAGTAACTTAACTGAAATTATACTTAATGATCCTCCTCTGCGTATCAATAAGACCCCACATTTTTGACTGCAAAGAGAAAATACTATTTATATTTGCCAAGTCTAATTTTATTTCCTAGGGCCATTGTGACTTTTAAAAAGTATCTATTTGAGGACTTTGATGAGTCACTGCGGAATGCTTAAAAAATTATGGGCGGTGAACATATTGGTATCTATACCCCAAATTTAGACTATGTTTATGAAAAACAACAAAAGAAGGATTTTTCTTTCCTAGCTTTGTTTTAAATCAATTTCGCTTACAAAGCAAACTAAAAAGTCCCCTTCTCCTGTGGTACTATAATCTAATTCAATTCAGCTCAGTTCAATTCAATTTAACAAGTGTTTTACTGAGCATCCGTTATGAGGTAGGTGTTGAGCTGGGTGTACAAAGGATCACTTGTTAGGGTTTTTTTTTTTATTATTATTATTTTTATTTTTGAGACAGAGAGAGACAGAGCATGAATGGGGGAGGGTCAGAGAGAAAGGGAGACACAGAATCTGAAACAGGCTCCAGGCTCTGAGCGGTCAGCACAGAGCCCGACGCGGGGCTCGAACTCACGGACCGCGAGATCATGACCTGAGCCGAAGTTGGCCGCTTAACCGACTGAGCCACCCAGGCGCCCCACTTGTTAGGATTCTTACCTTTAAGGGACTGTCTGAGACAGATACAGTCGCAATTCAATGTGAGACAAGATATAAACAAAGAAGGCTCCAGAAGCTAACCCAGGAGGTTAATGCTACTGCTCGTCTTGGTTTGTGCTGTCACGATTCCCAACTCTATGGCAAGAAGCAAGGTGGGCAGTAAAAGGCCCCGATTTTAAAGTCAACCTCAAGAAAGGCTTGCATCGCACATTGAGAAAAGAGTTTCTTCACTTTCTAGTCTTTGGTAAGGAACTAGAGACTAACACTTATAGGATTTTAGATTTTCATTACTAAAGTAATTTCGTTGAACAACTGTGTTCTTAAAGCTATATAGCAAGACTGTCTATCACCTCCATCTTCCTCTTTTTTCACTATATTCCACAGGTAGAAATTATATGGGATTTTTTTTTCTTTTTCTTTTGAGACAGAGAGAGAGAACATGAGTAGGGGAGAGGGGCAGCGGGAGAGAGAGAGAGAGAGAGAGAGAGACTCTTAAGCAAGCTTCCACTCTCAGCCTGGAACCTGATGCGGGGGTCGATCCCATGACCTGAGCTGAACTCAAGCTCAAATGACTGAGCCACCAGGGTGCCCCTATATGAGTTTCTTAATATTAAGAAAACCAAAGACACCAAAGGAAGCTAGATCAAATGTGAAGGGGAATAATGAAACAAAATGAATGGAATTTATGGGAAGCAGGAACCTAGAAAAGGACTTTCTGGAAAATAATGAGAAAAAAACTTGAAATGTTTGCCTTAATGGAGTAATAATCTTCTAATTACAGCCAAACACTAGAGATGCTGGAATATAGGAGAGGGTCAGAGAGAAGGATGTGACGGAGCATTTAATAGCCCAGAACACTGAAAAGTCTTCTCATTTTCCACTGCTTACAGCGCTCAGAGCTGCTCTGATATCTTGTACCTCTTTGCTTTTGCACATTCTATTCCCTCTGCCTGGAGGACTGCCCATCTGTGTCATACTTTATCTGAACTATGCATCTTTTACAACTCAACTCTCATATTATCAATCCTCTAAGAATTCATTTGTCTACATGTCTTTTTTCCACTGAAGTCTATAAGCTTTTTGAGGACACAATACATGAACACATTCTTTTGGTAAAAGTTTTAAATGGTACACATAGAGCTCAGGTCTTCCTGGATTCATCTCTTCCCCATTACTCTTTCCAGAGGACAATTTGATTAGCAAATATTTGTTAAGTGCCTACTATGTGCCAGGCCCTGTTGTGGAAGCTGTGAATATAGCAATAACCAAAGTAAAAAAGTTCTCTCATGGAATTTACATTCCAATAAGGGAAGGGGAAGATAAAGGAAGTTAATAAGTAAAATACAATAATAATAACACAACAAAAATAATCACGGTGAACTCCTAACAGTGTAGGTGAGGTTCTGTTCTGATGAGATAAAAACTATCCCACCTTACAAAGCAACTGAAGCACAGAGAAGCCTAGGTCCTACATCTTGAGAGTGACAGAGTTGGGATACAAACCTAGGCAATCTGGCTTCAGAGTTTATTCTTGTAAGCAGGATGCAGTGGTCTGGGGTATGTCAGATCAAGAAAGCGCGATGGGGAAAAATAAAGCAGGTTTGAAAGAGAGGTGGAGGTTGTGTTGGTGGTGTGAGATCTTAAATCCTGTGGTCAAGGAAGGCCTCACTGAGAAACTGACATTTGAGCCATGACCTGAATGAAGCAACAGAGAAGATTATCTGGGGAAAGAGCAAGTGCAAAGGAACCAAGGCCGTGTGTGCTGGGGAACAGAGAGGAGGCCAGTGTGGCTGGAAGTCTGGGTAGTGAGAGAGGAGACAGAAGGAGATGGATGGGCGTAGAAGATGAGATCACGTGAGGCCTGGTAGCTTGCTGTAAGGATTTTGATTTTTACTTTGAGTAAGAAAGAAAACATCTGGAAGTTGTTTATTTATTTATTTTGAGGGGGTGCGGGGGGGGGGAGAGATTCCTAAGGAGGCTCCACGCTGTCAGCGCACAGCCCGATGTGGGGCTCGAACTCATGCATGGTGAGATGGTGACCTGAGCCAAAATCAAGAGTTGGATGCTTAACCAACTGAGTCACTCAGGCACCTCACATCTGGAGGTTTTTGTGCAGAGATGTGACATGCCCTGAATTACGAATTTTCACAGGGTCACTCTAGTGATACAGAGAAGGTGAGGCAGTTGTAACAATCCAGGTAGAAAATCATGGTGGCATGGACCAGGGCAGTAGTAGTAACAGCGTGTCAGATTCTAGACACACTTGGAAGCAAAGGATTGTAAGATTTACTGATGAATCAGGATGCAGGTGTGAGAGAAAGAGGGGAGTTGAGGAAACACCCAGGTTTTTGGCCTAAGCATACTAGTAGAAGGATGGTATACAATTAACTGAGGTGGGAAGTCTGAGGGAGGATTAGGTTTAGAAAGATATATCAGAAGCGTGGTCTTGATCATGTTACATATGGATAATTAGACACTCAAACCGAAGCGTCAAGTAGACAGCTGAATATACAAATCTGGAGTTTGGGGAAGAAGTTCAGACTAGAAACAGTGGTTCTCAATGAGGAAGGGGGGGCAGAGAGGTGTCATTTTATCCCCAGGGGATATCTGGCAATGTTTGGAAACATTTTTGGTTGTCGTAACTGGTGCGCTCTGGCATTCAGAGGCTAGCGACGTTGCTGAACATCCCACCGTGCACAGGACAGTTCACTACGACAAAGAATTATCTGGTCCCCAACATTGATAGTGCTGAGGCAGAAACTCTGGACTTGACATACACATTTGGGAGTCTGTAGCAGAGAGACTTTAAAGCCATGAGCCTGGAGAATACTGCCAAGGGAGTGGGTACAGAGGAGAAGACTAAGGACATCTAAGCACTAAGGAAGTCTAAGGACAGTGTTCTAGGGGTTCCAAAAATAGGAAAAATGAACAAAACTGACAGAGCAGGAACGGCCAGCGAGACAGGAAGACCGGGAGACTACAGTTTCTGGAAGCTAAGGGATAAAGGTGTTTCCAAGTGAAGGGACTATTAACTGTGTCAAATGATGTTGACAGGTCAAGTAAAATGAGCGCTAAAAGTTGACTCTGGGTTTAGCCATGTGGAGGTCCCTAGAGACCATAGTGGGAGCAATTCTGGAGAGTGATGGGGGTGAAAAACTGAACAGAGTGAGGTTTAGAAGAATATGTGGGTTCAAGAGAATATGTCAGGAGAGGAATCAGGGACAGTGACTATAAAGAGTTCTTCAAGAATTGTGCTACAAAAGAGAACAGAGAAATGATATGGGACCTGGAAAGAGATAGGAGGCTACTGGAGGGTTTTTAAGGGTGGGGGAAAGTCAGTAAGTTTCTATGAATGATCCACTAGAGTGGGAAAAACTGAGGAGAGAGGAGCCAGTTTGGAGTCATATCCTGGAGCAGGTGAGGGATAAGACCGGGTGCCTATGAGGGGGGCTGAGCTAGGCTAGGAACACTGGTCCCAGGGGACAGGACAGATGGAACTAGCAGGGGAGGGGCAGAGAGAGAGAGAGAGAGAGAGAGAGAGAGAGAGAGAATCCAAAGCAGGCTCTGCGGCATGCCCGGTCAGTGTGAGCTTGACAATGCGGGGCTCGATCCCACAACCTGAGCAGAAATCAAGAGTGTGACGCTCAACTGACTGAGCCACCCAGGCGCCCTGGAAGCAGTATTTTCTTTAAAAATTTTACTGTTTATTTATTTTTGAAAGAGACAGAGAGAGAGAGAGAGAGAGAGAGAGACAGACAGAGAGACAGAGAGACAGAGAGAGAGCATGCAGGAAGAGGTGGAGAGAGAGGGAGACGCAGAATCTGGAGCAGGCTCCAGGCTGACAGCACAGAGCCCGACACGGGGCTCAAACTCACAAACCATGAGATCGTGACCTGAGCTGAAGTTGGACACTTAACCTGTTGAGCCACCCAGGCGCCCAATAAACTAAGTTTATTTTCTAAACTTAGTTGGCTATAGAATCCTTTTTTAGTGGAATACCTATCAATACTAAACAAATGCCAAACACATTTTCTATAGGACAGACCTTGGGAAACACTGAATTAAGACAAAATATTTCCTTGATTATAACCACTTCCACTGAGGAATTGACACTTTCTTACAAACAATGTAACTGCCTATTAAAAAACATAGCTTCTCCTTCCCAGTTCCCACCTTAGCACTAGACACCTGACTTATGGGGAAAAAAAACCAAAACCCTAAAAGCAAAGCAAAAGAAACAAATAAACAGGAGCCCTTGGCTTTATTTCTCACTGAGAAGAAAGAGGACAAAAGCCACCAGTGGGATTCTGCCTGTAGCCAGCATTGTGCGTATATCATTCACCGGAGGGCTGTGTGAGGAGAAAGGACTACCCTTGGAGTCCACAGGGCAGAAAACAGACTCCTCAGGGACACAACTGCCTGTAATATCAGTTATACAGGGGCCTGAAAGGAGGTTATCAACCGAAAACCAAAAGAGCTAGAGATACACTTTCTCACCACTGGGAACATTCAAGACCACATCAATTTCTCAAAGCAACCACAACTACAGGAGTAGAATGGTGACCACCACAAAAAAATACAAGAAGCAAAGCCCCAAATAACCTGCCTGCAGCGAGCATGGCTGTGGAAGGCTCTGTGCTGGCCTATTAATTACACAGGTGCTGACTCTGGGAGCCTCAAAGGGGACATTTTAAGTGAGCACAAACGGAACCTGAGCTACTAAACATTTTTGTCCTCACAGACCACAACACAAAGGTCATCTGGCAGCTGGGCTACTACCTTCATAGTAAATTTTATCACTGCCCTGGTGTATTCCTACTTGGGATAATAACAGAATTCTGCTCTTGAAGGGTTTCAAAACAAGTGACTGAAGTATGGGTGATGGCAGAGGTGGTTGATGATGAATATCCAGAGTTCCCCAAATAGAAGAGCAGTTAACAGTGGCAGCAGCAGCAAGTAACAGCTATTGACTGCTTCCCCCACGCCAGATTCTCCTGCAAGCATTTCATATATGTTCTATTATCCGTTCATCATCACAGTGATGTGAAAGAGCCATTATGGACCTCCATTTTACAGCTGAAACACTGAGGCACAAAAAGGTTAAATAATTTGCATAAAGTCATATAAATGGACACATGGCAAAACTGGGATTTAAAAAGGTAGTCTTGGCACGGGAGTCCATGCTCTTAACTGCTAGGCGAAACTGCCTTTTTTTTTTTTTTTTTTAAGAGAGGGAGCATGCCTCAGTGGGGCAGAGGGGCAAAGGGAGAGACAGAATCTTAAGCAGGTTCCATGCTCAACGTGGAGCCCCACGCGGAGTCCAACTGGGATCATGACCTGAGCTGAAATCAAGAGTCTGAGTCACCCAGGAACCCCTGTACTGTCTTTTAAAAGATGAAAGGTACCAAAAAGTGATGTGTAAATCACAGGTCCCATTCAACCCCAGAGGCTCTAATGACAATCCATGTGAAAGAACAGGTCTCTTGGTGGATACATCACTCAGCTGGGGAAGGTAACAGAGTTTTGGCAGAGGAAAGACAACTCAGGGCTGTGTTGACAATAATCAACTACTTGAGTATTTAATAATCTCAGTGACATCAAATTGATAACTTTTAAGAATCTGTAGAACATTTCAGTATTTTTTATCATAAAAAACAGAACTGTAGATCATAAGGGTGCCTGGGTGGCTCAATCGGTTAAGCATCCGACTCTTGATCATGATCAAGGTCGTGATCTCACGGTTCTTGAGATCGAGCCCTACATCAAGATCTGCGCTGACAGCCTGGAGTCTGCCTGGGATTCTCTCTCTCCCTCTCTCTTTCTAAAAATGAATAAATAAACTTAAAAAAAAAGAAATGTAGATAATATATGAAGTAAACAGGTCACTTTTGTGTCACTACACAGAGTTAGAAGTTTTGAACTTTTCCTTCTATTTTTAACTTTCTATTGTTTAACCCAACAAATCCCAAAACAAATATGCAAATACAGATTGAGTCTTACACACTACACAAAAAGGCATATCCTATAAACTTGTAAATGACGAGAACATTTTTCTAAAATGCAACATCCTGACTATAAGAAACAGAAACTATTCAAACAAGCTTATGTAAAAGAAAAAGGTGTATTAGATGGCGTGGGGCTGGGGGTAAGCTGAAGCGATGGGAGGGAGAAGGGGTCAGTATCTCCCTCTGACTCTCTTGTCTCTATTTGTGTCTCTCTCATTTATTGGTTTCTCAACTTCACAACGTTTATCTGCTTCTTTCTTCTTTCTCTGATTTGAGTTGAAGTTTTTTTTTTTTAACCAACCTCCATACAAATTGATGATTTTTGATAGTTTTTTTTTTTTTTTTTTTTTTTTAAAGCAGTCTCCTCATCCAACATGGGGCTTGAACTCCCGACCCTGAGATCGAGAGACTGAGCCAGCCAGGCATTCCAAGGATTGAAGATTTTTAAGTTTAGTTTTAAGAATCAAGTGCACCTAACCTCAGTGTTGCATGGACATGATGTGAAGGTTAAACTGGTAATAAAATCTTTGTGGCTGGAAAATTAGTAATTTAGCATCTTAAAAATATTTGGGGTGCCTGGGTGGCTCAGTCCGTTGGTCATCCGTCTTCATCTCAGGTCGTGATCTCATGGCCTGTGAATTTGAGCCCCACGATGGGGTCTGTGCTGACAGCCCAGAGCCTGGAGCCTGCTTCAGATTCTGTGTCTCCCTCTCTCTCTGCCCCTGCCCCTCTCACACTCTGTCTCTCTCTCTCACTCTCAAAAATAAATAAGCGCTAAAAAAATTTTTTTTTAAATATTTATGTTCTGTGACTCTTGATCTCAGGGTTGTGAATTCAAGCCCCATGGTGGGTATACAGCTTACTAAAAAAAAAGTAAAAACAAACAAAAAAAAAGTTTATGCTCTTGGAGGCAGTAATTTCACCTTAACATTGCTAGCAGTGCATGAATCTAGGATCACACAAATTTGAACTTGATTTACAGGTTTGCACTTCCTTGTCGTATGACCTAAGGCAAATTATTTCATTTCTCCATGTTCTTGTTTCTTCATTTTAAAATTGAAATCACAACACTGCCTCTTGGATCACAAAGATTAAATGAGATAATATATGTAATGAAGTCACCAGACTGTCTGGCATCTAGTATATGCTCAATTATTATCCCAAGTGAACGACTGGACAAGTATATAAGGATACATATAAAATAATGTTTATTATAGCATTATTAATATGATTGAAAAATTATAAACAATTAATACCAAACAATTTTATCCATCACTGTAACACAACACTGTAGTCTTTTTTTTTTTTTTTTTTTTTTTTTAAATTTTTTTTTTTTTTTTTAACGTTTATTTATTTTTGGGACAGAGAGAGACAGAGCATGAACGGGGGAGGGGCAGAGAGAGAAGGAGACACAGAATCGGAAACAGGCTCCAGGCTCTGAGCCATCAGCCCAGAGCCTGACGCGGGGCTCGAACTCACAGACCGCGAGATCGTGACCTGGCTGAAGTCGGACGCTTAACCGACTGCGCCACCCAGGCGCCCCAACACTGTAGTCTTAAGATAGCTCCTGGAACACAGTAAGCACTCAATAAGTGCTGAATGAACAAAAAAGGGTTGGTTGAATAAATTGGGGCACAATCAGACAACAGAATGCTATTCAGTCACTCTAAAAATGACATATGTTGGAATTTTCATTGAAAGTACATGTATAGTACAGTCCTTTTGTTTAAAAATATATGTATATATATAATAGAAAAAGGTCCAAAAGGCTATACATACATCAAGATGTTGACATTTCCTATGGTGGGATTGTGGCAGTATGGATATTTTTATTATCTTATTTTTGCTTAGCTGTATTAAATTTTTTTCCTACGAGTATTATGCATTGATTTTGCAGTGAAAAGCTATTTTTAATTTTAAAAATATATGTTCCAAATGCACAAATAAATTGGAACCAAGAGACAGACCTAGATTTGAATCTTGGTTAAATCCAGTTTTTTCAAAAAGCATCTTATTATTCATTTATATGCTTATTTTCCCATTGGACATCGAAATCCTTAAAAATATGGAACATGTCTCCATGTTTGTCTCTTTGTAGCGCCTTTCACAAAACCTTACACGTTATCAGTGCTCAATAAATGCTTGTCAGTGACAGGCAATACACCCCACCACAGCTCTTGCAATGGTGTTTAATGCGTTGGTCACAGCAGCAAAGTAACTCCCTCTAGAATCTCTACGGAGATGGTGATGGTTCCAACACTTTTAAAAAACTGATCCTGAAATGCCCATAAGTGAACAAGAGTGTCCTCTGGATTCCTCTTCCTTTGAAATGCAAATTCTGTTACAGGATCCTAATTTTTCTGTAAATAATTCAGAGATCGAACCAACTTGTGGTTACAGGAGAAGGTCCAAGTTTCTAGTGTTACTTGTTTAGGTAGAAATCTATAAAGTACCTTTTGAAGATATTAATCAGCCCCCTCCCAGCTTCACGTTTATTTACAGAAATCCAAAATGCCAAATGTTTTCTCGGCCCTAAAACGTACTCTCTGCAAAAAAAAGTACTCTCTGCACTGTAACTTACTTACTCTGTCAGGATTATATTATTACCAACCCTTAAATTATCATCTTAGGTAGTGATGAAACTAATAAGAGTTATAACTAGTTAATCAAGTTAACCATTTTTTATTCAAAGAGCAACACTGTCTTAAATCTCATTCTTAATTATTCCTCACTTTCGTACTATTTTTTCCCCTGCTTTGGTTTACAACATATCTTAGTAGGCAGAAAGCTTCACATATTTGTGAATTTGGTAAAAACAAATCCTGCCTACTTTGTAAGTGATATTTATAAGCAAGGGATTAGAAAAATCATAGCTAGATAAATCTTAAAATATTATTTCAGCTGAGTGCTTAGTTGTCCGGACTGGAAACACACCATCTGAGTTCAATTCCAGCTTTGTCGCCTATTAGGTCTATATGACTTTGGATAAGGTTTTCACTTCTCTAAAACCTCAATCCCATCTGGAAAATGAAGTTGATGATAATAAAAATATCTACCTCGTTGGGTCGTTACGAGAATTAAACAAAACTGAATGGATAAAGCAGTACTATCCAACAGAAATGTAAAGCAAGTTACAAATGTGAACTGCTACGGGATTCTAAATGTTCTATGACTATATTAGAAAGGTAAAAAGGAAGGTGAGATTAATTTTAATAGCATATTTGGCTTAACCCATATATCCAAAACATTATCAACATCAAAACATTATTAATGAGATTATTTTACATTTCTTGTTTGGTATTAAGTCTTTGCAATTTGATGTATATTTCATATCGGCAGCACACCTCAAATTAGACCAGCCACATTTCAGGCGCTCAGTAGCTACATGTGACTAGTGGCTATCTTCCTGGATAGCACAGGTATAACGTGCTATCTAGCACATACTATGGCTAAATAAATTTAATTCTTGGTATCATCATAACTCCCTTTTTAGGAATCGCTATGGATTTTTCTCCAAGTATGTGAATCATAACACTAGCTAATATTGGGTGGTTCTGGAACAATGGCGTTAAAAAACACTGAATTACATGGTCAGAAAACTATTCCTTCTAAAATTACTTTTTCATCTTTCTGACCATATCGAGAAAAAAGTGTCAGTTTGATACTACAAAACTTTGTTTTTAAAATTTAAATTTCTTATTGATATATAATTCACAGACACGAAATGTACCAATTTTAAGGGTGTTGTTTGATGATTTTGACAAATGGATACAGTTGTGTAACCACTTCCCTAATCAAGATACAGAACATTTCTATCACCTGGGCCAGGGCTTCTTAAAAGCCAGGAAAACTAGTGCAACCTCAACAACAAGAGCCCTGCAGTCAACCCTGTATCTTTGAATACATACAGATTGCTTCCCGGAAAAGTTCTACCAATGTATATCTCTAAGCAATACTGAAACAGCCTCACTGCACACTTACCTTAAGGAAATAATCAGAGATGGGACAAGGGTTTCTCAATACACAAGATGTTTATTGCCATATTACTTATATCAAATAAAAACTGTAAACAATCTAAATATCTAATAGTAATGGTTAAAGATATGTTCTTAACACTGAAATTATATAGCCATTAAGATTATTTTAAATAATTTTTAATAACATGGGAAAGTGTTCTCAATATAATTAAAAGTAAGAAAACAAGTAGAAAACTGTATAGACAATATGGTCCTAATTATGTCAAAAACAAAACAAAACTCAAAGAACTTTAGGTAAAGAAAAAACCAAAGGGAATATGCCAAAATACTAACAGCGGTTAATTCTAACTGTGGTGTTATGAAAGGTTTTTACTTTAATACTTGAGTTTTTCATTATAATGAGAATGAACTACTTGGTGGAGAGAGCCTATTTTTCTTTATTTGTCTTTACTAGTTAGAAAATAGTTGAAAAATGGGACCATTAATTATTCTGCAGGCGTATAGCTAATGAGGGTTTAACTGAATCCGGTAGCATTACAGAGAACCTACTATGTGTAGTCGTTATTATCAGATTGAAAGGGAATTTGGCTGTAAAGGGATTGTTGATCTGGGGTCACCTTCTAGCAGGATACGTCTTCCTCCTTGTTAAAATTCTTAAGTAGTAAACTGACAGCACTGGAGACTACCGTGCTCTCTTCACCCAAGTTCAAGTGGGGTTCAGGCAAGGGCAGCACTTTGGCTAATACATCTACGTAGCTTCCCCGTTCCCCTCCACTTCTATCCTGAATTCCGAGAAGACAGAGGGATTTCTTCTACTGAGAGAACAATTCCATCCGTATGGATCTGGTTCTTGGCCTCTCAGCTCACACGGCTAACTTAAAGTGTCAATTGCGGCCGGCAGGGACTAGAACTCTTTAATATTGATTGACTTGTGAAGTGATAAGGCAAGCCAGCTCAAATCCCTAACCAAGATGCTCATTTATTTGCAAGGTAGGATCATGTGCATTAGAAACACAAGAACAACAGATCAGTCTATTGTAGGTGAATAAATAATGGGTATGGTTCATTTAAATACACCTAGGAATTTGCATTTTTCTATTAACACGTTTATTTTGAACACTTAAGAGAAATAATACCTCTCTTGAGCATATTAGCTTTTAAGCATATTAGCCAGGGTGATCCTGATAAAATATCAGATGTCACGGTTCTGCTTAAAAATCTACAAAACACATAAAAACTTGTACCTAAATGTTTATAGCAGCACTGTTTATAACAGCCAAAAGGTGGAAACAGCTCAAATGTTCACCACTGACAAACGGATAAACAAAATACAGTATAGGCATACAATGTAGTGTATGCAGCATTAAAAAGGAAGTAAGTATCGGTATAGGCTACAACATGGAAAACATTATACTAAGTAAAAGAAGCCACTCGCAAAAGGCAATATATATTATATGGTTCCCTTTACATGAAAAGCTCAGAACAGGGAAATCTACAGAAACAGAAAGTAGATTAGTGGTTGCTTAGGCCTGGGGGGGAGAGGGGTTCTTTCTAAGGTCATGAAAATGTTCTAAAGTTGACTGTGGCTAATGGTTGCACATATCTGTGAATACACCCAAACCATTGAATTGTATACTTTAAAGGGATGAATTGTATGGTTCATACGTTATAGTTCAATAGAACTGTGAAGAAAACCCAAACCCTTCAATGCTAACTTACAGTGCAAACCAGTGCTCGAGACAGTGGACAAGACCTCCCCTGTCAGGTTCCAGATTCCTCTCTGACAGCACATCTCCCTCTCCTTTCCTCAGCCTCTCCTGTCTCCTCAGACACACTGCATGACTGTGCCTTAGGACACTAGCTCTGCTGTGCCCGAAATGTTCTTCCCTCCACCTATTTGGTTCACTCCCTCAACCCCTTCAAGTCTTTCCTCAAATCTCTTAACGTGGCCTTTTCTGACACCATGCTGAGGAGGGTAACTTACCTCCCACAGCCCCCATGCAATACCAATTGCCCTTTACCTTGCTTTGCTTCTTTTCTCCCATAGTATTTGTCACCTGATTTACTATCAAGTTTACTTATTAAGTTTATTGTTTATTTCTGTCTCCCTCTGCATTAAAATGTAACTTTCACGAGGGCTAGGATCTTTATGTTATTCACGGAAGTATCTCCCATGCTCATTTACTGAGCTGAATTTATTTGCTGAATGAGTGAGTGAACTATGAACTTTATGCTGTTCTCATGTGTTCAATATATATTTATTTATGAATTCTAGAACTCTCAACTAGGGCAGTAAGACTTCTGACTGTTCCACACAGATGTTGGTGAAAATCTCGGTTGTGCTATGGAACAACTCATGTCATATACAATTCCTAGAAGTTGAAATTTTGACCCCCACCCACTCCCCGACCAGCAATTGAGGGTATATTAGGCCAGTATGACTAATGAGACAAATGAAGAAGGAAGTTGGTGGTGGGGGGGGGGGTGGGTATTAATTCCATAAGAAGGGAAAACACTGAGACAGGAGACCACAGTGTATACACTGCAAACCTGCATGGACCCCAGAGACACAACGGACTAACCATTCAGGGAAAGCACACCTGTATGTGTTCAGATCTCTGCTAAATCCACTACCCAGATCCTTTTTAGGGCAGGTTCTCTGCAAAGAAGCATGAAAATTATGCCTTTAAAGAGGTCCCTGTGACCGGTTAGTATCTTTTTTTTCTTTGTATTTCATTATGCACAAAAAAGAGAAGGGAAAGTAAATCAAAATTCATATTAAACTTCATATGGCTATGGAGAGGAGATAATATTGACTGCCTCTCTTTATCTGGAGGCAATTTTATTAAGAATGTTGCTAAGGAGATAATTAGCTTCTGCAAAATTCCTTGGTGTCTTAGCAGCAAATACACGCCTTCTATTTTAAATGGTGTTTAAATCAGGGCGCCTGGGTGGCTCAGTCAGTTAAGCAACCAACTCTTGATTTCAGTTCAGGCCATGATCTCACCATTCATGGGATAAAGCCTTGTGTGTTGGGCTCTGCACTGAATGTGAAGCCTGCTTGGGATTCTCTCTCTCCCTTTTTCTCTGCCCCTCCCTGACTCTCACTCTCTCTCTCAAAGTAAATAGATAAACTTAAAAAAAAGTTTGTTTAATCTTTTAAACAAGATTTAAATCTTGTTTAAACCTAGACAAAGATGATCACAATTACACTTAGAGCAGGACCTATAGAAACAAACCCTGTAACTACAGAAGGCTGTGGAACTCTGCTTCACTGTAACCAGTACTTGAATCATCGAAAAATGTTGTCACAAAAGAATTGTTTTAAAGAAAGAAGATGCTTATATACTACATTAACAAAATGAAAGATAAAAAATGATATGATCAGATCACTTCACTAGATACAGAAAAAGCATTTGACAAAATTCAACATCCATTTTAGATAAAAATTCTTAACAAAGTGGGTACAGTGGTAATGTACTTCAACATACATAGTAAAGGTCATCTATGACAAGCCCACACCCAACATCACAGTTAATGGCGAAAAGCTGAAAAGCTTTTCCTCTAAGATCGGGAACAAGACAAGGATGTCCACTTTCACCACTTTTATTCAACATAGTATTGGAAATCCCTGCCAGAACAATTAAGCAAGAAAAAAAAAAAAGGCATTCAAATTGGAAAGTCAGAAGTAAAACTGTCACTTTTTGCAGATGACATGATATTATTTACAGAAAACCTAAAGACTCTACCAAAAAAATATTAGAATAATTCAGTGAAGTTGTAGGTTACAAAATCAATAAAAAGAAATCTATTGCATATCTATTCACTAATAATGAACTATCAGAAAGAGAAATTAAAAAAAAATCCCATTTACAGTTATATCAAAAAGAATAAAATACCTAGGAATAAATTTAAGGAAGGAGGTGAAAAGACCTGTACATTGAAAACTATAAGACATTGATGAGAGAAAATGAAGACATAAATAAACGGAAAGATATTCCATACTCATGGATTAAAAGAATTAATATCGTTAAAATATCTACACTACCCAAAGCAATCTACAGATTTAATGCAATCCCCATCAAAACTCCAATGACATTTTTCATAGAAATAGAATAAAAAAATTTGTAACCACAAAAGACCTTGAATAACCAAAGCAATCTTAGGAAAGAAAAGAGCTGGAGACAATGTGCTCCCTGATTTCAAAATGTATTACAAGGCTATAGTAATCAAAATAGTATGGTAGTAACACAAATGGATCAATGGAACAGACCAGAGAGTCCAGAAATAAACTCTTGCATATATGGCCAATTAATTTATGGCAAAGGAGGCAAGAATATACAACGGGGAAAGGATAGTCTCTTCAGTAAATGCTGTTGGGAAAACTGGACAGCCACATGCAAAAGGATGAAACTAGACCACTATCTTATACCACACACAAAAATAAACTCAAAATGGATTAAAGACATGAATATAAGATCTAAAGCCATGGGGCACCAGGATGGCTCAGTTGGTTAAGTGTCCGACCCTTTTTTTTTTTTTTTAACATTTATTTATTTTTTGAGAGACAGAGAAAGACAGAGCAGGAGCAGGGGAGGGGCAGAGAGAGAGGGAGACACAGAATCCGAAACAGGCTCCAGGCTCTGAACTGTCAGCACAGAGCCCAATGTGGGGCTTGAACTCACGAACTGTGAGATCATGACTTGAGCCAAAGTCGGACACTTAACCTACTGAACCACCCAGGTGCCCCAGTGTCCGACTCTTAATTTTGGCTCAGGTCATGATCTCATGGCCTCAGTCATGAGATGGAGCCCTGCATTTGGCTCTGTGCTGGGTGTGGAGCCTGCTTAAGATTCTCTCTCCTCTCCTTCTGCTCCTCCCCTGCCCACATGCACACACGCATGTGCACTCTATCTAAAAAAAAAATAAAATAAAAAAATTAAAAAAAAGATCTGAAACCATAAAACTCCTATAAGAAAACATAAGCAGTAAGCTCCCTGACATTGGTCTTGATGATAATTTTTTGGATTTGATACCAAAAGCAAAGGCAAGAAAAAAAAAATAAACAAGTGAGATTGCATCAAACTAAAAAAGCTTCTATACAGCAAAGGAAGTCATCAACAAAATGAAAAACCTACTGAATTGAGAAAATATTTGCAAATCATACATCCAATAAGGGGTTAATATCCAAAATTCATAAAGAACTCATATAACTCAATGAAAAAAACAAACAAACAATTCAATTAGGGGTGCCTGGGTGACTCAGATTGGTTAAGCAATCTGACTGCAGCTCAGGTCATGATCCATGGTTCATGGGTTCAAGCCCATGTTGTGTTCTGTGCTGACAGCCCAGAGCCTTGAGCCTGCTTTGGATTCTGTGCCTCCCTCTCTCTCTGCCCCTATCCCACTCATTCATTCTCTCTCTCAAAACTAAATAAACATTAAAAAAAATAATTTGATTAAAAAATGGGCAGAGGATTTGAATAAACATATTTCCAAAGAAGTCATACTGAAGGCCAACAGGTACATGAAAAGATGTTCAACATCAGTAGTCATCAGGGAAATGCAAATCAAAACCAGGATGAGCCATTACCTCACACCTGTTAGAATGGCTATTATCAAAAAGGCAAAAAATAACCAGTGTTGGCAAGGATGTGGAGAAAAGGGAATTCTTATGTACTGTTGAGGGAATGTAAACTGTTGTAGTCTCTATGGAATAGAATATGGAGGTTCCTCAAAAAATTCAAACTAGAACTACCATATGATCCAGCAATTCCACTTCTGGGTATTTATGTAAAGAAAACAAAAACACTAGCTCAAAAAGATATACACACCCCCATGTTCGTTGGAGAATTACTTTCTTTTTTAAAAAAATATTGATTTATTTTGAGAGAGAGAGCATGTGTGCAGGCAGAGACAGACAGGGAAAGAGAGAATTCCAAGCAGGGTCCATGCTGTCAGCACAGAACCGGGCTTGGGGCTCGATCTCATGAACCATGAGATCATGACCTGAGCCCAAATCAAGAGTCAGATGCTTAACCAACTGAGCCATCTAGGCACCCTGCAGAATTATTTTCAATAGCCAAGATAAGAAAACAACCTAAGGGTCCATCCATAGACGGATGGATAAAGAGAATGTGGTGCATATCTATACAATGAAATAATAGCCATAAAAAAAAAAGGAAACTTGCCATTTGTGAAAATATAGCTGGATCTTGAGGGCATTATGCTAAGTGAAATAAACCAGACAGAGAAAGACAAATGTTGTATGATCTCACTTATATGTAGACTCTAAACAAAGCAAAACAAAATAAAACAAAACCAAGCTCACAGATACAGAGAAAAGATTGGTAGTTGCCAGAGGCAGTGGGTGGAGGGGTGGGTGAGATGGGTGAAGGGAGTTGAAAGGTGCAAAACTCATTTTATAAAATAAGTAAATCAGGGGGATATAATGTAAAGCCTGGAAACTCTAGTTAATAATACTACATTGTATATTTGAAAGTTGCGAAGAGAGTAAACCTTAAATGTTTCCCATCACAAGAAAAAACATTTTTTGTAACTATATATGCTGATGGATGTTAACTAGACTTACTGTGGTGATCATTTTGTAATGTACATGCTGTATACTTGAAGCTAATATAATGTTATATATCAATTATACCTCCATTAAAAAAAAGGTACTTGAGAAAGTGCAACTTAAATTATAACTTTTTTAAAAAACTTTTGTGTTTCAGAGTTTATTTATTTATTTTGAGAGAGAGAGAGGCAGAGGGAGAGGGAGAGAGAGAGAATCCCAAGCAGGCTCTGCAGTGTCAGCACAGAGCCCAATGCGGGGCTTGAACTCATGAACTGTGAGATTATAACCTGGGTCGAAACCAAGGGTTGTACGCTTAACTGACTGAGCCACGGAGGCACCCGTAAATTATAACTTTGAATGGCAAGTTGAATTTCAGATTCAACTAATGTATATCTCTATTTAAAGTCTTGATGTCTTGGGGTGCCTGGGTGGCTCAGTCAGTTAAGCATCTGACTTCAGCTCAGGTCATGATCTCATGGTTTGTGGGTTCAAGCCCCACATCAGGCTCTGTACTGACAGCTCAGAGCTGGAGCCTGCTTCAGATTCTGTGTCTCCCTCTCTATCTGCCCCTTCCCTGCTTGTGCTCTGTCTCTCTCTGTCTCTCAGCAATAAATGTTAAAAAAAAGTTTAAAAAAATATTGATGTCTTTTAGAAATAGAAGGTATCCCAGGATGAAGATTATTAAAATTGCTACATGAGAGATAAGGTTACATGTAATTTTCTAGGATGCAGGAGATCATTTTTGACCTACTTACCATTACATTAAGTATCTTGGCCCAAATCATAAACTAGTAAGTGGTGGTATCTGACTACAGAATAAACCTCTACTGATCTAAGGTTTTACTTAAGAGATCAGGGAAATCAAGTGACCTGTATCCCAGAAATATCCTCCAATACACATTTCCCACTCTAGAGGGATGGTAGTTCCTCTATCAGCACATCACACTCCCAGCTATGAGACATGATTTCTTTCCTGTTTATTGAGACACCTATTAATCCATAGCCTTGTGGGGTAGCCCATACCACATTTTACATGATTCCAAGTATAAAAGGAGGGCATTCATCACTCACATCTAAAAGTATACTATTTCCTGATCACTACAATCTCTTAAAATAGTACTTCTGTGCCGTTGAACTCTTGGGGTCAATGCTGTGTGTCACTTATTTCTTTGGACTCTTCCTTAAGAAATAACCCCCATATTACATAGGGAATTGCATAATACACCCCTTCATAAAAATTAAACCCCAACAATTTACAGAAACAAATTACTAAACTTACTCTCCCCCAAATGAAGGTTTTATTGCCAGCTCACAGCAGCCCTACTATATCCAGTTATGAAACTGATTTTAAAAAATATTAACCTTTCCACTTACTGAGAGTCCAAGATTTCAAAATATATTAAGAGATGTGGACTTATGCAACATGCTTAGCAATACCCAAGGTAGCCCACGTTCATCATGAAAATGGAGCCTTTCCACTAAAAGATGAAGCTAAGTTGCTTTTGATTATTTAGGCCTTTATGATAATTGATCTCTGATATACAAATTCCACTATCTTTTTACTGATAATGATAAATTTCACGATCTATTAACTAGAGGTTATATATTTATGAAATATATATGATAAAAACCTGATTGATGATTTTATCATTTTATAAATGATAAAAACCTGATTTTGGATCATTTTTGTATTGCAAACATTAATTAATTTTTTTTCCAGGTTGGTAGTTACCATAGTAACTCCCTCCTTCTTAAAAAGTTTCATTGGTTAGGGCCAGCAAACAATCCTGTTCAAGATTTTAATGAACCTTCTATTGCTGAGGCTATTAGCTCAAACATAATTCAGTGTACTGCTTAGCATACTGTTAGGTCAGACGAGGAAATACCAAATCTGGCTAGTTGGAAGACTCTAATCTAAAGCTTTTGCAAAAATGCCCCACTTTCTTATTTTTACATAAAAGATTATTTGCTCAGGAACTAGAAAGTATTTTAGGTTATAGAATTAATGTGATTAAAGAAAAATGAGGAATTTGAAAACATGAGGGAAGAAGAAATTAACAAAATATCAAGAAAATTTGAAAAAGAAGCAAAAAGAACTTATAGACATAAAAATATAACCTTTGAAGTTAAAACCTGAATGGACAAATTAAAATAAACACAGATTAGACACAGATGAAGAGAGAATTATTGAAATGGAATACTGATCTGAAAAATTACACAGATCTGCAGCACAGAGAGATAGGAATTGATAATATAAATGAAAGGTTAAGAGACAAAACATATCTCATAGGAGTTCCAGAAGGATGGAACAGAGGAAACAGAAAAGCAGCAATGTTAAAAGAAATAATGACTAGAAATTTTCCAATAATTTTGCCAAACATGAGTTTTCATGCCAACTACTATAAATATAAATTCACATTTAGATACATAATACTGAAACAAGAACATCAAAGACAATCTTAAAAGAATCAGAGAATATACTGCCTACAACCCCAAAAAATAATTATATTGAAAGGAGACTTAACAGCAACAATTAAAAATAATATTCCATTTCTTCTGACTTTTAAGTGCTGAGAGTAAATTATCAACCTGGATTTCTAAACTTAATAAACTAAGATATTTTTATAAAAAAAATCAAATTGACTAGTAGCTAAAAGAACTACTAAAGGATTTTTAAAAATGTTTTTAATTTTATATTTGAGAGAGAGAGAGAGAGAGCATAAGCAGGGGAGACAGACTCTGAAGCAGGCTCCAGGCTCTGAGCTGTCAGCACAGAGTCTGACGTGGGGCTCAAACCCAAGAGCAGTGAGATCATGACCTGAGCCAGAGTCGGATGCTTAACCGACTGAGCCACCCAGGTGCCCCAAGGATGTTTTTAATAAGAAGAAAATTGGATTAGAAAGAAGGAGCAGAGTGAAAAAGCCAGTGTTGGGGGGCAGGGGAAGCAAATACATAATGACAACTGAAAAATAATGATGATTAACCAAATTAATCATAATTATAAAAACAAGATGGAACCAAAATGCTAACTATGATAGCTTGTCAGTTGGGAGGAAGCTAATCAGAGATCCTTCTGATCATTCCAAGATCCTTGTATTATTTGTGAGAAAGGCAGAAATAGATTACTTTTAACCTGTTTCTTCATTCATTCAACAAATATCTTTTAAGGGCAGGTAAAACTAATCTGTGGTGATAGAAGTCAAATAGTGATTATTTTGTGAGAGTTGTGACAAGGAGGGGACGTGAGGCATAAGGGAGACTTCTGGAGATGCTGGTAACATTCTACGACTTGGTTTGGGTAGTAGTGACATAGTTGTATTCACTTTGTCATATTTCATTGAGCTGTCTGCTTATCATTCATACACTTCTCTGTATGTAATGAAGTATGCAAGTATATATTTCTATAAATTATAAAAGGAAACTACCGCACAATTTACTACAAAATAAAATTTTGATGGATTATAAAGCTATAACTTTAAATGCAAGTCCTAAAAATGGAAAAAATAGAGGTTAGCATTTACATAATTTTGGCTGGGAAAGAACTAAGAACGGCACCAAAGGCAGAAATCACTGGTAGTTTTGACTACATAAAAGTAAAAATAAAATATAATAAAAACTTTTATACAAAATACTGTGAATACTATAAAACGGATCATCAAACAAGAAAAAAGATTTGCTAAAATATGTAACAAATGGTCAATATCCTTAATTATACAGATATAATTAATAAAAATCATTGGCAAAAAATAACCAAATTGTAAAATGGGCAAAGAATATGAACTGGGCAAGTAAATAAACTAAAAAAAAAAAAAAAAAAAAAAGAAGTGCCTGGGTGGCTCAGTCAGTTAAGCATCTGACTCCTGGTTTCAGCTTAGGTCATGATCACACAGTTCATGAGTTTGAGCCCCACGCTGGACTCCGCACTGATATCGAGAAGCCAGTTTGGGATTCTCTCTCCTACTCTCTCTGCCTCCCCCCACCCCCCACACCTGTGTGTGCACACTTGTATGTGCTCTCTCTCTCTCAATAAATAAATAAACTTAAAAAAAACAACAACAATATGAACTAGCAATTCAAAAAGAGCTATATAAATGGCCAGTAAGCTCTGGAAAACTGACAAAGCAGTTAAGTAATTTGCCTAAACAGTAAGAGGGAAAGTCAGGATTCAAACTCTGGTAATCTTATCTTTCAATTAATATTTGTTTAATGAATGAATGATTATATACTTAACACTAAAAGATGTATACATCATAGACTACAAAATTCAGGTCATAAAACAGAATGTATAAGATATCCCTTTCTGCTGATACACTCACATAAATCAGGCTCAGAAAAAAAAAGGTCTCACCAGGGTGGCTCAGTTGGTTAAGCATCCGACTCTTGGTTTCAGCTCAGGTTATGATCTCGTGAGTTTAAGCCCTGCATTGGGATTCTTTCCCTCTGCCTGCCCTTCCCCCACTCATGCTTTATCTCTCTCTCTCTCTCTCTCTCTTTCTCTTAGAATAAATAAACTTAGTTCAGAAAAAAAACGTGCTGGAAAGATCAAAGTGTAACAATGGTTAGATTATGGAAGCTTTTTTTTCTCTTTATATTTTCTGAATGAAAAGAATTTTAGAATAAATACATATTACTTCCATGATAAAGGGGAAAAGTTATGTTAAAAGGCCAAACAGCAATACAAACAAAAAAGAACACAAACACCTCTAAATGACTCCTGATGTATCCATGTGTTCCTGGCTCAGCATGGATAGATCTCTCAGCGCCCCATCATTAAATTCAACTATCGTACCACGGTTCTCCATCTCCTCCTATCTTTCCTACTCTTAGTTTTTTGTTTTTTAAAGTTTATTTATTTAAGAGAGAGAGTGAGAGAGCGTACACGAGAGGGACGAGGGGCAGAGAGACAGTAGAGAGAATTCCAAGTAGGCTCTGCCCTGTTAGCATGAGCCCAAGGTAGGGCTTGATTTCAAAACCTGTGAGATCATGACCTGAGCCAAAATCAAGAGTCGGATACTTACTTGACTGAGCCACCCAAGTGCCTCTCCTACCCTTAGTTTCCAAATTAATCTTCCTAAAATACTGTGACTCTCTTGTAATTTCTATTGCTTAAATACTTTCAATGATTCTTCATTTTCATTCTCAGCCTGGAATTCAAGGCCTTTCACAATTATAGCATTCAGTCAACGTTTTCACTTATTGTGCACATTCCAGCTGGTTGACTATTTGCTCTTCTTTTCCTATGCATGTTGCCTATAGCTTCTGTAACTTGTTCATGTGGTTAACTCTGCCTAGAATGTATTCTTCCTCTTCGTGTCCGTTTTCTACCCATGGCTCAGCTTATGCACTATCTTCTCCATGAAATATTTGCTAATTTTTCTTAGTCACACTGAGAAGCCATGGCTCTTTAGTCTGTCTCTCCAGGCACTTACTTTGTTATTTTTTTCATGTTCTATCTTTCCTAACAGACAATGACTTCCTTGAAGTAGGATCTGTATCTTATTTATCTTTGTATTCTTCTTACTACTTATTGAATAAATGTAATTAATAAACAAAATAGAAAAACTCATGGAATTCAATATGATTATGCTTTAGTATTTTCAAAGTGCCAGTCTGTGGCTATTAGATTTCTCCTTTTTTGAACATAAGAAATATAAAGTGTTAACAGTACAGGCTAGTCCTTATACTCTAGGTCCCTTGAACTAATTAAGTGATTTATGAACCTAATGGGAGTATAGATCCTTCATTTCACACCAAGTCTAAATTGCTAAATTGCTCTATGAACTGTTGCATTTTGGTCTAGAGCAGTTTACTCAACATTGACCTTACCTTTCCTACATAAAAGGAATTTAAGCTTTATTCTCTAGGAAGGGGAACAGAGTTGTAGGATGGAATGTTCTCCCTTACCTTTTTGTGTTATGCACTGTGGTTCCTCCCAGGACAATCCTCACTCCAGGAGTGGTACGGTTCAGGTTATAAACTGTTAGAGCCTCTTCATAGGTGGCTCCTCCAATTATAAACACAACGATATCCTGAGGTCTGCAATAATGAAGAAAAGTCAGTATCATAGGATAAGAGGGGAAAAAGGCAAAGATTTGTTGTCACTATGATATGCACAGTTTTAATTTCTAAATCTTTCATTTTTGGTGGAAGAAGCAGAATTAAAGCAGAATAGAATAAAAGGCTTAAAAAAAGTTTTAATTATCTGAAATTGGCAGGAAACAGAGCAGGAAATGCTGAATAGTGATTTGCTTTCTGTTTATGAGCGGATGTCTTATAATTTCTGTGCTGTGGATTTCAGAATAGCACAATAGTGTTTGCTAGAACCAAATGTAGAAATATTCTTTTATATTCAAGAGGCTTCAGAGTACTTCACTGTGACATGATATCAATATAGCAGTAATTTATGCTTGTACTACACAACTCCTTTTGTATATAAGCCCTTTATCAAATACTTAGTACAGTGTCATTATAATGGCCTCTGTCCAAGGACCTTAAAGTATTTTGGAAAGTACTGGTACATTAGGATGTTCCCATAAGATGGAAACTAGAAACATTTAGTATTTTGAGTGTAAAAAGAGATTGGGACACATAAATAATGACACTTCTAGGAAATCTACCTCTTTGTAAAATCTTTGTTCTTGAATCATTTGAAAAACCAAGAAAAAAAAAAAAAACAACCCTGAAAACAAATGAAAAACTCTTGTGTCTCGTTTTGATACTGGAGATACTGACACATCAACTCAGTCACTTGCCTCACTTATCCACTGTGTGGGTAGCACAGTGCAGTTTTATGTGTTCCAACCTTTATCAGAATGGCTTATAACAAAGTAAGTGGACCTCGGTGGGGAGGGGGGAAAAAAGTAAGGACCTCCTATTGGTCCCTTCTGTAGATACTCACAAGAAGGAGACCATATCATTCCAAAACTGTTAAAGTTTGCCTTGTTTTTTCTCATGCCATCAAAAGAAGATACAATTACTTAATTTTAGTAGGCAAGTAATTTTATTAAATGACTTAACTGCACATTATTTAAAACTACATCAAGCAGAAGCATCCATTTGGAGGTTATAGCACAAAATTAAACAGAAACATCTTTAATCATATGTGCTTATGTATAAATCATGAAAAAGAGGACCTGCATTTCCTTTCTGTTCATCTCTTTCTTTTTTTTTCTTCTTTTTTTTTTTTTAATTTTTTTTTAATGTTTATTTATTTTTGAGACAGAGAGAGACAGAGCATGAACGGGGGAGGGGCAGAGAGAGAGGGAGACACAGAATCAGAAGCAGGCTCCAGGCTCTGAGCCATCAGCCCAGAGCCCGACGTGGGGCTCAAACTCACGAACCGTGAGATCGTGACCTGAGCTGAAGTCGGCCGCTTAACCGACTGAGCCACCCAGGCGCCCCACTGTTCATCTCTTTCTAAAACACCATGAAGGAATTAGCTGAGAGAGTATTTATTCTTATGGCACTTCATGGACACAGAATCAGATATTATGACCATAATTAAAAATGTTCTGAGAATCTGAATTGCAGAGATACCCACTAAGAGGCTCCAGATGATGAAAAGGTCGTTGTTTTGCAACTAATTAGGTAGAGAGTCAATCATGACATTTCTGTGTGAACTTGGAACTTAAAATCATGCCTTTAAATACTAAATTTACTTTTTAAATTTTTTTTTTCAACGTTTATTTATTTTTTGGGACAGAGAGAGACAGCATGAACGGGGGAGGGGCAGAGAGAGAGGGAGACACAGAATCGGAAACAGGCTCCAGGCTCTGAGCCATCAGCCCAGAGCCTGACGCGGGGCTCGAACTCCCGGACCGCGAGATCGTGACCTGGCTGAAGTCGGACGCTTAACCGACTGCGCCACCCAGGCGCCCCCTAAATTTACTTTTTAAGACAAAATAAACTTCATTTAAGTCTACTTACCTGAAACGATGTACTTAGCACTATAACGCTTTAGGAGTTACTTGCTATTATATATTCTATAATTGTTTTTGTTATTTTAAAATATGCTATTTTAACCTAGATTAATGTTTGCATATGGTATAAAACACAAAAAGGAATACTATAAAAAAATTGAGTTTCCTCCCTGCCACAGTGCTCTCACACTTCAATTTGTGTAGAGGCAAACACTACTACTTGAATCTTCTGTGTTCTTTCATAGATATTATCTATGGTATATATGCAAATATACACACATATACATATTCACATACATATATACACACACTACATATATATGTATATATATTTATAGCACACACACATAAATAAAAGCATTTTATGTGCACTGTTCTGCTCCTTGCCCTTATCTTGGATCTAGTGTGCATTTTATTTTGTTATTATTTTTTAAAGCTTATTCATTTATTTGGAGAGAGAGCGAGCATGAGCAGGGGAGGGGCAGAGAGGGAGAAGAGAGAGAATCCCAAGCAGGCTCCGTGCTGTCAGTGCAGAGCCCGATGTGGGGCTCGGTCCCACAAACCATGAGATCATGACCCGAGCCCAAATCAAAGAGTCAGACGCTTTGTCAATTGAGCCACCCAGGCGCCCTTTAGTGTGCATTTTAAACTTTGGTAGATGTCACCAAGCTGCTCCACAGATGTCATTCCGCCAGCAACTCAGGAAAGTGTCTATTTCTCCACAACCTTTCAAGTACCGTGTATTATCAAGGCTTTTGATCCTTTTTTTTTTTATTTTTTTTTATTTTTATTTTAGAGAGTGTGTGTGAGCAGGGGAAAGGGTCAGAGGGAGAGAGAGAAAGAAAAAGAAAGAGAATCTCAAGCAGGCTCCACACTTAGTGCAAAGCCTGACATGGAGCTTGATCCCACGACCTGGGATCGACCTGAGCTGAAATCAAGAGTTGGACACTTAACCGACTGAGCCACCCAGGCTGCCCAGTCCTTCTAAGTTGACTAAGTTGATCACTTGTTCCTCCTCAATATACTCTCTTCACTTGGTTTCCAGGGCATCACATTCTTGGTTTTCTTCTTACTTCATTAGTTGCTATTTTTCAGTGTTCCTCGATGGCTTCACCTCATCTCCTTGACCTCTTAATGGTGGAATGCCCAGAGCCCAGTCACTAGTCCTCCTTTCTTCTTCATCTACACTTACTCTCCAGATCTACTTTGCCCAGTGTAGTTACCACTAGCCACATATGGCTATTTAAATTAATTAAAATAAAATAAGGGTGCCTGGGTGGATCTGTGGGTTAAGTGTCTGACTCTTTGATTTTGGCTCAGGTCACGATTGTGAGATCGAGTTCCATATTGGGCTCTGCACTGACAGCAAGGAACTTGCTTGGGATTCTCTCTCTCCCTCTCTGCCCCTCCCCCACTCACACGTGCTCTCTCAAAATAAATAAACATTTAAAAATTAATTAAAATAAAATAAAATAGTCAGGGAGCACCTGGGTGGCTCAGCTGGTTAAGCATCTGACTCTTGGTTTTGGCTCAGATCATGATCTCACAGTCGTGAAATCAAGCCCTGTGTGGGGCTCTGCGCTGAGCATGGAGCCTTCTTAAGATTCTCTTCTTCCCTCTCCCTCTACTCCTCTCCTGCTTGTTCTCTCCTTCTAAAAAAATAATCGGGGGCACCTGGGAGGCTCAGTTGGCTAAACGTCCGACTTCAGCTCAGGTCGTGATCTCACAGTGTGTGAGTTCGAACCCCACGTTGGGATCTGTGGTGACAGCTCAGAGCCTGGAGCCTGCTTTGGATTCTGTGTTTCCCTCTCTCTCTGCCCCTCCTCTGCTCATGCTCAGTCTCTCTCTCTCTCTCAAAAATAAATAAAAACATTAAAAAATCAATCAATCAATCAATTAATATTTAGTTCTTCAACAGAACTAGTCACATTTCAAGTACTCAACAGTCACATGTGGCTAATGACTACCTTACAGGACAGCACAGAGCACATTTCCATCACTGTAGAAAGTTCTATTGAGCCTACTGATTATCCCTAGATGATCACACCCAAGTTGTATGGTTTCTAAATACATCTCTCTGCTGATGACTCCCAAATCTCTGTCTCCAGCCCAGACAGACCTCTCTCCTAAATGCCAGCCTTAAATATCTATTTACTTGACACTTCTACTTGGATGTTTAACAAATTTCTCAACTCAAATGTTCAAATTCCTAACCTCCCCCAAGCTTGTTTCACCTATAGCTTTCCCCATCTTAGTTGATGGCCAGTCTATTCTTTCAGTTGCTTAGGACAAAAACTGGATTCATCCTAACTCCCCTGTTATGGCTGGAATGAAGCAGATAAATTAGAGACATAGTGAGAGAAAGAGAGGGAGAAGTAAGCATGGGCCAGACAATGGAAGGCCTTGAGTCTTCTAGGCCATGGGGGAGTCACTGAAGGGTTTTAACAGGTACCTTGATCAAATGTGCTTTTTTGAAGGACAATTTTGGCAGTTGTGTGAGAATGGACTGGGGGATGCAGGTAGGAAAAACTGGGAAACAAAAGGCTATTGTAAGACTTCTAGAAAGACATGGTGAAAAATGGAACTAAAGAAATACCAGGAGTGTAGAGAGGGACTGGATATAGAAGACACAAAAAATGAGGACTCTTCAGAATTTGGTCAATGATTAAATGTGGAGGATGAGGATAAAGGGAGAGGACATTATATGTTTAAGTTTTCTGGTTTTGGTGACTAGGTATAGTGGTTTAGGTGTGAGAAAGCAAGCAAGACTGATTTACCGAAAATAAGACAAAAACATGTATTGGAGATACCTGTGGAGCATCCCAACAGAGATGTCCACTAAACATCTATCTGGACATTTAGGCCTAGTGATTTCCCTGAATACAGGTGGCAGCTGAAGCCATGGGAATAGAGTTCTTTTTTTTTCTTTTAACTTTTGAAGAAAGTTTATTTATTTTGAGAGAGAGGGAGAGAAAGAGAGAGAGGGATAGAGCGTGTGAGAGGGGAAGGGCAGAGAGTGAGGGAGATAGACAATCCCAAGCAAGCCCTGCGCTGTCAGCGCAGAGCCAGACATGGGGCTCGATCCCACGAACTGTAAGATCATGACCTGAGCTGTAACAAAGAGCTGGACGCTTAACCAACTGATTCATCCAGGAGTGAGGAGTTCTACCTAAGGAGGTCGTGTAGTATGAGAAGAGAACCCAAAGACAGAGCTTTGGGGAATCTTTAACATCTACAGGCTAAGCAAGATGAATAGCCAGCAAAGGTAACTGAGAAACTATCAGAAAAGTAGGAGGAGAACCAGAAGGGAGTGGCCAATGGACAAGTGACTTTCAAGAAGAACAGAATGGTTAACAGTGTCAAATGCACAGTGGGTAAGTAAGGTGAGGACTGAAAGAGACCGCAGTGCATGCTGCTGTGATGTGCATTTGTAAGAAAAGTCTTAGTGTATTATTTTGGAGTAAGAACCCAGGCTGCATGGATTGAAGAAGTGAAGACAGTGATTTCATTCAAGAAGCCTGGCGGTGAAAGGAAGGAGACAGAGAAGAACGCAGGCTCAAGGGCTTTAGAATTATTGCTTGTTTAATAGGAGAAACCCGAGTATGCTCATAGTCTGTGGGAAAGTAGTTAGACAAGGAGAAGCTGAAAATATAGGAGGGAGGGAAAGAGAAGGAGGGAATCAACACAGGAAGGTCTCAGGAGATGACAGGAGTCTAAGACAAGAGTGTTGACAGAGTGATTACCTCCAAATAGGAAAAAAGGATGTATTACCGTTAGAGTGGAGGAAGGATATAAAGGTAGGGATATATAAATAAGTTTATAAAAATGGGGGCTAGACACTGAGGGAGTTAATGTCTGACAGATTCAATTTTTTTCTCTAGGAAACACTGGTGGGCTCTGGGGTGGATTAGGTGATTTGTAGAGAATGGAAAACATTCAAAACTGATGTGGAGAATGAGACAAAGAGAGAGAATCAAGGGTACATAAAAGTTTGAGTATCTTTCATGTTTAAAAGACACTTTTAAAAGTTTGGTTGGCTCAGTTGGCTGAGCGTCTGACTTTGGTTCAGCTCATGATCTCTCGGTTCATAAGTTCAAGCCCCCCATCTGGCTCTGTGCTGACAGATTTGGATTCTGTGTCTCCATCTCGCACTCTACCCCTCCCCTCTCTCTCTCTCAAAATATGAATAAATGTTAAAAGAATTTTTAAAAAAAGTTTGAGTGTCCTGGAAGGCCCAAGTGAGTTTAGAAATAATGAATTTGTAGTGGCACTAAGCTATAATTTGTGTTATTTCCTCTAGTATCACAAAGAAGTAGATACCAGCCTTTAGGCTAAGTTATTAATCCAGTATTAATCTAGTGCTTTAGGCTGTAGGGAAAGAGGTTCTTTGTAAACTTGCAGGAAAGCATTACCTGAATCACTAAAATTCTCTATACCATCAAGGTTTTTTCCGTCAAGTCCTTGCCTCCAGTTACTGGCCAGCTTTTTCTTGTGGAGAAAGGTCATTTGCTTAAGAAATGCTGTATGATTATGACAGTAATATTTTTTCACCAAGTATGATTAGCTTTTAATTATTTGGGGACTGAATATTCAGGCAAAATACAGGTTCTCTTCTTTTTCTCCAACTGACATGGGCTGTTTCAGTTCGGACTAATACTTCTACAGAAGGGGAACATGAACAGCTAAAACTCAAGTTTAGTTCTTGTCAGATCTTTAGGAAAGATTTTTTTCTTTAATTTGTTTTATTATTTTGAGAGAGAGAGAGAGAGAGCGCACGCATGTACATACATGGGGGAGGGACAGAGAGAGAGGGGGAGAGACAATCCCAAGCAGGCTCCATGCTGTCAGCGGAGAGCCCGATGAGGGGCTCAATCTCATGAACAGTGAGATCATGACATGAGCTGAAATCAAGAGTTGGACAAATCGATTTCTTAAGGGGATCAAATAAGCTACAGTTGGCTATAATTTTAAATATGGACAGGAATCTCTGTAACCTTTATCATAGCATTACCCTCATGAATATATGCAATTTCTTTTTAACACCAAACTATGAAGGATATAAGTTTCTAATTCTTCCCACTATATTGATTCAAGAAGTACCAATGAGCTGAGATAATAATGGCTTCCCAAATACAGTCATTACTGGTTTAATATTCATTAAAGGAAGTGAAGAATTAGTTCTGTGGAAGAAAAAAATCCAGTGTTGGAAGAATGTGCCATCAAGGAGACAGAAGACATTCTGTCAATTGTTTGGTCTATGTTGTAACCACCTGAGGTCAGCCTAGGTAGAAAATGGGGGAAAAAGCAGTTACACTGTTCGGAGAAGTAATAAAATCCTCAAAGCTGAAATGAAATTCAATTCTCAAAAAAAATGAGTATTTTTTTTACAGTGAGACTCTTTACATTGAGGGACAACTCTAGACCTGTTATGCAGTTTATCTTGAGTAAATACTCATGAATTGCACAGATTATTTCATTAAGAAGAAGGGAAGGAAGTTTCTTTCTTGCAGGGAGAAGAACCAGACAGGAACACTTCTGTTTTGAGCTTCTGATCTGATAAGTCAATTTAAAAAGCAGCTGGGCAGACTAATGAGGATCATCCTGGAAAATATTTGTTGATTTTCTATAGCTTCCCTCTATTTACCTCAAGAGTACATCTGTCTCTTATGGAAAAGAAAGGCGAGAACTGAGAAGGAATAAACTCAAGCAGACTCCGAGTAGAGTCTGAGAATTCCACCCTTTAGCCTGACAATTTCAGGGTGCCAGAGTATTTTCGTGTTACTGGAGAGGGAAGAAATGTCACAGACAGTACCTGTGGGTGTAGGTTATATTAACATAAGGACAAAACTTAGATACAGGGATAGACTCTTACAGTCTGACTTAATTGTGTACTTAACAAAGATGACTATGTCACATTTGGTTATGAAAACATTAATAAATGTTTTCCTGAGCCTCCTACTACTTATTCAAACTGGCTTAAGGAGGAACATCAACGGAAAAAAAAAAATCCCTGACATTTTTCCTTTTCATTCCTTTCCCTGGTGAATTTTAAAAGTAGATGTTCTGATGGGGCCAACAGTAAAATACATGACAAATCATTTTTATATGATGGTTAGAGCTAAGTGGAATACACAGGTTCAATTCTTTGTACACATCTTGCTGTGCTCTGTAATTCACCATAGCAACCAAAAGCATTAATTAATGCAGGCAACAAACATTAGAATAAACAGCAGTCAGTTCATGCTGTATATAGATATACAAGGATACCTTGAGAACTCAACCAATTTACACCTTATTTTATTAGAAAAATAAACAAAACATTCTCACATATAGTATTTCTGGAAATCATTACTTCCATACATGAATAAGCTGAGTAGAAAAACTTAAACTTTTGGGGCGCCTGGGTGGCTCAGTCGGTTAAGTGTCCGACTTCAGCCAGGTCACGATCTCGCGGTCCGTGAGTTCGAGCCCCGTGTCAGGCTCTGGGCTGATGGCTCAGAGCCTGGAGCCTGTTTCCGATTCTGTGTCTCCCTCTCTCTCTGCCTCTCCCCCGTTCATGCTCTGTCTCTCTCTGTCCCAAAAATAAATAAAAGTTGAAAAAAAAAATTAAAAAAAAAAAGAAAAACTTAAACTTTTAAGAGGCAATATTTTATCTACTTTGTGGACCACTGTGTTTATGGCTAAAATTTAATTTTTTGAATACACTTACAGATAGTAAAGATCTTATGAGCATTTACTGGAAAAAAGGCCAATGTTAAAGGACTGCTGCCTTTATAGAAACAAAAATAAACTGCTACAACAAGATTCTACTAAATTTGTGTAAACGTGAAAAAGTACTTCCGTTTTGAATTGACTATGGAATGCATGACCAGATAGCTCCATTTTCTCACCAAATGTTTAAGTTGCTTGTTTTTATCAGGGACAAGAAGCAATTCTGGAGTGAGAAGGAAAAATGAGCCTGTTAACTAGGCTATGTGGGAGTCCCATCTGCAGAAGAAAGATCAAAACTCAATTTGTAGATATGGCTATACTGCCAAACAGGTAAACCATGAATTTAATAGCTAAGGGCTAAAACATTTCTACAAGCGTTCCTGGTTTTGCAAAAAAGTTGTATTCTTGCCACATCTCCTTTGATACTTTCTAATAACAACAAAACCAAGGAGCTCTATCCTGATGAGACTTAACTTACATAAAGATGACTAAAATTAATGACTCTTCTCAATGTGATGATCCAAGACAGTGGCTACAACTGAGAATGAGGCCAAGTGGAGGCAAAATACTGTGGACAGTTGATGGCAAACTGTAAAAATCTCAATTTTCTGGGAACATCAACCAATTTTATCCTTTACTTTAAATTTTCCAACTGTAAATCTTGTCATTTCAACTGTTTTAAATGCCTACATAAGAAATTTGACAACATCTATTGGACACCTATTTGTAAAGCACTGTGTTAAATATTGTGAAAAACCCAATATTAATAAAACATAGTTTTTACTTCAAGATTATGATACCTAATGCAATATCTAATGGGAAAGATAGGTATGTATACATCTAACTACTGTCTCAACATCCAGAGGTAACCACTATTAACATTTTCTTGTTAATTCTTCAAGAAATATTTACTATATACATAAGCATATATATTACATACATATTATGCATGCCTGTAGCCAAGCAGACTTGTTTATATACACATACGTATATAATCACATTTATGCTTAGATATGTTTTTTTACACAAAAGGGATATTATAGCATCTTGTTTTTCTATCCAATGTATCTTAGAAAGTTTTTGTATTACCCCAAGAAGAGTTACACCATTTTTTAAGAACACATAGCACTGTACTACAATTTAGGTAACAAGTCCTCTACTGATGGATATTTAGCTTGTTTCTGTTTTTCCTTTTTTAAATGTTTATTATTTTTGAGAGAGAGCAAGTGAGTAGGAGAGGGGCAGAGAGAGAGGGGGACAGAAGATCAGAAGCGGGCTCTGTGCTGACAGCAGAGAGCCTGATGCGGGCTCGAACTCAAGAACTGTGAGATCAACACCTGAGCTAAATTCCAACACTTAACTGACTTGAGCCATCCAGGCGCCCCTTGTTTTTTGTTTTTTTTTTTTCCTTAAATTATTACAAATAATGTTTTGGTAACTATCCTTGTTTATAGGTGTTTGTGTACTTGCACAATATATCTACATGGAATTGTTCAGTAGGTCTTTTTTTTTTTTTTTAATTTGTTTTTGAGACAATGCAAGAGACAGAGTGCAATCAGTGGAGGGGCAGACAGAGGGAAACACAGAATCTGAAGTAGGCTCCAGGCTCTGAGCTGTCAGCCCAGAGCCTGACGCGGGGCTCGAACTCACAAACCGTGAGATCATGACCTGAGCCGAGTCGGATGCTTAGCCGACTAAGCCACTCAGGCGCCCCTTCAGTAGGTCTTTTTAAGGCCTCTGTAGTCTTCCTTCTGTTAAGTGGGGCCAGAAAGTGACATAGGGATCTTCTGCGCCCTCCTCTGTTGTTGTGTAACCAACTTCCCTGCCTTCTTCAATGTTTCCATTGACCTAGAGGCTCATGATACAGTTGCAGTGTTTTCTGCTGACCTCTTTTCTTGGTCACTGTCTTATTCCCTAAAGACTTTAGCTCTCATTTATTGTCCTCCTTTTCACTGTTGTTCCTTTCAGGATTTTCAGTGACTTTCACATCAATGTGGATTACTCATCTTCTATCCTGGTCTCCTCATCCAGGATGATCTGTTCTTCCATCCCACATTACCAACATCCATGATTATACACTTGATCTTAATCAAAAGGCCGAGAAGTGATCCAACATCTATGATTATAACACAAACTTTTTCACTACAAGTATGTGCACTGTGAAATCTTGAATCCGAGATCTGTTTCTCCAATAATTACCTCCTTAACTTCTAATTCACTTATACTAATACTTCAACTATAATAATTCTTTGATGTCATCAAGACCTCCAATCCACTCAACAATACTTTATTCACCATCCAATAACCTCCTTCTGTTTTCAGTTCCCCAAATCCTGGTTGGGCCCAGCTATCACCCTTATCCTCATTTATTTATTTAAACTTTATTTTTTAAATTTACATCCAAATTAGTTAGCATATAGTGCAACAATGATTTCAGGAGTAGATTCCCTAATGCCCCCTACCCATTTAGCCCATTCCCCCTCCCACAACCCCTCCAGTAACCCTCTGTTTGTTCTCCATATTTATGAGTCTCTTCTGTTTTGTCCCCCTCCCTGTTTTTATACTGTTTTTGCTTCCCTTCCCTTATGTTCATCTGTTGTGTCTTAAAGTCCTCATATGAGTGAAGTCATATGATATTTGTCTTTCTCTGACTAATTTCGCTTAGCATAATACCCTCTAGTTCCATCCACGTAGTTGCAAATGGCAAGATTTCATTCTTTTTGATTGCCGAGTAATACTCCATTGTGTGTGTGTGTGTGTGTGTGTGTGTGTGTGTGTATCACATCTTCTTTATCCATGCATCCATCGATGGACATTTGGGCTCTTTCCATACTTTGGCTATTGTTGATAGTGCTGCTATAAACATGGGGGTGCATGTGTCCCTTTGAAACAGCACACCTGTATCCCTTGGATAAATACCTATAGTGCAATTGCTGGGTCATAGGGTGGTTCTATTTTTAGTTTTTTGAGGAATCTCCATACTGTTTTCTAGAGTGGCTGCACCAGCTTACATTTCTACTAGCAATGCAAAAGAGATCCTCTTTCTCTGCATCCTCACCAACATCTGTTGTTGCCTGAGTTGTTAACATTAGCCATTCTGACACGTGTGAGGTGGTATGTCATTGTGGTTTTGATTTGTATTTCCCTGATGATGACTGATGTTGAGCATTTTTTCATGGTCTTCTTTGGAGAAGTGTCTATTCATGTCTTTTTTTTTTTTTTTTTCCTATTCATGTCTTTTACCCATTTCTTCATTGGATTATTTGGTTTTTGGGTGTTGAGTTTGAGAAGTTCTTTATAGATTTTGGATATTAACCCTTTATCCAATATGTCATTTGCAAATATCTTCTCCCATTCTGTAAGTTGCCTTTTAGTTTTGCTGATTGTTCCATTGCTGTTCAGAAGCTTTTTATTTTGATGAGGTTCCAATAGTTCATTTTTGCTTTTGTTTCCCTTTCCTCTGGAGATGTGTTGAGTAAGAAGTTGCTGCTGCCAAGATCAAAGAGGTTTTTGCCTGTTTTCTCCTCAAGGATTTTGATGGCTTCCTGTCTTACACTTAGGTCTTTCATCCATTTTGAATTTATTTTTGTGTATGGTGTAAGAAAGTGGTCTAGGTTCATTCTTCTGCATGTTGCTGTCCAGTTTTCCCAGCACCGCTTGCTGAAGAGACTGTCTTTATTCCACTAGATATTCCTTCCTGCTTTGTCAAAGATTAGTTGGCCATGTTTCTGGGTAGCCTTATCCTCATTTAATCTAGTATAGCCAAAAGTTGCTGGAGAAAACCACTGGGCTCATGGGCTCTATTTTATTTTATTAAAAAAAATTTTTTTTTAATGCTTATTTATTTTTGGGAGAGACAGAGCATGAGCAGGGCAGGGGGAGGGGCAGAGAGAGAGACACACACAGAATCCGAAGCAGGCTCCAGGCTCTGAGCTGTCAGCACAGAGCCGGACGCGGGGCTCAAACTCACAAACCGTGAGATCATGACCTGAGCCGAAGTTGGATGCTTAACTCACTGAGCCACCCAGGCACCCCTCATGGACTCTATTTTAAATTAATGACCACAAAACTCTAATGGGCACTCAATTTGGCTAGAAGTCCTACTTACATTTCCCTAGTAAATTTTATTCCTATCCTGCAAGTTGAGTTTCACAGTATTTTCTTTTTACCCACTACCTCAGCTGATCACCTGACATGTTTTCCTGAGAAAATACAACCAATCAGATAAGCTGGCCCCATATTCTCACCATCAAAACTGCTTAGAAGAAAAAAAGTACCTCTGCTTCCAAAGGCTCCTCTGCTTATGCTCTGGATTCCCTATAGGCTTCATTTCAGCTCTTCCTCTTTCTCTTCTGTATTTTCTACTTTGCTTAGGATAATTCTTTTTTTTTTTTTAATGTTTATTTATTTTCGACAGAGAGAGAGACGGAGTGCGAGCAGGGAAGGGGCAGAGAGAGAGGGAGACACAAAGAATCCGAAGCATCTCCAGGCTCTGAGCTGTCAGCACAGAGCCTGACGCGGGGCTCAAACTCACGGACCATGAGATCATGACCTGAACCAAAGTCGGCAGCTTCACTGACTGAGCCACCCAGGCGTGCCTCTTTAGAATAATTCTTATCAGATTCTAATCTCATTAGGAATGCTCTAGCTCTCTTACCCTTGAGCCCACACTCTCTCCTAGCTACCATCTATATTTCTCTGACACCTTCATGAAAAAAATTTTTAAAAGTGTTATATACATTTGTTATCTCTATTTTACCTTATATCCCGTAACCCTAATTAGGTTTCCAAGCTCACTGAAACTGGGGAATAGGTCCCCAAAGACTTTCTTCATGTTGCCAAATCTGATGGATTCTTCACTGTTTTCAGCTTTACCTCTTCAGAAGACTAGACTTGGGTTACCACTTACTTTTTGGTCTTTATGACACCATGCTCTCCTGGTTTTCCTTCTACCTTTCTGTCTCCTCCTCAGTGTCTATTTCTGGCTCCACGTCTTCCACTCAATGCTCAGTCCTGGACTCTCTTCTTTTCTCTTTCTATGTTCTCTCCCTAAGTGATCTTATATATATTATATCCTGTAGCTTTAAATATTACCAAAACCCTGTTGACTCCTAATTTGGTATCTAACATTTCATCTTGGTTATCTAATTGGCATCTGCAACTTAACTTGATTCCCCCCAAAACCTGAGAGTTATTCTTGACTTCTCTTTTACCTTGTCCCATCAATCTACTCCATTAAGTAAGTCCATTGAGTCTCTCTCCCAGCCTCCTATCCAAACCTCTTTCACTCCTTACATGGACTATTAAAACTGCCTCCTAAGTAGTCTCCCTGCTTCTATTTTTGCCTTCAAAAATCTGTTCTCAAAAAAAAAAAAAAAATCCATTCTCATACAAGGTGATCTTTAATAAGTAATTCAGTTCATGTCACTTACATGCTAAGCTCTTCAACAGTTCCCTATGACACTTAAAATTTAAAACCCCTCTTAACCAGGGCCTATAAGACCCTATGTCATGTAGTCCCCATTTATTTTTTCCACTTTTTTCCCCCTTCCTCGCTTTGCTCCAACCATACTGGGCTTCATTCTGTTCCATCAACTTGCCAAGTTCTCTCTTCGAGGCCTTTGCTCTGACATTCCCTCTGCTTGGGATGCTTTTTCTCCTAATCATTTTGTGATTAGCTCTGTCTTATAATTCAAAGTTAATCTTAAATATCATTGCCTCAGAGAGGTTCTCTCCATCTAAAGCAGCCCTCCTCACCTCTACAAAGTTACTTTGTAGTTTATTACCCTATTCATTTCCATAGCAGTTGTCTCATTCAAATTATATTCTTTATTTGTTTACTGTCTCTGGCATGTAAGTTCCTTAAGGGCAGGTAACTTGTCTTTCCTGTCACTTCTATTTCCCCAGCATTTACAACAGTTTTTGACATATTGAAGGCACTCAATAAATATTTGTTACATAAAAGGATGAAGCAATTGAATTATTAACTGTATTTGTATTTAGGTAATAGTGACAAATGCTAACAGAGGCTGACAACTCAAAAATGTGCATTTTGTTGGCAGAACATCATTCTGAGCTTTGTTTGGAAGTGAATCACCCAAATTAGAAAGGTTTGCTGTTATGAACTAATCATACACTATATACTGTTCTGGTGGTATATGGTGTCCCTTTAACAATAAGTAGCTAATTGCTTGTTTGATAATTCTTTTTCTTTTTTAATTTTTTAAAACATTTATTTACTTTTGAGAGAAAGAGAGAGAGACAGAGCCTGAGCAGGGGAGGGGCAGAGAGAGAGGGAGACAGAGAATCTGAAGCAAGCTCCAGGCTCTGAGCTGTCAGCACAGAGACCGATGCAGGGCTCAGACTCATGAACCATGAGATCATGGCCTGAGCCGAGGTCAGAGGCCTTACTGACTGAGCACCCAGGCGCTCCTGTTTGATAATTCTTATATGAAATTCATTAAAAAAGTAGTATTTTTACTTTTATCATATTAATTAGAAAGCTATTTAATAGAGTTATACTGTTTTTCTTTTTTGAGTGAGAGTGCACATGAGTGGGGGAAGGGAGAGGGAGAGTGAGAATCTTAAATTCTATTTTTAATTTAATTTTATATAAAAAATGTTTATTTATTTTGAGAAAGAGACAGAGCAAGAGCGAGCATGCATGCATGGGAGGGAGGGGCAGACAGAATCTCAAGCAGGCTCTGCACTGTCAGCATAGAGCCCAACAAAGGGCTCGATCCCAGGAACCACGAAATCATGGCCCAAGCCGAAGTCTAGGGTCAGATGCTTAACCAACTGAGCCACCCAGGCACCAGAGTTATACTGTTTTTCAGAAAGCCTCTAAGATAGGTGAATAGCTTTAGGCTGGTTTTCATTCTTTCCACTTAGCTGACAGTTCTACATCTTGATGTCAAGGTCCTTAAACACTTTATCTGAATGAATGTACTGTTTGAATTTAGGCCCAGATATTCTGCCTCTCAACCTTGGATTTTTTTAAAAAGATTTTTTTTCTGTTGTTACCAAATTACAGTTTTTATTTTAAAGGAACAAAATGGAAAAAGAATACATTTTATCATATAAAAGAGTTATCTATGTACCTAAAAACATTCTTCTCCTTTCAGAAGTTTATTGTATTTATAAAACACTATTCTTCCAAGACTCTTAGATTATGATTAGCTAAAATAACAGAAGAATTCTATCAATAGTAACAATTCTCACATCAATCTATCCAATAGGGTTCCATTACATATATCAGGCTCTTTATAACATGAAGTTCCAATAGAAAAAATATACAAGAATATAATTTCTAACAACGTAGACTTTGTGTATATTTCAAATTTCAGGTTGGTCTAAGTAAGTTGTTCTGGAGTTTTGTTTTTATTAAAACTAACAAACCACTGGATTAAAACTGCTTCCTTCAGTTAATACCCCCAAAGCAAGCCATCCTTTTCTTCTATGTAACAAATGGCCTTTGCTAATTAGATCTGTTTGTATGCTGGCCACATGTGGCAAAGTCCAGTCCTCCCCCAAAATAGTAACAACCTGCTCTGGATGGCAATCAAGTCACAAATCTATTTTTGGCTTTAATGTTTGAAAGTCCAAATGTGAAATGCCATGGAACTGAACCTTAAATGGCATAAGTGAAGTCATCTGATATGAAAGGACAGAATACAAGTATTTGGGGTACTCTAAAACACCTGTTTCTTTGTTCCGAAAGAAATAATGTTTCAGGCCTAGCAAGTGAATTTATAGCTAACTTGGACACACATAAAACCAAAATGAATCTCAGAACTGAAACAACAAGGGAGGAGGAGTGGCACAATATAATCTTAATTGTAGTCTCTTACATCACTCTACATTTCCTATTTTCTTAGTGTTTATGGTCTTTATTATGAATATCTTGGTTGTCTTACCTGTCTCTGAGTGTGTTGGGGCCTAGATAAGGGTACAGGTTTTCCTTAAGCTTTCCTTTGATGAGATGGTCCAGGGTCTCATGTAGGAAAGGTTGATGTTGAGTATACACATTTTCTACTCCCTAAGACAGGGAAAGATGGTTCTTATATCATTTTTGGGAAATGTGTAATATAAGAGTTAATAATACTCATCAGAAAAGGACATGCATTCAATAGGTTTTTCATGGGATAGATTCAAATAGGAATTTTAGAAGAATGCTATGGTTAAATCATTAAAAAATTTCTTTTCATCAATCAGAAATGTTCCAATCTCATAAAAATACTGTAATTTAAACCTAGCTATTAAAGAAGAATTTAAAAAATGGAATGGCTTAAATCCTTTATCATCTCTTCAGTGATTCTCATCCTTTTGTGAAAATGTTATATGACAGGTAGAGCAAATAAAAGGAAAACACATTTTCCTTTCTAGAAACACTCAGGAAAACGGAAACATTTCAGGAAACCTAAGAAAGGCTTGCAGATTAAAACTAATTTGTTACCAAAAAAAAAAAAAAAAAAAAAACTAATTTGTTACCATCTTAAGAAAATGGTTTAGTATTTTTAAAAGATCTACAATTGTTTCCTTTATCTTTAACTTCGTTCAAAGAAAAGATACCAAACAAACCTTGAATTATAAACAAATGGAGTAAAATGGCCATGACTAACAGAACTGTCTGTCTTTTTACTCTTGGGTATTTCCTAGAAATATTTCGTTATTCCCTATTTGGCTGTTTGGTCCAATGCTGATGCTGCTCCAATATAGAAAGTATTTGAAGAAAAGGCTTTCAGGAGGATGTCTGCTTTAATTTCATTAAATTGACACAGTACTAAGTCAGCAACAATCCTGAAGTTGCTTTGAAGATTGTATTTATTCGCTCTCAGCTGTAGGGGCTTCAACGGTTTCTCCTTTAGGAAAGCCCAGAGGACATGCCATACCTTCAATCCTTTGAGGAACTGTTTGGTAATAGCCACAGCGTCTTTGGGGCTGAAGAGGTCACTTCCTCTAACCCGTTTACCGCCATATTCAACTATTGCAGACACAAGCTATAAGGAGAAAAAAGAGAAACTATCTCTTACTGCTTGGGGATGAGGAGACCCATTTCATAAGAAAATATCTTTATTAAGGAAATGAGGACATGAGAGGACAGAATTATACATTTTTGTTAAGTAAAACAGTATAATTCTCCTCTGTCAGAGCTAAGAATGTTATTACCTATTTGGTGGGATTAACATACAGATTTGGTTACCTTTCGATACTTTTCAGAAACACCTTTATTCCTGAGGTCCATCATTAGTCCTGGCAGGCTGTTGCTGCTGTGTCGCTCATAATGTAGAGCATAAAGCATCACCAGGCGGGCAGCGTCAAACTCTGTCACTTTGGGGTTCTGCAGGAGCCTCTTTACATTCTGAAAAAAGAGAGCTGACATTTATCTCCCCTTCACTTGAGTCAGGTGTAATATCTTAGATCTAATAACTATTGAATGGCATCTGAGTTTATGACTAAGATTACCACTATGGCAATGTACAGGTCTAGGTTCAGCCATTGTTTCAACTACAGAAAATTAAATGCCTTTGCCTAAGATATGAAGCAAATAAGAAAAAAATTCCCACTGTAATTGCTTTAGGACAATAGCGAATTGAACAATGGATGGTTCTTCCTTTCTTTCCTTTGATGAGTTGATCTGTGGTCTCAGGTAGGAAGGGTTGCGGTTTCCTTGCTGAAACAAGGAACACACATTACTTGTACCATTTCAGTCAATACAGCTCACAAAGGAACTGACCCGGTGACTTGAACAAGTATGGCCTAGTGTTAGTGATTGACCAGTGACATGAAGATGAGTAGGGGGACTGGGCTTAATCTCCAAGAAGCATCAGATGAACGCTATGTCTCAATATGGCTTTCAGATATACAAGTATGTAGAGCACGGGATCTTTTTTTTTTTTTTAATTTTTTTTTTCAACGTTTATTTATTTTTGGGACAGAGAGAGACAGAGCATGAACGGGGGAGGGGCAGAGAGAGAGGGAGACACAGAATCGGAAACAGGCTCCAGGCTCTGAGCCATCAGCCCAGAGCCTGACGCGGGGCTCGAACTCACGGACCGCGAGATCGTGACCTGGCTGAAGTCGGACGCTTAACCGACTGCGCCACCCGGGCGCCCCGAGCACGGGATCTTTAAACGGAACACTTAGGATTTTAAGAGGGCAGGTACTGACAGCAAAGGGAGCTCAACAAAGTCATTTAGGTTTTGCTGATGCTCACATTAAGGGACTTCCCTATAGTATCTATTTATATTTATTATGCAGCAGAATAAGTTAATCCAGGCCGATAAATACTTTGTGATCTCCCTCTAAGCATAAGGCACTATGCCAGGCACTGGAGGGGATACAGAGATGAGCTAGACCCAGTTTCTGTCCTCAGTGAGTTCAGACAAGGAGGTGGAGGGGAATGAAACACTTATAGCCTATTCTGCTACGGAGCATTTTCTTGAAATGCACCTTAACTCTATGAGATCATTAAAATATGGGAATAGTGTCAGTTTAACACAGAAGGCATATTGCTTTATGGGTAGTTTTTTGAGTGTTTTAATATTAAGAAAGGAATAGGGACAAGTTTCCTCTTTAAAGACACTATGTTAAGAAAAGGATGTAAATCCTACACAAGTGTTTTCTGCAAGAAGTAGCTGGTTTGTAGCTTTAAGACTGCTGTACATTCCACTGTATTAAGCTATCTGGGGAAAGGGCAAGCGCAAATGAAAAGGATGCAAAGATATTTCTCTGAGTTAAAAAGCAAACAAAACAACAGCCCCAAACTGACAGATATCCTCATATTATATTTTTAATTTTGGTTCAACTAGTTTGTATGAGAAACAAAAGTTTTTGTAACCTTACATCGTGAAGACTAAATCATGAACCCCAGGAATAAGGAAAGCTACAAAGGATGGGCTGAGTGTATTTATAGGTGCAAATGCCTGTGGAGATTTAATCGTGCTAATATTTTTATTAGGATTGTTATTGTTTTTATTAGGGCTTTGATTACAAAGTTATATAGATTTTTTTAGTTATGCAGATTTTAAGTGACCTGCTTATAACCCTATTTTCCCAGAACACTTGGTTATTTTTATTTTTTTAAGTTTATTTTTGAGAGAGAGAGAGAGAGAGAGAAAGTGTGAGTAGGGGAGGGACAGAGTGAGAGGAGAGAGGGAATCCGAAGCAGGTTCTGTGCTGGCAGTGCAGAGCCTGATGTGGGGCTTGATCCCATGAACTGTGAGATCATGATCTGAACCAAAATCAAGTGTTGGACACTTAACTGACTGAGCCGCTCAGGTGCCCCAACTGGTTTATTTTTAGTACATGATTTTGCACAGTGGGAGGTTTTTCTGTTATAATACAGAAACAGATATAAAAAGCAAAACAAGAAACAGAAACTGAGAATCAGCGCAATGGGGGGGGGGGGGAAGGGGACACAAAGTGACGAAAAGTACATCTGCTTGCTGAGAAATCAAGAAAGACTTCATGAAGGAGGTGACATTTGCCAAAGGCCTTAAACAATCAGTAAGTGTTGGAATTAGTCTGAGAGACTAAAAGAGGAGATGCTCTTAATGGGAATAAGGAAATCAGAGAAAGAAATGGGTTGGGTTGAAAATCTGGCAAAAGCCTTGATGGGCACTGGGTTCTGAGGACATAGCAACATCCAAATGGAACTTTACAACTTATGAGATGCTTTCACATACCTTATCTTTTTAATACTTCACAACAACCAGGTCTAATGTTTAAGAACTCTTCTGTTCACACCAAAGAGGGACTGTGATGACACGGGGGATCTCCCAGGTGTCTCCCAAGTAGAATGTTCTCTGGGGAGGATACCTATTGTTGCTTTTCTGTGTGAAGATTTCACTAGCCTCATCTTCAAGGGATCAAAAGGGAAGAAATTTCTCTTCTGTAGACTTAAACCCTGCAGCCATAAGAATTTCCTTGTTTTTTTTTTTTTCTTTTGTGGTACCCTTTCCAGAGCTGTCACAGAATACAGACTACTTAGAATATCTGTTCAAATTTGCCACTAGTTTCTACCATACTACGAAGACATTTCAGAGTACAAATTACCATCAAGTAAGAATAGCCAATTTCATATGTATCTCAATCAACTTAGCATAAGCTTAAAACATCCATCTGCGATCTCTGTTGTCACTTTTCTCATAGGCCAATGTTTCACTCTGTGCCCTTGCAGTCACTGTCTTTTTATCTTAAATCTTCTTAATTTATATACCCTTCAGCAAATCTGAGACACTCAAGTAACTATAAAACCACAGAACTGGTACGGGACAGAGACTGCAGCAATCAGCCTATACCCTTCCCACTTGCTCCCTTTCTAATTACTTTCACTTGCATCCTGACTCCTGGCTCTTTCCCATTAAAGAATCCACTTCTCTTCCCTGAGATCTGGTGCTGGTATTTAGAGTTCCTGGCTTGACTCTTAGTTCTCCCTTGAGGACATGGACCAGAATCCGATGCAGGATGACTTGAGTAGACTACTTTGTTTACTTTTGAGCCCTTAGGATGCAACCCATGACTCAGGTCAGTGTTCCAGCTAGACTTATCTATTTCCTCATGAGAAGAAACCTGTAGGTACAAGCTCTTTCCTCCCTTTCAGCTGTGTAAGTCCTTGAAGAAGCAGGGCCTTTTTGTCTGCCTGGATCCCAGGTTACCCTTTGACTTAATTTTGAACTATTTCACTCATGGCTACTTGACTCATCAACTTGACTGACAGTGGCATACACTATACTGAGATTCCAGGGTACTAACCAGAGAAGAGGAGAAAACATTCTGAGAGACTTCTAATTACATAGAAGGTTATCTGCTACATGGTGGTATTTATATGCTGGAAATACAAGTGAATTACATAATGAACTTCTGGTTTCTCTTTTCTTATTAAATTTTCCATAAGTCTTGAGACTTTCAAGAGAGAAAAGTATACATCACATAATAACAATGGCTGAGTAACGAGAGAAACAGAAAACTATTGTCCCCTTAAGAAGACAGGATTCAAACATAAAATTCACTGAATTCTAACATTCATACAGGTTTAATGAAGGAATAGGAAAAGAAAAGCAAAAGCACTATCTCTGAAGGTCAAGTTTCAAAAAGTAGCTAATGTTCACTCAAAAAAAATCAATTAAAAAACAATTCTTCTTTTCTGATATTTAAAGATCCTTCCCATTGTTTGGGGCTACTTTTCCATTTTCTTCCACCAAAACTAGGATGACATAACACAACAAGAAAAGTTTTTTATAATGACATAGCTACATGTTAAACCACTGTACAAATCACAGATGAAGTCAACAACTAAAAATAGTCCTTAATTTCTGCTTCAATTTAACCGAAAGAGTAAGAACTCTACCTTGTTATCTCTTTTTTCATCTTAAATCTACTCAATTTCTATACTTTTCAGCAAATCTGAGATACTCAAGTAACTATAAAACTACAAAACTGTAGTAAAATTGTCAATGAATACCATTATAAGCCAGCAGATTAGAATGGCAAGATGAAATTGGCAGAAGCCTTCAACAAGCTGATATGATAAAAAAAAAAAAAAATGAGTCTAATCTGTTTGAGAGAACAGTGTTGTGGGACTATAAAGAACTTATCCAGGAAAAATGATAGAAAGTAGGCAGGACCCAATTCCAGTGATTGGTAATACATCTGAGTCAGTATTCTTTTTCTTAATATCTAGTCAATATAAAAATTAGCTTTTGCTGTTCCACACTGTTTCTGAAACACTAGTTAAATGTTGGTTTATACAGAAAAAGATCATTTTATTCTTAATTGGTGAAAGTAAAATTGTCACCTCAAGGTGTCCCAAACAATTTTCTTATGATTTTAATGAGAAGCAGAAAAACCCTTCTGCAATCAGGGAGAGATCTGAGGTGATGAGTAGACTAGAAAACATGTCCTGGATACCACAAAGAAAATAGAATGTGTCATCAGATAATAATACTGATAATCATGACAGTTACTACTTACTAAATGTTGTAAGTACCAAGTACAATATTAAGTGCTTTATATGTACTAGCTCACTGAACCCTCAGAAAAATCTTTAAAGTAAGCACTGTGATTTTTTCCTCAGTTTACAGACAAAAAGACTAAGCCTTAGAGTGGTTATCATTTTCAAACCCAAGCCATCAAAGTCCTAAGCTCTTAGCCACTACTCTATACTGCTTCAAACAGAACTGTCCTCTTCATATTTCTAACAAGCATTTATTGAGTCTTTATACCAGTAATAGGATGATTTGAGATCTCTTACCCAAGGTCAGGAAAGAAGGATATAAAATAGTTCCTCCTTCTTTTTTTTTTTTTTTTAATTTTTTTAACGTTTATTTCTTATGGAGAGATAGACACAGGGCACAAGCAGGGGAGGGGTAGAGAGAGGGGGAGACATAGAATTCGTAGTAGGTACCAGGCTCTGAGCTGTCAGCACAGAGCCCGACGTGGGTCTTGATCTCACAAACTGCAAGATCATGACCCAAGCCAAAGTTGGTCGCCCAACCAATTGAGCCATCCAGGTGCCCTGAGTAGTTCCTCCTTCTAAATGAAAGCTATGATATGAGACATGGAGTTGGAGGACTGCTTACTTTCTGAAGATGTTTCTCTTCATGGCATGAAAATAAATCTTCCTCACTAATCAAATGAGTCCTTACTGAGGCTATGGATATGTTTCAATGATGTACATTACGTTTGGTTCCAGTGAAAATTCTTCTAAATCAAATTTTTGTTAGCCTGTAGGATAACTGGTTAGAAGTGGAAGCAATTTATAGATTAATTTTTAGCAATATATGAACTTTTTTCCTTCACTATGATATAGTTACTATTCAATAAAGAAAACCCCATTCTACTCAAAAACCTCAATTCATTGCTTCATGATGTATTATCGTCCAAGGTCAAGCCAAGGAATGCTATAACCCATCTAGGGGTCAGGCCCCTGGCATCTACTCATTACCAAACAAAAGCTCCCTTCATAGACTATTTAAATCATGTTGCCAAAGAAATCTTTTATGGTGGAGGAGTCCAAATCAATTGCTCACTGTAAAACCCTAACAACATGGGCAAGAAAACCTTCAAAGGATAACTTTTTAAGATATAAAGTGGACCACAAATGGAATTCATATTTTAAAGTATCTATTTTTATCTCTTAAAGTGAACAAGAAATAAGATTTCAGGCAAGGAATTATAGTAACCCTGTCCAACTGCTTTCCATATGGTAGAGAGATACAAATAAAGATACTAAAACTGGCTAGTGATTAAGTTTGGTTCTATTGTTTCAAAGAGAAAAATAAAATGATAAAGAAACAGAAGGAAATTTATTTATTAATTTTTTTTTTAATTTGAGAGAGAGCATGCATGAGTGGGGGGAGGGGCAGAGGGGAAAGGGGGGAGAGAGAGAGAGAAAGAAAGAAAGAGAAAGAGAGAGAGAGAGAGAGAGAGAGAGAGAGAGAGAGAGAGAGAGAATGTTAAGCAGGCTCCATGCTCAGCATGGAATCCAACACTGGGCTCAATCCCATGACCCTAGCTGAAGTCAAGATCATGAAGTCAAGATCATGACCTGAGCTGAAGTCAAGAGTTGGACACTCAACCAATTGAGCTACTCAGGTGCCCCAAGAAACAGAAGGAAATTTAAATTTAATTACAGGACAAAATTTTGTTTTTATTTAATGAGAGAAGAAAATTCATTTTATTGAGAAAAATAAAAAGTTTTCATAGGAATACTTCTATTAGAACCACAAAACAATTGTGAAGTATTATTAGTAGTATTGCTTAAAGTAAAGAAGTTGGTCAAGTTAAATAGATTGTGATACATCTTTATGAAGGAATACTGTTCAGTGATTAAAAAGAGAATGAGGGGAGCCTGGGTGGCTCAGTCGGTTGGGCAGCCGACTTTGGCTCAGGTCATGATCTAGCGGTCCGTGGGTTCGAGCCCCGCATTGGGCTCTGTGCTGACAGCTCAGAGCCTGGAACCTGTTTCGGATTCTGTGTCTCCCTCTCTCTGACCCTCCCCCGTTCATGCTCTGTCTCTCTCTGTCTCAAAAATAAATAAACGTTAAAAAAAATTTTTTTTTAAATAAATAAATAAAAAGAGAATGAGTCTCCGAGATATGTGGCTAAGTGAAAAAATAAAATGCAAAACTATGTGTACAGTATGATATCATTTGAATTTAACAAAGAGAGAGATACACTCACTCATGCAGACTTGCATCCACAGAACAACTGTAAGGGTGTATGTGAGGCTGGTAACTGACTCAGTTTTTACTATACTCCTTTTGGTGAACCAAGTACTTATATTATCTATTTAAGAATTAGAATTTAATACAATTTAAAAAATAATAAAGACAGCCTAAAAGTTCTTTGAAAAGATTTAAGGGATAAAATTCAAAGTGATGACGGAAGTAGTTTTCATAAATATAAAGCAAATAGCATCATTATGATTTTCAAAATGATGGTGTTTTCAGAGGAAATCTTAATAAACACTAAAAAGTAACAACTATAAATCCCAGTAAAGACTTTGCTATAACTAAAGCAACCACAGGTGGATGGATTTCTTTGTTCTGGTTGTACAATATGTTTAAAACATGCTTAGAGAAGAAGAAACAACATTTACAAAGCACCTATCATATGTGAAGGATTTTGCATATCTCACTGAATCCTGGTACAAATCTAAAAGTTTCAAATCTTTATCCCTGAGGCTTGGGAAAAATAAGTAATTTCCTCAAAAAAAAACCTCTGGTATGTAGAGACAGAATAAAAGCCAGGATGGTCTGGCTCCAAAGCCTGTGTTGTTTCCATTATACCACACTGGCTTTATTTTATAAAGTTGAATTGCAGCCGGGAAAGAGAGAGACTAAGTTATAGAATACAGGGCCCTATAAATAAGGAAATGTACTTCTTATGGGGAGTGCCTTAGAAATGGCCATCTCCCTAAGGACTCTCATTCCCAAGTGACTTATTGCCAGTGATACCACATTGTCATTTCTCAGGAGCCTTGGAATTATTGGATTAGTTCTGTCTTGTTATCCTTATATCCAATCTGTCGCTAAATTGTTGTTTTGTCCCTTTGAATTGTCTCTCAGATTTGCCCTTACTGTACATTTTTAGTACTATCACTATGAGTCTACCAGCCTAACTTCAGTTGTTTTTTTTTTTTTTTTTTTTTACCTCCAAAGCATCCTTACTAGATTAAATTTCCTAAAATACTGCTTTCATCATATCGACTTTCTACAAATGGCCCCACAATGGATGTCTTTGCTTATCTCAGCAAGTGCAAATTCCTCTTACAGGCTTCTTCATAAACTGGTTCCTGTGTACCAATCCAATTTTATCTCCTATTTCTCTTCCACACCCACTCTCACACTGCTTATTACTTTTTTGCATACTTCTGCATCTTTGCTTTTCTGTTAACCCTGAATGAAATCCTCCTCCAGATTCTGTTCATTCTTGATGGTCCATCTTAATATCATCTTCTCTAAGGAACTGTTCTCAATAACCTCAATCTTATAGTCAGCATCACAATTTTGACTTAATTAAATATTACCTTAAAACGCTAAGCGTTTCTTGTGTTTTAGTTTTGTCCCTTCAACAATGCTGCAAATTTCTTAAGGCCAGGGTCTGATTATGTCCCTTTTTTTCTAAAATCCTCTGGTAACTCTCAACATTTTAAGATTAAAGCCCCATCTCCTTTCAGTGGCCATAATTGGGCCCCAGTCTTTCTGGCTTATCTAAGACCACTCCTCATCTTGTACCTTGCACTAGCTACATTGAATTATTCTCTGTTCCCTTAACCCACCCCCCCTCGCCCCCCGCCATCTCCATGCCTGCATTATCTCTGCTAAGAATTTCCCCTCTTGTCTCTGGTTGGTACACTTCTACTCTGTTTGGTGCACTCCTACTTATTTGTCCAGACCCAATCTAATGTCATCTTCTTTAAGAAGCCTCATCCTTAGGGAAAACAGTTGTCCTTCCTCTGTATTTCCATATCCTTTTGTAAATACCTCTAGTATAACAGCACTTATCATATGGTAATTCCTGGTTTAAATTTCCTTCTCCCCTACTATCATGTGAGCTCTTTGAGGAAAAGTATGGTATCTTTTTCCTCTTCGTACCTCTGGATCCTTATAGCACTATGTACACGCAGCAGGCATTCACATGTTTATGGACTGAAGAGCAAGTGTTCAATAATAAAAAACTTAGATAATACATTTTAATATATATTGCATCTTTAAATCTTCCTTACAACATTGTGAGATAAATATCATTTACAGATGAGGAAACTGGCTCAGAAAATAAGCCAACGGCTCCAGGTCACAAAGCCAGTAAGTGGCAAATGGCCAAAATCCAGATCTTCTGATTTTGGTCTAGAATTCTTTCTAGTAGCCTAGGATGCCCTCCTAAATACTCCTTAACTGCCTGAACCCTCTGCTACTGCACATTATTCTTCTCCTGTGGCTCTTGTATCTAAAATCAAACTAATCTGTGTTCTTGTCTCAACTCCTTGTTAGACAATAAATTCCACGTTAGTGAAGAAGGATTACTTTTGCCTTTGTATCTCTTGTTCTGCCTGGCACAGTGCCTTACACACAGTAGGTGCTCATCAAATTGGACTGAATAGATACCTGGAGAGCACTAGAATGGTCATTCTGACAGGCCAGTTCTTGCTCAACTTCTGAAACCTCCAGCAGATTCCGCTCACTGACCAACCGAGACAGCTCTCCAACCACTGTCACATGCTTTGATACCGTCCCAGACATCTTCTTAAACTGTGGGTAATTCTCAACAAAGGCCTGCCATGGGAAAGACATCAATTGAGGGTTCTGTTATTTGACTGAGGATAGACATGTATGAAGAAGGGAAAAAATAAGCAGGAATTGTTCTGCCCAGACTAAGGCATCTACCAATCACATGGTATTTTGTTTATGCTTAAGAAGATAAGAACTGGTATATGTCAATACACTGACTCTTTAAATAGTCCAAATGTGACTGAAGAATGGAAAAAAGTACATGGCTTGTTATGAAGTTTTCACTATACTGTTTCCTAGAGAGAAATAGTACAGAAAATTATTTCAAACCAAACAAATGAATGTAGGCAGAAATCAGACTGAGAATATTCTAGAAATATTGCTTACATGAATAGTTCCAAAGTCTTGCATGTTAGTCATCCATGAACATGTTCAATTTACCTTCATGTCTGCTATTGATTCTAGTTTTTGCTGTTCTTTTGGTTTCTTCTTCTGAAAGTCTTCCATGAGATTCTTTATATTGCTACCAATCTCAGCAAAGTTCAGGTACATATTCTGTGAAAAGGAAGTTGGAAACAGTTCCAGCAATGAGTCTGACTTCCAGATCATTTAAAAGAAGTGAGAAATGGAAACCAATTTGACAATAAATTTCATATTTTGAAAAATAAATAAATAAATTAAAAAAATAAAAGAAGTGAGAAAGAATCCCAAAGACAGAATTGAAAGGCAAGAAAATTCCATTATAATGACCAAATCTGGACACTGGCCAGGACACGGGTGATGAATGCCATTACTATTCTCACAAAGGGCTACAGAAGGGAAGGAAGTAAATAAATCGGGTTCTAATTCTGAGAGTATAAAACTAAATATGTGATTTCTATGGGAAAAAAACTGTTAAAGGGTCAGAATCCAAATCTTCTGCCTTCTCTTGAGATGCAGTTTATCTACAGGATGCCTCAACAACCTTCCCCATGAAATCCCATACCTGTTTTCATTCGAACAAGTCAACACCAGCCTTCTTACATAAAAATAATGAAAAACAACGAAAAAAAATTTTAACCTACATTAGTCAACACCGGCCTTCTTACAGAAAAATAATGAAAAACAATGAAAAAAAATTTTAACCTACATTAGCATAGAATTCATCGTTTTCAGCAGATAGGACCACCTCTCTTAAGTCTTTACTGATCCCCGGCACTCTGGAAAGATCAATCCGATTGTTGTTTATGCCCAGTAGTTCATGGACCATGGCCTGATATGTCCACTAAATGAAGAAGTAGGACAGAAAAATTGGTAACTGGTAAAACATGGAAATAGCAAATGTTCAGGAAAACAAATAAAAACTGGTAACATTCTTAGCAACTAGTCTTCTTTACACAGAGGCTCTTTATTTAGTTCAAGTTTTATTAATACTTTGTGTTATACTAAGCATTAAGACTTACTGTAGTTGGTTAAACTAAAAGTCAAAATACTTTTAGAGTTTACACTTTTGGAAGAGGGGCAGCGAGATTAATATTCCTTATAGAAAGAAAACAAATTAGATCTATCATTAGCTCTACTTTTTGCCCGTGAATTAAGAGTATATTTTTGGCTTCACAGATAGGGCTATATTGGTACTGCAGTTACAAGCTGTACCATTTCCTGTACGCTTCTGTGGTTTTCTGCAGCATGAGAAGTGTGTTCTTGCAGATCTGAGTGGTGCTATATTTATCTTGGGAACACTAATATTATCAGAAAAAAACCTTGTAAGTTGATCAAAACACACATATTCAGAAGCTTGCCTCTGTATCCATTTTATTTCCTATTTTTCCTTAACATGAATTGTGAAGAAGGATTGGTTTCCATTCTTACAAAATGTGAACTTATTTGGCAAAAATGGAAAGGAGAAACTCCAAATTTTGCCTTCTCACCATTTATGGAGAATGGGTTACTTTTAGTCCTAGGTCCTTTAGACAAAACTAAGTATTTTCCAGCCAATTACTCTCTAACTCTAGAATCTAAATGCTAGAAAGATTTATACATTTCATCTTAAGCAATATAGATCTATTAAGAAAGAACTTAAGAGGTTATAAAAGAAGGTGCTTAATTTCCAAAAATATTTGCCAAATGAATCCTTAAAAAAGCAAGTTTCATTGGGGTATGTAAATTCAGTACAACAAAATGTTTATGCTTCCACAGGCAGCATCCTGTGCATGCGTCTACCATTAGCACTTACTCTATAATTAAAATTATCAGTTGGAGCACCTGGGTGGCTCAGTCGGTTAAGTGTCCTGAGCTGTAGGTTAAAGTTGGGCCTATATTGTCAAGGCTCTTAGACACCAAGTTCAGGAGTCTGTATTTAAGCCAGTAGGCAAATGGGAAGCAATGAAGATTTTTGAGTCAAGAGTAAAAAGATCAGAACTGTGCTTTAGGAAAATAATTTAAGGGACGCCTGGGTGGCTCAGTTGGTTAAGCATCCAATTCTTGATTTCGGCTCAGGTCATGATCTTACTGTTTTGTTGGTTCAAGCCCTGCATTGGACTCCGTGCTGGCAGTGTGGAGCCTGCTTGGGATTCTCTCCCTTCCTCTGCCCCTTCCCCACTTGTGCTCGCTAGCGCACATGCTCTCTCTCTACATATAAATAAATAAATAAAGTAATTTAACAACACTGTGGAATATATTAGAGTGGGAAGAAATTAAAAGTGGAGAATCAAGCCCCTTCTGTTTCAGCAATCTTGGAGCCTGTGAAGGCCTGCTGGGAATAGGATTCCTAAAATGACAAATATGCCTGGAAGGCTATGGTCCAATGCCATTTTTGCTGACCATAAGCAGGGTCTCCAGAACCAGAGGGAGCATACAGCTCTTCTTAAAACTGAAGGTGTTTATGCTCAGAATGAAACTGAATTCTTTCTAGGCAAGAGATGTACTTATGTGTACCAAGAAAAGAACAACACAGTGACTCCTGGTGGCGAAACGAAGAAAACCAGAGTAATCTAGGAAAAGGCAGCTCCTATTCAAAGCAAACAGCAGCATGGTTCATGTCAATTCCAAAGCAACCTACCTGCTAAGGCCATTGGACACAGAATCCATGTGATTCTATATCCTCAAGGACTTAAACTTACTGAAAAGTAAATAAATAAAAGTGTATATCTGTTTTCTTATAAAAAAGGAAAATAAGAAATAAGAGTGAGGAATCAAGTAGATGACTATTTCAGTAATCTTATAAAAGATTAAGGGTTTATGACAAGGTGACAGCAGTATGAATGGGAAATTGCAGACAGACACTGGAAAAGTAGAATCTACAGAACCTAGAAGTTGCCTTGATTAGAGGTGAAGGTGGTGGTAGAAAGGGACAGAAAGGATAAAGCAGAAGAAAGAATCGAAGATGACCGTGGTTGATACCAAAATAATAGGAAATACAAGGCAAAAAAAAGAAAAGCTGAAAATAAGGAGGAGAATACATGGATGACATTGTTCATTTCCACATTGGCATTTTGATGAATACCACATGAAATTGTACTTGTATTATGCTAATAAAGGGTTCTGCACCTGGTTTAGCAATGGGGTGATGGCATCATCGCAACGATCTAAAATAAGCAGCAACGGAGGAACCTCAGTCCGCCGGAATTCAAACAGTTCATATTCTTTAGTTATTACTTGCTGTGGATGAGACAGAAAGATGATTTGGTCAACCAATTAGTTACAGACAGAGATGATATAAACATAAAATTAATACATAAAATACACATTTAACAACAGTTCTTTGCATCTTCATAGGCTTTCCAGAAAAGGATTCAAAAGCTTGACAACGTCTGGTAGCATCCTGTTTAAGAGGTTAGTATTTAAAACTCTATTTTACCAATGGCTTAACTGGATCAAAATAGGTTAAATAGCTAGCAAATTTTTTTTGAGTTAAGCCTAAGAATCTCAGCTCTAATTTGTTGCTTTTGGTTTTTTATTACAAATATCTACCTCTTTGCCAGTAAACCTAACATATCACCTCATTGGTTATAGATAAACTATTCCTATAGTTTCTGAAATATGATAAGGAAATGAATGGTCTTTGGAACTGGGGATAGAAAAAGCCATACCTTAACACATTCTGCAAGTCTCTTTGCTGACTCTGATGAAAGCTGATAACGAATCATGGGACACTTCTTCAGAGATAGAAGGAGAGCCGTCAGTCCTTGAGTTGTTCTGGATAGCTGGGCTGGATCCCAATTTCGACCCTTTTTGTTAAAAATATATTATCAGAGAAAATATTTGAATTTTTTCTTACAAGTCCAATTACTTGCTGAATTAACTCCCACCTGATAAACTTATTTTTTTATCCTTTCATTCCATACCTGGCAGCAACCCAAAATATTCAGGGAAAACAAATGTGGATTCACAGCAATGTAATCACCATAAAATTCCTGCAAACGAAGCACAAGATCAGTCATTCGTTTCATAAATTCCAACTGATGATAAAGTAACATTTTCATATGTAATATAATACTATGTGATATAATCAAATTTGAGCAAATGCAGGGGGAGCAATGTGGGGGAATAAAATAATTATAAAATAGTAGCAATAATAATAAATCTTTTAAAAAACAAAAAACAAAGTTGTAGAAGTATAAATATTACATTTCTGGAGACTTCTGTGCACATTTATCAATTAGTAAAATTAAGACACTGCTATAGGATATACAATGTCACACACAGATGAAAAAGAACTTTGCTGTTCAGTGTATTCTTTTTTTTTTTGTTTTTAATCCAGTGTATTCTCATGAGGCAGAACATGATTTAAAATAGGTCATTCTTGGGGCTCCTGGATGGCTGAGTCGGTTGAGTGTCCGACTTTGGCTCACATTATGATCTCACGGCTCGTGGGTTCGAGACCCGCGTTGGGCTCTGTGCTGGCAGCTTGGAGCCTGGAGCTTGCTTTGGATTCTCTGTCTCCCTCTCTGTCTGCCCCTAACCCACTCGCATCCTGTTTCTCTCTCTCTCAAAGATAAACAAACATTAAAAAAAAATTTTTTTAATAAAAAAATAAAAATAAAATAGGTCATTCTTTTTCATTCCTTTACCACCTAGCACATCCTTCTGAAAATCCAAAACTCATTTATTTGCTGCCCTATTCTTCGCTTAGGTGATAAATGTATTCAAACATTTGTGATAAATGTATCCAAGAACACTAAAGCGTTTAAGTAAAAGGTAACATGGTATGTTCTAATGCCACGTATTCTATACCATGCAGAATAAATATTTAGAAGTTACCAAGTTTTAACCTAATGACAAAAGTATGCTTTTTACCTCCCAGACAGAGCAAGATAATCACAAAAAGAACTTTAACAAACCTCACTCACATCCTTTACTTTCTATTCTTTTCCAATCAGACATAGCCCTGTAGATGAACATTCTTATAATGTGGTTCATAAAACTAGAAGATATATCTGACCCTGTCCCCAACCCTATGAAACCCTCCTTATCCATGCAATAGGATCCAATACCAGTGCAATCTCCTTATTTGCACTGATTCCTCTAATTTTGTTTTCCTTCAATTTGATACCTCTTACAAACTTTCTAAATATGAGAATAGTTTGATGCAATGCACATTTATTGTGTCTGATCAACAGCCTCCCTTGAGACAGCACTTTTCTTATTTTAGATGCAAATCTTTAAAAAGGGCCAATAACAAGAGATGTGTTAGAGGACCAATACGTTTACCTGAACCTCAGCCACGACTTCCTGTTCATCAGCTTCAGCTAATGACTTCACATCACTCTTGCTGATCACATTACTGAAATCTGAAACAGACATATGAGTTGTGGCTGATTCAAAGGAGATCACCTCTGCTGCAATTAGACGTAAATGGGCTTGACAGTTAAAGCCTAATGACTAAGTGAAGTTTGGTATACATTGTGGTATATGTCAAAGTCAAACACCTTCAAATTGAAATGAATAGCACAAATATGTTTAAATCCGTAAGTCCATAATAATACTTAAAAAAAAAAAAGACCACTATGTAGGCATTGGAGGATAGCAGGAAGGAAGTCCTTAATATTGAAAATAACAAATAACGGAAAGAAGTGCGTCTTCTTCCCTCAAATACAAACTGTACCACCAGAGAGAAGACGAGGGGAAATTCCTCTTTATGGAAATATTCCAACTAAAAAAACAAAGAAAAAATGATAATGATAGAATTAAAACATCATCATTTTTATCAACCACTAATGAATCAATGATGGACCTGGGCACTGAGCACCAACTGCCGCTGATATCACAGTAAGAGATAATCATTGAAAGCACACAACACTGACTATCAAATATTCTTGCCAAAAAGAAATCAAATCTAAACCTAATTAAGCCTCTATATCCAGGTACCAATTTACAAAACTAGAGGATAGAGAAATATTTTAAACTGCAAAGAATTTGTTAAACTACCCATGGGGATACAATCGCCAAGATGCAGGCTGTCAGAAACTTTAACAGAACAATGTAGTTTCTTCAATAATAAATTGCCCGGGGTGGGGTGGGGTGGGTGGGAAGAGGCGGGGAGAGAGACAGAGAGAGAGAGAGAGAGAGAGAAAGAGGAAGAGAGAGAACATCTAAAGAAGATTAAAGAAACTGAAACAACATATCAACCAATAGATATGTGTGGATCTTACTATGATCCTAATTCAAATACAAAAACAGTGGGGGAAAAATAAGAGAGTTTGAAATTTGAACAATGAATGAGTATTTGAAAACAGGAATCATTTGTCATTATTGGGAATAATAATGGTATCTTTAAAAATGAGTCCTTATCTTTTAGAGATGCACACTGAAATATTTAGGGATGACATATGTCTTAGATCTCCTTCAAAATACCATTGGTGTGGAAGTAGGTGGCAGCACCATAGCTAAAACAAGACAGACTGTGGCAAAGCAATGTTTGAAACTGGGGGATGGGTACACTGGAATTTATTATATTATTGTCTACTTCTGTATATAGTTGAAAATTTCCATAATAGAAATAGTTTTTATTTAAATAAAGGAAGGGAGGAGCCTATCATACAAGATGTTTAGTAGACATAAAAATGCAAAAAATGAAATTATAAAAAAATGAGATGAGGGGTGGCTGGGTGGCTCCATCAGTTAAGCATCCGACTCTTGGGTTTTGGCTCAGGTCATGATCTCATAGTTTGTGAGTTCAAGCCCTGCATCGGGTTCTGTGCTGACAGCAAGGAGACTGCTTGGGATTCCCTCTCTGCCTCTCTCTGCCCCTCCCTCACTCATGTTCTTTCTCTCAAAATAAAAAAAGAACGAGGAGACTAGGCAGTAGATTTATTATTGGTTATTAGTCTTAACTGCTGTATCAAAGAACTCTTTAGAGGAAAAGGGAGCCTTTCATCTTGTGACCTACTCAATTTTTAACTGAGAGACAGCACAAGAGTGACTCCATTAGATGTCTACTTAAATTCAGCAATACAGGGAATCTCTCTCATATACATATATATGTCATTGAGTACAAGTTTCTACACTTTCCTAAGTATCTGGCTTATAGTCACTGTAGAAAACATTTAGCAGTTTCTCTTTTTTTGATTTCTTTTTAATTTTTATTTTTAAATTTCTTTTTTATTTTACTTATTTATTTTTAGTGTTTATTTATTGTTGAGACAGAGAGAGACAGAGCATGAGCCAGGAAGGGGCAGAGAGAGAGGGAGACACAGAATCTGAAGCAGGCTCCAGGCTCTGAGCTGTCAGCACAGAGCCTGATGCAGGGCTCAAACCCATGAACCCATGAGATCGTGACCTGAGCCAAAGTCAGATGCTTAACCGACTGACCTACCCAGGTGCCCCACAAATATTAATTTTTGGTACCATTATTTATTGTTGCATATTGTTGCATATCGTTACATAAAAAGTATGTATATCTTAGAGTATAATCTAAACCCTAAAAAGCCTTCAAGCAAGCTTTAAAATTTCTCAAATGTCCTACATACTGAGAATTAAGTTTTGTCTTTGTTTTGGAAATGGCACCAGATAAACTATACCTACTAATCCTATAAGGATCAATAATGACATCTAGAGGAGAATGGATGTAACTTTCTAAAGCAGAATGTATTACATAAAAAAATAAAAAATCATATAAAATGTATAGTAACTGCAAACCTAATTTATTTCCATGACTGTACCCTCCCCAAACTCCCCCCCACAAATTATGTACATAAGAGGTATCTACTGAATAACTTGTTCTTTCAACCATTACATAAAGTAGCAAGAAGTGTTATGTTTTCATCTGGTATGTAAAATAAATCTTTGCTTTTCCAACACACTCAAGTATATCCTCCCTCCAAGTAATTCAGCTTCTGTGCCTCAGTTCATGAAAGTACAAAATAGGGAATAAGTGTACCCTTTCTTCTTCTTTTTCTTCTTCTTTTTCTTCTTCTTCTTCTTCTTTTTCAGAGGTGGGATGTGAAATTTGGCTACTTACAACTTTTGCCTTGCAAAGAATCTTGAAAGGCAAAGGAAAACTTAAAAAATAATTTTACCTAATCAATGATGAAAAAAGTCACGCTCAGCTTTCTAAAAGAATGTTAGCCATAAGACTTTTAATACTTTGAAAGGACATTAAAAAAATCAGACTTATATAGAGATGGATTCACTTAACTTATTGATGATATGAAGCACCTAACAGGAAAAAACTATCTAGGATACAGTTACATGATTGAATAGGTGAAATAATATACTTACAAATAAAATATATACTGTATTTTGGTCTCCGGAGCTCTTGAATCAGATAATCCACATTCTCCTAGAAAGGAAAAAATAAAGAAACAAATAATATATGAGGAGAACTCATATTTAAGTAAAAAATTAATAAATATCATCCATTGATTTATTTCAGTATCTAGTGAGAATCTACTGTGTGCTGAGGTCTAGATTAAGTGTTTGTATATTGCAGGGGTGAGGGCTGGCAGTGAAAAAGAGATACGTTAAGTATTCAGGAATCAACTATAACATTAACTAGCTGTATTACCTTGGCCAAATTAAGATTTAAAAATATTAAAAACACAGGGATGCCTGGGTAGCTTAGTCGGTTAAGCATCCAACTTCATCTCAGGTCATGATCTCACAGTTTGTGAGTTTGAACCTTGCATCAGGCTCTCTGCCCTCAGCACAAAGCCCGCTTTGGATCCTCTGTCTCCCTCTCTCTCTACCCCTCCCCTGCTCGCGTTCTGTCTCCCAAAAATAAATAAAACATTAAAAAAATATTAAAAACACAAATGTGGAACTACAACATAAAATTGATAGTAATTCTGCAAATTTGCCTCAGGCTGCTGGCCTGTAAATTATTCATCCAATCAAAATTCTTAAAAAAAATTTTTTTTAATGTTTATTTTTGAGAGACAGAGACAGAGACAGAGCATGAGCAGGGGAGGGGTAGACAGAGAGAGAGGGAGACACAGAATCTAAAAGCAGACTCCAGGCTCTGAGCTGTCAGCACAAAGCCCGACGCGGGGCTCAAACCCACAAGCTGTGAGATCATGACCCGAGCTGAAGTCAGGACGTTCAACTGACTAAGCCACCAGGCGCCCCCTAATCAAAATTCTTATATAGACTATCAAAATGTAGCTAATTCTTTAAAAACCAACATTCAAGAGAAAATATACTTAATTGTATTTACTTTGGCTTTTAACTTATTGGGACCTAAGATTGTACAACTGTAATATTTGTGAAGTATTTGCACACAGTAGGCTAAGACTACTATTTAAAAATAAATATGAAATCTAGAAGTAAACATAAGAATTCCAATTACTGGGGCGCCTGGGTGGCGCAGTCGGTTAAGCGTCCGACTTCATCCAGGTCACCATCTCGCGGTCCGGGAGTTCGAGCCCCACGTCGGGCTCTGGGCTGATGGCTCAGAGCCTGGAGCCTGTTTCCGATTCTGTGTCTCCCTCTCTCTCTGCCCCTCCCCCGTTCATGCTCTGTCTCTCTCTGTCCCAAAAATAAATAAACGTTGAAGAATTCCAATTACTTAAGATCATAATGCAGGTTTTTAATCTATTGTCGATAGAAATTTAACTATTAACAAGTTAAATTTCAATATGAATTTAGTCCCCAATCTAGACATGATATAAAATAGTATTGAATGTTTAAAAAATCACACATTTCTTTAAAGAATTAAAAATAACGCAAGCAATGCACATTACTTGTTAAATGGGAAAAAGGTTTTTAAAATTGTCGTTTAGATTAAAAAATACATTGAAAGTTAACTTTATAATTTTAAGGATAAATCATTTTTAGTTTGAGAGAGTATATATATACAGCTGTGAAAGAGGTTTTCTCACGAAAAATCTTAGGAAATGGACTAGATGATCTCTAAGATCCCTCTCAGCACCAAAATTTCAAAAGACCTACAAATGTGAAACAACTAGAAATGACTATAATACAGTATTAAAGCATTCATTCATTCAGGAACTGTTTATTGAGGTCCACTATGTAGCAGGCACTGGAGACATAGCAGTGTGAAAAAACAGATACCACCTCTGTTCTCATGGAGCTTACTGCTGGTAGGTAAGACAGATATTAATCACACAAACCATATGAAACTTAGACTATGACAAGCAATAGGGAGAAGATGGTGCTGTAAGTGCTTGTAAGAGGGGGGTTTGGCTTGGTCAGCAAAACCAGGGAAGACTTTCTGGAAGAAGTGAGTAAGATCCAGGTTGAAAGAAGAGTCTGTTCAAAAGTCCTGTGGCATGACAGAATAAAGTGAACTGAAAGATTAATGTATCTAAGAGCAAAAGGGGGAGTGGTTTGAAATGAGGCTGTACAAATGACAGGAACTAGACCATACAGAACCACAATTGAGGAGTTTTGTGTTTAGCATAAAAACAATGAAAAGTCATTCAAGGATTTCAAGTGGGGATGACATGAGCAGATTTGTATTTCAGAAAGTACATAATATACAAGCATGGTAAAACAGCTCATTGGAGTTGGCGAACATGAATATAAAGAAAATATACAGGGGCGCCTGTATGGCTCAGTCAGTGAAGTGTTTGACTTCAGCTCAGGTCATGATCTCACAGTTCGTGAGTTCAAGCCCCGCGTCAGACTCTGTGCTGACAGCTCGGAGCCTGGAGCCTCCTTCAGATTCTATGTCTCCCTCTCTCTCTGCCCTTCCCCTGCTCACACTCTCTCTCTCTGACTCTCTCTCTCTGAAAAATAAATATTGAAAAAAAAAAAAGGGAAATATACAAAATAAGCCTGGAATAGTACAGGATTTTTACAGGAGGACTCAAGCTAGATTTATATGATGATGGGTGAAGATGGACAGAAGGCTAAAGAACAAATGGAGAATTAGGGGAGGGGAACAAATAGAGAACAGGAATGAGCATGTAGAGGGATGATAAAAAGGCCTAGTTGGCCGTAGTGGAGGAGCAGAGATTGGACACAGGAGGCTGTATACATAAGGGCAGACCAAACCAGCTAAAGGAGGATTTCAAGGACGGAGCTACTAGATATTGATTTAATCATGGAAGTAAAAGTGAGCCATTATACGTTCCTGTGCATAGAGGCAAATAAAATGATACAGACTCAAGATACTGGTGTAGGTATATAAGCGTGCAAGATTAAGTGGCAATGGTGTTCAGTGTAATAGGTATGGAGGTTAATCCAGGAATTAATCCAGGAAGTGATGTGCGTCTCTGGCAGGATAGTGGCTCTGGAAGTGGCTGAGAACCTAAAAGGCATCTTGGAGGAAAAACGGGCTATAAGGAGTGAACTGAGATGTGGAAAGGAGAAAAGTCAAGGTTATAACTCTGATGAAGCCGGTTAAATATGATGCCACAAATGACGATAATACAAATTTATTTTGCCTTCTTAATGCTTTCAGATCATAGTGTTCTGTATTTAGGCAGATGACAGCTCAGTTTATGTAGTACCTTCGTAGGTCGAAGAAAACAAATTGCTTTCAGATGTTTCATGATCTCTCGATTTTGAGAATCAATGCGTTCAAAAAGGTACACTTCTTTCTGAAGAATCTCTGATTGTGTGTATACCATACTCACAATGCCAGTCTGTGAAGAAAAAGAATCAACTAATATTATGCTAGTTAGAAATAATATAAACAAGCAACAATACTTAAGACTTAAAAAATTATTTTTCATTAATACTTAGCTGGATAACTTAAACACTAACATATGTAATAACACTTACTGAGCATCCAAAACATATAGGTAAGGTACCAGGATGAACAACATATTCTCTATGAACACAATCCATACATTTCCAAAACAAAAAATTTTCCCCATCACCTTAGAGAGTTTTTTAGAAAAATAATTCTGTGACCAACAAATAATAACCTGTCATCTCAGCTTGAGCACTAATAGCTTTATTTTAAAAACACAACGCTAAGTGGAAATAAAAGTCTTCCAAGTGCTCTGTCTCACATATTATTTCTTGCCAGAGACATTTAGAAAAGGATTCCTGACTCCAATAAATTGTTCCGGGTTACAAGAAGAAATCTCTGGTAGTAGATGGTAGAGCCATTTAGACCGAAAACCTACTAGACAAGCTTTATACCACCTTTCAGTTCCATCCAGAACTGACCCTCGTTTCAAAACCTTTCAAAAATACTAAATCCTACAGCGGAGTGGGAGTAGCTATCGTAAGGGAGGGAGGGTTCCCTCACAAATACTGAGCAAAGCAAACTCACCGTCTCTTTATCCATGAGAAGTACTTTCATACCCGGACCGCTGTCCTCTATCATTTTGGAAACGTACTGCTTCACAGCAAAAACCACGTTCATGGTAGCGAATTGACAGGTTAGCCCCACAGCCCTTCCCGCCCCCTTTTTTCTGGCTAAATTAACCCCCGGCCTTTTGGCCGGGTCTCGGTGGCTTCCTCCCCGCCCGGCTTCGGCTTCCGGAAGTCCGGGCAACGGCGGTGCTGGGAGTTGTGGTTCCGCTGCGCGGCGCGGGCGATCCAGCCTCCCGGCGGAACGGAAAAACCCCGCTGAGACCCCTGGGCTGCGACGCTCGGCAGTGATTCGCCGCCACCCACCGCCAGCCTAGAGGTGTGTGAGGCCTGGACTCGGACCTGCCGGCCGTGGTTCCGGGGTGCCCCGGCTGCGGCCGCAAGCCTCTCTTGCTGGCTTGGGGAGAGGGTAGCCCCTCGCGTGGTGGAGGAACTTGGCGTAAGGCTGACTTGGAGGCAAGAACAGCAGAGTGTGGCCGTGGTCGCTGTTTGCCACGAATATTTTCCTGGGGGCAGTGAAGGATTAAGGGAAGAGAGATGGCGTAATGCGCCCGGCCGATCGGGAAGGTATTTGCTAAGTAATGGCCGAAGTTCGTCCTCCCCGGCTTCACCGTATCTTTAACAAGACGAGGCCAGTACTCTTGCAAAGTGAGGCCCGACTTGGTTTTCCGAAGAGTGAGGAGCACGTGAAATTGAATATTTGTTGAATGAAAGAACAAAAGGAATGCCCTTGAGGGATGTTTTAGGACAGGCCTCAGATCCTCCCGGAGGGCCTGGAGCTGAGTCGGCCGCGGGGACTGGCAGCACGGGCGAGCGACCCCAGGTTCGGCACCCTGGGGGATTGGACTCTGCGGGCTCCTGCTCGAGCGGGGAGCGAGGGACCTGTGACGCTGACACTGCGGGCAGGAGCCTAGTTAACAGTCAGAAATGGGTAGGGGGTACGTATGCACTAGGGCTACAGCAAAGTGGCGTGGGGATTGTAAGGGAAAACACATTTTGATTTAAGAAACAAAAACTTAGCAGCAAAATGAATCTTAAAGCCATCAACTCCTAAACGTCTGCAATTGTGTTTATACTCCAAAGGTCTTCTCTTTATCATGCCATTTCTCGAAAAGGAGGGAAAATGTTAGTTTTCCCCCCGCACCTTTACTTTGGGGAATTGAAAAATCAGGAAGATAATAAGAAACAACAAGAATCTACAACTATAATTGTTTGTCAATATTTCCATTAAAATAATGACCATTGTTGGGGTCTGTTTAATCAATAGTTTCAACATTACCAAATCAATCATTCTTTCGTTATATTTTAAGAAGGATTCAATTACAACTAGACCCAGAGCACGTTAACATTAATCTGGCTATTAAGATTACTTTATAAAACTTTATATCGGATAATCAAATCCTTTCAGGGAGATGGGAAGCCACTTGAAATATCCTAGATGTTTGTCACTTCTGAAATTGTGAAGAGAATGTGTCTTATTTTCTTTTCAACTTTTCTACCGTGTAAATAAAACTTCCCATTGGGCTTTTATCCATTTTTGAGTTATGTTTTGAAAGAAAAGTTAAAATGAAAATGTGAACTTTAAAGGGATACAAATGAGAAAAATCTAACATATGAAAATTCTATTTATTAATTTAAAATATTACTTAAAAACTTAAATACATTAAATATTTAAAATACATTACAATTTAAAATATAGAAAACAGTGAACCAGTGAAACACCTGCAAATCTTGTAAGTTAATCAATGTTTGAAAATTCACCACTTTCCTGTGTCCCTTGGTTTTTGTTTTTTCTTACCTATAATTTAGACTTCAGTGTAAGATTGTTTTCCATTTTATACATTTTTTTTAGAAGAAACAAGGAAAGTCTTGTCTATGAAATTTGTGCTTTATTAGGCAGTAGTCAATCTGGAGGCAATACATGGCAAGAAACTGCATTCTTTATTTATAGTTGGACAATTCTAACATTTTTAAGGAGATGGAAAATGCCTATTTTGACAAGGCTTAGCGATTCATTCCATTGCCCAGGAAGTTCCATGATATCAGTGGCACTGTTATTTTGTACATTGATAAGATATGGAATGTAAACATTTTGTACCAAAGTTGTGATGTAATTAAAGGATGCTGTGATAGTCCTAAAGTTTGAGAGCCTATTCCCTTTCTGAAGAAAACTACAAAAGCCATTTTAAATGTCTCCAGATTAAGAACTTTGTATCTCTCTCTAAAATTAGGACTGGCACCAATGATAAAGTCCAAACTCTTGCTTTGAGACTCATCCAGGATATACCCAGAGTAATTTGTTTGGTTGTAGGCAAGACACAGCAAATTCAGAAGCCAATATGAAGTGCCTTACTTATTTCTTTGTTTAAATTTACAGTGTAAGTAAACTGTAATAACAAATATTTTCAATAATAAAGGCTTCTCAATTAAAAAATCATGACATTCTTCAATTATGATTGCATTAATTATAAAAGTTTCTAATGTGATTACTTGAAAGTTACTTTTGCTTAGGTCCAAGAAATCAATGCTTTAAGGGTACAAAACAGGAAGTTAAAAAATACTGTATTTACATTTGTACATTTTGTGTAGACTTGTAAATATGTGTGTAAGTGAAATAAACAGGAATGATTACCTGAATAATTACATGTGCTCCAACTTTCTACAAAGTGTAATGTAATGTAATAATAAAATAATATAGAGGTTTAACTACCCATTTGATATTTAATTAAAATCATGTTTTTCCTGCAGAACTCAAAGTTTGATATAAAACAAAGGATATGTAAATAAGCTTCAGTATAATTATAATTAATTGTATGGCTAACTCTTAGTTATCTTAGATTGTTAATTATCTACTATTGTTCTTTGTTGCTGGGTGTTAACATTTCCCCCACAAGCCCTGGATAGGAGAGAAGTAAAGATGAAATTCAGTGAGACTTAGGTATTAGATTTCCTACTTGTTAGCAATTGAAAAAGTATTTGGAGAAAGAATGACAGTATTGCCCAGTGTCAGACAACTAGTCCCTGTGCAGTGTTCTTTAACCTCTAACCATTTTCTCATCTGATAAATGGTAATGATTTACTTTAGGAAATTGTGAGAACTTAATGAAATAATGTGCAGAAAAAAAGTGTCTGGTACATACTAAATGCTCAGTAAGTATCAGCTTTAATTATTTGAAATCAAAAGGTAAACATACCTTTTAGCTTATTTTTTTACATAAGATGTATTTTATTTCCCTTTGACAAGAAAATTTTTAAATGTGGTCAATTTCAGAATTTGTAAATGACAGCTTCCAAATATAATTTCCATAATAAGTTTATCTTGCATTATCATACAGTAATAGAAGTGTTGATGGGAAGAATTGGGCTGCTCTTTCATAATTTGTAAACCGTACAATTTTCACAGAGAGAAAACTTAGGAAAAATATGCTTCAAGTTACTTAGTGATTACCCCACTTCAAATCAAACAGCATTTGTTAAGTTTTTGTCACAGTTGGTAGTTTAGTACTGAACTTTATGGCAGCAAAAACATTGAATTGCTTTAAATCATTAAGTAAAAATTATGTGCACAGAGAGTCCTGTCTGCACATTGAGTAGTTTGCATGGTTTCACCTTTCTGATGGTGATGTTAACTTTGATCACTTGGTTAGTGGTCTCTGCTGGGTTTCTCCACTGTAAAATTATTTTTCTCCTTGTAATTAATAAATATGTGGAAATAGATAAAGGGAATTAAGAGGTAAAAACTTACAGTTATAAATAAGTCATGGAGGGGCGCCTGGGTGGCGCAGTCGGTTAAGCGTCCGACTTCAGCCAGGCCATGATCTCGCGGTCCGTGAGTTCGAGCCCCGCGTCGGGCTCTGGGCTGATGGCTCAGAGCCTGGAGCCTGTTTCCGATTCTGTGTCTCCCTCTCTCTCTGCCCCTCCCCCGTTCATGCTCTGTCTCTCTCTGTCCCAAAAATAAATAAACGTTGAAAAAAAAATTAAAAAAGTCATGGAGATGAAAAGTACAGCATAAAGAATATAGTTCATAATAACGTAATCGTGTACGGTGACAGATGGTGACGACACATTGTTATGAGCATTAGTAATGTAGAGAATTGTCGAATCAATATGTTGTACACCTGAAACTAATATAACATTGTATGTCAGTTATGCTTCGATTAAAAAAATCTAGGGGTGCCTGAGTGGCTCAGTCAATTAAGCGTCCAACTTTGGCTCAGGTCATGATCTGTCTCAGCTGGTGAGATCGAGCCCCGAGCCCCGAGTCAGGCTCCTGCTCTCAGCGCTCTCAGCGCAAAGCCTGCTTCAAATCCCCCACTCTCTCTGCCCCTCCCCTGCTTGCTCTCTCTCAAAGATAAATAAATAAATAAATATAAGTAAATAAATAAATACCTGCGGTTTTAAGCAGACTTCTTAGAAATTCAAATTCAAAATAAAGTCTTTTCATTATCTTTTTATGTTATTTTTTAAACTTTATTTTTTTATTTTATAAAATATGTAAACCTTACATTTCCCCCCAAACTCCTCTTCCTGCCTTCCAAATGTTCTGTCTTCAGGTAAAAAATAAAGTCTTTTTAAAAACATCTATACTTGAAGCAAAAATAAACAAAAATATATGGAGAGATGCCATGATGTGTTGCAAGTGTCCCATTTCTCCTCATACTTGTCATACCTGCTAATTTTAACTGGAATCCATGGACATTCTTGCCTGCAAACATTGGTGTTTACCTGATGGTAATTACTTTCCTCATTTCTTCTACGGTTATTGTTTGGAATTCTGTAAAAAAGAGCTATACTCCCCCCCTCCATTTATTTATTCAATCACTTATTTATGTCAGACTCATGGATATTTAAGAAAATGACTTTTTTTAAAATTTACATCTGAGTTAGCATATAGTGAAACAATGATTTCAGGAGTAGATTGCTTAATGTCCCTTACCCATTTGGCTCATCCCCCCTCCCACAACCCCTCCAGTAACCCTCTGTTCTCCATATTTAAGATTCTCTTATGTTTTGTACCCCTCCCTGTTATTTGTTTTTGTTTTTTAATGTTTATTTATTTTTGAGACAGAGAGAGAGCATGAACGGGGGAGGGTCAGAGAGAAAGGGAGACACAGAATCCGAAACAGGCTCCAGGCTCTGAGCTGTCAGCACAGAGCTCAACGTGGGGCTTGAACTCACCGACCGAGAGATCATGACCTGAGCCGACCTCGGATGCTTAACAGACTAAGCCACCCAGGCGCCCCTCCCTCTCCCTGTTTTTATATTATTTTTGCTTCCCTTCCCTTGTGTTCATCTGCTCTGCATCTTAAAGTCCTCATATGAGTGAAATCATATGATATTTGTCTTTCTCTGACTAATTTCGCTTAGCATAATACCCTCTAGTTCCATCCACATAGTTGCAAATGGAGAAAATTACTTTTAAGTAATAGGAAGGATATATAGAACTTGAGAGTGCAGGCTCTGGAATTGGGCAACCTGGACTCGATTCTGCTGAACACTAGTTGCAGGACTCTGGCAAGTTACATAGCCCCTCCAGGACTCAGTTTCTTCATTTGTAGACAGGAGAAGGTAATACCTACCTTAGGTTGGAGTGAGCAGGAAGTGAGTTAATACGTGCAGTTGTTAGCCTAACTTTAGTTACTTTTTCCTAGCAAATATTTTGCACTGTGTTTACTGTTTATAAATTTCCCCACCTACAAACTGAATATAAAAATACTTGACACACAGGTGGTAACCATGCTTGTGGTGAGCATAGTGTAAGGTACAGACTTGTTGAATCACTGTGTCGTATACCTGAGACTAACGTAATGTATGTCAACGATGCTTCAATTTAAAAAAAAGGGAGAACACCAGAGAAGGAAGAAATGAAGGTGAAATAGCAATAAACAAACAAATACATTGTCATGTGCTTGCTCTCCTGAGATATTATTAAAATTCACAAAACGAATTTAAAAGTGTACTGTTAAGAAGGTGCATAATAAGTTCTTATTTAAAAAAATGATTGAGCCAGAATATTGTAGGGTCTCTTTTATAATCATGATTCTGTTCTTGGATTACACTGGTTAGAAATGTAAATGACCAGGGGTGCTTGGGTGGCTCAGTCAGTTAAGCAGCCTGACTTCGGCTCAGGTCATGATCTCACACTCTGTGAGTTTGAGCCCCGCATCAGGCTCTGTGCTGACAACACAGAGCCTGGAGTCTGCTTTGGATTCTGTGTCTTCCTCTCTCTGCCCCTCTCGCACTCATGCTCTATCTCTCTTGCTCTCAAAAATAAATAAACATAAAAAATTAAAAAAAAAAGTAAATGACCATGAAATGTGATGAAATTATTTAAAAAAAATTTTTTTTAACATTTATTCATTTTTGAGAGACAGAGCTTGAGCAGGGGAGGGGCAGAGGGAGAGGGAGACACAGGATCAGAAGCAGGCTCCAGGCTCTTAGTTGTCAGCCTAGAGCCCGGCGTGAGGCTCAAACCCATGAACTGGGGGATGATGACTTGAGCCAAAGTCAGCCGCTTAACCAACTGAGCCACCCAGATGCCCCGAAATCATTTTCAACATTTTAGATGTTTCAAGACAATAAGCAAGCCATGTGAAGTAAATACCAGAAAATGCATGTTCTTATAAATCCTTAAATTTCATTAGTGGTAAAGGAATTTTAATTATATTTTTTATATTGAAATAATTCCTTTAGAGATGGCTCATTATTGACTTGATCAAGCATTTGATTAGGATTACTTGTTTTTCTTCACTAGAAAGAATATTTGATATTGAAAAAATAAGATAAAAAATATTTTGTTTGCACATCTTTCTATTAGAAACAAATGAAATTTAATGTAGGAGGTTGTTCAAGATTTATTTTTTTTAATGTTTATTTTTTAGAGAGAGAGAGAGACAGACAGAGCTTGAGTGGGGGAGGGGGAGAGACACACACACACACACACACACACACACACACACACATACACAGAATCTGAAGCAGGCTCCAGGCTCTGAGCTGTCTGCACGGATCCAGGCTTGGGTCTCGAACTCAGGAACTGTGAGATCATGACCTGAGCTGAAGTTGTACACTTAACTGACTGAGCCACCAAGGTGCCCCAAGATGTCTCTTAATAATATTAATAAATAAAAGCAAACATCTTTAACGGTGCTTTTACTATGTGCTGAGACCTTTACAAATATCTCAGTCAATTTTTGCAACTTTCCTTTGAGGTATTGTCTAGATATTACAGATAAACTGAGGTTCAGAGAAGTTAAGTAACTTTTCTAAGGTGACACAGCAGCAAATTGAAAGAAATATTTCTTTTTCTGTGGGTATTTTACCATATTTCTTTGTACATGTCCTTTCCGCACATCCTTTTTAGGAAGTGGATTGTCATTTCTTCGAGGAGAGAGGTTGTTTTTTTCCCATCCTTTTCACCTAGTGCAGTCCTATGCACAGAAATTACCCAATAAATATTTCATGTTGGTGATACTCATCACTGGACTAACTTCGACAATGGCATGTTAAATAAAGTGTAGAGTTTTACATGGACAGTCCAAACAAAGAGATCAAGATACTTATCCAGATGATTTATGCCAATAATTTTATTGAATGATACGGAATAAATTCTGGGAAAGATATCATGGGTTTTCTTTTTAAATTCCCAAGTACATTACAAGGATGTAGACTTAACCGTTCTGGCACTCTAATCACAAATGACATGAATTTTGTTTTTTTCTAGCTGCTAGCTGTGATTAAAGAGAATGAACTTCATAAAATTGTTGATCAAGTACTTGAGAAAGCATCAGTTTTCAAAAAGTGTTTAATTTAGCTTTGAATTTTTTCAGTACTCAGACAGAGGGCGCCCTTGGACCACCAAGAAGGTATCAAGAACTAAAGCAGCTTTTCGACATTGCATGATGGCTCACTAAGTAATGGTTACGTGATTGAAGGAAAATATATTGTTTTGGTCAAAATAGATTACGAAGTGCTTTGGTATTGAGTTTCATCTGGTTTTGGCTTTATATCATATTGAAAGATTTGCAAACATTTACCGCTTTCCAATTTTTTCATTTCTTAAGGAACTAGACAAAAGTAATTGCTATAGGGTTCAAATCAACAAGCATTCAATTTGGGAGATTTGTTTAATAAATATAAAGTCATATCTAAATTTGAAGGCTGGAAAAGTGATTACAACTTCTCTTCATGTCTGATTGCAACTGACAGTAAATCTGTCAATATGAATATGTATGTGTTAGGCTATGTGCTGAGTACTTTCTGTGCATTATTCTGATAACAACGCAATGACGTAAGTAGTGCTGTTACCCTCTTTTTGAAAATGAGAAAATTGAAGCCTAGAGAGGTTAAGAAGATTTCCATCAAGAAGTGACAAAACTGGAATTTGAACCTGGAGGTTCACCAGCATCCATACTTACAGCCAGAATACTATATTGCAAACGACAGTTTCCCCTATTCATGGCACAAAATATACAACTAATGGTGAAATTGTTTTTTTTTCCTTTAATTTCCAGTAATTATTGAAAGAATACAGCAACATCGAGACTCACCATGGTTTAATTTAGGAATAATTTTGGGAAATCAGACTCTTTATTTCCTGGTGATATAGTCATTTAAATTCAGATGCTATAGACTGACTCAATTCCTGGGAACACTCAAGTTTGCCATGATAGAATGCAAAGAACACTGAATTGAGAGCCAGGTAATCTGATGTATAGTATATTTTACTACTAATATCTGGGTGAGCTTCAGAAATTATTTTAGGGGTGCCTGGGTGGCTCAGTCAGTTAAGCATCTGACTTACGCTCTGGTCATGATCTCACGGTTTGTGGGTTCAAGCCCTGCATCTGGCTCTGTGCTGACAGTGCAGAGCCTGGAGCCTGCTTCGGATTCTGTGTCTCCCTCTCTCTCTTTGCCCCTCCCCTGCTTGCACTCTGTCTCTCAAAATTGAATAGATGTTAAAAAGAAAAAAAAAAGAAATGATTTTAGCTCATTAGACCTCTGTCTTTCAAATGAGGGGAATCGGCTAGAAAACCTCAGTTCATAAATCTCTGAGTTTTAGATTTTAATGTGGAAATCATCTTCTTTGTTTTATATCTGCATATGGTATTTATCTTGTTCAATTTCTGGGAGCAGTATATTCATATAAATCTAATAATGCTATGCATCTGCCTTAGCACTGGTATGGAGCCACCTACCCCCACCCCCCACGGTGTAAGGCATCTATGGAGGCACTTAGTTCTCAGCACTGGTTACTAGAGGTTTTGTGGAGGGTATTCGTTCTTTCAACCAGCACTTATTGAACACCTACTGTGTGCTAGCTATGGAAATATAGCATTGAGCAAAACAGACAAATTTCCTTATTTTATGAAGTTTACAATCTTAGGACAATCAGACAAAGAAAATACATAAAATTTATGGTAATTAGATGATGATTCTATAGAGGAAAACAAAATGGCTTTATCCAGATGATAACCTTTTTAAAAAAGAGATGGGGAGTATAGGCATGTGTAAGGTTTGTAGTTATACACAGGATGGTCAGAGAATCATTGACTGAAAAGTAGACATCGAGCAAAACCCTGAAGGGGGTGAGAGGAATAACCTAGGTGGTATCTAAGTGAAGAACCTTCCAAATAAAAGGAGGAGCGGTTGCAAAACCCCTGAGGTGGGAATGGCCTGTTGGTCAAAGCGCTAAGTGGACAGTGTAGCTGGAGCTGAGGCGTGGGGGGCAAAGTAGATAATGGGGAACAGTGTGTGCAGGACCCTACTGGGAGGGCACTGATTTTTATTTTGAATGAGCTGTAAGTCACTGGAGAGCTTCACGGAGAGGATTGATGTGGCTGTTGGGTTGGGAATAAACTGCAGAGGGCAAAGGTAGAAAGGGAGACTAGTTAGGAGTATTTACATTAACCCAGGTGAGAGATGGGAGGCCTTAGCCAGGCAGATGGAGAAGGTGGGGGAGGGATTCTAGAGATTGAGGCAGCATTAGCTGAGAGTTTGGATGAAGGATATGTGGCAGGGGAGTCCCAGCAAGATGCCAGGTTTTTAGCCTGAACAACCGGCAGGATGAAGCTGCCGTTAACTGAGGAAAAGCAGCCTTTACCCCTTCCAATCCCGCTGTTACTGCATGACACATATGCCACACACCTAAAATGCTACAATAGCCAAGGTTTAGCTTCTTCCTTTCCCCATCCATCCTGCGCGCTGTAGGAACTAAGAATAGGTTGTTTGGACTGGGGAAAAGCGAAGGCCACATCAATATTCAAAGGTTAAACATACTTTGCATGTATTGTATTTCTGTAATAGGGATGTGCCTTTGTATTTGATTGGTTTTGAAGTTGTTTTTTAAAGTGTATTTATTTATTTATTTAGAGAGCTAGAGGGCAAGCAGGGGAGCAGCAGAGAGGGAGACAGAAGGCCAGGCAGGCTCTGCGATGTCAGCACAGAGCCAGATGCAGGGTTTGAACTCTCCAACTGTAAGATCATGACCTGACCCAAAGTCAAGAGTCAGATGCTCAACCGACTGAGCCACCCAGGTGCCCCTGAAGTTGTTTTCAATGGTTCGATACACTCGGAATAGAACTACAGACATTATTTCCTCTGCTTTATTAAAAATGCTTGTAATGTTAATTATATTACCTTATATTTCTTTGTAATTGATGTTTATATATCCTACCTTCTGTAGGATAAATATAAAGCCTTTTTGTTCACAATTATATATTCTTGAGGACTTGCTGTAGGATTGCAGGAAGTTTAAAAATTGGCAGTGGAGTGGATTTGTATTATTACTCTGATCTTAATGTTGTAACATACTGATTATGCAAGATATATAATTAGTTTGTTTTTGTTATTTAACATGCAGGACTTAACAACACAAACTGGGGATGATATAGGGTACAAGAAGGAAACAAGTAAATCACTATCTGATTAAAACATTTAATTCTAATATTGGCAAAATTCTCTATAAAATTCGCAATGCCTTTTTTTCTCCGTTGCCAAAAATTTCCCTCAACCTTGGTATGTGTCTGCTGAATAGTATTTCTAATTTTAAGAGTTTAGTCTAAAAACAAAGTGTAGGGTGTCTGAGTGGCTCACTCGGTTGATTGAGTGTCCAACTCTTGACTGCAGCTCAGGTCATGATTCCAGGGTTGTGGGATTGAGCTCTGTGTTGGTCTCTGTGCTGAGTATGAAGCCTGCTTAAGAGTCTCTCTCTCCCTCTGCCCCTCTCCCCAGCTTGTGCTCTCTCTTTCTCTAAAATAAAAACAAATAAAGTGTTACCTTTTTTTTCAATGAGAATTTGAAATCTGAATCTAAAAATCCTTATTATCACTGATCCCCTTGGCACTACTAGGTAATTTTTCTGTTAAGGATATTGGCTACAGGGGCGCCTGGGTGGCTGGTTGGTTAAGCTTCCGACTTCAGCTCAGGTCGTGATCTCGAGGTCTGAGAGTTCAAGCCCCGCGTCGGGCTCTGTGCTGATAGCTCAGAGCCTGGAGCCTGCTTCAGATTCTGTGTCTCCCTCTCTGACCCTCCCCTGTTCATGCTCCATCTCTCTCTGTCTCAAAAATAAATAAACATGAAAAAAATTTTTTTAAAGGATATTGGCTACAAAAATACTACATACATATAGTGATATATAATTTATCTATTTTAATACTGAGTTTCCTCCCCCACCAATTTAAAGGCACACAACTGAAGAACCATTTCACAGGTTAATACATCTTGTCTCTCCTTCACATTTTAAACTCTCATTTTTTCACCTTTATGAAGATGGAAAGAGTAGAGGAGTGATTTTATAGACATTGCAATATTGGGTTGTTATAAATAGTTTTCTTTGTCGCATTTCCTTGACTTTCATGTAAGCAATGAATGAGTTTGGTCACTGCACACCTGATTTTGATAAGTTTTGTGTTTTTAACTCTTAGAATGGGTTAGCCATCACATACATGTGCAAAAATATGATCTAACTAAACCTTTAACAACTCTCAAATTTGAAAAAATATAATTGTGTGAGATTTAATTTCTTCAGACCAATTTTTTGTATTTAAAAAAAATTTTTTTAACATTTATTTATTGTTGAGAGACAGAGAAATACAGAGAGTGAGCAGGGCAGGGGCAGAGAGAGCTGGAGACACAGAATCCGAAGCAGCTCCAGGCTCTGAGCTGTCAGCACAGAGCCCGACGCGGGGCTCGAACCCACAGACCGTGAGATCATGACCTGAGCTGAAGTCAGTCGCCCAACCAACTGAACCACCCAGGCGCCCCTCTTCAGACCAATTTTTGTATACATTGTTTTAAATCACCAAATGCACCTGGATCCTTCACTATGAAGAAATGGGTTTCTGGTATCATCTGGAAATGTTATAATGATTATAACTCTCATTGAGCTCATGAACCTAAAATTAGAGAACCTTAAGAATCCTGTAAGTCGGAAGGGAATGTAGAAATTACCTGGTCTGATGTAAAAGTCTCTCTTCATCTCTGGCACAACATCATTCATTATTTGCTTAGATATGTGCAAATAGGAGTGATGTCACTAATTTATAAGAAAGCTATTCCATTTTTGAAGAGTTCAAATTGCTAAAAATCTATTCCTTATATTAGAGCTAAAATCTATCTCTGTCTACTTTTTACCCTTTGCCCTTGTCCTTTAAAAACTACATGAAATAGGGGCGCCTGGGTGGCTCAGTCGGTTAAGCATCCAGCTCTTGATTTTGGCTCAGATCATGATCTCACTGTTCATGGAATGGAGCCCCACATAAGGCTCTGAGCTGACAGTGTGGAACCTGCTTAGGATTCTCTCTCTCCCTCTCTCTCTGCCCCTCCTCTACTCGTGCACACAGCTCTCTCTCTCAAAGTAAATAAATAAACTTAAAAAAATTATAGAAGCTATAGGAAATAAATTAAAAAAAATTTTTAGGTGTGCCTGGGTGGCTCAGTTGGTTAAGCATCCGACTTCAGCTCAGGTCATGATCTCACGGTTTGTGGGTTAGAGCCCTGCGTCGGGCTCTGTGCTGACAGCTCAGAGCCTGGAGCCTGCTTCTAATTCTGTGTCTCCTCTGTCTGTCCCTCCCCTGATCATGCTCTGTCTCTCTCTGTCTCTCAAAAATAAGTAAATGTAAAAAAAAAAATTTTTTTTAATTAAAAAAAATTTTAGTGCAAGCAGGGGAGGGGCAGAGAGAGAGGGAGACACAGAATCCAAAGCAGGCTCCAGGCCCTGAGCTGTCAGCATAGAGCCTGATGAGGGGCTCGAACCCACGAATCACGAGATCATGACCTGAGCCAAAGCCACATGCTTAACTGACTGAGCCACCCAGGCGCCCCTATAGGAAGTAAATTTTAAGCATCTTTCATATCAGTAGCAACTTTCGGGTTCTTCCCACCAACTATTTTTTTCTCTAGCTTTGAACACCTTAGGTTTGTTCAATATTCTTTTTTTTTTTTTTTTAACGTTTATTTTTGAGACAGAGAGAGACAGAGCATGAACGGGGGAGGGTCAGAGAGAGGGAGACACAGAATGTGAAACAGGCTCCAGGCTCTGAGCTGTCAGCACAGAGCCCGACGCGGGGCTCGGACTCACGGACCGCGAGATCGTGACCTGAGCCGAAGTCGGCCGCCTAACCGACTGAGCCACCCAGGCGCCCCTGTTCAATATTCTTTATATGACATGGTTCTTAAGGCCTTCCTACCTAGCTGACATCCTCTGAACTTACTGAAGTTTACCAGGGTATCATGTCAAGCAGTAGTTGTTAAATTTCAGTGTGCTACAATAGATTCACTTGGGATGCTTGTTAAAAATGGAGATTCTGACTCAATAGATCTGAGGTGGGGCTCTGGAAGCTATACTTTTAATTAGCACCCCATGGTCATTCTGATGCAAAAGGCCTCCGAACTTCCCTTTGAGAAATATTATTTCAAAATGTAATACTAACATCTCTGAATTCCTTCCCAAAAGGCCTCAGCTGGTGGGAAAGACAAATGTATAAAATGACCCTTACAAGGCAGAGCAGGGTGAAATGAAAGTGAGGTCCACTGGCTGTGGAGGGCATGCTGATCTTTAGGCCAACAGGTGGGGCAGGTCTTGGCAGAAGTTGGCCCTGAAGTGGAGGAATGGTTCTCTGAGTGGAAATGAGTGTGAGGGGAGGGGTAGGAGGAAATATATATATATGTTTATAATATATATGTGTGTGTGTATGTATATATATATATATTATTAATTTTTTTTTGCCAAAAGGTAGCTAAAAAAAAAAACCTACAAAACTATCTGCTTGTAAGGTAAACAGAACTCTTAGAAATAACTTTGGGGTTGAAATGAAAGAAAATAAAAATTGAAATTAAAGACAACACTAAGAATGTTACACAGCAAAGCCTACAGCATACAGAAAATAGTACTGAGAAGAAAACATACAGTGTTAGAAATGCACTTACAAAACACGAGATGTTGATGTTAATTAATGAACCAAATGTTGATCTCAATAAGTTAGACAAAGAACCTCAATAGCAAACCTGAAAAAACAGAGCGATGGAATGAAAAGAGAAAATGAAGTCGAAAACAATCAAACGTCTACTGACTAGTGTATCCAAAACTGATTCTTGGAAAGACCAGCAAAATAGACAAGCCTTGGGCAAGTCTGATCAAAAAAGAAGAAACGATGGAGAAGGAGAGAAAATACCAAAAAAACGATGTTAATGATGAAAGGGGGACATACTCGTGGAAATAGTGAAGACATAAAAAGCATAAGAATGGATTGTGTAATGCTTTGGAGCAAAACATATAAAATCTAAATGGAAGAGAGGAATTTCTAGGGACATAAAACCCAAAGAAATAGAGAATCTAATAGGCCAATAACCATAGAAGCAATTAGGAAGTAAAAGGAATGTATTTTTTTTTTAATTTTTTTAACATTTATTCATTTTTTTTGAGAGACAGAGAGACAGCACAAGCAGGGGAGGGGCAGAGAGAGGGGGAGACACAGAATCCGAAGCAGGTTCCAGGCTCCGAGCTGTCAGCACAGAGCCCGATGTGGGGCTCGAACTCATGAAATGCGAGATCATGACCTGAGCCGAAGTTGGACGCTCAACCGACTGAGCCACCCAGGCGCCCCAAAAGGAATGTATTTAAAACAGTAACAGTAAAAGGAATAGTAAAATAATGTATTTAAAATAGGAATAGTAAAGGAAATGTATTTAAAAGGAAAAGAGCTGGCACAAAAACAGACACATAGACCAATGGAATAGAATAGAAACCCCAGAACTAGACCCACAAACGTATGGCCAACTAATCTTTGACAAAGCAGGAAAGAACATCCAATGGAAAAAAGACAGTCTCTTTAACAAATGGTGCTGGGAGAACTGGACAGCAACATGCAGAAGGTTGAAACTAGACCGCTTTCTTACACCATTCACAAAAATAAACTCCGAATGGATAAAGGACCTGAATGTGAGACAGGAACCCTCGAGGAGAAAGCAGGAAAAGACCTCTCTGACCTCAGCCGTAGCAATCTCTTACTCGACACATTCCCAAAGGCAAGGGAATTAAAAGCAAAAATGAATTATTGGGACCTCATGAAGATAAAAAGCTTCTGCACAGCAAAGGAAACAACCAACAAAACTAAAAGGCAACCAACGGAATGGGAAAAGATATTTGCAAATGACATATCGGACAAAGGACTAGTATCCAAAATCTATAAAGAGCTCACCAAACTCCACACCCAAAAAACAAATAACCCAGTGAAGAAATGGGCAGAAAACATGAATAGACACTTCTCTAAAGAAGACATCCGGATGGCCAACAGGTACATGAAAAGATGCTCAACGTCACTCCTTATCAGGGAAATACAAATCAAAACCACACTCAGATATTACCTCACGCCAGTCAGAGTGGCCAAAATGAACAAATCAGGAGACTATAGATGCTGGCGAGGATGTGGAGAAACGGGAACCCTCTTGCACTGTTGGTGGGAATGCAAATTGGTGCAGGCACTCTGGAAAACAGTGTGGAGGTTCCTCAGAAAATTAAAAATAGACCTACCCTATGACCCAGCAATAGCACTGCTAGGAATTTACCCAAGGGATACAGGAGTACTGATGCATAGGGCACTTGTACCCCAATGTTTATAGCAGCACTCTCAACAATAGCCAAATTATGGAAAGAGCCCAAATGTCTATCAACTGATGAATGGATAAAGAAATTGTGGTTTATATACACAATGGAGTACTACATGGCAATGAGAAAGAACGAAATATGGCCCTTTGTAGCAACGTGGATGGAACTGGAGAGTGTGATGCTAAGTGAAATAAGCCATACAGAGAAAGACAGATACCATATGTTTTCACTCTTATGTGGATCCTGAGAAACTGAACGGAAACCCATGGGGGAGGGGAAGGAAAAAAAAAAAAAGAGGTTAGAGAGGGAGAGAGCCAAAGCATAAGAGACTGTTAAAAACTGAGAACAAACTGAGGGTTGATGGGGGGTGGGAGGGAGGGGAGGGTGGGTGATGGGTATTGAGGAGGGCACCTTTTGGGATGAGCACTGGGTGTTGTATGGAAACCAATTTGACAATAAATTTCATATATTGAAAAAAAAATAAAAGGAAAAGAGCACAATGAGTTGTACACTTAAAGATGGTTGAGATGGTAAGTTTTACTTACATATTTTTTTACTGCAATTGAAAAAAATTGTTTAAGGGAGAAGAAAAGACCTTAGGTCTTAAGGGTTTTACGCACAAGTTATAGAAAACCTTTAAGAAAGAGACAAATTCATTTTCTTACACGTCCTTATAACATGGAAGATAATGAAATACTTGCAATATATTTCTTAGGTTAACCTAACCAAGACAAGGAAAGGAAAAAGTACAACACAAAAAAGAAAAACTCATGTCAATCTCACTTATAAATACCAAAATAAAAATTCTAAAGCAAATATAAGCAAGTTAAGTTCAGCAGTGGATTAAAAAGAAAATAGATCGTAGACATCTGCTAGACCATAAGCTCCAGGAGGAATCTGCCGGGTCCCTAATACATGCCAAATGCTTGACATATATTAGGTACACACATTTTTGTTGAACTGAGTGAATTGAATTAACCAAATAGGTTTAATTCCAGGAATGCAATGTGAAATGTATGGTTGACATTAAGGAAGATGTTCATTATACTGAAAGAAATAAAGAATAAGAAGATAATCTTGTAAGACACTGAAAATTCTTTTGATAAATCTCAACTCCCCTTCCGGATAAAAGCTAGTGTAAGCTAGGAAAAGGAAGTTGCCTTAATTGAGGGCCATCTGTTAAAAAGCTTAATTAAACATCGCACTTTATTATGAAACATTAGAAGCCTTTCATGAATAAGACGAAAATGGCTGCCATACCTACTGCTATTCGACAGTGATCTAGAGATTTTAGCCAATGTAAAAAAAATAAACAAAAGAAATAAGTGCTAGAAAGGAGAGAAAAATTATTATATGCAGGCAATATGATTGCCTATTTAGATAATCTAAGGCAACGAATGAAACACTAATTAGAATTAATAACAGTGAGGTAAAATGGCTCCATATAAGATAAATCAACATCTTCCTATATGCCAGCAATAACTAATGAAAAAAATGTAATGGGAAAAATATCCCATTTATAAGAATAATAAGAATATACACCCAATAAGAAATATTGACTTATATGAAAAATATTGTACATATTTCCTGAAAGACAATTTAAAACATTTTGAATAAATAAAGGGATAATGTAATCTTGGATGGGAAAATTCAATATTACAATGATGTCAGTCTTTCCTATTAATCTGTAAATTCAATGTAATCTCAATCAAAACCTCAGTGGGAATTTTTTTTGGGGGGTGAGGATTTGACATATGAAGAGAGAATATAGAGACGGATAGACAATTAAGAAAAATTACTTTCAGAGAGCAATGGGTAGCAGATGAAGTTGCCAGGACTTGCCGTGTCAAATATCAGACTGTTAAGAATAATTAAGATAGTTTGGTAATGCCAAAGGTAAGATGAATAGATTAGAATAGAGTAGAATGCACAGAAACAGACCCATGTTTAAATGGAAAGGTACTCTATGATAAAGGTCATATTTTATTTTATTTATTTATTTAAAAATGTTTAATGTTTATTCTTCAGAGAGAGAGAGAGAGAAAGAGAGAAAGAGAGAAAGAGAGAACATGAGTGGGGGGGGGGGCAGAGAGAGAGGGAGACAGAATCTGAAGCAGTTTCCAGGCTTTGAGCTGTCGGCACAGAGCCTGACGCGGGGTTCAAACCCACGAACCGTGAGATCATGACCTGAGGTGAGATCATGACCTGAGGACGCTTAACCGACTGAGCCACCCAGGCACCCCAGTTCACTATTATTTTCAAAGGCCTGGACAGAACTGTTTATGTTGCTTCCATTTAAATCTTACCTAATGAATAATTCAATTCTAGGAAGGAACTAAAGACATATTAGCTCAAATTCTTCAGTTCTGTGGGTATTGCTAAATTGTTGTGGGACAAATATTTGTTAAGTAAGATGAGTTAACGATTGTAATCAGTATGAAAATCACTTTAAGCATACCTTAATTTCATATTTTTCTTTCTGGATTCACTCCCTCATGAATCATTCCATTAAAACAATTTTTCTCATATTCACCACAGCTTTTTTTAGGATCATAAAAATGTCAGCAATACAAAAATGATTGATTACATAATGATGGCTTCATTCTTGAGAATATTGAACAGTCTCAAAAGTTATAACGATGAAGAACATAGAAACATGGTAAATTCTCTCAAAAGAACAATAGATGAGCAAATATCAGGCAAAGATGTTTCATGGGGGAGGCGGTGTGATGTCATGAAAAGACACTAACTTTGAACCCAAAGCAACCAAGGTCTTAATCTCAGTTTTACTCTAGCACCAGCTGTGTGTGGCTTGACTTCCTAGACTTTAGCGTCCCCATCTGTCAATGGGTATATTGTTAGCTACTCTGCAAGTTTGTTTCAAGATGTGAATTAAACCTCTACCTAGCACAGCCCCTGGTACACAAGGCACGTTAATTGAGCACCTACCACTATTGCAACCATGAAGCAGACTTAAACCTTACAGGAAGACAGTGGAAGAATACACATATGGTAGCCCCAGTGCTAAGGGTATGGTTGGCATGTGGGTTTTCTCTTTTCTAGAAACTGGAGCCCAGTTGGCTAACAGTTCTGTGTTAGAGGATACGGGGGATATTCTACTAGATGTCGCTGTATTTTGTAAGTGAGGGTGCCTGTGTCACTCACACTTGCACACTGTGTTCTTCTCCCTAAGGCCCAGGCTACCTTTTTCTCCCCAGACGCTGCACCTTTGGGTTCAATCTCTCCCAAGCCTGGCTTTGACTGGAATACTGTGTCTCTGATTGCTCATTCCTCCCAGGCCTTTTGCATTTTAGGAATTTATTTATTTATTTTTTTAGAGAGAGGGAGTGCAAGTGAGCAAGGGGCAGAGAGAGAGAAAGAGAGAGGGAGAGAGAGGGGAAGAGAGAGAAGTGGGGGTCACCCAATGCAGGGCTTGAACCCACTTAATACAGGGCTTGAGCTCACCGGATGTGGGACTCGAACTCATGAACTGTGAGATCATGACCTGAGCCCAAGTCAGATGCTTAACAACTGAGCCACTCAGGCGCCCTTAAGAATGTTATTATAGGGACTCCTGGGTGGCTCAGTTGGTTAAACGTGTAACTTCAGCTTAGGTCATGATCTCACAGTCTGTGAGTTTGAGCCCCATGTCTGGCTCTGTGCTGACAGTTCAGAGCCTGGCACCTGTTTTGGATTCTGTGTTTCCCTCTCTCTCTCTCTCTGCCCCTCCCCCACTTGCATTCTGTCTCTGTCTCTCTCAAAAATAAATAAACATGAAAGAAAAATTAAAAAAACAAAAGAATGTTATTATGAACCACTATGGGGAGTTACAAAGAACAGGCACTGAGAAATTACAAAGCACATGAAGGTCTTATAGAAGTGACCTTTGGAATTAATTTTGACATAGTAACTCAAGTGTGAAGCTCCCTGTGATAAGCAGAATGATGCCCCCCTCCCAAAAGATGTCTACATTAGGATTAGGATCCTTGCAACCTGTGAATATGTTGTGTTAGATGGCAAAGGAGAATTAAGATTATAGATGGCATTAAGGTTGCTAATCAGCTGAACTTAAGATGGAAAAGATTATCGGTGACTATAGTTAACAATACTGTATTATATATTTGATAGTTGCTAAGCAGTGGATCTTAAAGGTTCTCACTACAAGAAAAAAATGTAACTATATGAAGTGATGGATGTTAACTAAACTTATTACTTGACTTATATTGTGGTAATCACTTTATAATATGTATATATATCAAATCACTATTTTGTACACCTGAAACTAATACAATGTTGTCTGTCAACTATATCAATGAAATTGGAAAACATAAAAATAAAATTTTTGCAGTTCAAAAAAGATATCAAGAATACTATCTGGGAGGGCCCAATCTAATCACAAGGGTCTTTAAAATTGGCTATTTAAGGAAAATATTCCAATTATTAGAAACGATTTTAGGAATGACTGATTCTGATAAAATAGTTCTGATGACAACCAAAAAGTTAGTATGTGTTGAGTTAGTATGTGATTTGTTAAGCAAAATCCTTTTGAACTAAGCTGTAAATGGGGCAATGCTCCTTGAGACCCTTTAAGGAGAGTTACGAGTTTAAAAATTATTTTCAAAAAGTTTTAAGGTGAGTGGGGGGAAGGATTAAATGGCTGATGGGTATTAAGGAGGGCACTTGTGTTGAGCACTGGGTGTTATAGGTAAGTGATGAATCCCTAGTCTACTCCTGAAAACAATATAACACTATATGTTAACTCACTAGAATTTAAATAAAAATTTGAAAAAAAAACACAAACCCCCCCCCAAATTTTTAGACATGATATGCCTTTCCCCCCCACTCTGTTGATATTATACTGATGGTGCAAAAGCAATGGTAGGTAAAACCGCTAGTCTCTTAGCACAGATTAAGCGCCAAACTATACCATGCAGTGGTCATTGTATTCTATAGCAGAAACAAAGGGCGGGGAGGAGAGACAAAGAAGGAAGGAAGGAAAGGAAGAAAAGGAAAGAAAGAAAGAAGGGAAGAAGGAAGGAAGAAAATGAAAGAAAGAAAGGCCAGTTTCACTTAAGACTGATCTTGATGAAGCAGGAGAAACTATTTTATTAAATGTTGACCCCTGAGGTAGGTGTGTTTTTGACATTCTGGGGCATGAAATAAGAACACAAACACTTCTGCTGTATACCAAAGTGTGATGATTGTCTTGTGGAAGAGCCTTTGTGCAATTGCTTGAATTGTGAGCTGAACTAGCTACATTTTTGGCCATGGATGCCATTTTTACTTGAAAGAACACCTGATGGGACTATGGCTGAGACAGGTATATGGTGGACATTTCTTGAAAATGAACACAGTGAGCCTATCACTTCAAGGTAAACAACTGACCAAATCTGTTGCCAATGATAAAATCTGAGCTTTCAAATATAACAATTTTGGAAAAATTGTATCTGCCATTGTGAACTTGAGACCTTCCTGATTCTTAAAGGTTTTCTAATCAGGGGCACCTGTGTGGCTCAGTCGGTTAGGTGTCAGACTTCAGCTCAGGTCATGATCTCATGGTCTGTGAGTTCGAGCCCTGTGTCGGGCTCTGTGCTGACAGCTCAGAGCCTGGAGCCTGCTTCAGATTCTGTGTCTTCCTCTCTATCCCTCCCCTACTCGCACTCTGTCTCTGTCTCTCAAAAATAAAAACAAGTTTTTTAATTAAAAAAAAGATTTTCTAATCAGATCATATTCATAAATGAATTATCTTGCTATTATACAATGAAATGTGTTAACATTTGGAAGATCTGCATAATTCAGCCACCCGATATTTTTGACAGGACCAATGTATGATGTTACAAAATAAGCATGGCTAAAAGATCTATATTCAAAGAGCAAGATGGACTCATGGGTTTTAATGTAACAGTGTGAAAAGTTCATTATATATGCTTTCAGATTCCACATTGCAACTAACCTTTTAAAAACTACTACTTGTTGGGGCGCCTGGGTGGCTTGGTCGGTTAAGCGTCCGACTTCAGCTCAGGTCATGATCTCACGGTCCATGAGTTCGAGCCCCGCGTCGGGCTCTGTGATGACAGCTCAGAGCCTGGAGCCTGTTTCAGATTCTGTGTCTCCCTCTCTCTCTGCTCCTCCCCTGTTCATGCTCTGTCTCTCTCTGTCTCAAAAATAAATAACGTTAGAAAAAAAAAAAAAAGCAAAACTACTACTTGTTGAGTTTTGGGGTAGTATCAAAGAAGAATACTCAACCTTTTCCAACAACATATCACAACAAATTGATTGTAGAAGTGGATATGAGAATCCAGATATTGTCCCCTAAGCCATGTATTAAAGAGATTTGCAAAAATGTAAAATAATGCCATTCTCTAACTAATTTTTTATTTTGGAAAATATAGTTATTTTTCTTAAAATATGTTATCTATTTTAGGCTCCTGGGTGGCTCAGTCAGTTAAGCTTCCGACTTCAGCTCAGGTCACGATCTCACAGTTTGTGAGTTCGAGCCCTGCATTGGGCTCTGTGCTGACAGCTCAGAGCCTGGAGTCTGCTTCAGATTCGTGTCTCCCTTTCTCTCTGCCTCTCCCCAACTTGCACTCTGTCTCTCTCTCTTTCAAAAATAAATAAACATTAAAAATTTAAAAAAAAATGTTATCTATGTTAACATATAATGAATTTATTTTAAATGAATTAATAGTTTAAAAATATCTCAGTTTTAATTTTTAATGTGGTAAATATCAATAGTTATAACCCACATAATCAAAAACTCTTTGAGGTCCTCAATAATTTTTTAAAAAAGATTATTTATTTATTTTGAGAGAGAGAGAGAGAGAGTGGGAGAGGGGCAGAGAGAAAGGAAGAAAGAGAGAATCCCAAGCAGGCTCCCCACTGTCATGGTGGAGCCCAATGCAGGGCTCAGATTCATAAACCATGAGATCATGACCTGAGCCAAAATCAAGAGTCAGATGCTCAGCTGACTGAGCTACCCAGGCACCCCTGCATGCTGATCTTATGATGAAAGTTGCTAAAATTAATTACATAATGAACACTATTAGTACTTTAAATCATGGTGACATTTTTTAAAGGCAGTTAAGTAAATATAAAACAGTGAAACCGCAGTATTCAAAATATGCTACTGCAAAGAAGTCAAAGTCTACATTTATATTTATATTTTTGGCCTGATCTAATGCCGTAACAACCCCATAAACATACAAAAAACTCAAGAGGTTGCATTCAAGCATTGGAACACAGATTTCTAGATTATTCTGACAGAGTCCAATTATGCTAAAAGCCAGAGGGATGAGCCGCTTCAAATGTTGGCAGAAATGATTTCTTTTTTTAAAGTAGCTCTGTCAGCCGGAGAACAGAAAAAGGACAAACTTGCTGAACGAGGATGGGTTGGAATAGGCCAGAATTCCTGTCTTAATTCTGTACTTGGCATTTCTGCTGTAGCTCAGAGAGGCCTAAGTATGTGGGAGATCTATAGGCCTGTCATCTACATCAAACCCAAAGTGCTTATGTGAGCAATTTTTAAGTTCTAACTGCAAGTATGGTATGGGTTATGACCTTAATGGATAGCAAAGGAAATGTAAGATTTTGTGTTTATTATTATATTTCAACAGACTGCTTTGGTTACCTAATCTATGAATTGATCATAATACCTCCTCATCAAATCCCATAGACATATGATCATCAGTGCCAAACTATGTATATGAAAACCTTTTGAGAAATGAAAAGTGTTAAATGAAAGATTTATTATTAATAATAATATGCTTAGAGTCATTTTGGTATTGTGGTTTTGGAGTTAGACTGGTCAAGGCTTAAATTCTGGCTTTACCACTGAGAATCGTGTAAAGAAACTTGAAATAAGTTTCTTTAGCCTGTGTGACCCTCAGTTTTGTCCAGTAGAGTATATATAATACTATTTACCTCATGGACTACTGTGAGGATTAATAAAGTAAAGTGCTTATTACATAATAAGTGTGCCTAACCATAATAAAGTTTTCTGTTATCAACAGCTACGATAATAATTATCCTAATGTTAATTTTATACCATAATGATAGGGGTTAGCAGAGACTAAAGACATCTCATATCCTGCCCTGTTATTTACCACAAGCCAGTTCTTTGAGGCATAGAGCCACTTGGGTGATACTGAATATCATTTGAGGACACAGCTAGGATTCTTATCTTCCCCCAACTATTTCACTTACTTGTCTGGACAGCAGGGAAAAGAATGAGGTTTGATGGCTGGAGGAAAAAATAGTTTGTCCTCAAAAAGGCCCTATATAAAATATGCGTAGTATTGATTAGTAGACCTTTTCTGGGCAAAAGTTTTAAAAGGTGGTAGGGAGAGAGAATCTTAAGCAGGTTTCATGCCCAGTGTGTAGCCGGACATGGGGCTGGGACTCGCAACTGAGGTCATGACGTGAGCCAAAGTCAAGAGTTGGACACACGCACACACACCCACACACACAAAAAAAGAATTGGACACATAACCAGCTGAGCCACCCAGGTGTCCCACATATGTACATGTTGACTCACTGTTGTACACCTGAAACTAATGTAACTGTGTGCCAGTACCAGTAACTGTTTAAAGAAATGGGCTGGTGGAAAACGCAAAATTGTGTTTATGGGTGTTCTTCACAGCATTATTTATAATAGTGAGATAGAAACAGCAAGTTAAATGTGTAACAATAGAAACTGCTTAAATAAAATATGGCCTAGTCATAGAATGTAAGAATATGCAACTACTAAAAGTCATACTGGAGGTAAAAAACTCAAAAGTCTTCAGGTGCTTAGCCAGCAAACTAAATGTGCAGTGCATCTGAGTATAAGGCCGGTAGTGAGTGGTCTGTGTTTAACTGGACAGTTACTGCTCCACCTGATGGCACTAAAATTCAAATTATAAAACAATACTATTCTGGTTGACAAAAGGCAAAGTCTGAATTCTGCCCACAGGCTTATCAGCTTGAAACATCTACTGGTGGGGAATATTAAAGTGTGGGAAAATATACATGGTATACTTTTTTTTTATTTAAAAAAAATTTTTTATGTTTCTTTTTGAGAGAGAGAGACAGAGTGTGAGTGGGGGAGGGGCGGAGAGAGAAGGAGACACAGAATCTGAAGCAGACTCCAGGCTCTGAGCTGTCAGCACAGAGCCCGACGCAGGGCATGAACCCACAAACTGTGAGATCATGACCTGAGCCAAAGTCAGAGCTTAACCGACTGAGCCACCCCGGGGGCCCCTACATGGTATACTTCTAAGTGACAAAAGAAAATAAGAAAAGGACAGGTAAAGGATGATTTCAATATATTTTTTGAAAGTATGTGTGTTTATAGACATATCCCTCTCTTGTCTGTTGGTTGGTCTGTTTTATCTATCTGGAAGCATATTTGTCAAAACAATAATAGCAAACATTTACATAGACCTTACTACATGCCGGGGATTGTTTTAAGCACCTTACACACGTTAACTCATTTAATCCTCAGAACAATAATAGATACTATCACTACTTCCATTTTACAGATGCTAAAGCTGAGGCACAGAGAGGTTAAGTAATTTGCCCAAGGTTACACAGCTTGAAAGTAGTAGGGGTGGGATTCAAAGTGAGGCAGTAGAGTCTGAGCTCTTAACTACTATGCTATGTTAAAACCAAAAGGGTTTGACTTGTTTGAGGGTTTTTTTTTTTTTTGGCATAGTTATTATTTTCTTTATGTGGTCTTTTTTTTTTGGTGGTTAAATTTTTTCTATAATAACCATGTATTTTATAATCAGAAAAAGCACCATGTTTTATGAAAAGTGTACACTTATTGCCTAGGCTGGTGTACCCTTTGGCTTCTCCAATTACTGTTCTCTATTAATGAAAATTAGTTTGTCTGATCTGCTACCTGAAACCTTATGCCCTGAGGAAATAAAAAAAAAAATAGGACAGATACATTTTATGGAGGTGGAAGGAAGATCACATCAGTAAAGGCTCTGTGGGACATCAGAAGAGCATTGAGCTAGAAACAGTAAGACTAGGTTAATGACTGCAAAGTGGTGGCTGTCCCTGCAGATAAGTTTTGTTTGGACCTGGCCCTATACCTCATTTAAAATATGGTAATATTATTTAATGTATCACGTTCATGTCACTTGACATTTTCTTTAATTTATTTAACAAATATTCATTAGATCCCTCTTTGCTAGGCACAAACAAATGTGCAATGAAAAATCATATAAGGAACCTGTAACTTAGTAAAGGAAATAAGGGAATACTAGAATATGATCATTACCAGTGGGGAGAGCTTAATGATTTTTTTCCAGCTTTATTGAGATATAATTGATATACAACATTGTGTAAATTTAAGGTGTACCAGGTGATGATTTCATACACGTGTATGTTGCAAAATGTTTACCACCATAGGGTTAGTTAACATTTCTGTCACCTTACACAATTACCATTTGTATGTGTGTGTGGTGAGAATATTTAAGATCTACTCTCTTGACAGAGTCTGACTGTATAATATAGTACTGTTGACTATAGTCCCCGTGCTCTACATTAGATCCCCAGGGAGAACTTCATTTATCCGAAAAGTTTTGACCCCCTGCCAGTGATTAACATGTTTCAGGTACCGGGAAGATAGCAAATAATGAAACAAATAGTCTCTGTCCTCAGAGAGTTTACATTCCAACATTGAAGACAGAGAAGTAATTACAAAGCAGTCTCGCATAAAGGCACAGAAAAAGAAAGAAAATGCTCCAGCTCAGATTATAACCTGGCAAAGCCAGGATACCAAAAACCATACTAATTAGCACCAGAAAAGAACATCATAGGGCATTCTTAACTTATGAACACATGTGCAAAATATGAAATATTAGCAAAGAGAACCAGCAATGTATTAAAAGACCAGGCAGGACTTATTCAAGTTTATAGAATGTTTCAATATTAGAAAGTCTATCCATAGAATTTAGAATATTAATATACTAAAGAGGGAAAGATCATTTTAAGAGTTGGATAAAAAAGATTTAAGAAAATGCAATGCCATTCCTGAATAAATAATAAAAATTTTTAGCAAAAAAAAAAAAATAGAAAATTTCTTTAAAAAAATTAAAAAAAAATTTTTTTAAATGTTTTATTTATTTTTGAGACAGAAAGAGACAGAGCATGAATGGGGGGAGGGTCAGAGAGAGAGAGGGAGACACAGAATCCGAAGCAGGCTCCAGGCTCTGAGCTGTCAGCACAGAGCCCGACGCGGGGCTTGAACTCACAGACCACGAGATCATGACCTGAGCCGAAGTCGGACGCTCAACCAACTGAGCCACCCAGGCGCCCCTAAAAAAATTTTTAAATGTTTATTTATTTTTGAGAGAGAGGGACAGAGTGGGAGTGGGGGAGGGGCAGAGAGAGAGAGAGGGAGACACAGAATACGAAGCAGGCTGCGAGCTGTCAGCACAGAGCCAGAAGCAGGGCTCAACTCACAAACCATGAGATCATGACCTGAAGTCAGACGCTTAACCAACTGAGCCACCCAGGACCCAGGCACCCCAGAAATATAATATTTCTTAACTTGATTTGAGTTCTTAATGTATACTCAGACATTATACTTAATGGTGCAACTTCAGAAGAATTTCCAGACAAGAAAATTCATCACCACTAATTCAACGTTTCATAGAAATCAAACCAATGCAATAATGTGAGAACAATAAGAGGTATACAGACTGGAAAAAGAAAATGTGTTTATTTGAAGATGGCATGATGATCTACATAGAAAAGAGAAGAAATGGGCAAACTATTGAAACCAATCAGACCAGGCTGACAAGATCAGTGTACAAAAATAATGTTTCTCTACACCAGTAGCCGTCACTTTGAAAATGAAATAGTAAAAAAATTCCTTTCACACCAAATATAAAAAGGTATAATATAATAATCTAATCTAATATTCTAAATCTACATACTTTAATAATTAAGTGAGCAGGGCACCTGGGTGGTTTAGTCAGTTGGGCATTGGGCTGGGTTTCGGCTCCTGTCCTGAACTCGAGGTTTGTGAGTTTGAGCCCCGCAAAAGGCCTCACACAGATAGTACGCAGCCTGCTTGGGATTCTCTCTCTCCTTCTCTCTCTGCCCCTCCCCTACTTGTGCTCTGTCTCTCAAAATAAATAAGTTAACTTAAAAAAAAAAAAGAAATTATTAAGTGAGCAGTAACCACTATGTTCCCTACAAAAAAAAAAAAAAATCACATAGCAGGGCCTGGGTGGCTCAGTCAGTTGAGCTTCCGACTTTGGCTCAGGTCAGGATCTCACAGTTTGTGAGTTCCAGACCCCTGTCGGGCTCTGTGCTGACAGCTGAGTCTGGAGCCTGCTTCGGATTCTGTGTCACTCTCTCACTCTGCCCCTCCCTCATGCTCTGTCTCTCTCTCTCTCTCAAAAGTAAAGAAAACATGAAAAGGATTTAACTTTTTCTTTTTCTTTTTTTTTTTTTTTGAGACAGGGAGAGACAGAGCATGAACAGGAGAGGGTCAGAGAGAGGGAGACACAGAATCTGAAACAGGCTCCAGGCTCTGAGCTGTCAGCCCAGAGCCCAATGCGGGGCTCAAACTCACGGACCGCGAAATCATGACCTGATCCGAAGTCGGCCACTCAACCGACCAAGCCACCCAGGCACACCATATGAGAACAATTTAAAAAGACCCACATAGGGGCGCCTGGGTGGCTCAATCGGTTAAGCCTCTGACTGCGGCTCAGGTCATGATCTCACAGCTTGTGAGTTTGAGCCCCACATCGGCTCTGTGCTGACAGCTCGCAGCCTGGAGCCTGCTTCAGATTCTGTGTCTCCCTCTCTCTCTGCCCCTCCCCTGCTCACGCTCTGTCTCTCTCTCCTTCAAAAATAAATAAACATTTAAATAAATAAATAAATAAATAAATAATAAAAAGACCCACATAGATTAGCCATAGTAAGCATCGAAAGGTATCAATTACAGATACTGCAGATACTGGCGGCCTTTTGCAAGAGCAGTTTCCATGTACTGGTGGGAAGGGAAGTCAAATGGAAGCAGGCTGCCAGTGAATGGAAGGTGAAGAAGGAGAGAACAAGAGATGGGGTGTTACACTTTGAGAGAGGCTTGCCTGTGAGGGAGATGCAGGGTCCAGAGAATGTTTTATGGGGCTGGGTTTTGTTTTGTTTGCTTTTAGATGAGGGTGATATGGGCTGAATGGAAGGATCCAGGAGAGATAGAGTAATGAAAGATACAGAAGAAAGAAGAGAAAGGGAATACTAAAGATAAAAGTTCCCTGAGGAGGCAGCAGGGGATGGGACTTTGTACAAAATGGGGTTGGGGGGGTGGGAGGGGTGAGGATTAGGGGGATTAACCTTGAATAGAAGGGGCATTTCCTTTAAGCCCTGAAGGAAAGGCGTTTAACCAGAAACTTGTCTAAGATGAGGATTTATTCAGCTGTGCATTGTTTTGTGAGTTCAGGGTCTGGAGGTGAGGGAAATGCCTTCCACTCACACCAAGGCCTCAGTTAGTTTTCTCTGTGAAGTGGGCAGTTTGGTCATCTGAGAAGGAGCAAGGTGACAGTTATAAAGGGAAGATGGTGGTGAGTGTTGGGCATAGTGACTGAAGGAATCAGAGAAAAGTTCTAAATTTTAAGTCGATACTTAAATCTTTACATGGTCCACAGGTGTAATTTTCTTCTCTCTGTTTTTTAATGTTTATTTATTTTTTAGAGAGAGAGAGAAAGTGCAAGAGGGTGCCCAAGCAGGGGAGGGGCAGAGAGAGGGGGGCAGAGGATCAGAAATGGGCTCTGTGCTGACAGCAGAGAGCCCAATGTGGGGCTCGAACTCATGAACCATGAGCTCATGACCTGGGCTGAAGTTGGATGCTCAACCAACTGAGCCACTCAGGTGCCCCGCACAGGTTTAATTTTATCCCATTATGCTTAACATGTAGTAGCAGAGAAACTAGCTTTTGGGGATTACATATAAAATAGGGATAAGAGAGAGCCACGGTACCAATGGTTTCATTATGGGACCCAGGGTCCTTGGAGGGAAAGTGTTGCTAAGAAAGTTCAGGTGGACTCAGAGCAGAAGAAGACATGTAAGAATGTGAGACTGTTCTGGTGGCAAAGGACAGGTGTGGAGAGTATGGGAGCGGGACAGCTGGAGGGGTAAGAGATTGCTGCAGGTTGTGGATTACTAGACTTTAAGACTTCAGAGATGACAGGGTGGTGCAGTAAAAAGAGCACAGGCTTTGGAGAACCCATTGTGGCTTCCTTGCTATATGGTTTAGGAGAAGTTACTTAAATCTCTCCGACCCTCTTTCTTTATATGAAAAATGGGAAGGCAGGACAGTGCTACAACCAAATTGCTTGTCCCCAGAGACTGTGCAGCCTGAAAGAATGAACGACCTCTGCTGTAGGCAGCTGCAAATAAATATATTCCTAGATTTTCTTTGGGTTAAACTCCCAAAACTTCTGGAATCTTCAGTAAGCTCATTCTTGAGCTATTGGTAGTGCAAATCTAAAACAACCTTGAGTTATAGGATCATATCTGCAGTCATTTGTTGCATTTACTTATCTGTTGGAGATAAGATTTTAGAATTTTGAGAATAACCTCACTCGTGTTACAACGCAAGTGTAGACATGATCGTTAGCATTCCAGAGCCTGCCAGTGTCAGAACCAGGGGAAATGGGTTTGTTTAATCAATCAATTGACAGTTTGTGAGTGGATGGTCACCCTCTCAACATGCCACAGAATTTATTTTATCAATGAAAGCTTCTTGTTCAACTTGTTACAATTTTGATAAAAATGATGATTTAATGATCTGCCTAAACAAATACATTTCCCCCATATCTTGATGAGACTTGGGAAGAAAGCTGGGTTTCCTAACTCATCATTAATTATTCATGATATTTATTGACTAAATCTGATACTAGAGATTACTAATACATAATTTTAATTCATAAAAACAGTACAATCCTTAATTTTTCTTTTACCTAGTATTTTCTCCTAATCTGGTTTTGCCCAGGTCCTCCTGGGAATCACAAAACCTTGTATCAGGCCAAATAATCTTGGTAGAATTTAATCCAGTAGTTAGTATAGTTTAAACAGGGCTCTCTAGAGCTTGTAATGCCTGCTTGTGTTTCATTTTATGATGTCTATTATATCAAGGATATCATTGACAACTGCATCCTTGCCAAACTTGTTTGATTTAAAACAATTAACTCTTTGGGGCAGAACAGTTACGTATAGTGGATTTAGTGAAAACACGAATGCTATTGAATATTACCTACTATCTAATAAATTAATAGATGTTTCTATCTAAGGGCATTCCGTGTCAAGTTATGGTTTTGTGATTTGGGTATTGATCTATTACTTTGGCTACTTCAGAAAGCTGCTTATTTTTTTCCTAGTATTTTCTGTCCATACAGGAAATTGTATGGAAATGTGTCTGAGAAATTCTTTTGCTAGTTAACATCTCAATAATTTGAACTTACCAAATTAGTTGAAGAAGTCTCTTTACTTTTCGACTTGAAATCTTCCATGATAGAATAGAACAGAATTTATGTATTTTGTAGGGAAGTAATAAAAAAAAAGAAATATTTCCAATTTGGAATTTTAAGAAAATGCACTTTTTCTTGGCACTCTTCTTTTAGCACTAAAGAATACTAGTCGAGTAGCCATTTATTATAGGGAAACTTCTGTGGTAAATGAAACTGGTAATGTTGAGCTGATCCCTTTACATTTTGTGCCATGGCTTACCTATTACATATCTCTATGGTATTGTGATTATTTATTTCCTCTCTGCCTCCCCTTCAGAGGATGAGCACCTTAAAGTTAGGGATAATAGATGAGGTTTTGTGGTGATGGTAGGGTTTGGAGCTGACGGCCAAAAAGAATTCTTGAAGATGCCTTTAGTGCAAAAAGGTAATTTTACTAAAGCATAGGGACAGGACCCGTGGGCAGAAAGAGCTGCCCTGGGACCCTGAAGAGAGACTGATTATATACTTGGGGGTCAGGGAGGTAAAGTCAAGAGCAAATTTCCAAAGGGATTTTCATATGCTAAAGAAGAGTGCCCCAGGATACTGGAGGCCCAGCTATTGTCAGGCTAAGACTTTTTCCCTCTAGCAAAGTGTTAGCATTAAGACAGTAAGGAGTTCCTGGAGAAATGTTTTACTCTGCCTGCCTCAAATAAGTATTTGTCGATGGGCTGCAGGTTATAAGGAAATTTGATTTTACCTGCCATTTCCTTCTGCCTTTGTTCCCCACATCACTATGGAGGGGAGGGTGATATTAGGGCTCCAGGAAACTGAGTCTATAGGTTTCTGGAGATTGGGCTATTGATAAGATTGCCTTTTTCTTGCAATTTACTAAGATATTTGTAAATGTGTCCTGCAGGACTTGTTATCTCTATCAGTGAACCATTTGTTTTCTTTCTCTCCTTTTGTTTGTGGGCAGCCAGGAGTGCCTGAGGATTATCACACATACCCCACCTGGGGAGGGGGGGTGCTAGCTTGTACTTTGCCCTCAGACTGCCTTATGCTCCCTCCTCAACAATGACCTAATCTTGTACCCCTAGAACCTAGCTAATGGGGTGCCTATTACATATAAAAAGCACTCAATATGATATGTTTGATTTACAATACATTTGATTTATGTTATCTGAAGACTGAAAGTCAAAGATTATTTAAGCAGAAGCATATATGATTAATGGCATACATTGGTTGTACATATTGCATAGCTTTGAAATAATGATATAATCTAGAAATTTAAAAATGTTTATCTTAAATAAAAAATTTTCAAATATAAATATATTTTTGATTGCATATTACAGAAATCCAGCCCCCACCCCCACCCCCCCCCACCCCCGGGTGGCTCAGTCGGTTCAACATCCGACTCTTGGTTTCGGCTCAGATCATGGTCTCACAGTTCATGAGATCGAGCCCTACATGAGGCTCTGCACTGATGGTGCAGAGCCTGCTTGGGATTCTCTCTCTCTTTCCCTCTCTTTTCTGTCCCTCCCCTGCTCTCACTGTCTCAAAATAAGTAAATAAGCTTAAAAAAAAAATTACAGAAATCCCAATGGAATTAATTTAAGCAAAAAGGGAGATGTATTGGCTCATAGTGCCAAACTATGGAAAGGGCAGTAGTAGAGTTGTTCTCATTGATCATTGGCTGCAAGAACTTTGGTATCATTTCTTTCTCTTCACTTCTCACCTCTGCTTCTCTCCATGTTGGCTTTAATCTTTTAAGTTGCTCTGAACATATTTCAACCATAGCCTTAAGTAGCTCTGAGCTTATACCCTTAACACCTCATAACCTGAGAAAAATCCAGTTAGAAAATCCCAGGAAGGGGCTCTGATAGGTCAAATTTGGGTTATGTGTCATCTTTGTGCTAATCACTGAGGTCAAGGTGGATGAGATATTATGTTTAAAACAATCTGGGTCAGGATCTCATCTCTGTGACATTGGAAGTGGAACACTGTTATTGGCAAGTCCCTCCAAAATCACAGGGTTGCAGTAGGAAAGAGACATTTCCCCAAAGTAAACAAGTACTGTTATAGCCAGACAAAACAATAAATATTCATTGCATGGCCTATGACACATATTTCTAGTTTTTCTCTACTATTTGTTCTGCCTTTCTTCCCTAGTAAAATAATCTCTCATTTTAACTTGGCAAATGGCCACCCAGAATAAACAATACATTTATAAGCTTTCTTTCTTTGCAGCTGAATGTGGTCATGTGACCAAGTTCTGGCCAATGGTGAAAAACGGAAATGTTGTGTGCAACTTCAAGGGAATGTTCTAAAAGGAAGGAACATGTACTTCATTCCTTCTTTTTCCCTTTGAAGAATGCTGGAAAGCTCTTACTCAAGGCCTCACTCAAGGCCACTCTTGCTTCAGATCTCTCCAGATCCCTTTGCAGCCCTGTAACTAGACTCTCCCAACTCTGCTTCCCTTCTGCTGTTTTGTCCCAAGTATGAACACAAGCCCTTGACCACATCTCCTTCTCCAACCATGTAATTTGTATGGAAGCTTCCATGTTCTTATATAACTCCATTTTCCCACCACAGTGGTTTCTAGGCCTGGACACCTGACCTAAACATAATATGTCACCATCCCCCACACTGGACAGATTTCATTGCTCTGGCAATGGTCACCTGACCCAATATGGTCCAATCAGAGCCCTTCCTCCAGATTTTTAACTTAGACATGGAAAGCTGGTCTCAGGGATTCTCTGGTGGAGAGCATTGGGAGATGTGAGGCTCTGGAGTTGTTATTACCTCTTGTGTGAACGAAGCCAGTGCATATTGTGTGAGAATAAAGCTCAAAAGTAGAAAGAAGTCATGATGAAGCCTGGGAGAATTCTGGAAACATTTCAGTCCTTGGTTTCAGTCAGTCCCTTCTTCTTGAGGTCACTCGTATGTACAGATTTATATCCCTCTACTACAGAAATTTGTTCTGTATATTTTTACAACTCTTGTCACATAATGTCATTCAAGCTAAATTCCTAAAAGACCAAGAATAATTTTTCTAGCTTTTGTGAAAACCAGGGAAAACAGCAGATAGATCAATGTCTTTAACTCTCTTTAGTGTTCTTCATCAAGCCATCTGTTCCTAGGTTTTATCACCTTGTACTCAAAACCCTTATCCTCTTTATTGTTCTCTTCCTATTTAAGCTAATGTCCCCTCATAAGCCTGTGAGATCCTTTATTCCCCGGAGTGCAGAGGCAATAATCAGGGACAAGCTCCTGCCAGAAAAATTGTTACCTCAGGCATTATGACTCGATCTGGTCTCATCCTTTTCTTTTTATTTCTTTTAAAATTTTTTTCATGTTTATTTTTGAGAGAAAGAGGCAGAGAGTGAGAGGGCGAGGGGCAAAGAGAGAGGGACACACAGAATCTGAAGCAGGCTCCAGGCTCTGAGCTAACAGCACAGACACCTCAGTGGGGCTCGAACTCATGAACCATGAGATCATGACCTGAGCCAAAGTCGGATGCTTAACCGACTAAGCCGCCCACATGCCCCTGCCCTGGTCTCATCCTTAACAACAAAAATGAAAATGGCTCTAATTGAAGGGTCTTAGAAAAGCTAAGCAAGGACTAGATTTAATTTGTAGAATGGAGTATTTATTCCATTGCTCAAAAATGCTTTTGTGAGGCGCGTGGCTGAGTCAGTTGAACATCCGACTTTGTCTTGGGTCATGATCTCACAGTTCGTGGGTTCAAGCCCTGCATCGTGCTCTCTGCTGACAGCTCAGACCCTGGATCCTGCTTCAGATTCTCTGTCTCCCTCTCTCTCTGCCCTTCCCCTGCTCACACTCTGTCTCTCTCTCTCTCTCAAAAATAAAATAAAACATTAAAAAGATTTTAAAAAGTGCTTTTGTTAATATGCTACATAGTGGTGCTCCATTGAGAGATGAATGCCTTTCATATCCCTGGCACTGGGCAGTAACTGATGTGTCAAAGTTAGGAAGGAATAGAAACTAATATAACATTGCATGTCAACTACACTTCAATTAAAAAAAAAATCTAGGAAGGAATAGTATTGCTCTCAGCTAAAGGAGTTAAATTCTGTATTCACTCACCAGTGTGGAGGAGGAAGTAGGAAATATTGATGTCACTCAGTCAGGTCTTCTATACCATTTAGTATTTAAAGTCAGTACTTTCTGCTTCTGCTTTTAGAACATAGACCAGGAAAGAGGAGTCTCTCTGTCTTTTCTAATTCCCCACTGCCAGCTACCATCTAATTTGTGATAAACCTTGTGCCACAACAAAGGCAAACAATAAAATCTTATTAGACGCCTGTGTTCTTAGCTGCAGCTCGTGCTGTTGCTGCTGCTACTGATGAGAATGTTCTGATCTTTCTGATAAGAGACTCTTCAAACTCTTCAGTAACAGACCATCTTGAGATGTCTCTTTTTTCTTTTGGGTTCTTAAAAATACATACCATTGGACATAAGATCATCTAGCGAGATATCATAGAGCTGAATAAAACTGAGGGTAAATGGAGAGGGACTCCTGGCTTGCCCAGCAGAGAGACTCCCATCCCTCGTTAGTGGTTTGCAGAGTCTGTTCTAGAGCGCTGGCGATAAGACGTCATTGCATGGCCTGTGGTTTCTCTCTCTCTCTCTCCCTCTCTATCTCCCTCTCTCTCTCCCCCTCTCTCTCTCTCTTTCTCTCTCTCTTTTTGTTGTTTATTTATTTTTGAGAGAGAGATAGAACGTGAGTGGGGGGAGGGGCAGAGAGAGAGGGAGACACAGAATCTGAAGCAGGCTCCAGGCTCTCAGCTGTCAGCACAGAGCTAGACTCAGGGCTTGAACTCAGGAGCTGTGAGATGTTGACCTGAGCTGAAGTCAGACTGAGCCCGCCAGCCGCCCTGACCTGTGGCGTCGCTTTATGCCCATAAGTCTACTGTCTGCATTTCCAATGAGCTTCGACGTGATGTACTGTTGCCGGTCTGAGAACCAATGAAGTCCATGCTCTGCTCATGTGAGCCCATGTGGATGCGGCTTTTCTAGACCATCCTAGTTACCAAGGACTGGAATTGTTCCCTCAGCCGGATCGGTTGTTTTTCAGACTCAGGCATATGATTTTATAGGATTTGTCACAGGTGAAGACTGTGGACTAACCCTGACTCATCACTTCCATTCTGAATTCTAGACTCAGTCTGGGAAGCAGGAAGAAAAGTAAAGAGAGAGGAGGGGTGGGTGGTGCGGGGTAGAGAGAGAGGATAGATTTTTCTTCATTTTTGAGTAAGAAACTGTCGTTGCTGCAAAATGACTGTTAGATGGTGTATTTGGTGGCAAAAGAAAGTCTAGAGGAACCACTGTGTCTGTAATGATGAATTTTAAATGTCCACATTTAAATTAAAATTTAAACGTCTTTCCCTTCTGCCTCTCTTGAGGAAAGCCGAGTTTGCTGGCAATATGCATGTTTTTTTTTGTTTTGTTTTTTTTATTTTTTTTATAATTTTTTTTTCAACGTTTATTTATTTATTTATTTATTTATTTATTTATTTATTTATTTTTGGGACAGAGAGAGACAGAGCATGAACGGGGGAGGGGCAGAGAGAGAGGGAGACACAGAACCGGAAACAGGCTCCAGGCTCCGAGCCATCAGCCCAGAGCCCGACGTGGGGCTTGAACTCACGGACCGCGAGATCGTGACCTGGCTGAAGTTGGACGCCCAACCGACTGCGCCACCCAGGCGCCCCAATATGCATGTTTTAATAATCTTACATGTTTTTCATTAATATTGTCGACTAATTAATAGATTGATTTCATCATCTGGAAAGTATTCATTGAGCACCAGAGTCTGAATTCCACCAGGCTGGTGCCGTCATGGAGCACCAGCAGGTTGCTGCTCTTTCACTAAACCTGAAAGGTTAGTGGGCTTAGCCCATGTTTGCTCATCCCATAAAAGGGCCTCTGGGACTCAGTAAACTCCAGTGCAATGATTAAGGCAGGTATGAGGTGAAAGGGTCCACTGCTACATAATGAAATAGACTGAGTTCCTGACCTTTGATGTCATCTTCTATTTTTGGCTCTGAATTTGACCCTTGGACTTCATGACAAGATTTTGCTTCTCTAGATTAATACTTAACCCCTGCCACACCTCCCCCAAATATAGTTTTACACTCACCCTCCGGCTTCATTCCTTGCAGCTGCTGTGAGTATATACCTTACTCAGGTCTTCCTGGCCCCTAGGACCTGAGCCCAGCGTGCCTTCCTCCCCATTGGAAAAAAAAAATCAGACATTAAAAGCCTTAACAATACACTATTTGATACAACAAAATGGAACATATTTCCTGTTAAAGTATATAAGCCAATAGGGGAAAAAATCTGAGCCACTTAAAAAAAATGATTAGGGTTTTTTTTTTTTTTTCCTTTTGAGAGAAAGGAATATAAGAGTCAACTCATTTGCTATTGAATAAAACACCTTTTAAACTATGTACTTAAAAAGTACATTACTTTTGACTTACCAGAGGCTGGTCAATGGAAATGGGAGGAGGGAGATTGAGGCCAAGGTGAGGGGAGGAGGATGGGAGGAGCAGCCCCAGCAGAGACCAGAGCTTCACTAGACAAGGCCAACTAGAGGCCAGCATCCACACCCCTGTTTGGAAACTAGGAAATCAACAAGTGCCAGTAACTATTTTGCTACACCAAGCATTGTTAGGAAAAGTGTGATCTTTAGATACAGATCATCATTTGACAGGGGTCTACTTGGTTTTAGAGAAAATTTTCTAGGTAAGTCAGTAGCTGTAAATAAAAATCTAGGTTTGTAGTCAAAGCTTTTAATCAATAGCAGAGAAGAATATTTTGTCTTTTTAAAAAAAATGTTTATTTATTTATGTTGAGAGAGAGAGGAGGAGCAGAGAGGAGGAACACTTGGGAGGAGGAGAGACAGAGAGAGACAGAGGGAAAGAGAGAATCCTAAACAGGCTTTGTGCTGTCCGTGCAGAGCCTGACATGGGGTTCAATCTCATGAACCACGAGAGATCATGACCGGAGCCGAAATCAAGAGTCAGACGCTCAACTGACTGAACCACCTAGGTGCCCTTGTCATTTTTTTTTTTTAATTTGAAAGTTGAATTGGTTTTATTAAGTGATTCACGAATTGGACAGCATCCCACCTAGCAAGTAGAGGGGCTCTCCATCATATTTTCCCTTAAATATATGGTTCTGTAAACCCAAGAACTTTTTATTTTAAATAGGCCCACCTCTGACATTTGTGGGGCCTGGGGCAAGAGTATAAGTAGAGACACATATACTATATATCTAAATATTTAAAAACTAACAAGTTGTTAGATAAAATTTTTTTGAGTTTATTTATTTTGAGAGAGAATGAAAGCATGAGTGGGGGAAGGGCAGAGAGAGAGAGAATCGCAAGCAGGCTTCGAGCTGTCGGTGCAGAGCCTGATGCGGGGCTTGAACTTATGAACCATGAGATCATGACTGAGCTTCAATCAAGAGTTGGATGTTTGACTGAGCCACCTAGGCGCTCTGGGGTTATGGCCAGGAATATGGCAGCGTAAGGTGAGCTGGCCCATCGCTGATAAAATTTACCCTTAGGACTCTGGACCTAGGGAAGAGGCCCTCATAGGCCCTGGAAGCTGGCTCAGAATATTGGGACTGAGAATTCCAGACTCCCAGGCACCCAGAGGGTGCTGCTCTAGAAAGGGTTTCTGGCCTCCAGATGTGCCTGTCTCCAGATTCTGTGGACATCTCAACCTATAGGAAGAGATAATGGCCAGGGGAAGGTCAGAATGATGCCTTTTCAAGTTCAGGGCTCAGAGCAGAGATGCCCCTTGTGTGTGCCTGAGTGGTATGATTTGTTACCTGGGAATCACCCTTTATAATTTCTACTCTATTACTAATACCCTGTCCTTGTCTTTTGCCTCTTTTCTTGTCTACTGTCTCCCCTTAGAACACACAGAAGTTACCTATTCTTCCGCTCAGATACTAGTTTTACAAAATAGGACACAAGAATGGTGTCTTCCATTATTTCTCTGTTTGATTCCAATTCCCTCCACTAATTATCTGGGACCTTTCTTATTAGCAAAGTTTACCCATGGGAGGCCTGTCACGGAAGAAAGAGTGTGCGTGTCAATAAGTCTTGGGCGGAGACATAGTGTTTTCTTTTTACTGAGGAGAAGGCCTTTGGAACTGTTCTCAGGGTTGATGGCAGATTCTACCCCTTGGGTAGAGGGGCGGTGGCCCCAGAAGCATTCACACAGGAAGAGGAGAATCCTGCCTGCTGGCCACAGCTGGAGGACCAGAAAATGCATGATGGACCAGGCCTCTAAGCAGACCATTTTATTTTATTTTATTTTATTTATTTATTTTTTTAAATATTTATTTTTGAGACAGAGAGAGACAGAGCATGAGCATGGGAGGGGCAGAGAGAGAGGGAGACACAGAATGTGAAGCAGGCTCCAGATTCTGAGCTGTCAGCACAGAGCCCGATGTGGGGCTGGAATTCATGAACCTCCAGATCATGACCTGAGCCAAAGTCTGACGCTTAACTGACTGAGCCACCCAGACGCCCGTATTTTATTTTTTAAAGTTATGTATTTATTTTGAGGTGGGGGGCCATCAGAGAGAGAGGGAGAGACAGTATCCCAAGTGGGCTCTGCGCTGTCAGCATAGAACCCAACTTGGGGCTTGATCTCATGAACTGTGAGATCATGACCTGAGCTGAAATCAGAGTTGGATGCTTAACTGACTGAGCTACCCAGGCGCCCCTGAGCAGACCACTTTATAATGAAAGGAAAATGAGTGGTGCCTGGGTGGCTCAGTTGGTTGAGTCTCTGACTCTGAGTTCTGCTCAAGTCATGATCTCACAGCTTTGTGGGTTCAAGCTCTGCATTAGGCTCTGTGCTGACCAGAGCCTACTTGGGATCCTCTCTCTCTCCCTCTCTCTCTCTACCCCCACCCCCCCCCACGCCGTCTCTGTCTTTCTCAAAATAAACTTAAAAAAATAAAGTTTATTAAAAAATGAAAGGAAAATGAAAAATGAACGTCAATACCATCACCACATATGTGTTTATTTAGTACTCATATAGTGGGCACAGAGTACCACACAGGGCCCCTGTCATACTCACAGGGTGAGAGAGTAAAAAGGGAATACACACGTTTCACCGAATTGTAACCCATGTTGGTGTGAAGGTTACAGTGAGATTCAAAGGAAACTGCCCGAAACCCATTCTCCAGGAGGGTTAAGAGCCCCCTCCCCGACTCCAGGGATTCTGGGGGTAGGGGGTGTCCCTTATGCTTTTCCTTGTTACTGATTGGTTCAATGGATGTATCATTTTATTATCTCTAGTGTGCTGTTGCTGTTTTACATCACATTGTCCCAAGATGCAAATCAACTTCTTTAATTTCCCCAGAAAATACTCCTCACACAGGATATTAGTGTATGTGTTAGGCTTTGCTGAAGATTTGGAGGCAATGGGGAAGTTTTAAATGTTTATTTATTTTGAGAGAGAGAGAGAGAGAGAGAGTGTGTGTGTGTGTGTGTGTGTGCAAACAGGGGAGGGGCAGAGAGAGGAAAGAGAGAATCCCAAGCAAGCTCTGCACAGAGCCCGATGCAGGGCTCAATCTTACGAACTGTGGGATCACGACCTGAGCTGAAATAAAAAATCAGACGCTTAACCGACTGAGCCACCCACTTGTCCTGGGGAAGTTTTATATTGCTGTATTACTTGGTCTTTTCTCTTCCGTTAAAGACTTCTCATTTTCCTGACCGTGGGGCTTCCCTTTTATAATTTGATTTTCCTTATTGTATTATAGCCAAGGACCCACTGATGTGTCCTTCTGAATTATGGATCTTCTGTTTTAGTTCCCATCCTGAGACTCAGAAGAACTGACAGAGGCTTACAATGGCCACCTCTCCCTTATTTCAACTCTGTGAGGGGAAGGAGGCAGTGTGAGGAATGTTTCCTTTGCTATATAAATTACATCATCTCCTTTAAAAGGCAGCATCTATAGTCAGTTTGGGTTTAACATTTTTTTTTAATGTTTATTTTTGAGAGAGAGAGACCTACTGAGAGAGAGGAAGACACAGAATCTGAAGCAGGATCCAGGCTCTGAGCTGGCAGCACGGAGCATGACACGGGGCTTGAACCCACGGACCGGGAGATCATGATCTGAGCCAAAGTTGGATGCTTAACCAACTGAGCCACCCAGGTGACTCAGTTTGGACTTTAAATGACAGTATTTTCTTTCTCAGTTTACACAATGGTCCTAAAGGAATGTGTAATCTCTCTAAACTCTTTTAGTCCCTCAGGGGTATTTAGGGCCAACCACATTTAAAATAATAATAATAATAATAATAATAATAATAACACTTATTACCATAAACATATTACAATACATAAGTGTAATTATAATTATATAATATTTTATATTATCAGGCACTTATAATAGTAATAATTATGACAATAATTATTATTGGCAGTAGATAAATTTTTCTTCAAGGACAGGACAATTGAAGGCTTTTGAGCAAGGGAACGATTGACCAGACCACAGTTTTTAGGTAGGGCCTGAAGGGTGGTAAGAGAAGAGAGAGATTAAAGGCAAGAGAACAGTTGTGGAGTTATTTTACAGTACTTTCGGTCAGAGGTAATGAGCTAAGACTGTGGTTGTGGAGAATAGATGTAATGACTCAACACAGAGGTATTAACAAATGGATTCAGACATTAAAAAACAAAAAACAAAAAGCACCTAGCCTAAGTTTAAGCAGGGACACTAGTGACAAGCTGAGTCTGCATGGTAATCTAACTGTAGTTTTGTTATTTGTCCAGTGGGTAGGGTACCCACCGGAATAGGCCAGAGCAACGCCAGCCCACTGGGCTGTGCTTTGGTGTTAAGTAACCATCATACCTTCTGAGTGTTAGAAGCTACTTGCTGCATAAGGGCCTGTAAACACTAATCATCTAGTGAAGGAGGGGAGGAAGAAACTAAAAATCAAAAGGAAAGTCTTGCAGGAAGCAGGAAATCAACAACAAAGTATACTGTATGGGCAGTAATAATTGGCCCTTTCAGCTGCTTTCAGGAATGAATGTCTGTAGTCAAAGGTCACATTGTCTTTTTATAGTCTACATCACCTTCCATCTTTCTTCCTGTATAAGGTAAAGGACATGTGTCAAGCAGAGAATGATTTGGATTACTAATGTCTAGTCTTGCTCATGAAAGCTCCCTAAGGGCAATGATTGTATCTTTGCATGCCTTACACATGGCGGGGGCTTAAAAATATCAACAGAATTCCCTGAATTGTATTAATTCCCATTTTGTTGAGCTTTTGTCCCTCCTGTGGAGGATCTAGACAAGGAGGCCAGCAGTCTGGTGCTTTATTCAGTATCCTTTACTGGCAAGTAAGAGCAGAGCTCTCCTGTGGGGAGCTAGCCCACTTAGAAATTATGGCAGGGCCAGCATCCCTGATTAGTGCTTGTGACCTTTGTCTAACTGGGTCTCATTATTCAGCCCTTCAATTTTGCCTTCCTTTCTCTTCCCATAGCCAATGCTTTCTTTTGAAATGTCCCTTGGGTCTTACACTTTTCTCTTGGGTGCTTCTATAGTACTTTACTCATTTATAGATCCCTCCTGAGTTCTTGGTCTTGTTCTACCAATTTTTTCTGCCTTTAGGGCTTCATCTCATCCTCAACTGAGAAGGTTCCCTAACACATGAGGGTAAGTGTAACCCAAGGTAACCTAAGTTGTGGCGACACTTTTCAGTTCCAGATTTTTTTTCCAGCTGAAAAAACTATCATCTGTTTACTTCTCTGTGGGGAGTTGCTATGATCCGCAGGCTTGTTCATAGACCATAAGTAATGTGGGAACTAATGCTGATCAGCTTGGTAACCTGGAGAGTGACAGAGGGCACATCACTGAGGAAGATTCTAGTAGATGCCAATTAGATATAGTCATTCAACCACAGAGTTCTCTCAGGCAGGAATAAAAGCATATATGTATAATTTAGAAAAAAAAAATGTAGCATGCAGTTCCTAAAGAGCTCAATGTGCACTGTGAATCACATAAAAAGGGGCAGTTTGGTGCAGTTTCAACATCTTCTATCCCCTGAATGCTCTGTCAGTTTCCAGTAGCCTGAGTTTGGCCTGCCTCCCAGTGCTGACCTAGTCAGGGGACACAGTGACTTAGTCACTCCATTCCCCGGCCTCTCCTCATTGCCTCAGCCAATGTTTTGGCTGTCTAATTATTTGCTTTTCCTCCAAACCTGAGGGTGTGTCACCTGTGAAGTGGAGATGAAGCTGACCCACCTGGCTGGCATTCTGATCAGGTAAGGTTCCATCTGCTCTCTTCAAAACCTCAGGAACTGGCTTCTCTTCCTTACCTACCTATTGGTAGGCCTCTGAGGGCTACACGAAGCCCATTCTTACATCCTCAGGGGATTTGTCAGGACCAGAATAGGAACACACCCAATCTTGCCAAGAGCCCTTTAGATAACGTCCTAACACAGCTCTCCTGGGAACCAGCACTGGCAATAATTGAGAGCTGATAAATCCTATTTAACAACAAAGTACCTCTAGTGATCTTTGGTGCTCAGAGGGCCTGGCAGCAGGGACTTTCTAGCAGAAAGTTCTCCTAATGCCTAATGCTAGGAACCCTTTAAAAACAGTGTCACTGAACTCTTCTCTCTGGCTATTTTATTATTCCTAGGTTTTTTCATTAATTGATTAAATAGCTGACTTACTGGTAAATACCTGTGAAAACTAACAATTCAACCCAACTCTCAGATTCCAATTGGGAAAGACATTCACAGCTTGGGATTTTATAGGAAGTCTTTAAAAGGAGATTATACGGGTTGGGCCTTGAACTCTAGGGAGAACATTTATGGACCGAAGAGAGAAAGTTGAGTGGTAACATGGTTGTGTGTTCTTACTGGCTTGCACTTGATCGCACATCTCTTGTCCAATTCTGTGTTCAGTGACATCACATTAGTAGCATGAAATTGTCAGGGGCAGGAATATTTACACCATGGAAATTGGTAAATGTTCTAACTCAGGATTTTTTCCTTCTGGAAAGCTGGTCGTTAGTATTTACCAGCACACCAGTGGTGCTAAAGGATGTAGAACACGAATGTAGAGACGGAAATTAGCAAGCCACACTCTGGAGTTAGGACTAGTCTGGGGTCAGGTTGTGTAGGATCTTACAGGGCTGACAAAGGAATTTTGACTTCATCCTATAGATATTGAGGAGCTGTTGATGGGTTTTTATTAGTTGAGACGCTTTCGGTTACAAGTGATAGAAAAACTAAATTCAAAATGGCTTAAACAATAAGGAAGATCTATTATCTCATATAATAAATATTTCAAGGAAGACCACTCAGGATTGGCTAAATCAGCAGTTTGCCCAAGACCCAAATTCCTTTCATCTTTTTGCTCAGCCATCCTTAGTATGTCAGCTTGTCCCTTAACTGGAACAGCCATTCCAGATTCAACAAGATTCAGCGGCAGAAGAGAATCTTTTCTTATTTCTCTGAGTCTCTTTTTAAGATTGAGAAGGTCAAGCAGATTTCCTTGAATCTCACATTGGTCAGAACTTTATCACCTGCCTAAACCAAGCACTGACAAGGTGAATGGAACCTCATAATTGGCTTAGATCTATCAGTGTTTCCCCATCTCCTTCCCACTCAGCCTCTAGTCCTCCACTGGAGCGAATCTCCCCTTGAAGCCCATGGTTATGTACTGAAGGGTGGCTACTTGAACATAATCAGGGTTCTATAAGCCAGGAGGAAAAGGGGGATGGAAAATATCAATGAAATATTTTAGAAGCATAATCTAGCAATGATGCACAGATAGAGGGCCTAGGAATACAGAGACCCAGTTATACTATTATGAGTCTGGATGTGACTCTATAAAAGGAGTCTGATATGTGCTCCCAAAGCAGCGGCTCTCAACTGTCCATTCATTTATTCATTCACTCAATATTTAATGAATGGCTACCATGGGTCAAGCACTGTGCTACATACTAAGATAAAATGGTGAACTTATGGAGCTTCACAATCTAATGGATGAAGCAAATATCAATAAAATAATCCACAAGTAAATGTAAATTTATAACCTGGTCAAGTGTTACAAAGGAAGCCAGGATATTTGTTTTCTCTTTTTATTTTTATTTTTTTAAATTTTTTTTTTCAATGTTTATTTATTTTTGGGACAGAGAGAGACAGAGCATGAACGGGGGAGGGGCAGAGAGAGAGGGAGACACAGAATCGGAAACAGGCTCCAGGCTCTGAGCCATCAGCCCAGAGCCCGACGCGGGGCTCGAACTCACGGACCGCGAGATCGTGACCTGGCTGAAGTCGGACGCTTAACCGACTGCGCCACCCAGGCGCCCCTGTTTTCTCTTTTTAAAGTTGAGATAAAATTCACAGATTTTAAGTATATAATTTGATGTACATGTGTACATTGTAACAACAAGATATAGCACATTTCCATCATGCTAGAAAGTTCCTCTGTGCCCTCTTACTATTCAATACCCACACCCCACAAAGGCAACCATGGTTTGATTTCTAGTATTTCTATTATCATGGTATTATTTCTATTATTATCTATTACTTTTGCCTATCCTCAAATTTCATATAAATGGCTTCTTTTGGTCAACAAATGATTTGAGATTTATCTATGTTGTTGTGTTTACAGGGAGTTCATTTTTTTAACTTGTGTTCCATTCCTTGATCAATTTATTTGCCTCTTTTTTCTGTTGGTAGACATTTGAGATGTTTCTAGTTTGGGTGTGTTATGAATAAAGTGGTTTTGAATATTCATGTATAAGCTTTTTTGGGATATATGTTTTAATTTCCATTGGGTAAATACCCGGTAGAATTGCTGGATAATAGGGTAGAAATGTGTTTAACTTTATAAGAACCATGCACGTTAGAACTAACAAAATGAATTCAGTAAAGTTGCAAGATACAAAATCAATATACAAAAATCTGCTGCATTTCTATACACTAACAATGAACACTCAGAAAAAGAAATTAAGAAAACACTCCCATTTACAACTGCATCAAAAAGAATAAAATACTAGGAATGAACTTAATCAAGGAGGTGAAATACCTGTACACTGAAAACTATAAGACATTGATGAGAGGAATTGAAGAAGACACAAACAGAAAGATATTCCATGCTCATGGGGTAGAAGAATTAATATTGCAAAATGTCTATACTTACCCAAAGCAATCTATAGATTCAATGCAATCCTGTTAAAACTCCAGTGGCATTTTTCACAGGAATAGAAAAACAATCCTAATATTTGTGTAGAACCACAAAAGACCCTGAAGAGAGCTAAAGCAATCTCAAGAAAGAAGAACAAGGCTAGAGGCATCACACTCCTTGACTTCAAACTATATTACAAAACTGTTGTAATCAAAACAGTAAGGTATTGGCATAAAAACAGACACATAGATCAATGGAACAGAATAGAGAGCCCAGAAAGACAACCATACATCCATGGATAATTAATATATGACAAAGGAGGCAAGAACATGGAATGGGGGCAAGGACAGTCTCTTCAATAAATGTTGGGATGGGCGCCTGGGTGGCTCAGTTAGTTGACCATCCGAGGTCACGATCTTGGGGTTGTCAGATCAAGCACCACACCAGACTCCACATTGAGTGTGGAGCCTGCTTAAGATTCTCTCTCTCTCTCTCTCTCTCTCTCTCTCTCTCTCTGCTCCTCTTCCCCACTTGTGTCTCTCTCTCTCTCTCTCAAAAAAAAAAAAAAAAATGTTGGGAAAACTGAACAACCACATGCAAAAGGATGAAACTAGATCACTATTTTATGCCATACACAAAAATGAACTCAAAATGAATTAAAGACTAGAATTTAAGACTTGAAACCATAAAACTCCTGCAAGAAAACATAAGTAATAAGCTCCTTGACATCGGTCTTAATGATTTTTTGGGTCTGACTCCAAACAAAAAAATAAACACTAAAAAGCTTCCGCATAGCAAAGGAAATCAAAATGAAAAGGCAACCTACTAAGTGGGAGAAAATATCTGCAAATCATCTATCCAATAAGGAATTAATGTCCAAGACATATGAAGAACTACAACTAAATAGCAAAAAAAAAAAAATAATCTGATTAGTTAAGCGGGCAGAGGATTTGAACAGACATTTTTTCCAAAGAAGAAATACAGATGGCCAACAGACACATGAATAAATACTCAACAGCAGTAATCAGGGAAATGCAAATCAAAATCACAATGAGCTATCCCCTCACATGTTAGAACGATTACCATCAAAAAGAAAAGATAACAAGTGTTGGCCAGGATGTGGAGAAAAGAGAACCCTTGAGCACTGTTGGTGGGAATTTGAATTTGTGGAGCCAGTATGGAAAACAGTATGGAGGTTCCTCAAAAAATTATAAATAGAACTATCATATCCAGCAATTCCATTTCTCAGTATTTATCTGAAGAAAATGAAAACACTAATTCAAAAAGATATATGAACCTTATGTTCATTGCAGCATTATTTACGACAGCCAAGACATGGAAACAACCTTAAGTGTCCAGTGATAGCTGAATGGATAAAAAAATTATGGTATATGGGATGCCTGGGTAACTCAGTGGGTTAAGCATCTGACTTCAGCTCAGGTCATGTTCTTTAGGTTTGCAAGTTCGAGCCCCGCATTGGGCTCTCTGCTGTCAGCATGGAGCCCACTTCAGATCTTCTGTCCCCTTCTCTCTCTGTCCCTCCCCTGCTCGTGCGCTCTCTCAAAAATACATAAATATTTAAAAAATAAAAAAAACCTGTGGCATACATACATACATACATGTATATATATGCAAATCTCTGTTATATATATATATATATATATATATATATATATATATATATATTGGAACACTGTTCAGCCATAAAAAAAAAATGGAATCTTTCCATTTGTGACAACATAGATGGACCTTGAGGTCATTATGCTAAGTGAAATAAGTCAGACAAAGACAAGACAAATATGATATGATTTCACTTATATGTGGAATCAAAAAAAAAAAAAAAGAAGAGAAAACCACCACCAAAACAAACAAAACAAAACAAAGAAAAAAGTTGAGCTCATAGATACAGAGAATAGATTGGTGGTTGCCAGAGGAGAGGGGAATGTTGGGATGGGTGAAAAGGGTGAAGGAGGTCACAAGGTACAAACTTTCAGTTAAAAAACAAGTTACAGAACTGTATATAAAGCATGGCAACTACAGTTAATAATATCATATTGCATATTTGAAAGTTGCTAAGAGAGTAAATCTTAAAAGTTCTCATCGCAAGAAAAAACATGTAACTACGTGTGTTGGTGATGTTTAGTAGACTTCATGTGATCATTTTACAACATACACAGATATTGAATCATTATGTTGTTAACCGAAGCTGCTATAATGTTGTATGACAATTATATCTAAAAAAAAAAAAAAAAAAAAGAAAGAACTGTGGATATTTAAAAAATATTCAGTTTCATGGTTTTCAGTCCCCGAAATTCTGAGTTAGTCTGTCTGAGGTTCCTAGGCATATATTGTGCGTTGTTTTGAAACTCCACAGAATCACTGGTCTAAATTACGGTGGTGGTAGTGGAACGGAAGTTATTTTGGTTTGGTTTTCTGTTCCACCACAAAAGCATATAAATGCAAACAATTGCTGTTTTTTTTTTTTTCCTGGTGAGCTGCAAAATAGCTTTCTCTGAACATTACCCTCCACCCCCCCCCCATCAGTATTGAAACAGTCTCTTTCTTTTAGTTTCTCCGGTGAAATGCAAAGCTCTATATTTTCAGTTCTTGCTTAAAGTGAAGTGAAAGCTCAGGGAACTCCTTGGAGCAGCTCTGTGAATTGCTAAGATGAGTAAATAAAAACATGCCCTTAGGATGGAAGAGAACTTGGTACTAAATGGCAGATGAGGGTGTGTGGCTGGCACACTGGTAGGATTTTCTCTGCCGCTTTTACCTTCATCTTTTTCCTATTCTTTTACCTGGCAGCAAAAAATAATCTGCTGTGTTCTGGCAGCTGACAGTGACATCAGACAGTTGCTTCCGAATATTCAGCTTACTGACGGCCCAAATGGCTGCATATCACTACAGAAGAGGTGAGGCCCTGACATGTGGGAATAGGAAGAGAGTCACTTAATGGCTTAGGGGCTGGCTGAGCTGGGACCAGAACCCAGGTGGCTTGGCTCCCATCCTGGCTGACCACACCGCTACCCACACAGCCTGGGCTGACCCAAAACAAGCAGCCCATTGAGCAATCGCACAAACAACAATGAGTGATGGACGGTCAGAGCAAGAAACAGGCACAGAGCAACTGCAACCCCATCACTTCCTGGCCCCTAAATTTCCAGGCAAGCCTGTAAAAAGTGTGGTTACTTAATTGAGTTTGGCCCAGCTTTCAAATTTGGAAACTTTCTGTGGTCACTGCCAAGTAAAGGCCTGCCTTGTAATGAGGGTGGAGAGTGCCTTTGAACTCCGTACCTGGTTCTAATAACGCAGTGGTAGTGGAATTAAGACTGGAAAGAAATAGTTAACAGATGAGCATAACCTCGACCTGGGAGGACTTTGGTGAAACAAAACCGCTTTACCTTTTTGAGGCTGCTCCTTTGTGACTCTGTTCTCCTACCTCAGATTTAGCCAGCAAGGGGTGGCCGTGATCAGTGGAGTTCAGTTAGAATCAACTTAGATGACCAAGTCTCATTCTACCCTCCTCCTCAAATTTGCCACTGAACAGTAGCCAAAATTCGTAGTCCCCGCACGCTTGAAGCCCAGGCAAATGGCTCTGCTTGCCAACTTGTACTGTTGGTCCTGGGTGTGCCTCCTGCAAGGCACTCTGACCTGCTTGGCCTTGGTATGGCCTTAGGCCCAGCCCTGAATCAACTCTAAACCCTGGGTGTCCTCAGGAGATAGAGCTGCCTGTCTGGGCAGTTTCCTGTTTCAGATGTCCATTTTCTAGTCCAGAGCTGGATAATTCCAACAGGTCTATGCTCCACCCCTCCCATTTAGAAACTGAGGACTTCAGGAAGTACTGAGGGGGAAAGTCGAGTATAATACAGTGTTTGTTTTTAAATAGGCCTAATGGGCGCAATTTAGACAATAAACATTTTGAATATGCAGATCAGGTGCCACAATGTTAGGAATCTGAATTAAAATTCAGGATTTCTTTGGTCAGATTACAGCTGGGGCTGGCCTCATTTTGTGTTTGTCATAAAGAGGTATTGATTCAATGGCTCTGCTCTCCTAATATTTAGTTATACATTCAACAAATATGGAAGGTCTGCTTCTATATTTTGAAGAACAAAGCTTATGCTCTTATAGCCATAGCCTATTGTAACTCACAGAGCACACATGTGAGTTCTGTTTCATAAAACATAGTTGCATGTGTTTTACTAAAGTGTAAGAAAGATCCTTGGTGCCTGGAATTATGTCTTTAAAATTTTTTTTAATATTTATTTTTGAGAGAGAGTACAAGCAGGGAAGGCAGAGAGGGAGACAGACAGACAGACACACACACACACACACACACACACACACACACACACCCCCTACACACACGTTTCAAAGCGGGTTCCAGGCTCTGAGCTGTCAGCACAGAGCCCCACGGCGAGTTCAAACTAACAAACAGTGAGATCACTACAAGAGCCCAAGTCGGAATGCCATGCCTAATCGACTGAGCTACCCAGGCTCCCCTGGAATTATGTCTTCTTATACATTTTTGTGTCCCCAATATCAACACAGTATCTTGCACATAGTAGGGACTCAGTAAGTATTTGTTAAATTGAATTATGCTGGAATGCTGTTAAAGGGCATTATCAAGAACAGCGATACTCGACTTCTTTCCATCGGGCTAACAGTCGGAGGCTCACATGTCCACAGGGAAGGGTATGTTCACTTCACGAGTGATTTAAGGAGACTTGCAAAACTGGGTGGAGACTGGTCTGGAAGAAGTATGGTTAACTTTCCTCTGGTCAGTCCAGAATGACTGCGCCGAGTAACTAGAACTTCACTGTTCTCGTTCCAAAGTATTATCACCCCTCTCACCTTTCCAGAACTATTCGCCGCTTTCTGCTTTTTCCCCAAAGGGCTGGAGCCAACTGACTCTACCTCAAAGTCTCAAGAGCCCACCCTGCACTCCTGCAGCTCCGGTTCAAGAACTCTCCAGACCCGAGGCCTTAGGAACGAGGTCCTGGAAAACATGGGGTCACGCGCGGGGCAGGCGCCAAACTGGCCACAGCCAGGGGAGCGGCACTAAAGGCGGGGCTGCTACGGGGCGGGGCGGGGCGGGGCGGGGCGGGAGGAGGCCTGGGGGCGGCTTGGGTGTCACCACCAACACGCTCCGGCCGGAAACTGGCGCTAGTTTCCGGCCGGACGGCCGAAAGCCACCGATCCCGAACCAGCTGCCGGAGCCGTAGTGGCGACGGGGTGTGGAGGAGGCAAAAAGCCACTGGGGGAGGCCAGTCCAGATCAGTGCCGTCTGGCTCCGGCTCCTGATCCTGTGCGGAGCAACAGCCGCGGTCGCAGTCTCAGCCGCCGCCTCCGCCTCCATCGTCGTCGGGGGAGGGGCCAGCCGGACCCCGGGGTCACAGCCGAGGAATGAGGAGAGGCGGCCGGGCCCCGCGCTCCGCCCCGGCCTAGGGCCTTGCCCCGGGAGCCGCGAGGGTAACGGAGCCCCCTGCCCTGTCACCTTCCCCCGTCTGCTCCCGCCCTTCCCGCCTCTTCAGGACTCCCAAACTCTGACCCTCCGATCTCCACTGTCCCCCTTCTCCTTTCCGATGATATTTCACCCGGAGCCACCGCCTCCGGTCACCCTCTCCTCGCCCTGACTGTTCCTTGCTTGGCCCCAACCTTTTCCCCAGTTACTCCTCCCTTTCACCTGCGTCCCGCGTTCCTAGCCCCCCGGCCCCGTTCCCGGCCTCCCTTCCTAAGCTGTGCTGGGCAGTGTGGACCGTCCTCCCTTGTCAGCGAGACTTTCGGGAAGGGATGGTGGAGTTTTAAGGTGGTTGGAGTGCAGGCTACCCCCTATCCTACCCGCAGAGGAGGATAAAGTTCATTGTAAAAGTCTCAGTATAAAAGTACAACGAAAAGAAAACAAGCTTGTTCTTCCCTGTAGAGAGCCAACTGAGGTGCGTCCAGTAATGGAGGAAGGGAGCGAAAAGTGTGCGAGTGTGAGAGCGAGGGAGAGGGGGGAGAGAGAGAAGGATTGATTGATTGATTCTAGGGCAGGCTTATGAACTTTAGAAAAAAGAAAAGTTGCTCTGAGCCGATGGAAACTTTAGAAGCTGATGATGAGTAAGCCGTGGGCTGCGTGATCTCACTCCTCTTCTCATAATTACTAGGTTAACGGTGTGGCTCCGGTCGGGATGGAATGGGATTTGTTTACTGGGCCGGCGTATTTTTAGCTTGTCGGCTCACAAGGACCAGAGCTCTGAGTGTCTCCGAGTCTTTCCGAGTCTCTTTCCCTCCCTGCCTCCCTCCCTCTCTGTCTAGGTTGTCTAACCTAGGTGGTTCCTCTGGGCACAATACAGATACAGAAATTAAGTTGAAAGAAGTGAACTGGTGAAATTGAGAGTCTCCCCACACTCTTCGGGGGGTTTCCTTTTCATAAATGCAAAGGCGAGAATTAGCAGGACTTTGACTTTTATTTTTGTTATAGTTTGATAACTGGGTATACAATATGCTTTTTAGAAAAATCAGATGCTGATCATTTTTCAGTCTTTGGCTTGTCATACTTAGTATATTTATTTAGGAGGTCTTGGAGGAGGCTGGATCCTTTTGTGTTTCAGAATCTATTTCTAAGGTGGGAAAGGACAAGAAGAGGGAGTGATAAGGCTAGTCCAAAAAGGATAGCAAATCCTACATTTTAAATATTTAGAAAATTTCCTTCCTAGTGAATGAGATTGCATTCCTGGTGGGGTGAGAAGACAGCAGGGACTTCTGCTGGGTGACTTGGGAGACTCACACTTGTAATTAAACGTTTGCTGTGCGTAATTTACAAACGAATATATTATACTCTTTGTCCTCATTGTTTTTCTGAACAGTTCTTTTAAAGTTTAGTATCCAACCTGCTCTGCTAGTCTATTGATATTTTGAAGGCTGAACAGAACTGTAAAATAAATGAAATTGATGTTGCTCATCTGGCGTCTGAATACCAGTCTTGTTCTAATTTCCACTAGCTACCCGGCATGTCTCAGAGTACCTCCCTGAGTAAGTGGCCAGTTACTATGTACTTAGTGATCACAGATGAATACAAATATTAGCTCATGCTAGGAATAATTGAGAAAGTAAATATGCTGAAAAGATCTTCCGAAACTGAAATAGATTACTTTTCGATTTTATTCCTTTCTGGATTATCAGCACCTTTCTGCCGATAATTATCCATTAACATGAATAATTTAGAATTGAACAGATATCCACTTTGGGCATTAAGCATTCAAGCAGGAAGGAAAGATGGAAAGACGATAATTTCCAAACCATTACTAATTTTTTGTTGTTGTTGCCTCACTTGACTTATCCCTTTCATTTAATGCCAAAGACTCCCTTGTGGAAAAAAAAGTAAACCTTTGCCAAAGAAAGGGCTGTCTGTTGACTTGTATAAGGCAGGCTGAACAGTAATGAATGGTAATTGTTAGTTGGACTTGATAGAGTTATGTCACCAACAACTTGGAAATATTCCTGAAGCTTTAGATCCTTAATCTCCGTCTTTTGGGACCCCTATTGAAAAAAGATTTAATTTGGAGGGTAACATCACATTTTTAAAAACCACACACACCCTCTTTGACTATTAATCATTGTTTTAATTTGTGAGTCGGTTGATGCCAGTATTAGTGATGTCTGGGAAATTCTATTTATGTCAATGAGATAAATTAGGGAAGATTTCTGAATCAGCAAAATTTGAAATGGAATTGGAGACTATGGATTAGAGTCCTAAAGAAGCTTGACCTGTGGAGTTAGATAGAACTTGGTTCAAATCTTGATTATGGTTTTTACTATGTGACCTTGGACAATTTACTTCTACATTCTTATTTATAAAGTATGTATGAGCATTCAGGCAAATGAAATAGTTATTCTTTATTAGAAGTATACAAAGAGAAAAGAACTTCCAGGCAGAAAGTATGTTTATATCTATTTATATCAACTTCTACATTTATTATTCTGTGGCTGGTGGGATGGGATGGGGCTGCGGATTGAAGCAGTTGAATAAACCTAGGAATAAGCAAAGGGCAGCCTAGTAGTCTACCACTATTCCCATTTTGCAGAAGGCATCGTTTGGGTTTTTGATTCAATATATGTAACTGAGTGAATTATGATGGAATAACAGTATTAAAAATAAATTTTCAGATTGTTATGGGGATACTAAATGCCACTTGTGAAAGTTTTAGAGCTTCTCAAGCATGGCTTAAGCATGCTATGGATTCTGGAAGATTCTTGTAAGGCTTCTTGTAAGGAGCACCTCCTCTTCTTACCCCAATCCCATCGAGGGAAAATCCTGAGACAGTGCTTTTGAGGTGTGCTTTCAGCAATGTCTTCCCTGTGGGAACTTAGGAGCTGTGAAATCTTCTCATCAGCCCCCAATAAATTCAGAGAATTAAATTCTGTGTAACTGGAATAAACATGCAGGGCAGTTTTATGAATGCCTGAATTCAGTAGATTTTTTTAATATGATAGAAGAAAGTTTTGGGTTTTTTTTAATTTAAGTAAGAAATACTTGCTGAATAATGATTGAGCACTCTTGTGGAGAAAGCTGTCTCCAAACTCCAGTGGTGGACTTTGGGAATATAGAAAAGATACAAAGATGGGTGTCCTTGCCCTTGGGACATGACTCTATATACCCATCACAACGGGTATATAAAAAGGGACGGCATACTGTTATAAGCTTTAACATTTAGAACACAACATGTAAATGAAAGCAAGTTTAATGTGCTACAAATGGAGTATGTAGAGGCTAGAAAAGTTGAAGTAACAAGGTAAGATTCCGTGAGATCAATTAGGAAAGATTTCTGAATCAGCAAAATTAAAACAAATTTTTTTCTTTAATGTTTATTTCTGAGAGAGAGAGAGAGAGAGAGAGAGAGAGAGACAGTGTGTGAGCAGGGGAGGGGCAGAGAGAGAAGAGGACACAGAAACCAAAACAAGCTCCAGGCTCTGAGCTGTCAGCACAGAGCCTGATGCGGGGCTTGAACCCATGAACCAGGAGATCATGACCTGAGCCAACATCAGACGCTTAACTGACTGACCCACCCAGGCACTCCCTGAAACAGCAAAATGTGAAATGGACTTGGAGGCTATGGATTTGAGTTATAAAGAGGAATGGCCAATGGAGTTAGATCAAACTTGGTTCAAATCTTGACTGTGTGATCTTGGACAGTTGTCCATCCTTATCTATGAGATATATGTGAGCATTCAAGTAAATGAAATAGCTATTCTGTGTTAGGAGTAAAAGAAAATAAAAGATCTTCCAGGCAGAAAGTATAGAAGGTACAGTGTGCAGTGATGATGTGAATGACTAAGCTGTGTTTGTTGGGGGAATAAATAAGAGGGGCTGGAGAGAATGTGGGTGGTCAAGTCATGGGTAGAGCAGGCAAGAGGGTGGAGGGGACTCAGAGGCCAGACTCTGTCGGGTGTTGATGGAAGCGTCAATAGAGTCATTGTAGGTCCTTGAACAAAGGATGGATTTAGTGAGAAGTATTGAGCCTTCTAGTCCAGGAACTCAGGGACAAGGAGTCAGGCGGCCACCGGTACATTGTAACTTCAGTTTCTCTCCTGGACCATCTTGGTGTAAAGGGACCATCCAGGAGACAGGATTCCTTGTAGAAGTTTTTGTGTCCACACACCTTACTCACCATGCTGAGCTCTGCTTGTGCCTGTCTCTTATTGTACTGGCTTGTGGGTTATGGCTGGATTCTCCTAAAGAGCTTATGGTAAGGACAGTGTCATGTTTTAGGTGCATTTAACTTTCAGTTATCTCTGCTATTGTAGGGCACACTAGTATATGTAATTCAGAACTTAATATGGAAATTTCTTGGTTTGAAAATGCATTATTTTTTAAGCCAGATGTGTTTTATTTATTTTTAAAGTTTATTTATTTTGAGAGAGAGAGAGAGAGAGAGTGAGAATTGGAGAGGGGCAGAGAGAGAGGGAGAGAGAGAATCCTAAGCAGGCTCTGTGCTGTTAGCATGGAGCCCAATGTGGGGCTTGATCCCAGGAACCATGAGATCATGACCTGAGCCGAAATCAAGAGTTGGATGCTTACCGGACTAAGTCACCCAGGCACCCCATAAACCAGATTTATTTCAGTGTTATTGAGGATCATACTAATGCTGATAATGAATTTGCATTCCTAAGCCTATGTTACCTGATGGTGAGGCGGGTATATTGATGGCAAAGAAGAGTCCACCTTGGTTTAAAGATTTTCCTCAGAAATCCTTTATTTTTTTTTTCTACGTTTATTATTTTTGGGACAGAGAGAGACAGAGCATGAACGGGGGAGGGGCAGAGAGAGAGGGAGACACAGAATCGGAAACAGGCTCCAGGCTCTGAGCCATCAGCCCAGAGCCCGACGTGGGGCTCGAACTCACGGACCGCGAGATCGTGACCTGGCTGAAGTCGGACGCTTAACTGACTGCGCCACCCAGGCGCCCCATCCTCAGAAATCCTTTAAAATGGATAGTTAAGACTGGACTATACTGAGTACGTTAATGAAGATGAATTTCTTTTCAAAATCTGTGCAAGTCAGTATGGCCACCTAAGCTGTCTACCTTATGCCTGAGTGATGATGCCTATGTTGTAGCCAGAATGAGTCCTCACTCACGGTATATCTGGAGGAATCCTATCGTGTTGTGTTGCCTTGTTGAAGATGAATGAAGGTAGCTTTTTCGAAGGACTTGGGCTTTGTAGAAGCTTTTCCAGATATCAGCTCTGCTAATAATCTGTCAGGTTTTTCCTCCTGAAGTAAACTTGTTTGAAAATCTGGCCAATTAAAAAAAAAAAAAAAGATATGGGGAGCAGTGTCCACATGTAATAAACAAAAAAATCACACGGCTGTTCTTGCAACATGTTCTTTCAGTTGACTTGCTTGCCTTCACCACTGCCTTCCCCCACCCCTGCCTTCCCCCTACCTTCTCATAGTCATTACCAAACTATGTGCTTATGATGTCATGAGCACAGGATTATTATTTACTTCTTGAGTCAGGAGTTGTAGTATTTATGAGTGGAAATCAGAGGTGGAAGTCAGGAATCTTAATTTATACAGTTTAGTTCAGGATTATTTTCAGTTGTGTTTTTTAGGATTATGTCTCATCTTTTTATTTCCTCTAAGAAATAATTTTGGATAGGGAAAATTATTAAGCTGTTATTTTTAGTGACCTGCTTTGAGTTTAGTTTTATGCTGGTTACTGCAGAGGATTAGGAAAAATGATTTTGTGCCTTTGGAGAGTTTGCAATCCAGTAGGGAGTAAGGGGTATAAGGAGGAGTGAATACCTGTTGAGCCTCTATTATGCCAGACAGATGAAACAAAGAAAATGTGAAGTTATTATTTTTAAAGACTTTTTTAGTGTTTTTATTTATTTCTGAGAGACAGAGAGAGAGAGAGCGAGCAAGCAGGGGAGGGGCAGAGAGAGAGGGTGACACAGAATATGAAGCAGGCTCCAGGCTCTGAGCTGTCAGCACAGGGCCTGACATGGGGCTTGAACCCATGAACCGTGAGATCATGATCTGAGCCAAAGTCGGACACTTAACTGACTGAGCCACCCAGGCACCCCAGAAAATCTGAAATTATATTATTGATTGCATAGTACAGACCTCATACCATAGAATGTACTTGGGGAAGAGCGCTCAGGTAGTTATTAATATCACAGAGAAATTGTAACTTATTCCAGATCTTAAAAAAAGAAAATTGTGTCAGTTACAAGGGGTGAAGGTGAAGCAAATAACAACAAAACCATTTCATTTGGAGCTGAGAGGGATCAAGCAAAAGCCTGGACCAGGCTTGGGTGTTCTTGGGACAGTGATGAGACTGTCCTGAGTATCAGTGAACAGTAGTGACATGAGGTGCTTAGGTTGGTTTGGAGATGTGTTTTATAGGGGTCTTATAAGGCAGGCTTATCAGTTGAGATTTTAAAGGATAGAAAATAGTGAAGCACTATGAATTTTTGAGGAGGATACTAATATGATAGTAGGAACCAGATTGGCTGGGATGGAAGGGAGATTGGCACCCGGGGTGTGTGAGGTGATGAGACCTGAGTTAGAGTTGTAGAGGGTGCGATCAGGAGAGAAAAGGGGGAAAAAGAGATTGTGAAGGAAAAATTGAAATCTGTGAGGACTGGATGTGGCAGATGGAGAGTGATCCATCAAGTATGACCATGACATTTTTTAGCCTGGGTTCTGAGACATCGAGATAAGGAAGGTAGGAAGGTTTCCTCATTTTTGGAGGGAATTTGATGAGTTCAGCATAAGAGGTATCGGATATAAAGTGGTAATGGAACGTCCAAGTGAAAGCTCTTCTAGTTCCTAGAGATGAGCCTGAAGCTGGTGAAGCTGGTGGAGAGTGGAGGACGAGGTTAGTACAGTTGCAAGTGTGGTTTTGTGGTGCATCAGCATGGATGTAGTGGCTGTAGCCAAGAGAATGAATAAGCTCTCTGACGACTAGGGTTTAGGAAAAGAGCAAAAGGCCAGAGATAGTGGTAACGATACACTAATACACTATTCTGTAGGCTTTAGGCCATTTTAATGGACTTCTTCCTTGTTCTTCCTTCCCCGACTCCAACAAGCATCCTTTGAATGCCTCCTACCTTGTAAGCACTGTCTTAGGCACCGAGGAAACAGATGAGTCAGACAAGGTCTCTACCTACAAGGAGTTTATGGGTCCAGGGGGAGGAGACAGATGCATAAATATATAGATGTAATGAAGTGTGGTAGTTGCTGCAATAGAAGTATGTAGGGGGGATTCTAAGGGCCTAAAGGTCTGTTCTGCCTTGGGCATGCAGAGGTTGGAAAGTGCTTCCCAGAGGAGATGACATTTGAGCTGAGTCTTGAAAGATGAGTTAAGGGTGTACCCTATGGAAGACGGGGAGAGGTACACTCCAGGCTGAGCAAACAGCATGAACAAAAGCTTGAAGGAACGAAACAGCCAGACTTCTTCAGGTAACTTGGGACAGCTTTAGCTTGTGCTGCAGTAAATGATGAGCATTTCAGGGTTTTTAAGCATCGGGTGATAAAGTTTCATGTTCTAGAAAGATTATTTTGTCAGTGGTGTAGGGGGTGCATTGGAGAGGAACAAAGCAAAAGCCTTTTTAAATACCTTCATTATGCTTAACAGTAACACATTTGTTACTGAAAGATCCTGTTTGTAGACTCCTAGAATCTGAGAACTACAGGAACTGTTTCTCATTCATTTTCAAAGGGAATACTTGAGATTTACTCAGGATCACAGAAGTAGTTTTGTGATAGTTTGTTCTGGAATTCAGTCTTCAGTGGCCGTAATGTGGTTGGTGGTTAATAAATGTCATTTCACCTCTCTAATTCCCTCACGTCCCATTCCAGTGTTTGTTATGTCCTGCCACACTGCATTGTGCTAGAAGACATTCAAGTCCATTGTTGTTCTTCTCAGTCCAAAGTGAACAGTGGTATTTTCCCAGGTCTGACTGAGGAAGGTCTGCCCCGAGAGTACCTGGGAGAATAGGGACTTTTGACCTGGGGCAGTTGGGTGCCCTGGAGTGGAATGAATTGGATGTTAGGATTATTCATCTGTAATGATTCAGATGTAGAAGAATGTCAAGGTATTTGTTTTATTGAGTGTGCAGATGTAATTTTCTCTCCTGCTAAAGTTCCTTTCAAGTTGTTTTCTTTTAAACTTAATTTTAAATTGTGCCAATGAAACTTTGGTAGAAGAAATGGGCTCTAATAAATTGGTTACCTCCAAAAACTATGTTTATCTTTATTTAAAAAACATAAGATTTGACATTATACGTGTATTCTAAATCTTCCTTTCCTGTGTTTTTAATTTCTTTGGGTGTATATATATATATATATATATTTTTTTTTTTTTTTTTTTTTTAAAGTAGGCTCTAGGCCGAGTGTGGGGATTGAAGTCACAGCCCCCAGATCAAGAGTTGCATGGTCTACTGCCTGAGCCAGCCAGGTGCCCCTTCATTGGGTTTTTGTGAAAGGAAATTGTTTGGGTTTAAAGTGCTAAGTGAGAGTTTGGGTTTTTTTTGTATTGTAGTCGTTTTGCTGGAGAAGAACAGGATAGAAGGATATCTTGGAGGTCCTTAGATTCCCTTTGGGGAACTTGGGACACAAAGGGATGTGAAAGGATGGATACGTTCCATTGATAAGTCTTCCTCAAAACTTAACTGAGTTGTGATTTCTTTACTCTTTTCTGTGGGCTCTGTCTCCATCTTCTCTGGAGACGGGTCTGGGTTTGGAAACTGTCCACTTTGGCAGAGCTGCCAATTCTTAATTCTTTCTCAAGTGGGCAAGGGTACATTCTGTTTTTGTTTGTGAGTGTTTGGGGGAGGGGGAGGGAGAGAAGGCACAGAGTAACTACTCACAGTGAGTCTTCATCTGAATTCCTATGTAACTGGAAGTTTCCTTTGTTTTGGGGAGATGACTTGGTAACACCGGCATTTATGTTGTGTGGGAGCGTGGTTGTCACTTCCCTCAGATGTCTGATTTAGGATGGCCATAAAAACTTCCTTCTTGTCCTTATCTGTCAGCCTTCGCCCCGCCCTGGTCTGAGTGCCTTTTGTGCACACTGCCGGATATTAAGCATCTCGTTCAGTTTAGAGCTGAACTGATTGAGTGTTCCCTGAAAGTTTAGGGAAACCATCTTGCTCCTGACTGTTACGTTTGGGTTAATGACTCCAGTATTCTTCCAGTCACCTGGCCCTTTCTTAATTTAAAAATTTTCAGTAATGAGATATTTTGAATATTTAGAAAAGTCCAGGGGAAAAAAACTAACACATTTTTGAGCCCATAACCGAAATTTAATGGATATTAACATTTTGTCATATTTGTCTTGGATCTCTTACTCTTTTTAAGATATAATGTTAGATGTAGCTAAGGCCTCCTCTGCATCCTTTCCCCTTTTTTCTTTCTTGGGAAATGCTTACTGGCCTGATTTGCTATGTATCATTCAATTTCATGTTTTATACTTTATATTTTTAATGTATTATATATACATAAACAACATATAGCTTTGTTTTGAAATCTTGCATAAATAGAATTGAACTGTATGTATCCCTTTGCAGCTTTTTCTCTCAACATTGTTTTTCATCCGTCTACACGTAGATCTAATCCATTTACTCACCTAATCTTTAAGCCTCTTTCCTCCATTGCCTTTTTCACTTGTCCTGTGAAAAAATATCCTACCCATTAAAGTCCCAGTTTAAAGCATGTCTTCCATGAAAACTTTCCTGATTTTTTTTCTCCAACAGGAGAGTCCCCACTTCTGAATTCTCCTGTCATTTTATCCATACTTGTCTGGTAGTAGTTGTATATTTTTGTATTTTTGCTTATTTGTGCCCTTGGCATGCCACTTCTACTATACTCTGAGCTCCTTGACAGCAGAGAAGTGTCTTTTATCTTTGTATTTTTCCTGGGGCTTGCCACAGTAACTCATACATGGTAGGCATTTAGTAACTGTTAGTGACTAAATGGTTAATGAATAAAAAAGACAATCCTTCGCGTAGGTGAATTGTTAGTTTAATTAGGAGCGTGAGAGTGGGCCCCCATGAAAAATCGAGCTTATAAAAGAAAGATTCAGCACTGAAAATTACATAAAATGCACATAATTGGGTGAGAGTAGTCAAGACTAACTTCCTGCAGGAGATGAGAGGAAACATTCCCTGAGAAATGAAATGGGAATTGATCGGTGATATCATCCAATGAGGAAACTCCTGGGAATTGATCCTGATGGCATCTGTGAGGCACTGTGCTCCTGTGGCCAGCCTCATTTCACTAGCTATCAAATTCTGCTGTTGTCATCAAGGTCTTGACACCCTCACTGGAGATGGGACACTGGCTGTTGAGAAAAAGCAGCCTCTCTGTTCACTTAATAAACACTGCTGAGAGCCAGGAATTCTTTGGCATCTAAAGAAGAAAGTCTGATATACCCATTCGTATATATGCTTTTAACACTTCCCTTTTTTTATTGAAACCAGATTGACTCTCAGCAGAATATTTTGAAGCTTTTAATTCTAGAAGGTATATTCCCAATATAACATCGTTTTGGCCTCATAGAAGTTCTTCCTTCCCCCGCCGAGTAGAAATTAAATATTAAGTGGAACTGTATGAAATTGCAGTTTTTAGGTAAAAGCAGTCAAATATTGGCAGTTGTGTATGGTCAGACCTTATATATCCAGTCTTGATTTTCTCCTGGTCTGCAGAACTTTGTGGACCTTTTTGAAGTGGATAATCCCAAGTCCAGTTTTTCTTTTGTAGTTATGTTAAGTTCAAATTTTTTAACATTTATTTTTTTAAGTTTATTTATTTATTTTGAGCGTTGGGGGAAAGGGACAGAGAGAGAGAAAGAATCCCAGGCAGGCTCTGCACTGAGCCTGACAGGGCTTGATACCACGAACCTCGAGCTCATGACCTGAGCAGCAGTCCAATCGGATGCTTAACTGACTGAGCCACCCAGGCGTCCCTTAAGCTCAACTTTTTAATAAAATGTTTTTCAGCACACATTTAGTATATTTTTCAGCACACATTTAGTATACTTGGGAAGGTTGTGGGTAAATGTGTGAGGGTTGTAGGCCAGAGTACACTGTGAAAAGTAAGTCCGAGATAAAAAAACTTTTGCTCTCAATAGTTAGGCAGAATTGATTGAGTTGGCTTTAATGAGCATGGTTTCTTTGAATAACTGACACCCCCTCCCCGCCCCGCCCTTCCTGCCACCCCCATGTCTTCTCTCTAGTCTTGATAAGGGAGAGCTGGTGGTGGGGAAAACCATGGAAGAGAAAATTACCTGTGGCCCTTGATTGTATTTGGAGACTTAGCAGGGAAGAGGGTATGAGCCCTGGCTCCTAGCACCAGACTCTTACTTTGTAAACTCCAAACAGTTCTTAGGTTAAGGGGGGCAGGGGTGGGGGGGGTGGGGGGGGGAGGGAGTGGCGGGGCGGAGCTCAGGAAGTGGGATGGAGAGCAAAGACACAAAGATAGGGGGAGTTAGCAGTATGGAATAGGATTGAGGAACAGGAATGGAAAAATAAGGATAGGTTAAAGAGGGTCTGTTTCCTCTTATCCTTCAAAACCCTGTTACAAGTCTTTATAAACCTTGTACCTTGACTATATCCCAATTGTCTCCAGGCCACATACCTACTTGGAAAACATCATATATAGAATTCAGCTTTGAAAGTATTGGTTTTGTGTTCAAAAATGGTTCTTTGAGAAGTCAGGGTCATTTTGAATGAGTTGGTCTACTATTGTCCTTTGAATCATTAATAAATGACATTGAAGGAAAAGAAAATCCCTCTGAGCCTTTAGTATGAGTAAGTCTTGGTCTTTACGTGAAGATAGTCTCGTGTGAAGAATTGAGGAAGCAATGGTCTTTCATTCTATCGTGCTGCTAACAAAAATATTTTGGACAGCGAGTTCTCATCTATTTTCAAAACTTATCTGCTCTTATGAATTCCTTTGTATTTGCTTACATCTTCTTTGAATTAAGAGCTCACCTGGCTGAGTGTTAGAGTACTCATTCATTTTCTGAAGTTTTCCGGACATTACTAAGGACACAATTATCTGACATGAAGAATACTTGGTCGTGTTTAGTGACTGGGGATACAGACTTCCCATACTCCTCAAAATCCTGAAAATAGAATTCGAAAGTTAGACTTAATATTTGCTGCATCCTAGTTTCTTTGGTTGCCTAAAATAAATTCCTAGCTGTTTGGCACAAGGTGACCTCTCATTTTAACATTAAATTCCTTCTCTCTCACATCATCTTTGAAGTTTTTTGTAATATGCCAGTTCATTATGGAAATTAAGATGAAAAAAATTGTCTACACAAATTTCTCTTGATGTTAGCTGCCAGGTTGAGAATGAATTCCTTTCTACTGAATACCTGCTGTGTACTGGAATTTGGACAACATGCTCTAAGGAGATGCCAAGGACGTGTTACCCCAGTAAATAAACAGATAGTAGGAGAATCAGCCCCTCGGGAATTCATGTTCTGTGTTAAATGGGAAATAGTTATATATACATAAATACGTATATAGAAAAAATGAAAAACAAATAACAACTGCAAAGTAGTATGTATACCATCATACAGCATTTTAGAACCTAAAGGAAATTTACATATTGTCATCATTTTCTAGGTAGGGAAATGAGGTCCAGAAACTTTGACTTGTCCAAGGTAGTAGTTACCATTAACAACAAACATTTTATTGAGTATTTGCCCAATGAGAAGTTAGGCCTCGGTATAGAAAGAGTTCAAGTCAATCAAGAAAAATAATTGTTGTGAAGACTGAATATTTGCATAGAAAGATAAATAGTAACACAAAGTCATGGGTGCTAAGTGTCAAGTGAGGAGTACTGTTATACAGAATAATATAGAAGTTTTTTGTTTGTTTGTTTGTTTTGTTTTTTTTAAAGTAAGCTCTTTGCCCAGCCTGGGGCTTGAACTCACAACCCCCAGATCAAGAGTCACATGGTCTACCGACAGAGCTGGCCAGGTACTCCCTGGAATTATATAGAAGTTTAGAGTGAGTAGATAAGGGGAAATTTTACACTTAGGGTAACCTAGACCTTAGAGAAGAGAGAAAACGGTAATTTAGAGGGGAAGGCATTAGAGCAGTGCGTATTTAGAAGGCATTTAAGGCATGGAACAGTGAACTGAGCCCACCTTGTCTTGAGGACAGAGCAAGTAGATGAACGAGATAAATAAAGTTGGAGAGTTAGGTAAATTGGAGAGGGCCTTAAATCTCAGGCAGGGAAATTTGGTTTGTACTTACAGTGAAAAATCCCCAAGCACAGAATTGTACGTGTAAATGAATATTTTAGGAAAATAGATTTCAGTTATGCAGTGTAAAATGGAAGAAGAGAGGCCAGGTAGAGACTGTTATAATAGTCCTGGGGAAAAGGAGTCTCTACAGGGGTGATGGTAATGGAGAGAGGGAAGAGATTCGAGTGATTTTGAAGAAAAAAAATAGACTTTGGTAACTGCTTTTATAGTAAGGGGAGATGATAGTGCATATGTTCTCAGTCTGGGTTATAGCAGTAGAGGAGCTGGGTTTGGTTGGTTTTTGATACATCTACTCTGCAAAGGGATACCTTGGTGGAAGCCTTTGGAGAGGACTGAGTCTGGCCCAGTATTCTCAGTACTGAATATGTAGTTTAAGTGACCGGTTTAAGTTTGCAGACTTCCTAAGTTAGTAGAACTTGGCTCAGAGCCCATTCTTTTGACTGTTGTTCAGTGCTCTTTCTACTATATCCTATTGCTTAAGAAGAGGTGGGTCAAGTGGTTAAAAATGAGGAGATGCCTGGGAAGTGAAATGGGAAGTCAAAGACCACATTATGATGAGGTTTAACCACAAGCCTTTTCAGTTCTGCATAGGTTTTCCTTCTCTTCAGACAGTAAATGTGTACACTGTTGGGCTCATAATGCAACAGTGACCCGCATTCCTTAGAGCCATCTTCTGACATTCAGTTCTTCGTAGTCAAGGGAAAAGATTCCTTCCGATTTTGGATTTAATTGTGTTGTATTCTCTGACCTCCCATTTTGAAGATGAAATGTCTTTTCCTTTGCGTGTAGATAGGATGCTCTGGTTATAGGCTGTAGGTGAGGTAGCCTCAAAGGCCCCATCAGTCTTTTTGGAGTAAAGGGAGGAGGAGAGTTTTGGACCCAAATCTTTTAAGCTTATTTACCCCTGTCAGCAATTAAGAACAATTTACTTACACAGGTCTTATTACCTAAAAAGGTCAGGAAATACTGTGAATCAATAGAGTGTTTTCGCTAATAGGAAGTTTTAGAGAACTGAATAGCCTTCTAAAAAATCCTTTATATTTGGTTTTTAAATACATAGTCTGATATATTTAAGATGTGACTCAGTCTTGCTTCCTTTCCTTTCCTTTCCCTTCCCTTTTCCTGTTCTGCCAGGCTTTTATCTGCCTGGTAACCGATACCTGAAGACTCACAATAGCATTTTCTGGATCAGCTAACATTTATTATGTACCTACTACTAGGGTCTATTATTTATTTGTTTATTACTATTATTTTTTTTAAGTTTTTATTTACTTATTTTTGAGAGAGAAAGAGGGGGAGGGAGGGGAGTGAGTGCACAAGCGGGGTAGAGGCAGAGAGAAATGGTAACAAAAGATCTGAAGTAGGCTCTGTGCACACAGCAGAGAGCCCGATGTGGGGCTCGAACTCACGAACCATGAGATCATGACCTGAACTGAAGGCAGACGCTTAAACGACTGAGCCACCCAGGCGTCCCACAAGGGTCTATTATTTAATTTCATCTGCCAAGATCAAATATTCCTGGATCTTATGACTAGGGCCCTAGTAATAAACATTTTCCAGTGCTTGGCTTCTACAGTTCTTACCCCACATATTTATTTATTTGGGGGGTGGAGGGGCAGCGAGAGGGGGAGAGAGAGAATCCCAAGTAGGCTCTGCATGGCCAGTGTGAAGCCGGATGCGACCCTAACTCACAAACTGAAAGATCATGACCTGAGCTGAAATTGAGTCGGACGCTCAACCAACTGAGCCACCCAGGCACCCCGATTCTTACCTATTTTAGTCTTTGCCATGGCTCATCTGTTATAACTTCTGACCTGGCAGGGAAGTGAAGGGAAGAAAATTTTACTATTTAATAGTGAGACCCTACTGTGAGTTATGCTAAGTACTTTATATATCACCTCACTTAATACTCATAACAGTTCCGTAAGATAGATATTTTATGCCTATTTACAGATTAATTCATCTAAAATACTTATTTTGTTTATATATTTATTATGGTGTTAATAAAATATTTATTAATTCAGCCAAGATATTCAGGTACTGTTTAAGGTGCTGAGGATAGCACAGTGACTATCAGATGAGGTCCCTGCTAAGGCACAGAGAAGTTAAATAACTTGCCCAAGGTGACATAGCACAAAAGTGACAGAGCTAAGCTTTACGTATAGATCTGGTGGATTCCAAAGGGAATGTATGTAACCACTATAACATGCTACCATTTACATATATTGCATGTTCTCTGTGATTACTTAAGTTATAAAGATAGGTGGGACTTCGAGTATTTCTTTGTTTAAAAAGATTCTCCACGAATCCAAGAAAGAAATCTATCTTAGTGCCAACAAGCACACCTGCCTTGTGTTTTTCCTCTCTTCCCCTCCCCCCTTCCTACTCCCTCTCCACCCACTCATACCTGGGTATAAACTGGACAGTGCCACCTGCTTTGGAATTTGGATGTGTTTGTGTTTTGAGGACTGGGAGAGTTTTGTTTGTTTCTTTGGCTTCCTGAATGTTCCTTGCCCACTTGCAAGTGCTTTCTTGTAACATGATGGTGAGTAATATGTTGTTAATGTTGTAATGTGGTCATACCAGTTGGAATATTTTTTTTTCTTTTTCCCCCAGTTCTCTCTGTTGAGTATGTGAGTAGGGACTCTTGGGTCAAACTTTGGCAGTTCATTCAAATAGAGAAGGCTTTCTATATTTGGAGGACTAGAAAATAGTCTCGAGGTTGGGAAGACTATTAAAATCCAGTGTCTTCTGCCCAGCTGAAATTCAGTTTTGTTAGCATTCTAGGTTTATTCTTTAGCTAGTGTGATCCAAGAGAATACTTGTTTTAGATCATGACCATTATCACCAGGTGCCATATCTAGGCTAGATGGTTTTTGTTCTGGAGTTAGGAGCTTAAAAACAGGCACACAGGTTTTGTGGTAAGCATTACCTAGTAGGTCAGAAGCATTAAAAAATGATCAGGTCTGTGAGAGTGAGAAGCGGTGTTCCAGTTGAGTTCTAGGGATTAATTAGATAGGGTGAAGGGGGCTAGTGTTAGAAGTGGTTTTGGGGACCCAAGTCAATTAAGAGTTGGGATTTACGAATATCTGTGCAGGACACATAAGGTCAGTGAGATGATTTATGTGGATGTGACTAACCTAGTGCTTGGTCCTTGATTGGTGCACAGTAAATATTTGTTAAATCTTTAAAGGTACTTGAATGGTGAGTGTTGTCAGTTTGTCTTTCTGCAGCAGTTTTCTCATCAGTAAGTATTCCTTCTTTAGAAAAATATTTATTGATCCTTTAACTGTGAGTAAAACATTGGGAAAGGGATTGGGGTATTGGAGATTTATATCAGATTCTTGCTGAAACTGCGGTCTTAGCATGTACAAATTGAATCAATTAGGCCTAGCATTTAAGGGCATAATTTAAGGGGAAATTTGTGATTTTGCTTTGCTAGAGTCAATCCTATGCTTTCTTGATAGAAATAGCTTCTTGATCCTGTGATAGAGTTGAAACTGCTTGCTTTTCAATTCCAGTTAAACTGGGTTCGATTTTTCCTGTTTGAGATAGTTGCCTATGATGTTTCCTTTTATTCTCCCTATTTTTTTCAGTGAATGAAGTAATACATTCGAAAGTATTTTGTGAACTGCAAAGCTAGCAGTTGCTATCACCACCACCACTACCAATAATAATGCTAAAAATATTAATGGGATAGGACTCATTTTAACAAGGGTTGATTTCCTGGATTAATTTCAAGGAGAAAAACTCAGGACCATGGGATATTTGCTAAATGACTTATGTACTGATTCATACTATTTGTACTTTTTGTGGAAGAGAGAAGGAAAAGCAGAGACCTGTTACTCTGAAAACTTAGCATGGGGCTATGTCATCATGATGGGTTGCCTATACTACTTAGACATACTCTATTGTGGCAAGAAAGGTAAATAGGATTTGTCATATGTTTGACTTCAGAGGCTTCTCGTACATTCTACTGAAGTATCTATCTACATAGGAAACAATTCATCCTAGTCTGTTGGTAAGATCAATCACATTCCGTTATGGATCCTATACTGATAAAATGTCTCTGCCCAGGACAGTATGGCCTCCCAAAGTGGTAAGATTAAGGAAACAGTACCTTTGACCAAATTATCTGGCTAGTTGTTACCATCAAAAGCCTTTACAGTCAACTTCTGATGATTGTCTTTCTTGGAGAAGAACGTGTGATTTTAATTCAGAAGAGCAAGTTGTTTAGTAAATTTGAAAGATGCTTACTTTACAAGTTTACATCTTTTTCTGTTTCTGGTGCCTAGAACTCAGTAAATCTTTGAATAAAGGAAGTTAGCTGATACCTATCTTGGGGTTTTCTCTGGAACCAGCCCATCAGATGAATGTCTAGGCTGTTGGCTTATTGGTTTATGCATCCCCTTCACTTAGCAGACTGCCTGGCACAGAGTGGGTCCTTGCTAAGTGCTTATTGAGTGATTGAGTCAGGAGGTTAAGGTTTTCATTACGGGAGAATTGCACTGACCTGGTGCTGTTGTGCTGATGGTGGCCCTTCCAAAGAGGAGGAAGAAATGTAGCTTTCCTACAGGTCAACGTGAATCAAAGTGAATGTGAGGAAAGTGATTGCTAGGATGCTTGCAGGCATTTTACTTTTTCGGATAAGGAGAAGTAATGTGTTAAAAGTTGATGCTTTATTTCTCTCTTGGTTTTTATTTTATGTTTTATTCTATTCAAAATTAGTTATTGCTGTGATTTCATAACAGCATAAGAGTACTATGTTATAGCTTCAAACTGTCCATAGAAAAGAAAAAGAAAATCTATCTCTTTGTCAACACTTAATTTTATCCTACCTTGTTCCTACAGAATTTCAGGCCTCAGGGATGTAGTGATAGAAGAATATTTTCAAATCCAGTTTATATCTCTAGTGGTGATGAACAAAACAAAAACGATGATTTGATTTTAGCATGCCTTCCTGATTGTCTAATGTAGATGATTGCCATTAATATGGCTTGCTTAAGTGATTAAATTTCCTAATTATATATCTTTTTCTTTGGTACACATCTGTAGAAGTGAGAGATTTAGCTGGGTGGCAGGAAGAAAGGAAGTTTTCATAGATAAATCCACAAAGGGATCACATGGAAAATCGAAAGTCATCGGTATATGTAAAGTCAGGTAAAGATTACTAGTATAGGAATCAACGGATTTATAGTCCATACACAGCATTAGTTAGCTCTGTGACTTTGGGCAAGTCACTTAATCTCACTCACCTGGTTCTTATACCTTCGTCCGTAATTTGAGGGTTTGGAATGAAGTGATCTCTGATGTCCTGGTTTTAAAGTCATAATTCCAAAGTGCCAAACAAGGAAAGCAAACTGACTTTCTGCACCTCACCACCAGGCTTATTCCACATAAACCCCAAATGTGAAGGGTTAATTATGTAAAAATAGAAGTGTATAGTCTACATTCCTAAATAGACTAGAATTGTCAGATTGTATTATATGCTCATAACTAATTTTATGTGCTTAAATATAAGAGGCTTGGTTGCTTTTAAAAGAAAAATTATGGGGCGCCTGGGTGGCTCAGTCGGTTAAGCATTCGACTTTGGCTCAGGTCATGATCTCTTGGATCGTGAGATCGAGCCACGTGTTGGGCTCTGTGCTGACAGCTGTGAGCCTATAGCTGCTTTGGATTCTGTGTCCAGAGACAGATTCTCTCTCTCTGTCCCTCTTCTGCTTGAGCTCTGTCTCTGTCTCTCTCTCAAAAATAAAACATTTAAAAAAATTAAAAAAAAATTATTACTACAAAAGGCACAACATACACAAATGAAAGAGACCCAAATAATGCTCAGGATATCTTGGGTTGGAGTTTCTGCTTCTTAATGTTTATTTATTTACTTTTGAGAGAGAAAGAAAGAGAGCATAGGTCGGGGAGGGACAGAGAGAGAGAGGGAGACACGGAATCCAAAGCAGGCTCCAGACTCTGAGCGGTCAGCTCAGAGCCCGATGCACAGGCCTTGAATTCACAAACTGTGAGATCATGACCTGAGCCGAAGTTGGGTGCTTCACCGACTGAGCCACCCAGGTGCCTCTGGAGTTTCTGCTTCTTAATTCCAACCCAGAAATAGAAATATATGTGTATTGGTAGAGTTCGTGGGGAAGTGGGGAGGATGGTGGTGGCCGGTAGTGTGGATGAACGTGGGTAGTATTTAAAAAAAAATTTTTTTTTAATGCTTATTTATTTTTGAAAGAGAAAGAGAGCACAAGCAGGGGAGGGGCAGAGAGAGAGAGGGAGACACAGAATCTGAAGCAGGCTCCAGGCTCTAGGCTCTGAACTGTCAGCATAGGGACACGGGACTCCAATCCCACCAACCATGAGTTCATGACCTGAGCCAAAAGGGGATGATTAACCAGCTGAGCCACCCAGGTGTCTCGGATAGTATTTTTAATAGCAGAATATTAAAGAATTCTTTAGTCTGTGGAGTTTACATGGCTAGACTGATGTGATTTTGCCATAATCCCCCGGAGAACTGATATGAACCCTGTATTCAAATTCAGAATACCTAGGTCCAAGCTCCTTGCTATCTGGGTATCATTTAAGCTTTGTAAGCTTCTCTGTGTGTATGTATTTTCCATCAGAGAAGAGGGGATTAAAAATCTCAAAGGGTATTTAATTTTTAAAATTTGTATTAAATGAGGCCATATTTGTGAAAGTGCTTTAAAAACAAATCACAGCAAGCTATATTCAGCCATAATATGTTTGTTCATATAGACCTTGATTATATGTGTCTGTGGGGTGAATGATGACATTTGGAACCAGTAAATAATTCACAAGCCTGTTTTAGATATAGATTAGTTCTCAGTCATCCATACACATGGACTAGCATGAATAATTTAGAACTACAAATATTTGTTGGTCATCTACTATGAGCCAAGAAATTTTTTAGGCCTGGTTAGAATGTTTGTTTTCAAAGTTTATCATTTTGAGAGAGACAGTGCATGAGCATGCATGGGGGAGGGGCAGAGAAAGAGGGAGAGAGAGAATCCCAAGCAGGCTCTGCTCTGCAGGGAGCTCGCTGTGGGGCTCTATCCCATGACCGCAAGATCATGACCTGAGCAAGATTGTGACCCAAGCCGACATCCAGAGTTGGAAGCTTAACTGATTGAGCCACCCAGGTGCCCCTAGAATTTTTTAAAGCATAAAAGAAAGGTGCCAACCTCAATGATCTTAATTCTATCTAGAATGTATGTTGTTTTCCATCCTGATGATCTCTTACACATACCAATTTGAGAAACTTCCCTAACCCATCCAGGTAAACCAGTTGTTCTTATACCTCTTCCTACCCCACTGGGCACAAATAACATGTTTAGGTTTCTTCCAGCAGCCTGGAGTGCCCTGAAGGTAGGGCTGTAGCTTCACTTGTATCTCCAGAAGCCCTAGGGCGGTGCTTGGTACATGGCAGACCCAGCTTGGTAACTTTTGATTGAATGACTGACCGATAGTCAAATTGAGAGATAAGATGTATCAGGAAGTAATGTTACAGGGCAGTATTTGATAACAGCAAGTGCCAGTGAATGTTGCACATACTGGGCCTACAGGAATTCAATGAGGTCTAGGTATGGCTGGGACAGGTAGAGAACTTTAAACATAATGATAGTAATAAAAAGTATCTTCCTTTGAATGGAGTTATATAATTTTGTAAAAGATAAATTTCTTTTTTAATTGTTTGGGGCTTTTAAAAACTTAGTAGTTGTGTGCTGAAGGAAGTTAATTTATCAGAAGTTTACAAAATGAGTAAATTTCCTGTGGATAACTAATTATAGATGCTCAGTAATTAAAATTTTTTTTCCTTCTGCTATTTCTCTCCTTGAATAGATGTTCTGTAATTGATGGCAAAATGACCAATAATTAGGAATCAAGAAGGGAAGAGAAGATTGTCAGCTACTAAATATTTGTGGGTTGATCCTAGAGAAAGAATGTGTTTTATTATGATGCCAGCCTCTGTTGATTTGTAGTATTTATTTTTTCTCTCATGTCAAAAGTTTAGTAATCAGAATCTTTAAGGGCTTAAGTAGAACTTTTATTTTTTACAGACTATTCTTTTAAAAGTTGAATTTAATGAGACTCAAACCTTGAACTATCGTTGACCCTAGCTGAAAGGGAAAAGAAAAAATTCGTTGTGTGTGGTAAATAGAAATACTGGTCTGGATCTAAGAAAATAAACATTATCATGATTTCTGTTTCTATTCAAGTTTCTGTTGTTGTGCCAATTTTATGACTCTCTCTGCCCTTATTTTTCTAAAGGTCACTTCCATTGTACAAGTCTTCCGAATTATTAAATTTCCCAAATAACTGTAATCCAAAGAGCCTTTTATCAGTAGCACTAAAAAGAGAAATGCCAGTTCATAAGGAGTTCTCTGTGAGCTTCTCCCTGATCTCTGTATTAGCATTTGGCTGTTAATAAATTTGTCTCTTAGAGATTCATTTCTGCTATTTGTGGGCCTGATTTAAAAAGCTAGAAACTTTTTTTTTTTTTAAGTAGGCTTCATGCCCAGCACAGAGCCCAGTGTGGGGCTTGAACTCACAACCTTGAGATCAAGACCTGAGCTGAGATCAAGACACGGACACTTAACTGACTGAGCCACCGAGGTGCCCCCAAAATCTAGAAACTTTTTAAAAAATAGTTAAATCTTGTTCTTGTTCTCCATGTACCACTGATAGTGATAAAGCCACAGGACCAATTCTTGAGTCCTTACTGGGCTGTATCCACACAATAGCATATGGTAAACCAATACATTGTTTGGGAATGGTAAATTATATGATAGAGTTTTTTTTGGTTGAGTTTTTTCTCTTAAGTTTGATTTAGGGAGAGAAAGTGGATTTTCCTTGGGTATACACTATAGTGGTGGTAGAAAACAATCCAGAATTGTGCAGGGTGAGTAGGAGGAGATGTAAACACTTGTTTTTGTCCCCCCAAAATAGACAACATGCATGAAATTAAGAGAATATTCTTTTTTTTTTTTTAAATGTTTTTTTTCAACGTTTATTTATTTTTGGGACAGAGAGAGACAGAGCATGAACGGAGGAGGGGCAGAGAGAGAGGGAGACACAGAATCGGAAACAGGCTCCAGGCTCCGAGCCATCAGCCCAGAGCCTGACGCGGGGCTCGAACTCACGGACCGCGAGATCGTGACCTGGCTGAAGTCGGACGCTTAACCGACTGCGCCACCCAGGCGCCCCAAGAGAATATTCTAAAATCTTTGAATCTGGAATGAATAGAGTAGTAAGGGGGAAAGGTGGGGAGGAAGGACTGGTAGATTAAAGACATTAGGGTTTCAGTAAATATGTGTGAATTTGCTATTCCTGGAAATTTGGGAATAAATGAGCTATTCAGCTGTGTCTATATGTCCGGGAGAGTACAGATAGTTTTCTTTTGCCGTTATTTTTGAGGGACCGTCTGGTAGAAGGTACAACCAAAGGAGGCCCTTTGTGAGTTTTCTTTGAGGCTCAAGGAGTTGAAAGACACTGGAATGGGAATGATAGACTGGGTCCTGTGTGCGTGTGTTGACTGTGCCTTGGAAATGGCTGGGAGACCGGAAGGTTTGTTAAGGAGGAGTGGTGAGAGCTTTTGGAGGAAAGATACCACGGGCTGTATTGGGTAGCAGTGGAGTGAGGCAGAGTATGTGGGGGGAGTTAGGCAGAAGGAAGGCAGCTGACCTTTTTTGAGGACTTACTGTGTGTGTTAGGCACTGCCCTAACGTATCTTCGGTTATTTAATCCTACCAAGAGGTCTGAAATGCAGATATTTTCTCTGTTTTATACATAAAGAAATGGAGACACAAAATGGTTGTATTACTTACCCATGATAACATAGCCCTTAGTAGTAGACTGGGATTTGAACCTAGATCTGCCTGAATCCAGAACCATTTCTCTCTCTCAGTGTGGTGTTGAAAAGAGTTGAAATAGGGCAGGTGGACGGCACGTGTTTTTTCAGTCCTCCGCGCTGGATGGGGTGTGCTGTAGTGCCAGGTCCGGTCTTGGGGGTCATATAGGCTGGGTTCATGAAAATCCTGGTCCTGCCGCTTCTTACCTGTGTAATCTTGAGTGGATTCCCTAACCTTTGTGAGCTTTGGCAACTTCATCCATGAGGTAGGGTTAATGATACAAACAAACCCCTTCGTGTTGCTTGGATGTTAAAGTGAAATAATGTCTGAAGCTTTAATGCATGTTACTTCCTGTCACTTCTTTTTTTCCTTTTAGAGCCATCTTATCATCTCTGGTAACATAGGTCTACACAGGTCTCTTTCGTATGGAATTTGGTCATGTTCTCTTTTTTCTTTTTTTTTTTTAAATTTTTTTTTTTCAACGTTTATTTATTTTTGGGACAGAGAGAGACAGAGCATGAACGGGCGAGGGGCAGAGAGAGAGGGAGACACAGAATCGGAAACAGGCTCCAGGCTCTGAGCCATCAGCCCAGAGCCCGACGCGGGGCTCGAACTCACGGACCGCGAGATCGTGACCTGGCTGAAGTCGGACGCTTAACCGACTGCGCCACCCAGGCGCCCCATGTTCTCTTTTTTCTAAGAAGGTTATATTTTGTTTCTTTCACTTGGAACGATCCATATTAATTAAAAACAATCTGCCAACAGAGTCTTTCCTTTTTCCCTCCCACCTAATCAAGAATTGTGTGAAATTTCTAAGGCTTTTTGTCCCTCCTCTTTCTCCCTGTCTGGATTCCTTGGGACTGACATCATAGACATGGAGGAGTCTCTGACCTTTGAAAATTCTTGACAGCCTTAAGTGTTGTGGTTTTCCAGTGAGTTTTGGGAGGAGTTGGAGGGGACTCAGACACAGCTGTAGTGCATCACTGGAACCGGGAGAGGGTATAATGTAAGAACGTGGACGCTTTGGGGGAACGTGGCAGACGAGAAAATGTAGGGTCAGTAGTTTCTCAGACATTTTAACATAGCTCTGTTATCTATAATCGGTATTTAATTTGGGGTCATTTTTCTCTGTTACTAAGTAGTTGGGCCCTCAGACCATGCAGACCGAATGTAATATTAGTCTGAGTTAAACAGTGTTTAAGGAAGAGAAATTTGTTGCAAATAAGATCATATAACAAGCACATGTCTTTACAATGACCACTGTTTTAGATTTACCTGTTTACAACACTGATTATCTGATTATCATCCATTCTAGTGTGTGTGTGTGTGTGTGTGTGTGTGTGTGTGTGTGTGTGTGTGTGTGGTGGAAACAAATGTGTAAATAAATACAAGTACTCTGGTGTGATAAATAATATAATAGTGGTAGAGTACCAGGTGCAGCAGCAAGGAGGGAGTGGGCAACTTAAGTTGGGAAGCCAGAGAATGTTTTGAAAATAAGGTAGTACTGAGTTAGTCTTATAGAAGAGATAAGAATTCACCTGCTAGGCCATAAGTCATTCCAGGCAGAGGGGACAACATAGGCAAAGGAACTGAAATGTGAGCACATGGTGTACTTGGGGAACTACCAGCACAGAAAGGGGAATGGTGGCAGGTGAATAAGGCAGGAGGGTCAGGGAGAGCCAGATTGTGAAGGAATCTTAAGTTTTAGTCATTGAAGAAGTTAGAGCAGTGAGATATAATACATATTCACATTTTAGATTGACCAGCCTCCATAAGCAAGCAATGCCTGGAGAGAGGAGGAGGGAGAAATTAGGAAGCTGTTTCCTGGAGTGCAGGTTATGAAAATCTGAGAGAGAATAAGAGTTGTAGCTTATGGAAAGTGTGGGATGGATCGGAGAAATTTTAAAGGGAAAATGAGTAGCACTTCATAATGAACTATTTGTCAGTGAGGATAAAGTAAGAGAGAAGTCCAGGGTGGCTCCCAGGCTTTTGTGATTGGATGATGGGGGGAGGGGCGATGGTACCATTTGCTAGAATAGGCATACTGGAAGAGGAGTACTTTGGAAGGGGGAAGGACAGAGATGAGAGAATGAGATTTTTTTTTTGTTTAAAAAAAATTTTTTTTAATCTTTATTTTTGAGAGAGAGAGAGAGACAGAGTATGAGCAGGGGAGGAGCAGAGAGGGAGACACAGAATCCAAAGCAGGCTCCGGGCTCTGAGCTGTCAGCACTGAGCCCGACGCAGGGCTCAAACTCAGGAACCGTGAGATCATGACCTGAGCCGAAGTCGTACGCTCAACCGACTGAGCCACACAGGCGGCCCCTGAGATCATGTTTTTATGTGCTGTGTTTGAAGGGCATGTAGGAGGTGAGGTGGAGAGTTTGGGGCTGTGAATACGTTTAAGGTCATCAGCATCGAGTGCTGAGGGGCATGAATGATGTTTCTGGTGGAGGTGATATAAAATGAGATGAAGGCCAGAGGTAGAGCCTTGGGTGCACTCACCCTTGGTGCAGGCACAGGAAGAGGAGTCCACGAAGGTGACCAAGACACAGAGCCAGAGAGGCAGGAAGAGTGACCAGCGTCAAGTGCTACAAAGAGAGAACACTTCAGATAAGCAGTAAGGGTGATTGTGATGACCTTACTGTAAGTCAGTGCCACTCACTCTCCTTCAGTAGAAGCACATTTTGGCAGGATGAGCACTGCACCTAAGGTGAGGAAGTGGCATCAGTGGATGTCGTCGCTCTTAAGGAGTTGTGCAGGATGGAGGAGAAGAGCAACCGGCAGGTGGGGACAGGGGAGGAAACACGAAGGAATCCCTCTCGCCTTGTTTCATAATTTTTTTCTGTGAAGTCAGAGGCAAGATCACATGTCAGGAGTAAGGGAGGTGATGAGGATTGGGTAGGAGAATGGTGGAGGTGTGGGTCAGTAGCCGAGAAGATGGGTTGACTTGTACCAAAGTCAAGCGGAGACAGCAGTGTTTCATTGAAAGTAATGAGACTGGATACCATTAATTTGTAGTTGGGTTGCCCTGCATGGTTATGTGATCTCGTCTTGCTCAGGAACCTCAGATAGCAGAGAAGTTGAATGGGAGAGCCATCCATATCGGGCCAGTGAACTAGACGGACAGCAGAACTAGGCTTTTACAGGAAAATAAGTGATTGGTCTTTGGGTTCATATTCAATTAGGCAAGAAGGGACAAAGTAGCATCTATCCATTTTTCTTCATCGCTACTGCTGTCATCCTAGTCCAGCTCACCATCACGTCTTTGCAATAATTTCCCAACTAGTTTCCTTAAATCCGTGTGTTCCTTCCACATTCTTCTTCTCACTACAAACCAGGGAGATCTTTTGATATTTCAGATCTGATCATGCCCAGTCCCTACTTCCAACCCTTCAATGGCTTCTCGTTACTTTTAGGATAAAATCTCAATCTTTAACAGGGTCCACTAGGCCTCTCCTAATTCTCATTTTGTACCATTCTCACCTCTGTGTTTCTTCCTACTACAGAACGTTGAGCCAGGTTTCCTCTGCTTGGGGTATTCTTTCTTTCCCAGCTTGTCTCCAATTTCTACTCATTCTTTGGTCCTTAGATGTAATAGCACTTCCTTGGGAAAGCTTTTTCTGACTCCCTGTAAGAGATAATACCCATTTCCTGGGCATTTCTTTATTATAATCTTCTATGAAATTTTGTGGGTTTTTTTTTTTCCCCCTCCAGACTAGAATCTTTGTGAGGATAAAGATTGTATCTATCTAGTTCATTGTTGTGTCTCTAATCCTGACCATAGCGTACCTAACACATAGTAGGCACTCCATGATTTTTGTTGAATTAGTGAATAAGGTGAATAAGGAATTGGATGTCTTAGTCTGAGGTGAGGATATCTTGAATTAAGAGAGCAGGTTTAGTAGTGGAGAGGGAAGGCTGGAAGCAAGATGAGGTTGTAGCCAAAGTAAGGTGTTGGAAGTTGAAAGTACAGAGGTGCAGTAATTTTAGGAGATGGCAGGGTCCAGGACTGGGGCGTTGGAGTGGAGATGGAGGTCTTTGCATTTGATGAGATTATGAAACTCTCTGGCACAAACGTTGGATGGATTGTGCAGGTGGGTGTCAAAATTGCTGAGGAAAACGGTAGGATTTAAAGTGAGAGCAATATTAGGCAGGAGTCTAGGTCTTTAATAAATATGAGCGAGAGGCTCAGCCCTTTCATAGAATTCAGTGGGTAAGAATCAGGGTCGTTTGGGGTTCAGTAATGCCACAGTGCCTTGGGAGGCAGTGTGGTGCAGTAGAGAGAGCGTGTGTCCAAAATATCTGGGTTCAGACTTTGGGCAACCACCTGACTTTTTAAGCCTTATATTTGTTTATTTGTAAACAACCCATTTTTCTGTGAAGAAATGCTTTCTCTAATCCTTTTCTATGAAAATGCCATCATTCTTGGGAATAGATTTTATTGTTCCAGAGAAGAGAACAAAGGCCATTATGTGAAAGTTACAGAGGGAGGTGGGCTGGTGATTTAGTTTAGAAAAGCGTTTTCTCACAATTAGAGTTGTCCAACAATAAGATGGACATGTGGCAAAGGAATGAGTTCTCCATCAAAGCTTGTATCGATGTGGAGGCGGGCTGATTTCTCTGTCAGAGACGTGATAGAAGGGTTCCTGCATGGGGGCAGACACTGGATTACGTAATCACTAGTCTTGTCCACTTGGAGGATTGGCGGGTTTTGACCCCAGTTGAGATTTGTCTATACATGATTCAATCAACAGATGTTTGAGTGCCTCCTCTGCTTTGCGTGAAAGTTTGGAAGCCAGTGTTTTCTTTTTTTCGTTCCTGTGTGCTGAGACAGAGCCCAGGACTGTGTGTCTTAGTCTGTGTTGTGGATATTTCCCATTTGGAATTTGAGAAGCGCAAGCCCGGTGTTGCTGGTGATGTAACAAAAGCTACTGTCCTCACCTGGTGGGTGGGGTTAGGGTGGAGTCTGTGGCCGCACCTGGAGGCATCAAGTACAACAATGTGCTGCCAAGAAGTTTGGTTTAGTGATTTGAATTTTTTAGCAAGTAACTCTAGATAACCGTTGGATCTCTACATTACTTTCCAAAACTAATTTTTGAAAAGAATGACCTACTATGTTGGCAAATGAGATCTGTAATGCCATGGCATGGCATTGATGGTTTTCACTGGTTTCTTAGTCACAGGAGCCTGTGTCTGGCTGGGTGGGAAATTGCCTACACGTGTGTGGCTTAATCAACTCTTGTCTCTTATTGCTGACTGCCGTTTGTGTGTTTATTGTACATCTCCCACATTCTTTCAGAAAGTTATTAGAGTGGCTTTCCTAAGTTCCTTTGCATATTTTTTTTTTTTAAGAGAGAAAATTGAAATTCATTTTGCTGCTCTGGTCTTGGTTTAGCATTAGTCATGCTTTTAAGTTATTTGGGCTGCACCCATCTCCTGTGACCTTTGAGACAAGGACTAAAATGGTCTTGGAGAAGAAATTCTTCTCTGTATCAGGGGAGGGGGAAGCCACTCATTCATTTATGAATTCTGAAGGGATTTAACTCTTAAGTATAAATTGTAAGAAACTAATTATAACTTAACAGTTTGAATTTGAGGTATGTTGGGCCAAAAGTTCCTTATGCATTGGCAGCCTTTTCTCACAATTGTGATACTGAAGTGGAAGGAAATTAGACATTGATAATATGTAGACCGAAAGAGAATGTCAGGATCATGTCAGGCTGTAGTGAACTGAAGTTCATTTTTTTTAACCCTGGAAAGGATCTTAGAGGTCATCAAATGCAAGTCTAGGATATACAAGAGGCAATTGAAACCCTGTAAGTAATTTGACCAAAGCCACCCAGCTAACATACACAGGTGTAGGTCAAAATCATACGATCCGAGGGTGGTGGAAGTAGTAACAGAAAGGAGAGTTTCTGAAACTTGGGAAGATGGATTAGGACCATCTAGAAATAGAGGGATTATATGAAGCATGAAGGACCCTGGAATTTCTTATCTGCTAACTTAAGCCGAAAATTGATTGGTTTGGTGGTGGCTGGTGTGGAGGTTCACTGAGTCATTTAATCATTTACTCATCAGGCATTTACTGACTGCCTACAATATTGTAGGTGCTGTGCTAAGTGTTGGGGCTACAAATACGAATAAAACACGCCCCTGCACTCATGGATCTCTTGTACTACTGGAATCGTACAAGAGAGAATACTTTGTATTTTGCCCTCTCTCTCAAAAAATTCGGTGTCACCAAGTTAGTGACCTACTGGCTTTATGACCCACAAATCATCGCTGTTTATTTGCCTTAATATTTCTAAGGAATGCAGAAAATCAGGATCTGATCATGCCACTGAACAAGCTGTGTCCTGGGGTAAGGGGCGTTTGAAGAAAAAGTATCTGAGTCACCCTTAGACTTCAGGTTGTTTAGGAGAAGATGTTTCTGAAGAGAGTCACCCGAGTCACGTTTTACCTTTGAGAATTCTACTTTTGGCCTTCCCCAAAAAAGCAAGGGATTGGTGCGTGTGGTAGGACAGGTGTGTTATGGTTACTGTAGGAACAAACCGTCTTCTCCAGAGAACTAAACCTGTCTACTGTGGCCAAATTTGGTTAGAGATTGTTCTTCACTTTGTTATTGCTTCCGCAGCTGGGACTGCCAACTTCAGAGGAATGTGGATTGGTGCCAGGCTATCAGGTCAGGGACATAATTTCTGCCAAAGTCAAGTCTGAAAGAGGAGATCTTTTTCAGGTGAACTTATTTGGTTCATTTGTCCTGGGTGGAGAAAGGCATGTTTCCTGGGTTCATGAAGTCAATGGACAAAAATGAACTCTGTGTACCTTTGGGATCTCTACTCTGCTTTGTGTAATAGCTTATTGTTTCATTTTGAGTAGTTTTAGCTGTCAGTTTGCTCCTTCCGTGTCCACAGCCAGGCTCAGAACACTAGTCAGCTCTAAAGTTATTCAGTGTATAGTATTCATTCAGCAAATATTTACTGAGGGCCTGTATGCCAGGCACCGTGCCAAGTGATACATGATGAGGATACATTAGTGAACAAGACACACAAGCACTCAGCTTTTAAGAAACTTAAATATTAGAGGAGGAGACTAGACAGCAATGAATTAAAATAATTTCAGGGTATAGCAAATGCCAGGAAGGAAATAAACAAGGTGGGGAGTTCTTCAGGGTGGGTAGTCTGCTGGTTCCTTCTATTAGTTTGGGTAAGCAAACTGATGGAGGGAAATGGAATACTCTAGAAAGACAGAAGAAAAGCATTGAGAGTGACATTAAGTTTTGTGATAAATTTAGTAGTTAAGAAATTAATGGGGAATTAGGAAAGTAAATGTTGCTCTTCATAATAAATTCAACTGAAATGAATGAGGCAGGATAGTTTCCCCATTTGGTTAGGAAGCTGCGGAAATTGGGCTGTGATCATCCTGTCTCAGTGTAATATGAGCCTTATGTGTTTATTTCCTCCTCAGGTGGAGGGCTGAGTTTTGATCTATGTCCACCCTATCTCAGCTGCCTGAAAGTACTTAATGATCACATGACCCTGGACATGGATGCTGTCCTGTCGGATTTTGTCCGTTCCACAGGCGCAGAGCCTGGGCTGGCCCGAGATCTCCTGGAAGGTAAGGAGTCATGAGGGGAGAATGAGAAGAAAGTAAAAGACTATAGTGGGGGCGCCTGGGTGGTTCAGTCAGTTAAGCGTCCAACTTTGGCTCAGGTCATGATCTCAAGGTTTGTGAGTTCGAGCCCTGAGTCTCTGTGCTGACAGCTCGGAGCCTGGAGCCTGCCCTCCCCTGCTCACACACTCTCTCTCTCTCTTTCAAAAATAAACATAAAAAAATAAAACATAAATGAATAAAAGGCTATTGTTAGGATGACTTGGAACAGTTTAAAGTGATCCGAAAGGTACTTTGTGTATGGCAGGCCTTACATTTAAGTTGCTTCTGATGACTTTGTGTATGACTCACCATAATTTTAAAATGCAAAATCCCCTTTTTACCTTGAATTTTGGGGGTGGCTTTCTCCACTGTCAATTTGTGCTATGGTAATGCAAGTGAAATTTTATATTAGTCCACTAAGAGCGTAATTCTAGATCTGTAAGGTTTCCTCTTTATAAAAATGACTTTTGGGTTTTTGTATTTGGAATCATCCATGGTTTTGTTTCTTTTCTTCCCTAATTTGTATAGATGGTTCTTTGTAGAGTGAATTAAGTTAATGTTTTCATTTTGCTGCCTTCGTTTACTTATATCTATATATACCCATAAATGTGAACATTCTAGACTTTAAGATCCTCAAGGCTTGGAATCATGTCAGTAGGATCCTTTGCTTAGAATCATAATTAACAGATGTTTTTTGACGATGGAAATATATAATGATACAAATGGGTAAGCCTGTGGAGGAAGGGGCAGGTTAGGTTGTTAGCCTTAGCAAGGTGTGACAATTTGACATTTGCTTCTACCTGCTAATTAGGAGATGGAAGGTCTGGGTTTAAACTCCAGTATGCTAATTCAGGATGACTCTGCCCTTGACTGGCATTTTCAGTTTTATCTCCTGCCACCTACTTATGTTTCAGCCTGGCCCCACTTGTCACCTTTCCCTGGTCACATTGTTTTTGAAGTCTGCAGTGTCTCTTCCTCCTTTGTTCTCCCCAAATTCTCCTCATCCTCCAGGATTCAGCTCAAAGGCTTCCTCTTCCTTTTGTAACATGTGTTGAATGCTGTCCGCATTCAATATGTGTGAGGTACTTGAGATAAGATTATTTTATTCTTAAAGTCACTCTGCATTATGGGTTTTATTATCCCACTTTACAGTTTTAAAAACTGAGGTTCAGAGAAGTTAAGGAGGATCTGAACTCAGACAATCTGGTTTCAGCTCTTCACAATTATGTTACAATTAATATTGATGTAATCCCCCCCACCCCGCTGCACTTTCACTTACTCGCGTGTGCACACACACGCGCGCACACACACACTTCTGTGTTATGAAGGAAAAGTTGAGGGGGTAGTATGGAAGTATAAGAGAGAAACCTAATTTAGATGTAGGATACAGAAAGGCCTTTCTGAGAAAGTGACATTTGAGCTCAACCCGGAAGAGCGTGTCAGGGTAGCAAGGCAAAGGGATGGACGAGAGAGTGTCGATACAGAAGCTTACGCAAGGACCCCAAGGTGAAAGAGAGTTTGGCACGAGGTAGGAGGAGTGGAGCAAGAGTGGTAGGAAATGAGTAGAGAGGCAGGAAGCAGAATACGGGGGCCTTTGTAGACTGTAGTAAGAAGTTTCCATTTCATTCTGTGTTCAGTGGGAAGCTGGTGAAGCGTTGTAGTCAGGGGAGTGACATGATTGGATTTGAGCTTTGGGTGAAGGCTATAGAATGGATCGGAAGATGGCCAGAGAAGTGGTCGACCCAGTTAAGTCTGTTGCCACAGTTGAGGTGGGAGATGATAGTGGTGCTGTGGTGGCAGTAGAGAGAGAAGTGGATGGATTTAAGATAGGATTTCGAAGGGAAATCAAAGGGCCTGATCCTCATTTTTCCCCCTGCCTTTGTCTTTCTCTCTTGATTTTTCTTTAAAAGCTAGCTTTGGTTGTAGTGTAAAGAACGGATTTGAGAGGGGAGATATTAGCAGAAGAGAGACTAGCTGAGCCCCTCCCAAAGACCAGGGGATGATCATGAGATGTGCATGGGACAGTGACAATACAGATGGGCAAGAAAGAACAGATTTTGAGAGATGTGTCATGAGCGCAAACATTGACTAGGTAGTGAGGGAAGAGGAGTCGGGTTTGAGTAGTGAGGAGCTGAAGACGAGGCCAGTTTCTGGCCTGGAGGGCTTGTGATGCCATTACGGATTTGGGGAATATAGAAGGAGACGAAGCAAGTCTTAGGAAGGAGGATGATGAAGGGGGGGTGCCTTCGGTTGGTGGCTCAGTCAGTTGAGCATCTCACTTTGGCTCAGGTCACGATCTTGCGGTTGATGAGTTCGAGCCCTGCCTCGGGCTCTGGGCTGACAGCTCAGAGCCTGGAGCTTGCTTAGGATTCTGTATCTCCTTCTCTTTCTGCCCCTCCCCTGCTCATGCTCTGTCTCAAAAATAAATAAATGCTTAAAAAATAAATTAAAAAAAAAAAAAGGAGGAGGATGGACATTCAGTTTTGGACAAGCTGATTGTTAGGAGGATCTGATTTTAAGGAGTCTACCACAGAGTTGGAAATGCAGAGTCAGTGTTCAGTACGGTGTTCTGTATTTCCAACTGTGTGGTAAACCTTCATTCGTTCATTTGTTGAGTCAGGAAAAAAGTCGTCATTCTTCAACAAATATATATTGAATACCTACTATGTGCCAGGTTCTAGGTGCTTGAATAAAACAAAACTGGCCTTATATTATAGCAGGAAACACAGTCAATAAATAATAAACATGATAACCAAGTCATTGGAAAGTATGTTATAAGGTGTGAAGTGCTATGGAAAATGATAAGGGAAATGGTGAGATAGGTTGTGATTTTTACTTGGGTAGTCAAGGCAGGCCTAATTAAGAATGTGACATTTGAACAAATACCAGAAGGAGATGAGGAGTTGTCTGTGTAGAAAAAATTGAGGAAAGAGCCTTCTAGGCAGTGGGGATAGTTGGTGGAAAGTCTAAAGGTGGGAGCAGTCTTAGCTGTTTGTAGGAACGGCACAGAGGCCAGTATGACTGACGCAGTGTGAGCAAAGGGAGTTGGAAGAAATAGTGAATGTAATGGTTCAGAAGTAAATTCATTAGGCATTAATGATTCATGCAGCTTAACTGGAGAATTATAATATCAAGACATCACAGCAACAGCAATAAATACATATATAAAGCTTTCTGTGTACCAGGGCTTTTAATTCATTTATCTTCATAACAGCCCTGCATGGAATCATCTCCATTTTCATAGTCAGGGAAATTGAAGCACAGAGAAAAACCTGGAAAAGTAGGCCAGGTCATAGAGGCGCCTGCGTGGCTCAGTCGGCTGAGCGTCCAACTTCGGCTCAGGTCATGATCTCAATGGTTTGTGGGTTCGAGCCCCATGTTGGGCTCTGTGCTGACAGCTCAGAGCCTGGAGCCTGCTTCGGATTCTTTGTCTCCTTCTGTCTCTGCCCCTCCCCCGCTCACACTGTGTCTCACTCTGTCTCCCAAAAATAAATAAATGTAAAAAAAAAAAAAAAAAAAGTAGGCCAGGTCATAGAAAGCCTTGAATGTCCGACACAGGAGTCTAGAATTTATTCTGTAGGCAGTGGCAAGAAATTCGCGATTTTGATTGTGGAACTGAAATGATCAGAATTGTGCTTTAGGACGCCTGGGTGGCTCAGTCGTTAAGCATCTGACTTTGGCTCAGGTCATGATCTCATGGTTCATGAGTTCAAATCCCACATTGGATGAGCTCGTGCCCCACATCGGGTGAGCTCGAGCCCCGCTTCAGGTGAACATGAGCCCACTTTGGGTAAAAAAAACCCACGAGCCCCCACTTCAGGTGTGCCCTGGTTCATTCTCTCTCTCTCTCTCTCTCTCTCTCTCTCACTCTCTCTCCCCCCCCTCCCCCCACACACCCACCCTTTGCTCACTTGTGCCCTCTCAACAACAAAAAAAGAACTGTGTTTTAAAAAGATTAATCTCATGGGATACTTTAGAGTGGATTGATGGGACACTGGGTGATAGGAATTGAATTAAGCGGGTAGCAGATGGAATAGAAGAGAAAAAAGTGTGAACGATTATGTCTTAATGTGATTTATTGAGTAATACAACTGGAGAAAGCAGCAGAAAAATCTATTATGACAAATCTACCATTTAGGGTCTTTTCTTCAGTAGAGTAGTGATTCTTAAATTTAGGGGCAGTTAACAATTCCTTTTGGTAAGCTGATGACAGCTGTCAGGTCCTTCTATAGAAGAATGCACATACACAGTTTCAGATGGTCTAGGACGTCCTAGAGCATGTCTAGGCTAAGAACTCTCTGGATCTCAGAACTAAGAGACCTGGGCTTTCGTTGTACTTGTCCCTGGTGCAAACTAGCTCATTCTTTCTTTAGGCTTCTTCTGTGTTAGCTGTCAAACAAGGTCACTAGGTCTGCGTGGGCCCTTTCAGTCCAGAGACAAAGTGTCAGTGCTCACAGAGCTGACTTAGCAAATAGACAACAAGTAAATAAATAAATTGTGATACCGCACAGTGAAGTGTTAATGAAGAAAATTAAAGCAGGGTAAGGATTGGGAGAATGATGGACACGCTCATGAGCACATGCTTGCTAGTTTTGAAAAGCTGGTTTGAGTGATCATTCTAGGTCTTTCCTCAATCTCCCTATACTCTGAGCACCCAGTTCCCTTTTTGCTTTGTCTCCTGCCAGGAAAGAATTGGGACGTGAGTGCCGCCCTCAGTGATTTTGAACAGCTACGTCAAGTTCGTGCTGGGAACCTGCCGCCACCCTTTAGTGAAGGGAGTGGTGGCTCCAGGACCCCTGAAAAAGGGTTTTCTGATAGAGAGTCTGCCCGCCCTCCCCGGCCCACCCTACAGCGGCAGGATGACATCGTTCAAGGTACTGGGGTAACTGAGGGGGTGTTTCTGTAGATGGAGTAGAAAGGAAGAGAGGGGACTGCTGAATGGAGTCATCCTTTGGAAATGACCCTATTCCTCCCCTGCCAAACTGAGGTGGCCTCAGTGTGTCTCGGTGCATTATGGGGATTACCCTGTATGAAGGTACCGCACTGTCTCACTGCATCTTGAATATTACTCTGTAGTAAGGCCCTTTGCAGATACTGGGAGAGAACTAGAGGAAGGAGAACAATCTAGTTGTTGTGATAAGGTACATAAAGGTAAAATTTAAAGGATTATGGCCATTTACCTCTTTGGTTAATATTTGTCAGTGTCTATCAAAATTTAAAAATGCATGCGTACTCTGACTCAATTTGATTTCTAGAAATTTATCATATATGTGTATGTGCATGTGGGCATATATATATGTCCTTTAAATAAATATATACATGCATACATAAATAGACACATACACATATGTAGCATAAAGCTTGGAAATGAAAGCTTGAAAAAAAAGGACAAGTTAAAGCTTGAAAACAGCCTTTAATGTCCATTAAATAAATTAAAATCTTCTATGTTGTGGAGTACTCGGCAGCCATTGGAAAGAATTAAGTAGAACTTGATGTGCTGTTTTTGAAGCATCTCTAAAATCTACTAAGAGAGGTAAGATGTAGTAGAGTTATATGGTGTGTTCTTGTTAGTGTTTTTTTAAATGATTTTAAATTTTTTTTTTTCAACGTTTATTTATTTTTGGGACAGAGAGAGACAGAGCATGAACGGGGGAGGGGCAGAGAGAGAGGGAGACACAGAATCGGAAACAGGCTCCAGGCTCTGAGCCATCAGCCCAGAGCCTGACGCGGGGCTCGAACTCACGGACCGCAAGATTGTGACCTGGCTGAAGTCGGACGCTTAACCGACTGCGCCACCCAGGCGCCCCTAAAATGATTTTAAAAGCTGTATGTGCTTCTGTGTGCATAAAAAATTCTAAAAGGATCCAAAAGTTTGCTTCGGGGGAAGGGATCAGAAATTTTGAATATGAGGGAGATTTCTTTGTAATACTTTGCACCTATTGATGGTATTTTGATTTTTTACCATGGGCTTATGGTACTTTTTATTTTTTTATTTTATTTATTTTTATTTTTATTTTTTGGTACTTTTTAAATACTTGAAAAAAATGGTTTAAAAAAGAACATCACTATGAAATAACTTTAGACAACTCTTGATTGACTTTGTGTGTCATCTCTGGCAAGTATTGTATTAAGAACTACTTCCCAACATAATTTTTAGCGATTTTAATAATCTTGATATAACTCAAGCCATGCAAAGGAATTGTAACATGACACTGAGCAGATTGTGATCACAGAATATCTGCTGGGGAATTGTAAGTGCCATGTAATTGAAACAAATGAAATGATTGGGGGCACTGTCTATGTTATTGTCTTTCTCTGTAGCATGTTAAGTGAGAATGACTGTACCTCTACAGTTCTGATAAATATGAGTATCGAGAAAAGTTGTAGTAAATAATGTAAGTAAATGATATTGATGGTAGATGAGAAAGTTCCCGGGTGATTTATCATTAATTTTCTATAATGGAAATGCTTTCCTATGTTCTCCAAACAGTGAGAATTATCAGAGTGATTATTTGATTCAGTCTAGCCAAACGAAAGCCCCACTTCCCTTATTTCCTCTTTTTCCTACCAAACAGTGACCAAATTGCCAACTGAATGAGTCCCTATTATGTTGGGAAATGGAATTTAAAGAAGATAGAATCATGGGGAGAAGTTCAGGCAAATTCTCTTAAAAAGGGTAGAAAGAGGAATATATATTTGGTGCTAATATAAGTGCTTGCAAAAATACTACTTTCTATATTTCTCCATTTGTATTTGGCTTGAGAAAAAGGGTTGGGAAATGTGGCAGCCAGTTAGATTCAGAGTTAGCCCCTGTGTGCTAGAAGAGGTAACCCTTGTCAAGAGGTAACTATCACCATGTGAGTGGAAAGTTCTCTGGGCTGTGTATGTTCTAAGGTAACTCCATTTCTCATTGCAGAAAAACGCCTGTCTAGGGGCATCTCCCACGCCAGCTCCAGCATTGTTTCCCTGGCCCGATCCCATGTCTCCTCCAATGGTGGGGGTGGGGGGAGCAGTGAGCACCCCCTGGAAATGCCCATCTGTGCCTTCCAGCTTCCAGATCTCACTGTGTACAACGAAGACTTCCGCAGCTTCATAGAGAGAGACCTTATTGAACAGTCCATGTTGGTTGCCTTGGAACAGGCAGGTCAGTGAGTGCTTCTTTTCCCAGGCCCTTCCCTCTGCTTTCCACCTGGAGGCAGCCACGTGGAGGGGCTGGCCTTGACCAATAGCTTCCAGTCTAAGTGTGGGATCTGACTGCAGTCAGAGTCAGGAATCAGTCAGATAAACATGCACCGAGCTAGGTGCTTCTTCTAAGGACACATATTAGACACTTTCCTCTGGAAATTTCCTGTTTGATGGAAGGGAAACCAGATATACACATGAAAGGCCCAGTAATCAATGCCTAAAAATCCAGACATGGGGAGAAAAATACAAACGAATTACAGTTGGCTCTGGAACTCCTTGTGACCAGAAAGACCCAAACTATAGATGATGTACGATGGTGATTAATTTAGAAGTTCCATTTGTTTACATGAACGTTTCCCAAAAGATTTATTTGCCTTTACAATTGTGTTTGTCTTAAATTATTGTTAAAATTAGTTAATATGATGGGTTGGGGCTGCTGGGAATTCTGGGAAAAGCTAGTCAGGTATTAAAAAACTCCCTTGGAAGAAAGACTGGGGCTAGGAAGTAGGGGCATGGGTAAGAAGCTTTCATTTTTCATTCGGTAACTGTGTGCATCTATTTATACTTTTTTAAAAAGTTAGCACGTTATCTGGCTTAGTGACATTATAGGCCAATTTTTCTTTCTGTAGACTTTTCGGTAATTCAGGAAAACTTTTAAGCATGATTCATAAAATATTGTCCTCATATGAATAATGGGTTGGCAATTGTGGATGACTACAGGACTGAGACTCATCTTAGGTGTTTCATGTACTTTGCTTGTTGCTCATGTTTTTAAAGTCATACCACATACAAGCTGACAACGCTGACTGTCACGTATGCAGATGATACTTACATGACACTTGGACTACATGCTTTGGTTTTTCTTTTACTGATGTTGGGTTTGTGCTGAGATTCACTGGCACAATACTCCCTGGTCTCCGGAGCAGAGTGAAGGAATCAGAGCCAGACCAAGTAGCCAACACAGATTTCAACCTGTGACTTTGGCCTCCTCACCTAATGCAGAGTTGCTCAGTCTTAGCACTGTTGACATTTAGGACCAGATAATTCTTTGTTGTTTGAGCTGCCTGGTACATTATATTATGTTTAGCAATCTCCCTGGCATCTACCCACTAGATGCCAGTAGCATCCCCCCTACCAATTGTGACAACCAAAAATATTTCCAGATACTGCCAAATGTCCCTTGGGTATTGATGAGATCAGTGGTCCCCGTGTAACAACTGCTGATCTAACCAATCATGCTCTCCAGCTTCTGATGGACTAGGTGTAAGTGACGAAGGTATAAAGACAAACAGAGATGATTTTATTCTGGGTAGGCTTCCTACCCAAGTTTGGGTGGAAGCAAGTTGGGAGTTGTTTGAGGGCAAGGGAGTGGGAAGGATAATCTGCTCCTCTCCTTTTCCTCCTTTTTCTGTAGGGCGTTTGAACTGGTGGGTGAGTGTGGACCCTACCTGCCAGAGGCTGCTTCCTTTGGCAACTACTGGGGATGGAAACTGCCTTCTCCATGCAGCCTCCCTAGGTGAGTCTTGAAGATGGTGTTCCATACCCTCCGAATGCAATAGAATTAAATCTCATGTGCAGGACTTGATCCGGCTAACCTTGATCTTAGACAGAAGTAATGATACAGTGCGTGTGTACGTGCTCGTGTACGCGCCAGTGTGTGTGCACATGCACATGGGCATGCGGGACGGGATGGAGGAGAGCTCTGCCCTGGATTTTCAGCCTTGTTCAGAGGACATATGGAGAAGCCAGGATTTAGCATGGGTCCCGCTCCAAGAGCTGCCCCCCAGAAGTAGTGAGCAGCAAGCATACAAGCGCTATAGAGCTATGTGTGGATATCATTCTACTTAATGCTTCCTCTTCTGGTATATAAAAAAGATGTGTTTTCATCGGTTTCTGGGATATTTGCTTACTTTAATTGTACAACTTATTTATAATTCAATGTCTTTTGCCTTAGATCTTTAAAAAGTCTTCATTTTCCAACCATCCCTCCAGCTTTGATGCTGATGGCCATGTGCCAGACCCGTCTTATCTGCTGCTACCCTGTATTTTAGTTTGTTGAACTTACATCGGGAATAAGGGGCTTTCTATCAGGAGTTTGTAGGACGTGGTATATTCCCCCACTGTTAAGTTCTCGAAGTTCCTGAACCTCCAGAGTGGGAACATCTTTTCTTTCATGATTAAGTCGCTCTCCCCTATGTCACAGTGGGTTCTTTGAAGCTGGCCTTCAGCCTCATTTCCTTCATGCTAGGGTATGTGCATCATAATTAATAAGTGGTGTGAAGTCATGGTAAAGTGTCCTACTGATATGTTTCCTTGCCACAGGCATGTGGGGTTTCCATGATCGGGACTTGATGTTGCGTAAAGCTTTGTACGCACTGATGGAGAAAGGAGCTGAGAAGGAAGCATTAAAACGGCGCTGGAGGTGGCAGCAAACACAGCAGAATAAGGAGGTGAAGGAGTTTGGGTGGGAGCACCTTACTCCCCAGAGTTAGCTACACAAAATGCTCTGTGCTTCCCAGTAGGCAGTGTCTTCTGGGGTTTAATCAGTTGGCGCTCCTCTTGTAATCCTGGAAATTATAGAAAATGCAGACGATGCCATAGGGCCGATGCCTGCCTGATACAGTCACGAGAACTAGTGTGGGGAAGCCGAGACCTATAGAGGAGGTAGCTAATGTTGTGCTTCTCGTCAGGTAGGTGCTCAGGAAGCCTTCAGTAGCAGTCTTTTGCAAAATAAGATAATGACAAGTCCACAGGATTTTTGTATTGTTTTGGGTTTTTTGGCCTCTAATAAGGCTAGACCAATTTTTAAGGGCTTCTATGTTTTCAATCCTTATAAAAATGTAAATGCTTAAAAATGTTGTTGGCTGTATGTACTATTTGCTTTTCATGTACTCTGTTTGAAAATCTTAAAAACATGCCTGTTAAATTGAGTTTTAATTGTACTTTTCAGGGGTTCAGCAGATGTTGAGACTGCTTTTGTATAAGAAAGTAACAATGGACTGTTTGTATTTTCTGTGTACTTTCCATCCCCATAACAGGGGTTGGGCAAACTATGGCCTATGGGACAAATCCCACCCACGGTTTTATAAAACAAAAAAAAGAAGAAGAAAAATTTATTGGAACACAGCCCTGCCCATTCATTTATGTGTGTTTGTTTATGTTAAGTGCTTTCCTCATGTAGACTAGAACAGCAGCAGAATAGAGTAGTTGCATATGGCTCGCAAAGCCTAAAAGATTGACTGGCAGTTATGACAGAACAATGAAAGAGTTTGCCGACCCCTCACTTTAATATAATAATGATTCTGTACATTTCCATAAAGATAACAGGTCTCCCTCTTTCCTTTTCCTCTGGTTTTCTCTGTCTTCTGTGTTTATCTCATGCTCTTTGTGTGTCTTTTTTTTTTTTTTTTTTTTTGCCATTTTTATGGCTGGGTGCTCTGGCCTAAATATGGGATTGTCTTTTCAGAAACTTTCCTTTTTCTTTCCATCTTCTTTCTTGTCACCTTTTATTGCTGTGTCATAACTGGCCATTGTATAGAACTAAGAGGTTTTTTTTTTTTTTTTTTTTTTAGTTATTAGAATTTTATGTCCTGAAGATTAAAATATGTAGGTAGAATGTGTCACGTTTCTTTCTTAAAAACAAAGAACCGTCGTTAAAATTAGGATAGTATTAAGATCAGAGTGCTGTCTTTGATCACCCAGTCTTCCCCAGAGGATTCCTGAGGGGAAATAGATGCACAGGGGCGAGGCCAAGTGGATGGCCCTCTTCACTACCACCGAATCCCACGCTCCCTGGTTAGCTGACACGGACCTCGTGGAGAGCTCCTTTGGCCTGAGCCAGAACCGGTCTCGAGTTGGCCTTCTTCACCACTGACTTCACTCCATACCCAAACCTTACATTTACCTACTCCAGAGTCCAGAAAAGGCCAGACTAGAGCATTTAGCTATTAAGTAAAAGTTCGATACTGAAAATGTGGCCTAGAAAAGTGTTATAGTTGAGACCATTTAAAGTATTATACAGCATCTTGGACGTGGGAATGGAGGGAGGTGTGAGGGACTGGGGGGTAATCAGGACCAAATACCACACAAACTAAATTGGTTTTGATGTCTCAGGGCTTCTTGTTTTGTGTTGAAATTGGTGTCAACCAATTCAGTGAGGATGGGGTGCCTGACTGGCTCAGTCAGAACATGTGGCTCTTGATCTCGGGGCTGTGAGTTTAGCCCCACGTCGAGTGTAGAGATTGTTTAAATAAATAGACTTAAAAAAAGAAAAAAATCAAACAAACCAGTAAGTACATTCTCAGGCTAGAAGGGTACACCATCTAGTGGCTGTGTGTATAAAAACAGGAAGCTGAAATAGGTGAGAGGAAGACGGAGAGTGACCAGAGCACCCAGTATATATTGCCTGTGCATTGTTCTTTTTATTTTTAATAGAAAACTTTGTTACAGAATTTTACAAACAGAAAATAGCTTTGTCACTTTTTTGTTATTAAGATTAAATGTGCTTATAACAGCTCTTTAATTCTAAAATTTGTTCCTCATGCCCTTCATGTTTCCAGTGTGATTCTTTCTACTCTGTCAATGTGCGTTTAAGCAGTATAAACTCATGTAAATATTAGCGTAAGCCAAATACAATTAACAACACAGACTCATCTCCCAAATTATCATGTATACTCTAAAGCCAAATGATATTTTTAAATTATTTTTATCACTTCTCCCATTCCTTTGCTAAAAATTATAGTTTCATTCAGCATGCATTTCTCGATTACTGATCACATCATAGGCACTAGCATGTTGCCTAAAATGTGCTCCTGGCCCGTAAGAGTAGTAGTAGGAGACCGACATGTAAATACATAATTGCACCAAGGTAACAGGTTATGGTTTCTGTGATGAAGTCTATATAGCAGTTGAGGAGGGAGACCACAAAGGCAGGAGTGGATCTACCCGGAAGATTTAGGAAAGGCTACAGAGAAGAAAATACTTGAATTCTGTCCTGACAGTGGAGAAACTGTTCACCAGGTGGCAGGGAGTAGGCTGCTCCAGACAGAAGGAACAAGCTAGACGAAGGCTCAAGCACAAAGTAACACAGTGCATTCAAGGAATTACAGATAATTAAATGATGCCTTCGAGAGGTGGGTAGGGGCCAGGAAGTGGACTTTGTATGCTATGCTTATGGAGTTTGAGCTATATCTAGTAGGTAACGATGGTTCTGAAAAGAATTTGTGACAGGACGCAAACATCAGATTTTAATTTTGGAAAAATCTTTCTGTTAGCATTGTAGGAGGTGGATGAGAAGAATGCAGACTAGAGTAGTGATACCATTTAAGGGTCCATCACAGTAGTTCATGCTTTATAATTGTTGACTAAGGAATCCAGGTGTGGAGTGGGTACAAGGAGGGGAGTCTTTGGTACCCTCCCTGGTTTCTAGCTTGGGTGTTTGGCTGTTACTCTGTGCTCTTCACTAAGGCAGGAATACAGGAGGAAGAGTGTGGTGTTGGAAGAGGTAGGAGTTCAGTTTTGACTCCATAGAGTTTGAGATAGTCATGGGCAGGTAGCCATCTTCAGTAGGCAGCTGGATATGAATATAGAAATTAAGACGAAGTCTGGACTGGAGGGGACATTTTAGAGTCCTGAGCATATAGATGGCAGTAGATGAGATTATGGCAGTAGAAGTAATCACCCAGAAGGGAGCAAGGCTGCTGATATTGTTGACACAACACCAATATTGCTAGGGTGGACAGAGTTGAGAGAGACAGGAGAAAGTAGTATTGTGGAAGCTAAAGGAAAAGGAAGTTTAACAAGGAGTTGAAATCTGTGTGAAGGCTGAGAAAGATGAGAACCAAAGAATCCACTGAATTTGGGAATTAGAAGGTCATTATCCTTTGCCAGAGTTGGTTAGGTGAAGTCATGTAAATGGGGTAAGGGGTGTAGGCTGAGGAAAGAAACAGAAGCTAGACCGCAATGGGCTGGAAAAGAGTGGAAGAAGAAGAAGTGTGAGAGAGAGCCGAAACTTCTGTGGATCTTGACTAGGAAAGGGAGAAGAGTTGTGACTTTGTAGTACACATTATAAGCCAAGGCCAAGAGAATAGGCAGTGGGACAGTGTGACTGAGTTGAACAGCTACTGCCTTGAGAACCTAGCCTCTAATTGCTTCATCTCTCCTGCCTGTCTTTCACACAGTCAGGGCTGGTTTACACAGAGGATGAGTGGCAGAAGGAATGGAATGAGCTGATCAAGCTTGCCTCGAGTGAACCCCGCATGCATCTAGGTACGAACGGAGCCAACTGTGGTGGGTAAGTATGGCTAAGTGGGGGAGTAGAAAATAATCTTTACTGAGTCCTCAGTGTCCAAAGAACTTGAGGCTAAGAGGATTGTTAGAAGGAAAGAGAGGGGCCATTGCAAGGGCAAAGAAGGGTGTAACAGCATGGTATGTTCTAGGAACTACAAGCAGTTTGGCGTTGCCAGAATACAGAGTATGTAGTATAGAGTGATAGACTAGGCTGGGTAACCACAGTTTCGTGTGCTATGCTGAGGTTTCTGTTGTGCCATGTTAAGGAATTAAAACCATATCCTATCCAGATGTTGAGAAACTTCAGGACAGACAACTCTCTTTCCTCAATAAATACATTGCAAGGAAAATAGAAAGGGAAAGGGAACCTAAGTTTAAAGACACTTAGACAAATCAACTAGTGGGAACCTATGGACATTTATGACAGTTGGGGAAATGTAAACAATGTCTACATGTTTGATTATTGTTAAAATTTTGAAATGTGATATTTATGGTTATGTGGTTGTTTTTAAATGTCTTTTATTTTTTAGAGATAGAAACTGGAAATTTTATGGATGAAATGATATGTCTAGGATTTGATTCAAAATAATCTGATGGGGTGGGTGGGAGTTAACAGGGAAATAGATCAAGGTCTAGGTGAACACAACCTTGACCATGTGTTTTATAATTGTTGAAGCTGGGTGATGGACACATGAAAGTCTAGGTGTAATATTCTTTCTAGTTGTGAATGTTTAAAATTTTGAAATTTTCTGAAACACAAAGTTAAAAATGATAACCTAGCCAAACTTTATTGTGCATAAGAATAATCTGGGAGACTTGTTAAAATGTAGATTTGGGAGGGGCGCCTGGGTGGGTGACTCAGTCGGTTAAGCATCCAACTTTGGCTCAGGTCATGATCTCACGGTTTGTAGGTTCGAGCCCTGCGTCGGGCTCTGTGCTGACAGCTCAGAGCCTGGAACCTGCTTCAGATTCTGTGTCTTCGCCTCCCTCTGCCCCTCCCCTGCTCATGCTGTGTCTCTCTCTGTCTCTCAATAATAAATAAACGTTAAAAAATTTTTTTAAATGCAGATTTGGGGACCTTCACTCTAAGGAAGTCCAGTTGAGTTGGACTGAGCTTAGGCCCAGAAATCTGCATCTGTCCCAAGCACCCAGTGTTGAATAACATTGCTTCAGGGGGCAGGAAGCCACTGTATTGTGCACATGCGAGTGACAGGAGCCAAAGTCGTGTATTTGAACATACTGCCAGCAGAGTGGGTGGAGAAGTGGAGGGCAGTGAGACTGGGTACAGTTGTGGGAATCCAGGAGAGAGGGCCATGGGTGTGACTAAGCAGTGGACTGCAGACAGGCCAGAGGAGGTAGATACAAGAGACACGGAAGAGATGGAATTGGTCAAGCCAGGTGATTAACTGAAGATTAAAGGGTAAATATTTCCCAGATTTCTGATTAGGCTACTAGTAGATGGTGAAGTGAGATACTGTTCTTCACGGAATGGACCTTGGAAGAGGAATTTTTGTTTCTTTTGTTTGTGTAGGACATGATGCATATGGTATGTGGGTGGTTGTAGTGGGTAAAGCGGAACTACACAGCTGTGTACTGAGCTATAGCGTAAAGCGAATTGGGGAAGGCTGTTGAACAAGATTGGTTTTAGCAGAGGGATTACCTCCAGATTCCTAATACAACTTTAACTTTAGGGCCTTCAGATCTCTTTTCTTGGATTTCCCCATCTGTGAAATGGGATTAGAAGTAGCCATGGTAGCATAACATAATCAGGTATGTCCGTGGCAGCCTTAAGATGAGAAAACCAGGAAAGGACATTCCTCTTTTTTGTCTTTGCACAACTGATCTTCAAGGGCGTCTTGTTATGTTTTCTTCCCCTTCCCCTCCACAATCTCCTCTCCTGTAACTCTAGGGTGGAGAGCTCAGAGGAGCCCGTGTATGAGAGCCTAGAAGAATTCCACGTCTTTGTCCTTGCCCATGTACTTAGGAGGCCCATAGTTGTTGTGGCCGACACCATGCTGAGGGACTCTGGTGGGGAAGGTGAGTCAGTCCTCATGCCCTGAGCACCTTCTGTTTGCAGAGCGTTGGCTGAGCACTGGGAGGAGGGAAGGAAGGGGCTACGTAGACCCCTGGGGAGAAGCAAGGTATACATGAGAACAGTGCAAAACTCTCAAGAGATTAAGAGCAAAGTGGTTGGGATTAATTGATGAGGCTTCTTAGGAAAGAATGATGAACAAGGGGTTAGAATTAATGAAAGGGGGGAACTCACTTGGTAGAGTGGGTGTGGGGATTACCCTGTAGGCAGGAACACATCCTGAATAACAATCTTTGTGGTTTGCTGCAGCATTTGCCCCTATTCCCTTTGGGGGAATCTATCTGCCTTTGGAGGTCCCAGCCAGCCAGTGTCACCGCTCCCCTCTGGTGCTCGCCTATGATCAGGCCCACTTTTCTGCACTTGTGTCCATGGAGCAGAAGGAGACCGCCAAGGAACAAGGTGCTGAATGCAGTGTTGGTGTCTGTGGTGTCTTTTGGTGCTTTCTTCTCACTTGGAGAAACTGAAATGGGAGAGAATGTAGCAGGAAAGAATTAAGTGACACGCAAACCCAGACCACGCACATTGATACGGTTTTACTAAGCTAAAGATAAACCGGGGTTTTTAAATTAAAAATAAATACTGTTTTTAAGAACAGCTTTGGGGAGAACACAGTAACCTGCCTGTATTTACTGCTCCCCATTCTGGAGTAAAGAGTGAATGTATTAAGGACACCGAACCTTCCAAGTGATGCTTTGCTGTATTTGCCTTATTCCTCGAACCCACATTAACTGGCAAGAACATCATGAGTGTTCCTTGACTGACTGCTGGGGAGTCATGGAGATTAGTGGCCTAAATTGTGTGCTGGCTCGTAAGGGGAAACCAGTCTGTTCATTTTTAATGCCTGGGGATTTCACTTGTGAAACCTGAGAAGCGAGCTCATTAGAGACCTGTGATACAATTCAGCCTCCTTTTTAGTGAAGTTCGTTTGTGTTCAGTTGCCTTCCTCTCTCCTCAAGAAGACTCCTTGACGACATGTTTCTTCCTCCCCAGCTGTGATCCCACTCACGGATTCGGAGCATAAGCTGCTGCCCTTGCACTTTGCTGTGGACCCTGGAAAGGGCTGGGAGTGGGGCAGAGATGACAGTGACAACGTCCGATTGGCCAGGTGAGGCAGGCCCACCTGCTAGGTGGCTGCAGTCTCTTCCACAAAAAGCGTCCATTTCCCTGGGAATTTCTCCTCAGCCCACAGGGGAGACAGTTACATCTTGACTCCAGTGTTTTGGGGAAGATGGAAAAGTGGGGGACGTGTTGGGCACCAGGAGTCTTGCAACATGCAGCTTGCCTTGTCTTCCCACGAAAGAGATGGGAATCTGGGATCTCAACTTGGTCTTTCCTTATACTATGAAGGGTGTTCTGCTGTTACACCCCACAGTCTCCCAAACAGTGATCAGAAAATCAAGATTATCAAATCATGGGGCGCCTGGGCAGCTCAGTCGGTTAAGCGTCTGACTTCGGTTCAGGTCATGATCTCACGGTTTTTGAATTCCAGCACCACATCGGGGTCTGTGCTGACAGCTCAGAGCCTGGAGCCTGCTCCGGATTCTGTGTCTCCCTCTCTCTGCTCCTCCCCCGATCGCACTCTCTCTCTCAAAAATAAACATTAAAAAAAAAAAAAATCAAATCACACTTTTTTCCTAGCCCAAGTGAGAGGGTGTTTATTTATTTATTAAAAAAAAAATTTAGGTTATTTATTTTGAGAGAGCGAGAGAGAGAGAGAGCGTGCCTGCGTCTGAGTGTGGGAGGGGCAAGAGAGAGAGGGAGAGAGAATTACAAGCGGGCCCTATGCCACGAAGAGCTGGATGCGGGGCTTGATCTCATGAACCATGAGATCATGACCTGAGCTGAAATCAAGAGTCAGATGCTTAACTGACTTAGCCACCCAGGCACCCCTATTTTAAAAAAAAATTTTAAAGATTGATTATTTATTTATTTATGAGAGTGAGTGAGTGAGTGAGTGAATGGGAGAGGGGCAGAGAGAGGTAGAGAGAGAAGCCCAAGCAGCCTCCTCACTGCCAGTGCAGAGGCTAACTCGGGGCCCAAACCCATGAACCATGAGATCATGACCTGAGCTGAAATCAAGAGTTGGACACTCAGCTGACTCAGCCACCCAGACGCCCCTAAAGATTTTACCCTTTAAGTGATCTCTACACCTAACACAGGGCTCAAACTTACAAGAGTCGCAGGCTGCACTGACTGAGCTAGCCAGGTGCCCCATGAGAGGGGTTTTTAAATAATTGGCCAAAGTGGTTTGCTCTGGATTGTTGCCTTTCTGGAATTTAAATAGCCAGAAAGATTTGTTCTCCCTGCCCGTCACCCTCCCCCAAGCCCCCCAGTGGGTTTAGTCTTCTACCTGAGCCCTCCACAGCTTCCAGGGAACAGTGTATGAATATAAAAGTTCTGCCCTTCCCTCTGACACAGTGTTTCCTTCTTTGGGTTCCCTGACCCTGGGGATCCAATTGAGAGGGTTTGATTTAAAAATTCAGAGTTTATGGCTTTTAAAGTATGTTCTCACCTACCTATCAAAAACTCCCTCTTAATATTTATACTAGCAGCAGTAATAATGGCTACTGTTTAGTATTTCCTGTATTCCAGACATTATCCTGGGTCCTTTCCAAATACTGTTTTAATCTTCATAACAACCCTACAGGGTAGATGTTATCTACACCCATTATCAACCCCAACTGAGTTTTAGGGAGGGTGAAGTGGCTTGCCTCCGGGCCATAGAAACACTAATTGGTGGACCTAGAATTCAAACCCAACCTCATCAGAGTCCCAAGCCATGTAGCCCTCTCCCATCCTATCTCCCAGCTGGCTCATACTGCTTTGCCTTTTAAAGGTCACAGTATGTTTTTAATTCTTTTTCTCCTCCTCACAGTGTAATCCTGTCCCTAGAGGTCAAATTGCACCTGCTGCATGGCTACATGAATGTGAAGTGGATCCCAGTGTCCTCTGATGCACAGGTGAGGACTTCTGCGCCCTCATTTGCAATGAAGGGAAGCCAAGGAGACCTGGTGGTGGTCTCCTTCTGAATCCCTTCCGAATGGTAGCTTGTAATTCAAGGTTAGGAATAACTGGGTAAGTTCCAAAAGACACTTTTTCCTGCCTTTCTATCTGTTAGTGCCCTCTGTTTTCCATAGCTCCTCTCCAGCCAAGCTCTACTTTGTGATACTAAAACACATTCTTCAAGAAAAGTTTCCTAGATACTTTGGTGAACTTGAGATGGTCATTACTTTGTCCCAAGCCTTGTATATAGACCTCTGTGGTGGTGGGTACAAGAGGAGACAGAATAGCTTAAGAGATCTCAATCCAGGAGGTTCGGAGGCTGTCATCATTATGCATAGAACAGGAACACAGGAGCAAAGGCAAACTGACGGACTCCAGTGCTGAATGTCTAAAAGTTGGGGGGATGCAGAATGGTCAGACCTGGCTATGGTTAGTCAAGACTTCGTTGAGATTACCTCTGGGCAGAATCTGGTATAGAGAAATTTATAACAAAGGACACACTCTAGTGTCTATGGATATTCTTCCTCCTTACCCAGAGGCCGTGTATTGTGTTAGTTGCTCATTGCTGCAGAAGAGCCTCAGGCTTCACTTTGACATCTCCTTATTACAGGAGGGAGTCAAATTGCGGGGGCGAGGTAAAAGTTAGCTAGTAGACACATCGCTCCCTGGTCCATGGGAGAGCTGACTGGAGCTGAGAAAGGACAGTGCCCTCCTAGGTAACCCCTCGCCTGCCATGACAGCAGCCCTTCTCTGAAAGTAGGCAGGCTCTCCAGGGATGGGGTTTATAGGGGGGGTTAGCAGCCCTTTTCCACCTGGCTAATGCCTGTAGCAATGCTGCAGCGAGCCCCATGAGCCAGAGGTATGAGCTAGGGGTCCCCGGGGACTTCCCTCAACCAGACCAATGGGACAACCATAACACTGCTCTAATTTCCCCTCAGGCTCCTCTGGCCCAACCTGAGTCCCCCACAGCCTCAGCTGGAGATGAGCCCCGGTCCACTCCTGAGTCTGGGGAATCAGACAAAGAGTCCGTCGGCAGCAGTTCCACGAGCAATGAGGGCAGCAAGCGGAAAGAGAAGGCAAAACGAGGTCGAGAGAAAGACAAGAAGAGAGCAGACTCCGTGGCTAACAAACTGGGCAGCTTTGGCAAAACCTTGGGCAGCAAGCTCAAGAAGAACATGGGCGGCCTGATGCACAGCAAGTGTTCTAAGCCCGGAGGGATGGGAGCAGGGGCGGGGGTAAGCAGCGGCACTGAGACACTGGAGAAGAAGAAGAAGAACTCCCTGAAGAGCTGGAAGGGGGGCAAGGAGGAGGCAGCTGGGGATGGGCCTGTGTCTGAGAAGCCCACAGCGGAGTCTGTCGGTAACGGAGGGAGCAAGTATAGCCAGGAGGTGATGCAAAGCCTGAGCATCATGAGGATTGCAATGCAAGGGGAGGGGAAGTTTATTTTTGTTGGAACCCTGAAGATGGGTCACCGTCATCAGTATCAGGAGGAAATGATCCAGCGCTACCTTTCTGATGCCGAAGAGCGATTCCTGGCAGAGCAGAAGCAGAAGGAAGCAGAGAGGAAGCTCCTGAATGGAGGGCTAGGCGGCGGGCCTCCTCCAGCCAAAAAGCCAGAGCCAGATGGCGGGGAGGAGTTGCTGACTGCCCCTCCAGCAGAGTCCAAGGCGATGGCATTCTCTGCTGGCTACCCCGGGGGCTTTACTGTCCCTCGGTCTACAGGGGCTGGGGTCCACTGCCAGGAGCCCCGGCGGCAGCTGGCAGGGGGTCCTTGTGGGGGAGGCCTACCACCATATGCCACCTTCCCCAGACAGTGCCCTCCAGGGCGACCCTACCCCCATCAGGACTGCATCCCTTCTCTGGAGCCAGGCAGTCACTCCAAGGATGGCGGTCACAGGGGTGCGTTGTTACCACTCCCCTTCCGCGTGGCTGATTCCTATAGCAACGGCTACAGAGAGCCCCCTGAGCCAGATGGATGGGCTGGAGGTCCCCGGGGGCTTCCTCCGGCCCAGACCAAATGCAAACAACCGAACTGCAGCTTCTATGGACACCCGGAGACAAACAACTTCTGCTCCTGCTGTTACAGGGAAGAACTGAGGAGGAGGGAGCGGGAACCCGGTGGGGAGCTGCTGGTGCACAGGTTCTGAGTGGGGGAACCTTGGAGGGCAAGGGGGCTAAACAAAGAGAGTTAAGCTCCACTAATTGGCTCATCAAGACCCAGCCCCCATGCAAATGGGGCAAATGCAGTAACGTTGGTGGGAGCCTGGCTGGAAACTTTGAAGTGGGTGCGCGCTCGAGAGCTGCCAGGCTGGCAAGAGCAGGGCAGGGCCAGACGGTGCCTGGAGGGCTCCACTGGTCCTTTGCCAATCTTGATGGGACTGAGGAAGTATGGGGTGGGGCGGGGAGATGCTGATTCTGTCTCATAACTGCTTGGGTACACCCCAGGACCTAAGGGAAAGAGGGGAAGGTTTAGTGTGTGGGAGTGGGGAGGTGGGCAGAAGTGGGGGGGGCAGGCAAAGGAGGTTCTCAGTCAATAAAAGAAAAAACAGACCAAAGTCCTTGTAGGTTGGAAAAAAGCACATGACGGTGGAGTTGGGAGTGTGGAGGGAAACTGGGAAATTAGATAAATTTGCTATTGGTTTGAATTAAGGTAGGAATTAGGGTTGGATAAATTCTTCCTCCTGAAGGATCTGGAAAGACTAGGCAGTAATGTGTGCTCACAGGTGCTTATTAGGAGGGGGTTAGTTGAAATTGGTTTGTTGAGATGGGAAAGGGAAGAACTTAAAAGGGGAATCCTTTTCCTCTCGAGTTTTATTTCCTTCTAAACAGTCTTGCTGATCGCCCTCTATCTTTTCCTCATCCTTTTTGAGGGCTGAGCCTCAGCTAAGTTAAGATTGTGATTTTTTTTTTTAAACGACTTTAATTTTATTTAAATAAAAAAAGTTCCCTCTGGGGAAGGGAGGAGTGACAAGAAGAGCAGCTGTGCGGGCTGAATCTTCTCCAGGCAGCGGGTGCACAGGTGATCCTTTTGTAACTACTTAGCAATAACCACACAGTGAGGTTTGAGTGCACCCCGGGAAGGGTGGGAGCAGGACAGACCTCTGGCCGGACTGTTTTAAACAAAACCAAAAACCTAAATAGAACACTACCATCCTCTGCTGCTGCATTTCTGTAGAAAGCAACTTATTTTGACTTTTTTGTTTTTAAGGAAAAGAAAAAGACCCCAGTGAACAAAAACGTTTTAAAAAAGTGGTTGTTTTTGTTTTTGTTTTTTCCTATTTAAGTGATTCTTTCTCCTTCCTCTCTACTTTTGGAGAATGAACTTAACATCCCGGCTTCTTTTGTTAAGCCATAGCTGACCTTAATCTGTGGTTAGTTTATTAAAATAATTAAAAAAATACTTTGTAAGAAGACATATTTTTGATAATAGGATTGATGTTAAAACGCGGGGGTAGGGGTTAGGGGCAATTTATAAAAAAGGTAGTTAGAGAAATATATTTTAGTGAACTGTAACCACAGATCACAGATTCCTCCCAATGAGCTGATATGTTCTTTGGGTTTTCCCCCTTCCCCTGACTCAACCCTTTTCCCCAGGGGGTGGAGTGGGCCTATGGACACAGAAGGGGAAGCCCCTTTGCGTTTTGCACAAAGCACAAATCTGGCCAGCCTTCACTCTGGCCAGCACCATTTCTAAGAGCTTTAAACTGGAGAACCTATCCTGGGCCAATTTTCCTTTTTCTTTCTTTTTTTTTCTGGGGGAAAAAAATCAACTATGCAATTGTATACACTCCTGGGTGCATACGAAGAAGGGGAATAAGTGTACTTAAGTGTCCAGAGTGTTAATTGGGGCTATTTTTCTGTACGTGGATTTCTCTTTTGAGATATGTACTCCTAACCCATCTCATGGATTGTAATCCCCACATTTGCTCTAAACCGGACGAGGGCTGGATGTGTGTGTTGGAGACCTGTAATTGCCATATGTTGCTTCTGCCCAATCAGGAAAGTTGTCATCCCACCGTACCCCTTGGTAACAAAGCCCATCAAGACCATCCTCTTCATTGGAGGTTTAGCAAGGTTACTCTCTCCTCAGCAAACTTGAAGGTCACTTATTTTTTAAATCTGATGTCTGTTGATTTAATAATTTCCTATAGCTATTAATACTTAGGCTTTTATTTGAAAATAGGATGGTTTTAAAGAAGCAATGAGGTCAAAGGAGATAGGTTCCAAAGGAGGGGATGTATATATTTCTGGGCAGGGCTGGGACTAGTAGGAGATGAGCACTTCCCTTGGGTACAAAATGTAAGGGGTATTGAAAAACTCAGTAATTAAGACAAATACTGTTTTAACACAGTGTTTCAAAAATAATGCAAAAATATCCATAATGAATAAAATACCAAAATCTTGAAGACAGAATCCAACGGGACTGAGATTAGGGTGAGGGAAATAAGCTGAATTGAGCAGGTTGAATCCTATCTTTAAAATTTTGATACTTAGTGGATTTGATACTGTGGATTTTTTACGTTGGTCTTGATTTTCAAAAAATACTGCACTAAGATAGTAGGTTGGTTTATTGAGTTTTGGGGCACCCTTTAAATTCTGTGCCCAAAGTGAGTGCCTTGCTCACCTCACTCCGTCTCTGGGGTTAGAACAACACTGGTGAGACTACCACCTCATGAAACACTGTCCCCTGAGGGCACCCGAACAACAGGTGGCTCCAGCTCACACCTTGCACACTCACCCTGCTTTCCCATAGGTGCCGTCTACCGCATAGGATTCTGGCCTGGACCAATAAAAGTGGAAACAGACCAGGGGTTTTCCCAGAGAATAAAACCAGGAAAGTTTTGATTCTCCACTGGACTGCTGTGTTTGGGTTTGATTTGTTATTAGATTCTAGTTAATACTTTTGTTTTTAAAAACTGAGGACAAATGAACAAAAACAGAAACTTTGTGTCATGTTTGTTTTTGTTTTGATTTATAAACTAACCAATCTCAATTCCTTTTGGCCTCTTTTCAAATAAAAACCGTGGAAATTCTGGGGGTGGCCTAGGGGTGAGTATGGTAAAACAGGGCTTTATTTAGGCCCTATGGCTTTTTATTCAGAAATAAATTATTTTTGTTTAATTTGGGAAGGTAACTATTTATTGAGGCATTAAAAAAAATTCTCCATTCTAAGGATGAGGGACCCTGAGTCCATGGATGTTTTTCTATAGGGATGAGTAGACTGTTTTTGCTTTATTCTTTGAGGGGGTTGTGTGGGATGGAGGGTGAAGGAATAATGCCTGGGGAATGAAAACAGACTCTGGTTGGTTTGTGGTATTTTGGGAAGATGAGGGGGTGGGGGAGAGGTAGGCCCATGCAATTACTGTGCTCAGGAGAAGGGAGGAGAGGGGTCCGTTACGTTGGCCCAAAATGAGCAAGAATTCCTTGGTTAAGGAAGGGTACGTGGGTGAAGGGGGAGGCAGATCCCGTAACCCTCGCTGAGGGATGGTATCTCTCAGGCTTAAATAAGTGCACTTAGTTCCTTTAATCCAGGGCATGGGGGGTGTCTACTGAGGTTTTTATTGGAGAAGGGAAATACTTAGGGTTATTTTTCCCCTTTGAAGACAGCGCTACCCCTCCACCCTACGTTCTCCACCCTAGCCCTGATGCAGCAAGTATACTATAGGATAGGCCTCCAGATTCCTACCTTAACCTGCGCTCATTTTGTTGAGAGTTAAAAAATTTAATCAAAAGTTTTTCCCTCATACAGGATTCTATCAACAAAATAAAAACATTATATAAAAACATTTTTTTAAAGATTCAATCTCTTCATGGAGTGGGGATGGTGTTAAACTCGGTGCTGTACAGAGCCCTCTCCTGTTGGCTCAGTTTCTTAAGAGAAACTAAAGCTCACAGACCAATAAAACAAAAATAAGCCATGACTTCGTATTATGCACTTGGGAGGTGACACCTAGGCAGGAAAAATGGAGCTGGTTCTGAATGATCTCTGAGAACCTAGCTTTTGCCATTCTTGCTCCTTTCTAAACAACCACACATCTAAGGTTCGTCCCATTTCATCTTTCCCATTAGAGATTCTAAGATGATTGTCCCTGCGTTCCTTGGACACCAGTTACTCTGGACTTTGTGTCCTCTTCTTTCTCCAAGCAGTCAGTGCCCCAGACACACGTGAGAAGACAATTAGAAGCCCCTTCCTGGCCTGCAGAATCACCTGCACCCCAGATTTTTCCAATTTCTTCCCCTTCTCCCCCCCGAGGCCCTTCAACTGCAGATTCAGTGACTTGTCCAGGCACTCTTGTACCTCTCACTTTGTGGATACCCAGCCTGCAAATCGCAGGGTGTTTTGCCCCTGTACTTAAGTTGAGTAATGAAATACTTCTTATGACGTAGTCCCTCACGTAGACTTTCTCCAAGCCACCGCCCTTCCCTGGCTACGTGGGTAAGGGGCGGTGGAAAAGGGGAACGGAAGCCGGCTGACGCTGGCCGAGGGTAACGTGCAGAGCGGTGGGGGGTGGGGAGGACCTTGGCCTCTTTCTGTGCTTATAACTGGATCTGTGACTCATCTTGTGAGTCACTCAGCTCCACCTCCCTCCTCCAGCTGCCCCTCCCAGCAGCCTTCTCTCTTGGCACAAACCTGCAGCTAGACCAGGATTCTGAAAATGGAAAAATCTGATACAGCCCCTTGCTTCTACATCCTTCCTTCCATCCACTAAAACCTCCACTAGTGTGTGGGGTACCGAGAGATGGTCCTCCTAGGACTTCACCCTCAGCTGCCGCCCCTTTGCATTCCTTGCGCTGATCCAAGTCACCCACTTTTTTCTGCCTTCCACCTCCTCCCATTCCCTTGATATTTTCCCACTGGATTCCTCTGCTGCTGCTATACCTCAAAATATTAAAGAATAGAATGAGGCTCTTGAATGCAGGGTGGTGGGGAGAAGGAAAGTGGATAATGGGATTTAAAAATTGTGGTTACACAGCTCTTCCTACTGCAAGAGACCTTGGGAAGGATTTTTTCCCCCAAGAGATTGAGGCGCATGGAAAGTAGGTGGGGTTGGGGGTGCTTGGTAGCTTTTAGGACTTCTAGAATAAGGCTTCTGGGCCACCTTCCTAGCAGGTGTATGCCTCTTTGTTCCAAATTAACTTCCTGTCTTATAATATCCTCACTATTTCCATAGTAGCAGCCAAGACAGGGAACTTTTAAAGCCGAGGCCGGAAGGGTGTGTGTGCTGAGGGGAGGAGAGTTGAGTGTCACTTTGGAAAAACTGGGGCCCCCACCTAAGGACTGCTACCTCTGTACAGACTCAAAATCAATAAAACAGCAGCTCATTAACCCCTACTTTGTATTTCATTTCCTGTCTTTTTCACATCTAAATGCAGATTTTTGCTTCCGACCCAGGCACCATCAGCTGCAGTTCCTTTATTTCCCTCCTAGGGTCCTCCCCACCCATCTCTGCTTCTCTAGTTACAGGGGGGTAAGGTGGGGGGGTGGTTGGGTATGTTGAACTGATAGAGGTTTTCAGCCCTCAACTTTCAAGGTTCTAAACATGAATCATTAATTTGGAGATCTGGTGTCTGGGTTGCAGGGAGGGGTCATGTACCTAGAATGGGCTCTGGTTTCCCACTGGTGTGTGTGTGTGTGGGGGGGGGGGGGTAAGATCTTTTCCTTGGGCCTGCCCCAAACCCAGAACTTGCATGTAAACACACCTGTACTTGTGTCTGCATCCTGGAGAGATTTCAAGTTCTCTCCCCAATATTCTCACTGCACCCTCCACATGAGGTATGTTTAATGCTCTCTGGAGAAGAATATACAAAATGCTTTAACTCAACTCCCTCATTTCTTGGACCCCCCCAGGCAAAACTCCCCTGAGGTCCGATTTCCTACTACTTTTGCCAGGTGTGAGGCAGTAAAGAGGCCCGAACTGCTTTTGCATTCCTCCCACCTCTCCACGCCCTTTAAGAAGACAAAAAAATTAAGCCCAAATTATCCCAGGTTAATATTCAGCATTACTGCTCCCCTCAAATAGTTTCCAATGCTCATGAACAGAAAGCATAAGATCTGGGACTGGGGTAATGAATCTGGGCATTTTTTCCCCCAGTCACCCAGTTTTTCCTCACCTTTTCCAGGCTCCTCCACTTTCTCTCCACTTTTCCAAAATTGTGTGTATTCCCCTTTAAGGGGCTGGGCATCTCTCCCGCCCTCTCCAGAGTCGACTGAAGTTTCCAAGGAGCCTCCTCTGGCTGGGTTGGACACACCTTTCAAGAGACCCCTAATCGAGCTCCAAGCACCACAACCGCTCCTTACCCTAGTGCTGTCCCCCTGCCCCTCTCCCTCACCTACCTCTTCTCAACTACAAGATTCAGCCTCTCCCCAAAGGGCTTGAGCATCCTAAAGGTTTCCCACCCTTCACGGCTCTGTCCACGGATGGAGCCAGAGAAATGTGGTGGGGGGGCCGGGGCCAGAGTTTCAACATCGCCCCCCAGAAGGAGGAGCCAGAGATGGGGGTAAGGAGAGGAAACTTGGGCTTGGGAGGGAAGGGGACCGTGGGCAGGAGGGGGTGAATGAGGAGGATTGGGAGATAAAAGAGGGGTAGGAAAAAGATCTAGAGGAGGATGGTGTGGTCCCATATCAACTTCGGTTGATGGAACTTGGTCTGTCTTTTTCACAGTCTCAAGTTCATCGTCTCATTACCCATTAACCAGCCCCTCCCTTTACTGTCTGCCAACTGGGTCCTAAACTCCCTGGCAGCCACTGATCTCAGTTTCCCCTGAGAGCCTGAGTGTAGGCCTCCAATGGTGGCTGCTGAGGTAATCCCAGGTCCCAGAATTGGAGAGGCCTGGGGATTAACCCTACACCCTTTGCAGCACTCTGGTCCAAAGTGTGTCCAGAGGACTGGGATGCTGGAGCCCAGGAGTCGGCAGCTTGACGGTCACGTGGCCTCTGGATGCCTCCCAGGTAGTAGCTTCCCTTTCAATACTTCCAACCTGCAAAGACTCTTCCAAATTCTATCCTGCTCAAATCTTGCTTCAAACTTCACCAAAGATACCTCTGTATTCTTCTACCCACTCAAAGTGCTTCTGCCTCAGGCTGGCTCTCTTCCCTGTCCAGAGCTGACTGGGAACATGGATCTTGATGGTCCCTGTTTTCTGGACTCTGTTACTCTTTTTCTCATTTACTTATCCAATAAGTATTTGAGTGCCTACTATGTATAAAAGAATACAAATGATCCCCTCCTAAGCTTTCTTTCTAGTGGGGTTAGGGGAGGATCTTAATCTTCCCTCTTTGGATCCTCCTGCCTCAGAAGAGTCGGTGTATACCAGTGTGGGCGACACTGGGAATAGTCATAACCTAGCTTTCCTTCTTCCCCTGTAGGGGAGCAGATCCTAGCATGGGCCCCAGGGGTGAGGAAGGGGCTGGAACCTGAATTGCCTGGAACTCTGATCTGCACCAACTTGAGGGTCACCTTCCAGCCTTGTGGATGGCAGCGGAGTCAGGTGAGATGGACAGGGCAATGGAAAGGACAGTTAGTGAGAAATGGACTGGGGGGTCTAGAAGGATTTAGACAAATGAGACAGGGAGAATTATGCTTAAGGGCTGTCTTTTGAATGTATCAGGGATGGTCAGTTGGGATTATCTCTTGGGAGGTTGGGGGTTGCCAGGGTAGGACAATGAGCAAGATTTCAGGTGTCTTCGGCATCAGTTGTGTGCTTCCTCTAGGAGACTCCCCTGAGCAGCGAATATGATTTTGCCCTGGTCAACATTGGGCGATTAGAGGCTGGTAAGTGGGTGGTGGGGTGTTTGTGAAGGGGCTCACTGGGGGCTCACCCTTTCTCAATTCTCCGAGGGCAACAGGGATGGAGTGGGATGGGCCGGAAGACTTCCTTGTAGAGGGACTCTGACCAATGGCTACACTGCTTTCTAACTCTTGACTTCAGTGAGTGGCCTGTCCAGAGTCCAGCTCCTCCGTCCAGGGTCCCCACTTAAATTTATCCCTGAGGAGATTCTCATTCATGGCCGAGACTTCCGGCTGCTCAGAGTTGCTTTTGAGGCTGGAGGACTAGAGCCTCAAGCCTTTCAGGTAAGAGACCTTCAACTCAAAGACTCCTCTTCAGAGCCTTGGGGATCCTTTCCCTGGTATTCCCACTACTGCCCTATCTTTTACAACCCCTCTCATCATTCTGTCTGCTTCTCTCCTCAAGGAGACGCTAAAAGCACAAGAGTAAGGGGCCTGAATTCTAGCCCTGGGGTTGCCAATTATCAGGAGTGTGACAGTGGGCAAGTTTCTTCCTTTGAAAAACAGGGAGGGCTGGATGAGACTGTTCCTGAGATTCTTCCCAGAATTCACATTCTGTGGTTCCGTGATTCTGGATGTGTTCTCCTGAACCCAGGCCCCATGACCTGTGGAAGCTCCCTTCCTCAGCGACTGTCTTTGCTGTTGTCCTGTGTCTCTACTGGTGGCAAAGACAGTTGAACAACACATGGGCCCCACTTCATCCTCTACACTTCTTCAGTCTGAGCCAGAAGGCTGTGATGTCCTTTCTTCCACAGGTGACTATGGCCATTGTTCGAGCCAGAGCTCAGAATAGTCAAGTTCAACAGTATGCAGGGATACCCCTGAGCAAGGCTGGTGAGTGAGGGTGCTTTAGGGTAGGGAAAAGGTAAAGAATCTGAGAGAGCAGAGGCTGGCTGTAGACAAAAGAGCTGAGAAGCTCTCTCTGGTTCCTCTTCCTTTTTTTCTGTGCCTCACTCCTGTCCTAGGCCAGAGTTCAGGGTCCAGAAAACCACCTGTTCCCCTCTTGGAGACATCAGAAGACTGGGAGGCTGAGCGGAAAAAGCAGGGGGCCAGGGGCTGGAGGGTCAGCACCGTCAATGAGAGGTTCGACATAGCCACCAGGTGATCCCCAAGTCCACCCCAACCCCTGCTGCCCTCCCAATCTTCCCACAATTCTTAGATCCTCTAAAGCTAGGACTTCCCACAAATTCCAGCCTCTAAGGACATCCACAAAGCTTTCCCCCTTACCACCTAGATCTCCAAACTTGAGGTTCCTGGGAATAATGCCCTCCTAAGCAACTTCCTGATAATGACAGGTTGCATTATAACGAGGTCACTGAGCTAAGCTGTGACACACTCTCAATTTCACAGCCTCCCCCGTTACTTCTGGGTCCCTAAGCGAACCCTGGACAGTGAAGTCAGGAGAGCCTTTGGCCACTTCCATCAGGGCCGTGGACCGGTCAGTATAAGCACCAGGGTGATGGTTTGGGATTAGATGATTATGGGGGAGGGAGGGGTCAGGGGGGATCATTGTTGAGGGAGGTCAGTGTGGGGGCAGGACAGGGTGGGGCTAGGAGTTTCTCCCATGGTGATCCTAACCTCCCACCATCTGAAGCGTCTGTCCTGGCATCACCCTGGGGGCAGTGATCTTCTCCGCTGTGGTGGCTTCTATACAGCCAGCGACCCTAACAAGGAGGATATCAGGTGAGGGAAGGTTTGATGAGTAGAATCAAGGGTTGGAGGTTCAGGGCAGATTCGTTCCCTTACGTTGTGACTCCCTCCCTTCCAGAGCAGTGGAGTCGATGCTTCAGGCTGGGCATTCAGATGTTGTCCTGGTGGACACCGTGGATGAGCTGCCTAGTCTTGCAGATGTCCAACTTGCCCACTTGAGGCTGAGGGCCCTCTGCCTGCCTGGTGAGATAACCTCTGGGCCCTACCTCCATCCCAGGTCTGCTGACCCTAACCTGGTTTTTACCCTTTTGCCTGTTACAGAAGAGTAACCAACCCTGCAGCCCAATCCTTCGTTTTCTATTCCACTCTCATCTCCCACAGACTCAGATTTCCTGTCTTCCTGACCTCAAAGTATCCTCTCTCTTTTTTGTAACAGCTTTATTGGCTGACATATAATTTACCTACCATAAAACCCACCCTTCGCCCATCTTAAGTGTTTGGTTAATTTTATTACATTTACAAGGTTGTACAACTATGTATGATTCATTTTAGTAGCCTCAGGAGCAGATCCTGAATCATGAATCCTGAGTTCTCCCAATCTCTTTGTCCTTCTGACCCCTCTACTCTCTCTCAGATTCATCTGCAGCTGAGGAGAAATGGCTCTCAGCCCTGGAAGGAACACGATGGTTGGATTATGTCAGGTACTGTCTCATGTTCTAGCTATGTTTTATAATTCAACCCTCCCCAACCTTCTGTTAACTTGAACTCCTAAATGGCCTTCCATTAACTCTTCTCTTTGGTTTCAAGAAGACTCTTTTTTTTTTGCTGCTCCTTAGAAGGAGGAAGGGGCGGAATTTTGGAGTCTACGTCTATTCCATCCCATGACCCATCACTCCCTTCCTCCAGGCTTATCATTCTTCTCTCCTTTTTCTCCTCTGCCCCACTAGGTCTTGTCTTCGAAAGGCCAGTGACATCTCAGTCCTAGTGACATCCAGGGTTCGCTCTGTAGTACTACAAGGTGAGTTTCTTGGGTTAACCTACTCCATTCCTTCCTTTTTCCTTTACTCACCCAACTGGGAGGGAGACCTAGAAGTTTTCCTTGTCCTCTTCTAGTGCTAGGACCTTATCCTGTTACTAGGAACTACCCATGGGCCCTACCTAAATCATTCTTCAGTGCTACCTGTGCCTCACAGTAGTAGTACTACTACTAGCTCTAGTGCTGCTACAGTTTGTGGTCCCTAACAGTAGGGTTATTCACCTTCTGTTCTCGTGCTTCCATCAGTGGATGATGACCGGGGTTGGGGTGGGAAGAACAATGGAGAAGCTGGTTTGAGATTTGTGATTCTACCTCCTGCACGTGAAGCTGGGTATTTCAATCCAGGTGGAGTCTGGACTGAATCATTCAAGGTCTTTATTTTCTCTTCTATTTGCCCTCTCAATCCTACCTACCAAAACTTTAACCCTCTGTACCTCTCTCTTCTTCTTGCCACGTTTCCTTTCCTCATTTTCTTCTGCCCTAGTTTCGTGGCCCCTCTTCTTTGTCCCTTCTCCCTCTTTATCACCCAGAGCGCGGTGATCGTGATTTCAATGGCCTCCTCTCTTCACTCGTCCAGCTGCTTTCAGTCCCTGAAGCCCGAACACTGCTTGGCTTCCAATCACTAGTGCAGCGAGAGTGGGTGGCAGCTGGACACCCCTTCCTGACCCGACTTGGGGTAACTGGAGCCAGTGAAGAGGTGAGATCATTTTGGGAGAGTAGTGGGGGGAGGTATTACCAAAGATGTAAGGGGATGAGAAAAGTATATAGTATAATCCACTGGAGGCGAAATCAGGTTAGAAGGTTCCTGAGATTAGGCTAAGCTTGAAGGGAGACCTAGATGAATGAAGCACCACAACTCCCTACTACCCTCAATCGGATTTCCATTCCCTGATCTTAGTGGCCCTGTTGTCTGTGTCTCTCGTCCCTCGTCATTGTCATCCTCCTCTTTTAGGTGCCCACAATCCCTCCTAACCTCTTAATTTCCTCCTTCTCAGGCTCCAGTGTTTCTCCTCTTCCTTGATTGTGTCTGGCAGCTCCTCCAGCAGTTTCCAGCTGAGTTTGAATTCTCAGAGTTTTTCCTTCTTGCTCTTCATGACAGTGCCAGGGTTCCTGACACCCTCACATTCCTGAGAGATACTCCCTGGGAGCGTGGAAAACAGGGTGGACAGGTCAGTGAGTTCCAGTTTTGATTTGTCTTTTCTTTTCCTTGAGAAGTACCCTCTGAAGTTTAGTCTTAATTTATGGAAAGTGAGGTCTGTGGATGGGAAAGGGGGAGGTTGGTGCCCATTCTCACGACTGGACTTTCACCCTACATCTGATTCCCAGAGGAAGAGGTGAGCGTTTCATGATTTCTATACAGACTTGGGAAAAGGATTATTTTATTTGTTTTACCATCCTTTTTCTTGTTTTCTCTGTCCAGTTCAACTCCTATACACAAATCTATAACCCAGGGTACTGCCAACCCCCTGCTGGGAATTCTGTTAACTCGCAGCTATCTGTCTGGGACTGGGATTTACGCTACAACAGTGAACAGATACTACAATTCCATAATCCTGGCTATGACCCAGAACACTGCCCAGATTCCTGGCTTCCCAGACAGCAGGTGAGATGTCTACACTTCCTAAATTCCTTTGCCTTTCTCACAGGCTCATCCTATTAGACAAGGAGAAGTACAAAGACACAGTTCCCATGAACTCATGTCCGAGTTCCCCAGGGAAAGCTGCCCCACACTTCCTCTGTAGCTGTCACATGTTTTGCTCTTCATGACAGTGCCAGGGTTCCTGACACCCTCACATTCCTGATTAGGCAGAAATCCTAGAATAGCACAGAGGGCAGCCTTCTTGTCCTCATCTTTATTAGTTTTTGTCTCTTACACACATTTTACAAGTTTCCCTAAAATTGACTTTCATGAGACCTGAGGCCTAGTTTGAAGTTTGAAGCCTAATGAGGAGAGAAGATAGAGTTCTCAGGGGGAGGCCTGTAGTTCAATCACTAATGCAGTGTGAGTAGGTGGCAGTTAGACATTCCTTCCTGGCCCATTTTGAGGAAAGTGGGGTCATCTAGTTTCTAGGTTGCCAGTTGATTTCTCTTTTCTTTTTAGCCAAGCTTCATGGTTCCTGGACCCCCCAGTTCTGTGTGGCTCTTCTCCAGAGGGGCCCTGACTCCCCTCAATCAGCTCTGTCCTTGGCGGGACAATCCTTCCCTGCTGGCAGTCTCTTCTCGTTGGCTCCCTCGAGCAGCTATCTCCTCTGAAAGCCTGGCTGATCAGGAGTGGGGGCTCCCCTCACATTGGGGGGCTTGCCCTTTACCCCCGGGGTTGCTGCTGCCTGGATATCTGGGACCCCAGATCAGGCTGTGGAGACGCTGCTACTTGAGGGGAAGGCCTGAGGTCCAGGTGAGGAGGGAAGACAGGGATTGGGAGTGGGAGAATGGGCCTGACTACTAAGCCAGATGTTTCAGGAGAAAGTAAATGTTTCTAGGAGTGGAAAAGCAAGGGCCTGGGGAGATCGAGAAGTGAAGTACCATTCCTATTGGACTCCAAGTGGATAGGTTTGGGAGTGTGTATGTGGTGGGGATGCAGATGGTTGTTGCTCAGATCAAGTAGAACCTAAGGCATAGCTGGAGGGGGAAGAGAGAATTAAAGATGCCAGCGGTGATGGTAACTAGACTTGTCATGGGGATCACTTGGTAATGTATAAAAATACCAAATCACTAGAATATGCACCTGAAACTAATAGGATGTTGTAGTTAATTATACTTAAAAAAAAAATGATGCCAGTAGTGGACAGAGATCTCAGAAACAGGGAGCTAGAGCTACAATAATATTCCTCTCTGCCTCTCTTTACCCCCTCCCCAGAAAGGCCTCTCAGCTCCCACAATCTCTGGCCTCCAGGATGAGCTATCCCATCTTCAGGAGCTTTTAAGGAAATGGACACCAAGAATATCTCCTGAGGATCATTCCAAGAAAAGAGACCCAAATACCATTCTCTCCCAATCCCGCTGAAATTACTGTCTTTTTTTTTAACTGACTGAGCGACCCAGGTGCCCCTTAATTACTGTCTGTTTTATGGGCATGGCAGAGGGTGGTCCAGAGTGAGGAAGGGTTCTAACCTTCTGATTCTTCTTATCTGGTCTTGCTGTCTCAGCTTTTGACACTCCAGCACTCAACAAGCTCACTGACCTTTCTGTTGCAAGTGTGTGGTGCTAACCTTCTCCAACTCTTGCCCTGTCCTGTTTGGTTCAAGATAGGTTTCTTGTGGTTTGAGGAATTAAGAAACAAAAGCATTCTAGAACATGATTACCTTTTTTCCAGGGCAATTTTATCCCTTTGGATATCCAGCTGTTAAATTGTGAGAGATGCTGTCCATCAGTCTTAACACGATGGCCTACAGACCTCATTCTCACCTCCTCTTGCTGCTTCCTTAACTCCAATTTGTTTCTTCCCTTTGGTTTTCTATGGGCACGCAGTGGGTATGGGAGATGCACTGTCTCTTCCAATTGTGTATTTTATACACTGACATTTCTATTTAAGGAGTTCATTAAAGCACAGTATTTATACACATTGCTGACATTATCTCTTGCGTCTGAATAAAAGATCCTAGGTAAGGGGTGACTGTGTGGCTCCCTAGTCAATAAAGCATGTGACTCTTGGTTGTGCTCAAGTCATGAGCTCCTGGCTCTTGAGTGTGAGGTCCACAGCTGGCTCTGGGCTGACAGCACAGAGCCTGCTTGGGATTCTCGGTCTCCCTCTCTTTCAAAAACAAATAAACATTAAAAAGACCCTAGGTAGGAAAGGGGTGGGTGCGAACCGGGAAAGGATGGTACCCATCATATTGTCCTTAAGGAAGTAAGGGGATAGGCAGGTGAAGTCCACATGCGATTGGGAGAAGGGTTCCCAAGACGGGAAGGAGCAGACGGGCCAAAAGCACACCAAGACGTTGTTGCCGGGCCCAGTGTGTTCTGAAGGTAGAAACTGAGGCCTCTGGGCTTCAATGTCAACTACTCCTCAGCTTTGGCCACTCTCCATTTCGGAGCCCCAGGTTCCCGTCAGGAGCCCTCACCCCCACCCACACGCAATAGGACTAGGTGAGTTAGACGTTCCGCTTCTTTCCCATGAAGGAAAACCAAACACCTCAAGCCCAGGCTGGGGCTGAGGCCACCGCTGTCCTCTGTCGGAGGGTTGTGGGCCGGGGTGGGAGCTGCCTCTGCGTCTTAAGGCAGCAGAATCCCTGGGGGGGGGGGGGTAGGGGTCCTCAGGACACCCTCCTCTGGAGAACAAAGAAGGATCGTTTGGCAACAAAATATAAAAAAGTAAAGTTTTGTTCTTTCAGCTTTTGAATTTCCATTTTTGGGAGCAGTGTGATCCTTTAGCGTCCAGTACTGCCTTAAGAGGGTCTGAGCATTTGCATCCCGCCTCCCTAGCTTTCACCGCCCGCATGAGCACTTCCTCGCAGGGCCATTGATGGGAGGCGGCCCACCGAATCGCGGGAAGTCTCCGCTGTTCCTAAGATGGCCGCGGCCGCTTCCGGCTCCTCCCCCTCCGCGGCCGCTTCCGGCTCCTCCCCCGCCGCGGCCCTGCCCACTGCCCTCACGTCCGCGTTCGCCTCGGAAGTGGAAGTAGAGTTCAGAAGGCGGGACCGCTGCCTGGAGACGGCGGGAGCTCTTTCGCCATGGCGGCCGGGCCGATCTCCGAGCGGAACCAGGGTGATTGGAGGGGATGAACCCGGAATAGGCCCACGGGGGCTGGCAGGCATCGACTAGGGCCAGCAGTGTTTTCGCCTGGGCAGGAGATCGGACCCCCCCCTGGAGGGCGCGAGACCGGCCCCCGTGCCTGCCGGAGGGAGGGTGGCCGAGTGTAGGCTGAGGCCTGTAGGGGTGGTGCTGTCTGTGCCCATTCCCTTCTCCCTTCCCATTCAAAAAAAAAACCAAAAAAACCCCACAAAAAACAAAAGCCAAACCAAAAACAAAACAATTCACCAAGAGAATTTGTAGCAGAACTTTTAGCTTTCGGAAGGCTTTTTAGTTCCTGGAAAGGGAGGTGTAAGAGTTTAACCGAATTTTCTTTTTTTCTTTTTGCTCCTATACTCCATCTCCACTCCCAATTCCTCCGCCTGTCATCTCCTTCCTGTCATTCTTTCATACTTGGCCTAACCTGCTTCCATCCTCTAGATGCCACTGTCTACGTGGGAGGCCTGGACGAGAAGGTTAGCGAACCACTGCTGTGGGAGCTATTTCTCCAGGCAGGGCCAGTAGTCAACACCCACATGCCAAAGGATAGAGTCACAGGTCAGCACCAAGGTGAGTACATGACAAGAGGTGCGTTTATGTATTGAGGGGACAAACTGCTGGTGGAGGGCTCCAGCAGTATTTATTTATAGATGTTTTGGAATGAATTCTCCGCAGATTCTTTTTTTTTTTTTTTCATTTTGAGAGATAGAGAGTGCGAGCCAGCATGAACAGGGGAGGGGCAGAAAGAGGAGAGTCCTAAGCAGGCTCCACACTGTCAGCACAGAGCCCAGTGTGGGGCTTAAACTCATGAACCTGAGATCATGACCTAAGCCAAAATCAAGAGTTGGATGCTTAACCGACTGAGCCACCAGGAGCCCCTGCAGATTCTTTTAAGCGTAGCCCACAGCTTGTTTCTGGAACCATTCCCAATGGAAACAAAGTCGTTATTTCTTGTGGTTTGGAAGGTGAATGAGTTATACCCCATTTTGAATCACTTAAGTTGTTAATCTCCGCTCTTTTACTTCCCAGGCTATGGCTTTGTGGAATTCTTGAGTGAGGAAGATGCTGACTATGCGATTAAGATCATGAACATGATCAAACTCTATGGGAAACCAATACGGGTGAACAAAGCTTCAGCTCACAACAAGAACCTGGATGTGGGGGCCAACATTTTCATTGGCAACCTGGACCCAGAGATTGATGAGAAGCTGCTTTATGATACTTTCAGCGCCTTTGGGGTCATCTTACAAACCCCCAAAATTATGCGGGACCCTGACACAGGCAACTCCAAAGGTTATGCCTTTATTAATTTTGCTTCATTTGATGCTTCGGATGCAGCTATCGAGGCCATGAATGGGCAGTATCTCTGTAACCGCCCTATCACTGTGTCCTATGCCTTCAAGAAGGACTCCAAGGGCGAGCGCCATGGCTCTGCAGCTGAAAGACTTCTGGCAGCCCAGAACCCCCTCTCCCAGGCCGACCGCCCTCATCAGCTGTTTGCAGACGCACCTCCTCCTCCTTCTGCCCCCAATCCTGTGGTGTCATCACTGGGGTCTGGGCTTCCTCCACCAGGTAATGCTTTTATTCAAAATACTTTTGTCTTGTGTTTGGGGTATGGTGGTGGTGGAGCAGGAGGAAGGACAAAGGACCTGATGAAGGGGGATGTGGAGTCAGTAGGTGAAGAAAGAGGGATTGAGGGGTGATAGTCGTGGTGGGGAAGAAGGCTGTTGAGTTTCTCCAGGAGGTTGAAGTTGTTGTTCAGACTTGTCTAGTATTGCTTCTGACTTTGAAGAGCTGGGAGGAGGGGAAACAGCTTTTCCTGCCTGAAGAGGCCAGATGGAACAGGCTCTACAGACATTCTCTCCTCCCTGTCATTAACTTTTCTTCCATTTCCTCTATAGGCATGCCTCCTCCTGGGTCCTTCCCACCCCCAGTGCCGCCTCCTGGAGCCCTTCCACCCGGGATACCCCCAGCCATGCCCCCGCCGCCTATGCCTCCTGGGGCTGGAGGACATGGCCCACCATCAGCGGGAACCCCAGGGGCTGGACATCCTGGACATGGACACTCACATCCTCACCCATTCCCACCAGGTGGGATGCCCCATCCAGGTGGGTATTCTTTGCTGGGAAAGGGAGGGATGGCCTTGGCAGAGGAGCTTTACTGCCACTTATGCTCCTGTCCTTGTCCCTCAACAGTGATAATAATAGCCCCAGAGCTCAACTTTTCTTCAGTTTTTCATATAAAACACAAAATACTGTTCTCTGTTTACTTTAACAACTATCATCCTGTTTCCTTTTTCTGATGTAAGTTTTTCCAGAGAGTATAACTGTACTTGATTTTTTTTTCCTTTCACTTAAAAAAAAAATTTTTTTTTTATTTTTATTTAAAAAAAAATTTTTTTTTTCCACGTTTATTTATTTTTGGGACAGAGAGAGACAGAGCATGAACGGGGGACGGGCAGAGAGAGAGGGAGACACAGAATCGGAAACAGGCTCCAGGCTCTGAGCCATCAGCCCAGAGCCCGACGCGGGGCTCGAACTCACGGACCGTGAGATCGTGACCTGGCTGAAGTCGGACGCTTAACCGACTGCGCCACCCAGGCGCCCCAAAAAAAAAAATTTTTTTAACGTTTTATTTATTTTTGAGAGAGAGAGAGAGAGACAGAGTACAAGCGGGGAGGGGCCGAGAGAGAGAGAGGGAGACACAGAATCTGAAGCAGGCTCCAGACTCCAAGCTGTCAGCACAGAGCCCGACGTGGGGCTCAAACTCACAAACAGTGAGATCATGACCTGGGCCCAAGTCGGATGCTTAACTGACTGAGCCACCCAGGCGCCCTTCCCTTTAACTTACTTCATTTTTCTTCTCTGATTTCTACCCTAAAGCAGTGACCTAATTGCCAAATCTAGGGGATGCTTCCATTCTTTATCTGGTTTGCCCTTTGGTATACTTGAAATTGGGCATGCTGTCCTGTTTGAAAATCTTGTCTCTTGGTTTTATTGGATTCTTCATCTGTCTCTGACTCCTCAGTCTCAGTCACCTTAATAGGCTTCTTTTTCTCCCCACGTAGCTAGGTTTTTATATTCGGTTCTCTTCTCCACATGGCTCCATTACTTGTACACTGATGCCTCCTAGATAAGTGTCTCTGGTCTGTGACCCTTAATCTTGCTGTGTGATGGACCTCTCCACTTTTCTACCCCTGTCTTCAAACCTGTTCTTCCTCTAGTATTCTTTGTTTTCAAATGCTTAATTGAGAAATCTGAGAGCCATTTTAAACCATTTCCTGTCACCCCACTCTAGATACCAAGTCTTATTAATATCTCTGGCATTGGCCCCACTGCCAGTGCCCTAGTTCAGGCCCTCTTGTACTGATTATTTCACACCTGATTTACTGTAGTAATTTTCTCATGCTTTGCCTCCAGTTTCTCAATCTTTGATCCACTTGCATAGAGTAATTCTAAAACACAGATGCTCACATACCCTTGCTCAAAATTCTTCTGTTGCTCCTTTTTATCTACAGAGTGAAACTCAAACTTATCACCGTGGCATTCTAGGCTTTTCATGATCTGGTGCCTGTTCATTACTCCCATGACTACATGCTGCTGCTCTGCATTTCTCTGAGTTACTGGTTTTCCCCAAACATACTGTGCTGTTTGATGGCTCTGTGATTGGCGCATGCTGATGTCCTGCCTGGGATGCTCTAGTCTACTTTGTTGTCCACTTGAAAAATTCTTACTTACTCTTTAGAATTAGATCTTTGCTCAGACAGTGTCTCTGCTACCTTCCCAAATCCTGTCGTCACTCTGCTCGTTACATACTTCTGCAGCACCGTGATACTGTGAAAGTCGTGGAAGGAGCAAGGTGGGTGGGTTGGTAGTTGATTTGTTTGTAACCTTGGAATGGGGTTGAGGATAAGGGCACTTTGTACCAGCCCTATTTTCCATACTCTTCTTTTCCTGACATCATGTCTTTCTCTATTTTGTTCTCTTTTTCTTTGCTTTTTGTATGCCTTTTGTCTCCTCTTTGTGTCTGTTTTTTTCTCATAGGGATGTCTCAGATGCAGCTGGCTCACCATGGCCCTCACGGCTTAGGACACCCCCATGCCGGGCCCCCAGGCTCTGGGGGGCAGCCGCCACCCCCGACCACCCCCTGGAATGCCTCATCCCGGACCTCCTCCAATGGGCATGCCCCCTCGAGGGCCTCCGTTTGGATCTCCCATGGGTGAGTAGGATCCAGCCACCCCCCCCCAATCCTCAAATGTCATACTCTTGCAGCTTCTTTTGTCACACTCCTGTCCCCTGCCCTTTCTTTTATTTACATTTCTGCTCCTGATGTCCCTGCCAGTCTTCTCTGTACATTCTCCCAACATCAACTAGTACCTGTTTCCCAACTGTTGCTGAAGTCAGTCAACTTTTCTTTTTTTGTGTGCAGGTCACCCAGGTCCTATGCCTCCACATGGGATGCGTGGGCCGCCTCCACTGATGCCTCCTCACGGGTACACTGGGCCTCCACGACCCCCACCCTACGGCTACCAGCGGGGCCCCCTGCCCCCACCCAGACCCACCCCCCGGCCTCCAGTTCCCCCTCGTGGCCCACTTCGAGGCCCTCTTCCTCAGTAATTTCTCATTCTCTTGCCTCCTGTTCTATCTTCCCAATATTTTTTCAAATCCTTGGACCAATCCGAGTTGCTGTAGCTCCTTAGGGCTAAGGCACTAATCCCTCTCAGGCCTTTTTTTTTTTTTTTTTTTAAGTGTAATTCTTTTCACAGGAGGTTTTTTTTGTTTTTTTTTTTTTTTTATGTTGGTCCTAAGTGTTTTGCAAATGCACAGAGAAAATAAAATTAAACTCCTTGTTTATTCTTTGTGCTCTTTTCCTCGGCAAAATAACTTCTCTGTTTTCTCTAAGAAGAGACATCAGTATATTGGGAAAAGAATGGTAAGGTAGGAGGGAGCATGCTTATTCTATGTTTTAAGGCTTACATTTAGCTTATAAGCTGGAAATCCTAAGTACCCGTGACATAGGGTTTTTGTGAATATGAAGCGAGAACAGAGGTGAAGTTCCTGGAGATAATGCTGGCAAAAACAGGAAGGAACATGCACAAAGCCATCCACTGCAGTCCTGCTTGTAATGGTAGTAGGTTGGAAACCGCTCTCCTCTGTTGGTCAGGGACTGGTTGAATAACTTGGTAAATCTACACAGCAGTGGTAAAAAGGAGAGAGAAGACTACCTACTGTTTTAGAGAGACCTCCAGGATACATTAAGGGAAGAAAGTAACAAGCAGAACAGAACGTCCTATGCTCCCTCATCTAACATACGCATTTATTTACACCAAAAAGGAAATTCATACACTGGGATGGGGAGGGGAGCTAGATTTCTCTGAGCATACTATGTTAAACTTGGTTTACTTCGACACTATGTACATACATGTCTTACATAATTGCGAAACTGTTGAAATTGGGACCGTTGGAACTCGGTAAACCTACATTTTCTTCCATGCTTTCCCTTCAGACATCATGAATGAGTAATTTGGATCTTACTCCTATTTTTTTCCTCCTCAGTCCTTCCACACCTGACTTCCATCCCATGGAAATCTGTCTTCAGAGACTTTGAGTAATTAGACCAAATCCAATGGCCCCTTTTCTGTTCTTTGCTGTATTTAATCCTCTTATGTCACCACTTTCCTAAAGTTCTCTTTCTGGTCTATATGACCATGGACTTTGCTGATGTCTAGGCAAGAAACGGTGCACCCGGCCCTCTCGTTCTCTTGCACCATTCTTAAAAAAAATTTTTTTTAATGTTTATTTATTTATGAAAAAAAATTTTTTTTTTCAACGTTTATTTTTGGGACAGAGACAGAGCATGGACGGGGGAGGGGCAGAGAGAGAGGGAGACACAGAATCAGAAACAGGCTCCAGGCTCTGAGTCATCAGCCCAGAGCCTGACGTGGGGCTCGAACTCACGGACCGCGAGATCGTGACCTGGCTGAAGTCGGACGCTTAACCGACTGCGCCACCCAGGCGCCCCAATGTTTATTTATTTTTGAGAGAGGGAGAGACGACAGAGTGTGAGCTGGGGAGGGGCAGAGAGAGAGGGAGACACAGAATCCGAAGCAGGCTCCAGACTCTGAGCTATCAGCACAGAGCCCGATGTGGGGCTCAAACCTACGAACTGTGAGATCATGACCTGAGCCGAAGTCGGATGTTTAACCGACTGAGCCACCCAGGCACCCCTCTCTTGCACCATTCTTACTCACATGATGTGGTACCTATAAGACCTGCCAGTGGCAGCTGAATGATACAGAGATGTGCAGAGTGCTTCTGTTCTGGTGTTACCAAGGCAGTGGGCTGACACGTGCCATTATTACGACACAAAATATTCTGGGAGCGTGAGGAAGGGTATCCTGGAGTGAAAAATCCGAGAAAACTTCCAGAAAAAAGAGTGATAAGTTCAGATGTAATGTCAAAGGAAGGGTAGATGTTTCCCGGGCGAAGAAGGGGAAGTTCCCTCCTGGTGGACTGGATGCTCCCGAGCAGAAGCCGAGATTGGTCAACAGCACTACAAGTGATCCACTAGAGCTGCATGGCATTGGAGCTAGCTGGGGAGCTCCTGTTGATAGGGCTTCTCTGCCCTTTCTCCTGTGGCCCAGAACCATTCGAAACAGCACACTGAGGCAAAGGGAGGAGGCTGCTTCGGGCTGGAAGCTATTGGCTCAGGAATTCTAGCCGTCCTGGGATCTGCTTAGCGGCCCGGAGTGCTGAGAGAATTGCCATCCGAGCACCACTGGCAGGGCACACTGGCTGGGAAGCTGCTATCCATGAGGGAAAGCCACAGGGAGGATTTGAGCAAGGGAGTGACTGATTTGCGTTTTAGAACTGTGGTAGTGGGGGGAAAGATCTGAGGGAGAAGACCGGGCAAGGAGCCCAGCAGGGCATTCAGCAGTAATTTAGGGAGAGATGCAGTCCTCGAGGGCTGTGACAGAAGCCCGATGGAGAGGAGGGGATGCACTTGGGAGGTATTCTAGAAGGCAAAAGAATAGGGTGAGGTGTTAGATTGGATATAGTGGAGGAAAGGGAGAGTGGAATCAGGATGAGAGTATGCAGCAGGAAGAATTTCCCGGGAGTTGGGATGGAAATGGTAAATTAGGTTTGGCATATGTTGACTTTCAGGTGAATTGTGGCACAGGCAAGTGGGGTCACCTAGTGGGCATTTGTCAAAACTTGAGGAAGATTCCACGTGATCATTTCACACAATGAATGGCTAAGGATGCCAGGCTTCTAAATCGTAATGGGCTTAATTGACTTCATTTCAAACAGCACTGCTGTGCAGTTACTTTGATGTGGTCATAAGCCGAGGCACTTGGGACCTAGCATAGTTGGTCGCTGGCTCCGAGCCCAGGTGCCCGCAGCCAGTACTCCAGCAGCCCCAGGTGGTAGCAGGCTTTGTCTCAGTCCCTGTGTCCTTTCTGCCTCCATGGCATCTATCAAATGAACTGACTTCTAACTGATCCTTGGTGAGGACTTCAAGGACTGTTACCCTTATGCTGAAGATTTCTAGCGTGTTTTTTTCATATAAGCTCCTGTGTGGTATTTTTGGCTCTTATCTGATAGCATGTTGATGAATTCACACCGTTGAGGAGTAAATTAGTGCCTTTGCTGAATTCCCCACGTCTCTCTTTGGAACCACTATTTCCTCAGGCATTCATTCGCAGAATCTCAGAGCTTTCACTCATTCAACACTAATTTTTGAGTGCCTCCTCCAGTCAATGAGGTTGACTCCCCCAGACTCTCCTCCAGCTCTCCCGCCCCTGGCTCCTGCAGATACTGGTGCTCAGCGGTTCTCTGTGCAGGCCCAGTATTGCTGGTACATTTTAGTACTTCAGTTCACACATCTGTTTGTTATTCACTAAACCAGGGTTTTTCCACTTTTTTTTTTTTTTTTAAATCATTGCCCCTCTACCACCACGGCTGGAGACATTGTTTTCAAATTGCCCCCTACCCCCGCATGAAATTTTAAATCACAGATATGCTATATATGTCTTTTTCTCTAAATTTTTATTTAAAAGTGGAGGAGGGCAGAGAGAGGGAGGTTCCAGGCTCTGAGCTGTCGGCACCGAGCCCGATGTGGGGCTCGAACTCTCCAATGGTGAGATCATGACCTGAACTGAAGTCGGACACTTAACCCGCTGAGCCACCCAGGCGCCCCTGTGCTCTATATCTTTTTATGTACTAGGGCCCTTTGGAGGGACACAAACCATTGAAATATCTAAGATTCCTGCTCCCCAAGCCAGTTTTTGTCCCCTTTAGGGGGGGGATACCACTCCCATTGAGAATGCGTGGGACCATTGGTCCTTAATGTTTTGTGGGCCCCAGACAGCCCTTTGAGAACATGACAAAAACTGTGGACCCTATCCAAGAAAAATACATACATGCCTGTATTTCCAATATCCTGAAGCAAAAATTACATAAGGTTCATAGATCCCAATCTAAGTATCCTTGTATTACACTGAATCTCTTCAAGAACCCTGAAGGAATCTCATTCTATTAATCTCCCGAGAGTACCCGAGATGCCTGGCATATATAATAATTGTAAAAATAGTAACAGCTAATGTTTACTGAACTCTTGCTAATATGCCAGTACTAAGTGTTTAATACTGTACTAAATGTTTATCTCAGTTAATCCTTGTAACAACCCCCCGAGGTAGGTTTTGTTATTACCCCCATTTTAAGATCTGGAAATGGATATTAAGTTATTTGACCAAGGTCACATGCTACGAAATGATAGATGGAATACTTGAACAAAGATCTGCATGAATTCTAGAGCCAGTTGCATAGTCATGTTATACTATATTTACTGAATAGATACTTGTTGAATGAATGAATGTTTTCCTTTGCTATTAACCAGCTTTCTTATAAGATAATCCCTCTTTAACTGGGTTATAAACTCCTAAAGGATAGGAGCTTTTTTTGTGCTTTTTTTGCTTCAATTGTTAGCATCTCTCACTGGAACTTTATGGTATCTTAGAAGTGCTATCATTGACCCCATTTTGTCCCTCAGTTTCCCCATCCTGACAATCTCCTGTGCTTAGAGTGTGGTGGGTAGAAGCAGTGATAGAATACAGGGGGTTGGCTGATGGGTAACTGGGCAAAGAAGCTACACTAGGAAGCTTTATAAGGCAGTGGTTAAAACACCTGGAAAGCTCTAAAAGCCAGAGACCTATATACTGTATGAATCTACTTAAATGAAGCTCTAGTCTAAGACAAATCTTAAATTTTTTTTAATGTTTATTTATTTTTGAGAGAGAGACAGAGACAGAGACAGAGCACAAGCTGGGGAGGAGCAGACAGAGAGGGAGACACAGAATCCGAAACAAGCTCCAGGCTCTGAGCTGTCAGCACAGAGCCTGACATGGGGCTCAAACCCACAAACTGCAAGATCATGACCTGAGTCAAAGTTGGATGCTTAACTGACTGAGCTACCTAGGCACCCCTAGAAAAGACAAATCTAATGTATGGTGACCAAAAGGAGATCAGTAATTGCCAGGGATGGGGATATTGACTGCAGGGGCAAGGGAATTTTGGGGGGCAAAGGAAATGTTCTTTATCTTGATCAAGGAGGTGCTTACATGGGCATATACTTTTGTTAAAACTCATAGAACTGTATATTTCATTTTTTAATTTTTAATTTTTAAAAATGTCTATTTATTTTTGAGAGAGAGAGAGCTCAAGCAGGGGAAGGGCAGAGAGAGAGAGAGAGAGAGAGAGAGGAGAGAGAGAATCCCAAGCAGGTTCTGTGCTGCCAGCACAGAGCCTGACTTGGGGCTCGATCTCACAAACCACAAGATCATGACCTGAGCTGAAACCAAGAGTCAGAGGCTTAACCGACTGAGCCACCCAGGCACTACACAACTGCATACTTTAAATGGATGCATTAAAAAAGCATTAGGTCTCTGAATCTATATTGCCTGGGTTCCATTTTTAGTTTTGCCACTTCTGAGTTGTGTGATCATATCAAGTTACTTAACCATCCAGTACCTCAGTCTCATCATCTGTAAATGGTGACCATCTCATAGGGTTAATGTGGAGGTGGGGTGAGTTCATCAATGTAAAGTAGTGAGAAAAGTGCTCAAGTCAGGTAAACGCTCTAATGAGGCTAACCATCATTACCACATACCCACTTATCACCTCCTGGGCCATAGTCTTATTTCCACACTTAATATAAGCCATTGTGGAGAATAAGCCATTGTGGAGAAGAGCTGAGTCTAGGGATAGGAATAATTCTAGACTAAAAATGGGGCAACTCTTAGTAGGTAAATTATATTCTTTGAAACAAATTATTCACCTACTAGTTCAACACTTATATTTAATGGGAGTAAGCAGAAATTTATCATATATACTAAAGGTAATAAAATTGAACTTATTTGGAATAATATTTCATTGTTTACTTAATGAAATTAAGTATATATTGGGGATATAGCAGTAAATATGTCAGATGAGGTCCTTATTCCTTTAGAAATGACAATCTAAGTAGGAGAAGGCAAAAAATAAAAAAGTAAACAATAATTTTAGATAGAGATATCTTGTAAAAAAAAAATAAGGCAGGGTGATAGGATACTGCCTGGGAAGTAGGGAGAGTCATCTGAAGGGTGACTTTTTTAAAAAATTTAATATTTATTTATTTATTTATTTATTTATTATTTTTTAATTTACATCCAAGTTAGCTAGCATATAGTGCCACAATGATTTTAGGAGTAGAATTCCTTAGTGCCCCTTACCCATTCAGCCCATCCCCCCTCCCACAACCCCTCCAGGAACCCTCTGTTTGTTCTCCATATTTAAGAGTCTCTTATGTTTCGTCCCCCTCCCTGTTTTTATATTATTTTTGCTTCTGAAGGGTGACTTTTGAGTGGAGACCTGAATGGTAAGGCAAAGATCTGGGAGAAGGGATTTCCAGGCAGCAGGACTGCAAGTGCTAGGGTCCTCTGATGGATTTGCAGTGGGCATGCTGGAGCTGTAGCAGGAGACCAGGGAGGCTGAAGAGATTCAAGGAAGAGGGTTGGGGAGGCAGGCAGGGGCCAGATCCCACAAGGCCTTTTAGGCCTTGATTAGAAGTTTGGATTTAATTCTTAGTACAATGGGAAGGCACTGGAGGATTTAAAGAAAGGGGAGTGGTAAAATCTCATTAAAACTTTTCCTGAAAATTGCAGTTTAACATGTTCAGAAAAACACCTAGGTCGGGAGTGAATTTTTACATATGTATGCACCCTTTTAACCTTATATCATCAAGATGTTGGCACATTTCCAGCACCCAGAGGGCTCCCTTGTGCCCCTTCACAGTCAATTTCCACTTCCTGGTGGTAGCCTCTCTTTTCTTCATCACTGTAGATAAGTTTGCTTTTCCTTTGCACTGTATACAAATGGGTTCATAGAGTATGTACTCCTTTTGGTCCAGCTTCTTATACTCAATATTTTGTTTGTGAGATCTTTTTATCTTGTTGTATACAGTAGTTCGGTCTCTTAAAAATTTGTCAAATAGTATTCCTTATATGAATATACCACGATTTGTTTATCTAAATGTAACCATTCTTTGGCTGATAGGCATTTGAAGTTTTTGAATCTTATGAATGAAGCTGCTATGAAAATACTTGTACCTGTCTTTTTAAAAAATGTTTATTTATTTTTGAGGGAGAGAGAGAGTGGGAGCTGGAGAAGGGCAGAGAGAGAGGTGGGGACAGAGGACCCCAATAGGGCTCTATGCTGACAGCAGTGAGCCTGATGCAGGGCTTGAACTCATGAACTGCACATTCATGACCTGAACCAAAGTTGTACGCTCAACTGACTGAGCCACCTAGGCGCCCCTGTACCTTTTTTTTTTTTTTTTTTTGCCTGTACCTGTCTTTTTTTTTTTCTTTTTTTTTTTTTTTTTTTTTTTTTTGTGGGACATATGCACTAATTTCTCTAGGGAGAGAGTATCTGCTAAATCAGGTTTGATTTAGAGGATCCTCCTGACGACTGAGAATAATGGGCAGAGGAAGATTGGAAGTAGGGAAATCAGTTAAGAGGCTATTGTGGCAAAGGACAGAGATGATGGTGGCTTAGACTAGGGGACAGTGGTAGAGAAGTGGTAGATTTAGAACATGTTTTGAAGTAGGGCTGACAAGGCTTGATAAGAGCAAGAAAGGAAACAGGGCAACTGCAAGGTTTCTGGCCTGAACACCTTGATGAAGAGTTGAGAAAGACCTCAGTCTGAAGTTTATTTCTGGGTGTTACATTAGAGACGCTGATGAGATATCCATGTGGTGATACTGAGTTGACAGGTGGAGATTTTGAGTTTGGGCTTGGTAGAAAGGTCTGCACTGGAGACATAAATGTGGGAATCGTCACCACATAGACAGTACGAAAGGCATGGGATTACCTGAGGTGACAAGGGAGAATAGAGTAAGGCGGAAGGGGGAAAGGGGCCAGGACTGATCCCCTAGGAATTCTTATGTTAATGGACCCAGCAAAGGGGACAGTGAAGCAGCTGGTGAGCTGCATGGGTCTGTGGTTCCTGGAAAAAATGATGAAGTCTTTCCTCAGCATTGGAAAAACATATACAACCTTTCTCTCTAAGATTACAAGATTTCTATTTTAGCAAGTAAGGGATAAGTGGAGAGTATGCAAAGTCACCTTAAAGAGAAAAACCGGCTCCCTGCCAGCAAGGCTTGGCTGTAACCTAATTGAAAATATTAACATATTTAAATAAAGAATGTATCAACCTGAAGAGGGGTCAGCAATGGAAATCTAGTGAAGGGAGAGTCGCTGAGGCTCACACAGGCAAAGCCTTTCCAAGTACCATCCTGGAAAGAGTGCTTTAGCCAACAGAATGAGAGTAGTCCAGGAGGATTGGCAAGGCTGCCCATACATAGAGAGGGGAGTGGAGAACTGTAGCCAAGAAGAGTTTTCTGAACCCATTGGCACAGCTCCTTCCTGGGCATGGCCAGATGCCATTAAAGATAAAAATATTCCTGTTCGGTTATGTCATTGTGCATCTATATGTTGACATTCTGATTCTGATTTGGCTTAAAGAAGAGAATGCGCTGGATGTGAGTCTGAGCAACGGATGATTTCTCATGGTAAATGAATACTTATGTATTATGGCTTTATGTTTCAGTAAATTGTAAACTTCGTTGGCACAAATAGGTATTTCCAAGATATAGTTTTGAAGTCTGTGAAACCCAGGCCCACATCCCTATGAGAAATGACGTAAGTATAGCCTTTTTTTTTTTTTTTTAAATAATTAAGTCAGAACAGCCATTTCAGAGGAAATTCCTTGCACATCTTGTTTTCTAAACGTTCAAAGCTGGGCCGAATTGCCAATATTCCAAGATGTCCACGAGAATGAGAAAATCTTCTTTGAAAAAACTGAAAAAAGTGAACTTTTGCCTGGTCACCACTTCTCCCGACCAGTCAAGGAAGTACAAATTTAGCCCAGCTCATCAGCACCGATGAACCTCTTTTTAAAAAACTTACCTAATCTTCCTCTTTTTCCTCAATAAAAACCCTGAGCCCACTTCCTGTAATTGGGACACTATTTGGGTTTCAACCTAAACTATGTGCCCTGAATTGCAATTCTGTGATATGAAATAAACACTTTGCCTTTTGAACTGGTTTCTTGTTTTTAGACTGAAACAAGTCTAAAAGTTAGTGGTAAATTCAACACTGCAAACGCCACCTGCGAGCTCTCTTGGGACACGGCCCGCCAGGCCTCTTCATGTAACATATTCCAGCATTCTGAAGCCTCCATTTTTATCAAAGTAGAATCACACACTATTAAATCTGAAAGGGAGCTGATACAGCCTCTAGTGCAAGCCTGGCACTTTCCAGATGAGAAAACTGAGGTTCAGAGAGGTAGAGAACTTGAGCCCACAGCTTATGGAAGTGAGAACTCAGGTCAGTGCACTGTCCAGAGTACCCTAAGCCCTTACCTAGAATAGGGAGACACATTCAGTATGTATATCCCCAAACCACCCAGCTCCCCTCACCTCTGAAGCAGGGTCAATCACCTAGCGGGATGTCTTGGATCTCTGAGCCCAGGTTGTTGGTACAGGGGCAAAGCAAAGAACTGAAACTAGTTCAATCCTTCCTGCCCCAGAAGCAGGTGTGTGTGTTTGTGTGTGTGTGTGTGTTTGTGTGTGTGTGTGTAGTAAAAGAAATTGGATAGAGCATTGAGGGAGGGAGTCCCTCTTTGAGTCATTGGAGCAAATTAATAGAAGGTAAGGCCTGTAAATCCCGCTCAGCTTCGTCCCCCACTCATCTCTGCTGCTACCAACTGAATGGAGGATGGGAGGTCTGCACTGGCAGTAAATAACCAGGACTGTTTCTGGTTCTGGAAAAAGATGGCAGGGATCCAGGAGTCTCACCTCTTGACAGTTCAGGATTAAAAACTTTGTTATTCCGGCGTTCTCTAAAATGGCCAGGTAAACTCGGATTCTGAGCACTCTGGATCCGGAAGAGGGCTGTGGGAAACAGGTTTGGCTGGGAGTAGAGGAGAAAGGGAAAAAGGAGGGTGCTTTGGAGGCAGAGAAGCCCTCAAATTTGTGAGTCCTGCCCTACTAGGGATGGGGCGCTGAGAAAGGGTCTGCCTCGTTCCCCACCTCCCTTTCTGCCTTCCCACTTGTCTCCCTGACAGTATTCTTGCCTTAGTTCCTTTCATCTTTTATTCGGAACGGGCTGGGAAGGGCTGTGTGTGTTATCTCCAGCTGTGCCTGTGACAGTCCCCTCTGCTGCTTCATCGTTGCTCCCCGGTGCCCTGAGGCCCTCCCCATCCTCTTTTCTTCTGCCGCTCCCCACCCCCCCCAACAATGGTCTCTCCCGGTGCTCGGTGGCGCTGGGGGGTTGGGGGGAGGGAGGAGGCGGGCGGAGGCGGGGCCGGAGCGTGGGGAGTGTGGGGGGGGGGGCAGGTCTGCATTGCCGCTTCCCCTGGTACCCGGAGCAGTCGACGCTGCCGCCAGCCCCGCGGCCGGGACCCCCGCCCTCACCCGGGACTGCCTTACCCGGGGGCACCCAGCCCAGGTGAGACCCCTCTCTCAAGTCTCTTACCTCCACCCCGCCCGGGGCAGAAGCATCCTTGCCTTGCCTTGCAGCCATTTTATCCTCCGATGCTTTGCTTGTGGGGAGGGTGACCGTCCCTGCTTTAGGGGTGAGGGGGCCGGTGGTGGTTTGAAAGGACATTTAATTAAGTTGCTGTGCTGATCAGAATATATATATGGAATAAGGGTGTTTTTCTCTACCTTAGCCAAGTCCCTAGTACGCTCTCAGATATTGACAGGTTTGGGGGGGAGGAGGATTTAGGTGAGGTAGGGTTCCCTCGAAGTCCAATGCCCTCCTCACCTTGCACGCCCCCCACCCCCGCCATAAGTGACCTTGGCTGGGGCCAGAGAATGGATGGTGCCTCAGTCTGCTCCCCTGCACTTGGGCGGGGGTGGGGGGCAGTGGAGGAAGGGCAGGTGAAAGAGGGAGGGAAGGCAAAGGAAGAATGGAAATGCTGGGTAGAGAGATGGTAAACGACCAAGGTCGGGGGCACGCGTAGCGGGGCGGGGGGGGGGGTGGGGGTGGGTGGGGACTTGGGCAGTTGCTCCTGGGTGGGGGGAAGGGGTGTTGAGTGATGATGGGCACCTGCCCAGAGGCAGGACTAAGCGGGGGAACACACTCCGAGAATGGATTCAGTCAATTCTAGGGGCTCCTCTGTTATGCCAGAGCAGAGGCGAGACGGGGTGGGGGATGCTGGGGGCTGTCGCGGCAAATGCTGGTAGGGGCGGTCTCTTGCCTTTGCTTGTGGAGGTCTCTCCCTGTCTCCCTGCCCCTGTGTTCCTCTGTTGTGTGCATTTTCAGCTGACACCTTTTTCCCCCTCCGAACTGTGAATGCTCCATCTTCCTAACCCTTGCGGTAGGATGTAGGGAGGGGAGGTGCAGCCTTGGGCGTCCTGGGTGGGGGGCTGAGGCTCAGTCACCCAGCTGTCACAGGGAGCGGTGCTCCAGCACACCCCGCTTCCTTGTACCCTCCCCCCTCTCCGTGGTTGTTTTGACAAGTGACTGCTTCTTAATGACCTTGCCACCTGGGCTAGGGAGGGTTGGGGAATACGGGTGACCCCCAAAGTCAGGGACTTTGATTGGGGGTGGGGGCTTCTGGACCCTCCTATAATCCAGGGCAGAGTGAGTCCTCCTGAAGGGAAGCATCTGCTCAGGAGCCCCTCCCCCCCTTCTGCAGGAAAATCTCCCGGGCACATTTTTCCGGTCAGGTGGAGCCGGCCAACCTTAAAGGGCCGTGTAACCCGGAGTCTTGTCTCCTATAACCTCCACCTCTCCAAGCCCCATCTCTCTCCCACAGGCTTAGCCACACTGTTCTGCTTTGGGGGCTAAAAATAGCACCACTTCCTCACCAACTCAAAGAATTTGTCTTCTTTCTCTCCCTTCTGACCTCCTGGCTCATTGGCCCTGGGGGAGCTGGCTGTTGAGACATCCTATCCTGCTGTGGCTCTGGGAGACTTATCTACCCTCCATGCACCTCTCAGGGGTAAACAGTGTTGATAAACACAGGATGTGGTTCCTGATGGGTCTATTTGTCTCCTTCAGGGTTTGGGGAGCCGGAGGGGGGGAAGATCCTAGATGGGAAGGAAAGGAGAGGAAAGCAAATGGCCATGCAGTGGGGGATTTCCACTTTCCTCTCTTGCATGGGGGTGGGTTTGGGCCTTGAACCATAAAGAAAAGAAGGTGACACAGGGGTCACTGGTTTTGGTCATTGTGGTCCACTGCTTACATCTGACCTGAGGGGCTAAGGCTATGCTTGCCAGTGCTTCTCTCTGAGCCATGTAGCATTACTTATCCCCTTCTACCAGGGCTACCGTGTGTGCGTGTGACATTTAATGAAGGCCCTGGATGGGTGGGAACAGGAGGCAGGATATTTTTAGGGGAATGATCTCTGATCAGAATCTAGTCCTACTTCTTCTGCTTCTCTGAATGAAGGGGTGGGGGGTGTTCTCCTATGTTTCCCTCTGGAGGATGTCTTTTTTGCGGGGGAGGCCCAAGGCCCCCTTCATTCTATACTGGCCTCCTACGCAGTGCGGTATTTGTGGACTCCTTTTTCCTTGACTCCTGGAGGAGGAGCAGAAAGGATTAAGGGGGATTAGGAAAGAAGGCCCTGGAGAAAGGAGGTGTAGCTATAGACCTTAGCCCCCAATGCTGAAAAAGTATGTATTTGATCAGCCATTTCTGTTCCTGCCCCCACCAGGGAAGGGGCTCATGGATGATGTCCTGAAGCAAGGTGGCAGGAGCCAGACATCACCTCTTCTCCATGACCTCAGGTTCCAGGTTTCCCTTTTTTTGAGTCTTCCCTTCTTTGTCTGGAGGGAGACAATGTGGGCCCATCTGCTGGAACTAATTTGAACACAGAGAGGTCTTGGGACTCTGTTTTGGGAGGATACTGGACAACAGCATCCAAGTATGACCCCTACTCTTCCCTTGCTGCTTCCCGTTTCTTTCACATTTTTTTCAGTCTAATAGGAAGGAAGGAAACTAATTTATAGAATATCTACTGTGAGGTTGGATTCTCTTGTGGACTCAGAAAACTAAAGATTATTACCCCCAGTTTAAATAGAAGGACACTGAGGTTGAGGGAAATTAAATAATTTGCCCAAGAGCAGTTAGCAAGTAAGTGACAGAGCTGGGATTTTAACTTAGGTCACCTAACTGTCATGTGCTTTGCACTGAACCAGCTTTCCCTTGCCAGTATCCCTTTCTGCTCCTTATCCTCATAAGCATCCAGACGTGGCTTTTGTTCTGGGGTCTTGTGAGGGAGTAGAGGGGATCGCACTGTATTATTATCATCACAAAGAGCAATAACCAACATTTCTTAATCGCTTTTTATGTGCTAGGTACTATGGTAAGGAGTTATACATATTATGTCTTTTAATCCTTACTTTCCCCTTCTTAAATAAGAGGAAACTGAGGCCTGGCTGTATGGGGAGATGGCCGAGGTCACTTAGCTAGTAAGTGCTGAAGCAAGAAGTCAAACCCAAGTCTGTCTGACCCTGGAAGGGAATTTTCACCCACTGAGAAAGCCCTTCCTTGTGGGAACCTGAGGGGAGGACCCCGAGAGCCCCATTTGAGATGCCATCAGTGGATTGAAGTCACAGGCTGGAGGACTTGATTCTCCTTTTACACATTCTCCCCCCAGCTCTTCCCCCAGTAAGCAAGCCAGACCAGACTAAAACAGAGAATTATGGTTTCTCATATTTCCTGTTTTGTTCTTTGCAGTTTGGTGGTAAAGCAAGGGGTCTGATCTTGATGTGGGGCAGGGGATCAGAAGGAGGGCTCTAGATAGGTGACCGTGACTCTGGAGCATATCTCATAGGCCTGATCTCCAAGGTCAAAGTGAGGGGATTTATACTGAATGATCCACAGCTGGCCCAGGTAGGCATCCCTTTTTAACTGTGTGCAGGCTTGAAGCAAGGAGACCATCCGTATCACATGGTCTTGGTTGGGGCTCTGTATTGGCTTTCTTTACCATTTTAGGCCTCACCACCTCCTTTTTCCCCCCCTCTTATATTTTCTAGATCTCAAGAGGCTTCTTGAAGAGAAGTAGGCGGCCTTTCCTGAGTTATCCTGGCTCCCCATCTTAGCTTGCACAACCTAGCTCCCCCTCCCCTTCCCATTCTGCTGTTCCCCTTTTCCCTTCCCCATGTATCCAACTGAACTGGCCAGAACTCCTCTCCCTCCTTTCCCTTCCTACACACTCACTGGCCAGGTCCTATTTGCTCCTATTCTGTGCCCAGAGATACTTGAATCCACTTCATCTGAGTAACTGGGGGAAGGAATCTTTCTGACTTCACAAGTCCTTGAGCAGGGAGTGGAGGAGTCTAGTGAAGCATTCCCAAAGACCCATCATGGAAGAAGGCTTCAGAGACCGGGCAGCTTTCATCCGTGGGGCCAAAGACATTGCCAAGGAAGTCAAGAAGCATGCGGCCAAGAAGGTGGTAAAGGGCCTGGACAGAGTCCAGGACGAATATTCCCGCAGATCCTACTCCCGCTTTGAGGAGGAGGAGGATGATGATGACTACCCTGCCCCTGCTGATGGCTATTACCGTGGGGAAGGGGCCCAGGATGAGGAAGAAGGTGGTGCATCTAGTGATGCTACTGAAGGCCACGACGAGGATGACGAGATCTACGAGGGGGAATATCAGGGCATCCCCAGGGCAGAGTCTGGGGGCAAAGGCGAGCGGATGGCTGATGGGGCTCCCCTGGCTGGAGTAAGGGGGGGCTTGGGCGATGGGGAGGGCCCCCCTGGTGGCCGGGGGGAGGCACAGCGGCGGAAAGAACGGGAAGAACTGGCTCAGCAGTATGAAGCCATCCTACGGGAGTGTGGCCATGGCCGCTTCCAGTGGACACTCTATTTCGTGCTTGGTCTGGCACTGATGGCTGATGGTGTCGAGGTCTTTGTGGTGGGCTTTGTGCTGCCTAGCGCCGAGAAAGACATGTGCCTGTCGGACTCCAACAAAGGCATGCTAGGTAAGACACACTGGGGGGCCCTCCAGCCCTGTCCTGCCCCAAACTCTAGAAAAACCTCTGCTCCTGAGAACCCCTGTCCTTACCGCTCCCTAGGACCCCGATCCCAAGATGTCCCCAGAGGGCATGGAGTTCCTCTGCATGCTCATCCCTCACAAACCCTCCTCTTGGGGTTGGGTCACAGTGAGGTTGTTTGTGCAAGAGAGGCTTGGGGAAGGGCAGCTGGGCTGGGGCTTGGGGCAGTGGCTGGGTGGTGGTCTGCTTAGTTAGTTCTGCAGGAGGTGGCCATGGTGGGATGGGCCCCTGTTGGGTGTTTCTTCAGAGACTTCCCTTCTGTCATCTTGTTCCTTTTCCCTGATCAGGGAAACAAGAAGTCAGTGTCCAAACTCCCTAGTTTAAATGAGGAGTCAGTTTAGTAGGGTGGGGATCGGGGAGGAAGCCTAGGTCTGCCTTCAGCCAGAGAAATTGGCCATGCTTGCTCTTGGCAAGCCTTGGGAGTGTTCAAGGGCCAGTGAGTGGTCTCTAATGGCTCTTCCTGATGTGGACCCTGGGGGAGGAAACCGCCTGGACTCACCCACAAAAGGTCTCTTGGTCTTGCACTGCTCCCAAGTTGCCATGAGATGTTGGGGAGATCCCCACTCCTTGGGGCTTGGCTGAAGCATGGGTAAAATGCAGAGTTTGGAGTAGATTGATTTTTAGAGTTATTCCAACTCTGAATGTAGGAAGGAAATAAGGAACAGGAGAGTTTTAGGACCAGAAGCATTGGAGCTGGGGGAGTAAAGCACGGGTTCTGTGGGGGGGATTTTGTAGGGGGGACTGAAGAAATGGAGGTGCTTTCCTAGGGACACAGGAGATCTCTCCTGCTGCTTTCAGGACGTCAAGGCAGGGAGGGAGAGGGGACCCTGGGAAGGTCTGGGAATTTGGGTAGATCCATTACTCCTAGGCAAGCCAGAGATGGGGGTGTGTTGTGTGTGTGTGAGAGAGACAGAGACAGAGAGACAGAGACACAATGAGAGATGAGAGCAAGCAAGAGAGAGCAGGAGGGAGAGAAAGAATTCTGGGGGTCTCCCATGTCTGCATTCCTGCCTTTGAATCTCTGGTCTGCAGAGATGACATTCCGTGAGCAAAGACAGAACTCTCACTTGCTCTCATCTCTGGGTAGACTTACCTATCCTAGAAGTCTTCCAGCTCCTCAATCCATTCTGCTGCAGCTCTAGCTCATTTAATGCTCAAAAAGTGAGCGAACTGAGGCGTGTCTGCTCATACCTCTGCTGTCTCTGTTTCCCTCCCTGCAGGCCTTATAGTCTACCTGGGCATGATGGTGGGAGCCTTTCTCTGGGGAGGTCTGGCTGATCGGCTGGGTCGGAGGCAATGTCTGCTCATCTCGCTCTCAGTCAACAGCGTCTTCGCCTTTTTCTCATCTTTCGTCCAGGGTTATGGCACTTTCCTCTTCTGCCGCCTCCTTTCTGGGGTTGGGTGAGTGGCCACCTCCTAAGCCCCTGGAGGCAGTCCTGAGGAAGGACTGTGCCTTTGTCGCCGTTATGTTTCTAGAACCCAGCACAGTGCCAGGCACACCAGATGCATCTCAAATATGTATGAATTGAATGAATGAACTCCTTTCTCCTACCATCTTTAGGCCAGCTTCCCCCTGTCCTGGACCCACCTACCGCCTGCCCAGAGCACCATTCCATGTCTCGTCCACTCCTGAGTCCTCCACCCCACCCTCCAGTTCCATTCTGAGCCTGGCTCCATGACGAGAGGCCTGGTGGGTCTCAGCTGTACCCCTGGGTGCCTGTGAACCCCGGAGTTATCCCCTTCCGAGTCTCCATCTTTCCTGCATTTGACAGCAGACCTTTCTGTTAACACCCACAGCTGCCAGAAATGTGACGCGTTGACCCACCACACTCCCACACTCCCTGAGCCGTCTGCGTGCATTCTTTGCCCTGTCTGCGTACATTCTTTGCCCTGTCTGCAAGCTCTTTTCCGGCCTGCTCCCGCATCCCTGCCCTCGGACTCCTCTTTGCCTAGCTTTTTCCTGTGGGGATTTTCCCTCTTTTCTGTAATCATCTTCTGTCTCTTGCAACTCAGTAGCCATCTTCAAGGTTCAATGTTTGTTCCTTCCCTTCCCCTCAGACCTCCCTGCCTGTTCCCCAGGGTCCTGAGGATGGGTGCGTAACAGCTGGTGGTGAGGGAGTGTATAGGGCACTGTGTGAGAAGTCTCTTTAACAAGGTGTGGAAGATGAAAGGCACTTGGGGATCCAGAGCACTGGGGCAGGGGATCGGAAATAGGGCCATTTTCTAATGCTGAATTCTCACAATGCTCCCCAGGATTGGAGGGTCCATCCCCATTGTCTTCTCTTATTTCTCGGAGTTTCTGGCCCAGGAGAAACGTGGGGAGCATTTGAGCTGGCTCTGCATGTTTTGGATGATTGGTGGAGTGTATGCAGCTGCTATGGCCTGGGCCATCATCCCCCACTACGGTAGGCAGTCCCCGGGGAATGCACCCCAGCCTCTCTCCCTCTTCTCCTGTGTGCCCTGTGGTGGGAGCCCCCAGCCTCTGGCCTTTCTGATGCTGTGACTGTCCCTGCCAGGGTGGAGCTTTCAGATGGGGTCCGCTTACCAGTTCCACAGCTGGAGGGTTTTTGTCCTCGTCTGCGCCTTCCCTTCTGTGTTTGCCATCGGAGCTCTGACCACACAACCTGAGAGCCCCCGCTTCTTCCTGGAGGTGAACGGGGCCGGGGCTAGGCTGGGGGAGGGGCAGCAGGGGGCTCTGTGCTCAAACACTCACGGTGGGTTTGGTTTGTGGGACCCTCACAGGGCCCATACTCCTGGGGACTTTATCTTGCTTCCTTTTTCTTACATTGTATCTCCAGAGGGGCTCTGTGGGTGGAGAAACCAGGGTACCTGCCCAACCATGGGTGGTTTAAGATGTTGCAGGTGGGAGCTCTGTCCCTGACTTTATCACTCAAGAGAAGTTCCCACCCTGTGCTTCTTCCCCCTCCAAGTAGATCTTGGTCCAGAAGCTTAGGATGCTGTCCCTCCTCTGACAACCTCCCTGCCCCTTGCCAGCAATTCCCTTGTCTTCAGTTTTCTCTTTCCATTGTTCCAGGGGATCCCTAGGACCTGTAGTTGTAGCTATCTCCTGGACTCCCCCTACGCTTGCTCAAGTCTTACTACATTTTGCTGTACCCCTGCTTGGGGCTCTTTAATTGTGGGTGATGTACACACCCACAGGTCAGAGGTAGGGGTGGGAGACTTTTTGTGTCCTGTGACTACAGAAGCCACACTGGAGGAAGGGGGTCTATTACCCTGGGTCAGGGAGGAGCTAACCTGGAGGTGGGAATTGTGTCTGTGGCTCTAGAACGGGAAGCATGATGAGGCCTGGATGGTGCTGAAGCAGGTTCATGACACCAACATGCGAGCCAAGGGACATCCTGAGCGAGTCTTCTCAGTAAGCCAAAGCCCCTCCCCTCAACCTCCAAGGCCCTCAAGCCCCAGCCCCACCCAGCCCCTTTCTGGATACCACCCCATGCTTCCCTAGATATCTCCCACCACATTCTCCCTCAATGTCCTCTCTCAGAGTATCGCATCCACCCCCTGCTGCCATTTTGCTACTGTTTTGAAACTGAAGCCCCTGGATGGGGTTGGGAAATAGACTATGTGACTGCTAACCGCTTCTCTTGACCCCAGGTAACTCACATTAAGACAATTCATCAGGAGGATGAGTTGATTGAAATCCAGTCAGACACAGGGACCTGGTACCAGCGCTGGGGGGTCCGGGCCCTGAGCCTGGGAGGGCAGGTAATGAAGGACGGTGTGGTGAAGAGAGGGAAGGGAGTGGGAGAGGTGGAGACAAAGGCCTGTTTGTGGGGTGAACTGAAGGGAAGGGGGACGGGAGAAAGTGGGGGACCTGGGGTGGGAGTGTTAGAAGTCAGTACAGCTGCTATCTGACTTTGTTTTGTTCCACCTAGGTTTGGGGGAATTTCCTCTCCTGTTTTGGTCCAGAATATCGACGCATCACTCTGATGATGATGGGTGTGTGGTTCACCATGTCATTCAGGTGAGGAGGTGTGTGGGGGCAGTGGGGATCTAAGTCCTGAGGGATGAACGGAGGTTAGACAGTCTGGGGTGGGGTGGTGGCAGGGAGACTGTTAGGCCAATGGAGGAGCAAATGGCTGGGAGATGAGAGTACAGTGGGTGGGCAGAAGAACCTGAAGTCCCTGAGACCAACAGCAATGAAGGGAGGAGTGCTGAGGGATGAGACTGGAGAGGCAAGCAAGGTCCTGACTCTCCACCCCCTCATTCTGGACCCTCTGGTTCTAATCGTGAGCCCATCTGATTCTGTCGTGCTTGACTCTTCAGCTACTATGGCCTGACTGTCTGGTTTCCTGACATGATCCGCCACCTCCAGGCGGTGGACTACGAAGCCCGCACCAAACTGTTCTCTGGGGAGCATGTAGAGCATGTGACCTTTAACTTCACTCTGGAGAATCAGATCCACAGAGGGGGACAGTACTTCAATGACAAGTACGTGGGGACGCTTACATTTCACTTCTTCCCTGTTCCTTCTACCCCTTGTCTCTTGCATGGGTCTGGGAGTTTGGAGACAGGGTCTTTGGGAGTAAATACCTGTGGTTTCTCTTCAATTCCAAGGGAGTGAGTCTTGGAGGAGGGTATGAGGGTAAGGGGGAAGTGTTTCTCATCATCCTGGCCTTACAGGTTCATTGGGCTACGTCTGAAGTCAGTGTCCTTTGAGGATTCCCTATTTGAGGAGTGTTATTTTGAGGATGTCACTTCGAGCAACACATTTTTCCGCAACTGCACATTCATCAACACTGTGTTCTATAATACTGGTAAGATGCCTTGGCTGGTGCCTGTCAGACCAAAGGGTTGAGTGGACCTTGAAGAGGGGAGAAGGAACGTTCCTCACTCCCTAGTTCAGGGTTCACAAACTGAGCTCTCTGGGGCCCTGTAGGAAGGTGGTGTGGGGCCTATTATCTACCACCAATAATTCCAAAAACTGAACGGACACTGAACATTTTTCTGTAATAGTTTTAAGAATATCTGGCAAAAACATCAAGTTTCTTTACCTTTGAGCTGGAATTAAAGCAAATCTGCATTGTTATCAGCGTACTTTTGAAGTGGGCAAAACTCATTCAAACAGGGCCTTCAGGGGAAAAACAACAACAACAAAAAAAAGGAATATTTTCTGGGTAAAAGGTTGCGAATCATTACATTAGTCCGGTTTTTTAAAACAGTGATTCTCAAACTACATGCACATGAAATGCTACTTTGCCAGCTAGACTGAGGTTCCCACCCCTAATGGAGCACTGGGTGAGTTTTTCCCAACTTGCAGGGAAAAATAATGGAAAGGGCTTTTAATGATTTTTAATATTTTGCTTGGTAATTTTTCCTAAACCCATGGCACTGCTACTGCTTATAGTCAGCTAGAGCAGACCAAAAGAATGAATAAGAAGCAAAGATTATTAACGAGAAAACTTGGAAACAGCCAGTCCCACTGTTTCATTTCATAGACTATGGTCATTTTCTGCTGTAAAGATTTCTAGTTCCTATGGTGATATTATTTGATGTTTTACAATGAAGGCCCTGAGCAGTTTTGAGAGCCCCTTCCCCCCCACCCTGCCCCCGCAACTAACCCCACAAAGGCAGAGTCCTGAGCCATAAGCAGTAGCAGCTTCCCCCTCCCTCTCACATTTGCCGTGACTGCCTTCCTGTCTTGGTTTTTGCCCGCAGACCTGTTTGAGTACAAGTTCGTGAACAGCCGTCTGGTGAACAGCACGTTCCTGCACAACAAGGAGGGCTGCCCACTAGACGTGACAGGGACTGGTGAAGGCGCCTACATGGTGTACTTTGTCAGTTTCCTGGGGACGCTGGCTGTACTTCCTGGGAATATTGTGTCTGCCCTGCTCATGGACAAGATTGGCAGGCTCCGAATGCTTGGTAAGGGGGTGGGTGGGTGGTGGTGTGTCAGAACTGATAAGGGGGCTGGGGAGCAGGGTGAGGCTGTCAACAGGCTTCTTACCTTATTCTGAAGGAATAGCTTAGCTAGAGAAGGTTCTCGCTCTCGTGTCTTCTGCTTAGGTCTTGGCTGCAAGATGGGGTGGGGCCTGACCTGGAAGTTTCTCTGGGGGAAAAAGGAGGTAGACAGATTAGCAAGCGCACCGGCTTTGAGGTTATGGGTGTTGAATCTCAGCTCCACCACTTAACTTTGGCCAAGTTACTTTATGAGCCCAGCTGTGACATCTGCAAAATGGGGGTGATGATAGTACCTACCCCATTGGGTTGATGTATTAGATCAATGCATATAAAGCATCAAGCTGCTTGACCCATAGCTGTCATTGAAGAGATGGTTGTTACTGACATTATCAATAAAAATATAATTATAAGGAAGGATGGGGATGGGTGAAGCGCCTTCCTTTTGAGTACTCTGGGAAAAAGATCTCATCTTGGGCTTCCCTCAAACCTAGTTTGAGGGCACAGGGTGGGTTGTGGATGAGCATCACTTGGCCAGGTTCATGCCACTCCCTCATTTCCTGGCTCTAGCTGGCTCCAGCGTGATGTCCTGTGTCTCCTGCTTCTTCCTGTCTTTTGGGAACAGCGAGTCAGCCATGATCGCTCTGCTCTGCCTTTTTGGGGGGGTCAGCATTGCATCCTGGAACGCGCTGGACGTGTTGACTGTTGAACTCTACCCCTCGGACAAGAGGTAGTTGGAGTGTCGTGGGGGCAGGGCAGCCGGTTTAGGGTCTACACGGCAGCGGCGGGAAAGTGGGGTGAGGAGGCGGCTGAATGGGAAATCATCCGTAGGGTTAACAGGATATACTTTCCCATTGAGTTTCTGCTCTAAGAGCTGGTAGCTTTTGTATTCACTCCTTGCAGCCTGAACTATTAACCTAATTTTTTGGTCTTCTTTTCCCTTTGCCTCCCAATCTGTATTCCCTGATGTACATGCCTCACCTCTCTGATCTTTCCATCCTTCATCTCCCTTTTGCACACTGCCTGCCATCTCTCCTTCACTTTCCCACCTACTCACCTGTCCCCTGCAAACCCTCCTATGCCTCTTCCTTTGTCTCCCCTTTGCACTGCACTGGGGGTCTCCTGAGCAGGACCACAGCCTTCGGCTTCCTGAATGCCCTCTGTAAGCTGGCAGCTGTGCTGGGGATCAGCATCTTCACATCCTTTGTGGGAATCACCAAGGCTGCCCCCATCCTGTTTGCCTCAGCTGCCCTTGCCCTCGGTAGTTCTCTGGCACTGAAGCTGCCTGAGACCCGGGGGCAGGTGCTGCAGTGAGAGGGCCTCAGGGCCTTTGAGGGTGGCAGGCACACTGTGAGACCAACAGCTCCTCCTTTTCCCTCCCTGCCCTGCCATCCTGGCCCCAGAGCCCCCACTCCCCACGCCCCTGTGTTCAGTGTCTTAGCCATGTGTGTGTGCGTATGCATGTGTGTGACCCCGTGGGCAGGGATACAGGGAAGGCTCCTTCATCCCAGTTTTGGGATGCAGCTCTACTCCCCACCCCTTGACGTGCACACCCTTCTCCCCCAGTGTTAGTGAGGGGCCCTAGCTCTTCCTGGCTCCAGGGGCTCCAGCACAGGCTTCCTGCCCTCCCCCTCATTCCCTCTGCCTAGGCCCTGGTGAAACCATGGGCATGTGGTTATGCTGGGAGCTGGGGCTTGGTGTAGTCCATGGACCAAAAGAACTTAAGAGTCAGAAAGGCCGCAGGTGCCCTCTCACACCTGTTGGATGCTGGGGGAGTAGCAATAAACCTCAGCCCCCTGGCCTCCACTTTCCCCTAATTTGGGCTATAAGTAAGAAGCCTGAATTTTATCAAATTAGCTTTCTGATTCTTATTTATTTATATATTAAGTTCTGAGGCAGCTCAGCAGGACTGTGTGTGTGAATGCATGTGTAACACTTATGTACGTGTGTGTATGTGCCGTGGGGCGGGGTGTCACCATACTGTCCTAAGATACAGCCAAGGATAATCTCAGTGGACACACACACTACTCTGCCTCCCATAGTACCTCCCCTAATCTTATTTTTGTGCCAGGCCTGGGAGGGAGGTGCCCCAGGCTAGGCTAGGATAAGAGTCCCACAGTCTAGAGAGACCTGAGGGCACCTGACAAGGTCCAAATCCTCCCCTCCCTCAAGAAGCACAGGCCTCTGGAGTGAGAGGCTCCACCCACTATAGCACAGACAGGGACAGCACAGCTGCCCTCCCACCCCCAACCTGTCCCCTCACACGCAGGGTAGCAGGGGAGGGAAAGAAACCAGGCATATGGTCAAACCAGCAGATCAAAAAGCACAAGGAGCTGGGGCAGGGGCAGGAGGCAGGGGCCCTCCCAGGGATTCCTCTGAAGGGGGAAGAAGGTTAGACAATAAGCCAGGGACCCCTAATGTGGGACCAGAAGCCTCAGTTTCCCTGTCTCACCCTTTCTACAAGATACCCCCTGTAGGTTAAGCTGCCCTTGCCCCACCCCATTCTGTGTGGCTGCTTTCTTTGGTGCCCTCCTGCCCTCCAATGTAGCTGTGATGTGTTGTAGTTTTTAGCTGTTTGTAAAACGTTAAAAAAAAAAAAAAAGTGAAAAGGAAAAAAAGTGAAAACAACAACGAAAAATCCAAATTCATCTTCCTCATGCTGCGTCTGGTGCCCCCACCCTATAGTCACTCCCCCACATTTTGTAACACTGACCCAGGTGGGGACTGTTTAACTCTTTGGTGTCTGTGCTCAAAGGACTGCCTTCTCCAGTGCCCAGTGTATGAGTGTGTACCCCCTTTCCTCACCCTTCATTTGCTGGACGCAGCCTTCTCCCTTCTACCCCCTGGAGGGACCCATCCATCTCTCCTGCTCTCCTGGGACACCCTAAACCCAACTCTGTTGATGTGAAAAATGAAATGAAAAATATTGATGAAAAATAAAAAGGAAATAAATCCTTAAGATCCAAAATGGCTACATCTCCTTCTTTGCCACTCCACCTACATCCTCTGCCTGCTTGGAAGAAAAGGTGGTGAGATGGAAATGCCATTCCTCTCTCCCCAAACTGAAAGCCAGAATAATATGATGCACCATATTTATTTCCTCAATTGGCCACTTTATCCTGACCTTTTCACTTCTACAGATGGAGGGTCTTCTCAGTCTCTGGGATTTGAAAACTTGGAGTAATGTCCTGCAACTCGATAGCAAAAACAACTAATAACCTGATTTTAAAAGGGGGCTAAAGACTTGAATAGACATTTCTCCAAAGAAGAACACAAGTAGCCAACAGGTATATGGAAAAATGCTCAACACCACTAACCAGGGAAATGCAAATCAAAACCACAATGAGACACTTCACACCTGTCAGGATGGCTATTACCAAAAACTATCCCCCCCCCAAAAAAAAACTCAAACACAACAAAATACTAAAGGTGTTAGTGAAGATGTGGAGAAACTGGAACACTAGTACACAGGGGGAACGCAACATGATGCAGCTGCTATGCAAAAGAATATGGAGGTTACTCAAAAAATTAAAAATAGAACTACCATATGATCCAACAATCCCACTTCTGGGTATTTATCAAAAGAACTAAAATCAGGGGTGCCTGGGTGGCTCAGTCGGTTAAGCGTCAGACTTCGGCTCAGGTCATGATCTCACGGTTTGTGAGTTTGAGCCCTGCGTCAGGCTCTGAACGATCAGCACAGAGACTGCTTTGGATTCTATGTCTCCCTCTCTCTCTGCCCCTCCCCTGCTCGCGTTCTCTCTCTCTCAAAAATAACATAAAAAAAAACCCTGAAATCAGGATCTTGGCAACATTAGTACTCCCACATTCACTGCAGCAGTATTCACAATAGCTAAGACATGGAAATAACCTAAATGTTCATCGGCAGATGAACTGATAATGAAAATGTGGTATATATACACAATGGAAAGCCATTCAGCTTTTAAAAAGGAAATTCTGCAATATGTGATAATATGAACCAATCATGAGGATATTAAGTCACATAAGCCAGTCGCAGAAAGTCAAATACTAAATAATTCTATTAGTTAGCTGAAAATAGTCAAATTCATAGAATCAAAGAGTAGAATGATGGTTGCCAGGAGCAGGGAAGAGAAGGAAATGGGGAGTTACTAATCAAAGAGCATGAAGTTTCAGTTAAGCAAGATGAATAAGCCCTATAGATGTGTATGACTGTACCTATACTCAATGATAATGAATTGTATTCTTAAAAATCTGTTGAGAGTAGACCTTATGTTGTGTTACCACCATAATAAAACAGAATTTACAAAAATAAAATTAAAAAACCCTAAATCAAAACAAAAATTTATGAGCGTTTCTTGAGGATAGAGCCAGCTTTCCTCCAAATCCTCTTGTGTGTCTTTTAAAGATAGATTCCAGATTCCATTCTTGCGGAATCAGAATTCCCCCTCCCCTTTTTTTAAAGAGAGGGGACCTAGAATCCACATTTGAAACAAGCTCCCATGGGAATTCTTATGTTAGGCTATCTGGAAATCACTGCCTGGGTGTTACCCTTGACTCTCCCTCACGTTTTTTTTTTCTTTAATGTTTATTTATTTTTGAGAGACAGACATGAGCAGGCAAGGGGCAGAGAGAGGGAGACACAGAATCTGAAGCAGGCTCCAGGCTCTGAGCTGTCAGCACAGAGCCCTATGTGGGGCTCAAACTCACAAACCACGAGATCATGACCTTAGCTGAAGTTGGACACTCAACTGACTGAGCCACCCAGGAGCCCCTCATATTTCTGTTCTAATCAACACATTTTCTGACTTTTTATGGTAGCTCTCAAAACTTCTTCCTTTCCATTCCTACAGCTGACCTTGAAGTCAGGGTCCCATTTTCACTCTTGGTTGCTCTCTATGCTTCCAATCTCCTATGCCAACCTCCTTACACATCACTGCCAGAAGGATTTACCCCAGAATGCTCTTTGGCATGTCCTTCCTCAAAACTCTTCAATGACTTCCTATTGTCCAACCAGATGCAGTCGAAACTGTAGCTCAAAATGGTCATGATGTATGTTAATCTTTTTCTTTAGTATCTAGATTCTCTTGCCACATTAAGGTCATCAAGGTACTTATCTAGACATCACTTGAGCTCCCCTCAGAAATAGGACTTTAGAAGGCTTGTAAGAAAAAGGGCTATACAAAGTTTTCTCCATCTTCTATACTCATATTCCATGTTATCTTTTCACTGCCTTAGTGTGTTTTCACTTGTCTTGTAAGGATTTTTCTGTTTTCTTTTTTAAAGTTTATTTATTTTGAGATAGAGCACAAGCAGGTGAGGGGCAGAGAGGAGAGATAGAATCCCAAGCAGGCTCTGCACCATTAGCATGGAGGCCTACGCAGGGCTCGAACCCACAAACCGTGAGATCACGACCTGAGCCAAGATCAAGAGTCAGGTGCTTAACCAACTGAGCACCCAGGCACGCCTCATAAAGGATATTTCTGAGAAATAAATGCAAATCCTTTTGGAAATGGGTAGGCTGATAGAAAACCAAACATTCTCCCAGTAGGAAATTCAAATATACTTATAACTCCTGCCTCGTCCAATCGGTGGCTGCAGTTTCTATGCTTTTGCTTGAGCTCTTCCCCCTCCTTATAACATCCTTCCTCTCTTTTCTGGTTTAATTCTGTGCTTTCCTTTAAAGATCCAATTAGGTCACTCCCCACAATGAAGCCCTTCTTGCCTACTCTAGGCTACAGGTATCTTTTCCCAAGAACATCTGTAGCACTCATTCAACAGGCCATTATCAACACAAAGCAGTGTATCTCCTATGATAATTTATCTTTTAATGTACAGGATTATTTCCAACTCATCAGGTCTGGTGATTCCTTAGTCACAATTTAACATAAAACGACTAGGCAGCTTTTCCTAAATAGTCCAGGGCAAGGGCAGTGGTGAGTGATTCTCTTTCCTTGGATAAGCTTTGATCTGAAATGAGTTGCTATCTCCAGAGGATATATATGTACGTGCTGGATGAATGGGGCCCAAGGATCCTTGTCCCTTACAAACACCAGACCGTATTGAAGGGAAGAAAGCCCGTAGTTTATTCCCAAACCATTAGGATCCTAGTCTTCCCTCTCTGGGGGCTCAGGGGGTTCCGCGAGTTTTCTTGCTCCCACCCAGGCAAGGGGGGCTTGCGTCCAGTTGAGGGTTCTCCTTCCACTGGGCGGGGGTCCGTGCCTGTATGGCCAATGCGTGGACCGGCCCAGCCAGCTCCTCAGACAGCGCAGCGTGGACCAGCCGGTGCCGTTGCAAGGGGCTCAGTCCCTCAAAGCGAGAGCTCACCACCGCCACGCGGAAATGTGTCTCGCTGCCCGGTGGGACCGCATGGCCGCCGCTCTCGTTGCGCAGCTCCAGCACCTCGGGATTCAGGGCCTGCTCTAACTTCGTGCGAATGGCTGCCTCGACGGGACCGACAGTCCCCAACCCGGCGCTGCTCCGGGACAGACAGACACGACCGGCCATCGAGAACAGGCGCCCGACCAGCTGCACACTCAGCATCCGCTAACGCAGAGACAAGGCCCAGAGCAGTGAGGGTCTGGGCCTTCCACCTGGTGAGAGCCCCGTCTCCCACCTCCAGCCGCCCACGTCCACACCCGGCTCCCGCAGGGTGCCCGCCTCGACTCCAGACACCGCCCCTTTCCTCCGGGTGACGCGGGGGGGCGGGGGGGGGAGGGTTGGCCTCCAGCCGCGGACGGCAGAGGAGCGACGGGGGCAGGGGTTGGAAAGGGCCTCCGAGAGGCACGTTTAGCAGGAGTGGGCTGGGGGTTGCAAAGGTAGGGTATGTGCAATTCCGGGTTGTGGTTGAGCCACTCTCCCCTTTGAACCCCAGGCTGGGCCTTTTCTACCTTCCACTCAGCCTTGGCTACCGCAGTCGTCGCTCAGAAACCGACTCCTGAAGTTCTCGGCGAAATGCGGACCCCGCGTCTTGAGGCACGCTGGGAAATGGAGTTCTGACTACGCGATAGTAGCCTGGGCAGACGCCACGTGATGCCCCGAGGTCTCACGGGAATTGTAGTCTGTGATTTTTTTTTTTTTTTTTTCCAACTCGTGGTTTTAGGTTTTGAAGCAGAATGATGCAAAAAACAAACAAAACAAAACAAAACAAAACAAAACAAAACAAAAAACCACCACCGGGAATTCCTGCGCAGTTGGGACTGCTGTTATTTGTTGCATTTTATTGTCATCTAGCTGAATTCCTTTATTTTATATACGAGAAAATGGAAGCCCATTTCATTTACTGAATACATAATTACTGAGCGCAGACCAGTCCTGAATAAAGCAGGCCCTGTCTCAAGGAGTGTACAGAACCCTGAAGATGAGCAAGTAAGCAGGCAATTACAATACCGTGTGCTAAGTGCTATGATGGGACTGGGAGAACAGGATTCCAAGGAGTCATGTCTCCCAGACTTGGGGGTGCAGAGAAAACTTCAGAGGAGATTTTAGGGTAACAGTCTAGAAGAGACAGCACGAAAGCCTATCTCAGCTCCTCGCAGTCAGGCTGTAGTAGTTGCACATGCAAAGGCCAGAAGAGGGAACTTTGGGGGAGTGGTTACTTTAGGTGTACTTAGGTGTAGTTGGAGCCCATGGGGCAGAGATGATGGCGATGGGAAGTAAGTAGGAAGGCCTGCCTGGGAGAAGGCAGGGGCTAGACCATACTGCCTTGTGGGCCAGTCTTTTTCCTGGGAGCGATGGGAAGCTAATGAAGATTTTAAGCAGGGCTGTAACAGGATGAGATTTTTTTTTTTTTCCAAGATGATATATAAGCTTTCAATTTGTATTTTATTTTGTATCTTTAATATTTTATCGATTATATCTCCATATATTCCTAAGTATTTTCCCCAACTTCTAATTCGGGAAAAATGTCAAAGCTGCAGAAAATCCAAAGCAACGTCTTCTACCTTTCACTATTTTTTACATTTATATATATAATATACTTATACATATATACTTATATATTTAAGTACTTTGTATATATCTATATACTTTAAAAATATATTTATATACTTTTTTTTGGTTGAACCACTTGAAAATAAGTTGCAGATAGCAGACATTTCACCATTAAGTACTCCAACATATATCTCCTAAAAACAAGAATATTCCCCTATATAACCACAATAAACTTATCACACTCAAGAAATTTAACATAATGACATATATTTTCCCTAGCCTTAAAAATTTTTTTAAACTTTCAGAAAAGCTGCAAGATTAGTACAATGAGCACCCTGTTTACCCTTCATCCAGATTCACTGACATTTTACCTGACTTGCTTTGTCTCTCTTTGAATTTGTATGTATATAATAACAATAATGAAATAATTATTATTTTTGCTGAATCATTTGGGAATTAGTTGCAAAAATGTTTACATTGCACCACTATCTACTTCAGCATGTATCTTCTGAGAACAAGGACATTTCCCTACATAATCACAATACCATTACTACACTCAAGACATTTAACCTTCATATAATACTATTATCTATAGTTGATAGTTGATAGATTTCCCCAGTTGTCTCATTAGTGATCTTTATAGTTTTTTATTTTTGGAAAGCCAGTCAAGGATCATGCATTGCATTAAACCATCTTTAAATTTGTGTTTTTGCAAAGATCACTGGCTGCAGTGTGAATTGTCAGAGAGGTTAGAGAGCAACCAGGGAGAGCAGCTGGGAGGTTACTTGTAGCAGTCTAGGTGAGAGATGATGATGGCTTGGATCAAGGTGGCAGCAGTAGAGGCAGAGGTGGAGAGAAACTGTGCTTACAAGATATATATTAGGAGGGAATTCACAGGATGTGGTGATAGGTTAGTTATGGGAGGGGAAGTGTCAAGGATGAGTATCAGGTTTGTGCATCTGGATGGATGGCATTAGTTCCATAAGATATGGACTACTGGAGGGGCACCTTGGTGGCTCAGTCAGCTGAGTGTTCAACTCAAGTCATGATCTCACGGTTTGCATCTGACTCAGTTTGCATCTCTCAGTTAAGCATCTGACTCTTGATTTTGGTTTGGTGATCTCACGGTTGGTGAGTTAGAGCCCTGTGTGGAGCCCCGTGCTGACAGTGCAGACCCTGCTTGGGATTCTCTCTCCCCCCCACCCTCCTCTCTGCCTGGCCTCTGCTCATGTCCCTGTGGGCACACATGTGTGTGCTCTCTCTCTCTTTCAAAATTAAACCTTAAATTTTTTTTTTTTTAAAAGAAGCTTGGAATTTTCAGTTATGCCCTCATTCTCTTGAGAAGGGAGAGGGGCTGAAAATGAAGTTAATGATCGATCATGCCTACATGATGAAGTTTCCATCAAATCCCAAAAGTATGGAGTTTGGAGAGCTTCTGGGTTGGTGAACATGTGGAGGTGCCGGGAGAGTGGCATGCTGGAGAGCCCCTTCCCATATACCTTGCTTTATCTCTTCTATATGGATGCTCAGCTGTATCCTTTATCATATCCTTTTATAATAAACTGGTAAATGTAAGTAAAATATTACCTTGAGTTCTGTGAGCTGCTCTAGCAAATTCATAGAGCCCAAAGGAGGGGTCAGTGGAACCTCAATTTATAATCAGTTGGTCAGAAGCACAGGTGACAGACAACCTGGGCTTGTGGCTGGCATCTTAAGCGTGTGTGTGTGTGTGTGTGTGTGTGTGTGTGTGTGTGTGTGTTGGGGTGGGTGGGGCACAGTGTTATAGGACCGAGCCCTTTAACCTGTGGGATCTGATGCTATCTCTGGGTAGAGAGTGTCAGAACTGAATTAAATTGTAGGCCAGGGGTGTGGGGGTGCCTGGGTGGCTAAGTCATTTAAGCACCCAACTTCAGCTCAGGTCGTGATCTCATGGTTTGTGAGTTCAAGCCCCGCATGGTGTGAGGTCCAGCCCGACTTTGGGGCTTCGAGCTGACAGTGCAGAGCCTGTGTGGGATTCTCTCTCTCTCTCTCTCTCTCTCTCTCTCTCTCTGCCCTTCCTCACATGCACGCTCTCTCTCTCTCTCAAAAATAAATAAAAATAAACTCATAAAAAAAATTGCAGACCACCCAGCTGGTGTTGCAGAAAATTGCTTGGTGTGGGGAAAAAGCACACATTTGGAAGTGAAATGTTTTATGTGACTAGTGAAGGAGATTCACAGGGAAGAAACACACAGGAGATAGACTGAAGTAAGGTTTTCCCTGACACAAGTGGAAAATTAAGTTCTTCCAATATATGATCCCTCATTCTGATACACAGATTATCCAAATGTTAACATTTCATCAGGTTTGCTTTATTTCTATGTATCTATCTACACACATATAATTTTTTTGCTGAACCATTTGAGCATAAGTTTCAGAGATAAAGCCCCATTTACCTCTAAGTACTTGGGATGGTTAATTTTATGTGTCAAATTGACTGGGCTATTGGGTGCCCAGATATGGGGTCAAACATTATTCTCGGTCTTTTTGTAAGGGTGTTTTGGGATGAGGTTAACATTTAAATTGGCAAATCAGATTGCCCTTCCTAATGTGGGTGGGCCTCGTCAGTCAGAGGCCTGAATAGAACAAAATGGCTGACCATCTTTGAGAAAGAGAGTTCTTTCCTGCCTGAGTGCCTCTGATTTGGGACACTGGCTTTTTTCCTGCCTTTGGACTCAAACTGAAACACTGACTCTTCCTGGGTCTTCAGCCTGCTGGCCTGCAGACTGGAATTGCAGCATTGGTTCTCTTTGTTCTCAGGCCTTTGGACTTGGACTGGAACTACACCGTCAGCTCTCCCGGTTTCCAGCTTGCTGACTCACCTGGCAGATCTTGGGACTTGTTAGCCTACATAATCGTGTGAGCCAATTCCTTATAATAAATCCTTCTCTATCTCTCTCTCCGTATATTTCCTATGTGTCTGTTTCTCTGGAGAACTCTGATATTTACTAATGAGTATTTAGTTAAAAAAAAAAAAAGACATTTTCTCACATAACCACAATGTAATTGTCACACTCGGGAAATTGACATTGATATAGTACTATTATCTAATATACAGATCTTATTCAAAATTTGTTAATTTTCCCACTAGTGTCTTTTGTATAAAATGAAAAAAAAAATGTTCTGGTTCAGGATCCAATCTGGGATCACATGTTGTATTTAGTTGTTAGATCTCTTTGGTCTCCATTAATCAGGAATAGTTCCTTAGTCTTTGTCTTTCATGACTTTGACATTGTTGGAGAGTACAGAACATTTATTTTGTAATGTCCCTCAATTTGGGTTTGTCTGCAGATTTAGGATATGCATTTTTGGCAAGAATACTGCCAAATGATATTGAGTCCTTCTCAGTGAACCATACCAGTGGGCATTAGCTTGATTTGTCTTATTGCTGATGATAATTCTGATCATTTGTTAAAGGGATATCTTTCAGTTTCTCCATTGTAAAATTCTTTTTCCATTTGTAATTGTGGGTGATATTTTGAGTCTATGTACTATCTTGTTTCTCATTAAGCTTTTGTCTACTAATTTTAGCATCTGAGAAGTGTATCTGAAGCAGGAGTTATTGAAGATGGAATGAGATCATCATGGATGGGTGGGTGAGGAAGTGGGTAAGGGTGAGAGAGCATATGGTGAAAAAGACTCCAATTTTCTATTAAATCACCTTGGCTAGCATGTGAAGATGGTATTAGAGGAACAGGAAAAATAGAAAAGCCGTTCACAGTAGTATGGTGAAAGATAATCTGAGTGAAGGCAGGAGATGGGCTAGAGAGAAATAAATTGATCAGAATGCTGCTAAAAAAGATAGAATCTATAGGACTTGCTTTTGGTCAGGCCTTTGCAACTTGCTAATCCAGCAACTGATAGGGAATGTTGGGAGGCTGTGGTTGGAGAAGGCCTTGCTAGGGAGGTGATTTAATCAGAGATCTGAATGACTAGGGGGTAACTAACCATGAGGAAAGAGAGATCTGGGCAGAGGGAATGTATTCATTATGTTCTGGATGTGTTATGTTAAGCTCAGTGTTGGCATACTTGTTGTTCTTAAATGTATTGGATGGATGTGTGAACTAATGTGCAAATAGGGCTGATGTCATTGTTATTTCTGTTGCAAAAATAAATGGAAGCTTTGTAAATTGCAAACTCCACGGGGCAAGTTATAGTGTCTTTGTTTTTAATAAAAACATAGTAAGAATAATATCTCCTTTTTAGTGAAGGTTTGTCTTGGCCAGATTGAGACTTTTAGAGGCTTTGAACATCAAAAGATTATGGTGGCCACCTCAGGTGTAATTAAACAAAACAAAACAAAAAACCAATAAACACTAATCTATGACATGAGGATGGGGTGTCTAACAAAATACTCATTTCCCCCCATGATGATTACTTCAATATTTGATCATGAAAAACTTAATTTGTGCTTATTGATGTATAATTTACACATAAGGAATTTACAAATCTTAAGTGTACAGTTTAATTCTACATATGAATACACGCGTATCAAGATACAGAAAATTTCCAGAACCTTGGAAGGCTCCAGGGAAATCAATACCACCTCCCCACAGGTAATCGTTATTCTAACTTCTATCACCATAGATTAGTGTTGCCCATTTTAAAACTTCATATAAAAAGAATCACATAGCATGAATTCATTTGTGTTTGTCTTCTTTTGTTCCACATTGTCTGTGAGATTCATCCAAGTGCATTGCATTTCTGTTTGCTGTATAGCCAGGAGTGGAATTGCTAGGTCATATGATAAACCTAATGTTTATTTTTATGTATGTATGTATGTATGTATGTATGTATGTATGTATATATTTAAACTTATTTATTTATTATTGAGAGAAACAGAGAGAGCACAAGCAGGGAGAGGGGGTAGAAAGAGAGGGAGAAAGAGAACCCCAAGCAGACTCCATGCTCAGCACAGAGCCTGGTGCGGGGCTCAGTCCCACAACCACGAGATCATGACCTCAGCCAATATCAAGAGTCAGACACATAGCAGACTGAGTCACTCAGACGTCCCCCTAATGTTTATTTTTGAAATGAAAAATTGGTTCAGGGGCACCTGGGTGGCTCAGTAGGTTGAGCATCCGACTTCGGCTCAGGTCATGATCTCACGGTTTGTGAGTTCAAGCCCTGTGTCGAGCTCTGTGTGGACAGCTCAGAGCCTAGAGCCTGCCTCGGATTCTGTATCTCCTTCTCTCTCTGTCCCTCCTCCACTTGCACTCTGTCCCTCTCTCTCTCAAATATAAATAAACATTTAAAAAAAATTTTTTTTAAAGAACAATTGGTTCAAAGAATTTTGGGGATGCCCCTGCTCTGTTGGTGCTAGGTACTTTTCTAAATGTTTTACATTTATGAACTCTCTTAATTTTTACAACAGCCCCATGAAGTACCTAATATTACTTTTTTTTTTTTTTGATGTTTGTTATTTTTGAGAGAGAGTGAGCGGGGGAGGGGCAGAGAGTGAGGGAGACAGAGGATCCAAAGAAGACTCTGCTGCTGTCAGCGCAGAGCCTGATGTGGGGCTTGAACCCATGAACTGCAAGATCCTGACCTGAGCTGAAGTATGACACTTAACTGAGCCACCCAGGTGCCCCATCTACTATTATTACTTTTGATTTACCAGTGAGGAAGCAGAGACGCTTAGAGGTTAGGTAACTTGCCCATGATCACATATCTGGTAAACAATGCAGAGTCAGGCTGTAGAATTTGGGCTCTTAAACATTAAGCTATTTGGCCTCCTAATACAGCTTTGGGACCTCTCAGTTTCCAGGCTCTGTATTAGGTTCTTTACATTTATCATCATTTATTCTAACAAGTCTGTTATGGTTGGATATATATGTATATATATATATATATATATATATATATATATATATTTGTTTAGTTGTTTAATTGACGAGCTTCCAGTATATCTTCCATCACTCTGGCTATCACAGTCTACTATTTATAGGTGGCATTTGGAGAATGGTTCTTGAGTAAAGAGAAATATTTTTGAAAAGAAGACACTAATTCCCTAAGAGTGTTATTTCATGTATTCATGCCGAAAACATTCAATTACCTTTTTAAGAGCCAGGTAGAAGGAATTAAGGACTCAGATTCAAAGATGAAGAAGACATGGTCTCTCCCTTGAGGTGGTTACAGAAAGGAAGTGAGACCAAAGCCAAAGCAGAGTGGTAAGCACTATCACCAGGATTTGAACACAGAGGTGGGTACCCTGAGGCTGTGTGCGTATGGGAGTAGGGAAGGCCTCATGAAGGAGGAGGTGATATCTGGGCTGAAGGAAGGTCAAGAGGAAGATGAAGCCTTCTAATCAAAGGCAAGTGTACATGCAATGTTAGGGACCTATGGAAAGGTCCTAACTGAATGGTGTGCAGCTCACTATGGAGGAGGCTGGAGGTGGTGGTTGTGGTGACAGAGGTGGAGGGAGAGGGGAAGAGAGAGGACTATGGAATGGGGCTAGAAGGCAAAATAACGGTTTAACTGGATTCCTTGGGAAGGAACTCAGTTGCCTTTGGTTAAAAATCCCGGCTGCCTTTTTGTTAAAGGAGGTAAGATCCAGTCTGTTTGTCTGTGATGGTGTACTACTTTTACGGATGGCCTGCTCTACTTCACGTTTTAATAGCTCTGGTAAGAATGCTGGGAAAAGAGCTCTGGGGAGCAATAGATAGTAATTGAGCCTGGTATAATTTGTGGGAGATTGGCCTATCTAAATTAATCTAATAAGGTTTTATAGCTGGATGGAATCTAAAATATTAAATCTAATTTTCTCTCATTCTCTTTCTCTCTTTACCAGAGAAAGAAGGGGAGGCTGTGTAAGTTAAGTGGCTCGTGAAGCCCAACATCTAGTGAGTGAAGTAGTGTAAAGAGCACAATTTTTGAGTCAGGCAGACCTGAGTTCTAACCATGTCTTAGTAAATGGCCATGTCACTTTCAGCAAGTGCCCTAACTTCTCTGAGCCTTACTTTCCTTTTCTGTGAAACAATTACATCTACTTCATTCTACCTACTTCATAGGTAGCCCCCAGCATAGGGCTTATCACATAAGGTTCCATATATTCTCTTTGCCCTTCATCTTTCCTAACAGCACAGAGTCATTGTGATAGAGGTAAAAAAGAGATAAAAAGTGGAAGAGTTGGGGAGGTCAGTGCCCCCTCAAGCAGGGTCTCTCAAGCTACCAGAGTTATAGTAGCCCCCCTGCCCCAATCTGGACTGTCTGGGTTCAGACCCTGTAGGTCTGAAAAGTTGACACTGTCAGAACTTCCAGCGTTGATTGGCTCATTGGGGAGAGACTCACACTAACAAAACAGACAAGAAATTTATGAATAGTCTAGGGTGCAAATTCATTAACTTCTAGTGATGTGTCTTATAACTAGCTCATGCATTCTCAGTCTCATATTTTTATCTTGAAGTAGAATAATCAGAAAGTTGTCGAGCCCAGTATCTGAGCTAAGAGAGTTGGGCAGTCTTCAGAAATATTTCATCCAGGTTGTAAGAAAGGCTGATGATTTCACAACCAAGGACCCTTGGTTGTGTGTGTATGTGTGTGTGTGTGTGTGTGTGTGTGTGTGTGTGTGTATTCACAGTGCTGGAGAAACAACACATTCCTATTGTAATTGCCTCATTTAGACTCTGTGTGGACTACATCTTTCTATTAACACATGCATCTTCTGAAATGATATAATTGATTGAGTTAGAATTACCTTCAGGTACATTCTGCTATTGAAAAAGCACTCTCCCATCACCTTTGATTGGATCTGGGTGTTTCACATGTTTATACCAACATTCTTACCAGCTACAGATAGCTGATATTAACTTGCAGACTTGAGATTTCCTCTATTTTCTAGAAGCATCTCATGACAGTTCTTTGCACTAGTCTCACTTATCTGTATACCCATTGCCTGGTAGGTAGCATGTACTTGATAAATGTCAGTTCAATAAAGGTGAGGATAAAAGAGAGGACATCAGAAATGGGCTCGATGAATAGGATTTAAGTCCTCCAGTCCTCATGGAACACTCAGGAGAGGGTGCAAATGGTGTGAGGGATGTAGAACCACCCAGGATGGGAAGCTGAGGAGGAAGAAACAACTTTCCAGGTTTCTCTAGAAGGCAGTTGGAAGATTAGGAAAACAAGTGTTACAGGGCTGTTGCTGAAATCTAAGAGAGCAGTGAGGAAGCAGACAGGAACATGGATTAAAAAGTGAAGAGAGGGGCGCCTGGGTGGCGCAGTCGGTTAAGCGTCCGACTTCAGCCAGGTCACGATCTCGCGGTCCGTGAGTTCAAGCCCCGCGTCAGGCTCTGGGCTGATGGCTCAGAGCCTGGAGCCTGTTTCCGATTCTGTGTCTCCCTCTCTCTCTGCCCCTCCCCCGTTCATGCTCTGTCTCTCTCTGTCCCAAAAATAAATAAACGTTGAAAAAAAAAAAAAGTGAAGAGATGCTAAGTAAGTAGCCAGATATGCTGTTGAGATGCAGGTGAGTGGATTCTAAGTGTAATTTGGCGAAAAACAGCAAACAGAGGAGGTAGGCGGTTGTTTGGGTAAGTTCGCATCTGGATTGGTCGAGTTGTTGGGACAAATGAGTTGAGGTACCCACTAAGCAGTTTAGTGTAAGGGTCTGAGCTTCTAGAACAAATCTGGGATAGTTGAAAGCATGGAAGTGGGAAGACTCCTCGGGAAGAGCGAAGAATGGAGGGGGGTTTTGTGTAGGGGGCAGAGCCCAGACAGACACGAGAATTTAGAGCCAGGTAGAGGAAAATGAGCAGGATGGGGGAAAGTCGGGGGACATTTTGAAAGCCAAAGGAGCAAGTTTCAAGGCGGTAATCGGATGCCTCCTGGAGGTCCGGAGGAGGACAGATCTTTTTCAGTCCTTGGTTACAGTGTATTCCGAGGAGCGGGGATGGCTGGGGGTGGGGCTAAGCCACACCGAAGGCCACGACTAAATTGCAGAGAAAGCAGACGGCCTTGGTAATTTTTCTGGGAGTTCAACTGTGAACAGACAGAAAAGGCGGGACTTGGAGAGTAATTTAAGGCTCAAGGGGATAACTGGCTTCAGAATCCCTACCCTTGAGTGGGAACAACTCTGCATCTGCTGGAGGCCCCTTTGCAGGCCTTTTGGGTCCTTCTTAGGATTTCCCTTCTAGCTCTAAACTGGAAAAAAAAAAAAGAACCAATTCCCTTCCCCCTCTCCCCACCCCCCACCTACCTCCGCCTCGCCTTCTCTAAACTGAAAACAAAAATTGCCACTCAGTAAAACGCCAAACCAGCATTTTGTCCGAAAGCTTTCTTTCTTTAAAAATCCTCTCATGCAAATTAGGAGCTTTAATGTGGCTCCCAGCGATTGGTAGGTACGTACGAAATCCGTCATTTCCTTGTAGTGCAGGATGCAAACGAAGAGTCCGTTTTCTGCCTTCCGATTGGCTGTTTGATTGGGCTACTTCCCTTCACCCCTCCCGGTAGCTCTTATAAATTACACCAAATTGGTTATCCTTTCCACTTCCTTCTCCTTGAATAAGAAGCTGTAACTGCATTTTTGGCCGTAATGTCTGGACGCGGAAAGCAGGGAGGCAAAGCTCGCGCCAAGGCCAAGTCGCGCTCGTCCCGTGCCGGCCTGCAGTTCCCGGTGGGCCGAGTGCACCGCCTGCTGCGCAAGGGCAACTACGCCGAGCGGGTGGGGGCCGGCGCGCCGGTGTACCTGGCGGCGGTGCTGGAGTACCTGACGGCGGAAATCCTGGAGCTGGCGGGGAACGCGGCCCGCGACAACAAGAAGACGCGCATCATCCCTCGCCATTTGCAGCTAGCCGTGAGAAATGACGAAGAGCTCAACAAGTTACTCGGGGGTGTCACCATTGCCCAGGGCGGCGTCTTGCCCAATATACAGGCGGTCTTGTTGCCCAAGAAAACGGAGAGTCACAAGCCTGGCAAGAACAAGTAATTAGGAAGCTTGAGACCATCCCCACTAACCCCAAAGGCTCTTTTAAGAGCCACCAAAGTGTCAAATGAGGGGCTGATCACGGAATAGCGCATTAGCTCTTTTTTTGAAAATTTGGGTGGCTCTAAAAAGAGCCTTTGGTCTTTGGCTTGTCATGGTTTATTTGCTTTTGGCTTTGTGGCTTTCGGTTTTCTTTGGTAAGAGAACGGCCTGGATGTTAGGCAGCACGCCGCCCTGGGCGATGGTGACTTTGCCCAACAGCTTGTTCAATTCCTCGTCGTTGCGGATGGCCAGCTGCAGGTGGCGGGGGATGATGCGCGTCTTCTTGTTGTCGCGGGCCGCGTTCCCCGCCAGCTCCAGGATTTCCGCCGTCAGATACTCCAGCACCGCCGCCATGTAGACCGGCGCGCCGGCCCCCACCCGCTCGGCGTAGTTGCCCTTGCGCAGCAGGCGGTGCACTCGGCCCACCGGGAACTGCAGGCCGGCGCGGGACGAGCGCGACTTGGCCTTAGCGCGGGCCTTGCCTCCCTGCTTTCCGCGACCCGACATGACTGAAAGTGAGTTAGAACACCTAAAGCTCTCAACCTCACAACAAAACAGGATTGAAAGCTCAGCGATTGAAAAGCCTTTATAAGCTTTGCTAGGGGTGGGGTCAGGAACGAGTTTTTCATTGGTCCTAAATTGGCTCCAGAACTGGCCAATAAGGCCAAGAGTAGGTGCTGTTACGTAGTTATTACTGATAACGCAAGGTCCCTGCAAGGCCCAATGGAAATGAAGGACTTTTGGAGCCCTAATTTGCATACGGTGGTTATAAAAGGATCAGGCCCGCCCATTCTCGCACTTCTTTTCTTTGCTAACGCGTGTGGTGTTGTACAATGCCTGAGCCGGCAAAATCCGCTCCCGCGCCCAAGAAGGGCTCGAAAAAGGCGGTCACCAAAGCCCAGAAGAAGGATGGCAAGAAGCGCAAGCGCAGCCGCAAGGAGAGTTACTCCATCTACGTGTACAAGGTGCTCAAGCAGGTGCACCCCGACACTGGCATCTCGTCTAAGGCCATGGGCATCATGAACTCGTTCGTCAATGACATCTTTGAGCGCATCGCCGGCGAGGCCTCCCGCCTGGCGCATTACAACAAGCGCTCAACCATCACGTCCCGGGAGATCCAGACGGCTGTGCGCCTGCTGCTGCCCGGCGAGCTGGCCAAGCACGCCGTGTCCGAGGGCACCAAGGCCGTCACCAAGTACACCAGCTCCAAGTGAGTCCCTGCCGGGACACGGCGCTCGCACGGGTCGCCGGCCGCTTGACTCCAAAGGCTCTTTTCAGAGCCACCCACCTAATCACCAGAAAAGAGCTTTGTTCACTTATTTTCCCCTCACTTCCTTCTCACAAAGTAAGTTTTACTTGCGAAAGGTCATGGAAGATGGCACACGTAGTATCTAAGCCTTTCTTAAACTTGAGACTCCTGGCGCGTGACTGGCTTTGCTTTTTAATCTAGAGCGCGTCTTAAAGACTTTTAACTGTCTTAGTTTTCCTACAAATCCTTTCGAATTAAGATATTGGAGAATCTGTTCCTCCTCACCTTCCGTCCCTAGACTATTGTGTCCTGGTCGTTCTGTTGGGTGTATGTTTCATCAGTGTTCTAAAACGAAATGAGTGATTTCGGTCATCCTCACTTAAGAAAGAGTCCCAGGACAACTAAGCCCCGGGGGCCGCGGATATTGCGTCAGAGCGCTGAAGAATTCTTCCGAGCGTTTGGCAGCTGCCTGGGTGCCCAGTCACCAGTTCTGCCCTGCGGTGTGGCCTCCTGTGGATCCCAGCGGTCTTGGCGTTAAGGGTGGAGCCTGTGCTGCCGGGTCCTAGCCTTTCCCTGATTGGACGACATGAATATTTAAAATCACCCGCCCGCTCCGGAATTTGTAGATTCTGGTTTCCGCTGCTTACTTTGGGTCTTTGAAATCCCTGTTATTTCTCGGTTTGTGGATCGTTTTTGCATTTAATTCTTCTCGGAACGCTCCGGCCTTAGGTCACTGCACGGCGCTGGTCATTGAGGTCTGGGCTCAAAAGCCACCTCTCGGAGGCCTTCCCAAGTCCCACTCAGGAATTTGCGCCTCTTGTTCCTGCCTGTCATACGGTCTCATGGTTTTCTCTTCCTCTTAGCAGCCGTCAGAAATTGGTTCGTTTCTTAGGTATGGTCTTTGTTCTCAACCCCTTAACAGAGACTTTGCTGGTCTGTTTTTCTGTATTGTCCGTGCCAATCAGTGCCTGGCACAAAGCGGACACTTAAATACTTACTGAATTATTAAGATCTGTCGAATTAATTTTCCCACCCCATCCTTTTCTTAATCGCTCCCGTGGATGGATGGGTGCCTTTCATTTCCATTAGATACATGTGAAGACATGAAAATGGAAATGCTTTTGGAGCTCTTTGCCCAAGTCCGTCCGTGGTCACCTCAGGGCAAGATCTCTGAGGAGGCCCGTGTTAAGATTCTTTTTGCGCCAAATAGGTGACAATGGTTGGTTCTCCCTATACGCTCCTTAGTGTAGCGTAACCTCTTTTGGATTTTCGTTAAATTCAGAGCATTGAATCCTTTTCCAGTCTCCTTTTCTGAAACCCATCACTTCCACCCTGATCCTCTGTTCCCCATGGAGATGAGCATTTAATTTACACTCACCTTCTCATTTATCAGGAAGCCCTGAAAAGATAGACCCTGTAAGACAGGCAAGGTTAATAACCCTTTTGCAAAGGGGGTTGAGAAAAGCAATGGGATTGGTTCACTGGTCATGCAGCCAACTTTTCCACCTTTGTATCCTCAAATGCGTGGACAATTGCATTTTAGTTTTATTTTGTGTGATTACAGAATGTTCACAGTCTTTCTGTCCAAGCCTTGATTTTGCTGATGAAGACACTGATCAGTTATTCAACTCTGCTTTTGGCTAAGGGGTTCTGGGGTTGATCCTAAGAGTTTTGTGAATTCAGACGGACTCCAGACATCATGAACTGAATCAGTCTTCTGTTTCCCACATGCGTGTTTTCAAGTATGTGTAGATGCTATTGTATTAATAAAATTACCGATTAATTTAAAAGCTTGGCTGCTTTCTTTTTATCTGCAATATATTTTCTCATTAAATGAAGTAAACAGATACAACCACTGCTGGGTCTGTGGAAAAGGATAAATATTTATAAACCATTGGCCAAAATTACTTCTACCCAAGAGGTGCACTGGGGTTGAAGTAGGTTGTTATGAGGACACTGTTAATGTTTAGTCATTTAAAAAGACATGACCACAAATAAGAAGCATTATAAACAAGGTAGAAGAAATAAAGTCCTTAAGAAAGTTTAGCTAACACCTATAGAGCACTTACTATGTGCCAGACAATGTTCTCCAGGCCCTTTATACATATTGACTCATTTAATCCTCACAAGAACCTCATGAAATAGTTACCATTATTATCTCCCATTTTATAGTTGAGGAAACTGAGGCATAGAAAGACTTCTCCTCAGAAACTCTCCAGAGAATAAACTGCTAGTTCAGGATTTAAGGGATTTGAGAGAGTAAGATCAATCTCTGAAAACCTGGATCCCTCCTTGGATTTTGGGGGGAAATTATCTATGCTTTACAATTAAAAGGAATATCACCTGCTTTATTCTTTTCAGGATGTGCCCTGTATATAAATCTATGGTGATGGTGGTGGCTGAAATCCTTGGGGAGGGGACTGAGGGGGTTCTGGTTCTCTATCGGAGAGGCCATATCTCAACTTGCTTATCAGTTGGAATCCCTTCACTAATATGAGAGAGTCTTGGTTACTGGTTTCAGGCTCCTCCTGGGCATGGTGTTCACTAGCAAGGAAACTGCAGAGTGGGGAAGGGGAAGAGGTGATAGAATTTGAAATTTTAACTCCAGAGGGGAGCTAATTAGTGATAGTGAGTTTAATCTTCCTAAAGAACCTTTTTCATCACTTCTTTCTCCTGCTCAGACATCTGTTGTCTATTTGCTTATGTTGGGGTTAACAATGATTGTTATAATAATTGCCTCTACTTATTGAGCACTTAACTGCTTCATGGTCTTCTGCATTGCATCATTCGATCTATAACTGGCACCACTGAAGTAGATTCCATTATCATCATCCTTATTTTCTAGATAAAGTAAACAGCCTCAGAAAAGTTAAATAACTTGTCCAGGATTGTTTAGGAAGTAAGTGGTGGAGCTGTAATCCAACACACATTTTTAAAAAGCTTGATATTCAAAGCTTTCCAAAATCTGCCTCTTCCTCCTTTTATAGCTGTGTCTCCTACTGCTCTCCTATAGGGTTAGGTGGGTTTTCTGCTCTACTTCAAATGGTCTGTTCACCTTCCACTAAACCCATTTGCTGCTTACCAGGTCTGGATTGGATTGCTCCTTCCTTCTGGCTTGGCCAGAGTTTTCTTTCAAGCCGAAGTCATACCTTCCAGCTCAAATGACATCTCTTCCTTCATTTCTCTATCATACCCACTTGCACGCACCTGTTCTATTCAAGTGGGAGAAAGTGTTAGGGTTGCATCTCACCTCTTCTAGGATCAAACCTCTTGGATATTCCATGTTCTCCTGCTAGAGTAATCTTCCAAGCACAGGTCTGACCTCATCACCTACCTGCTGATAAACCTCCAGTGGCCTGTATCACTGCCTCAGTTTGGCCTTCAAGAGAAAAAAAATAAAACAGAAAACATAAAACTTTATCAGTAATTCTTACCATATTTGGTTTCACAATGTGGCCTGGGGAGGGGGCCTTTCTTTAAGAGGGAGGTTAACATAGCTCACAATACAGGTAATCAGTAATTCTGACACAGAGAGTAGTAAGCCTGAAGGGCAGCTCTGTTTGGGTTTCAGCAAGTGACCCTTAACTGCAAGACTGTCCCTGTGCCTAGGGAGACTAGGTTTCATCATTCATTTCATATGGGCAATGGAAAATCTTTGTCTACTAATTTTGTAAATCTATTAAGTATCTATTGATATTAAGTTCTATAAGAAAGGCTCCCTAGGATCATTCCTCTTCTCTGACTCCTAAGCATTGCTAGATATGATATCATTGATTCATTTTTTCATTCAAAAATTGGTTGAGTGTGTTAGATATCAGGCAATCTGCTGGGCAGTGAGCATACAAGATTCAACAGAATAGAGTGGCTTCTGCCTCCCTGGACTTTTAGTGCCTAGGAGAGAAGTTGGATATTAAACCAGTGACTATAATAAAGTGTGATGAGTGTTAAGTGGGATAAGTGCCGGCACAGATAGTGCAATGGAGGGAGGCCTAACTTGACATTGGTGGGGGCGAGGAAGGCCTCTGGGAGGAGGGGACTTTAGGATGAGGCCTGAGGTAGATGGGAAGGAAGAGTGTTCCAGGCCATGGGTGGCATGGGCAAAGGCCTGGGGGAGAGCAAAAGCCAGCTGGCTCAGAGAAGTAGGAGGAACTGCAAGAAGCAGTTTAGAGGGCAAGTTTAGGTAGCGTTTGGAGGGCAAGGAGGAGAGCACAGTAAAACGAGTTTACACCGGAAGGTAGAGCCCAGACCTTGCCAGATTAGACCAGACATATGGAGACAGACTTTAGAGAACCCCATTAGCTTCTAGGCTAATGTGACTATGGAGACAGGAAGGAGCCAAATGGCAGTGAAAACACAAATGGCAGTGAAAACACAGTCTCAGAGGCCACAGGGTCTATGTCCATTAAAGCACCTTCTGGGGCAGATGGCACCCTGGCCCTCAAATGGCTATCCATTCACTGCAATGGGGTATCCCTTAACATAGAAATGGCTGCATCAGGCCATCCAGGCTGATACCAGCCACCATGGCGCTCTGAGGAACCATGAGATTTCCAGGGGTCTGTGAGATCCATAATAGGTCAAATGTAAAGGTTTGCTAATGCCCAGTGCTGGTTAAGGTTAGAGAAATGGGGTAATCTTATACACTATTAGTGGGAGAAGAATGTGGTGCAAACTTTTTAGTGGGTAATGTAACAATAACTATCACAATTCCCTTTTCATATATGAAACAAAACAAAAATGTCTAAACAAAATCCTCCAAGATACTTATGCAGGGAGGGTAAATAGCAGCTTTTTATTTCTATTTTCTATTTTTTCCTACTTTTTTTATTATTAAAACATTGTTTTTAAAGTTTATTTTGAGAGAGCGCGCGCATGCGCACAAGCGGCGGAGGGGGCAGAGAGGAAAGACAGAATCTCACGCAAGCTCTGTGCCATCAGCGCACAGCCAGATTCGGAGCTCGTACTCACCAACCAACCACGAGATCATGACCTGAGCCGAAATGGGAGTCAGACACTTAATTGACTGAGCCACCCAGGCACCCCTCTACTTTTTAAAAAGTTTATTTATTTATTTTTATTAAAAGTTTTTTTAACGTTTTATTTATTTTTGAGACAGGAAGAGACAGAGTATGAACAGGGGCGGGTCAGAGAGAGGGAGACACAGAATCTGAAACAAGCTCCAGGCTCTGAGCTGTCAGCACTCGAACTCACGGACGGTGAGATCATAACCTGAGCCGAAGTCGGCCGCTTAACCGACTGAGCCACCCAGGCGCCCCTATTTATTTATTTTTGAAAGAGAGAGAGAGAGAGTGTGGGTGCGGGAGCCAGGGAGGAGCAGAGACAGAGGAACAGAATTCCAAGCGCAGAGCAAAGTTTGGAAGTCACAAACTGAGATCATGACCTGAACCTAAATCAAAAGACGGCCACTTAACCGACTGAGCCACCCAGGTGTCCCAACAGCAGCTTTTTATTAAAAGCATATTTTTAATTGTTGATAATTGAGAAATTAAAACATATACACAGAGGGGAAGATACCCATTACCCAACTTCACCAATTACCAACTTAAGACTGTCTGTCCTGTATCATTTTGAAGCAGATCACAGACAGCATATTATTTCATCCATAAATATTTCCTTATGTATCTCTAAAAGATAAGGACCACAATACCAAGTCACATCTAAACAAATTAACAATAGTTCCTTAATTCATCAAATATCCAGTTGGTGTTAAACTTAATCTACATGTCACAGCTTTAAAAAAATGCTTGGTTTAAATCTGAATCCAAATAAGTTCTGAACATAATGGTTGGTTGACACGTCTTTCAACTCTAATATATGTTTCCCATCCATCTCTATTTTTTTCTTTTTTCTTTTTTTAATTATTTAAAAAATTTTTTTTAATGTTTATTCATTTTTGAGAGAGAGAGAGAGAGCATGAGCAGGGAAGGGGCAGAGAGAGAGGGAGACACAGAATCTGAAGCAGGCTCCAGGCCCCCAGCTGTCAGCACAGACCCTGACGCGGGCTTGAACTCACAAACTGCGAGATCATAACCTGAGCCAGAGTCAGACGCTCAACCGACTGAGCCACCCAGGTGCCCCCTTTTTTTCTTTTTTAAATGTTTGTTTATTTTTGAGAGTGAGAGAGAGTGCGTGAGTAGGGGAGGGGTAGAGAGAGAAGGAGACACAGAATCAGAAGCAGGCTCCAGGCTCCGAGCTGTCAGCCCAGAGCCCGACACTGAGCTCGAACCCACGAACTGAGAGATGATGCCCTGAGCTGGAGTCAGACGCTTAATCGCTTGACCGACTGAGCCTCCCCAGGTGCCGCCATCCCTATTTTCGTGTAATTTCTTTGTTAAAGAGACATGGTTGTTTTTCCTGTAGAGTTTTCCAGTTGGGATTTTGCCTATGGCTTCCCTGTGATGTAGTTTGTTGTGATTCTTTGTCCCTTTACGTTTCCTGTAGAAACAGAGAGAATAAATGGAGCAGAAGGTGATTAGATTTAGATTCATTTTTGTACTTTCTGGCAAGACTGCTGCACAGGTGGTGCTATTTTTTTTTTTTTTTCTCTATCAGGAGACACACAATGTGTAGTTGCTCCCCTTTTTGTGACAATAGCTGTTGATGCTTAATGCTTGGATCCTTTAATTCATTAGTGGCTGCAAAATGATATTCTAGCACTCCTCAATTTTATTAGCTGGCAAGCTTCAATAAAGAGAAAGCAGTATTATTTTTAATATTAAACACTCAGAAAGTACTTAACTATCTAATAGGTGAAAAGAGAGTGACAGGATCCCTTTTGATATAAATAAAAAAGTGTATGTATGTATTGGTATGTATACATGCATATATGAAGGAAACATTTTTTTGGAATTTCATATGATAAAACTCATAATAGTGGCTAGTCATAAGGAGAAGAGTTTGGGTAGCCCAGAAGGAGGATTTTACTTTTTCTTTATATCTTTCAATATTATTTGAATTTTTGATGAATGTATGCTTGAAATCATTGTCAGCAGAGGTTATTTGGACAGTGGGGTTATTGGCCTTAAGGAAAAACAAAAGCAAAAACCCAGTGCTGTGAGAATATTTTTGGTGAAAATAATGCTTCAAATACCTATCCTAATGCTTGGCATCTAGTAGACCCTCAATTCATCTTCATTAATTCTGAAAAACAGTTTAAAAAATCTTCAAGAGGGGTGCCTGGGTGGCTAGTCGGTTAAGCACCTGACTTAAGCTCAGGTCAAGATCTGTTTGTGGGTTCGAGCCCTGTGTTGGGCTCTGTGCTGACAGCTCAGAGCCTGGAGCTGCTTCAGATTCTGTGTCTCCTTCTCTCTCTGCCCCTCCTCTGCTTGTGATCTGTCTCTCTGTCTCAAAAATAAATAAACGTTAAAATTTTTAAATAAAAAAAATAAATAAAACATCTTCAACAATATAACCAGCACTCAATCTAGACAGCAACAATGGACTCCAAGTGTTCCTGGGACTTGTGTATGGACCTACAGGTCTGGGATTGGGACTCTGCTAGTACAATCACTTAAAAAATCGTGAACATCAACTTTAAAAGAGTTATGCTCTGAAGTGATTTTCCTGACTAGTCAATTTTGCTGCTGAGGCCTCTGTCATAGATTAGGTCCTCAGCCAGGTCAGGAGAGCCAGTCAGGCTCTTTAAGGAGGACTGACTGGGTCATGGAGGGGTGTGAAATCAGGTGATGAGAGTACAGAGGATTGGCCCTGGACAGTTGGCATGGGTTACTGAGCAAGTCAAGAGCAATATTTGGGGAAGGTTATTCTGACCCTCTTAATCTTTACTCTGACTGAGCCATGCAGGATAAATTGGTGCTCCTAAATGTTACTCTTATTTTTCTGAAATTTGCAAATCACACATAATCTGAGGATCTTTTACTGTATTTGCTGTATATATTTAGTAGAACCACTGCCCTTTTTTCTTATTATTCCTTTGTATGTTTATTTTTTACTCCCTTGCAGACAATCATTCTAATTTTGCATCTATGTGTTTGTGCAAAAGGTGTATTGCTTTCTATGCATTAAAAATAATTATTCTTGGGGTGCCTGGGTGGCTCAGTGGGTTAGGCATCCAATTTCAGCTCAGGTCACGATCTCGCACTCCGTGAGTTCGAGCCCTGTGTCAGGCTGTGTGCTGACAGCTTGGAGCCTGAAGCCTGCTTCGGATGTTGTATCTCCTTCTCTCTCTGCCCCTCCCCGCTAGCGTGCTCTCTCTCTCTCTCTCTCTCTCTCTCTCTCTCTCTCAAAAATAAACATTAAAAAATTAAAAAAAATTATCCTTGCATACTATATATTGCATTTATATGGTATTTTTGAAATAATAAATTACAGAGATGAATAGATTAATGGTTTCCAGGGAATGGGGGTGAGATGGGAGGTGGTTGGGAAGACACTGGGAAGTTCTTTTGAGATGACTGAATGGGACGGTATCTTGATTGTGGTGGTGGTTACACGAATTTACACATGGAATAAAATTGCATAGAATTACATGCACACACGCACATGAACTCAGGTTAAAAAAACATGTGAGAAGTCATTAAGGTCTGCATATTAGTTAACAGTAATGTACCAATGTCAATTTTCTGGTTTTTGCTATTGCATTGCAGGTATTTAACACATCACCATGGGGAAAGGCTTAGTGAGGGACACATGGAACTCTTTGTACTGTTTTTGCAACTTCCTGTGAGTCTATTACCATTTCAAAATAAAAACTAAAAAGCTACAGAACATACTTTACTAGTAATTAAATAGATGCAAAGGTAAAATAGAATGTCATATATATTGTTTTCAATAGAAAAATTCTTCTTTGGTGCCAGACAATGTTTTAAACACTTTACACGGATTACCTCATTTAAAAAAATTTTTTTTAACATTTATTCATTTTTTGAGAGACAGAGAGAGAGCACAAGCAGGGGAGAGGCAGAGAAAGGGGGAGACACAGAATCCGAAGCAGGCTCCAGGCTCTGCGCTGTCAGCACAGAGCCCAGTGCAGGGCTTGAACCCATGAAACATAAGATCATGACCTGAGCTGAAGTCGGATGCTTAAATACTGAGCCACCCAGGCGCCCCTGGATTACCTCATTTTATTCCCCTAATCTAATAACCTAATAACACTATCAGCAGGTAGCATCATTATTTCCATTGTACAGATGTGGAGACAGAACCACTGAGGGGTTAAGTCACATGTCAGTAAGTGGCCAAGCCAAGATTAAAAGTCAGAGTCTCTTTTCAGTCATTATGCTGTACTACTAATGTCAAAGAAGCAAGATATTGAGGCAGCATTTACAGCAGTTAACAATATTGTAAATAACCAAAAATGTAGGAATGCTGAAATAAATATAGGAAAAAAAAATCATCCTATCTCAATCAACCTGCAACCAGCACTTAGCTATTTATTGATATCAAGCCATATTTACTGACTAGTTTTCAAAGAGGAAGAACATATACCAGAGAAACAGTGAAGTGTCTCACCAAACAAGGAAAAACTAGAGTTAATAGGTTGTGGGGAAGCATGGACTGTAGAGTTTTGATGGGCTTAAAGCAAAGCAGGGCTGTGTGAAAGGATGGACATCAGAATTAGGCTTTGAAGTGTATCCAGGTTCCTGTTTCCTTGGAAACCACAAAGTTAAGATAAAGATGAATGTTGTGTTTAGAAACCTCTTATTGAAGTTTTGTACTTGGGTTGAAAATCAAGGTCTGTGTCAAAGTGATTTAGGTCCTCTTGGCGGGAGGGGGATGTTTCATTCTAGTTGATGTGATTTCAAACTGAAAAGGTTCTGGTAGTCTGTGACTTTTAGAACAGATTTCTCAGTGAATAAGAAAGCAGTAGTCATTCAAAGAAGGGGATCGTGACAATATAGCTGCAGCATGTCCTTGAGACCTATGTTTCCTGCTATTTCTTTGGCTAGCTGTATCTATTATCCCAGCCTGATGAATAGCAGAACACATTTTTACTTTCTCAGTTCTAGTTAATTTCTACTCTCTGAGAATGTATGTAAGTGGGATCGTGTTTTATATCTTATTCTATGTTTTACTTTTTCCCTTCTCTAATCCTATTTTAAAAATTGGCCTTTCCTGCTCATTCATCTCCCACAGAACGCAACCTGTGTCTGTGCTATCCCTGTTGTGATGTGAACATTCAATCTGTTGATTGAACTGCTGCATTAAACTGCATGATGGGCAAAACCACATTTCATCTCCTCACTTGCAGTGACAAACATCCAGGTTTGCTCTAACTCCCCATCACAAAAAGTGCTACAATGAACATTGTTGTACATTTCCCTTATGGACCTAGGTAAGAATATCTTTTAGATAAAAACTCAGGAACAGAACTGCTTATTGGGATCCGTTTATTCTTTTTTTTTTTTTAATTTTTTAATGTGTATTTTTGAGAGAGACAGAGATAGAGACAGTGTGAGCAGGGGCGGCGGAGGGGCAGGAAGAGAGGGAGACACAGAACTACAAGCAGGCTCCAGGTTCTGCACTGTCAGCACAGAGCCGGATGCAGGGTTCGAACTTACGAACTGTGAGATCATGACCCCAGCCAAAGCCTAGCTTAACTGACTGAGCCACCAGGCAAGCCCAGAATCTGTTTATTCTTAACTGAACAAAGAGTACCAAGCTCCCCTCCAGAATGGTTGCCCCAGACTTCCAACACCATGGTATCAGTGCTCCTCTGAGCCTACTTCCAGAGCAACCCTTGGGTCATCCAACTTTATGAGTTTTTCTACACTCGCTGGTGTAAAGTGATATCTCATTATTCTTTTCATTTTTGTTTCTTTGATTATTAATCAGTTCAAGCATCTCTACATGAGTTCGATAGCTTTTGTGTTTGTTCTCTTATATATTGCCTGTTCATATCCTTTGCTCCAACATTGTTTCTAGAATAAAACCTAGCCTCTCCCTAGTTTGGCATGGAGTCCCTGGTACTAAAAGCTCACTTTTTTTTTTTAAGATTTTTTTTTTAAGTAATCTCTACACCTACATGGGGCTCAAACTCACAACCCTGAGATCAAGAGTTGCATGCTCTATTGACTGAGCCAGAGGCACCCCTAAAGCTCACTTCTCATCACTGCCCTTTGCCCATGCTACATGTGGCCCCATAAAAGTTCTTTGTTTTCATTGTCTGTTCTGCCTGGATTACACCACCTTCTCCTAGCCCCCAATCTAAACATGCCTCAAAACCTAAATACTCTTTAGAACCCAGCTCAAAATATCACCACCATATTTGCTCAGCTGGAATGGACCTTTTCCTCTCAGCTCCCACAGAGCTCAACCTACACTTCCTTTAGTCATCTACCATGATAAGACTTCCACTCTAGCTACTGAGGTGGATATTACCTCCCTACAAAGACAGGCATAGGTTTGTGCAAGCATAGAGAGATTCAGAAGACATATTCAGAGAAACATTAAGATTTATTAAACATGAGTAAGATGATTTTTACTTTGTTCTTTGTAGTTTCCTGTAGCCAGTGGTTTTTTCCTAACTATAGATTGTAAACCATTAGTGGGTTATGAAATTGATTTACTTGATAGAGGTCATCTTTTTACTTTTCCCTTTTTTTAAGAAGAAGATAGAGTATATCACAAATAGTATCATTTTGTGAAACTTGTTGCAATTTATATATATATTTTTAATGTTTATTTTATTTTTGAGAGAGAGAAAGAGAGAGAGAGACAGAGTGCGAGCAGGGGAGGGTCAGAGAGAGAGGGAGACACAGAATCTGAAGCAGGCTCCACTGCTCTGAGCTATCAGCACAGAGCCTGAAGCGGGGCTCGAACCCATGAAGCGTGAGATCATGACCTGAGCTGAAGTTGAACGCTTAACCGACTAAGCCACCCAGGTGCCCCTTCAATTTATATTCTTGTGTAAAGGCAATGTAAAATGAATTTCTTACTGTGAGTTGAGGTCGAGAGGTTTGTTCTACTGTGCGGAAGGGTCACAGAACATATTCCCCCAATATATGCTACTTTGGCATATTGATATTTTGAGCTGTAGGCTCAAACAACAATGTAAGGACAGATTTTCTCTGACCCTCCCCTCACTTACCTGCCTCAAGATACAGCCTCCAGAAGGAACTCAGTTGTCATAAGTCCCTTTCCTGGGAGTTTCATCAAGCAGGGAATATTACCCCTTATCAGAGGAGAACTCGACTCCACAGCCAGACAAACTTTGTCACAAACTCTCATATCTCCCGTGTATTCTTCTAAGGCCCATTCATCTTTTAAAAAGGCATTTACTGTCTCCTAAGAGGCCTCCAGTTCCCCTCCTCTTTCACTATTAAGATGGTATTTATGTCTGAATTCTAAGCCACCTTGGGGAGTTAATTATTTTTCCCTGGGTGTCTCCCATGTATACATGAGGTATGCATGTTAATAAACTTCTGTTTACAGGTACCTGGGTGGCTCTGTTGGTTGAGTGTCCAACTTTGGTTCAGGTCACTTTCTCACTGTCTGTGAGTTTCAGCCCCGCACCAGGCTCTGTGCTGACAGCTCAGAGCCTGGAGCCTGCTTCGGATTCTGTGTCTCCCTCTCTCTCTGCCCCTCCCCTGCTCGCATTCTGTCTCTCTCTCTCAAAAATAAAATAAACATTAAAAAAATATATTAAAATAAATAATACATTGGGGCGCCTGGGTGGCGCAGTCGGTTAAGCGTCCGGCTTCAGCCAGGTCACGATCTCGCGGTCCGTGGGTTCGAGCCCCGCGTCAGGCTCTGGGCTGATGGCTCAGAGCCTGGAGCCTGTTTCCGATTCTGTGTCTCCCTCTCTCTCTGCCCCTCCCCCATTCATGCTCTGTCTCTCTCTGTCCCAAAAATAAATAAACGTTAAAAAATAAATAAATAAATAAATAAATAAATAATACATAAACTTCTGTTTGATTTTCTCTTGTTAATCTGTCTTTTATTATGGGAGTCTCAGCTAGGAATGCAGAAGGACAGAGGGAAAATTATTTTCTCTTCTCTATAGTACAAATATATATATATATATATATATATATATATATATATATATTTATTTAATGTTTATTTATTTTTAAGAGAGAGACAGAGTGTGAGTGGGGGAGGGGCAGAGAGAGAGGGAGACACAGAATCGGAAGCAGGCTCCAGGCTCCGAGCTGTCAGCACAGAGCCTGGTGCGGGGCTTGAACCCACGAACTGCAAGATCATGACCTCAGCCACAGTTGGATGCTTAACCGACTGAGCCACCCAGTTACCTCCCCTACAGTACAAATATTGATATTATTTGTATCTATGTGTAATCACTTTCCCTGGAAAGCTTGAACCTAATGCAAAAGAAAAGTAAAACACAAAGCGTAGGCTCAAATTCCATCCTGGTCACTTTTTAGCTGGGTGACCCGTATTCCCAGGGGGCTCATCTTCACCAGAAATTTCCCTATCTGTAAAACAGAAATAAAAAGACCTACTTCCTTTCCAGGGTTATTGTAGAATCAAATGAGAAGACATAAGGGGAAGGCTTTTGTGAGTCACAAAACATCCAGGAACCCAAATATTCTTATTGTCTGGGTCACAGTCTAGAAGAATCTCTAGATGCTACTCCTCTAGATTATATAATGTATCCATTGTTTCCTGTGAGTCTTTCCACATCCTGATTGTGAGGTTCCCAAGGTAAAGATCTAGGACTTGTACTAGTTAGTGTTTATCAGAATGTTAATGAAATGACTAATAATTATTACTTTATTGCCATGTTGAGATTCTGCCCTAAGTACTTTGCATGGACTGTGTTTATCTCATTTCATCCCTATGGTAATCCCATGAGGTATGTACCTTTCTTGTCACTATTTTACAGATATTCAAACTGCAACATCAAGCCCCGGTTGTAGTAGCTCTGTCTTTTCTCTTCCAGTTTTTCCCAGACAAGTGAATCTGGGGAACAGTTTCCTAGTTGTCCAGTTTGGGCCTTCCCCAGGTCACCAGAGGTATCTAGCCAAGGGCCACAGACGTCTCTGTGTATTGCTCTGAAGGCTGGAGTTTTCTAAGTGGAGACACAGCCTCCCCTCTGGCCCCCACACTGTCGGACACAGGGGGTGTGAGTAAAAATGCAAATCTGTTCCTTGTGGTTTATACTCAGGTGTAACTGACAGACAGAAGGGCCTTTTGGAGATGGAAAGTGCAGGGGCACCTAAAAAGAGAAAATTAGGGGAAGTCTGGTTCTGCTTTGAGAAGGCCCTCTAAGAGGCTCTGAGCTCAGAATCTGCAGTGGGTTGAATAGTGTCCTCCCAAAAGTCATGTCCACCTGGAAGCTCAAAATGTGACCGTATTTAGAAATAAGGTCTTTGCAGATGTAATTAAGGATGTTTAGATGAAATTCTCCTGGATGTAGGATGGAATAAGAGAAAGGAGTCGGAAAAGAAGACATCCAGATGGCCAACAGACAAATGAAAAAATGAAATGAAAAATGAAAAACTGTTCAACATCCCTCATCATCAGGGAAATACAAATTAAAACCAGATGTTGGCGAGGATGCAGAGAAGGAGGATCTCTTTTGCACTGCTGGTGGGAATGCAAACTGGTGCAGCCACTCTGGAAAACAGTATGGAGCTTCCTCAAAAAGTTAAAAATAGAATGACCCTATGACCCAGCAATTGCACTGCTTGGTATTTATCCATGGGATACAGGTGTGCTGTTTCGAAGGGACACATGCACCCCCATGTTTATAGCAGCACTATCAACAATAGCCAAAGTATAGAAAGAGCCCAAATGTCCATCGATGGATGAATGGATAGAGATGTGATACACACACACACACACACACACACACACACACACACAATGGAGTATTACTCGGCAATCAAAAAGAATGAAATCTTGCCTGTGCAACTACATGGATGAAACTGGAGGGTATTATGCTAAGAGAAATTAGTCAGAGAAAGACATATATCATATGACTTCACTCATATGAGGGCTTTAAGATACAAAACAGATGAACATAAGGGAAGGGAAGGGAAGCAAAAATAATATAAAAACAGGGAGGGGGACAAAACATAAGAGACTCTTAAATGCAAAGAACAAACTGAGGGTTTCTGGAGGGGTTGTGGGTAGGGGGACGGGCTAAATGGGTAAGGGGCATTAAGGAGGACACTTGTTGGGATGAGCACTATGGGTGTTACACATAGGGGATGAATCACTGGAATCTACTCCTGAAATCATTATTGCACTCTATGCTAACTGACGTAGATGTAAATTTAAAAAATAAATAAATAAAATTAAAAATAAATAAATAAGGAAATAAAAAGAAACAGACATGGGACTCAGGAAAAAAAAAGAGAGAGAGAGAGAGAGAGAGAGAGAGAGAGAAAGGAGCGGGAAAGACACAGGGGAGAAGGCCATATGAAGACACAGGCAGAGATTGGAGATTTTGCTGCCAGAAGCCAAGGAAAGCCAGGAGCCACTTGAAGTTGAAAAAGGTGAGGAAGCCCCGCCCCCCCCCCCCCCCCCCCCCCCCCCCCCCCGCTCCGCCGGGGAAGCTTTGGAGAAAGCCTGGCCCTGCTGATACTTCGGTACTTTGGATGGACCACTCGTCTCCAGAAATGTGAGAATATGAATTCCTGTTGCTTCAAGCTACCAAGTTTGTGGGAATCTTGGCAGCCCTAGGACCCTAACAGGTTCTAGCAGCAGTTTGGGTGTGAGCTTTCCTCAAGAGCAAGAAGAGCTTGGCCACTGCTACAAGCCCACGGTGAAGGTGAAGCGAGTCTGGGTTCTTCCTGCCCCGCATGGCCTTGGGGAGCCCTACAGAGGCCCAGGTCTGGGAGAGGCCAAGCAGTGTCTGGGAGCGCTCAGCGCTGCTCATGAAGACGGAAGCCTTGAGGAACTCCGGGCCAAGCAGGTCAGGGAGGCTGGTCAGGCTCGTGGAGGAGCCAACCTGTTCACTGTGGACCACCAGGTCTCCCAGACCCCTTTTTCCTCCTCAGCCACATCTTCCTCCACCCCACCCCCACTCCTTTCTGCAAGTACACTTCCTACTCTGCTCCTGATGACACTCAGATCCCCACCCCCCTTCACCAAGTTAAAAGAAACTGGCGTCTTTGATGAATGAAAAGGACTGTGTGTATCCTTTTCCTGCTTTAACAAACGACCCCAAATTTATTCTTTTATAGTCTCCAGGTCAAAATCCCAAAATGAGTCTTAAGGGGCTAAAATCAGTGTCAGAAGGACTGATTCCTTCTGGAGGCTCTAGAGAGGGAATCCATTCCTGTCTCTTTCAGCTTCTAGAGGCTGCTAGCCTCTCTTGGCCCCTGGCCTCAGCACTGTCATTACTTTGCCTTCTCCCCATTAGACCTCTTGCCTCTTTCTAATAAGGCCAGTTGTGATGATATTTAGGGCCCACCCAGATAATCCAGGATAAATTTTGCCTCAGGGTCCTGAATTTAATCACAGCTGCAAAGTCCCTTTGCTATATAAAGTAACATATTCACAGGTTGCAGGGATCATCATGTGGACATCTTGGTGGGGGGGGGGGGCTGTCCAATTTACCACAAATGTGCCTCCCTCCCTAAAGAATCACCCTTGAAGCACTGATTCCATTGAGGGGATCGGTGGTGGTGAACTCTGCCTTCAGCTAAGGTCACAGAAACAGGCTAGTGGTGGCTTTAGCCATTTGTGGACGAGGGTTACAACCTGTAGGAAGTTCCTTCCAGGGTACAGGCTAGGCCTGCTCCTGACCTGCAAATTCCTGAGAGTTCCCTGAGAGGCGGGTGGGTTGTGGGTGGGATGAGAGTGTGGGTACTGGGTGGTGTGTCCTTTCGAGTTAAAGATTCAGAGGCCAAGGTTTTTAGGTCCTTCATGAGGCATTCCCTGACCGTCTAGGCAGTCAGGATGCTGACTTACAGAAATGAATAAGACAAAATGCCCATCCCGAAGGAACTCAGAATCTGATGGGGAAACTGGAAGGATAAACAATACCGGAGGAACTGCTAAAATAGAGGAGAGCATATGCTTGTTAGAACCTGAGGAAAGTGCTGTTGGTCTGAGGAGGAGGAGCAGGGGTGGTGGGGTGGGGGGCACATGAGGGGAGCATCACAGGGCTGAATTTTACAGACTAAACAGTAAGCCTGCAAAGTGGGGGACATACGTGGACGGAAGGAAGGGTTATGCCCAGTCATGGGAGTAGCTGTGAATTGCAGACATTGGGTAGGGCGAGAACAAACTTGTGTAAACAGGGGAATGGCTAATGAGCATCTAATTAAAAGCCAGGGAAGGTTTGCAATTTGGGAATTGTAAGGGTATTTACCTTCATAATTTTGTTTCAACTTTTCTAAATAGCTACTGATAGTCTTACATATTTTCCCTATTGTTCATTTTGGATCAGACGTGGGCTTGTCACTTCATGGGAATTGTTTTCTTTAAACGTCTCCAGACACCACCACTGGGCAGGTACTGTTATCCCCATTTTACAGATGAGGAACTGAGGCCTGGTGAGATGAAGCATCTTGCCAAAGCCTCATAGGTAATAAGAGGCAGAGCCAGGACTCCAACTCGAGTCTGTGGCCTTGCACTTAGCCTCTGCTTCTCTGTACTGATCATGACACATGCGCACGTGTTTCATTGCTGAAGGTAACAGGGTGGAGGAGATGGAGACTGTAAAGCTCAACTTTGGCACAGGGTAGACGTTTTTCTCCACTTGATAGTGGTGGTGACAGGTGGACTGTGGGTAAGCAGGTATCAAAGGGTCCATTGAAGCAGCAAGGCCCTCAACCCTGTACATCATGAACCTCCCGTCACGTCCCCGCTCAGCTGCCAGGATGTCCTCTTCACTTGATGTTTTCTGTTTGGAATTTGAACTTTGGAGTCCTAGCATTTCAGGCGGAATCCTGGGTCATGGCACTCACTAGCTGTGGGAGCTTAGGCAAGATACTTTAAGCTTCCTAGCCTGTAAAAACGATGAGAAAACACCTACCTGCCTTGCAGGGTTGTTGATGATTAAAAGAGAGATGCAGTAGAAAGCATAGTTAGAAGTGACTGAGCCACGGGGCACCTGGGTGGTTCAGTCGGTTAAGTGTCTGACTTCAGCTCAGGTCATGATATCGTGGTTCCTGGGTTCGGACCCCGTGTCAGGCTCTGTGCTGACAGCTCAGAACCAGAAGCCTGTTTCATATTCTGTGTCTTCATTTCTCTCTCTCACAAGAGGGGATTCTGTGTCTCTCTTTCCCCGCTCAGGCTCCCTCTCTCAAAAATAAAATAAACATAAAAAAAAGTGACTGAGCTTGATGAACATGAGTGGTTATCATCATTTCTGAATGGTGTGCATAATACAGTGCTGTTGCTACCACCTATGCCTCCTTGGGACATATGCTGTCCTGGTGGTCCTCATCTGTCTCCAGCTATCCTCTGTCTCCTGACGTTCCCTTCTTCTACCAGCCCCCTCACTGCTCCTTCTTGCCCAGGGTGCTGCCTCAGCCCTCTTCTCTTCTCCTGGACTTCTGGCTACATCTCATCCAATTCCCTGCCTTCTGTTAGCCATTATTCCCTTATCCTTCCGCTAAGGGCTTCCCCCCAAAGTATTTCCAGGTGAGCCCCTTTACTGAATAGATTAATATTCAGAATTCCTGGTGAATGCGTCCTTCTAGATGGTTAACAGGATTCTCAACATCAATGTCAGAAGGGCCTTTAAGCATCTTCTTGGTTCCAAAAGCAGTTTGCTCTCCCTGAATTCTTCACCTTAGTGAAATCTTCTATCATCTCCTAGTTCCTTGGGTCAAGGAGAATCTCCTTTTTCTCTTGCATTCTCCAAATGCCTAAATCACCACATCTTACCAACTTTACCCCCTACAATTCCCTCAAATCCATCACTTCATCTCTGTCCACTCCTAGTTGCTGCTATAGCTGAGGCCACCATCAGCTCTGATTAAAGGACCCAAAGTCCAATGAACAATACCAGCTCCTTGGCTGACAGATTTTCCAACCAGGTTGGACATGAGAAGACTTTTGAAGAGAACATGAATTGCTTTTTGCCTGACTTTTTTTTTTCTTTCTGACTGATCTGAAAGTGGGAAATTACTTAAGTACCTAAAACAATTAGATTTTGATGCTGACTTAAAAATTTTTGGTACTAGTTTTTGGTACTAATTTTCACCCTAGTTTCTCAAACCCACAAAGACATTCCAAAGTTTCCTATTAGGCCTAGGAAGTTTGGATTTCACAGGATAGTGGCAGGGATGTCAACTTTGTCCTATTGCCAAACAGGTGTCCAAGTTGTCACTAGAATGCCTGTGGCAATTTGCGAAGCCCTTGAAGGCACTGGGAAATTCCTCATAGTCCTCCCAGAATATGTTCACAGTGAGAATCAGATTCTGTTGCCCTAGCCCCTTGAGGCAAATCACCAATATGGCAGCTAATAGGTAAGGCAGCAGTGTCCTGCCAAGGCCTGACCCTCTGCTGGGTGAGAAAGACTGGGTCAATAGGCTCCAAATCTTCAGAAAGTGAGTGTGCATTCACCTGCTTCCACTGCCTGTGGTTTGCTGGCCCTATGTGAAGACAGGGGGCTCAGTCAGGCTGAATAGGGAACACTTCCTGTCAAGACCCAGACCTGCTGTTGTGTAGGAGAGCTGAAAGACAGATTTTTAAAAAAATCTTTTGTACACTCTGAGGAATACAGTTTTAATGATCTATACACAATGCATGAAAAGTGCCCTTATGAAAAAGTGCCCTTTTTCCCTGTACAAGGAGCGTCCTCCAAGTACCCTCACATTTGCCCCAGCGGACTATTTGGGGTAATCAGAAGAGACCCCACCTCCTTCTGGGTGTCTCTTCCCTTACCCCTAGGCCTAGAATTTTGTTCCCCATCCTCAACCAGGCTAGTTCCTGCTCTTGAGCTTCCCTGAGATGCTCAATAAATAAAAATTCATTTGTTTTATTCAACAAAGAAATGAATATTTATTTGCCACTCTTACAAAATCTCATTTTTGACTGGACTCAGACGAGAGGTAGAACCTCTTAGAGAAGACAGCCTCTGTCTCTTGGCAGTCCGTTCCTATGGCCTCCTTCATTCTCTTGGCCAAAAGGTTAGCATTTTCTGCAGGCTCTTCCTTATTTGTCTTCATGCACTGCTTGTCCAAAGCAGTACCCCGACGTCTGTGTTGGAGGACACATGGAGTGAGAAGACGCCCAATCTTGGCCGCTCAGGTATGAGGTTTCCTACTTTGTTTAGGGACTTTCTCACAACATCCTGGCGGACATCATCTTCCTTAGAGAGAGAGATTGAAAACTTTGTGGATTCTGCTAGGTCTTTGGGGCCCCCAGGCGACAAGGCACAGTAGGATCAGTGAGTCCAGGAGTATTCTTCTCCCCGTTTTTTACAATGACCAAGTTGAGAACACTGAGATTGACATCCACAATGCAAGCCTGAACAGATCTGCGCTTTCTTCTCCCAGAGTCCTTCTGGGTCGGTGGCAGGAAGGCCCTGTACTTGGCAGCAGGCAGACACAGCCATGGGTCAAGACACCCTGCTTCATGGGGAAGCCTTGTTTGTCATTGCCACCACTGATTTGGAACACGTAACCCTTACACTCTTCACCTAGAGCATCAGCAGCAACTTCTGTGACTGTTCGCTTCTCATAAAAGGTACGAAGTTCACGTTCGTCGTCCACTTCAATGAGTTTCTGGCAGCCAGTAGCCGGGAAAGAGTTGTTCAGCTAAGAATGATAAAAGGGGTGGGGTGGGGAGGGAAAAGTCTTAAGAAAACTGCAAAACCACCTACAAAGGTAATTCCATTGCAAAAAGCCTTTTATGGAACCCTCAGAAAATAAGCAGAGATCCTGAAATATCGGTTTTACTAGCTAAACGTGTGTACACAGTAACGCACAAGCACTGCACTAAAAATCAAGCTAATTTTTCCTCCAGCATCGCGGAATGACCCCAGAGCAAAGAGCCCTCCACTGCTCTATAGCCTATCAGAGCAGGAAGCCCAGTTAGGGGCCGCCAACTAGGCAGCAAGGCCATATCTCTGAAAGGCAGATTAGTGATGCAGACGAGGTCCATCCTCTGAGGGGCTCACCTTTGACAGGAAACCAGTTAAGACCACCCAGGGAAGGCCACCACTGTCCCGCACCAGTGAGGGGCCAGGTCCTAACTCCCCCGTGCTCTTCCTCCTCTGCTTTCCTATTTTCCTTCCACACCCTGCAATCGTGGATTTGGGGAGCGAGCGCTCCACTTGTGGTGGTGGGAGGAGCACACGTGGGTAGAAACGCGAGGAGAGGGGTGAAGGCAGATCATAGCCATTCCCACTAAGCCAGGAATCCCTGAACTGCCTTAGCCACGGCAGATGCCCGCAGGCTGTTCTCAAATCTCAGGGCCACGGGCAGGTCGTGGGCATCTTTGGTATTTTAGGTTGGTTGAAGCTGATGTAGTATCAGTTTGAGGCATGGGATCCTGAGGAGGAAGGGCTCCGGCATGGAAATCAGGGGTCTGCTGAGCCACTAAGGGCTCTGCCACTCTGGAACGTAATTCTCCCTTTGAAGACTTCAGGCTGCACTTTTGGAAACAAATTTCAACGGACAAGAGATGCGGGCTGCAAAGGGGTCATCCCTGCAGAGCTCCAAGTCACTGCTACTTCTGCTTATAACTAAGTCACAGGGGATCCCATCACGTACTGTTGGTCTGAGCAGGGAATGAGGCCCCGGGCAGAGACCATGGGGCCTGTATTGATTTCCTAGGGCTGCCCTCACAAGATACCAGACTGCCTGGCTTAAACAACAGAAATTTACCGACTCCCAGCTCTAGAGGCTAGAAGTCCAAGATCAAGGGGGCACCTGGGTGGCTCAGTTGGTTAAGTGCCAGACTTTGGCTCGGGTCATAATCTCACCGTTTGTGGGTTGGAGACCCGCGTTGGACTCTGCGCTGTATGGAGCCTGCTAGGGATTCTCTCTCTGTACCCCCGCCCCTGGTGCTCTCTCTCTCTCTCTCAAAATAAATAAATAAAAACTTACAAAAAAAACTTTTTTTTTGTTAAGAAGTCCAAGATCAAGATGTCATCAGGTTTGGTTTCCTCTGAGGCCTCTCCTTAGCCTGCAGGTGGCTGCCTTCTCACTGTGTCCTCTTATGGTCGTCCCTCTGTGCTGACTGTGTCCTGATCTCCTCTTATAAAAAAGACACTACTCATATAGGATGAGAGCACATCCTAATGACATTTTAACTTAAATGCCTCTTCAAAGGCCCTATCTCCAAATACAGTCACCCTCTGAGGTACTAGGAGTTAGAGCTTCAACACAGGAATTGCGGGGGGTGGGGGGGGGGGTGGGGAGGAGAGACACAATTCAGCCGGTCACAGGGCCTATTCTGAAAATCTCTGAGTCTGGGGCTGAAAACTGGGGACCCTCTGGCAGGAGCAGAAAAAGTTTTCTTCCTTCCTTCCTCTCTCTCTTTCTTTCCTCCCCACACTCCTTGCAAAGGGCAAAGGTTTTCAAAAGTTATCTCTGCCTGTTTCTGTTCCCCTCAGTGAATTTTCACCAATCTCTGTGTGAACGAAACCACCAACTCTGGTCTCTTCCGGGTGTACATAAACGACGATCAAGGATAAGAGGTGTCATCTGAGACGCACACAGCCGCTGGTGTTGGAGTTCTTGCTCGTGTAATGCCAGCTTCCCGAGGTCCTGCCCCACTCTTCTAGGTAAACAGACTCATTTCTAGGACCCCGAGAGGCGTGAAGACTTCCATTTCATCTGGTGTAATAAGAGTGGCCCCTCGGAGAGAAACTCAAGCCTCCGCCCGCACAGATGCTGGGGCAGACAGACGTGGGCAAGGAGGGGAAGGGAGCAGGGCGTGCTCTGCCTTCCCTTGGTTCCAGCCGCCCGAGAGCTTGAACTACTGAGCGCCCCCGCGCTGGATAACTCAAGTACCTGCACAAAACTCCTCAAATGTCTCTGCATGTGGGGTTGTCCTCCTGGAAGAATCGCGAGCCTCCTGCTGTGGACGTGAGCAGGGAAGGATACCGACCAGGCGGAGCTCCCGGGGAGTGGTGTCGTGTTGAGGAGGCCTTTGAATCCCGGTCCATCTTCCCACCGCCGTTGTTTTAGCGAAACCCATAGGACTGTCAGAGCTGAATGCTGGGCCACACAAGCCAGACCCTCTTTGTCCTGTGTGTTCCTGCCCGGAGCTGCCCAATCCTACCTTCTTCCTTAAGGTTCCTTGGCATTCAAAACAAAGGGCGGGGCGGGGCGGGGCGGGGCGGGGCGGGGGGAGAAAGGCGGGGTGAGAAAGTGCAGAGCGCGAGACCTCTGGCAACGTCGCAGCGGCGAGCAAGGGAGTTTTGACAAAGTGGGTGAAGGGGATGAATGGCACCCGCTAAGTGTCCCGCTGCCCGGGGCAACCTGGGCGTTACCGACACCCGACGTGCAGGCAGGGTTTGGGAATCCCGACAACGACCTAGCAGAAACCTGGCGGTACCAAGGTGGCGGGTGGCGGATTTGCGCCCTCCCACCAGCCGGAGCGCCGCGCCTCTGGGGGCCACTTCCGGCGGGGGTGTGGAGGCCGCGGGAGCACGGCTCCCGTGGGGGAAGAAGCCGGGCCAGCCGAGTCCGGACCGCTCCCTAGGGACTCTTCGTCGTCTCGGCCCGTCCTGGAGCCCAAGGCCCCTCGTCTCCTGTCCCGACAGCTTACAACCCGGGGTCACCGTGGGGTACGTAAGGACACCCCAGGAAGAGAGCACGCATGCCCGCCCCACAGAAGCCGAAGTGGGGGTCCTGGCCGCACCCGTAAAGGGAGCCAACAAACGGGACGGGACGCCCCTGGACTCGGCGCGTGGCCCCGCGAGCTACCTACCGGGAGACCCTCAGCTTTACCCGGTTCTGGTGCCTCATCCGCGCGGTGGGGGGGGGGGGGGGGGGTGTCTGCTTTGTACAGGGGAGGTGGTAGAGTAGGAGAGCGTCGGCCGGGAGAGAGCGAAGACGAGTGGCACAGCTTCTTTCAGGTGCCGTCGTGGGTGGCTCTGAAAAGAGCCTTTGGATGGGATGGAACCTCGAGCCGAGCGCGCACTTTAAGCCCGCTCCCCGCGGATGCGGCGAGCCAGCTGGATGTCCTTGGGCATGATAGTGACGCGCTTGGCGTGGATAGCGCACAGGTTCGTGTCCTCGAACAGCCCCACCAGGTAGGCCTCGCTCGCCTCCTGCAGCGCCATCACGGCCGAGCTCTGGAAGCGCAGGTCCGTCTTGAAGTCCTGCGCGATCTCGCGCACCAGCCGCTGGAACGGCAGCTTGCGGATCAGCAGCTCGGTGGACTTCTGGTAGCGCCGGATCTCCCGCAGGGCCACGGTGCCCGGCCGGTAGCGGTGCGGCTTCTTCACGCCGCCCGTGGCGGGCGCGCTCTTGCGGGCCGCCTTGGTGGCCAGCTGCTTCCGCGGGGCCTTGCCGCCGGTCGACTTGCGGGCGGTCTGCTTTGTACGGGCCATAGCGAACCAAAACACCAACTCACCAGCGCAGCGGCAGCGAGAGTAACGGGGCCTCGGCCCGCCGCCGCACTCTTTATAGGCACCGTCTTCTTCCGATCGGGCGGGGCGATAATTGAAAGTCCCGCGCTGGCTGTCCATTGGCTGTGACGTCACCCGTCCCGGCATCACTCATTGGCCTGGGCACAATCCTCCCTACCCCGCCCACTCGCCTCGCTTTCTACTTTCCAGTTCGCCAAGTCTTTCTCCTACCTTGTTTTTCCTTTCTTTTCGGCGGGCGGGGAGGGAGGGGGGGGGGGCTCATTTTTGAGCTCAACTCTGTCCGAATCTTCCTCCCTGACCCTTTTACCCCTTTGCCGCGCAGTACCCTCTTCCTTCCCTCGCGGGCTCCCCAACTCCACCTCACTCTTCCGTTTGCTCCCCGCCCCCCAAAGCGCCTTGTCCCCTTCTAAGAGCCTCCTGGTTGGTGTGATGGATCTTTTCCCGCCTTGTCGGTACTTTTCGGATGGGAAAGTTGTCGGTCTCACCCCACCCCCTCGCCTCCCGAGCGCAAGATCCCGCCTCCGGGAACCCAAGCGGGGACCTGTCCCTCCGCTGCGAAGGCGGCCCCCTCACTTTTACTTGAGACAGCCGGCTCAGCTAAGCCAAGGTCAGGGCCGCCACACTCCCGCAAACTGCCAGCTCCCCTGCCGACTGGGGGTGCACGTGTGTGTTGGGCAAAGGCCTCGCGAGCCCGGGAGTCGCGTACTTGGCACCCACTCCCGAGGGAGGAGCCCGGGGGCCACCCAACAGTACTACTCCTAGCGCAGCCGACCGTGGCTGCGCCCAACGGGCTCTGGCTCCTCTCCCTGCCTTCAAGTCCTAACTAAGATCTACGAGATGGTTGAGGCGCAAGATTTGAGAGGCCAGGAGCGGCTCGGCGACTACTGGTCAATAGTGGAACGGAGAAGAATCGCTACTGTGAACAACTCTTTATTTGAAAGGGTGGGTGGCTCTTAAAAGAGCCTTTGATTTCACAGGTACCCCTTTGCCACCAAGGGCTGGCTGAGCTTCCGGACGCCGGCCTCACTTGCCCTTTGCCTTGTGGTGGCTCTCCGTCTTCTTGGGGAGCAACACGGCCTGGATGTTGGGCAGCACGCCGCCCTGGGCGATGGTGACTTTGCCCAACAGCTTGTTCAATTCCTCGTCGTTGCGGATGGCCAGCTGCAGGTGGCGGGGGATGATGCGCGTCTTCTTGTTGTCGCGGGCCGCGTTCCCCGCCAGCTCCAGGATTTCCGCCGTCAGATACTCCAGCACCGCCGCCATGTAGACCGGCGCGCCGGCCCCCACCCGCTCGGCGTAGTTGCCCTTGCGCAGCAGGCGGTGCACTCGGCCCACCGGGAACTGCAGGCCGGCGCGGGACGAGCGCGACTTGGCCTTGGCGCGAGCCTTGCCTCCTTGTTTGCCACGGCCAGACATGACGGCAACGCTCACCGCGACCACCTCCTGCTTGACGACCGAGAATAGTCGCCGCAAACGCCGCCGCTTCAGCCTTTTATAGGCAGAACCCGGATTGTCTACGGGGCACTTTGATTGGCTAAGGCAGATCTTTGTTCTGACGACCAATAGGCCGGCTCGGCCAGAATCCGCTCATTTACATAATCTCGTCCCCCTCGCAGGAGCGCGGCCGAAAACTCGCGAATCACGACGCAGCGTAACCAGAACCTTAATTTGCGTGGGGCCTCTTTAAGTACCGAGTCGCTTCCGCTAGCCTCTGCCCTACGGTGGGGGTTTGCGTTCCCGGTGGTCGGTGTCCGTGCCTTGTGCTCGCCGCTATGCCCGAGCCGGCAAAGTCCGCCCCCGCGGCCAAGAAGGGCTCGAAGAAGGCGGTCACCAAAGCCCAGAAGAAGGACGGCAAGAAGCGCAAGCGCAGCCGCAAGGAGAGTTATTCCATCTACGTGTACAAGGTGCTCAAGCAGGTGCACCCCGACACCGGCATCTCGTCCAAGGCCATGGGCATCATGAACTCGTTCGTCAACGACATCTTCGAGCGCATCGCCGGCGAGGCCTCCCGCCTGGCGCATTACAACAAGCGCTCGACCATCACCTCCCGGGAGATCCAGACGGCCGTGCGCCTGCTGCTGCCCGGCGAGCTGGCCAAGCACGCCGTGTCCGAGGGCACCAAGGCCGTCACCAAGTACACCAGCTCCAAGTGAGTCCCTGCCGGGACTCGGCGCTCGCACGGGTCGCCGGCCGCTTGACTCCAAAGGCTCTTTTCAGAGCCACCCACCTTCTCGGGGAAAGAAGCGGGTTTTCCCTATATCAAAATGTTATTTTTCCATGCTATTTATTCTTTTTAATACCAGCCTTTTCCTTTGGATGACAAGAAAGGACTCTAAGATTGGACCTGATTCTTCTAACATTGTGGAGAGCTAGAGTACATGTATTTGTTCTCAAAAGTAACTCAGTTTTAACGGTGAAGCGGTCAGCAATGCATGGCAGTCAACGTGTAAATATACTCGTGATTATAGAAATTAGTGCTAAGGAGTGTTTGCTGTAAGGTAATTAGCTTGAATCTGTTTATTGTAATTGCATTTTTCTTTGGAAAATTAATGTGTTTGTAAACATGGAAAGCAGTACTTCTGAAACCACGCCCAGCACCCATAAATAAATTTTTCTCGGTACCTCGATATCTTGATTCTGTGGTTGAAGTAATTTCTAGTTTACACACTTTGCCCCAATTCGGTGTTTCTTTCAGGTACACTGAATCGGTAGGTATTCACCGCTCAAATTGGAGACGTTAAACTGTCAGAATAAGATAATGCAAAAGCCACTCATTTATAATAAACCCTTCTTGCTCAGGTTGATAACCTACAGTCTCCATAATTGTAGTTTTGCTGTTTTCCAACCTGGATAAGGGAGGAGGAAAGAGGGTTTATAAATCCAGAATCTGGGCCTGTTAATCATAAAATGTCCAGAAACATTGTTAAAACTACTTAGGTCTTAAAAATATCGTGTGCGCTTAGGGGCACCTGGGTGGCTCAGTCGGTTAAGCGTCTGACTGCCGCTCAGGTCATGATCTCCTGATTTGTGAGCCGGGGTTCAACCTTGGGCTCTGTTCTGACCACTCAGCCTGGAGCCTGCTTCATATTCTGTGTCTCCCCCTCTCTCTGCTCCTCCCATGCTCATGCTCTGTCTCTCAATAATAAATAAATGTTAAAAAATAAATTAAAAAATACCGTTTGCTTAGAGCAGTTCATTTTCTTTTTATCTGAAAACAGGGGCACTAAATATTAGAGAATAAAAAGGTCTTCTCCATTTCTGAGTTAGATGTTTAAAAGCAGTGTTTCCTAAAACAGTTCAAAGGCCATTAGAGCCTGAATCAATCAGTGGGTTTATCCCTTAACCCTCACATACTTCCACTGAACCCAAATCACTGGGGCACTATGATTGGTGGGGTGAGAACCTCTGGGACACACCAGGTGATTCATGTTTCATAACTGACATATTGGCTATGTAGTTGCCAAGTTATTTGGTAACAATCTGTTTGCAGTTTTCAGTTACCATCCAGACATTTCCTTTTTCCTAAATTGTCTTTTCCCAGAATTATTCATAATATTACATACAAAACTAGCTTCATTTTTTCTCTCATTAATCCAGGGCACCAAATATAGCTAAGACTTTGCCTTTCTACTTTTATTAAGGTTTGGAAACACATTTTAAAGAGGTCAAATGAGAACAAAAAATAAAGTACTAAAAGGCACAAAAATGAAACTTTCTGAAAAAAAATTAAGCACACTGCAAGTGTCCTAGCTCATCCCCTTGCTTATATACTTTTTTTATGTACCTACATAAAATCTCAGATATTATTGGCAGACCGTCCTATCTGCCCTGCCCAATTAAAAAACGGTAACTTATTTCCTAGTATTGTGCTAAAGCCATCCCTTCTTTCCAATGCTTAGGTCTCAGGAAACATTTCCCTACTTTTGCACATGTCTTGCTTGGATCTACTAAGAGATTAGAAAGAAGGCCAAAGCTTGAAAAGTTCAGGTAAATTATGGAGTTGGGGAAGAGAAAAGAAAATAGGGGAAGGTTTGCATTTACAGGGTAGGAATATAATGAAAACATATTAAGAGGCACACAGGATGTTGGGCAAATACTGTAATTATATGTGGGGGAGGGAGTGGTCACCTTTGGTTCTGAAGATTCTCCAGATATGGGTAGGAAAGCAGAAAACAGCAAATTCTTAAAAGTGGAGGTGACTCATTATAACTGTATTACTTATCAATAGTTCCCTTTAGCACCAAAATTTACACTTACAGGTGTGAAAGCAAAACAAATATCCTGTTCAGGCTCCACTAGGAGTATTTTTGCACACAATTTCCTGCAATAAGGGAGAGGGGGAAAAAAAAACACATTTTCCACCCTCAGATAAATAAAACATGCTGGGGGTGCAGCAGTAAACAGAGAAGGAAAAGTCGCTATCCACATAAAGCTATATTTTAGTTAATGGATGCTGGAAACAAAAAAATGAAAGAAATGCATAATTATATAATATTCAGGGGAATGTATGTGTTATGAAGTACCACAGAATATGGAAAGGAGTGTGGACAATAGGTCTGATCTGTTAATATTTGAGCAGAGGCCTGAAGAAAGTAAGATAGCCATAGGCTATCTTAGAGAAGAGTATTCTAAGAACTGTGTATTCTAAAATCCAGTGCAAAGCCCCTGAGGCAGATACAAGTTTAGAGAGTTTAAGGAATAAGCAATAAGCAATAGTGTGGCTGAAGCACAGTCCACAAAGGAAATATCTGCAAGGAGAAAAGATCACAGAGGTAGTTGACAGATCATGGGGGCTTCATAGGCCATGGCAAAGATTTTGTCATAAAGGAGTTGGAGTGCCTTTGGAGAGTTTGATCAGAGTAATGACATTATTTGATGTTTTTTTTTTTAAAGCTCATCCAGGATGCTATGTTAAAAATAGACTATAAGAGAACAAGAGTAGAAGCAGGGAGAATTTCAAAGAGGCTACAGTAGTAGTTCAGGAGAGAGAGAGGTGGTAACAGTGGAGATCTGAGAAGTAGTTAAGATATATTTTGGTACATTTTGAATATATTTGATAATATATTCAAATGTATTTGATAATCTTGGACATATTTTTAAATTGATGAGCTGAATGTTATGACAGGAGAAGAATAAAAGATTAATTGCAGGTTTTTGGCGAGAACACTTGGAAAGAGCTGCTATTTACTGACATGAGAGACGAGAGATTTGGAGGGAGAAATCCAAGAGTACTGTTTTGGACAAAAATTGTGAGACTCCCGGTAGCTATCCAAGTGGAAATATCGAAAAGGAAATACTAAATTCCCAAACAGGAATATGATATATGAGAATCTGGAGTTCAGGGAAGAGAAAGGGGTTAGGTGTATAAAGTCTGGCTCTTGCTCTGTTGTAGATGATCTACCCTTTCTTTTTGAAAGCACTTAGAATCACTATAACACATCAAGATACATTTTCTCCCTGAAAGTTGCTTAGCTGTGGTCTCAGGATGTGACTAAATTCCCCTATCCAACTCCACTTTCAACCTCAGATTTTAGAAGACAGAATAACCAAATGTCTAAGCCCACATCATTTGAGCATCCTTGGACTGGTGCTATCACTTAAGTCACCATTACCACTAATGACTATAGCAAGTATGATAAACAGGTAACAAAGTTCTGGTTAGTATATGATCACCGTCAAACATTCATAAGCCTTTTGATGAGGTGAAAAATCTTACACATTCATGATGAACTTATATCAGGGTGCGCCTGGGTGGCTTAGTCGGTTAAGTGTCCGACTTCAGCTCAGGTCATGATCTTGCGGACTGTGGGTTCGAGCCCCGTGCCAGGCTCTGTGCAGACAGCTCAGAGCCTGGAGCCTGCTTTGGATTATGTGTCTCCCTCTCTCTGCCTCTCCCCTGCTCACACCTCTCTCTCTCTTTCAAAAGTAAATAAACATTTAAAAAAATTTTTTTAAAGAAATTGTATCAGTTAACAGATTTACTGCACAAACAAAATGGGATGTCTATGAAAGCTGTTTCTGTAGTATTTAAAGTCTTTAATTGTAACTTTTAAAAAATTTCTGAAGGAGGGGGGAATTCAAACCTATAGAAAAGTTTGTGGATGTTCAACCATTTCTTCATCTAGATTCACCAATTGTTACTATTTGCTGCATTTGCTTTATCACCTTTTTTTTAAGATTTTATTTATTTATTTATTTTTAATTTTTTTTTTTAACCTTTATTTATTTTTTGGGACAGAGAGAGACAGAGCATGAACGGGGGAGGGGCAGAGAGAGAGGAAGACACAGAATCGGAAGCAGGCTCCAGGCTCCGAGCCATCGGCCCAGAGCCCGACGCGGGGCTCGAACTCACAGACCGCGAGATCGTGACCTGAGCCGAAGTCGGACGCCCAACCGACTGAGCCACCCAGGCGCCCCTAAGATTTTATTTTTAATTAATCTCTACACCCAACATGGGTCTCAAACTTACAACCCTGAGATCAAGGGTCGCATGTTCTATGGACTGAGCCAGCCAGGTGCCCTGCTTCATCACTTTTCATGCACACATGTTTTCTAAACAATTTGAAAGTAAATTGTAAGCATCTTGACACTTCTCCTTAAACACGTCAGCATGTCTCCCTTAAAAATAAAGACATTCTCCTATATAATTACATACCATTATTACATACAACACATTTAATAATGACTTAATATTAAATAATACACAATCCATATTCAAATTTCTCCAATTGTCAAAAAATATCCTATAATATAGTTGTTGTATTAACTTCCTATGGCTTAATTAGAAAGTCTTTGCAGATGTAACAACTTGCAATTGACCCTTGAACAACAAGGATCTTGGGACACTGACCCCTGAGCATGTAAAAATCTGCAAATGAATTTTGATTTCCCCCAAGCCTACTGTTGGCTGGAAGGAATCCTCTCCAATAACATTAGTCATTAACACATATTTTGTATGCTATATGTATTATATACTATTGTCTTATAATAAAGTAGGCTAAAGAAAAAATGTCAAGAAAATCATAAGGAAGAGAAAATATATTTTGAGCCCTGTGCTGTATTTATCGAAAAATAGTGTACAAATGGAACCGTACAGTTCAAGTGTGTTGTTTAAGGTCACCTAAGTGTATTAAAAACTTTGTGGCTTAAAACACACACATGTATGCTCTTACATTTCTGGAGGTCAGAAGTACAAAATCAGTTTCACCAAGTGGAAACCAAGACTGCTCTCTCCAAAAGCTCTAGGGAGAGAATCCATTTCCAAACATTTTTGAAAAGCTTCTAGAGGGGGCTTTTTTTGTTCCTGGTCCCTTCTTTCCTCTTCAAAGCCAGCATCACATCATCTTCAAATCTCTCTCTGCTTTTATCACCTTCTTTCCCTTCTTGGCTTTCTGCTTTACTCTGATAAGGACCCTGGTGATTACATTTGGGGTTCCCGCAAAGAATTGAGGATATTTTCCTATTTCCAAATCATATCAGTAAAATCCCCTTTGCCATGTAATATTCACAGATTCTAGGGATTTAGATGTGCACATATTTGGGGGCCATATTCAGCTTACCACAGCTGTTGACTGCTGTTATGGGTTGAATTGTGTCCCCTGAAAAGATGTTGAAATATGACTCCACAGTGCCTTAGAAAGTGGCCTTATTTGGAAATAGGGTCTTTGCAGAGATGTACAGGCATGTCTCTGAGATCCTGTGGGTTTGGTTCCAGACTACCGCAAGCGAGTCCAATGACATTTTTGGTTTCCCAGTGCATATAAAAGTTATGTTAACACTATACTGTATTTTATTAAGTGTGCAATAGCATTATGTCAAAAAAAAAACCCCTGATATATATACACCTTAATTACAACATTTTATTGCCAAAAAATGCTATCACATGAGCTTTCAGCAAGTTGTAATCACTGATCACAATCACCATAACAAATATAATAATGAAAGTCTGAAATATTGTGAAATTACCAAAACGTGACAGAGACACTAAGTGAATAAATGGTGTTGGAAAATGGCGCAGACTTCCTCCATATAGTGTTGCTGCAAGCCTTCAGTTTGTAAAAAATGCAGTTATCTACAAAGCACAATAAAATGACATATGCCTGTAATCAATTTAAAATGAGGTCATCGGGGTGGACCCTAATCCAATGTGACTAGTGTCCCTATGAAGATGTAGAAACACAGGAAGAAAACTGAGCCAGAAGTCAGAGTTATGCTGTCACGTGTCAAAAAATAGCTGAGGCTACCCAAGGTGAAAAATAAGCAAGGATTCTCCTTGAGAGACTTCAGAGGGACAGGACCCTAGCAGCACCTTCAGATTTCTAGCCTCCAGAGCTATGGCAGAATAAATCTCTGTTGTTTTAAGTCGCTCAGTTCATGGTACTTTGTTATGTCAGCCCTAAAAAACTAATACAAATACTACAATTTTAAATAATAGAATTATATTAAGTTTTTATTTTTTTTATTTTTATTTAAAAAAAAAATTTTTTTTTAATGTTCATTTACTTTTGAGACAGAGAGAGACAGAGCATGAACGGGGGAGGGTCAGAGAGAAAGAAGGAGACACAGAATCTGAAACAGGCTCCAGGCTCTAAGCTGTCAGCACAGAGCCCGACTGGGGGCTGGAACTCACAAGCCGTGAGATCATGACCTGAGCGGAAGTCGGACGCTCAACCGACTGAGCCACCCAGGCGCCCCTTGTTTAAGTTTTTAAATCACATCTGTGATTTGTTTAAATCTCAGACATTCCTTCTTGATGGTAATATTAACCTCTGGCCCTGGTCACATACTGATTTTAACACTTGGAGACTTACTCCAAACATGTAGTTGGAGCCCCTCTATTTTTTTCTTATCTACCCTATTTATCCTCTGAGACCTTTCAGGACAAAAGGCCTATCATCTTTTATGCTGGGAAATTATGTGCTATTATTTCTCAAATATTTCAAGAGTCAAAGTAGTTGAAATAAAATACGTCAGACAAACAGGCTTAACCGGATATCCGAAGGTACAGCAGGGCTCCGAGGTTGGCTGAATTCCAAGAGTGGCTCAGAACACTGATCCTCTCCTGAAGATGCTCCTTCTTCTAGTGTTGTCTACAATTCTTCTTTGCCTTCACACCCCAGAGCACTCCATCCTCCTTTGCCCTTCAAAGAAACTTCTTTCCCAAAAGATAAAAGCAATCTACATTCCCTTACTCAGTTACTTCAATTTCTGAAATGTTTGTGCTAATCAGATTGGTCTAGATTTCTGAACTAATCAATGTACAAAGGGGGCTGGCATTACACTCCAACCAATCAGGCCAACCCTGTAGGATTTGTTGTCTGGGAAACACGTGTGGCAGTGGTTCTCAAATTTCCCTGCCCGTTAAAGTCACTTGGAGAGCTTTTTAAAAATCACCCAAGTGCAGGGGCGCCTGGGTGGCTCAGTCGGTTAAGCGGCCGACTTTGGCTTCGGTCATGATCTCGCACTCCGTGAGTTCGAGCCCGGCGTCGGGTTCTGTGCCGACAGCTCAGAACCTGGAGCCTGTTTCGGATTGTGTCTCCCTCTCTCTGACCCTCCCCTGTTCACTCCCCTGTTCATGCTCTGTCTCCCCCTGTCTCAAAAATAAATAAAACGTTAAAAAAGAATTAAAAAAAAAATCACCCAAGTGCAGACTGTTAGATCCCAAACCACTTAGATAAGAATTTCTGGGGATGTCATCTAAGCATCAGTATTTTTTAAAGTTCTCCAGGTGATTACAATAGACAGTCCAATCTGAGAAACACATAAGGGATTAGGTGGATTCCTTAATGAAAATCAGGACGCTATTAGAAAAACAGAATAAGAAAAATAAATGCTACAGTAATATTATTATAGGACTATCAACTACTAAGTTGTATTTCATGACAAACACATAAGAAGAAATAACAGTTTCAAGAATACATTAAAGCTGGGCACCTCGGTGGCTCAGTTGGTTGGGCGGCCAACTTCAGCTCAGGTCATGATCTCACAGCTGGTGAGTTTGAGCCCCCCATGCGGCTCTGTGCTGACAGCTCATAGCCTGGAGCCTGCTTCAGATGCTGTGTCTCCCTTTCTCTCTGCCCCTCCCCTGCTCACATTCGGTCTTTCTCTCTCAAAAATAATTTTTTTTTAAAAAAGAATACATTAAGGAGTCAAGGAGAAATAGTCTGGAAGAATACTTTAAGGTGATAGTCCTTCATCCCCATTCCTCTGTGTTTGTGTTCTTTTCCCTGAGTACTACATGCACTCTCAAATTGCCAACGCCATATATCCACCTGAATATTAAAAGCTTCTCAAATTTGACTCAGAACTCTAGATCACTTTTCAGTGTCCCAAAAGCCATACCTCCTCCCAATATTCATCCTCATTAATAGCACCAGATGTTCAAATAAAAAACTTAGGGGTTTTGCTTTTAACTACATCTTATTCCTCACCAAAACCTATCACTTTTACCTCCAAAATCTAATCCTAATTCCAACATATTTAACCATCACATTATCATTGTACTCCAATCCAACAGGTCTAGACTACCAGTGGTTCTCACGCTTTAGCAACCATCAGAATCAGCCAGAGGACCTGTTAACACTGATTACTGGGGCCTGAAATTTTCATTTTTGATTGATTCTCAGGTAATACTGATGCTGCTCATCTGAGACCAGACTTTAGTAATCACTGCTCTACTTCACAACACTGCTATATAGCCTAGTAGTTGGTTTTCTTGCTTCTACTATGGACAACCTAGAATCTAGATCCACTAAGCAACCAGAGTAATTTTTTTTTTTTTTTTTTTTTTTTTGGTAAGGAGCAGCAGGCAGAAGTTTATTACAGATCGGAAAGTATGAATAGTATGAAGTCTCTCTTTACAGAGAGGGGGCATTTACAATGCCCCCAGAGTAATCGTTAAGGCTAATGAGGTCATGTGTGCAGATCCTTGCCTAAAACAATCCAAGAGTTCCCAAAACACCGAGAACAAACTCTCAAGCCAATCTAACTCCTTTTCACTTTCCCAGCCATATTGGGGCTTTCTACTCGGCTAGCATTTTACACTCTCCTGCTTCAGAAATTACGCATATGTTGTACACATTCTGTGGAAATAGCCTTCAAATTGGACAAGCTTTTCTAATAATTCTCATCACGACCATATATATATTAGGCAATTTTGAGGATTTGCACCAGCATTAACGGTTACTAGGTATCAAAATCCTCTTAAATCTTCCCATGAATGAAAAAGATCAGGTGCTCGTGAATCAGGGATACCGAGTCAATGAATTTGTCAGAACCAAAACTAAAAGTTATCCTTTTTAGTTCACAACTCTAAAGCACATGATGGAAAGACGTGAAGTACCACCACCGTTTTACCAGTTGGGAACACCAACCAGATAGTTGGTTGCACCTTTGTTAACCTGACAACTTCCTTATCCGGCATAAATAAATTAATGAAAACAAACAGCATTTCTCAACGTTAACGACTTAGCAACGCACACGTTCAACTCTACGCAGCAAAGCCAAAGCCAGTTTCAAGGGAGGTCCTCTACAAGCCAAATAACACCATTTCCCATTACGTTCTTCTACCCAACTATACAGGAACTACTCTATCATCTAACTAAAAAAGAAAAGGAACGGTCACTTGTGCTTCACAAAAGAATTCAGTGTACTAAAAGAAAAACCCCAAGGCAAACTAGGAACCATAATAGAGAAAACGAACAGCGTCTTTCCCCGAGAAGGTGGGTGGCTCTGAAAAGAGCCTTTGGAGTCAAGCGGCCGGCGACCCGTGCGAGCGCCGAGTCCCGGCAGGGACTCACTTGGAGCTGGTGTACTTGGTGACGGCCTTGGTGCCCTCGGACACGGCGTGCTTGGCCAGCTCGCCGGGCAGCAGCAGGCGCACGGCCGTCTGGATCTCCCGGGAGGTGATGGTCGAGCGCTTGTTGTAATGCGCCAGGCGGGAGGCCTCGCCGGCGATGCGCTCGAAGATGTCGTTGACGAACGAGTTCATGATGCCCATGGCCTTGGACGAGATGCCGGTGTCGGGGTGCACCTGCTTGAGCACCTTGTACACGTAGATGGAATAACTCTCCTTGCGGCTGCGCTTGCGCTTCTTGCCGTCCTTCTTCTGGGCTTTGGTGACCGCCTTCTTCGAGCCCTTCTTGGCCGCGGGGGCGGACTTTGCCGGCTCGGGCATAGCGGCGAGCACAAGGCACGGACACCGACCACCGGGAACGCAAACCCCCACCGTAAGGCAGAGGCTAGCGGAAGCGACTCGGTACTTAAAGAGGCCCCACGCAAATTAAGGTTCTGGTTACGCTGCGTCGTGATTCGCGAGTTTTCGGCCGCGCTCCTGCGAGGGGGACGAGATTATGTAAATGAGCGGATTCTGGCCGAGCCGGCCTATTGGTCGTCAGAACAAAGATCTGCCTTAGCCAATCAAAGTGCCCCGTAGACAATCCGGGTTCTGCCTATAAAAGGCTGAAGCGGCGGCGTTTGCGGCGACTATTCTCGGTCGTCAAGCAGGAGGTGGTCGCGGTGAGCGTTGCCGTCATGTCTGGCCGTGGCAAACAAGGAGGCAAGGCTCGCGCCAAGGCCAAGTCGCGCTCGTCCCGCGCCGGCCTGCAGTTCCCGGTGGGCCGAGTGCACCGCCTGCTGCGCAAGGGCAACTACGCCGAGCGGGTGGGGGCCGGCGCGCCGGTCTACATGGCGGCGGTGCTGGAGTATCTGACGGCGGAAATCCTGGAGCTGGCGGGGAACGCGGCCCGCGACAACAAGAAGACGCGCATCATCCCCCGCCACCTGCAGCTGGCCATCCGCAACGACGAGGAATTGAACAAGCTGTTGGGCAAAGTCACCATCGCCCAGGGCGGCGTGCTGCCCAACATCCAGGCCGTGTTGCTCCCCAAGAAGACGGAGAGCCACCACAAGGCAAAGGGCAAGTGAGGCCGGCGTCCGGAAGCTCAGCCAGCCCTTGGTGGCAAAGGGGTACCTGTGAAATCAAAGGCTCTTTTAAGAGCCACCCACCCTTTCAAATAAAGAGTTGTTCACAGTAGCGATTCTTCTCCGTTCCACTATTGACCAGTAGTCGCCGAGCCGCTCCTGGCCTCTCAAATCTTGCGCCTCAACCATCTCGTAGATCTTAGTTAGGACTTGAAGGCAGGGAGAGGAGCCAGAGCCCGTTGGGCGCAGCCACGGTCGGCTGCGCTAGGAGTAGTACTGTTGGGTGGCCCCCGGGCTCCTCCCTCGGGAGTGGGTGCCAAGTACGCGACTCCCGGGCTCGCGAGGCCTTTGCCCAACACACACGTGCACCCCCAGTCGGCAGGGGAGCTGGCAGTTTGCGGGAGTGTGGCGGCCCTGACCTTGGCTTAGCTGAGCCGGCTGTCTCAAGTAAAAGTGAGGGGGCCGCCTTCGCAGCGGAGGGACAGGTCCCCGCTTGGGTTCCCGGAGGCGGGATCTTGCGCTCGGGAGGCGAGGGGGTGGGGTGAGACCGACAACTTTCCCATCCGAAAAGTACCGACAAGGCGGGAAAAGATCCATCACACCAACCAGGAGGCTCTTAGAAGGGGACAAGGCGCTTTGGGGGGCGGGGAGCAAACGGAAGAGTGAGGTGGAGTTGGGGAGCCCGCGAGGGAAGGAAGAGGGTACTGCGCGGCAAAGGGGTAAAAGGGTCAGGGAGGAAGATTCGGACAGAGTTGAGCTCAAAAATGAGCCCCCCCCCCCCCTCCCTCCCCGCCCGCCGAAAAGAAAGGAAAAACAAGGTAGGAGAAAGACTTGGCGAACTGGAAAGTAGAAAGCGAGGCGAGTGGGCGGGGTAGGGAGGATTGTGCCCAGGCCAATGAGTGATGCCGGGACGGGTGACGTCACAGCCAATGGACAGCCAGCGCGGGACTTTCAATTATCGCCCCGCCCGATCGGAAGAAGACGGTGCCTATAAAGAGTGCGGCGGCGGGCCGAGGCCCCGTTACTCTCGCTGCCGCTGCGCTGGTGAGTTGGTGTTTTGGTTCGCTATGGCCCGTACAAAGCAGACCGCCCGCAAGTCGACCGGCGGCAAGGCCCCGCGGAAGCAGCTGGCCACCAAGGCGGCCCGCAAGAGCGCGCCCGCCACGGGCGGCGTGAAGAAGCCGCACCGCTACCGGCCGGGCACCGTGGCCCTGCGGGAGATCCGGCGCTACCAGAAGTCCACCGAGCTGCTGATCCGCAAGCTGCCGTTCCAGCGGCTGGTGCGCGAGATCGCGCAGGACTTCAAGACGGACCTGCGCTTCCAGAGCTCGGCCGTGATGGCGCTGCAGGAGGCGAGCGAGGCCTACCTGGTGGGGCTGTTCGAGGACACGAACCTGTGCGCTATCCACGCCAAGCGCGTCACTATCATGCCCAAGGACATCCAGCTGGCTCGCCGCATCCGCGGGGAGCGGGCTTAAAGTGCGCGCTCGGCTCGAGGTTCCATCCCATCCAAAGGCTCTTTTCAGAGCCACCCACGACGGCACCTGAAAGAAGCTGTGCCACTCGTCTTCGCTCTCTCCCGGCCGACGCTCTCCTACTCTACCACCTCCCCTGTACAAAGCAGACACCCCCCCCCCCCCCCCCACCGCGCGGATGAGGCACCAGAACCGGGTAAAGCTGAGGGTCTCCCGGTAGGTAGCTCGCGGGGCCACGCGCCGAGTCCAGGGGCGTCCCGTCCCGTTTGTTGGCTCCCTTTACGGGTGCGGCCAGGACCCCCACTTCGGCTTCTGTGGGGCGGGCATGCGTGCTCTCTTCCTGGGGTGTCCTTACGTACCCCACGGTGACCCCGGGTTGTAAGCTGTCGGGACAGGAGACGAGGGGCCTTGGGCTCCAGGACGGGCCGAGACGACGAAGAGTCCCTAGGGAGCGGTCCGGACTCGGCTGGCCCGGCTTCTTCCCCCACGGGAGCCGTGCTCCCGCGGCCTCCACACCCCCGCCGGAAGTGGCCCCCAGAGGCGCGGCGCTCCGGCTGGTGGGAGGGCGCAAATCCGCCACCCGCCACCTTGGTACCGCCAGGTTTCTGCTAGGTCGTTGTCGGGATTCCCAAACCCTGCCTGCACGTCGGGTGTCGGTAACGCCCAGGTTGCCCCGGGCAGCGGGACACTTAGCGGGTGCCATTCATCCCCTTCACCCACTTTGTCAAAACTCCCTTGCTCGCCGCTGCGACGTTGCCAGAGGTCTCGCGCTCTGCACTTTCTCACCCCGCCTTTCTCCCCCCGCCCCGCCCCGCCCCGCCCCGCCCCGCCCTTTGTTTTGAATGCCAAGGAACCTTAAGGAAGAAGGTAGGATTGGGCAGCTCCGGGCAGGAACACACAGGACAAAGAGGGTCTGGCTTGTGTGGCCCAGCATTCAGCTCTGACAGTCCTATGGGTTTCGCTAAAACAACGGCGGTGGGAAGATGGACCGGGATTCAAAGGCCTCCTCAACACGACACCACTCCCCGGGAGCTCCGCCTGGTCGGTATCCTTCCCTGCTCACGTCCACAGCAGGAGGCTCGCGATTCTTCCAGGAGGACAACCCCACATGCAGAGACATTTGAGGAGTTTTGTGCAGGTACTTGAGTTATCCAGCGCGGGGGCGCTCAGTAGTTCAAGCTCTCGGGCGGCTGGAACCAAGGGAAGGCAGAGCACGCCCTGCTCCCTTCCCCTCCTTGCCCACGTCTGTCTGCCCCAGCATCTGTGCGGGCGGAGGCTTGAGTTTCTCTCCGAGGGGCCACTCTTATTACACCAGATGAAATGGAAGTCTTCACGCCTCTCGGGGTCCTAGAAATGAGTCTGTTTACCTAGAAGAGTGGGGCAGGACCTCGGGAAGCTGGCATTACACGAGCAAGAACTCCAACACCAGCGGCTGTGTGCGTCTCAGATGACACCTCTTATCCTTGATCGTCGTTTATGTACACCCGGAAGAGACCAGAGTTGGTGGTTTCGTTCACACAGAGATTGGTGAAAATTCACTGAGGGGAACAGAAACAGGCAGAGATAACTTTTGAAAACCTTTGCCCTTTGCAAGGAGTGTGGGGAGGAAAGAAAGAGAGAGAGGAAGGAAGGAAGAAAACTTTTTCTGCTCCTGCCAGAGGGTCCCCAGTTTTCAGCCCCAGACTCAGAGATTTTCAGAATAGGCCCTGTGACCGGCTGAATTGTGTCTCTCCTCCCCACCCCCCCCCCACCCCCCGCAATTCCTGTGTTGAAGCTCTAACTCCTAGTACCTCAGAGGGTGACTGTATTTGGAGATAGGGCCTTTGAAGAGGCATTTAAGTTAAAATGTCATTAGGATGTGCTCTCATCCTATATGAGTAGTGTCTTTTTTATAAGAGGAGATCAGGACACAGTCAGCACAGAGGGACGACCATAAGAGGACACAGTGAGAAGGCAGCCACCTGCAGGCTAAGGAGAGGCCTCAGAGGAAACCAAACCTGATGACATCTTGATCTTGGACTTCTTAACAAAAAAAAAGTTTTTTTTGTAAGTTTTTATTTATTTATTTTGAGAGAGAGAGAGAGAGCACCAGGGGCGGGGGTACAGAGAGAGAATCCCTAGCAGGCTCCATACAGCGCAGAGTCCAACGCGGGTCTCCAACCCACAAACGGTGAGATTATGACCCGAGCCAAAGTCTGGCACTTAACCAACTGAGCCACCCAGGTGCCCCCTTGATCTTGGACTTCTAGCCTCTAGAGCTGGGAGTCGGTAAATTTCTGTTGTTTAAGCCAGGCAGTCTGGTATCTTGTGAGGGCAGCCCTAGGAAATCAATACAGGCCCCATGGTCTCTGCCCGGGGCCTCATTCCCTGCTCAGACCAACAGTACGTGATGGGATCCCCTGTGACTTAGTTATAAGCAGAAGTAGCAGTGACTTGGAGCTCTGCAGGGATGACCCCTTTGCAGCCCGCATCTCTTGTCCGTTGAAATTTGTTTCCAAAAGTGCAGCCTGAAGTCTTCAAAGGGAGAATTACGTTCCAGAGTGGCAGAGCCCTTAGTGGCTCAGCAGACCCCTGATTTCCATGCCGGAGCCCTTCCTCCTCAGGATCCCATGCCTCAAACTGATACTACATCAGCTTCAACCAACCTAAAATACCAAAGATGCCCACGACCTGCCCGTGGCCCTGAGATTTGAGAACAGCCTGCGGGCATCTGCCGTGGCTAAGGCAGTTCAGGGATTCCTGGCTTAGTGGGAATGGCTATGATCTGCCTTCACCCCTCTCCTCGCGTTTCTACCCACGTGTGCTCCTCCCACCACCACAAGTGGAGCGCTCGCTCCCCAAATCCACGATTGCAGGGTGTGGAAGGAAAATAGGAAAGCAGAGGAGGAAGAGCACGGGGGAGTTAGGACCTGGCCCCTCACTGGTGCGGGACAGTGGTGGCCTTCCCTGGGTGGTCTTAACTGGTTTCCTGTCAAAGGTGAGCCCCTCAGAGGATGGACCTTGTCTGCATCACTAATCTGCCTTTCAGCGCTTCTACACAACAGCAGGTCTGGGTCTTGACAGTCAAAGAGTGCTCCACTCAGCCTGACCGACTGACAGCCTGACATACTGAAAGGGCTTTCTGGGGTACAATCTGAGGCTCTCCGGTGGCTTGGGCAGCATCTCGGGCCCAGGAGTGGCTGCACAGACCCTGGAACCTGTGATGTTGCTTACAGATGTCAGTCCTTTCTGTCCTGTGTTAGCCTCAATATCACACTGCTTTACTTTAGCAGCCAAAGCAACTCTAGCCTCAACAAGTCTCCCTGTCTGAACCCCAAAGGGAACTTTAGTGGCATTGTTTATACCCAGTCAGGAATAGAATAAAATCCATGTTCCTGTGACTGTAAAAGCCTACCCTCCCAGCAATCTTTCCAATCTTTTTGTTTGTTAGGAGAACAGCACAACCTGGGGACATCAATAGAAGAGAACAATTTATTTTTATTAAGTTTTTTTAAACGTTTATTTATATGAGAGAGAGAGAGATTGCAAGCAGGGCAGGGGGAGAGAGGAGTGGGAGACAGAATGTGAAGCAGACTCCAGGCTCTGAGCTGTCAGCACAGAGCCTGATGCGGGGCTCGAACTCATGAATTGCGAGATCATGACCTGAACCAAAGTCCGACGCTTAACAGACTGAGCCACCCAGATGCCCCGAAGAGAACAATTTAAAATGTAGGTTTTCACATTTAATATTTTCTGTACTTAAATCGTTTTCTACCCTCAGATGAGAGTTAAACTATAGTTAAGGACAAGGTAAATAAATGCTCTTCCTGTAATAATTACCTTCTATGTGGATAGCTCAGTTGCAGGAAATGTCTACCCCGAACCTGGGATTTTTAAGAAGTGAAAAACAGTGTCTGTTCAGATTTAAATCTGCCTTAGGGTAGTGGGGGACGGGTATGTGTGTATGGGTAGAGGTAAACGATGAGGTATGGCCCTGTTGACATTACCCTTTGCTTCCTTGGAAGAGGAGTTGGCCTCTGGGTTCACACCCTCTCCTGGTCCTCCTTATCCTTCTCTACGTCTGCACCTCCACCTCATGTCCTCCTCTATCTCTGCCAGGCCCATCAATATTCCTGGCCTTGGCTTTGTTTTCCCCTGCAACTCAAGTGAGATCATGGATTCCCTGCCTGCCATATCTCTGCCTCCCTCAAGTGCTCCCGAGTTGGTATCTCCTGCTGAGCCCACCATCCTGAGCTCCACACCAACATTTCTAACTGCCTGGTGGCCAGGTCCTTCTGGATAGGTGCTTCTAACTCAGCATATTTCCAAAAGAGCATCATCTTGCTTCCCAAAGCTATTTTTCTCCTTCCATGTTCCCCACCTTACTGAAAGATACCTTCATCCCCCAGTCTGTTTAGGGCAGAAGTTCCTTCTTCTTCCCCTCTGTCCAAATTTCATGAGTCACCAAATGTTATGACATCTACTTTCTGACTTTCAGTTCCATCACTCTTTCTGTATCCATCCATGGTCCCTTCGTTAACTGAGGCCCCCACCCACCCTGATCTGGAAGATTAAGTGTCCAGGCTAGATTCTCTGCCCTGCCACTAGGCTTCCTGTCTGTGTGAGAGCTGTCTCTTTTAAAGAACATTTTTTTTTGAGCCTGTCACTCTCATGCTTTAATTTTTTCCACCTCCTTCCTGTTCCCTTCAGGTTAAAATCCACCTTCTTCTGCATAGTAGTTCAGAGCAATGGAGGTTAATAACTAGTAGGGACTCTGCAGTTAGACAAACCCCAGTTTGATGGGCTTGCCCCTATAACAGGTATGTGACTTTAGCAAGTAAATCTCCATAGGCCCCACATGTCCCATTTGTAAAAGGGACAATAGCATCTTGCTAATAGTGTTTTGGGAAATATTAAAAGTGATATTTCCTATAAAGGACCCAGCACCGTGTCTGGTCCAGAACAAACATTCAGTTAATTGTAGCTATGCTGTTAACCGTGATTAAAGGGCAAAGATCCCAGGAAGAAGTAATAGACCTCTAGTTGGTGGTGTTTCTCAGAGCCTCCCTGGCTTTCTGGTGCTCCGCCAGCCAAACAAGTGGGTTCTAGCCCCATAGAACATCTGCAGTCCCCAAGTATACGATGTCTTCACACATTCCATTTCTTCTGTCTAGAATTTTTCTGTCCTCCCCCTTTTTGTAGCTCCAAAGAACCCCCACTCGTTCTTCAAGACCCAGCCTTATGTAGCCTCCCCTCCCCCTTCTCTTCCTCGTCCTCACCTCTTTGGGCCCTCGTCTTTGCCTCTCCCTCTTACACCCCTTCCTTACACCCCTTCCTATACTGTACCCTTAACATGAGGCCAGCAGCATTCCTCAGGGGGAAGATCATCTTGTTTTCTCTCTCTTTGGTCCCTGTGGCATTAGCACCCACGCAGTGCCTGGCATGCCACACGTGGTCAGGCAACGCTTGGCGAGGGGCCTGCTTCATCTGCCCTTTGACTCTTGCCTTATATGAGAGAATTGGGAACAAGAGGCTCTAGCTTTTAAGGTCCTTGCAGTCACAGATCAAGAGCAGGTCTGAACTGGACCTCCGCAAAGAACCTCCAGGGTCCTTGCGGGGGGTGTCCTGGAAAATGGGAGCAGGAAACTGCCCACGGGCAGGGTGTCTGGAAAAACTGCTCCTATGATAATAACTGAGAAGAGTTCACTGAGATACTCCCATAATCTGTTCCTCAAAGCAGATGATCTGGAGCAGAATGTCTGTCTTTATTTCCCCAAGACATCAGATTCAGCCCTGCTGATAGGATTTGTTTGAGATGTGATAGGAGAATGGGGGTGATCAGTGCAGAGAGAGTAAAGTGTACATAGCAGAAGTGGGCAGAGGAGGAAGGATGGCAGAGAAGGGATAGAAAATGAAGTCCAAGGTCCTTGCTGCTACCAACTGGGGCAGAGGCCTGAGGCCTTTGTGGTAGGACCAGGACTCATACCCCTAACCAGGGAAAGTCTCCAGAGAGAAAAGACTGGGATCTCCATTTCCTCATGTGTAAAGCAGGATCATAATTGTACCCACTTCAGGAATGTTACAAGGATGAAAAGAGACCGTACAGTTCATACAAAATGCTTGGGACAGAGCCTTACATGTGGTCATTAATCAGTATTAATGATATCATTAACATTGACAATGTAAATATTAGTGACATTAATGTGAATTGATGTAAGTCCAAGTTACAACCATGTCATAAAACATAAAATTGATGAATAATTTTAAATACATGACGAGCTTCTAGACTGTGTGGCCCAGGCAGTAATAATATCCAGGTTCCTAGATGGCTGATAGCTCATGTTTCACTCACCTCTCCTCTCATTCCATTTCACAATAACGCTGGGAGGCAGGAAGGGATTTTTTTTTTTTTAGTTCCTGTTGAATAGTTGATGAAACATAACCTGGTGAAGGAAACACACCTGGGAATGTGGGTCACCCAGCCAGAAAATAGCCTTGAACCTGAGTCTTGTATTTTGCTTTTCTTTTTGTAGTAGATTCAATTCTTCAGAAGAAAAAAGCAATACCTGCGATAATTACATACAGAGAGATACAATATCACTGTATCAGTGGCTCTGATTTCTGCTGACTTCAAGCCACAGTAAGATACAATTTTACAATACTACCTACTGCATATTCACACTCATCTAAAAATCAAAACCAGTTGTACAAAAGGATTTCCCCCCACCACGGGATGCACCCTGATATTTTCAATCTTATTTTTCTTCATTAATAAAAGATACTGGCTCCCATTTTCTTTTTTAATTTTTTTTTTTAACATTTATTTATTGTTGAGAGACAGAGAGAGACGGAGTGTGAGCAGGGAAGGGGCAGAGAGAGAGGGAGACACAGAATCTAAAGCAAGTTCCAGGCTCTGGGCTGTCAGCACAGAGCCCAATGTGGGGCTCAAACTCACAAACCATGAGATCATGACTGGAGCTGAAGTCAGACACTTAACCGACTGAGCCACCCAGGTGCCCCACTGGTTCCCATTTTCTAAATTGACTTTACCACCTGCTAATGGGTTATAACCTGCAACTGAAAACCACTTGCGATAGAGAAAATTACGAAGAACAAAGTAAAATCCCCACTCAGATGAAAAAATTGTTCTTTTGTTGAGCAGGAGTCCCAGCACCTCTCAGACCTGGAAGCATGTGTATGCGCTTACAGAAATGGGAATCCATTCTTCAGACCGCATAAGAGTACATGCACTAGAATGGAAGGCATGCTCTGGTAGGTGGCAGAAAAGGTGCAGAGGAGTTCTCCGGAAGTTCAGAAGGAAAGGTCACTTCTAACCGCGGGTATCAGGGAAGGCTTCCTGTAGGAGAACTCAGGCTGAGGTAGGGAGTCTAACCCAGGCAGGGGAAGCAGAAATAGGGAGAACTGTGCATGGTGGCTGGTCCACGGGGTGGGGCCAAGGCCAGGAATGGGAAATGACTTTTCAGTGGTGGGGACTTTGAGGCCAGCTTAATGGGAGTCTTTTTGGGGAGTCAGCATGCCAAAGTGGGGGGGAGGTGCAGATTTTATTCTGTAAACAGTGTAGGAGAAAGGCTTACAAAAGAGGAAGCAAAATATTTAACATACATATGTAGAGATGCTCAGAAATATTAGTGATAAGAGAAAAGCAAATTAAAGCAATAGAAGATGTCACTCTACTCTGGATACTCTGGGAAATATTGGAAAGTTGGATAACGCCAAGGCTTAGCAAGGATGGAGGGCCTAGATGGTCGGTGCCCTGCCGGTGGGGTACGGACAGATGAGGGCAGCCATTCTGAAAAGCAGCCTGGTGTTTCTTAGGCCAATTAAGGACACACATGCTAGAAACCAACAATTCTGTTTCTGGATATTTATTTGAAAAATCTCACACAGGTCTGTGAGGGCACATGACAAGGATGATGGGACGTTAGAAACAATATGGGCGTTAGTACTGGGAGAGTGGATGGAGAAAGTGCGGTGGATTCGCTCCATGGAGGACTACAGCAGGAGGACGCACATAGGAAGGACACATAGGAAGGACAGATCTTTGGGGCTCAGTTGGTTGAGTGTCCAACTCTCGATTTTGGCTCAGATCATGATCCCTGCATTGTGAGACAGAGTCTTGCATCGGGCTCCACACTCAGTGTGGAGTCTGCTTTAGATTCTTTCTCTGTCCCTCTGCTCCTCTCCCCTGCCCACACACTCTCTCTTTCTCTAATTAAAAAAGGAAAAGGGACAGATCTTAAAAACATAGTTCTAAGGGAAATAAGATAATACATGGAATTTGATTTATGGGGTGCCTGAGTGGCTCAGTCGGTTAAGCGTCCGACTTTGGCTCAGGTCATTATCTCATGGTTCAATGGTTCAAGCCCTGTGTTGGGCTCTGTGCTGACAGCTCAGAGCCTGGAGCCTGCTTTGGATTCTGTGTCTCCCTCTCTCTCTGCCCCTCCCCCATGCATGCTGTGTCTTTCAAAAATAAATAAAACATTTAAAAAATAATAAAAATAAATGGAATTTGACTTAAAACAATACTATTTATGTAAATTAAAAATACATTAGGGGCACCTGGGTGGCTCCATTGGTTAAGCAGCTGACTCTTGATTTCCTCTCAGGTCAGGATCTCATGATTTGTGAATTCGAGCTCTGCGTTGACAATGCAGATGCCTGCTTGGAATTCTCTCTCCCTCTTTCTCTGCCCCTCCCACCTCCCAAGTTAATAAATAAACTTTAAAAAATACATTAATATATTTTGCAGTCATACATAGAAACAAAAAGAAACTTTAAACAGTAGTTTTCTCTGTGGAGTGAAGGGATGTTCAGGAAATGAGGATAAAAGAGAACAAGGGAGGGAAAGTTTTGATATTTTTGAATGTAGAAGATTGCCTGGGCCTGGATGGGGGAACGGACAGAAGGAGGTTGTTGTGGCAAAAAGTAATCAAAGATATCTCGAGACCGTCCTGCCTGAGTGACTATTGGAGGACCCTGCCATCTTCACAGGAACAGGCAGCCGGGGGCAGGGGTGGGGGGGTGCTGCTGAGGGGTTCACGTCAAGCCACGCTGGGTCAGAGCTGTCACCAGGCAGTGGCAAGTGGCTGTGTCCTTCAGGCAGCTGGGAATGTAGATCTGGAGGTAGGTCTAGAGACCCAGCTGGATTCTCTCATCTGCCCTTAGGAGCTAGAGAAACACTTGGGAGTTCCTGGGAAGAGCTTCCAAAGAGATGGCCCGAAGGACAGGCCTCTTAGGAACATCTATACCAATGAGGGATCTGGTAGGAAATGGAAGCTGGCATAAAGTTTTGTCTCGAAACCAGAGGAAAAATATAATGAGAAAATTAGACCAGATGAGGTCCTTTCCATCATCCACATGGAATGGTTTCATTAAATGAATATGGCAAATGTATTCAAAGATCCTATTATTTGCGATTTGAAAATTTTACACAAATATTTTAGTAAGATTCAGGAGCACCAGGATGTATCAGAGAATGCCAAGTTATTCAAGCAGCTTAAACATCAGTTTCTTGCTTTGAAAAATAAAGGTATTATTGACTTTGTGGGGTTGTTCTGAAGATTTGAAATGGTACATAGTAGGTATTCAATAGATAGGAACTATTATGCATTCTTTTATTTAAAAATTCAAATCAGGGGCGCCTGGGTGGCTCAGTCGGTTAAGCATCTGACTTCATCTCAGGTCATGATCTCAAGACTCATCAGTTCAAGTCCCGCGTCGGGCTCTGTGTGGACAGCTCGGAACCTGGAGCCTGTTTCGGATTGTGTGTCTCCCACTCTCTGCTCCTCCCCCACTCACACTCTGTCTTTCTCTCCTTCAAAAATAAATAAACATTAAAAAAAAAAGTTTTTTTAATTCAAATCAAACAGAAGTATCTCAATTTAACCCAAATGCCCACTTCAAATTTAAGGGAACCAGGGGCTTCTGTGCCCCTTGTTCTCACCATCTCTTTTTCCGATCTTCCCCAGTCCTGCTGCCACCATTCTTGGCCAGTGTCTCCATAGCTTACAACAGCCTCCTAACTGGTTTCAGTTTCTCATTCTCTGCTCCCTGCAATCCAGCTTGCACCCAAGAGTTCACCCTCAACTTGCTCAGAATCAACACAGATCTGCAAGCTTTATTCCATTGGGTCTAATCTCTGCCTGGTCTCAAGGTTCTCCAAGAGTCAGCTCTTTAGGGTATGCTTAGCTGTGGTATTGTGATGTATAATAAAAAATATATATTTGGTCTTTGTCCCAATTAATCTCTCTCTTTCTTACTATATTATATATATATATATATATATATATATATATATATATACTTCTGGATCAATCTGCCTCATTTTTATTAAAGGATGCACAGTTTTTCATTTAATGGATGTTTCTTTAAGTGTATTTAATTTTTTTTAGAGAGAGAACCAGCAGGGGAGAGGGGCAGAAAGTGAGCGAGAGTATCCCAAGTAGGCTCCGCACTGATGAGGGGCTCGATCCCATAAACCGTGAGATCATGACCTGAGTGGAAATCAAGAGTCACTTAACCGACTGAGCCACCCAGGTGCCCCCATTTAATGGATGCTTTTTAATTTATTTACTCAGACTCATGTTAATGGATATTTAGGTGTTTTCCAGATTTTTACCACCAGAAACACAACTGCAATTTATTATCCTTGTGCATATAACTTGGGGGTACATTTTTCAGTAATTTTGATGGCTATTGCTAAATTGTCTTCCAAAAGTTTTGGTACAACCAGCTTCGGACATCAGCAAACTTAAATTTGGCCAGGTTGTTATTTGGGTCTGACTCTCATAGTCCCTCTCAAACATCAGGATGAGAACAAAGTTAGATGCTTCCTGATCTTGCAAACTTTCTTTCTTAAAGTAGCAGGTCCTCTCCAGCCCACCAGGGCTAAACTGTGAGCTTATGAGTAAGTTTTCCTCGGCCAGGTTTTGATTTTGGGTTTCTGTTTCTTTCGTTGAGAATCTTTTTCCTTTCTGCTCTTTCTTTCCTACTTTGTTTTTGTGTCTAATGTTTGAGACGTTATTACTATATTTGGTCTTATTGCATTGTGAAGCAGTGGAAAATGAAGGATGTCAACAGGATGTCCTCCTCGGCCCTTTCTCACCCCATTCCAGGTGGGTCCTTGGCTCTGTAGGCTCAGAAATTTCATTTTCTTGTTAGCCTGGGTAGGTGGGCTCTGAGGACCTAGATCCCACTGACAAGACTCTCAAGGGACAAATACATAAACCCTAATAATAATTATTAATAGGTAGTAGCATTTATTGAGTCAAAGTGCTGCTTTATAAATATGAATACGTTATCCACATAAAACCCTCACACAGTAGGTGTTCTTTTCCTCTTAAATGCTACCGAGAAAGAAAATGAGCTTCAGAGATTAAGGGATTTCCCACGGTTTCACTGTTAGTAAATGGTGAAGTTCAGATCCTACCCTGAATTGTCTGGCTCTGGAAATCATGCTCTTAATCTCCAACAAGAAACATGATTCGTTCCTTAGCTCCCTGCAGGCAAACCTATACCAAAAGCCAAACTACGGCCAAGAAGTTGGGGAAGAGCGTGGAGACAGATGAGCTCAGTGGCTGCCATTACTCAGCCAGGACACTGTCTCACTGTAAAGGCTGCCTTGTTGCAGGAACTGGATGGATATGCTCGCTAGAGTCAGGTTACCACCTGCCCTGGAGGGTACCTGGATGGTCCCAACCCCACGGTTGTGTCTCCTCCCACCCCCCTTGTTTCCAATCTGCCTCCAATCAGCCCTTTTCCGTAATATAGTTGTGGTAAGAAATTACTTTGCCATAATCATGGCTTCCTACTCTACTACCAGACAAGCAATCCCAGAGGTCACTGAACAGAAAGCCTCATAGGCCAAATGAAGACAAATATATCAAACCACACAGACAATTGAAACTAACAGATAAAACAAGAAGGAGGGGGAAAGTGATGGAGGAGGTTAAAACGCTTAGAAGAGGGTGCAGTGATGGCGGAAACACCACTTGGGGTCCAACCCTGGACTTACACAATCTTCTGTCGTGCCTCTGTCTGCAGCACCAGCCTTCTGTACTGGGGCTACACTTAAAAGGTTGACAGCTGAGGACGGGCAAGGAGGCTTACCGGATGGGAAGGTGCCTGAAGCTAATTTATGCTCCCAAGATCAGTGAGATAAGGGGCAAGTATGCCTGGCCATAGTTGTGATTCACCAATAACCTGCAGAATAGCTATGGATTTCTCTGTGTGTATGCATGCAGAGGACACATTGGGCCATATCAGGTATTACCAACAGATGGCTGATTTAAGGTTTGAATACTGGGTACCTCATGTACCTCATGAATATTCAACATGGTGTGTATTAGGTCCTTCTACTCATTCCTATATCTATGTTTACCACACATGCTCTACTTATGTATTTAGTGAAAGATAAAATGGGAACAAGGATCACTATTAAAATCACTGTAAAGAAGGTGCGTAGTTAACAGGTAAAGTATATCTTAGAAAAACTTAAGAAAAAAACATCCATTGGTTACAAAATTCAGTGTTCAAAACGCAAACCAATAATATTTAGGAAAACAAGCTGACTAGTTTTCGTTCATATATCTTCTATGTTTGCCTCAAATGCTTTGAAGAAATAAGCTGTTTTACTTTTTTCCTCCTGTAATATTTTGTACTACAGAAAATTTGCTAGGCTCATTCACCTAGTGTTTTTCTTTTCCCCTTCAAAGAAAGCAAAATGTAAATTTTGGGAAACAATTTAATTAGGGCCATATCTACTCAGATTTAAATACTTTAGTTTCATTTAAAGAAACTATGTTATGTAGACCAATGGTTCTCAAACTGAGTATCATACTCACCTGAAGGATTTGTTAAAACACAAATTGCTAGATCTTACCCCCTAGAATTTTTCACTGAATAGATCTGGGGTGGATCCAAGATTTTGCATTTCTAACAAGAAAAAGACACACCTGAATTAACTGTTTCTTGAAGACTTGCTTCCATGATGTTATAGTTTGATCAGCTTTTGTAGAAGCTGACATCTGTATTTTTGCAATGTTTTCACTGAAAGACAGTTGTCTTCCCCCATCCTTGACTCAAACTATCCCTTGAATATAGCATTGAAAAAAAAGTACCCTCAGCAGATAATACGCCAAACTTGCTTTTAGAAACTGCAGTAGTGATCTCATCTGTTCTAATAACCTGGATTTCTCTTGATTTTAAGTGCTCTTGCACCTTTTGAAGTGAAAATTCAGACTACAAAACATCGTCCATTGCGAAGAGGGCCCTTCAGCCATCTAGCCCACACCCTCTTGTAGAGGTAGGAAGTAAAACCCAAAATAGAGAATTGAGACTCAACACCAACCTGGGGGCCCAACGGACACCTCTAGATTGCAAACCATTGGGCTGCCCGCTCTCCCACTTCTCCGAAGCAAATGTCGTGAGCTAGATAGCTAGTTCTTACCTTCCTCAGCCCAGCCCACCGATCACAATACAGCGCACCCAAAAGCAAACAGAAACATTGCTTAGATCTGGAGTACAAGACCTTTTAAAATGAATCAAAAAACGGAGCAAGCACACGAAAGGCAGTTTTTAGTGAACGACTTGGGTTTTTTAATTTTTTTAACGTTTATTCATTTTTGAGACAGAGAGAGACAGAGCATGAACGGGGGAGGGGCAGAGAGAGAAAGAGACACAGAACCTGAAACAGGGTCCAGGCTCCGAGCTGTCAGCACAGGGCTCGATCTCACAGACCGCGAGATCATGATCTGAGCCGAAGTCGGCCGCCCAACCGACTGAGCCACCCAGGCGCCCCATGACTTGGGTTTTCAGGGCTGTCAACACTTTAGGAATGCCTACCTCTCACGAACTCCCAAAAACAAAGTTACCAAGGTTCTACCCGAGTGCCCAGCTCTTCCGAAGACCAGATGGTTGGCCCTAAAAAGGGCCGTTGGCAGGATGGATGCAGAAGTGAAGCGGCAGCTTAGCCTCCGAAACCATACAGGGTGCGTCCCTGTCGCTTCAGGGCATACACTACGTCCATAGCCGTGACCGTCTTGCGCTTGGCGTGCTCAGTGTAGGTGACTGCATCCCGAATGACGTTTTCCAGGAAAACCTTCAGCACGCCCCGGGTCTCCTCGTAGATGAGGCCGGAGATCCGCTTAACTCCTCCACGCCGGGCAAGGCGCCGAATTGCCGGCTTGGTGATGCCTTGGATGTTGTCCCTCAAAACTTTGCGGTGGCGCTTGGCACCCCCCTTGCCCAAGCCTTTGCCACCCTTTCCTCTCCCCGACATAGCGAAAAACAAGCTGGAGACACAACCTTCGGTGAGAGTAAGGCGGCTTTACCCCCTAATATACCAGAGCACCGGACCAGATTGAGAACAGAAGGCGAGAGGCGGGAAGCCCGCCCCCTCCGCATTGCGTCATTTCTTCTCTGCTAATTTCCTATCCGTCCTTCTGCCCGCTGCACGGCTCCCTCTAATGGCAAGTGGACTCTTAGTTTAAAAAAAAAATCTCCCGGCCATAGTCCTTGGGAGAATACAGATCCATCCAACGTGAGGCGTCCGGATGCCGCAGCCGTTTTCGCTTCTCCCTCCGTTTGTGGATTCCCCCAGGGCGTAAAATTTAGGCTAAGGGGAAAGGTCTTTCTGGCGTGAGAAGACCAGAGAAAGACCAAATGGAGTCCAGAGACGGGAAGGAGAAGACGGCGCCAGCGCCTGGTCTAATCCCGACTAGAGGGTCACAGGCTTGTGAGGCATGGTTACATAAAACAGCAACAAAAGCAGTTCCGATCATTTGGCGCACCTGGAAGGTGATGTCAAGAGCAGCCGCTCCTGGGCTGTATGTGGAGGGGGGAAGAGGGAGATCGCCGTAATTTCGGAGTCTAGTCTGTTTTGTTGATATGGGGCATGGAATTTCACCTCACCCAGGTCAGATCCTAGGAGAATTGGTCTTAGAATACTTGTAAGCCTTCTCAAGGAAGTCAGTGAGTGCAACGCACTGTCATTCAAAGCTCTGGCGAAAGAAGCAATATATACAGAAAGAAGACCCCGTTTCCACAGATCGTCTGAAATCAACACTTGCTTTCAGCCAGAAATCAGTGACCCAACTATGTCCCCCTTGAGGAGCCAGCAAAGTTGGCCGAATTGGTTTTCTCAAGGGGAAATCTCCTTTTTGAAAGTCCTTACCAGAAACTGCCCTATGAAATTGACAGGGGTCCTTTACTGAAGGCATGTTCGTTACTTTACCAGGGCCTTCTTTTGGAGAATCTATCAGAAGGTGTGGTTTCTGCATCAGAAAGAATTGTCTTTTTTTTTCTAAAGGATGTTTATTATCTTAAGAAGTGTTTATTTTTTTCAGTTTATTTTGAGAGAGGGAGTGCGCAAGCGCCAGCGGTGCACGGGCAGAGAGAGGGAGAGGGAGAATCCCAAACGGGCTTAGCATTGTCAGCGCAGAGCTGGAAGGGGTATTCCATCTCATCAATCTGGAGATCATGACCTGAGCCAAGATGACTGAGCCACCCAGGCGCCCCTATCTTAGGAAATCTTATATATATGCCCCTTTTTATCTCTCTTCTGGCTCCAACTACCTTCTATATGCTAATGAATCCCGGTACTGTATCTTTATCAGACTTCTAGGCCTAAGGCATATAGATCCTCCTGGTTGTTCTTTAGTCATTTTAAACTCAGAAATCTCAAAATGATTAAACTTCAAAGCTCAAAGGTGTGACTCTAATGGGGACTGAGGGAATTCATTCTTCTTCTTCCCCAGCCATACACTTTGTTCTCTGTTCATTGAATGGGTTCACCAGGCATCGCTTGTCTAAACCAACACCCTGGGATTCACAATAGATGTTGGTTACAAAAATGAAAGGAATGTTGAGAAAGAAGATACATTTTTAAAATAGCCTTTTTTCTTTATTTTTTTACAGACAGGCTGTATATTAGTTGAGTTGTGAGCATTCAATTCTAATTTTCCCCATAAATCAAGGATAGCGTCATGCTAACATCTGCAGCCTGAACATTAAAAAGAAACAAAACAGGGGCGCTTGGGTGGCTCAGTGGGTTAACCATCCGACTTCGGCTCAGGTCATGATCCCGTGCATAGTTCGTGAGTTTGAGCCCGACATCAGGCTCTGTGCTGACATCTCAGAGCCTGGAGCCTGCTTCGGATTCTGTATCTACCTCTCTCTGCCCCTCCCTTGCTCGTGCTCTTTCTCTCAAACATAAAATAAAACATTAAAAAAGTTTTTTTTTAATAAAAACAAAACAAGTCATTTCTGTTGAAAATAAATAAATATAACCTTTAAAATTCTTGCACTATGTAGCTTAAATCTCATGAGACTGGTTAATGGAATAAAAATACTTTTCATCCGTATAGCTTTAGAATACTGTGAACATTCCTTGAATCTACTGCATTCCATTGGGATGTGTTGCGTTGGAAAAACCAGACATGGTATAAACTTCCTTCTCCCTCTTAGAGTCTGTGGCTGGACTAGGAATTAAGCTCATGTAAGACTGACCAAAAAAGAAAAAAAAAGCATACGGATTTTAATATTTTTATTTGTACACAGGAGTCTTCAGAAGGAAAATGAAGACCCAAAAAGGCTGTGAGGCCCAGAAGGTTATACATGCTTCTAAAAACAAGGAACAATAAAATCTGGGAATATTACCAGACAGAGGGGCTTGGGCTACAGACAGTAAGTTGTGGGACAGTGACTGGGAAATATATGGCAGAAACTAATGGTATCTTCTGAACCGCTTCAAACTGAAATCTGCTGTAGAGGAGGCAAAATTTACCTCTTCCCTCTTAGAGTTTTTGGCTGGGCCTGATGATTGACGGAAGACAGATTAACAGGAGAAAAGCATACAAACATATTTACTGTAAGTTTTACTTGACATGGGAGCTCTCATGAGGAAATGAAGATCCAAAGAAGCAGTTAGAGTTGACTGCTTGTATATTGAATTGGACAGAGTAGTAAATCATGAAAATGTCACAAGGTGAAAGCGCTTTGGCTAGGGCAGTTCATGGAGGAAAAAGAACAAGGAAGATCAGGGTTAGTTTAACAAGGTTTGTTTGTGCAGATTTCTCTTGGCTTCAACTCCCTGTCCTTGGTGAAAACAATGTTGTTTTCCTCCTGGTGTATGGAAGACCTCGTCCATGGGGGCGGTGGGGGGGGGGGGGGATCTCCTGTTTTCAGGAAGGAAATGGAGGTCAGAGGACTTCTCGCACCTGCTGGTTTTCAAGTGCCTTCAGCTCAAAATAATCCTTATGCCAAAGTGACATAATTTAGGGGTGGCATATTCTGTCACTGATGGGGTTCGGGACATGCTGCCCCAAAACATGGCACATTAATATTGAATATTTTAAGTCAGAGAAATTTTGAGAAAAGGACATAAGCAGGAAGGTCACTCTGACCCTTCCCCAAAGCCTTCTTCCCTAAAACAGGTCATAAAAGCCTCTTGTGTCTTCTCTATATGATTAGAGGGATAGATAAGGAAGAAAGGAGCATCTTTATCTCTAAAGACAAAGGAACATACAGAAGAATCTTAACAAACAGGCCTTGCTGCTTCCCCTGGTGTATTAAACTTATCTCACACTCTGTAACCTACTGTATTTCTACATGAGTGCCCACAGTTCATCACACCTAGCATAAAAATATTCAGGTGTGTTTCTTTGGGTCTTCATTTCCTTATGTAGTTTCCTGTGTCACATAAAACCTACGTTAAATAAAACTGTGTGCTCTTCTCCTGTTATTCTGTATTTGTTGGTTTGACTTTCAGACTCAGCCAGGGACCCTAAGAGGACTAAGGAAAACTTTTTCCTCCCCTATGCTACTCTACACTGTATAGTATAAGCAGTAGTATTAAGGTAAAAAGGGGAAGTGATTTTTTTTCATGTTTATTATTTTTTTTAATTTTTAAAAAATGTTTGTATATTTTTGAGATAGAGACAGAGTATGAGCGGGGAGGGGCAGAGAGAGAGGGAGACACAGAATCGGAAGCAGGCTCCAGGCTCCAGGCTCCAGGCTCCAAGCTGTCAGCACAGTGCCCGACGAGGGGCTGAACTCATGGACAATGAGATCATGACCTTAGCCAAAAAGTCAGATGCTCAACCGACTGAGCCACCCAGGCGCCCCAAAAAAGGGTGGGGGGAGTTTTTATCCAATGAGCAAGATGTTGAAGGAATGAGTTTATCTCAGAATGGGATAAGGAAAGAAGCTCAAAATCCCGTGGCTTCTGAATTTGGTCCAGGGCTACTGACCTCTTAAGATGAAAGAAAATCATTTCACTCATATGTGGAATTTAAAAAACAAGCAAACGTACAAAGAGGGGCACCTGGGTGGCTCAGTCGGGTAAGCACCGACTCTTGGTTTCAGCTCAGGTCATGATCTCACTGTTCATGGGTTTGAGCCTCAAACCAGGCTCCATGCTGCTGGTGTGGGGCCTGCTTGTGATTCTCCCTCTCCCTCTCTCTCTCTGCTCTCATGCGCACGCGAGCACACACACACCACTCACTCTCTCTCAGAATAAACTTAAAAAAAAGATGTACAAAGAGAAAAAAAAGAGACAAACCAAAAACAGACCCCTACCTATTTCCTGGAAATCAGAACATACTGTTGGTTTCCAGAGAGGAGGTGGGTGAGGGGTGGGTGATAGGTGAGAGGGATTGAGTACATTTGTCTTGATAAGCACTGAGTAATATATGGAATTGTTGAATCACTATATTGTGTACCTGAAGCTAATATAACATTGTATGTTAAGTACACTGGACTTAAAATTAAAAACTAAAAATCAGGGGCGCCTGGGTGGCTCAGTCAGTTGAGCGTCTAACTTCTGCTCAGGTGGTGATCTGGCGGTTTGTGGGTTTGAGCTCTCCGCTGTCAGCCTGTCAGCACAGAGCCTGCTTTGCATCCTCTGTCCCCCTCTCTCTCTGCCCCTCCCCCACTTGTGCTTGCTTTCAAATTAAATAAATAAAATAAAATAAAAAATTGTTAAAAAGATGAAAGGAAATCAGGCACATGGCCTACCCAACCCACAAACCAAAGATTCAGTCTCAACTTGGGGGTATTTGAACCCGTGGGGGTACTTGTAGTCAAAGACTAAACACAAACTGTCTTCCCAGAACATGTAGTTAAAATTTTTTTTAAATGTTTCTTTATTTTTGAGAGAGAAACAGAGCTCAAGCAGGGGAGGGGCAGAGAGAGGGAGACAGAATCAGAAGCAGGTTCCAGGCTCTGAGCTGTGAGCACAGAGCCCGATGCGAGTCTGGAACTCAGGAACAGTGAGATCATGACCTGAGCCGAAGTTGGACACTTAACTGACTGAGCCACCCAGACGCCCCAGGAACGTGTATTTTAATTTAGTCCATTACTTTTTTTTTTTTTAATTTTTTTTTTCAACGTTTATTTATTTTTGGGACAGAGAGAGACAGAGCATGGACGGGGGAGGGGCAGAGAGAGAGGGAGACACAGAATCGGAAACAGGCTCCAGGCTCCGAGCCATCCGCCCAGAGCCTGACGCGGGGCTCGAACTCACGGACCGCGAGATCGTGACCTGGCTGAAGTCGGACGCTTAACCGACTGCGCCACCCAGGCGCCCCTAGTCCATTACTTTTGTACTAAAAACAAACACACGCACACACAAAACGTTACATTTTTCTTTTACATGTTTATTTCCTGTGGCAAATTTTAGGCTTCTTATGCTATTTCCCCTCTCTCAGTACTACATAATGAAACTTCAGGGCTCAATCTGGAAACTGCAGATTCTTATTATTTCTAGTGAAAGAAACTTCAGAGATATCAGTAGGAGAAAAAGAATCCCCATTTCCCCACAGCTGCAGCAAAGCACGGGTTCTTCTGGCTCGTCAATTTACTTCTGATAGAGTAGTGTGTTGAGAACACTCACAGCAATCACCCCTGCAAGGTCCTTCTACCCAGACCTACCTTCTACTCTGACATGAGACAGATTAACAGAGAAAATAAAATTTAATTTGGTATGTACAGGGAAGTCACACAGACCATCTATGATGGTAGCTCTCATCCTGTAACAGGCCTTCCATCTAAATTCTCAGGGGCATCTGCGTGGCTCAGGCAGTTAAGCCTCCAGACTTCAGCTCAGGTCATGATCTCAGGGTTTGTGAGTTTGAGCCCCACGTCAGGGAGAGCCTGCTTGGGGTTCTCTCTCTTTCTCTCTCTCTGCCCTGCCCCCCCCACCCTCTGCCACCTCTCCTTCTCCCTCTCAAAACTAAGCATTTTTTAAATTAAAAAAAAAATTGTTTTAAAGAAATTCTTTTCAGGTAAACAGTTTTTCCTGAATCTGCTGGGTTTTGATCACTTTTTAACTTGAAATAATCTTCATGCCAAAGTGGCCCATCTTGGAGTGGTCTGCCTTTGGCATCTGTAAATAACAGATTGTTCTATTCTGAGAAACGCCAGAGGAAGAGGTTTGGAATTTTCTGATTCTCTGTATTATAAAGAGAAAATACACCCCATGACTATTGGATTCTATATGAATATACATTGTAGGGGAGCAAAATTTTGCTACCTCCAAATATGTTTCTTTGGTATGTGGATTATTTTAGGCCGATTATTTTTAAGAAGCAGAAGACTCAAGAAGTTTTTCTTTTTGCCTCCCTCCTAACTGCATAAGAGAATTTAGATAGAGGACCTGCTCTAGGAGGGGAGCTATCACCATAGAGAACTACTGTATAATACGAACTAGGTGTGACAGACAGGGAGGAACTTAGCAAGGTCTAGTTGCTAAAATCCCTTTCTATGCTCCATTGTTTCTATCTGGCCCAGCAAACATTTGTTTACCAAACGTTTACTCATGTTCATCTTCTTGTAATTGTCTTCCTTCTGTTTGCAGTCCCAGACCTCAACCCCTTTGTTAGCTATCCATGGCACATAAGCCTGAACTGCCTGGGGGGCCTCATATTCTTCTATAGTTTTCTCCTGTTAATCTGTCTCATGTCAATTTAATTCTTAGACCAGCCAAAAAACCTTGAGGGGTAGGGCAAAGTTTTTCCTCCCTAACAACAGCTTGAGAATCTTTTTCTTATTTAAATGAACACCGGGGCCAAGAGTACATAGATTGAAAAAGAACACTGCAAAGAAATGTTGACACTTGTGTAGGCTGCTTTGGGCTGTCATCCAAGACTCCCCCCCCCCGCCCCCCCCCCTTGGTAGTTTCCTCTTCTGATGGGAATAGTTCAGTGGAGAAGTTTGAGAAACATTGAGTCATTTGATTGCATGATGGGAAAATTCTTCATTGCTTTAAAATGTACCCCAAGGCTGATGAAACTGGAAATCCACTATAATTCCATTCTTTTCCTTTAGAATATTATGCAGGCCTTGTTACTTGTCCAGGACAAGCCATAATTTCTCTGAGACTCAGTTTCCTTATCTGTAAAATGAGGAAAGTAACATCTACTCCACAGAGTTGGGATTAAATGAAGCAGTGTATGCAGAAGAATTTTTAAATACCAAGTAGTGCTCTCTCTGTGTTAGTCATTATCAAAACTGGCCACAGGAAGGGGTAACAGTTGTTCACATCAGTTAACACTTTTGCAAGACATCTTAGGTCTCCGTAGAGCAGATTGTGCTGCTGATGGGAACTCTTGTAGATATAAAGTTTCTAAGTTACTTAGTGTTCAGGAAATCGCCTCAAAATCACTTGCCCCTAGCAGGAAGATGGTAATTCATATTGACACCATAAAGTAAGTTTTAAGCTTCTTGGGCTTGATTTTGTTCACAGGTGTGAGTTACTAAAGGTTTGGATGCAAGTCTTTTTCAATAGAATAACATACGATTAAAATTTTTATGTTAAGTATTCACCAATTTAAGCATTGGTAACCTTACATCACTTGTTTCATGACATGCAGTTTTCCAAGCAATGCTACAAAGCATATGAAACAACTGAAAAGCAGAGGATCTTCGATTTCTCTATAGAGAATAAAAAAGATGAAACTTTCAGATGAAACTTTTAGATGAAACTACTTAATTGAAGAAAATATGTTGGTAATTCCGTAATCAACAAGTAATTTGTTTACTTTGAAACTTTATTTTAGCTTTTAATCTGACCGACCAGCAAATTGACTATTTAGAAACTATTCACCATTATAAAGGAGAAAATAACGTTTCTCGTTTTATATTCCCTGATTTAGACGCGTTTCGTCTCTTGGACCTAATTGGCCATTGAGGGGAGGGAGGCCCGTTCCAAGGTGAAAAGGTTAAAGAAAGGGGGAAGGCTCAAGGCTCTACACTGCAAGTCGGTGGTGATCAGCACAGGGCTTCGGCGTAGTTCCGAAGTTGGGTAAAGGTAAATTCAGTGTTTGGTTCTTTCAACTGCATATTGTTTTGTTGAGTCCCAGTCATACTGTAATGCAACTAACGCGCTTAGCAGAGGGTGAGGCGCAAAATGTTAGCTGTGGTATTGGAGTTACAGTAACTCAACTAGAAATGTAGACTGAAACCTAGTTCATGGGAAGGCACGCTTTTATTTCGAAGGAAACTGAATCCCAAGCTTGCAAAAACACTTTCAAAACTGCTCTTACAAAAGTGACATCAATTTAAAGGAAAGGCTTTAAAAAAAAAAATCTGTGACCGATAAAATTACAGAAAAGTACGGAAAGATGAAGTAATAAGGGAAAGAGATTAGCATTATAATCTACCCGAGTAAAAAAAGGATTGAAATCTAGCCAATGAGATCACAAGTCTGGAAGTTCTTAACCGTTCTGGTCCAATCAAGAGGAGGCTACGTCTATAAATATGACTGCCTAGTACTTTCTGAATAAAGCCAGTAAGGCATCATGGCCCGTACAAAGCAGACCGCCCGCAAGTCGACCGGCGGCAAGGCCCCGCGGAAGCAGCTGGCCACCAAGGCGGCCCGCAAGAGTGCGCCCGCCACGGGCGGCGTGAAGAAGCCGCACCGCTACCGGCCGGGCACCGTGGCCCTGCGGGAGATCCGGCGCTACCAGAAGTCCACCGAGCTACTGATCCGCAAGCTGCCGTTCCAGCGGCTGGTGCGCGAGATCGCGCAGGACTTCAAGACGGACCTGCGCTTCCAGAGCTCGGCCGTGATGGCGCTGCAGGAGGCGAGCGAGGCCTACCTGGTGGGGCTGTTCGAGGACACGAACTTGTGCGCCATCCACGCCAAGCGCGTCACCATCATGCCCAAGGACATCCAGCTGGCTCGCCGTATCCGCGGGGAGCGGGCTTAAGGCCTGTGCTTTTAAGTGGACCACCTAACGGCTCTTTTCAGAGCCACCCATGTTTTCACGAGGAGTAGCTGTGTCGCCTATCTCACCTGGCGTGGGTGTACTGTTGTGCACTGGTCCTCTGGGTAGAGGGATGAGGGGAAACTCGCACATGGTGGGTAGGAAGATCACAATGTCTGAACTTTGCTCGGCTGACAGGCACTAGAGGGAACAGCTGAAGCTGGGCTTTAGATCGCTTTTGCCTAAGCTTTTACATATGTTGAGTTACAGTCTACAGCGTCAGCCTTACTAGTTTGAGGAAAAACTTGCAAGGGGGTGGACTCTGCTCTACTAGTCGTTTGTAACGTTAACACGCTACTCGTACAAAGCGTTAGCACGAATCTGGATATAGAAACGAAGCGGGAAGGAGGTCGTGTGGGTTTGTGGTAACTGCCGGGTTGGGGATTTGGGTTTTCAACTAGATTTTACGGTTAAGACTAAGCTGGATGTAAGTCCTGGTTTGCAAATGGGAGTCTTTTTCCTGGTTTATGTGTCTTAAGAGTTGTATGGATCTAATATCTAATACCCTATTGCATAAGACAGGCAGCGCAAACACGAATAGGAATTTGAGGGAAATTCCTGATGCGTTGGGTTTTTTTGTTTTTTTTCTGTTTTTTGAGATGTTTGTTACTGCTCCGAAACCCAAAGGCAAAACAAACTTCCACAAAGCGTAGGAAGTAAAGTGATGCAAAAATAGAAATGGGCACTTCGGATCTTTTCCGTATGCAAGTACAACTGACAAGTAATAACCATCCCCAAACACCCCAAACAGGTGAACTATACTTTTACGTAACTTATTGGTTGGTCTGAAACGGAACGTTTCAATTGGCTAAGAAGACGTTTGCTCTGATAGCCATTAAGGAAGCGCTAGCAGAAGCTATTATTTGCATAGACTCCACCCCTGTATGACGACCTTGTTGGAAATTAACCAATAAAAATGCAGTCCTATGCGAGCCTTCATTTGCATACGGGCTCTATAAGTAGCGCGTAACGAAGCCACTTGAATGTAGTCCGGATCGTTTCGGCTGTGTGGCGTTTCTTCTAGCAAAAATGCCTGATCCAGCGAAGTCCGCTCCCGCTCCCAAGAAGGGCTCTAAGAAAGCTGTTACGAAAGTGCAGAAGAAGGACGGCAAGAAGCGCAAGCGTAGCCGTAAGGAGAGCTATTCCGTCTATGTGTATAAGGTGTTGAAACAGGTTCACCCGGACACCGGCATCTCGTCCAAGGCCATGGGCATCATGAACTCTTTCGTCAACGACATCTTCGAGCGCATCGCCGGTGAAGCCTCTCGCCTGGCGCATTACAACAAGCGCTCGACCATCACGTCCCGGGAGATCCAGACGGCCGTGCGTCTGCTGCTGCCCGGCGAGCTGGCCAAGCACGCCGTGTCCGAGGGCACCAAGGCTGTCACCAAATACACCAGCTCGAAGTAAGGGCGTGCAAAGGACGCAATAGAACAGCTACTTTTACCCCAACGGCTCTTTTCAGAGCCACTTAACTTGTCACAGGAAGCGGCTGTCCACATTTGTTAAACGTTTGGGTGGCTTTTAGGTTGGGTGGGTTGTGGTCTCAAATATTTGGGCATGGGGTTAGGTTACGACTGATCAAGTTTGCCCTGGTTAAGACCTGGAATCTCCTATAGTGCGGTGGTGTCCCCCTAGTGGCACCACTCTTCCTGGTAACAAAGCTCGTCCTCAAAATGGTCTCTGCCTACTTCTAGAGGAAACTGAGGTACAGGTAACAGTAAACAAAGTTGATGCAGTTCTGGGTTTTTTGATTTCTGGCGGTGGGGTGCTGTTCTACTTTATTAACGCTGTATGTCAACACGAAACTTAGGCCAGCTGACGTTTGTTTTCCTTAGTATACAGATAGCTCTCTGTTCCCACTGTTTCTTAATGTTCCAATCTGTAACAAACGCTTCTAGGCGTTTGTCACAAATGGTTTCCAATAAAGTCTGCTTTAGTCTGTTGCCCTTTGTAGTTCTGATCTAGCAATCCTCCCCTCGTTTCCTTCTAGCCCCATACCTCAATCAGGTACAGATTTTTGCCCCCATCGTGTGGAATATGGGATATTTTGTAATACCTACAGACAAATCCTCTCTTGGGAGGAATGCTAACGCATTTAGTGGGTAAGGGCCAGGGATGCCGGGAAACCTAACCTAATGTACAGGACTCTGCCTACAGCCAAGACTTCGCCTGGCCTGTAACCTCAGTCCTCCTGTGGTATTTGGTAGACCAAGCGCCCAGACTTCCCTTCCATCAGGATTTAATTCTCATTTGGGTCAAACCTTCCCTCAGCCCCACCACCTAGCGCATGTTCTTGCTCTTGGTGAAAGCTGAGAAGAACACAGATTTGCTGTGGTTGCTTACACTCCTCCACAGGAAAACGATCTTCTCCAGGGCAAGGACCTTGTCTTCTGTAACAATTTCCTAGCTATAAAAGCCACTTTGCTGCTTGCTAAGCCCTCCCAGGTGCCTCTCCTTGAATTTCCCGATAGGTTGGAGGTGGGAACTTGGGGAAGTGGTTTTTGGTGTTCTCAGGTGCATTTATTTAAAAAAAAAAAATGCATGATGTGCAAATGGCCACAGTTAGCATATAAAATGGCTTTCTAAAGATCCCTTAGTTCAAAACTTGCATAACCTGGCCAATCTGGCCAGGCTGGTGAATGTTTGCCCAGTAAAACCTACCCTAAGTTAAAGGGAAAAATCTTAGTTTCAGATTCATTTGTCAAGATTTGAAATTAGGCCATTATTGATAAACTTTAAGGAACTGACAAGTTTGCACTTAAAATGAATTTTATAATGTAAGAGTTCAAATTTACATCCAATTAAAGTTACATAAAATGGGCTATATAGGATTTTCTTTCACTGGGAAATGAAGATTTTCTGAGTCATTTTCCCTGGCGAGAGGAATGACTCACTGAGAATTATAATTTCCCAGTGAAAGAAAGGAAATCATTATGCAGCACATTTTATGGTAGGAAAAGTTAAATGAAAAGGCCAGGGTGGTGTGCCTTCTACTCAAACCATCAGAGACCCTATCTGGTCTCCTCCCCTAGGATCCTGAAGTCCCAGAGGACTAGTGACCATGTTTTTCATGGTCTTTTGAAGTTGTTAAAGCATTATCAGTTGGCTCACCTGATCAGAAGCTATCATGAGTCACTCAGGACTAAAGGATTAAGCCCCAACTCCTTATCCTGAAACTAAAGGCTTTCTGCCATCTGGCCCAAACTTCCCTTCTTCAGCTGTTCATTTTCCTCAGCTTTCTAGCATAGCCCAAATGCTGTACGCACTGTCCTATAGTGCCTCTTAAGGTCCTCTTTGTGCTTTTGTTATGTGGTCCTTCTAAACTGTGGTACTCCGTTGCCCTCTCGACTACTCAAAGCCTGTCAACCTGGCAGTTCTTTAAACTTTTTAATTTTTAAAAATATTTTTGAGAGAGTGTGTGTGAGTCCCCGCTCATACACAGGGAGACACAGAATCGGAAGCAGGTTCCAGGCTCTGAGCTGTCAGCACAGAACCCGACGTGGGGCTTGAACCCACGGAACGCAAGATCATGGCCTGAGCTGAAGTCAGACGCTTAACTAACTGAACCACCCAGGTTTTCCACAGTTCTTTAAAATCTTCCTCAAATCTCACTCCTTGAAGCTTTTCCATCCCATTATAGCTCACAGGAAGTCTTTCTCCTTTCAGTGCTTAAGGCTTTATTCCTTGCACAATGAATTTGCAATTAACTGTAACTTTGTGAACTGTGGAGCCCTGTTCCTTACTTTCTTTTTCGTTGTTTTTACATTTTCTTGTGTTTGTCTTCTATTAGAAGACAGGGTCTACTTTCTTTAAAAAATCCTTCTTGGGGGGCGCCTGGGTGGCGCAGTCGGTTAAGCGTCCGACTTCGGCCAGGTCACGATCTCGCGGTCCGTGAGTTCGAGCCCCGCGTCAGGCTCTGGGCTGACGGCTCAGAGCCTGGAGCCTGTTTCCAATTCTGTGTCTCCCTCTCTCTCTGCCCCTCCCCCGTTCATGCTCTGTCTCTCTCTGTCCCAAAAATAAATAAACGTTGAAAAAAAAAAAAATTTTAAAAAAAAAAAAAAAAAAAAAAAAAAAAAAAAAAATCCTTCTTGGGATCTCTGACAAAAGCTGTTCCAGTGCCCATTATAAAATAGCATCTTGATGAACATTTGTTGACTGATTGCTCAGACCACAGAACACCAGAAAATGGACCTGAAGGTGGTAAGTTCATGTACTCCAATAAGGTTTTTTCTTCTACTTTTTCCTAATGTTTCTTGCTCCTATAACCTGAAACACTTTTATAATAATTACTGACCCAGTTAAAACAACAATTGGAGATTAAAAACTCCTAAGAGGGGCAGATCGAGTACTGCGCTTGATAGCTCCCCTTCATCCAATGTATCTATGTAGCCAAAAGGACAGGATTAGACTGGAGCTTTTTCAGCCTAGTTTAGATGTTGTGTTTCCAGTCTTGTAAACAAGGGTGAGGAGGGAGATGCATTCCAGAAGATGAAAAACGTTTGTGGTCTTAAGATAAGGAGCTTTGGGGTGCCTGGATGGCTCAGTTGGTTGAGCGTCCTACTTCGGCTCAGGTCATGATCTCGCAGTTTGTGGGTTTGAGCCCCACATCAGGCTCTGTGCTGACCGCTTGCTCAGAGCCTGGAGCCTGCTTCGGATTCTGCGTCTCCTTCTCTCTGCCCCTCCCCCGCTCATGCGTTGTCTCACTCTGTTTCTCAAAAATGAATAAATGTAAAAAAAAATTTTTTTTTTTTTTAAAGATAAGGAGCTTTACATATCAGATCCAGTGAGCATTGCAAATGTAGAAATAGTCTCGGTCTGGGTCGAGTCAAATGTCATTAAGCTTGGCTCGTCATGGGGCATCTGGATGGCTCAGGTTCAGTGTCTGACTTCAGCTCAGGTCATGATCTCACGGTTCATGAGTTCGAGCCCGCGTCGGGCTCTGGGCTGACAGCTCAGAGCCTGGAGCCTGCTTCAGATTCTGTGTCTCCCTCTTTCTCTGCCCCAACTCCATTCTGTCTCTCTCTCAAAAATAAATGTTAAAAAAAAAAAAAAAAAGATTGGTTAGTCATCATTTTAAGGATTGGTGAATGGATTGTGGTATCTATATAAACTTAAAAGATGACAATTTAACCTTGCCATCATTTTTAGACAAATATCTCATTTTAAAACGATGCATTTCCTAAAAGTGATCTAAGAGTCAACATATTTAAATTTGGATGACTATAATTTAAGCACAGGGCAACAGATGGGAATTCAGATCTATTTGGGGGGCATAAAGTGGGAGTTATCAAAGGATGTCAATCTTTTTTTTTTTTTAACCTTTACACCCCACGTGGGGCTCAAACTCACGAGATCAAGAGTCTCATGCTCTTCTGAGCCAGCCAGACATCTCCAAAGAATGTCAATCTTTAGCAAGGAAGGAACAAGACTGGGGAATTACTAGATATTATTGAAGATTGTTTCCACATTTCGTAACTATTGTTGAGCCACTATATGATTTGGCAAAAATAGAAAACTTGGTAAAATATCCTAGAGCCCGTACTGTCAACATCAACAAACTTCTGAAAAGTAAAAGCAGGGTCGTGTTTTCTTTTCGTGTGTGACCAAATCTCCATATCGAACATATCAGCAAAGCAGTGAGATGGGTAACAAGATGTAAATACATCTGCTAGAGGGAATTACACTAGTATACAGATAATTATATATTGCTTCTCGGCCTTTTGGATAAGATCAAGTGTAGTATCTCTTCTTATCAGTATACAGATAGTTATACTTCAAGGCAAAATGTGTTTTTCCCAAAAGAGGGGGAAGAAGGAAATGTTCTCAATTAAGGAGAATGACAGGTTGCATCTGGCTGGAGGGCTCAGGAAAGCTCCATGAGGATCATTTCCATCACCTGTGTAGGTGATGGGGCTCTATAGGTGCCCTCCTTCCCAAGTACATGAGGTTCAGCTGGAATATTGTTTGCAACCAATATATTAAGTATCCTCTGGGATTTTTTTTTAAGTTTCAGCTTTATTCAATTTTCACTGCAACCTCTTTCAATTAATCGTCTGATTTTGGTAGATGAAATTCTCCATCATTCTATATTCTGTGACTAGAGGTCATTAATTGTGCACCTCTCATCCAGGTTGTAACATTTTCCTTTCACCTTTAATGTATCTCTTAAAATTTTTTTTTTATTTTCACAGACTATTTTATGTCCTTATATTGAAAAGTTCTGGCTTCTCCTCCTGCTTACAAAACCTTTCAAGTCACATTGTTCTTGGCTCCTAACCCTTCAAACCTGCTGAAGCTTTGTTCACCACAGTGTGGCTTGAGAGAAATTTGACTTTCTTGTTCCCTGTGAGATTAATTTTCTCTTTCTGGGGGTGATGATAATAGGGTGAGTGAATAACAAACCTTTTCTCAATCACCCATGATTTATCAGAAAATATCGTTAACTCAAAATGTGTCAAGTCTCCAACCACACCTTGACACTTGTGTCACTGCCCCATGCCCTAAGCCACCGCCACCTCCCCAGGTGCCCAGGGTGGTTGCAACGGCCTTCTGCCTAGTCTCCTTGCTTTTGCCATCTACCCTCTCTGTTTTCCACAAAACAGCCGGTGTAAACTTCTTGAAACGTGAGTCAGATCCTGTGACTCCCACGCTCTCCTCCCCATCTGAACACCACCCCCTACCACCCTCCCCACCACCCCCTGCACCAACCATGGCTTCGGAGTGAAGGTGGCATCCTTATGATGGCCCACCTACCATGTCTTCCTGCTCTCCCTTTTGTCTGCTCCACTGCACTCCTTCGTCTCTCTGTTCTTACTTGAATACACCCAGGCCGCCTATCTCCGGGCCCTTCACTTGCCATTTCCTCTTCTGGGAAGGCTGTCCCCCCCAGACACTTAGGCGACTGGCTTCCTCATGTCTTTTGGGTTTCTTCTCAAAGGGTCCCTTAACGTCTTACCAGTGAGGACTTCCTTGACCAGCTTATGTAAGATAAACCCACCTCCTCCTCTGACTTCATAATACTCTTTATTCCCCTACCTTGCTTAATTTTCCTCCATGTATCATCTGAATAATGTGTTTGTTTATTACTGAATCAGAGTCTACTACTCATAAAAACTGTTCTTTGCTTTTTAAAATATTTATATTTTGGGAGAGCACAAGCAGGGGAGGGGGGTAAGAGAGAGGAGGACAGAGGATCTAAAACAGGCTCCGTGCTGACAGGCTGACAGCAGTAAGCCCGACGTGTGGCTCAAACTCACAGACTTCAAGGCCATGACCTGAGCCAAAGTCAGATGCTCAACCAACTGAGCCACCCAGGTGCTCCCTTCATAAAAACTATTCTTACCTGCTTACTGTAACTCCATGCTTTCTGAGTGCATGGCTTCTCAGTTAAAGGTTAATTTACCAGCTTCTCTTGTATCTAGGTTTGTCCATAAGACAAAGTTCTGGGCCAATGAGGGGTGAACGGGCACTTCTGTTCTATATTATTTCAAGTTTGTGCCCTAAGAAGGAATAGGTATGTGCCGCCCTTACTTTTTTCCCTCTTCTCTGGCTTGGTTGCAAAGAGGACGGCAGGCACTGTGACAACCACCTTGGACCCTGAAACAGAAATCTTGTGATAAGGATGACTGAACTACGCTACTAGCTCTGGACTATGACGTGAGAGATGAACTTGTATCTTCTTGAAGCCACTGTTTTTGTTTTTGTTTTTTAAAGATTTGTTACAGTAATTTAGGCTGTGCTCTGACCCATTGTCCGACTCTCCTCTTACCTTCCTAGAGTAAGTCCTACGAAGGCAGGTCTTTTTCTTTCTTTCCCTATCCCCATCACTTAGAACTGTGTCTGGAATATAGTGGGTGCTCAGTAAATATTTATGGGATGAGTGGATTGATGAGAGAGAAGGGTTGAAAGGGATGGCAGAGCTCCCAGCCTTGGATGTAACAAAAAATGACTGAGTTTGAAATTTTTTCTCTCTGAATCGGGAACAGCACAACACAGAGTGAAGGTCTAGGGGAGGTTGTTAACAACCATGGTCCACAAAGCAGTTTAGAAGTTTCCCAGTGTAAATTGTTGGATATTTATACTAACCTATACTAGTTCAGAAGCAGTAAGAGGGTGGAAGAAAACTTCCATTTCCTCTACTCTCAATACTTCTGGCCCCCAAATGTGTGGGTTTTCCACACCAAGCAATTCTACCTGGATTTAGCACAGATACCACAGATTATGGGCTCAGTCCCATAAGGCTGCCCCCCACTTCAGACACCAATCACAGTAGTGGGTTCCCAGGTTACTCACACTTCTGTCAGTTTTGGTTACAAATCAGGCGTTCCCACCACCCCCTCATCACATTTGATAAGTTGTTGCAATGACTCTCAGAACTCGGGGAAACATATTTACCAGTTTATTGTAAGGGATCTAGGAAAGGATACAGATGATCAGCCAGATGAAGACAGGGCAAGATCTAGAAGGGTCCCGAGTGCTAGAGTATCTGTCCCTGTGGAGTTGTGGTGTCCACTCTCTTGAAATGTGGTTTCTGAACCCTACAGTTTAGGGATTTTTATGGAGGCTTTATCAAGTAGACACGATGGGATCATCAGCTCAATCTCCACACCTTCCTCCCCTGGAGGATGGGGGGTGGGGGAGGCTAAACGTTCCAAGCTTCTAATCAAAGTTTAGCCTTTCTGGTGACCAGCCTCCATCCTGCAGCTACCTAGGAGCCCACCAAAAACCATTTCATGAGACAAAAGACACTCCCCATTACCTAGGAAATTCCAAGAGATTTAGGAGCTCTGTGTCAAGAACCCGGGTCAAAGACCAAATACAAGAAAAGATGTTCTTGACACCCTTATTACCCAGAAAATTACAAGAGTTTTAGGAGCTCTGTATCAGGAATCCTGTCACAGTCTACTCTCTTGTCTCTAGCCATGGACCCCTTACAGCAAACTGATTATAATAAAGTCAAAGATACTAGCTGAAAAGGCAGCTTCCTGTAGTGATGAGCATTAGCAGTGAGTCCCAGTCCCCCCCTCCCCCCAAGAACTATATGACCTTGGGAAAGTTTCTTTCCTCCTCTGAACCTCAACTTCTTCCTCTGGGAAATGAGAAAAATAATGGAACCTACCTTCTAGGCTTGTCATGAAGACTGAATGAGATTATGTATTGTATGCACTTAGTAGGGGGGCTGGAACATGGTGAATATTTGATCAGTGTTTCCCTCACTGTGAGTATGGGTAGGAAGGCACTTCCTGCATAAGTACCATTGTACCCCCAAAGCACATTTCCCTTCCTAACAAGCACCGCTTTAAGAGATTCCTAGGGATTTGAGAGTCCCTTCCCTAAGGATCTTGCATTGGAGCAATAAGAACTTCTTTTTCTTTCTTTCCTTTTTTTTTTTTTTTTAAGTTTACTTCTTTATTTTGAGAGAGAGAGGGAGAGAATCCCAAGCAGTGAGATCATGACCTTAGCCAAAACCAAGAGTTGGATACTTAACCAACTGAGCCACCCAGGAGCCCCAAGAACTCCTTTTTCTAGGAGTTCTAAACCATTACCCAAGAAAGCAATTCAACAATTTACTTGTTGGGCCTTTGATTCTGTAGAACCTTCAAGTGTCTGCTGTGTCCTGATAGGAAAAAAAAAAAGCATGCATTAGAAAACAAAAGACCTTATTTATAGCGTCTGTTACTAGTGCTCTATAAAGACCTAAATTATCTAGCAAATATCTTTTTTTTTTTTTAATCAGATGATGTTTACAATACCTCCCATCAATGCTCTCAGGAAAAATGGAATACTTTCATTAAATACTCCCTTGCTATTTCTGATTTCTGAGTTGAAACCTCTGGATTTTGAGAATTTAACACAGGAGTAAGCCAAGTGAATAAAAATGATGTAGGGTACACTATTAGGTAGCACAGAGAAGGACACACCTTATAACAGAAAGGAGAATTGCAAATATTTGGGAAATTTTTTTAATGTTTTTATTTAGTTTTGAGGGGATGAGGGGCAGAGAGAGGGAGACACAGAATCTGAAGCAGGCTCCAGGCTCCGGGCTGTCAGCACAGAGACCAATGCGGGGCTTGAACTCCCGAACCACAAGATCATGACCTGAGCCAAAGCTGGGCGCTCAACCAACTGAGTCACCCAGGCGCCCCAGGAAAAGTTTAAGTTAGAAATTTTAAAATGAGCTTGTGGAACCAGGTTGATGACTTAGGAGTTGATCATTTCTGCTTGTTTAAAGTATTTCACATTTTTCCTCTCAGTATTTTCAAGATGAAACTCTTGTTTTTGCCACCTATTCAGGAACCAAAGTTTTCCCAAGAATATAAGGAAGACTTTCTTCTTTTTATTTTAGAGAGAGAGCATGAGTGGGGAGGGGCAGAGGGAGAGAGAGAATCTTAAGCAGGCTCCATGCCCAGTGAGAAGCTGGCCACGGGGGTTCCTGGGATCCGATGACCCTGGGATCATGACCTGAACTGAAATCAAGAGTCAGACACTCAACCTACAGAGCTACCCAGGTGCCGTGGAAGACTGTCCTATTTAACTACAGTCCAAGAAATAGTGAACAAGGCAGATGATAGTTCTGAGATCTCAAGGTTTCTTTTCTTTGGCCAACAACACATTATGTAATAGGTGATTTATTTCAGATGATTGTACTAAAATGAGGTACAAGAATCTAGAGAGAATCTCACTATCAACCAATCCAAGGAACTTTGCTTAGATGGCCAAAGCCAGAAACAGAGAGCAGAGGAGAGAACTAATAGGGCTGAAGCAGTTCTCCAGTACTTGACTTTTGAGGACCAAACTTAGATGCTGGCCCACTGTCTCAAGGTAGTAAAGAGGTAGTGGCTTGGGATTGGTTGAGGATTTTGAGAGAGAGATGGAGAGAGTTGGAGATTATCTTGGGACTTGAACAGTCTCAGGCCTCCAGAAGAAGGAATCTTGTGGCAAAAAACGGAGAATGCAAATTAGTGAAATGAAGTAAAATAAGGAGCAAATTATCTCTGTTACTTCACATGATCAAGTGCAGTAATCATAAACTACCAGAAGGTGATTATGGGAGAAATCCATATCGCTCTTTTGACATCCAGGTTTTTAACATTCAGGAGAACAGAATATACCTAAAGACATCCGCTTCATTTTTGTTTTGTTGAAGGCAATGATGTTTGAGCATTGTGTGAGTCTTAGTTTCTAGCTGGTGGAATTCTAATTTTTTTAAATGTTTGTTTATTTTTGAGACAGAGACAGAGCGTGAGCAGAGGAGGCACAGAGAGACAGAGAGGGAGACACAGAATCTGAAGCAGGCTCCAGGCTCTGAGCTGTCAGCACAGAGCCCAATATGGGGCTAGAACTCACGGGCTGCGAGACCATGACCTGAGCTGAAGTTGGACACTGAACCGACTAAGCCACCCAGGCACCCCTCCTCTGATATCTTTTTAAGTGTTTGAATTATCTTGTTCATAATTTTCTTCACATTACTATCAAGGGGCTGGGCAATAGAAATTATTCCTAAGTGAATATCTTTTTTTCAGAAACAGCAAGTATGTGTAGAGAACACAGTTGTGGGATTAGCAGGAAAGTTAACCAAGGTAACATCTGAATTTCAATTCTTGGCCTAGAGAAAAAAAGGTAAGAAAACTTTTTATTTTTTGAGGAAAATAAATGTCTTTCATGGTATCATGACCGGGGGGTGTATTTAGGCGGGAAAGGGGCATAACAGATAAATCTTTGGACTAATATATGCAAATCATTTATAGTGGGAAAAAGCAGTCTCCAGAATTGGCATATCAAGTGGGCTAAAACTTGTTGAGGATATAGAGGATTTGAAGAACATGGTTAACACAATTAGTCAGAGCTATACTTACACCCACCCCATCTTGTACCCAAAGTAGAAAATGTACATTTTGAAGCCACATAAATACTGATAAAAGCTGACCACATGTGAGAAGACATAACCTTAATGAGTGTTGAAAAAGTTGAAACCATAGGGGACACATACACTAATCATTTGCAAAGATATAACTAAAAATATTCTCCTTGATCTATACTTTTGGGAAAAGCACATGGGCTAAGGAGGATATAAAAATAAAAATGATATAATTTTTAGCATCCAATTATAATAACAAAGAGAGCACGCTATATTAAAACCTATAAGAAGAGGACAGAGGAAAATTCAGAGCTTTAAAATGCATTTGTGAGAAAAGGAGCACTATTAGAAATAACAAAGCAAGATTTTACCTTAAAAGCTAATAAAGGGACAACAAAAGTTGAGTAGGGGAATAAGTTAGGCTCAAAGCAGAAATGAGCAGGGGCACCTGGGTGGCTCAGTTGGTTGAGCATCTGACTTCAGCTTGGTGTGGTCTTGTTCCTGAGTTTGAGTCCTGTGTCAGGCTGTGTGATGACAGCTCAGAACCTGGAGCCTGTTTCAGACTCTGAGTCTGCCCCTCTCCCACTCATGCTGTTTTTCTCTCTCTCTCAAAAACAGAAAAAAACATTAAAAAAATTTTTTTAAGTGGCAGAAATGAATCGAATCAACCATACTTCCTCACTCCCCAAAATAGGATTCATCAATAAAACCAAAATCTGGTTCTTTGAAGGAAAATTAAAGGGTTAACCCTTTGATAATTTAACATTGAAAGAGAAAAAGTACACCAATATGTCAGCAACATTAGATGCAGAAGATATTCTAAGTGGTATGTGTATTTTGATACATATATTTGCAGATGCAGACAAAATATTAGATTTTTAATACAAGTGATCAAAGTTGCCCTAAGAAAGATAGAATGACTGAATAAAAATAGCTGTAGGAGAAACGGAAAAGAGGGGCAACGATGTACTCTTAAAAACAACTCTAGGTCCAGAGAGTTTTACCAATTATGCAAATTGATCAAGATAATGGAAAAAAATGAAAAGCCAGCTGCTAATATTATGAGGCAGTGACGGAAACAGATACTACTATTAAGATTAAGTGAAATAACCTGTACAAAGCAAATTAAAAAAAAAGAGTATTTGGTAAATAAAGTTAACCCATAAAAGTTAGATACTATGAGGCCACAATATAGATTTCACAGTGGAATGAAACGTAACTAGGATAAGAAATTGCAGTTCAAGGAGCTAACCTTGCAGGGTTAAGATTTGAATTCTAGTTTATCAGGCCCAAAGCCTGTGAAATGTCAAGGTGTGATTGAATTCAAGTTAGGAAATGATTATTTTCTAAAATAAATACAGAACCTATAAACCCATTGCCAATAAAGCCATTTCTTGCCCTTTCAGAAGAAATGGTCTTCAGTCACAGCCAGACCCCAGAGCTGTTTCATTGGAGATTATGCCACAGCTTCCTCAAGAGGATATTCTCAGAACCACATTTGGGGAGCTTATTTCTCTGGAATGTATAGACTGATTGGTCTTCGTTAGAGATTTTCTGTCTCCATTAACTCACTTAGGTTTGGGAAACTCTCCCTTTAACACATGCTCCCTGTCCACAATTTATTCTTCTTTTTTTTTTTTTTTTAATTTTTTAATGTTTGTTTATTTTTGACAGAGAGAGAGAGAGAGAGAGACTCTCTGACTGGGGGAGGGGAAGAGAGAGAGGCAGACACAGAATTCGAAGCAGGCTCCAGGCTCCAAGCTGTCAGCACAGAGCCCGACTTGGGGCTTGAACTCAAGAACTGTGAGATCATGACCTGAGCCAAAACCGAGTCAGAAGCTTAACCAGCTGAGCCACCCAGGCACCCTGGTAAAGTCAGTATTGTAATGATGTCAGTATCTCTCCCTCACCCTCACTCCCCAAATCTACATATTTATTGCAATCCCACTCCAAATCCGATAATAGTCTTAGGAGAATTTGACATAGTTTAACACTCTTTCTTTCTTGAGACACTTTCTTCTCTGTTTTCCTCTTATCTCATTAGCTATTCCTTGTCAATATCCTCTGCTGCCAAGCCTTCTACATGTTTAAGATTTGGTACATCCCAGGGTTCAGCCTTAGACTCTTTTCTATCTGTACTTTCTGCTTACATTGTCTTTTCTAATCCCATGACTCCAAATACAACATATATATGATGATTCTCAAATTTTTAGCTCTATCCCAGGATTGTTCTCTGAGCACCATTCATATTCCATTGGTTTTTCAAGTTACACTTAAATGTCAAACAGGAATATTAATATGTCCAATACAAAACTTTTGCTTCTTGCTACTCCTCTCTCCTCTATTACAACTTGCTGTTTCCCAGTTAATGGAATCAGTTTATTGCTCAGGCCCAAATCTAGTTTTTCTGACTCCTCTTTTTCCCCACATTCCCCACATTTAATCAATCATAAAGCTGTGGGGGGGGGGAGGACACTTCCTACAAAATATATTCCAAATGTGACCACTTCTCAACACCTCCACTGCTCCCTGTAAATCCAAACTACCATTATCTCCCACCTAAATTCCTAACTGGTTTCCCTGCTTCCACTATTGTGCCGTCCTTACTGTCCCTGGGGTCTGTGTCTAACTGGCCTGGTGGCATTCAGGACTATTGAACACCTTCCAGCCAATTGCCAGCCATGACTCCATTCCATCTGGTTTTCGGGCAGGTCTGGCTACCTTGGACTTCTGGGATGAAGGTTGGGGAGATTCCTAAATCCAGAGGCTCTAGGGTTTCTCCCCAGTGTGTAGCAAGTGATGTGGAAGTGTTGGGGTTCAGAGCAAAAGGTCAAGAAAGAATTCTTGAGACATCTTCAGTGCCAAAAGATAGTTTTATTAAAGCACAGGGACAGGACTCATGTGCATGAAAAGCCGTGCTTGGGGTTGTGAGGAGTGACTGATTATACACTCTCAAGTTGGGAGAGGGCTAGGGATAGCATAAGTCTTAAGGAATTTTGGAAGCAAGGATTGCAGGACCTATGGTTAGGAAAAGGCCATTTATTACTTTCAATAAAATCTTAGTCATGAGCCCCTTCAGATGTAGATCAGGGGGCCATATGCTTTGAGGATGATTGCTAACATATATCTAGGTGGGGGGTGGGGCAGGGGTAGAGATACAGGGAGTTTCTGAAGGAATTTTTATATGTTAAGGTAGACCTGCAGGATCCTGGAGGGTGGGATAATGTTAGGTCAAGATTGCCTTTTGCCCTTAGCAAAGTATTAACATAGAGGCAGTTGAGTTCCTAGAGGAAGGTCACTCTGCCTATCTCAAGGACTTGCCAATGGACTGTAAGTTATAAGGAAATTTTCTTCTTTTGCCTCTGTTTCTCACATCAGCCAGGAAAGACATAGAATGGGCCCAACTGTTCCCGTTTTACCTCAAACCAGTCGTCCACTTTAGGGATTCCTCTCAAGCTAGGAACACTCTGAGTGTTCTGGAATGGGCCTGAACTCCTGTAGAAGCTCAAATAAGTTTAGAGCTTTCCTTATGGAACCTGGAAGATGAAAAACGACCTCCAACTGACCCACCCTCCTCACAACCAGTTAGTTGCCTGCTCTGCTCCATAACTGTCTCCTCTGGGGTGTCCTACTTAGCTCTGTAAACCCTGGGGATCATAGGATGTGCCCCAGAGCTTCTTGGATGGAAGACTTGGAAGGTCCAGCAGACCCTTGGGTATTGTCCCTGCTGAGTCTGAGATGGATGAAAGAACACCCTCCCTCCCTTCCCCAACACCTGCCACCCTCCTCCCTGCCGGCTGCATCAATCTCCTCCAGTGTTCTCCGTCCTGGAAGCTCTAGTGATCCAGGACAGAAAAGGCCTTTGGGTGAAGCCCGGTGGTTGCCGAATGCATTTCAGAGGAGCCCTTGAAGAACCTGGGGGCTCACTGCCCACTGCCCAGCGGGTTCTGCCAGCCCAGGCTCCCTTCCTGGCTCTGCTGGGAAAGTCATCTGTGTTTGACTGAACGGCGGTCATTCATTCGCTGCCCACCTGCTCCTTCCCGGTAGCCATCTGCTCCAGCCACCTGGATTCTTGGGTCTCCGGGCAGGTCAACGCCCGCCCCTTCCCGCGGTCTCCCAAGTCCTCCTCTCCGCGGGGTGGCGCCACGCCAAGTCCGTGAGCGGGAGGGTCGCCGCGGCCCCGGAGGAATTTTTCAGCTACGCAGTTCCAGGAAGCCGCCCCGCAACCCCCGCCGTCTGGTGTGCCGCTCTACTTCCTGCCGCTGACGACCGGGCCCAGGCGGGAATCCGGTTCTTGCAGGTACCAGCCCAGAGCAAACAAGTACTTGGCCTTTGGGGGACCGCCCACGAGTTGGGTGTTCTGGGTACCGGGACGAATCGGACACGCGCGACTCCGTGCTGTCCGCCACCTGTTCGCCGCCGCTGCCGCCGACCCACTCGAGAGCTCATTTCTTGCCCCTGTCGGCTCTGGGGAAGCCTTGAGGTCTCTTACCAGGTCTGGCAGGGTGTGGAAAGCGAACGACGAGCCAAAGTAGCAATGTGCACAGGCGGCCACAGGGTGGAGCGAGCGGCCCATACCGCAACTACTGCCTTGGTCTGTCCATTCAGGAACCGGTTCTAGCCATTAACTGAATGTAGAGCTTTAAGTAGTATATTCGTGGGGCGCCTGAGTGGCTCAGCTGGTTAAGCCTCCCACTTCGGCTCAGGTCATGATCTCACAGTTTGTGAATTCGAGCACCCCCCCCCCCTCCGTGAGGCTTTGTGCTGACAGCTCAGAGCCTGGAGCCTGCTTCAGATTCTGTGTCGTCGTCTCTCTCTGCCCCTCCCCTGCTCATGCTCTGTGTGTCTGTCTCCATCAAAAGTAAACACTTAAAAAAAAAAAAAGTGTATTCGGGACCTTTAAGATGCTGCTTTACAGTAGAATCTACTAACACATGCCAGTTAGGAACAGGAAATGACTGATGAGTGACAGAAGCAGGTTTGCAACCGAGTGAAAATGTGAACACAGATATACAGTGTGCAAAACTTTTTTCTTTTTTGTAAAAATTAACGAAAAAAATTCTAAATTGTTCAAGAAAATGTAAAACCAACTTTCTAGGAGCTGTAATGTGATGGGTTAGAGGTAAAAGGTTTCAGCTCTTTTGAAATCAGGCAGAATATGAAACAGAAACACTAAATTGGGTGAATGAACTATTCTCCCTCTCCCTTTACTTAGAATACTGAAAATGCAGGGGGACTGCTCTTTAAAGCTGGTTGACAATTCCCAGAGTGTTTTTATGTATCTTAACTCTATGCGCTAGCGTCTGTGCTGTTTGCACAGTATTTCCAGCTTCTGTAGAATTTTACATCCTCTTTGTGGTTGAATGGAGCTGAGTAACTAGTGCTGACCAGTGAGGTGGAAGTGTCTGAGTCACTTCTGGGCTGGAGCATTGCATTCCTGGTTTGGGATGCTCCATGCTCTCAGCTTCCACACAACTGCTGACAGTGTTCCTGCAAGCCACCACCCCCCCCCCCCCGCCCCCGCCTCCCATCAGCCTCCTGGTTTGACCTTGGTGTGGCATGAATAAATAACCAAACCCTGTTGGCTTCAGGTGCTCAGATTAAGGAATTGTTACCTGAATGTCTGCCAGCCTATTACACAGCCTGATGCACAGATGAGTAAATCAGGTATAGGGCTGCGCATGAGTTTGTTGCCTAGATGACATAAGGTACACTATTTCTTACACTCTTTGCCTTGCTCTCAGGACTCTCCCTCCAGAGCTAAACCTTTTTTTTTGTTTTTAATATATAAAATTTATTGTCAAATTGGTTTCCATACAACACCCAGTGCTCATCCCAAAAGATGCCCTCTTCAATGCCCATCACCTACCCTTCCCTCCCTCCCACCCCCCATCAACCCTCAGTTCTTAGTTTTTAAGAGTCTCTTGTGCTTTGGCTCTCTCCCACTCTAACCTCTTTTTTTTTTTTTTTCTTCCCCTCCCCCATGGGTTTCTGTTAAGTTTCTCAGGATCCACATAAGAGTGAAAACATGGTCGGGGCGCCTGGGTGGCGCAGTCGGTTAAGCGTCCGACTTCAGCCAGGTCACGATCTCGCGGTCCGTGAGTTCGCGCCCCGCGTCGGGCTCTGGGCTGATGGCTCAGAGCCTGGAGCCTGTTTCCGATTCTGTGTCTCCCTCTCTCTCTGCCCCTCGCCCGTTCATGCTCTGTCTCTCTCTGTCCCAAAAATAAATAAACGTTGAAAAAAAAAAATTTAAAAAAAAAAAAAAAGAGTGAAAACATGGTATCTGTCTTTCTCTGTATGGCTTATTTCACTTAGCATCACACTCCAGTTCCATCCACGTTGCTACAAAAGGCCATATTTCATTCTTTCTCATTGCCACATAGTACTCCATTGTGTATATAAACCACAATTTCTTTATCCATTCATCAGTTGATGGACATTTAGGCTCTTTCCACAATTTGGCTATTGTTGAGAGTGCTGCTATAAACATTGGGGTACAAGTGCCCCTATGCATCAGTACTCCTGTATCCCTTGGGTAAATTCCTAGTAGTGCTACTGCTGAGTCATAGGGTAGTTCTATTTTTAATTTTTTGAGGAACCTCCACACTGTTTTCCAGAGTGGCTGTACCAGTTTGCATTCCCACCAACAGTGCAAGAGGGTTCCCATTTCTCCACATCCTCTCCAGCATCTATAGTCTCCTGATTTGTTCATTTTGGCCACTCTGACTGGCGTGAGGTGATATCTGAGTGTGGTTTTGATTTGTATTTCCCTGATGAAGAGCGACGTTGAGCATCTTTTCATGTGCCTGTTGGCCATCTGGATGTCTTCTTTAGAGAGGTGTCTATTCATGTTTTCTGCCCATTTCTTCACTGGATTATTTGTTTTTTTGGGTGTGGAGTTTGGTGAGCTCTTTATAGATTTTGGGTACTAGCCCTTTGTCCGATATGTCATTTGCAAATATCTTTTCCCATTCCGTTGGTTGCCTTTTAGTTTTGTTGATTGTTTCCTTTGCTGTGCAGAAGCTTTTTATCTTGATGAGGTCCCAATGGTTCATTTTTGCTTTTAATTCCCTTGCCTTTCGGGATGTGTCAAGTAAGAAATTGCTGTGGCTGAGGTCAGAGAGGTCTTTTCCTGCTTTCTTCTCTAGTGTTTTGATGGTTTCCTGTCTCACATTCAGGTCCTTTATCCATTTTATTTTTGTGAATGGTGTAAGAAAGTGGTCTAGTTTCATTCTTCTGTTTGTTTTGTTTTTTTTTTTTAATAATAAAGAAGAGGCAAGGTCTTTGCGTGAAAAGTGTCATCAATTCTGCTTTACCTCTTACAATACACCAAGATTCAGAACATCTCAACATGGGCCAACATATTTATCTCTAATACCTAGCTTTGTCCTTAATACTCATAAGTATAAGAGAGACACAAAACCTACCACTGGTCTATAGTGCCTCTGTCTCTGGTAAAGAGATTTTTTTTTTTTTTTTTTTTTTATCCCCAAGGCAATGAATCGTGATTTGGGATGGGTGTGAAAGATACCTTTCTTTTGCAAACTGGGTGAAGGGTGTGTGGGAAAGAGTATGTGGAAAAGCAGAAGTAGCTTCACACACTTACAGAGGGCATGTCCTTAGGCAGCACAATACAATGGAAGCCCCTGCGTGGAAGTTGACAGTTGGGAGCTTGATTCCCTTAAAGCTGTCATCGCCAACGTACCTGCGAGAACACCAGCTATCCCCGTGGGTGCACACACTCCAGAAAGGCGCTAGTCAGTGAGTAAAGCAATCCATTTGTAGGACAGTAGGGGGTGGTGGAGACTCTAGAACAAAGTGCTGCGTGTTTCTTGTTTCATCATTATTGAGTAAAATTCTATTGACCCATTTATTTTATTTTATCTTTTTTTTACATTTATTTATTTTTTGAGAGACAGCCTGAGCAGGGGAGGGGCAGAAAGACAGGGAGACACAGAATCTGAAGCAGGCTCCAGGCTCTGAGCTGTCAGCACAGAGCCTGATGCGGGGCTCAAACTCAGGAGCTGCGAGATCATGACCTGAGCGGAAGTCGGACACTCAACTGACTGAGTCACCCAGATGCCCCTCTATGGATCCATTCCTTGATTTCTGCAACTACAATTTTTAGCAGGCTTGTGTTTTGCTTCTAATGTGAACTAGTGAAATTCCAAAGCCTGACCTTAAAATGGAAGTCTTCATTATTCATAAAAGTACATCTAGAATCACTGAAGATGTTCCCTCTCCTTTACAGGTAGAGGGAGAGAGAACATTTTGCATCATAAACAGCTCAGTTTGATACGGTGTTAAAGGACATTCGCAGGAATATCAAGCTCATTCTCTTGTCAAAATGGAGACATGTGTGCATATTTTTTACTGTTACCAACTTGTTTTGTTCTCCATTAACTATGTCCCAAGGGTGCCTGGGTAGCTTAGTTGGTTAAGTGTCCAGCTCTTGATTTCTGCTCAGGTCATGATCTCAAGGTTCATGAGTTCGAGTCCCACATTGGGCTCCACGCTGACAGCGAGAAGCCTGCTTGAGATTCTCTCTCTCCCTGTCTCTCTGCCCCTCCCCTGCTTGTACTCATAAATAAATAAGTAAATACATACATACATACATACATAAATAGTCCTTAGAAGTGTTATTGGGACAAATGGGTCTTATAAGACTCCAAAGACTATAAATTTTGCAATGGCATACAAAATACTCAGACTGGACTCTGGGAACAGATGCTGGACAGAGTTTGGGGTGCAAGATGTTTATTAAGGATGAGCTCCTGTGAAAGGAAGAATGAAGAGGCAGGACTGGGCAGAGGAAGAAATCAGACTGCAATGAAAGCTTGATAGAGCCTAGACCAACCCACTGAGGAGCTCTGGAATAAGTACTGCTCAGAAGCCTGTCCTGCTTTGGGCTGAAATGGCCTGTTTTGTTCAGGCAGGAGATGCTGGATGTTCCAGGAAGGGTAGGACTTTGGGGGGGGGGTCTCAGCAGGGGACAATTTGCCTTCTGCTGGGTTTTACATTCGTTTCCCTTCTCTGCCTTTGGGCCCCTCTCCCCAGTTGGATCCAATATTTTCTGTGTGTTTCCAGCACTGGATGGAATAAAAATAGAGTGAGCCCTTAGGGGCAAGTGCTAGGGTCAGGGCACCCAACCCCCATAGGGAAATTGGAGACCTGGGCACCCACCTGGAGAAAGTATTGGGTGGTATCAGGCCTTGACCAGACCCAGCACTATGGCTTGGGGAACAGACAGGTAGGTGTCAATTTGGAGCACCCCAAGAACTATTCCTGTCATAGCTATTGACCAGAAATAAGGATAGACTGAAGTGAAAATTGTTCAAATGTTAGACTAGGCAGTTAGGTTCTAACAGGATACCTGGAGTCCAGCAAAGAGGAAGTCATGGTCAGCATTTGGGAAGGCCAGAGGCCTGTCCTCACAGCACTCCTTAAGAAGCCAGATTAAACCAGACAGGCCCAACAAGGCAGGTGCCAAGACAGGAAACCCCTGGCCAAATAAGGAAGAAGAGAGAAAACCTACCAATTCCACTCCAAATAATGAATAAACCACACCCTTGTTAATAGCTGTTGATAAAAATAGAAACCTGAACCGTGGGAAGTTCTCTCTCTCCCTCCCACTCTCACCTCAAGAGTCTACTTTTGTTCAGGTTTAGGAGTGAATGGTCAAAGAATCCTTGAGACATCTTTGGTGCAAAAAGGTGGTTTTATTATGGTACAGGGACAGGGCCCATGGCAGAAAGAGCTGCACTGGGGTCGTGAGGAGTTGCTTTCAAGTTGGGAGAGGGTTAGGGATAGCATAAATCTCTGAGGAATTTGGAAGCAAGGTTTCCAGGACCTTGAGGGGCTAGCTGCTGTTAGGAAAAGGTCATTTATTACTGTCTAGTAAAAACTCAGTCATGAGACCCTTCAGATGTGTATCAGGGAGCCATATGCTTGGAGGATGATTGCTAACATATGTCTTGGGGGGCGGGGGGCAGAGAGAAAGGAAATTTCCAAAGGAATTTTTACAGGACCCTGGAGGTCGGACTAACATCAGGCTAAGGTTGCCCTTTGTCTCTAGCAAAGTATTAACATCAAGGCAGGTAAGCTCCTTGAGGAAGGTCACTCTGCCTGTCTCAAGTACTTGTCAATGGGCTGTAAGTTGCAAGAAAGTTTAATTTTTTTTTTCTTTTGCCTTGTTCTCTACATCACTTTTACTTTAATAAACTTTCCTGCTTGTATCGCTCATTCACTGTGATGTGTCTGTCCTCGAATTCTTTCTTGAGACAACCTTTGGTGACATCTTTGGGAGAGGCTGGGTCAAGGCCTCAGGATCCAGGGTTCTCCCCAGCTCACCCAGCAACACAAGAAATTGACTTAATCAAACCAATTATTTAAGCAGTACAAGTGATTAAAAATTGTGACAAAGACACAAGCATGGAAAAATCTGGAGAGGAAGCACAAAAGAGGAGAGTGGGGAAGGACAAGGCTCTTCGTGATGCTTTACTAATGACTATCCCCATTCCAACTTCACCCCAGGCCTTAGCGTCTTTCTGCCATCTTCTTCCCCTAGGGAGCTCTTTCCCTGAAGTTCTATCCACCCTGTGAGGGCTGGCAGAGAGCTCTCTCTGTGAATGTCACTTCTACTTCACTTCCCAATTCCTGAGGCTAGAGTGTCCTACAGGTGGTCCCAGAGGGTCTTTGGGTCTCTTCCCTATGGGATCATTTCCTGCCATCCTCGTTTCTGTTTTCTCGGTCCAAGACACCAAATGATATGTGCAAACTCCTACTGTTATATATGACCATTTCTTTTAATACAAATGTTGGGAGTTGTTGCACATCTATTGAGATAATCATTATCATACCTTGTTCTGAAAGGGAGAACCTTCTCATTGTCCACAGACTAGGGAAGCAGTGGGCTAAGGTGCTCTTCCTTCTAGTCTACTTCACGTGCTGAATTGCAGAAGAGTGCTTCTGAGGTTGTGGCTGGTAAAGGTGAGCCCTGCCTTGTTGAGCCAGGACAGAGGCTAGGCAGGGGTGTGTCCTTGTCTGGCAGATAAACTACATTAAAAACAAAAACAAAAAAATCTAGGATTTGTTGCTAGGTTTGTTTATAGCCCTTTTGTTTTTTTCAAACCTTTAGTAAAGTCTTTTCACATGTTCTAGCTTTATTTCAGAGTAGCGGGAAAATATTTTGCCTCCAAATGAGAGCCCGAGTGGGAGAGTAGCATATCTTGAAGCTAGGTAGTAATCAGCCAGAAAATCAGAAGGGGAGAGTACAACTCTGGCAGAGAGAGCTGGGCCTTTCCAATGTCAGCGCCCCTCCCCACCTGCAGCCCCTCCTTGCAGTGCCTAGCTGGGAGGTCTGGGTTGAATTTATTAAGGAAAGCCTCTGTTAACAGTTCTTCTGTCTTCCTGTGGGGTGGGGACTGGGACAGGCAGGCAGGGCCCCCGTGTCTCTGGGCAGAGAGGTTATGAGAAAGCCTCATAGGAAAGGACAAAATTAATGTACCCATCTCTCCTGGGGAGGAACGGCCCTGTGGCTCTGCCAGCTGTGTGGGTGCGTCCCCTGCTAGTGTGCTGAAGAGAAAAGCCACCAAACAACCACGCTGACTCCAGGGAGGTGTGAGCGCTCCTGCCATAGTCTCTCAGGAGCCATCTGTGAGTTATATTCCCTTCTTTGAGATCTATGCCCTTTTCTCTTCCTGAGATCCATTCTCTCTTTTTCTGCCTCCTTCTCCCTCTCATTGTCTTTCTCTGTCTTAATCTCTTGTATACATGTACACACCTTTTCACCCTGTCCCTAGAAATATATTATTGCTCAAACCAGCTAGTAGGATAAGCAGGTTAGACTGCATTTGCAAGTTTTTCAAGATTTCTTTAGAGTAGGCTTCACCTCAAATCATCCCTGATTACCCAGATTCCAAGTTAATCTCCACTGAAGTCCATTCATTTGTTTGCTTTATTTGAGTGAGTCAGATTATCATGGGACTCACAGTTCAGTGTCTAAAGTTCCGGCTGTTTGTGCCCCAGTGCTTGCCCGGATAAGAAGAGGGAGGGGCTGTCTAGACCCGTGGGCACCCACTGGGCCGCTACTGCTGCCCTCCCTCTAGGGACTTCTGGTGTATCCTTTCTTTTTTTTTTTTTTTTTTTTTAATTTTTTTTTTCAACGTTTTTTATTTATTTTTGGGACAGAGAGAGACAGAGCATGAACGGGGGAGGGGCAGAGAGAGAGGGAGACACAGAATCGGAAACAGGCTCCAGGCTCCGAGCCATCAGCCCAGAGCCTGACGCGGGGCTCGAACTCGTGGACCGCGAGATCGTGACCTGGCTGAAGTCGGATGCTTAACCGACTGCGCCACCCAGGCGCCCCTGGTGTATCCTTTCTTGCGGCTGTTCTGGTTCCTGACATTTCAGCTCTAAATGTCTTCTAAGTATCTATCTTCTTGAAGGTAGGAAGTTACATTTTTCTTAGGACCAGAGCCCAAAGAGATTTCTAAATTCCACTGTTTCTGTTTTTGCAGTTCCTTATGTATAATCATACAGAGAATGGTGTCCACCAAAAATACCATTCCCACTGCCAGATAGAAAAGGACGTGAAACCAAACAGGAGTTGGTGTCTGGAGGCCTGAAAAAGAAAATGACAAAGAGAAGAAATGCTACTTAGAACCCAGAGGAATCTGGCTGAGAGTTCTGCTTGGGGGAGAAAGCTAGCTGACACCTGATATGCCTGTCCCCAGTGGAGGACTGGTCATTTCAGGGGGCAGAGAGGTGCTCTACCTGGGATATGTGGTGTAACAGACCGTGGGCAGCCTCCTCATTACAGCTTAACTGCTAGGGCCCTGTCAGTGGACTTCCTAGTTTCTGACATAAATGCTATTTCTGTGCCATTTAATGCTTGAAATAAATTTGGGTTGAAGATAAACTTTTTTCCCCAGAGTCTTTGTTTTGGAGCTCACAGTTTCTGCACCCCAGCCAGATAGAGACACTTGGGCAAGTATTATGTGCAATCCACAAAATCCCCATCTCTCCAATTTACTATGTGAGCTCCTGGAAATAAGAATTGCACCCCAGTGTCTTCATATCCCCATACCATGACAATAGATGGGAAGAACTCAATATATTGCTGATCAGACTTTTGGGGTTGAGGGCAGGAATGAGGGGGAAGGAAGGAGAGAGGAGAGAAAATAGAAAATAAAGAAGGAAAGAAGGAAATAAGTGAAGAAAGGAAAGGAAAGGAAATGAAGTTTTATGAGAATATGGAAGTTATGAATCAAGAGTGGAGGGGTGCCTGGGTGGCTCAATCAGTTAAGTGTCCGACTTTGGCTCAGGGAATGATCTCACAGTCTGTGAGTTCGAGCCCCACCTCAGGCTCTGTGCTGACAGCTCAGAGCCTGGAGTCTGCTTCGGATTCTGTGTCTTCCTCTCTCTCTGCCTGTCCCCTGCTCACACTCTGTCTCTCAAAAATAAACAAACATTAAAAAGAGAGAGAGAGAGAGTGGAAAGGCCTGTTCATGGATTTTTCTTGAGTGGGCCATGAAATCCCCTTAAATAGACCTCAGCCCCAAAGGAGAAAAGGGCACATCTTCCTCTGTGCCTGGAAATTCCCCTTATTCTCACTCACCAAGCACTTGAAGTTCCAACTCAGGGCTGCGCTTGACAATACTGCCATCTTCTGTGGTAGCCTCACACCAGTATAGCCCTGAATCTTCTCTTTTAGCAGTTAGTATCTGGTATCCAGAGGATGTGTTCCTGCTCATCAGGATCTTGCTGCCCGTGTAGAAGGAGAAGTAAAGTTGCAAACCAGGTCTCTGTAGGAGCAACTTTGTTTCACAGCTCAGGTTGACCAGATGCCCCTCCAGGAGTGGTAACGACCAGGATGCTTTTAGCACTGGGGCCAGAAATAGCTCTAAAGAAAAAGTTGGTGAGGACAGGGTTGCCTGCTTCAGTGTCAAGGTTCTTTTTACAGAAGATATACCCCCTTCCTTCTCGGGAACCCTGCTCCTGGAGAATGCATCCATGGACAATTTGTCCCACTTCCAGCAGAAAGGCATTCTTGGGGCTTCCTCATAGATATACTTACAGTTACCAGCTTCCTCATTTCCTACTGGGGAGAATACCTTCACACGGTCCATGCTTCCCTGAATAGCCATGTTACTGATTATATGACTGTGCCCTTTTGGTAATGGTTGCCCAGGAGTGGACACTGACCCCCACACTAGCCAGTTCAGTGACTCGTTGCTTGTGTTACTGCCTCAAAAGATAATCTGGGAAAATCCTCTCTTTCCCATAGGAATGAATTATTTTTCAGACAGAAAACAGTTGCTAGTAGTTAAGTGTACTAACATGAAAGAGTTACCATGAAGGCCATGTGCAAGCTGGAACAGAGGAAACTGCTTAGTTAGCAGATAGATGTTCAGAGAGAAGTAAAACCAGAGAGGCTTCAATGCCCCTGCCAGATAGAAAATGTAATCAAGTCCTAATGTCTTCATGGCTTCCATTTCTTTTTTTTTTTTTTTTAATGTTCATTTGTTTTTGACAGAGAGACAGAGCATGAGCAGGGGAGGGGCAGAGAGAGAAGGGGACATAGAATCCGAAGGAGGCTCCAGGCTCTAAGCTGTCAGCACAGAGCCGGACGTGGGGCTCGAACTCACAGACCGCGAGATCATGACCTGAGCTGAAGTCGGATGCTCAACCGACTGAGCCACCCAGGCGCCCCATTCATGGCTTCCATTTCTATGGAGATTTTATGAGATTGCTTTGAGTTATTTTCTAATAACTCTCCCACCCATCTGGAGTGAGTCTCTATTCCTTGCACCTGAAACAAAATTGATGAAATAGATCCTTACTATGCCCTGGCCTTCACTTTAGCTCCTGGGATTATGGATGGGGCGCTGTGGTTTACTGGAAAGAGCAACACACAGACCTAGGAGACTTCAGTTCTGGTCCCGGCCCAGCCACTGGTCATTGCATGGCCTTCAGTGAGGCAGTTGCCTCTCTGGAACTTAGTCTCTTCACTCACAAACTGAAGTGATGATTTATGATGGCCCTTAAAACTACAGCTCTATGACTATTCAGACACATACCTTTCACAGTGATAGAGACTCCTGGTGATGTGTAGCGATGCCTTCCCATGCCTGAGCAGTGATAGATGCCATTGTGACTCAGGCTGGTTTTCAGAATGGTGAATTCAGAATTCTGAGGAGAAAACTTAAAGGCCTTGTCATTTTGGTAGAAAACCACATTGTATACCAGCTTATTCTTCCATCCATGACACCTTAAGGTCAGAGGTTCCCCTTCTGTAAAGACTCTGCTTTGGACCTGGAGTAGTAGCCAATCTGGAAAGTGTAGACCCAAAATGTATGTATACAGTGGCAGAGGTACAAGGAGGCTTTCTTATCTTTTTCTCTTTATAACATTCCAACCTTATAACTCTGTTGAATTTGAGGCCTGTTGCCCATTCCTCAACTATCTTTAGCTTTGCTGGGAAGCAAAGTCTTTTCCAGCAGTTGTGCACACAGCCCCTTTTATATTCCCTTTCCAGATTTCATAAGTTGGTTGGGACAAAAATAACTTACTCTATGTGGTAAGCAGAATTCTAAGATGAGTCTTAGGATGAGTCACACTCTTGTGTAACTCCCTTGAGTGTGGATAGAACCTATGTTCAACAGAACATAACAAAGGTTGTGGGGAGACTCTTCCATGATGACGTTGCATTTTATGACTCTGTCTTAGCTGACTGGACCAAGAAGGTCTCTCACTGGCCTTAAAGAAGTGAGCTGCCATGTTGGGAGAGGGCCATAAGGGCTGGGGCCTGCCTCCAGAGCTGAGATCAGCCTCCACCTGACAGCCAGCAAAAAGATGGGGACATCATGTCTACCACATAAGGAACAATTCTGCCAATGACCACGTGAGCTTGGAAGAGTTGCAGGAAGGAACACACCCTAGTCAATACCCTGACTGCAGCCTCTGCAGACCACCCAACCAAGCTGTGCTGGGAGCCCTGACCCATGGAAAGATAATAAATGTATGCTGTTTTAAGCTGCTGTGTTTGCGGTAATTTGTTACACAGCAATGAAAAACTAATACACTCCAAGTCCTGAGCAAGTTATTAATGGGATCCCAGGTGCTAAGACAAACACACAGAACAGCAAACATATCCAGATGAATATATGCTTCTAAATTGATAGAGGACACATACATCTGTGCAGATCAGTGATAGAGCTGGTAAAAACAAGCCCCACATCCAAGGAGCCTTCCCTTGTGATGCACACCTCTACACACAACTAAAGATGCTTCCTTTTTCTTTCCCTGGGGTAGGTGGTGTGGCTAAATGAGAATGAGGTTCTTAAGGGACAAAAGAGAAGGGACAGTAGTGCTTTTTCCCCTTCCAGAACTTACCTAAGAATGAAAGGCAGACACTCCAGTGCTAATAACAATAGCATGTTTTTATAGTTTTGGATGCTGCCACAGGGTTTCTAAATATAATCAATACTCTTCCCTCCCTTATTCCCGTTCCCAGCAAAATGGTGCTCAAAGACTATACTGCCCAAACACACTGACCCTTTTGCTTTATACATCCACAGATTTTAATATACCTCCATCAGAAACGGTCAAAAATACTAGTAATGATATAAAATATTCGAATGACACAATTAATAGAGTTGACTTTGTGGATTTATATAGAATGCTATAGCTTAGAGAAAATTCGTGTACTTTCCAAACACACATGCAACAGGTGCAAGCATGGACCACATATTAGGCCACAAGCAACTTTCAACAAATACTAAAGACCTGACATCATATTTAACATAAATTCTAACCAAAATGCCATAAAGTTAGAAAACGATAACAGAAGCCACCCTCCTAAAACACTTGTAAATAATTCATAAAGAAAAAGAAAAAAGAATACACGCATACTAATGAAAATTAAAAATATTTAGCCTTAAATGATCATGGGAATATTATATATCAAAATTTGTAGGATGCAGCTTTTGGCAGACATTACCAATTTCCTACTCAGAAGACATTTTCTCCATCCTCATCGCCTTGGAGCAGGTTGGGGACACTCATTCTAAGCCATATAATTAGGATGTAGGTCCTCGGCCAGCTGTATTTTTGTGATCTCACACACAGATTTAAATGAAGTGACTGCGAGTTAGGGTGACTGCAGTTGAATCCTCCACTGCTGATTAACTGTGGCAAAACATTTTTTTAATGTTTATTATTTATTTTTGAGAAAGAGGGACAGAGAGGGCACGAGTGGGGGAGGGGCAGAGAGAGGGAGACAGAGAATCCCAAGCAGGCTCCACGCTGCCAGCTGGAACCCACGAACCATAAGGTCCAGGCCTGAGCCGAAATTAAGAGCCGGATGCTTAACCGACTGAGCCACCCAGGTGCCCCTGTGGCAAAACATTTTTAAATAGGGTGTAGTGAGCACCAACCCAAAACCCTGATGTATTGTACTACAGGAAATGTAAGAACTTTTTTCACTGAAAAAAGAAAACAACATAGATAGCGAAAGGACAAGCCATAGAGTGGAAGATATTTGCAACACTTGAAAAAGGATTCATATCCAAAATATAGAGCTCCTACAAGTCCATAAGGAAAGACAACAATAAGGAAAAACTGGCAAAAAACCTTGACAGGTACTTTACAAAAGAGGACATCCAAACAGGCAATAAACATGAAGAATGCTCAGTATCATGAGTCATTAGTTTTAATGCAAATTAAAACTATGTGGTAACTGCTGCACATGCAATAGAATGGCTAAAATACACTGAATGTTGATGAGGAGGAGGAGCAACCAGAACTCTCGTGCACTGGTGGGGGTGTAATATGCTATAACCACTTTTGAATACTAAAGCTGAATGAATATATGCACATTTTGTGACCTAGCAATTCCACATACGTGTACATATGTGCACCAAAAAACATGCATAAAAATGTTCACAGTGAAGGCATCTGGCTGGCTCAGTCAGTGGAGCGTGCAACTCTTGACCTCAGGGTTGTACATTTGAGCCTCACATTGATGTAGAGATTACTTAAAAAAATAAATAAAATCTTTACTCCAAAAATGCCCACAGTGGTACTATTTATAAGAAGCCCAAACTGGAAACAACCCAAGAATGCATCAATAGCATGAATTAATATGGAATATTGAATAGTAATGAGAACAAATGAATTGCAACTTTACAACATGTATGAATCTCACAATGAACATGAGAAAAAGCAGCCAAACACAAGAGTACATACCCTACCATATCGTTTTCATTTATACGAAGAAGTTAAAGGACAGGCGAAAACCTATGGTGTTAGAAGTCATCATTGGGGGTAGTGACTAGAAATGGGCAAGAGGGGGGTCTTGGGGCACCTGGGTGGCTCAGTAGGTTAGGCGACCAACTTCAGCTCAGGTCACGATCTCGCAGCTCCTGAGTTTGAGCCCCGCATCGGGCTCTGTGCTGACAGCTCAGAGCCTGGAGCCTGCTTCAGATTCTGTGTCTCCCTCTCTCTGACCCTCCCCCGTTCATGCGCTGTCTCTGTCTCAAAAATAAATAAACACTAAAAAAAATTTTAAAGAAATGGGCAAGAGGGAGTTTCTATGATTTTGGAAATGTTCTATTGTTCTGTGTGCTGTTTATTTGGTGAAAAGTCACTGAGGCGTACCCTTAAGGTTTGTTGTAGGTGTGTTATACTTCAATAAAAATTTACATTAAAATGTAAGAGATCCATAATATAATAATATATAATACAGTGTTAAAAATGTAAAAGCTATTATTCTCAAGAAGTCACCAATGCTGGGGTTTCTGGAGTCTGTGCAGAGGTAAAGAAAAATGGCCTCTTCCCAGCCCTGCTTCATTTTTTGTCACTTGAACCACGAAACACCACTGCTTCTGCTTGAACTACACACAAAGTCTCTTGCTAAAACAGTTCTGTCGGCTTGCCTCACACCTGTAGCCTGGGATCTGATTCCCAGAGTCCAAAGAGACTCATGAGGAACACCTAGCATTTCCTCTCACATTCCCAGTATTTTAAAACACATTTCCGCCAAAGGCAACCTAGTCCACATTAATCTAATTCTGCCCCCAGCATAAAGTTTTACATTATCAATTACACAGAAGTTTTACCCTAATGGTTTTGATTAACGAAAAAACACATTTGAATGATCTGTATTGACAATGAAACATTTTGCCCTAGACAGTATTGCGGTTTCCATTTCTTAACAAATAGAAACCTTTTACAGATTTAAGTGGGTAGTGGGGTTTTTTTTCCCCCTTCTTCTATCCATCGTTGTTTAAAATGCTTCAAGTCTCACAGTAATTTCATGCCCAGAATATTATCTTACAGATATTCTATGAAATGTGTCCCAGACTATATGTATAGAGATGTGTATTGCAACATTGCTTGTAAAAACAAAAAACTGGAAACACAGAAGTTTAGTAAAAGGGAGAATGGCTAAATCAGTTACAGCACAGCCATACTGGCAGACATTTGAAAGTTCGTGGCAGATTTCTATTGATTTAAACAGACCTCCAAGGTATTTTAAGTGATGAAAGCAAGTGATAGGACAGTATATAGAGTAGTCTACCAACCACTTTTTTTTTTAAGTTTATATATATTAACAGTTTTGTTTCTACAGAAGGTGACTGTGGGAATAGGAGTTTGGGATGGGAAAGAGACTTCACTGTTCATCATTGTTCATTTCTCTGAATTCTTATTTACTATGTGCAGGCATAACTTTTTCAACAAAGTTACATAATTTTAAATAATAAAACCTTACAGTCTAGGTTTTACTGGAGACACCCTGCTCACAGCTGTCCCAGTTGGTGTGCTGTTGGGGCACAGTTTAAGGACCCTAATGTGATTTTCTGAGTGTCTTGACTTAATTTCACCTGGTAGGCGCATAGACCTGAGACTCATACATACTCCAATAAATCAAACACATACATGTGGCATCCAGAAAGAAGAAAACACAAAGGAAGACCTTGTGATTTCCAGCTCTCCTGCTCCATGCCATACTTACCTCTGTGGATTTCCAGCCGTACTGGGTCACTTGGCACTGAGAGACCTGTTTGGCACCTGTATTCACCAGTGTCACTGACACTGGCAGCAGCGATTCTGTATCTGGGGGTCAAGGTCTGAAAGGCTGTGCCATTGAGAAACCACCGTGTAGAGCTGTTCCCAGGCAAATGGGGTCCCTCACACCATAAGGTTATGTTTTCCTCTTGAAATACACTGACCCATGGAGGCCGCAAGGTGATCACTGCCTTTGTAAGGTCTGCTTGGGGATAAACAACAACAACAAACAAGTGGAACAAAAGGAAAGTCTGAACAAGTGGTAAGGTTTTATGGATAGCACAAGGACAAAATATGTATTTAGATGAGATGGAAAAATAAGAAGTGGGATCCTATAAAAGCCAGCCATTGCAAGTGTCCAGACCCCATGCAGAGAGCTCTGTTCATGTTATTAAATCTGCATCTGGCTGTTGGAGATTTGGGGTTCCTGAGAAATAAATGACTAATTTATTAGTAAACTAAGGCAAGCTGATTGGGGCTGGTTCTCTTATACTCTGGGCTATACTGTCTCTGAGGGTTAATCTCAGGCCTTAATTAGCATCTGCATCAGAAACCAAGGCTCAAACTCCTCATTTCAAAGTCATTGGTACCTGTTTGGTTCTGAGAAGAAACCAAGCACTCAGCTTTTTCCTAAAAGGGACTGGTTTGGGAAAAACCCAGCAGAGCTACTTCTATGTTTTTGCAATTCTGGCCTTTTCCTGTTATTATGTACACACGTAGGCAATTCAGTTCAGAGGTCAAAGCTTTTGCAGAAAATCGTAGAAACCTTAAAACCCAGCATTTTATCAAAATCATACCCTAAATATAGGGGATTTTACATAATTTGTAATTCCCTCTTCTTTCTATCCTCTCCTGATACTCTCTTCTTCAGGATAACAAAACCCATGTGCAGGGATGTGGCAGAGGAAGAGACATTGAGTTTAAGATTACTCACCCGCTTGCGCACCAGCTGGAACTGTAAGAGACCAAAGAACAGGGACATAAATTGGTCAGCGGGAGATGACAAGGAAGGGAGAATCAAGGAGACAAAACTAACGTAGACTCTGAGGGGCCAGGTTAAGTCTCTTGAGTCTTTCTCTATTCCCTTTCCCCAAATCAGGTGCTAGTGGCATTGAACAGCCTATAGATGGTTATTAATGAGGCTTTATTTTGACATGATGCTTCCAGGCCTATTGTTACTTCAAAGTCTCTCTTCCCATCCTTTTGATATAAAAAGCATGAATAAACCATGGAAGCACAAATACGGTTGTCCCCATACTTATGAGTTCTAGCCTATGATACCAAAGGAAGACAAAAAGTCTTGAGTCCCCAAAGCCAGAGCCAGTACCCTTCTAGCTATCCCCTATAAGCCCAACTTACCCCAAAGAAGCAGAGCCGTCAAGAGCCACATGTTATTTCCAAGCTGATGGGAACAGTGAAGTCTGTAACATGCAAGACATTGAAGAGTTTCTGCTGGAGGCTCTGAAGCCAAGATTAGAAAAGAGGAAGGAAACTGCTTCTTCTGACCACTTTCATCACACTCCTTTTCTGGGAAATACATCCTTAATTCTTGAGTCATTCTCTCCTTGTTCTCAAACTTCTTAGCCTATCTCCCTTAGTTTGAAACTCTGGGTTTGGGGTTTATGAAACTCTCGGAATTCAAGGGAAAGACTAAAGTTTTTATTTATTGATATTCTATTTTGATATTTTATTTATTGATATTCTATTCTGACTGTATTCTCCCTTTACTAATTATTTGAGTCTAAAATATGGCAAATCCTCATTTCTATTTTTATAAATCTTTATTTATTTTTGAGAGAGAGAGAGAGAGAGAGACAGAGTGCGATCAGGGGAGGGTCAGAGAGAGAGGGAGACACAGAATCCCAAGCAGGCTCCAGGCTCTGAGCTGTCAGCACAGAGTCCAATGCAGGGCCCAAACTCAAGAACCATGAGATCATGACCTGAGCTGAAGTCAGATGCTCAACCGACTGAGCCATCCAGGCACCCCAGCAAACCCTCATTTCTAAAATTGCTCCAAAGACTGGCCAGTGCCTCTAAAACTTTATTATTTGAATCCAGATTATTCTATATCGACCTGTATGTGACCCGTGATGAGTAACTCATTTATAAGAGCTCCCCTACTACAATCCAGCCTCTATTCCTCTGGGAATACGTGCAGGATCAGTGTCCCATTTTTATTTTTTTAAAGCCACTCCCTGAGAGACATTATGAATTTGGAGTGTTTATCTTGGCTACATCAAAGAAAATTAACTGTTTAATGTAAATGCTGTAGAGAAGAAAAATAACTCACATACATGAATGCAAATGTCCCTAACAGGGGAGCTTCAGAGTATGGGGAGAAGCTCTATGCTATCAAAATGAGTTGATTCCTAAGGCAGAGTTGTTTAGATATAGAGGGATTTTTAGGTATTCTATTCAGAAAGAAAGAAAACTAAACAGAAACTAGAATGCGTCCAATGAGTGCAAACACGGACTTGGGTAGCAATCTCACCAACAGAGAATTAAAATGATGACAAATAATGCTGTAGATTCAATTACTGGCCCCAATTTCTCCCCCTTCCTCAATCAGCACTGCCTCCACAGCCCCATGAGAGGCTAAGGATACTTCTTTGACCTTTGACTTTGGCTCATCCACATGACTTTCGGTGCCTAATGAAATGTGGATAGAAACAGCATTGTGCTCATTCTGAAACCCCCTGTGCTTCTGTGATTGTCACAACGAGAACACATTCTGACTAGCCAGCTATGTTGTGAGGCAGAGCTGTCCTGGCCATCATAGCCTGAAGTAGAGTTGCCCAAACTGGCCTGCAAACTTTGAAAAATAAAGGCATACTATTATTTGCCACTGATTTTTTGAGATTATTATAGAGCAATAGCTGACTGACACAATTAAAAGCAAGGAAGAAAGGTCTAGGAAGGACTCAGGGGGTCCCAGTTCACTGAAACTTACATCCAAAGCCTATATTCATAATTATTACACTATTTTATCTCCAGTTTTCCACTGTGTAGATGTTTCATAATTTCACCACCTCTCTTAATGGGCATGGAGGTTATTTCCAATGTTTTACTGTTATCACCAGCACTGCAATGAATAGTCTAGTACCTATCTTTTATTATTTTCAGAGGACACATTCCTAGAACCAACATTGCTCAGTCCAAAGAAAAGTACATTTTTTTCTTCAGATAGATGTTGTCTGATTATCTGCTATCATTATAATCATCATTGCATATATTTATAGACTGTTTATTATGTGCCAGCCAAATATGCTTGCTATATCTTTTCTTATTTAGCCCTCACAATAAACTATGAGTAGACACTCTCATCTCCATTTTGCAAGTGAGGAAACTAGGGGTACCTGGGTGGCTCTGTCAGTTAAGCCTCTGACTCTGGCTCAGGTCCTGATCTCACAGCTCATGAGCCAAAGCCCCATGTTGGGCTCTGTGCTGACAACTCAGAGCCTGGAGCCGGCTTCAGATTCTGTGTCTCTCTTTCTGTTCCTCCTCTACTCACACGGTCTCTTTCTCAAAATATATCTCAAAATAAATAAACATTTTTTTAATGAGGAAACTAATCAAATTATTGTGTCTTTTTTATAGATATTCATATGATCTTCTAATGTTTATTTCTTCCTTTCTGATCCTTATATGGTTATGTGTCCATAGGATTTGAGTATATATATATTTTTCAGGAAATAATGCTTTATTTCTTAGTTTGCTAAATCACAAATGGATGTTAAATTTTATTGAATGCTTTTACTCTATAAATTGAGATAATGTGCTTTTTCTCCTTAAATTTGCTAATGTGGCTAATTATATTTATAGATTTACTATTGTTAAAAATACTCTTATATTCCTGGAATGCCTGGGTGGCTCAGTTGGTTGAGCTTCTGACTTTGGCTCAGGTCATAATCTCATGGCTGGTGGGTTTGAGCCCCCTGTCGGGCTCTGTGCCGACAGCTCAGAGCCTGGAGCCTGCCTTGAAATCTGTGTCTCCCTCTCTCTCTGCCCCACCACCCACTTGCACTCTGTCTCTGTCTCTCAAAAATAAATAAACGTTAAAAAAATACTCTTACATTCCTGAGTAAATCTATTCAGCATGATTTATTCTATATTTTTAGATATTAATGAATTTGGTTGCCAGTGATTTGTACTTGAGATTTCTGCATTTACATTCATCATAAATTGCACCAGAAGTTTGTCAACACTATTAGTCTTTTCAAAGAACCAACTTGAGATTTTGTAAATTTACTTATTGTATCTTGATTTTTCTATTTTAATTATTTTTTGTTTGTTTATTTATTTATTTTTGAGAGAGAGAGAGAGAATGTGCACGTGTGCGCAAGTGGGAGCAGGGGAGTAACAGAGAGAGAGGAAGAGAGAATCTCAAGCAGGCCCCATGCCCAGTATGGAGCCAACACAGGGCTTGGCTCAGTCTCAGGGCTGTGAGATCATGACCTGAGCTGAAACCAAGAGGCAGGCTTAACTGACTGAGCCACCCAGGCAGGCACCCCTGCTCTTATCTTTATTATCTTCTTTCTCCTCCTTTCTTTGGGTTTATTTTGTCCTTTTACTAAGTCTCATGCTAAAGCTATTAATTTCAGCCTTCACTTTTTTTATAATTTATTTTTTAATTTTACATCCAAGTTAGTTAGCATATAGTGCAACAATGATTTTAGGAGCAGATTCCTTAATGCCCCTTACCCATTTAGCCCATCCCCCCTTCCCACAACCCCTCCAGTAACCCTCTGTTTGTTCTTTATATTTAAGAGTCTCTTATGTTTTAGTCCCCCTCCCTGTGTTTATATTATTTTTGTTTCCCTTACCTTATGTTCATCTGTTTTGTTTCTTTTTTAAATTTTTTTTTTCAACATTTATTTATTTTTGGGACAGAGAGAGACAGAGCATGAACGGGGGAGGGGCAGAGAGAGAGGGAGACACAGAATCGGAAACAGGCTCCAGGCTCTGAGCCATCAGCCCAGAGCCCGACGCGGGGCTCGAACTCACGGACCGCGAGATCGTGACCTGGCTGAAGTCGGACGCTTAACCGACTGCGCCACCCAGGCGCCCCTCATCTGTTTTGTTTCTTAAAGTCCTTATATGAGTGAAGCCATATGATATTTGTCTTTCTCTAATTTTGCTTAGCATAATACCCTCTAGTTCCATCCATGTAGTTGCAAAAGGCAAGATTTCATTCTTTTTGACTGCCAAAATATATATACCACATTGTATATATATACCACATCTTCTTTATCCATTCATCCATCGATGGACATTTGGGCTCTTTCCATACTTTGGCTATTGTTGATAGTGCTGCTACAAACATTGGGGTGCATGCGTCCCTTTGAAACAGTATACCTGCATCCCTTGGATAAATACCTAGTAGTGCAATTGCTGGGTTGTAGGGTAGTTCTGTTTTTAACTTTTTGAGGAACCTCCATACTGTTTTCCAGAGTGGCTGCACCAGTTTGCATTCCCACCAGCAGTGCAAAAGATATCCTATTTCTCTACATCCTCGCCAACATCTGTTGTTGCATGAACTGTTCATTTTAGCCATTCTGACAGGTGTGAGGTGGTATCTCAGTGTGGTTTTAATTTGTATTTCCCTGATGATGAGTGATGTGGAGAATTTTTTCATGGGTCAGTTGGCCATCTAGATGTCTTCTTTGGAGAAGTGTCTATTCATGTCTTTTGCCCATTTCTTCACTGGATTATTTTTTTTCTGGGTGTTGAGTTTGATAAGTTCTTTATAGATTTTGGATGCTAACCCTTTATCTGATATGTCATTTGCAAATATCTTCTCCCATTCTGTCGGTTGCCTTTTAGTTTTGCTGATTGTTTCCTTTGCTGTGCAGAAGCTTTTATTTTGATGAGGTCCCAATAGTTCATTTTTGCTTTCGTTTCCCTTGCCTCTGGAGACATGTTGAGTAAGAAGCTGTTGCAGCTGAGGTCAGAGATTTTTGCCTGCTTTCTCCTCGAGGATTTTGATGGCTTCCTGTCTTACATTTAGGTCTTTCATCCATTTTGAGTTTGTTTTTGTGTATGGTATAAGAAAGTGGTCCAGGTTCATTTTTCTGCACGTCTCTGTCCAGTTTCCCAACACCATTTGCTGAAGAGACTATCTTTATTTCATTGGATATTCTTTCCTGCTTTGTCAAAGATTAGTTGGCCATACATTTTTGGGTCCATTTGTGGGTTCTCTACTCTGTTCCATTGATCTGAGTGTCTGTTTTTGTGCCAGTACCATACTGTCTTGATGATTACAACTTTGTAATACAGCTTGAAGTCTGGGATTGTGATGCCTCCAGCTTTGGTTTTCTTTTTAAGATTGCTTTGGCTATTCAGGGTCTTTTCTGGTTTCATGAAAATTTTAGGGTTGTTTGTTCTAGCTCTGTGAAGAATGCTGGAGTTAGTTTGATAGGGATTGCTAGCCTCACACTTAATATAAAAGTATAAGGGTTTCTTTTTATTGTACTTACTGCTATTTTTGCTGCATTTCATAAGTTTGGACTCATGATATTTTCATTACCAATTACTGATAAATTTTAAAATTTCCTTGACTTTTTATATGGAATTTTTTCTTCTATATGCCGTTTTTCTTTTTCCATTTCCCTCTTCTCATGGTTTAGAATTTTTACATGCTATTTCTATTCTTTACTGATTCTCCTAAAAGTATATCATGCATATTTTATATAAGAAATTATAAAAATCATCACCAGGATGAAAACTTAAAGAAAAATCCTTTCACCAACTTCATGCTCTAGGCAGTAGCAAAAACATATTACCAAAACTCATTGTTATGGAATTCTAATGTATAGAACGTTTCCTATAGAAGCTTCCTATAGGAGCTTCCTATAGGAGCTTTATTGTATCACTTTTTCCCTCAGACTATTTCAACTTAATGCAAATCTAAGATGTTATCTGCATACTATCAAAACTTTCAACATTCTATGCAAAAGAAATGACCTCCTTAATGACAACAGAATCCAGAATTTCTCAGAACTTTACTATTGGTGATACTATTGGTGGTGGTGATTCCTTAATATTCTGAGGAATTAGTGATGAATGACGGTGATATTTTCCTTGCAGTAAGTAACGTATGAGAGGAGACAGACTGGAGTAGTGGTAAGGAACTACAAGTGAAATTGATGTCTGAAGATCATTTTATGATGCAATACTACTTCAGCTATGCTTTGAGCCAGAGCAAATTTATGTTTCATTTTGGTAGCTCTATTGCTGGAGGCTCTCTGCGGTCTATGGGTCAAGTAAGGCAAGAATTTCCTTCCTACACAGGACATGAGGAGTGAATGGCATAATTTCAGTTGTTCTATCAATTTCTCTATCTCCTAAGAGAACAATCCTCCTTTCCTGATTCCCAATCCATATACTTAATTGTGTCTGATGTCTCTGGAGACTACTTTCCACCTAAATATTGAGACTACAATCCTAAAGCCAGATAGATATAGATATAGATACCTATATATAGATCTATCTATATAGATAGGTAGATATCTATAGATATAGATATAGATAGATATAGATACATAGATATATATCTATAGACAGATATATAGATAGATATCTATACAGATATAGATATATATTTGGGGGATATCATTTTTGAAGCAGGAAATGAGATGACCATTCAAATAGGAAAGAATGGTAATGACCATTCCCAGATTCAACATTAAATCATGGACAGACCTGTTATATGGGCTTTGTCATGGTCAGGAGTGCCAGAAATTAGGTTTCTTGGGTCCTCTCAGTCTAATATATTCTTACAGTTGGAAAGGATCCCAGGATTATCCTGCTGTAGGGTCATCATCAAAAGCATCTCTAGGATAAAAACCAGTGGAGAATTTTTCTGTTGCTTGCCTGAAGTCCTAAGTCGATCCTATACTTTTATAATCATTTGACAGCAAAACCACTTTCTTGTACTGATTCAGCTTCTGTTTATTTAAATCTTTACTCCTGTCACTTGTAGGCATTTGATGGAACAAGTGCTATGACATGGGGAAGCTGTAGGTAGGTGGGAAAGGGGGTCCTATATAGTTGGTTAGGAGGGCATATTTGGCTTTCTCTGGTTGGTCTCATTGGAAGCATGAACAAAAACTAGGGAAGCTGTCTTATTAATCAAATCTCACAATTGGGGCCAATTGTTACCGGGGTTATTGTTTGACTTCTTGAACTGTTTGCTGGAGACAACATTTTGACTTTCTACAACTATGACTTGTAGACTGACTATGACTTGTAGGTTGACTTCCTGGGCTAGTTAGTATAAATAACAGATTGGTCTCCAGGGCTGGCTGCTGCAGATTGTGGATCAGAATTCTATTTTTATATATGGTCTGGCCATTGTCCCACTTACATATTCAGTCTCTCATCTAGCATTTACTATAATCATACCTTTCTTCCCATCACTTTCCTGAAACTGCTCTTGTCAAGGCTGCCAAAAATTAATTTTGCTAAACCCAATGGTCAACTCTGACCCTCATTTAATCTAATCTATCAACATTTTACAGTTGATCCTTTCCTCTTCCTGGAAACATTTTCTTCCCTTGGCAAGGGAAAAAAAGAAATTCTGAAATGAAATAAAAATAGCTAAAATTAAGAACTCAGTGGAAGAGTTCACAGCTGAAGAGAGAAATCACAGCTGAGGAGAAAATTAGTAAGGCAGAATACAGGGAAGGAGAAAAATTCAAAATGTAGGGCAAGAAAAAAAATGTAACATTAAACACACAAACAAAAAATAGGAAAAATAGAGTGAGAAAGTATACCTTGAATTTTGGTTAGAGCCTTGGAGGGAGAAGAGACAGAAAACAAGGCAAAGGCAATATTTTGAAGAAGCAATGTTTGAGAGTTTTCCAGACAATGTGAAAGACACAAATCAGCAGATTCCAGAAGGCCAACCAATCCCATGCAAGGTGAGTAAAGGGACACCAGTACTAGAGAAATCAAAGTAAAACTGAAGAAAATTTTAAAAAAGACAAAAATTGTTTTATATATATATCTGTATATATAAAAATATATAGATAGAGATACACACACACACACACACACACACACACACACACACACACATTACATTCAAAACAGCAGCAGTCAGACCATTGACTGACTTCTGAAAAACAAAAATCAAATGCAAATATCCTTTATGTTCTGAAAGACAGTTAACTGCCTTCTAGACTTACATACTTAATAAAAATAGTCTTCAGTAATTAAAGTAAAATAAACACAGAAGAAAAAAAAAACCTGAAATAGTTCTTCACAAGCAGACTAACACAAAAGAAATTTCTAAATGATGTTTCTCAGGCAGAAGAAAAATTATTCCACATGGAAAGACACACACAGAAAGAAACAAAGAGAAAGGGTAGCCATAAATACATGGATAAATCTAACACTAATCGTATAAAAATGTGTAAATTGTCTTCGGGACTTAATACTCAGAACTATAATAAAGGATAACAGCATATATGTAGATGAGACTAAATAGAATAAAAGTTTATATACTGTTCAGGATGAGGGAAATGGAATAATTATTATTATGCTTGATAAATTAAGGACTAAAATTAACCAAAAAAAGAAAAAGAATTAAAGATTAAGATTGTAATTTCTAAATTAATCACTGAAAGAATAGAAGCAAAGTGAAATACAATGAAAAACAGAAGGAAAAATGGAAGCAAAGTATATAAAACAATAAAAAAGTTATAATAGTTTAAAAGATAACTAATCCAAAGAGAGAGAGAGAGAGAAAGAAAAACATGAACAAGGAGGACAAATAGAACAAATAAAGATAGGTTTAAAATTAATTATATCGGGGCGCCTCGGTGGCGCAGTCGGTTAAGCATCCGACTTCAGCCAGGTCACGATCTCGCGGTCCGTGAGTTTGAGCCCCGCGTCAGGCTCTGGGCTGATGGCTCAGGGCCTGGAGCCTGTTTCCCATTCTGTGTCTCCCTCTCTCTCTGCCCCTCCCCCGTTCATGCTCTGTCTCTCTCTGTCCCAAAAATAAATAAACGTTGAAAAAAAAAATTTAAAAAAAAATTAATTATATCAGCAATTATGTTAAAGGTAAGTAGACCAAATTATTCAGTAAAAAATAAATATTTCTAGACTTAATTAAAAAAAAAAAACTATAAATATGCTGTATTCAAGAGACATGCCAAAACCATAATGTGATAGGTTGAAAACAAAAGGAGAGAAAAGGAGCGTTACTAAATACATTAACCAAAAGATAGCTACATTAATAGACTTAAAGGCAAAAAGCATGACTTCAGTAAATATCTCTAGTGGATATAACTATCTATTTTTAACTGCTTTTTACGCTATTTGGTTATCATGGGTAACGATATGTAGATTAATCTCCAAGAGCCATTTTGTTAGACAAACAGCTTTGATATTTTCTTCTTCACCCTCCAACTGTAAAGGTACAATAAACTAATAAACCTTTAAAAATACCTTATCTTTCAATTTGTGTGTGATTACTGTCATGTTTTAATTTAGGAAAATTCCCTGGCACTGAAGTCAGAACTGCTTCATAGGTGAATCCTCAGTTACTAACTGCCTGGCGTCAAGGGAGACCGCAAGAAAGAACCTAGGATGACACTGCCTCTGGCGTGGGGATGGATAGATGGTGGTGCCAAATTCCTTGCCTGCCTTGCCCAGTTTTCTGCTGCTCTTTTGTCTCTGCCTCCCACAGTGTATCAAATGCTCATCTGTGTGGCTCCTCTGATGCCAACTGCTTCCCTCATCACTGGGCCAACAGCAGGAGGTATTTGGTCTGGAACAGTCTTCCACCACCCCATCAAACTTCCAACATTGTCCCCCAACCTCCACCCCCTTAGTTTTGTCTTTTCAGAACACCAAAACTGGGGATGGCCATTTCTGTCCTACTTGTTTTGGTATCCCCGAAATTACTGTGTTTCCTATGAATGTAGCAAAGAAACAGAGGTTTGATACGGTCCTGCACTTTCAGCCTTCTGGAGCTGCCATTTTGGACAGAGTAGAGATAAGCTGGACATGCTTCTGCTTTGGCAATTATCCACATTATCACTTGATGTGATTTCATTTGTGAAGAGTGGTCAATCAGGGTGTTCAGCTGTTAAAGTTGGATTGGCTCTAGCACTTCCTAGCACTTTGCCCAATCTTCAGTTTCTCTCTCGTTCTGAACAGTTTTTATTCTGCATTCGCTGTGCCCACCTAAGGCAGAAAGTGAATACTCATCTATGTGTAAAGTAACTGTAGCTGTCTGATAAGCAGTTAGAAAAGGCAAATAATTAGCATTCAAAAGGAACAACTGACTTCTCAGATACTAGGTTCCTGAAGTTAACTTAATGTATGATTTTGACCATTCATGATGTAGTGACTTTTAGAGAGAAATTTCTTTATTGCCCAATTTCTCAACTTTCTGGTCCAATGTAATATATAGGGAGTTCAAGAAAAGTTTATGGAATGGCATAAACTCTCTAAAGGAGAGAGTAAGACATTCTTTATGTTCCTCAAGTCTCCTCCTACGGATACATTTACATGTATCACGACAACAGAAAATCAGAAGAATACAGGCACGACAAGGAAGGGAAATATTCTGGCTTTGTTCCAAAACCAATTTCCAAAGAGAGAAACACACCGAAGTTATTCTTCATATTCTAGGAGGTGATGTCATGATATCAGAAGTTCTGCACACAATTGTGGCAAGGATATTAGTTCCCAATGATGCATGTCCCAGCAACACACCAGAACTTACTCCATACCCTAGAGGAACAGTTGTGCACCTCATGCTAAGCACTGATCCTTCCATGATCACATTCCTGTCTCAGTCCCAAGGTAGCATGTCACTGTGTAGACACACTTTTTAATAGTTTTTTGTTCCCCAAACGCTGCCCATTTTATTCTTTTTCTCCCTTTCCTCAAATGACTGCAGTGAGTTGGATCCCTATCTGTTGGATCCTTGCATAGACCAGACTTGCCTTTGAAGTAAAGATTCAAGTAGAGGTGAATGAATTACTGTGGTGGAGAAAAAAAGAAAAGAAAAACAGTTATATGTATTGGCCTGCAACCAAAGTTGGCACACTCAGGTGGAAGATGAGAGGCTGGCTGTTGAAGCACCCACATTCTTCAGCTTGTAACACATCCAACATGCGTCCAACAATGGAGCTACCTGTCCATACCTGGACTTGGTGAACACACGGTCCCTGTTACACTAAGCAGCCCATTCTGGAGTTTGATCTGGGATGGATGAGAACCTCAGGTGGGACCTGCTCCTTCTAAAGGATACAAATTCTCAGCTGAAGAATACAAAATTGTCCCTGTGTGGAGACCCCTGTGCTCCTCGGACACCTCTGAAGCTTGACTGCTAAGAATTTCCAGAAGACCAAGTTTCAGAATGTTTCCTGCAGGGAACTTCCTACAGGGGCCTTTTGGTGGCCTTTAACCCAGCTGTCTGGAAACTGACTTGGTGAAATTGCAAAGTCAGAAAGCCAGGTTTACCAGCACAGTGATGCATTTTGTTCTTGCTTCCTTATTTCCAATCTCTGCCAGAGATTTGTGCTTCTGCAACATGTACATGTGTTTCAAAGCCATTACAAGTCCAGAACCCACCAACTCCAGGGGCTGACCACTACAGTTCTTTACCAACGCTTCCTCTGGTCTCCAGGGCTCCAATGACCAAGAGAGGGAGGATTGCTGTTGGTTAGCTACTGTGGTGGGTGATGTGGATTTAGGCTACAGGTATGTCCAGCTTTACATCATGGAGTGATCAGAATGCAATGTGGCAAATGGATTGGAGTAGAGTAGACTCACTGTAGGAGGGCCAATTATTTTTAACCTACTTATATGAAGGAAGGAAGAGGTGATAGATGGAAGAGTTTAGTAATGAAGTGGCCGTGAGCCTACAGAAAGCCAAATAAATTTAAGCACTATTTATTAATTATACTAGGAACAAATTTCTGTGTTGGAAGGATGAAGAGTTTATCCAAAAAGAATAGCAAGATCTGATTTGGGCAATAGGATGGTTGGGGTGAGGGTAAATGTACTATGCAGGGGCAGGAACAGATTTGGCTGTTGTTTTGATGATTGACTAAAACATTCGAGATAATGCACTACTACATTTTGGGACACACTGTGCCTGGGTCTGATCTTAGAGGTACAGAGGGTGGTGTGTGATGCTGACAGGGAACTCCCTGGTGCCTTGAGTTTTAGCACTTGTGACTCTGAGATGCATATGAGGCAGTGACTTGTAAATCAGGAGTTGTGAGTTGGAGGTGCAGATCTGTAGTTTCAAAAGAGATGTGGGGATAAATGTACCCCTGGTTGATGCAGGTGGTAGTTGAAAACGTGTTGGCCAGAGCCGGTGTGTGTCCTGAGCGTTGGGCAGAGGGAGCCAAAGCTCTTCAAGGTCGAGGTGATGGTTGTTTTCCTTGTTGAGCTCAAGTTTATGACTCAGCCTCCACCTAGCTTGCCTTCTTCTAGCAAGAGAGGCATCATTGCACCTCTGTGCTCCTGTCCTTCAAAAAGTCATAATGATTCCTAGTCCCAACGTGTGGAGGAGCTCTCCAGGCTCCTCGCTTCAGTTTAATTTCCCCAGGGAAATTTGAAGAAAGAAATCTCTCCATTATTTGAACTTCAACAAAAGACCACTATATTAATATTTCAACATAAAGTATTTCTTTAAAATAGTCTACTACTGGGGCACCTGGGTGGCTCAGTCGGTTAAGCGTCCAACTTCAGCTCAGGTCACGATCTCGCGGTCCGTGAGTTTGAGCCCCGAAACCAGGCTCTAGGCTGATGGCTCAGAGCCTGGAGCCTGCTTCCGGTTCTGTGCCTCTCTCTCTGCCCCTCCCCCGTTCATGCTCTGTCTCTGTCTCAAAAATAAACTTAAAAAAAAAAAAAGCTGCTGAGGATTCAACTCAGTTTAAAAAAATAAAATAGTCTACTCCTCATACAGCTAGTAAATCAAAGCCTATTAACTTGAGAAAGCGGATTCTCCCAACATTAAATGCAAACTTAATACTACTAATCTTTTCATATCATATATCCATGCTAAGATTTTATACACCTTAAAAAGCAGACACATTATAATGATTATAAGACTGATCATTACTCTTTTACAAAAAAAAAAAAAAGCTACAAAGAATTAACTACATGGACTAAAATGTATTTCTTCATTATATCTATCTTGATTCTGTCCTTTTCTCTCTTTTTGGTTACTAATTCTGGTTCTGATTCTTATTTCTTTCCTGGATTGGAATTTTACTTACCTCACCTACAAGTTAGGTTACCTTCCCAAGTAACCAAGTTACCTTCAGGAACCACTAAGACAACAGTTTGAGGTTAATAACTGAAGATTTAGGAACAGAAACAAGGAACCTGGATGAATTTATGTTTTTCTATTGGAGTCTGTTATGCAGTTTGAAAGAGCCTTTTTCAGAGTTAAGAATTTGCACAGACAAATCAGATATTTTGATAGTTTTGTCTAGTATAAGTTGCCTGTAAAAACCCATAGCTAATAGCTAATAGCTATTAGCCAGCACTTGAAAAAAACCTCTTACAACTATTGCTAAGTCTTTCTGGACACACCACCTAAACTTCACCTGCACAGTACAGGAGAGCATTGGTGGTTCAGTGGTAGAATTCTCGCCTCCCACGCGGGAGACCCGGGTTCGATTCCCGGCCAATGCAGTAATTTCCTTTATAGTTTATCCCACAAAATTACACCGCACAGGCAAATACGGTCTTTTAGAGTTCTGGGTTGTTACTGCTCCAGTGCTTGGCATTCAGCAATCATTTAGTGAGTCTGACTTTGAAAGTGGGAGTGTCTGGGCGGGGCGGGGGGAAAGGGTTTGCGATTTGGACCTAAGACCACAGTTACTTTCAGCCTTTCCCTTGGAGGCCCCGCAGAACCCAAAAAGCTAGCAGGTCACCGATGCCCGTGCTGGGCCTTGGGTTGGCCGCCGGGCCACGTGTCAGCGCAGAGCGAGGATGGAGACACCAAAATCCCGGGAGGACAATAGCCACGGGGCCCCGCAGACACCCCTGAGCATGAATAAAGGTGAAAGCTGGTGAGGAGGAACTCGCGTGGACCCGAGGGGAGCTGCTGTAAACGCGTAGGTTCACGTCATCAGCCGCCGCCACCTGCGCGCCTCCCACAGGCGCGTGGCTGTTCCGGCGAGGATGCGCGTGCCTGGCAGTGCACCCCAACAGGTGTTAGCCCTTAAAGTAGACTTTTAATAAGGGAAAAAGAACTGAAGACTCTGGGAACGGTTGATCCGGGTTTGTTTTCTACCTCTTGGACGCTCCTTCAAAGGATTCCCATTTGAGGGCACTAAGTGCGTGACTGCCTTGGAGACTGCAGGTGATTCATTTTCATCTAAGAATAGCTTAAAATTTAAGTTTTTAAAATCTATTTTCAAACCAGCAACATTTCACTCTTTAAAAATAAATTTATTCATGTTCAAGGGTTTCCTTATTCTGATATTATTGTTGCATCCACACGACTCCTGAAACAGAATGCTATGGGCACCAGTGACAATCACAACAAAGTTTACTACAATAAGAGGCAAAGCCAACCGATTGGGACCAACACTCTTGATAAGAGTGCGGCCTCGAACAGCCGGGGTACAGAGTTTTTAAAGCCGATCACATCGTTTTATCATTACCTGGGAACAGAACAGAGAAACAGTTCCCAGATGAGTTAGGAACAGTTGCCAGATGAGTTAGAAACAGTGATTATTTTAGACTTTCTGCCTAAATTGCAACCAGTGGATCTCCTTGACCTTGCCTCTGATGCTCTTTTCTTTGAGCTTTTGTTTTCCTTCATTGGTAAAGCCTGATTTACAAGAGTATGAAGCGTGATTTACAAGTGTAAAGCAAGGCTGTTATCTCTTGACCTTCAGTGTCAGAACAGCTGTTACTTTTCAAGCTACGAGTTAGCGCTACACTACAATTTAACCCTTACATTATGTCTTTGTACGTTTGTTGTAAACTGATGGTGATATTTTAAAGTCCTTTCTTGGCAATATTGTGTTGAAATCATCAGGATGGTTTTACTATTTTGTTTTAACTTGTCTGAGAATCTTTGTCTTTGTCCAATAAACATTGTAATGTGATACATAATTTCTTGTTTTTAAGATTTTTCTCTAAACAGGAATCAGGCCTAGGAGACTTGATTTTATTATAAAAAGGAAAATGATGCATTGCTTATGTGACAAGGCACACAGAAAGGGCTCATCAGGTACCAGGGATTGACCATGGATGATCAACTTCAAAACAACACCACGGTAAAACTACTAGACTTTAAAAATAAAGAAAACATCCTCAGGTGCTCTAGGCAAAACTATGAAATAAGTTACAAAAGCAACAGAATTAGATAAGCACTAACATAGAAAGCAAGGCAACAGTGGAGCAGCATTTTCAAGAAACTTCGGTAAAGAAGGGCAAATCACAGATATCTTATCCAGCCAACCTCCTTTTCAGTGCTCGAGGTATAGGAGAATGGCTCTTTTATGGCACTCTGGTGACCCTGTACTTCTCCACATGGGCCACATAGGCAAGGTTCAATGTTGTTTGACCCAAATCTTGGCTGAATATCCCCTTGGAACATGGAAAGATAGGCAGTCTTGTGAGGTGCTACTGTATGGCTATTTCTCACTGATCTCTTGTAGTAGGTTGCCTGTCCTGGGGCAAACTATAAGCAGGCAGTTTCACCTGTCTCCCTGGTTCTGGTGAGACCCGGAAATTTCCACCTTGCCTCCACCCCTGTAGGATGCAACTACAAGCTATCAAACTGCTTGACAGCAATATGGAATTAGCTCCTTCATGACAGAGTGAGCCACCACTTGTGTTTTCTTGTCATTTGATCCCTCCAGTATGGTGTCCTGCTATGGGATTATAGATGTGGGGAGCTGACAACATACTACACTTGCTTATGCTGTGTGTCTAAGTAGTAACTACCTCAGTTCATTTAAGATTGTTGTCTCCTTACTGGTCAATTCTACAGAAGTGTGACAAACACAATCTACTACTGCCTAGGGACTGCTAGACTGCATGATAAATTTGGTGCTCAGTGCAGAGGCAGTAAAGTCCCAGTACTTTCTCGGCGAAAATACAGAAGGGGGTGCATGGGGATATGAGAAGGCTCCCCAGGATGATCTCCCCTAAGTGGTCATTATGAAAAGGAGAGTAAGGACCTTTTGATAGTCCCCATATGTTGATAGACAATTGGAGGTTGAGCAGTGACAAGGAAGGATTGAAAGCAGCCACCTAAATGGTGCTTTAGCTATTACTAAGTTTGTTGAGACTGAGTGGATAACCTCTTAAAACCAAAAGCAAGTAAACAGGCTGTGCTTACTTTAGTGGGACTGCTCCCCCATGGCCCCCACTCCATCCCTCTCTACCCCTCACCCTTGACCTCAGGCAATAAGGAGCCTCCTCACTGCTCCAATGGGCCTCACAGACTAGTCACACCTCCTCACTCTCCCTGAGCTCTTTGTCAAGGAGATAAAATGGTCTCCAGGCTGCTGTGTAACCGGTCAAGTGCAAGTATTCAACTCCTTGGTCTGTGTTCCTATAAGACAGAGTGTGAATTCAACTGACAGAGTTTGGGTAAAACTTCTAAGAAAAAGAAAAAGAAATTAAAGTTAAGAGTATGGCTTCCATACCAAATCAATGTACAGTTGTGCAAATGTTTAATGGAAATCAATGAGTTGCATGATTATACTATGAATGCTCTTAAAGTATTAATGGGGATTCTTCTGTCCAGGGCACTGTCATGTATTAAATAAAGTGCTAATGGGACAAACTCCCATTGTAGCAAATGTAGCAAATGGTGACATTTGGCACCAGAGGATGGCTCAAAATTTAGCATGAGTAGCTAAACCTGCTGATGTCCAAAGTTTCACTGTATAAATAATGTCATACTGACTGGCAAGTCAAGAATTTTACTCTCAATGGCTCTGACTGCAGTGTTATCAGATCTCTGCCAGGAAGAGTGACTGATATACCCCACCGATTTTCAGTAGCTTGCTTGCCAAGTGAGGTTTCTTGGGACTATAGAGATAAGTCCTTCTGACAATACTTAATCCCTCTGGCAGCCAAAAGGAAAAACAGCAAAACAAAAAAACTGCTTTTTTGCACAAAGTAAGGAACTCTTTCTATACAGAAGCCACCACTGTAAAGCTAAACTTGTAAGTCCTAACAAAGTTTGGCCTGTTTGTTTTACAGTAAAAATTGTTCTTCCACTGTCTTCTGTCCTCCATACTTCTTGATGAAAAATCTGCATTATGGATAAAATTTGAAAAGTACAGAAAGAACATTAAAGCAATAATTTCCATTGCCCCCAAACTAAACTCTCCAAAATAAACAGTATTTAATTTATGGTGAGTATAATTTCAAAAGTGATGGAATTAGAGCACTTACTAGTAGTGTTTGGCCAGAGGACCAAAGAATTCCCAAATCTCATTCTGCCAATGACCTAGGTTCCCTGGTGGGTGTGGGGGTTCCTGAGGGAGATATGTATACATTGAAAAGCGGCAACATGTATATAATCACAATTTGTTATTGGTAGGGTTTATGCCCCAGTAGAGGGAATCCCAGTAAACTGGTCAATTCAAGGTCTTAGAAGATTTTCCTGCTAAGCACAAAACAACCTTAACCAAACTTCCCCAAATGAATCTGATGCTACAAGTCCTCTGAGAGGAGAGAGCCAGAAAAAAGACAAATAGATGCAGGGTTGGAGGCTCTCCTTGACACCAGCCAGGTGGCAGGTTTTGATGCTCAGATAGAAAAGGGGCAGCAGTAGCCACACCCCTTTGTATAATATTTTAATATAGTGCGTCCTCAACCATCAGACAAGGAAGCTCAGGGGTGCCTGGGTGGCTCAGTCGGTTGAGTGTCCGGCTTCGGCCAGGTCATGATCTCGTGGTTCATGATCTAGCAGTTTGTGGGTTCGAACCCCACGTCAGGCTCTGTGCTGACAGCTCAGAGCCTGGAGCCTGCTTTGGATTCTGTATCTCCCTCTTTCTCTCCCCTTCCCTGCTCATGCTGTCTCTCTCTCTCTGTCTCTCAAAAATGAATAAACGTTAAAAAAGTTAAAAAAAAAAAAAAAAGGAAGCTCAGTATCTATCCTAATACGTGAAGAATCAGAGTATTTGCTCCCCCATTGGGTATTAAGGGTTGGGAAAGAGGGAAAAGCAGACAATTTTCCTTTTCCATATGAACCTTCCCTTTACTTTTCTGATGTCATTCCAATAAGAGAGATATATTAGGTAAGTCCTTCAAAAGGCCATTTTCCCCCTATGGTCACTCCTGTATATCATGCTGGGTCAGGAAACGGGCAACCACTGGCTCTAAGGTATGTCATTTTACTATAGCATAGTCTTCTAAAGTATGTGAGAGCATGGTATAAATTCAGTTGATCTCAGGACTACACTAAGAGATCACAACACCTTCCCATTTTACCTCCTTTTTTGAATTATAAATAGCTGCATTATGGTATGTATTACCACCTAGTTGAACATAACTCATCAGGTAATGTTATACAGTGCGCAATACATGACCAGCATAGGCCAACTATATCAATGTGAATAATGTAAGATGTGTAATTTTATTATTAAATCTTATTAATCTTTTTATTATAATTTATATTAACTTATTATTATCATTAAATTTCCTTTAGAGAAATAAAAATATAGAAAAATTACTGATCCAATAAAGCAATTTCCCTCCACTAATGTCCTCATAAAACAGATAAAATGGGGGTGCCTGGTTGGCTCAGTTGGAGGAGCAAGAGACTCTTGATCTCAGGATCATCAGTTTGAGCCCACATTTGGGTGTACAAATTACTAAAAATAACAAAATAGACTTTAAAAAATAAGTAAATAAAGATAAAATAAGTCTTATCTTCCTTCAAAAAAATAAAGTGGCCATCAAAATGAAAATTAAATTATTGAAACAACTCTCTGATTTTTAAAAATCTCTTCTGCTTCCAACCACTTTTAGGTCTTCACAAGTTGAAGTGCTCATTTATTTCTGCCAACACTTCCAAAGATGGATTTAGGGACCCTCCTGTGCACAACTTTTCCAAAGTTCCTAAAGGTGAAATGTGCCCATGAAACTATCCAAGCAACAGCTCCATACCCACAGAATTTAGAACTGGTGAGACCACGGTAAGCAAAAAGGCAGACTTACATTTTTACTGCGACTAATCTTACCTGGAAGAAAAGGTAAATACCAGAACAGATCAATTTGAGATTCAATTCAAGATATCTGAAATACTCCCGATTCAAGATTTCTGAAATACTTCCAGTTTGTCTCTTGTGGACTTAGAGCCCATGGGGGAAATTGACTATGAAGAGGTTGCTTGATGGTAAGTAAAGTTTGAAATTATGTCTAAGAGATTGATAATTTCTAGTGTTAATTTTAAACGTGGGGGTGAGGGGGGGAAATGAAGCGTCATACAGGTGGGGGCTTATAATTGGTGCTTATAGGTTCGTGGGTAGTGTCATTGATAGTTTGAAATTCACACTCTATTTCACCTAGTAGTTCTGCTTTCTGGCATGTATCCTCAACGAATAGTTAACTCCATTTTCCCGCCAATTTGGGGGAAAATCACAGCAAAACTCACTGCTCCCGCTGAGGGGGGAACAGCCCAGTAAGCTCCCGCTGAGGGTGGAACAGCCCAGTAAGAAGAATCCCATTCCCTGACCGGGAATCGAACCCGGGCCGCGGCGGTGAAAGCGCCGAATCCTAGCCACTAGACCACCAGGGAGCTGCCAGCTGCTGCTTTTTAAGAAACACAAGTACTCTCCGCGTTAAGCGGTGGCTATTTCCTATCTGCTCGCTCTGGGTGACTCGCGCCCTCTCAGCAATTATCCCCTAAGGCCGTTCCCTCTATAAAAGGTGCCCCACAACAAAGACCTTACACGGTGCGGGACAGCGGTCGCGCCCCGGGGCCCCGCCAGGTCCAGAAGTCGCCCCGTCCCGGCCGCACCCGTGGCCGCGTGTGGACACAAGGTCGCCGCGAAGAGGCGGGAGGGGAGGCGCCCGGACTGAGACCCCGCAGTCCCCAACATCCCCCAAAGTTTGGGACGCAGCGACAGAGGCGGCGCGGACCGAGACGGCTTTCGAGGCAGGCTCGGCGGCCCTGGACTTTGGAGGAGACTCTGGAAAAAGAAGGCTCTTGGAGTCACCTGGTTTGTTTAAGCCAGTTTTCATCGACTCTTTTCCTCAGCAAAGAGTGGACGAGGTTGCCTAGGGGAGGCGCCCGGCCTTAGACCCTGGGGTCCCTAACATCCCCCAAATGATTCCGAAAGACAAGGGACGCAGCAACGGAAGTGGCGCGGACTGAGACGGCTTTCGAGGCAGGCTCCGTGCCCCTAGACTGGACTCGGGTCCCTCCCAGCCCGCCGCCCCTGCACTTTCCACCTACCTCGGCTGCTGCTCTGCACGCTCAGGGCCCACACAGAGTGCTCTTCGACGCCGGCCTTCCCCTCACGCCACACGCCCGCTTTGTCCGAAAATCCTGCTGCTGCTTTTGTTAATTGCCGTCTCGGAGCCACACAACCGGCTTGCTGATTCGGGCAAACGACTCTCCCGACACAGGCGGGGAGAATGACGCCGCCATTCGCGACTCCCGCTCCACTAGGACTTCGGGGTTTGGGGCCTTTACCCTCGGGACCCGGGGCTGGGCCGCCGTTGAGGCTTTCTGGGTTCTGCCCGTCAAACTAGCCTCTTCCGGGCCTGGCCTCCAGGGTCAGGGGCAAGGCCGGGCCCCCTCGGCGCGCTGCGCCCTCTCTCTCCCTCTGCCGCGCCCCGCACCCTTGTGTGCGGCCTGCGGATGAGCCCCCCGACGGCGGCGTCGATTCAGTGTGTCCCGCGCGGGCGACGCGCAGCTGCGCGGTGCACGCGGATGCACGCGGCGAACTTGCGACCCCGCCCCCGCTGCTGTCGCGGCCCCGCGGGCGTCACCCGCGGGCCGTAACGTCCCGGCCCGACTAAGCTGCCCCGACGCCCCGGAGGGAGGGACGCGGAGGAGAAGGGCAGCCTCCCCTTTCAGCCCTGTCCAGTGTTAGGCTCCCGAACCGTCGTGGAGGAGACAGAAACGGAGAGGTGGAAACAGAGCCCAGGGGAGGGAGGAACTCCACGCGACTTTCCTCCTCTGCAAACAGGCCGAAGATGAAATCGGCGTCCTGTAGCTGGTGAAGGTGAGTTCCGTCGGGGGGGGGGGGGGGGGGGGGGGAGGGAGCCAAAGCCTTGGCCTGGCTCCCAGTGAGTTCCTTTTGGCCCTTGAACGTCTGTCCCTGGGTTTCTTGTGGATTCCAAGGATGCACCTGGCAGGTTTATTTTTAAAGCACGTACTTTAAGATTACTTTAAAATCTTTTGGCGAAGGAAGCAGTGTCTGATCAGTTTTGGATGAGGACTTTCAGGTGTGGGGAAAACTAGCGAAAGCAACTGTGGTTGAGAATCTCACACACCCAGGAACGGCGCTTCAGCCAAGTAAGTGTGTCTCTTAGGTTCTGCCCATTTTATTTTAAATGCACTGTCGGTCGAATTTCAGATGAATTTAGGACTTTCATGATAAATATTTTAATGTTAGTAGTTTTTAATTTAAATACATATTTTTAAAGTTACATAAAAAAACCCATGAAGCCCGCCATTTTTACAAAAATGAGAAAGAAAGACGATGTATATAAATGAGAAAGCCTCAGAGAAATGAGGCCTTTAAGTATTGGTTGTTTCCACTAAAGTTTTTTTGTTGTTTGTTTTAGTGGAAAGTTACTCTTTCCTCAAATCTGACAATTACTACCATACCCCAAATTCCTCTTTCTACAAAATCTGACAATCACTGCAAGACCCAAAATTCACCTTTCTAGTTCCAACCTACTCTTCCCTACACCTTTCCTCAGCATCCCCCTCATCTTTTCTAACACAATAAAAGTCAATTCCAAAGTCAGCCTTCAACTTTAACCAACTTTAAAGTTTAACCAACTTTAACACTCAACTATCAGTCCAGTAAGTTAGAGGCCCTCCCTGGGACTTTATCTCCCTACAAAGAACAGAAAATTGCAAACCATTGTATTCGTGGTCATAAATAATAGTCATTGGCCTGGAAAATGAACTTTTTTTCCCCCCAAGAAAAATCTATATTCATGGTTAAGTGTTACAGACTTTTTTTTTTTTTTCATCAGCTCTAAAGGTAACTGGAGATTTCTTTTTCCTGGGGGCTGTAATAGAGGATCTTTGGCTAAGGGATCAGCCACAATCTGTAAGGGCATATGTCCTACAATGAAAGGAGACAACTTAAGCAGCCACAGATCTTGATTTGCGTGGTGGCTACTTTGGTATGTATACATTTCAAAATTTATTGAGCTGTGTGAAGTCAAACCTGGAAGACTTTAAGACTTACTATTAAGCTGTTTATTACTATAAACAAGATAGTATGGGAGTGGCAGAAGGACACATTATATATAGAAATGGAACTGAATTGAAACACCTAAAATAGACCCACCCTAAAATAGACCCACCCTCTCTGGCCAAATTATTTTCCAAGAACAGATACTAAAGCAATTCAGTGGGGAAAGGAGGATCATTCTGACAAATAGTACTGAAACAACTAGAGATCTACATAGTGAAAAACCCTGCATTCCCTACCTCCCAGTATGCACAAAAGCTAATTTAAATTGGATCATAGACCAAAACATACACACTAAACTGTAAAGTTTTAGAAGAAAGTACATGAGAATCTCCCTATGACCTGGTGGTAAGCAAAGATTTCCTAAATATTACACAAAAAGATAAGTAAAAAAGAAAAATGACAAATTAGACTTTAATAGTATTAAGTATTAAAATGATAAATTAGACTTTTAAAATATTAAAGTAATATTAGACTAGAGGCTCCTAGGTGGCTCAGTCGATTAAGTGACCTACTCTTGATGTTGGCTCAGGTCATGATCTCACAGTTCGTAAGATCAAGCCCTGCATCTGGTTCTGTGCTGACAGAGTAGAGCCTGCTTGGTATTCTCTCTCTGTCTCCCCCCCACCCACTCTCTCCTTCTCTAAAAATAGATAAACTTTAAAAATAAACTAACATTGGGGCGCCTGGGTGGCGCAGTCGGTTAAGCGTCCGACTTCAGCCAGGTCACGATCTCGCGCTCCGTGAGTTCGAGCCCCGCATCAGGCTCTGGGCTGATGGCTCGGAGCCTGGAGCCTGTTTCCGATTCTGTGTCTGCCTCTCTCTCTGCCCCTCCCCCGTTCATGCTCTGTCTCTCTCTGTCCCAAAAATAAATAAACGTTGAAAAAAAAAAAAAACTAACATTAGTCTAATTAAATATTAAATCAGACTTTAACATTAATATTAAAATATTGAATATTAAATTATAAAATAATTAAAATAATGTCTTCTCATTAAAAGATAACCATTAAGTGAAAATAAATCGCAGACTAGGAAAAAGTATTCACAAAACATATCTGACAAAGACCCTGTTCCAGAATATAAAATGACCTCCTATAATCAATATTAAAAGCTGAAGCACCCATTTTTAAAAATGGGCAAAAGCTTAAATAGACACTTCAGAGAGGAAGATATACTAATGGCGAGGAGCATATTAAAGAGTACTCAATATCATTAATTGCCAGGGAAATATATATTAAAACTTCATTGAGATACTTCACCCAGTAGCATGGCTAAAATTATAAAGTCTGAAAACATCCAATCTTGGTGAAGATTTTTAGTGGGAATATGTCATAACCATTTTGGTTTGACAGTTTCTTATACATTTCAACATAAATTTACATAAATATCCCTTTATTCATGTAAATTCTTCACCTAGATATTCTTCCAAGGGAATTGAAAACATATGTCCATACCAAAAAAAAAAAAAAAAAGTATCAAGAATGTTCATAGTGTTTTTTGTTCACAAGAATCCAAACTAGAAACCACTCAAATGTCCATTATCAGGAACTGGTAAACAAATCATAGTATACTCATATAGTGGAATACTATTCAGCAATAAAAAGGCATGAACTTTTGATATAAAAAACAGACAGAGGCACTTGGGTGGCTCAGTTGGTTAAGTGTCTGACTTCAGCTCAGGTCATGATCTCAGGGCTCATGGGTTTGAGCCCTGTATCAGGCCCTGTGCTGACAACTCAGAGCCTGGAGCCTGCTGCAGATTCTGTGTCCCTCTCTTGCTCTGCCCCTCCCCCGATCATGCTCTGTCTCTCTCAAGAATAAACATTAAAAAAAAAAAATTTCACAGACATCATGCAGAACACAGCAGCTTGAGTACTCCATGATTTAATTAAGGTGCAAAATATCAGAATGATGATTTTTGAAAATAGTGCAGAGGATAATGACAATGAGGATGATGATTCTACTAGATAATGACATTATTGATTGAGTAGCTGCTAAATCCAGTCACAGCCAACAATGACAGAATGAAGTAGATTACTCTTATTAGCCCCATTTTACAGCAGAAAGAATTCAGGCACATAAAGTTTAAGTTACTTTACTTAAGCTTTTCCAAGGCCACACAAGGGCTGAATCAGATTTACAAACCAGTGCCTGTGCTCTTAAGCACAGATTGATCAGATCTTTCTTCTCGGCTTTAGGTATTTCTGGTTTTCTCAGATGTAGGGAGGAGAAGAGAGAAGGAAAGAGAGGCAAAAGAAGGAATAAGGGATAGAAACACAAAGATATGTAGTCAGTGAAGAGCAGAGCAGGAAACTATTATGAATATTTTTACATCAAAGGTTATAAAAATTTCTGGGAGGTTGGTGATCTGCAAACAAGCCAAAGATTCTTAAGCCAAAGTGATTAAATGTTGGGCTGAGGTCAGGAAATGAATCATAGATTCTAGAGCTGAAAACTAAAATATTAAAGCATCTAGGAGAAAATGTAGGAAAATATATTCACAGTCTTGGGTAGGAGAGATGTCTTACAGTAAGATACCTTAACAGTAAAAGAAAAATAAAGAAATTAAATTTCATCAAAATTAAAAGCTTCTGCTCATCAAAAATCACTATTAGAAAGTAAAAAGGCAAGGCCTTTCTCTTTCCGCCATCTTGGAACCTTTGGAGGCCTGCTGGGAACAGGACTCCTGAAATGACAAATATGTCAGGAAGACTGTGGTCCAAAGCCATTTTTGCTGGCTATAAGCAGGGTCTCCAGAACCAGAGGGAGCATACAGCTCTTCTTAAAACTGAAGGTGTTTATGCTCAGAATGAAACTGAATTCTATCTAGGCAAGAGATGTGCTTATATGTACAAAGCAAAGAACAACACAGTGACTCCTGGTGGCAAACTGAATAAAACCAGAGCAATCTGGGGAAAAGTAACTTGTGCTCATAGAAACAATGGCATGGTTTGTGCCAAATTCCAAAGCAACCTTCCTGCTAAAGCCATTGGCCACAGAATCCGTGTGATGCTGTACCCCTCAAGGATTTAAACTAACTGAAAAGTAAATAAATAAAGGTGTAGATTTGTAAAAAATAAAAAATGAAAGAAAGAAAGAAAGAAAGAAAGAGAAAGAAAGAAAAAGAAAGAAAAAAAGAAAGTAAAGAGGCAATCCACAGAGTGGGAGAAGATGTTTGCAATATTCTTCTCTGAACATGACTCAGATATTGAATGGGTAGAGAACTTCTAGAAATCAATAATAAAAGCCAAAACATTTAAAAATTAACAAAACACCAGAATAGTCTTTCTTCACAATATGGACCATAATTTCTAAATAGGGAAAAGAAATAAGAATCTTGTGGCGCCTGGGTGGCTCAGTCAGTTAAGCATCTGACTCTTGGTTTCAGCTCAGGTCACAGTCTCACAGTTCATGGGATTGAGCCCTGCCTCAGGCTCTGCACTGACAGTTGGGGAGCCTGCTTGGGATCCTCTCTCTCCCTGTCTCTCTGCCCCTCCCCAGTGCGCTCTCTCTCTCAAAATAAATAAATAATAAAAACGTTTAAAAAAGAAGCCAATATCATTATGTATTAGGGAAGCACAAATTAAAACCACAGTGAGATCCTCACAAGAGTATGTGCTCACAAGAATTAGTAAACTTTTGGGGCGCCTGGGTGGCGCAGTCGGTTAAGCGTCCGACTTCAGCCAGGTCACGATCTCGCGGTCCGTGAGTTCGAGCCCCGCGTCGGGCCCTGGGCTGATGGCTCAGAGCCTGGAGCCTGTTTCCGATTCTGTGTCTCCCTCTCTCTCTGCCCCTCCCCCGTTCATGCTCTGTCTCTCTCTGTCCCAAAAATAAATAAACGTTGAAAAAAAAAAAAAATAAAAAAAAAAAAATAAAAAAAAAAAAAAGAATTAGTAAACTTTTAAAATGGGAGAACATCAACCACTGACAATGTACAGTAACTATATCTTGTTGCTGTTGAAAAGGTAAAATCTCACAGTCATTCCGGAAAACTGGCAGTTTTTAATAAAGTTGAATTTACATCTATCCCATGACCCAGCAATATCACTATGAAATATATACTCAGAAAATGAATGCACAAGTATATGTATAACAGCTTTGCTCACAATAGCCAAAACTAGAAATTATCCAAGTATCCATCAGTGGCAGTATGGTCACACAGGAATAACACTCATCAAGAACACCATAATAATATATTCAATAGCATGAATGGATCTCAAAAAATGTTATTATCCTGCATGAAAACAAAAAAAATAGACACACAAAAAAAGTATATTGTGTGAATTTTAAAAATAGTCAACACAAAACTACAGAAATCAGAACCAGAACCGTTTATATCTACTTAATTTTGTTTTTGTTGAACCATTTAAAAAAATTTTTTAGGGGCGCCTGGGTGGCGCAGTCGGTTAAGCGTCCGACTTCAGCCAGGTCACGATCTCGCGGTCCGGGAGTTCGAGCCCCGCGTCAGGCTCTGGGCTGATGGCTCAGAGCCTGGAGCCTGTTTCCCTCTGTGTCTCCCTCTCTCTCTGCCCCTCCCTCGTTCATGCTCTGTCTCTCTCTGTCCCAAAAATGAATAAACGTTGAAAAAAAAAAATTTTTTTTAACGTTTATTTATTGTTGAGAGACAGAGCATGAGCAGGGGAGGGGCAGAAAGAGAGATACGCAGAATCTGAAGCAGGCTCCAGGCTCTGAGCTGTCAGCACAGAGCCCAACACGGGGCTCAAACTCACAAACCATGAGATCATGACCTGAGCCGAAGTTGGACACTTAACCAACTGAGCCACCCAGGTGCCCCATTTTGCTGAACCATTTTAAAGTTAAGTTATATCATGATCATTGAACCTAAATACTTCAGTACGCAAATTACTTCATTGACTCCGATATTTCTTAATCCAGTCTTTCAGTCCACTTGACTGGGGTCAGCAAACTTTTTTGTAAAGTGCCTGATAGTAAATATTTTAGGCTTTGCTGACCATATGGTCTCTTTTGCAACTGCTCAACTCTACCGTTGTAACACAAAAGCAGCCACAGATAATACATAAATGAGTAAGTATGGTCGTATTCCAATAAAACTTTGTTTACTAAACAAGTTCTGAGTGGGATTTGGCCAGCAGGCCATAGTTTAATGACCCCTGCACAAAGATCACAGTTGTTTTTCATGCTCAGAGTATCACAGCTCATGCCAGTGGGAATTCCTTCAAGCTGGCTATGTCTTTTGTTGTGTTTTTTTAAGATCATAATAGATTGTTAGTGAATCACTGGTTTCTGATCCAGGCTTTCCCATGCTTACCCTGTAATTCCCCAGCACCATTCCTGGAAGAGGTAATTTCTTTAAGAAATTTTGATTCATTTTTGTAGGGAATGGTATTAAAGATAAAAACCTGGACACTATTAATAACCATGGAACTGTGGGTGATTTGCTTTTAAATCAATTCAGTTCTAAAGTAAATTGTAACTGAATGTATATATTTTACATATAGAAAATGTTCATTTAAAAATAATCGTGATTTGGGGCACCTGGCTGTTTCAGTTGGTGGAGCATCTGACTCTGATCTGGGGGTCGTAAGTTCAAGCTCCACATTGGGTATAGAGATAAAACCTTTAAAAATAACAATGATTATGCCTGTTTTGGGCCTTGTAATTCTTCTCGCTGGGACTCAAAATCTTGATTGTCATTTAACAAAGTTGCTTATCTAACTTGTGGCTAAGATGTAAATAAAGTCCTTTCAAAACAACAAAAAGAAATCAGAAAGATTTGCTTAAATGAAGGGAAAGTAGGTGGGAATCTTTTGGAAAGGGCTGTGCTGATGTTTCTGGGCTGAGGGAAATTTTGTATAGCTCTTATCTAGGTGTGGATGTGTTTACATCAAAAATACTAAAGGACACACACACCAATTGCCAGCAGGTTTGTGCTGCGCAGTGATCGCATAACGGCTAGTGCTCTGCCATGTGGCCGCAGCAACCTGGGCTGCAGTCCCAGTCACGGTAGTGTCAGGCGTTTGTCAAAATTCATTGGGCTGTGCGTTTAAGATTTGTGCGTTTTATTCTTTGTGAATTGTACTTCAATATGTACTGTTAGCATAAAAATTGGGTGGGGAATGCCGAGAATGGCATTGAATCTAGGTTTTGTTTATTAGATTTTATTGTAAAATACCTTATCGAATACAAACTGATAAAAAGCTCATTTGTCACAGTGTCTAAAAAGGCCCCATCAACATTTGAAATATTTTAACCAGAAAAACGGTTATGACTACACCGTTACACAAGCGGAAGCTACCGACCGCGCTTTACCTTTTGGGATAGTTCTGCGCAAGCTCAGATATGGGGCATGGTTCTGGAAAACCGAATACCCGACCGCCCTTTCTCCTGCCTGCAAAGTGCTGGAGAGCCACAGCAAACCCCGATCTTAGGCCACAAATAGTGGTGAGGGAATTAAAAGAGAGGCTGGAAGATGTACCAAATTTTGTCAAGGAAAAAAAGGGACACCACATATTGCCGTGACTCGGATTCGAACCGAGGTTGCTGCGGCCACAACGCAGAGTACTAACCACTATACGATCACGGCGCGCCATAAACCTGTGCCTTCTGAAGTGAAATAAAAAATTCTCATGTCTCAGGATCTGGCCAGTGCATCTCCACAGGTCTCTTGGCGGGGGGGGGGGGGGGGGGGGGAGGGGTCTCCTTGTGTTCCACAACGTCTCCCCTGCTTCTTTCCCTTCTAAAATTTCCTTTTTGGCCCCGACCCGTTTCCTGCTCCCTCCCCCTGACCCCATCGGCCCCACTAAAGTTGGAACACAGTTGATTTGAGCGCTTGGAGCTCCAGCGGCACAGATGGTGCACTGTAGGCCCCTCCATTGCCCAGCCCATGGGATGTTGCAGGCTTCGAAATCAATTGACCAAACTAAAACCTTTTGAAAAGAATTTCCCCTTTTTAAAAACACTTCTATTTCTGCTCTCAGAGTTCCTCAAAGAACAAAAAGCTTAAAGGCGACAATGTATGGGAATAAACGATGACCAAATGAGAAAAGCAAAAGGCTATTTATACGCCTTGCAAGGGCGTCAGCCATGGTCACTTGCGTTTTAAAAGAAACGAAGGCAGCGGGAGCACTGGGAAAGGTTTATAGTAGAACGGGGGAGACTTAAGGTGTGCCATCTTTGGAAGCTGTTGGCGTAGAAAACTAGGCGGTTAACTAGAAGCTGAACATCCTGAATAACTGGATATTCAGACTCTCCAATGCATTATTAATTCAACAAGTCCTAATTGAGTGTCCTGGGCATTCAGCTTCCCTTGGGATTCGCTCGACTCAGGCTGGGGGTAGAAGAATGGAGGAGGGGTCGCAGTCCCGGGGGTCTCTGGAGGTTCTGGATTCTGTGATTGGTGAGGGGACAGGGCGGGGCTAAGCCATTTGGGTGTGCTAGTTTCAGAATCACTCAATGTACCGGTTTCAAACATGGCGAACGACTCGATTTTTCACTCTAATCTTCAGTTTTTCGAGGCTTTGGAGCCTGCCCAATCTCTTGAGTAAGAGATCACTCTATTTTGATGAAACCAAAGTGTAGTGTCTCTGTGGCGCAATCGGTTAGCGCTTTTGGCTGTTAACCAGGAGGTTGGTGGTTCAAGCCCACCCAGGGACATAATGGGTATTTTTACAGCAGCAATTTGGTTCTCTCAGATTCACTCTGGCAAAGGACAAGATACTTGCTTTCCCTTCCTTTCAAGTGACATAATGGCCCCTTCCCGCGCTTCCATGACCTCCCAGAAAATCTGCCTGGAAGAGACACTGCATTTCTAAAAACAGGGAACAAGAGAGGCCTGATGCAATCTCTCCTCAAGAGGGTGTGTTCTGGGATGAAGTCATGTTTCTTTGGGCTAGTAGCAAATTTTACATACTTTAATTTTTCAAATGTGTACTAGTGTCTTGCAGGATATGTGTGGGTTTAATAACTGCTCAATTAATGCTAGAGTCATTGGCACAAGCACAGACACTCAGATCAATGGAACAGAGTAGAGAACCCAGAAATGGACCCACAAACGTATGTCCAACTAATCTTTGACAAAGCAGGAAAGAATATCCAATGGAATAAAGACAGTCTCTTCTAGTGGTGCTGGGAAAACTGGACAGCGACATGCAGAAGAATGAACCTGGACCACTTTCTTACACCATACACAAAAACAAACTCAAAATGGATGAAAGACCTCAATGTAAGGCAGGAAGCCATCAATATCCTCGAGAAAGCAAGCAAAAAACCTCTTTGATCTTGGCCGCAGCAACTTCTTACTCAACACACCTCCAGAGGCAAGGGAAACAAAAGCAAAAATGAACTAGTGGGACCTCATCAAAACAAAAAGCTTCTGCACAGCAAAGGAAACAATCAGCAAAACTAAAAGGCAACCGACAGAATAGGAGAAGATATTTGCAAATGACATATCAGATAAAGGGTTTGTATCCAATACAAAGAACTTATCAAACTCAACACTCAAAAACCAAATAATCCAGTGAAGAAATGGGCAAAAGACATAAATAGACACTTCTCCAAAGAAGACATCCAGATGGCCAACCAACACATGAAAAAATGCTCAACATCACTCATCATCAGGGAAATACAAATCAAAACCACAATGAGATACCACCTCACACCTGTCAGCATGGCTAACATTAACAATTCAGGCAACAACAGATGTTGGCGAGGATGCAGAGAAAGAAGATCTCTTCTGCATTGTTGGTGGGAATGCAAACTGGTGCAGTCACTCTGGAAAACAGTATGGAGGTTCCTCAAAAAACTAAAAACAGAACTACCCTACAACTCAGCAATTGCCCTACTAGGCATTTATCCAAGGGATACAGGTGTGCTGTTTCGAAGGGACACATGCACCCCCATGTTTATAGCAGCACTATCAACAATAGCCAAAGTATGGAAAGAGCCCAAATGTCCATCGATGGATGAATGGATAAAGAAGATGTGGTATATATATATATACAATGGAGTATTACTCGGCAATCAAAAAGAATGAAATCTTGCCATTTACGACTACATGGATGGAACTAGAGGGTATTATGCTAAGTGAAATTAGAGAAAGACAAAACTCATATGACTTCACTCGTATGAGGACTTTAAGAAACAAAACAGCTGAACATAAGGGAAGAGAAGCAAAAATAATATAAAAACAGGGAGGGGGACAAAACAGAAGAGACTCATAAGTATGGAGAACAAACTGAGGGTTGCTGGAGGGGTTGTGGGAGGGGGGATGGGCTGAATGGGTAAGGGGCACTAAGGAATCTACTCCTGAAATCATTGTTGCACTATATTCTAACTAATTTGGATGTAAATTTTAAAAAATAAAACAAGTTAAAAAAGTGCTAGAGTCATGATCATTATTATTTCCTGCATTATTTTTAATGAAGGCATTTCTTCCTTTGTACCAATTACTTAGCCTTTTACATGCTGTTTTTTCAAGTAAATTGGTCTCGTGATAATCTAATAATTCTGCAGTCATCATCCTTGTACTCATATTTTTTGCCACTTGTACAAGTATTTCTATAGGATAGAGTCCTGTAAATGCAATTGCTCTATCATAGTGGTTACAACACATATGTTTCTTAATGTAAATCATAAATCCTGTAAATTTGCCTTCCACTGGAGTGGTACCAATTTATCGTTCATTTTATTTTTCTAACTAGGAGAATTCTTTTCCTCATACTCTTGCTAGCACAACAAATTTCCATAAATGTATCCATGATAATCTAATAAGGGGAGTGTTGTCCTCTGACTTAACTAAGGCGGAAGTACAAAGATGACATGATGGGCATTAAGCAGTAGGATATCTGCACCTGCTCCTCGACTACACTGCCAAGACATTTTTGTAAAACTGTAATTGATTTCTGTGGTGACCTCGTCAACCAGAGCCAGAGAAGACTGGCCAAGGTGGAGAAAAAACTCACTGGTCCCAAATATTTGTTCCTCTTCCCCTTTCTCTAGAAATAGCAAGGGTGAAAGAGTAGGTTGTCTATATTAGTCAGGATTCTCCAGATAAAATGAATCAATATAGAACTAATATAGACAACATACTAATTCATCCTTGGCCCTTCAGATAGATAGACAGGTAAGTGAGACTCATTTTAAGGAACTGGATCACAGGACTATGGAGGCTTTACCCTTGCAAAGTAGGATGGCAGGCTGGAGACCCACAAAAGGCTACAGTTTGGCTCCATAGGCTTTCTGCAGACAAAATTTTCTCTTCTTTCAGAAAGATTAGTCTTTTTCTACTAAGGCCTTGAACTGATTGGATGAAGCCCACTCACATTATGGAGGGCAATCTGCTTTAGTCAAAGTCTACCGATTTACCTGTTAATCTCATCTGAAAACACCTTTACAGGAACATCAAGAATATTATTTGGCCAAATATCTAGGTGCTGAGACCTAGCTAAATTGACATAAAAAATTAACCATCACCTCTGCTATATTTTTCCTTAATAATTTTTGGCACCTATTTCCACAAAAATTCACACACCTGAGACACATCATTGTAGCCAGGAGAATCCTGCACCTGACCGGGGCACCTTGTGTTAGAGGTTGATTTTTCTGTCGAATCTCAGGAGCAGAAATTGAGCTTTATGACTTTTATATATTACTACATGTAATTCTTGGACAAGTCTTTTTCTCTAGCATTTGTACATTTTCAATCATTTTCTCCCGCCAGTGGTATCAAAGTGGAATTCTGGTTTTGCTTTTATAAAATAAACATCCAGAGATGATCTCTGTTGGGTGGTGGTTCACAAGGATCCACTCTCTGTTAGACAGTAAATGACAGATAATCTAACCTGCAAGTCTTTTTTGATTGGTTATTTGTCCTGAGGGTTTTGGTATTTCCTGGTGTGTGAGTCTGCAGTGCTGAGAATTTGTTCACACCTTATCTAACACTAGATAAAATTCTTTGGACCCCAAAGTCAATACTATATATAACAAGAATTATCTCCATACACAGTAATTCTCCCCTAAGAACTCTTAACTTTAATAAATTGCTCTACATAATGGAGATCTTAGAAAAGAAAGTTAACTGAATTTCTGGTATCTGTTAGTCTGTTTTCTTAGTATATACTGAACTTACTAAATGGTAGAATAATTTCACAACTATTTAAATCAGGCTAGAAAAAGGAGGGAAAAGACATTTATGTCATTACAATTAGACAATTAAATGAACAAATAGGGCTTCTGACAATTATATAAAGCAAGATTTAATAATTTCTAGAACTGTTAACTAGTTCATTCTTTTATTAAGAGAGAGAGAGAAAATCCTTTTACAATGGATTTTTAAAAATGGATAAAATTCAGTGACCACAATGCAAAAGATTCTGAGAGGGTCCTGCTGAACTGAAAAGGGTATCACAAAATTACTAAGATTTTCAGCAATGAGTCTTCTCCAAACACAATTATTTCCTTTTATTTTCCTTGCAAACAATTATTTCCTTTTATTTTCCTCACTGATAAGCATTTTTAATAAATATCATTGCCCCTTTTTCTTTAAATAGTGTTATTGCTTTCTGTAATTAGTTCTTTTAGAATACCCAGTAGTTGTAGGAGTTTTTTCCATTATACAAATATAAACTGCTTTCTAAGAAAACAAATTGGTATAATTTGTTTTCTTCTGGAGGATATAGACAAATTAGGTCTCTAGCAATTTGAAGGACTGCCCAGAATGGTTTATATAACTTAGATGAATTGAAATAATAACTTATATGAATTGAAAATAAGAGAAATTAAGTATTTCAACCAAAAAAAATTTTACGGTTCTTAAATTTTCAGAGAGTACTGGGCTCCTTTCAATTTTCACAGGCAACTGTTTTGTGCTTTTTCTATGTGATTCCCTGACATTATTCTTTTTAAGTAATCAAATGACTTTCCCCTGCTCACCACATCAAAATGCTACCTGGACCATGGTCATGTGGCCATTCTTACTATTATTACTACTACTACAAAACTTTTTGTTTAAAAAAGGCAGTCTCTCATATTTTATTAAGAACCTAACATGCTAAGGATCTGATCCAAGATTCTGAATTTCACCAGTTTGTAATGTATGAGAATTTCTATTCTGGCTTGTTGTTCTTAAACTAGAAACATGTGGTGTATAACTTACCACCGACTTTCGTTCAAATAACAAAACAGCTCAAGTTTTAGATACTCCACAGATTAGCAAAAATGTGCTACCTAGAGTAGATCAGAATAGTTAAGTAGTTAGTGTTTACTGACCAGCCATACAAAAGCTGATTTAAGATTTTGAAGTGAGGATTTTTAAAAAGTTCACCTGTTAGCTAAGGTTGACCAAAGTGATTCTTGAGCCTTATTATCCTATTTAGGCCAAAGCTGACTATAAAATTGGGTATGAAGTGGATTCCATACTTCTTATGATCTCATACTTTTTCTGGTCTTCTTCCACTAATATTCATGTGTTTAAATGTTGGTACAGAACCATTATCCTGTGGTAATATCCAATTGGTGTATCAAAAAGAGCCTGAGGCTCTCATGGTCAAATTGGCTCCATTTGAAACAGAATTTTGACCAAATGGTAGCTCAAAAATTCTGAAAAGGAAAAGATTCAAATCTGGTTTCCAATACAGAGGTTCCAACAGATGGACACTGGCAGAGATAACTTGTCATGTACAGTTTTTAGCTAAACTTTCAATGCTATCCAGAAAACCTCCACATCACTGAAATCAGTTTCCTTCATAACCCAGTGAAATTGCTCCCAGGGCAGATTGCTTAACCTGTCCTTTTAGAGATTCCAGAATATCAGCTTATGAAAAGCAAAAGAAAGAAAAAAAGTAAAAAGAGAGAGATCCATTATTCCCTGATTGTGTTTCTTTTCTCTCCTCGCACCTATTTTGTTTTAATATAATTTTCTGGAGGGAGGCTTTACTTAAAGATCAACAGTTCCCTCTCATATGTAAGGGTGAATTATGTACTGATAATTGTCTTGTTCACTTCAGGTGGGAGTGTAATTTGGCACAACAGCTTTGGAAAATTATTTGGCAGTGTCTACTAAAGGCAACTGCAGATATAAGCATAGAAATGGATATAAATATTGATAGGAAAATAGGCATATATGTATATATTCTGTGAACCAACAATGCCAATTTTAGCTAAATAGCCTAGAACCATGCTGCTAACCTGGTAAACACTAGCTGCATAGAGCTGTTGACCACTATGGCTAGTGCCATATGTTGACATGGTAATATTTTGGATTATATTAAGCTAAATTATATTGTTAAAATCATTTCACCTATTTCTTTTTACTTTTTTAATGTGGCTACTAGAAAATGTAAAATTACATTTGTGGCTAGCATTAAACTTCTTTTATATGTATATTTTTAAATTTACATCCAATTTAGCATATAATGCAACAGTGACTTCAGGGGTAGATTCCTTAGTGCCCCTTACCCATTTAGCCCATCCCCCCTCCCACAGCCCCTCCAGTAACCCTGTTTGTTCTCCATGTTTAAGAATCTCTTATGTTTTGTCCCCCTCCCTGTTTTTATGTTATTTTTGCTTCCCTTTCCTTGTGTTCATCTGTTCTGTGTCTTAAAGTCCATATATGAGTGAAGTCATATGATTTTTGTCTTTCTCTGACTAATTTCACTTAGCATAATACCCTCTAGTTCCATCCATGTAGTTGCAAATGGTAGCATTAAATTTCTATGGGACAACACTGCTTTAGAGAGAGGTGTGCATATGTTCACCAAAAGACATGTAAATAATGTTTATAATTGCTTTATTCTAAATGACTCTAACCTGGAAACAACTCAAATGTCCAACAACGTCAGACTAAATATATTGTGATGTAGTTATATGATGGAACACACACAGCAGTAAAAACTTATGAAAAAACATGGATGTATGTTAACTAGAATTTAAATTTTTAAAAAATGGATGTATCTATACCATAGTTTACAGTGAACAAGTCAGATTATCCCCACCCCATGAAAAAGGCCCTGGAGTATTTGCTTTCTGATTGCATTTACATGAAAGCAAAGAATAAGGAACACTATGGTGATAGACATTTAAGGAAGGCTAACCCTGTGGAATGTTGCCTGACAAGAGGCACGAGGAAGCTTTCCACAGTCTGAAAATATAATGTACCTTAGTCTGGGTAGTGGTTTACTCAGGTGGGTTTACTTTAATTAATAAAGTAACTTTTAACTGCACACTTAGTGTACTTTACATTTGTTCTAAGTAAAAATAATTAAAAGGCTGCTTGATTAGCTAAGGTTTGCCAAACTGATACTGAAATTTATTCTCCTAGGTAAGCCTAGGCTAGGATGCAAATTAGGTTCACCTTAGGAAACTAGAAAAAGAACAAATTAAATTGTAGGTAGGCAAAAGAAAAATAATAAACATCAGAGCAGAAGTCAATGAAATTGAAAACAGGAAGACAGAGAAAAGCAACAAAGCTAAAAGCTGGCTCTTTGAAAAGATCAATAAAATTGATAAACCTCCAACCAAGCTACTAACTGATAAAAACAAAAAAGAGAGAGAAAAGGTACAAATTATTACTATAAGAAATGAAAGATATGGGGAGTCTGGGTGGCTCAGTCAACTAAGCATCCAACTTCGGATCAGGTCATGATCTTGAGGTTAGTGGTTTGGACCCCCACATTGGACTCTGCGCTGACAGCTCATAGCCTGGAGCCTGCTTCAGATTCTTTTGTCTCCCTCTCTCTCTGCCCCTCCCCCACTTGTGTGTTGTTTTTTTCTCTCTCACTCAAGAATAAAAAAATAAACATTTAAAAATTAAAAAATGAAATGAAAGAGGCCATCAGTACTGATCCCATGGATGTTAAAAGGGTAATAAAGGAATATTATAAAAAACTCTGTGCCTACAAATGTGATCACTTAGGTGAACTGGACCAATTCCTTGAAAGACACAACCTACCAAACTCACACAAGGAGAAATAGATAATCTGAACAGACATATATCTATTAAGGAAATTGAATCAACAATTAATAACCTCCCAGAACACAAAGTAGGTTCAAAGTATTCCCTGTGACATTTTGGGTGCTCTCATACTTTTGGCTTTCTACTTATTTGACAACATTTTGATGATGGTCTCCCTTTTTTGAGGAAACGTGAGATTCACAGTCCCTTATTTACTACTAATATTTAAATATTTTTATATTAATCTCTGTACATCATATTCTAAGATTGACACACACTTCCATGGAAAATTCAGCCCCTGAGCCACTGGAAGACAGGTACAATTTAGTCTTTAAAGTCAGTTCCCAGTCAGTGTATGGTTAATAAACCTGTTTTAATTCTGTGTCTAAACCTCTGCTTCTGCATTCTCCTCCTTGTGCTTCACCTCCCACTTCTGAGAGGTCTTGGAGATCCATTTTGCTTTTGTTTTGCTCCGGGATACCCTTTTGCTCTCAGGACGTAACTTGGGGCATGAAGGGGGGAGATAGCATGTAGAGTCAAAGCCAGAGCTTTTCTGGGCTTAGCCATTTGGCTCCCGTTAAAGGTTGAGGCCTCTCTATCACCATTCAGGTCCTACCACAAAACTTCATCCTTCTGTGTCCTCTAAGGACATTGTTTCTGTGACTTCCATTCTTATACTGCAATCTCATCTGTGCAATAGAGAAATTAGCTTTGCAAAATTCAGTAATTTGATCACCCCAGCGTGGCTCTAGGCTCCTCTGATGGCTGTCTCTGCGCACTCCTCGAGGGAGTGCTTGTGGAGGCTCCTGGGCTCTGCTTCAATGCTAACCCCTCGGCCTCCCCAGAAAAGACCCCTTTCGGGTCCTGACCAGAGACTGATGGAAAATGTTCTCTCTTCTTCCTCTCTAACTGTGAACACTCATTTCAATGTTGTCATACACTGTAATTCAACATCCATTTTAAACCTCAGAGGACATGAATTTGGGGGCTTTGGCATCTGATGGTTTGGTTTGATCTTGCCACTTCCACTAGCTCTGGCCTGTCAGTCAAATTTTGAGTTTTTACATTCCAGCTTCCTCCTCTGTAACAACAGAGATAACATTTACGTTGAATTGCTGCTACGAGAATTAAATTGCCTATTATACTTTATGCCAATTTACTTTTACTATTTAACTTGCATTTTTAACTATTTTAATATTATTTTACTATAATCACACTGTTCTGTTTCCTTTGTCTTTATTTTTTCAGTTACATCCTGCTTAAGACAATTGATTCATTCTGGTATTTCAGCTATGGTAGTGACAAAATTAATTTTAAAAAGAATCTTTCCTTAATAAAAAAAAAAAAGGTGACTCAATATAAAGAAGACATTAGGTTATCAGTGGTAAAGGAACATGGATATGGCCAAATATTAAAGTGTTATTCCATGAAGTTTGAAAAACATGATTTGGGCTCATTTTTATGGGATATCCTCCCTCCCTCTTGTCACTCCAGGCACACTCCTTCTTGCCCTAAGTCAGGAAGGTGGGAGTTGGCTCAGTTGTCTCCTCCATACAGTCACTTTTTCCTTTGTGCCCCTCAAGGGAACTCTCTGTTCAGACCATTAGGAAATATCAAGGTCCCTAAATACTTCCAGTTGGGAGATGTGATTCCTTCATCCCTAGAGTCATGGAGTCTGTTTCTGGGGAGGACTAAATCGTTTTGTTCTTTCTCTTCTTCATTCCGTCCATTAGTTGCCAGTGTTAAAAGTAGGCCTTACTTTTAACCTTCTCTTTCTTTTCAACATCAGGGAGGCTGAGCCAGGAGGGGACGGCAAATCTTGGTGAAGGCTTCTCAGTGCGCGCTGGCAGGCTGGCCAAACACGAGGGCTCTGGAGGCAAACTGCCTGGCCCTGAGTGCTGGCCCTCCCCGTCACAGGGCTGGGCCCCTTGGAAAGTCAGACCAGCCTTTCAGTGCCTGAGTGTCCTCACCTGCAAGCAGGGGTGCTGATAACCTACACCGTCTCGGGGTTGTTATGGGGACTAGATAGGTTATGCTCGGTACAGCACCGAGGAACTGCGTGCTGCTCACACGGTGACGCTTGCTCGCTCGGAGAAAACTGCCAGTATCATTGTAACTAAGACTTCCGTTTTCACTTCTAACTGCACCACTGCTGACTTTCAGCATTCCCCAGAATAAATGAGGAGTGTTAAATGGTTCACTTGGGCTCTTCTCGTCCGTATTAGTGACCAACACCTGGAAAACTGGTTGCTTGATAATTTCCATGGTGAGTTAACTGATGAGACAGCACAGCAGGTAAATGGATCCAACTTGATCAAATTCTCGGACCTTGGACAGGCGTGATGAGTGTTCAGCTCATGGTAGACAATCTTTTGCACCTGCTTCTAGCAAGAGCTTTTAATAGCCAGTCAGACTTATCCCAAATATAATAAGAAAAGTCCCAACTATGTACCGATAACCTATTCCTTTTGTTGTTGTTGCTTTTAAGAAATCAAAGTAGGAAAATTTAATTTACCTGGAATTTGTAGATTTCCTCTTTCAGTTATGATGGCATATCTGCAGTAAACCAGCACAGACACTGAAAACAGTAGATCAAATCTGGTTTAAAGGAATTGTTTGAAGTCTTTGGAAGGCTACCAATGCAACTAGGACACACAGAGCCAGCTCAAGAGAGAGAAAGGGAGAGAGAGAGAAGCTCATTGGAATGAAACTAATTTTCTGCCTTTTCCCCTCAGGCATTGGCCAGTTCTTGGCATAGGACCCAGAGACTGAGAAGCTGGGGAGAAGGCAGCTACTAAGAATCAGAAAAAATAGCAGCACTTTAATCCATGAGGAGGGGAAAAGGGAGCCATAGAGGGGGCTGGAGAGATTTGTGGGGCTGTCCAGGTATTCAGACTTGAGGAGTCAAGATCCTGGAGTGCATTGGGATGTGAACCAGATAATCGGAAAGGGTTTGCCCTTGTTAACCTTAAAAATAAAACTGCCAGTTATTTTACCAGCAAAAAACGTGTTTTTTCAAGAACAATAGAGAATTGCAATAGGTAAGCTATAGCAAAACCATAGGCAAATCCACTCAACAAAGAAGAGGGGTCTTTTATAAAGTGAAAGGGGAAGTTAGGTAGGTGTTACAAACAAAAAATCTATTGGAGTAAACTGGGGGTTCAAAGTATAGTGGCTTTTCATTGGCTGAGTTGTGACTGTTTCTCATTAGCTGGGCTACTGCTGGGGGAGGAGGAAAGCCTTTCTTCCTCCTGCTGGAATAGTAAAGTAATATCCACTTGCAAGGTCTGTCTCATCCTTTTGGTATGGCAATTTGTGACAGCTCCCCCTACCAAATCTCCCATCTTCACCTTAGCCAGGTTTCAAGTTACTGATTTTCACACCCTCAAGGCATTTGCAAATTCTGCTATAGACAGTCAAGAAGCTATGAAGGCAAGCAGAGTACCGCTGAAAGAAGAGCAGTTTTCAGTGGTACATGGTGCAAAGGAGATAGATATGAATTGAAGTTCAGGTCTCCCCAAAGAGAAGGTACTGCTCAGATGGCAGCCCTAAAGATCTACCAGATCAGGCTGAGACAAAACCAGATATAGGCTGAGACTTCCAAGCAGTGCAAACTGTCAAATAGCTTAATTATGGAATGGATTGAGGTGATCTGCCTCTCTATAATCTCTCCCAAAAAGTAACATTATCCAAAGACTCCATGGTTCTTCATACATCAGGACCATCACTCAACCACATTTTTCAGGCATACAAAGAGATGAACAAGAGGGGGACGGCAGGAAAGCAAACAATAGAGACTGATTCACAACATGATTGAGCTATTGGACTTACCAGATAGGAACACTCAAATATATATGTTTTAGGCATTCAAGGACGTAGATGACAAAATGGAAACTTACATTAGAGATTAGGAATCGATTGAAAACTCAAATGGAAATCCTAGAACAAAAATATGTGATAACTAGTTTTAAAAAGCAACATATGGTTGGGGCAGCTGGGTGGCTCAGTTGGTTAAGTGTCCAACTCTTGATTTTGGCTCAGGTCATGATCTCCCAGTTTGTGGAGTTGAGCCCCACAGCAGGCCCTGCATGGGGCTTCTCACTAAGAGTATGGAACCTGCCTGGGATTCTCTCTCACCTTCTGTCTCTGCCCTTTATCTGCTGTCTCTCTCTCTCTCTCTCTCTCTCTCTCTCTCTCAAAATAAATAAATAAAAACTTAAAAAAAAGTAACATAGTTTTAACAGCAGTTTGGACCCAGTTGAAATATATTAGTAATTGAAATAATAAGTATAAAATACCTAGTTGAAGTATAAAGAGCTAAAAGGAAAGGAACTTCAGAGCTTCAGAGGGGAGAGTTTTTAAAAAGTGTAAGTCATGTTTTTAAAGGGCTAACGTATCTGTATTTGAAGTTTCAAATCTCCTTTAAGGAGATTGAAATTGGGTTGAAATCAATTTTGTAAAATGTAATGGCCAATTAAAAAATAACTGATGAACTATCAAGCCAAATGTACAAGAAATTCTGTCAACTCCAAACAAAATTAAAGACAAGAGAACTGTATCCAGGCATGTGATTGTAAAACTACTGAAAATCAAAGGCAAACAAAATCTAGAAACACCTGGAAGAAAACAACTCATGTTATATTCATTATTAAAGGGCTAAAATACTATAATTTTCAATCTGCATTTAATCCCTGGCAAAATATCTTGCAAAGTGAAGGTGAAATAAAGGCTTTTCCAGATAAGCAGAATACCTTCAGTAAAGGAAATTCAGAAGATCATTCTTCAGGCAGAAATGATCCCAAGGGAACATGGAAAATGAAAGAAGGAATGAAAAGCAATGGATATGTAAAATATGTGATTAAATCAAATAAATATAACTGTCCCAAGCAAAAATAATGACTGTGTGATTTGAACATATTTTGAAATATAATGAATGATAAAAACTCAAAAGGCAGGAGAGTAAATGGAATTAGTATTAGTAAAGCCCTAGTGTTGCCCACTGAACTGGGGAGACCCAGGGCCCTGGGGCCCTGTCCCAGCCAGTCCCAAAGGTGTCGCTGAAGGTTCTTGGTCTTGTCTCGAGAAAGAATTTAAGAACAGACATGCAACACAGCAGATGTGCAACACAAGTGGTAATGATTATTAAAGCGAAAAATGCACTCTCAAGATATGAGATATGAGAGCAGGTGAGCTAAAGAAGGAGGGAGGGAGAGGGGTTGTGTTTCTATTTTTTATTGACAGTTGTTAACTAGGGGATGGACTATTGTTGGGGCAGGGATTTCTTAGAAGCAGAGTTTCTCACCTTTTCTTCCTTATTTGGTCAGAGGTTTCCCATCCTGGCACCCACCATCTGGGGCCTGTCTGGTTTGATCTGGCTTCTTGTGGAGTGGCGCCAGGCGCGACAGGCCTAGCTGACCATGACTTCCTCTTTGCTGGCTTCCAGGTCAGAGCCTAACTTAACTGCCTGCTCTAACACTAGCATAGTTTAGAAAGTACAGAAGTTCTAATTTGTATTAGAGTCTTTCATTTAGATTTTACAGAACACATAAAAGTAAAATAATGTGTATCAGAATGAAACTAAACGCTGAACAATTATTTTTATGTAATTCCAACAGTTTAAAATATATACATAATCTTGTTTTTATGCTAACAATATGTTATTGTGATACAATTTACAAACAACACACATATATAAAGTGTACAGTTTAATGAATCTCGACAAATGTATACACCCTTGTAACCATTAGCCAGACCAAACTTTATAGAACATTAGCTCAAGAAGTTTCCCTCATGTAAGCTTCCAATCAAAATACCCCAGAGAAGCTACAACTCTTCTGATTCCTATGACTACAACTTAGTTTTGTCTGTTCTGCCTTTTCTGGGACTTCTTGTAACTGGAATCATACATGAGTAACACACAGGAACACTAAAATAGCTATGTTTTAGATATTTAAAAACATCCTTTGGCAGAGGCATCTTTTGCTGAACATACTGTTTCCATGTTATCCATGTTATTGTGAGCATTTGTCATTTGGTCATTTGTATTGCTGAGTAGTGATCCAGAGAATATAAAAGTTTATCAGTTCTGGGGTGCCTGGGTGGCTCAGTCAGTTAAGCTCAGGTCACGATCTCATACTTTGTGAGTTCAAGCCCTACTTTGGGCTCTGTGCTGACAGCTCAGAACCTGGGGCCTGCTTTGGGTTCTGTGTCTCCCACTGTCTCTGCCCCTTCCCTGCTAGTGCTCTGTCTCTCTCTCACTCTCAAAAAAATGAATAAAACACTAAAAAAAATTTTTTTAAGTTTATCAGTTCCCCTGTTGGTAGACATTTGGGTTGTTTTTAGTTTTTGCCTAGTATGAATAATACTGCAATAATCATTTTCTGGAATCTTTTTGGATGCATACATTCATTTCTCTTGGGAAATAAATAGGAGTACTATTATTATTGCTGGATCATAGGGTTAAGTGTATGTTTAACTTTATGAACTCCCCAAAAGCTTTCCAAAGTGGTTGTGCTAGTTTACAGTCCAACTAACACCATACAGCAGTATCATTACACAGTCTACAAGGAGTTGGGGGAGGATTGGGCAACAATAACAACTTTCAAAATTAGTCTTTCCAGACGACCTTTCTTCATATTCTTCCAAATCCTTTGAAGGATGTGTAGAGATGGCCATGGTCACACCAACAGGTTTTACTACCAGCCTATCTAAGCCTGACAGCAGAGCCATAGAAACAGTAACCAAGGCAACCCAAGTATTAGGCTCTTAAACCCTCAATGGGAATCTGTCAGTAGTATGGTGCAGCCAACAAGCACCAGCTCTCAAGGTAGCTGTTAAATTCACAGGATTTTGTCATCATTAAAAATTAAAGTATAGGGACACCTGGGTGGCTCAGTTGGTTAAGTGTCCAACTTCAGCTCAGGTCATGGTCTTGCAGTTTGTAGTTTTGAGCCCCACATCAGGCTCTGTGCTGACAGCTCAGAGCCTGGAGCTTGCTTCAGATTCTGTGTCTCCCTCTCTCTGCCTCTCCCCCGCTTGCACTCTGTCTCTCTCTCAAATATAAATAAACATTAAAAAAAATAGGGGCGCCTGGGTGGCTCAGTCGGTTGAGCGTCCGACTTCAGCTCAGGTCACGATCTCACGTTCGTGAGTTTGAGCCCCGCGTGGGGCTCTGGGCTGATGGCTCAGAGCCTAGAGCCTGCTTCCGATTCTGTGTCTCCCTCTCTCTCTGCCCCTCCCCCATTCATGCTCTGTCTCTCTCTGTCTCAAAAATAAATAAACATTAAAAAAAATAAAAAAAAATAATAATTGTTTTAACTTACAATTAAATAAATTATAACAAAAACAAAGTAATAAATATCCAGAACACATCACTTTCTAATTATTTCACAACATTTTACTATTATCTATGCTCTTGGGGTTCTTTATGTGTATTATATTTTTTAATTAAATTAATTTTTTAAATTTAACATAAGATTTGCCATCTTAAAAAAACTTAACCATCTTCATCATTTTTAAGTGTACAGTTCAGTGGCATTAAGTGTGTTCACATTATTATGCTACCATCACCACCATCCATCCATAGAACTTTTTTCCTCTTTTAGCAAACCTAAATTCTGTCACTAGTAAACAATGACTCCCCATTTCCCCCTGCCCAGCCGAATAAACAACATTCTTTTTTTAAATTTAATTTAATTTTTAAGTTTACATCCAAGTTAGTTAGAATATAGTGCAACAATGATTTCAAGAGTAGATTCCTTAATGCCCCTTACCCATTTAGCCCATCCCCCCTCCCATACCCCCTCCAGTAACCCTCTGTTTGTTCTCCATATTTAAGAGTCTCTTATGTTTTGTCCCCCTCCCTGTGTCTATATTATTTTTGCTTTCCTTCCCTTATGTTCATCTGTTTTGTCTCTTAGAGTCCTCATACAAGTGAAGTCATATATTTGTATTTCTCTGACTAATTTTGCTTAATCCCCTCTAGTTCCATCCACATAGTTGCCAATGGCAAGATTTCATTCTTTTTGATTGCCGAGTAATACTCCATTGTATATATATACCACATCTTTATCCACTCATCCATCGATGGACATTTGGGCTCTTTCCATACTTTGGCTATTGTTGATAGTGCTGCTATAAACATGGGGGTGCATGTGTCCCTTTGAAACATCACACTTGTATCCCTTGGATAAATACCTAGTAGTGCAATTGCTGGGTCATAGTTGTATTGCTGGGTAGTTCTATTTTTAATTTCAATAAATAAAAAATTTTAATTTCAAAAAATAAAAATAAATTCTGTCTCTATGAATTTGAATATTCTATGTTCCCATGTAAGTGGGATCATATGGCATTTATCCTTTCATGACTGGCTTATATCACTTAGCATATTGTCTTCAGGGTTCCTCCATGTTGTAACATGTGTTAGAATTTTCTTCCTTTTTAAGGCTGAATGATATTCCATTGTATGTATATACCACATTTTGTTTATCCAGTCCTCTGTTGATAGACACTTGGGTTGTTTCCACCTTTTGGTTTCAGTAAATAATGTTGCTATGAACTTGGGCATACAAATATCTCCTTTCAGTTCTTTTGGGTATACACCCAGAAGTAGAATTTCTGAATTATATGGTAATTTTATTTTTAATTTTTTTGAGGAACTGCCATACAGTTTTCCAGAGGGGCTGCACCTTTTTCCATTCCCCAAAGTGCACAAGTGTTCTAATTTCTCCACATTCTTGACAACACTTGTTATTTTGTTATTCTGGGTTTTTTAAAAATAGTAACTATCCATGGGGCGCCTGGGTGGCGCAGTCGGTTAAGCGTCCGACTTCAGCCAGGTCACGATCTCGCGGTCCGTGAGTTCGAGCCCCGCGTCGGGCTCTGGGCTGATGGCTCGGAGCCTGGAGCCTGTTTCCGATTCTGTGTCTCCCTCTCTCTCTGACCCTCCCCCATTCATGCTCTGTCTCTCTCTGTCCCAAAAATAAATAAACGTTGAAAAAAAAAAATTTAAAAAAAAAAAAATAGTAACTATCCTAATAGTTATGATATGAAGTGGTATATCTATCATATTTATATGGTGGAAAGATTATATCATATATAAATACTATATCATATCCCAACTCTATATTCAGTGATGTTTTATTGGTAGCTTAAAATTGGCCATGGTGATAGTATTTACTCCACAGACATAGCCAAATGCTACAAATCAGGATTTTATCCCTTGGAGTACTTGTCATTAAACACTTACCAGCACACCATTGAAACGGAGGCCTAGAGAAAGAAAGAAAGAAAGAAAGAAAGAAAGAAAGAAAGAAAGAAAGAAAGAAAGAAAGAAGGAAGGAAAGAAGGAAAGAAAGAAAGAAAGAAAAAGGAAAAAAAGAAAAGAAAAGAAAAGTAAAGAAAAGAAAAGAAAGAGAATAATGGAGGCCTCGGAAGGAAGTGGAAAACAAGGTCAGGTGACCTTTTATATTTGTGATTCTCTTGACAGTCTCAGCTGCGGTGACCAAACTGTCGCTTGCACTTGCCACCCATTCCTTCCATTCCATCAGCTAGATTTTACTGGGCTCTGCCACAGACCATTTTCAATGGCTTTTTGGCATCCCAGGCAACTGTCAAAGATGAGTGAAAGAATAAATAAATCTATTAGATTTATAAGTGAACACCACATTAAGTATCCATATTCAAGGAGATAAAGTGTTTTGAGGACTTTGACGAAGTGGAAAGTAACTTATAGAGCCAGAATGAAAAACAGACATAGCAGAGTATAATGTTAATAGAGATTTTTTTAAAGCAATGCAAAAACAGTCATCTATAAGTTAAGTGAAGTTGGGAGTTTGGAAGTTTAAAATTACTTCCTGTTAGGTGTGCCTGGGTGGCTCAGTTGGTTAAGCGTCCAACTTTGGCTCAGGTCATGATCTCACAGTTCCTAAGTTTGAGCCCCACATCCGGCTCCATGCTGACAGCTCAGGGCCTAGAGTCTGCTTCAGATTCTGTGTCTCCCTTTCTCTGTCTCTCCCCTACTTACACTCTGTCTCTCTCTCTCTGTCTCAAAAATAAATAAACATTAAAAAAATCTTTTTTAATTACTTCCTGTTAAATAAAACGCCCACATGTTCTCCTACTGCAAGTGAAAGAAATTTAACATTGCACTAAGATATATTAATTTTTATGGGGTTAAAAAGTAAGACATCATTATTTAAATTTATTAGTTATACTTAGTTTTTGGTAACTATTCCCTTGAAAGGATCTAGGGGGTAAAATTTCGACAGTTCCCAAAGAGGAACAGTAAAAATCACTAGAGGCTTTTAAAAATTCATGCATGAAGAGCCACAGAATTGTTTTTATTGAAACTATCTTCAAGAAAATAAGGGTGTTGGGGCGCCTGGGTGGCTCAGTCGATTGAGCGTCCGACTTCGGCTCAGATCATGATCTCACGGTCTGTGAGTTCCAGCCCCGAGTCGGGCTCTGTGCTGACAGCTCAGAGCCTGAGCCTGCTTCCGATTCTGTGTCTCCCTCTCTCTCTGACCCTCCCCCATTCATACTCTGTCTCTCTCTATCTCAAAAATAAATAAACATTAAAAAAAAAATTTTTTTTTTTTAAAAGAAAATAAGGGTGTTGAAAAAAAGATTGTTGTTTGAGGTTTTCTGTGCAAAAGCAAGATTGAACAAAGATAACATGCTTAGATTTTTCTTTATAAATTGACTGGCTGGGGTGCCTGACTGGCCCAGTTGGTGGAGCGTGCTACCCTTGATCTTGGGGTTGTGAGTTTGAGCTCCATGTTGGGTGTAGACATTACTTTAAAAAAATTGGTAGTATCAGTAAAAGAGTACCCAGATGTTAAAACTGGTTGGTGAGAGAGGTGGTCTCCATTGATAGAGACATCCAGGGAGAAACAAGCAGTTTTGTGTTGAGTATGGCAGGCCTTTAGAAGACAGGGCTTTCTCAGGTTCTGTGGCTACCAACACATTCTAATTCTCTGATTACAATTTGAGACCGGGAACCGAGAGTCCTTCCCATGTTGATGTCCCAATGACCGGATTTGAGCTCTGGCATTTCAAACTTTGTTTCTGCCTTCATAACTCTCAAAATTTGTGGGTGACAAAAAGGCCTTCTGATTTCTAAAGGAACACTCCCAGGAAACTTTATCTCAACTGTAAGAATCAAAAATACTCAACTCTTACTCCAGTTTAAAGCCCATTTCGGGCGCCTGGGTGGCTCAGTTGGTTGAACGTCCGACTTCGGCTCAGGTCATGATCTCACAGTTTGTGGGTTCAAGCCCCGCGTTGGGCTCTGTGCTGACTGCTTGCTCAAAGCCTGGAGCCTGCTTCAGATTCTGTGTCTCCTTCCCTCTCTGCCCCTCCCCTGCTCACGCTTTGTCTCACTCTGTTTCTCAAAAATAAATAAAATGTAAAAAAAAAAAAATTTTTTTTTTAAAAAGCCCATTTGATTTCATTTGTTTGTTTCATTATTTGCTTGTTGGTTGGTTTGTTTGCTTTTTAAAAAAAAATTTTTTGGGGCGCCTGGGTGGCGCAGTCGGTTGAGCGTCCGACTTCAGCCAGGTCACGATCTCACGGTCTGTGAGTTCGAGCCCCGCGTCGGGCTCTGGGCTGATGGCTCAGAGCCTGGAGCCTGTTTCCGATTCTGTGTCTCCCTCTCTCTCTGCCCCTCCCCTGTTCATGCTCTGTCTCTCTCTGTCCCAAAAATAAATAAACGTTGAAAAAAAAATTTAAAAAAAATAATAATAATAATAAAATTTTTTTTTAATGTTTATTTATTTTGGAGAGAGACAGAATGCGAGTGGGTTAGGGGCAGAGAGAGAGACACACACAGAATCTGAAGCAGCTCCGGGCTCCGAGGTGCCAGCACAGAGCCTGACGTGGGGCTCGAACTCAGGGGCTATGAGATCATGACCTGAGCTGAAGTCAGATGCTCAAACAACTGAGCCACCCAGGTGCCCCAGGTTTGTTTGCTTTTCTAAAATACCTCTGGGTCCTGCTCTTCTCCCTCATGGCACCATCTCCCCCTACTTGCTGTATCTTTCCTCCAACCCATGGTCACCAAGGTCCTCATGGCTGAGGGGGAACTCTTCACAGGAGCACATCATAGGTTTCATTATTTACCTCCTGGCAGGTTCCCCACTCCCTTTCTCTGTGCTCATATGGGATCCTCTTTAATGATCCAGCTCTATAAACTATCATTTTGTTTTGATTACTCTAGGCAGCTTTGGAAGAAAGCCTGGCCATTGTGGAGACCCAGACACATTTCTCTTCCATCTTTCCTTTTAAAGGAGGCAGTAAGAGGATTCTTCATGAGAAAATGCTGCAACTGAAAGCTGGAATACAGCAGCCCCTAGAGAAGGGACCTGCTGAGAGGAGAGTGGGTGAGCAGCAGACTCAGCCAGAGGAGACAGGGTCCTCCGCTGTGTCCCACAGCAGGTAAGAGACTCTTTGTTTAGACACTCCACCGTCAGAATTAAATCATTGCCCTCACGGCAGCTTTCAGGTCTGCATCCAGACTCTGTAGCTTAATTATAGGGCTGTCTCTTAAGACCTTCCTGAAAAGTCTTTACAGAAAAGCCTATATGGCTTTTAGTATCAATTACTTTATGTTATTCAGAGAAATTTGGTTTTATTCTAAATAACAATGCATGTATTCACCAAATATATCACCTTCAAGGATGTTTGGGATTTCATGGAATTCTTCCAGTCATGTGAGTAGCGTCTCTTTTCTGCATTGACAGGGACACCTAAGAATCTCCTGTTCTGTCAGGAGATTTCAGGACAATCAGATTGTCCCTGGTTTCTGGTCTGGCAATTTTGATAAGTTCAATTCTTTTTTTTTTTTTAATTTTTTTTAACGTTTTATTTATTTTTGAGACAGAGAGAGACAGAGCATGAACAGGGGAGGGTCAGCGAGAGGGAGACACAGAATTTGAAACAGGCTCCAGGCTCCGAGCTGTCAGCACAGAGCCCGACGCGGGGTTTGAATTCACTGACCATGAGATCATGACCTGAGCCGAAGTGGGCCGCTTAACCGACTAAGCCACCCAGGCGCCCCGATAAGTTCAATTCTTAAAATAAGCTTACAAAATTGTCAAATAATGGCTGGTTGGCTTGACTTGTCAGCGTTTTTAATGGCTGTATGTTTATAGCTTTTCAAAGGCATTAAAATGATATGGAGTTAATGCATTATACATTTACCTGTGAACACCAGTTACTGACATACTACTTCATAACTAACTTGCTTAGTGGTTGGAGCACAGATTTAAAGGTGATAAAATTCAGCTTCATGCTCCATTGGGTACTGTCAATATGTACCACTTAAATTTCCCTGACCCAGAGAAGAATGTTAGAGCTAAAATAACCTTAGAGTCACTTAGTCTCATTTCCTCATTTCAGACCTGAGAACATTCAGGCCCAAAGATATGGTTGCTTGATCAAAGTTGCACAATAGCCTTTTTTGCAGAAATAATATTAAAATCTTGGACTCTTAATTCACAAAGCCTATACCTACTTTGTGAAATACATTTAAAAAATCATATTCTCATGATTATTTTCATAAAGTCTTTATTTTTAGAGCAGTTTTAAGTTCAGAGCAAAACTGAGTGGAAAGTACAAAGAATTTCCATATATACCTGGTCCCTGCACATGCATAGCCTCCACCCCCACTATCAACATCCTGCACCAAAGTAGTATATTTGTTACAATCCATGAACCTACATCGACACATCATTATCACTGAGAGTCGTAGTAGTTTACATTAGGGTTCATTCTTGGTGGTGTACATTCTTCGGGTTTTGACAAAAGTATAATGATATGTATTCACCATTATAGAAACATATAGAATGACTGTTCATTGCCCTAAAAATACTCTGTGCTCTGCCTATTCATTCCTTCCTCCTTCCTAATCCCTGGCAGCCACTGATCTTTTTACTGTTTCCATAGTTTTGCCTTTTCCAGAATGTCATAGAGTTGCAAGCATACACTACGTAGCTTTTTCAGATTGGCTTCTTTCATTTAATAATATACAAATTTTGGTTCCTTCATGTCTTTTCATAGTTTGGTTGCTCCTTTCTCATTAGTGTTAATAATACTACATTTTTTTCTGGATGTGCCAGTTTATTTATAAATTCACCTACTAAAAGATAAATATCTTGGTTGCTTCCAAGTTTTGGCAATTATGAATAAAGCTGCTATAAGCATTGTGTGCAGATTTTTATGTGGACATAAGTTTTCAACTCATTTGAGTAAATAGTGAGGATACAGTTTCTGGATCATATATGGTTTGTAAGAAACCACAAAACCATCTTCCAAAGTGGCTGTAGTGTACTCAGTCACCAGTGAGTGAGAGGATCTGCTGCTCCACATCCTCACTAGTATTTGGTGTTACCAATGCTCGAGATTTTTACCATTCTAACATGTAGTAGTGTCTCATTGTTATTTTAATTTGCAATTCCATAATGACATAAGATGCTGAGGATTTTTCTTTTACTTATTTGCCATCTGCATATCTTCTTTGATGTCTGTTCGGGTCTTTTGTCCATTATTTGATTGGATTGTTCATTTTCTTGTTGTTGAGTTTGGGGAGTTCTTTGTATAATTTTGACAACAGTCCTTTATCAGATAGGTCGTTTGCAAATATTTTATCCATGTCTGTGATTTGTCTTCTTATTCTCTTGACCATGCATTTTGCAGAGTGAAAGTTTTAAATTATAATCAAGTCCAGATTATTAATTATTTATTTTATGGATTGTGCCTTTTGATATTTGTGTTTATTTTTTTTTTCCAACGTTTATTTTTGGGACAGAGAGAGACAGAGCATGAACGGGGGAGGGGCAGAGAGAGGGAGACACAGAATCGGAAACAGGCTCCAGGCTCTGAGCCATCAGCCCAGAGCCTGACGCGGGGCTCGAACTCACGGACCGCGAGATCGTGACCTGGCTGAAGTCGGACGCTTAACGGACTGCGCCACCCAGGCGCCCCGATATTTGTGTTTAAAGAGTCATCACCAAACTCAAGATCAGTTAGACTTTCTGCTTTGTTATCTTCTAGGAGGTTTATATTTTGTGTTTTACATTTAGACCTATATGTATTTTGAGCTAATTTTTGTAAAGAATGTAAAGTCCTGTCTAGGTTCAATTTTTTGCATGTAGGTATCCAATTGTCTAGCACCGTTTGTTGAAGGATTATCTTTTCTTCATTGTTCTGCCTTTGTTCCTTTGTCAAAGATCAGTCAACTGTATTTTTGTGGGTCTGTTTCTGGGCTGTTTTGTTCCACTGATTTGTTTATTCTTTCACCAATGTCACACTTTCTGGATTACTTGTACCTTGATCATAAGTCTTGCAGTCGTGGTGTCAGTCCTCTGACTTTGTTCTTCAATATTATGTTGGCTGTTCTGCTTCTTTTGCCTCTCCATGTAAATCTTAGAATTGGTTTGTCAATAGCCACAGAATAACTTGCTGGGATTTTGATTTGAATGTTTGGATGAAGTTGGGAAGAACTGACATCTTGACAATGTTGAGTCTTCCTATCCATAAACATGGAATATCTTTCCATTCATTTAGTGCTTGTTTGATTTCCTTTTATCAGAGCTTTGTTATTTTCCTTATATAGATAGATCTTGTACATATTCTGTTAGAGTTTTACAAAAGTATGTCATTTGGGGGTGCTAAGGTAAATGGTATTGTTTTCAATTTCAAACTCCACTTGTTAATTGCTGGTATATAGGAAAGCAACTGATTTTTGCATATTAACCTTGTATTCTGCAACCTGACTTTAATCACTTTCTAGTTCCAAGAGTTTTTTTTTGTCAATCCTTTCAGATTTTCTACATCGACAATTGTGTCACTTGCAAACAAAGACAGTTTTATTTCTTCCTTTCCAATCTGTAAACCTTTTATTTGCTTTTGTTTGTTTGTTTCATTGCATTATCTAGGACTTCCAATATGATGTTTAAAAGGAGTGGTGAGAGGGGACCCCTAACCTTATTTCTGATCCGAGTGGAAAAGCTTCTACTTTCTTACCACTAAGTATGATGCTGGCTGTTTGTTTTTTGTAAATATTCTTTATCAAGCTGAGGAAATTGTTCCTTCTATTCTTAGTTTGCCAAAATATTTTTTTCTCATTTCATCATGAATGGGTGTTGTATTTTGTCAAATGTTTTTTCTGCATCTATTAATATGATCATATGATTTTTCTTCATTAGCCTGAATTACAGCAATTGATTTTCAGATGTTGAAGTCAGCTCTCCATCTGGAATACATCTCACTTGGTGTGTTACATAATTCATCAAATACATTGTTGTATTCAATTTACTAATGTTTTGCTGGAGATTTTTGTACCGGTGTTCATGAGAGATGTTGTTCTGTAAGGTGTTTTTTTTTTCTTATAATGTCATTGTCTGGTTTTGATAATAGGGTAATGTTAACCTCATACAATGAGTTAGAAAATATCTCCTCTGGTTCTATCTCCTATAGAAAGCCTGTAGAGAATTGGTATAATTGTTTCCTTACATGTTTGGTAGAATTCACTGTGAGCTCATCTGGGCCCAGTGCTTTCTGTTTTGGAAGGTTATTAATTATTGATTCAATGTGTCTAATATACATAGGTCTATTCATATTGTTTATTTATTCTTGTGTGAACTTTGGCAGATTGTGCTTTTTAAGGAATTGGACCATTTCATCTAGGTTATCAAATTTGTGGCCATAGAGTTGTTCATAGCATTTCTTAATTATCCTTTCGGTGCGCATCAGCTCTAGAGTGATCCTCTCTTTTATTTCTGGTATTAGTAATTTGTGATCTTCTCTCTCTTTTTCCTTTTCTCTAGCCTGCCTAGAGGCTCATTGAGTTTACTGATCTTTTCGAATAACCATATTTTTTAAAAATTACCTAAATAAATTTTGTCATTGTAATAAGTATTATTTATTATTGAAAAACTGGATGGGAATAAATAATAAACCTATAGAATCCAGAATAATAAGTGTATTCCAGAAAAAAGGCCTTGCCTTAAAAGTGGAATAGCCTTGTTTATCTCAGAGACCCCTAAAACTCAGAGCAAGAGGATGCATGGTACTGATAAAGAACACTAGAGTGAGAGTTTGGAACCAAAATTTGTAATAATGATCCTTCCACCAACTAATGATGGAAGCTCAGGTGTATTTCTCCCCACTCCAACTTTACTGAGATATTATCAACATATATCAGATACATTTCTTACACTTTGTGAGTCTCGATGTCTTCATCTATAAAATAAGATGAGGCCTTTTCCTGCACTAGTATTGTCCACATCTTGAACTGGGATGTTAAAGGGTTTATTAACTTAGTAATTGCAATCAGGACCAAGTCTTAGCCCCTTGTGCACGTATGTATCTGTGTATGTGTGTGTGCACATGTGTGTGTGTGGGTTTTTTTTAAGCTTATTTATTTATTTTGAGAAAGAGAGAGAGGAGGGGCATAAAGAGAGGGAGAGAGAGAATCCCAAGCAAGCTCCATGCTGTCAGCGCCGAGCCTGATGCGGGCTTGAACTCATGAGCTGTGAGATCATGACCTGAGCCAAAACCAAGAGTCAGATGCTTAACCAACTGAGCCACCCAGGCCTCCCCATGTGTGTGTTTTTTGCAAGAGAACACTATGTCAATATTATATCCTGAGGTCTCAGAGCTGAAAGAACAGATGGGAGGAGCATCTTCTTGGTTAGAAAAAGAGAGTAATGAGAGGTGATGAGGGGACCTGGGTAGCCAAAGTTGGTATAAATGAGAAAGTTAGAGGGAGTTGAATGTCAAAAATCTAGAAATAGCAAGATTGAAACCACTAGATCACTAAAATATTAGTTAGAGTTTATTGTGCACATAAAAGTAGTTTGCCACTGGGAGCTCTCAAGCCAACAGTGGAATGAGGCTCAAAGGTATATTGTTATAAGACACCTTATATAGTGAGAATGCATAGGTTATTTATTATTTCCAATGATTGGTTACATCATTAGAGTTTTCCTAATGATTGAGGATTGGTTAAAAGTGACCACCTCATGCCAATTTGGGGGAACAGCTTGAATTTCATCTGTGATTTTCAGAGGCATGTGCAAGAAGTGGCCCAAGGTAATTTTCGCTTGTTTTGCAGAATAAGCTAGGTTTGGATTCAGTAATTTTCCTAATAGCATGACAAAAATATCACGGTCATTATCTATTTTAAAATCTGTACTGTTGTATATGGAAGTCTAATCTCCATTGTCTGAGTCAAACCAAAGTGTGTGATTATAGAGTGAGTCTAGAACATGCCCTAAATTACGTCCAGTACCATGAAGGCTTGCTGTGCATAGACAGATTGCCAACAATGAAGTTTGCAATGATTATGGGCCATCCTTTGGCTTCCAAAGTTCCTCCCAGTACCAGATTAACTGGCTGGTTAATATTAATTGAATAAGTATTAATTGAATGGCCAAGGCATAGATACCAAACCTTTTTGTAAAGCCATTTTCCGGTCATCCAAGCATGTATAGGAGCTGGTTCTAACACTGAGAGTCTTCCTGAGCATTTAAGTGTCTACATAACCAACAATCATCTTGATTAGTAAAGGAAGGTATGCATTGAATGGTAGGCCTTAGTGGGTAGAGAAAATCCCTAACAGAAAAAGGAACATGGGTGTGAATGTTCTGTATTAATTTGTAAAGCAGTAATATCACAGTAATTGTTACAAAAATGAGTCCTAGAAAAAGATAGGGGATCTAACAGAATCTTGTTCTGTGTTCTTTGCCTTGTCTGCTCCAAGGGAAATTTTTTTTTCCTGGAAATCCTTAATGTTAAGTTAGCCGTAGGTTGACAAGTCCAAGAGTTGAGGGGGAGGGGGTTTCTCTTGGATTGAGAGACATGGACCCAAGGTTTAATACCCAGTAATTTAACTAGTGTATGAAAAAACAGAACCTGGTAGAGCCCTTTTCATAGAGGTTCAAGTGTTGTTTTTCATTTATATCTGTTTCAGAATACCCAGTCTCCAGGTTCCAGTGTATGAAGTATAAAGTTTTCACCAGGCACAGAAGGTCTCTAAAAACCTCCTTGACCTGTTGAATATAAGTTTTTGAATATTGTATCAGTACTTTAAAGTCATATTAGAATTTACAAGGGCAGGATGTGCATGGGGCTTTATCATTAAAGGCATGGATTCATAAGGTGTTAATTTATGTTTCCCAAAAGGTGTTGATCTCACTGTCATAAGGCCTAAGGGTAACACTTTAGGCTAAGGTGTTCCTGTGGTTTCAGTCAATTTTGCCAGTTTTACTCTTAGGATATCATTGGTACATTGAACCTTCCCTAAAGACTGAGGGTGATAGAGACAATGATAGTGTCATAACGTTTGAATAACCTTGTTTAGTTGTTTTATAACCTATCCAGGTAAACTGAGTCCTTTATCACTTGAAATTTCATCTGAGATTCCCCACAGTGGAAAAGGATTTTCTAATAATTTCCTTGCGACTGTGGTGATCATCAGCTTGCCAACATGGGAATCCTTCTACCCATCTAGAAAATAGATATACCATTACAAGTACATAGTGATAGCCCACAGAAGGAGAATTTTGAAAAAGTATCAAATGAAATTGTTCAAATGGTCCAGACAGTGGGGGAGCAGCCCCTGGAATTAGGTTAAATGGTTTCTCCCAGGTTATATGATTGACAGGTTAATCATTGAATATAAACCCATCGTGCGAATTTAGAACAATCACCCACTAATATTTTTTCAGAATTCAAGACATTTGGTCAATTCCATGGTGGGTAGTCACATGAAGCACTTGCAAGAGTGGTGATGGAGGGATTCAGGAGGCACCAGCCAGTCATGTGTACCCTCCCCAAATCCTCTTTTTATGATAAATCTGTATCCTTCTTGGTGCCACTTTTGGTTTTCAGCATCAGATACCATTTTTTGTCTATTACACAGTTGTCTTAAGTAATCTGATGTGGATCTACAGTGGAGTATAGGTTATGGAAATTCAGGAGAATGGCTTTACCAAAAGGTTTAGTATCTGTCCCTTGGCCATTTTATGGCGTTTATTTAAAGTTCTGGTACCTTAGGAATCTCTTGAGTAGGAACCTTAGCATGAAAGTCAGCCATTTGTTTTGGGGGGCACCTGTCTGGCTCAGTCGGTGGAACACGTGACTCTTGATCTCAGGGTTGTGAGTGTGAGCCCCACACTGGGTGTGAGACTACTTGGGAGGAAAAAAAAGTTTTTGTTTCCAGAGCATACCACAGTGATGAACTACTCTGAAGATATACCTGCTATTCGTGTAAATATTTGCAGTTTTTTCTTTTGTCAATTCACAGGCTCCAGTGAGAGCCAAACAACTCTGCAGGTAGGGCTGAATTAAATAAAGGAAGGGCTCCTCTTTCTAGTAATTCATGTTGCGTAGTGACAGCATATTTGTCTTGATATTTTCCTTCAGAGTTTTTGGCATAGAGTACTAAATCCAGACAGGCCAATAGGGTTTCTTGTAAATCTAATCTAGGAGTTTGATTTGAGGAGACCAATTCAACAGTTATGAGTCTCTCCTTTGTTTGATAAGGGTAGGAAGGTAGCAAGATTTGAGGAGACGCAGGAAAGAACACTCAGGAGACAGGAGGAGGATCTCACAAGATGTTGTCTACTAGCTGAGAAATGGTATGTATGCTCAGTGTTTGGCAAACTTTCTACAGCATGAGGAACCTATAGATTTATTTCATTTCCTGAACAAGTTTCAAGGAGAATTCCATAATTTTAGCAGATGCATCTACGCCCTTTAAACAATTTGGGTATGCCCTGGCCTTTGGATGCAATTATAAGCTATAATAGGCTATAGGTCTATTTTTTCCTTCATTTCTTGAGTAAGGGCTGCCAAAACTGATTGTTACATTCTTGAACAAACAACGTAAAAGGTTTAGTATAGTGAGGAAGTCCCAATGAAGGAAGATTCGGTAATGCCCATTTAATTTCAGTAAAGGCTTCCTCACGTTTGTTTTCCAAGGAAGAGGTTCTTGAGCATTAATCTTAGTTCATAGAGTAGAGAAGCTAACTAGGAAAGGTTAGGGACCCAGGACTGACAATATTCTGCAAGTCTGAGGGCATTTATATTTCACAGAGCTCCCCAAGTGAGGACAGGATCTTTCTTAGGGGCAAGGGTTTTTTGCATCAGTGGAAAATGCATACGATCCCTGAGAGGACATTTAGGACAGGAACACAGTGAGAGATGAGTGGAGGTTTGTAAGAACTTCTCTTTTCCAGAATTGGAAAAATGTTTACTGAGAGCCTCCTTTGTGTTCGGCTGTGTCCATAAGATGACCAAAATACTCCAGGCTCTGAAAGAGCTCTTAGTCTAGGAACCAGCATCTGCCTAATGATGTGAGAAATGTTGGTCAGAAATGTGAATAAAGTATAGCATCATTTAGAAGATTCAAATAGAGTTTGATGCTTCCTGGGGTGACCTGTCCTGATCGCCATCCTGGCTTTTTCCAGTGCCTGGATTAATGTACTAAACCAGTGACTCTGGGCTTCAGGAAAATTTCACCTCCTCAGGAAATAACTAGCACCCATGCTCCCTGTTAGCACAATACAGATTACACTGCCAAGGTCTCCAAGAGAAACTGGTGAAATCAGAAGCCATTGATTCTGCTCTGGCACACCTGCGGAAACCGAGGGGACGTCAGGTTGGTCTGATAAACTCACCATTACCAAAGTAATGATAATATGTCTTTGATAAGTTAAATGCTTTACTGGGATTGCTGTCCTCATCCCAACATTTAAAATAAAGTTTGGGGCGCCTTGGTGACTCAGTCAGTTAAACATCCAACTCTTGATTTCAGCTCGGATCATGATCTCACTGTTAGTTTGAGCCTCACAGTGGGCTCTGCGCTGATGGTGTGGAGCCTGCTTGGGATTCTGTCTCCCTTTCTCTCTGTCCTTCCCTGCTTGCTATCTCTCTCAAAATAAATAAAAATTAACTTAAAGTCAATCCTGACCATATTTCTAAAAAGGCGAAATAGTCCTTTTGCCCTCATTTGCAGATGATGAAACTGAGGCACAAAGTAGTAAAGTGACTTTCCAAGTTTGCAGTGGGAGCATAGAGCATACTGGGGCTACAGTCTAGGCCTGCTGCTTCCTGCTTCATCCGTCCAGCTGTGTTGCCTCCCTCAGGAACAAGATGAACTAAAACCTCCTCTTCTACTCTCCTCTATGACAAATAGTAGTCGTGTTGGGCAGGATATTATGGGATACTAAATTGGTTCAGATCATTTCTTGGAGATCATTTTTCAGATCACTCTTTTGAACCCTACAAGGAAAACACTGCACTAATTAGTTACACCGGAGCATACAGACATGGTAGAATACAGTGGGTAGACTAAAGGAGCTTGAAGATGTCCTAGCAATGGAGCCTTAGCTATTTATAGGAAAAACATAGATAGGTCCATCCTGGTGAGAGAACAAGTGGTCTCTTCTCACATGATGGTTTTCCTTTCGACTTTCCAATTAAAGCCTGACTTTTTTTTACTGTACTGAAATGGTTTATTAAACTGAAGAGATGGATTGGGAACAGATTTTAAAGCAGAACTAGGGAAGAAAAGCTGATTCCATTTTCAGAAGTACAGGCCTGGGGAAAGACACTTTTAGAAGGAGGCTTTCAAACAGAAGAAGGCTTTGTTTTCCTTTCTTCATTCCCTTTGCCACATTCAGGTCCCTAAACACGTGCTAATTCAGTGTAGGGGTTTTGGGGGTGAAATTCTCTAAGTGTCTTCTGCTGAAGTACCACAACCTGTCAGCCACCTCTTTCCTCACTTACTGTTTCTTCCCCTCTTTAGGAAATGCCATTCCTTGATCCAGGATCAGGCTCGAGAGTTGACCCACCTGCGGCAGAAGATGAGAGTGGGGAGAACTTTCTCTTCCCTTCTCATTCAGCATGTCAGGAACACAGTGAAAACCTTTGAGGAGCTCCTCAGCAGCAATAAAATTGACCACTGCATGGAGCAGTGCTTCCGTGAGCAGCTGGCCAAGGGGAGCCAGCTGGCAGAGAGCCTTGCCAGCAAATTCAGCACAGGTAAGCCAGCCCCAGGGCTCAGGAAGACTTTCAGTCCCTCCCAAGGACCAAGGCTCAGACCAGCCCATATCCATCGACAAGTGACTTTTCAATCTGATGTCCCGCTCTGTAGTCACCACCTTGGAAGCATGGTGGAGTCAGGACTGGCTGGTGAGGAGCACTGAGGAGAAGCACACCGGATTGAGGATGCCCAGATGAGGGCCACAGCCCTGCCATGTCTCATGGGATATGGCCACTCGGGCAAAAGGCATCTCTGGCAGGTGATAGCATTTATCTGAAACTAACTGGCAGAAAGGGAGGTAGAACAGGGGCAGCTGGGTGCTGTGAACAGAGCCCCAAACCAGGATCTGAAGACCCTGGCTCTAGCCTGTATGTGTTCATTGCCAGCTCCGGACACGTTCATATTTCTCTTGATTTCTGTTTCCTCACAAAAAAAGTTAGGTCAAATAATGCCAGCATGATTGTCCCAGGGATCAGATCAGCAATATTAATCAGTGCACTTCAAAAACATGATCAAACAACCATGCTGATTTGGGCATAGTTTAGACACTGTATAGACTGGTACCTGGTTGTGGCAACATTAGTTCAGGTGCCTTTTTCATAGAATAGTCCCTGGAGCACCAAGGACGCATAGGCTTGAGGCCACTGTGTGGGCTCCTGGTGGCAGGTGCAGAGGTGGGACAGGGATGTCTGTCACCTCTACAGAGATAGGAGTAGGTTCTGCGTGAAAACTGTGGCCGAGCACACAGAGGCAGGACTGGGAACCAGCTCTGTGGCAGAACTGGGAGACTCTGGTTGGAGTGGTCCAGAGCCACCAGACAAGTAGCTCAAGACCTGTAGGAAAAGAGACATTTAGCTTTTGACTCTGATCCAGGGCAGAGCAAGTAAAAATAATGGCCTTTGTGGTGGGCTCAGGAAAGCCCACCAGACAAGTTCTCCAAAGTCTTGAGCCAATGTCTCCTGAGAAGATTCAGAGTATCTTGGACTGGAGCATCAAATAGTCACGTCTCATCCCAGAGAAAATTCAGAGTTTGTCTGTAATCTGGGAAATAAGACCTGCTTAAATTATGACTGGTCCTTTTTGAATCTGGTTTTCAGATGACTGCATAAGTGAGAAGAATCAAACAGGACACATGCTGCGGACCCTCAGGTAACTCTAGATTCTCAGGGGCTGTGAAACATAATCTGGTGAAGGATTTATAAGCAGGAGCTCTCACATCCCATAAAAAAACAGATGGCTGATTATCATTATGTCTCCTTGGTGATGAAGTGGTCTCGTTTCTTTTTTTTTTTAATTTATTGTTATTTTGGTCCCATTCTCATATTCAATCACCAATTTAGCAATACAGAGCTGCTCTAACCTTAGGAGTCTCCTGTACCCCCGGGGATCAGCTTTGATTTCTCTCAGATCTTTAAAGACCAGAGTGAGGGGCGCCTGGGTGGCTCAGTCGGTTGAGCATCCGACTTCGGCTCAGGTCATGATCTCGCGGTCCGTGAGTTCGAGCCCCACGTCGGGCTCTGTGCTGACAGCTCAGAGCCTGGAGCCTGTTTCAGATTCTGTGTCTCCCTCTCTCTCTGACCCTCCCCCGTTCATGCTCTGTCTCTCCTTGTCTCAAAAATAAATAAACGTTAAGAGAAAAAAAAAAGATATTAAAAAAAAAAAAAAAGTAAAGACCAGAGTGAGATTATATCTGGTTTCTTTAAGGATGACCCAAGAGGTACTGGCACATGATAAATAGCTACAAATTTTTCTTGCAAAAAAAGAGATTTATACTCCATGACCATACTTAGGGAAGGAAGTCTAGAAAGTACAAGACACCTAGGAAGCCGCATTGCCTTGGGAAGCAGTTTTAAACAGGCCACTGCAAATACTACTGAGCACATCGTGTTCACAGAGTGTGAACCTCTGGTTGTCTTATGAAGGAACCATGAATATTATTTAAGGGGCCTAATGGGTCTTCTCTCTTCCTCAGGATGTTTGTGGCCAAGGCACTGGGCAACTGTTGTCCTCCCCTGTCCCCCACTCTCCACCCCCAAACAAATGGTTTGCCTTCTCCTCTGAAGGAACAGTCTCCTTGACTTCTGGGGCTTCTCCCATGGGCTGCCAGATTGCTATAGCTATGTCATTCAGGTGACCTTTATTTTCCCTCTGTTTTTCTTACCCCGCCAGTATCTTAAGGGAGATGCATACAAAGGGTAAAGTGCCAGAAGCTCTAAAGACCAAACAGCAGGCCCAGCCCCAGACTCTGCCCCAGATCCAGTCCAGCAGCCATGCCCAGTCTGCTGCCCATCACTCCTCCAGCAGCACCTCCCTGCTTCATGAAGAGCAAGAAGTACACCCTGCAGTGGCTGTGGCCAGTGAGTACCCAGACAGCATCCTGTTGCTAGGTGCTTGCTCCTTTGTCTACACCAAGAGTAGGTATCTTTGCAGCCAGGCCCTACAGATCCCCTGTGATGTACCTGGTGGGGCACAGGTCTGGGACTCGGTGCCAAGCACAGGCCCCAAGGGTTTCAGGCAGCTCTTCTCCATTCCTAACTCCACACGTCATCAGCCACTAGACCCCTCTGACACATACACGGTCTTGGACTTGAGGGGAGGGGTCATGAGTTGGGAAGGGAAAGGGGCAAATGCTCCCTTATCACTGCAATCCCATCATATCATGTTTCAGGCCATGGGCATGAACATCACTAATATTGGGTCTCTGATCTTGGAATCTCTGGGGTAAACAGTCACAGTTCTTATTTTCTGTTTATTACTAAACATTCTTTATCATTTGTGGATTTATAGATCCCATCCGTCATTCTAATAATTCAGCTGTAATGTCCTCTGAACCCTCAGTATCTGGGACGTGTCTCAGGTTCAGGCTGAACCCATCGCCAACTTGCCTCTCCCCAGAATTCCCCAAGGAGGGCACTTGGGTAGCCTCGGTGCGGAGGAGGAGCAGCATACATTTAAAATCAAACCTTCATTTTCTCCTGCTCAGCTTTCTCTTTAATTTTTCTCCTGAGAAAAGCATTTCTGTTTTTAGGGAACTGTATCAATCAAATTCTGGTGTAAATAATACTGAGAAACCAACCTTAGTCTGATTTTTTTTTCCTGAATTGACTGTTTTAAGCAATGAATGAGCCATATTGGGATTTGACCTGATACTATTCCTGTTTCTCATTTTACCCTGAGGATCAGAGCAGCATAATGTTTCCCCCGGGATTATAGCAACCAAGGAAAGAAAGGAAATTCACATTTATTGAACATCTGGTATGCTCACATTACTAACTACGCATCTTGCCTTTAATTTAATCAGCATAACCATCCCCTCAAGTAGTTGGTGGTGTCCCAGTTTTACAAGGCTGAGGACACTGAGGCTCAGTGAAGTCAGGACACTTACTGAAGAGTGGCCAGCTTGGGATGGCATTCACTGTGAGCCTGACTCAACAGCTCAGACCGTCCACCGCACAGCAGCCTGAGCAGTCAGGGACCAAGCAGGGAGGGCGTCACATCTTCGCACATATCTTTTGCTGGGTTTCTGGAGCCGGTGTTTTCCCCACTCCACTCTTTCTGACAATGGTGTAGCCTCTGCAGATGAGACAAGTCCCTATGGACATTGCACTTTCGTCCACGGATTTATGAATGAATGAGCTGTCCTTGATGTGTATGTGACATCTTCCAAGGGGCCCAGGGGAGTTTTACCTACATCCTTGAATTCAGTTGCCCAGAGTCACTTGACCCAAACTCAGGGCCACCCTGGGAGACAGCAGAAGGGCAAACACACCTTCCCCCTCACCGACAATTCCCGCCACAACTGGTAGGGAAGGCCACATCTCAAGTGGCCTCATCGCATTGCATCACCCCTATTTTCTGCCACCTTCTTCTTCTCTGAGGGAGATTGAAACCCTTCTTTGTTCCATCTGAAGTCATTATCCTCTCAGAGGGGCATTGGCTTATCACTGCTCCTCCTCTGTTTTTTGGACCAAACTTTGTAGAACAGTTAACAAGCAGTGTGACTGGTGGGGCAGCTTCCCGGTGAGGTGAAACCCTTCTCACTAGAGGCTGCTCCCTGTTGCTTTCTGCGTACAGCATAGGGCATGTTTTCTGTGCATGTGGCGAGGGGAGACTGGGACGTGAAATGCTGATCACTGTCACCGATGGACCTGGGACTCCTGTGGCCGTGGTTGAGTGTCAGCTGGTTTTCTAGGGAGGGGATAAAGGAGGTTTGAAAGGGGGTGGGAAAAGAAAAAGAAAAAAGAAACAATAAATTTAGTTTACATTAAACAAAGAGAAGAAAGAGGTTGGGAATCACCTTTTGATTGAGTTCCTACATTGTTGGGCATTGTGTTAAAGACTTAATGGTAGGCTACCTTACGCTTTTTTTTTCACAGTGATGCTAATTATAACTGGTTTTATGTAAGACCATACATAATGGAAGGAGAAGACCTACTGGATATTGATTCAAGTGCATAGTTCCTTAGAGGAACTTGACTTGGTTGGAAAACAAGGACTTCACTCCTATCTGCTTAGAGGAGAAACTTGCCAGACAATTTAAGCTATATTTAAGAATTATTTTTACAGTCTTGTGAGCCATTCTGGGTGAGATCCACATCACCACTTGCCTTCCTCAGAGACCCCCTCAGCCTCAGTAGGCATCCAGAGTAGGAGGCAGGAGGAGTGGGAGCCACCAGGAGCGTCACCCTGTCTCAGTTCTCTGCACAACGGCAATAACCGGAGGCCATTTTCCCTTTCTCTTCCTCCTCCAACAACCCCCAATCGAGAACAGTCTCAGAAAGGATTAGCCACTGTGTCACTGGCAAGGGCATAGACTGTCCAGTGAATATATTACCTGTTCACAGACTAGCAAAATGCTCATCTCCTTAACCTTGTGATTTGTAAGATCTGCAGTGATTTCTGCTACAGGAGACATTTCTGAAGTGCCTCCATAGAGAGAGGCAGGAGAGTGGCCCCTGTACTTTTCCTGTGCATATATTGTGACCCTCAGATAGTACATCTAACCACGACTTCTTTGTTTTTCCTTTTTTTAAATTCAAGTATAGTTAGCATACAGCGTTATATGAGTTTCAAGTGTACAATATAGTGATTCAAGAATTCAATACATTTCTCAGTGCCAATCATGGTAATGTACTCTTAATCTCATCTATGCCACCATCCTTCACCCACCTCCTCTCTATATTTAAGAGTCTGCTTTTTGTTTATTTCTCTTTTTTTGTTCATTTGTTTTGTTTCTTAAATTTCACATATGAGTGAAATTATATGATATTTGTCTGCTCTGACTGACTTCTTTCACTTAGCATTACATCCTGTAACTCCATCCATGTTGTTGCAAATGGCAAGACTTTGCAACAAAAGGCTGAGTAATATCCCATTATATATAAATACCACATCTTCAAGGCACCTGGGTAGCTCAGTTGGTTAACTGTCTGACTTCAGCTCAGGTCAAGATCTCAGGGTTCGTGGGTTTGAGCCCTGCATCAGGCTCTGTGCTAACAGCTCAGAGCCTGGAGCCTGCTTCAGATTCTGTGTCTCTCTTTCTCTCTCTACCCCTTCCCCCGCTCATGGGTGGATACTTGGGCTGCTTCCATAATTTGGCTGTTGTAAATAATGCAGCAGTAAACATAGGGGTGCATGTATCTTTTCAAGTTAGTGTTTTTGTTTTCGTAGTATAAATACCAGGTAGTGAAATTATGGGATCATATTAGTAGTTCTACTTTTAATTTTTTGAGGAACCTCCATACTGTTTTCCACAGTGGTTACACCAGTTTGCATTCCCATGAACAGTGCACAAGAGTTCCTTTTTCTCCACATCCTCACTCGCCAACACTTATTTCTTATGTTTTTTGTTTTAACCATTCTGATGAGTGTGAGGTGGTACCTCATTGTGGTTTTGATTTGCATTTCCCTGATAATGAATGATGTTGAGCATCTTTTCATGGGTCTATTGGCCATCTGTATGTCTTTGGGAAAATGTCTATTCATGTTGTCTGTCCATTTTTTATTGGATTGCTTGGGGGGTTTGGGGGTTGAGTTATATAAGTTTTTTATATATTTTGGATATTAATAACCTCTTATTGGATACATCACTTGCAAAACATTCTCATTCAGTATGTTGTCTTTTTGTTTTGTTGATGGTTTCCTTCACTACACAAAAGCTTTAAATTTTGGGGTAGTCCCAATAGTTTAATCTTGCTTTTGTTTCCCTTCCTTATCATGAAAAATGTTGCTATGGCTGATGTTAGAGAAATGACTGCCTGTGCTTGGGGTGTCTCTCACATCTGCTCTGGTCTGAATTCCATGGATTACTGTATTAGTTTTCTAAGGCTGCTATAACAAAGTATCACAAACTGCGTGTTTTAAAACAACAGACATTTGTTTTGCGCACGTTCTAAAGGCTAGAAGTCTGAAATCAAGGTGTCAGCAGGGCCATGCTCCATTTTCCTTACTTCTTCCTAGTTTCTGGTGGTTGCTGGGAGCTTCCCTTGGCTTGTAGAAACATCTCTCTGGTGTCTGCTTCCTGACTCCCTTGTCGTGTGGTTTTCTCCCCCTGTGTGACTCTATCCGTGTCTCCTCTCCTGTCCTTGTAAGGACATCAGTCATATTGAATGTAGGTCCATGCTAATCCAATATCATCTTGTCCTAAATCATTTCATCTGCGGCAACCCCATTTTCAGATACAGTCACATTCTGTGGTTCCAGGTATGGACATGACTTTGGAGGACACTATTCAACCCAGTATAATTATTTTTAAAACGCTTTATTTCTGACTTCCCATCCATTTCTTCCTCACATTCCTTTCTGGACAGATGTCAGCGCAGCCACTCCTGCTGATTCAGCATCATTGCTCAGCGACCATTCAGATGCCAGATCCACCCAGCCCTCCTATCCTCTGAGTGGCACCACACAACTGAGTGGGACACCAGAACCTGGGTACCATGGCAGCAGTGGCCCATGGGATGAGACGAGGCCTCAGAAAATGAACGCGTCTGGGTGCCTCTCCTCCTTCTCCTCATTGTACCGGCCCAACTCCAAGCCTTCTGGTAAACACAAAAGAGTAGATGGTGACAATGGAGCCTATGGATGGGGGCGAACACATTCTTCCTGGGCCCAAGGATTCTTATTCCCCTGTTAGATCCTGGCTCACAGAAGTGGGTGAGATGAAGGGACAGTATCCTGTGGCTCAGCCAGAGAACAAGATTCCAGCCCAGTGCTGGTCCTTTCTAAGTGCGTCTCCCATTCCCCTTACCCAGAGATTCACGCTGAGCAGGAGAATCCAGGAAGTCAGGGGCATTCTGAGGTGCTCTACAGACAGGATGAGTTGCTTCATATTCATATGCTCCTTTTGCCCTGTGCTACAATCTTCTGCGGCCTACATGTAGACTGTTCTTGGAGTTCCCAGCTCAAGCTACCCTGGGGAAGATCTTCCTTCGGTCAAGAGCTATTTATTGTAGGATGGGAGACTATTTCTACAGTTATACACACATGCCCTTTGTATGCAATTACTGAGTCAGTCTTGCCTCTCAAATTTTGCTAGTAGTTTAGAGCCAGGCATCCTGGCACCAGTGACCCAGGGTGCACCCATGGAGAAGAATGGCTTGAAGGAGCTCAGTTCCTGGGACTGAGACAGTGTAACAATAAGACATTTGAAATTCTCAGAAAAACCTGACCCTAAGCAAAATGTCCTAGTGGATGAAGCCTATTCTTGGCCTCTTTCCCCTTCCCTTTGTGCATCCTCTGACTTCTTCAGAGGGGCTCCTTTCTCTCCTATTCCTCCTTCAGGTCCTGATACCTCCCCAGGCCCTTCCTTGTCACTCTTCACCAGAAGTGGTTAAAGGAAAATACTCAGCATCCCTTATTATTCACTGCCTGATTTAATTTCATATGCATTTACTCTAGCCTTTCTATTAGTGGATGGGTGGTAAAGGTTTTCAGTCAGGGATCATCAGGTAGGATAGGTATGAGGTAGAGAGGAGGCCTCTGGACTGTGACCAAAGGAGGTAGACCAACTGGCCAGTCCTGCCTGGAGACCTGTAGCAGTTTCCACCCTTGTTTTCCAGCCCAGGATCCATCTCCCTCAGATGTACTCAGCCTTCATCTGGGAGGAGGCCCTGTGGAGTTTCCTTCCAGAGGGCCATCTTGTGTTTGAAAGCCCAGGAGCTCTTTGAACAAAGCTGCCTGGTGCTTCCTGGTGCCCAGGTGAGAGAAGGAAGTTGACAGGAGTACAGGGATGGGCAGGGATCTTGCAGAGAAGTCCTGGGCAGGCTCCATAGCTGCCTGTGAGCAAGTGGCCTTCCTCACCTCCTACCTCTCCCATGTCTTGGTGGGATGCAACAGGGGCTGACCTACTGGAAGAGAACCTTGTTGAGATCCAGAACCTGCGCCAGCGCCTGGAGGAGTCCGTCTACATCAACGACCGCCTGCAGCAGAGGCTGGGACACGTGCTCAGCAGTGCCGACCGAGGAAAAAGTAGGAAAGGCCAAAACTGGTTCCGTCCACATCTAGAGTCTCACAAGGGCATTTAGGTTTGCAGTTAAAAAGCACATCAGTGTGCTGTACCCTAGTCTTCCTCACAGTCCACCAGAGAGGGAAGCAGGGCAGGCACCATTGTCCCTACTCTATAAATGAAGACACTGTCTTGCCCGAGGCAGGGCTGTGTCTCACGCCCAGCACTGTCTGACATGATGCCCATTCTTGTGACTCCCTGTACATCCTGGTGCCACACCTGGCTTCTGGCCTGACTGGCAAGTGGTGGAACCAAGACTTGCCATGATGCCCACGTCAGCCGAGGGTGGACCACATCCCACCTTCACGCCACCACCACAGGCTCTGGGTACCACCTGCCACTTCCTATATGCAAATGGCCCATGTTCCTGTGCTTTCCACATGATGCTCTCACTTGGAGACTGGTACTTCCACATCCCTTCTCCCTTGCCAAGCTCAGAAGAATGGCAACCAGGGCCCCTACAACCTCACAGCGGCAGCTGAGTGGTGGGCAAGTCCGTCCCGCAACTGCAGCCACTGTGCATGAGTGTTTGGTCCAGCGTGGTGTGACTCAGCCACATCACAACCGTTTCCCAGTTCAGGCAGCCCCCAGGTTTTCTGCATGGCTGAGCCTGAAACTTTGGTGTATACAGGAAAGTACATCTTTGAGAGCATCTGTTTCCCAGATGTATGACTTTTTTGTTGTTTTTTGCTTTTTTACTCCCTGTGACAGTATCCACCTCTGGCTTCCATGGGTAGAACCCAGAGTCTGTGCCTCAGCTCTGCAACTAGAAAAGGGCCTTTGGGAAAGCAAACTGGAGCCTTCAGGCTGACAGAGGGCAAACCCCAAACTTGGTCACTTTCATGTTCCACCTTTCCACAGCAGTACCCAGTTGCAGAAGCAAGCAGAAGAGGCTGGAGAGTAAAAAAATTGCCCAGCCCCACACGGGCCAAAATTGTAAGTTATTTTCAATTTGGATAAGGCTGCTTCTTATAAGGGCCTGTCTACACATTCCTGGACTCTAAACTCTAGTAGTCACTAGCTCTGGGAAATTCACATTTCATGTATTTGTCCCTTGCTCTGTGCAATAACCAGGGAGTCACTGGCTGCGAACTGGATACCAGCTTGGTGTCTCCCTCCCTCCCTTTCCACTTCCAGCTGAGTGTGAATAAGGAAGGAAAGGGATGTCAGTTTCTGTTTGGAGCAGTCAGTGTAGAGAGTTCCCTGAGCCCTTCCTGATGTCATTGCAGCTCTGTCTCTCCTTCCGTAGGCAGTGCCCAGTCAGCTCCAGAGGTCTCCCCGGCCACCCCTCACACATGCGCTCAGAGTCACTCTTGCTGCTCTGCTCAGGACACCTTGTGACATGATGTCTGGAGGGTCCGGAAGAACGTTCTCCAGAACTTTCCCAGCCCTATCAACAGCATTCTCGGGTGTGAACTTCGAGGCATCGACATCACCTTTAAATGAATGGATCAAATTAATAAATTCTTATTTAAAAATTATTGTTTACATATATTTATTGAATTCCTATAAAGAGTAAAATTTGTGAGGAAAGAATAAAACCCATAATGGCCAGAAGTTCATAGAAAAGGTTAAAGAAAAAATGAGATTTCGCTATTAGTTACTTAATTTTTTTGCAGAGCACTTCTTTATTATGACAATATATAAAACAAATATAACTTTAAATGTTTATAACTACAACTGTACATTACTAGGACTGCTAGTATTGTTCAGCTTGCTCAAATTTAGGGGAATAGCTTATATGTAATTCTTGAAATTCACTGACCTTCATAAAAATGTGGGATTGAAATGCATGTATACATTTTTCATGTATATAAATTTCACTCTCCTGACTTTATTCCCAGTCTCAGCATTTTCATACATCTTTGGGGAGTTAACCAAACTCAAGGCCTTTTGTTCCTAAGAGAACTGGCAAGGTTATGTTTGCCAATGGCAACATCCTTAAAAGTTAATAATAATCACTGATCACCAATAGATTTTTTACCTCGTTCCTTCTTTCTTTAGGGCAAACGAGCTTTTACCTGGGCATTCAGTCCAACCCCCAAAGACTGAATATCCTTCAAACATCTCCCTGAAAAGCACTGTAGGGGCACATGGGTGGCTCAGTTGGTTGAGCGTCTGACTTCAGCTCAGGTCATGATCTCATGGGTTGGTGAGTTCAAGCCCCACATCACTTCGGATCTTCTGTCCGCACCCCCCCCCCCCAACGCCTCTCCCATGCTCACATTCTCTCTCTCAAAAATAAACATTTTAAAAAATAAAAAAAAAAAATTAAAGCACTTTAGCCATTTCTTTTTCTTTTTTTTTTTTTTTTACTTTATTTTTTAAGTTTACATCCAAGTTAGCATATAGTGCAACAATGATTTCAGGAGTAGATTCCTTAGTGCCCCTTACCCATTTAGCCTCTCCCCCCTCCCACAACCCCTCCAGTAACCCTCTGTTTGTTCTCTATATTTAAGAGTCTTTTATGTTTTGTCTCCCTCCCTGTTTCTATATTATTTTTGCTTCCCTTCCCTTATGTTCATCTGTTTTGTCTCTTAAAGTCCTCATATGAGTGAAGTCATATTTGTCTTTCTCTGACTAATTTCACTTAGCATAATACCCTCTAGCTCCATCCACATAGTTGCAAATGGCAAAATTTCATTCTTTTTGATTGCCAAGTAGTAATACTCCATTGTGTATATGTACCACATCTTTTTTGTCCATTCATCCATCGATGGACATTTGGGCTCTTTCCATACTTTGGCTATTGTCAATAGTGCTGCTATGAACATTGGGGTGCATGTGCATGTGCATGTGCCCCTCTGAAACAACACCTGTATCCCTTGGATAAATGCCTAGTAGTGCAATTGCTGGGTTGTAGGGTAATTCTATTTTTAGCTTTTTGAGGAACCTCCATACTGTTTTCCAGAGTGGCTGCACCAGTTTGCATTCCCACCAGCAGTGCGAAAGAGATCCTCTTTCTCTGCATCCTCACCAACATCTGTTGTTGCCTGAGTTGTTAATGTTAGCCATGCTGATAGGTGTGAGGTGGTATCTCATTATGGTTTTGATTTGTATTTCCCTGATGATGAGTGATGTTGAGCATTTTTTCATGTGTTGGTTGGCCATCTGGATGTCTTCTTTGGAGACGTGTCTATTCATGTCTTTTGCCCGTTTCTTCACTGGGTTATTTGGTTTTTGGGTGTTGCATCTGATAGTTCTTTGGACAGTAAATCCTTTATCTGGTATGTCATTTGCAGATATCTTCTCCCATTCTGTCAGTTGCCTTTTAGTTTTGCTGATTGTTTACATTGCTGTGCAGAAGATTTTTATTTTGATGAGGTCCCACTAGTTCATTTTTGCTTTTGTTTCCCTTGCCTCTGGAGGTGTGTTGAGTAAGAAGTTGCTGCAGCCAAGGTCAAAGAGGTGTTTGCCTGCTTTCTCCTCTAGGATTTTGATGGCTTCCTGTCTTATGTTTAGGTCTTTCATCCATCTTGAGTTTATTTTTGTGTATGGTATAAAAAAGGGGTCCAGGTTCATTCTTCTGCATGTCGCTGTCCAATTTTCCCAGCACCGCTTGCTGAAGAGACTGTCTTTATTCCATTGGATATTCTTTCCTGCTTTGTCAAAGATTAATTGGCCGTTTGTGGGTCCATTTCTGGGTTCTCTATTTTGTTCCATTGATCTGAGTGTCTGTTTTTGTGCTATAGCCATTTCCATTTTTATAGTAAGGTGAGGATTCTACCCCTCAATCTGAAAGTCTTTAACCTTGAAGTCATCAATTGTCTCAACTTTTCAAAGGATCTTAAGCTTCGGGAAAGGCCTTGGTTCTCACTGAAGCTGCATTTTCAGCAGCTCAACATGACTCAGGTAAATATGTGCATCTCCCAAAGTATGTATGAAGTCATTGGGCTTCAGGCCTGTGATGTGTACCATCCTGTAGGTGAGCAGGGCATAGCTGGTGACACTGGAGGGCACAACCAGGCCCATGTCTCCTGAGCTCTGGTACAGCTGACAGGACAGCTCACCATTTTCCAGGTAGAACCGGCAAAGGGAATGGCAGAGAAGAGCCATTAAAGGAAGATCTTTTGGATTCCACCCACACAGGATGATTCTTCTGTCATCATAGTTGGTTTTGATTGTGTCAATCACCTTTTGCAGTTGGTCTACTCCTTGACCAGAATAATCTGAATTCTTATCTTTGTATTTTCCACTGAAAGTTATAAACTGGGCCTAAGTCCCCTTCTTCTCTGTTGCAGAATACCGGCTGTCCAAGAGGTCTCAGGACCCATTTGAGTCCCAGATTTTCACTCCCTTGGAAGACAGTTCCCAAGCGTTTGTGGATCCCTTGATAAACCACAGCAACTCCTCCAAAACACCCTTCTAGGATACAGGTTTGATTGTCAGCAGAGGAAATTCATCCCATGGCCTGGAGTGCACCTGCATACCCAACACCAGCAGCATGCTGGTACCTGTGTGGTCATCCTTCTGGAGCCCACAGTGCAGGATGTGCTCTGTCTGCCCCAAGTACAGCAGCACCCTGTTTGGTGGTGGCCAGAGATCCTGCCCCACTTCCACACAGGCGGGCTGAGACCTTGAGCGCTGCAGGTGGGAGCTGGGGGCCAGTGTGGTGCTGGCACAGCTGCAGGGCCCGGATGGGACCCCAGCGGGGGGCGGTGAGCAAGGTAGTGCGGGCCCTTCCACACCTCTTTTCCCACTGTGTCTGCCGTGACCTCTCTTAGCTATTTCTGTTTCAGACAACTAGACTACAAAGGCTCAGGGAGTGTTAGAGCTATTGAGAGTGGGACTGTGGGACTCCTTGACCCCATCACGTGCTTAGAAAGAACAGAAAAACTATCACGCATCAAAAGGTAGTAGGATAAAATTTGAAAGTGTTAATGGAGACCATTTGCCAGACCCAGGAGAACGATGGAGTCATTCAAAGTCATGAAGATCACAAGAGTTGCCTCAAGCCTGGAGAATAGCAATTGTCAAATTTTCAGAATGATGGAAATAATATATTTTAATATCTATAGAAGAGTGAGTTTTGTTTTGATCTTTTGCAAACCAGGAACAAAATGATATTAACTCGATGGTATGTGAGCACATAGAAAAGATGGTCACTGATAACACAAATGGGTTCACCAAGGTAAGCCACGTGACTAAATTAGCAAGTCAGAAGAATTGGCCTCAGAGAGCTGAGCCAGGGAGAAAAATTAGGCCCATGTGCTCTACAATGGTCATGGCCTAACTTGATTTTATTATTTTTTAATGCTTGTTTATTTTTGAGAGAGAGAGAGCATAGGATGGGGTGCAGAGAGAGGAAGAGAGAGGATCCCAAGCAGGCTCCGCACTGTCAGTGCAGAGCCTGATATGGGGCTCGATCTCATGAACTAAATTTAACATTTGATTATTCACATGACCTGAGCCAAAATCAAGAGTCAGAGGCTTAACCGACTGAGCCAGCCAGGCACCCCAAGGATACTACCTTTATCAGGAGTTTATCACAAGGGCACCCGCACTACTTCAGCAGCTCCCTGCAACCTCACCAATCTCCTACAAACGTACCTGGCACATCCCCTGATGCCTGCATACTAAATTCAGTTTCCTAGAACTCAGCTTTCACTCTTATTTCACTGAACCCAGATAAGTGCAGGGTGACTAGGGGCCATTATATGTCCCTAGTGAGCAGCTCCACCTCAGATACCAATAGTGATCCTCCCTCCACCTTTTCCTTAGATCTTTTTTTTTAAGTTTATTTATTTTGAGAGAGCAAGAGCGAGTAGGGGAGGGGCAAAGAGAGAGGGAGAGAAAGAATCCCAAGCAGGCTCCATTCTGTCAGTGCAAAGCCCCACACAGAGCTTGAACCCACGAACCACGAGACCATGCCCTGAGCAGATGGGTCCGACACTTAATAAATAGCCACCCAGGTGCCCCCAGCTTTGCCTTAGATCTTAATGTCAGTGTGGGCGGTGACTGGGCTCACCTTCTTGCTGACAGCTCCCAAGTGCTAAGAAGCCAAATTCTCCTCTTCTTTATCCCCTTCCCAATCTGGGCTCATCAGAGCACTCCGAGGAATCCTGAGAAGGCTCTCAGATCCTCTCAATCCCAGCTTCAAAAGCTCAGACTGAAGGTAGAACAAAAGGAGTGACAGTAGTTTTTATAGAACCGGAAAGAGAAGCGACAGAAGAGCTTGCATTTCCAGGAAGATTGTCCTTTCAGATAAAGTCTCCAAATAAAGTGGCCCTCATTTCATGAGCTGCAAGTGACTAGGGCAAGACAAATGGTACCTACATTTAGAGACTCCAGTATACCTGATCATAGGATACAATCCCAGTCCTCACTGGAGGGGTTATAGAATATAAAGACTGTACTCTGTATTACTTTCCTTAAAAAAATAACAAATCCTGACATCTTAAAAACATCTGGCCCCAAAGATTCAAATCAGATTTCATGGGTCTTCACTGTATTACTTATAGCTGATTGTCTCCACCATCTGTGGTAGGGTCTGGATTGCCACTATTATTTTGTGTTTTGCTTGAGACAAACAATGTGGGCTCTCAGGTATTTAAGCCAGTCTCAAATTCTTCATCTCCTAACACCCTAATAATAAAATCTGTCTCATCTGGTGGTTGAAAGCATTGTGATAGTCTACAGAAAAATCACCAAATTAATAATGGCAATGCATCTCATACTTGAGATCTCTTGTGTTTGGCAGTGTTTTAAAATTGCAAAATGCTTTTACATGCATTACTGTTCCACTTGATATGCATCAGTTTTTTGCCTTCTCCAATCACTGTGGACTAAATCTTTACTTTCTCGGGAGGGATTTCTCAGACCTTATCCTCTCAGCATTCCTTCTCAATCCAATCTCCCCTGTCTTCACAAGGATGTGGACATTGCCCTCAGCAACCCAATCTCCTTATGTGGTTAGCTTCTGTTTTGTTTTAAATGGAGGGATGTTTGGTTAGGTCTTCCCCTCTCCAGTCTTCTCTCTTTCTCTACTGCAGTGTGAGCCAACCCTTTGTCTTAGTTACTATTGGGCACACTCACCTACCATCAAGGCGTGAGCAAGAAACCAAGCCATACTTATCAGAAAAAGGATCATTTTAATCAAGATGCTGTTGACAAGATGGCTTTTCTCACGAGGTCAGCCCAGGGCACAGAGGTGATCACATCTGTGGCTCTTGGGTCCACTTCTTCCTTATTGCCACATGGAGCTCAAAGTGGAGGTTGAGCAAAAGAAATTGGAGTGACAGTAGCTTTCATATTAATGAAACCTCCCGGTTGGAAGGAGACACAACAGTTTTACCATTATTCTTTTTTCTATCCCACATATTTGTCAATCACTAATGCTTTTGTGAGGTCTTACTTCAGGGTTTGGCCATGAGAATTTGCCTTGCAGACCTTCTTAATACATGGAGCTTAATTGACCAAGGGCCCCCGTTGCTAGGCTTTAAAATGGTCTCTGAGGCCACACCTCCCATGCACTGCTCCCTGCCAATAGCTGGGCGCAGTGGGGATGCTAAGACAGCCCCATTCCTTGGGCAACACAGGACTCTTTGTTGGCTGACTTTGGCTCATTGACTCCGTGATGAATTTATAAATCGTGGCTGAGTCTTGGGCCCCTCCCCCCAGCCTTCTCTCCTTTTCTCTTGTATTCAGATTTGCTTTGTGGCCTGAAGGCCTTGCCATCCTCCCTGAGTATGTTCCTATTTTCTTTCACACGGGTGTTTTCCCTAATAAAGCCCTTGCACATTTAATCCTAGTCAGCATTTGCTTCCTGGAGAATCTAGAATAGGCAGAGCTGGCATCCTGTCAGCCTCTTCCATCTCTGTGTGCTGTGTGCACTTTGAGCTCTGTTTTGTTTCAGATGTAACTGTACTGTTACTTCTCTCTCCTCACCCTGCCTCAGAGCCACAGGAGAGTCTGTTATTAGTAGCACATTTATTACACCCATAAACACATAAGATGCTGTGTTGATCACCCTTTATTAGCTTATAGTCACCAGGCATACACCCGTGAGCACAGGACATTCAGAGAGAGAACAAAACCAGCAAATCAGAACAAAGTGAAGGTATTTCCATCCTTATGAGTCACACAAATGGGAAGGTTTACAGGTTTGGCAGCCATTTGGTTTCCAGACTGAGTGGGGATAAGGCTAGCAGTTGCCACTGCTCTAATCAATCTTAGTGATTGAGTGAAATCAGGCTCTGAATGCTGGATGGGGAGAGCCACTGAAGTGTCATGGATGAGTAAAGGAGAGCCTCTGCCTTCAGGAAGTCCTCACACCAGTGGTAACATGACTTCAAAAACCAAGGAAGCACTGTAAGCATAGTGACAAAAATTGTCTAGGGTACAGTGAGGGTACAAAGGCAGATGGGGTCATTTCTTAGGAAAATAGGAAATATTTCAGAAAGGGGCTAAGTTTGAAAGCTGCAGGGTTCTCTTGACTCGTTCCATATTAGCGCCACAGTTTATTCGGCATGGTTGAAGCATGAGGTGAAATGTGTTGATGGGAAAAGGGGGAGCCATTGCAAACTATAAGGACTTTGCGCTTGAGAACTCTGTGCAATGGAAAGCTTAAAGGTGCAGGGTGGGAAGAAGTGAGACAGTCACCTGGGACTGGGACAACTCTGAGGCACAACAAACTCCAGAGTTCTCCTGAGTATCACACCAACCTACTGTCAATGAGACTCTGCCTGAAATCTTTCTTGGTTTCCTCCCTTTGCTTTCCTGCTTCCCTCACTCTATTCCAGATGCTCAGGGAGGACTGTCTTAATAAATCACGTGCATGTAAATCCTCACCTCAGGGTCTGCTTTTACTAAACCTGCCCTCAGACACCCCCAATTCCTGACATGTTCATCTGATTCACAAGTGCTCTAACTGAAAGTAAGAGCCCCCATATCTAGGCCTAAAGAGGAACTGTTGGTCAGAGTTCATGGCAATCCTGACCTGGAGTTAGGTTTCTCCTTAGCATTAGGTTCTAGACCTGTGCTGTCGTAGGTCTTCCACGTGCTCCATAGCTGCATCTGATGGCCTCATTGGAAGCTGTTGTTACCTGGAGGACTTGAGAGTGTGTACTGGAGGGAAGTCAGTCCAGAAATAGATGGAGAGGGCAGGGTTTCAAGACCTGGAGCATCAGATGTCTTAAGTGTCCTTACCTCTGATAGTCTGTCCCTCTTTCCCAGGGAGAGCCAATGAGGGCTTTAACTCTGGGGCTTCAGGGAGAATTATACACACAGGAGAGTTCCCTCCAAGAACGATGGGAAACTGAAGACCAATATTCAAGAGGAGAGCCTCAAGAGGTTCATTCTCAACCACCCAGTGCCAAGAAAATGGAAAAGGGAAGAGGTGGGCTTCCAACACTCCACCTGGGCTCCTATAGGTTCAGCAACTTTTGAGGTCAGAGGAGGCAATGACAGGGAGAAAACTATCTCAGGTGTGCCTGAACCGCCTGTTAAGATGGGTAATTGTGGGTTCAGGGAGAGGAGAGCAATGGAGGAAACAAGAAACAACAGAAGAATGAATGAATGAGAATTGCTTTGGAAAACACATTCCATATCAAATTTGGGACCAAACTGCAATTCTGCTTAGTCGTACTATTACAATGACCAGGTCACATGCTATTTTGAAGAAGTCAAGGATTGAGACCAGTCCACCATCATCACATCAGCCTACTCCCCACCCGCTACATATCCAGGGAACCATAAAGTATTTATTGCTTTGCAACCTGCTTCTTTAGCTCGTCATAACACTTTTGAAATCCATCCATGTTGTTGAACTATCAGTTAGTAGTTCCTTTTTTATGGTTGAGTACTGTTCCATTATATGAACATCCCACAATTTGCTCATACTCCGGTTTGTGTCCTTCCACTGTCCATCTCTACCCCCACCTGTCCCCCTCTTTGTCTCCTTACTGCTTGCTCTGTGTACCCTCCTACTGTCATTCTCTTGTACTTTGCCTTTGTTATGTCAAGTTTTCAATACAGCAAAATGCAACTCACTTGAATCTTGAAGGCGTGAAAGAGGACTTAGGTACGATTTAGCTTTGGATAAAGGAAGTCCATGGGCCAGTTTTATAAACATGCACAGAGATGCAGGAAGGTGAAACAAGAATTGTTAAGACAGCCATGGCCCTAAGGGAGAGAATAATTTGTTGTCAGAGGCAGAGCATTATCTTCGTGCTATCGCGGGAAAGACAGAAGGCAAAGCCAAGGAAAGGGTGAGGTTAAGGAATTTATGTTCTCAATCTTGGCTGCAACTTATATTCACCTGAGGGGTTTTAAAAATGGATATCAAAACTTATCATTAGAAATTCAGATTTATTTGATCTGGGATGGGGCTTGGCATAGAGTTCTAAATTCTCCACAGATGCTTTTAACAAACAGCCAGGAATAAGACTTGCCTAGCATTGCAGATAAGCCAGCTACAAACCACCCCACAGTGTGCATCTCATTCACAGCAGAGACTGAAAATCAGGCCCTTTATGCAGTTTGCATTCGCCTCTCAGGGGTGATGGTGAGAGAGCCTGGAACAAGGATCAGTGGAAAAGCAACAGATGAACCATGTCAATAGTGTTTCCTGTACAGATATCCTTCTTCTAGAAGCATGCTCCTTACATTTGCTTGACCACAACTCACAATAAGAAACACATATTACACTGTGATTCAGTTCATACATGTAAATAGTTAAAATTTTGCAAAATTATACTTACCCTTACCATGTGCAATGAACTTTCATAATTTTGTACTAAGTTGATTTCCTAATCCACCCATGAATTGAGAACATAGCTTGAAAAACATGGATTTAAAATGTTTTCTTAAAAGAAAAGAAAGAAAGAAAGAAAGAAAGAAAGAAAGAAAGAAAGAGAAAGAAAGAAAGAGTTTTCTTTAGGCATATTTTAAAAGAGAACTATGAGGACTTACTTGCCTCAACAATTCTCTAAATAGGAATTGAAACATATGAAAGCATTTTTATCTCTATGCTGTCCTTTATCATGCCATAAGAAACTTAAGAAGAAACCACTGTCTGATGAATAATCCAGAGGATGACAGGAGAGAGAGATGGCTTAAAATGCAACAGCTGAAGTTTTTTATGCTATTCTTAGAATGTTCCTATAGTGTAATGAGATATAAAGTCCCATTGGAGAATATTGATCTCTGGGTAAAAATTTGGTAGACATGGTTTAGGCTAATCCTTTTGCCAATTCTTTTTTGCTTTCTCTGATGATTCCTTTCTCTCCTGAACCTCTCCAAAAGGACACAAGACTTCTGTGAAGGCTTACTCCTTGTCCCCACAAAGGTGACCCAGTGCCTCTCATGACTGTTGGCTCGTTCCAGACTGGAGCCTTTCATGTCTCTTCTACCAAACTCTCGTTTCTCACCAAATGGTTGTGTGTCCTTAGCTACTCCCTCAGCCTCCTCCAACCACTGTCCCCTAATCTGTGGATGATGGAACTGGACTTATTTGATCTCTAAAGGCCAACTAAGCGTTTACATTCTTGGGCTCTTTTTTGACGCTTTCCCTTCTCTTTAAATAGAAAGGAAAATCTAATGAAGAGGTGTGTTCTCTGTAAAATGTAACAGGCTGTTTGTAAATGTGCATATTCAAGATTAAGCACCTCTCTTCCTCCTGCAAAAGGGAGAAGGCCATCACTTTCTTTAGAAAAGAAGGATCTGGAGGGGAACCTGGGTGGCTCAGTCGGTTAAGCGTCTGACTCTTGATTTCGGCTCAGGTCATGATCTCAGGGTTGTGGGATCGAGCCCCACATTGGGTTCGGTGCTGAATGTGGAGCCTGCTTAGGATTCTCTGTCTCCTTCTGCCCCTCTACTCCTCCCCCACTCTCTAAAGTTAAAAAATATAAATAAAAAAAGGGTCTGGAGAGCAAACTGGCAGCTGAGGAAAGAGTGGTAGGGATTTGGCTACCCAGTCTGCAGAAGCTGTGAGCAGGATATCACCAACTCCTGGCAGTGAACATGGAGTCCTGCATCACAGGAGGGAACTTATCCTCGAATTCACCGGTAATGCTTTCCCCTTCCAGGCTGCTGCTCACCACTCAGCCTGTCTTCTACAGCCTCTCACTGTGTTCTTGGTCTTGGTCTTTAGGACTGCATGGCTCTCACTCCAGCCATCAGTAGGATAAAGACTAAAAGACTCTCACTGAGGTTTCTTCCATTTTCTGTCTGCAGATCAAACCTCAGTGGATGCTGCCAGATACTCTAGTCCTGTGAACTGAGACTTCTGGAAGCCAGGCAACAAACAAACACAATCTTACCCTCGAAAGCTTCAGGAAGTAGCAGCCTGGTTAGTCTCTCAACTCTGAGGGCTACCTGTCTCATGAGCAGAATCTGGGCCCTGTCTCTGCAAACCTACAGGGCAGCCCAGAAAAAGTCAGTTATGTCCTGTTGGGGTCTGTGGAAAGTTAGGAAGCCATTTCCACTTCTGGATTATCATTAGCCAATGCTAAGCAAAATGCACTTAGTCTGCATACATAATTTGTGATCCTGCTTTTTAATGAGGCTTAGGTAAACTTGCACTGGCTGTAGCACAAGCTTTTTACTTCAGCTCCTGTGCTCAAATAATCAACTCAAGGTAAAGAAAACCCTGCCCCTATGACAAATCAGGCAGCCCCTAAATGGGCCCACTGCATTGCTGTCTGGATCCCCTCCAGTACTAGTATGAGAACACTATTGTGTGGTGTTGGAATGCTGGCTAGATGGTGGGAAAACTGGCACAGGGTCAGTGAACACTGCTTTTAGCCTTCACCTGACCCTGGGGCCGCTCATTTAGATCATTGTCAAGATGGGCTTTGTCTAGACCATCGTAGCCAAGGAAGACTTCAAAGAATGTAAGAGACATATCAAAATACCACAGAAGGGGCGCCTGGGTGGCTCAGTTGGGTGAGCGTCCGACTTCAGCTCAGGTCATGATCTCGTGGTCTGTGGGTTCGAGCCCCATGTCAGGCTCTGTGCTGACAGTGCAGAGCCTGGAGCCTGCTTCAGATTCTGTCTCCCTCTCTCTCTGCCCCTCCCCCACTCATGCTCTCTCTCTCTCTCTCTCTCTCTCTCTCTCTCTGTCAAAAATAAATAAACATTAAAAAAAAATACCACAGAAGACCTAGAAGGGGCCTCCAATGGAAAATCATACTATTTCATCAGATGACATTTAGTAGAATAGTCATAGTGGCACAGTGGGTTAAGGTCAAAAATTAGAAGCTACATGAGGGCCCATCAATAGGACAAAGGAGAAATACATCATGGCATATTCCAGCAGTGGGTCCTATAGAGCAATGACGAATGGATGAACCACGCTTGTCATCTGGAGCAGAGTGCTGAAGGTTATGCCTTTGAATGACTACAACCAACCTTGAAGATGAAGGAGGACAGGTCAGAGGAGGAAACAAGGAAAACCTTGGGCTGCTCTACCTGAGTCCTGACGACACCTGGAGCACAGGGACTTCCCAGAGGAGGAGTGCTAGAGAGAGATCATTGGTCCATGGCAGGCCTGGGTCCCAACAGTGGACATGGTAAAGGGGGCAGGGCTGGTCATAAAATAGTTCCTTTAGTTTGTTCTTGGAAATCCAAGATGAAGTCAGGGACACTTTGAGCACTTGGTGGTGGGAAATAAAGGAGTCACGTATGGACCCACTTAACAGCAGAGGAAGTTGAGACTACAAAGAAAATGGTGGCAGGGCTGAGAATAAATTGAGGCCTTCTGAACCCAGCTGAGAGGGGTGACAGCTCACAGTCCCCAACAGGCAGCTCCATGGGTACAGCGAGAAGGCCAGTCCTGGAATCGGGCTGCAGGACAGTGAGACCGTGTAGGCAAACCAGGGAGGCTCTGTCTTCCCTGTTGTCCCTGTAGCCTGGGGGAGCACAAGTGGGGAAAGGAAGAAAGTAGAGTTGGACAGCAAAAGAGATGCATGTTTAGAAGTTGCCTGGAAACCATCCTGAAGGGAGGCACTTTGCTCCTCTGCACTTAGCTTCTAGACACAGCTGCAGGCAAAGACAGAGGATGGCAGAACAGAGCCAAACCACAGTAGTTCGCAGGAGGCTGCACACAACAGACACAAGCAAGAAAGCACCAGACCCAGGTCCTGGGCCTTCTGGATGGGGAAGCCATACTGCTCTTCTGATGGTTTCATATGGACCTTGACAGCAGAAAATGCCATTTGGATCTGAAAAGAGGCAACACTGTATTTAAAAGCATCCCAACCCCTGCTCCAACTCCTTTCCTCTGTTTCCTTCTCTAACTCATCTTCTGCTCTCACACTCCTGTTCTTTGCTCTCTTCTGCCCACCTTTTCCCTTTTTTACCCTTTGCAGCTACAGTTTTAGGAGCATTTGCACACTGGACATGAAAATGGCTAGTTCTCCTTGTCTCTCTCTCTCTCTCTCTCTCTCTCCCTTTTTTTTTTTTTCTTTTTTTCTCCTTGTCTCTTCAATGAAATGCCAAAAGAAAGATGGAATCCTTAGAATCCTTGATGGGTTGGTCGGGAAGTGGAACTCCAAGGGGACCTGAGTGCCATCACAAGAGAGCTATTTCTCCGCAGAAGTTCCTATGTTAAAGGATGGGGGCTGGGAGGGAGTGGGAGTCTGACCAACCACTGCCCCAAAGCTGGGGTGTGAGCATTTATGGGCCAGCAGATGTAACATTAAGAGCAAGCCCTTGTCGAATCTCAGAATTTGGCAGCCTAGATGGACACGCTCTCACCCATCACCAAAGAGGGCCTGCTGGCTTACCTTTCCAGCTTAGAGTCAATGCCCAGCCCTGAGAGCTCAAGTCAAGGACAGTGATCCTGGAGCACTCACAGAAGCACCCAGACCCAGGGAGGGCACACAGGCATCCCCACTCGCCCAGTGCTGTATAATAGTCACTTCGAGACTGACCACACATGTAGCACTCTGGACTGTCAAAAATAGAACGTGGATTGTCATTGTCTGTTCTCCTGCAGAAATAGCGTGGTTTTGTTCTCCCCCAGTGATAGCTATCTTGGAAAACCATGTGGTGGATGAGGTTTCCTGAGGATGCTCCTTTTCCTACATAAGAAAGTAGGAGATAGCTAAACGATCTGATGGGAGGAGCTCAGGTGATCATTCTTCGAGTCGCACAGCTTTGGCCCAGGCATTGACTACTGAGATGAGCAGCTCTCGGGGAAACAGAAACCACGTGGAATGAATTCAACAGATATTGGAGGCTCAACATTCAAAAAGCCAACACCAAATTAACATAGCTAGAAAGAGCAGGAAATAGCTCCCATACCTAGGGCCGGAAAACCAGAAAGAATATATATAAGGGGATTGTAAAGTCTGGACGCTTGGAAGAGAGGCCCCGTGAAGCTGGAACCTGGAGCTGTGAGGTGAAGCTGCCGTCTAGCCATTGCTGTTACCTCAGGCAATCAGAGGGGACAAAGCCCCCAGAATCAGGACCCAAACCTTTGGGAGGAGGCTCAGTACCTGGCTGATGCTGGCTCCTCAGGAATTCGAAGGAGGGACCCTGCAAAGCTCGCAGCTGAGAAGGGGAAGCCCACCTTTGGTAGAACCTCCAGAGTCTAAACAAGACCCTTGCAGCGCTGAGATCCAGAGGGGACATCGCCACACTGCTGCAAGAGCTCTGAAGAGGCACCCGTTTGCCGCCAGGACTCAGAACAGGAGGCACAGGGCTGCTGACGCGGATATCTCTGAAGGGGCACACTGAAAATCCTTCTGGGAATAGGAGGAAAACACTAGAATCTGGGGCCAACTGTAACTACTGGAAACAACTGCCAAGATGAAGCACTATTGCTGAAGTGATGTAGAAAAGGAACAGTGAGCAAACAGGAAGAAGCAAATCCTTCTCATTTTCCTGCCTTCTAGTGCTCCCATTAGCAGACTCAAATGGGAGAGAGCTGGTTTGTAGGTACTCAGGAAATCAGTGTTTGAAGCTGACATACAGTAGCTTCAAAGTCATTGTATGTTTATTTACTTTTGAGAGAGAGAGAGAGAGAGAAAGAGAGTATGTGAGCAGGGGAGGGGCAGAGAGAGGGAGACACAGAATCTGAAGCAGGCTCCGGTCTCCGAGTTGTCAGCACAGAGCCTGACACGGGGCTCAAACTTATGAATCCTGAGATCATGACCTGAGCTGAAGTCAGATGAGCCAACAGCCACCCAGGCGCCCCAACAGACAGTAGCTTCAAAACCAACACATCTCACATCCTCAACACAGGCTCTCTCCTTTCTTCCCAGAAGTCTTTTCTCTTCTCAAGATCCATAGCTAGCATCTGGTCCTCCCCTACATTCCTGCATGAACATCACTTCTTATGTTTGAAAAGCTTTGTTTTAAGTCCTCCTCACTGAAGTTTGTTACCCTAACTAGGCCTACTTCTGCCCTTGTGAATAGGTCTCTCTGTTCCTTTTCCTCTGGTTTCAGTGACAATCTTGAGTGAGAGAGGGACTCAAAGGATGAACAGATGCCGATTCTAAAATACAGCCATTTGGGATGTGGCCTGGTCACTAATGGCTGTTGTTGCTAGAATAGGAGTAACTCCAGCATAAGTGACGAAGAGACAAAGTATCAGGAAGCCGGGCTCTGAGTCTCTCTGTCTAAATACCCTCGTAATGCGACCACCACCCACTGGCTCTGAGCCTTAAGCAAACTGACTCATAAAGTCACCTCATCATCAGGGGGATCAGCTGAGCTTAGAGCTGGCAATACTATTTGTAATCGAACATTAAATACAAATGTTAAACGACCGTATGTGATTGCTGATCATCTACTATGCTACTTTTATAATCAAGAATTTCTAATATATTATCCAAAAAAAACCCATTATTTGCCACGGGAAAAAAAAATCAGACCTATATTCTTTCATCTTAAAATGGGAGAGTTTGTGAAGATGGTTTTGGTGTAATTCCGGTATTAATATTCTATCACATTAAATATAAAGAATATTTTAAAAATCCGAATCTACTTTCAGTTGATAGAATTCAATAGCATGTATACAAAGAGTACTTAAAAAATTGGCAGTCATCATTAAAGGAAGACATTATCTTCTGGGCAGGGGATGTTCCTTAGTATTTAGAGGTAAGTAGTCTGGGTGCAATTTCCTGTGGCACCCTCAAAACCTGAGCACCTGAGCAAATACGTTATTTGGCCTCCGTAATCTTCAGCTTCTTTTCTGATAAACTAGATGCAATAATAACACTTCCTCAAAGTTAGTAGGAGGTTTAAATGAGTTAATGTTTAGGGGCACCTGGGTGGCTCAGTCGGTTGAGCATCTGACTTTGGCTCGGGTCATGATCTCATTGTTCACAAGTTCAAGCCCCCCACCAGGCTTGCTACTATCAGCTCAGATCCTCTATATTTCAGATCCTCTATCCCTCTCTCTCTCTCTCTGCCCCTCCCCTGCTCATACTCTCTCTCTCTCAAAAATGAATGAACATTAAAAAAAAATGTCTTTTTCCAACACAATGGCAGGTCCCATTGTTACTGGAGAAGAGAGTTCAGAAATGTGTTTGAGACATTTCACAATGCAATAGCATGGCATAGCTAGATGTGGAGCAGGGTAGAGTAAGGCACAACTTTCAAAAGTGATTTTCCCTCGTCTTTCTGCCTTGGCTTTTTAAAAATCATTTTGCTGCACGTGTGGAGGCACTCAGGATCAAACATGTGGTACCAACAGTCTAGCAGCAGAGCCACAGAGACAGATGGTTACTCCAGGACATCCTCCTCAGTCTCAGGCTTCAACCTCAGTTAGAACGGAGAGATAAGGTGGGTCAGATAAGTCCTTCCCCTGCCACACTTGAGCATCCCTTGACAAGCTCAGTGGCAACATCACTAAACACCACTCACATGCAGATCATGGGTTACGCCCCAAATACCCAAGGGCCAGATTTTACCATGCTCTATAGAAAGGTCACATTCTTGGACCACATCCAGGGGCTTTGTGGCAACCTCCCTCCAGCAAATCAGTCAAGATTCCTCCTGAGCCCTGTCACGTTCAGTGTATTGGTGACCTGAATAAAAGAATAAAAGAATGTCATCAGATGTGCAGGTCGTCATCAAAATGGGTGACCGCCACTATCTTAAAGGAGATTAATTGTAAAGTGACCAAAATGAAATGTAAAACCAACAAGTATAAGAATAACATCCATGCAAACAAAAAAACAAAGCAAACACAAAAGCATCCCACAGGCTGAAGTGGTAGTGGGAAGTGAGACATTAGCAGGTCAAAACTGACCTCAATTTAAATGAAACATCAATATAGCCCACTGTGAGGAAAAGGACAATGGTATTGGAGTATATCAAGAAGAATATCAAAAGTCAGGGGGATAAAACCTTTTACTGGATTAGTCATCATTAAGTAGAATATTACATTTATGTTTTAGTATTTTTTTGAAGAGTGTGAAAATTTAAAAACTGGAGAGGACTCAAAGAAGAAGAAATATCTAAAACTAATTTTTTATCGGAGGAAAAAGCCATAAAATCTGTTTTGGTTAAGAGAGAATGAGGGATGACTTTATATCAGTCCTCGAAAATGGAGGGGAGGAGGTGAAAGATATTGTACTTGTATATAGAGGATTGAACAAGCAGTAGTATTGTAGATTTTTTAAGGTGGTTGGTTGGCAGTTTGGGCAGAAAGGTACCAGAAAACTGCAGATGGCTATTAAAATAAGCAAAGCCCAGAGTGTACACTTTTAGAGCCGTTGCATTGGGTGTTGGCTTGGCTAGACAGCCAAAGGAAAGAACCTCCCTGGATAGGAAGCTCTCCTTATATTCTACTTCTATGCTTGTAACGCCAATTAACTGGCAATTTTGTTGGAGCTTGGACTGCAAGCAGTGCCTCAGGCTCTAAGCTCTGGCTGTTGAGGCTCCTGCTCCGTAAGCAAGCCCTCTTAATTGTCCTGGGTGCTAATGAAGCTTCTGACTACAGATAGGATTCTCCAGAGGCTCTATCTCAACAGTAAATATCCTCCTCCCCACCCAATTAAAAACCCATTTGTTTTTATCTTCATTTAATCCATTTTGTCTTTGGTCTCACACTCCTCTGGATGGTCCTCATCCTCCTCTCACAGCATCCTCTGCATAGTTAGTTGATAAGTCCTCCCCATCTGAATAGATCTGACATTAACCATGCCATTGTTCTATCTCCCATGAGGGGTTGCTCTAACGATCTCATGTTCCTCTGGGATCCTCTTTTTTGACCTGACTTTTATCAATCATGATTTCTTTCAGCCCACCGAGGTGGCTTAGCAAAAAGCCTAGAACTATGGAGATCCAGACTAATCTCTGTTCTCTCTTTCACCAAGAGAAGACAATAACAGAAGACTTCATGAAGAAATGATCCATATGAGAGCTGAGATCACCTAACAGAGCAGAAGGAAAAAAAATGGAACGGAAGGAGCCAAAGACCCATACTAGGGAAGCAGTGTTTTCCTTTGTTTCCCAAATCAGGTGGAATGCTCTTTCCTACAAACAGGGACACTACCGGGGCGCCTGGGTGGCGCAGTCGGTTAAGCGTCCGACTTCAGCCAGGTCACGATCTCGCGGTCCATGGGTTCGAGCCCCGCATCAGGCTCTGGGCTGATGGCTCAGAGCCTGTAGCCTGTTTCCGATTCTGTGTCTCCCTCTCTCCCTGCCCCTCCCCCGTTCATGCTCTGTCTCTCTCTGTCCCAAAAATAAATAAACATTGAAAAAAAAAAAAAAAACAGGGACACTACCATTGAAAGACCACCATGAACAAAGGACTTGCCTGCTTCAGCTGAGTCACTCTTACTGCAGTTAGGGCTTTGGGGGTCATCACCTCAAGTTGTTTGCTTAATGGTGGGGTTTTTCCTTTGCATGAAAATCTGGGGAATTTGTCTCAAATGTGGTTTCTCAGGCTCTATACCCAGCTATTTTTTTTAATTCAAGTATAATTAAAGTACAGTATTATGTTAATTTCAGGTGTACGATATAATGATTCAACAATTCTATACATTTCTCAGTGCTCATCACCAATAAGTGTACTGTCAATCCCCTTTACCTACTTGACCCATCCCCCCACCCACCATCCCTCTAGCAATTGCCAGTTTGTTCTCTATAGTTAAGAATCTGGGTTTTGGGGGGGCGCCTGGGTGGTTCAGTCAGTTAAGCATCTGACTTTAGCTCAGGTCATGATCTCACAGTCTGTGAGTTCAAGCCCTGCGTCGGGCTCTGTGCTAACAGCTCAGAGCCTGGAGCTTGCTTCAGATTCTATGTCTCCCGCTCTCTCTGCCCCTCCGTGCTTGTGATCTATCTCTCTAAAAAATAAATAAAAAATTAAAGAATTTTTTTAAAAAAAGAGTCTTCCTTTTTCTGTTTGTTTTGTTTCCTAAATTCCACAGATGAGTGAAATCATATGGTATTTGTCTTCCTCTGATTTATTGCACTTAGCATTATATCCTGTAGCTCCATCCCATGTTTTTGCAAATGGCAAGATTTTGTTCTTTTTAAGGCTGAGTAATATTCCATTGTATATATATATACCATATCTTTTTTTTTTTTTTTTGAGAGACAGAGAGAGAGAGAGAGAGAGAGAGAGAGAGAGAGAAAGCGCAAGAGTCAGGGAGAGGGGTAGAGGCAGAGAATCTTAAGCAGGCTCCACATTCAGTGCTCAGCACAGAGCCACACATAGGGCTCAATCCCATGACCCTGAGATTATGACCTGAGCCGAAAGCAAGAGTCAAATGTTCAACTGATGAACCACCCAGGCACCCCTGTACCACATCTTCTTTCTCCATTCCTCTGTGGATGGACACTTGGGCTGCTTCCATAATTTGGCTATTATAAATAGTACTGCAATAAACATAGGGGTGCATATCTTTTCAAATCAGTGCTTTTGTTTTCTTTGAGTAAATACCCAGTAGTGGAATTATTAGATCATATTGGTAGTTCTATTTTTAAATTTTGAGGAATTTCCGTGCTGTTTTCCACAGTAGCTGTACCAGCTTACATTTCCATCAACCACACACTAGGGTTCCTTTTTCTCCACATCCTCCCTCGCCAACCCTTGTTAGTTCTTGTGTTTTTCATTTTAGCCATTCTGACGAGTGTGAGGTGATATCTCATTTTGATTTTGATTTGCATTTCCCTGATAGTGAATGATGTTGAGTATCTTTTCATGTGTCTGTTGGCCATCTTTGGAAAAATGACTATTCATATCCTCTGCCTTTTTTAATTTGATTATTTGGCTTTTTGGTGTTGAGTTGTATAAGTTCTTTATATATTATCAATATTAAGCTCCTTATTGGATACATAATTTGCAAAATATTTTCTCCCATTCAGTAGATTGTCATTTTGTTTTGTTGATGATTTCCTTCACTGTGTAAAAGCTTTTTATTTTGGTGTAGTCCCAATAGTTTAATTTTGCTTTTGTTTCCCTTGCTAAAGGAGACATATCTAGAAAAATATTTCTACATCTGATGTCAAAGCGGTCACTGCCTGTGTTTTCTTCTAGGAATTTTATGTTTTCAAGTCTCACACTTAGGCCTTTAATCCATTTTGAGTTTATTTTTGTACATGGTATAAGAAAGTGATCCAGTTTCATTCTTTTGCATGTAACTGTCCAATTTTCCCAACACCATTTATTGAAGAGACTGTTTTTTTCCCTTGTATATTCTTGCCTTCTTTGTTGTAGATTACTTGACCATAAGTAAAGCATAAGTTTATTTCTAGACTCTCTATCCTGTTATATTGCTCTATGTGTCTATTTTTATTCCAGTACCATACTATTTTGGTTACTATAGCTTTGTAGTATATCTTGAAATCTGGGATTGCAATACCTCCAATTTTATTCTTTTTCAAAATTGCTTTGGGTATTTGGGGTCTTTTGGGTTCCATAAAAATTTTAGGATTATTCGTTCTAGTTCTGTGAAAAATGTTGTTGGTGTTTTGATAAGGATTACATTAAATCTGTAGATTTCTCTGAGTACTAGAGACATTTTAACAATATTTGTTCTTCCAATCCATGAGCATGGAATTTTTTCCCATTTATTTGTGTCATCTTCAACTTCTTCCATCAACATTTTATAGTTTTTGGAGTACAGGTCTTTTACCTCCTTGGTTAAGTTTATTCCTAGGTATTTTTATTCTTTTTGGCGCAACTGTAAATGGAATTTTTTTTCTTCCAAGATTTTATTTAAATTCAAGTTAGTTAACATATAGCGTAGTATTGGTTTCAGGAGTAGCGTCTAGTGATTCATCACTTACACATCACATCCAGTGCTCATCCCAACAAGTGCCCTCCTTAATGCCTGTCACCGAATTAGCCCATCCCATCACCCATCGCCCCTCCAGCAACCCTCCATTTGTTCTCTATAGTGAAGAGTCTCTTTGGGTTTGCCTCCCTCTCTGTTTTTATCTTATTTTATTTTTCCTTCCCTTCCCCTATGTTCATCCTGTTTTGTTTCTTAAATGCCACATATGAGTGAAGTCATATGTGGAATTATGGCTGATTGACTTATTTCGCTTAGCATACACTCTAGTTTCATCCACATCATTGCAAATGTCAAGATTTCATTCTTTTTGATGACTGAATGTATGTGTGTGTGTGTGTGTATATATATATATATATATATATATATATATATATACCACATCTTCTTATACATTCATCAGTTGATGGAAATTTGGGCTCTTTCCATAATTTGGCTATTGTTGATAGTGCTGCTATAAACACTGGAGTACATGTGCCCCTTAGAATCAGTATTTTTGTTTCCTTTGGATAAATACCTAGTAGTGCAGTTGCTGGGTCATAGGGCAGCTCTATCTTTAACTTTCTGAGGAAGCTTCCACACTATTTTCCAGTGTCGTTGCCCAAGTTGTATTCCCACCAACAGTGTAAGAGGAATTGTTTTCTTAATTTCTCTTTCTGCTGCTTCACTATTAGTGTATAGAAATGCAACAGATTGCTGTATATTAATTTTGTATCCTATAACTTTACTGAATTCATTTATGAATTCTGATGGGTTTTTGGTGGAATCTTTAGGGATTTCTATATATAGTATCATGTAATCTGCAAATAGTGAAAATTTTACTCCTTCCTGACCAATTTGGATGGGTTTTATGTCTTTTTCTTGTCTGATTGCTGTGGCTATGACTTCCAGGACTGTGTCGAGTAAAAGCGGTAATAGGGGCGCCTGGGTGGCTCACTCGATTGAACATCTGACTCTTGATTTCAGCTCAGGTCGTGATCCCAGGGTCATAGGATCAAGCCCCACATTGGGCTGCATGCTGAGTGTGGGGCCTGCTTAAGATTCTCTCTCTCTCTCTCTCTCTCTCTCTCCCTCTCTTAAAAAAAAAAAAAAAAAAAAAGGTGATAAGACTGGACATCCTTGTCTTGTTCCTGATCTTAGAGGAAAAGCTCTCAGTTTTCACCAATGAATATAATATTAGCTGTGAGTTTTTCACATATTCCCCCAGATATTTTTAATAAGCACACCAATGACTATGATGCTGGGATTGGAGGCTTTCTCTACTGACATTAATTTGAACATCCAGAAACTCTCCTGGTTAATGCTTCCTTCTATTTTATTTTTATTTAATTAAATTTATTTATTTATTTTTCCTTCTCTATTCTTTCTCTATTCCTTCCTGCTCTATGTAAGCAGAATAAGCTCAAAGAGGATAGTGAAGGGGCACCTGGGTGGCTCAGTCGGTTTAATATCCGACTTCAGCTCAGGTCATGGTCTCAGCTCAGCTTAGGTTCATGAGTTTGAGCCCTGCGTCGGACTCTGTGCAGATAGCTCAGAGCCTGGAGCCTGCCTCAGATTCTGTGTGTGTCTCTCTCTTCCCTTCCCCTGCTCACACTCTGTTTCTCTCTCTCTTTCTCTCTCAAAAATAATAAAACCATTTTAAAAAAAGAGGATAGTGAAATCATCCACTAAAGTGTTGCATCCACACGACTCCTGAAACAGAATGCTACGGGCACCAGTGACAGTCACAACAAAGTTTATTACAACAAGAGGCAAGGCCGACTGATCGGGACCAACACTCTTGATAAGAGTGTGGCTCCGAACAGCCGGGGTACAGAGTTTTTAAAGCCGATCACATCGTTTTATCATTATCTGGGAACAGAACAGAGAAACAGTTCCCAGATGAGTTAGAAACAGTTGCCAGATGAGTCAGAAACAGTTATTGAATGAGGTGATTATTTTAGACTTTCTGCCGCTAAGTTGTAACCAGTGGATCTCCTTGACCTTGTCTCTGATGCTCTTTTTTTGAGCTTTGTTTCCTTCATTGGTAAAGCCTGATTCACAAGAGTATGAAGTATGATTTACAAGAGTAAAAGCAAGGCTGTTATCTTTTGGCCTTCAGTGTCAGAACAAAGTTGTTATTTTTCAAGCTAAGCGTTAGCCTTACAATTTAACCCTTACAAAAGCATATGCGATATGTGATGAAGCTGGTATTCACATCTTAGACTGCTTTTCCCAAGGCTGTGCTTTTATTTCTTCAGCACAGACCCAGGATGGGATTTGTGGACAATATCCATAAGAGTTAGTTATTCCTAGTAACTGTTACTTATACATTCAACAACTATTTACAACAATGTTTTATCTGGCAGTTTCTTGTGGAGGCACTGGGGAGATTGGATGAACAAGGCAGACAGAGTGCCTGCTCTCAGGAAGATGGTTTCCTGGCACAGGAGCCCAGTATTTTATAGATAATCACATCAATACATTTTAATTATGACTGTGATAAGTTTTACTTAATACTTGTGTTCCTTCATCCCATTGTGTCAGCCACAACTGAAAATTGACTGAGTATAAATAATAGGACTATAGAAGTGTGATTTTAAAAATGCCCCCAGGAGGGGCCCCTGGGTGGCTCAGTTGGTTAAGTGTCCAACTTTGGCTCAGGTCGTGATCTTGCGGTGTGTGAGTTCGAGCCCTGTGTCAGGCTCTGTGCTGACAGCTCAGAGCCTGGAGCCTGCTCTGGATTCTGTCTCCCTTTCTCTCCGCCCCTTCCCCATTCACACTGTGTCTCTGTCTCTCTCAAAAATAAACATTTTAAAATATGTCCCAGGAAAGGCTCTTTAACAGTGGAAATACCTATGTTTGTTCCAAGGTCCCCTGAAATTTAGATGTGGGTTCCTGGGGGGTGTGTTATATCGTTTGGACAGAGAAGCTTGAGGCCAAGGTTTGTGTGGTGATTCTGATGCCATTTAGTGGTGGGGGAGTTTGGGAAGATCTCTTAGTCTCTGGGCCTGTTTCCTCGTCAGTAAAACAAGGTTATTGTTCTAGCTCTTTGAGGTCTTCTCCCGCTCAGTTTTCTCTGAGTCCGTGGGGAACTGTAATGTGTATTAAACATGCCCTGGGAACTGCTGCTGGGACCTGACCTGGGCCCTACGGTGTGTGTTTCCTCTAATAGCCTGAGCTGAACCAGTGCCCTGAGAGTCCAGAGCTGAGAGAGAAAATGGAAGAAAGTCAGCAAATTTGGAGGATGAAAAGTATCTGAAGAAAGCCAAGATAATGGCAGAGCATGTGGTAGCCAACATGACAAGAATAAAGATGGTCTTCAGGCTGGGTTCAAAAAAATCAGGGAACCCTAAGGAATGCCTGTAGCATCATCGGACTCCTCAAAGAACATCCTAAGTGAAGCAGTGAGAACTAGGAGAGTAACTTACCCAAAGTGAACTTGTTGTAAAGGAAAAACATCCCTGGTGTGTCTCCTCTAGCCTCAGTATTACAACACTAATTTATTTCTGACACCAGATATGTGAGTTTTCCACACGTCAGTAATTCTGCAACACCAGTTGGGTGTCTTACAATTTAACTCAATTCGGACACTGACTAATGGAGTTAGTGCCCGATCCCACAAGAGTTCAGTCCCTTCAGATTGTCTCTTTCCCATTTCAGATACCAATCACCAGTCCAGGTTATTAACCACGCCTCTGACCCACCAGCTACAACCCAGAGGTTCCCAGAATCCCTTCCTTGGGTTAAGTTAGTTTGCTAGAGTGTCTAACAGAACTTAGGAAAACAGTTTACTTACTAGGTTACTTGTTTATTATTTCAAAATATAACTCAGGAACAACCAGATGGAAGAGATGCATGGAGCAAGGTGTATGAAAAGGGGCGCAGAGCTTCCACACACTCTCTGGGGTTGCCACTCTCCTAACACCTCCCTGTGTTCGCCAGCCTGGAAGCTCTTAGAGCCCTATGGTTCTGGGATTCTTGATGGAGGCTTCATTACGTAGGCATGATTGAGTAAATTATGGGTTATTGGTGATTGAGGCAATTTCCAGGCCCTCTCCCCTCCCTAAGGGTAGGAGGGTAGGACTGAAAGTTCCAACCTTCTAATCACAGTTAGTTCCACTGGCAACCAGTCCTCATCCTTAGGGGCTTTCCAAAAGTCCCTCCATTAACATAAATTCAGGTGTGGTTGAAGAGGCTTGTTGTGAATAACAAAAAAACACCTTGGAAAACTTAGAAGTATTGAGCTAATTCTTCAAAAAACACAAGCTAGCAAAACTGAACCAAGATGAAATAGACAATCTGAAAATCCTATAAAGATTGAAGAATTGAATTTGTTTGTTTGTTTTCTTTTTTTAAGTAGGCTCCACACCCAGCACAGAGCCCAACATGAGGCTTGAACTCATGACGTGATGCTGAGATCAAGGCCAGAGCCAAAATCAAGAACTGGATGCTTAACCAAATGAGCCACCCAGGCATCCCTGAAGAATTGAATTTGTAATTAAATAACTCCCCATAAGCAAGTCTCCCAGCCCAGATGGTTTCACCAGAAAAGTCTATGAAACATTTAAAGAAGAAGTAACATGAATTTTGATGAGGGGGCGTGAAGCAAACCGAGGACAAAACAGAAGCTAACACCCCCCACGCACACTCCCCGTCCCCCGCCACACACTAGGTGGGACAGGTATGATATTCCTTGGACTCTCCTGGCTATCCAAAAACAGGAAATGACAAAAAAACTGGTAAGAGTCTCCACCAGTTTACCAGAAAAAGGCAATCCCATCAATAGCCTAAAGTCCAGGAACTCCCTACAGTCTTAATGTTAATGCTTTGCTAGAGGGAAAAACAACCTTAGCTTGACAACAGCAAGGCCTCCAATAAGTCTTTAGCATGTGAAAGTATCTCTTGAAACCCCCTCTTGACTTCATCTCCCCACACTCCATAAAAGGGTCGCCCCCATACTTATAGCGCAGCTCTGCCTGCCCAAGGGTGATGTCCCCATGCTTTAATAAATCATCTTTTTGCACCAAAGGTGTCTTCAAGAATTATTTCTTGGGGGGCGCCTGGGTGGCGCAGTCGGTTAAGCGTCCGACTTCAGCCAGGTCACGATCTCGCGGTCCGTGAGTTCGAGCCCCGCGTCGGGCTCTGGGCTGATGGCTCAGAGCCTGGAGCCTGTTTCCGATTCTGTGTCTCCCTCTCTCTCTGCCCCTCGCCCGTTCATGCTCTGTCTCTCTCTGTCCCAAAAATAAATAAACGTTGAAAAAAAAATTAAAAAAAAAAAGAATTATTTCTTGGCCGTCAGCTCTGAATCCCACGAACCCCCCATCACCCCAAAACTTCATCAATTTTACACCATCTAATCTGAAATATACAAGAGGAAGGAACACTTTCCAACTCATTTTATGAGTCTACCATTACCCTGATACCTAAACCAGGCAAAGATAGTACAAAAGAATACTATAAACCAATAGCCCTCATGAACTTAAATGCAAAAATTATCAGCAAAATATTAGCAGATTGAATCCGGCAATGTATAAAAAAAAGTATACACCATGACAAAGTGGGATTTATTCCAAGTGTGCAAGGTTGGCTTAACACTAAAAAATTAATTGATATAGTTTATGGTGTCTGTCTTTCAATCGGATGGGGGCCCCCAAGTGTGGGGTGACCATCAGGTGGTGTGGTAGAGCCCCTCCCTAAGGAATGTGGTGGAGGCCTTCTCAAAACAAAGGAAGGCAACATGCAACTTGGCCCAGTGAACTCCTATACACATATGCATAACTCTAACAGACTCTGCAACTTGGACTGTGTCCAATCAGACTCTATGTGTCACCATATACAGGAGACAAAGAAGTCGAAATTGCATAAAAGCCCCACTGCACTTGAGGCTCTGCTTTTTTGGGGTCTTAGCCCACTGAGCCTGTGGTGGCATGAATAAAACTGCTTCCTGAAAAGAAGAGCCTCCATGTCCCATCTCTGTGTGAAAATCCTGCTACAGTGGAAGCTGGTGGCTTGAGCGGTGAAAAGATTCACCCAAGGCAGAGCGAAGGAGAGAAGTTTATTGAATACACCATAAGGGGGCTACAGACAGGTCAGCAGAGCAGAGTGTCTGCAATGAGGCAGTGGGTGGGGGCTGTGTTTAAATGTGGAAGGTGAGGAGTATGAGTAAGTAAGGCATTTCCTCTTTTTTTTTTTTTGAACTGTGCCTGGTTGTAAGTAGCCCATTGGTTAGTCAGGGCCTATGGATATGTTGAGATGAGTTGCCCCATGGTGGGCCTGTCTGTATTCAGCCAGAGAGTCACTGAGGGCTCTTTCTACATTCCATTGCTCACGCACACCTGTTGTCTAAAAGCGGCCTCTACATATTTCACTATATCAACGGGCTAAAGAAGACACAACATACTATTACACCAACTGATGCAGAAAGAGTATGCAACAGAATCCAATACCCATTCATGAATAAAACTCTCAGATAAATAGGACAAGAGAGGCAGTTCCTCAATTTAATAAAAACTATTTACAAAAAACCTACAGCTAACATTATACTTGGTGGTGAAAGACTGAATGCTTTTCCCCAAAGATTAGGAACAAGAAAATGATGTCTATTCTCATGACTTTAATCAATATCATACTGCAAGTTCTGGCCACTGCAGTAAGGCAAGAATAAAGAAATAAAAGGCATACAGATTAGTAAGGAAGAAATAAAACTAACCCTATTTGCAGATGACATTACTGTCTATGTAGACTATTCCAAGGAAAAAAAAGAAACCCAGAACTAATAAATGAGTTCAGCAAGATTGCAGGATACAAGATCAACATACAAAAATCAACTGAATTTCTATACACTAACAATGAGTACTTGGGAATTATTTGATTGAATTTAATTGAAGTTTAAAAACAATATAATTTACAATTGCTCCAAAGAAAATGAATTACTAAGGTATAAATCTAACAAAGCAAATAAAGGATTTGTGTGCTTAAAATGACAAGATACTGATGAAAGAAATAAAAAAGACCTAAATAAATGGAGAGATATACTCTGTCCATGTTTGGACATCTCAAGATATTAAAGATGTCAACTCTCCCCAAACTAACCTATAGGTTTAGTGCAATTCCTATTAAAATCCCAGCAAAAATTTTTGGAGACATAGATAAGCTTGTTATAAAACTTATAAGGAAGTAACAGACTCTCAAACAGCTAATATAATCTTGAAAAAGAAGAATAAAGTGAGAGGAATCACTCTACCTGAAATTAAGGGTTATTATATATAGTAAGCAATACAGTGTGGTGTTGGTGAAAGCATAGATATATCAATGGAACAGAATAGAGAACCCACAAAATAGACCCACACGCATATCGTCAACAGATTTTTTTTATAAAGGTGCAAAAGCAATCCCATGGAGGAAGGATAGCCTTTTTCAGCAAGTGATACTGGAGCAACTGGACATTGATAGGCAAAAAAAAAAAAAATGAGCTTCAACTTAAAACTGTTCGGGATTTAGGACTAGGCAAAGAGTTACGGCACCAAATATTGGCACCAAAAGCATGATCCATTAAAGGAAAGATTGATAGATTGGACCACATCAAAATTAAAAACCGTTGCTCTACAAGACTTTGTTAAGAGAATGAAAAGACAAGGAGAAAATATTTGCATACCATATATCCACGAAAGACTAGTATCTAGAATATAAAAAGAATTTTGGGGCGCCTGGATGGCTCAGTCGGTTAAGCATCCAACTCCAGCTCAGGTGGTCATGATCTCACAGATCATGAGTTTGAGCCCCACATCAGGCTCTGTGCTGACAGCTCAGAGCCTGGAGCCTGCTTCTGATTGTGTCTCTCTCTCTGCCCCTCCCCCACTCATGCTCTGTCTCTTTGGTCTCAGAAATAAATAAACATTAAAAAAAAAAAACTCAACAGTAAAGTAACAACCCAATTAGAAAATTAACAAAGATATAAACTGATATTTACCCTGAAAGGATACAAAGACTGCAAATAAGCACGTGACAAGCCATTACATCACTAGCCATTAGGCAAATGCAAATTAAAACTGCAATGAGATATCATTCCACGTATCTGAAATGGCTAAAGTTAAAAATACCAAATACTGCTATAAAGAATTTCATTATATGCTCCTATAAAATTGTTAAATGCTGCTTAAATATGTAGTTAGCTACTCTGTGCTTCCTAGTAAAGGTAAATCTCATGACAGTCAGATGTTCAAACTCTAAACTTGCTTCATTCTGATTTTCACTGATCAACCATAATGATAATGATAATGATAATCCTTAATGATAATGATAATCAACCATAATGATAATCCTTATATAATTTTTTTGGCAATTAAACATAACCAATAATAGCTACTGTAAAGTAATATTTATTATGGCACAATTTTCAAATATTCTCTTATAAACTCATCTTTTACTATTAGAGCATTCTACTCAGATGACTCTGGCATGATCATGGTATATGGCTAAAGGTCTGAGAGTGTTAATTTTTGGCTGTATAAATAGCATCTTTCCTTGAGGGAACCTATCTTTCCTTCATTCAAAGGGCTCTATGATTGTGAATTTGTTAAGGATTTGTGGTTATTGTGACTCAAGTCAGACCTATGTTCACTAGACCTAAAATATTTCTGTTTATACAGATCAAGTAAAATTCTAATAGGTTACCCATCTATTTCAGATCTGGGGACACTGATGAGTTCATGATAAAGAGTGGTAAGCCATTCTGATTAGTGCTTCAGGTCTGCTACCCGTTGTATTAGCTGTGACCACTTTTTCTTTAGAGATTTATCATTGTCATGTGACCCTCTCAACGCCATCTTTCCATTATCCCCACTAATTTCAGGAATCACAGTTCAATGGCAGCAGGTCCCACTGTCCTTCAAGAAATAGCCACTACAGAGTCCTTGGAAGATGCAGAGACAGCCCTCTTGAATATATTTCTCACAACCTTGTTGAAAGTAGTGTGTTCTTCTCGACCTTTCCAGAGAATATAGATAGGGGTGAGTGAGCTTGTCTTACATGATAAATCCTCTCTAGTATCCTGATCTCCCTAAGCTTTTGGATACTTTCCTCTGTAATATACCAAAGAAGTTCTGGCGTTTAAACTTCATTTACAATAGGCCACTTTTGGTGCAAGTTTTCGGTCAACCAAGCAAGTGAACAGTGAAAGCCTCTTGTGTAAATGCTTTGCTACTGCATGCCATGAACTGACAGTATTCCCTGACATCAGGGTCCTTAATACCTTCAAATCTAAACAGGTCTAAGACCCCATAGCAGATAATCCAGAACACATTCTCAGAACCCATACCTAAGCTCATATTCTTCCAGGATCACTTCACTTATTGTAACTCAGTTCTAACCGAGGATGTCACTACAACAATGTTCAACACAATAGAACAATGGCACCTCACAAAGAAATAAGACTGGGAACTTCAGCAAACTGCATCTCTGCTACCATGTGACTTTCTCACGCCTACACACATACACACACGCACATACACACACACAACTTACTCCCTCCTGACCATTTGTTGGATCAGGCATTTACACTGATAAGTTACTCAACAAAATAAGACAAGATTTGAACCACCTGGTAGGCCTCAGTGTCCTGTCTTACTTGCTTCACCATCCTTCTACTTTCCTCTCATCAGATTCTCGGTTATTCCTGCCCCTGGAGTAGGTCCTTCAAGCTTGTGGCCCTTAAGCTTGTGGGATATTGTTTACATTTATTCCCTGGCTAGAAATCAACTCAAAGGATAGCATTCATTGTCAATCCCAGGGCTTTTTTGTAGAAAAAAAAAATGCTTAGAAAAGTAATGCTTGAATATTTGCTTTTCCTCCAAAGAAAAAACTTGAAGTGACACTGCTGATGTCTGTGAAGTTAGCTGTGGGAAGTATGCTAAAAACTGAAGCTCTTGCATTCACCATGGGGCTAAGGAGAAACAGCAGTAAAAATTGGTTGGAAGGAAGCTTCTGCGTCCACAAGACACCTCACTTCAAGCAAGGGGAAGTAAAATTTAACTGGGTTCTGGTGTCTTCTCAGTTTGCAGATGGGATTTGCAGAATCTTTCATTCTGAGGGAGGTAAGGAACAAGTTAGGGGAGGACAGTTGGCCTGCCAGGCTAGCCCTGAAATCACTTAACTAACAGGGATTCTCACAGGCCCCCAAATGTGTTCCATGATATGACTTCCCTAGTCACGTCTCCAAGGTCCAAAGCCTCCCCAGACTTACAGAGTTAGAGGACCCTGGACGGGCATAGGATGAAACACCAACAGCTAGTTGTAGCAAGAAACACCAACCATAGCTAGTTCTATGCTCCAGAGTATGGCACAAAGACTTCAGGGTCACCTGTCCCTTGGACTATAAACTCAGTGCTTGGTGGCATAAACCCACTTAGAATCAAAGGCTTCCTTTTGAGTTTTTCAGGTAGATTCCTTACACTGTTGGGTTTTGCTATCATTTGATCAGTGATCTCATTCTCGTTGCTTTTATCATTTAAATCAGATAACAAAAAGCTCTAATGAGTGGAGTATTGGTGGACTTAACTGAAATATTTTCATGTGGAGCTCTAGAAATAAAGATAGAATTTGTCTGCAAAGTTGTTTTCTTGGATTGCCAGAATTTGGCTCTTTGTAACTGTGTATGCTTTCTTAGAAGGCAGGCTTGGTATGCTCAAACCCGGTTTTCAATTCTTCTTGCCCCCTTCAGCCAGCTTGAATCTATTTCCAGGGTTCTTTGGAGTCCAAGGATGCAAATGAGGTCTCTTATATTTCTTGCATTTTCAAGCAAGGTCCTTCAGAAAAGAATAAAGTTTTTCAAAGAAAATAGTTTTTACTCAGTTTCTGAAAGGATATTTTTTTTTCCATTCAAATATAACTAACAGTGTTATTATTAGTTTCATTTTTCACATGTAAGGCAACTTCTCCACTGTAGTGGCTCCTCACCCCTTCCTGAATACAGAGCTTTCTGCTGTGTCAAATTTAGGGCATGTGATACGCAAAATTCATATGCATAATATACCAGGAGCAAAGTCTTCAGAAAGAACTGAGACAGCTTCAGACAAATGAGAGCTCAGCTCTCCAGAGGCCCCTGCTTTGGGGCTTTATTGCCTCTCCCCTGGAAGTAAGGGCCTGGATTCAGAATCCCACATCTCAGGCGGGACTCCTGATTTTGACCAAAGCACAAATTGAAAGTTTTTATCCCTTGGACCTTGGAGCTTCTGGAAGCTGCAGAAACTGGGGGACTTGCACAGCTGTGAGGCATGAGAGAGCTCCTTGCAAGCCAAGAGCAGTGGGACTCCCCACCTCCCCCTTGTCTTTCCCTTTCATTCCTCTCAAGCTGCAAGGCTCCTCTCTTGCCTTTCTTTCAGAAATAGAGGGCCCTTTGCTTTCTGTCATTTTTTAAAATTCTATTTGACCAAATCTTTCAATGTTTATTTTTGAGAGAGATAGAGCGAGGCAGCGTGCAAGCGGGGGAGGAACAGAGAGAGGGAAACACAGAGTCCGAAGCAGGCTCCAGGCTCTGAACTGCCAGCAGAGCCTGGAGACAGCCTGGACCCGGAGGCCTGCCCCTGCCCGCCCCCCACGTGGGGATGAAGATCCAGATTCGTGCATGTAGAACCATTAAAAAAAGGCCTTCCCTGACCGGGAATCGAACCCGGGCCGCGGCGGTGAAAGCGCCGAATCCTAGCCACTAGACCACCAGGGAGCTGCCAGTCGCTCCTTTTTAAGAAGCATGAGTACTCTCCGCGTTAAGCGGTGGCTATTTCCCGTCTGTTTGCTCTGGGTGACGCGCACCCCTCTCAGTAATTGTCCCCTAAAGCCGTTCCCTCTATAAAAAATGCCCCACAACAAAGACCTTACACTGTGCGGGACAGCGGTTGCACCCCGGGGCCCCGCCAGGTCCACAAGTCGCCCCGTCCAGGCCGCACCCATGGCTGCGAGTGGACACAAGGTCGCCGCGAAGAGGCGGGGAGGGGAGGCGCCCGGAGTGAGACCCCGCAGTCCCCAACATCCCCCCAAAGTTTGGGACGCAGCGACAGAGGCGGCGCGGACCGAGACGGCTTTCGAGGCAGGCTCTGCAGCCCTGGACTGGACTCGGGTCCCGCCCCCCCCCCCCCCGCCCCCGGCCCCCCAGCCACACGCCGCACGCCTGCTTTGTCCGAAAATCCTGCTGCTGCTTTTGTTAATTGCCGTCTCGGAGCCACACAACCGGCTTGCTGATTCGGGCAAACGACTCTCCCGACACAGGCGGGAGATCAGTTTAACGCTGGCACCTTGGCTCCCTCATCCCTAAGTCTAGGGATCGTGGGTTTGAGCCGCCATTGTTCTTTTTCGGGGGGAGTGGTGTTGCGGGGGGGGGGGAGTGAGGGGGCGGCTCTGTCCCTCTTCAGGCCTGTCCTCGAGGGCAAGGGGTTAGGGCCGGGGCCCCTCAGCGAAGCTCCTCTTGCGGGGTGTGGAATCCCACGTGCCTTCCGTTTCAGCCAACAGAGAGGCTCCAAGGACCGCTCGACTGGGTTTGCGGGAACCCAGCTGATCCAAGTGTATTAGTTTGTGGTTCTCCAGCCCTGACTGCACGTCTTGCTCCTGGAGGGGAAGGTTCAAATACTCCTTCCTCCTGTCCACGTACAACCACAGAGGGTCCGGACACGACAGAAAGACAGTGAATCCTCTCCCCGGGCTGGGGGTGGTAGGAGAAAAATAGAATTTGGAGGGAAGGAAAGGGGGGAGGGTGACCTAAAGAAATTCAATGATGGAAAGCTACTTTGAAGGCCACATCTTTTGGAAGCAGGTCCTCCGGTTTCTGGTGACGATGGTGCATCCCTAACTGCATTTTGAGCCAAAGCAGAACAAAGCAGAGCACTGTGGGCTGGTGTCCAGTGAGTATGCTGCCCGCACTTCCTTCGGGTTGGAGCACTTGAACTTTGAGCGAGAAGGCCACGCAGTAACCATTGCACTAACATCAACCGCTGGAGAAAATGGCATATTCTTCGCCAAACTTCTTAAGCTGTACTTCTAAAGGAAAAAGAGAAAAGGGGAGAGGGACAAGAAAGAAAAGCAAAGAAAGAAAGAACATTAGTCTTTGCCAGCATTGGTCGGCTAGCATTTTGCTGTGAGGTGAGCTTGAAAACCCCTCCAGGCACATGCTTTCTGTGAAAACCGCCTTTACCTCTTGACCTGTCCTAGGTTAAAAATCGCATTCCTTGACCTGTTGAACGGGAAAATTATAAAAGGCAAATAAAAGAAGTGTCAGGTATTGTGAAAGGTAAAACAAAACTGTTCTTCAAAACGAATCTCAAGAGGGATGAGGAGGAAATCGAATAATCATGAAATCTGCGTGCACTGTCCCTGGCTCCTGAATAGATTTATACTTACTCTATGTGGTCTTGGAACGAATTCATTCCAGGCCGGGAATCGTGGATTGGCCTGTATTCGTGTTCGATATTTTAAAACAGCCAAATGTCCTAAGATGTGGCCTTTGCTACGGTACTGACTAAAACACACAGGCGTGATTAAAATATTGGACTAAAGGAGCCGAGTAGAAGAAGCGATGGCGGCAGGAATCGGAAGGACCCCTCTGCCAGGAGGGCCGCGGAGCGGCGCAGAGCCAAAGGGCTGGCAGAGGAAGAGCGTGCACCCGACGTCTGCCCTGGGGCCCCTCGTCCTGGAGGCGGACACCCTGCGTTCGGTGCGGTTCCCGAGGCCAGGCTGCTGAGGGCGCCAGGGTCCCGTCCTCAGGGGAGGCGCGGGGTCCTTTGCCGGGACCGCTCCGGGGGCGCGGGCTCCTCGCCCGCAGGGGCGTGGCTGCTTTCAGGGCCTTGGGCAGTTCAAGCGAAGTCGGCGGGCCCAACGGGTGTGGCCGAAACGCCGCTTTTGGGGGTTAGAGCCGGAGACCCAGCCGCCTGCCTCGTTTCCGTAGTGTAGTGGTTATCACGTTCGCCTCACACGCGAAAGGTCCCCGGTTCGAAACCGGGCGGAAACAACTTCCTTTTACGACCCCCCTCCTCCACACTCCCCCCCGCCCCGCCCCCCACACATACATCTATTGTCCTTTAAAACGCAGAAAGAACGATGGCTTGAGCCAAGGCGGGCGCTGTTGCGTTTCCATTTAGAAAACTAACACACAAAAAAACAACACAAGCAAGGCCGGAGTCCCACCGCCACCTGAAAGCCTTCTCAGCACTCGACTACCAGGCCTGGTCGCTGTGTGTCTGCTCCCAGTCACCTTGGAGAGCAGGCCACACCCTTGACTGTGCCCCAGGACAAAACTCAAAAAAATTTATAGGAATACCAAAGTAGCCAGTATCCAAGAAGGTACACTGTGACAATGTCTGCCAGGCATGCAAGAGGCAGAAAAACAAAACCCAAAGGAGGAGAATAAGCAATTGAAACTGAACGAGAGCTGACAAGATGTTAAAACTAGCAGAGAAGACTTTAAAATAGATACTATGTGTTACATATGCCCAAAGAGTTAAGTTGGAAATGTGGAACATACACAAATGACCAGGATCAAAGTTAAAGGAGGAAACTATAACATCTGAGTTAATAAATTCACCAGATGGAATTAAGAGCAGATTAGACATTGTGTAAAAAAATATTAGGGAACATAAAGCCATGAACAATGGAAATATCCAAAGTGAAACGCAAAGAAAAAAAAAACTTTTTTTTTTTTCCTTAACGTTTGTTTATTATTGAGAGACAGAGACAGAGCATGAGCATGGGAGGGGCAGAGAGAGGAGGAGACACAGGATCCGAAGCAGGCTCCAGGCTCAGCTGTCAGCACAGAGCCAGACGCGGGGCTGGACCTCACAAACCGCGAGATCATGACTTAGAGCCCAAGTCGGACGTTCAACCGACTGAGCCACCCAGGCGCTCCCAGAAAGCTTTTAACTTAACATAGCATCAGTGAATAGTAGGGCAACTTTAAAAGGCCTAATATAGGCCTAATAAAAGGCCTAATATATGAGTGATTGGAATCCCTAATATATGAGTGATTGGAAAAGACTGCAGGAGAAAATTTTTTGAAGTAAAAATGTTTGAAGAAGCAATGAGAAAAATTTCCAATCATAATGAAAATTATTTTTTTAATTTAATATTCTTTATGCTTTATTTCTTTTTGAGAGAGAGAGAGAGAAAGAGTGTGAGTGGGGGAGCGGCAGAGACAGAGGGAGACACAGAATCCGAAGCAGGCTCCAGGCTCTGAGCTGTCAGCACAGAGCCTGATGCGGGGCTGGAACCCACGGAGGGCGAGATTATGACCCGAGCCCAAGTCAGAGGCTTAACTGAGCCATGTAGGCGCCCCTCAGTCATAATGAAAATTATAAGCTCACCCACCCAAAGAGCCAAATGGATACAATGAAAGAACACAAGGACTATTTAAAAACTCACACCAAGTTACATCATAACTAAATTGCTCAAATCCATGGGGGGGTGGGGGTGGGGGTACCTTTAAAGCAGCCAGAGGAAAAAAGACATGGTACTATGAAAATTCGTTAAGGGAAACCTCACTGAAATGTAGTGGGGAGGTTCAACGGGGGGGGGGGGGGGGGGGGCTCTCATGCCTTACCATTTGCTCTCAGTTCCAAATCCAACTGTAAAAGGTGGACCTTGCAGGAGGACACTACTTTTGCTACCCTGCAGAAATGATGAGAGGCTTTTCTCATCTTTTCTCATTTTCTCATTCATTGGCAACAGCCCAGCCAATGAAACAGCCACAACTCAGCCAATGGGAAGCCCCTATACTTAAAACTCCTAGTTTGAGCCAAAGTAGTTATTTATAATAGTCTTCCCAACTTCCCGCTTTCCTGTATAAAAGAGCATACCTCTCTTTTGTTCTGTGCACTTGTCTATGGGTTTGCTTTATCTTGCTTGTCTGGGATTGTAATTCTCTGCTATTCTTGAACAAACTGATCTTTTGCTGGTAAAACAACTGGCAATTTTGTTTTAAGGTTAAGGTACATACAGAAAAAAATAAAGATGATGTCAGACTTCTCATCAGAACCAGCACAAATGATAAGACAGTTGAGGGCATTCTGGCGCGGAGTTGGGCGGCGGCGGGCACAGCTAGCGGGTCTGGCGCGGAGAGGGGGTGCAGCTCGGTTCCCCTCCCCCTCAGGCGCGAGCCCCACCCCTCCGCCGGCCAGGCCGACCTGGCAGAACTATCTATCCCCTGCAGCGCGAGCCCGGGGCGGCTCCGGGAACCCCCCAGCAGACCTCCCCCCATCATGGACAGCCAGAGTTCCAAGGCTCCCCTGGGCGACGTGACCGCCTAGGAGGCAGCAGGCGCTTCCCCTGCTAAGGCCAACAGATGGAGAATGACCACGTGAAAAGCAATGGAGACTTCTCCCCAAGGGTGAAGGGGAATCGCCCCCCATGAACGGAACAGAGGAGGCAGCCGGGGCCACTGGCGATGCCATCGAGCCAGCATCCCCTAGCCAGGGCGGTGAGGTCAAGGCGGATGTCCCCGCCAAGGAGACCCCCGAGAAGAAGAAGAAATTTTCTTTCAAGAAGGCTTTCAAATTGAGTGGTCTGTCCTTCAAGAGAAATCGCAAGGAGGGTAGGGGTGATTCTTCTGCCTCCTCACCCACAGAGGAAGAGCAGGAGCAGGGGGAGATCGGTGCCTGCGGCGAGGAAGGTACAGCCCAGGAAGGGAAGGCTGTTGCCGCCCCGGAGGGCCAGGAGCCCCAGGCCAAGGGGGCAGAGGCTAGTGCTGCCTCCAAGGGAGGAGACACCAAAGAAGAGGCAGGGGCCCAGGCTGCAGGGCCATCCACTCCCTCTGGGCGGGAGAGTGGCCCTACACCCTCCAGCGAGCAGAATGAGTAGCTGGGTGGGGGCAGGTGGGTGATCTCTAAGCTGCAAAAACTGTGCTGTCCTTGTAAGGTCACTGCCTGGACCAGGTCCCCTGACTGCCTTCCTGTGCCCAGAAAGGAAGGGGCTGTTGCTCCCTCCCAGCCACATTCCCTCTCCTTTTCCCTCCTGTGGATTCTCCCATCATCCATTTGGCCTTCCTCTTAAGGCCAGTTGAAGGTTGCAGTTTCCCAAGTTAGCCTGGCCTTACCTGTCCTGTCCCCACCCCTGCAGAAGGCAATTACTGGTTTTCTTCCCCAATTCTTTTCCAAGTAGAAAAGACATTTTCCCTATTCCCCAAATCCCTGAGCCAGATGTGGGGTGCCTACACCCTCAAACCCTGAGTGTCCAGCCTCCCCCTCCCCCCCCCACCCCTGTTGAGTTTTTAGTCTCTTGTTCTGTGCCTAGTGGCACCTGGGCTGGGGAGGACACTGCCCCTGTCTAGGTTTTTATAAATGTCTTACTCAAATTCAAACCTCCAGCTTGTGAATCGACTGTGTCTCTTTTTTGACTTGGTAAGCAAGTATTAGGCTTTGGGGGGAGGGGGAGGTCTGTAATGTAAAACAACTTCTTGTTGTCTTTTTTCCCCCTCCCATTGTTGTAAATAACTTTTAATGGCCAAACCCTAGATTTGTACTTTTTTTTTTTCTGTTAAAAACATTCTCTTCCACCTGGTTTTACTGTAACATTTGGAAAAGGAATAAATGTCCCTTTAGGAGAAAAAAAAAAAAAGACAGTTGAGCAACATCTTTAAAGGATGGGGGAAGAATTCAACGGTGGAATTCTTTGCCTCCCCCCTCAAAGTCTTTCAAAAATGAAAGTGAATAATGACATTTACAGACATACAAATGCTGAAAGACTTCATCACCAACAGATTCACATTGCAAGAAATGTTTAAAAAGTCCTCTGGGAAGGACACTGATACTAGATGGGAATCTGTATGTACCCAAGGAGATAAAGAACAACAGAAAGGATATTTCCATGGGAAAATATAGGATTTTTTTCTTATTACTTAAATCCCTAATACCAAGAGACAGATTAAACAAAGGTAATGACAATGGATTGTGAGGTTTATAACATACACAAAGTAAAATGCATGACAAAACTAGCATAAAGGCTGGCAGAGGAGAAATGTGAAGAGATATGAGATCACTTAAAGGCAACTGTGGTAAGTTACAGATGTATATGCTATGAAGCCCAAAGCAGTAGCTAAAGTAACAAAAGAGAGAGTTATAGCTAATAAACCATCAAAGGAGAAAAAGTGGAATCCTATAGAAACCATGTAAAGACTAAAGACTATGATAGAACAATTGCATTCTACCATGTAGATGTGTATACAAGTATTGACTGGATATGACAGCAGTATTATTTATAATAGTAAAAGCATAAAACCAAATTAATTTTGGTAACTGTATGGAAATTAAAATTTGGTAACTATATGGAAAGGCTTAAATAAATATTAGTACAAGCAAAGAAGCCTCGTTGTTGAAACGAACTCAGGGTAACGATGTTTACTCTTGAGGATTCCTGGTGACCTCTTTTCCTCCCGACGTCTTTGAGGATCCGTGATGATCTTGGACTTAGGTCCTTCTGTTGTGCACAAGACGAGTAAGGACAGGAGGGTAATAGAGGAGTTTCTCTGCAGAGGAGTTTCTCTACCTTTAGGGGAGGGGATGGACAAGATAGAAAGAAACGACTTTCACGATCTAAAAAAAAAAAAAAAAAAAATGGGTGCGTCCCTGGGTGGGCTCGAACCACCAACCTTTCGGTTAACAGCCGAACGCGCTAACCGATTGCGCCACAGAGACCCGTGGAAGCACACGTTTTCATAGAACAGAGAGCAAGCACTCACGCAACGCTAGGGGGAGCCAACCGCCTTTTCCGGACAGCACTACAGGCTCCAAAGCCTCGGAAAATCAGAGAAGAGTTGCGATGCAGTGTTTGTCTCGTTTGAAACCCGTGCGTTGGTTGATTCCAAAGGCAGAAGGGCAGCCAGCTGAACAGCCTCCCCCACAACTTGTTCCACGCTCGCGTCAGATACCAGAGCCCCCCAGAGACGCCCAGGGCTGCGACTCCCCGAGCCTGATGCAAGAGGTGCCCAAGAGAAGCTGAACGCCTGGTGGGTTCTCGTGATGGCTCCTCGGGTTGTGCCGTCTTCACCGCCCATCTGTGCTGATGATGCTCAGCTCAGCCGTGGTCGGTGGGGTGGGAGCCGGAGTGAGAGGTGGGGGCATCAAAAGGAGAAACGTATGGAGGAGGGAAAGAAGCGGGGGAGGCATGGACACCGCAAAGATACCTCGCAGAGGCCTGTGCAGACGCACAGGCTGGGCTGGATGCAGGGGAGATGATAAATGAATTCAAATGGGGAGGGGGAAAACGAAGGCAAGACACGAGGGAACAGCACGAGTACCTGCAGTTATCCAACAACAAAGCAGCACAGTAACTGGAATGAATTCCATCCCATTTGTCAGAGCAAGAACTGAGTTCACCGCCGGCAGAGTGGCGCGCCGTGATCGTATAGTGGTTAGTACTCTGCGTTGTGGCCGCAGCAACCTCGGTTCGAATCCGAGTCACGGCAAGGCTTTCCATTTTACTTTGTGTTTGAAACCACACGGGCCGCTCTCCTTACCTGCACGCAAAGAGCCACACTTTTCGCAGGCCACCACCAAGTGCAATACGGTCAGGAGGAAGGAAAAAACAAACAATAGTGCACTAAGCTCTATGCAGCGCTGTCCCAGAGAAACCCTGGACGCGCTCCACATCTCCCAATTTAACAGAAAATATCTAAAGATGAAGTGGAAGCTCTCAATGATCCCTGTATGTAGCTTCCACTAAGGAAATGGTCTAGTCTTATGGAGAGTTGTTTTTTCTTTTCTTTTCTTTCTTCTTTTTTTTTTTTTTTTTTTTGGTTTGTTTTGTTTTTGGTGGAACTATTTCAAACATTAGTGAGACTGCTGTACACAAAAAGAACAGATTTTAAAGAGTTTGCAATACACTCCAAACTGGTCGTGGTCTACGTTGTAGTCTCTAACGTTGGATAGTCAATTTTATCCTAAAAAGGAAATTAGTAATGTGTATTCACGGAACAAAATGCCCAAATCATTAATGGACAGCTATTTAAATATTGAAATGTTTAATCACACCAGGATCGAGACAAATTTTCTCTTATCCAAGCATGGCCCTTTGATACACTTTCCAGGCAATGCCCATCCATCCTTGCTATTTTAGGGATGTCTACCCCCATAGATTAGGCTTGTCCTTTCTTCAAATTCACATGAATGAATATACACTTTTTCTAACTAACCATTATCAAGCCACATCATGTTTTTTGTATGTGTTATTGCATTTGTCACACTTTCATTCTGGTGTTAATGATAATGGTGTAATGATAAGTATACCAGCGTAAAACTAAAGACCAATGACAGATACTTAAGTAATTTCAATATACCGTACTTGGGGAAAGACTGGTAAAAATGTCATTCTACTAGTAATTTGTGGATATGTGAATACATGTCCGTTAAAAGAAAGGGAGTCATGGACAAAAACAAATCTGCAAGAAAAACAAGACCACCATTCTTCTTTCCTGGAGGTGTTAGAATGGAGGAGTGGGGAGGACGGTGAGGCAAGTTGGGGGAAAGTGGGATTTTTTATTGCCACTGGAGAGTGCGTCCTTCTCCATCATTCCTCCGCTCTCCAAGGCCCCGCGAGGGCTGCACGCGCCGACGGAAGCGACGCCGAGAAGTGGCCCGGGGCGCAGAGTCCGGGCTTCGGTTGGACCGCTTGCCAGGTGTCTCTTCTGGGTAAGAGCGACCCCCACAGGATATTCCAGCTCTTCCCTGGGGTGCGGTGGGAGAGACGCTGACTTGGCCAGCTTCCGGGCGCCGCAGGCTCTGGCAGCTCAAGCAGAAGCAAGGATTCCGGGCTCGAGCCGGGCCCCTCGACGGGCTGGGCCGTGAGAACCAGCGCGGGAACCGGTTGCCTCCGACCGCAGTTCCTCTCTCCTCCCGTTGTTACAAAAGGTTGCTCCGCAAGCATGGGAGAGGCGACGGGTCCTTTCCGCGGGGGATGCGGGTAGGGGTGGGGATGGGGGGGGCGGCGGGAGAGGACGGGGAGGACGGAGAGGGCGGCTTCCTGTCCCCAAGGACACAGCGGGAGTGGGAGAGAAGCAGCGGGAAGGAGAAGCCGGGTGAGAGACGAGGAACCATGGCCAGCCGGGGCAGGAAGACAAAGGGCGCGCTGGCCCCGGGAGCCTCCGTGCGAAGACAGGTTTCTGGCCTCCTTGCTCCTGGAAGGGGTGCCTCCTTCCGACTTGGTTCCAAAGGGAATGTGGCGCTGGAGCGGAGGCCCTCCGGTGACGCCCCGCGTGCTTTCCCACCAGCGGACGCCGTGTGGCCTTTGTCCTGCTGGCCTGCGAGGAGCTCCCAGCCTGGTGCTGAGCTCGCTGGGCCAGATCCTGGCGCCGGAGCTCCCGCAGACAGGGCGGGCTGCAGGGAAAGAGCAGGTGTAGCTCTGGCACCTTTTGGACAGACAGGGGGTGTGGTGCAAGAAGCAGTTACAAGCATGCACTTCCGTCGCGAAAGAGGAGATCCAGGAAGACGAAGGTGCAGACCCGATTTCCCAAGCAGGGCTGAAAGCGACGCCAGGAGGGAGAATCGCGCCTGACCCACCCAGCCTCGGTGTTCCCGCACAGACACCAGCATCAAAGAGGCCTTGGGCTCCTGGGGCTTAGAGCCGTGAACCTGGCGCGCAAAGGCACCTTATGACGTGGGCGTGCGGTAACTGCAAATGCTTGTCGTTAAGGTCTGGAGTAGGAGAGATACGGAATTGGTAGAGTTGTCAATCCCGGGGGATGTTGGATCCACCCCGGGACCTTCTGGAATTGGTGCTGGATAGATTGTGGGTCAGGTCCCTGCCCAGGAGGAGTGAGGAAGGGGAATGTGTGAAGGAGGTAAGTGTTCAAATATGACAAGTGTAAGTGTGTGTGTGTGTGTGTGTGTGTGTGCGTGCGCGCGCATGATAGGCTCTCAGGGCTTTTTTAAATGCCATCTAAAAAATATAAAATCAGGGTGCTTGGGTGGCTCAATCGGTTGGGCGTCTGACTTCTGCTCAGGTAATGATCTCACAGTTCCGGAGTTCAAACCCAGGGTAGGGCTCTGCGCTGACAGCTCAGAGCCTGGAACCTGCTTGGAATTCCCACTCTCTCTGCCTCTCCCCTGCTGGCACCCTGTCTCTCTCTCAAAAAAAAAAATTATTTAATAAAAAAATAGAATAGAATGCCATCTAAAGGAAGCCAAATATTATGGGAGAATCACTCACTGGAGATGTGAAGCCTTGGGAAGACTGTAATTCAGAAAATACCTGTGCAGGTTATCTATGCAGACTTTCACTAGATCCAGTAAACAGCCCTTGCAACCAGGGGCAAACTGCGTTGTAGAGATTTCCAAAAGAGTCATTTTCACTCAGCACTTGACAGGTTTGAAGGATAATTTCTGAATCTTCCTGTGAACATGGAATATTGCTAACACCATCATCCCAAGTCCCTAATAGATTCTCTTAAGAGCATTTTAGAAGTATTTTCTATTCCTTGTCATTGATAGCTCCTAAGACTATTTTGATTTTGAGAAGAACATATCACAGATTTTTAAATTGTGACTAAAATTCTAGAGCTCATAGAGAATTTGGGAGAATATATTCACAATATTTGGTACAAAGATTTCTTATAGAACATAAAAAGGCATAAATATAAACAAAAAAATAAAGCTAAAAAATTTTCACCCAAATTAAACACTTATACTCATGAGAAATCACCATATGAAAGTCAAATCACAAATTGAGAAAATATATTAGTCACATTATTACTTTAAAATGTCTCAGGGGTGCCTGGGTGGCTCAGTCTGTTAAGCCTTTCAAATTCTAGATTTCAGCTTGGGTGGCGATCTCATGCTTCATGAGATCAAATCCCACATAGGACTCTCAGCTCAGAGCCTGCTTGGGATTCTTTCCCTCTCTGCCCCTCCCCTTCTGTCCCTATAAATAAATAAATAAATAGATAGATAGATAGATAGATAAATAAATAAATAAATAAAGTGTCTCAATTATTTTTATAAATCAGTGGTAAAAAACTAAACCAAATAAAAATAGTAAAATATTTGAATAGTCTTTCCTCAGAAAGTAAGATATCTTAATGACCAAAAGTTATCAGAAATATTCCAGATATTTTTACTCCTTTGGGAAATACAATTAAAATATAAGGAGATATAACATTCTACACCCTCCAGCATGGCTGTATTTAAAATAATTAATACACCAAATGCTGATAAGAATGTAGAGCAATTGCAACTGTAGTTGCTGGTTCAAAATCATTCTAGAGGACTATTGGCAATCTCTTTTTTTTTTTTAATTTTTTTATTTTGGAGAGAGAGAGAGAGATACAGAGTATGAGTGGGGCAGGGGCAGAGAGAGACACAGAATCTGAGGCAGTCTGAGCTCTCTCAGCACAGAGCCTGACGTAAGGCTGGAACTTGCAAACCATGAGATCATGACCTGAGCCAAAATCAGAGGCTTAACTGACTGAGCCGCCCAGGAGCCCCAGTGATTTCTAATAAAGTTAAACTCCATGACCCAGCAACTGCAGTACTTCTATGAATGTATAAGTACACAGAAACTCCGGCACAGACTATGCATCAAAACACTAAGAATATTCATCAATAGCACTAATTAATACTAAATAACACCAAAGTTACTCCAATAATACCCAAATCAAGAAGTGATGTACATAACGGTATGGACATATTTAATGAACATAATGTTGCATGAAAAAAAGACAAATGCAAAAAAATACGCATTTATTTGTTTGGATTTCAAGAACAAGCAATTGTAACCTATAGGAAATAGACCTCCAAGTGATAATTAACTAAGTGAGATAGGGTCTGAATTGCCTGGAAAGGGGATCAGTGTACACTTTTGGGATCATGGCAATTTTTTGTAACTTGATTTGGGTGATGATTTCATTTGCCCACATTCAACAAAGTGTACACTAAAGATTTGTGATTTTTACTCTATGTGAACTATAGTTCAGTAATTTACTATTCCCATAAAAACTAGTAATGAATGGCAGATGAAGACAAGCTGAGGTAGACTAGGACCGCTTGTTGGCATTTTATTAAACTAGAAAACTCGTTCTCGTTTAGTGTAAGCCCCTCCCCACCCCCTCCGCCACACACACACAGATATTTTAAATATCTTTACCAGAAAAAAAGGCTATGACCGCACTATTTCGTTAGTGGAGGCTACAGGCAAGCCTCCCTGAAGGCGGTATTTCACCTTTGGGATGTTTTCTGCTGGGTAGTGAGACGAGGAAACGCCCAAAGTTTCGCTTTTGCTGGCGGCCTGCCAGTTCGTGCACCGTGGCATTTACTCCTCTTGTGGCCGCGTGGCTCTGTGGGGTCAGCCGTGTACTCTGCACCCAAGTATGCTGTGCTCCAACTGCTGCTAACTCTGGCGCTGGGATGACGAGCAACCCAAAAAGATGGGTCAGACGCTACTCTGCCGTTACCGGTTTTAACTTGCAGCCACAAACGCCCTAACCACTGCACAGTGACCATGCGCCACAGGCCTGCGGGCCGCCACTGCCAGATACCTACAGTTTGTTCTTACATAAGCATATTCACACTTCCTTTGCCCTTTTATTCTTGGACACCTACAGATGTTCGTGCTGTCCTCTTTCACGCTCTTCTCCGTTTCTCCCTCCCCATTCTGTTCCACAAAACAATTTTCCCATCTCCCGTACGGGCAGGTCTCTCCGTCTCGTCCATACTTCTCCTTTCCACGTTTCGTGTTTTCCCCTGATCTCCTTCCCACCTCCTCCTGGTCCCGCCCCCCATAACCTTCCCTTTAATTTTCTGGTTCCCGCCACAGCAACGAACAGTCCGGCTGGCTGCCCTTCGGCCTTCGGAATCGCCCAAGGCAAGGATTTCAAACGCGAGGAACTAGCCGCGTCGACTCGTCCTCCCGGGTTTTCGAGGCTTTGGAACCTGCACAATGGTCCTGCCGAGGTGGGTGGCTCTCCCCGCGTGGAGGGCATGCTCATTCTTTATTGGGATGAAAAGCCAGACTTGAGCGGGTCTCTGTGGCGCAATCGGTTAGCGCGTTCGGCTGTTAACCGAAAGGTTGGTGGTTCGAGCCCACCCAGGGACGTAATGTTTGGGCTTGAAAAGCCTTTGTCCTGTGATCTCCTTCCCTTTAAGAAGGAGAAGACCTCACTTATATTACCATTCTACGTCTGGAGCACTTCGGGGTCCTGTGCACCTCGGGATCCTTTATGCGAAGGTCATCCCAGATCCTGGGAAGAGCTATTTAAAGCATATGTATGAAAAAGCAAGAACAAGCAGAGCTGTCCTTGGCCTCACTTTCCATGGAAGTTTCTTCTATCGTTTGTACTAGTGTTTAACACTCTGTGTGCTTTTGAAATTAATTTGGTTCTATATTTTTAACATTACAAATAATGCTGTAGTCTTCATTCCTGTCGACATATCTTTGACCGCTTGTACAGGTATTTCCATAGAGTCCTGGAAAAGCAATTACTCTACCACAGTTTTTACATGATTCCATTTTCTCTCCTTTGTGGTCTTGTTATAAATCTTTTTTTGTTATTTTGGCGACTGCTTTGGGCTTCATAGCATATACATGTGTAACTTACCAGTCTCCCTCCAGTTGATCCCACGCCTCTTCCCATTTCTCCCCTGCCCACCTTTATGCTATTGTTGCCATGCTTTTTACTTTACATATGTTATAAAATCCACAATCCATTGTTATACTTTTGCCGAAACTGTCATGTTTTTTTTTTAATTCTTTTAATGTTTATTTTTGAGAGAGAGAGAAAGAGAGTGTGAGCAGGGGAGGGGCAGAGAGAGAGGGAGACAAAGAATCTGAAGCAGGCACCAGGCTCTGAGCTGTCAGAGGCAGGTCTCAAATTCACAAGCAGTGAGATCATGTCCTGAGCTGAAGTCAAGCCCTTAACTGACTGAGCCACCCAGAGGTCCCTTAAACTGTCATGTTTTTAAATAGATTTAAATAATAACAAATCTTATAAAATTTCCCATACAGATGTAATTTCTGTTGTCCTTCATCCCTTCGGTACTCCGGATTTCCATGTGGTATCAATGTCCTTCTTCCTGGAGGAGTCCTCCTGGTGATGTAGTCTTTTAGCATTTTTATGTCTGTAAATGTCATTATTCACCTTCATTTTTGAAAGAACTTGATGGCGGGCAGGCATAGAATTCCACATTCCATTAGGGGGAAACCCTAGTCCTTTAAAGATGTTTTCTGGGGGCACCTGGGTGGCTTAGTCCATTAAGCATCTGACTTGGGCTCAGGTTATGATCTCACTGCTCTTGGATTTGAGCCCCAAGAGCTCTGTGCTGACAGCTCGGAGCCTGGAGCCTGCTTTGGATTCTGTGTCGCCCTTTCTCTGCCCCCTCTCCACTCGTTCTCTGACTCAAAAATATAAACCTTAAAGATGTTTTCTATATTCTCACTCACGCTGGTTCTGATAAGAGCTCTGACCTTTATTTTTGTTTCTGTATGGACCATGTCTTTTTCCTCTGGCTGCTTTGGAGATTTAATCTTTTTCAGTGGATTTGAGCAATTTAATTATGATATGGTTTTATGTGGTTTTCTTCATGTTTCTTGTGCTCAGGGTTCATTTGACTCCCTGGATCTTTTCAGGAACTCCCATTATTCATGTTTTAGGACTTTTAAAGTTGCCCTACTATTCACTGATGCTATGTTCATTTAAAAAAAAATTGTTTTTACTCTGAGTTTCATTTTGCATATCTTCAAATGTTCATATCTTTATGTTCCTAATCTTTTTTTCTGCAGTGTCTAGTCTGATAATTCCATTTGGTGAATTTATTGTTTCAGGTGTAGATTTATTTAGTTTCTATCTCTAAGGTTTCATTCTGGCCATTTGTATATGTTCCACATTTCTACTTAACTCTTTGGACATATACAAGTGATAATAACTGTCCTAAAGTCATCTCTGATCATTTTAACATCGTGTAAATTCTGGTTCAGTTTCAATTGACTGATTATTCTCTTTATGGGTCACGTTTTTACATGCCTGGCATTGTTTGATTGGATTGCAGACATTGTCAAAGTTTAGCTTCTTGGGTACTGGCTATTTTGGTATTTCTATACATATTCTTGATTGTTATTCTGGGGTATAGTTAAGTGACTTATAAACTGATCCTGTTGGATCTTGCTTTTAGGATTTTTTAGGTGGTTCAGGAACAGTGTTCATTCTAGGACTGATTATTTCTTACTACTGAAGCAGAACAAATTATGCATAGTTCCAGTCTACCTAGTGGGAACAGGCACTCTTTCCTGCCCTATGGGAATGCCAGGCCCTGTTCCATAATCTTTTCATATGTTTCTTCCCGTGACCTCAGATAGTTTCTTCACAAGCATGAGCTCACTGATCAGGGACTGAGCTCATGATCCACAGAGTCCTGGAGATGGAATTCCTGACTTCCCTCTCTGCCCAGCTGTCTCCTCACTGGTATTGTGTCCCATGAACTCTGGCTGTTTCTCCTCAGACCTCAGCTTCATCTCCTCAATACAGTCTTTTTGACTGCCTCCGATCCCTTCCTGTACCACATCTGGAACGATTTTGCACCTGACAGTGTAAGCTGGGACAACCATAGGTCTCACCTCTTTCTTTCCCATCTCTTGGGGGTTGCTATCCTTTGTTGCCTGATTTCCAGGATCTTGAAAACCATAATTTCATGTATATTATCTGTTCTTGTGTTTGTTTTATTTTCAAATGAGGCTAAATCTGGTTTCTGTTACTTCCCCTCTGCTAGAAGCCAAAGGCTTCTCTATATTTTCTTAGTTTGACTTTAGTAAGAGTTGCACCGATTTATGTTCCGATATATTTTTCAAACTCAGTGAGAGGGCCTTTTTCTTCATACTTTTGCCTGCACAACAAACTTTCTATACATCTGATTGTATAGTAGGGGAGTGGTGCCTTCCTGACTTAACTAAGAGAGGTACAACAGAAAGACATGTGGACATTATCCAGAGATACACTGTTGCATATGTTATGCAGCTAAACTTCCAAGATATTTAGAAAGTCTTTCAATAAACTGCATGCAGAGAAGAGTGACTAGAGTAATCTCTCTGATAATTTCCTGCCAAGCAGTTTATCCAGTAGGACAAAAAACTGACTGTTCCCAGACATATGATCCTCCTCCCCTTTCTTTATAAATTGTATTTTTGCCTTTATTTGGATGCAAACAACCTAATAACTGTTTCCCCTCCTGTAGAAGGGTGAATTAGCATGTGGGCGACTAACTTCACATTTTTCCTTGCCAGTGTTTGGTTGTTTCTGCAAAAATTATCCCATTTATACAACTCATCAGAGCCAATAGAATTTGGTACCTGACAATGCATCTGTGTAGACAAGGATCTTTCAGCCCATATTCCATTGGTCCTTCTGTTGAATCTCATCAGTAAAAATGAAAGCTTTGGCTTTTACACACTCAGTCAGGTCCTTGGATTTAATGTCTATTTATCTGTCTACCTAACTATCTTATTTGTACATTGTTGATGTTCCCTTCCATCAGTAACATCAGTGTGGATGGTTTGGGTTTTTTATTTTGTTTTTTTGTTTTTTTGTTTTTTGTTTTTTGTTTTAAGTAGGCTCCATGCCCAGTGTGGGGCTTGAACTCACAACCCTGAGATTAAGAGTCACTTGCTTTACAAACTGAGTCAGCCAGGTGCCCATGGTTTGGGTTTTCATATCGTGAAATGAACTTCTTATGATAAACGTGTTTGTTACTTGACAGAGATCCATCTCTGCTAGGTGACAGATGACAAATGTGGCCAATATGACTTCCCCCAAGGCAGTTACCTATCTATGTGCCATTGACATATCCACATTAGTCTTGGGTATTTTACTGATTTATAACACAACTATATTTTCTAGGATTTCATTCTTTCTGCAGCCAGACCTAAAATCAGCCATTTCTCAAAATCCCTGGGTCATTACTGGGGGTAATGATTTTTATTTTTATTTTTTATTTTATTTATTTATTTTTTAATTTTTTTAAATGTTTATTTATTTTTGGGAGACAGAGAGACAGAGGGCAAGCAGGGGAGGGACAGAGAGAGAGGGAGACACAGACTCCGAAGCAGGCTCCAGGCTCCCAGCTGTCAGCACAGAACCCGACGTGGGGCATGAACCCACAAAGCGCAGGATCATGACCTGGGCCGAAGTCAGACGTTCAACCGATTGAGGCACCCAGGCGCCCCAATGATTTTTAGAACCCAAGATCTGAATGGCAGCTGTTCTCACTGATACTGTGGTGTCAATGCCTCTCAGCAATAAAGACAAGAGACCCTACAGATATCTCTGATTCCAAACCATTACCACACAGTTCTTTCTTCCTTTCCCATGACATATTTTTGCTTCTCTCACAGTGAGAACACTGATTCCCACAGTATCAGCATATTTGCTCATTTGTTGTCTTATAGTAAATTCAAAAGAGTTTCAGAATTGGTCCACAATATAATTGCCAACAAAAAAATTCAGTTTAAGTATGAGATTTCTTTAAAATCTCTACAAAGCACTCCGTTAGCGGTGAATTGGTAAAACAGAGTTTTCCTGTGATGAAAATCACCCACTTGAATCTAGGGCACTTTAGATTGACAGACAAAATTACACCTATTATTCAGCTACTATTATCTCTAGTACTCTAACCTAAAGAGAAGGTTCTACAAAGATAGGAGGGGTTGGGAGAGAGAGTTGTTGATCTTTCCCCATAGGAATAAAATGAAAGGGGAGGAGGAAGCAGGGCCTCAAGGCTCTAGATACCATGAGCTAGGGGGTTGGACAACTGTAGACCAAACACCTAATTGTGTGAATTTGTCAGAGTTCTGAAACCTTTCAAACTTCTTGTTGTGTGTAATTTTTGGCCACCCTTCACACATTCACCGACATAAACATACATCAATTTCCATATCGTGGATACTAATAGCACTAAGTAATGTAGTAGAGGTCCAATTCCTTTATCAGCAAAGTAGGGGTCAGAAGTGTTCAGAATCAGAATTCTGTGGTTCTTTAAGGAGTAATACAGCACATAGTCCTTACATCATATACCCCTCCAGTGGGGTCTGGGGCAGTACCCATAATCAAACATATTTATATTCTTACTGTGAAATGAATGTATATTCTCACACAGTGGCCAACTGAAGTCTTCAAATAGCCTCGTCAGCTCAGGAGGTAAACATGGGGCTCCTCTCTCTCCTCCCCTCTATGCATCCTCATTCTCACCAATGTTTAAGTTTTTCTTCAAAATGTCTTTCATCCTGGGACTGCAAGCTGGTGCACCCACTCTGGAAAACAGTATGGAGGTTCCTCAAAAAACTAAAAATAGAACTACCCTACAACCCAGCAATTGCACTACTAGGCATTTATCCAAGGGATACAGGTGTGCTGTTTCAAAGGGACACACGCACCCCCATGTTTATAGCAGCCAAAGTACGGAAAGAGCCCAAATGTCCATCGATGGATGAATGGATAAAGAAGATGTGGTATATACATATACAGTGGAGTATTACTTGGCAATCAAAAAGAATGAAATCTTGCCATGTGCAACTACAAGGATGGAACTAGAGGGTATGATGTTAAATGAAATTAGTCAGAGAAAGGCAAAAATCATATGACTTCACTTATATGACGACTTTAAGAGACAAAACAGATGAACGTAAGGGAAGGGAAACAAAAATAATATAAAAACAGGGAGGGGAACATAAGAGATTCTTAAATATGGAAAACAAACAGGGTTGCTGGAGGGGTTGTGGGAGGGGGGATGGGCTAAATGGGTAAGAGGTACTAAGGAATCTACTCTTGAAATCATTGTTGAAGCGCCTTGGTGGCTCAGTCAGTTAAGCATCTGACTTCGGCTCAGGTCATGATCTCACAGCTTGTGGGTTCGAGCCCCACCTCAGGCTCTGTGCTGACAGCTCAGAGCCTGGAGCCTGCTTCAGATTCTGTGTCTCCCTCTCTCTCTCTCTCTGCCCCTCCCCCACTCACACTCTCTCTCTCTCTCAAAAAATAAATAAAACATTAAAAAAAATTAAGAAAAAAAGAAATCATTGTTGCTCTATATGCTAGCTAACTTGGATGTAAATTAAAAAAATAAAAAATAAAATAAAATGTCTTTCATGCATCTTTTACACTTAGTCATCCAGATAGTCCCTTATATCAGTCTCATCATTCATGTCTGCACTCTCCTAATTACTTTCTCTGATTCTAGCATCTCCACACTATCAAATGTCTTATCTTATTACCCAAAAGTTCTATTTTCATCATATCCCCACTCTGTTTATGAAAACTTACTCTCCACCATCTGCTATACAAACTCGAAACTCCTCGCCCTGCCTTTGTAGTTCTTCTAACTTGTGACTTCTCTTTCTTATCCAATATTAATTCCCAGAACTCTCTTATACAAATCCTTCCCTAGAGTCAGGCTGGCCCCTTCCTGACCCCAATCCTGGACCAGGTACCCTCTATACAAGCACATGTCTTGGCCTGGTGTGCCCTCCAGATTTCCTCAAGGCACAGTTAACTAATCATTTTTCCTCAGTAATTCAGGACACTTGATAAGATCTTATGATAATTCAGGTTAAGGTGAGTGTAAAATCCTCTTAAACTAACAAATCTATTTGGTGAAGAAATTGTCAAGCACAGGAAAAAAGGATCTTAGAGTTGAAACGATTGAAAGAGGCAACTGGTGCAAGAATCTTTATATATACATATATATATTTTTTAATGATTATTTATTTTGAGAGAGACAGAGACACAGTGTGAGTGTGGGAGGGGCAAATAGAGGGAGACACAGAATCCCAAGCAGGCTGTCAGCACAGAGCTAGACACGGGGCTTGAACTCATAAACCGCAAGATCATGACCTGAGCAGAAGTTAGACACTTAACCGACTGAGCCGCCCAGGGCCCCTGCAAGAGTCTTTTCGACTATTGACACATCATGTAGTTTCTGCTCAAATGTCTTGTGAGGAGAGCTCATTCGCTCATATCAGACATTCTATCTGGTGGTTAGGAAAGTACCTGTATGTTTGGCCAACACCTGGTATCCTGCACTTTAACCTCCCTTGATACAACCAGTATAAAGTTGGCCTACCTCCAGCCAGTCTAGTTGACTCCAATATTTTGCCACATTGCATTCTGAGTGACCCTTCTACACCCTAAATCTACATACCTGCAGCCCAACTCCATTTAGTGTCCCTGTATTCCTTCTCTAAAATGGCTGATACCTTATGATCTATATCCTGACATGCTCATCATCTTACTCTCTTGCCAGTTCTCATATCTCCACGTGTTGGTCACTCTCACACTTCTAGGCACGTGCTTCCCTCTATGGGGAACCGTCTCTCCCCGCCTCCTCTTCATTGTTCTGATTCATTCTCATTTTTGAAATCTCATTCCAGAAGTCATTTCCTTTGAAAGATTTTTCTGACCCTCTAAACTGACTTAGATGCTCTGATGTATTTATTTACATTTTGACATTAAGAATTCCCTAATGAAATAACTGTCTACTTGTCCTTATTTTCCAAAATATTGGAAGTTCCTAGAAAGCCAAGTGTGTGTGTAAGTACCTAATATATCCTCAAGACCTAGCTTTAAAGAATGGATAAATGAATAAGAGAATAATTCTCTGTCTCTTTCTCTGAGACACACAGGAAAAGGAATTTAGCAGGACAGACAGGAGAAGCAGTCTACAAAGTAGAGAGATCCTAGCAGAACAGTTAGGAAGGATAGAGAATAAAATCAGCATAAATAAAATTTTGCTTGGAAATAAGATAAAAACAGTCCTGAATGGCTCTTTAGGGCTAAGAATAAGAGATAATAGGTGGGAAATATACAGACAAGAGAGGGAAAGAGTAGAAATAAAATTTCATCTCTGCTCCCCTAAAGTATCATTCCATAGTTATCAGCCTCTTCTTTATCCCCCATCCAACCCCTGTTGAAACCATTAGGCATGGTTCACATACTGAACATGAGAGCCAGTGGAACTTCTTTGTCAAATCCAATAATCAAAGGGACCTAGTTGGAAGTTACATCATTTTATATTGGATTTCTACTCCAAAGGCATAGTTTAGCTCTCCCTGTGATTCCTTCAATTAGACCTTCAAATTTTGTTTTTTAACACAACTCTACTCAATGTAATACTTTTTTGCCCTCTGCCTTTGTCTAAGAATCATATTTAGTTCTTTCGTGCTCAGCTTGGTACAGGTTTGTACTGCTCTTAATATTTAGCCCTTTTCTAATATCCTATTGTAACTGAAATTTACTTTTATAACAACCTGAGAAGACTTGAAGCCATTATATTAGCAGTGTGTAGTCTTGTGTTGGGGATTCCTGACCCAGTTGGTTTCATTTCTATATCATGTATTAAAAAATTTTTTTTTCCTTATGTTTTTCACTAGACTGGTTTACATAGATACAATTTTCTGTTTTCCTATAGCATTTAAGAAAACTCCATTTTCCTGATATATTTCCCAATATATTTCTGGGTCCTGGGTACATAAGACCAGGCATTCTGTGCCTTAGTTCAGGAAAAAATTAACACGGGCGCTCTAAGCAAGGTTCTTTCATACTTGTCTTTCAGTTAGTTTCTGCTTCCCCACACCCTTTCCCTTGTCCACCTCTGGTGGCTTACACTCTCAGGGATTTACTGAAAGTCTTTTCATCACACTTTCTCTTTGCATATGTAAATAAGATTGTGTTGTTGAAAAACACATATAGTATCCTTGAGTGAGTGTTGGGTTCTTTAGTTCGGTAACATACAAAAATATATACTTTTAATTGGTATGCATATGGAAATATTGACTCTGGAAATCCTTGGCTTGAGATCCAGGTACAGATTTAGATATCTTTACCTTGGCTTTGTCAAGGAAATAAACTTCTGCGATTTTGCTATGGAGTCAAGGGAAATTGAGCTGTACCCTTAGGCAATACTTCAGATACACAATCTTTTTATCCAGTGTGAGCCTATGGAGAAGATTCAGGCGTTAGAAGATAAACAAAGGGAATTTTAAGGCATTTCCTGATATAAAGTCCAACCTGAATTGGGTATTGCTGTGTTTCCGGGGGTGGGGGGAACGTGGTAACACCCTGGCCTCCTCTTCAACCTGCTTATGAGAAGACAAATGAGTACTGGCTCATAGATAGTGGTGAGTAGTAATTGTACTTTTTCTCATGGTTCCTGAGAATCACAGGTACAGCTAGTCCTTCCCAATTTCCCAATCCCTTGCCTTTTTTCCTTCTGTTAGGAGGATTAACATTGAAGAAAAGGAAGCTGTTTCCACCTTGTTTCGAACCACGAAATTTTCGCGTGTGAGATGAACTTGATAACCACTTCACTATGGAAACCAGTCAGCCTGGCTTCCTGCTCTAACCCTGAAAACCGTCGGTCCTGCCACTGCTGTTAAGCTTGAGTCTGTTTGGTTGAAAGGCTGGACGAAGTCAAGTCCCAGGTTCTCTTTAAAGGAAAACGCTTGAAGTGAGACCTTGGGTTTCTGAGGTGAATAGAGGGGAGCCGCTGGCCTGGCTTCTCATCCCAGCTCTCCTCTCCCAGCCTGGCCATTACAAGGACACTGAATCCTGACCTCCCGGATTTTAGGGGCTCAGTGCACAGCCACTTCTGCAAGCGTCCCTGGGTGCACACCAGACTTTGGGGGATGAAAAGGCAAATCCTAAGTATGGAGACAGCGCCACAAAGTCTCCTGGATTGGAATCGAACCTGAGCAGTAGCGGTGAAAAATCCAAATCCCATCCCACCGATCCGATCCCGGGGGAATCCACCCACACAGGATCCCTGCTTCGGCCCCTGCAGATGAAAACCCTGAAAGTCAAGGTGACATTTCCCAGGCGGACAGAGCACAAGCGGAGGCGATTCCCAGCGGCGCAGGGCTGAATGCAGCCGCACAAGGCTCCCAGCCCTTGCCCTGCTGCTCACCACCTCTTCCAGCCTCAGCGACCCCTTGGGCCCTGACCACAAGGTGACTGGCCTGTGCCACACTCTAGTCCAGCTGGAGCCGTGTGTGTTGCAGAGCCAAGGCCGTGCTCTCTTTCTGAGCCTCGTTTGCTGATGGGTAAGGTGCGCACTCGGCTCTCAGCGGGAGGGGAGGGGCGGAGTCCCTCTACTTGGCGACTTCCGAAGTAGCTCCAGAGCTGTCCTGATGACGGCACGGGGACGGGCTCCTTTGGTGTCCCCATGGGCTCATTAGGTGGAGCCTGAAACGCCTCACCTACGCGTCTTTGGCTCGGGTCCCAGGTGCAGCTGGTTTGTGTTCTTTGCGTTCTGTCAGGCAAATAAATACACCTGTTGCGCAAGTGTGCCGCCCAGGGAAGAACGTGCTGCTTTTCAGAGCCACGGTCGCTGTGAGCCCGTGGGGCAGACGGAGGCGCCAGATGAGCAGGCCAGCGGATGCGTGGAAGTAGAGGTAACCTGAAGTGGGCCTCGTCCTGCGTGCCCTTGTTGGAGTGACTAAGTGGGTGTGGCCCGCTCTCCAAGGTGACTGGGAGCAGACACACAGCGGCCAGGCCTGGTGGTCGAGTGCTGAGAAGGCTTTCAGGTGGCGGTGGGACTCCGGCCCCCGTTCTTTTTGCGGTTTAAAGGACAATAGATGGGGGGGGGTTGGGGGGGGGAGTAGTGGTAAAAAGAAGCAAGCTGTTTCCGCCCGGTTTCGAACCGGGGACCTTTCGCGTGTGAGGCGAACGTGATAACCACTACACTACGGAAACGAGCCAGGCGGCCTGGTCTCCGGCTCTAACCCCCAAAAGCGGCATTTCGGCCACAACTATCGGGCCCGCCGACTTCGCTCGAACCGCCCAAGGCCCTGGAAACAGCCGCGCCCCTGCGAGCGAGGAGCCCGCGCCCCCCAAGCGGCCCCGGCAAAGGACCCCGCGCCGCCCCGCCCCCCGCCCCCCGAGGACGGGACCCTAGCGCCCTCAGCGGCCTGGCCTCGGGAATCGCACCGAACGCAGGGTGTCCGCCTCTAGGACGAGGGGCCCCGGGGCAGACGTCGGGTGCGCGCTCTTCCTCCGCCAGCCCGTTGGCTCTGCGCCGCCCCGCGGCCCTCCCGGCAGAGCGGAGTCTCTTTGGTGTCCTCTGGGCGAAGGGGGTCCCTCGGGCTCCTGCCTGCGCTGCTTTAAAGCCACTGACAGGAGGTCCGCGGCCAACACGCTCCAGTGAAATCTCGGTCACGGACCAGAGGGATGAAAAGGAAGAGCCAGAAACCGAGTTGAGTGGCACCGAGCGGAAGAGTGGCAGAGCCACGACTGGGGAGGGAAGGTCTCTTCCTACCTGGCGTTTTGAGTGATTCTTGGGTGGGCTGCCTTGGAGTCTCCCGAATAGGCTGGTGGTGAGACTCGGTGTGACCACAGCCACTTTCAGGGGGGCCTTCAGCACTGGGAACAAAGTGAAGACGAAAAGCCTAGAAAAATAGGTATTTTTAAAGCGGTTTCCTCTCTCCCTCCCGCATCGGAGTGTGTACGGTATTACTGCGTGATCTTGACTGCACTGTAATTTAGCACAACGACTTTCCTAATATTTGGCAGTTTCTCATACAGTGAAAAACCTGACCTGCCCCGTTACCTAGGAATATTGCTATTCACTCCCCCAGAAAAATGAATGCCAACATCCAAAGAGGCTTCTACACCAACGTTCGTGCAACATCATTCATACTAGGCAAAACCGGATACAACCCAAATGCCCGTCAACAGAGGTGATACACAAACCCTTGTATACGTTTAGAATGGATTAAGTACTCTGTAGTAAAAACATCCAAACTATGGTTTAGGCGGTAATACGGATAAGCCCCTCGCATAGTTATATGTACCTATCTGATACTCCTGGGTGATTCCATTTCCAGGAAGTATTAGCAGAGAAGAGTGGTTCCCTCTTTGAAATAATTTGCCAGGAAACTTCCCGGGTTGATGGATATGTTGCATATATTAGTCTGGCTGTTAGTACAAGCATTTACACGTTTATCACATTATTGCACTGTATACTTGGAATATCTTAACTCCACTTACCCTCATTTTTGAGTTATTGGCATTAATTTTATTTCAAAATACATCTTATCTATTTTATTTATTTTTGACAGAGACAGTGACAGTGCGTGAGCAGGGGAGGGGCAGAGAGATGGAAACACAGAATCCGAGGCAGGCTCCAGGCTCTGAGGTGTCAGCACAGAGCCCAACGCGGGGCTCAAACTCGTGAACTATGACATCATGACCAGAGCCAAAGTGGGACGCTTGACCAACTGAGCCACCCAGGCGCCCCTCAACATACATTTTATTTTTTTTTTAAATTTTTTTTTCAACGTTTTATTTTTATTTTTGGGACAGAGAGAGACAGAGCATGAACGGGGGAGGGGCAGAGAGAGAGGGAGACACAGAATCGGAAACAGGCTCCAGGCTCTGAGCCATCAGCCCAGAGCCTGACGCGGGGCTCGAACTCCCGGACCGCGAGATCGTGACCTGGCTGAAGTCGGAGGCTTAACCGACTGCGCCACCCAGGCGCCCCTCAACATACATTTTAAAAACATAGGCATTATTACCATTGCTCAGAGAGTCATATTTATTTGACTTGGCCACATATTTTACCTATTCATTGCCCTTCCTTCCTTCCTTCCTTCCTTCCTTCCTTCCTTCCTTCTGCACAGTTCCCCTGTGACCTGTGCAGTTACTTCTGCCTGAAGAGTTACCTTTTGCACTTTGCATTTCTTTTTCGTTAGCTTATGTGGAAAGGTCTTCACTTCACTCACCCTTGAAAGATACTGGGTCGGGGACAGCACGTGGTGGCTGGAAATCATACTGCTCTGGCCCTTCATTGAGCTCTTCTTTTTCATGTTTTTGCTGAGATTTCAGCTCCCAATCTTTGGACGATGTCATAGGAGTGTCCCCTCCTCCCCACACCCCAATCTGGGTGCTGCTGTGATTGTTTTCAGCTGCCTTTGGTTGTTCAGCAGTTTAGGGGTGTGACCTTCTTGTCCTTACCTGGCTTGCAGTGCACCGAACTTCTTGCACATGTGGTTGGAGAGACCATCATGATTTTTCTTTGATTCTCCATGATATAGTTTCTGCCCCACTTTCTGGTCCTCCAACCCCTGAGACTTTGGACTTCATGACATGGCTCATTATCTTTGTTACGCTCTTAATATTTCTTCCTTTTGGCTCTGTATGCTTCAGTCTGGAGAGTTTCTTTCTACTTACAAATTTTGAGGTTAATACTCTCTCTACCATTGAGTCCAAGCTGCAGTTAAACTGACCTGCTGACTTTTTTAAAATGCCAACTATTACATATATTTAATTTTCATGTGATTTTAAAACTAGATTCTATTTCTCTGATGAAATATTTTATCTTGTCATCTATTTTCTGAACAGCTGAATCATACCACTTTATCTTTTTTTTTTTCTAACTTTTAAGTAATATATTTTTTCAAGTTTCAATTTATTTATTTTGAGAGAGAGAGAGCGAGACAGAACAAGCTCGGGGCAGAGGAAGAGGAAGAGGGAGAGAATCCCAAGCAGGTTCTGCCCCATAGATCTCACCAACCTTAAGATCATGACCTGAGCCTGAGCCAAAATCAAGGCAGATGCTTAACCGATCCAGCTACGCAAGTGCCCCTGATTTTTAAGTAATTTAAAGAAATTTTATTCAAGTGACCTGTACACCCAACGTGGGGCTCAAACTCACAACCCAGAGAGATCAAGAGTCACGTGCTCTACCCACTGAGCCAGCCAGGCTCCCCTAAAACCTACCGCTTTGAGTTCTTATCTGAGAACTCAAGATCTCAAGAGGCAATTTCTACGGTTTGCCTTCTTTCTCTTGCTTCTCTTCCTTTACAATCCTAGAATATTGTGATTGAATGATGAACCCGTGGTGTGAAGGACAGCCAGGTTGGAGATGTTGTTTCTCTGAAGATCTTTCACCTTCTCCCCCAGCAGGCAGCAGAGGGGCGCATCACCTCTAATCCTTGACGAAGCTGATTTGCAGCTGGTTCGCCCTCAGGGAAAGCCTCAATCTACAGCTAGTTTGCTCACACTGCTGTGCTGCAGACGTCCGGGGCTCCCACCTGCGACCTTGGTATGTTTCCTTGGGCCCCTCCTCTTCCATGAATCCTGAGCTTCAGTTTTTATCCCCTAAGCTACCACGGTAGTGCTGCAAATTCCACTCTCTTTCAGCCACACTCTGCTGGCCTTCCAAGCCCCTTTGATGCACATAGCTTAATTTGCAAATGTATTGTGGGGAACTTCTGTACCAAGCACCCAGCTCACTTAACCCATTCCAGGATCTTGGCTGCTCAAGTCTGAATCCTTGGACAGTTCCATAAGTCCTTCCTCTCCCCCCCCCACCCCCCGGCCCCCCAACTTCTCTGTCCAGACCTATGAGATCACTTAACATGTTGTTTTCTCTGACTCTTAGTAGCTTCCCTCTCTCCAGTTTCTCAGTCTCCTGTTCCTGCCAAGAACTGGCAAATGCCCTGAGGGGATAACGCAGAAAATTAGTCTCATTCCATTGAGTTTCTCTTCTCTCTCATCTCTCCCCTTGAGCTGAAGGACTGGTGGGTCCTATCTGCATTGATAGTTCTCCAAATCTTCAAGCAGAATTCCTTCCATTCAAACTTCATTCATTTCTTTTCAGGGCGATTGCTGTTCTGCTACAAATACTCCATCATCACTGAAAGGTGAAATCTACAATTTCCAGATAAATCACATTTTCTTCCTCCTTTTTTTCTTAAAATAAGGTGGGGGGGGTCACTGGTGCATAGCTGAAGTTTTCTTTTAATACCCCCCGGGTAAGTCTGACTGGATATCAAAAGCTCTTGCTAGAAGCACGGGCAAAAGACTGTCTACCTGGAGCTGAACACTCATCACGCCTGTCCAAGGTCCGAGAATTTGATCAAGTTGGATCCAGTTCCCTGCTGCACTGTCCCGTCAGTTAACTCACCATGGAAATTATCAAGCGACCAGTTTTCCAGGTGCTGGTCACTGATACAGAGGCGGAGAGCCCATGGGAACCATTTAACACTCCTCATTTATTCTGGGGAATGCTGAAAGTCAGCAGTGGTGCAGTTAGAAGTGAAAACGGAAGTCTTAGTTACAATGATACTGGCAGTTTTCTCCGAGCGAGCAAGCGTCACCGTGTGAGCAGCACGCAGTTCCTCGGTGCTGTACCGAGCATAACCTATCTAGTCCCCATAACAACCCCGAGACGGTGTAGGTTATCAGCACCCCTGCTTGCAGGTGAGGACACTCAGGCACTGAAAGGCTGGTCTGACTTTCCAAGGGGCCCAGCCCTGTGACGGGGAGGGCCAGCACTCAGGGCCAGGCAGTTTGCCTCCAGAGCCCTCGTGTTTGGCCAGCCTGCCAGCGCGCACTGAGAAGCCTTCACCAAGATTTGCCGTCCCCTCCTGGCTCAGCCTCCCTGATGTTGAAAAGAAAGAGAAGGTTAAAAGTAAGGCCTACTTTTAACACTGGCAACTAATGGACGGAATGAAGAAGAGAAAGAACAAAACGATTTAGTCCTCCCCAGAAACAGACTCCATGGCTCCTGGGATGATGCAGTCACATCTCCCAACGGAAGTGTTTACTAAATCTTGATTCTTTTTAATGGTCTGAACAAGGAAGTTCCCTAGAGAGGCTCCCCAAAACAAACAAAAACAAAAACAAAAGAAAACAAATCCCGTCAAGTGTGCCTTTTATGTTCAAAGTGTGGAGCAGACAGCTGAGGCCCTCCCACCTACTTAATGCCTCAGGGCAGGAGGGAGTGCGCCTGCAGTGACAAGGGGGACAGAGGAGATCGCATAAAAATGAGACAAAAATCATGCTTCTCAAAGCTCATTAAGGAACACAGCACTTTCATAGCTGGCCACAGCCATGTACCTTTATCACCGATTACCGAAGAGTTTCCATACTTTGATTTACAGCTTCTACTTAGTAAATTTCTTTTTAAACTCAATTGTATATCAGCGTCATAACGGAAACACCACTAGGAATAGCCACAGGCAGGATGTAACTAGAACGTAAAAGGAGATAGTAGTGTTGTGACAGTCAATGAGGGAGGTAATGAGCGGAGCCCAGGAGCCTCCCTCCACAAGCCTTCCCTTGAGGCATGGGCACAGGCAGCCTTCAGAGGAGCCCAGAGCCACGCTGGGGCTGGGTGATCAGTGCATGAAAACCCTGGCCAACCAGGACGTGGAATGGTTCTTCGTTACCAGCCAAGGGAAAACCCTCTCTCGATGTCCTCCTCTCGATGATCACAGCTCAGGGGAAGCAGAGACATCAGTACACACACAGGAGCTGCTGGTGCTAGGGACGGACGAGGTGGACTAAAATGAATCTAATGCTGAGCGAGATTTCAGGGCCTTGAAAGAAAAAAGTCTTATGTGTAAGGGGTTCAGGAAGATTGCGGTGTGGGCAAGGTAATGAAGAACGGCACATTGATAGGTTGGGAAATAAACTGGACTGTGATTTGGTACTGCTCCCGTGGAAGGCAAGTTTGCAGGACTTCCCCAAATTAGCAGCATATGAACACTATACTACAGTCATTGCACTTCCAGTTCTGTACGCTGTAGAAATACCTGCACAAGTGGCCAAAAATATGTGTACAGGAATTCGTAATCATAAAACCATAAAACCAACTCAATTTCAAAAGCAATATGGAAGAGGTTAAATAAGTATCACACATACTGTGGAAGAAATGCCTCTGTCAAACAAATGCAGAGGACAATGATGATGAGGATCCACTGATCACAACATTATTGATAGAGCAATGCCCAAATCCAGGCACTCCCTGGGGACGGGACACCATGGTTGGCCTCCTACTCCCCATGAAAAAGAACCGAGGCACATCAACACCAAAGGCTGGCGAAGATGGGGGAACAACAGGAACTCTCACTTACTGCTTGGTGAGAACGCAAAGTGGTACAGCCACCGTGGAAGGCAGTCTGGCAATTTCTCACAAAACTAAAAATGTTCTTAATATAGCAGCCAGTGTTCGGGCTCCCTGTTAGCCAGACAAGTTGAAAAGTTATGCCCACACAGAAACCCGCACACGGATGCCTACGGCAGCTGTACTCACAATTGCCAAAACTTAGAAGCAACCAAGATGTCCCTTACAGGTGGAGGGATAAAGGAACTGTGACACACACTGACACACACACACACACACACACACACAATATGAAGTAGTATTTCAGCACTAAAAGGAAATGAGCTGCCAATCCACCAAAAGACATCGAGGAATCTTAAGTGCATATTAGTAAGTGAAACAAGCCGATCTGAAAAGGCTACATACTGTGTGATTCCAACTACACGACCTTCTGGAAAAGGCAAAACTATGGAAACAGGAAAAGGATTCGTGGTTGCCAGAAAGGGGGTGCAGAGGATGTTTGGGCTAGTGAAACTACTTTGTGTGATACTTATAACGGTGGACACATTTCCGGGTACGTTTGTCCAAACCCACCCTGCAAGAGTGAACCCTAATGTAAACTATGGACTTTGGATAGATTTGTGAGTTGTCACAAAGGCACAAAGGCACTGCAGTGGGGGGTGTTGACAACCAGGCAGGCTATTTGTGTGTGTGTGTGGTGGGGAGGGCAGGAAGGGTGTGGGCAATCTCTGTCCCTTCCCCTCAGCTTTGCTGTGAACCTAAAATGCTCTAAAAAATGAACAATTAGCATTTTTTTTTTTTCAAAAAAAATGTCAGCCCCCGGACCAATTTTCCCAAGGCAAGCAGCTTGAACAATGAAGGCAATCATGTTTAGAAATTAAAAAAAGAAAAAAGATGGAAGTCACAAAAAGTTTCACTTCCTCGTCCAATCTTTCAGGGCGGACTACAGAGTTTTACCACACTAGGTAGAACCCGGGTTCTTCTATCTGTTTGAGAAGTTGGCGCTGTAGAGGTATAAAGCTCATAGGCCAGCAGATACCGTCAGAGAATGAGGTTGGGGAGGTGGGGTCGCTCTGAACAGTTAGGTGCTGTGAGGTGGCTAGGACCCAGAATCCAGTAATGTTGTGTACTTTATGTGAGGAAATGTGCAGGTGCAAAACCGCAGGTAACAGGGGAATTGAGGTAAACGTGAAGCAGCCTGTCCCTGGGTGGGCTCAAACCACCAACCTTTCAGTTAACAGCTGAACACACTAACCAATTGCACCACTGAGACTTTACTGGGTGGCTTTTTTGATTTCATTGTGTTGGCACTTCCACCCAGGATGTACGGTTGCCAGTCCTGTAGGAAAACTGCAAATTTCAAAGCTTCAAAAAATAGATTAGAGAGATAAATGGTGTTGTTTATCCCATTTGAAACTGGTATGTCGGGGGGCGCCTGGGTGGCGCAGTCGGTTGAGCGTCCGACTTCAGCCAGGTCACGATCTCACGGTCCGTGAGTTCGAGCCCCGCATCAGGCTCTGGGCTGACGGCTCAGAGCCTGCAGCCTGTTTCCGATTCTGTGTCTCCCTCTCTCTCTGCCCCTCCCCCGTTCATGCTCTGTCTCTCTCTGTCCCAAAAATAAATTAAAAAAAAAAAAAAAAGAAACTGGTATGTCGGGTGATTATGAAACTAAAAGCACAGAACGGCTTTGCCACAAATTGCCCCTTACCTGTTCATTGCCAGTGCCTTCAGAGAGATCTCGGGCTCTGATACCCTGGACCTGAGCCACATAGGGTCCTTAGGAAGCTCAAGGCCTGGTGGGCTCCCATGATGGCTCTTTCTGTCACTCTGCCCTCACCCAGTGAGAGAGTTTGCCCACCCTTCCAAGAGGCCTCTGTGTAGATGTGTTGCTTTGGTTCCTATGTGTAGCACGGGAGCTCCAGGGGCAGGGGTCGTTCTGAAGGTCCGTCTTCTTGCCCCTCCCTGAGAACAGAGTCTGACACTCACCAGAGTCTGATACCAGGAAGTTCTGTTAAGACTTGTTGAATACATTGTTGTCTGTAGCTTTTAGCCCCATGAAGAACCCTGAGAATGGAAATGAAAAGTTTTTCAAAGCCCAAAGTTCTTTGTAAAAAGCTTTTATCCAGGTTGACTCCTCAGCCTCCCCAGCAGCAGGCAACAGGAAAGGCCTCTGCCCAGGAGGCCCCTGCCCCCTTTAGAAGAGTTGTGTCCGCATTGTGGTAGGTGGTGTGGACCCCTGAGGGTGGGGCAAATCAGTGGGGGGGTGGGGAGGGGGGAAGGGGGTGTTTGGAAAAGGGCAGTGAGACCTCCTAGGAGGTCTTGTGTCGGGACAGAAGCCGGATCCAGAGAGGTGGGAATTGTTTTTGTTATATAACAGAATAGGGAAGGAGGGTCTGAGCTGGGGTGGGAGAGAAAGGAGGGAGGAGGGGGTGGCGGAGAGAGACCCAGAGGGAGGAAGAGATGGGGAGGGGATGAAAGAATTTATACTTACATCCCTCCCTCACTTGCCCTCTCCTTCTCCCTTTTCTTCCCATCCCAACAGCTGAGGAATCCTGATGTAGGGAAATTTAAGAAGACCCAACTAATGTATGCTCAAGAGGGCAAGCTCTATGTTGTAAAGATGGTTTGCCCTGGAGGGTGGGGGGTGGGTGACATAGATAAAAGGGATTAAGAACACTCCTGTCATGATGAGCACTGAGTAATGTATAGAAATGTTGAATCATTATACTGTACACGTGAAACTAATATAAGACTAATTAATATATATTTCAATTAAAAAAAAAAAGAAACAATGGTTCTGCCCTTGTGTGGCTTTGGCTAAACACACTTCAAGTGTCTCCCTTCTTTGTTCTATAAAATGGGACTAATTAAGAGCATTTTACTTCATTCTATTATCAGATGTGTTTTGACTTAGTTACTATTGGATCAGTCATGTTAAAAGCAGAATCATGAGGGGCGCCTGGGTGGCACAGTCGGTTAAGCGTCCGACTTCAGCCAGGTCACGATCTCGCGGTCCGTGAGTTCGAGCCCCGCGTCGGGCTCTGGGCTGATGGCTCAGAGCCTGGAGCCTACTTCCGATTCTGTGTCTCCCTCTCTCTCTGCCCCTCCCCTGTTCATGCTCTGTCTCTCTCTGTCCCAAAAATAAATAAACGTTGAAAAAAAAAATTAAAAAAAAAAGCAGAATCATGAATATTACTGTCATTATCCTCCTAATCTTTTGAAAGCCATTATCCTTATTTATTTCACAAATATGTTTTGCTCCTTCTAGAAATTACTGTAAATGGGATCACAGGGTATGTATGCTTATGTCTACTTGCTTCTCTCTATGTAATGTCTTTGAATTTTATCCATTTCATTGAGTAGATCAGCTTTTCATTCCTTTTTATTGCTGAGAAGGATTCTCAGCATAATTGCATAAATATTTCACAATTTCTTTACCATTCTCCTGATGATGGATATTTGGGTTGTTTCCAATTTGAGCTGTTACGAATAAAGCTGCTATGAACATTCTCATTACAAGTGGGTTTTTTTCTTTTTTTTTAAATTTATTCACTTTTTGAGAGAGAGAGAGAGAGAGAGAGAGACAGTATGAGCAGGGGAAGGACAGAGAGAGAGGGAGACACATAATCTGAAGCAGGCTCCAGGCTCTGAGGGGTCAGCACAGAGCCCAACTCAGGGCTCAAACTCACCAACAGTGAGATCATGACCTGAGCCAAAGTCGGTCGCTTAACCAACTGAGCCACCCAGGCACCCCCAAGTGTTTTTGTAGACACTTTTCCACCCCATTTCTTTTGGATAAATACCTAAGGGAGGATTTGATGGAACCAAAGAGGGAGAGGTGTATGTTTAATTTCATAAGAAACTGACAAAATGTTTCCCAAAGTGGTCGCACCATTATAGTCATGCCAACAATGTATGAGAGTTCTGGTTGTTGACAAAAATTCCTTGACAGAACTGTCAGGATCCTCTAAACTCTCTTCTCAAGCGGGCCCTGACCTTCAGCCTTCGGAGTTTGTCTTTGCATTGTCCAATTTTAGCAAGAATCCTGCTAAGTCATTTTAACCAGAACCCCCTCCATGACATCTAGTCAGGTTCCTTGTCCTCCGTCCTGGGAGGCCTGATGACTTTGGCAGGCCTTCAGCAAGAGCCCCTTGGGCTGGTTTAGCCAGAATCTCCCCCCCCCCTTACCCCTGAGGTTTCCTCTTAGTAAATGTTCACTCATTAACCCTCTCTCTGGTCCTCCTCTGGGCTATACGTTCCCACTCTCTCTTGTTGTATTCAGAGCTGAGCTTGGTCTCTCCTACTACAAAACCCCATTTAGTAGTCCTCCTTAATAAAGCCTGCCTTACTGTTCTTTAACACAAGTCATGTATGATTTTTCATTTTGTTTATTCTACTGAGTGTAATAAAATCTCAATGTGGTTTTAATTTCCATTTTCTTAGTTTAGGGGCACCTGGGTGGCTCAGTCAGTTAAGTGTCTGACTTTGGCTCAGGTGATGATCTCATGGTTTGGGAGTTCAGGCCTTGCATCGGGCTCTGTGCTGACAGTTCAGAGCCTGGAGCCTGCTTTGATTCTGTCTCCCTCCCTGTCTGCCCCTCCCCTGCTCTTTTTCTGTCTCTCAAAAATAAATAAACGTTAAAAATTTGAAGAAAAAAAAGTTTGCTATGAAGAGTTTATGGTAAGTCTTAAAGTCAGGTAGTGTAAGTTTGCCAGTTTTGTACTTTTTTTTTTTACACAGCTCAATAAAATTTGAAATATGCATATATATACACACATCTATATGTACATATATGATATTTCAAATTTTATTTATATATGTACATATATGTGTGTGTGTGTGTGTGTGTATATATATATATGTATATATATAAAATCATCACACAGATCAAAGAATGCTTTACTCTGCTCCTCTCACTTCAATATTGTATCTGTGTCTTTACATGTACTGGTTGATCATATGGCTAAAGATACTCTTTTGTATTCTCTGAAGAGAATAAATCTTCAGTCGTCTGCAAAGATAATGGAGAGACCCAATGTCTACAAAATTTAGCATTTCCTCTAGATTGTTTCTTGAAATAAAAGTTAGTTCATTTTCAAGGCCTTTAAATTACTTCTGATCATGGGGGCCTGGGTGGCTAAGTCATTGAGTGTCTGGCTCTTGGTTTCGGCTCAGGTCACAATCTCATGGTTTGTGAGTTTGAGCTCCAAGTTGGGTTCTGTGGGGACCGTGCAGAGTCTGCTTGGAATTCTCTTTCCCTCTTTCTTTGCCCCTGCCCTGCTCCTGCTCTCTCTCGTGCGCACTCTCTCTCACAATAAATAAAAACTTATATCATTTCTGATCATGAAAAATAATGTGTTGTTTAAGTTTTCTGCTTCATTCTAGGGACAGTCTGTTTTTATTTTCTTATTTGAGAGAGCGCACTCCTGTGACCTGGGGACAGGGGCAGTGGGAGAGAGAAACTCAAGCAGGCTCCATCCTTAGTGCAGAAGCTGATCCCACAACCCCTGGGATTAGGACCTGAGTCCAAACCAAGCATCTAACACTCATCAGCCCAGTCCGCCCCCCAAGTGAGCCACCCAGGTGCGCTTGAAGAGAAAGAATCTTATGGGGAGTCCCATTTGCTAGGCCGACTGTCAAACATGAGCAAATTGGCAACTCCAGGATAGCTTTTTTTTTTTTTTCTTTTTGGCATATGAAAGAAGATAGGGGAGAGGCTTAGACACTGTATGGGAGATACAATATGGGGAAGAATAGGCTGAAACCAGTAAACTGATTTTAGGGTTTGGCCGTGGATATCAGATTTGGGATAAAAAGAGGTTATGAATAAGACAGGAAAAACTTTAATAGAGAAACATCAGAATTTAAAGGCTTTGATGCTTTATCATTGATTCTTCTTTGCCATCTGTGTAAAAATAGCAAAAGGTGTACTCAATGTACTAGATCTATACATATCTCTAGATCTTTGAATGTTTATTTTGAGAGAGAGATGGAGAGAGAATCCCAAGCAGGTCTGCACTGATGCAGGGCTCAGACCCCCAGAACCATGAGATCATGACCTGCATGGAAACCAAAGGTCTTACACTTAACCAACTGAGCCACCCAGATGCACAGATATTTTTCGAATGCATATTTAAATAAGTTCCTCAATTCATTGAAAGTAAGATAGGCCCAAGTAGGAGTCAAACCTACCTGGCTGAAGTGCCTCTAGGTGTGTGACATTCTCAACTGTAGTTGCTGTGGCCTCTCCTAATGGGATGGAGGCCCTTAAACGTGGGGCGACCCAATGTAGGGGGGGGAGGGGGTCAGTGTTGTTGGCAGTGAAAGCATTCACGTGAGGCAAAACAAAGAAAATAGAAGTTTATTGAATACACCGCAAGGGAGCTACAGATAGATCAGCAAAGCAGACTGTCTGCAACGAGGCAGTGGGTGGGAGCTGTGTTTAAAGAGGGAAGGTGAGGAATTTGCGAACGTATGGCATTTTCCCTTTTTTGGGAACTGTGCCTGGTTTTAAGTAGCCTATTGGTTAGTTAGGGCCTATGGGTATTTTGAGATGGGTTGCCTGGTGGGCCCGACTGTATTCAGCCAGAGAGTCGCTGTGGGCCCTTTCTACATTCCACTGCTCACGCCTGTTGTCTAAAAGCGGCCTCTAACAATTGCTTTTGCTAGTTTTCCCCACACCTGAAAGTCCTCATCCAAAACTGATCAGACACTGCTTCGTTCGCCAAAAGATTTTAAAGTAATCTTAAAGTACGTGCTTTAAAAATAAACCTGCCAGGTGCATCCTTGGAATCCACAAGAAACCCAGGGACAGACGTTCAAGGGCCAAAAGGAACTCACTGGGAGCCAGGCCAAGGCTTTGGCTCCCTCCCCCCCCCCCCCCCCCCCCCCCGACGGAACTCACCTTCACCAGCTACAGGACGCCGATTTCATCTTCGGCCTGTTTGCAGAGGAGGAAAGTCGCGTGGAGTTCCTCCCTCCCCTGGGCTCTGTTTCCACCTCTCCGTTTCTGTCTCCTCCACGACGGTTCAGGAGCCTAACACTGGACAGGGCTGAAAGGGGAGGCTGCCCTTCTCCTCCGCGTCCCTCCCTCCGGGGCGTCGGGGCAGCTTAGTCGGGCCGGGACATTACGGCCCGCGGGTGACGCCCGCGGGGCCCCGAGGGCAGCGGGGGCGGGGTCGCAAGCTCGCCGCGTGCATCCGCGTGCATCGCGCAGCTGCGCGTCGCCCGCGCGGGACACACTGAATCGACGCCGCCGCCGGGGGGCTCATCCGCAGGCCGCACACAAGGGTGCGGGGCGCGGCAGAGGGAGAGAGAGGGCGCAGCGCGCCGAGGGGGCCCGGCCTTGCCCCTGACCCTGGAGGCCAGGCCCGGAAGAGGCTAGTTTGACGGGCAGAGCCCAGAAAGCCTCAACGGCGGCCCAGCCCCGGGTCCCGAGGGTAAAGGCCCCAAACCCCGAAGTCCTAGTGGAGCGGGGGTCGCGAATGGCGTCATTCTTCCCGCCTGTGTCGGGAGAGTCGTTTGCCCGAATCAGCAAGCCGGTTGTGTGGCTCCGAGACGGCAATTAACAAAAGCAGCAGCAGGATTTTCGGACAAAGCGGGCGTGTGGCGTGAGGGGAAGGCCGGCGTCGAAGAGCACTCTGTGTGGGCCCTGAGCGTGCAGAGCAGCAGCCGAGGTAGGTGGAAAGTGCAGGGGCGGCGGGCTGGGAGGGACCCGAGTCCAGTCTAGGGGCACGGAGCCTGCCTCGAAAGCCGTCTCAGTCCGCGCCACTTCCGTTGCTGCGTCCCTTGTCTTTCGGAATCATTTGGGGGATGTTAGGAACCCCAGGGTCTAAGGCCAGGCGCCTCCCCTAGGCAACCTCGTCCACTCTTTGCTGAGGAAAAGAGTCGATGAAAACTGGCTTAAACAAACCAGGTGACTCCAAGAGCCTTCCTTTTCCAGAGTCTCCTCCAAAGCTCCAGAGCTAGTGATAGTCATGGCCTTCCCCCAAGTGCTGCTAATATGTAAGCATTAAAAATGAGCCACGTACCAAAAGTCTTACTTAGATGGGGCACCTGGGTGGCTCAGCCGGTTCAGCGTGGGAGTCTTGATTGTGACTTGGGTCCTAATCTCAGGGTTCACCGGAGCGAGTTCCCCTGGTGGTCTCTGTGCTGGCCGTGCGGAGCCGGCTTGGGATTCTCTTTCTCTTTGTTCGTCCCTTGCATTTGTGCGCGCTTTCTTTAAAATAGTAAATAAACATCGGAAAAAAAGGTCTTGCTTGGGGGAGTGTAAAATAAACATGATTTTCTTGTACAGGCTGCTCTCCACTTGGGGCTCATTCTTGTCCTTAATTTTGCCAGGACCACCGAAGTCTAGGGCCTACCCGCACAGAAAAGTCTGAGGCCCCTCTCTGTAGCTTCCCTCATGTCCATGCCAATTCCTCTTGGGCTGCTAATGTCTCCCCAGCCACGAGGGTGTCTGCTGGGCCCCACAGCCTCTCTCCTTCCTGGACTTCCCATTTCTTGATAGTCACTCTATAGGGAGACACTGCTCAGTGGTCAGCCCAGCCCAAGATCCAGCATGCTAATCAGTGACCGGATGACACTATATTCCAGATATTTGCCAGCAGAAAAAAAGTAACAATGGCTTTGGTTTCAAGTATTCAAAAGGACCCACCATACTAACCTGTCCTTTCAAAGACAGAGCTCTAAAAAATCCCTTGTTTAGACTTCAGTGTGTTTTGCTCTGGAATTAACCTAAGGGGGTATAGTTGCCCTTTTTTCTTTTTAGCATTGCCTCCTGAGACCCTCAACCCTGTAATAACTTGTGCTGCTAGTGCAATAGATAATCCAGCAGAGAGAACACTGGACACATAAAAGTGCAAGGAAAACCCTCCTTTGACTGGGAATGGAACCCAGACCTCCTGCATAGAAGGCCAGAATTCTACTAGTGAACCACTGATGCTTGTTTCACAATTGCTGGAGTAGGTCTAATCAGAAAGAGTGTCTGGAAGGACTTTGAAAAAGCAATTCTAAAATAGCTTTACACATCAGTTCTCTCTGGAAAACAGAGGTAGCATATAGAAAATACCTGTAGCAAAGGCTGTCCTGGGGGATTTCTGTAAGGCAGCACTGTAAAGTAATGGCACTCAAATCAAAATATCTGATTTGAAAGAGCCTAATTCTGGGGGTGGGGAGGAAATCTCTTTCCAAGTAGATTAATAGACTTCTAGAAAAGCATCAGAAAATAGGTCACCTGGTTGGCTCAGTTGGTGGAGCATGTGATTCTTGGTCTTGGGATTGTGAGTTTGAGCTCCATGTTGGTGTAGAGATTACTTAAAAATAAAATCTTAAAAAAAAAAATCAGCTCTTGTGTCTGGTCCTTAAGCTAGTGTAGACCTAGGGAAAGTTAATTCCCTCCCTGGCTAAAGCTATCTCTTTGCCTTCTCATTGCTGAGTGCCTCCCAAACCCTTTCCTCCCATTTTTTCACCAGTTCTTCACCCAGTGAAGGTTCAGGAGGCTGGATCTTTGGGTATGTGCTGAGTTACTGAGGAAAATCTGGGTGGTAACTGAGTTCCTCACCTCTGAAGCTTCTTTTGAGTGTCCAGAGAAGACCAAGGATCAAATAGCCCTGCTTTTAAGCTGTGAAGTTTTGCAGAGACCTATACAGGATGAATAAAAGTGAAAATTCCAAGATTTCTTTCCTTCATGACACCATCTTGGCCAGAGAAGGTGGCCAGGGAAAAACAATTTGATGTTTCCTGTAGATGCTAAAATATTGTTTCTTCAACCAGTTTAAAAACTTTCCCCTCCCCTCTGTCTTTAAGAGTCATATTTTCACTTTTTTGCTTACAATTAGCCTGGTACAGATTGTACTGTTCTTAATATGTAGTCTTTTTCTGTCTAACACACTGCTGTAGCTGAAATTTACTTTTACATCCACTTTGAGGGGATTTGGATCCATTATAATTGGTTGTATTTAGTGTTGGTTGGAGATTGCTGAGAGTTGTTTTCACTTCCACTACCTCTGTGTGATTTCTGTCCTTAATAATTTCTCCTTGCCTATTTTAACTGGTCTGTTTCAAAAGAATTTTGTTTTCCTATTGCATTTTTTGAAATTTCATGTCACTGATTAGTTCATGGATTTCATAGATCCCAGGTACAGAGGATAAAGCTAACTTTGTTCCTTAATTCAGGACACTTGATGGTGGGTGCCCTGAGCAATGAATGCCCTTTCCTCCTTGTTGTCTTTCATTATTTTCTTGGTTCATCCCACTCCCATCCCCCCCCCCGACCCCCCCCCCCACCCCTGGGAGCACATACTCTAAGGAGTTTAGTATATGTCCTTTAATTCTAACTTCTCTTTGCATATTTAAATGTGTGTGTCTTTAAAAAAATATGTGGTCCTCTCTTTAGGGGGGATTGGCTTAGAACCACTTTAAATGTGGATTGGCTCATTCAAAATCCATTTCACCTTCCTTCTAGTTGAAGAGTTTAGAAAACTAAGAATCATACTTCTCAGATTTATTTGCAGGTTGGGTTCTGGGTAGAAATTATGTTCTACCGATTAGATGCACTCATGTGTTTTTGGCAAAAGTGAGGAGAGGCAATCTTCCTATTGCTGTTGCTGATGGCAAGCAAGGTTATGGAACCATGACTCTTTAGAGATACTCGTGGCTGGCAGCCTTATTCTCATGGCTAGTCACCAATTTAGAGTGTGTGTGAGGCAGTGGTATTGGCAGCAGTCAAAACTTCCTGACTCCTAGGCAGCAGGTAGGAAAGGCATTGAATTTCATGTACCAGTGCTTCCACCTGTGTTCTACTTTGCCAGCCCTTCCAAGGTGAAATCAATAGTTTTCTGATAACATATTTCCTAAACTGAGCTCTGATTCAATAAGATTATTCCATAAATATTTTTTCTATTTCCTAATTCTTCCTATTAGCACTGTTTTCAATATTTAGTTCATCATATCCATCTGCCGCATAGAATACTGTGGCATGTCTCTACCATGTTTATTATCTATTCCCACATTTACAGACATCTAGTTTGTTCCCACCTGCTGGACACTACCAGCTAAAAAGATCTTTCCCATCCATGTCTCATCATGGAATCAGGCAACACTTTCTCTATGGTATACACACAAGGGTAGGATGGCTGGAGAACACTTACATGTGTTCCAAATGGTGACACTAGTTTACTTCCCAAGTATAGAAAAATATACAGCAACACATATGGTGGCTGAAGACCAAGTTTGTGCTTTGTCTGAGTCTTACTCCTTGAAGATAAATTCCCGAAAGTTTGCACCACCCTAACATGTTGGTTCCCAATCATCAAGGTCCTGAAGGCATCTGGACCACACTGATCAAAGGAGTTAATCAATCAAGAGCAGTCCTCTCTCCCTTGGCCATTAGGACCATACTGACCCTGAGAGGTGATGGGAGAAGATTTGCAGGGCCCAACCTCCAGGGACAGGGTTCAGTTGAGGCAGTGGGCACTATACTTGTGTTAGCTTTGAAACATGGATTCATAATGAAAGAACCAAGCAGCCTCTGCCTGTGCTCAGAAATTAGGAAGTAACAACTCTGGTGTGCCTGACCTTCTGGCTTCTGAATTAATTCAAATCTGTTCTGTAGCAGCTGGAATAAAGACCACTAAAGATTCCTCTGAGGAAGTTCCTGGAGGAAATGTCCTAGAACTTGGTCTTAGAGGAATTCTTAGTAGTCATGTCTCCAAGGTGCCATTGGAGCATGGAGACCTTTGTTCAGGGGCAATTTTGGATTGCAGACGTCAGCTGGGAATTTCTAGCCTCTTTCAGTGTAGTTCTCTTCCAATTGGTTCTTTCCAGACCAACCTCCAAAAACAGAAGGGCTCTCAGTGTGGTTGGGAGCTATGGGGTCACTGAATCTTGAACCTGAACTATTGGGAATGTTATGAACTATGCAAGCAACCTTGAATTCAGACCATTGATAGTCCAGTGGCAGTAGTTGTGGCTTCATGTACCCAGGTTTGATTCCTGGCCAATGTGTGTGTTTGCTGTTGACCCTAACACAGTTCATTTGCTGCCCTTGCAGAGCATCTGTGGGACTCTCTTGTGCATGCAAGATTAGAACAGTAATCCTTTTTACTACCTCTGCTGGACTGTTTATTTTACTAAACAGGACTGTTTACTAGATTTGTAAATCTAGTCTATGCAGAGATCTAGCATCTAGAAGCTGTCAAACAACAACAAAAAGGGAACCTGGCAATTATTTTGGAATAAAAGATATTCAAGAGTTTGTCTAAACCATAGGTTGACAGCTTTGGGGGCCAAACTGTGATTCTGGAAGGATTAGAGCTTGGCCTGAAGTATAACAACCACTCCTCCAGGTTGTATCTTCCAAGATGGGAGGTTAAGTTCTAGTGTGTTTCTGTAGTGTAAAACATTTAGAAATAATATCCTTGCCACATTTGCCTACAACTCCAAGTGATCTAGAGAAAGTATCATCATTTAACTTTGATTTGCATGCTGGACCTCCGGCTGGCCACCTAGTAGCTTCTCACTATGCAGTAGGGATGCAGTAACTGAACCTCCAGGAAGGAGAGTAGCTCTGGGGTGGGCCAGATACCCCAATAATACTAAAGACGTTACAGGTCCAGGGAAAGGCAAGGCTTTTAGGCAGTAATTCATATATTGCTGACAGGAAGCTGTCAGGAGTGTGCTTGGGCCTTGTAGGCAGGTGAAATTAAGTCTAAATCAGGAGCCTGTGGCTTCCAATAAAGCCAGCTGCCCTGTGCTCAGCCCCCTCAGTGGTGCCATTTGGCTCCAGAGAGCCATAGCACATGCAAAAAAGGAGAAAAGGCTGAATGAAGCACTGGCAGTTATTCCTAAATCTAGACAGATATAGTAATGTGCAAGTACAAAGCAGAAAAGAAGGATGCACGGAGACAGTGAGAGTCTGTCTGACTCTGTATATCACATACTATAAATGTATTTTAAAAAATTATCAACTTGGGGTGGGGCACCTGGGTGGCTTAGTCGGTTGAGCATCCGACTTTGGCTCGGGTCATGATCTGGCAGTTCATGGGTTCCAGCCCCGCATCGGGCTCTGTGCTCACAGCTCAGAGCCTGGAGCCTGCTTCAGATTCTGTGTGTGTCTCTCTCTCTGCCCCTCCTCTGCTTGCATTCTGTCTCTCTCTCTCTCTCTCAAAAATAAATAAGCATTAAAAACAATTTTTTTTAAATCATCAGCTTATGTTTGTAGGTAGCATTAATTATGAAGCTGTAGGACTGAGGATTTGGTTTCTGTGCCTGTGGCCCCTTCCATCTTCAAAGGCAGCAATGAAGAGTTTCTCCCTCGTTGAATCCCTGACAAGCTTTGAATCTCTCTGACCTCTAGACACAGATTTAAAGAGTTCATGTAATTATGTCAGTCCACCTGGATAAGAACCCCCAATTAAGGACAACTTAATTACATCTGCAAAATCTCTTTTGCCATATAACATAGCATAATTATGCAAATAGCAATCATAAGAAAGTTGGAATGACTAAACTAGTACCAGACAAAAAAGACAGGAGACTTTAAAACAAAAAATGCTAGGAGAGATAAAGAGTGACGTTTTATAATGATATAGAGCCTAATCCATCAGGAAGTTATACTACTAATAAAAACATTTGCATCTAACAGAGTCCCAAAGTACAGGAAGCAAAAACTGACAGAATCAAGGGAGAAATAGGCAATTGAACAGTAATAGTTGGAGACCTCAATACCACACTTTCAATAATGGGTAGAAGATCCAGGCAGAAGACCAACAAGGAAATAGAAGATTTAAATAACATGACCTAACCGCCATCTATACAACACTCTACCCAATAAGCACAGAATAATACAATTTCTCTCAACTGCACTTTGAACAGTCTCCAGGATCGACATGCACTAAGTCATAAGAGAAGCCTCAATACATTTAAAAGGACTGAAGTCACTTAATTTGAGACATCTCACAAACCAATACTATCACATAGCCTAGTTGCAAGTGGGCAAGTGGGATGGGTAGTCTGTCTGGTCTTCTTTCACTTGGTCATGAGTGTTCAGTGACACAGATGGAGGTGGCCATGGTCACGCATGTGTGGGCCACTAGCCTGGAAAAGCAAAGTAGCTAAAGGGAAGAGACAGATACTCCAGAGAAGTTTCTCTAGTGTCAGGCTCACAAAACCAGGAAGAAAATGATCTGTAGGAAATAAGGAGGTGTCAAAGGATCACTTTCTTTCTTACCTGTGTGGCTCTTTAAAACCTTAGCCTCAGGGCGCCTAGGTGGCTCAGTAGGTTGAGCATAGGACTTTGGCTCAGGTCATGATCTCTCAGTCTGTGAGTTCGAGCCCCGTGTCGGGCTCTGTGCTGACAGCTCAGAGCCTGGAGTCTGTTTTGGATTTTGTGTCTCCCTCTCTCTCTGACCCTTCCCCGTTCATGTTCTCTCTCTGTCTCAAAAATAAATAAATGTTAATAAATAAATATAAATAAAACCTTAGCCTCTGTGTCACTAAATCTCATTGTACAGGAATGATGTGGACCACCAGTAACCACCATTGACCTATCACCTTGATTTTTACCATGCTCTGAGAATACAACCGCAAGTCAACAGATATGGGTCAACACAAACTATCAGTCAGTGTTCTACAAAAACGGCTCTGGACATGAAGAATAACATCAGTTTATAAGTCAGCCCAAGGTGGCCACAACATGCATTCAAAGACATATACAAAAACTCTTTCAGTGACTTTGACAAGTGGGAAAGATACCCTGTGGAGCTAGAATGAAATTCATAAGTGACAATCCCAAAATATGTATATAGAGTGGTTCCTGGGTGGCTCAGTTGTCTGACTCTTGGTTTCGGCTCAGGTCATGATCTTATGGTTTGTGAGTTCAACCCCTCAAGGGGCTCTGTGCTGACAGCACGGTGACTGCTTGGGATTCTGTCTCCCTATTTTTCTGCCCCTCCCCTGCTTGCTCCCTATTTCTCTCTCTTTCAAAAATAAATAAATAATTTTTAAAAACCCAACAAAATAGGTATATAAAGATTATGACACAAAGCAATCCATACATACAGGAAGAGGGTGGAGCTAGGAAGAAGGATGTCAAACTTGACTTCAAGTTTAATGCAAAGCCAATAAGCTTCCTCAGTGAGGGAAAAGAAGCAAACATAAGCCTGTGGCAAGAAGAAAATTGAGATACAGGATAGAAATCCTTATAATTATTCACACATTGAGTTATACTCAGAAATTTTTCCTATAATATTAAACCGGTATGGAATAAAACTAGAGAAGCAAAAAGAACACCAAGACTATCTAAAAGTTTTAAATTTTTCATGAAGGAAAAGTGAAGTGACTTCAGGACAGTCCTTAAGATAATGAAAGATTTTGGGAAAATATTGATTCCTTCATATTTTCTGTGCACTTACAAGAATAAACAATGAAAAATATCCTTAAATTTTAGAAAGAGCTAAGTCTGTGGTATCAGTACATGGCCACACAAATACTGAAAATGGCTGCTGGGGGATGGGGTGGTCCCCACTGGTGGTGACCTTCAGAACAGACCAGGTGATCTTATATATCAGTATGGCCTTAGCAATTGGAAGACTGGGGCTCCTAAGATTCCATGACACTCCCTACTTTCCAGTTCTGTTATTGTGACTCCAGACAGTTGCCCGGCAGGCTGGATGCTTCCTCTGGCACTCTTATCAGAGCCTAAGCTGCGCATGGTAGCCTTGGCTCTGAGCTCTACTATCTTATGCCTTATTTTTGTGGTTGAGAATTCTTAGAGTTGTGGAATGCTGACAGAGTTTAGCCCCAAAGTAAGTATGAATTACATCTGCATACTTTAGCGTGTTTAAGTCCATTTTTTCCCCTTAATGAAACTTTGAGGTATAATTTACATACTATAAAACTCACCTATTAGAGTTGTACAGTACAATGATTTCTAAGAAAATTTTTAAAGTTTATTTATTTTGAGAAGAAGGGGCAGAGAGAGAAGGAGAGAGAGAATCTCAAGCAGGCTCTGCACTGCAGGGCTTGAACTCAACAAACTGTGAGATCATGACCAGAGCTAAAACTAAGAGTTGGATGTTTAACCAACTGAGCCACCCAGGTCCGCATGTAGTAATTTACCAGCAGTGCAACTGTCACCATAACCTATTCACTTGTTTATGATTATTTGTTTGGGCTTCTGCTTCCTAGGTTCTGGCTCTACTTCTGCCACAGCTGCAGCATGGCAGAATCTCTCACCACTTTCTCTGATCCGAGGACAGAAATGAGCATCCTGGAAACCAACCAGTACTTGCGCTCCCAGCTGGCAAAAACCAAACAGAGCTTCCGAGACCTCACAGAGAAATTCCTCACATCCAAGGCTACTGCTTACTCCCTGGCCAATCAGCTGCAGAAATACAGTAAGCCCAGTGTGGTCACAGTCACCAGAGTGACTGCCCATCTTCCCTCTGAGAAACTAAACACTCCCCAAACTTTATTCTTCTCTCTCCATCAAAATAAATCTCATCCTGACTATACTCCTGGAAAAGTAGAAGTGGATATGTTACTCTCAATTTGCAGAAGATGGAAATACTGAGGCACAAAGGAATGAAGTTTATAGTGAGAGGGTAGGAAGGCATAGAGGCTAAACTGTGGGTTCAGGCATTAAACTGTCTTTTCTCTCTCAGGAACATGTATCAGACTCTATAAACATATAGTAACACTGTTGGCTTAAATATCTCAGGATTCAGTTCCAACTTTTTCTAAGTACCCGTTTGCAAAGCACTGTGCTAGCCATACTAGCGTAATAGTGTAATAGCATACCCTCCCTGTCTTATGGGAGCTTAAAGCTGTTTCCCACTCAACCAGATACCTGGAGATGAGAGCATCAATAGCAAACACCGAGGGAAGTCCTGATGCCTGGAGCCAGATTCTTTTCCCACATAAGTTCCAGGAAGCCGCCCCTTACACTCTGTGAGATTGAACGTATTTCCAGGAAAATCAGAGACTCTTTAACACCTTTTTGATCTCTCCCTTGAATATGAACTTTGAAGACAACAAGCTGGTCCAGGATCTGGGCTTTGAGATGCAGGGCCAAAATGAGAATGAGGCTAAGTGGGTGAGGCCTCCAGTCCAGCAGACCAGGTCTGTATAGGAGCTGGCCCTTCCCTCTCCATGCTCAGCTTTCACATTTGGAAATCCTTGGACAGTCTCACACGTGTTTGTCATGGGGTTGGGGGGGTAGCAGTGGGAAGCTGTAGTGACTGAAGGAAACATGATGGAAGTGAGGACACATGAGAGACAGGAACAGTAGAGGAGGATGCTTGCTGACATTGAAGTTGAGTTTGCTTTCAAATTCCTACAATTTTTCAGTAAATCAGTAGAGGATGAAATTTGCTTATCCAACTTACATGGAGAAAAAAATTTAAAAAATGCCTACTTATTAAAGAAGAAAAAGATGAGCTTTGGGGTGTGGAAGAATAAAGGGCTTTTTTTCTACATCACTTATTATAAAATCACAATTGTAGGACAAATATTTTGGAGCTAGTAAAGAGATCTTGCCCTAGATCTTAGTGTAAAGATAATACAGTACAGTGATTATGAGCATGTACCCTGGGGCCAGACTTCTGGGTCCAAATCCAAGTTATCCTTTTTGTGCCTCAGTTTTCTCACCTGTGATGGTAATAAGAATATTTGCCTTTGCAGTTAGTTGTGATGATTACATGATAATTCTCAAAAACCTAGGACAGTGCAATGGCAAGCACCGGGTATTCTCTCCCTCTAACCTAACACAACACCTGTTTGCATTTGAACATACGTCTTTCAGATTTTTTCCCCTCCATATACATTTTACACCCTTGTATCCAGATAAACTTTTAAATTTTTGAACTATTGAGGGAATTATTGAAACTCTCAACGTGGGAGAACCATCAGTCCGACAATCTTCGGAGACATCCTAAACACAGGAAATCACTACTTCATGCTTTATGGTTTATTTCAGGTTAATGGTTTATTTCCGAGGCTACCAAGCTTGGTAAAATGGCCCAAGATTTGGAGTCAGACCTCAGGGGATGTGAATTCCTCAGGGATTGTCTCATTCCAGTTGAATCCAGTTGAGCAAGTTACCTGCCCATGAGCTTCTCTTTCCCCATATCTAAGATGGGGAGCAATCATATGCCATGTAGCCTGGGAGATTGAGGAATGAAATGTGGAAATCCCAGCAGAGAGCCTGGTAATGGGGTTACATTTGTCCTTGGGGTGGACCCTGCCTCCTCGTGTGAAGGCAGTGACCAGAGCAGCGTGTCCAGCTTTCCACTGAGGCAGGTGTGTCTGTTTTTTTCAGAGAGTGAAGAGCACAAAGCCCTCATTGAATCTGTGCTAGAGGAGGGAGCGCGGTTTGAGGGAGAGCTGGCAGAGAAGAGGAGCCCAGCTGCAAGGCTGGGGTAAGGAGGTGCCTGTGAGGGAGGGTGTGAATTACGGTCTTAAGTGGACCTTGCGGGCTGCTAGTATAGAGAGCGCATGTGCAAGGAGAAGGGCAGGAGAGTACCTGGCAGGCACAGAACCAGACAAAGACAACCAGCGGGGTTGTGAGAATGGGTGGGCGAACAGTCTGGTCTCTGGGGTTCTCTCTTAAATAGCATAAGAATAAAATGGAGACAGATGCCTGGGATGGAATACTAGCAATGTGGCTTCCAGCTGGGTGGCCTTGTGCAAATTCACTCAGCTTTCTTGCATTTCAGTTACCTCAGCTACCTCACCTGCAAAATAAAAATACCAACGGTATCTACCTCAGAGGGTTATGAAGATGAGACACATGATTACAGGTTAAAACCATCTCCTATGCGTATGAAGCTCTCAACAAATATTTTCTGTAATCATTATAGTTGCTTTTATTTTTTACAGGAGTGGTAGTTGTCATTAATGGACTAACATTTTCTACCATGAGAGAGATTTTCCCAAGTTTTCCAAAGTGCCTTTTTCATGATAAAAATGTTTCTCCTTCTCAACTTTGATTTTTTTTCTAAGTACCATACTATGTGGAGTACTAACTGGTAGGGCTGTTGGGCAGATAGATAATCAAGCAGTCTGGGAAAATGGATTATTAATGTGCTGAGGACTAGCCTTGTCCATCCTCAGATTGTTTCAAATATAGGGGAGATTGTGGGATTCCAGATGTCTTTTAACCCTTTGTTGAAAGGGAATCTGAGAAGCTCAAATGTATAAAACTTCCTAAAGCAGAGATACTTGATTGAAGAAGGCATAGGTCTGGAGCCTCTGTTGCTCCCTAGTCTATGCCTTCACCAACTCTGACACTTTTTAAGAGCTCTATGGAATAGAATTTGAAAGACAATCTGTAGAATATAATTTAGTAGACAGCAGGGAGGAGATTCAGGCATCAGATGAGGTAGACCTAAATATCTCGTCCAGCTTTAGGATTATGTGGTTCTAAGTATTAACCGAATGCCTACTTGTGTGTGTACACTCTGTTGGGTACTGTAAGTTGGGTACTACATGGCACTGTCTCTAGCCTCGCAGAGCTCACACTTTTAGATTGGAATCTGTGCATAATATTTGTATATTAGAAAATGGTGAAAACCCACTTAGAGTGATGTAATTGTTACTCAGAACTTTATTTACTCTTAAGTGCCTCCTTACTGATTATTACTCCTTTTCACGTCACTCAAAAGAATGTTATCCTTCTTGACCTTTACATTGATTTTCCTTTTCATCCTTTGAATTAACACCACACGTACCCATCCAACACTTCCGTATCTGGTTTGTGCGTGTGTGCGTGCAACTTTCTGTATAATGCTAGGTAGTATATATTCCATGGAAATGGATGTGGGCTGAATTGAGGAACTAAAGGGGCATCTTTTCAAAGCAAAGCTAATAAAACAACAAACAAACCCAATGCTGTTTCCTCATTCCCTCTGCCACAGGCAGGCCAAGTCACATGACTTGTATAAGAATTCAAGTTGGGGAATTCCTTAGGGGCATTCTAAGAGATGTCTCTGTTGAAACTCCCACAACCTATCGTTCACTACATGCACTGTTATATTTTACTTTTCTTTCCTACCTTAGGAAACATGATACCCTAATTCAGGCTCATGCCCGAGAACTGACCCACTTACGACAGAAGATACGAGAAGGGAAAGGTGTCTGTTATCTTTTCATTCAGCATACGAAGAGCATAGTGAAGTCTTTTGAGGGCCTCCTCAGGAGTGCTGACATTCCCTACTACCAGGGACAGAGATTCTGTGAGCAGCTGGCCCAAGGAAGCCAGCTGGCAGAGAGCCTTGCCAGCAAACTCATCACTGGTAAGTTGGCTTACGGGTTCTGGAGACCCTTAGCTCCTCCCAAGGTCCTAGCCTCACATAAGTCTCCATGCTTCCACATGACTCTAAGAGTGACATTTTAGCCAGTTGTCCAGCTGTTTTGTGCCCTTCTCAGCCTATTGATAGTGATGCTATTAGGTAGAACTACCTAGGGGCACTCACCTGGGCCCAAGGTGAGCCCCCACAGACATTTCTTTCTTTTAAGGATAATTGATTTACACTGAATTGGCCCACTGTAGTGTCAGTTCTGTGAGCTTTGAGAAATCCATACAGTGCTGTAAGCACTGCCACGATCAAGATGTAGAGCAGTCCCATCACCACTCACAGTTCCTTTGTGCCTCTGTGTAGTCAGCCATTGTGCCCAACCCCAGTTACTGGCAATCACTGGATCTGTTTTCTGTCCCTACAGATTTTCCATCTCCAGAATGTATCAGTAGTTGGTTTCCTTTTTTACTGTTAAGTACTGTGCCGTTATACAGACGTACCACTTTTATTTATCCATTCATCCACTGAAGAACATTTGGATTATTTCCAGTCTGGGGCTATTATGAATAATAGCTCTAAAGATTCACCTGCAGGTTTTGGTGTGAAAATATGTGGGGTTTTTTAAATGTTTGTTTCTTTATTTTGAGAGAGAATGAGTGGGGGAGAGGGGCAGAGGGAGAGGTAGGGACAGAGAGAGAGAGAGAGAATCCCAAGCACTGAGTGTGGAGCCTCACTTGGGGCTCGATTCCACGACTGTGAGATCATAACCTGAGCAGAAACCAAGAGTTGGACGCTTAACCAACTGAGCCACCCAGGAGCCCCTGAAAATATGTTTTCACTCACTTCACTTGGGTAAATAGGAGTAGGATTGCTGGGTCATGTGGTAAATGCACGTTTAACCTAGAAGAAACTGCTACACTGGTTTCCAATGTGGCTATACCATTTCAGATCCCATTGGCAATGTGTAAAAGTTACAGCTGTTCCCCAGTATTAACTTTTGATATTTTCAGGTTGTTGTTCTTTTGCTTTTTGTCTTTTTAGCAATTGTAATAAGTGTGGGGAGGGCATAGCATTGTGATTTAAAACAGATTTTTCTTTTAATGTTTATTCATTTTTCTTAAGAGATAGCACAAGTGGGAGTGGGGCAGAGAGAGAGGGAGACACAGAATCTGAAGCAGGCTCTAGGCTCTGAGTTGTCAGCACAGAGCCTGATGCGGGGCTCGAACTCATGAACCGTGAGATCATGATCTGAGCCAAAGTCAGATACTTAACGGACCGAGCCACCCAGGCACCCATGCATTGTGGTTTTAATATGCATTTCCCTGATGACTAATAATTTTGAGGTTCTTTTCATATGCCTGTTGACTCTCCTTGTATCTTTGGTGAACCAAGTGTTCATATTTTGTCATTTAAAATTGATTTGTTTGTTTTATTATTATCAAGTCTTGAGGGTTCTTTGCATTTCTGGATACAAGTACTTTATGAGATGTTTAACTTGCAAATATTTTCTCCCAGTTTGTGGCTTATCTTTTCATTCTCCTAACGTATCTTTCAGAAAGCAGAATTTCTTAATTTTATGAAGTACAACTTATGGATCATGCTTTTGAAGTTATATCTAAGAACACTCTACCTAAAAATAAGGTTCTTTGCTTTTCCATATAAATTTTACAATCAGCTTGCCATTATCTGTAAACAACAACAAACTCCTTCTGGGATTTTGAGTCACATTGCTTTCAATCTATGAAAAGTTTGAGAAGAATTGATATTCTTATTAATATTGAGTTTTCTAATGATCATAGTACCTTATCAGGTTGAGGAAGTTCCATTTCTGTTTTTGTTTCTTTTATTCATATTTGAATGAACAAACGAATCTTTTGTTTTTTATTTTATGATAGTAACTGCTGACAACAGAGGAAAAAAATTATGTCTCTTAATGCAAACATGAGTAGGCATGGTCCAGCCAAGAAATGTTTCCAACTTATTTGAGGAAGTTCCTTTTTATTCCTTATTTTCTGAGTAGATGTTTAATTCTGTCAAATGATTTTTATTCATTAGTGAAATGATAATGTTTTTATTATGTTGAGTACTTTTATAGGGTCCTCTGGATGTTTTGAATATTGTATTGTAAGACCCTGGGTCCTGTTAAAATCTTCTGGAATTGTTTTTTTAGCAGGCAATCAACCCCATTAGGTTCAGACCAAATTCTGCCTCACCTTCTACAGGTAGTATCCAATGTCAAATCAGTGTTCATTGCCTTTGATATGCTGTTTCGGTCAGTCTAGCAAATACATTCCTTAGGTTTCTTCTGGACTAGTTGCTGGTTTGTGTGGTAATTCAGTTTTCTCATCCTTTGCCATGATTCCTTGGGTCTATTCCACACATATTCTGGGGATGAGCCCTGGGACTTTTATCAGCTCATAGACAGTTTTCCAGACTCTCTTCTCTCTGGTATTTCTTCCATACTTTCCAGTTTCCCAGGGTCCCTTTTCCCAGTTCCTCTGTTCAGAAAGAGTGAGTTCTCTCAGAGATTTCTCTTCTCACACTGTTTTGCTTTTCTTTCTTTCTTTTCTTTCTTTTTTTTTTTTTTAAGTTTATTTATTCTGAGAGAGAGTGCACAAGGGCCGGGGAGGGGCAGAGAGAGAGAGAAAGAGAGAGAGAGAATCCCAAGCAGGCTCTGCACTGTCAGCATGGAGCCTGACTCTGGGGGACAGGGGTAGGGAGGGTGGGAGGGTGGTCTGGAACCCACAAACCATGAGATCATGCCCTGAGCCAAAGTCAAGAGTCAGAGAGATGCTTTAACTGAGCCACCCAGGTGCCCCCTCACTGTATTGCAGTTCTGAATGACTGGGGCTACTTTAAGAGCAAGGAGGCAAGAAAATTGAGAAATAGAAAATAAAAGGGGGCACTTTTCACACTTTTCAGGCAAGAGATCCCGTTTTCCTAGTTCTTTTGATCAGAGAGCTAGATTCTCTTTTGTGATTTAAGGTTTAGGCAGTTCTGCAACTGGGCTGGTCTCCAAGCCGGGTCAGGAAAGAAGAAAAAGAAAAAAAGAGAAGTTTCTCTTCATGTTCTCCACTCACTGACATGCACAGGTGCCTTTGTCCAGTCATTGGGTTGGAAGGGTTAGGTGGTTTCTCCAGAAGTTTTTGCTCCTTAGAGACTGCAGTGAGTTCTTTATGAAAGCCTAATAGGACACACAACCGCAGTTTAGCCATCTGCTATGGGGCAAAAATGAAGGTTACAACTGGAGAAGTCCAGAAGGCAACTGAACAAGTATTCCAAGCACTGGTGAACAGCAGACATTTTAAACTTTTTGCCTTGACTTGGTAGCAGATGCCATGGTGATTATTCACCACACCAGGATACAGTCCTCAGCCTTCTCTGCCAGAGCATTCTACAAAATCCCCTTACAAAGGCTTACTGTCCAGTTTGCTCAAGAAAGCCTGCCAGGCTACTTCTCTGAAGATACAGTCCTAAGCCTTCTCTGCCAGAGCATTCTAAACAAACATGTAAAGTATTACATCCCTGATCATATAGGCCCTAATATTTGTAATGTGTGAAATGGGATCTGCTCAATTTCTGACTAGCTGTTTCTGTTTTTTGGTTCTCAGAAAATCACAATGATAAGAAGGATGAAGATAGACAGGAGCCACTGGCACCCAGGTAACTGAAGGACAAAAGGGCTGATAATGGAATGGTGAAGTATAGGGAAGATTCCAGAAGCAAGTGACCAAGAGGCCAAAGTCCCAGATCTGGGGGAAAAAAACCGAACCCACTAATTGTACCTATTTCATTCATTAATCATATAGTGATGTGTCCTTTTATTTTTTTTAATTTATTTTTAATGTTTATTTATTTTTGAGAGAGAGAGAGAGAGAGAGTGCAAGCAGGGGAGGGGCAGAGAGAGAGGGAGACACAGAATCCAAAGCAGGCTCCAGACTCTGAGCTGTCAGCACAGAGCCAGACATGAGGCTCGGGCTGACACACCGTGAGATCATGACCTGAGCTGAAATCAGACGCTTAACCAACTGAGCCACTCAGGTGCCCCAATGATGTGCCCTTTTAAACAATGTTGTCTGTTCATGGTAAGTTCTTGTATTGGTTACCATTTCTTAGTAATTCATCAAGTTTAGTTAGCTAAAGTCAGTCTGACATAAAGATAAACTAGCCAGAGATCCCTGGTGTCTGTGTTCTAAAAATGTGTATGGTAAAAAAAAAAAAAAAAAAAAAAAAATCAAAGTGAGACATTGTCTCAGGAGCCAGCATTCAGTGGACAACTTCCTACGATAGATAGTAAACAAAATTTGTCCGCAGGATTTTAAAACCAATATTCTAGGTCTCTGTGTGTCACAAGTGCCTTTTAGAATAGTTGAGTCTACTTCCTCATCCACATGTTATGAGGTCAGTACACTGAGCACCTGCTGCCCCCTTCTATCCCAGTTCTAGGTTCATGAACCCATCAAAGTGGATTGCTATGCTTTCTCTCTCATCCAGATGGCCTCTTTGCTTTCTGGTGTGGCTTCCAGGAGCTTCAGACGGGACCAGCTGCGAAGCTGTGGTTCCAGGTTGCCGCAGTTTAATCTCCTGTCTTACCTCCCTGCCATCCTCCCCAGGCTCAGCAGGGGGCTCCAGGAGGAAGAAGTGAATGAAGCCCTGGAAGCCTCACTAGATGAACAGTATTTGACTCATTCCAGTCGCCATGACTCTCACCAGCTTCCCCGCAGCAGTTCCTTCCTGCTTGACATGCAGGAAGCCAGCTCTGCTGTGGAAGTCACCAGTGAGTACTTCCATTATAAAGAGAATAAAGGAACACAAGACTGGAGAATAAAGCTCCAATAGTTTCTACATGCTTACCACCTTGGTTTAGGCTGAGTGAGACCATCTAGTAGGCAGGCCCTAAAGATTAACCTTGAAAAAGCTATCAGGCTGGACGTGCAGCTCGGACCAAGTTTCAAATACAGGTCCTTGGTGGGTCAGGTAATTTGTTGCATTGTTCGTGGTCCACACCTCATCTCAGTCACTCTGTCCCCCACTGGCATCTGCAAGCTAATGGAGTCTAGGCAAGCCAGATTGGAGAATGGAGAGATGATGGTGGACTGTGTGCCACTATTTCAGCATGTGCACAGAATCTAACAGACCTCCTCTAAGACGAAGCAACTTACCTTTCTGGGAATGTTCTTGCTGATTATAGTTCCTGAAGAGTGTCCCTTAAGCTTTTCTAGCTGAGAAATACTGGCAGTGCTGCCCATATTTTTGGAGGTGCGGTTATCATGATTGCAGTCCCCATCTCCCCTCAGATGGCTTGCTTCCTCATAAGGTTCCATCTTAGTACCAGAGCGTCAAGTGGTTTCCCTAAAGACAAGGCTCAGCTCTTGGCAACCCTTGGGTAAGTGACCAGGGTTCCCGTCCTATGTGTAGCACCATTTTTAAATAATGTCTGTGGGTTTAGTCTCAGTACTGTAATCTAATCTAAAACCAACAGCCAGCCTATCTACTGAAGAAAAGGCTGGGTCTAGCAGCCATGCCACAAGCATGCCCCTTTCCTAAAAAAGCCCCACCTAGCCAGTGTAGCTCCTCCAGGCATGTAAGAGCCCCTCGGGATAGCGGCCTCATGGGTGTGTGTAGATTAAAGCCTCAACCTTCATTTCCTCCCCCCCCCCTTTTTTTTTTGACTATTTGACTTTCCTTTGGGGATAAAAGTTTGGATTATTAGAGAACTATATGTCTTATGTCTTCTTGTAGGCATGAGAAAGAGACTATATTAATTCACTCACTGTTAACTGAGTTTTTTAATAGTGATATAAGCCATGTCAGGCTTTGTCTTTTTGCCAGTGGTGGGTGTCTTTTCTTACTCAGGCAATCCCCTTACAAAGGCTTCCTCATTCCCATTTCACTTTGAGATGTAGTGGGAGGTTGTCCTCTATAAATGACGTTCAGACACAAATCATGTGGGAGAGATATTTAGTAGAGACATTCCTTAGTACCCAAAAGTCTTATATAAGAGGGGCCACACCTTTCCCAGTACTAGATAAGCCCTACTCTGAAGGTTGATTCCATATTTTACCACCTTATATCAACCTCCTTTATACTTCCCATATCCTTGTATGGGAGGTGGCCCTGTGAAGTTTGCTTAGCACTGGGTCATACTTTGTTTGAAGGCCTGCAGGCTCCTACAGGAGGTTCCCAGGTATTTCCTGATGAAAGCGGAAGTTGGCAGAAGAATGGTGCAAGGCAGGGATCTTGCTGAGAGGCCCTTGGCCACCCCATTAGTGATAAGGATTCTCCATCTTCTACCTCATTCCCTGTCCTGGTGGAATGGCTGCAGAAGATGAGATCCAGAACCTGTACCAGCACCTGAGGGAAATTCTTTTCATCAATGCCTGCCTTCAAGAAAAGCTGGAACATCATCTCAGCATTTCTGACCAAGGAAACGGTAGGGGAGGCCCAAGTCTGTCTGCTTCTGGCAATATGTATCTTTCTAAGGACTTGTAATGTGTTGTAGGGCTTCACAGGTTTCAAGAACTTGACATGCTTTATACTTCACTTATTCTTACAAATGGCCCAACTAGGGAGAATAGGGCAGGTATTAACATTCCTACTTTTTAGATGAGTAAATAGGCTCAGATAGAGGTTTGCCCCAAGACTGAGCTGTCCCTCCATCTTAAGAGTTATCTGACCTCCAAAAGCCTTCTTGTGACTCCTAAGCTGTACACTTTCTGCTGCTCTTCTCCTCTTATGCAGTCATTCAGTAGAACCCAGGTTGCTGAGCACCTCATTCAGCAGAGTGAGGGTCTCTGCTGCTGTCATCCTTACCCCCCTCCCTAATGTCTTGGTTACTCTTCATTGTTCTCAAGGTTGTTCTTCTCCACACATCTTCCTCTTACATTGCACTCACGCAGAGGCCATCATTTCCCAGTCTCAGGCTGGGCCAGAACAGTGACTGGGCCTCTTTCCATATCAAAGGAGCAACTATTTAATGAGAAAAGTCTCCTTCATAATTTCAGCCGTTGGGTGTGATAATACAAATGAATGAGCTGGCATTTGTTCAGGGCCTGGTGAAAATTAAGCATCTGCCCCATAATGCTGAAGTTCCAACCTTTGAGTCCCCAGAGGTTTCTCCTGGGCTGAGACAGAAGGGGAAAAGGAATTGCAGAAAGCATTATCTTAAGCAAATGTGTGGAACTTGCCTAAACTGCTAATTATTTCCTGCAATAGGATATACTTCTGACTTCTACAGGGAGAGCTTGGACTCCCTTGCCCAGCTGTACAATGAAAACAGAGATATCAGGAAAGAAAGTCTGAGCCTTCTGGCTCACCTGAATCGTATTTCCAGAGGTAAGTGGTCAAAAACCACAAGAGGAGGTCACTCTCAGAGCTTTCTTTTCTCGTGCCTTACCCAGCTATAGAAACAAAAGATGATGGGGAGGCCACAGCTACCCAAAGCCTCTTGACTCATAATTCTCATAGTTTTTCTCAATATAGTGAGGGCTACCTCCTAGGTGCTCCCTCTACAGGTCCCCAGACTCTAGGCTCCAGGAATGAATAGCTCTGGGAAATTCACCTTTCAGGTACAAACCACACCTCACTAATGCAAGGCTTAGAAGAAAAGAACAGTCCTCAGAGGTGAGAAGACATAAGAGAATACTTATTTTGATTGAGTAAAATTTGCCAAAATTAGATAAACTCTGTCTTAGAATGCTGAAAGAGCAAGGAACCAGAATTTAGATTCTAAGTCAGTAGTCTTTGAGGAAGTATGAGGACCAGAAAGGTGCCATAAGCCTAAAAGAGCAAAACCCCAATTTTCAAACTGATGAAAATAAAAGTACTAAAAAATCGAAATAAGTATAGCTTATATTGGTAATAAAAGACAAACTTGTATTTTGTATAAAGAAAATAAAATATTGGTACAAAATACAAACTATCTATTGCACTCAAACAATAATATTCCAGTCACCTTATGGTTTCCAACTCTTACCGTTGAGGAGAAAAGCAAAACCAAACCAAATTACCTTCAGATTGACAAAAATATTTACAAACCTGCAAAATACCTTCAGCCTATCCCCTATACACCAGGCTCAGTATTTTTTGAGTTTTTGCTGTGTGCAATGCCCACCTCAGTAGATATCCCTGCCAAATCTATTAGGGGCCAGTTTAGGTCACCTAAGATTCCTTTTACCTTTTCATGCCTGTGCTGCTTTTTTCCAAGGACTCTTCTGAATAGGATTGTCCTCGGATTACTAGAACCACTTGGCTGATGACTCAGAGAACTGGAAGGACCTGGGAGTTTCTGTCAATTCCACAGCACCCATTGACCCTGCCTGTAAATCATTTACCCATGATTGACAGGTCCAGGCATAGGAAAGCCTAGCTACTTGACATGAGGGGGCCTTTGTGGTGAATTAGCTTTGGAAAAAGGAAATGCAGAGGCGAGGTTTGTAAAGGCCCAGGTAGATAAACAGAAGGAAACTTTTCCCTTGGAAATCCAATTGAGAAAGAGAGAGATTCACCTGAGACCATAAGAAGGAAGATTAAAATCTTTAGGTCCAATGGGAAAGAAGCCATGGTAGGACAGCTAGAGAGAAACAAAGAGAACCATGGGAAATAGGGCAGGTCTCCTAAGTAGCTTTAAATCACGTTGTTGTTATAAGAACCTGGTTTTGCCTAACACAAATGCCTAGCTACCATACTAGAGATTCTGATTAAAATGGTTTCATGTGTGTTTGGGATATTAGTTTTCAAAAGCTCCTAGGTGATTCAAATATGTGGCTACCAAAGGGAAGGACCGTCAGTCTACCACGGTCACCCAATACAGAAGTATCCCAGATGTACAGTTTCTTAGGAAAGCCGAACACTAGTCATTGATGGGATTTGCATTCCTCTCTCAACAGGCTTGTTTGTATAGCATGGAAAAAAGAGAAAAGAAGAGGTAGATATATAGATTAGACCTGTAACCAGTCTATCTAGAGCAGTTTCTCGGATTTTTCTGATCACAAGACACAATAAAAAACAATTCTTTGTGATCCAGTGTCATGTTAAAAAAAAGCCCTTACTGTATGTAATGGGTCTTATCTAGTATTTTCCTTCCTGATTCTTTAAGTAAAGTCTGTAGTAAAGTCTACAGTGTTGACTTGACAACCTACTAATGGTTACCAGTTGCAATTTGAAAAATTTTGCTTTTGATTAGTCTTTTCATTAAGCAAAATCCTAAAAGAGAGTACTGGGGGGGAATTTTTCCTCTACCTACTTAGGTTTGAATGGTCCAGGGACCTTGAATTAACTAACAATAGATAAACATGAGAAAAGACAAGGTTCAGTTAAACATGCATGTGGTAATTGCTTAGTAATTAATAATTCCCAGAACACCCAGAGGTAAAAATTTATGTACCAATTTAACAAAGGGCTTCACTGGAAAGGTATGGAAAACTCTTTTGAACTTTTTGATTCTCTTGGTAATGGACAGTCTCCATGGCCGCTGAATTCCCAGGAAACTCCCTTGGAAGTAGGGTTTCATGTGGCACCTGTATTTTTGGTATGTTCTGCTCTAGTCAGATAAAGGAAATTCAGATAAGATTTGAGGGGTTTTTTTAGTGGTTTTTTGTTTGTTTGTTTTCTTTTTTTTTGAGAGAGAGAGGGCGCATGCACGTGTGCGCAAGCAGGGGAGGGGCAGAGAAAGAGGGAGACAAAGGACCTGAAGTGGGCTTTGCAATGACAGCAGAGAGCCTGATGTGGAGCTCTGAATACAGAATACAGAGTGTAGGGGCGTACCTGGGTGGCTCAGTCAGTTGGGCGTCCAACTTTAGCTCAGGTCATGATCTCACAATTCGTGAGTTTGAGCCCCACGTCTGGCTCTGTGCTGACAGCTTGAAGCCTGGAGCCTGCTTTGGATTCTGTCTGTCTCTCTCAAAAATAAATAACCATTTTTAAAAAATTAGAAAAAAAGAAAATACGGAGTATAAATGGATCAGTCCAAGGTTTAACTTTGCTCTTTATTTGCTAATTTTCCCTTTTCTCTTTCTGATTTCTTTCTTTCTCTCTAATCTCTTTACAAGAATACTTACATGAAACTTTCTATAAAGCCTTATTCCTGTCCTAAACATGGTACTCAATAGACTGTAGAGCCTGTTACCTTTTTCCAGATTGGAGCCTTTCTTCGCCCTTTTCTTAAATTTAGAGATTTAGTGAAAAGGCTTGAGGCATGGATTTTAGCCTTAGGTCTTTCATGTATAGGTCCTGTGGCTTTAGCTAATACTAATAGCTAAAGTAGTTAGCTATTTCCTCAATGGCCAGAGGTAGAAGTTACCTACTAGGAGATAGCACCAGATTCCACAGGTTAGGGGTTTAGTCCTGTGCGACTGCACTCCTCTGACCCCCACTCCAGATGCCAGTAGCAAATCCAGGTTGTCACCTGTACATCTGACTGACTAGAAATCAGAGTTGACTGAGAACCCCCTCCTAGGGTTTAATTTGCTACAGTGGCTCACAGGACTTAGAGAAATATTTTACCTACTAGATTACTGGTTTATTTTATGTTTTTCAAATTATTTAAGTAATCTCTGTGCTCAGTGTGGGGCTCAAACTCATGACCCCGAGATCAAGAGTTACGTGCTCTACGGACTGAGCCAACCAGGCGCTCTGATTACTGGTTTAAAAGTACTGGGGTTCAATACTTTTTGAGTATTGGGGTTTGGAGTATTGGGATTCAGAGCCAATGGCCAACAAAGAATTCTTGAGACCTCTCCAGTGCAAAAAGGTGATTTTATTAAAGCACGAGGACAGGACCAGAGGAGCTGCACTGGGACTGTGAAGAGCAACTGGTTATTACTTGGGAGTTGGGGAAGGTAAAAACAAGGAAAGTTTCCAAAAGGACTTTCATATTTTTTTTTAATTTTTTTTATTTTTTAATGTTTATTTATTTTTGAGAGAGAGACAGAACACGAGTGGGGCAGGGGCAGACAGGGGGAGACACAGAATCCAAAGCAGGCTCCAGGCTCTGAGCAGAGCCTGATGTAGGACTTGAACTCATGAACTGTGAGATCATGACCAGAGCTGAAGTCTGACGCTGAACTGACTGAGCCACCCAGGCACCCCAGAAAGGATTTTCATGTGCTAAAGAAGACTCACAGGAACTTGGAGCCCTAGCTGTTGTCAAGCTAAGGTTATTTTCCCTCTAGCAAAGCATTAACATTAAGACAGTAGGGAGTTCCTGGAGGAGTGTCACACTCTGCCAGCCTCAAGTATTTATCAGTGGGCTGCAGGTTATAAGGAGATTTAATTTTATTTATACTTCTTTCTACCTTTGTTTCCCACATCAGATATAACTCAGGAAGCACGTGGCAGGGCTTGGGGAAAGGGTGCAGACCTTCCATGCTATCTCTGGGAGCTTCACTCTCCTAGCACCCCTATGTGTTCACCAGCCTACAAGCTCTCTAAATCCCCATCCTTTTGGGTTTTTAATGGAAGCTTCGTAACATAGGCATGATTGATTAAATCCTTGGCTGTTGATGGTTGAACTCCATCTTTAGCCCCTCTCTCATCCCCAGAGGTCAGGGGGGATGAGACAACCCTCCTGTCACATGGTCAGTTCCCTTGGTAATCAACCTCCATCCTTCTGGCACTTTCTAAATGTCGCCGTATTAATATATCAAAAGACTAATTCCAAGCGGTTTAGGAGTTCTGCCAGAAACTGAGACAAAGACCAAATTTACATTTCTTATTATAAACCACAGTATTACAGATGGTGTCTGAGGACCCTGCACATTCTGGGACTCTTCCTTTGGCACCGCCCTCCTATTTAAAAAAAAAAAAAAAAAAGACATGTATTTAGGAGCAAGATTTCCATGCAAAATAACCTCTCATTTGTAGAACTGACTGCTTCTGATGGTACATATTTGAAGCAAGGCACATCTTTTGGAAGGTGTGAAAGGTCTTCATTTTTCTCCAGAAGAGTAGAATGGAGAGTAAACTGATCCTGAGGGGGGAGGTGGTATGGATCTGGCTAACCCACTGGCAGCAGCATTGAGTGGGGCTCTCAGCACTATGAGGCGGTGGGGCCTTGTGTTCCACGTCACAGGGCAGTGGTTTATATCGGAATACTTGTCCTAGTTTGTCCTAGAACACTAGTCTGCTAGTACAACTCTTTCCAGACTGTAGTTTCCGACCATGGCTTCTCCACCAACTGCATTCAGGTTGCACATGGCCTCTTTTCTTCCTTAGCTGTCACTTCAGCCTCTGGTGTCAGCAGAACCAATAGAAGATTCTCATTTTAACTTAGCTTTTTTCCCCCCTTCTGTTTCAGGTAAGAACTAGGAGTGGAAATATGAAAAGTTCTTATTTCAACAAAGCTCAGTCATGAACATCATTCCCCCATTGATGAGAAAAACTAAAACAACAAAACAGTGAAAGCCCCAAATCTGAAAGCGAGAGGGCTCCACCTCTAAGAATCAGATTTCTCAGCCACTTTGGGTTTTTACTCCCAACGGATAGTTTCCAGAAATCACAGCCCTTCAGCCTGCAAATTTGATAACTACGTAAGAGACACCAATACCTAGATTCACAGATAATCTCGAGATGCCCTAACCCTCTCCTCTCCCCACCCCCATTCTGTGGACAACTGGAGTCAGCAGCAGCTGGAAGAAAATGTCAAGGATTTGGGTCAAGAGTAAGTCAGAATGACGTTGCAGACTATTCATCAGCTCTTCTGCACATGGCCATTTTCCTTGAAAGATGAAGATTCAGAAATCTCAGAGAATAGAAGTTATTTTATATACATTCTGTTGCCTGTCATTTTTTTTTTTAACAAATCAAAATCACAAAACTGTCTCCAGCTAAAAGGAAACTCAGTATGTCCACTATATTTACATCCCAGGGTGATATCAACAAAGTCCAGGTGCGTCACTTCATTCCAAAATTAAATGTTATTGAGGGGCGCCTGGCTGGCTCAGTCCAAAGAGTGTACGATTCTTGATTTTGGGGTCCTGAGTTCGAGCACCCTGTTGGGTGTGTAGAGGTTACTTAAAATATTAACAATTTAAAGGTTATTGAGTACCTGGTGTTAGGTAAAAAAACTACATCGTGTTTCACACTCTGGGAACTGAGATAACTCAGGCAAAAATTCTGCCTTCACAGGCATCTGTAAAGTCTGTAAGTAGAGCAGCAGTCTCACATGCCTAATTGTTGGGGACCCAAAGAAACGATGGTATAATCTCTCCAGAGAAGGATCCTGAGAGTTTGCTGTTCACCCTTATATTTCCCGTACAGGTCTAGCAGAAGTTCCATCCTAGAGGTCTCTGTTTAGAATACACAGGGAGAAACAGAGTATCTACATGGAACTGGTAGGTTTCAGGTAACTCCGCTCTCATTTGGGCTTTTGTTTGTTTTTCCTGAAAAATTCCTTATATTTGAAAATAAGTACCCATTGACTTGTCTTTTGCAAGCAGCTATAAAAGCAGGACATCTTATTCTGAAGCTCTGAAACACATAAAGTAGCCTTAAACTTACTAGATTTCCAGGCTAGAAGGCTGATTTGTGTAAGAAGGACAAACCCTGGGTGGCAGTGTCACAGATCAGGAATTCTACGTTCTCTCTTATCCGGCAAGGGAACAAATGCAGAAATGAAAACGAGAGAGGCAAATGTCTGGGAGGAGACAAGAGCCCCAAACGGGGATTTCCTCTCTGTATTGAGCTCTCAAGATTTTACATGTGGTGAATGTGCAGAAGGAAACCATCACATAGTAACCATTAACCTGTGTTACATGTAAGAAGCAAAGGGTCTGGGGGGCAAGTGGCGTTTGAAGTTGTGATCAAAGCACAATAAGATACTAGTGCCAGATGGAAAGTAGTTTCCTGTAGGGGATATAACTAATTAGCCGTCTTCTTTAAGATTGATGGAGCATGCAGCTTTAAGGATAGCAAGTTACTCGTGATCCCATTATAATATCTCGCTAGCTAACCTTGGGTGCTTTGGCCTGTGGAGGCGGCTTTCCACCCTAAGCCTTTTTAACCCATTTATCTAGGTGTAAGGAATTCTTGAACTTCCTTCCCATGTGGCAGGAAAGGATCCTTTAGATAGGTGTGTACAGCAGACTAGTGACTTACATTTTCTTGTACCAGTAGGTAGTATTGAGGACTGTCACACCCTTCTGTAAGGGGGAGTCCAGGACTCAGCCGTTCAGTCTCCCATGTTTTACAGTCCATTTCCTTCAAAATTATTCACATTGAAACATTTCAAACCTACAGAAAAGTTGGAAGAATACAACTAACACCTGTATTCTGTTCATCTGAATTCAACAATTAACATTCATTTGCTTTTTCTGTGTACATGCACCCATACTTGCATTCCTATTGCTTTAGTAAATGTAAGCCCACTTCGCGCCTAAATACTTCAGCATGTATTTCCTGATATTAAGGGCATTATCCTACACAACAATAATACAATTCAATTATCAAATCTAAGTACAATATTAATCCAGTAATGTTACCTAATATATGCTGCAGATATAATTTTCCCTTTGTTTAAAAAATGTTCTATCTATATAAACATGTTTGTGTATACATACAGATGCATTTAACATCTGTGTCTATATCATGTAAATATGAGAGAGAGATTAAGGATTAAGAGTGTGTATTGTGGTACTGATATTTCCCCAGGATCTAATTAAAGTTCCTAAATTGCACTTCCATCCCTACTACCTGGAACTGTCCCCCGATGTCTTTGTTTTTGTTTTTTTGTTTTTTTTTTTAATTTTATTTTTTATTTTTTTAAATTTACATCCAAATTAGTTAGCATATAGTGCAACAATGATTTCAGGAGTAGATTCCTTAGTGCCCCTTCCCCATTTAGCCCATCCCCCCTCCTACAACCCCTCCAGTAACCCTCAGTATCTTCTCCATATTTATGAGTCTTCTGTTTTGTCCCCCTCCCTGTTTTTGTATTTTTGTTTCCCTTCCCTTATGTGTTCATCTGTTTTGTCTCTTAAAGTCCTCATATGAGTAAAGTCATATGATTTTTGTCTTTCTCTAATTTCACTTAGCATAATACCCTCCAGTTCCATCCACATAGTAGCAAATGGCAAGATTTCATTCTTTTTGATTGCCAAGTAATACTCCATTGTATATATATACCACTTCTTCTTTATCCATTCATCCATCAATGGACATTTGGGCTCTTTACATATTTTGGCTGCTATAAACATGGGGGTACATGTGTCCCTTTGAAACAGCACACCCATATCCCATGGATAAATACCTAGTAGTGCAATTGCTGGGTCGTAGGGTAGTTCTATTTTTAGTTTTTTGAAGAACCTCCATACTGTTTTCCAGAATGGCTGCACCAGCTTGCATTCCCATGTTTTTGTTGTTTCTGATGGCATTCCATTTTTGAAGAGGACAGCCTAGTTATCTTGTTCAATATCCTACCTTCTGATCAAACAACATTTCTGAAAAGAACAACACATTAAATATTTGTGTTTTCTATAGCATCCTGTCCAGAAGTAAACTAAGAACAAAGCAACAAAATGTGAATACTCTTACAGAGGAAATATGAAAGGAAATGCATCTGCCAGCAGGGTGAGCACTCTGTGTTGTGGCAGCAGTAACCTCGGCTCCGATCCAAAACGTAGCGTCTGGTGTCTGTCTGAACAGCAACTGACTCATCTTTCAGTTCGCTTTCAATCCCCAGCACTGGCTGTGACCCTGTTTTGCCACCAGGGATTTACCACTGACTCGTGGTCAGAAGGGAAGGAAAACCCACCCACAGTAAACACTCCTAGAGCCAGGTGTATGGGAAACCTGGCTGTGCTCCACGTCTGCGCATGTGCAGAAGCTACTACAAAATGCTTCCTCTCAGGGAGTCTTGTCTGTCATTTCCGTTGATGAAATGGTGCTGTTGTAGCTGTTTTTCTGGTTGAGATATTTAAAATTATGGGGGCTTTTTAGGAGAAATGAGGATGAGCTTCGCGTGTTTTAATTAAAATCCAAACTCCTTGCCATAGGTCTCTATGTCTCCATTCCCCATCAATATGGACACTGTTTTGTTTTGGGTTTTTTTTTGATATCTATTTTTGAGAGAGAGAGAGCACAGGCAGGCAAGGGGCAGAGAGAAAGGGAGACACAGAATCTGAGGCAAGCTCCAAGCTGTCAGCACAGAGCTCATCGTGGGGCTCAAACTCACGAACTGTGAGATCATGACCTGAGCTGAAGTCGGACGCTTAACTGACTGAGCTACCCAGGCACCCTATATAGGTACTAGTTCTAACACCATTTATTGAAACTATTTCCTTCCCTCATTAACTATTTTTTATGAAAACCAGTAGACCAAGTAGATGTCAATTTCAGGGCTCTCAGTTCAGCCTATTTGTGTACCCTGCTGCCACTAGCACATTGCCTCGCCTACCATAACTTCTCGTAAGTCCTAAATCAGGTAGCACAAGTCCTCTAGTTCTGCTCTTCTTTTTCAACAGCTCAACTCTGAAAAAATGTAAAACTCTATGTAACAGTCACACAGGTTAAGATGTGCTGGCATTTCATTCCTCTCATTTCAGTGTAGGACACATGCCCTCCTATGCACTGGTTGACTCTCGTGGTCAAAGATTCTCGGACCCTCTGGGAAGAATAAATCTGTTGTCTGCAGTCTGAGGAAGAGGCTGTCTACAACACTCAGCAGAGTCTGGATTTTTCCTGAACAAAAAAAATTTAGATCACTTTTCTGGCCTTTGATTTTAGGAACCGTTTACTATGAAATAAAGCCTTGTGTTATTTACACTTTTTCTTTCTAGGAACATAGGGGCCTACGGAAGATCTCTAATTGGCTAACCTGAGTGTGAGATCTGATGTTGCAAATTGGAGATTTAAGAAAAGACTTGACTTTTGGGGCGCCTGGGTGTCTCAGTTGACTAAGCGTCCAACTTCGGCTCAGGTCATGATCTCATGGTTCGTAGGTGCTGACAGCTCAGAGCCTGGAGCCTGCTTCAGATTCTGTGTCTCCCTTTCTCTCTGCCCCTCCACCTCTTGTGCTCTCTCTCTCTCTCAAATATAAAGATGCATTAAAAAATTAAAAAAAAAAAGAGAACTTTTTTCTAAATATAAGAGGATGAAAGAGAGGCAAACATGCTGAGTGGAAAGAATAGTCTGGAATCAAAACACTAACGTTAGGATTTGGCACTGAATGTCAGATTTTGAGAAAGTGAGAGAATAGACTAGGAAAGAAAAAAAGATCTAGGAAAAAGAGATCTTTTCCTTAGTGGAAACAACAGATAATTAGGGTCCCTTTTATGACAGCGTTCATTTGCTAATATATAATTCTTCTTTTCCATCTTTGTAAATGTGATACTGTTGAGCTTAGTGTGTTATATGTTTTTCTGGAATGTATATGTTTATTTTTTTTTCCATTTTTTTTTTATTTTTTTTTCAACGTTTATTTATTTTTGGGACAGAGAGACACAGCATGAACAGGGGAGGGGCAGAGAGAGAGAGGGAGACACAGAATGGGAAACAGGCTCCAGGCTCTGAGCCATCAGCCCAGAGCCCGACGCGGGGCACGAACCCACGGACCGCAAGATCGTGACCTGGCTGAAGTCGGACGCTCAACCGACTGCGCCACCCAGGCGCCCCTGTTTATTATTTTTTAAGTAAGCTGTACACCCAACATGGGACTTGAACTCATGACCTTGAGATCGAGAGTGCCAGGCCCTACTGACTGTTAGTCAGGTGCCCCTGGAATGTATATTTTTAAAAAATGACTATTATACTTCAAATATTCATCTGTGAACCTCCTAACCTCATACATGGCCCTATCTACTGTACATTGAGAGTAAAATGGGTCCCACCTGGGGATGTACCTGGGAAAGTGCAATTAAAATTAAGGAGGGGGTTGTGAGGGTATCAAGAATGATAGCTTTCCTTAATGTAGCAGTTTTCCTACTTCCTTCACACCTGATCTTCCCTTCCTTCCTCCCTCTCTTCCTCCCTTCAAAAGTTTAAGTAATTGCTACACTCACCCCGGGGCTCGAACTTGACCTGGAGATCAAGAATCACATGTTCCTTCAACTGAGCCATCCAGGGGCCTCCTTTCTTCTTTAAGTAAGGGCAAATGAAAAAAGTATTCAGTTGCACCCTTGGAATCCATAGAAATCCTGGCTAAGGAAGTTCAAGGCAAGATTGGGGATTGCCTACTCACTGGTAGCCTGACCAAGGTTGTCTGTCTGTTTACTTTGGCAAGGAGACTCAACTCACTTTCACCAGACATGGGAAGACAGGGATCCAGATGAGGTTGATTTATGGTAACTTTAGGTCCTGAAATCTCACAGGCTTTCTTCCCTTCCTAACAGGAGGGAATGGCTGCCTTTCTTTCTGGCCAGGACTCTTTTGGGGCCCCTTGTGGACATGTCCGAGGTAGCAGCTGGCTTCTCCTATGTGTGTCTCCCAATCTGGTTGTTTTGAATGACCAGAAGTGACCCACGACATAACTCCCTGCCTGTGGGACCGAAAGGCTCTGGAGAGCAGCGCAAGCCACAGAGACTACAATCAGCGAGGTTGCTGATCATTCACTTGCTCCCTGGGTTTCAGGTAAAGAACAAAGTGCTATCTCTGTATCTTCTCTGCAGGCTAAACTGAAAGAAGTGTGAGGTTCCAAAAGGGTCATTAAGAACCTTGCTGAGTTGACTCAAACTCCAGCCTGGCCTGGAAGGCCAGGCTTGAATGAGGCTGATTTTAGGATAAAAGCAAAGAAAAGGAGCAAAGGTAGCATAGCCGGAAGATGCTGAGACTAAAGTCTCAAATCTTAATCTCTGAATGAGCTCAGGGCCAAGACTTGAATCAGTTTCCCGCATTTATGAAGAAGGTTATTAACCCCAATTCAGACAAGGGGCAGGAGTTTATCAGTGGTTCTTAATAGAGGGTCATCTTGCCCAGCCCCGCCCCTTTTCCCACTAGGACATTTGGCAATGTCTAGAAACTTTGGATTATCACGACTTGAGGATGTGTTTGGCTTCTACTGGCATTGAGTACACAGGGAAGCCCCAGCCTGCAGTGCACCAAAATGGCATAGAATTCATGGGAAACCCCTCCACAAGGAAGAATTACCGTATCAGTGGTGCAATGTTGAGAACCCCTGGTGTAGATCAATGTCCCCACTTTATCTACAAGATAACACTAATTACCAACTTAATGGACATGGAGTCTGAGGAAAGCTGGTGTCAGAACGAACTCAGAGTTTGGCCGGGGCACACGGGAAGATGTTGGCATCAATTAAGTTGGGAGAGCTGGCAGGGGCGGCAGGCTGTAGGGGAAGGACACAGAATCCAGTTCAGGGCAGCCGAGGCTTCCTTGAAAGCCGTCATCGCCTCTGTCGCTGCAAGTCCTTTGGGCGATGTTGGGGACCGCTGGGGCTCGCCTCTGTCGCTGCAAGTCCTTTGGGCGATGTTGGGGACCGCTGGGGCTCACGCTGGGGCGCCTCCCCTCCTGCCTCATCGCGGAGACCTTCTGTCCTCACGGGGCAGTCTGGAAAAGTCTGGGTTGTGGACAAAGGCTGGTATATATACAACTACGAAGTTGGGGAGGTAAAGACAAAAGGGAGGCCTCCAGGGGGACTTTGCTGTGATAAAGAGGACTCCGGAGATACCTGATACCTGAGGCCTTGCTATTGTCCAGCTAAGGTGGTTTTTCCCTCTAGCAAAGCATTAGCATTAAGACAGTGGGGAGTTCCTGGGAAACATTTTACTCTGCTGGCCTCAAGTATCAGTCAATGGGCTGCAGGTTATAAGGAGACTTAGTTTCCTGCCATTTCCTTCTGCCTTTGTTCTCCATATCACTGTGGAGAGGCGATGTTGGGGATCCAGGAAACCGAGTCTCCAGGTTTCTAGACATTAGGCTATTGATAAGACCGCCTTTTTCTTGTAATTTACTGAGATATTTGTAAACGGATGGAGACCCAAGTCCTGTATGACTGTGATCTCTATCAGCTGGCCATTTGTTTTCTTTCCTTTCCTTTGTCCTGGGGCAGCCAGGAGTGCCTGAGGAATGTCACACACATCCCATGGGATGTGCTAGCGTGCTAGCTTGTATTTTGCCCTCAGCCTGCCTGAGGCTCCCTTGTCAGAGATCTCTTTTAAGCAAGGCCCTGATCAGAACTCGGATTGTCGCCCCCCTCCCCCCAAAACATTTTGAGACTTACATTGTTTCCATCTCAGTTGGAATCCTTTGTTTCCAGGCTTCCAATGCTCAGAGCAAAAAACCTTAAGAGAGTTCTTTTTGACTCCAATGTAGTGCTCAACCCCCACATCTAGTTAGTCAGGAATTTGTGTTTTCCACATCTAATTAATTAGTCAGGAATTAATTCATCAAGTATGGATGTTGATCTACACGTTCCTCCTCTTTCTTGATTTCTGAATAGGTCAAACAATGCTCTTGATAAAAGTGGGGAGATCGATTTAAACAAGCGATCCTTGGCTCACTCAAGGTCTTAGGTTCCAGACAGTCTGAGGATGGTTGGGTGATGTGATCTGATGCTTGGGTCGAGAGCGAACAGTCAAGAAAGAATTCTTCAGACATTTTCAGTGCAAAAAGGTGGTTTTATTAAAACATGGGGACAGGACCTATGGGCAGAAAGAGCTGCATTGAGATTGTGAGGAGTGACTGATTATATAGAGTTTTCTATCCTATGGAGATGAAGGTGACATTAGAGCTCCAGGAAATTGAGTGTATAAGGTTCCTGGAGGTCTGGCGATTATTAACGTTGTGCTTTTCTTGTAAACCATTAAGATGATGGGGAAAAAAAAAACCCTGACCTTGACAGGGAAAAATTATGTTATAAGACGGCCAACTGTAAAGGGCAAACATAGCTAGCCTCCTGTACCCCAAGAGTAAACTCTGACCTATGTAAGCTTAGAAGGACCCCAGCGTATGAGATGCTGAACCAGTGTTTGTTTTGGGCTTTCATAGAAGTGCTGCTCCTGTTCCCTAAATATTAGTTCTGCTTAAAACCACATTTGCTAAGTTACTGGGAGATAAAACTCCCTCTTAACTGCTTGTTTGAGCTTCTGTAAACCTGCTTGGCGTAACCACCCTTCCCCATTCTCGGGCACCGCATTCTGTTCGAACTAGATAGAAAACTAATATTATAAACAATATGATTCAGCATTCAACTAGCTAGAGTCAACAAGTTATATTGTAAGGGTTAAATTGTAGTGTAGGGCTAATGCTTAGCTTGAAAAATAACAGCTTTGTGTTGACACTGAAGGTTAAGAGATAACAGCCTTGCTTTGCTCTGGTAAACTACGCCTCATACCCTTGTAAATTAGGCTTCACCAGTTAAGGAAACAAAAGTTCAAAGAAAAGAGCATCAGAGGCAGGGTCAAGGAGATCCACTGGTTGCAACTTAGAGGCAGAAAGTCTAAAGTAAACACCTCATTAGGCAACTGTTTCTAACTCATCTGGAACCTGTTTCTTTGTTCTGTTCCCAGGTGATGATAAAACGATGTGATCGGTTATAAAAACTCTGTACCCCGGCTGTTCGGGGCCGCACTCTTATCAAGAGTATTGGTCCCGATCGGTCGGCCTTGCCTCTCATTGTAATAAACTTTGTTGTGACTGTCACTGGTGCCCGTAGCATTCTGTTTCAGGAGTCGTGTGGATGCAATAATATTTTAAAATTCTTCAGGACTGTGTGATTGGTGCCCGCCTTATATTTTAAAGACCTACAACATTGTGTGATTGGTGCCCGCCCTTTCAAACTGCCACCCTTTGCAACCCGACTGGTCAATACAGCCTTTATAAGACATTCCCAAAGCTTGTTCGGGGCCAGACTTTTGGGACCTGTTGTATTTCCCTGTCTGGCCCGGCCGCAATAAACTTGTTTTGATCCTGTTTTTGCTGTCCAGAGTTCATAAGCGATCGCGACCTACAACACCGACAGGACTGATAGGGAATTCCAGCCCCTGCCCCGAAGACTCTCCTTCCGGGATCTTCTTCCTGCCCCACTTGCCGCATGCCAAATTGCCACCAACGCGGAAGTAGCAGGCTATAGATTGCCCCCATGCTTATGCTCGGGGCTCAGATCTTTGGAGAGACCGTCTCCCCTGAGCCCACTGATGTAAATAAATCTCCAATCCTCCAAGATCTCCTGGCTCTGTAACAAAGACAGTGACACACTGATGGAGTTTCATATCCTGCATGACTGTGATCTTTTGATCTTTAGGGGTTGACCATTGTCTTTTCTTTGTTCCTGGGCAGATATTAGTGCTTGAGGAATGGGGGTGGGGTATGTAGGGTGTCACTTTGCCTTTCCCCTCAGCTTGCCTTTTGTTATCTCATCGGTGGAGGTGATGAGGTTTTGGGTGATAGTGGGGTTCGTGGGGTCCGGAGCCGATGGCCAAGAAAGAATTCTTGAAGCCGTCTTTGATGCAACAAGGTGAATTTATTGAAGCACGGGGACAACAGCCATGGGCAGAAAGAGCTGCCCAGGGACCATGAGGCCATGAGGAGAGACTGGTTATATACTATGGGGTTGGGGGAGGTAAAGTCCAAGGGAAGTTTCCAGTGAGATTTTCATATGCTAAAGACTCACAGGATAGTGGAGGCCTGGCTATTGTCAAGCTAGGGTTGTTTTCCCTCTAGCAAAGCATTAGCATTAAGACAGCAGGGGGTTCCTAGAGAAACTTACTCTGTTGGCCTCAAGTATTTGTCAATGGGGTGCAGGGTTTAAGGAAACAGTTCTATCTGCCATTTCCTTCTGCCTTTGTTTCCCCCCATCTCTATGCAGGGGTGATGGAGACTTAGGTCCTGCAGGACTATGATCTCTATCAGTTAACCATTGGATTTCCCCCTTTCCTTTGTTCTTGGGCAGCCAGGAGTGCCCAGGAGTATCACACATGTCCTACATGGGGGGGAGGGGGGGAGATGTTTTCAGCCTGTCAGTTTGCCTTTTGCTCCCTCATCAGGGGTGGCTTGTCTTTGGCTCTGCCCCCAACTTCACCCTCTTACTGGCCTGTGTCCTGTGTGCACCTCCTCTCCTGTAGCAGAGTCAGGAGCCCCACACGTTCCTGTTCAACCTGCAGGGAAGCGACAGGTTCCTTGGCGGAGTTTGGAAGGACCCGGAGAGGTGCGAGTGTGCATGGAGTGAGCTTGTGGTTTCCTCACTGACTGCAGCCATTCACACTCCTGTAGAAGAAATGGCACCCGCTCCCTCTCTTCTGTCTTGATGGGGCCTCCAAATCCCACAAAACAGAAAAATGATGAATCTTCTCTAACTGGGCGGAGAAAGAGGAAGATAGATCAAGGAGGGAAAGGGAATAATGGCATTAAATTTCCTGATCTAAAGCTACCATAAAGTCTGCCTCCTCTAGGAGCTGGCCATCCAGTCACTGATGAGAATGATATGGTCCATTCCTGTTCTGGTCTCCAGTTTGGGCCAAAATTGAAAAAGGCCAACCACCTCGGTGGGGTGTCTAATAAAGCCATTAGATCAAATTACTCAGTCGAATTTTTGTTCTTTAACAGAGGCAAACCTGAAAACGTTTCAGACATTACTTTTCTCTGAAAACTATCCCTGCCTCTGCTGAAATTCACACTGTAAGACCTGGTCAGTACGGAAACTAAAGACGAAAAAAAAAAAAAAGGTTGGGGTGTTGCAAAAGTTGAAATAAAACTGCCCCTAAAAAAGAATCTAAGACCTATGAGGAGAAATCCTGTGATCACAAAATATGCACGGAGCGTCCCTGGGTCCTCCACCTTCTGGCAAATCCTGAAACTCTTGTGGTTTATATTTGGCCTGGTCGCCTAAGTGTATTTACTACAGGCCAGAAAACATGATTTGGTCTATATTGGATATTTGACATTTTCAAACAGACAAATGCCCTAAGATGTCAACCTATGTTACCGAACCTGCTAAAAGACGAAAGTGTGATTAAAATATTGAACTAAATGAGCCGGGTAGAATAAGCGACAGCGGCAGGAATCGGAAGGACCCCACTGCCAGGAGGGTCGCGGCGCGTCGCAGAGCCAAAGTGTTGGCTGAGGAAGAGCGCACACCCGACGTCTGCCCTGGGGCCCCTCTTACTGCAGGCGGACACTGCGTTCGTTGCGGTTCCCAAGGCCAGGCTGCTGAGGGCGCCAGGGTCCCGTCCTGGGGGGGAGGAGGGAGTGGGGAGGCACGGGGGTCCTTTGCCAGGGCCGCTTCGGGGGCGCGGGCTCCTCGCTCGCAGGGGCGCGGTTGTTTCCAGGGCCTTGGGCGGTTCAAGCGAAGTCGGCGAGCGCGATAGTTGGGGCCAAAATGCCGCTTTTGGGGGTTAGAGCCGGAGACCAGGCCGCCTGGCTCGTTTCCGTAGTGTAGTGGTTATCACGTTCGCCTCACACGCGAAAGGTCCCCGGTTCGAAACCGGGCGGAAACAGCTTGCTTCTTTTTACCACTACTCCCCCCCCCAACCCCCCCATCTATTGTCCTTTAAACCGCAGAAAGAACGGGGGCCGGAGTCCCACCGCCACCTGAAAGCCTTCTCAGCACTCGACCACCAGGCCTGGCCGCTGTGTGTCTGCTCCCAGTCACCTTGGAGAGCGGGCCACACCCACTTAGTCACTCCAACAAGGGCACGCAGGACGAGGCCCACTTCAGGTTACCTCTACTTCCACGCATCCGCTGGCCTGCTCATCTGGCGCCTCCGTCTGCCCCACGGGCTCACAGCGACCGTGGCTCTGAAAAGCAGCACGTTCTTCCCTGGGCGGCACACTTGCGCAACAGGTGTATTTATTTGCCTGACAGAACGCAAAGAACACAAACCAGCTGCACCTGGGACCCGAGCCAAAGACGCGAAGGTGAGGCGTTTCAGGCTCCACCTAATGAGCCCATGGGGACACCAAAGGAGCCCGTCCCCGTGCCGTCATCAGGACAGCTCTGGAGCTACTTCGGAAGTCGCCAAGTAGAGGGACTCCGCCCCCCCCCCCCCCCCCCCCCCCCGCTGAGAGCCGAGTCCGCACCTTACCCATCAGCAAACGAGGCTCAGAAAGAGAGCACGGCCTTGGCTCTGCAACACACACGGCTCCAGCTGGACTAGAGTGTGGCACAGGCCAGTCACCTTGTGGTCAGGGCCCAAGGGGTCGCTGAGGCTGGAAGAGGTGGTGAGCAGCAGGGCAAGGGCTGGGAGCCTTGTGCGGCTGCATTCAGCCCTGCGCCGCTGGGAATCGCCTCCGCTTGTGCTCTGTCCGCCTGGGAAGTGTCACCTTGACTTTCAGGGTTTTCATCTGCAGGGGCCGAAGCAGGGATCCTGTGTGGGTGGATTCCCCCGGGATCGGATCGGTGGGATGGGATTTGGATTTTTCACCGCTACTGCTCAGGTTCGATTCCAATCCAGGAGACTTTGTGGCGCTGTCTCCATACTTAGGATTTGCCTTTTCATCCCCCAAAGTCTGGTGTGCACCCAGGGACGCTTGCAGAAGTGGCTGTGCACTGAGCCCCTAAAATACGGGAGGTCAGGAGTCCGGGTCCTTGTAATGGCCAGGCTGGGAGAGGAGAGCTGGGATGAGAAGCCAGGCCAGCGGCTCCCTTCCATTCACCTCAGAAACCCAAGGTCTCACTTCAAGCGTTTTCCTCTAAAGAGAACCTGGGACTTGACTTTGTCACTCCTTTCAAACAAACAAACAAACAAACAAACTTTGAAACATACCAAAACAGTTGCCAGAATGGTCACATCCTATATCCCTCACCCAGGTGCACCAGTTAACATTTCCCCACATTTGCTTTCTCATTCTCGCTCCACATGTACAGACAGGACTTGTGCAGTCATCTCCAGATGATTGTTTGGTCCGCGGTTGCTCCTTTGCCTTGGGCAGTGTCCCGCAGAACCAGCTTCTGCAGGACCTTTCCTCCAGGGCCAGGGGAGGGCTTTGTCCCCTGGAGGAGAGCCCTCCTGTTCCTTCAGGAAGCAGACACCTGTTCCCTTCAGGCTGTAGAGAAGCTTCAGGCAGGCAGGCGGTTCTTCGGCTCTCCTGGAGAGGGCAGGCCAGGCGTGCCCTGTGCTTGTAGGAACACGTCCAGGTTGTCGTGCCCCCAGCACCGGCTGCCCTCCGGACTCCTCCTGGTGGCTTTGGTGGGCAGTGGATCTAGGGTGAGCCTGAGCTCTAGAACCCGCCACCCGGGGAGAGACCCTTCAGGGAAGTGCAGCTGCTGCCCCCTGGATCCTCCTGCCCTCCAGGCTCTCCTGCCCTGCAGGGATCTTCAAGGGTCCTGGCCCAACAGAAGGTGAAGAATCCTTTCCCCGTGGTGGGAGGATGAGGGGGAGCGGGTGGGAAAATCTTCAAGGGGAAGGGGAAGTTTTCAAGAGCTTTCCAGGATTGTCTGCCTCGGCACTGTCAGGTAGGTGGCTGCCCTGCGATAATGGTGCTTGGTCTTATCTCGTCCTGTCCTTGAGCTTGTCCTGGCTCCACTCTGAGTCCAAGCAGACACAGGCAACCTGATTTGTGGTGTGTATTCAGTTGAGCCCCTTCCCCAAGTGGGGTAGTGACTGAGCTTCTATTTCCAGGACCCAAGGGGGGCGTGCAAGGACGCTATTGATGGGGTTTTGTCCCCCTCACCCTTTTCTTTCTCTGCCTCCGCCCTTCCTTCCTTCTCTTTCTTTTCTTTCTTTCTTTTTTTAAAGATCAAGCGTCCCATGCTCTACGGATTGAGCCAGCCAGGCACCCCTCCTACTTCCTTTCTTGCTGAATCTGTAACCCGGGAAAACAGACAAACAAAAAACCCTGTTTAGATGTAGATAAATTGCTCTCCGTGCACTCAGGTACAAGGGGAAAACATCAAGTGGATAGTAAGGATGAATCTCGAATACGTTTAAACACTTTAAAGGATTTTAATAATTTACATATAATGGCATAGAACATGTTTATATCATATCATATTTCTAAAGAGGACTTTTTGTGTGCATCCGACTGGTTTAATAGTTGTGGCCTAAAAACTGTTTTATGTTGTCTTCCAGGTTTTCTAATAATATAGAAAATATTGGTAGATATATTCTAGTTTATACAGGTCTTGGATTTATTTTCTCTTCAAATTCCTGGTGACACTTAGCCACCTAAATTTCCTATATTGGTTTTACTGGCCCAATAAGCGCACTTCAATTCCAATAGTATTTAAGGAGTTTATACAATATGAAATTATGTGTTTCAGTACATTAAAGAGATCCTATAAGATTTGTAAATGGAGAGTAAGTCTTAGAAGTCTGGAACTCATAGTGACTTAATTATTCTTACAATATTTTGGGGTAAAGGTTTTTAGGTATCTTATATTTTTATATTCCACGTGCATTTCTCCATTATGCGTCGAGTCAATTTGCAATTTTAAGACCTACTGTTATCTTTACGTTCTTCCAATGATATTAAATTGAGTTAATGTATCATTTTAGCCTAGAGCATTTCTAATTAAGAGCAAAAGAAAAAAACACTTTTTTAAAATAAAATTCCTTTAATATTTATTCATTTTTGAGAGACAGACACAGTGCTTGCAGGTGAGGGGCAGAGAGAAAGGGAGACACAGATCTGGAGCAGGATCCTGGCTCTGAGCTGTCATCACAGAGCCCGACGCTGGGCTCACTCAGAACTGCAAGATCATGACCCGAATAAAAACAGACACTTAACCGACTGAGCCACCCAGGCACCCCAAGAACAAAACACTTTTAATATAATGCTGCTGCACAGCTGCACATATTTAGACATCATATAGCGTAGCCATGGGCAAGAGGTTAGGAGGAGGTGTGGGGATCTTGAGGGGATATTGGTGATACCCTGTCCCAGGCATAGTCAACCATTGAATCCTTTCAACAGGCCCACTTCATATCACTGTCCTCATTTTCCATGTAAGAAAACTGAGATCCGGAAAGATTAAGCAACCTGTCCAGTCACTCAGCCAGTGAGTGGGATTGGAAAGCAGGAATTTGGACTGAAGACATCCTGGCTCCAGAAGATAGGCTGAGAACCACAATGTTTATAACTCCTCCTACTTTTAAAAACCGCTAAAAATGCTGGACAGGAAATTTAAGTCTATATAAATTCTTTTGAAAAAACACCTAGGAGGAACCATGCAACAGGCATCAAACTATCCGAACATCCTTATGACCCCACTGCCTCCCGCAAACCCTTCTTATGCCCACAAGTGCTCCCTCAAACTCTCCAACTTAAACACACTTCCTGCCAGAACCAGGTTTTCCCTCCCCTTTATGTTTTCCTCTCACCTACCCCACACCTCTTTCATAGCTATTCTGTTCTTTCACTTCCAGGACATTCATTTTTTAAGTTTAAAACTATGAAAACTAGGGGCGCCTGGCTGGCTTAGTCCATAGAGCATGCGACTCTTGGTCTCAGGGTCTTGAGATCAAGCCCCACCTCGGGCATGAAACAAACAAACAAACAAACAAACAAACAGAAGAAGATAAGCATTCATCCTTATCCCACCACCTGGAATTAACTACTTCTAACATCTTTACATATTTTTCTTCAAATCTATTTTTAAGTTGTTCTAGATTTTTTGCAAAAGCTATACATGGTAAAATTACACAAATGGTAAAATGCAAATGATGTACAAAATACGTATATGTAAAATTTTGAAACAGCTTAAAATAAAAAATAATTTTGTATGCATTAGGTAATTACTAATGGAGCCATATTTGATAAATCTATAGGGAGGATGTATTTACAAATATTCTTTTATAAAAAACTGAGCTCTTATAGAGCCTATTTTTATTTGAAAGTATTGAGTTTAATAGGGCATGAATTTCACGGAAGAAAAAGATACAAAACAAATATGGAGGGATTGTTCACTACATGAGTGATAGTTTTCTAAAAGAACTTTCCAAGGCTAATACTAATTAATTGCACTTCAGACACTAAAATTGGAATGATTTGTTTTTAAAACCAAAAGTCTTAAGGTGTAATTTGTAAATAATACAATGGATCCATTTCAAGTTTGATGAGTTTTGACGAGTTGGATGCACCCAGGCAACCACTACCCTGTTCAAGAGCAAAGAACATTTCTATTACTCCAAAATGTCTTCTTGTGCCCGTTTGCAGCCAATCCCCCACACCACCTCCTGTCCCAGGCAATCAATGATCTAGTTTTGTCACTATGGCTTAGTTTTGCCTGTTCTAGACACTGACACGGATGGAACCACAGAGTATGTGTGGGAGGCCGGGCCCCGGTGCCAGGCTGAGACCGGGTCGAGCAACGGTTCCCTGTTGACTCAGCCAACCCGGTGGTTCCCCCTCCCATTCCCCCACTTTCAAGGGCATACGAAAGCCTTGTCAAGGCTGAGAAAGTTAATTCCTGAAGCCTGTGGTCTGCGGGTGTTGGCAGTAACGTTACCTCCCCTTTTTCTACCCCGAGTCAAATAGAAACAAACATGGGAACTGTGTTTTGCTAGCAATCTATCAACAAGGTCTTGTGACCCGTTCAGAAAGTTCACAAGGTACACAGAACTAAATGTTTTGGCTGGCAGTGGTCATGTGAAACCTGTTTATTCTTAGAATGACCTGATCCATAAGAGTCTTATATTATAAAAGATTGTGTACAGCAACAATAAAGCCGTCACTTGGGCCATCAGCCCATGGGACCCTCCTGTTCCCAAACTGTCTTCTCTTCTCTCTTTTTTTCTTACATTCCCCTACCCTCAGGCCCCTGATCTCGGTGTTTGTTGCGCCGGTCGCAACAAGTATGTATTCTTTTTATCACTCAGCATGCTGTTTTTGAGGTTCATCTTTATTGTTGCCACATATCAGGAATCTGTTCCATTCCATTGAAGAGTAGTATATTTTTGAATGAATAGACCACAGTTATAGCCACTCATCTTCTTTTCCAAAAATTCTTTTAACATTTATTTCTTTTAGAGAGAGACTGAGTGCAAGCAGGGAAGGGGCCGAGACAGAGGGAGACGCCGAATGTTCCGATTCGGAAGAACATCCATTCTGCTCATCTGCTCTGCTCAGAGCCGGATGTGGGGGGCTTGAACTTAGGAACTGCGAGATCATGACCTGAGCCAAAGTCAGACACTTAACTGACTGAGCCACCCAGGCACCCCCCCCCCATCCATTCAGCTCTTGATGGGCATTTGATATGTTTCCAGTTTGGGGGACTGCTATAAACAAAGTTGCTATAAACAAGTCCCTTGGTGGGCACGTGTTCTATAAATTCCATTTAAAATTTTTAATTTTTTAATACTAATTTATTTCGTGAATGGATGTTACACTCACAAATACAAGATTCACTCAAATGTTACAAAAAGTGTGAAGCAGAAGTCTATACACTTTACGCTTCGTAATTAAGGGTTAAAAAGCTTATCTTGGGTAGTTTCCTATTAGGACGTATTTACTATAAACCGTACACTACGCTAGGTGTGCTATTAGGTTATCTCACGTAATCTATGCAATAATTCCTCTATGAGTTGCTTAATATTATTATTTTCATATTATTCTTGCAAAATTGGCCTAGCAATAGAAGGGGTTGGTTGAATGTCAAACAAAAGGCAAGCGGTGGAGCCAGGACTGGAAGGGAGGCCTCCCAGAGGTGGTGCTCCTCACCACAGACTGAACCTAACTTCGTAATAACCTCGGTGTTTGATAGGCTTGGCAACCAGTATCCAAGCACTGGTATCGGTCATTGCTGTCTGCTCAGAAACTCCTCCGTCAGGGAGCATAACAGTGCTGACAACGGAGACGGGGGAAACCTGTTAAAGACTCTAGAAACCCAAGTTTTCTCATCAGTAAGGCACTGCAAGTTGACTTCAGTCTTGGTTCAGATATTTTGTATTTGTTTATCCCACTGTGGAGAGAAATTCAGGGCTCTTCATCAAACTAGGTCAGTCTGCAGGACCTACGACTTCTACTTTCAGTGTCCTCAATACTCCAGACGCATTCCAGTGTACTTTTTTAGTCTTCTTTGGACCTGCCCTTGTTTGTATACAACCCCTTCCCCAACTCTACTCCCTACCTCCAACTCAACTCCTGCTCCTAGTCTCTCCAGTGGTCTCAGCAGCTTCTGAATGCTGTTCCTGAGGTAGCCACCAGGGAGGCTTGATGGTTCTTCCCGCCATGGCCCTGCCGTTTGCTTTTGGTCAAGTAGTTTCTATTTGCCAGGACAACTGTGGATCAGAAGTGAGCAAGTTAAGAAGACATCCTGGGAATTGGCAAAATGTGCACGACTGTCAACACTGGACCTGGTTGGTTTTCTTATAAACCGGAGTTGGATATACCACCGCAACTGCATTTTCAGACAGGGAACATCTAAAATTACTTGAGAGCTAAAAAAAAAAAAAAAAAAAAAAAAGTTACTTGCAATTGTTGCTGCCCTCTTATTAAGGAAGCTTCCTAATTTGCCACACTACTGAAGAGTGTCAGGTGCAAACTGGAGGCTGAGAGAGAGCTAGTGTTTTCGTGTCTATAAAAGGTATCAAGAAAGAGCCTGAGAGAAGAGATGGAAGGAAGGGAAAACCAAAGCCAGAAATAGAAAAAGCTGCTTTGGGGTGGGAAGGATGAGTGGGTGGTGTCTTTGGAATTGGCTAGTAACGGCTTTAAGGCGTAAAAAGCAAGACAGACACCAAACAGGGAAACTAACGCTTAAAAAATGAAGTCTTAGGCAAGGTTAGGTATTTAAAGAGTAGGACGCGGCAAGGCAGCCTAGTTGCAGCCTCTCACAAGAGGGGAAACTGGTCACCTTTGACTCCCAAGACTCTCTAGTGTAGGTTTCTGGTTGGATCACAAGGCTTCCGGCCAAGATTCAGGTCTGACTGCGGTTCTGATTTGCAGGGAATATAACATGTGTAAAATTCAGAGCTGCTTGCTCGCGTAGCCTAAACGTGTTACGAACGGAAACGAATCTGGACCACGGTACAGGCAGTTTCTCCCTCGCTTTTGGAAGTGTGTGCACCATGGCCTTGGCCTACCCAGCACGAACCACCCACAAAGAGTTCCTTTAAGCCTGTACACTAAAGAAAGCACCTACGAAAAAACACACCCGTTCATGCGAACTGCGTGCACTACGGTGCCCTCACGCGTGTTATATTCATAACAAACCCACGTTTGCCCTGAATATACACGCAGGACTACAGAACTTCCATGCCCGGAAACACCAATACGCAAACCCACAAACTGAAACAAAGGCAAAACTCAAAAAGTTAAGAGGTTCTCAAAGCACCGTGGCAACGCATAGAACCGGATAGAACAAAACCAGCTTGGTTAAAAAGCAAGACACCACCACGCAGAATAGCCCATTCTCTTCTGTCTTTACCACGACGAAGACTCAGGGGAGAGCGCGAACGCAGTCCCCCACTACCACAAATTATGCAGTCGAGTTTCCCACATTTGGGGAAATCGCAGGGGTCAGCACACCCCGAGTGCAATGGATAGGCCTCGCCCTGGGAAAACCACCTTCTTGATCATGGTATCTCCCCTGCCAGGTAAGTATGACTTCCGCCTCCTCCGCCCCATTACACCCTCTCACGCCTGACACTCTCTACACACGGTCACTTCCGTCCGCACACCCCCGAGCCTCCCTAAGACTTTGCCACACGCAGCACACGCACTTGCAACCAACAGTCCTGGAATGGCTCCCACAGCACGCGAGATCATACGCTATTTAAGCGGTAGTTACCGAAACAACAGCCCCTGCGCTCCCCTATTTACATAGCACACGCCCTATCCGTGACGTCACGGGAACGCGCCTTCCCTCCAGCCCATGCCTCGCCCTTGCCCCCTCCTCAATATAGCCAGCCAACCCTCAGGAGGGGGAAATTGGCTTGTCCCTCTTTTCCTCCAAGTGCCCGCCTGCTGGGGCAGAGGGTGTGAGTTCTGAACCTCCGGCCGGCGGGGAACCTGTCTGGGAGGCTGCTGGCGCCTGTGTACCTTTCCTTAAATAAATAAGGCCTTTTGCAGCGCCTGAGTGGCTCAGTCCCCTTAGGGTCTGATTCTTGGTTTGGGTTCTCTCGCTTCGTCTCTCTCTGCCCCTCCCCTACTCACAAGCGCACATGTGTGCGCGCTTGCGCTCTCTCGCTCTCTCTCTCTCAAAGTAAATAAACATTAAAAAAAAATTACCTTTCAATGTGTAGAGCGCAACATTTAGGACTACAAAGGAAAGGGTTCCTTTCAAGTTCGGTGAGTTACCTCTGCGATGCATTTCAAAAAATTTTTGAAGCTATCCGGTATCGAAAGAAACTGAATTTATGAAACTAGACACAACAGCCAGGTGACTGCAAACCAACCCTTCTGTTTTTACCCCTATTGGTGTTCCAGGCTGGAAACCCAGCTTCAAGGCTATGTGAACGTTAAAAGTAGATTCTATTCTGTTGCTCAAATCACAAAACATTTACTGAAAAGTTCTCCTCTGGAAACGGTAAAGCAAGGGCTCTGTGGCCACTGAGGCCACTGAAGGACATGGCAACAGGGATTAGGTGACAGTGTCGCAACTGAATGTGAATCAAGTTTGATCCAGACCCCATTCCCTGAATCCTGGCAGCCAGACGCGCTGTCCAGGTGCGAGTGAAGAAATACTTTCCGGAGAACCTGACCAGCCTTGTAACAGAAACACCATGTCCGACTCCATATTGCTTCTATTTCCCTTGCTGCTGCATCTTACAGCTTAGAATTATCTGCTTGCTTAGCTCTACACTGGGCATGTGACAGCTAAGATTTGCAAAATCTGCTTTGCACCTGAAATCTACCTCACCTGAGGAGACGAGGAAGTAGGTACAGAAAGGACTATGCTCTGTTTAAGATGTACAGGATCGACATGACCAGATTCCTGTACACAGAGATCAACTGACCAAGGACAAAAAACCTACACGGCCTCCCTCAGATGTCTGCAGATGTCAGCCACCTTTTGACTCCAGCCCCCTCCCACTTCCCCCTTTTGCCAACATAAAAGAAACTTGGATTTCATGCCAAGAGGAGATGGTTCTTTGGGAGAATAGTCCACCATTTCCTCGGTTTGCTGGATTTCTGAATAAAGTCGCTTTCTTTGTCCCCACATCTTGCCTCTCCATTTGCCTGTCACACAGGGAGCAGGAGGAGCTTGGACTCGCTAACAGCCTGAGAGGAAAGACGTGGCATCAGCCTGTAAGGGATTGCCTGGAGAGATTTGGCTTTAGATACTGCAGTCGGGGAAACAAACTTCAATATAAAACCGAGGGCAACTCCCAAAGACGGCAAGGAGAACTGTGGATTTACAGCCAAAGGAAAGAGTGAGGGAGTCAGTGACTGGAAAATTGCTACAAGGAACTTGTTTAGATATCAAGGATGGGGGGATTCTTGCTGGAACTGGGCTTGGAAGGCTGAGGACTAGGACTAACTGAGGGCCCCAGGAGCCTGACTTAAGTTAGTCAACGAGGGAGTCCTTGCCAACCCTACAGTGACGCTCCTGTTAAAAAGCAAAAGCCAAGCAAGAAGAGCAAAGGCTTATTTATTCAGGGCTTGCGTTTTTGCAGAGACTGAAATGAAAGGAAGGCAGAGGAGTGGGAGAACTTTACAGTAGAAAAATGGGAAGGCTTCAGGTGTGCCCTCATTGGAGGCCGTTGGCATGGGTAAGCTGTAGGCAGGTATTAACCTTAAAAAGAAAAGTTATTTTCCCAGCAAAAATGGGCTTATTTGGGAACAGCAGAGAAATGCAATCCAGGACATTCATGCTATGGCAGAGCCACAGGCAAGCTGAATAAACAAAGGAGGGGAATATCACTAGATGGAGGAGAAGGAGGCAGTTGAGAGAGGCTGTTTTGAAGTGAAGTCCATCGGAGAAAAGCAAGAGTTCAGGGTGATGACTGTTTTCTCATTGGCTCCCTCGGTGGGGAGGGAGGGGGGAGGGGGGGTGGTCGTCAATTTCTTGTAGGAGATGCAATAAACATTCTTCTTCCTATTGGGGCCTGTCATTGATGACTCTTTCCCGTTGAGAATTCTTCTGTTGGGGTCTACAATTGGCAATTCTTCCTGTAATTCATGTTGAGTGGTATAGCTCCCCCTTCTGGCCTCCCAACTCCATTCTAGTGAGGTTTCCCATTCTTAATTTTCACACTGGCTGACTAGAATTTAGAGGTATCCTGTGAGGTTGGTGGGGGTGCATACCTGGCTTTCTCTGGTTGGTCCTAAGTTGGAAGCAGGAACAAACACGAGAGAAATTATCAATTACCAAGTCCTGGCATTGTGGATGGGTATACTGGCATGCTCAGACTGTTCTAACAGAACACCACAGACTGCCTTAAACAACAGCAATTTATTTCTCACAGTTCTGGAGGGTGGGAAGTCCAAGATCCAGGTGCCATCAGGGTAGGTTTCGAATCCGGCCAAATATGCTACCCCCAAATAGGCCACTTTGGCTTAAGGATTATTTTCAGCGAAGGGCATGCTTGAAAAACAGATGCAAGAGTGCTCTGACCTCCTTTCCTCTTCCTAAGAGCAGAAGATAAAATTGCCATGGGAAAGATGCCCTCCCTATACCAGGAGGAGAGAAAGGTTCTTGTCACCAGATTTAAGAAGTCGAGGCTGAGAGAAATCTATACAAACAGACCTTGTTAAAATAACCCTGATCTGTCTTTTGCCTCCTCGTATATTTTGGTTCCTTTTCATAATTACTACTCTTTGCCGCACCTAGTACATGACCACTTAGGTCTAAGTACTTTTTGGGTCTTTCTTCTTCCTTGAAAGCTCCCATGTGCATGGGAAGGATGTCTATGTTCTTCTCCTGCTAATCTGTTTTATGTCAACTTAATGCTGAGGCCCAGCCTGAGGCCTTAAGAGGGTAGGGGAAAGAGTTTAGCCTCCCCTACAGCTTCCTTCTGAGGCCTCTTGTCATGGCTTATAGGCAGCCCCCTCTTGCCATGTGCTCACAGGACCTCTGCTAAGAAGAGGCGGAGGGGAGGGTGTTGAGGAAAACATATCTTGAGTTTTCACTGCCCCAGAGGTGTTAATCCAGGTGTAGCAGGTGGTGCTGGCCACAGCACAGACACCTCTTTGCTCCGCTAAAAAATAATCAAGAGCTATTTTATTATCAAGAACCATTTTGGGGGTGGCTGGGTGGCCCAGTGGCTCAGTCGGTTGAGCGTCCCACTTCGGCTCAGGTCATGACCTTGCGGTCCGGGGGTTCGAGCCCCGCGTCCAGCCCCGCGTCTGGCTCTGTGCTGACAGCTCGCGGAGCCTGGAGCCTGCTTCAGATTCTGGCTCTCCCCCTCTCTCTGTCCCTCCCCCACTCACGCTCTGTCTCTCTCAAAAATAAATAAACATTAATTTTTTTTTTTTTTTTTTTAAAACAACTTTGGCCAGAGAGTCTAAGGATCTTTGCTGGGCAATTACTGCTTTAGCAGATTCTGCAATAACTTTAAGAATTAAGAAGTTCCTGATCATAGATAGCCTCATTTATTTTTATCCCTTGTCAGGGAGCAGGGATCTGCCAGTAAGAGTGAATCCTGACTCATGAAAGCCTCCTGGTAGGTCCTCTCTAACTCACAACGTAAACAGGGATTCGGCCAATGAGATGGCTCATTTTGCTTGTGACAAGCTAGGGGCAGAATGAGATTTTGTCCTAGGCTTAAATAAAAGGTTTTTCTAAGTTCCAGAGGTTCCCTCCCCCTCCCCCCCCCCCCCCGTTAGCAATGGTCTGGGGGATAAAGATGAAGGTGTTATCTTTCCAGGCCAATGCCAGAGGAAAGGAAAAGAAAGGAGAAAGGGTTTCACGTTTAGTTCAAGTATGAAATCTTGATCTGTTGTCTTGGGTGGGAGCAGTCTACCTCAAAGGCAACTGCTTCTTTTCATCACTTTGATTTGAAAGTCTCCAGCATCTACACAGGCCCAGGTATCAGGTGGAACGTTTTTTAGCTGTGTGATGTGTACCCAAGGGTCCATGCTTCCCAGTTTTGTGGCAGTATTTGTGGTCAGGAGCACTTGGTTAGATCCCTCCGAATGAGGCTCACGGGCAGTCTTCCTCTGATGACACTTCCAGAATACCCAGTCACCGGGCTACACAGACTGTGACCAACAGAATCTTTTAAATTGGGATCTGGGAAGTCTTCTTTAACCTACTGATGATAGATGTGCCTGAGCAGAAGACACTACAGACTTACAGCAGCTGGTAATCCTAGCATGAGGTGACAAGGGAACAACATAAGGTTACACACTGACAGAACTCTGAGAAGTCTGCAAGGTTTTTGTTAAGGTTTGTATTTTTCCAGTGATATGGAGATTGTGGGGGGTGCACGGCAAGTGGAAAACACACTTTCTTTCTTCCTTTCTTTTTTAAATTTTTTAAGTTTATTTATTTATTTGGAGAGAGAGAGTGAGCAAGCATGAGCGGGGGAGGGGCAGAGGGCGAGCGGGAGAGAGAATCCCAAGCAGGCTCCACACTGTCAGTGCAGAGCCCCATGCAGGGCTCGAACTCACCAACCGTGAGATCATGACCTAAGCCTAAATCAAGAGTCTAGACGCTTAATCCACTGAGCCGCCCAGGCCCCCCGGAAACACACTTTGTAACAGCCTTTTTTCTTACTGTGGGGGCATCAGCCCATCTGGAGAACGTAACATACCAGGGCGAGAATATATTGATGACCTGTACTAGGTGGCAACTGGATGAAGTCCAGCTGCAGGTGTTCAGAGGGTCCAGAGGGAGGTTTGAGGCCTTTAGAACAAAAATAGCTTTTCCAGGATTACAGACCTGACTGGTCAGACATTGCTGGTAGACTAATTTTGCAATTTTATACAAGCCTCCCCACACTATGGTAGGTGAAGGAATACAAAAACCAAAATACAGGATTTGTCAGAGACCCCGGAAGAACAAATTGGCCATCTTGGTTTTCCACTGGCCCCAAATGTTCTCGTACTTCACAGCCCTTGTTCACTCAACCTTACTTTTTCTGATTCAGGAGCAGATTGCCTGGCATGTGATGGGACGTTAGGATGACAAAATCCTGGCAACGTGGGGCCATTCTTTGCGGAAGCAGAATGGGATTTCACCACCTGTGTCATCATCTTTATAGAGTCTGTTGCTATTGTCTTGCATTTTAGAAAGGCTCCATTTCCCTTGAGCGGCTCAGGTCATGTTCTCACAGATCGTGAGTTCGAGCCCCGTGTCAGCTCTGTGCTGACATCTCAGAGCCCGGAGCCTGCTTCACATTCTGTGTCTCCCTCTCTCTCTGCCCCTCTCCCACTCACGCTCTGTCTCTTTCTCTCAAAAAGAAGTAAACGTTAAAACAATTGCTTTCAATAAAATAAGAACATAAAAAACAATTTAGAAAGGTTTCCATCTCTGCTGTTTCTGCTTGGGCCCCACTTCCTCATGTTCCATATTTTGCCTCTGAATACCTAAAGAAGCCATGTTTCCACTTCAAGGGGGAAGCAAGAAAGTTAATCATCCTCTGAGTTTTGTCCTAGGCCCCAAATACCTGTTAACACCCGAGAAGAGCCAGAGCCCAAACATGTTCCAGGACATTAGCTTCCAACAAACCTTAGCTGATGCTGGCGTCAATAGCCCTGCCTTCGGGAATTTATGGAATAACTCCTATTGTTCGCCTGGCAGTCACCTTTGTTTGGACCCTACCTTGGATTCCTGAAGAAACATGTACTCTCGACTCTTCTCCAACATAAACGCCTAGCCCCAAGCAACAACGAGACTTTTTCTCCTTTACTGAAGTCTCAGAAGTCTTTCTGAGTCTCCCAGACACTTGGTCTGCTAGTCTCCATCTGTCACTCACCCTGTTCAATAAACTTTATTTTCACTTTCTCTGGCTCCTGTTTGATCTCGATCCTTCGTGAAACCAAGGACTCTCTTGGCCAGTCCTGTGGGACCCTCCCCTAGATCTCCGGACCCAGCCTGCCTGCATCACCAGCATTCTTTAGATTTGCAAATTTATAAATATATTTTACAATTTCCAGAAGCACTTGCCTTTTTAAATTTTCCTAATGTGGCACTAACACATTTAAGTATCTTTTAGTTTCTCTGTAATAAGAAGCCAAAAGTAGATAAACCTATTATTTAGTCATTAATGTTTTGATATTTTGTCTTATTTGGAAATGGTCTAGATATTTAATGAGTTTAACTTATCGTTTAACCCGACTTAGCAAAACTGTAAGGTTTTAGGTTACCAAAAAGAAAACTACTTAAGTAGACACAACATGAATTTATTTGGCTAAAGTTGATTTTACTCCAGTAGAGCAAAAGTTTTATATTTAATGCTGATAACTCTAAAGATGTGTCCGTTTTAATTAAACCATCAACCTTGGGGTGCCTGGGTGGCTCGGTCGGTTAAGCGTCTGACTTCAGCTCAGGTCATGAACTTGGGGTTTGGTGTTCGAGCCTTTCCAAAATCCAGAGTCACTCTCAAAGATAGCCAAAACAAAGAGCCAACGACTTGCATGTTCCAGGCAGACAGAAAGCCTAGCCCAGTAATGCAAAATCAGACAAACAGGAAGACCATAGCTATCCGTGGGACAGAAAGGATCAATATAATGGGTTTGGATTTGAAAAGAAAGGGACAATGTGAAACTTTATTTTTCTTAGTTGGGCACTACAGATAGAGATCCAGAACTGATTCTGGTAAGAATTTTCACTCTGGGGGCACCTGGGTGGCTCAGTCGGTTAAGCGTCCGACTCTTGGTTTCAGCTCAGGTCATGATCTCATGGTTTTGTGAGTTTGAGCCCCCCATCCCCCATCAGGCTCTGCGCTGGGATTCTCTCTCTCTCTCTCTCTCTCTCTCTCTCTCTCTCTCTCTCTCCATCTCTGCCCCTCTCCTGCTCACACTGTCTCTGTCTCTCTCAAAATAAATAAATTAAAAAAAAAAGAAAAGAATTTTTGCTCTTCACTGGCTTCTGCCAGTTTTTTCAGGACCCCCTCCCTCTGCAGTATCCTCAGTATCTACCAGTTTCCCCTTGCCTATTTCAAGAATTATATAGCAGTTTACCAGAAAATCCCTCACAGTTTCATCAACTCTGGGAGGGGCCCACAGGGGCCCTCCTTTGCAGGTAGGTATAGGAGTATCTGTAAGGCCATTAACTCAGAAGGCTTTTGTTTACAGTTGTGTGGTCTCTTCCGAGTGGAAAAGCAATTGGGACAGAGGATCAGTAGAAGGAGTCCTCAAAGGAGGACAGAGGGGAGCAAAAGGAGTCACATCAGTGTTACAGTCTTTTGTTTTAGGTACCTCTTACATCCTTTTTCTCCATTAGCCTTTTGCAGTGAATCTTTCAATGAATTGGAAGGCTTCTGGAGGTTTTTCTTGCCAATTAACACAGTTATCCCATTCTGTTTAATTTGAGAACCTTTACTTTTAAGTGCACTTCTTAAATTGTCTTATCTACTTGGAATGTTCCCCGTCGTGGCCATTGTAATTCCAAGTTGTTTTTAGTAAAATTTCACCATTTCTACAGATATGCACAGCTCCTGGCACCATAGTTTTTAGACATAAAGTAAGCAGGTGTGCCAGAAGGTGGCGTGCTTGGCTCTTTAGAATTTAAGGATCCTATTAGCTAAGCCCTGTTCACACAAAACCAGACAGACGTAGGCACTTCAACACACCAGCAGTAACCAAAAGATATTACTGGCAAAGAGAAGGCCCTGCACACCACCAGCGATTCCCAGCATGGACTAAACCAGTAGACTCCAGTAAATGGAGACTGTGGACTGGAAAAGGAGACAGGACTCCAACGTGTACTTGTGGACTGAATGAAGGGCTAAGGACTGCCGCTCTGTCGGAACCTCCCGTCAGTCTACACTACCCCACGACCCCTAGACTGGGAAACCAGTTAGATCAGTAGCTCGAACACACACACAGAAGCGGAGCTCAAGCCAAGACAGACTTACCAGTAGTCCTCAGAAGTGGCGAGAAAGGCAGTGAGCTCACAAGGCACCATGCCTGTTTCTCATTGTCCCCGAATGCCATCAGAAGTACACTTTGGATCCCCATGCTGCACCAAATCTCTTAAAAATACCCAATTCAACCTAGTAAATTTGAAGATCTAATTGGCTTCATTAAATGATTCATGAATCAGGCAGCAGCCCATCTAGCAAGTACAGGGGAACTCCGCGGGAAGTTAAACAGGCAGAAAGGTTTTTAAAGGCGGAAAGGGCATAAAAATCAAAGAAGAAAGGAACTTATTAGCGAGAAATGCATGATTTAGGCAAGGCTGCCCTCCTAAGGGGAAGAGGGAGGAGTGTACCAGTAAAGTTCCTAGTATTGACCAGGAAATTCCATGTTGCCGGTTACAATGTTAAAGGTTACATTTCTGGGAGGTTGAAACTGCAGTTAGGTTAGGTGGTAAGTCCTGTCTTAGTGACTTGGGGCCTTAACCCAAGTGATGCCATTTTGGGCCTGTTTTGTTTTTGTTTTTGTTTTTTTAATATACTATTGCCGGGTGAACTGGGGAGACCCGGGGTCCTGGGGCCTCCTCAATCCAGCCAGAACCTGAAGGAGTTGCCAAAGGTTCTTGGTCTTGCCAGGAGAAGGAATTCAAGAACAGACATGTAGCACAACAGATGAGTAACAGAAGCAAAAAGTACACTCCTGGAGATATGAGAGCAGCCGAACTTGAGCTCAAGAGAAAGAGTGCCATTGACAGCGGGAGGGGAGTGAGAGCCAGAGCCAGGTGAACTGCCACACCCTGGGGGTTGGGTTTCTCTCTTTCATTGACAGTTATTGACTAGGGGGGCGGAATATTTACTGTTTGGTCCAGAAGCAGGGTTTCCTTTTTTTTTTTTTTCCCCCTCAATTTTCCCATCCTGGTTCCCACCATCTTGGGCCTATCTGGTTTGATCTGGCTTCTTGTGGACTGCCGCTGCCAGGACAGGCCTCTGACCTCCCTGATAGCTGGCCAGCACTTCCTCTTTGCTGACCTCCAGGTGTCCTGTTAGAACTTAACTACCTGCCTACTCTAACGATACCGAAACCAGACAAATGATCCAGGATGTTGAACTGGTCCGGGCTTGCTGACCAGCTCCTCAAAAATCAACCCTGGTGGAATTATAGAAGGAAGGAAGAAACATGCCTTACAGGAATTATAAAAGACTTCTAACCCTCCATAGAGACTGAAGGCGTTTTTGAACTGGTGTGTGTGGAAGGCTGACGTTCAGAGGTAGCAGTGAGACAGGATGGAGAAAAGCATTTAAGTTCTGTTCTTGCATCTCACTCCCATAGCACCGGCTCTACCATTTCTTATCCCTTCAAGAAAGAAATGATCAGTGGCACATATTCAATTTGCCAATGTGGCAGGGGCAGTTTGAGATCTGGGACCCTACATAAGGTTTGTTGAGGAAAATAGTAGATGAAAACAGGGGTAGGCAAACCTGATGATCCCTGGGTTTTCTTTTTCCAGAGTCTCCTCCTCCAAACCTCGAGAGCTGATGATTGTCATGGCTTCCCGCCCGCCCCCCTCCCCCACCGTGCTGCTTACCAATAAGCATAAAAACGATGCACTAAATAGATTTTTCCCGGACAGACTATAAAACAATAGTAGTGAAAATGACTTTATTGTACATGCTGCTCTACACTCGGGGACTCATCCTTCATTCTACCAAGACCATCAAAGACTGAAGCCTACCTCTACCCAGTTCCCCTCATCACCCTGTGGACTCTTCCCCACAAGTCTCCTCCTTCCTGGGGCCCCTCATTTCTTCCTCTCCACTGGGGTGTCTGCCTAGCCCTCCCTGCGGCTTGTCTCAATTTGGGAATTTCATTTCTGGATCCCCACTCCATAGTGAGACGTGGCCCAATGGTCTGCCCAAGTCCAGCATGTGTATCAGTGACCAGATGACTCTATGGATTCCAGGGACCACCAGAAGGAAGAATAAAAGTAACACTGGCTCTAGACCCAAAGATGCAAAAACGTCAGAGACAGACCCGTCAGACACACCCGCACGTGAAGGACATACCTTCTCCAAAGTCCCTGTTCACACAAATTCCTCAATGTCTTCTGCCCCGGAAATAACCCACTTTCCTCCCCTAATGGGGCAGCTGTTCCCTGAAGGTCAGAACCCCAGAGGGACCTAACTTGCCTGAGCAACAGACAGACAGTTCAAAGTAAAACTGCTGAACACACTGCACTGGCTGGGAATTGAACTCAGGCCTCCACCACTGAACCACCAATGCTCCCCCAAGATGTGCTGTACTAGGTCAAATCAGAAGGAGTCACCGGAAGGACTTGGAAAAAGCAACGGTAAACTAGATTTTCGCAGTACTCACTGTGGACAACATTGTCAAAAAACAAAAAAGACACCCAGAGCAAAGGCTTGCATAGGAGATTTAATGTCCGGCAATGCTGTGAAGTTTTGGCTTCATGGCCAAATCCAAATATAGGATTTGGAAAAGTCTAATTCTGAAGTCGGCTCTTTACAAGTTGATAACAGAACTCTGTAGAAAAACATCAGAGATTCATGTTGTTTCTGGTCTCTGGTCCATATCTGCCATGGACCCATGGAAAGTGGATTTTCACTTGCTGACACATTCTCTTTGCCCACCCATTGCTTGGTGCCTCCCAGACCCTTTCTTCCAAACTTTGAGATGAATACCAGTTCTCTCCCCCAAATAGGTGGTCAGGACCCAGTGACGGTTCAGGAGGCTGGACTGGTGTGTCTAACTTACTCCAGAAGATCTGGGCGATAACTGAGGTTCTCTCCCTCTATGTCTCTTTTGAGTCCCTGGAAAAGGCCAAGGATTGAATCTTGCTTTTACATTTTTCTGCCTGACACAGACCTCTACAGAAGCAAACAAAAAATGAAAAATCCTCCTAGATTTCCTCCCTTCATCACATGTTCTGATCTGGCCACCCGGAAAGGTTGGTTCAAGGGGGGGAAAAAAAAAGAGAGTAAATTACGGGTACTTATAGATGCCAGGATATTACCCCTCTATCTAATTTAAAACTTTCTTTGCTTTTTACCCTTGTCTGATATTCATGTTTCACTCTTTTATCCTTTTGTTTACAATTAGTCTGGCATAGATTTTTCATACTGTTAATATTTAACCCTTTTCTAATATACTGCTATATCTGGAAGTTATTTTTTTTTATCCAATCTGAGAAAATTGGATCCATTATAATCCGCAGTAATTGGTGTTGTATTGGGGATTCCTGTCATAGTATTACTTCCACCACCTCAGTGTGTGGTTTCTGTTTTGCTTTTTAATTTTTTAATTTAAAATATTTATTTATTTATCCATCTATCTATCTGTCTTTTTTCTTTTCTTTGTTTTTTTTTTTTTTTTTTTTTGAGAGACAGCGTGAACAAGGAAGGGTCAGACAGAGAGAGAGACAGGGTATCCCAAGCAGGCTTCACACTTAGTGTGGAGGGTGTGGGTGGGATTTAAAATAATTTTAAATGTAGATTGGTTCACTTAAAATCTATTCCATCCTCCTAGCTGAAGAGGTTCAAAAATTGAAAAAATTGCATTTCTCAGATTCCCTTGCAGGTTGGGTTCAGGATAGAAATTAGATGCACTCAAGAGAGTTGGCAGAAGTGAGGAGAGGCAACCTTCTCACCGCTGTTGCTGATGGTAAGTAAGTCAATAGGGTTATGGAACCATGAGTGTTGAGACACTTTTGGTTGACAGTCACATTCTGGATTCTAGTCACTAGTTGAGTAGGTGTGAAAGGTGGTGGTATTGGCAGAGTTGAAGCTTCCTGATTCCAGTTAAGAAGGAAAGCCACAGTTTTCTATATACCAATGCTTCTACTACTTCTTGCGCCCAGGGGTTGCAGGGAGGAGATAAGGACAAGGGAGGAAAGCACCTGAGCAGAGCAGAAAAATATTCTCAATGTTTATAAATAAAAAATGTGGAGGGGCGCCTGGGTGGCTCAGTAGGTTAAGCGTCTGACTTCAGCTCACGTCATTGATCTCATGGTTTGTGGGTTCGAGTCCATGGTTTGTGGGCTCTGTGCTGACAGCTCAGAGCCTGGAGCCTGCTTCAGATTCCGTGTCACTCTCTCTCTGCTCTTCCCCCGCTTGCGCTGTGTGTCTCTCTCTCAAAAATAAAAAACAGGTCTCTGGGAGCAGGTTTCTGGGAGGTCACATTGTTGATTGGGTACACCATGATTCCCTAGTGTTTAGTATTCCCTAGCCTACTATGTTCAGGAGATGAATCTGAGAAGACTCCTAAGTTTAAAAGTCAAACTTCAATAACTAAAGCTCCTAGGATTATAGTATAGTACAGTATCTTAAATATAGTATAGTAGAGTAAGTATAATATAATATAGTTGATATGATATGATATGAATGATATGATATAACATAATATAACATAATATAATATATTAACAATCCTGGGATAGGAGAGATTTCTCAGAGAACAAAATTGGCTTAACCATAAAAGAAAAACTATAGACAAATTAGATTTCATTAAAAAAACTTATGCTCATAAAAAAACTATAAAAAGTGAAAAGGAAAGCCATACTGGGAGAAGCTTTTTGAAATACATGTATCTAACAAGTGACTCAAATTCTGAATATAAAAAATGCTTAGAAGCCAATAGTAAAAAGTCAAGTCATCAATCAAAGGAATCAAGGCTCAGGGTGCCAGGTTGGCTTAGTCGGAAGACCATATGACTCTTGATCTGAGGGTCATGGGTTTGAGCCCCACAGGGAGCACAGAGATCACTTTAAAAAAATAAAAATTTAAATTTTTTTTTAAAAAAGGAACCAGGGCTCTTTGGAGAAATGGCTGATTTTGGAACTGGGGCAGGAAATACACAGGGAGACCCTAGAGCGTTTTGCAATACCATAAAATAAGAAAAGTACCAGAGAAAAAAACAAACTCCACAATGATGGGGGTATGCCAAAGGAAAACAGAAATCAACTGAAAATGCTCACAGTGGCTGAAACTGAAACAATCTGGGCAACAAAATAAATAAAATAGTATTGGATTATAACCCCAAAATATAAAATAAATACCAACATGTCCATACTGATATAAGTAAATAAATAAATGAACAGGGAAAACAGACAAATGTCCCATGCAGAAGTATCCCAAATTAATGGAGATACTCCACCCTCCTTAAAAGTGTGGGCTACTCGCAGTGACTTCCTTCATCTCATGGGCAAAAACAGTGATTTTACAGTGGAGAAGCCTAATAAACACTTCCTCAGCCAACGAATCAAGATTAACATCAACAGTGGTAAGTCATGGTAACAGTACATACTATTAAGAAACAAAACTCAACCGAGTAAATTTGAAGGTTGAATTAGTCTTTTTTTTTTTTTTTAATTTTTTTTTTTCAACGTTTATTTATTTTTGGGACAGAGAGAGACAGAGCATGAACGGGGGAGGGGCAGAGAGAGAAGGAGACACAGAATCGGAAACAGGCTCCAGGCTCTGAGCCATCAGCCCAGAGCCCGACGCGGGGCTCGAACTCCCGGACCGCGAGATCGTGACCTGGCTGAAGTCGGACGCTTAACCGACTGCGCCACCCAGGCGCCCCTGAATTAGTCTTTTTAAGGGATTCATGAATCACGAAGCATCCCAACCAGCAATCAGAGGGAAGCTCTGCTGGGCTAAACCAAAGGAGATTTTTAAAGGCAAAGAGAAGGCAGAGAGAATGAAAGAATGGAAGGAAGGAAGGAAGGAAGGAAGGAAGGAAGGAAGGAAGGAAGGAAGGGAGGGAGGGAGGGAGGGAGGAAGGGAGGAAGGAAGGAAGAGGGAAGAAAGGAGGGAGGAAAGAAAGAAGGAACTCATTAGCAAGGAATGTATTATTTAGGCAAGGTTGCCCTCCTAAGGTGAGAGGAAGGGGTCTATCAGTAAAGTTCCCAGTATTGACCAAGAAATTCCATGCTGACTGCTTAAAGGTTATGTTTCTGGGGAGTTAAAACGGTAGGTAGGTTAGGTATTCAGTTTTGGTTTACTGACTTGGGGCCTTAACCTCAACGATGCCATTTTGGGCCTGTGGTTTTCTTTTTAACAATACCCATTATACAAAGTGATAAGAATGGTACTTTACCTCCCCAAACCCCTAACCCCAGTTTGATCATGAGAAAAACATCAGACAAATCCCAGTTGAGAGACATTCTACAAAGTATGTGACCTGTACTCCTAAGGATTTTCAAGGTCATCAGTAACAAGAGAAGTCTGAGAAGTTGCTAGTCAAGAGGAGCATGAGGAGACATAAACTGAAGGCACTGGGATATTCTGGGTGGAATCCTGGAACAGGAATACGTCATTATGGGGGCCCCTGAATCAAGATATATTCTTAAAAATATGTCATGACAAAATTGGTCTTACACTGGGAAAACAGTTGATTCTCATTGGAAAATAAATTAAGGGGCACCTGAGTGGCTCAGTCGGTTAAGGGTCTGACTCTTGATTTCCGCTCAGGTCATGATCTCACAGTTCGTGGGATGGAGCCCCACGCTGCCAGGGAGCCTGTTTGGGATTCTCTCTCTCCCTCTCTCTGCCCCGCCCCTGCTCCTGTGCATGCATTCTCTCACTCTCTCACCAAATGAATAAATATTTTAAAAATGTTTTGTAAAAAAACAAAACAAACAAACAAACAAACAAAACAAAACAAAGGGAAAAGGTCATTATGTAAAAACCAAGGAAATCTGAATAAAACATGAACTTTAGTTAACACTAATATTGGGGCGCCTGGCCTAGGTGGCTCAGTCGGTTGAGCGTCTGACTTCAGCTCAGGTCATGATCTCACAGCTCGTGAATTCGAGCCCTGCGTCACGCTCTGGTGCTGACAGCTCAGAGCCTGGAGCCTGCTTCAGATTCTGTGTCTCCCTCTCTCTCTGCCCCTAACCCACTTGCATTCTGTCTCTGTCTTTCTCAAAAATAAATAAACATTAAAAAAAACCCAATAATGTATTCACTCAATTATGACAAATGAACCATTCTAATGTAAGATGATAATTATAGGGGAAACTGAATGCAAGGTATATGGGAACTTTCTATACTATAATCTCAACTTTTTATAAATCTAAATCTAGTCTAACATAAAAAGTTTATGTAAAAAGTAAAGAAAAAAAAAGTCAAGCCAATTAAAAGTAGATAAAACACTTGAAATCTCTTCACAAAAGATTTCTTTATGACCAAAAGGCATAAGAAAGAATTCTCAACACCATTACTCATTAGAAACACAAATTTAAAATACTGTGATATACCATTACATACCTCTCAGAATGGCTAAAATTTAAGAGACAAAGAACACTCATGCTGACAAAAATGTGTAGCAACTTTATCTCTTGTTGCTGGTGAAAGAGTAAAGTAGTACAACCATTCTGGAAAACTGATAGCTGCTTCTTCTTCGTTTTTTTTGTTTTTGTTTTTGTTTTGTTTTTTTAACGGTTATTTATTTTTGAGAAACAGAGAGACAGAGCACGAGAGGGGGAGGGACAGAGAGGGAGACCCAGAGCTGCAAGCAGGCTCCAGCTGTCAGCACAGAGCCCGACACGGGGCTCGAACCTAGGAACCCGTGAGATCATGACCTGAGTCGAAGTCAGAGGCCCAACCGACTGAGTCACCCAGGCGCCCCGAAAACGGACAGCTTCTAATAAAGTTAAATATACAAATACCTTATGGCCTAGCAATTCTATTCCTAGGTTTATACCCACACAAAATGAACGTACAAGTGCACAAAAAGATTCCTGCAAGAATATTCATGGCAGCCTTATTCACATTATGCAAAACTGAAAATAGCCCAATTGTCCATCAACTATAGTGATCAACACATTGGAATAACACTCACCGATAATACCAAAATGATCTACTGATACACACAACAAAGTGGATACATCTCAAAAATATTATGTTGCGTGGGAAAAAAAGCCAAACACAAAAAGTATATTCATTTACAGGAATTTCAAAAGGAGGCAAAATTAATCTATGGAGATAGAAATCAGAATGGTGATTGCTTCAGTGAAGGTAGGGTGAGGATTAACTGTGTTAAAAAACAAAATTCAACCAAGTAGATTTGAAGATTTAATGGGCTTTATTAAGCCATTCATGAATCAGGCAGCGTCCCATGTGGCCAGAAGAGAGATGTCCCAAGGAGTTGTACCAAATGGAAGGTTTTTAGGGGGCGGGGGGCAGTTGGGGGCAAGGAAGTTAATTAGCCAAAGAAAAGAAAGTTATTGAGTATTTTCAAGGACTCCAACAGAGAATACTACATCTTTATCAGCAATATTTTTCCATCCCTCTAGGGATAGAGGCCAAGCTATTAATTCAGGTACCTCAGGAGTATGGTTTGTTCTGGCACAAATCAATAGTCAGGTCTGTAGAATCAGATGTTTTTTGCAAGCGAAGGTCAAAGAGATATGGTAAGACTCGACCATCAGCAGTGAGGGTCACGAGAAAAAATAATATGTTAACCCAGGGGCTAAAATTTATTCGTAACAGCAGAGGCCCCTGTAAAAAGAACTTAGATAAAGACAATTAGATATTTTGGCCTAGTGTATGAGTTTCAGGCAAGAAGGAAGACATTCAGTCCATATGGCAAATAACCTACGAAATCAGCGAGTTCTTCCATATTATAGGGTTTTACCAGCAACGAAGGAGTCTTACTGTGTGTAATATAGCGAAAAGCATTAGGATACTTATTAGGACAAATACCAGCCCAAATACCTCAATCCAACACTCCTTCATGATTAATTCCCCAAAGAATCTGAAGGATGTTAAGTTAAAATGCCAAATATAAGCCCATTTGTGGAATTCTTTATTTCATGCAAAGAGGTCCATGAGAAGGAGTAGAAGGACACAGGTTACAAATGCTGTCATATTACTTCATAGAAAAATACATAAGGGAGCTTCCCTAACCAGATGATTACAAAAAGTGTTATAAAGAAAATAACAAGTTATTGGTTTAAAAAAACAACAACACAGTACCAGTCAATTGTGCCTCTTGGGGGCCCTAAAAATATTTCCCCTCCCATATTGCTTCATGAGATTTGTAAGTTTATCAACTGCCCGGTGGGTCAGCTGATGAGTCACTTCTTCCCCACCCCCTCCCCCCGCGCCCTTATGTTTATTTATTTATTTTGAGAGAGAGAGAATCCCTCAAGCAGGATCCGAATTGTCAGCAGGGAACTCGATTCAGGGTTCAAACTCAGGAACTGTGAGGTCATGACCTGAGCCTAAATCAAGAGTCAGCTGAGGGGCGCCTGGGTGGCGCAGTCGGTTAAGCATCCGACTTCAGCCAGGTCACGATCTCGCGGTCCAGGAGTTCGAGCCCCGCGTCGGGCTCTGGGCTGATGGCTCAGAGCCTGGAGTCTGTTTCCGAACTCAGAGCCTGGAGTCTGTTTCCGATTCTGTGTCTCCCTCTCTCTCTGCCCCTCCCCCGTTCATGCTCTGTCTCTCTCTGTCCCAAAACTAAATAAACGTTGAAAAGAAAAAAAAAATTTTTTTTTAAGAGTCAGCTGAGCCCGACTAAGCCACCCAGGTGCCCCTGAGGAGTCATTTCCATCAGGGATCTTTCCGTGGACTGTGACCAGACAGGATTCCTATTTGGGCCATACCATAAATCAGTCAGTGGACTGAAACTACAACCACTGGCAGCTCTAAGGTTTTTTCTTTGTGGGATACCCTGGATTGAACATCCTTAAAAAGGAGTTTTAGATTTCCTTTCAGGAGATCATTTATGTCACCTATGAGGGCCTTGGTTTTGATAGATTTTAAGGCAATGGTCCTTGGTGCTCTACCAGCCAAAAATTTGTCTTTAGCTCCTCCTGAATCTAATTTGTACATATGTATGTATGTATGTATGTATGTATGTATGTACGTATGTATGTGTGTTATGTCTGTAAGGGAGAGTGAGCGTGAGTCGGGGAGAGGCAGAGAGAGAAGGAGAGAGAGAATCCCAAGCAGGCTCTGCGGAACCAGACACCAGGGGATGGGGCTCAATCTCACTGGACCCTGAGATCCTGACTTGAGCTGAAATCAAGAGTCTGATGCTTAACCAACTGAACCACCTAGGCACCCCCTCCTGAGTCTAATTTTGAATGTCCAGGAACCTTAATAATGGCCAAGGTGGATGCAAGTTTGTCAAAAATATCAAAAAGTCTTAGACACCGGACTGTATAGGATCACAGAACATGAATCAATAGTTAATTATGTATTGGACCACAACGACAATAAACGATTTTAAAGGCAAATACCAGGACATTACATAGCTGAGCAAACCCCATAAGAGACCTGATAAAGCACTGAAAATTATTTTGATAAAACACAAAATCTTTGCTTTCCTTTTTTAACCTCTCAGGTGCAGAACGATAGTACAGGAAAACTTTGTCGTTTTAACAGAGGAAAAAATATTAATATTTGGTTTGATATAAGTAAATTACAATATGAGATCCATTAATTAAAAAAAAAATTTTTTTAACATGTATTTATTTTTGAGAGACAGAGCATGAGCAGGGGAGAGGCAGAGACAGAGGGAGACACAGAATCTGAAGCAGGCTCCAGGCTCCAAGCTGTCAGCACAGAGCCCGACACGGGGCTCAAACTCACAACCATAAGATCATGACCTGAGCCGAAGTCAACCACTTAACTGACTGAGCCACCCAGGCACTCCTAGATCCGTTAATTTTATATGTTCATCCTGACATTGTTCTGCTAGACTGGGAATGACAGAACAGGCAGGGCCAATAGGATTCCATATTGCTGAAGAGGGTTGCTCTAGGTTGAGTAGGCAGAATAAAGATTTAAAAGATGGGACAAGTTCTAAACTGAGGGCAGATGGTATAAATATCAAAGAAGCCATCACCAGAATCCCAGCCTTGCAAGTAGTTATAAAACATGGGGAGGTTTTTGGGGCACCTGGGTGGCTCAGTCGGTTGGGCATCTGACCTTGGCTCAGGTCATGATCTCACAGTTCGTGGGTTCGAGCCCCGCATGGGGCTCTTGTGCTGACAGCTCCCCTCTGTCTTCTGTCTCAAGAATAAATAAACATTAAAAAAACAAAAAAAAAAAAACATGGGGAAGTTTTTTCAACAAAGCTTGCCACCTGGCTATGAATCTTAAAAGACAAGGCAACAAAGGATGAGCCCATCAAAGAGTGATTGCAGCCTGGCCTTGAGGAGTCACCACTGTGTGTGCAGAGGACAGAAAGGATGATTGTTCTTGTACTGGCATTTCAGCTGGCCACACAGACCCTTTGTTGCTCAATTTACTGTGGTATATAAGCAGTGGCTCTCAAACATGTTGGATCATTTCACAGCAAGAAATATACTGTGTAGTGTGTCTCAGCACATACTTACACACATAAAACCATACGACGAACTCAAGTATAAGTTTAATAAATGGACAAGTATTGCCTATTTTCAGTATATGCCATGTAGGTACTCTAATTTTTACTTTTTTAATGAAAATTTTATTTTTAATTTATATATAGATAATAAATACATCTATAATAAAATACGTATCGTCCATTCATCTGTATAAACAGATATGGATATCATTTGTATTTTCTACTTAAATAAGTGTTCGTCATAATTCATTGATGGTCTGTGACCACAGGTTGAAAAACCCGAAGTTACAATAAATCCTTCCACAGTAGGAGAAAGATCTTATGGAAGTTCGCTGATTCTTCTCTTCCAAAGGCACACCTGCTGGCTTGTCTCCATTCTCTCAGCATCCACGCATGCAGTTTATGCAGAGTTAACATATGCTTAGTATTCTAAGTTTTCTCATTGGTTCATTTGTATTTTAACTCCCCTTCCAATCTAATTTTTAATCATTTGTTTTTTTAATTTTTAATATTTATTTATTTATTTTTGAGAGAGAGAGAGAGAGAGAGAGAGAGAGCTGGGGAGGGTCAGAGACAGAGGGAGGCACAGAATTCGAAGCAGATTCCAGGCTCTGAGCTGTCAGCACAGAGCCCAAGGCGGGGCTCAAACTCACCAACTGTGAGATCATGACCTGAGTCAAAGTGGGATGCTCAACCAACTGAGCCACCCAGGCGCCCCCTCTTTAACCATTTGTAATTTTTGCTTTTCAGTGACTATTAGGAGGCAGGCAATTGTGAACTGTCTATCATAAATTAGCATCCTGTTGTATATTAGCAAGCTTATAAATACATTTCAAAATTTTTAGAGTCATACTCTTTCTCATAATAATTTTTTGGTAAAAATGGAAATGCCAAAAGTAGATAAACTAAGCTTAGCATTTAATATTTATCTATTTTGGAAATAATTTAGATATTCAATGAGTGTCCATTATTTAGTTTATCTTAGTATAAACTTTGATCTTCTATTTATTTAAACTAAAACGTTTATTTAAAAATTTTTAAGTTTTTATTTATTTCTTTTGCGGGGCGGCGGGGGGGGGGGGGCCGGCAAGAGCAGGGGAAGTTCAGAGAGAGAGGGAAAGAATCCAAAGCAGTCTCCATGCTATCAGGCTGTCAGTACAGAGCCTGACTGAACTGGAACCAAGAGTCCAAACGTTAACCGACTGAGCCACCTAGGCACCCCTAAATTACTTGTTTTTAACAATTATACTTGGATAAGACATTAAACAGCTAATCATCATTTTAAGTTATTTCTTTTGTTGATGAATTTTGTAACATAGAGATAACATGAGCTTATTTGATTAGTAAACTCAGGTAGAAAAGGCAGTTTATCTGCATTCTATTTAATGTTGATAACTCTAAAGATATTCTTGTTTTTATTAAACCAACAAACTTGAATTCATTTTTATTTATCAAAGATTATCCTAGACTATATGAACTTGGGTTACTTTTTAGTCTATTTCTGAGAACTTTAGGAATACTTAATAGATATAAGTACTTGATATTCCTCAAGCCAATTAAGTAGAATTCTTTTACAAATTAATTTTGGCAATATCATCCCAAGACCGTAAAATACCATTATCTATAACATGCATACACACACACATCTCTTACAGCTTTCTTTCCTTCTTTCTTCTTTTTTTTTTTTTTTTAACTTTAGCCATGTCTCAGGTAGGAAACCCAAAAGAATAGCTGGACCCAGGGGTGCCTGGGTGGCTCAGTCAGCTAAGCCTCTGATTTTGGCTCTGGTCATGATCTCATGGTTTGTGAGTTCAAGCCCCATGTTGGGCTCTAAGGTGACAGCTCAGAGCCTGGAGCCTGCTTCAGATGCTGTGTCTCCCTCTCTCTCTGCCCCTCCGCCCCCCTTGTTCCTGCTCTGTCTCTCGCTCTCAAAAATACATAAACGCTAAAAAAAAAAAGAATAGCTGGATCCAAATTATGTTTCCAGCAGATGGACTAACTTAAGGTTACTTGCTCAGATGACTAATCTTTTATTAAAAATGTATTATTATTATCATTATTATTTGCATGAATCCAAATTATGTTTCCATAATTTTAAGGTTACCTGCTCAGATGGCCAGTCTTTCATTAAAAATGTATCATTATCATTATTTTTACATGGATGAGCAATCTTTTATTTAAAAATTGTTGTTATTATTATTATTATTATTATTATTATTATTATTTGCATGCTATCAGGATCCTTTTAGAGCTGTTTTGGACTTATTTTGTCCTTTGCATACTAATCAAAGAATGCATTCCACTGTCTCAGAGAGGTTTGGAATCCTCTTTTTTAAGGGTGCCCCTTAAGGTGGACTTAACTAAAACAGAGGTTCCCCAGAATGGCTATTGCAATTTTAATTTAAACAACACTTGTCCTAAAACAACCAGCAATCACAATCCCCCCCACACACACACACATCCTATGAAACAAAAGAGTACTCATCAATAGTGAAACCCCTCCCTCCAGTGGCATGATGGGCATCTCCTCTCTCTCTGGGCACTCACCGGCCTGATCCCAGAGAAAGGCAACGACCTCAACCAAAAGGAAGGAGGGAGGTCGGTACCTAAAAGGACTCACGGTGCGAGTAGAAGGCTGTCCGTATGTATACAAGCTAGGAGCGGTGAGCACTAGTCTCCTGTAGAGACCTCACCCAATTCCCGGAGACGGAGACACCGGTCCTGCCTTGCTGAAATCACCTCAGGTCCTGCTTCTGACAACAGGCTGTCGGCCTAAAATTGTCACAAGGCAATAATTAAGCAAGACCATTTATTTGGGATCAAAGAATCGCAGTTCAGCATACACAGATGTGAAGAGCAACCCAAATAGTTGTTTAACGAGAACTTTCGATTGGTGTTAATGGCAGAAAGCGAATCTGGACTGAGTGTAATTGATTGCTAAGGCTATCACTAAGCAAAGTCTCTGACTGTAGCAAGTTACAGGTTTTGCGGCTCAGTCCTTGTAATATTTGGTGTTTGGCACAATTCAAAAGTTCCCAGTTCTACCCCGTGGAGACGTGCCTGCACAAAGCCCATCTCCTTAATGGCTTCCTGGCTCCATTTTAAAACCCTTTCATGCAAGTGACCCCATTTCATTCCACCTTTCAGATTCTTTTTTTTAACAACAGGAAAAGAGGTCTAACTTTCGGGACTGATGTAAGTTTTTCGTAATTTCGGCTAGATACCAGTTACATGTAGCAAAACTCACTGGGCGGTGCACTTAACATTTGTGAACTCTATGTTCAATCATTCACTGTTCGAAAAAAAATGTTATCAAGTGAAGATGTTATTTTATTTGTTAGGTTTTATTTAAAGTATCCGTTGGAGTTCGAACTCTCATTTCATCTCGTTTCTTAGCTCGTCTAAAAAGGCCCCAGTGGCGCTTGAAACTTCTCAACCAGAAAAGCCTCATCGTTTCATTTTTGCAAAAGACACCAAATACAAGGCGGCACCTCCCTCACCTCCTTCCAGACGTAGGGCAGCCAAGCATCTCAAGACGACCGAGACTTCAGCATGCACGGCGGAGGTTCCCTTTTTCTCAGCGCAGAGCTCTGGAATCGCGGGAAACCGTGCTCTCGTGCCGCAGGCAAATGGGGCAGCTCGCGCAGGTTTAAATCTAGCACTCGCCACCACCTCAGGAGACTCTGCTTTGAGCGGGATTGGAACCGAGGCTGCTACAGGTACAACGCACGTTGAGCACTAAAGAGCTATGAGCCGGCTTGCAAATGCCGTGCTTTAAGCGGTCCTAAAGGCCTTCATGATATCTTGCTGCCTTCCCCCCCCCCCCCCCCAGAGCTACAAGTCTAACACCTTTTTCGTTCTTTCCCGTTCTTTTTCCTTCCTTCTCCTTCAACTACGATACAAGACCCATTCTCATCTCTCCGGGATCTGGCCCCTTACGGCTGCCAGGCCGCCGAGGAGGTCTTGTTGACCCAGTACGCGCCTCCGCAGCTTCCCTGCCTCCTCTTTGCGGCTCCCTTTTCCCTCCACCTGCTGTGGGCCCCCGGCCCACGCCGACCCCCCCCCCCCCCCCCCACCGCACTGAGCACGTACGCAGCGGAGCCGAGCTGAGCGCCGGAAGCTCGAGCCGACGGGTGGCGCGCGGTTCGTCTTTCCCGTTGCTGCCGCTGCGGATGCTGCTCACTTAACTGGATGGGTAAGTTTGAAAAACAAATTTCCGCTTTGAAAAGCTTTTCACTATTTCCATTCTCGGGGTTCTTCAGTTCCTCAAGGGCCTAAAAGCTAAAGACGACCAAGTAATTTACAAGTCCCAGGGGAGCGTCCCGGTGAATGTCTGACCCTGTTCTTGGCGTGGGGACATTAGAACGACCATCGACCCGACCCCTGCCGTCGTGGAACCTCCCTGCCGGGCAGAGGAACCCGGAGGAAGTGGAAGCACCCCACCAGCCTCGAAGGTATCTCCGAATGGTGGGCTCTCCTTCTGACCAATTATGCCCTTCCTACTTCCTCCAGGCCTCACATTCGTCCTGGGTTAGGGGACGAGTGCCGATGAAGGGTGGTCTGATGAAGGCAGAGAAGGGGGAAGCGTCACCAGGCGAGCCCACCGGGACGTGCAGCTTCCCTCGGGCCCCACTCGCCTCGGCCCCGGGGAGGAGCAAGGCAGAGTGGGGCCGCTGGACTGCCCTTTTGTCTTCGGAATCTCTCACTCACGGTTTTCACGCGATGAACACGCTTTGTCAACTCCTCTCCGGTTTTCCGAGGCTTTGGAACTTGTTTCCTTGTCTAGAGTGCGGCACGTCCCCGAGGTTAGCAGGTACTTACTACCTAAGGAGGCAGGGGAAGGGTGGAGCGCTGTGTCTCTGTGGCGCAATCGGTTAGCGCGTTCGGCTGTTAACCGAAAGGTTGGTGGTTCGAGCCCACCCAGGGACGGGCTGGTTCACTTTTGGCTCAGTTCCGCGTGTTTCCTGCTGTTTAGTTAGCACCTGCACATTTCCTCACATAAAGTACACATTACTGGATTCTGGGCCCTAGCCACCTCACAGCACCTAACCGTTCAGAGCCACCCCCCACGTCCCAACCTCATTCTCTGACGGTATCTGCTGGCCTATGAGCTTTATACCTCTACAACGCCAACTTCTCAAACAGATAGAAGAACCCGGGTTCTACCTAGTGTGGTAAAACTCTGTAGTCCGCCCTGAAAGATTGGACGAGGAAGTGAAACTTTTTGTGACTTCCATCTTTTTTCTTTTTTTTTAATTTCTAAACATGATTGCCTTCATTGTTCAAACTGCTTGCCTTGGGAAAATTGGTCCGGGGGCTGACATTTTTTTTGAAAAAAAAAATGCTAATTGTTCATTTTTTAGAGCATTTTAGGTTCACAGCAAAGCTGAGGGGAAGGGACAGAGATTGCCCACACCCTTCCTGCCCTCCCCCCCCCCCACACACACAAATAGCCTGCCTGGTTGTCAACACCCCCCACTGCAGTGCCTTTGTGCCTTTGTGACAATTCAGGAATCTATCCAAAGTCCATAGTTTACATTAGGGTTCACTCTTGCAGGGTGGGTTTGGACAAACGTACCCGGAAATGTGTCCACCGTTATAAGTATCACACAAAGTAGTTTCACTAGCCCAAACATCCTCTGCACCCCCTTTCTGGCAACCACGAATCCTTTTCCCGTTTCCGTAGTTTTGCCTTTTCCAGAAGGTCGTGTAGTTGGAATCACACAGTATGTAGCCTTTTCAGATCGGCTTGTTTCACTTACTAATACGCACTTAAGATTCCTCGATGTCCTTTGGTGGATTGGCAGCTCATTTCCTTTTAGTGCTGAAATACTACTTCATATTGTGTGTGTGTGTGTGTGTGTGTGTGTGTGTGTGTGTGTGTGTGTCACAGTTCCTTTATCCCTCCACCTGTAAGGGACATCTTGGTTGCTTCTAAGTTTTGGCAATTGTGAGTACAGCTGCCTTGGCATCCGTGTGCGGGTTTCTGTGTGGGCATAACTTTTCAACTTGTCTGGCTAACAGGGAGCCCGGACGCTGGCTGCTATATTAAGAACATTTTTAGTTTTGTGAGAAATTGCCAGACTGCCTTCCACGGTGGCTGTACCATTTTGCGTTCTCACCAAGCAGCAAGTGAGAGCTCCTGTTGTTCCCCCATCTTCGCCAGCCTTTGGTGTTGATGTGCCTCGGTTCTTTTTCATGGGGAGTAGGAGGCCAACCATGGTGTCCCGTCCCCAGGGAGTGCCTGGATTTGGGCATTGCTCTATCAATAATGTTGTGATCAGTGGATCCTCATCATCATTGTCCTCTGCATTTGTTTGACAGAGGCATTTCTTCCACAGTATGTGTGATACTTATTTAACCTCTTCCATATTACTTTTGAAATTGAGTTGGTTTTATGGTTTTATGATTACGAATTCCTGTACACATATTTTTGGCCACTTGTGCAGGTATTTCTACAGCGTACAGAACTGGAAGTGCAATGACTGTAGTATAGTGTTCATATGCTGCTAATTTGGGGAAGTCCTGCAAACTTGCCTTCCACGGGAGCAGTACCAAATCACAGTCCAGTTTATTTCCCAACCTATCAATGTGCCGTTCTTCATTACCTTGCCCACACTGCAATCTTCCTGAACCCCTTACACATAAGACTTTTTTCTTTCAAGGCCCTGAAATCTCGCTCAGCATTAGATTCATTTTAGTCCACCTCGTCCGTCCCTAGCACCAGCAGCTCCTGTGTGTGTACTGATGTCTCTGCTTCCCCTGAGCTGTGATCATCGAGAGGAGGACATCGAGAGAGGGTTTTCCCTTGGCTGGTAACGAAGAACCATTCCACGTCCTGGTTGGCCAGGGTTTTCATGCACTGATCACCCAGCCCCAGCGTGGCTCTGGGCTCCTCTGAAGGCTGCCTGTGCCCATGCCTCAAGGGAAGGCTTGTGGAGGGAGGCTCCTGGGCTCCGCTCATTACCTCCCTCATTGACTGTCACAACACTACTATCTCCTTTTACGTTCTAGTTACATCCTGCCTGTGGCTATTCCTAGTGGTGTTTCCGTTATGACGCTGATATACAATTGAGTTTAAAAAGAAATTTACTAAGTAGAAGCTGTAAATCAAAGTATGGAAACTCTTCGGTAATCGGTGATAAAGGTACATGGCTGTGGCCAGCTATGAAAGTGCTGTGTTCCTTAATGAGCTTTGAGAAGCATGATTTTTGTCTCATTTTTATGCGATCTCCTCTGTCCCCCTTGTCACTGCAGGCGCACTCCCTCCTGCCCTGAGGCATTAAGTAGGTGGGAGGGCCTCAGCTGTCTGCTCCACACTTTGAACATAAAAGGCACACTTGACGGGATTTGTTTTCTTTTGTTTTTGTTTTTGTTTGTTTTGGGGAGCCTCTCTAGGGAACTTCCTTGTTCAGACCATTAAAAAGAATCAAGATTTAGTAAACACTTCCGTTGGGAGATGTGACTGCATCATCCCAGGAGCCATGGAGTCTGTTTCTGGGGAGGACTAAATCGTTTTGTTCTTTCTCTTCTTCATTCCGTCCATTAGTTGCCAGTGTTAAAAGTAGGCCTTACTTTTAACCTTCTCTTTCTTTTCAACATCAGGGAGGCTGAGCCAGGAGGGGACGGCAAATCTTGGTGAAGGCTTCTCAGTGCGCGCTGGCAGGCTGGCCAAACACGAGGGCTCTGGAGGCAAACTGCCTGGCCCTGAGTGCTGGCCCTCCCCGTCACAGGGCTGGGCCCCTTGGAAAGTCAGACCAGCCTTTCAGTGCCTGAGTGTCCTCACCTGCAAGCAGGGGTGCTGATAACCTACACCGTCTCGGGGTTGTTATGGGGACTAGATAGGTTATGCTCGGTACAGCACCGAGGAACTGCGTGCTGCTCACACGGTGACGCTTGCTCGCTCGGAGAAAACTGCCAGTATCATTGTAACTAAGACTTCCGTTTTCACTTCTAACTGCACCACTGCTGACTTTCAGCATTCCCCAGAATAAATGAGGAGTGTTAAATGGTTCCCATGGGCTCTCCGCCTCTGTATCAGTGACCAGCACCTGGAAAACTGGTCGCTTGATAATTTCCATGGTGAGTTAACTGACGGGACAGTGCAGCAGGGAACTGGATCCAACTTGATCAAATTCTCGGACCTTGGACAGGCGTGATGAGTGTTCAGCTCCAGGTAGACAGTCTTTTGCCCGTGCTTCTAGCAAGAGCTTTTGATATCCAGTCAGACTTACCCGGGGGGTATTAAAAGAAAACTTCAGCTATGCACCAGTGACCCCCCCCCACCTTATTTTAAGAAAAAAAGGAGGAAGAAAATGTGATTTATCTGGAAATTGTAGATTTCACCTTTCAGTGATGATGGAGTATTTGTAGCAGAACAGCAATCGCCCTGAAAAGAAATGAATGAAGTTTGAATGGAAGGAATTCTGCTTGAAGATTTGGAGAACTATCAATGCAGATAGGACCCACCAGTCCTTCAGCTCAAGGGGAGAGATGAGAGAGAAGAGAAACTCAATGGAATGAGACTAATTTTCTGCGTTATCCCCTCAGGGCATTTGCCAGTTCTTGGCAGGAACAGGAGACTGAGAAACTGGAGAGAGGGAAGCTACTAAGAGTCAGAGAAAACAACATGTTAAGTGATCTCATAGGTCTGGACAGAGAAGTTGGGGGGCCGGGGGGTGGGGGGGGGAAGAGGAAGGACATATGGAACTGTCCAAGGATTCAGACTTGAGCAGCCAAGATCCTGGAATGGGTTAAGTGAGCTGGGTGCTTGGTACAGAAGTTCCCCACAATACATTTGCAAATTAAGCTATGTGCATCAAAGGGGCTTGGAAGGCCAGCAGAGTGTGGCTGAAAGAGAGTGGAATTTGCAGCACTACCGTGGTGCTTAGGGGATAAAAACTGAAGCTCAGGATTCATGGAAGAGGAGGGGCCCAAGGAAACATACCAAGGTCGCAGGTGGGAGCCCCGGACGTCTGCAGCACAGCAGTGTGAGCAAACTAGCTGTAGATTGAGGCTTTCCCTGAGGGCGAACCAGCTGCAAATCAGCTTCGTCAAGGATTAGAGGTGATGCGCCCCTCTGCTGCCTGCTGGGGGAGAAGGTGAAAGATCTTCAGAGAAACAACATCTCCAACCTGGCTGTCCTTCACACCACGGGTTCATCATTCAATCACAATATTCTAGGATTGTAAAGGAAGAGAAGCAAGAGAAAGAAGGCAAACCGTAGAAATTGCCTCTTGAGATCTTGAGTTCTCAGATAAGAACTCAAAGCGGTAGGTTTTAGGGGAGCCTGGCTGGCTCAGTGGGTAGAGCACGTGACTCTTGATCTCTCTGGGTTGTGAGTTTGAGCCCCACGTTGGGTGTACAGGTCACTTGAATAAAATTTCTTTAAATTACTTAAAAATCAGGGGCACTTGCGTAGCTCGATCGGTTAAGCATCTGCCTTGATTTTGGCTCAGGCTCAGGTCATGATCTTAAGGTTGGTGAGATCTATGGGGCAGAACCTGCTTGGGATTCTCTCCCTCTTCCTCTTCCTCTGCCCCGAGCTTGTTCTGTCTCCTTTCTCTCTCTCAAAATAAATAAATTGAAACTTGAAAAAATATATTACTTAAAAGTTAGAAAAAAAAAGATAAAGTGGTATGATTCAGCTGTTCAGAAAATAGATGACAAGATAAAATATTTCATCAGAGAAATAGAATCTAGTTTTAAAATCACGTGAAAATTAAATATATGTAATAGTTGGCATTTTAAAAAAGTCAGCAGGTCAGTTTAACTGCAGCTTGGACTCAATGGTAGAGAGAGTATTAACCTCAAAATTTGTAAGTAGAAAGAAACTCTCCAGACTGAAGCATACAGAGCCAAAAGGAAGAAATATTAAGAGCGTAACAAAGATAATGAGCCATGTCATGAAGTCCTAACACGTGTGTAATTAAAGTCTCAGGGGTTGGAGGACCAGAAAGTGGGGCAGAAACTATATCATGGAGAATCAAAGAAAAATCATGATGGTCTTTCCAACCACATGTGCAAGAAGTTCGGTGCACTGCAAGCCAGGTAAGGACAAGAAGGTCACACCCTTAAACTGCTGAACAACCAAGGGCAGCTGAAAACAATCACAGCAGCACCCAGATTGGGGTGTGGGGAGGAGGGGACACTCCTATGACATCGTCCAAAGATTGGGAGCTGAAATCTCAGCAAAAACATGAAAAAGAAGAGCTCAATGAAGGTCTCAGTATGAGAGGACCCTCAGTATGAAAGACCTCAGTATGATTTCCAGCCACCACGTACTGCCCCCGACCCAGTATCTTTCAAGGGTGAGTGAAGTGAAGACCTTTCCACATAAGCTAACGAAAAAGAAATGCAAAGTGCAAAAGGTAACTCTTCAGGCAGAAGTAACTGCACAGGTCACAGGGGAACTGTGCAGAAGGAAGGAAGGAAGGAAGGAAGGAAGGAAGGAAGGAAGGAAGGAAGGGCAATGAATAGGTAAAATATATGGCCAAGTCAAATAAATATGACTCTCTGAGCAATGGTAATAATGCCTATGTTTTTAAAATGTATGTTGAGGCGCGCCTGGGTGGCTCAGTTGGTCAAGCGTCCCACTTTGGCTCTGGTCATGATGTCATAGTTCACGAGTTTGAGCCCCGCGTTGGGCTCTGTGCTGACACCTCAGAGCCTGGAGCCTGCCTCGGATTCTGTGTTTCCATCTCTCTGCCCCTCCCCTGCTCACGCACTGTCACTGTCTCTGTCAAAAATAAATAAAATAGATAAGATGTATTTTGAAATAAAATTAATGCCAATAACTCAAAAATGAGGGTAAGTGGAGTTAAGATATTCCAAGTATACAGTGCAATATTGTGATAAACGTGTAAATGCTTGTACTAACAGCCAGACTAATATATGCAACATATCCATCAACCCGGGAAGTTTCCAGGCAAATTATTTCAAAGAGGGAACCACTCTTCTCTGCTAATACTTCCTGGAAATGGAATCACCCAGGAGTATCAGATAGGTACATATAACTATGCGAGGGGCTTATCCGTATTACCGCCTAAACCATAGTTTGGATGTTTTTACTACAGAGTACTTAATCCATTCTAAACGTATACAAGGGTTTGTGTATCACCTCTGTTGACGGGCATTTGGGTTGTATCCGGTTTTGCCTAGTATGAATGATGTTGCACGAACGTTGGTGTAGAAGCCTCTTTGGATGTTGGCATTCATTTTTCTGGGGGAGTGAATAGCAATATTCCTAGGTAACGGGGCAGGTCAGGTTTTTCACTGTATGAGAAACTGCCAAATATTAGGAAAGTCGTTGTGCTAAATTACAGTGCAGTCAAGATCACGCAGTAATACCGTACACACTCCGATGCGGGAGGGAGAGAGGAAACCGCTTTAAAAATACCTATTTTTCTAGGCTTTTCGTCTTCACTTTGTTCCCAGTGCTGAAGGCCCCCCTGAAAGTGGCTGTGGTCACACCGAGTCTCACCACCAGCCTATTCGGGAGACTCCAAGGCAGCCCACCCAAGAATCACTCAAAACGCCAGGTAGGAAGAGACCTTCCCTCCCCAGTCGTGGCTCTGCCACTCTTCCGCTCGGTGCCACTCAACTCGGTTTCTGGCTCTTCCTTTTCATCCCTCTGGTCCGTGACCGAGATTTCACTGGAGCGTGTTGGCCGCGGACCTCCTGTCAGTGGCTTTAAAGCAGCGCAGGCAGGAGCCCGAGGGACCCCCTTCGCCCAGAGGACACCAAAGAGACTCCGCTCTGCCGGGAGGGCCGCGGGGCGGCGCAGAGCCAACGGGCTGGCGGAGGAAGAGCGCGCACCCGACGTCTGCCCCGGGGCCCCTCGTCCTAGAGGCGGACACCCTGCGTTCGGTGCGATTCCCGAGGCCAGGCCGCTGAGGGCGCTAGGGTCCCGTCCTCGGGGGGCGGGGGGCGGGGCGGCGCGGGGTCCTTTGCCGGGGCCGCTTGGGGGGCGCGGGCTCCTCGCTCGCAGGGGCGCGGCTGTTTCCAGGGCCTTGGGCGGTTCGAGCGAAGTCGGCGGGCCCGATAGTTGTGGCCGAAATGCCGCTTTTGGGGGTTAGAGCCGGAGACCAGGCCGCCTGGCTCGTTTCCGTAGTGTAGTGGTTATCACGTTCGCCTCACACGCGAAAGGTCCCCGGTTCGAAACCGGGCGGAAACAGCTTGCTTCTTTTTACCACTACTCCCCCCCCCCAACCCCCCCCCATCTATTGTCCTTTAAACCGCAAAAAGAACGGGGGCCGGAGTCCCACCGCCACCTGAAAGCCTTCTCAGCACTCGACCACCAGGCCTGGCCGCTGTGTGTCTGCTCCCAGTCACCTTGGAGAGCGGGCCACACCCACTTAGTCACTCCAACAAGGGCACGCAGGACGAGGCCCACTTCAGGTTACCTCTACTTCCACGCATCCGCTGGCCTGCTCATCTGGCGCCTCCGTCTGCCCCACGGGCTCACAGCGACCGTGGCTCTGAAAAGCAGCACGTTCTTCCCTGGGCGGCACACTTGCGCAACAGGTGTATTTATTTGCCTGACAGAACGCAAAGAACACAAACCAGCTGCACCTGGGACCCGAGCCAAAGACGCGTAGGTGAGGCGTTTCAGGCTCCACCTAATGAGCCCATGGGGACACCAAAGGAGCCCGTCCCCGTGCCGTCATCAGGACAGCTCTGGAGCTACTTCGGAAGTCGCCAAGTAGAGGGACTCCGCCCCTCCCCTCCCGCTGAGAGCCGAGTGCGCACCTTACCCATCAGCAAACGAGGCTCAGAAAGAGAGCACGGCCTTGGCTCTGCAACACACACGGCTCCAGCTGGACTAGAGTGTGGCACAGGCCAGTCACCTTGTGGTCAGGGCCCAAGGGGTCGCTGAGGCTGGAAGAGGTGGTGAGCAGCAGGGCAAGGGCTGGGAGCCTTGTGCGGCTGCATTCAGCCCTGCGCCGCTGGGAATCGCCTCCGCTTGTGCTCTGTCCGCCTGGGAAATGTCACCTTGACTTTCAGGGTTTTCATCTGCAGGGGCCGAAGCAGGGATCCTGTGTGGGTGGATTCCCCCGGGATCGGATCGGTGGGATGGGATTTGGATTTTTCACCGCTACTGCTCAGGTTCGATTCCAATCCAGGAGACTTTGTGGCGCTGTCTCCATACTTAGGATTTGCCTTTTCATCCCCCAAAGTCTGGTGTGCACCCAGGGACGCTTGCAGAAGTGGCTGTGCACTGAGCCCCTAAAATACGGGAGGTCAGGAGTCCGGGTCCTTGTAATGGCCAGGCTGGGAGAGGAGAGCTGGGATGAGAAGCCAGGCCAGCGGCTCCCTTCCATTCACCTCAGAAACCCAAGGTCTCACTTCAAGCGTTTTCCTCTAAAGAGAACCTGGGACTTGACTTTGTCACTCCTTTCAAACAAACAAACAAACAAACAAACAAACAAACAAACTTTGAAACATACCAAAACAGTTGCCAGAATGGTCACATCCTATATCCCTCACCCAGGTGCACCAGTTAACATTTCCCCACATTTGCTTTCTCATTCTCGCTCCACATGTACAGACAGGACTTGTGCAGTCATCTCCAGATGATTGTTTGGTCCGCGGTTGCTCCTTTGCCTTGGGCAGTGTCCCGCAGAACCAGCTTCTGCAGGACCTTTCCTCCAGGGCCAGGGGAGGGCTTTGTCCTCTGGAGGAGAGCCCTCCTGTTCCTTCAGGAAGCAGACACCTGTTCCCTTCAGGCTGTAGAGAAGCTTCAGGCAGGCAGGCGGTTCTTCGGCTCTCCTGGAGAGGGCAGGCCAGGCGTGCCCTGTGCTTGTAGGAACACGTCCAGGTTGTCGTGCCCCCAGCACCGGCTGCCCTCCGGACTCCTCCTGGTGGCTTTGGTGGGCAGTGGATCTAGGGTGAGCCTGAGCTCTAGAACCCGCCACCCGGGGAGAGACCCTTCAGGGAAGTGCAGCTGCTGCCCCCTGGATCCTCCTGCCCTCCAGGCTCTCCTGCCCTGCAGGGATCTTCAAGGGTCCTGGCCCAACAGAAGGTGAAGAATCCTTTCCCCGTGGTGGGAGGATGAGGGGGAGCGGGTGGGAAAATCTTCAAGGGGAAGGGGAAGTTTTCAAGAGCTTTCCAGGATTGTCTGCCTCGGCACTGTCAGGTAGGTGGCTGCCCTGCGATAATGGTGCTTGGTCTTATCTCGTCCTGTCCTTGAGCTTGTCCTGGCTCCACTCTGAGTCCAAGCAGACACAGGCAACCTGATTTGTGGTGTGTATTCAGTTGAGCCCCTTCCCCAAGTGGGGTAGTGACTGAGCTTCTATTTCCAGGACCCAAGGGGGGCGTGCAAGGACGCTATTGATGGGGTTTTGTCCCCCTCACCCTTTTCTTTCTCTGCCTCCGCCCTTCCTTCCTTCTCTTTCTTTTCTTTCTTTCTTTTTTTAAAGATCAAGCGTCCCATGCTCTACGGATTGAGCCAGCCAGGCACCCCTCCTACTTCCTTTCTTGCTGAATCTGTAACCCGGGAAAACAGACAAACAAAAAACCCTGTTTAGATGTAGATAAATTGCTCTCCGTGCACTCAGGTACAAGGGGAAAACATCAAGTGGATAGTAAGGATGAATCTCGAATACGTTTAAACACTTTAAAGGATTTTAATAATTTACATATAATGGCATAGAACATGTTTATATCATGTCATATTTCTAAAGAGGACTTTTTGTGTGCATCCGACTGGTTTAATAGTTGTGGCCTAAAAACTGTTTTATGTTGTCTTCCAGGTTTTCTAATAATATAGAAAATATTGGTAGATATATTCTAGTTTATACAGGTCTTGGATTTATTTTCTCTTCAAATTCCTGGTGACACTTAGCCACCTAAATTTCCTATATTGGTTTTACTGGCCCAATAAGCGCACTTCAATTCCAATAGTATTTAAGGAGTTTATACAATATGAAATTATGTGTTTCAGTACATTAAAGAGATCCTATAAGATTTGTAAATGGAGAGTAAGTCTTAGAAGTCTGGAACTCATAGTGACTTAATTATTCTTACAATATTTTGGGGTAAAGGTTTTTAGGTATCTTATATTTTTATATTCCACGTGCATTTCTCCATTATGCGTCGAGTCAATTTGCAATTTTAAGACCTACTGTTATCTTTACGTTCTTCCAATGATATTAAACTGAGTTAATTAATGTATCATCTTAGCCTAGAACTTTTCTAAGTAAGAGAGAAAAAACAAAACACTTTTAATATAATGCTGCTGCACATATTTAGACATCATATAGAGTAGCTGTGGGCAACAGGTTCAGAGGAGGTGTGGGGACCTTGAGGAGATATTGGTGAGGGTGAAAAACACATGCAACGTCTGCTCCAGGAAGTAAAGCGCTGTCAGGGAATGGTAGGGCAACTTTAAAAGATATGAGTGATCAGAGTTCCTGAAAAGACTGGGACTGGGGGTAAAGAAGCAATTTTTGAGGAGACAACAACAGAAGGACTTCCAATCATTATAATGTTTGTAAACCCACCGATCCAAGGAGCCGAATGAACATGACGAATGAGCACAAGAGACAGGAAGAAAACCGTATCTAGTCACATCATAATTGTATTGCTCAAATCCATGGAAAAAGAAAGCAAAAACAAAAACAACTGTGCAGAAGCACCCAGAGGAAAAAGACATGGTACGTACAGAACACAAAAGTAAACGTGATGTCAGTTTTCTCCCCAGAAGCGGTGCAAGTGAGAAGGCAATGGAGCAGCATCAAAGTCAAGGTGGAATTCTATGCCTCCCCTCCAAAAAAGGCTTTCAGAAATGAAGGTGAATGACATTGGAAGACATACAAATGCTGAAAGACTACATCACCAGCAGACCCACACCACAAGAAATGTTAAATCCTCCAGGAAGGACACTGATACCAGATGGGAATCTGCATGTAGCCAAACGGATAAAGGACAACAGAATGGTAACCGCATGGGGAAAAAAAAAAAAAAAATATATATATATATATATATATATATATATATATATATATACACGCACACATATATACGTATATATACATATATGTGCACCCACACACATATGGTTTTTAAATTATTATTTAAATCTCTGAAAAAAACATGGAGCAGATGAAACGAAAGTGATAACGATGGGTTTTGGGCTTTCTAACATGCAAAGTGAAACGCGTGATAGCTGCAGCCTAAAGGTGGGCAGGGGAGTAATGGGAAGAGGCATGGGATCACTTGGAGGGAAGCTGGCAAGTTACAGATGTATATGTTATGAAGCCCCAAGCAGTAGCTGAAATAACAAAAGAAAGAGTGACAGCCGATAAGCCCACGGGGCGGGGAAGTCGGATCATACAAAAACCATGTAAACGCTATGTTATTAGAGCAATTGCTCTTCTAGGACTCTACCCTGTAGAAATGTTGGTACAAGTGACCAAAGATGTGTACAAGAATGAGGACTAAAGCAGTGTTTGTAACCATAAAATTCTAGAACCAACTTAATGTAAAGAATCTAAGGAAGGGGCTAAATAAATACTAGCACAAACAAAGGGTGGAAGAAACTGCATTGTTGGAAGGCATTCAGAGGGTTCTACTCTTTCGAGGACTTCTGGATTCCCAGCGACCGGTTCTCCTCCAGAGCTCTCCCGCTCTCATCCGTGAGGACCTTAGGTCCTCTGGCTGTGCGCGAGTGCCAAACGCTTTCTACGTTCTAGAAAAGAACTACCTCGTCCCTGGGTGGGCTCGAACCACCAACCTTTCGGTTAACAGCCGAACGCGCTAACCGATTGCGCCACAGAGACCTTCGGGAGAGGAGGCCCCGCCCACAGCCCGATAGAGAGCACGCAAGGCCCTCAACGCTAGGAGGAGCCACCCGCCTGCTGTCTGAGGCCAGCGGCGCCTGAGGGAAGCTGAACGCCGCTGGGCTCCCCGGACGGCTCTTCCCTTTTGTTCCGCCTTCACCCGGCCTTCGGCGGGGCCGCTGCGGCTCCCCTCGGCTGCGGTCGCTGTGGGGGAAGCTGGAGAGCCGGCGGGGTGGGGCGTGGTCCAAAGGGGCAAACGCCAAGAGAGAAGCGGGAAAAGAGAAGCGGGGGAGGCGTGGACGCGGACCACGAGACTTCCTAGGGCGCCTGTGCAGAGCCACCAGCCCAATCCGGGGACAAGGAGAATGGTTTTTGATGGTTTTTCTTCCTCGCGTGTCAGAATGGAGAAGAAGGGAAGGAGAATCCAAGGGCGGCCCGCAGTTGTCCGGGAACAAAGCAGCGCGGAAACTGGAATGACTTTGCGGCAAAAGTGCTCGAGCGCCGGCCGGGCTTGTCATCGGGCTGGTGGCGCGCCGTGATCGTATAGTGGTTAGTACTCTGCGTTGTGGCCGCAGCAACCTCGGTTCGAATCCGAGTCACGGCAGTATCTGGAGCACTCGCCGTTCCTCTCTTTTTACTTTGGGTTTCAACCTGCCCCGGCTGCGCCCCTTACCTGGGGGACAGAGAGGGCCCCGTGCTTTCCGCTGGCCACCCCGCGCCACCACGTCTTCACCCGAAGGGAAGGGAAGGAAAGGAAAACTCGCCACAGCACTAACCTGGCGACCTTCTCCGTTCCGTTGGACTCTGACCTCGAGTCAAATCAACTAAAGGGCTCATCTCCAGCGCCGCTCCAAAATGGCACAGTCCTCGATGCCCTCTACCTGTCCAGCAAGGAGCCTCATATGGTGGGCTCTAGTTGCTGCCAAACGGCGTCTCTGTGGCCCTCAAAATCTAAAGGGCCTGAAAGACCACACAAAAGGTTCCATCACCTAGGTGACACCTCCTCCATAGACCTGTTTGTCGGCTTGAACCTTGGCCCCTGCGAATCAATCTCTGCCTCCGCGGACTTTTTCCATTCTTGGCTCTCTATGATCCTCCTTAACCGTCTTCACGGTGAGCTCCCTCGTTAACTTGCGGTGCGCTCGCAAGGCTTTTAAATGCCTTCGGGCAGCCGCTTTCCACGCCAAAGGGTATTCATCGGGATACCACCTGGAGTTGTGGTCGTGCCACATCTTTGTCAAGAGTGGGGGTGTCCCTCTCTTTATCATGTTGCCGTGCTGCTGGGAGTAGTGCTATCTCAATGTGACTTTAGTATCCATTTCTCTGAGGGCTGAAAATATTGAGCACTCTTTTACGTGCTACGTCGGCCTTGTGTATCTTCTTTTCCCGAGGATCTGTTTCATGTCTTTTACCCATCTAAAACACTTGAGTTGTTTGATTTTTTCTTTTAATTAGCAGTTTGGGGGAGCTCCTCACACATTATAATGACAGGTTAGGGGGTTTGTATGCTTTCTCCCTTGCTTGCTTGCTTGCTTGCTTGCTTGTTTTGTCAGATGGGTTTTGTGAGCACCTTCTCCCTGTCTGTCGCTTGCTGTTTTCATCGTCTTCCTGGGGTCTTTGGATGAGAAGATATGGTTAATGTTGATGAAGTCTAGGTTATCATGTCTTTTCTTTTAGACGTATTTTCCCCCTGGGTCTTGTTTACTAAATCTTTGCCTACCACCTAGTCACAAAGTGTCCTCAAAAAGTGCTTTATACCTTTACCTTTTATGTTTTATGAGGCACCTCCAATTAACATTTGTGTGTACTGTGAGGTGGAAATGAAGCTGTTTCCCTCTCCCCCCCCCCCATATTGAACCTATTTCCTTTCTCCGTTGAACTGCTCTTCTTGAAAACGAATTCACCAGGTCAGCTGTGGGTCCATTTGTCTGTGTGTGTCTCCCGATGCCACTGGCACATTGCACGGTACTATAGGGGCTCAGAGTAAGTCTTCAAGTCCGGTAGCGTAAGCCACACCACCCACACAACCACCCGTTTTGTTCTTTTTCACACAGCGCAATACACTTGAGACGTGTAACAACTCATGTAACCAACACGCAGGTCCAGACATGCCGTCACTTCATCCCGCTCACTTCCGTGTGGGACACAGGATTCACCCCCCCCCCCCAGACGTAGCGGTTACCCCCCGGTGGTCAAAGATCCTCTGATGTACCCCACCCTCCGGGGAGAAGGAATCTCCAGTTGTCTGCGGGGCCGCTGAACAGGCCAAATGTCCGGTGGGCACGCTGCAGGGGGAGCAGGCTGTAGGGCGGGGCGGGACCCGGAATCCAGTCGTTCAGGGCCGCCGGGTCTTCCTTGAAAGCCGTCTCGGTCCGCGCGCCGCCTCCGTCGCTGCGTCCCTCGGAGTCCTTTGGGGGATGTTGAGGACCGCGGGGTCTCACGCCGGGCGGGGTCCGCCCCTCGCGCCTCCTCACGGCGACCTCGCATCCGCACGCGGCCGCCTCGCGAAGGCGAGACTCCCGGGCAGCTCTGGGGTGCGGCCCGGACCCGGCCACTTGTGGACCTGCCAGCCCTCGGCGTCTCCTGCGGGCTCTTGCTTTGGAGAGAGCGGGGAGGGAAGGACTCCTGGGAGGACGGATGAGCTCCCAGAAAGCCCGAGGCCTTCCAGAGCGCAGGGGGAAACTGTCACTCTGGTGGGAAGCAAGGAGAAGGAAGGGCTCCGTCGGTTCCCTGGTGGTCTAGTGGCTAGGATTCGGCGCTTTCACCGCCGCGGCCCGGGTTCGATTCCCGGTCAGGGAAGCGGGGCTTTTTTTTTTTTTTTTTTTTTGGCTTTTGGTTTTGTAGGTTGGTTGTTGGGCTTTGGTTTTTTGGTTTTTTTGGTGCCCCAATCTTCCTTTCATCCCCGGAGCTGTGCTGGCCGTCATCTGCGCTGCGCACCGCACCGACTCTTCCTTCACCTTCAGCGCTCCGGGGAAAGGACGCCAGGCCGCTCTACACGGCGCACTGTGCTTGCTGGGCTCCAAGTCAGCCGCCCCCAGGAGTGGCCTCAGAGGGCGACTAAGCATCTGGCTTGGGTTCACACTGTCGTGCAGAGGTTCAGATTCCTGTGGGGCCGCTCCAGGGACGCAGATCCGACCGAGTTCTGGAGGCCAAGCACGTCGCGGTGTTGCTGTGGACCCCTGGACACCGGCTGGTGGGCCGAGCCTCTCAGCTCAGTCCGCGCATAAAAGGCTTACTTGGCGTTTGGGAGAGGTGCCTGGACGCGATACCCTCCCGGCCTGAGAGGCAGGGGAGGGGAGCGGTGGGAGGGGAACGGGTCCTCCTGGAAGGCTGTCCCATTCGCAGACTAAGCGGTCTAGCGAGGTGATGTTAAGTGACCCAACAAAGGCAGCATGTCAAGTGCGCACAAAATGGAAAACTGTTGTCGCTGCCGTAAGCCGGGGTAGGAGTGAGCATCAACACCAGGATGTCAAAACGATGACGTCACAGTCAAATCCGTTTCTACAAGGGCTGTTGCATTTAACGCCCCCGTAGACTCTATACACCAGGCCCTGGGCACGTTTTCCTTTTTCCCTTCGATACCGGCTCCGAAGACCTGTTGGGGTACGTGCGATGTCCACTGTGAGGCACGAGGAGAGCGAGCGAGGGCAGGGGGAGTTGCTGCGGACCTGGACTGCAGAGGCGGCAGCGCAGGGGCCGCGGGTCGGTGGGTGTGGAGCCGCTGCTGAGAGACCGACCGCTTAAGGGGGTGGGGTGGGGGGCGGTTAGCGGGCAAGGGGTGGGAGCGGGGAGGTGGAGGGAGTCGCCTGAACTCTTTGGGGAGAGTGGTTTGGAAGAAGGGCGAGGGTTGGGGGGAGGGGGAGGGCGGTGACCCTGAGCGAACCAAGCGGGGACCGAAGTGTGCAGTGTGCTTGGCGAGCCCACGCTCACACCATAGGGGAGAATCGTGGCCCCGAAGGTGGTCTTCCCGGAGCCGAGGCTCGGCTGTGGCCCTCCCGTTGTCCTGGCGCCTGCGGTGCCCTCAAGCGCAGCGAACTCAGCTGCGCCCCGCCTGTTGGTGGGGGACCGCTTTCGGTGGCCTCTCCATGTTCTCCCCCTGCTCTCTTAGGTGGTAGGACTACTTCCCTTGCTCCCGTGCCGGCCCGCCGGAGACGCTGTCCTCGAAGCCGGAGAAAATTGTCCCGTGCCTCTTTCTACCCCTCTTTCTTTAGCACCGACATTGCGCGGGGTCCAGAGAGCCCTTCGGGAAACCTTGGGGCTCACGTCCTCCCTCCCTCCCTCCCCTCCCCCACAGGCCTATACAGGGGCAGGGGGTCCCAGAATCCCTTAACCCGGTAGGTGGGGTTTTTTTGTCTTTTGTTTTTGTTTTGTTTTGGTTTGGTTTTTTGACCCTGTGTACTTTGTGGCTCTTTCTCCGTAGCGTTGTCAAACCGAGGGCCAGAATTACCTTCTCTCCCTTTTGTTTGTACTCACACCCCGGGCTCATGCGCAGGGTGGCATCAAGTGACCGCTTTTTAAGAGACTGCCTGGACGAAACATGGATGGTGTGTTGGAGATGCAGAATATAACCTGGTGGGCAAGAGGCACCGCATGGTTCTCACAGGCTTCCCTTCTCTAGCGTGTCACTCCAAGAGGTGCGGGATTTTTAAATTCATCCCTGCCATCTGGGTGATGCTGAAGGCATAGTTTTCAAAGTCAGAAAATACAATCTATTTCATGTTGGTTTAAGAGGTGCTTTGTGTGTGTGTGTGTGTGTGTGTGTGTGTGTGTGTGTGTGTGTGTGTTTCTTTAAGCTCAGTTGGTACCTTTAAAAACATAGAGCCTAAAGGCAGATGGCAAGCTTGCAGGTGCCAGCACAAAAAGTGAAAATAGAGGCATCAAAGCTCCTTACGTTCCTAGGTGGATTGCCAAGATAGCTTCTTTTGTCTTCTGTTTGGGGACCTTGAGAGCGAGGAACACGGAAGACACAGATGCTTTCAGTCCCAGGCTCACTTGAGAAGTATTAGAGGAGGTCCCCACTACATTAAGGTGGGACCCTAAAGTCCTAAGCCCTTGGGGGTAGGAGTGATGCCATGTAGTCCTGCTGCATCACTCCTACCCCCGCAAGTCCCGGGGCTCTTTGGACAAGGAAGGCAGCCTTGGCTCTACAAGCAGTATAAGGAAAAGGAAAGTTTAAAAAGCCCATGAGAATGAATGAATGAATGAATGAGAGAGCAAGCAAGCAAGCAAGCAAGCAAGCGGCGGCTGGCTGGCTCACTGGGTAGGGCAGGTGACTCCTGATCCTCGGGGTTGTAAGTTACGGCCCCACAGAGGTTACTTGAAAATAAAATCTTTAAAAGTACAATAAAATAAGGGCATCTGGGTGGCTCGGTCAGTTGAGCGTCCGACTTTGGCTCAGGTCATGATCTCACAGTTTGTTGGTTCAAGCCTCATGTCTTTCTTTGCACTGACAGTGTGAGAGGCCTGGTTAGTATTCTCTCTGTCTCTGTCTCTGTCTCTGTCTCTGTCTCTGTCTCTCTCTCAAAAATGAATACACATTTAAAAACAAAATAAAATAGAATAAAATAAAAGGCCCATGAGGAAACTGTGGCCATGGGCCTGACCTCTAGTGGATTTAGCCTTGAGTACACATAGCCTGGGTAGTCTGGGAAGCCTTAGGACGCCAAGTTGGTGTGGTCTGTTCCCTAGCCAGTAACAAACCCCAAGGGCCTGCCACAGGGGAATATATTCAAAGGAGAACATACTCATCCGAGGGCTGTAGAGGGCTATAGAGGTACCCACCTTCCAATAACACTTCCAGAGAATCAGCTAGCATCTAGAACTCAGTTATAAGACATAAGAACAAAATCTCATGGATCTAGAATTTTAGAGATGCTTCTATCAATCCTCGTATCAAATCAGACATGAAGATGGAAATTAGGAAATATTCTGAGTCAAACAAAACTGAAAATACTGCATCTCCTGCACAAGGTGTGGTGAAACCAGTCTTCAGGGGACAATACACAGCCTTAAGTGTAAATCGAGACAGTTAGGGCTGATTGCCAATGAGCTAAATCTCCATCTCAAAGAGTTACAGAAAGAATAACAACAACAAGGGCAGGTAGGAGTAGAAATTATATACAAAAGCAGGACTTTGAAAATAAGAAACAAAGCTAAAAAATAAATACAAAGAAAAAAGAAAATTAGAAATAAATATACAAAAGAGAAAAGTCAATGGTTGGATCTTTGAAAAACACTACTCTGCTAAAACTGGGAGGAGGGAAGAAGGAAGTCACTACTACTGAACTGGTAGACTTAAGGAAACAATAAATGGATATTATAAACACATATATACCAACCAATTAAAAGACTTAAGGGAAATGTATGTCTTGTAGTAATGATTTGCGCGGAGGGTGGGGGGAGGACTAGTCCCACAACCTTAAAAAAATTTTTTTTTTTAGAATTCAAAAATCTTCCTGCAAAGAAAGCTGAAGGACCAAAAAAGTTCATTCGAAAAAATGACTCCAAAGCCCAGAAATTTTAAAAGCGTCAAAAGATGGCAGAATTCCCCCAACTTATTTTTATGAGTTTGGATTGAAACCAAAAACTTCCCAAAAGGCAACATGAAAAACAGAATTACAGGCCTGACTTATTGCTGAGTATACATAGCTACAAACATTCTTCAAAATATTGAATCTAGCTAGCTAGCTATCTAATGTTTATTTTTGAGAGAGAGAGAGAGAGAGAGAGAGAGAGAGAGAGAGAAAACACGGGTGGGGGGAGGGGCAGAGAGAGAGGGAGACACAGAAGGCACAGAGCCCGAGCAGGGCTGGAACCCACCAACCCTGAGATCATGAGCTGAGCTGAAGTCGGACGCTTAACCAACTGAGCCACCCTGGACTCCCTGATTCCAGATGTATATTTAAAAATATGACAAAAATTGGTCTTAATCTAGGAAAACAGTTGATAATCATTAGAAAATAAATTAAGGGGCACTTGGGTGGCTCAGTCGGTTAAGTGCCCCACTCTTGATTTCAGCTCAGGTCATGATCTCAGGGTTTGTAACATAGAACCCGAGTTGGTCTCTGTGCTCACAACTTGCAGTGCTGAGCCTGGTTGGGATTCTCTCTCTCCCTCTCTCTCTCTCTGCCCTTCCCCTGCTCCCATGTGTTCCTGTTCAACCGCTCTCTGTCTGTCTGTCTGTCTGTCTCTCTCTCTCTCACTCTCTCTCAAAATAAATAAACTTAAAAAGAAAATAAGTTAATTCATCATATTAGCAACTTAAAGGAGGAAAATCATAATCACTAAAACACAGAAAAGGTGTTTGAAGAAATTCATTATCAGTTTATGATTTTTAAAAACCTCTTAGCCTAACAGGAACAGAAGAGAACAGCCCTAATCTGCTTAAGGGTAGCTTCCAAACCAAAAACAAACAAAACACCTTCAGCACGCATTACAGTTGATGATAAAATACTGATCTGTCCTCCCCCACCCACCCCCCCCTTACCCGGTCAGGAACCATCAGAAAGCAGACGAATAGGCCACCTTGACCATTTCTCTTCACCACTGTCGTGGAGATCTTAGCCAGTGAGAAAAGGCAAGAAAAATGATGAGAAATGAAAAATGAAAAATGAATACTATCATTATTGGCATACATGAAATAAACTGCTGGAACTATAAAGAGAATTGAGTGTATTTTTGGTACATACACAAAATCAGAGAAAGGGGGCTATGATGAGGATTCAGAAAACGAAGGTATTGAAAACAGTATCAATGTTCAATGATCATAGCATATCATAATTCAATCCCAGGTACTGGGGTGGCGGGGGGGTGGGGGAATATGATCCCTACCTCCACCATAACCCAAATCATTTCAATGTGGACCGGACACCGAAATGTGAAATGAACTCACAAGTGATTCCAGTTGCTATTAACGTAGCAGCGTATTCCTGTGATCTCAAATCTCAAGGGTAAGCAAGGATTTAAGAAATAAGACAAAAAGATGAATTCTTAGTGACGAGGCTGATCAAGTGGACTACCTCAAGAATCTCTGCTCACCAAAGCACAGAATCAAGGGTAAAAAGTCAAGTCACAATTTGAGCGAATATACTTGGCAGCCAAAGAGATTTAATGACTGCTTGCAAAACAAGAGGAAAAAGATCGACCTATAGAAAAGTCACCACGGTGGGGGGTGGGGGGAAACCTTATAGGAGAAAATTCAAGTGGCTAACAAACGTGTAACGGTGCTCCAATTCATAACCAGTAAGGGCTTTACAAAGGAAACCCCAATGAGAGAACATTACAGACAGGCAAATAACACCACTACTAATTAAATGGGGGTAGGGGACTAGGGAGAAGGTTCTGACCTGGTAAAGCATGGGAGTAAAGGGCTAATACTATTTTACTTCTTCATCTGTGTGCGGGTTACACAGGTGTGTGCATTACAATCAGTTGTTATGCTGTACACGCAGATTCTGTGCATTTTATGTATCTTACAATTTTTCAACACCCCTCCTCACACACACCCTGATGAATCCTATGAACAGAGAGAAGGTGGTTGAGATTCCAAGATTTTGTTTCACGAAGAAAGGTGAAACCACATGCCTCCAAGGACATCCCTATGCAGACCAGATCCATGAAGTTGAGTTTTGGGTTGATGTGAAGTCAAAGAGTACTCTCCCAGAACCAACCGTGATGGAAAATAATCTGTGAAGGCTAAATGCCTTTGGTTGTGTCATTTGAACACTGAAAAGGCTGTAGGCGGGAGCCATAACCTTTCAGATCTCTCCTCTGCTGTCTCATTGCTTAATTCACAACCCACAGCTCCTTTTTTCTCCTCTCCTTTAAGCTCTCCAAAATATTCTCTTGCAGTCCTGCCCTTGTGGGGGTCTCCTCCCCCCCCCCCGCGCCTTTCCTATATCTTCTTCATTGAAGATGGAGGCAAGAAGAGGGGGAGGAGGAGGAGACCGCCTGAAAACGGAACAAGTTTCTCACAGGCCCGGGAGAGGGTAAGGCAGGGAGGCAAAGACATGTGTTTTGTTTGTTTGTTTGCTTCCTTCCCAGCTAACAGTCAAGGGGAATTTTGAGGGGTTGTTACAGGCTTTAACATCTTTACTCCATCCAGCAGGTAAGTCATCAGTTTCCTTTATGTAAATCAGAACTCCTCCTCCCTCCCCAGGCCCCACCCTTAGACCCTCATTCCTGTTGACAGAGAAAATTGTGTGTCACAGCTCAGAATTTATTCGTTAAAATTTCAGATTTCCAAGAATCTAAAAATAAATTAATGACTAAAACGACTTCGATGGTTCCAACACAGTATGGCCATCGTTCTGCCCTCAGAAGTAGAAAGACAGCCTCAGAATAACAAAACTCTTGAAATTGAATAAATCAAGTTTAGTTTTAATAACGGAAAGGGCGGGGGGCGCCTGGGTGGCGCAGTCGGTTAAGCGTCCGACTTCAGCCAGGTCACGATCTCGCGGTCCGTGAGTTCGAGCCCTGCGTCGGGCTCTGGCCTGATGGCTCAGAGCCTGGAGCCTGTTTCCGATCCTGTGTCTCCCTCTCTCTCTGCCCCTCGCCCGTTCATGCTCTGTCTCTCTCTGTCCCAAAAATAAATAAACGTTGAAAAAAAAATAAAACGGAAAGGGCGGGGGGAACTCCTCCCCCCCAAATCTTCGATTTTAAGCTACTGTTAGAGGAATCCGCCAGAGATTTTTCGGATGAAAATTAATCACCCGCAGTCTCCAACGCAGTCACGCACTTAGTACCCTCAAATGGGAATCCTTTCGAAGGAGCGTCCAAGAGGTAGAAAACAAACCCGGATCAACAGTTCCCAGAGTCTTCAGTTCTTTTTCCCTTATTAAAAGTCTACTTTTCGGGCTAACACCTGTTGGGGCGCACTGCCAGGCACGCGGCATCCTCGCCGGAACGGCCACGCGCCCGCGGGACGCGCGCAGGCGGCGGCGGCTGATGACCTGAACCTACGCGTTTACAGCAGCTCCACGCGGGTCCACGCGGGTTCCTCCCTACCAGCCTCCACCTTTATTCAGGCTCAAGGGTGTCTGCAGGGCCCCGCGACTGCTGTCCTCCCGAGACACTTTGGTGTCTCGATCCTCGCTCTGCACTGAGACGTGGCCCGGCGGCCAACCCAAGGCCCAGCACGGGCATCGGTGACCTGGTGGCTCTTTGGGTTCCGCGGCTCCCCCAGGGCGAGGCTGAAGGTAACTGTGGTCTTAGATCCAAAGAGTCTAAACCGCAGACCCCGCGGTGTCACCTGCGGGGGGCGGGGGGCGGGGGGCGGGGGGCAGAAAGGTACCAACCCGGGAGCGAGCTGGTCGCCGCGCGGCACGCCAAATGCACTTACGCATTTAGGCACAACCCCAGTGTAGGTCGACTGCTTAGTCAAGCTTTCTGCTCAGAAGCCACCCTGCGGAGTTTGGTTCTCATTTTCCTACTCCTGGAAGCCAGAATCACGAGATGCTCGGACTTGCCTTGTGCAACAGGTAAAGCAAAGAGGAGGCGCCTCCTGAAACGAGGGGGCGCGGCCAAAAGGAAAGCAGGGCAGGATGCATTGGCCGGGAATCGAACCCGGGTCTCCCGCGTGGGAGGCGAGAATTCTACCACTGAACCACCAATGCTTCGCTCCGGGCCAGGTGCGTGATGGGTCTGTGGAAACAACCTCCAGAGCGACTCCCAGCTAGGGCCCCGGGCGATTTCAAAGGTTCCAGAACAGGTTTACGCGGTCGTCTTTGCAGCACGGAGCTAAGTCACCCACAGGCACTCGAAGCAAAGGCTTCAGAAGGAGACTTCCATCCAACACAATTTCAAAATAAACTGTTTCGTCGGCTCACACCACGACTCTGAGAAAGGCTCTTCCCGACTGGCCAACAGACCCCGGCAGGAAAACGCCGGAAAGTCATCCAGACCCCTTGATGATGACCCTGAACCTTCCACCGTCAACCTCCAACATGTCACCCTAGACAGTCTGAGAAAGTAATGTGACTTGCCAGCTTAGGCAAGTAAAATTCTAACTCGGGGAAGAAATAAGAAGCAGAAGTCGACTGGCAGTAGGAGGAAAGGGCGGGAATCTGAACGCTTTTCTGAAAGCTCTGTCCTGTGAAAGCAACTTTCTGCTTCTGTACTATGTTGGGAGCACTTCTGTCCTGTTTACCTGGATGCTTTCATTTTGTGGCTTCCCATTCCTAGGCTTTTGTTCTATGCTGGGGGCGCTTCCACCCTGTTTACCTAATCTTGGCTGCTTTCACCCTAAACCTTTTAACCCAGTGATGCAAGCTCAGGGAATTGCTAAACTTATACCCCACAAGTATGTCCATGTGTGTATTTGTGAAGGAGAGGAGAGAGAAAGTTTCCCAATTTGCTTCTCTCTCTCTCATTGTCTAACATCCTTAGAATATAGAGTATACTAGGACACCATGATACCCCTTGATCTTTTGTTCACATACACAACTTAGGTTTCCCATGAATATGAATCATTTTCTTATGAAAAATGTCAAAATCTGGGCGCCTGGGTGGCTCAGTCAGTTAAGTGTCTGACTCTTGGTTTCAGGTCATGATCTCACGGGTTGTGAGTTTGAGCCTGGCATCAGGATCTGTGCTGACAGTGTAGAGCCTGCTTGGGATTCTCTCTCTCTGCCCCTACCCCGGTCATGATCTCTCTCAAAATAAATAAACTTAAAAAGTTTTTAAAAATGTCAAAATAAAAGTGGACATATCACACACTCAATTCAGATACTCAGGAAAGTATTTCCAAAAAAAAAAAAAAAAAGCCTTCTGAATGGAGACCTGTAGAATGAAATGAATTGGAAGAACAAAGAGGGCATTGTGGGAAACCATTCCCTTGGGGAGGGAAGCCAGCACCTGGAGGTGAGATCCTTCCTGACCTGTCAAGCACTTCACTGTTGCCAGTCCTGAGAATCAGCAAGAGATATTTAGATGATGAGGATGGGCAGAGGTAGAGTACATGTCATATAGGTATCAAGACACTATAGTGAAGGAATCTGAGGACATGGGTGGCTTTAGGTTACAGATATGCCCAGATTTAGGCTGTGGAAGGGTCACTCATGATGCAGTGTGGCAAATGGATGGGAGTAAACTAGACTGGCTCTAAGGTCGCTGGATCTGGTTGTATTAAATGAGGAAGGAGCTGATGGATGGAAGGGTGCACTCATAAAGTGGCAGTAAGCCAGCAGTGAACCCAGTAGTTAGGGACTATCTACTGATGATACTCGACATGCATTTGCATGCCAAGAGGGTGAGAGAGTACATCCCAAGAGGGCAGCAAGATCTGGTTTGGGCAACAGAATGGGTGGTGGTGGGAGTACATGTTTGTGAGGGCAGGAACTGATTTGGCTGTTGTTTTGATGATTGACTAAAACACTCAAGATAATGCACTGCTACATTTTGGGACACACTGTGCCTGGGTCTGATCTTAGAGGTACAGAGGGTGGTGTGTGATGCTGACAGGGAACTCCCTGGTGCCTTGAGTTTTAGCACTTGTGACTCTGAGATGCATAGGAGGCAGTGACTTGTAAATCAGAAGGTGCAGGTCTGTAGTTTCAAAAGAGATGTGGGGATAAACATACCCCTGGTTGATGCAGTCGGTAATTGAAAGTGTGTTGGCCAGAGCCGGTGTGTGTCCCGGATGTTGGGCAAAGGGCAGAGGGAGCCAAAGCTCTTCAAGGTCAAGGTGATGGTCCTTTTCCTTATTGAGCTCAAGTTTATGACTCTGCCTCCACCTAGCTTGCCTTCTTCTAGCAAGAGACCTGTCATGGCACCTCTGTGGCTCCTGTCCTTCAAAAAGTCATAATGATTCCTAGTCCGAAGGGTGGGGGAGCTCTCCAGTTCCTAGCTTCAGTTTAATTTCCCCAGGGAAAACTGGGGAAGGAACTCTCCTATCTTTCAAGATCATCAAAGGACCAACATGTTAACATTTCAACCATCGATATTTTTTCTAAAAATTAGCCTGCTCCTTATAAAGCCAGTACACCAAGACCTGTTCTTCATATACATCTCACAGTCACCAATGCTACAGCTCGGTGCAACAGGGGGTCCAATTCAGATTAGAATCTCCAAAACAATCATCAGCCACAAGCTCAATATGAACCTTTTCGTAATTATGATATATCTCATATCCATTAAATGCTTTGAACACCGTAAAAGACAGCAGAGTGTTATTGTTATAATGATTACAAGACTGACTCATTTATTCCTGTAAAAAAAGACAAAAACAAAAAACAAAAACAAAGCCCTAACTCACTTGACCAAAATGCGTTTCTTCATTAGTTCGGTTCAGATTCCCGCCCTTTCCTCCTACTGCCAGTCGACTTCTGCTTCTTATTTCTTCCCCGAGTTAGAATTTTACTTGCCTAAGCTGGCAAGTCACATTACTTTCTCAGACTGTCTAGGGTGACATGTTGGAGGTTGACGGTGGAAGGTTCAGGGTCATCATCAAGGGGTCTGGATGACTTTCCGGCGTTTTCCTGCCGGGGTCTGTTGGCCAGTCGGGAAGAGCCTTTCTCAGAGTCGTGGTGTGAGCCGACGAAACAGTTTATTTTGAAATTGTGTTGGATGGAAGTCTCCTTCTGAAGCCTTTGCTTCGAGTGCCTGTGGGTGACTTAGCTCCGTGCTGCAAAGACGACCGCGTAAACCTGTTCTGGAACCTTTGAAATCGCCCGGGGCCCTAGCTGGGAGTCGCTCTGGAGGTTGTTTCCACAGACCCATCACGCACCTGGCCCGGAGCGAAGCATTGGTGGTTCAGTGGTAGAATTCTCGCCTCCCACGCGGGAGACCCGGGTTCGATTCCCGGCCAATGCATCCTGCCCTGCTTTCCTTTTGGCCGCGCCCCCTCGTTTCAGGAGGCGCCTCCTCTTTGCTTTACCTGTTGCACAAGGCAAGTCCGAGCATCTCGTGATTCTGGCTTCCAGGAGTAGGAAAATGAGAACCAAACTCCGCAGGGTGGCTTCTGAGCAGAAAGCTTGACTAAGCAGTCGACCTACACTGGGGTTGTGCCTAAATGCGTAAGTGCATTTGGCGTGCCGCGCGGCGACCAGCTCGCTCCCGGGTTGGTACCTTTCTGCCCCCCGCCCCCCGCCCCCCGCCCCCCGCAGGTGACACCGCGGGGTCTGCGGTTTAGACTCTTTGGATCTAAGACCACAGTTACCTTCAGCCTCGCCCTGGGGGAGCCGCGGAACCCAAAGAGCCACCAGGTCACCGATGCCCGTGCTGGGCCTTGGGTTGGCCGCCGGGCCACGTCTCAGTGCAGAGCGAGGATCGAGACACCAAAGTGTCTCGGGAGGACAGCAGTCGCGGGGCCCTGCAGACACCCTTGAGCCTGAATAAAGGTGGAGGCTGGTAGGGAGGAACCCGCGTGGACCCGCGTGGAGCTGCTGTAAACGCGTAGGTTCAGGTCATCAGCCGCCGCCGCCTGCGCGCGTCCCGCGGGCGCGTGGCCGTTCCGGCGAGGATGCCGCGTGCCTGGCAGTGCGCCCCAACAGGTGTTAGCCCGAAAAGTAGACTTTTAATAAGGGAAAAAGAACTGAAGACTCTGGGAACTGTTGATCCGGGTTTGTTTTCTACCTCTTGGACGCTCCTTCGAAAGGATTCCCATTTGAGGGTACTAAGTGCGTGACTGCGTTGGAGACTGCGGGTGATTAATTTTCATCCGAAAAATCTCTGGCGGATTCCTCTAACAGTAGCTTAAAATCGAAGATTTGGGGGGGAGGAGTTCCCCCCGCCCTTTCCGTTTTATTTTTTTTTCAACGTTTATTTATTTTTGGGACAGAGAGAGACAGAGCATGAACGGGCGAGGGGCAGAGAGAGAGGGAGACACAGGATCGGAAACAGGCTCCAGGCTCTGAGCCATCAGGCCAGAGCCCGACGCAGGGCTCGAACTCACGGACCGCGAGATCGTGACCTGGCTGAAGTCGGACGCTTAACCGACTGCGCCACCCAGGCGCCCCCCGCCCTTTCCGTTATTAAAACTAAACTTGATTTATTCAATTTCAAGAGTTTTGTTATTCTGAGGCTGTCTTTCTACTTCTGAGGGCAGAACGATGGCCATACTGTGTTGGAACCATCGAAGTCGTTTTAGTCATTAATTTATTTTTAGATTCTTGGAAATCTGAAATTTTAACGAATAAATTCTGAGCTGTGACACACAATTTTCTCTGTCAACAGGAATGAGGGTCTAAGGGTGGGGCCCTGGGGAGGGAGGAGGAGTTCTGATTTACATAAAGGAAACTGATGACTTACCTGCTGGATGGAGTAAAGATGTTAAAGCCTGTAACAACCCCTCAAAATTCCCCTTGACTGTTAGCTGGGAAGGAAGCAAACAAACAAACAAAACACATGTCTTTGCCTCCCTGCCTTACCCTCTCCCGGGCCTGTGAGAAACTTGTTCCGTTTTCAGGCGGTCTCCTCCTCCTCCCCCTCTTCTTGCCTCCATCTTCAATGAAGAAGATATAGGAAAGGCGCGGGGGGGGGGGGAGGAGACCCCCACAAGGGCAGGACTGCAAGAGAATATTTTGGAGAGCTTAAAGGAGAGGAGAAAAAAGGAGCTGTGGGTTGTGAATTAAGCAATGAGACAGCAGAGGAGAGATCTGAAAGGTTATGGCTCCCGCCTACAGCCTTTTCAGAGTGTTCAAATGACACAACCAAAGGCATTTAGCCTTCACAGATTATTTTCCATCACGGTTGGTTCTGGGAGAGTACTCTTTGACTTCACATCAACCCAAAACTCAACTTCATGGATCTGGTCTGCATAGGGATGTCCTTGGAGGCATGTGGTTTCACCTTTCTTCGTGAAACAAAATCTTGGAATCTCAACCACCTTCTCTCTGTTCATAGGATTCATCAGGGTGTGTGTGAGGAGGGGTGTTGAAAAATTGTAAGATACATAAAATGCACAGAATCTGCGTGTACAGCATAACAACTGATTGTAATGCACACACCTGTGTAACCCGCACACAGATGAAGAAGTAAAATAGTATTAGCCCTTTACTCCCATGCTTTACCAGGTCAGAACCTTCTCCCTAGTCCCCTACCCCCATTTAATTAGTAGTGGTGTTATTTGCCTGTCTGTAATGTTCTCTCATTGGGGTTTCCTTTGTAAAGCCCTTACTGGTTATGAATTGGAGCACCGTTACACGTTTGTTAGCCACTTGAATTTTCTCCTATAAGGTTTCCCCCCACCCCCCACCGTGGTGACTTTTCTATAGGTCGATCTTTTTCCTCTTGTTTTGCAAGCAGTCATTAAATCTCTTTGGCTGCCAAGTATATTCGCTCAAATTGTGACTTGACTTTTTACCCTTGATTCTGTGCTTTGGTGAGCAGAGATTCTTGAGGTAGTCCACTTGATCAGCCTCGTCACTAAGAATTCATCTTTTTGTCTTATTTCTTAAATCCTTGCTTACCCTTGAGATTTGAGATCACAGGAATACGCTGCTACGTTAATAGCAACTGGAATCACTTGTGAGTTCATTTCACATTTCGGTGTCCGGTCCACATTGAAATGATTTGGGTTATGGTGGAGGTAGGGATCATATTCCCCCACCCCCCCGCCACCCCAGTACCTGGGATTGAATTATGATATGCTATGATCATTGAACATTGATACTGTTTTCAATACCTTCGTTTTCTGAATCCTCATCATAGCCCCCTTTCTCTGATTTTGTGTATGTACCAAAAATACACTCAATTCTCTTTATAGTTCCAGCAGTTTATTTCATGTATGCCAATAATGATAGTATTCATTTTTCATTTTTCATTTCTCATCATTTTTCTTGCCTTTTCTCACTGGCTAAGATCTCCACGACAGTGGTGAAGAGAAATGGTCAAGGTGGCCTATTCGTCTGCTTTCTGATGGTTCCTGACCGGGTAAGGGGGGGGTGGGTGGGGGAGGACAGATCAGTATTTTATCATCAACTGTAATGCGTGCTGAAGGTGTTTTGTTTGTTTTTGGTTTGGAAGCTACCCTTAAGCAGATTAGGGCTGTTCTCTTCTGTTCCTGTTAGGCTAAGAGGTTTTTAAAAATCATAAACTGATAATGAATTTCTTCAAACACCTTTTCTGTGTTTTAGTGATTATGATTTTCCTCCTTTAAGTTGCTAATATGATGAATTAACTTATTTTCTTTTTAAGTTTATTTATTTTGAGAGAGAGTGAGAGAGAGAGAGACAGACAGACAGACAGACAGAGAGCGGTTGAACAGGAACACATGGGAGCAGGGGAAGGGCAGAGAGAGAGAGAGGGAGAGAGAGAATCCCAACCAGGCTCAGCACTGCAAGTTGTGAGCACAGAGACCAACTCGGGTTCTATGTTACAAACCCTGAGATCATGACCTGAGCTGAAATCAAGAGTGGGGCACTTAACCGACTGAGCCACCCAAGTGCCCCTTAATTTATTTTCTAATGATTATCAACTGTTTTCCTAGATTAAGACCAATTTTTGTCATATTTTTAAATATACATCTGGAATCAGGGAGTCCAGGGTGGCTCAGTTGGTTAAGCGTCCGACTTCAGCTCAGCTCATGATCTCAGGGTTGGTGGGTTCCAGCCCTGCTCGGGCTCTGTGCCTTCTGTGTCTCCCTCTCTCTCTGCCCCTCCCCCCACCCGTGTTTTCTCTCTCTCTCTCTCTCTCTCTCTCTCTCTCTCTCTCTCAAAAATAAACATTAGATAGCTAGCTAGCTAGATTCAATATTTTGAAGAATGTTTGTAGCTATGTATACTCAGCAATAAGTCAGGCCTGTAATTCTGTTTTTCATGTTGCCTTTTGGGAAGTTTTTGGTTTCAATCCAAACTCATAAAAATAAGTTGGGGGAATTCTGCCATCTTTTGACGCTTTTAAAATTTCTGGGCTTTGGAGTCATTTTTTCGAATGAACTTTTTTGGTCCTTCAGCTTTCTTTGCAGGAAGATTTTTGAATTCTAAAAAAAAAAATTTTTTTAAGGTTGTGGGACTAGTCCTCCCCCCACCCTCCGCGCAAATCATTACTACAAGACATACATTTCCCTTAAGTCTTTTAATTGGTTGGTATATATGTGTTTATAATATCCATTTATTGTTTCCTTAAGTCTACCAGTTCAGTAGTAGTGACTTCCTTCTTCCCTCCTCCCAGTTTTAGCAGAGTAGTGTTTTTCAAAGATCCAACCATTGACTTTTCTCTTTTGTATATTTATTTCTAATTTTCTTTTTTCTTTGTATTTATTTTTTAGCTTTGTTTCTTATTTTCAAAGTCCTGCTTTTGTATATAATTTCTACTCCTACCTGCCCTTGTTGTTGTTATTCTTTCTGTAACTCTTTGAGATGGAGATTTAGCTCATTGGCAATCAGCCCTAACTGTCTCGATTTACACTTAAGGCTGTGTATTGTCCCCTGAAGACTGGTTTCACCACACCTTGTGCAGGAGATGCAGTATTTTCAGTTTTGTTTGACTCAGAATATTTCCTAATTTCCATCTTCATGTCTGATTTGATACGAGGATTGATAGAAGCATCTCTAAAATTCTAGATCCATGAGATTTTGTTCTTATGTCTTATAACTGAGTTCTAGATGCTAGCTGATTCTCTGGAAGTGTTATTGGAAGGTGGGTACCTCTATAGCCCTCTACAGCCCTCGGATGAGTATGTTCTCCTTTGAATATATTCCCCTGTGGCAGGCCCTTGGGGTTTGTTACTGGCTAGGGAACAGACCACACCAACTTGGCGTCCTAAGGCTTCCCAGACTACCCAGGCTATGTGTACTCAAGGCTAAATCCACTAGAGGTCAGGCCCATGGCCACAGTTTCCTCATGGGCCTTTTATTTTATTCTATTTTATTTTGTTTTTAAATGTGTATTCATTTTTGAGAGAGAGACAGAGACAGAGACAGAGACAGAGACAGAGACAGAGAGAATACTAACCAGGCCTCTCACACTGTCAGTGCAAAGAAAGACATGAGGCTTGAACCAACAAACTGTGAGATCATGACCTGAGCCAAAGTCGGACGCTCAACTGACCGAGCCACCCAGATGCCCTTATTTTATTGTACTTTTAAAGATTTTATTTTCAAGTAACCTCTGTGGGGCCGTAACTTACAACCCCGAGGATCAGGAGTCACCTGCCCTACCCAGTGAGCCAGCCAGCCGCCGCTTGCTTGCTTGCTTGCTTGCTTGCTCTCTCATTCATTCATTCATTCATTCTCATGGGCTTTTTAAACTTTCCTTTTCCTTATACTGCTTGTAGAGCCAAGGCTGCCTTCCTTGTCCAAAGAGCCCCGGGACTTGCGGGGGTAGGAGTGATGCAGCAGGACTACATGGCATCACTCCTACCCCCAAGGGCTTAGGACTTTAGGGTCCCACCTTAATGTAGTGGGGACCTCCTCTAATACTTCTCAAGTGAGCCTGGGACTGAAAGCATCTGTGTCTTCCGTGTTCCTCGCTCTCAAGGTCCCCAAACAGAAGACAAAAGAAGCTATCTTGGCAATCCACCTAGGAACGTAAGGAGCTTTGATGCCTCTATTTTCACTTTTTGTGCTGGCACCTGCAAGCTTGCCATCTGCCTTTAGGCTCTATGTTTTTAAAGGTACCAACTGAGCTTAAAGAAACACACACACACACACACACACACACACACACACACACACACACACAAAGCACCTCTTAAACCAACATGAAATAGATTGTATTTTCTGACTTTGAAAACTATGCCTTCAGCATCACCCAGATGGCAGGGATGAATTTAAAAATCCCGCACCTCTTGGAGTGACACGCTAGAGAAGGGAAGCCTGTGAGAACCATGCGGTGCCTCTTGCCCACCAGGTTATATTCTGCATCTCCAACACACCATCCATGTTTCGTCCAGGCAGTCTCTTAAAAAGCGGTCACTTGATGCCACCCTGCGCATGAGCCCGGGGTGTGAGTACAAACAAAAGGGAGAGAAGGTAATTCTGGCCCTCGGTTTGACAACGCTACGGAGAAAGAGCCACAAAGTACACAGGGTCAAAAAACCAAACCAAAACAAAACAAAAACAAAAGACAAAAAAACCCCACCTACCGGGTTAAGGGATTCTGGGACCCCCTGCCCCTGTATAGGCCTGTGGGGGAGGGGAGGGAGGGAGGGAGGACGTGAGCCCCAAGGTTTCCCGAAGGGCTCTCTGGACCCCGCGCAATGTCGGTGCTAAAGAAAGAGGGGTAGAAAGAGGCACGGGACAATTTTCTCCGGCTTCGAGGACAGCGTCTCCGGCGGGCCGGCACGGGAGCAAGGGAAGTAGTCCTACCACCTAAGAGAGCAGGGGGAGAACATGGAGAGGCCACCGAAAGCGGTCCCCCACCAACAGGCGGGGCGCAGCTGAGTTCGCTGCGCTTGAGGGCACCGCAGGCGCCAGGACAACGGGAGGGCCACAGCCGAGCCTCGGCTCCGGGAAGACCACCTTCGGGGCCACGATTCTCCCCTATGGTGTGAGCGTGGGCTCGCCAAGCACACTGCACACTTCGGTCCCCGCTTGGTTCGCTCAGGGTCACCGCCCTCCCCCTCCCCCCAACCCTCGCCCTTCTTCCAAACCACTCTCCCCAAAGAGTTCAGGCGACTCCCTCCACCTCCCCGCTCCCACCCCTTGCCCGCTAACCGCCCCCCACCCCACCCCCTTAAGCGGTCGGTCTCTCAGCAGCGGCTCCACACCCACCGACCCGCGGCCCCTGCGCTGCCGCCTCTGCAGTCCAGGTCCGCAGCAACTCCCCCTGCCCTCGCTCGCTCTCCTCGTGCCTCACAGTGGACATCGCACGTACCCCAACAGGTCTTCGGAGCCGGTATCGAAGGGAAAAAGGAAAACGTGCCCAGGGCCTGGTGTATAGAGTCTACGGGGGCGTTAAATGCAACAGCCCTTGTAGAAACGGATTTGACTGTGACGTCATCGTTTTGACATCCTGGTGTTGATGCTCACTCCTACCCCGGCTTACGGCAGCGACAACAGTTTTCCATTTTGTGCGCACTTGACATGCTGCCTTTGTTGGGTCACTTAACATCACCTCGCTAGACCGCTTAGTCTGCGAATGGGACAGCCTTCCAGGAGGACCCGTTCCCCTCCCACCGCTCCCCTCCCCTGCCTCTCAGGCCGGGAGGGTATCGCGTCCAGGCACCTCTCCCAAACGCCAAGTAAGCCTTTTATGCGCGGACTGAGCTGAGAGGCTCGGCCCACCAGCCGGTGTCCAGGGGTCCACAGCAACACCGCGACGTGCTTGGCCTCCAGAACTCGGTCGGATCTGCGTCCCTGGAGCGGCCCCACAGGAATCTGAACCTCTGCACGACAGTGTGAACCCAAGCCAGATGCTTAGTCGCCCTCTGAGGCCACTCCTGGGGGCGGCTGACTTGGAGCCCAGCAAGCACAGTGCGCCGTGTAGAGCGGCCTGGCGTCCTTTCCCCGGAGCGCTGAAGGTGAAGGAAGAGTCGGTGCGGTGCGCAGCGCAGATGACGGCCAGCACAGCTCCGGGGATGAAAGGAAGATTGGGGCACCAAAAAAACCAAAAAACCAAAGCCCAACAACCAACCTACAAAACCAAAAGCCAAAAAAAAAAAAAAAAAAAAAGCCCCGCTTCCCTGACCGGGAATCGAACCCGGGCCGCGGCGGTGAAAGCGCCGAATCCTAGCCACTAGACCACCAGGGAACCGACGGAGCCCTTCCTTCTCCTTGCTTCCCACCAGAGTGACAGTTTCCCCCTGCGCTCTGGAAGGCCTCGGGCTTTCTGGGAGCTCATCCGTCCTCCCAGGAGTCCTTCCCTCCCCGCTCTCTCCAAAGCAAGAGCCCGCAGGAGACGCCGAGGGCTGGCAGGTCCACAAGTGGCCGGGTCCGGGCCGCACCCCAGAGCTGCCCGGGAGTCTCGCCTTCGCGAGGCGGCCGCGTGCGGATGCGAGGTCGCCGTGAGGAGGCGCGAGGGGCGGACCCCGCCCGGCGTGAGACCCCGCGGTCCTCAACATCCCCCAAAGGACTCCGAGGGACGCAGCGACGGAGGCGGCGCGCGGACCGAGACGGCTTTCAAGGAAGACCCGGCGGCCCTGAACGACTGGATTCCGGGTCCCGCCCCGCCCTACAGCCTGCTCCCCCTGCAGCGTGCCCACCGGACATTTGGCCTGTTCAGCGGCCCCGCAGACAACTGGAGATTCCTTCTCCCCGGAGGGTGGGGTACATCAGAGGATCTTTGACCACCGGGGGGTAACCGCTACGTCTGGGGGGGGGGGGTGAATCCTGTGTCCCACACGGAAGTGAGCGGGATGAAGTGACGGCATGTCTGGACCTGCGTGTTGGTTACATGAGTTGTTACACGTCTCAAGTGTATTGCGCTGTGTGAAAAAGAACAAAACGGGTGGTTGTGTGGGTGGTGTGGCTTACGCTACCGGACTTGAAGACTTACTCTGAGCCCCTATAGTACCGTGCAATGTGCCAGTGGCATCGGGAGACACACACAGACAAATGGACCCACAGCTGACCTGGTGAATTCGTTTTCAAGAAGAGCAGTTCAACGGAGAAAGGAAATAGGTTCAATATGGGGGGGGGGGAGAGGGAAACAGCTTCATTTCCACCTCACAGTACACACAAATGTTAATTGGAGGTGCCTCATAAAACATAAAAGGTAAAGGTATAAAGCACTTTTTGAGGACACTTTGTGACTAGGTGGTAGGCAAAGATTTAGTAAACAAGACCCAGGGGGAAAATACGTCTAAAAGAAAAGACATGATAACCTAGACTTCATCAACATTAACCATATCTTCTCATCCAAAGACCCCAGGAAGACGATGAAAACAGCAAGCGACAGACAGGGAGAAGGTGCTCACAAAACCCATCTGACAAAACAAGCAAGCAAGCAAGCAAGCAAGCAAGGGAGAAAGCATACAAACCCCCTAACCTGTCATTATAATGTGTGAGGAGCTCCCCCAAACTGCTAATTAAAAGAAAAAATCAAACAACTCAAGTGTTTTAGATGGGTAAAAGACATGAAACAGATCCTCGGGAAAAGAAGATACACAAGGCCGACGTAGCACGTAAAAGAGTGCTCAATATTTTCAGCCCTCAGAGAAATGGATACTAAAGTCACATTGAGATAGCACTACTCCCAGCAGCACGGCAACATGATAAAGAGAGGGACACCCCCACTCTTGACAAAGATGTGGCACGACCACAACTCCAGGTGGTATCCCGATGAATACCCTTTGGCGTGGAAAGCGGCTGCCCGAAGGCATTTAAAAGCCTTGCGAGCGCACCGCAAGTTAACGAGGGAGCTCACCGTGAAGACGGTTAAGGAGGATCATAGAGAGCCAAGAATGGAAAAAGTCCGCGGAGGCAGAGATTGATTCGCAGGGGCCAAGGTTCAAGCCGACAAACAGGTCTATGGAGGAGGTGTCACCTAGGTGATGGAACCTTTTGTGTGGTCTTTCAGGCCCTTTAGATTTTGAGGGCCACAGAGACGCCGTTTGGCAGCAACTAGAGCCCACCATATGAGGCTCCTTGCTGGACAGGTAGAGGGCATCGAGGACTGTGCCATTTTGGAGCGGCGCTGGAGATGAGCCCTTTAGTTGATTTGACTCGAGGTCAGAGTCCAACGGAACGGAGAAGGTCGCCAGGTTAGTGCTGTGGCGAGTTTTCCTTTCCTTCCCTTCCCTTCGGGTGAAGACGTGGTGGCGCGGGGTGGCCAGCGGAAAGCACGGGGCCCTCTCTGTCCCCCAGGTAAGGGGCGCAGCCGGGGCAGGTTGAAACCCAAAGTAAAAAGAGAGGAACGGCGAGTGCTCCAGATACTGCCGTGACTCGGATTCGAACCGAGGTTGCTGCGGCCACAACGCAGAGTACTAACCACTATACGATCACGGCGCGCCACCAGCCCGATGACAAGCCCGGCCGGCGCTCGAGCACTTTTGCCGCAAAGTCATTCCAGTTTCCGCGCTGCTTTGTTCCCGGACAACTGCGGGCCGCCCTTGGATTCTCCTTCCCTTCTTCTCCATTCTGACACGCGAGGAAGAAAAACCATCAAAAACCATTCTCCTTGTCCCCGGATTGGGCTGGTGGCTCTGCACAGGCGCCCTAGGAAGTCTCGTGGTCCGCGTCCACGCCTCCCCCGCTTCTCTTTTCCCGCTTCTCTCTTGGCGTTTGCCCCTTTGGACCACGCCCCACCCCGCCGGCTCTCCAGCTTCCCCCACAGCGACCGCAGCCGAGGGGAGCCGCAGCGGCCCCGCCGAAGGCCGGGTGAAGGCGGAACAAAAGGGAAGAGCCGTCCGGGGAGCCCAGCGGCGTTCAGCTTCCCTCAGGCGCCGCTGGCCTCAGACAGCAGGCGGGTGGCTCCTCCTAGCGTTGAGGGCCTTGCGTGCTCTCTATCGGGCTGTGGGCGGGGCCTCCTCTCCCGAAGGTCTCTGTGGCGCAATCGGTTAGCGCGTTCGGCTGTTAACCGAAAGGTTGGTGGTTCGAGCCCACCCAGGGACGAGGTAGTTCTTTTCTAGAACGTAGAAAGCGTTTGGCACTCGCGCACAGCCAGAGGACCTAAGGTCCTCACGGATGAGAGCGGGAGAGCTCTGGAGGAGAACCGGTCGCTGGGAATCCAGAAGTCCTCGAAAGAGTAGAACCCTCTGAATGCCTTCCAACAATGCAGTTTCTTCCACCCTTTGTTTGTGCTAGTATTTATTTAGCCCCTTCCTTAGATTCTTTACATTAAGTTGGTTCTAGAATTTTATGGTTACAAACACTGCTTTAGTCCTCATTCTTGTACACATCTTTGGTCACTTGTACCAACATTTCTACAGGGTAGAGTCCTAGAAGAGCAATTGCTCTAATAACATAGCGTTTACATGGTTTTTGTATGATCCGACTTCCCCGCCCCGTGGGCTTATCGGCTGTCACTCTTTCTTTTGTTATTTCAGCTACTGCTTGGGGCTTCATAACATATACATCTGTAACTTGCCAGCTTCCCTCCAAGTGATCCCATGCCTCTTCCCATTACTCCCCTGCCCACCTTTAGGCTGCAGCTATCACGCGTTTCACTTTGCATGTTAGAAAGCCCAAAACCCATCGTTATCACTTTCGTTTCATCTGCTCCATGTTTTTTTCAGAGATTTAAATAATAATTTAAAAACCATATGTGTGTGGGTGCACATATATGTATATATACGTATATATGTGTGCGTGTATATATATATATATATATATATATATATATATATATATATTTTTTTTTTTTTTTTCCCCATGCGGTTACCATTCTGTTGTCCTTTATCCGTTTGGCTACATGCAGATTCCCATCTGGTATCAGTGTCCTTCCTGGAGGATTTAACATTTCTTGTGGTGTGGGTCTGCTGGTGATGTAGTCTTTCAGCATTTGTATGTCTTCCAATGTCATTCACCTTCATTTCTGAAAGCCTTTTTTGGAGGGGAGGCATAGAATTCCACCTTGACTTTGATGCTGCTCCATTGCCTTCTCACTTGCACCGCTTCTGGGGAGAAAACTGACATCACGTTTACTTTTGTGTTCTGTACGTACCATGTCTTTTTCCTCTGGGTGCTTCTGCACAGTTGTTTTTGTTTTTGCTTTCTTTTTCCATGGATTTGAGCAATACAATTATGATGTGACTAGATACGGTTTTCTTCCTGTCTCTTGTGCTCATTCGTCATGTTCATTCGGCTCCTTGGATCGGTGGGTTTACAAACATTATAATGATTGGAAGTCCTTCTGTTGTTGTCTCCTCAAAAATTGCTTCTTTACCCCCAGTCCCAGTCTTTTCAGGAACTCTGATCACTCATATCTTTTAAAGTTGCCCTACCATTCCCTGACAGCGCTTTACTTCCTGGAGCAGACGTTGCATGTGTTTTTCACCCTCACCAATATCTCCTCAAGGTCCCCACACCTCCTCTGAACCTGTTGCCCACAGCTACTCTATATGATGTCTAAATATGTGCAGCAGCATTATATTAAAAGTGTTTTGTTTTTTCTCTCTTACTTAGAAAAGTTCTAGGCTAAGATGATACATTAATTAACTCAGTTTAATATCATTGGAAGAACGTAAAGATAACAGTAGGTCTTAAAATTGCAAATTGACTCGACGCATAATGGAGAAATGCACGTGGAATATAAAAATATAAGATACCTAAAAACCTTTACCCCAAAATATTGTAAGAATAATTAAGTCACTATGAGTTCCAGACTTCTAAGACTTACTCTCCATTTACAAATCTTATAGGATCTCTTTAATGTACTGAAACACATAATTTCATATTGTATAAACTCCTTAAATACTATTGGAATTGAAGTGCGCTTATTGGGCCAGTAAAACCAATATAGGAAATTTAGGTGGCTAAGTGTCACCAGGAATTTGAAGAGAAAATAAATCCAAGACCTGTATAAACTAGAATATATCTACCAATATTTTCTATATTATTAGAAAACCTGGAAGACAACATAAAACAGTTTTTAGGCCACAACTATTAAACCAGTCGGATGCACACAAAAAGTCCTCTTTAGAAATATGACATGATATAAACATGTTCTATGCCATTATATGTAAATTATTAAAATCCTTTAAAGTGTTTAAACGTATTCGAGATTCATCCTTACTATCCACTTGATGTTTTCCCCTTGTACCTGAGTGCACGGAGAGCAATTTATCTACATCTAAACAGGGTTTTTTGTTTGTCTGTTTTCCCGGGTTACAGATTCAGCAAGAAAGGAAGTAGGAGGGGTGCCTGGCTGGCTCAATCCGTAGAGCATGGGACGCTTGATCTTTAAAAAAAGAAAGAAAGAAAAGAAAGAGAAGGAAGGAAGGGCGGAGGCAGAGAAAGAAAAGGGTGAGGGGGACAAAACCCCATCAATAGCGTCCTTGCACGCCCCCCTTGGGTCCTGGAAATAGAAGCTCAGTCACTACCCCACTTGGGGAAGGGGCTCAACTGAATACACACCACAAATCAGGTTGCCTGTGTCTGCTTGGACTCAGAGTGGAGCCAGGACAAGCTCAAGGACAGGACGAGATAAGACCAAGCACCATTATCGCAGGGCAGCCACCTACCTGACAGTGCCGAGGCAGACAATCCTGGAAAGCTCTTGAAAACTTCCCCTTCCCCTTGAAGATTTTCCCACCCGCTCCCCCTCATCCTCCCACCACGGGGAAAGGATTCTTCACCTTCTGTTGGGCCAGGACCCTTGAAGATCCCTGCAGGGCAGGAGAGCCTGGAGGGCAGGAGGATCCAGGGGGCAGCAGCTGCACTTCCCTGAAGGGTCTCTCCCCGGGTGGCGGGTTCTAGAGCTCAGGCTCACCCTAGATCCACTGCCCACCAAAGCCACCAGGAGGAGTCCGGAGGGCAGCCGGTGCTGGGGGCACGACAACCTGGACGTGTTCCTACAAGCACAGGGCACGCCTGGCCTGCCCTCTCCAGGAGAGCCGAAGAACCGCCTGCCTGCCTGAAGCTTCTCTACAGCCTGAAGGGAACAGGTGTCTGCTTCCTGAAGGAACAGGAGGGCTCTCCTCCAGAGGACAAAGCCCTCCCCTGGCCCTGGAGGAAAGGTCCTGCAGAAGCTGGTTCTGCGGGACACTGCCCAAGGCAAAGGAGCAACCGCGGACCAAACAATCATCTGGAGATGACTGCACAAGTCCTGTCTGTACATGTGGAGCGAGAATGAGAAAGCAAATGTGGGGAAATGTTAACTGGTGCACCTGGGTGAGGGATATAGGATGTGACCATTCTGGCAACTGTTTTGGTATGTTTCAAAGTTTGTTTGTTTGTTTGTTTGTTTGTTTGTTTGTTTGAAAGGAGTGACAAAGTCAAGTCCCAGGTTCTCTTTAGAGGAAAACGCTTGAAGTGAGACCTTGGGTTTCTGAGGTGAATGGAAGGGAGCCGCTGGCCTGGCTTCTCATCCCAGCTCTCCTCTCCCAGCCTGGCCATTACAAGGACCCGGACTCCTGACCTCCCGTATTTTAGGGGCTCAGTGCACAGCCACTTCTGCAAGCGTCCCTGGGTGCACACCAGACTTTGGGGGATGAAAAGGCAAATCCTAAGTATGGAGACAGCGCCACAAAGTCTCCTGGATTGGAATCGAACCTGAGCAGTAGCGGTGAAAAATCCAAATCCCATCCCACCGATCCGATCCCGGGGGAATCCACCCACACAGGATCCCTGCTTCGGCCCCTGCAGATGAAAACCCTGAAAGTCAAGGTGACATTTCCCAGGCGGACAGAGCACAAGCGGAGGCGATTCCCAGCGGCGCAGGGCTGAATGCAGCCGCACAAGGCTCCCAGCCCTTGCCCTGCTGCTCACCACCTCTTCCAGCCTCAGCGACCCCTTGGGCCCTGACCACAAGGTGACTGGCCTGTGCCACACTCTAGTCCAGCTGGAGCCGTGTGTGTTGCAGAGCCAAGGCCGTGCTCTCTTTCTGAGCCTCGTTTGCTGATGGGTAAGGTGCGCACTCGGCTCTCAGCGGGAGGGGAGGGGCGGAGTCCCTCTACTTGGCGACTTCCGAAGTAGCTCCAGAGCTGTCCTGATGACGGCACGGGGACGGGCTCCTTTGGTGTCCCCATGGGCTCATTAGGTGGAGCCTGAAACGCCTCACCTACGCGTCTTTGGCTCGGGTCCCAGGTGCAGCTGGTTTGTGTTCTTTGCGTTCTGTCAGGCAAATAAATACACCTGTTGCGCAAGTGTGCCGCCCAGGGAAGAACGTGCTGCTTTTCAGAGCCACGGTCGCTGTGAGCCCGTGGGGCAGACGGAGGCGCCAGATGAGCAGGCCAGCGGATGCGTGGAAGTAGAGGTAACCTGAAGTGGGCCTCGTCCTGCGTGCCCTTGTTGGAGTGACTAAGTGGGTGTGGCCCGCTCTCCAAGGTGACTGGGAGCAGACACACAGCGGCCAGGCCTGGTGGTCGAGTGCTGAGAAGGCTTTCAGGTGGCGGTGGGACTCCGGCCCCCGTTCTTTTTGCGGTTTAAAGGACAATAGATGGGGGGGGGTTGGGGGGGGGGAGTAGTGGTAAAAAGAAGCAAGCTGTTTCCGCCCGGTTTCGAACCGGGGACCTTTCGCGTGTGAGGCGAACGTGATAACCACTACACTACGGAAACGAGCCAGGCGGCCTGGTCTCCGGCTCTAACCCCCAAAAGCGGCATTTCGGCCACAACTATCGGGCCCGCCGACTTCGCTCGAACCGCCCAAGGCCCTGGAAACAGCCGCGCCCCTGCGAGCGAGGAGCCCGCGCCCCCCAAGCGGCCCCGGCAAAGGACCCCGCGCCGCCCCGCCCCCCGCCCCCCGAGGACGGGACCCTAGCGCCCTCAGCGGCCTGGCCTCGGGAATCGCACCGAACGCAGGGTGTCCGCCTCTAGGACGAGGGGCCCCGGGGCAGACGTCGGGTGCGCGCTCTTCCTCCGCCAGCCCGTTGGCTCTGCGCCGCCCCGCGGCCCTCCCGGCAGAGCGGAGTCTCTTTGGTGTCCTCTGGGCGAAGGGGGTCCCTCGGGCTCCTGCCTGCGCTGCTTTAAAGCCACTGACAGGAGGTCCGCGGCCAACACGCTCCAGTGAAATCTCGGTCACGGACCAGAGGGATGAAAAGGAAGAGCCAGAAACCGAGTTGAGTGGCACCGAGCGGAAGAGTGGCAGAGCCACGACTGGGGAGGGAAGGTCTCTTCCTACCTGGCGTTTTGAGTGATTCTTGGGTGGGCTGCCTTGGAGTCTCCCGAATAGGCTGGTGGTGAGACTCGGTGTGACCACAGCCACTTTCAGGGGGGCCTTCAGCACTGGGAACAAAGTGAAGACGAAAAGCCTAGAAAAATAGGTATTTTTAAAGCGGTTTCCTCTCTCCCTCCCGCATCGGAGTGTGTACGGTATTACTGCGTGATCTTGACTGCACTGTAATTTAGCACAACGACTTTCCTAATATTTGGCAGTTTCTCATACAGTGAAAAACCTGACCTGCCCCGTTACCTAGGAATATTGCTATTCACTCCCCCAGAAAAATGAATGCCAACATCCAAAGAGGCTTCTACACCAACGTTCGTGCAACATCATTCATACTAGGCAAAACCGGATACAACCCAAATGCCCGTCAACAGAGGTGATACACAAACCCTTGTATACGTTTAGAATGGATTAAGTACTCTGTAGTAAAAACATCCAAACTATGGTTTAGGCGGTAATACGGATAAGCCCCTCGCATAGTTATATGTACCTATCTGATACTCCTGGGTGATTCCATTTCCAGGAAGTATTAGCAGAGAAGAGTGGTTCCCTCTTTGAAATAATTTGCCTGGAAACTTCCCGGGTTGATGGATATGTTGCATATATTAGTCTGGCTGTTAGTACAAGCATTTACACGTTTATCACAATATTGCACTGTATACTTGGAATATCTTAACTCCACTTACCCTCATTTTTGAGTTATTGGCATTAATTTTATTTCAAAATACATCTTATCTATTTTATTTATTTTTGACAGAGACAGTGACAGTGCGTGAGCAGGGGAGGGGCAGAGAGATGGAAACACAGAATCCGAGGCAGGCTCCAGGCTCTGAGGTGTCAGCACAGAGCCCAACGCGGGGCTCAAACTCGTGAACTATGACATCATGACCAGAGCCAAAGTGGGACGCTTGACCAACTGAGCCACCCAGGCGCGCCTCAACATACATTTTAAAAACATAGGCATTATTACCATTGCTCAGAGAGTCATATTTATTTGACTTGGCCATATATTTTACCTATTCATTGCCCTTCCTTCCTTCCTTCCTTCCTTCCTTCCTTCCTTCCTTCCTTCCTTCTGCACAGTTCCCCTGTGACCTGTGCAGTTACTTCTGCCTGAAGAGTTACCTTTTGCACTTTGCATTTCTTTTTCGTTAGCTTATGTGGAAAGGTCTTCACTTCACTCACCCTTGAAAGATACTGGGTCGGGGGCAGTACGTGGTGGCTGGAAATCATACTGAGGTCTTTCATACTGAGGGTCCTCTCATACTGAGACCTTCATTGAGCTCTTCTTTTTCATGTTTTTGCTGAGATTTCAGCTCCCAATCTTTGGACGATGTCATAGGAGTGTCCCCTCCTCCCCACACCCCAATCTGGGTGCTGCTGTGATTGTTTTCAGCTGCCCTTGGTTGTTCAGCAGTTTAAGGGTGTGACCTTCTTGTCCTTACCTGGCTTGCAGTGCACCGAACTTCTTGCACATGTGGTTGGAAAGACCATCATGATTTTTCTTTGATTCTCCATGATATAGTTTCTGCCCCACTTTCTGGTCCTCCAACCCCTGAGACTTTAATTACACACGTGTTAGGACTTCATGACATGGCTCATTATCTTTGTTACGCTCTTAATATTTCTTCCTTTTGGCTCTGTATGCTTCAGTCTGGAGAGTTTCTTTCTACTTACAAATTTTGAGGTTAATACTCTCTCTACCATTGAGTCCAAGCTGCAGTTAAACTGACCTGCTGACTTTTTTAAAATGCCAACTATTACATATATTTAATTTTCACGTGATTTTAAAACTAGATTCTATTTCTCTGATGAAATATTTTATCTTGTCATCTATTTTCTGAACAGCTGAATCATACCACTTTATCTTTTTTTTTCTAACTTTTAAGTAATATATTTTTTCAAGTTTCAATTTATTTATTTTGAGAGAGAGAAAGGAGACAGAACAAGCTCGGGGCAGAGGAAGAGGAAGAGGGAGAGAATCCCAAGCAGGTTCTGCCCCATAGATCTCACCAACCTTAAGATCATGACCTGAGCCTGAGCCAAAATCAAGGCAGATGCTTAACCGATCGAGCTACGCAAGTGCCCCTGATTTTTAAGTAATTTAAAGAAATTTTATTCAAGTGACCTGTACACCCAACGTGGGGCTCAAACTCACAACCCAGAGAGATCAAGAGTCACGTGCTCTACCCACTGAGCCAGCCAGGCTCCCCTAAAACCTACCGCTTTGAGTTCTTATCTGAGAACTCAAGATCTCAAGAGGCAATTTCTACGGTTTGCCTTCTTTCTCTTGCTTCTCTTCCTTTACAATCCTAGAATATTGTGATTGAATGATGAACCCGTGGTGTGAAGGACAGCCAGGTTGGAGATGTTGTTTCTCTGAAGATCTTTCACCTTCTCCCCCAGCAGGCAGCAGAGGGGCGCATCACCTCTAATCCTTGACGAAGCTGATTTGCAGCTGGTTCGCCCTCAGGGAAAGCCTCAATCTACAGCTAGTTTGCTCACACTGCTGTGCTGCAGACGTCCGGGGCTCCCACCTGCGACCTTGGTATGTTTCCTTGGGCCCCTCCTCTTCCATGAATCCTGAGCTTCAGTTTTTATCCCCTAAGCACCACGGTAGTGCTGCAAATTCCACTCTCTTTCAGCCACACTCTGCTGGCCTTCCAAGCCCCTTTGATGCACATAGCTTAATTTGCAAATGTATTGTGGGGAACTTCTGTACCAAGCACCCAGCTCACTTAACCCATTCCAGGATCTTGGCTGCTCAAGTCTGAATCCTTGGACAGTTCCATATGTCCTTCCTCTTCCCCCCCCCACCCCCCGGCCCCCCAACTTCTCTGTCCAGACCTATGAGATCACTTAACATGTTGTTTTCTCTGACTCTTAGTAGCTTCCCTCTCTCCAGTTTCTCAGTCTCCTGTTCCTGCCAAGAACTGGCAAATGCCCTGAGGGGATAACGCAGAAAATTAGTCTCATTCCATTGAGTTTCTCTTCTCTCTCATCTCTCCCCTTGAGCTGAAGGACTGGTGGGTCCTATCTGCATTGATAGTTCTCCAAATCTTCAAGCAGAATTCCTTCCATTCAAACTTCATTCATTTCTTTTCAGGGCGATTGCTGTTCTGCTACAAATACTCCATCATCACTGAAAGGTGAAATCTACAATTTCCAGATAAATCACATTTTCTTCCTCCTTTTTTTCTTAAAATAAGGTGGGGGGGGGTCACTGGTGCATAGCTGAAGTTTTCTTTTAATACCCCCCGGGTAAGTCTGACTGGATATCAAAAGCTCTTGCTAGAAGCACGGGCAAAAGACTGTCTACCTGGAGCTGAACACTCATCACGCCTGTCCAAGGTCCGAGAATTTGATCAAGTTGGATCCAGTTCCCTGCTGCACTGTCCCGTCAGTTAACTCACCATGGAAATTATCAAGCGACCAGTTTTCCAGGTGCTGGTCACTGATACAGAGGCGGAGAGCCCATGGGAACCATTTAACACTCCTCATTTATTCTGGGGAATGCTGAAAGTCAGCAGTGGTGCAGTTAGAAGTGAAAACGGAAGTCTTAGTTACAATGATACTGGCAGTTTTCTCCGAGCGAGCAAGCGTCACCGTGTGAGCAGCACGCAGTTCCTCGGTGCTGTACCGAGCATAACCTATCTAGTCCCCATAACAACCCCGAGACGGTGTAGGTTATCAGCACCCCTGCTTGCAGGTGAGGACACTCAGGCACTGAAAGGCTGGTCTGACTTTCCAAGGGGCCCAGCCCTGTGACGGGGAGGGCCAGCACTCAGGGCCAGGCAGTTTGCCTCCAGAGCCCTCGTGTTTGGCCAGCCTGCCAGCGCGCACTGAGAAGCCTTCACCAAGATTTGCCGTCCCCTCCTGGCTCAGCCTCCCTGATGTTGAAAAGAAAGAGAAGGTTAAAAGTAAGGCCTACTTTTAACACTGGCAACTAATGGACGGAATGAAGAAGAGAAAGAACAAAACGATTTAGTCCTCCCCAGAAACAGACTCCATGGCTCCTGGGATGATGCAGTCACATCTCCCAACGGAAGTGTTTACTAAATCTTGATTCTTTTTAATGGTCTGAACAAGGAAGTTCCCTAGAGAGGCTCCCCAAAACAAACAAAAACAAAAACAAAAGAAAACAAATCCCGTCAAGTGTGCCTTTTATGTTCAAAGTGTGGAGCAGACAGCTGAGGCCCTCCCACCTACTTAATGCCTCAGGGCAGGAGGGAGTGCGCCTGCAGTGACAAGGGGGACAGAGGAGATCGCATAAAAATGAGACAAAAATCATGCTTCTCAAAGCTCATTAAGGAACACAGCACTTTCATAGCTGGCCACAGCCATGTACCTTTATCACCGATTACCGAAGAGTTTCCATACTTTGATTTACAGCTTCTACTTAGTAAATTTCTTTTTAAACTCAATTGTATATCAGCGTCATAACGGAAACACCACTAGGAATAGCCACAGGCAGGATGTAACTAGAACGTAAAAGGAGATAGTAGTGTTGTGACAGTCAATGAGGGAGGTAATGAGCGGAGCCCAGGAGCCTCCCTCCACAAGCCTTCCCTTGAGGCATGGGCACAGGCAGCCTTCAGAGGAGCCCAGAGCCACGCTGGGGCTGGGTGATCAGTGCATGAAAACCCTGGCCAACCAGGACGTGGAATGGTTCTTCGTTACCAGCCAAGGGAAAACCCTCTCTCGATGTCCTCCTCTCGATGATCACAGCTCAGGGGAAGCAGAGACATCAGTACACACACAGGAGCTGCTGGTGCTAGGGACGGACGAGGTGGACTAAAATGAATCTAATGCTGAGCGAGATTTCAGGGCCTTGAAAGAAAAAAGTCTTATGTGTAAGGGGTTCAGGAAGATTGCAGTGTGGGCAAGGTAATGAAGAACGGCACATTGATAGGTTGGGAAATAAACTGGACTGTGATTTGGTACTGCTCCCGTGGAAGGCAAGTTTGCAGGACTTCCCCAAATTAGCAGCATATGAACACTATACTACAGTCATTGCACTTCCAGTTCTGTACGCTGTAGAAATACCTGCACAAGTGGCCAAAAATATGTGTACAGGAATTCGTAATCATAAAACCATAAAACCAACTCAATTTCAAAAGTAATATGGAAGAGGTTAAATAAGTATCACACATACTGTGGAAGAAATGCCTCTGTCAAACAAATGCAGAGGACAATGATGATGAGGATCCACTGATCACAACATTATTGATAGAGCAATGCCCAAATCCAGGCACTCCCTGGGGACGGGACACCATGGTTGGCCTCCTACTCCCCATGAAAAAGAACCGAGGCACATCAACACCAAAGGCTGGCGAAGATGGGGGAACAACAGGAGCTCTCACTTGCTGCTTGGTGAGAACGCAAAATGGTACAGCCACCGTGGAAGGCAGTCTGGCAATTTCTCACAAAACTAAAAATGTTCTTAATATAGCAGCCAGCGTCCGGGCTCCCTGTTAGCCAGACAAGTTGAAAAGTTATGCCCACACAGAAACCCGCACACGGATGCCAAGGCAGCTGTACTCACAATTGCCAAAACTTAGAAGCAACCAAGATGTCCCTTACAGGTGGAGGGATAAAGGAACTGTGACACACACACACACACACACACACACACACACACACACACACACAATATGAAGTAGTATTTCAGCACTAAAAGGAAATGAGCTGCCAATCCACCAAAGGACATCGAGGAATCTTAAGTGCGTATTAGTAAGTGAAACAAGCCGATCTGAAAAGGCTACATACTGTGTGATTCCAACTACACGACCTTCTGGAAAAGGCAAAACTACGGAAACGGGAAAAGGATTCGTGGTTGCCAGAAAGGGGGTGCAGAGGATGTTTGGGCTAGTGAAACTACTTTGTGTGATACTTATAACGGTGGACACATTTCCGGGTACGTTTGTCCAAACCCACCCTGCAAGAGTGAACCCTAATGTAAACTATGGACTTTGGATAGATTCCTGAATTGTCACAAAGGCACAAAGGCACTGCAGTGGGGGGTGTTGACAACCAGGCAGGCTATTTGTGTGTGTGGGGGGGGGGGAGGGCAGGAAGGGTGTGGGCAATCTCTGTCCCTTCCCCTCAGCTTTGCTGTGAACCTAAAATGCTCTAAAAAATGAACAATTAGCATTTTTTTTTTCAAAAAAAATGTCAGCCCCCGGACCAATTTTCCCAAGGCAAGCAGTTTGAACAATGAAGGCAATCATGTTTAGAAATTAAAAAAAAAGAAAAAAGATGGAAGTCACAAAAAGTTTCACTTCCTCGTCCAATCTTTCAGGGCGGACTACAGAGTTTTACCACACTAGGTAGAACCCGGGTTCTTCTATCTGTTTGAGAAGTTGGCGTTGTAGAGGTATAAAGCTCATAGGCCAGCAGATACCGTCAGAGAATGAGGTTGGGACGTGGGGGGTGGCTCTGAACGGTTAGGTGCTGTGAGGTGGCTAGGGCCCAGAATCCAGTAATGTGTACTTTATGTGAGGAAATGTGCAGGTGCTAACTAAACAGCAGGAAACACGCGGAACTGAGCCAAAAGTGAACCAGCCCGTCCCTGGGTGGGCTCGAACCACCAACCTTTCGGTTAACAGCCGAACGCGCTAACCGATTGCGCCACAGAGACACAGCGCTCCACCCTTCCCCTGCCTCCTTAGGTAGTAAGTACCTGCTAACCTCGGGGACGTGCCGCACTCTAGACAAGGAAACAAGTTCCAAAGCCTCGGAAAACCGGAGAGGAGTTGACAAAGCGTGTTCATCGCGTGAAAACCGTGAGTGAGAGATTCCGAAGACAAAAGGGCAGTCCAGCGGCCCCACTCTGCCTTGCTCCTCCCCGGGGCCGAGGCGAGTGGGGCCCGAGGGAAGCTGCACGTCCCGGTGGGCTCGCCTGGTGACGCTTCCCCCTTCTCTGCCTTCATCAGACCACCCTTCATCGGCACTCGTCCCCTAACCCAGGACGAATGTGAGGCCTGGAGGAAGTAGGAAGGGCATAATTGGTCAGAAGGAGAGCCCACCATTCGGAGATACCTTCGAGGCTGGTGGGGTGCTTCCACTTCCTCCGGGTTCCTCTGCCCGGCAGGGAGGTTCCACGACGGCAGGGGTCGGGTCGATGGTCGTTCTAATGTCCCCACGCCAAGAACAGGGTCAGACATTCACCGGGACGCTCCCCTGGGACTTGTAAATTACTTGGTCGTCTTTAGCTTTTAGGCCCTTGAGGAACTGAAGAACCCCGAGAATGGAAATAGTGAAAAGCTTTTCAAAGCGGAAATTTGTTTTTCAAACTTACCCATCCAGTTAAGTGAGCAGCATCCGCAGCGGCAGCAACGGGAAAGACGAACCGCGCGCCACCCGTCGGCTCGAGCTTCCGGCGCTCAGCTCGGCTCCGCTGCGTACGTGCTCAGTGCGGTGGGGGGGGGGGGGGGGGGTCGGCGTGGGCCGGGGGCCCACAGCAGGTGGAGGGAAAAGGGAGCCGCAAAGAGGAGGCAGGGAAGCTGCGGAGGCGCGTACTGGGTCAACAAGACCTCCTCGGCGGCCTGGCAGCCGTAAGGGGCCAGATCCCGGAGAGATGAGAATGGGTCTTGTATCGTAGTTGAAGGAGAAGGAAGGAAAAAGAACGGGAAAGAACGAAAAAGGTGTTAGACTTGTAGCTCTGGGGGGGGGGGGGGGGAAGGCAGCAAGATATCATGAAGGCCTTTAGGACCGCTTAAAGCACGGCATTTGCAAGCCGGCTCATAGCTCTTTAGTGCTCAACGTGCGTTGTACCTGTAGCAGCCTCGGTTCCAATCCCGCTCAAAGCAGAGTCTCCTGAGGTGGTGGCGAGTGCTAGATTTAAACCTGCGCGAGCTGCCCCATTTGCCTGCGGCACGAGAGCACGGTTTCCCGCGATTCCAGAGCTCTGCGCTGAGAAAAAGGGAACCTCCGCCGTGCATGCTGAAGTCTCGGTCGTCTTGAGATGCTTGGCTGCCCTACGTCTGGAAGGAGGTGAGGGAGGTGCCGCCTTGTATTTGGTGTCTTTTGCAAAAATGAAACGATGAGGCTTTTCTGGTTGAGAAGTTTCAAGCGCCACTGGGGCCTTTTTAGACGAGCTAAGAAACGAGATGAAATGAGAGTTCGAACTCCAACGGATACTTTAAATAAAACCTAACAAATAAAATAACATCTTCACTTGATAACATTTTTTTTCGAACAGTGAATGATTGAACATAGAGTTCACAAATGTTAAGTGCACCGCCCAGTGAGTTTTGCTACATGTAACTGGTATCTAGCCGAAATTACGAAAAACTTACATCAGTCCCGAAAGTTAGACCTCTTTTCCTGTTGTTAAAAAAAAGAATCTGAAAGGTGGAATGAAATGGGGTCACTTGCATGAAAGGGTTTTAAAATGGAGCCAGGAAGCCATTAAGGAGATGGGCTTTGTGCAGGCACGTCTCCACGGGGTAGAACTGGGAACTTTTGAATTGTGCCAAACACCAAATATTACAAGGACTGAGCCGCAAAACCTGTAACTTGCTACAGTCAGAGACTTTGCTTAGTGATAGCCTTAGCAATCAATTACACTCAGTCCAGATTCGCTTTCTGCCATTAACACCAATCGAAAGTTCTCGTTAAACAACTATTTGGGTTGCTCTTCACATCTGTGTATGCTGAACTGCGATTCTTTGATCCCAAATAAATGGTCTTGCTTAATTATTGCCTTGTGACAATTTTAGGCCGACAGCCTGTTGTCAGAAGCAGGACCTGAGGTGATTTCAGCAAGGCAGGACCGGTGTCTCCGTCTCCGGGAATTGGGTGAGGTCTCTACAGGAGACTAGTGCTCACCGCTCCTAGCTTGTATACATACGGACAGCCTTCTACTCGCACCGTGAGTCCTTTTAGGTACCGACCTCCCTCCTTCCTTTTGGTTGAGGTCGTTGCCTTTCTCTGGGATCAGGCCGGTGAGTGCCCAGAGAGAGAGGAGATGCCCATCATGCCACTGGAGGGAGGGGTTTCACTATTGATGAGTACTCTTTTGTTTCATAGGATGTGTGTGTGTGTGGGGGGGATTGTGATTGCTGGTTGTTTTAGGACAAGTGTTGTTTAAATTAAAATTGCAATAGCCATTCTGGGGAACCTCTGTTTTAGTTAAGTCCACCTTAAGGGGCACCCTTAAAAAAGAGGATTCCAAACCTCTCTGAGACAGTGGAATGCATTCTTTGATTAGTATGCAAAGGACAAAATAAGTCCAAAACAGCTCTAAAAGGATCCTGATAGCATGCAAATAATAATAATAATAATAATAATAATAATAATAACAACAATTTTTAAATAAAAGATTGCTCATCCATGTAAAAATAATGATAATGATACATTTTTAATGAAAGACTGGCCATCTGAGCAGGTAACCTTAAAATTATGGAAACATAATTTGGATTCATGCAAATAATAATGATAATAATAATACATTTTTAATAAAAGATTAGTCATCTGAGCAAGTAACCTTAAGTTAGTCCATCTGCTGGAAACATAATTTGGATCCAGCTATTCTTTTTTTTTTTAGCGTTTATGTATTTTTGAGAGCGAGAGACAGAGCAGGAACAAGGGGGGCGGAGGGGCAGAGAGAGAGGGAGACACAGCATCTGAAGCAGGCTCCAGGCTCTGAGCTGTCACCTTAGAGCCCAACATGGGGCTTGAACTCACAAACCATGAGATCATGACCAGAGCCAAAATCAGAGGCTTAGCTGACTGAGCCACCCAGGCACCCCTGGGTCCAGCTATTCTTTTGGGTTTCCTACCTGAGACATGGCTAAAGTTAAAAAAAAAAAAAAAAGAAGAAAGAAGGAAAGAAAGCTGTAAGAGATGTGTGTGTGTATGCATGTTATAGATAATGGTATTTTACGGTCTTGGGATGATATTGCCAAAATTAATTTGTAAAAGAATTCTACTTAATTGGCTTGAGGAATATCAAGTACTTATATCTATTAAGTATTCCTAAAGTTCTCAGAAATAGACTAAAAAGTAACCCAAGTTCATATAGTCTAGGATAATCTTTGATAAATAAAAATGAATTCAAGTTTGTTGGTTTAATAAAAACAAGAATATCTTTAGAGTTATCAACATTAAATAGAATGCAGATAAACTGCCTTTTCTACCTGAGTTTACTAATCAAATAAGCTCATGTTATCTCTATGTTACAAAATTCATCAACAAAAGAAATAACTTAAAATGATGATTAGCTGTTTAATGTCTTATCCAAGTATAATTGTTAAAAACAAGTAATTTAGGGGTGCCTAGGTGGCTCAGTCGGTTAACGTTTGGACTCTTGGTTCCAGTTCAGTCAGGCTCTGTACTGACAGCCTGATAGCATGGAGACTGCTTTGGATTCTTTCCCTCTCTCTCTGAACTTCCCCTGCTCTTGCCGGCCCCCCCCCCCCCGCCGCCCCGCAAAAGAAATAAATAAAAACTTAAAAATTTTTAAATAAACGTTTTAGTTTAAATAAATAGAAGATCAAAGTTTATACTAAGATAAACTAAATAATGGACACTCATTGAATATCTAAATTATTTCCAAAATAGATAAATATTAAATGCTAAGCTTAGTTTATCTACTTTTGGCATTTCCATTTTTACCAAAAAATTATTATGAGAAAGAGTATGACTCTAAAAATTTTGAAATGTATTTATAAGCTTGCTAATATACAACAGGATGCTAATTTATGATAGACAGTTCACAATTGCCTGCCTCCTAATAGTCACTGAAAAGCAAAAATTACAAATGGTTAAAGAGGGGGCGCCTGGGTGGCTCAGTTGGTTGAGCATCCCACTTTGACTCAGGTCATGATCTCACAGTTGGTGAGTTTGAGCCCCGCCTTGGGCTCTGTGCTGACAGCTCAGAGCCTGGAATCTGCTTCGAATTCTGTGCCTCCCTCTGTCTCTGACCCTCCCCAGCTCTCTCTCTCTCTCTCTCTCTCTCTCTCAAAAATAAATAAATAAATATTAAAAATTAAAAAAACAAATGATTAAAAATTAGATTGGAAGGGGAGTTAAAATACAAATGAACCAATGAGAAAACTTAGAATACTAAGCATATGTTAACTCTGCATAAACTGCATGCGTGGATGCTGAGAGAATGGAGACAAGCCAGCAGGTGTGCCTTTGGAAGAGAAGAATCAGCGAACTTCCATAAGATCTTTCTCCTACTGTGGAAGGATTTATTGTAACTTCGGGTTTTTCAACCTGTGGTCACAGACCATCAATGAATTATGACGAACACTTATTTAAGTAGAAAATACAAATGATATCCATATCTGTTTATACAGATGAATGGACGATACGTATTTTATTATAGATGTATTTATTATCTATATATAAATTAAAAATAAAATTTTCATTAAAAAAGTAAAAATTAGAGTACCTACATGGCATATACTGAAAATAGGCAATACTTGTCCATTTATTAAACTTATACTTGAGTTCGTCGTATGGTTTTATGTGTGTAAGTATGTGCTGAGACACACTACACAGTATATTTCTTGCTGTGAAATGATCCAACATGTTTGAGAGCCACTGCTTATATACCACAGTAAATTGAGCAACAAAGGGTCTGTGTGGCCAGCTGAAATGCCAGTACAAGAACAATCATCCTTTCTGTCCTCTGCACACACAGTGGTGACTCCTCAAGGCCAGGCTGCAATCACTCTTTGATGGGCTCATCCTTTGTTGCCTTGTCTTTTAAGATTCATAGCCAGGTGGCAAGCTTTGTTGAAAAAACTTCCCCATGTTTTTTTTTTTTTGTTTTTTTAATGTTTATTTATTCTTGAGACAGAAGACAGAGGGGAGCTGTCAGCACAAGAGCCCCATGCGGGGCTCGAACCCACGAACTGTGAGATCATGACCTGAGCCAAGGTCAGATGCCCAACCGACTGAGCCACCCAGGTGCCCCAAAAACCTCCCCATGTTTTATAACTACTTGCAAGGCTGGGATTCTGGTGATGGCTTCTTTGATATTTATACCATCTGCCCTCAGTTTAGAACTTGTCCCATCTTTTAAATCTTTATTCTGCCTACTCAACCTAGAGCAACCCTCTTCAGCAATATGGAATCCTATTGGCCCTGCCTGTTCTGTCATTCCCAGTCTAGCAGAACAATGTCAGGATGAACATATAAAATTAACGGATCTAGGAGTGCCTGGGTGGCTCAGTCAGTTAAGTGGTTGACTTCGGCTCAGGTCATGATCTTATGGTTGTGAGTTTGAGCCCCGTGTCGGGCTCTGTGCTGACAGCTTGGAGCCTGGAGCCTGCTTCAGATTCTGTGTCTCCCTCTGTCTCTGCCTCTCCCCTGCTCATGCTCTGTCTCTCAAAAATAAATACATGTTAAAAAAATTTTTTTTTTAATTAATGGATCTCATATTGTAATTTACTTATATCAAACCAAATATTAATATTTTTTCCTCTGTTAAAACGACAAAGTTTTCCTGTACTATCGTTCTGCACCTGAGAGGTTAAAAAAGGAAAGCAAAGATTTTGTGTTTTATCAAAATAATTTTCAGTGCTTTATCAGGTCTCTTATGGGGTTTGCTCAGCTATGTAATGTCCTGGTATTTGCCTTTAAAATCGTTTATTGTCGTTGTGGTCCAATACATAATTAACTATTGATTCATGTTCTGTGATCCTATACAGTCCGGTGTCTAAGACTTTTTGATATTTTTGACAAACTTGCATCCACCTTGGCCATTATTAAGGTTCCTGGACATTCAAAATTAGACTCAGGAGGGGGTGCCTAGGTGGTTCAGTTGGTTAAGCATCAGACTCTTGATTTCAGCTCAAGTCAGGATCTCAGGGTCCAGTGAGATTGAGCCCCATCCCCTGGTGTCTGGTTCCGCAGAGCCTGCTTGGGATTCTCTCTCTCCTTCTCTCTCTGCCTCTCCCCGACTCACGCTCACTCTCCCTTACAGACATAACACACATACATACGTACATACATACATACATACATACATACATACATATGTACAAATTAGATTCAGGAGGAGCTAAAGACAAATTTTTGGCTGGTAGAGCACCAAGGACCATTGCCTTAAAATCTATCAAAACCAAGGCCCTCATAGGTGACATAAATGATCTCCTGAAAGGAAATCTAAAACTCCTTTTTAAGGATGTTCAATCCAGGGTATCCCACAAAGAAAAAACCTTAGAGCTGCCAGTGGTTGTAGTTTCAGTCCACTGACTGATTTATGGTATGGCCCAAATAGGAATCCTGTCTGGTCACAGTCCACGGAAAGATCCCTGATGGAAATGACTCCTCAGGGGCACCTGGGTGGCTTAGTCGGGCTCAGCTGACTCTTAAAAAAAAATTTTTTTTTTCTTTTCAACGTTTATTTAGTTTTGGGACAGAGAGAGACAGAGCATGAACGGGGGAGGGGCAGAGAGAGAGGGAGACACAGAATCGGAAACAGACTCCAGGCTCTGAGTTCGGAAACAGACTCCAGGCTCTGAGCCATCAGCCCAGAGCCCGACGCGGGGCTCGAACTCCTGGACCGCGAGATCGTGACCTGGCTGAAGTCGGATGCTTAACCGACTGCGCCACCCAGGCGCCCCTCAGCTGACTCTTGATTTAGGCTCAGGTCATGACCTCACAGTTCCTGAGTTTGAACCCTGAATCGAGTTCCCTGCTGACAATTCGGATCCTGCTTGAGGGATTCTCTCTCTCTCAAAATAAATAAATAAACATAAGGGCGCGGGGGGAGGGGGTGGGGAAGAAGTGACTCATCAGCTGACCCACCGGGCAGTTGATAAACTTACAAATCTCATGAAGCAATATGGGAGGGGAAATATTTTTAGGGCCCCCAAGAGGCACAATTGACTGGTACTGTGTTGTTGTTTTTTTAAACCAATAACTTGTTATTTTCTTTATAACACTTTTTGTAATCATCTGGTTAGGGAAGCTCCCTTATGTATTTTTCTATGAAGTAATATGACAGCATTTGTAACCTGTGTCCTTCTACTCCTTCTCATGGACCTCTTTGCATGAAATAAAGAATTCCACAAATGGGCTTATATTTGGCATTTTAACTTAACATCCTTCAGATTCTTTGGGGAATTAATCATGAAGGAGTGTTGGATTGAGGTATTTGGGCTGGTATTTGTCCTAATAAGTATCCTAATGCTTTTCGCTATATTACACACAGTAAGACTCCTTCGTTGCTGGTAAAACCCTATAATATGGAAGAACTCGCTGATTTCGTAGGTTATTTGCCATATGGACTGAATGTCTTCCTTCTTGCCTGAAACTCATACACTAGGCCAAAATATCTAATTGTCTTTATCTAAGTTCTTTTTACAGGGGCCTCTGCTGTTACGAATAAATTTTAGCCCCTGGGTTAACATATTATTTTTTCTCGTGACCCTCACTGCTGATGGTCGAGTCTTACCATATCTCTTTGACCTTCGCTTGCAAAAAACATCTGATTCTACAGACCTGACTATTGATTTGTGCCAGAACAAACCATACTCCTGAGGTACCTGAATTAATAGCTTGGCCTCTATCCCTAGAGGGATGGAAAAATATTGCTGATAAAGATGTAGTATTCTCTGTTGGAGTCCTTGAAAATACTCAATAACTTTCTTTTCTTTGGCTAATTAACTTCCTTGCCCCCAACTGCCCCCCGCCCCCTAAAAACCTTCCATTTGGTACAACTCCTTGGGACATCTCTCTTCTGGCCACATGGGACGCTGCCTGATTCATGAATGGCTTAATAAAGCCCATTAAATCTTCAAATCTACTTGGTTGAATTTTGTTTTTTAACACAGTTAATCCTCACCCTACCTTCACTGAAGCAATCACCATTCTGATTTCTATCTCCATAGATTAATTTTGCCTCCTTTTGAAATTCCTGTAAATGAATATACTTTTTGTGTTTGGCTTTTTTTCCCACGCAACATAATATTTTTGAGATGTATCCACTTTGTTGTGTGTATCAGTAGATCATTTTGGTATTATCGGTGAGTGTTATTCCAATGTGTTGATCACTATAGTTGATGGACAATTGGGCTATTTTCAGTTTTGCATAATGTGAATAAGGCTGCCATGAATATTCTTGCAGGAATCTTTTTGTGCACTTGTACGTTCATTTTGTGTGGGTATAAACCTAGGAATAGAATTGCTAGGCCATAAGGTATTTGTATATTTAACTTTATTAGAAGCTGTCCGTTTTCGGGGCGCCTGGGTGACTCAGTCGGTTGGGCCTCTGACTTCGACTCAGGTCATGATCTCACGGGTTCCTAGGTTCGAGCCCCGTGTCGGGCTCTGTGCTGACAGCTGGAGCCTGCTTGCAGCTCTGGGTCTCCCTCTCTGTCCCTCCCCCTCTCGTGCTCTGTCTCTCTGTTTCTCAAAAATAAATAACCGTTAAAAAAACAAAACAAAAACAAAAACAAAAAAAACGAAGAAGAAGCAGCTATCAGTTTTCCAGAATGGTTGTACTACTTTACTCTTTCACCAGCAACAAGAGATAAAGTTGCTACACATTTTTGTCAGCATGAGTGTTCTTTGTCTCTTAAATTTTAGCCATTCTGAGAGGTATGTAATGGTATATCACAGTATTTTAAATTTGTGTTTCTAATGAGTAATGGTGTTGAGAATTCTTTCTTATGCCTTTTGGTCATAAAGAAATCTTTTGTGAAGAGATTTCAAGTGTTTTATCTACTTTTAATTGGCTTGACTTTTTTTTTCTTTACTTTTTACATAAACTTTTTATGTTAGACTAGATTTAGATTTATAAAAAGTTGAGATTATAGTATAGAAAGTTCCCATATACCTTGCATTCAGTTTCCCCTATAATTATCATCTTACATTAGAATGGTTCATTTGTCATAATTGAGTGAATACATTATTGGGTTTTTTTTAATGTTTATTTATTTTTGAGAAAGACAGAGACAGAATGCAAGTGGGTTAGGGGCAGAGAGAGAGGGAGACACAGAATCTGAAGCAGGCTCCAGGCTCTGAGCTGTCAGCACCAGAGCGTGACGCAGGGCTCGAATTCACGAGCTGTGAGATCATGACCTGAGCTGAAGTCAGACGCTCAACCGACTGAGCCACCTAGGCCAGGCGCCCCAATATTAGTGTTAACTAAAGTTCATGTTTTATTCAGATTTCCTTGGTTTTTACATAATGACCTTTTCCCTTTGTTTTGTTTTGTTTGTTTGTTTGTTTGTTTTGTTTTTTTACAAAACATTTTTAAAATATTTATTCATTTGGTGAGAGAGTGAGAGAATGCATGCACAGGAGCAGGGGCGGGGCAGAGAGAGGGAGAGAGAGAATCCCAAACAGGCTCCCTGGCAGCGTGGGGCTCCATCCCACGAACTGTGAGATCATGACCTGAGCGGAAATCAAGAGTCAGACCCTTAACCGACTGAGCCACTCAGGTGCCCCTTAATTTATTTTCCAATGAGAATCAACTGTTTTCCCAGTGTAAGACCAATTTTGTCATGACATATTTTTAAGAATATATCTTGATTCAGGGGCCCCCATAATGACGTATTCCTGTTCCAGGATTCCACCCAGAATATCCCAGTGCCTTCAGTTTATGTCTCCTCATGCTCCTCTTGACTAGCAACTTCTCAGACTTCTCTTGTTACTGATGACCTTGAAAATCCTTAGGAGTACAGGTCACATACTTTGTAGAATGTCTCTCAACTGGGATTTGTCTGATGTTTTTCTCATGATCAAACTGGGGTTAGGGGTTTGGGGAGGTAAAGTACCATTCTTATCACTTTGTATAATGGGTATTGTTAAAAAGAAAACCACAGGCCCAAAATGGCATCGTTGAGGTTAAGGCCCCAAGTCAGTAAACCAAAACTGAATACCTAACCTACCTACCGTTTTAACTCCCCAGAAACATAACCTTTAAGCAGTCAGCATGGAATTTCTTGGTCAATACTGGGAACTTTACTGATAGACCCCTTCCTCTCACCTTAGGAGGGCAACCTTGCCTAAATAATACATTCCTTGCTAATGAGTTCCTTCTTTCTTTCCTCCCTCCTTTCTTCCCTCTTCCTTCCTTCCTCCCTTCCTCCCTCCCTCCCTCCCTCCCTTCCTTCCTTCCTTCCTTCCTTCCTTCCTTCCTTCCTTCCTTCCTTCCATTCTTTCATTCTCTCTGCCTTCTCTTTGCCTTTAAAAATCTCCTTTGGTTTAGCCCAGCAGAGCTTCCCTCTGATTGCTGGTTGGGATGCTTCGTGATTCATGAATCCCTTAAAAAGACTAATTCAGGGGCGCCTGGGTGGCGCAGTCGGTTAAGCGTCCGACTTCAGCCAGGTCACGATCTCGCGGTCCGGGAGTTCGAGCCCCGCGTCGGGCTCTGGGCTGATGGCTCAGAGCCTGGAGCCTGTTTCCGATTCTGTGTCTCCTTCTCTCTCTGCCCCTCCCCCGTTCATGCTCTGTCTCTCTCTGTCCCAAAAATAAATAAACGTTGAAAAAAAAAAATTAAAAAAAAAAAAAAAGACTAATTCAACCTTCAAATTTACTCGGTTGAGTTTTGTTTCTTAATAGTATGTACTGTTACCATGACTTACCACTGTTGATGTTAATCTTGATTCGTTGGCTGAGGAAGTGTTTATTAGGCTTCTCCACTGTAAAATCACTGTTTTTGCCCATGAGATGAAGGAAGTCACTGCGAGTAGCCCACACTTTTAAGGAGGGTGGAGTATCTCCATTAATTTGGGATACTTCTGCATGGGACATTTGTCTGTTTTCCCTGTTCATTTATTTATTTACTTATATCAGTATGGACATGTTGGTATTTATTTTATATTTTGGGGTTATAATCCAATACTATTTTATTTATTTTGTTGCCCAGATTGTTTCAGTTTCAGCCACTGTGAGCATTTTCAGTTGATTTCTGTTTTCCTTTGGCATACCCCCATCATTGTGGAGTTTGTTTTTTTCTCTGGTACTTTTCTTATTTTATGGTATTGCAAAACGCTCTAGGGTCTCCCTGTGTATTTCCTGCCCCAGTTCCAAAATCAGCCATTTCTCCAAAGAGCCCTGGTTCCTTTTTTAAAAAAAAATTTAAATTTTTATTTTTTTAAAGTGATCTCTGTGCTCCCTGTGGGGCTCAAACCCATGACCCTCAGATCAAGAGTCATATGGTCTTCCGACTAAGCCAACCTGGCACCCTGAGCCTTGATTCCTTTGATTGATGACTTGACTTTTTACTATTGGCTTCTAAGCATTTTTTATATTCAGAATTTGAGTCACTTGTTAGATACATGTATTTCAAAAAGCTTCTCCCAGTATGGCTTTCCTTTTCACTTTTTATAGTTTTTTTATGAGCATAAGTTTTTTTAATGAAATCTAATTTGTCTATAGTTTTTCTTTTATGGTTAAGCCAATTTTGTTCTCTGAGAAATCTCTCCTATCCCAGGATTGTTAATATATTATATTATGTTATATTATGTTATATCATATCATTCATATCATATCATATCAACTATATTATATTATACTTACTCTACTATACTATATTTAAGATACTGTACTATACTATAATCCTAGGAGCTTTAGTTATTGAAGTTTGACTTTTAAACTTAGGAGTCTTCTCAGATTCATCTCCTGAACATAGTAGGCTAGGGAATACTAAACACTAGGGAATCATGGTGTACCCAATCAACAATGTGACCTCCCAGAAACCTGCTCCCAGAGACCTGTTTTTTATTTTTGAGAGAGAGACACACAGCGCAAGCGGGGGAAGAGCAGAGAGAGAGTGACACGGAATCTGAAGCAGGCTCCAGGCTCTGAGCTGTCAGCACAGAGCCCACAAACCATGGACTCGAACCCACAAACCATGAGATCAATGACGTGAGCTGAAGTCAGACGCTTAACCTACTGAGCCACCCAGGCGCCCCTCCACATTTTTTATTTATAAACATTGAGAATATTTTTCTGCTCTGCTCAGGTGCTTTCCTCCCTTGTCCTTATCTCCTCCCTGCAACCCCTGGGCGCAAGAAGTAGTAGAAGCATTGGTATATAGAAAACTGTGGCTTTCCTTCTTAACTGGAATCAGGAAGCTTCAACTCTGCCAATACCACCACCTTTCACACCTACTCAACTAGTGACTAGAATCCAGAATGTGACTGTCAACCAAAAGTGTCTCAACACTCATGGTTCCATAACCCTATTGACTTACTTACCATCAGCAACAGCGGTGAGAAGGTTGCCTCTCCTCACTTCTGCCAACTCTCTTGAGTGCATCTAATTTCTATCCTGAACCCAACCTGCAAGGGAATCTGAGAAATGCAATTTTTTCAATTTTTGAACCTCTTCAGCTAGGAGGATGGAATAGATTTTAAGTGAACCAATCTACATTTAAAATTATTTTAAATCCCACCCACACCCTCCACACTAAGTGTGAAGCCTGCTTGGGATACCCTGTCTCTCTCTCTGTCTGACCCTTCCTTGTTCACGCTGTCTCTCAAAAAAAAAAAAAAAAAAAAACAAAGAAAAGAAAAAAGACAGATAGATAGATGGATAAATAAATAAATATTTTAAATTAAAAAATTAAAAAGCAAAACAGAAACCACACACTGAGGTGGTGGAAGTAATACTATGACAGGAATCCCCAATACAACACCAATTACTGCGGATTATAATGGATCCAATTTTCTCAGATTGGATAAAAAAAAATAACTTCCAGATATAGCAGTATATTAGAAAAGGGTTAAATATTAACAGTATGAAAAATCTATGCCAGACTAATTGTAAACAAAAGGATAAAAGAGTGAAACATGAATATCAGACAAGGGTAAAAAGCAAAGAAAGTTTTAAATTAGATAGAGGGGTAATATCCTGGCATCTATAAGTACCCGTAATTTACTCTCTTTTTTTTTCCCCCCCTTGAACCAACCTTTCCGGGTGGCCAGATCAGAACATGTGATGAAGGGAGGAAATCTAGGAGGATTTTTCATTTTTTGTTTGCTTCTGTAGAGGTCTGTGTCAGGCAGAAAAATGTAAAAGCAAGATTCAATCCTTGGCCTTTTCCAGGGACTCAAAAGAGACATAGAGGGAGAGAACCTCAGTTATCGCCCAGATCTTCTGGAGTAAGTTAGACACACCAGTCCAGCCTCCTGAACCGTCACTGGGTCCTGACCACCTATTTGGGGGAGAGAACTGGTATTCATCTCAAAGTTTGGAAGAAAGGGTCTGGGAGGCACCAAGCAATGGGTGGGCAAAGAGAATGTGTCAGCAAGTGAAAATCCACTTTCCATGGGTCCATGGCAGATATGGACCAGAGACCAGAAACAACATGAATCTCTGATGTTTTTCTACAGAGTTCTGTTATCAACTTGTAAAGAGCCGACTTCAGAATTAGACTTTTCCAAATCCTATATTTGGATTTGGCCATGAAGCCAAAACTTCACAGCATTGCCGGACATTAAATCTCCTATGCAAGCCTTTGCTCTGGGTGTCTTTTTTGTTTTTTGACAATGTTGTCCACAGTGAGTACTGCGAAAATCTAGTTTACCGTTGCTTTTTCCAAGTCCTTCCGGTGACTCCTTCTGATTTGACCTAGTACAGCACATCTTGGGGGAGCATTGGTGGTTCAGTGGTGGAGGCCTGAGTTCAATTCCCAGCCAGTGCAGTGTGTTCAGCAGTTTTACTTTGAACTGTCTGTCTGTTGCTCAGGCAAGTTAGGTCCCTCTGGGGTTCTGACCTTCAGGGAACAGCTGCCCCATTAGGGGAGGAAAGTGGGTTATTTCCGGGGCAGAAGACATTGAGGAATTTGTGTGAACAGGGACTTTGGAGAAGGTATGTCCTTCACGTGCGGGTGTGTCTGACGGGTCTGTCTCTGACGTTTTTGCATCTTTGGGTCTAGAGCCAGTGTTACTTTTATTCTTCCTTCTGGTGGTCCCTGGAATCCATAGAGTCATCTGGTCACTGATACACATGCTGGACTTGGGCAGACCATTGGGCCACGTCTCACTATGGAGTGGGGATCCAGAAATGAAATTCCCAAATTGAGACAAGCCGCAGGGAGGGCTAGGCAGACACCCCAGTGGAGAGGAAGAAATGAGGGGCCCCAGGAAGGAGGAGACTTGTGGGGAAGAGTCCACAGGGTGATGAGGGGAACTGGGTAGAGGTAGGCTTCAGTCTTTGATGGTCTTGGTAGAATGAAGGATGAGTCCCCGAGTGTAGAGCAGCATGTACAATAAAGTCATTTTCACTACTATTGTTTTATAGTCTGTCCGGGAAAAATCTATTTAGTGCATCGTTTTTATGCTTATTGGTAAGCAGCACGGTGGGGGAGGGGGGCGGGCGGGAAGCCATGACAATCATCAGCTCTCGAGGTTTGGAGGAGGAGACTCTGGAAAAAGAAAACCCAGGGATCATCAGGTTTGCCTACCCCTGTTTTCATCTACTATTTTCCTCAACAAACCTTATGTAGGGTCCCAGATCTCAAACTGCCCCTGCCACATTGGCAAATTGAATATGTGCCACTGATCATTTCTTTCTTGAAGGGATAAGAAATGGTAGAGCCGGTGCTATGGGAGTGAGATGCAAGAACAGAACTTAAATGCTTTTCTCCATCCTGTCTCACTGCTACCTCTGAACGTCAGCCTTCCACACACACCAGTTCAAAAACGCCTTCAGTCTCTATGGAGGGTTAGAAGTCTTTTATAATTCCTGTAAGGCATGTTTCTTCCTTCCTTCTATAATTCCACCAGGGTTGATTTTTGAGGAGCTGGTCAGCAAGCCCGGACCAGTTCAACATCCTGGATCATTTGTCTGGTTTCGGTATCGTTAGAGTAGGCAGGTAGTTAAGTTCTAACAGGACACCTGGAGGTCAGCAAAGAGGAAGTGCTGGCCAGCTATCAGGGAGGTCAGAGGCCTGTCCTGGCAGCGGCAGTCCACAAGAAGCCAGATCAAACCAGATAGGCCCAAGATGGTGGGAACCAGGATGGGAAAATTGAGGGGGAAAAAAAAAAAAAAGGAAACCCTGCTTCTGGACCAAACAGTAAATATTCCGCCCCCCTAGTCAATAACTGTCAATGAAAGAGAGAAACCCAACCCCCAGGGTGTGGCAGTTCACCTGGCTCTGGCTCTCACTCCCCTCCCGCTGTCAATGGCACTCTTTCTCTTGAGCTCAAGTTCGGCTGCTCTCATATCTCCAGGAGTGTACTTTTTGCTTCTGTTACTCATCTGTTGTGCTACATGTCTGTTCTTGAATTCCTTCTCCTGGCAAGACCAAGAACCTTTGGCAACTCCTTCAGGTTCTGGCTGGATTGAGGAGGCCCCAGGACCCCGGGTCTCCCCAGTTCACCCGGCAATAGTATATTAAAAAAACAAAAACAAAAACAAAACAGGCCCAAAATGGCATCACTTGGGTTAAGGCCCCAAGTCACTAAGACAGGACTTACCACCTAACCTAACTGCAGTTTCAACCTCCCAGAAATGTAACCTTTAACATTGTAACCGGCAACATGGAATTTCCTGGTCAATACTAGGAACTTTACTGGTACACTCCTCCCTCTTCCCCTTAGGAGGGCAGCCTTGCCTAAATCATGCATTTCTCGCTAATAAGTTCCTTTCTTCTTTGATTTTTATGCCCTTTCCGCCTTTAAAAACCTTTCTGCCTGTTTAACTTCCCGCGGAGTTCCCCTGTACTTGCTAGATGGGCTGCTGCCTGATTCATGAATCATTTAATGAAGCCAATTAGATCTTCAAATTTACTAGGTTGAATTGGGTATTTTTAAGAGATTTGGTGCAGCATGGGGATCCAAAGTGTACTTCTGATGGCATTCGGGGACAATGAGAAACAGGCATGGTGCCTTGTGAGCTCACTGCCTTTCTCGCCACTTCTGAGGACTACTGGTAAGTCTGTCTTGGCTTGAGCTCCGCTTCTGTGTGTGTGTTCGAGCTACTGATCTAACTGGTTTCCCAGTCTAGGGGTCGTGGGGTAGTGTAGACTGACGGGAGGTTCCGACAGAGCGGCAGTCCTTAGCCCTTCATTCAGTCCACAAGTACACGTTGGAGTCCTGTCTCCTTTTCCAGTCCACAGTCTCCATTTACTGGAGTCTACTGGTTTAGTCCATGCTGGGAATCGCTGGTGGTGTGCAGGGCCTTCTCTTTGCCAGTAATATCTTTTGGTTACTGCTGGTGTGTTGAAGTGCCTACGTCTGTCTGGTTTTGTGTGAACAGGGCTTAGCTAATAGGATCCTTAAATTCTAAAGAGCCAAGCACGCCACCTTCTGGCACACCTGCTTACTTTATGTCTAAAAACTATGGTGCCAGGAGCTGTGCATATCTGTAGAAATGGTGAAATTTTACTAAAAACAACTTGGAATTACAATGGCCACGACGGGGAACATTCCAAGTAGATAAGACAATTTAAGAAGTGCACTTAAAAGTAAAGGTTCTCAAATTAAACAGAATGGGATAACTGTGTTAATTGGCAAGAAAAACCTCCAGAAGCCTTCCAATTCATTGAAAGATTCACTGCAAAAGGCTAATGGAGAAAAAGGATGTAAGAGGTACCTAAAACAAAAGACTGTAACACTGATGTGACTCCTTTTGCTCCCCTCTGTCCTCCTTTGAGGACTCCTTCTACTGATCCTCTGTCCCAATTGCTTTTCCACTCGGAAGAGACCACACAACTGTAAACAAAAGCCTTCTGAGTTAATGGCCTTACAGATACTCCTATACCTACCTGCAAAGGAGGGCCCCTGTGGGCCCCTCCCAGAGTTGATGAAACTGTGAGGGATTTTCTGGTAAACTGCTATATAATTCTTGAAATAGGCAAGGGGAAACTGGTAGATACTGAGGATACTGCAGAGGGAGGGGGTCCTGAAAAAACTGGCAGAAGCCAGTGAAGAGCAAAAATTCTTTTCTTTTTTTTTTAATTTATTTATTTTGAGAGAGACAGAGACAGTGTGAGCAGGAGAGGGGCAGAGATGGAGAGAGAGAGAGAGAGAGAGAGAGAGAGAGAGAGAGAGAGAGAATCCCAGCGCAGAGCCTGATGGGGGATGGGGGGCTCAAACTCACAAAACCATGAGATCATGACCTGAGCTGAAACCAAGAGTCGGACGCTTAACCGACTGAGCCACCCAGGTGCCCCCAGAGTGAAAATTCTTACCAGAATCAGTTCTGGATCTCTATCTGTAGTGCCCAACTAAGAAAAATAAAGTTTCACATTGTCCCTTTCTTTTCAAATCCAAACCCATTATATTGATCCTTTCTGTCCCACGGATAGCTATGGTCTTCCTGTTTGTCTGATTTTGCATTACTGGGCTAGGCTTTCTGTCTGCCTGGAACATGCAAGTCGTTGGCTCTTTGTTTTGGCTATCTTTGAGAGTGACTCTGGATTTTGGAAAGGCTCGAACACCAAACCCCAAGTTCATGACCTGAGCTGAAGTCAGACGCTTAACCGACCGAGCCACCCAGGCACCCCAAGGTTGATGGTTTAATTAAAACGGACACATCTTTAGAGTTATCAGCATTAAATATAAAACTTTTGCTCTACTGGAGTAAAATCAACTTTAGCCAAATAAATTCATGTTGTGTCTACTTAAGTAGTTTTCTTTTTGGTAACCTAAAACCTTACAGTTTTGCTAAGTCGGGTTAAACGATAAGTTAAACTCATTAAATATCTAGACCATTTCCAAATAAGACAAAATATCAAAACATTAATGACTAAATAATAGGTTTATCTACTTTTGGCTTCTTATTACAGAGAAACTAAAAGATACTTAAATGTGTTAGTGCCACATTAGGAAAATTTAAAAAGGCAAGTGCTTCTGGAAATTGTAAAATATATTTATAAATTTGCAAATCTAAAGAATGCTGGTGATGCAGGCAGGCTGGGTCCGGAGATCTAGGGGAGGGTCCCACAGGACTGGCCAAGAGAGTCCTTGGTTTCACGAAGGATCGAGATCAAACAGGAGCCAGAGAAAGTGAAAATAAAGTTTATTGAACAGGGTGAGTGACAGATGGAGACTAGCAGACCAAGTGTCTGGGAGACTCAGAAAGACTTCTGAGACTTCAGTAAAGGAGAAAAAGTCTCGTTGTTGCTTGGGGCTAGGCGTTTATGTTGGAGAAGAGTCGAGAGTACATGTTTCTTCAGGAATCCAAGGTAGGGTCCAAACAAAGGTGACTGCCAGGCGAACAATAGGAGTTATTCCATAAATTCCCGAAGGCAGGGCTATTGACGCCAGCATCAGCTAAGGTTTGTTGGAAGCTAATGTCCTGGAACATGTTTGGGCTCTGGCTCTTCTCGGGTGTTAACAGGTATTTGGGGCCTAGGACAAAACTCAGAGGATGATTAACTTTCTTGCTTCCCCCTTGAAGTGGAAACATGGCTTCTTTAGGTATTCAGAGGCAAAATATGGAACATGAGGAAGTGGGGCCCAAGCAGAAACAGCAGAGATGGAAACCTTTCTAAATTGTTTTTTATGTTCTTATTTTATTGAAAGCAATTGTTTTAACGTTTACTTCTTTTTGAGAGAAAGAGACAGAGCGTGAGTGGGAGAGGGGCAGAGAGAGAGGGAGACACAGAATGTGAAGCAGGCTCCGGGCTCTGAGATGTCAGCACAGAGCTGACACGGGGCTCGAACTCACGATCTGTGAGAACATGACCTGAGCCGCTCAAGGGAAATGGAGCCTTTCTAAAATGCAAGACAATAGCAACAGACTCTATAAAGATGATGACACAGGTGGTGAAATCCCATTCTGCTTCCGCAAAGAATGGCCCCACGTTGCCAGGATTTTGTCATCCTAACGTCCCATCACATGCCAGGCAATCTGCTCCTGAATCAGAAAAAGTAAGGTTGAGTGAACAAGGGCTGTGAAGTACGAGAACATTTGGGGCCAGTGGAAAACCAAGATGGCCAATTTGTTCTTCCGGGGTCTCTGACAAATCCTGTATTTTGGTTTTTGTATTCCTTCACCTACCATAGTGTGGGGAGGCTTGTATAAAATTGCAAAATTAGTCTACCAGCAATGTCTGACCAGTCAGGTCTGTAATCCTGGAAAAGCTATTTTTGTTCTAAAGGCCTCAAACCTCCCTCTGGACCCTCTGAACACCTGCAGCTGGACTTCATCCAGTTGCCACCTAGTACAGGTCATCAATATATTCTCGCCCTGGTATGTTACGTTCTCCAGATGGGCTGATGCCCCCACAGTAAGAAAAAAGGCTGTTACAAAGTGTGTTTCCGGGGGGCCTGGGCGGCTCAGTGGATTAAGCGTCTAGACTCTTGATTTAGGCTTAGGTCATGATCTCACGGTTGGTGAGTTCGAGCCCTGCATGGGGCTCTGCACTGACAGTGTGGAGCCTGCTTGGGATTCTCTCTCCCGCTCGCCCTCTGCCCCTCCCCCGCTCATGCTTGCTCACTCTCTCTCTCCAAATAAATAAATAAACTTAAAAAATTTAAAAAAGAAAGGAAGAAAGAAAGTGTGTTTTCCACTTGCCGTGCACCCCCCACAATCTCCATATCACTGGAAAAATACAAACCTTAACAAAAACCTTGCAGACTTCTCAGAGTTCTGTCAGTGTGTAACCTTATGTTGTTCCCTTGTCACCTCATGCTAGGATTACCAGCTGCTGTAAGTCTGTAGTGTCTTCTGCTCAGGCACATCTATCATCAGTAGGTTAAAGAAGACTTCCCAGATCCCAATTTAAAAGATTCTGTTGGTCACAGTCTGTGTAGCCCGGTGACTGGGTATTCTGGAAGTGTCATCAGAGGAAGACTGCCCGTGAGCCTCATTCGGAGGGATCTAACCAAGTGCTCCTGACCACAAATACTGCCACAAAACTGGGAAGCATGGACCCTTGGGTACACATCACACAGCTAAAAAACGTTCCACCTGATACCTGGGCCTGTGTAGATGCTGGAGACTTTCAAATCAAAGTGATGAAAAGAAGCAGTTGCCTTTGAGGTAGACTGCTCCCACCCAAGACAACAGATCAAGATTTCATACTTGAACTAAACGTGAAACCCTTTCTCCTTTCTTTTCCTTTCCTCTGGCATTGGCCTGGAAAGATAACACCTTCATCTTTATCCCCCAGACCATTGCTAACGGGGGGGGGGGGGGAGGGGGAGGGAACCTCTGGAACTTAGAAAAACCTTTTATTTAAGCCTAGGACAAAATCTCATTCTGCCCCTAGCTTGTCACAAGCAAAATGAGCCATCTCATTGGCCGAATCCCTGTTTACGTTGTGAGTTAGAGAGGACCTACCAGGAGGCTTTCATGAGTCAGGATTCACTCTTACTGGCAGATCCCTGCTCCCTGACAAGGGATAAAAATAAATGAGGCTATCTATGATCAGGAACTTCTTAATTCTTAAAGTTATTGCAGAATCTGCTAAAGCAGTAATTGCCCAGCAAAGATCCTTAGACTCTCTGGCCAAAGTTGTTTTAAAAAAAAAAAAAAAAAAATTAATGTTTATTTATTTTTGAGAGAGACAGAGCGTGAGTGGGGGAGGGACAGAGAGAGGGGGAGAGCCAGAATCTGAAGCAGGCTCCAGGCTCCGCGAGCTGTCAGCACAGAGCCAGACGCGGGGCTGGACGCGGGGCTCGAACCCCCGGACCGCAAGGTCATGACCTGAGCCGAAGTGGGACGCTCAACCGACTGAGCCACTGGGCCACCCAGCCACCCCCAAAATGGTTCTTGATAATAAAATAGCTCTTGATTATTTTTTAGCGGAGCAAAGAGGTGTCTGTGCTGTGGCCAGCACCACCTGCTACACCTGGATTAACACCTCTGGGGCAGTGAAAACTCAAGATATGTTTTCCTCAACACCCTCCCCTCCGCCTCTTCTTAGCAGAGGTCCTGTGAGCACATGGCAAGAGGGGGCTGCCTATAAGCCATGACAAGAGGCCTCAGAAGGAAGCTGTAGGGGAGGCTAAACTCTTTCCCCTACCCTCTTAAGGCCTCAGGCTGGGCCTCAGCATTAAGTTGACATAAAACAGATTAGCAGGAGAAGAACATAGACATCCTTCCCATGCACATGGGAGCTTTCAAGGAAGAAGAAAGACCCAAAAAGTACTTAGACCTAAGTGGTCATGTACTAGGTGCGGCAAAGAGTAGTAATTATGAAAAGGAACCAAAATATACGAGGAGGCAAAAGACAGATCAGGGTTATTTTAACAAGGTCTGTTTGTATAGATTTCTCTCAGCCTCGACTTCTTAAATCTGGTGACAAGAACCTTTCTCTCCTCCTGGTATAGGGAGGGCATCTTTCCCATGGCAATTTTATCTTCTGCTCTTAGGAAGAGGAAAGGAGGTCAGAGCACTCTTGCATCTGTTTTTCAAGCATGCCCTTCGCTGAAAATAATCCTTAAGCCAAAGTGGCCTATTTGGGGGTAGCATATTTGGCCGGATTCGAAACCTACCCTGATGGCACCTGGATCTTGGACTTCCCACCCTCCAGAACTGTGAGAAATAAATTGCTGTTGTTTAAGGCAGTCTGTGGTGTTCTGTTAGAACAGTCTGAGCATGCCAGTATACCCATCCACAATGCCAGGACTTGGTAATTGATAATTTCTCTCGTGTTTGTTCCTGCTTCCAACTTAGGACCAACCAGAGAAAGCCAGGTATGCACCCCCACCAACCTCACAGGATACCTCTAAATTCTAGTCAGCCAGTGTGAAAATTAAGAATGGGAAACCTCACTAGAATGGAGTTGGGAGGCCAGAAGGGGGAGCTATACCACTCAACATGAATTACAGGAAGAATTGCCAATTGTAGACCCCAACAGAAGAATTCTCAACGGGAAAGAGTCATCAATGACAGGCCCCAATAGGAAGAAGAATGTTTATTGCATCTCCTACAAGAAATTGACGACCACCCCCCCTCCCCCCTCCCTCCCCACCGAGGGAGCCAATGAGAAAACAGTCATCACCCTGAACTCTTGCTTTTCTCCGATGGACTTCACTTCAAAACAGCCTCTCTCAACTGCCTCCTTCTCCTCCATCTAGTGATATTCCCCTCCTTTGTTTATTCAGCTTGCCTGTGGCTCTGCCATAGCATGAATGTCCTGGATTGCATTTCTCTGCTGTTCCCAAATAAGCCCATTTTTGCTGGGAAAATAACTTTTCTTTTTAAGGTTAATACCTGCCTACAGCTTACCCATGCCAACGGCCTCCAATGAGGGCACACCTGAAGCCTTCCCATTTTTCTACTGTAAAGTTCTCCCACTCCTCTGCCTTCCTTTCATTTCAGTCTCTGCAAAAACGCAAGCCCTGAATAAATAAGCCTTTGCTCTTCTTGCTTGGCTTTTGCTTTTTAACAGGAGCGTCACTGTAGGGTTGGCAAGGACTCCCTCGTTGACTAACTTAAGTCAGGCTCCTGGGGCCCTCAGTTAGTCCTAGTCCTCAGCCTTCCAAGCCCAGTTCCAGCAAGAATCCCCCCATCCTTGATATCTAAACAAGTTCCTTGTAGCAATTTTCCAGTCACTGACTCCCTCACTCTTTCCTTTGGCTGTAAATCCACAGTTCTCCTTGCCGTCTTTGGGAGTTGCCCTCGGTTTTATATTGAAGTTTGTTTCCCCGACTGCAGTATCTAAAGCCAAATCTCTCCAGGCAATCCCTTACAGGCTGATGCCACGTCTTTCCTCTCAGGCTGTTAGCGAGTCCAAGCTCCTCCTGCTCCCTGTGTGACAGGCAAATGGAGAGGCAAGATGTGGGGACAAAGAAAGCGACTTTATTCAGAAATCCAGCAAACCGAGGAAATGGTGGACTATTCTCCCAAAGAACCATCTCCTCTTGGCATGAAATCCAAGTTTCTTTTATGTTGGCAAAAGGGGGAAGTGGGAGGGGGCTGGAGTCAAAAGGTGGCTGACATCTGCAGACATCTGAGGGAGGCCGTGTAGGTTTTTTGTCCTTGGTCAGTTGATCTCTGTGTACAGGAATCTGGTCATGTCGATCCTGTACATCTTAAACAGAGCATAGTCCTTTCTGTACCTACTTCCTCGTCTCCTCAGGTGAGGTAGATTTCAGGTGCAAAGCAGATTTTGCAAATCTTAGCTGTCACATGCCCAGTGTAGAGCTAAGCAAGCAGATAATTCTAAGCTGTAAGATGCAGCAGCAAGGGAAATAGAAGCAATATGGAGTCGGACATGGTGTTTCTGTTACAAGGCTGGTCAGGTTCTCCGGAAAGTATTTCTTCACTCGCACCTGGACAGCGCGTCTGGCTGCCAGGATTCAGGGAATGGGGTCTGGATCAAACTTGATTCACATTCAGTTGCGACACTGTCACCTAATCCCTGTTGCCATGTCCTTCAGTGGCCTCAGTGGCCACAGAGCCCTTGCTTTACCGTTTCCAGAGGAGAACTTTTCAGTAAATGTTTTGTGATTTGAGCAACAGAATAGAATCTACTTTTAACGTTCACATAGCCTTGAAGCTGGGTTTCCAGCCTGGAACACCAATAGGGGTAAAAACAGAAGGGTTGGTTTGCAGTCACCTGGCTGTTGTGTCTAGTTTCATAAATTCAGTTTCTTTCGATACCGGATAGCTTCAAAAATTTTTTGAAATGCATCGCAGAGGTAACTCACCGAACTTGAAAGGAACCCTTTCCTTTGTAGTCCTAAATGTTGCGCTCTACACATTGAAAGGTAATTTTTTTTTAATGTTTATTTACTTTGAGAGAGAGAGAGCGAGAGAGCGCAAGCGCGCACACATGTGCGCTTGTGAGTAGGGGAGGGGCAGAGAGAGACGAAGCGAGAGAACCCAAACCAAGAATCAGACCCTAAGGGGACTGAGCCACTCAGGCGCTGCAAAAGGCCTTATTTATTTAAGGAAAGGTACACAGGCGCCAGCAGCCTCCCAGACAGGTTCCCCGCCGGCCGGAGGTTCAGAACTCACACCCTCTGCCCCAGCAGGCGGGCACTTGGAGGAAAAGAGGGACAAGCCAATTTCCCCCTCCTGAGGGTTGGCTGGCTATATTGAGGAGGGGGCAAGGGCGAGGCATGGGCTGGAGGGAAGGCGCGTTCCCGTGACGTCACGGATAGGGCGTGTGCTATGTAAATAGGGGAGCGCAGGGGCTGTTGTTTCGGTAACTACCGCTTAAATAGCGTATGATCTCGCGTGCTGTGGGAGCCATTCCAGGACTGTTGGTTGCAAGTGCGTGTGCTGCGTGTGGCAAAGTCTTAGGGAGGCTCGGGGGTGTGCGGACGGAAGTGACCGTGTGTAGAGAGTGTCAGGCGTGAGAGGGTGTAATGGGGCGGAGGAGGCGGAAGTCATACTTACCTGGCAGGGGAGATACCATGATCAAGAAGGTGGTTTTCCCAGGGCGAGGCCTATCCATTGCACTCGGGGTGTGCTGACCCCTGCGATTTCCCCAAATGTGGGAAACTCGACTGCATAATTTGTGGTAGTGGGGGACTGCGTTCGCGCTCTCCCCTGAGTCTTCGTCGTGGTAAAGACAGAAGAGAATGGGCTATTCTGCGTGGTGGTGTCTTGCTTTTTAACCAAGCTGGTTTTGTTCTATCCGGTTCTATGCGTTGCCACGGTGCTTTGAGAACCTCTTAACTTTTTGAGTTTTGCCTTTGTTTCAGTTTGTGGGTTTGCGTATTGGTGTTTCCGGGCATGGAAGTTCTGTAGTCCTGCGTGTATATTCAGGGCAAACGTGGGTTTGTTATGAATATAACACGCGTGAGGGCACCGTAGTGCACGCAGTTCGCATGAACGGGTGTGTTTTTTCGTAGGTGCTTTCTTTAGTGTACAGGCTTAAAGGAACTCTTTGTGGGTGGTTCGTGCTGGGTAGGCCAAGGCCATGGTGCACACACTTCCAAAAGCGAGGGAGAAACTGCCTGTACCGTGGTCCAGATTCGTTTCCGTTCGTAACACGTTTAGGCTACGCGAGCAAGCAGCTCTGAATTTTACACATGTTATATTCCCTGCAAATCAGAACCGCAGTCAGACCTGAATCTTGGCCGGAAGCCTTGTGATCCAACCAGAAACCTACACTAGAGAGTCTTGGGAGTCAAAGGTGACCAGTTTCCCCTCTTGTGAGAGGCTGCAACTAGGCTGCCTTGCCGCGTCCTACTCTTTAAATACCTAACCTTGCCTAAGACTTCATTTTTTAAGCGTTAGTTTCCCTGTTTGGTGTCTGTCTTGCTTTTTACGCCTTAAAGCCGTTACTAGCCAATTCCAAAGACACCACCCACTCATCCTTCCCACCCCAAAGCAGCTTTTTCTATTTCTGGCTTTGGTTTTCCCTTCCTTCCATCTCTTCTCTCAGGCTCTTTCTTGATACCTTTTATAGACACGAAAACACTAGCTCTCTCTCAGCCTCCAGTTTGCACCTGACACTCTTCAGTAGTGTGGCAAATTAGGAAGCTTCCTTAATAAGAGGGCAGCAACAATTGCAAGTAACTTTTTTTTTTTTTTTTTTTTTTTTAGCTCTCAAGTAATTTTAGATGTTCCCTGTCTGAAAATGCAGTTGCGGTGGTATATCCAACTCCGGTTTATAAGAAAACCAACCAGGTCCAGTGTTGACAGTCGTGCACATTTTGCCAATTCCCAGGATGTCTTCTTAACTTGCTCACTTCTGATCCACAGTTGTCCTGGCAAATAGAAACTACTTGACCAAAAGCAAACGGCAGGGCCATGGCGGGAAGAACCATCAAGCCTCCCTGGTGGCTACCTCAGGAACAGCATTCAGAAGCTGCTGAGACCACTGGAGAGACTAGGAGCAGGAGTTGAGTTGGAGGTAGGGAGTAGAGTTGGGGAAGGGGTTGTATACAAACAAGGGCAGGTCCAAAGAAGACTAAAAAAGTACACTGGAATGCGTCTGGAGTATTGAGGACACTGAAAGTAGAAGTCGTAGGTCCTGCAGACTGACCTAGTTTGATGAAGAGCCCTGAATTTCTCTCCACAGTGGGATAAACAAATACAAAATATCTGAACCAAGACTGAAGTCAACTTGCAGTGCCTTACTGATGAGAAAACTTGGGTTTCTAGAGTCTTTAACAGGTTTCCCCCGTCTCCGTTGTCAGCACTGTTATGCTCCCTGACGGAGGAGTTTCTGAGCAGACAGCAATGACCGATACCAGTGCTTGGATACTGGTTGCCAAGCCTATCAAACACCGAGGTTATTACGAAGTTAGGTTCAGTCTGTGGTGAGGAGCACCACCTCTGGGAGGCCTCCCTTCCAGTCCTGGCTCCACCGCTTGCCTTTTGTTTGACATTCAACCAACCCCTTCTATTGCTAGGCCAATTTTGCAAGAATAATATGAAAATAATAATATTAAGCAACTCATAGAGGAATTATTGCATAGATTACGTGAGATAACCTAATAGCACACCTAGCGTAGTGTACGGTTTATAGTAAATACGTCCTAATAGGAAACTACCCAAGATAAGCTTTTTAACCCTTAATTACGAAGCGTAAAGTGTATAGACTTCTGCTTCACACTTTTTGTAACATTTGAGTGAATCTTGTATTTGTGAGTGTAACATCCATTCACGAAATAAATTAGTATTAAAAAATTAAAAATTTTAAATGGAATTTATAGAACACGTGCCCACCAAGGGACTTGTTTATAGCAACTTTGTTTATAGCAGTCCCCCAAACTGGAAACATATCAAATGCCCATCAAGAGCTGAATGGATGGGGGGGGGGTGCCTGGGTGGCTCAGTCAGTTAAGTGTCTGACTTTGGCTCAGGTCATGATCTCGCAGTTCCTAAGTTCAAGCCCCCCACATCCGGCTCTGAGCAGAGCAGATGAGCAGAATGGATGTTCTTCCGAATCGGAACATTCGGCGTCTCCCTCTGTCTCGGCCCCTTCCCTGCTTGCACTCAGTCTCTCTCTAAAAGAAATAAATGTTAAAAGAATTTTTGGAAAAGAAGATGAGTGGCTATAACTGTGGTCTATTCATTCAAAAATATACTACTCTTCAATGGAATGGAACAGATTCCTGATATGTGGCAACAATAAAGATGAACCTCAAAAACAGCATGCTGAGTGATAAAAAGAATACATACTTGTTGCGACCGGCGCAACAAACACCGAGATCAGGGGCCTGAGGGTAGGGGAATGTAAGAAAAAAAGAGAGAAGAGAAGACAGTTTGGGAACAGGAGGGTCCCATGGGCTGATGGCCCAAGTGACGGCTTTATTGTTGCTGTACACAATCTTTTATAATATAAGACTCTTATGGATCAGGTCATTCTAAGAATAAACAGGTTTCACATGACCACTGCCAGCCAAAACATTTAGTTCTGTGTACCTTGTGAACTTTCTGAACGGGTCACAAGACCTTGTTGATAGATTGCTAGCAAAACACAGTTCCCATGTTTGTTTCTATTTGACTCGGGGTAGAAAAAGGGGAGGTAACGTTACTGCCAACACCCGCAGACCACAGGCTTCAGGAATTAACTTTCTCAGCCTTGACAAGGCTTTCGTATGCCCTTGAAAGTGGGGGAATGGGAGGGGGAACCACCGGGTTGGCTGAGTCAACAGGGAACCGTTGCTCGACCCGGTCTCAGCCTGGCACCGGGGCCCGGCCTCCCACACATACTCTGTGGTTCCATCCGTGTCAGTGTCTAGAACAGGCAAAACTAAGCCATAGTGACAAAACTAGATCATTGATTGCCTGGGACAGGAGGTGGTGTGGGGGATTGGCTGCAAACGGGCACAAGAAGACATTTTGGAGTAATAGAAATGTTCTTTGCTCTTGAACAGGGTAGTGGTTGCCTGGGTGCATCCAACTCGTCAAAACTCATCAAACTTGAAATGGATCCATTGTATTATTTACAAATTACACCTTAAGACTTTTGGTTTTAAAAACAAATCATTCCAATTTTAGTGTCTGAAGTGCAATTAATTAGTATTAGCCTTGGAAAGTTCTTTTAGAAAACTATCACTCATGTAGTGAACAATCCCTCCATATTTGTTTTGTATCTTTTTCTTCCGTGAAATTCATGCCCTATTAAACTCAATACTTTCAAATAAAAATAGGCTCTATAAGAGCTCAGTTTTTTATAAAAGAATATTTGTAAATACATCCTCCCTATAGATTTATCAAATATGGCTCCATTAGTAATTACCTAATGCATACAAAATTATTTTTTATTTTAAGCTGTTTCAAAATTTTACATATACGTATTTTGTACATCATTTGCATTTTACCATTTGTGTAATTTTACCATGTATAGCTTTTGCAAAAAATCTAGAACAACTTAAAAATAGATTTGAAGAAAAATATGTAAAGATGTTAGAAGTAGTTAATTCCAGGTGGTGGGATAAGGATGAATGCTTATCTTCTTCTGTTTGTTTGTTTGTTTGTTTGTTTGTTTCATGCCCGAGGTGGGGCTTGATCTCAAGACCCTGAGACCAAGAGTCGCATGCTCTATGGACTAAGCCAGCCAGGCGCCCCTAGTTTTCATAGTTTTAAACTTAAAAAATGAATGTCCTGGAAGTGAAAGAACAGAATAGCTATGAAAGAGGTGTGGGGTAGGTGAGAGGAAAACATAAAGGGGAGGGAAAACCTGGTTCTGGCAGGAAGTGTGTTTAAGTTGGAGAGTTTGAGGGAGCACTTGTGGGCATAAGAAGGGTTTGCGGGAGGCAGTGGGGTCATAAGGATGTTCGGATAGTTTGATGCCTGTTGCATGGTTCCTCCTAGGTGTTTTTTCAAAAGAATTTATATAGACTTAAATTTCCTGTCCAGCATTTTTAGCGGTTTTTAAAAGTAGGAGGAGTTATAAACATTGTGGTTCTCAGCCTATCTTCTGGAGCCAGGATGTCTTCAGTCCAAATTCCTGCTTTCCAATCCCACTCACTGGCTGAGTGACTGGACAGGTTGCTTAATCTTTCCGGATCTCAGTTTTCTTACATGGAAAATGAGGACAGTGATATGATGTGGGCCTGTTGAAAGGATTCAATGGTTGACTATGCCTGGGATTGGGCACTGTGCGTACAATCATTGACTGGTATTGGGGCGCAACACTGCGTAAAGACTGGATGTGATGAGAACTGATTTTATTTAAGTTACAGCAGTGATACTTTTCAGTGGCTGTGGACCCTCCTAGGGACAGGGAAGTACTGCTCTCTGACCAACCGTAATCTCCTGGGCTGGGCCGATCTGGGAGTTTATCAGCTCATCTGATCAGCTCAATCAATGGAGAATAGGAATTCAATTCCTTGCTTCAAAAACACCCCAGTAATACTTCCAGTTTAGGTCTGTGAACCATCGACCTCAAAACCAGAACACTCTCTCATATCACAAACTGACTCAGAGACAAAGTGTGCAATTACGGGACGCGCCGCGTGACGTGCGATGCGGTGCAGCGTTCACTGGCCGCAGCCCGTGGCTTTCACCCTGAGGCCTGAGGGTGAGCCCGACGAAGGGCGGTGCTGGCCGGCCTCCCCCCCCGCACCCCGCCGCCGTGGCTGCAGTGTCCGTGCGGAGCGCGCTGCTCTGGGAACCCGGCTCGTGAGTCCCCGAATCCCGAGGAGGCGGTGGCGGCGGAGCGCGGGGGACGCGGCTGCGAGGCGCCCAGGGTGGCGCGGGGCCCGCGGGACTTCTTTCCTGGACACCGAGCAGGATCCCCCGGTCGGAAACTGCGTCCCACTCGAAGAGTAAAAAAACCACCCTGTCCCAAAGGGAAAGGTCCCACCGAGATTTGAACTCGGATCGCTGGATTCAGAGTCCAGAGTGCTCACCATTACACCATGGAACCGCTACAGAGAGTAAAGTGCTATCCCTCGCTAGAGGTGTGTAAATTATGGTTTAGCGTCCATATTCCCACCAATAATCCCAAGGTATTTCTTCTACTGACCCAAGACTAGAGTATAGTTGACCTTCGAGGGTGGTCAGCTCTCTTGCTGTCTCTCCGCAACCCCCCCCACCCCCGGCCTTTGACTGATTTCTGTCCTGTCACTTGCACCTCAGAAAATAAGGTAAACGTGCCCTGGGCCTTGGGTGAGGGAAGAGCTCATAAACCACATATTCTGCCACCGTTTACCCAGAGTTTCCTGTCCAGAGGTGAAAGTTTTGCATATAGTACAGTGATTTTCGTTTTCCTTGCCTCCACCCTTTTCCCATTGCCCAGAGAGGGCAAGGGATTGTCAGAGCAAGACTTGGGTCTTCCTGAGTCCTTGACCACATAGCATCCATCACGCACCAAAGCCACCGCTGACTCCTACATGTAATCTATAAAGATGTGTCAACAGTGGAGTGGTATTGGGAAGCAGGGGAATTTTCCTTTAACTTTTCATACACTTCTGGGTTTTGTTGTTGTTGTAAGTTTTTCTTCTATTTCTATACCTGTTAGAGCTACAACGTGAAGTAATCATGCTTTAACATTGACCTAAAACTCTCAGGCACATCAAACCAAACTCATCTGCCGTGACTCAAAATCGACCATATACCATCGAGGCCACGAGGCAGGGCTCTGACTCCTATACAGTCACAGATGGTTCTTGGAGAGTTTGACCAAGTCTGTTCCATTCCAATTTCTCAATATATCATGACCTGGAAACTGCACGCTTTTAAAAAAAATCGAAGATGTATCAAGGTGCCCAAAGAGCACTCCTGACTGGGCCACAGGGAATGTGTACCCACAGTACTTACGCACAGTACTTATGTACACAAAATACCACCACACTAAATATTTACATGTGTAATGGATATAAATCCACATTACATCTCAAAATAACAATCTGTGTATTTCATTTCCCCTTTACCTCTTTTATTTTATCCCGAAGCCATTTCTTCCCTCACCCCAAAACACAGAACAGAAAAAAATTGACATTGAAAGGAAAAAGTGGCTGGCTAAACCACAGAGTCAGAAAGATGCCCAGTGCTGTGGAAGATGTATTTTGTTCCTAGAGACTGGATGAGGGTTGAATTGAGGAAGGAGGCAAAGGGGGCTACTCTTGTTATGAAGAGGAAGATTTTCCCCTCAAAGTTTGAGAAGACGGAACTTCCTTCTGGAAAACGAAAAGGTTGAGCAGTAACAGCACAAAGCATTCCTCCAGGAGAACTTTAAAAGGAGTCAAGGTTTATGACTGCAAGAAGCAGAAATAGACTCTGGCTGATTTCAAAAGGAAAGAAATTGGTTGAAAGGATGTTGGGAGATCACAGAAGGTCCAGGAAACCTGGAGCCCCAGGCTCTGACTAGGAGCAAGGAGAGAAGCAAATGAGGTTGGAAATTGAGAGGGCAGAGAGACTGTCCTTTGTGGGGTGTGAGAGCCCAAGGTCAGAGGCAGGATGTGTGGCAAGGTTGGGAGGAGGCTGTCGTGTTGGGGGCCAGTGATCAGAACTGCTGGAGAATGGAAGTCCCCCTCCTCCTCCTCCACCAGCTCCTTCGGCCTCTTCTATCCTCCTCCCATTCTACTGCTGCACCTCACCTCTCTCCCCTCTTCCTCTCTTTCTCCTTATCCCCTTGCCCCAGCCCCTGCCGCCTCTTTATTGGAGCTGGTCTATACCTGGAACCAAGGGTTGGTGGGGTTTCTTGCTCCAGCATCAATGGTAAGTGACTTTTGTTTCAAATGACGAAGTGATCAGGTTTTGTGCCAATAGTAGCTGATCACGATCTGCACGCCTGTGCCACTGAGGCAGCCTAGAGTCTCTTGCTCTGCCCCCACTTTTTTTTTGGAGGGGGGTGGAGGGATGAACCCTTGGTGGAGGCCTGAGGAAAACACCTGAAAAGTAGCAAAAACCTGCTTAACATAGGAGCCTCTGAGATTGTAAAACGTCATGATAGCCCACACTTGGCCTTTAAGACGTGGTTAAAATTTCAGTGACTTTCCCCTTCACAACTTTTATGGCTGCCATCTTTCCTTTTCAGTATCTGCCAGAGATGACAGGGTCCGTGTGTATGTCTCTCCTCTGAGAGATTACTACGCTTTGGACTTCAGTTTACCCGGTGATCTTGCAACTTAGGTCTCTGACAGGCTCAAAACAGGCATGATTTTGTAGATCATCCAGCTTTATCTTCTTGTCTGAGTGGCAACAACTTTCTCTTACAACTCTCTATATCTTAAGCCCATGTGGATTACACTTGTTTTGTGAAACCTTTACCTTTTCATCTGCATCTGGACTAATTTGCCCTCAGTACAACCACATAAATTTCTTTAACTGATGACAGCTTCTAATGAGGCTCATTAGGTGGCGATAATGAGCACCTTGGAGATCCCTGTATAACATAGGCCTGTATATTTAGTGCTGAACAGAAACCTTCCTACAGGCCAGTTGAAACTTATAATTATCATCCACAGCCATAGTTGAGTTTTTGTAATGGGGCTCTTTCTCCTTATTTACCATACTTGCCTTCGCACAAGTTGGAGATTGGGGTGATATTAGGTCAGATTTTCCAGAGGCAGTTAAGCGTTGCTGGGATTCCAAGTTTATGGTCCACATCAGGACTAGCAGAATGAAAATGACACTCTGGGCATGGGAAAAAGACAAAGAGACATAACATTACATGGACACACCACATCTTTATCACCCTCAGAACGGTGGTCTCAATGAAAATGGGAATAGGGAATTGAAATCCTTGTTTTTCTAAGCGAGTGAAGTGAAAGTTGGAAAAACTGGCTTAGTTGTTTAAATGACTGTGTACTCAGACAGAATCTGAGGGTGCATGAAGTGCAGACTTCACTGAAACAGTTTTAGGATCTGAAGGTGACAAGAGGAAGCAATACTGAAGCTTGGTATGTTCTACTTTCCAATTATTTTTCATTTTGCCTGATTTTGTGGGCCCAGGCCCACGTCACTAAAGGAGGCAATGTCAACGTAAAAGACATGATACTCATTCCATTAAATTTGATAGTGCCTGTTCCTAGACATACTTTCACTTGCCATTATCTAGTCAGATTAGTGAACGCAACCTGATTCCTAGGTACATTAGTCAGTTCAGGCTGCAGTAACAAAATACCACAGGTTGGGGGGCTTAAACAACAGGCGTTTATTTTCCTCACAGTTTTAGAAGCCAGAAGACCAGAGTTGGCTTCTTTTTTAAAAAGTTTATTGATTTATTCTGAGAGAGCGAGCGAGTGGGGGAGGGGCCAAGAGAGAGAGGGAGAGGGAGAAAAAGAGAGAGAGAATCCCAAGCAGGCTCTGCACTGTCCGCACAGAGCCCAATGCACGGCTCCATCTCATGAACCATGAGATCATGACCTGAGCTGAAACCAGACGCTTAACCAACTGAGCCACCCAGGTACCCAGGTGGCTTCTTTTATTTATTTATTTTTTAGTGTTTATTTTGAGACAGCGTGAATGGGGGAAGGGCAGAAAGAGAATCCCAAGTAGGCGTCAAGCAGGCTCCACACTCAGTGCAGAGCCCAAGGCAGGGCTGAATCCCACGACCCTGAGATCATGACCTGAGCTGATATCAAGAGATGCTCAACCAACTGAGCCACCCAGGTGCCCCTGAATTGGCTTCTAACGAGACCTCTTTCTGGCATTTGGAGAAGGCTGCATTTTCGCCGTGTCCTCCAATGGCCTTTTCTTTGTGCATTGAGAGATCTCTGGTATCTTTTCCTCTTCTTAAATAGACACCAGTCCTATTGGATTAGAGCCCAGTTCTTATTGCCTCATTTAACCATAATTACCCCCTTACCCCCAAATACAGTCACTTTGAGGGGTAGGGCTTCAACATAAGGATTCAGGGTGAGAGTAGGGAGCACAGTTCAGTCCGTAACACCAAACAGGGACAGTCCTATGATTCTTTATCTGTCAAATCCTGTGATGCTTGCCTGGTGATGGGGCTAAGTGTTAGCAAGGCTGCTGATATCGCTTGTGCTATTAGAAAAGCAGACCTGAGCTGGAAAGCATGGCCACACAGAAAAGACTGTAGGTCAAACAATAGAGCACACGGTTGCGGGGACAAGAAGCAGTTTTGCTGGGGTGATGAAGGGCAATAGTGGTAACACTCCTATTTCTACCCTTTGATGCTGGACCCATGGATCCTGGCTATGGGAGAAACAGCACCGCATACTGGATGCCAATTCAGAACATGTACAGCCTCCTGGAGAATCTTGCTCAGCCCTTCAAGGTTTTGCAACCCAGTTGGCACTATAACTGAGTCTTCAGAAGGCCGTTCCACTGGTGTCTCAAGCCGGCTGCTTCAGAATGGTGGGGATCATGGTAAGACTAGTGAATCCCACAGGCAGTGCTGCACTCTATAAATTCTGTGAAGTGAGTTCCGTGATGAAAAGTGCATTAGTTTTGGGCACCTGAGTGGCTCAGTCAGTTAAGCATCTGACTTTGGCTTAGATCATGATCTCACGGTTTGTGGGTTCAAGCCCTGTGCTGGGCTTTGTGCTGACAGCTCTCTCTCTCTCTCTCTCTCTCTCTCTCAAAAATAAATAAACAATTAAAAAAAAAAGAAGTGTATTAGTTTTCTTGGGTTGCCATAACAAAATACCATAGACAGATGGTATAAATAAACAAACATTTATTTTAGTACAGTTCTGGAAGCTAGAAGTCCAAGATCATGGTGCAAGCAGGGCTGGTTTTTGGTGAAGACTCTTCCTGAGCTGCACCTGTGTATGTGTGTGTGTGTGTGTGTGTGCGTGCGCGTGTACACAGACACACACATAACTCACACAAAGCCAGTTCTGTCTCTTCCTCTTCTTATAAGGACACCAGTCCTATTGGGTTAGGACCCGACCCGACCTCATATAACCTTAGTTACCTCCTTAAAGACCCTATCTCCAAACAGTCATGTTGGGAGTCAGGCGTCAACATATGAATTTGGTGGTTGGGGGCAGGGGGCAGGGGGCACAGTTCAGGTCATAACCAGAAACAGTGCTGTGTGGAATCATACAAGGCTGGGTAAGGCATTCTATAAGTGCTTGGATGGTGGGTTTGGCCAACATTGTGTGCAGGGAAGGCAAATCTGTGTTCAGAGTAAGTGTCTATTCCAGTAAGAACAAAGGAGTGTGCCATCCATGATGGAAGTGGCCCAATGTAATCAATCTGCCTTTTGGTAATTGGCTGATCACCCTGGGCGATGGTGCTGTACTGGTGACTCAGTGTTGGTCTGTGCTCCTGGCAGATTGGGATGCTCAGCAGCAACTGTCAAGGTCAGCCTTGGTGAGTAGAGGTCCATGTTGCTGAACCTGTGCATAAACTCCATCCGGGTCAGCATGGCCACTTCGTTCATGCGCCCATTGGGTGATGACAGGCTGGCTGGGGAGAGGCCGACTGGTATCTGCAAAACAGGTCACCTTATCCACATGGTTATTAAAATCATCCTCTGCGGAGGTCACCTTTGGGTAAGCATAATTTACCCAAAGATGGAGTGTTTTCACTCCATCTGAGAGGTCTGTCCACATACTTCTTTCCAAGGCTTCCTTGTCACCAACTTTCCAAACATGTCTAGTAAAATGAACAGCCACGTATACTACTCAAAGCTCTGCACACCGGAGCGGTTGCCCTTCACTGCTGTCCTTCAGGGCTGTCCTGGAAAGCAGGTGCAGGGCTCCAGCTGTCCACTTTTAGGTGGAGCCTGTATATCATGCAGAACCATCTGTGAACCAGGCCCCAGGTTTCCCTTTCTATGGTAACTGTAGGGAAGTCCCCATGACACCCTAGGCGCAGGCTGTGAGAGAGAAGGGAGTGTAGCAGGAATGGGGACTGCAGGCGTGTGTGACACTTCTTCATGTGGCTTCCTTGCACATTCAGGGCCTACTTGGACCCTATTTCTTATATACCACTTCAGTTCGATGACGGAGTGAGCCGCTCATTACACTCGTTAATGTGACAAAAATGTTCAAAGGTATAGTATACATGATGCCCCAAGTCCCTGCCTTTTGTAAGTGCTTGACTAGGAGTTTCCAATGATAGTTTGCCTATCTCTATTGCCACATCATGCCATGGACGATGTTTCCGTTGTTTCTTTTTTAAAATTTTTGATGACTGCTCTCTAGTTTGCAATATACATTTACAACTAATCTAAGTCAACTTGCAAATAACACTAAAATGCTCCATAGCTAGTGCAGGTCCTTATAACAGATGCGGTTTGAGCCCCACATCGGGCTCTGTGCTGACAGCTCAAGCCTAAGCCTGCTTCAGATTCTGTGTCTCCCTCTCTCTCTGCTCCTCCCCCACTCACACTCTGTCTCTCTCTCTCTCTCTCTCTCACAAATAAACATTAAAAAATTTTAAAAATTTTATAATAAAGGACTATAACGAACAACTGCTCACAAATCTGATAACTTAGATGAAATGAACCAAATCGTTGAAAGACACAATTTATCAAAACTCACACAAGGAGAAATTGGCCATCTAAATAGGCCTAAATTGAATCCATAATTAATAAGCTTCTGAAAACAAAACCAGACTTCAATAGTTTCACTGGTGAATTGTACCAAACATTTAAGGAAATGATACCAATTCTCTACAGTATCTTTCAGTAAATAGACAAAGAAACATTTGCTGACTCATTTTATAAGGCAAACTTTAATACCTGTTTAAAAACTAAATTCAATCAAGTACATTTGAAGATCCAATTAACTTTATTATTAAACAATTCACGAATAGGGGCGGCTTTCCATCTCGCAAGTCAAGGGGAGCTCCATTGAGTTTAAACAAAAGTTTTTAAAGGGGGAGAGAGGGCATTATAGAAGAAATTGGGAAGAGGAGAGGAGGAGGAGGGAATTGGTGAACAAGGAATGTATTGGGTTTTTTTTCTTAAATTTTTTTTTAATGTTTTATGTACTTTTAAGACAGAGAGAGGGACGGAGCATGTGCAGGGGAGGGGCAGAGAGAGAGGGAGACACAGAATCTGAAGCAGGCCCCAGGCTCTGAGCTGTGAGCACAGAGGAACTCACGAACTGTGAGATCATGACCTGAGCTGAAGTTGGACTGAGCCACCCAGGCGCCCCAAGGAATGTATTGTTTAGGCAAGGTTGCCCTCCTACAGGGAGAAGGGGTCTATCAGTAAATTTCCTGGTATTGACCAGGAAACTCTGAGTTGACTGGTTAAAGATTACATTCTGGGGTGGGGTGAAAGTGCAGCTAGGTTAGGTATTAAGACCTCATTTACTGATCTGGTGGCCTTACCCTAAGTGATGCCATTCTGGGCCTGTGGTTTTCTTTTTAACAATTACCATCTTTTTTTTTTTAAGTATTTTTTAAAGTTATTTATTTTTTATTTTGAGAGAGAGAGAAGACAAACAGAGAACATGAGTTGGGGGAGGGGCAGAAAGAAGGAGAGAGCGAAAATCCCAAGCAGGCTCTGTGTTGTCAGCAGAGGGCCCAATGAGGGCTTGAACTCATGAACCGTGAGATCATGACCTGAACAGAAATCAAGAGTCAATCAAGGTGCCACGTCAAATTCCTGTTCTTTTGATCAAACTCAATTACACTGAGAGATGTGATAAAAATTTAAGGCATTGGTACCACCCTCAGTTACCTCTTCGTGGTTCTCTGTAGCTTCTGTTGATCCTTTCTTTGGCACTTACAGGTCATGATGTTTTTGTTTAACATCTTTGATACCACAGATTACTTCCATTAGAGTTGGAGGATGATGTCAAGAACATTTCCCAGAAACCAAAGTAAGAACAAGGAAATAAAAACAGACATTTAGTTCAGGAAAGTGGATGAGTTCAGGAGGTCCAAACATGAACCGTAGTGTAACTTCCCTCCTTGGTGAGTTCCAGGTAGAGACTACACCCGGTGGAATTGTCACCCAAACTTTATTTACAGCCAATAAGGAGATCACCGGAGAGAACTTCCAAAGCCTTGACTACCTGAGCAGGGGTAAGGTAGTTCCAGGTTCTTTTTATTTAGGGTTAGGATGAATATTCGGAGTTTTGTCATTGCCTGTAAAGGCAGGCATAAGGTTATGCGGGCGTACTTAAAAACCAAGCCTCCTAAGTGCATCTAATGTTACATTAGTGAAGACTTTAACATATTAATGAAGGAGATGTAATTGTCTGGCAAGGGCAAGGGGGAAGGAGATGTAATTGTCTGGCAAGGGCAAGGGGGTTATGCTGGATGGGGCCTTGGGTTCCCTATCTCTGGTAAGGAATGCAGTGTCTTGGGACACCTGGGTGACTCAGTCAGTTAAGCATCTTGATTTCAGCTCAGGTCATGATCTCACAGTTTGTGGGATCAAGCTCTGAATCTGGCTCTGTGCTGACAGCGCTGAGCCTGCTTCAGATTCTCTCAACCTCTCTGCTTCTCCCCTGCTCATGTGCACCCAACCTTCAAAAAAAAAGGGGGGGGATGCAGGGTCTTACTTTTGAAATAGTAGTGGGAGTTTTATTGTCTCTGATATGGTTAGGCTACTTCGTAGCCTGGTAGAGACGGTTAGTTTTTGCACTCTTTTTTATTCATTCCTTTAAAATCCTTAACTACTGAAAATCTGGCATTTCTTTTTAATTCTGACGCCTTCTAGGAAGGTTTTTAAGAAGTGTGCTTACGCAAGTAGAGCCTGTAGGGCATCATAGATCACGGAAAACCGAGGGCCTAAAATGACTTCTCTTGTGTCACGAAAGCTACATCTAGGCTTTCTTCTTCTGGGGACCCTTAGCCCTTTCTGCTTACAGAATAACATGTGTTCCAGAAAAAGACTAGAAAAAGAAAATTCAAAACACTCTCCCACACCTAAAGGTTGACAGTGAAAGGAATGAAATCTTCCATGAATGAAACTGAACCTTCAAGAATGGAACAGGTTTCGCCACCCGTTGTGAAGCTTAATGAGTTTTAGTAGATATACTCAGTGTATATACACAGCTCTTTTGTAATCCTAACCGTTGCACTCTCCACCCAGAAAGGCATTGTTTGAAGAAAGGTGTACTGGCGTCAGCAGCCTGCCAGACAGATTTCCCACAAGCCCAAGGTTTCAAAACCCACGACCTCTGCCCCTGCGGGAAAAGAGGGACAGGCCCTTGTCTCTGCTCGCGCCCCCCCGCCCCCATTGACGGGCTGTGTGTCAGGGAGAAAGGAGGAAAGGGCAAGGGCGGGACGTGGGCGGGAGGGAAAGGAGCGTTCCCGTGACGTCACGGATAGGGCGTGTGCTATGTAAATAGGGGAGCGCAGGGGCTGATGTTTCGGCAACTGCCGCTTAAATAGCGTATGATCTCGCGTGCTGTGGGAGCTATTCCAGGACTTTTGGTTGCAAGTGCGTGTGCTGCGTGTGGCAAAGTCTTAGGGAGGCTCAGAGATGCGTGGACGGAAGTGACCGTGTGTAGAGAGTGTCAGGCGTGAGAGGGTGTAGTGGGGCGGAGGCGACGGAAGTCATACTTACCTGGCAGGGGAGATACCATGATCAGGAAGGTGGTTTTCCCAGGGCGAGGCTTATCCATTGCACTCGGGATGTGCTGACCTCTGCGATTTCCCCAAATGTGGGAAACTCGACTGCATAATTTGTGGTAGTGGGGGACTGCGTTCGCGCTCTCCCCTGAATTTTATGGTGTGAGAAACAGGTTTACTACGATCTTGCAGGTTTTTGGTTTGGGTTAAGCTATCCCGGGTTATGCGAGGTACAGTGTTTTCTGGGCATGTAATGGGTGATGTTTCAGTAAAGTTTACTTGGAGTTTCTTTTAGTGGTTTGGGTGGTGGATACAGTGTTGGTGTGAGTGTTCTCGCCGGTTTTAACTATCACGGTTTTCTTGGGAATATGCTCAGGTCACTTGCTTCGATTTGTATGTACTGGTTTGTTGTAGTTTTAACTGATTTATTTTTTTTGATCTGGAGTTTTTTCTTTTATTACTTTTTTAAGTATGAAATTTGTTGTCAAGTTGATTTCCATACAACACCCAGTGCTCATCCCAACAGGTCCCCTGCTCAATACCATCATCACCCACCCCCCATCAACCCTCAGTTTATTCTCAGTTTTTAAGAGGCTTTTATGTTTTGGCTCCCTCCCTCTCTAACCTCTTTTTTTTTTTTTTCTTTTTCCTCCCCCATGGTCTTCTAAGTTTCTCAGGTCTGTACGACTTATTTCACTTAGCATAATACTCTCCATCCTTGACTTTTAATCAGAGTGTACTGAGTTCCAAGAGGTCTTCTAAAAGCTTTCGGTTTTCTGAGGGCTTTCCTCATTCTCAAGTACTCTACTTGCTTCTTTGTGTAGTGGCACTCCAGTTTTCTCTTGTGGTCAGGATCAGTCATCCCACTCAGGAACTTTCTATTTGTTCCTTTTCTGTCGTGAAGAGCCCCAAATGGCCCGGGAGCAGTCTCAACGTACACTTTAACACAGCCATTATGGCATTTGTTGCTGAGAGCATTTCTCTCAGGAGCTGAGACTTCCAGGGCCCATAATTACAGAGGTGAGAGGGAAGCAAAACGTTTACTAGTGTATCCGCCACTCCCATTTTGACCACTTGATTCCCAGACCTGGGAGAAACAGCACCATATACTGGTTGCTGATATAGTGTATATATGTGAAATATCCAGATTCTCAAGGCATTGTCTTGTCATCCAGGTGGCAGCGAAACAATCTTCAAAAGCACATTCCGTTCCATCAGGCTACTTACTTCAGAGCAAATTTGGCGAGTGAGCGGGGGGCGGGGGCAGCAACTGTCACATGAGTTCTTGGTCAGAAGCAATGCTGTGTGGAATTCCAGGACATGGAACAGGCATTGAAAGTACACACAGATGATTGTTTTAAGCAGAACCACTGCAGGCAGAGAAGGCAAAACCATAATAAATGTATCTATTCCAGTGCCTCTCCCATGATGTAAAGGTCCTGTGTGAGCAACCTGTGACCCACCAGCCTGGCTGATACCTTCCCTTCTTTCCTACCGGGGACTGGTATTATATCAGGAGCTGAGTTGTTCTTTGGTATTGGCTGTTGGGCCCTCGGTAGTGCTGGTTACCATTCGCCATGGTGAGTGGAACCCATGTCGCTGAAACCATGCATAATCTGTATCTTTCCTTGTTTGTGGGTCCGTTGGGCAATCCTAGAACTTCTATTTGATTCTTTTTTATGATTTTTCACTTTTCGTGAGATTCTCTGTTAGAACACAGAGCACTCATTGACATTGTATATTCCTTTTGCTTTTCATATATATTATTTATATATAAAAATATATGTAAAATATATAATGTATACATTGTGTATGTATTTTCAAGTCTGCTAAATCTACTATTGGGACATCTGGGAGTTGGTTTCTCTTGACTGCTATTTTTTTAAAGTATGAGTTAAATGGGCTTCATCCTTTGTTTCTTTGTATGTCTAGTATTTTTTTTATTGCTTCAGCACACTTTGAAAGATACATTTTAGAGACTCCAGATTCTGGTATCTTCTTCCAGAGAGTATCAATTTGTTCTACCAAGCAATTTGATTACTAGCCTATGACGTTGAACTTGTGTAGGACTGGCTTTGTTTTATTTAGGTGGATCTTTGGAGAGTCCAGGGTGTTTCCAAAGTTCTCTAACTTGATATGACTCAACCTCGAAACCCTGTCTCCTCTGTTAATCTTATCAGGGCTTGGCTTTAATATTTGCTAGGGAGAGTCAAGAGTAAGCCTTACACTAGGGTGTGGTTTTCACACCTAAAACAGAGCATTTCTGGAGTATCAGCTGAATGCTCAAAGTGGTAGAGTTGTTAAGTTGTTAACAAGGCCTGAATTCCAGTGTTGACAGCACTGATCTCTAGGATCTATTCTGTTTTCCATCTTGTAGCATCTGTAATCTGGTAAGCCTTGGATAATAGCTCTCTGTACTTGAGCTGCCCTACACTCACCAAATGACCCACTGGGGACCCAACATGGACTTCTAAAAACTGGCATCTTCTGGTGCTCTGCTCTGATGATTCAGCTGCCCTAATTTTGATCTCTACCTTCTCAGCTCAGTGTGAAGACTGTGTTCTGCTGAGATTCCACCTTGCTGGAATCAGATCATTTCCCGAACCCTTTCTCAGGGAATCATAGTCTTGCCCTACTTCTGTCCAGTGTCTATAAACAGGTGTTTCACATATTTTGTCCATTATTATGGTTGTTTAAAGCAAGAAGACTAATCTGGTGATATTACTGTGTTATAGTTGTAGGTGCAAGTACTGAATTCTTGCCAGTGACTGTAAAATGAAGGATTTTAGCGGCACCTGGCTGGCTCAGTTGGTGGAGTAGGAGACTATTGATCTCTAGGTGGTAAGTTCGAGCCCCATGTTGGATGTAGAAATTACTTAAAAATAAAATCTTAAAAATAAAATGAAGGATTTTAGGGGTGCCTGGCTGGCTCAGTCAGTAGAGCATGTGACTCTTGATCTTGAGGTCATCAGTTTGAGCCCCATGTTGGTTGTAGAGATTACTTAAAAAAAATAAAATTAAAAAAAGTGCTTTAAAAAATTACAAAAGATAGAATGAAGGATTTTACATAGATTACTGATTTCTAAATAATTTTAATACTATTTTCCATGTTTACAAATGACCTAGCCCAAGGGTTTTCTTTTTACTTTATTAACAAATAATAAGAATGATCTGAGACTGCTGGACTCACTGTCAGCATGGTGACCCCACAGCACCGGAAGGAGATCTGGGCTAAGTATCCTGTTCTCTGAGCATATTCCCATGCTTTAACTTGAAGAGTGGCAGGATATGCCATTCCCAAATCTGCCACTTCAACATAAGGATTATTTTGAGCCAAAGGCACTTGGGAAACAGCAGGTGCAAGATAAGCACTCTGACCTCCCCATTCCTTCCTGAAAGCAGGAGAGAAAACTCATGTGAAAGGTGCCCTCCCCAGACCAGAAGGAAAGAAACATTCTTGTCATCTGAGACAGGAAGTCAGGACCCAGAGAAACATGGAAAGACCTTGTTAAAATAATTCGTGTCTCCCTTTAATCTTGCCATATATTTTGCTTTCCTTTGTTCAACCTAGTACAGAAACATGTAGGCCTACTCACTTCTTTGAATTTTCATTTTCCTGTTGGACCTTCCCATTGTATATGTAAATATCAGTGTGCTTTTCTCCTATTAATCTGCTTATGTCAACGTAATTCTCAGACCCATTTGGAGTCCCCAAGAGGGTAGAAAAAAAGTTTTGCCTCGCCTACAGACTCTCCTAGGACCATAAAAGAGAGGATTAGCAAAAGGCCAACTGTAAGGTGCTGGATCTGGTCCTGGTAGAGGGAACATAGTGTAGGCCTAGTACACCTAGTAGAAAATGCTAGAATTCCCAGAATCAGCCAGTTGGAAGAGAGGCTGCTTTGAAAGACAAAATGTTGGGAGGGGAGGTCCAGACAAACTGTCCTTAGTGGGGACCAGCCCCTAGAATCCATCTCTTTCCTCCCCTCCACCCAATTTTGTAGCTCTTCCTTCTGAATCTTCCTTCCCATTCCCCCCCTCCCCCCCCCCCCCCCGTTTCTGGGGTCACGGAGTCTTTTCTCCCAAGCATGCAGATTTTAAACCGCTTTTCTACTGAGGACTCCTTTGGTGATCTGTGGAAACCTATGCACCATTCTTGGAATAAGTCTTTTAATGCGTAGAATAAAACATTTAAAATTACAAAGGAAGTCAGTTACTTTCAAATCCTGTTGCCTTTGTGCCTTTTCCCATAGTTTGGTAGCAGCAGAGAGAATGAGGTAGCACCTGAGCTGGGCAGCTGAATATACGGCAACCAACCCCCCATGCCCCGACTCAAGACGATACTAGAGTTGGGGTGGTTAAAAAAAAAAAAAGAAAGAAATACTGGGTTTCTGCCAGTCTCAGAGACAGTGACTCGACAGGGCATCATTATTCTTTACCATCCAAACTGAAAAAAAAAAAGTAGTGGTTCCTGGGAGCCGAGTTCCCAGGGGAAGGGACCACGCGCCCTCTCGTGGCCATCACGGGAACCGCATAGCACCGGCCACGGAGGGTACCCAATGCGAAGACCGCCAAATAAAATGCACTGGAAGCTGGGAGAGGCTCAAGACCTTGAAATTAGAAGTCGTGAGCGCTACAAACTGAGCGAGCAAGATGACGCGAAGTAGATGCGCTTCTTTTCCCTCTAGCAGCTTGGAATCGTTGCCCAAATGTAAAATATCTGAGCCGAGACCGAAGACAACCTCGGCGTGTATGTTTATTAGGAAATAAGTCTGTAGAGAGTTTAATAGATTTCCTCAGGCCGGCAGCTGATTCGCACTAAGTCACAACCCAGGCGTTTGAACTTCCTACTTCTGAGCTCGAGGAGGGACCTGGGTAATGGATAGAAAGTGCTGCGCGGGGATGCGGTCGGGCTGAGGGAGCAACTCCGCCCTCCGCTGGGCGGTTTAGAACCGCCACTCTCGGTGCTAGTTTGCGCCCAGACTGAACCCCAGACTTCGGTGGAAAGAACGTCCGGGATGATTCACCCCAAGGGGTCTCCACGGGACTCACCACAGACCCTCACCTCCTTATTCCTGTTACTGGAATTTTCCAACTTTCCACAACCGTCGTGGGCACTTTTCTCCAAGTTCTTTAGGCACAAGTGTAAGTTTCCGTGACGCCAAGTGCACTTTCTGTGCCCCCGCCCTGCTTGTTCGCCTCTTCTTTGTCCGTGGTTGGGGAAATACGACAGAAAGGAACACGCATATTGATAAAGAGAATATTATTAGCTACTTTATAAAGAAAAAATATCTGAGTACACGCTTGCGGATAGCCTGAAAATGGCTACCAAGCTATAGCGAATTTCAGCTCTACTGACGTGGAATTAAAGCTACAGCTGTCTTCGTCCTACTCTTAGAACACAGTGAGCATCACTCAGTTTATCCAGTCTTAATATTAAGCCCACACGGACGCCCTGTTCTTCAGAATTCTTTATCAGCCTCTCCTACGGTTGCCTCAGGCAGTGCACCTACGAGGAATACAAACGGTCACTTTCGTCTACATTCCTCGGCAGGGCACGGGGGCGAGGAGGAGGGGTGCGCGGCCGGCTCCGGGCCGGGGCAGGACCGGGTCCCCCCGGGGGAACGGTTTGTAGCGTTTCCTCCTTTCCTGCTGTGAGCAGGGAGCAGGGCCTCCCACCTGCACCGAGGCCTGCACTCGGGGGTCGCTAGGGCCAAAGGGTGACATCTCACGGCGCTGCCGTCTTTAAACCAAGCACTTACAAGCGGACTATGTATCTTTCGGAGTCGAGAGCAGCAACCGCACGCAGTTGCGGTCCGAGCGGTGGCCGGCAGAGAGAAGGCCAGGGGCAGGTGATCGAAATGGAGGAACATTGGCATTTTCAGTTTTCTGTTGGCCTTTTTCTTTAGCGGCCAGAGTGTTCGCGCTCTCTCCCGGGCCGGTCACCGGGCTGCCCCGCGCCCGCTCCGTCTCTTCTTCGGCTTTTCCAATTCAACCCCCTCCGCCCCAGCCGCGGACTGAGGCCGCGTGGCGGTCCCGGGCGGCCAGCTCAGTCGGACCCTAGTGCGGAGTGAGTGGCTCCTAGGTGCCCGGCTCTGCCCTGGGGCACCGGGTGCATCGCGAGCCCAGGCCAGGTCCTGTCGCGTTGAGTCCCCATCTTAGCGACGTCGCGGGCGGGCAGCGAGGTGGGGGCAAAGGGGTAATGTAGTGTCCCCACGCGCGTCCGCCTGGTGTCGCAGGGACTCACTGTGAGCGCCCCGAGTAGTTCTGAGCTAACAATTGGAAGCTGGATGACTTCGGCCTGAGAGGCTGCGGGCGACACCTGGAGGCAGGCGGTTGTTGAGGAGGCGAGGAGCCGGCGGGGACGCCGTGGATCTGGCGTTGGGCTCTCCGAGTTCCCCCCGTGAATTCTGGGCCGGTATCGGTGTTCAGACGTGCCCAGCGACACGACTGTTGGCCTCAGTATCTCCCACGCCTCCAGTTTCCCGAGTAGGGGAATGTGAAGACATATCCAGCCAGAGGTTGAGAAGCAATTTCTGGGATCAGGAAATGAGTTTAGGAAGTGGAGTTTCCGTGTCTCTGTGGCGCAATCGGTTAGCGCGTTCGGCTGTTAACCGAAAGGTTGGTGGTTCGAGCCCACCCAGGGACGGTCTCTTTTACTAGCTACTTGCAACTTTAGGTTACCTGTTAGTGACCTTATTTACCCTGAGAGTCGTCTGGACTTCTGTCCACTTTAAATCAGGCCCCAGAGCATGCTGCCCGAAGACTCTAGTTCCATGAAATTGCCTAAAAGAAGAAATTTTTCAGCAAAGGCATTTTTTTCAATAGCTCACGTCTAGGCCTTACTTACCCCTGAGCCACTGCCGAGTCCTTTCCCAAACTGGGTTTTTACAACTGCACATCCTGGAAACTTGAAAATTCCCAGAACTGCGAACAACAAAACTGCTTGCCGTGAAGCCTCAAGTTCTGAGTGGAAATTTTGATTCCTTCACCATGACTTTGAACAAATTATGGAATTTTCTGTGCCTCAATTTGTTTGTCTATAAGAGGGGACAAATAGGAGGACTTTCCTTATGGGTTAATTTAAATGTTATAGAGATATACACATGAACCATTTGACCACTGAATAAATGTTTATTAAACATTAGCTGCTGTAACTCTTTTCAGTGGCACTTCCTCACCATTTTCCTTATTGGCCTCGTTCTTTGAAACAACTGCATATCTTTTCATGGTATGGATGGGCTAGTGTAGATGTAAACATTCCCTAATTGCTGGACAGGACATTGGTTCTAATGTTTATTCTTATAAAAACTTCTTCAGAGAACATCGTTATGCAAATATCACTGTTCAGAGAACATCACTTATGCATGGATTTCCCTAAAAGAGATTCCTGGAGGTGGACTTTCCGGATCAAAGTATTTGCCATTTCTCATGTTGCTACTACTTGACAGATTGCCTTCCACAGAAGTTGTACCTTGTTATATTCCCACCTTCTAAGAGAACACTCTTTTCTTGGCAACCCCATCTGACATTTGATAGCAGCACAAATCCATCACTTTGGCTTGGGGAATGTTACTGCTTGTTGGTCTCCCACATCCCTAAGTCTGGTAGGTGAGGGGCTAGTGCTGTGACAGTCTCTTTTGTTTTCTTGCCACCTGGGGATCCTGGGGAAGTGGTTCACAAGGTTGGATTCATAGGACTGTAGAGGAGCAGTTCCCAGTGTTCCTGTGACAGGAAGCCCAGGCTTATGCTGCTGAAGAGGAACCAAGAACTCATGCTTCAGAGAGGGACCTTCATGGTTGGTCCTGAGCCAAATACAAATTGGAAAGGGGACATGTTTGAAATTTTCATCAGACTAAGACTTTAGATAATGAATCTTTTTTATTATTTATTTATTTATTTATTTATTTATTTATTTATTTATTTTTGAGAGAGAGACAGAGCAGGGGAGAGGCAGAGAGAGACTCCCAAGAGGCTCTGCACTGACTGTCAGTGCACTGTCAGTACAGAGCCCGATGCCGGGCTTGAACTCACAAACACTGAGATTATGACCTGAACCAAAACCAAGAGCAGACACTTAACCGACTGAGCCACCCAGGCACCCCTAGATAATGGATCTTTAAAAATTTCTCTTGTGGCAGCAAGAGGAGACACTGCATTCTCAGGACTTTATTTGGGGGAATTTAATAATGGTGGCCATTCTATTGATCTTGTGGAATTGTTCTGTCTTTGCTGGTATGTGACACTTGTTTTAAAACCTCGTCTGGTGAGCTGAGGTGAATAGCTAAAGGGAACTTCTCAGAGGAAACAGAAACAGGGAATACATTCTCAAATAGATTTATAAAGTTTTATTGTGATCCTTTCCGAGGTTTTGCGTGGTGTCCTAGCTCAGGCTGCTATAACAAAATACCAATAGATATGGTGACTTAAACCACAGACGTGTTTCTCACAGTTCTGGAGGCTGAAAAGTCAAAAATTAAAGTGGTGGCAGATTCAGTTCTTGGTGAGGTCCCTCTTTGAGGCTTACGGATGGCCACCGTCTCAGTGTATTTCAGAGGGCAGAGAGAGGAGGGTCTGGAGACTTCCTGTTTGTATAAGGCTACTAATCCCATCATGGGGCACCACCCTCATGACCTCCTCTAAACCTAATTACCTCCTGAGGGTTTCACCTCCTAATACCATCACATTGGGGGTTAGGGCTTGAACATACGGATTAGGGAAGGACAGAAACATTAAATCCGTAAGAGGTGGGAACATAAAGAGGCATTTCCTGAGTGTCTAATATGCCCTTTATAGTGAGTGATCAGATTGCAGACTTGAGAACAGTCACGTGCAGTTGGGAGCAGAACTTGTCTTTTATCTTTTCCTCCTAGAGGAATTGTGTGTGTGTGTGTGTGTGTGTGTGTGACAACAGAAAATCAAGGGATTATAGAAAGACACATTAAAAAATTCTCATCACCTCTACTAGCTCCCCCCCCCCCAGTTCCCAAAGGCTAAACATGTACTAACTTGATTGTTTTTAATAAACAATTTTATTTTTCCATAAAGTCAACAAGCATGGCTTTATTACTTTTATAACAAAGGAACCACCTGCTTTATAAGTATACATTAAAACCCTCAGATGAACCAGGCTATCTTCACATGCTGTAGAGAAGTTGCTTGAGAACCAAACTCTTTGAGACATTGTATGTCTGAAAAGGTCTATTATATCCATATCCTATATTATATCTGCTAATTGATATTTTGCTAAATAGAGAATTTTAGGTTGAACTTATTTGCCCTCAGAGTTTTGAAAGCATTGCTTCATTGTTGTTTTATATTTGCTAGAGTTGCTGTTGAGAAAGAAAAAATGTCTCTTCACTGCTATCCGCTTACAGCGGGCCTGACTGAAAACACCTAGGCTGTGATGTTCACCTGTTAAAACTAAAAAATTTCACAGAGCACCAACATCAGACAAAATCACTCTATAATCATGATGAGGCAAAGGGGGAAAAAAAAGAACTACTTCATGATTGTTCGAAGGCAGAAGAAGTGTAAAGTATCCCCCAAACTGAGAAGGCACTTTGAGAAGGAAAAACAAATCAGACAACAGTTTTGGGTAACATTAACACCTCCTGGTGCCATGTGTGCACCAGGAAGTGAAAACTGTTATCCGAGTTTGAACCTTTCTAAGTTTATTTATTTATTTATTTATTTGGAAAGAGAGAGACGGTGTGTGTGTGTGTGGGGGGGTGTGAAGGGGTGTGCAGAGAGAGTCCCAAGCAGGCGCCACACTGCCAGCGCAGAGCCCAGTGTGGGGTTCTCACAAACTGGGAGATCATGACCTGAGCCGCTTAACCAACCAGCCAACCAGGTACCCCTCTGAGTTTGAAACTTAATAGACCTGCTAGAGGCCATAATGGAACACTTGGTCCCCTTGTCTCCCCTGTGATCACAAGACATGGACAGTAATGTTTGGGGGCGTCTGGAGAACATAAAACTAGAAAGATCACCAAGCAACACAAAGTGGCGGCCAAAAATGGAGTCAGTATGGCCAGCATTCCTACAATGATCATCTCTGAGCATGAGCAGAACACAGTCCAAACCACAAAAAATGACCAAACTTCCCCTCCCTTTCCCAACCAAGTAATTGTTGCTTCTTTACCAATTTCATATTTAGCCCTGTTCTTCTCCTACTTTTTGAATATAAATTATTAAGATTTCCAAAGGTAGAATTGTCCCATAGTTCCCCACCGTGTCTGCTGTCTCCTTCGTTGCAATGAGCCAAGAAACCCAACTTTGATTACAGGTTTGTTCATGATGGTTATAGACTGGAGGGTATCAACACAGTAGAGGAGGCAGATGCCATTCCGATTCTTGACGATTTACATTAAACTGTTCTCCCACCTCCCTTCCCAAAAGCTTACAGGATCTCCTCTTTGTCTCTACTGTTTTTTTTTAAATATAATTTATTGTCGGGGCGCCTGCGTGGCGCAGTCGGTTAAGCGCCTGACTTCAGCCAGGTCATGATCTCGCGGTCCGTGAGTTCGAGCCCCGCGTCGGGCTCTGGGCTGATGGCTCGGAGCCTGGAGCCTGTTTCCGATTCTGTGTCTCCCTCTCTCTCTGCCCCTCCCCTGTTCGTGCTCTCTCTCTGTCCCAAAAATAAAATAAACGTTGAAAAAAAGTAAAAAATAAAAATAAAAAATATATATAATTTATTGTCAAATTCCTTTCTATACAACACCCAGTGCTCATCCCAACAAGTGCCCTCCTCAATGCCCATCACCCACTTTGCCCTCTCCCCCACCCCCCACCAACCCTCAGTTTATTCTCAGTATTTAAGAGTCTCTTATGGTTTGCCTCCCTCCCTTGTCCCTACTGTTTTGAAACTTGATCTATTTTTATCCATTATACTGAGTACTTAATGGGCCCTTTCGTTTATATTAATATTTATATAAATTTATATTTCTTCTGTATCACTCCAGAGATGTTGATGTATATACAAGTAAAAGTGTGTATCTCTTGCAACCACCATTATCCTTTTGATATAAATGATTGCAGATGATAAGATGGTTCCTCACTGTGGAATCTTCACTTGATTTATGTCTCAGTGAATTAAAGTTAGCTTTTACTGAACAAACTATCCCAAACTTACTCAGAATAATGATAATTTATTATTTTTTTAGTGCTTCTGTGAGTTAGAAGTTTTTCTGGCCTAAGCCAACTCATTTGGGGCTGGGCGGTGTAGGATGGCTCAAGCAATGTCTGAGGTACAGCTGAATTGACTAGAAAAGCTGGGATGGACCTTTTTCTCCATGTAATCTCTCCAGCACACTGACTGGGTCTTCAGACTGTGGTCTCAGGATTCCCAGTGCAGCAAAAAGAGGCTAACCCCCACTATGCAAACATTTTTCAAGCCTGTTCTTGCATCAGGTTTGCTAAGGTGCCAGCACTGGCCAAAGCAAGTCAACGGAGCCAATCCCACATTCAGATGGTGGACAAATAAGCTCATAAGCTCCACCCCCTGATGGGAGGAGTTGCAAAATGTTAGGACCATTTCTTTCCAATCACACCAGATTGGAATATCAGGAACTTCCTCATTCTTTTTGACAGCTTGCCGAACCATATTTAAGTGTCTAGTTGTACTGTCTTATTTTTAGTTGCCCCCCAAACTGATGGGCATTTAGAGAGGTTTCCAGTGTTGTGCTTAATGAAAAATGCTCCCAGGGCCTTTGGAAGGCAGCGGGGTGGGGGGTGGGGGCGGCTCAGCATGGGGCGGGGCTCGGGAGTTGGGGAATACACCCGGGAATTTGATGAGTGAACTCCAGGTGCCTGGGGGTGGACCCCAGGAGATGGTGGGGGCAGCTGGGGAGGGCGGGAGGCCCCCAAGTGCAGGCCCACTGGGCAGCCTTGTATATATTTAATTTCACACGTGTGTAGGCATGTCTGTGGAATAAATTTCTAAATGTGGAGTTTAAAAGTAAAAAAAAAGAAAAAGTTTATTTAGATATTTGAAAGATGTTGTTTTAAAAGCACCCTGTAGAACTTGCACCAATTTACCTTTCCATTAATATTTTTTAACCTCTCCAACAAATTAAACTTTTAAAAATTTTATCATTCCCTATAGGTAAAAAAATGTTATTTCAGTGTAGTTTTAAATTGCATTACTTTCATTAATAACAGCATTGAACGTTGAATATCTTTCCTTATCATTGCATTTTCCTTTTTATTTTCATTATTTTTAATTTTTGAAATATTTATTTATTTATTTTGGGAGAGGGAGAGTGCAAATAGGGGATAGGCTAGAGAGAGAAAGAGGAGGGAGAGAATCCCAAGCAGGCTCCACTGCCATCACAGAGGCTGATGCCAGAGGAACTCACCAATCGGGAGACCTTGACCCAAGCCGAAAGCAAGAGTTGACCGCTTAACCAACTGAGTGCCCCAGAAATTTCTTTTTTTTATTCTTTATATGTTTGCTATTTTTATTGGGTTGTTGGCCTATTTCATAGTGGTTATGTAGTTCTGTAAATATTAGGGAAATTATGGCACAAAAACAGACACACAGACCAATGGAATAGAATAGAAACCCCAGAACTAGACCCACAAACGTATGGCCAACTCATCTTTGACAAAGCAGGAAAGAACATCCAATGGAAAAAAGACAGCCTCTTTAACAAATGGTGCTGGGAGAACTGGACAGCAACATGCAGAAGGTTGAAACTAGACCACTTTCTCACACCATTTACAAAAATAAACTCAAAATGGAAAAAGGACCTAAATGTGAGACAGGAAACCATCAAAACCTTAGAGGAGAAAGCAGGAAAAGACCTCTCTGACCTTAGCCGTAGCAATCTCTTACTCGACACATCCCCAAAGGCAAGGGAATTAAAAGCAAAAGTGATTTACTGGGACCTTATGAAGATAAAAAGCTTCTGCACAGCAAAGGAAACAACCAACAAAACTAAAAGGCAACCAACGGAATGGGAAAAGATATTTGCAAATGACATATCGGACAAAGGGCTAGTATCTAAAATCTATAAAGAGCTCACCAAACTCCACACCCGAAAAACAAATAACCCAGTGAAGAAATGGGCAGAAAACATGAATAGACACTTCTCTAAAGAAGACATCCAGATGGCCAACAGGCACATGAAAAGATGTTCAGCGTCGCTCCTTATCAGGGAAATACAAATCAAAACCACACTCAGGTATCACCTCACGCCAGTCAGAGTGGCCAAAATGAACAAATCAGGAGACTATAGATGCTGGAGAGGATGTGGAGAAACGGGAACCCTCTTGCACTGTTGGTGGGAATGCAAATTGGTGCAGCCGCTCTGGAAAGCAGTGTGGAGGTTCCTCAGAAAATTAAAAATAGACCTACCCTATGACCCAGCAATAGCACTGCTAGGAATTTACCCAAGGGATACAGGAGTACTGATGCATAGGGGCACTTGTACCCCAATGTTCATAGCAGCACTCTCAACAATAGCCAAAGTATGGAAAGAGCCTAAATGTCCATCAACTGATGAATGGATAAAGAAATTGTGGTTTATATACACAATGGAATACTACGTGGCAATGAGAAAAAATGAAATATGGCCTTTTGTAGCAACGTGGATGGAACTGGAGAGTGTTATGCTAAGTGAAATAAGCCATACAGAGAAAGACAGATACCATATGGTTTCACTCTTATGTGGATCCTGAGAAACTCAACAGAAACCCATGGGGGAGGGGAAGGAAAAAAAAAAAAAAAGACGTTAGAGTGGGAGAGAGCCAAAGCATAAGAGACTGTTAAAAACTGAGAACAAACTGAGGGTTGATGGGGGTGGGAGGGAGGGGAGGGTGGGTGATGGGTATTGAGGAGGGCACCTTTTGGGATGAGCACTGGGTGTTGTATGGAAACCAATTTGTCAATAAATTTCACATATATATATATATAAATAAAATATTAGGGAAATTAGCTGTTTGTGTATGATGCATGTTCTAAGAATGTAGATGTTGGGTACGGTTTGATGAAGTTGGTGCAGCCACAGAAAAGAAGCAGGTTTGAAAGGAAGAAGTTTATTATATTCACAGTCCCAAAGAGGGGGGTCACCTTGTGTAGAGCAGGGGCCTAACGGGCAGGGTGCTCTATTTAACAGGGGAGAGTAGAGACAGTGAGGAGCTGTGGGCCATAGTCTTTACTGGGTCTCGGGTGGTGTGGAGGGAAAGCAAAGCGAGAGAGGTGTGGAGGGAGTGAGAAGGGTAGGGTGGGGGGTGGGGGAGAAGGGAAGAGGTGAAGGAAGTTAGAGTCCAGTGGTTGGGTTTGTTATCAAGGGGTTTCAGCTGTTTTGGGGTGTGAATTCACAATTAGGGCAGTGAGAAGGATGTTAACCACCAAAGTATGAACTTAAAGTGGAGGATTTTTAGCGCAATGTGAGTTGCAAATATTTCTCCAAATTGTTGTTTGTGTTTGGACTTATAAAGATTTCATTTGATTTATGTAGTCAAATTCATGGATATTTTCTCTCAGGACTTCTGAATTTATGTCATAGAACAACTTTTTACCACACACACCAAGATAATAAAATAATTGTTTCATGTTTCTACAAGAACTTTTATGTTTCTCTTTATTATTATTTGAATCTTTGATCAATTTAGAATTTACCTTATGTAAAGGACATGATATTCATTGACCATTATTTTTTTTCTAGACACGTACCTAGTTATTCAAAAACTCCTCATTAGAGTTACTGGTTCAAGATCTTCTTTCTAATATACTACATTTCTTTATGTATTTTGGTCTACTTCTGGATTCTTGTCCCATTTATGACTGTCGATTCATACACGATATCTTAACTATTTTAGTTAGTGTAATTAATATTCCATAGGATTAGTTCTTCCTTATTGTTCTAAAAAAAAAAAAAAAAAGAATTTCCCTGAGTTATTTCTGCTTGTTACTTTTCCATTTCCATTTAACCTTTAGAATTATATTGCCCAGTTTGAATTCTAAGAAACACTTTTTGATATTCTTATGTAAACCATAAAATTAAGGATTGGTGTTATCTTTGTGATGTTGAGTCCCCTACCCGTGAACATGCTGTATCTTGGTTGACAGGGAAGCAGGCTGCACTGACCCAGTGATTCCTAAACTTGAACATTTATTTACGTAGATCACCTAGAGAGCTAGGTCACAGATTGTTGGGCCAGCCTCTGGTTTCTGATGCTGCGGGTCTGAGGTGGGACTTGAGAATTTGCATATCTCACAGGTTTCCAGGTGATGCTGATGTGTGTCCTGGCACCACACTTCTGAGAATAACTGGCCTCATGTATCGATCATCCCGGAGATGGTTGGTGGGATACATAAGGGAGACTGAAGCGTATTTACAAACTACAAAAACAAAACAAAACAAACGAACAAAAAACCCCCACAAAAAACAAAGAAAACCCAGAACCGTTGAACGATCCTTACGGAGGGGAGGCGGACGACTTGTATGAGGATTTAAATGTCCTTGTGGTGGTGGAGAAGCCTCTCGATTTGGGCCAAACTTGGCTCCTATTCGCCTTGAACAATTTAAGTCACACCTACCTATTCCAACACTGAAAGGCGATTTGGCAGGAACAAATGTAGCGCAAACACATTCAAGCTTTCCGGGCAGAGCAAAGTTCTCGGGTGGATCAATAACTACTACACAACCCGCGGGCCCCACCCGCCGCAGGGCGGCACCAGAGGCTCCCCGCGCGCGCGCCCTTAGCCTGCAGCCCCGCCCCATCTACGCCTCCGCTTCTCGGGGCACTTCCGCGTCCCTCCTCCGCCTCCCCAGGTCCTTTTCCAGGGCGCGCTCCTTTTTTCCCCGCTTCGGGATCTTCTTAAACGAGTTGTATTTCACAGCCCTTTGAGGCTGATGAACGCTTCAAAACCTGGAAAGGAAAAACAGATGCTCCTCAGCACGTAGCGGAAGACCTTTTTAACCAGCTAAGAAGACCTTTCAAAACCTCAACCAAAATTCCCACCAAGCAGAAGAGAACGAGCGTGTTTCCATGCAGTCCGGTCCTGAGGAATCTTCTCTGTGGAGCAGAGTCGCGGCAGGACGGGGGGGAGCACCGCGGGTCAGAACTCGGAGCTGCTCCGGCTCCCGTCAGCTTTGCCCCCGCAGAAGCTTCGGCCCCGGGCAGCAGTGGGTCAGGGAACCTGGGTCTCAACGACCGCAATCCCTGATTCAGATTTCTCAATTTGGGGCGAATAAAGGAGATTTCCGAAAATTGTTGCCAAAGTTTGAAACAACAGTGGCCTCAGTGGCTGTTTAGAAATTCGTAATTATTGGCTGCTGACAGAAGATTTTAATAGAAACAACAAAAGATTTTAATAGAAACAACAAAAAGGTCGACGCCCAACGTGGGGCTCGAACCCACGACCCTGAGATTAAGAGTCTCATGCTCTACCGACTGAGCTAGCCGGGCGCTGGCAAGTGAGGGACTCTTTTAGGAAAGTCATTTCTTTCCAGAGCCAGGCTGCATGGCCCAGGTACAAACTAGTCCGTGTGAATGAGACCTCAAGGTGTAGGATTTTGTGAACACAATAGTAGCCTTTTACCACCGGAAACTCAAAGCTTTGAGAAGATGTTGCGGACTGCGCGGAGCCAAGCAGCCTCGCAGAAGACGGGGAATCACGAGTCTCGAAACCTACATGTTTCCGCAAATTCTGCGTGGACCCGGTCACTTTGACAGCCGGGTTTCTCCTCCCTGAGGCGAAAGAGCTTGAGGGAACGGGGATGAGAGGCTCAAACACCCGGAGGGACGTGGGGACTTGCGCTCCCGGGACCTTGGGGCTGCAGCCCCTGTTTCCTTCTCCGAATCCCCTCTTTTCCCTAAACCTGGACGACCAAGGCGGTGGGTGGAAGTGGGGCTAAGGGACGCGTCACTGGGTGCACGAATTTATTTTTAAATACTAAAATTTTGTGTGGCTTGAGTAAAAGACCATATCCATTACGTGTAAACGTCCTAGCGAGATTTCAGGTCAGATGGAAGTCAGCCTGAAGCGATTTCATTCCACTCGCCCAACTTTTCCTTTTCCAACACCTGGTGGGCGCTGAGTTCCCGAGTCAGAAGCAAAGGGGTCTCACCTCCGCACTCCTGGTGGCAGCTCCAAGGATCCCCAAACTTCCCTGAAGGGCGGCCCCGCCAGAACTGTTTAAGTTTGCTTTGAGTGGGCGAGCCACGGAACGAGTTGAACAGAAACAATTCACCCAATTTGTCGAGAGCATTTCTGCGATGCTGCTGGAAACGAAAAGGTTACAAACTCTTTGCAACTCTTGAAAAAGAGTTGAAAAAGTAAGGCCGCCACCAGTATCTGGTATGCCGTGACTCGGATTCGAACCGAGGTTGCTGCGGCCACAACGCAGAGTACTAACCACTATACGATCACGGCGCGCCACCTGCCAGGCGGCGCAGTGCAAGCTTATTTTATGCCCTTTGGAACAGCCATACCTACCCTGTGCTGCCATCTTACTGCTCCAGTTCAAGTGATCTACACCAGTCAAAATACCAAACGTTTCTATTCCATAACCTGGAAGCCGTGACCCTTGAGTCCGGTTCTGAATTCCCAAATCCCGCGCTGCGAGCGCCAGCATCGCCCCTCTGCTTCTCCGCGGTTGCTGCCACGGACCATCCCCAGTCGCCCCCCGCGAGCCACTTCCCTGCCTTCCAAAGAATCAAGCCTCCCCTCCCAGGCGAGCGAGAGGCCGCTCCGGAGGATTTTCCTGTTTACGCCTCCAGATTGTACCCTGGAATTAAGGTTTCTGTCTCCGGAATGGTGGAACCTGAAGAGAAGTGCTGCTATTCGGAGACCCTCCTCTTCGTTTGTTCTTGGCTTCCTTCCCGGTTCCAAGTAAACTGGTGCTGTCTCGGGAGCTGCGGGCTCTTGGGCTGACTTCCTTATTCGTACTCTTCAGTAAACCAGAGCGCATCCGAGGATTTAGAAAAACAAATCTGAGAAGCCTCTATGTCAGACACTTCCCTAAAGGCCCCCAAAAGATAATTACTGTGAACTGGTGCGACGCCAGCTGCCGAACCCAGCAGACGGGCTTGGCTCTTGGTTGCAGCTACAAAAACCCCGGAGGCTCTGTTTTGCAAGAGAATCCCCCAGAACCAACAGTCTCAGAACTCAAGGGTGGTCAAAAGTCTTTCCTTCTTCCGTGCTTTACTGATTTGAACTACTTAAAAGTTTCGGGGGGGGGGGGGGGGGGGAGGGGGAGGAGTGGAAAAATGCGTTGGCCGGGAATCGAACCCGGGTCAACTGCTTGGAAGGCAGCTATGCTCACCACTATACCACCAACGCACACGGGTGGTAGAGCTGGTCGATTTCCCTATGAGGAGTATCTCGTCCAGTTTTTGTTACACAATTCAGTGTCTTGAGATTCGTAGTAAAAGATATTCCCAATACAAAGCCAGAGAAGGACTTGGAAGAGAAGTTCTCTAGGATTTCTCCTCTGGTTACATTAAAAATTCTGTGGTGGTTTCTTACTGATTCACAGGTTTTTAAAAGTCAATTCTTGTTTTTTTCTATTGTGGTTTGAAGGGGGCGTCTGAAATCCAGTGAAGGAGTTAAGGCTCCCCTGATGGAGTTATCTCCATACACAGGTCGTTATGAATTTCAGAGTATTTTCATAGGGCAAATGCATTAAGATAAAACTCCAAAGGAAAATACGCATTTTAAAGCTTTGAATACATATTGCCAAATTGCTGTGTGGAGCAGGAACACCAATTTCGCTATTCAATGAATACTATCATATTACACCTGTCAACAGGATGTCATTCTTTTCATCTTAACGAAATCGCCAGATAAAAAGTCTTGTCTTAATTTGCATTTATTCTATTACTATTGAGGTTGATCATTTTTCATACTTACCAATTATTTTTATTAGTTTATTTCTCTATTATTTATATTATATTGATGTTACTGATTTATACCAGTTTGTCATTTGTCTTTTAATATTATTTATAGGATTTTTAGGTGAGCAGAAGTTTCCTGTTGTTATCTAGTCTAATCTATCAGTTTTTTTCTTTATGATTTCTGTCTTTGCTTTTATCTTGGAAAAGACTTCTGCCCAATAGCAACATAATTATCCACTAATGTATTTTTCTTAGCTTTTTATTGCTTCAGTTCTTGAATTTAATTCTTTAATTCATTTAGTATATGGTATGAGGTAGTAATTCTACTTCCAAGGATTTATCCTAAGGAAATATCTAGGCATAAACACAAAGGTGTGTCTACACACCTGTTCATCAAAGTGTTATCTGTAAAGTCAAAATTTTAGGGGTGGGGGAGGGGGAATCCTAAAATTCCAGAAATAGGATAGATTAAATACTTTGATGAAAACTCACATGTTTTGTTTTGTTTTTTTAATTCTATATACATTGTACACTGCTGGTGGCAGTGTAAATTGGCACGAACTCTCTGGAAGGTATACTGGCAATATCTATCTATAAGTGCATATACCTTTGAGCCAGCATTTCAATTCCTAGGCATTTATTCCACATACATGCAAAATGACAAATGTACAAGATTATTTATGGTAGCATTGTTTGTAATAGCAAAGGATTAGAAATGACCTAAGTGTCCATCAAAAGGAGGTTGGTTCAGTTAATTGTGGAATATCATCAATATAATGGAATACTATGTGCCATAAGAAAGAATGAGGAAACTCTTCATGTCTAATCTGGAACTATTTCTAAAATATATTATTAAGTGAAAAAGACAAAGTGCAGAAAAGCATGTGTAGAGTGCTATCATTTGTGCAAGGTGGGGAGCATATTTAAATATATAGGCAGCTATGTATGTACTTGCATTTCCATAAAATATTTATGTCATTATAATTATGAAACACAACATTGGTTACCTTATTAGATGGCAGAAGTAAAAATCAGGTTTATCAGTTATATCCTTTACATACTTGAATCCTAAACCATGTAAATATATTACCTTTTCAAAAACTAAGTTAAATTGAAAGAAAATATCATATTAGTAAAGAATACTTCCACTGGCAAGTGTTGGAAATATAATTTTAAAAAGAACTTTATGACTAGCACAATTCCATTTCTGTTTTGAAAGTTTGATGTCAACACTTACTAGGTGGTAGACTTGTGAGCAATTTTTACTATGTATATTTCTTCATTTCCTGTATTTCAGCTTTGGAGGGTTGGGGGAACTGACTAGGAGAAACAATGTTACTTTTTAAAAGGCTTCTGTGGAATATTAAAATGAAAACATTCTTCCCTGACCGGGAATCGAACCCGGGCCGCGGCGGTGAGAGCGCCGAATCCTAACCACTAGACCACCAGGGAGGCTGACAGCCATTTTTGATAGAAAGTATATGGTTCTGTGTATATGTTTCTCCTTGTTCTTTGGCGTATTACTCTAGCTGCTTTCAGTTTTAATATTCCCCCAAATTGGACCTTCCTCAGGTCTAAATTTCTTCTTCCCATTTATTTTTTGAAGTAGAAAACCTGTGAGAGAACTCCGAAGACTGTCTCCCAGAGCTGAGGGATGGATGATCTTATACACAGGATCACAATCCTCTCAAGACCAGAGACAAATATCAGGGAAGAGACGCAGAGACACAAAAGAACCTCTCAGCTTCACGTAGTTGCAGAGATTTCCTGAATTGTGATGAGGAGAAAAGTAAAGAGCTCCAGTTGGAATTTTGCCCCAATTGACCAGGAACTTTTCCTTAAGAAATATAAAGGTTGTCGTGTGATTAACTCCAGAAGTTTCTGGTCCTACTGCAGCTTTTTTTCTTCTGTGAACTTAGGCCAAATTCTGTTGGCCAAAACAAATATTACAGACAATTGAGAGCCACTGGACCTACTGGTCCTTGGTGGTCAGCAGGACGTGAACTTAACTCTGGTGGGAGACTAAAAGAAGGGCATGGGTCTGGAGTTAAAAAAAAAATTAATATGAAGAAAGGAGAGCGGGAGTAAGGAGGAAAAAAAGAAAACTGGGGTGCAGCCTCCACTTGAGGGAACCTTTAAAACGATACCCATCAATGTATGCAAATTAACTTTATATGAGAGTGAAAAAAGAAAGCAAATGCAACGAAATGTTGACAATGACTCTAGGTGAGGGGTAAGTGAATGCTCTTTATTTTATTCTTTCAGGGTTTCTGCGGGTTTGAAATTTTTAAAAATAAAAAGTTGAGAAAAACAAGAATGAGACAAATGAAAGCCTCCCTCAGGCCTTTTTTGGTCAGATGACTACAATGTAATTAACTCTCTACACGTGAGTTCAAACAGAAATTTTTAAAAGCAGTCCCCCTCCACGCTAACTCAGAAAATACATTTGATAATGTGAATAAAAAAGTAAATTCAAATATTGAGTCACCAATGATGTGTCCATATCAGCAGGGCCCGACAGAAAAAAAGGGTGGTAGGACATGGGGTGTTTGTGGGGGTTTTATGTTGTTTGGCTTTGCTTTTAAAGTATCAACATTAAAATATTGTTTAAGAAAAGCAATCATTCTCTGGTCATCCAATCCCTAACTTCCTGTGGGTTTAAATGCCAGAAATTAGCGAGAAGATTTACTAAATGCTAGATAATTGATTTTCACAAAAACCAGTAATCCTGTTGTCACATGCCACCGTGAAGCCTAACAGAACCCACTTCTTTTTACTCCAGCTCTGTTCCCACTGTACAGCAACGTGTGCTCCAAGGGTGAAAAAAAAGTATCTCACTGTCAGAGCAACATTTTGCAAGCGTACCTGGGGGCGGGGGTGGGAGGGTAGGCTAGTAGAATTTCTCTACGTCGGAGGAAATCAACCTCGTTGTGTTTTGGACAACAGTCCGTTTTCATCGATTATTCTGCCGCCTGCTGGTAATTTTTGGTAACACATGAGAACCTACCAAAGAGTATCAACTCTGGAAGCTGGTCACCTTTCTCAATATCAAAACACCCCAAGAGGCCTCATCATTCAGAACAGGATTAGGCCACCTCCTCTTCCTGGCACCATACGCCTAAGGGCAGATGGGGGAGGAGTGTAATTCATTCACTTCACTTCATGTTCTATTTCTTTTTTTCCTTGTTTCAAACATTTACAGATCGTGTGCCACACTTGTTACTGAAGTTACAAAACTATACCGAAAGAGCTCATAATCAGGGGCGCCTGGGTGGCTCAGTCGGTTAAGCAGGGGACTTCGACTCAGGTCATGAGCTCCCAGTTCGTGGGTACGTGGAGCCTGCTTCAGATGCTGTATCTCCTTCTCTCTCTGCTCCTCCCCCACTCCTGCTCTGTCTCTCTCAGAATTAAATAAACATTTAAAAAATAAATAAAGAGCTCATAATCAAAGGGCACCTGGCTGGCTCAGTCAGAAGAGCATGCAACTCTTGATCTTGGGGTCGTGAGTTTGAGCTCCACATTGGGTGTAGAGATTACTTAAATAAATAAACTTGAAAAAAAAGTTCACAATCAAATGGAAAATGAAATAAACAAGTGAATAAAAGGATCAGAGAAGACTGAGTTAGATGTGCTTTTCCCAATTCCTCCTCTTGCTAATACATCTAAAAACCTTGGACATTACACGTAAAACAAAACATAAAAGACTTGAAAGGTGGAGAAAAGAGCCTCAGAACCGAAGGAACTACACACTGGTGATTTCCCTGGGTTTTCTTTTTGTCTCATGTATTCCAAATGTGGTGCTGAAGAAGCCAGCAACCTGGCAATGCCAGGAGGTACAAAGGAAAACAAAACCAAACAAAACCAACAAAAGCCTGTTCTTTCTAGCCAAAGGGCCAGGAAGGCAGCCTAGCAAAATAGAAAACTTCTAGATAATAACTGCTCTACTCCAGCCAAACACCGCAGAAAGAACTGTGGCTCACTCCTGCCCACACTAGTAAAGGCTGAATGGGATGCCTAGACTTCTACCTTCCCCAGGCCTTTTAGGAGGTTTTCCTTGCCTTCTTTGCTGGATTGGTTCCAGAGGAGACATGGTAGAGAGTCAGTATTTTCACCAACACCCAGTGACAACAAGGCCACCTCCACCCCCCACTGTCAGTGGAGCCCATGTGGGGAGGGTTAAGAAGGCTTTCCTATCTCTCCCAGCCAGGTTGGTGTCAGTGGAAGCCAACGGGCAGCTGAAAAATTCCTGCCCTCACCTAAGCAGTAAGGAGAAGCCCCTCCCCTCAGGTGTCAATGTAGGCTGAGTGGGGAAACTGGAAACACACTCACCTGGCTGTAACAAGACACTCACCCCTACTTACACTGCCTGAGTAGTGTCAGAGAAAGGTTTAAACAAGGTTTAAATAAGATCCAGAGTTCTAAATGTCCAGGTTTTAATAAAATAGCACTCATCATACCAATGAGAAATATCTTCAACTGAATGAAAACAGACCATACCTGGATGACGGATATTAGAATTATCTGACAAAGATTTTAAAGCAGCCAGCATAAAAATGTTTCAACAAGCAATTACAAACATGCATGAAAAAAAATGAAAAAAAAAAAAAGAAAGAAAAGAAAGTCCTAGTAGAGAAAGGAAAACTTTCAGCAAAGAAATAGAAGATTTAAAGAAAAACTAAATGGAAATTTTAAGACTAAAAAATACGATAACCTTGGGGCACCTGGGTGGCTCAGTTAAATGTTCATGAGCTCATGAGCTCTAGCCCAGAGTCAGGTTCTGTACTGACAGTATGGAGCCTGCTTGGGATTCTCTCTCTCCTTCACTCTCTGTCCTCCCTCACGCTCACTCACTGGCACACTCTCTCTCTTTGGCTCAAAATATATAAGTAAACGTTTTTACAAGATACAATAACCAAAACAAAACAACTCAGTGGATGGGTTCAACAGCAGAATGGAGGGGGCAGTGGAAAGAATCAGTGAACTAGAAGATACAACAATAAAAATTACTCAACTTAGACAACAGAGAAATAAAATGAAAAAAAAAAAGGCAGAGTCTTGGGGACTGTGGGATTATAGCAATAGGTCTGTTATGTCATCAGATTTCCAGAAGGAGAAAAAAAAAAGAACAGGACTGAGAAAAGCACTGAAAGAAATAATGGTTGAAACTCCCTAAATATGGCAGAGGGATAAAATCTATGCATTCAAGGAGCCAAGCACACCTCAAAGAGGATAAACCTAAACAAATTCATGTCATTAATTTGAGACATTATGGTCAAACTGCTGAAAGCTAAAATCAAAGAAAAAATCTTGAAAGCAATGAAAAATGACATCTTACTGCTAGGGGAAGAACTGTGACAGATTTCTCATCAGAAACCATGGAGGCCAGAAGAAGTGACACAAAATTTTCCAAGCACTGAGAGAAAAGACGATCAACCCAGATTCCTATATCCAGTGACAATATCCTTCAAGAGTAAAGGGAATACAACGGAACAACAAAAAGACAAACGGCCTAACTGAAAAATGAGCAAATGACTGGGGTTTCTCCCAAAGAAGATATTCAAAACGACCAGCAAGCACATGAAAAGATGCTCAATGTCATTGATCATTAGGGAAGTGCAAGTCAATACCATAATAAGATACCATTTCACACTTTGGGGGTGGGTATAACTCTGGAAAATAGCAAGTGTCGGTGAAGATGAGGAGAAATTGGAGCTGGTGGGAATGTAAAATGTTTCAGCTGCTGTGGAAAATAGCTTGGCAGTTCCTCAATAAGTTAAACATAGTATATGACCCAGTAATTCCACTCCAAAGTAATTATACCCCAAAGAACTGAAAACACGTACTCAAAAGAAATACCTATCCATGCACATTCATAGCAGCATGCTGTTCACAGTCGCCAAACGTGGAAACAACCCAAATGTTGAGAAACAACTATGGTATATAAATACAATGGCATATTCTTTGGATATAAGAAGGAAAGAGATACTGATACACGCTGCAATTTGGAGGAACCTTGAAAACATTATGCTAAAAGAAAGAAGCCAGACACAAAAGTCGCATATTGTATGATTCCATTTATATGAAATGTCCAGAATGGGCAGATTCATAGAAACAGAAAGCAGACTGGTCGTTGCCAGAGGTTGGGGAATGACTGGGTAAGAGTACAGAGCTTCCTTTTGGGGTGATGAAAATGTTCTGGACTAGTGGTGATTGCTGCACAACACTTTAAACGTATTAAATGCCACTGAATTGTGCACTTCAAAATGGTTAAAATTGTGAACTTTGTTTTGTGTATATTACCACAATAAAAAAAAGACAGTGAAAGAGAAATCCTAGCAAGATTTTTTGCAGATGTAGACTAAATTATTCTAAAAGTTAAATGGAAAGGCAAAGGAACTAGAGTGGCTAAAACAAATTTTGAAGAAGAATTCAGTGGGAAGAATCACCTTACCCATTTTCAAGACATCTAAGACTACAGTAGTCAAGGTGGTATGGTACTGGCAGAAAGATACAGATTAATGAAACAGAGAACTCAGCAACAGACTCACACAAATATGCCCAACGGATTGTTTTTTACAAAGGTGCAGAAGAAGTAAGAGCTTTTTTAATATACATTGCCGAAGAAAGTGGACATCCATAGGCAAAAAACAGACAAATCTCTCAACTTTAGCTTTATACCTTATATAAGAACTAACTCAAAGTGGATTACCAACTTAAATGTGAAGTGTAAAACTTTTAGGAAAAGGGAAAAAAAAAAAAAAAGCTCTTCCTGAGCTAGGGCTAGTCAAAGATTTGACACCAAAAGCATGATCCATAAAAGGAAAAACTGGTAAATTAGACTTTATCAAAAGTAAACACATTTGCTTTGCAAAAGACCCTGTTATGAGGATGAAAAGACAAGTCAGTGATTGGGAGAAAATATTTGTAAACCACATACACGACAGAGGACTATTACCTAGAATATATAAAGAACTCTCAAACCTAACAATAAAAATAAACCCAACCAATGAGAATATGGTCAAAAGACATGAAAGGACATTTCACCAAAGGGAATATGCAGGTAGCAGATAAGTACATGAAAAGATGTCCCACATTATTAGCCATTATGAAATACAAGTTAAGACCACAATTAGATATCACTACATACCTCTCAGAATGGCTAAAATTCAAAAAAATGATAACACCAAATGCTGATGAGAAGGCAGAGGAACTGGATCACTCATCCATTGCTTCTGGGAATGGATAATGGTACAGCCACTCTGGAAAATAGTTTGGCCGTTTATTAAATGAACAAGCCAAAAAACCCCTCAATATGCAACTTTTATATGACCCAGCGTTTGCTCTCCTGGGAATTTATTCCAGAGAAATTAAAACTAATGTTCACACAAAAACCTGTACGCAAATGTTTATAACAGATTTATTAATAATAACCAAAAACTTGAAACAAGGCCAATGTCATTCAACAAATGAGTGGTACAGACTACGGTATATCTACAGCATGGAATACTACTCAGCAATAAAAAAGGAATAAACTACTGATACACACATGACTTGGATGACTTTCCAGAGAATTATGCTGAGTGAAAAAAGCCAATCCTGGGGCACCTGAGTGGCTCGGTTGGTTAAGCATCTGACTTTGGCTCAGGTCATGATCTCATGGCTCGTGAGTTGGAGGCCCACATCAAGCATCGGGCTCTGTGCTGACAGCTCAGAGCCTGGAGCCTCCTTTGGATTCTGTGTGTCCCTGTCTCTCCCCCTCCCCCGCTCATGCTCTGTCTCTCAAAAGTAAATCAACATTTTTTTAAAAAGCCCTCTTATAAAAAAAAGAAAAGAAAAAAGACAATCCTCAAAGCCATACATATTATGACTGTTAATATAATATTCTTAAAATGACAAGATTATTAGGAATGGAGAACGGACTGGGTTTTACTAATGTTAAGGTAGGGATGGAAATGGGAGGGCAGTAGGTATGGCAACATGAGGGATCCTTGTGATGTCCTTTATCTTGATTGTATCAATGTCAGCATCTTGATTGTAATATTGTACTATAGTTTCCCAAGGTGTTACCATTGGGAGAAACTGGGCAGAGGGTACGTGGGATCTCTCTGTATTATTTTTTACAATTGCACTATAAAGCTATAATTATCTCAAAAGAAATAAGTTTATGTTTAATGAGTACAGAGTTTCAGTTTTGCAAGATACAAAGTTCTGGTGATTTAGTTGCACAATGTGAATGTACTTAACACTACTGAACTGTATATTTAAAAATGGTTAACATAGTAAATTTTATATTACGTGTATTTTACCACAATTAAATTTTTATAAAGAAACAAAAAAGTTTAATTTAAGTTTTAAAAAAAGGAGAAAGATTTTACAAACAAACAAAAACTAGAATTGAATGGGACAAAGTATAATTAATTCCACCGGAGGGGAGTGAAGAAATGCTGGAAACACTGCCCCACATCAGGAGCAAGGCCAGCATTAGAAGTCATAGCTCCTCACCAAATTATTTGAGATTCTCTTTTACTTAGAGCTTTAAGATCCATATGAGCTCCTAACCCTTTTATGACTCAGATTTTCCCACATAATACCAGGTGGCATCAAGCTCAACTCTTCCTACTGTCCACAGAAATTCCTGTTTAAATGGACTTTCCTGTCTTCATCATCCCTTTAGACTGGTGGTTCTCAACTTTAGTCACACATAAAATCACATAGGGAGTATTAACAACAAAAATCCTGGTGGTTGGGTTCCACCTCGAGAAATGCTGTCTTAATTGGTCTGGGGTATAGTTTCAGCATCAGTATTTTTTTTTTTAATGTTTATTCATTTTTTGAGAGACAGAGGGTGAGCGCAGGAGGGACAGAGAGAGAGGGAGACACAGAATCCGAAGCAGGCTGCAGGCTCTGAGCTGTCAGCACAGAGCCCAACGCGGGGCTGGAACTCACAGACTGTGAGATCATGACCTGAACCAAAGTCGACCACTTAACTGACTGAGCCACCCAGGCGCCCCCGCTGAGCAGCAGGATTTGTTAGATCCTCCCCAGATGATTATAATATGCAGCCAAAGTTAAAAGCTGCGTCTTCGGCACTGGATGGTACCTTTTTCCAGTAAGTATTATATTATATTTATCTTGCATTTGACTGTTATTTTTCATTTGTGTATATTTGTCTCCATGGGAAGACTGTAATCTCCTAGAAGGCCTTAATTCTAACAAACATTTCTAGCGAATTTTAGGTGCTCAATCCATGCTTGAAGAAGTCTCAACTAGCTGAGAATGTTCCTTGGTGTGGCACCAGGATCCAAGTGAATTTTGGTTACTGAACAGTCCAAATCTAAGATGGAACAAAGGAAGGAGAAAAAATCTAACATTTGGTGAGAATGACAGACCATTATTCCTGGTATAGCAGTGGCTAAAGTCCAGGCCCAAATAACTGAGAAACCTTTGCCTAATTAGCAGTCAATGTCTGGGGACAAAACAAAACACAAGGCATCAATCCTCAACCCTAATTACCATATGTTTCTCATGATAAATTCTCCTACCAGTTCTATTTGACTTATCTGCAACACTTTCATAAGTATGTCAAGAGCTCTTCAGAAGACAGAGGAACCTATGTTGCTGGAGTCCAGGAGTCAATCAGAAACCCCCCAAATCCTTCTGAGGAACAGTCTAGCTGGATGTCACCACTGGATAACTAAAAATCCAGCAAGTAGACCTAAAGGGGTAGTAATTCACAGACTGAAGGCTCACCTTGTAGTATATCATGGACTCTGATAATTTGGAATAATGTCTGACATATGGAGGAGATATCCTGCTGTGTAACTTAGCAGTATAAATGTCCCCTATGCCCATTCAATTTCCAAGTTCTACTCAAATGAGGGGACAGGGAAGTGATGTAATTATATATAAGGACTTTGGCACCAAAAGAGATACCTTAAAAAACATATAATCTGTTGGTTTTTTAATCCATTTAAGCAATAGAACTCTTTTTTCCTAATGAACGCATACCCCGTATCCCAAAATGTAAAACAGCTCAAAGCAGAGCTGCTGGGTTAGGACTAGGGTGTAGGAAATCCCTAGAGCTTTGACAGCATGGGCTTGAAGTCCACATTCTACAGGTGATGGGGCTGAGGTATGTGTTTGTGTGGCCCTGTCCTTGGGAGGCTCCAGAGAGAAGCCAAGTATGTGAATGAAAAGGAATCAATCATCTCTTTTCTGTGAGAGAGTGCAGAGAAGGTCACGTCCTTGAGCTCACAAAAATAAACTGTTTAGATCTAAAGCAAGGATGGTCCTTAAGGCGAAAAGACTTCTGAGCCAGTTGAGGTCATGGTAGTGTGAGACCACTTGGGATTGAAAATATCTAGAAGGATTCCTCTACCAGAGTGGTATCACCTTTGGGGTGGGAGTGGGGCTTTGGAAATTTGTGGCGGTACTTTCAAATTTTACCTTGACTGGGGATGCAGAGGGCACTTAGCAGGGAAGGGGAGACAAGAATGCTAACTGTCCTGCACTGGGCAAGACAGTTCCACAAAACAAAGAATTGTCCCTCTCATAATGGCATTAGGGCCCCTACTGAGAAACACTGAAGGCAAGGAAACCAAAAAGATTACTTTACACTCAAGATCCCCAGGACACAACTTATTATGTTCCGCCACACAACTGAACCCTAATCTCTCTCATGAATTTCTTTAAAAAATTTTTTTAATATGTATGTATGTATGTATGTATGTATGTACGTATTTTTATTTTTGAGAGAGAGAGAGAGAGAGAGAGCACCTGTGCACATGTGAGTGGGCAAGGGGCAGACAGAGAGGGTGACAGAATCCCTGTGTCAGTGCAGAGTCCGAGGTGGGGGGGGGGGGCGGGTGGGGGCTCAATCTTATGATCTCATGAATCAGGAGATCATGACTGAGCCGAAATCAAGTCGGACGCTTCACCGACTGAGCCACCCAGTCTCCTCTTACAACGTTTGTTTTTTTTTTTTTTAATTTTTTTTTTTTAACGTTTATTTATTTTTGAGACAGGGAGAGACAGAGCATGAACGGGGGAGGGGCAGAGAGAGAGGGAGACACAGAATCTGAAACAGGCTCCAGGCTCTGAGCTGTCAGCACAGAGCCCGACGCGGGGCTCGAACTCATGGACCGCGAGATCATGACCTGAGCTGACCAACTGAGCCACCCAGGCGCCCCTCTTACAACGTTTTTTAATGTTTATTTATTTTGAGACAGAGAAAGGTAGCAAGTGGGGGGAGAGGCAGAGAGAGAGGAAACAGAGGCTCAGTGCTGTCAGCGCAGAGCCTGACGTGGGGCTGGATCTCATGATCTCATGGACGGTGACATCATGACCTGAGCTGAAATCAAGAGCTGGATGCTTAACCAACTGAACCAGCCAGGTGCCCCTCTCTCATTACTTTCACCCTCTGTTCTACCCTTATCAGTTACTCACACGCACCTTCACAATCAGGAGAATATATTTCTTTTTTCAGATGCTAGAAGATCTGCAGCTCCCAGGAGGCCAGGAGCCACTGATGGCAGGCTCCACAAACATCGAGGCCACAGTAAAAAAGAAGGTTTTTTAATAATGTGTCTAATTCTTCACCTGAAGATAAGGAAACACAAAGCATAAAAACGCTTTATGGTGACAGAATTCAGTTCTTATCCAAATAGTTAATAGAGCATTTCCCCCTCTACAAGACCTCAAGATACAAATTAATATAAACCAACTAAACCAAACTAAGTCTGGAAGGGCCTATACTGTAATGGATAGTCTCAAGTCTTTTTCAGAACTACTTGATGGCCAGAACAGAACTGCTTCAAGCTGCCGTGAATCACGGCTCTCTTAGAGTCAGAAGAGCAGGATCTGTTTGCCAATGGTTTTATTCCTGTTTTGAGCAGGCTATTGACAGCCTCACTCAAGTGCCCACCTTGCTCTCACCACTGTCCACAGGAAAGGGGTAGCTCCTCCGTGAAGCCTGGTGGCCCGGCTTCAGTGCTTTCAAAGTAAAGAGGAGTCATGTCTGTCCCAGCCCCCTAGTAGGAGGCTTATGTACCCCTAAGAAATTGTAGTTAATATGTCAAAGCACACATTGGAGCATTTTTCTGGGGATGGGGCTTATATGTCTCATTAGATTTCAAAAGGAGTTTGTGATCCCCTCAAAGGAGGAGCCACCAATTTATAAACTCTCAATCCAAAAATAATCTCACACTTGCCAGCATCTTAACAAACTCATCCGAAAGAAACCCATCTTTTGCTGCATCAGCCTGCAATCGTTGATTTGAGAAGCATTTTATTTTTGGAGCTCTGTTCTTAATGCAGGGAAACACAAGCGCTGCTTTCTTCACCTTTCCAGGAATTGATGAAAACACCAAATGTGTAGATAAAGTATTCTTTACAAAGTAAAGAGTATGTCTTTACATAATAGTTCCAAATGAGTAACACGGCAGAATTCCAAGCTATGAAAAATGAATGCCTTTTTATTTAACTTAAATTTAAATTCCCACTTCCAAAAATATTTGATTTGCTTTTATTCTAACTTAATTTATCCAAAAGAGATTTAAAGAGACTTGCAAAAAGGTAAACAATGCCTCACATGTAACCAAAAACAAACATAGCAAACAACAAGTAACATAAAAATAGAAAATTCAAAAGCTATAAAAAAAGACAAACTATATAACAAAACCCCAAATTTATATAAATACTATGAGCATTATATTTTCCTCTGAACTTCTCTAAACAGTTAAAACAAAAAGAGAAACAGAAAGAAAACAAGTTATATAATTCTCACTGCCTCTTAAAAGAAAACTTATGAAGAAAGAAAGAAAGAAAGAAAGAAAGAAAGAAAGAAAGAAAGAAAGACAGACATCAAGCTGACAAAAAAGGCAAACTTTTCCTCTACGGTGAAGGCCCTTTCCTCAAGTAGGCCCTTATACTATAACTGAATACCTAGTGACCATCCCTGAGATTATCTGAAATGAATTTTGAAACAGTATCTTGTTATGCAAAAACAACAACAACAACAACAACAACAACAACAAACTTGTTTCCTAGTTGTTTCTTTCATTTGACACAAAATAAAAGAGGCTGTCAAATGATTAACTTCTATGTTTTCAGCACACTGCTAGAAGTTAAGAAGTTTCAATGTGTTTAAACACACTAGAATTTTGTTTAACTCCTTAGGTATATAAAAGCTGGAGGCCAGCCTCTCTTCTTACCACTCAGTGAGGTGCTCATTCTCTTAGCCCGCACTCAACTTTGAAGATCTAGGACTGTTTTCTCTGGTCAACTATTTCTTGCATCTTGTCTCAATCTGTATCTTTTCTTTTTTTCCTTTTCTCCATCTAAGTTCAGCCACCTGTGAACCCACAGAAGACGCTATCATGCAAAGAATATTGACTTCTGAGTCAGAAAAATCTGGACTTGAATTAGGCAACTTTGGACAAGATGGTCTGAGCTTCGTCTTCTATAAAACAGGGATAAAATTTGCCTTTCAGGGTTGTTGTAAGGATTCGAAATACTATCATCAGATCACTCAGCATAGCATGTGGCACCAGCAGATGTTCAAAAATATTTAAACCATTTCTACTATGATGGGTACATTTGTCCAGGTAGGTCCATTTTAATGTGTCTCGTGACAATTCTCTGTACCCATTTCCAAGTCTTCTCCTTTATTTTAAAACCCACAGCTTCTTGCTGTGTTTCTCCTGTCATTTAACCTTGTCTGTGCTTTCAAAAGGGTGCTCACCTCTTGGCCACAGGTGGGTTTTTCATCCCAGTACAAAGAATATGCAAATTAGTAGCTGTTATCCAACTGGTTCTACTTCCTTTCTGGTTGCAGTTACTTCCTAACACAGAAGGATCGTGCAATACAGACTTGGATATTAATTGAAGTGTAAAAATTTAGATACCCAATTACTGAAATGCTTCTGTGTCTTGACAATATTCAATCCCAAATTGGCCCTCACTAGGCTGAACTGTAGTTAAGAATTATCCCGGGGGCCCTTGCGTGGCTCAGTGGGTTAAACATCTCACTTTGGCTCAGGTCATGATCTCACGGTCTGCTCCGCGAGTTCTAGCCCCGCGTTGGGCTTCTATGCTCAGAGCCTGAAGCTTGCTTCGGGATTCTGTGTCTCCCTCTCTTTCTCTGCCCTTTCCCCATTCACTGTCTCTCTCCGTCTCTCGAAAAATAAGCGTTTAAAAAAAAAAAAAAAAAAAGGTTATCCAACAGAGGCCCGAACTCTAGAAGAGGCCCATCCCATAATAACAGCAGCACTCTTACCTTGCTGCAGCAAGCCATGTAAGCCCAACTTTTTTGACTACAGGTTTGTTCTGGGTGGTGTTTGGTCAATAGGCTTTGACAAGGATGATGGTCAAACTGCTCCAATACCAACTGAGTACACACACACACACACACACACACACTCAATGGGCTCACAGATAATTTCTGACTTTAAAGTTCTATTATGGGGGCACATGGGTGGCTCAGTCGGTTAAACATCTGACTTCAGCTCAGGTCATGATCTCGTGGTCTGGTCGGTGAGTTCTAGCCCTGAGTCAAGGCTCTGAGCTGTCAGATCAGATTCTGCTTCAGATTCTGTGTCCCCTTCTCTCTCTGCCCCTCCTCTGCTGGCTGTCTCTCAAAAATGAATAAACATTAAAAAAAAATTTTAAAGCTTTATTATGGAAATTTTCAAACATTTACAAAAAGAAAGAGTCTGGTATAATGAATACCTGAGTATCCACCACCCACTTTGAACAATTATCAATTCATGTTTCAATCTCATTTTATCACTTCTCCCGACCTATAAGCATTCCAGCTATCTTATCATTTCATCTGCAAATATTTCAAGATGTAACTATAAAAGATAAGCATTTGCTTTTTTATTTTTTTTTTTAATTTTTTTTTCAACGTTTATTTATTTTGGGGACAGAGAGAGACAGAGCATGAACGGGGGAGGGGCAGAGAGAGAGGGAGACACAGAATCAGAAACAGGCTCCAGGCTCTGAGCCATCAGCCCAGAGCCCGACGCGGGGCTCGAACTCACGGACCGCGAGATCGTGACCTGGCTGAAGTCGGACGCTTAACCGACTGCGCCACCCAGGCCCCCCTGCATTTGCTTTTTTAAAAGTACTGCTTATCACACAGACAACTTTATAAATCAAGTATCCATTAACTGTTCATTAGCCTTCAAATTTCCCCAATTGTCTCATAATTTTTGTTTATTTGCTTTCTTGAATTAGAATCCAATAAAATCTACACTCTGCAACTGTTTGATGTCTCTTAAGTCTCTTTTAATACATGAGTTCTCCTTTTCTTTTTCGTTCTTCTTCTTCAACTTGTTAGAAAGCCAAAGTAATTTTCCTTCAGAGTATTCTCACAATCTGGATTTGCGCCTCAGAGGTATCATTTATATCTCCTGTATTCCCTGTGAATTAGTAGTTATCTTTACACTAGATCAGATTCAGACTGAAAGGGCTTTTTTTTGCAAGGCTGCTTCAATAGGTGGCATTCTGTACTCCACCCATGCTCTGGAGGACATAATGTTTGTCTCTCCTTTCATGCTGAATGGTTGATCATTGCCTAGATACATTCATTCCAAATGGTGATTTTGTAATTATGCCATTCCTTCTTCATTTATTCGCTGGAAAACTTCTACAAAGAGAAATTTCCCCCCTCATCTTGAATTCCCACAGGAAAAACAGATGAATGCTTGGTTCTTTCCAGTTACTAGCAGTTTTCAAAATACTGAGTTGAGCCCTAGCATTCTCCAATAATGAGTTTGTGTTTTTAAGTATCGTTGGGAACTCAATGATTTAAACATATTTGCTACAAATATGATGGTTGAACATATCAAATATGCAAATAGTATCCATTTTGACACTCAAATTGTCCCATCTTTGGCCAGTGGGACCTACTCTAGTTGCTTCTGAGTCCTTTTGATACAATCCTAATAGCTAAAAAAAAATTTTTTTTTTAATGTTTATTTATTTTTTTTTTTTGAGAGAGTGAGACAGAGCATGAGCAGGGGAGGGCCAGAGAGAGAGGGAGACACAGAATCAGAAGCAGGCTTCAGGCTCTGGGCTGTCTGCACAGAGCCCGACATGGGGCTCAGGCCCATGAACCATGAGATCATGACCTGAGCTGAAGTCAGACACTTAGCCGACTGAGCCACCCAGGCACCCCCAATCCTAATAGTTTTTGAAGGCTTCCTTGTTTATCTTGGACAATACCTGAAATCCTCCATTTCCCTAAGGAGTTCCTTTCAGTGCGAAATGGTGTTTAGAAAGCTCAGTTCAAATGTAGGGGTGTCATTGCTACTGGGTTACTGTTTCTAGGCCTTTTCACCATAAAGCTAGGAAATGTTTTAGGATAGAATATGCCTTGAGCTCACAGTTATATTTCCAATTTAAATTCAGAATTACAGAATTTTTATTTAACTTCATCAATGATAAATCTGTATCTCTTTATCCCACACCAAAACTCCTGGTTCACAAAGACACTGTCATTAATACTGGTTTGTTTTATTCCACAGTTCACCCGTGATAGTTGCAGAATAACAATATCAACACTACCACCAACAATATCACTACTTGAAAATCTTTTTGCATTTCTTTTTGTCCTTAGAGTGGATCCCACTTGGGATGTCACAAATGATTGTATTTTAAAATCACTTGAATAGTTTGGTTGGGGACATTTTACATTTTTGTAATGAAATCCTTGGGCTAGGGACTCATGTAGTTGAGAGAAATCTAAATTTTTCAGAAATATATGCATAGGGGCACCTGGGTGGTTCAGTTGGTTAAGCATCGGACTCTTGTTTTCAGCCTGGGTCATGAGCTCATGGTTTCATGAGCTCAAGCCCCACATTGGGCTCTGTGCTGGCATCGTGAAGCCTGCTTGGGATTCTCTCCCTCTCTCTCTCTTTCTCTCTCTTTGCCCCTCTCCTGCTCACACTGTCTGTCTCTCTCAAAAATAAACTTAAAATAATAATAATAAAGAAATATCTGCATAAAAAAGAGAATACTGTGTAGATCTCTAGATGCTGAATTAGATGCAAAATCAATTAATCAAATGCCTTAGTAGCACTATTTGGACGGCCTTTGTGTTCACTTCGCTTGGCAAGTATAAGAGATGGTGACCCCAGATGCCTAGGGATGCAAAAATATGACATGGCTAAATCCTTGGTTGCAATATCTTAAAAGGTCACAAGATTATGTTACTCCACAAAAGTATCTTTCTGAATCTCTTTTTCTCTCAGTTTCTCTCTCCAAGTCCGCCTCCCCTGTGGATCAGTAATCCTCAAAAAATTCTATCCCTATTCCTTCTTGCCCTCTTTGCCTATGTTAGCCTCCTCCCCTAACAACTCAGGAGCTTATGTTTTGTGCTTGTATCAGTGAGAGGGAGGGAAGCGGCATTGCTATATAAACTAAGGGAATGAAATGGAGGAGGTCGGGGGATAGACAGCTGCAAGGATCTGGACCAGTCGACTGAAACAAACCCTCGTCCTAAGCAACTCAGAGCTCAGATTTCTTCTCTGGACAGCTGGCTTTTTTCGTCCTTCTGAAATACTCTGCGCAGAGGGGGAGGGGCTGTGAACTGCCTCTGCTATAGACCTCATTTAAAGGCAGCTACCTCCTAGATATGTTCTGTAGAAACTAAATGCAATATTCAATATAGCAGAGATGAGGGTGGTGAAAGAAAGGTATGTAATTTCTCACTCTAGTTTTTAAAGGCCGGGAACTGGTTACTGAGAATGCTGGAGGGCTGCCTGGAGTAGGCAGTGACTAGAGTCACATAACCTGCAAATGGATATCTGACTTGCCTATGATATTTCTCTCCCCCCCTTCCCCACTTGGCACCCTATACTCCATATTCTTTCTAATCCTCCTACTCTCCCCCCACCCCATACCCTACCCCCACTAACGTTCCTGGGATTTTGGACTTAGCTATTTTTAAAACAGTCAACTCAGTAGCCACCTCCCTCCCCCGCTCAGCTGTCCAGTACTCTGGCCAGCCATTTACTCCACCTTCCCCCCACACCAAACCTTCTCTGGTTCCCTGACCTCAGTGAGATTGCAGCCGGTCTGGGGACCTGGGGGAGACATGGAGAAAGAGACGGGGGAACCCCTGGCCGGAGCTGACGGACAGAGTAGGCAGTCATGGCTGGAGGATTGGATATCAGAGTAATGTTTGACCCCTGGAAACAGTAAGTCAAAATGAAATTGCAATTCCTTTAATAAGCTTTTGGAATGAAGTTAGGCTTTCATAAAATTGCAACACCTACTTGAATGTCTCTGGGCCAGAAGCTAGGATCTCTTTCATACCAAGGTGCCTGTCTCCATTTCTCCTCCTGTCTTATTTCTTTCTGGCTGCTGCCCACTGGCCTCTTGAAGTTTAGTCTTCCACCTCTCCTCTGCCTGTTTTAGCTCCTTCCTTACCCTGTTGCCTCAGACTTCTGATGAAGTTTTAGGAGTTTCCCATATCCCCTATTCTGCGGTTTTCTCACCAAAGCCAAATTTAGCCTCAGATGATTAGTCACTGATACCCTTCTACCCTGCTTCTACTCCGCAGTGCCCTTCACATCGGCCTTCCGAGGCTGGGGGCTATTCTTGTAAATTATTTATGCCCACACTGTAGTCTCACCATCCTCTTCTCCCTCCTGCATGACTCCTACCTCAGTCCACATCCTTACCCCGAGAAAGGGGAGTTTGGCAGGAGAAACTCAGCCCCTCCCCAAGGCCTGTCCTCATCAGAGGCCTGAGAACTTCTGCAGAGAGAAGATTAATGAAAAGAGTGGTTCTTCAGTCAGGTTTGGTAAAGTAAAAAAAAAAAAAAAAATACAAGAACTGTGGACTCAGCACAAACAAATATTGATTTGCATGCTTGGTTTGCATCCCACTATTCCATGAGAGAGGATTTTATATAGTCTGAGCTCTCTCAGTTGATAAAAGAGATCGGTCCCTTTTCATCCGAATACTGATGTTCCAGAGAGAGAGATGTGTGTGTACCACCCTCACTCCTTGCAAAAACTTCTGACACAAAGGAGGAAGAGAAATGAATGACCCCTGGAGGGTGCCCCCCCTCCCCAGATGGGGAGGGGCAAATAAGAGGTATGTTTCTGAAGTATTTCCAGATCCTAATTTTATTGAGGAGCCCACTGGGATGACTGGAGTCTGTTCCATCCTCACGATCCCTCTATTTTTGACACTTCTGCTGTTTGATAGCTTAGCGTGGGGCAATACAGTGGACTCTGCTCTACCCGCCCCCCCCCCCCCCACCAGCAGTCTAGTCAACCTTCCTTCCACCCCCACCTCAGGGTATTGCATAAGGGACCTGAAAGTGGCCACAAGAGCAGGGCACAGAGGCTTCACAGCCACACATACCGTTTGGGGAGCCCCATTCTCCCCAAACTCCAGCCGCTAGTCCTTTACCTGATCTTCCCAGATTCTCTGCACATCATCCTGAATGACCTTCAACTCTTCTCTCTTCCCATGCCCGGCCAAATTTCTTTTTTCAGTCCCTTACAGGAAGTCCGGTCAAAATTCACTAGGTAGGAGGGTCATCAGCTGGAAAGAGCCGGAGCCTGGGGGGACCTGGCCGGATAGGTATGGGGGATCCAGGCCGGTCCCCCCATGGCAGCCCCCCAACTCTAAGCACTCTCACCCTCCTGCTGCTCCTCTGTGGACATGGTAAGGAAGGGCTAGGGAAGGGCTGGGGAACCTGGAGGGTCCGCTGCTGTGCAAGGGTGGGCAGGTGACCCCGTGTGAGGAGAAAGGACGGGCGCTGGGGGGTTCCAGTCACTCGCCGGACTCTCAAGCAGATATTTTTTTTTATTTCCCATTCGCTTTGGGGAAGAGCCCTGGAAAAGCGCTTAATCCACAGGGAGAAGAGATCCGACGGGCTCACACGTTTTTAGCAAGACTGAGTGAACACAGGACTAGGGGGCTGGGGGCTGGAGATCAGTTGGGTTTTAGAAACAGCTGGAATCCCCTTCACCAGTTTGGTGAGAGTTACGGGGGGGATCCGGGGGCCGTCTCACAGTCCTCTGCCTTTGTCCTCAGCTCATTCTCAATGCAAGATCCTCCGCTGCAATGCTGAGTATGTATCGTCCACCCTGAGCCTTAGAGGTGGGAGGTCACCGGGAGCCCTGCGAGGAGGAGCAGGAGGAGGGGGCCGAGGTGGAGGGGTGGGCTCCGGCGGCCTCTGTCGAGCCCTCCGCTCCTACGCTCTCTGCACCCGGCGCACCGCCCGCACCTGCCGCGGGGACCTGGCCTTCCATTCGGCGGTGCACGGGATCGAAGACCTGATGATCCAGCACAACTGCTCCCGCCAGGGCCCCACGGCCCCGCCCCCGGCCCGCGGCCCCGCCCTTCCAGGCGCAGGCCCCGCCCGCTCCTCCGGCCCCCCAGCCCCGGACCCCTGTGACTATGAAGGCCAGTTTTCCCGGCTGCACGGGCGTCCCCCGGGCTTCTTGCATTGCGCCTCCTTCGGGGACCCCCACGTGCGCAGCTTTCACCACCACTTTCACACGTGCCGTGTCCAAGGAGCTTGGCCCCTGCTGGATAATGACTTCCTTTTTGTCCAGGCCACCAGCTCCCCCGTGGCATCGGGGGCCAACGCCACCGCCACCCGGAAGGTCAGGGACTCAGCAGCAACTCCAGACCCTCTCATGGTCGCCCACGGTACCACTCCCTCCCACCCCCAACTGTGGCACAGCAATGCTCGCTATTCCCTTTCCTCCTCCACCTCCCCTGCATCTCCTGCCCACCCCCCGTCCCCCCCCCCAGCACTCTTTCCTTAAGTCACTTTCCTTCGCTCACTCAAATGCAGAAGACACAAGAGAACGTTGAGAGGAGAGCTGAGGAGCCCTAGGTTGAGAAGTTACAGAAGGGAAACCTTGTCTTCTCCTGAGTTGCTGAGATTGAGGCCAAAAAGGAGGGGGAGGGATCGAGCAGGGATAGGGCAATACTGGAGTACCAGAGAAGGGATCAGAGTGAGCGAGGGCCACGACAAGCCTCGAGTCTCTGCCGAGATCAAGTCCCTGACTGTGGGTGAGACCTGACTGCCGAGGGGTGGGAGCACTCAGCCCAAAATGAACAGTTTTCCCTCTTGCCCTCACAGCTCACCATTATATTTAAGAACATGCAGGAATGCATTGATCAGAAGGTCTACCAGGCTGAGGTGGACAATCTTCCGGCAGCCTTTGAAGATGGCTCTATCAATGGAGGTGACCGACCCGGGGGGTCCAGTCTGTCCATTGGAACTGCTAACCCTGGGAACCACGTGGAGATCCGAGCCGCCTATATTGGCACAACTATAATCATCCGGCAGACAGCTGGGCAGCTCTCCTTCTCCATCAAGGTAGCAGAAGACGTGGCCCGGGCCTTCTCAGCTGAGCAAGACCTGCAGCTCTGTGTTGGGGGGTGCCCCCCAAGTCAGCGACTCTCTCGCTCAGAGCGCAGCCGCCGGGGAGCTCTGACCATTGACACCGCCAGACGGCTGTGTAAGGAAGGGCTGCCAGTTGAAGACGCTTATTTCCACTCCTGTGTCTTTGATGTTTTGATCTCTGGTGACCCGAACTTCACTGTGGCAGCTCAGGCGGCTTTGGAGGATGCCCGAGCCTTCCTGCCGGACTTAGAAAAGCTGCACCTCTTCCCCTCGGATGCGGGGGTTCCTCTTTCCTCGGGAACCCTCCTAGCCCCACTCATTTGGAGTGGGCTCTTTGTTCTGTGGCTTTGCATTCAGTAACGTGGCCAGCAACCCCATGATTGGGTTGGAAATGATGTGGGCATAGAGGCTGGCAGAGAAGAACATAAAGAATCATGGAAGGAAACAGTGGTCACCAGCAGACATGTGAAATAATGCCATTTAACCAGAGTCAGATAAGGCTGCAGTCCCGGGCTGAAATGATCACGGAATAAGGGTTCTGGGCAAAGCTTCTGCAATCTAGACCTCTGTGGGGGCTCTTTGTCCATTTTCCCAGTCCCAGTTACGATCCGCGAACTGTTGTACTCCATCTACTCCTGAAATCACCCCAACAACTGTCGACGTTATAGGGGTCCTGATGATCAGTAGACGTTATAAGGGGTCCTGATGATCAGTAGAAAACTTAAGGATTTAGACTTTTCAGAGGAAAGAATTGAGAGAGGAACACGCGATCACTACCTATGAGAGATTCAAAGATCTAATGATATTTTCTCTTGGAAAATGGAAAGAGGAGGAAATGATTAAAGATGGAATTTATTTGACAAATATAAGTGGGTAAGATGTGTCCTGCTTTCTCGGTTCAGAAGTGAAGTGGGGGTCGTCGGGATCTTAGGAGGATCGTCTGGACCCTTTGGAGGATGGCACAGACAGGAAAGAAGCCGGCATCGTGCCCCTAAATGATCTGTTACTAAAGCTATGAATTCTTCACACCCTCTTCGGTGGCCTATGCCGAATCTCTTTACACATGCTTGAAATGGAGTACAAGCAATGTATTCACTCCATTGAAAGACAGCTCAGCAGTATCAGATATTATTTCTGCCCTCAGGATGCTCACAGGCTATTAGGGAGATACAACTGATTCACATGAAGGAGTGATGAGTGTGCAGTTATCCCCTACATTCTGTGGTACAATAAATTCAGATGGGAAGGTAGTTGATTCGAACTAAGGAAATAATAAAGAAGAGGTAATAGAAGAGATGGGATTTGAAGTGATCTTTGATGACTGGGTAGGATTTGAATTGTTAAGGACCCGCCGGGGCAATGGAAACCACCTGGAGTTATGCATAGATTCATGATTCAGTGAGGAAACCAGCAAAACTCAAATGAAATAGATAGGAAGTAAAGGCATAGAACAGTAGATGGACAGAGGCCAAATTAGCAGGCATCTTGAAAGTGGGTCCAAGGAGTTTAAATTAATAGCTAACATTTATTAGAGCTTAAAACCTACCAGGCAATGTTCTAAACATTTTAAAAACATAAATTCATTTAATTCTCACAACTCTCTAAGGAAGGTAATAGTCTCATCTTTACTTTTATATAGGGAAACTGAGGTACAACAAGATTAAGCAACTTGCCCACAATCATACAGCTAATAAAGGGTGGAGCAGTAATTAATTAATTGACAATAATTGTTGAACCCAGGCGTTGGGCTCCAGAGCCTTAACTCTTAACCACTATGCTGTATTGTCAAGGAAACAGAGGGCCATTAAAGATTGTGGGTGTGGAGGTGGGCAAGGAAGTGGAGCTGTGGCTGCCAACAGGGCACAGACGACTTTTTTCTTTTGTCATCAGAAGCCCAAAGGGAGAGCTGGGGAGAGGAGGAACAAAAGCCCAAAGTTGAAGGGATCTAGTTTGTAGAAGAGAAAACTGAGACTAGAAGTTGTTCTATTGACTTCACTGTTCACACTTCTCTTCCTCTTCTCTCAGTATCACCCACCTGACCATAAACCCCCTGGATACCCCCAGGGCTTACCAGGCAGGGTGTGTTATCTGGCTTGCCAATTCAAATCTTTTTGCATGTCTTTATCCCCTCTTCCCTCCTCTCTGTATCCTCTAAGCACTCCCTCAAATCACAGTCTTCACACTTTCTGAAACCTGTAGCGAATCTAGAAAACCATCTCTTCTAATGGAAGAGAATGGGGGAGATGGTGGTGTCCAAGGCTGTCCCTTCACACAGGCATTTTCCCTCAAAAACTCTTTTTTTAGAAAGTGCTCCTGGGGTGCCTGGGTGGCTCAGTGGGTTAAGTGTCCGACTTCGGTTCAGGCCATGATCTCCTGGTTCGTGGGTTTGAGCCCCGTGTGCTTCAGGTTCTGTGTCTCTCTCTTTCCCTCTGCCCCTCCCTGCTTGCGCTCTGTCTCTGTCTCTCAAAAATGAATAAACATTTTTTTTAAGTGCTCCTTATATTGGTTCTCTTAACTCAAAAGAGTAACTTTATCTCTCAGGTGTGGGAATTTCAAGTCAGTCAAGAATTTCATAGCCAACTGGTAAATGAGATTCTTTCATGGTACCTGTCATGTAACACTGTTTCCTTTGCCCAAACTTAAGGTTAGCCCTATTACAAGGGAGTATTTAAAAATGGGTAGCTTGGAATAAGCACATGAAAAGATGCTCAACATCATTAGTCACGAAGGGAATGCAAATCAAATTAGTCACAATGAGAAAACACTACTCAACCACTAGAATGGCTAAAATTGACAAGATTGACCATATCAAGTGTTGGCAAGAAGTGGAGCTCTCACAAGCTGCTGGTGCAAATGTAAAATGGTACAACCACTTTGTAAAAACAGTTTGGCAATTTCTTTAAAGCCAAGCATACAGCTACCATATGATCTAAACATTCCGCTCCTAGGTATTGACCCAAGAGAAATGACGATAACATGTCAGCACAAAGACTTGCATACAAATGTTCGTTACAGTTTTCTCTGTAATAACCAACAAAATTAGAAACTGGAGACAACCCAAATGTCCATTCACAGATGAATGGATACACCAGTTGTATTAATCCATACAACAGAATATCAGTCAGCGATAAAATGAAATAAACTAGTACACATAACAACATGATGAATCTCAAGATAATCATGCAAGCAAAGAAGCCAAACAAAAAAAGAGTGTGCTTCCATTTTTATAAAATTTTAGAAAATGCAAACTAATACATAGTTTGGGAATGGGTGAAAAGGGGGAAGGGGGAAGGGATGGTTTACAAGGGGGCAAGAGGAAATTTTGAGAGTCACATGTTCATTAACCTGATTGTGGCAGCAATCTCATGAGTATATGTATGTCAAAACCCATGAAATTATATACTTTAAATATGTGTAGTTTATTATACATCAAGTATACCCAATAAAGCTGTAATTTAAACAATTATTTTATTTTTTGAGAGAAAGAAAGAGAGAGAGAGCAGGGAAGGGGCAGAGAGAAGGGGAGAGAGAGAATCCCAAGCAGGCTCTGCACCATCAGCACAGAGCCCAATGCGGGGCTTGAACCCACAAACTGTGAGATCATGACCTGAACCAAAGAATCAAGAGTCAGACACTTAATCCACGGAGCCGCCCAGGCACCCCAAGCTGTAGTTTTTTTTAAAAACAGGTAGCCCATCTTCCCCTTTTCCTTTGTTGGATCAGACAAAGGCTCAGAATGATCACAGTATCAAAAGAAAGATTAGAAAACAGAACAACAAAAAAGAAAACCTAAGGAAGATTAGAACAGACTTTTCTTCTTCTAGGAAAGGAAAAGAGGAGGATAATGGATCAAGGAAAAGAGAATATTTCATGATTTCATTCCTTCCTCAGATGAAGTCATTCTAAAGGTCAGCTACCTTTAGAAAAGGCCATTTTCTGGCTTAAAAACATCAGCCCTGCCCCTCAGAGTTCCATCTTTCTCTTCCAACAACAGTCAGCAGGTGGCGGTGGTGACTAGAAAGAATTACTCGGTGGGGCGGGGGCAAGTCTCCCTGAGAAAGAAAAATGGATTTCTTAGATTATTAGGTATGTTGGTCATTTGAGAAAAAATTCTAATAAACATTTGACAGAATAGGCATTTCAGGAATCTCAGGAATAAACTGAAGATAGGTACACAGTTAAACCAATAAATTGTTTAAATAAATGATTATAACTTTTCAACAAACAAAGGGTTGTTCAAGACATGAAACAATGAAAATATACTACCTGGGTCCACAGAGGATATGATTTACACAGAGGCAATAATGTAAACACTGGCTGTTGATACAGCCAAAACTGTGATATACATATTAGGAGGATGAGGTGAAAGGAAAGAGAAGGCAGGTATACAACATGATGTGAAAGCTGACATTTCAATTACTGTAACAAAAAAGTCAACGCTATGTCTACCATTTCTAAATTAAGAATGGAAAGAAGAAGCATATCACCTAGAAATATAAAGTAAATACTAGATAAACAGGCTACAAGAATTGGAAGAGACTCTACTGAACGCCTCAGTGAGGCATGAGGACTGATGTTTTTTGGTAAGCCCTCAATAAGATAATTTCTGTGGTCCAGTAATTACAGTTCTCAAAAATCAGTGCCAGGAAACTGTACCAGCACTAGGGAAAGGAAAGAAGGCAAAGCCACTAGAAAATAAAAGGCCTTCCTCAATTTTTCTGCCTACTCCCAAACCAAATTATTCATCATCCTTCCCAATAGGAAGAAATAAGTTCCATATGTTTCCTGAGATAAAACTTGTGAATGGAGGGTGGGCTTGGAGAAAGTGAAAGAGAAATCCGGCAAGATAACTGGACTCTGCCTTCGCTACAGGGCTAATGATTTTGGAATCATTGTCTGCTATTGGTTCAAAGAACCAATATTTTGTATTTACATATATACATACACATATATGCATACACACACGTATAGTTGACACACAATATTGTCTTAGTTTCAGGTGTACAACATAGTGGTTCAGCAAGTTAATAAGTAAGTGCTATGCTCACCACAAGGGTAGTCACCACCTGTCACCAAAGAACACTATTACAGTATCATCGACTATATTCCCTAAGCTGTACTTTCATCCCCGTGACTTATTCATTCTATAACTGGAAGCCTGGACCTCCCACTCCTTCACCCATTTTGTCCGTCCCCCACCCCCTCCCCTTTTATAACCATCTGTATTTATGGGTCTGTTTCTCCTTGTTTGTTCATTCATTAGTTTTGTTTTTAGATTCCACATATAAGTGGCATCATATGGTATTTGTCTTTCTCTGACTTACTTCACTTAGCATAATACTCTGTAGGTCCATCTATGTTGTCACTGATGGTAAAATCTCTCTTTTTTTAAGTTTTATTTATTTTTTGAGACAGACAGAGAGAGAGAGAGAGAGAGAGAGCTCACACAAGTGGGGAAGGAACAGAGAGAGAATCCCAAGCAGGCTCCGCACTAGCAGCATAGAGCCAGACATGGGGCCTGATCTCGTGAACCGCAAGATCATGACCTGAGCCTGAATCAAGAGTCAGATGCTTGACAGACTGGGCCACCCAGGCGCCCAAGATCTCATTTTTTTTATGGCTGAGTAATATTCCACTGTATTTATATTCCATATCTTCATGTAATCAGTCTTTGATATAGCACTTTTCTTTAACTCCTCCAAGAAATGAGTTGTCAGATTAAAAAAAAAAATCTATCAGCTATTTCATTCTGCCCTCCCACCCCACCTCACTCCAGCCAAGAACTGAAGGGCCCTTTGGTAAAACTACAGCATCTGAAACAGAAAATATTCTGCTATGGTGTTATTTTCTCTACATGGAGGATACAGCCCTGCACCCACCACAGCCAAGGCTACAGCTTCAGGGGAACACCATCAGTGTTAGAGAACAAATGAGAACCAGAAAGACAAGGAATGGGTTGGGCTATTTATAGTACACATTAGCTGATCAAGCTAAAATAATCCTATTGATTGATTTTTAACCTTCCTTAGAATTGTTGAAGCACCTAAATTGTGCAGCCCATAAGACAACCTTTGGGGAACTTGGTTTAGAGGGAAAGAAACAGACAAACAGATAATTATAAGATAAATGATCAATATTCATAATATACAGAATCTTATGTCCAACATACTGTAGGGATACAAAGAAGGTAGAAATTAAATCTGCTTGTAGAAATCATAGAAATCTTTACAAAGGAGATGAATTTTCCTTTTTTTAAGTTTATTTATTTTGAAAGAGAGCACACGCGAGTGTGCAAGAGCATGGAAGGGGCAGAGAGAGAGAGAGAGAGAGAGAGAGAATCCCAAGCAGTGTGGAGCCCAACATGGGCCTGATCCCACAAACCTTGAGATTATGACCTGAGCTGAAATCAAGAGCCAGGTGCCCAACCGACTGAGCCACCCAGGTACCTCCTGAATTTTCTTTTCTTTTCTTTTTTTTTTAAGGATCAGAGATGCACTACTTGAGAAATCTTTCAGCCATATGTCATATGAATTTTATCCTCGCTGTGTGACTCTAGGCAATCACTTGAGCTCTCTGAATCATAATATTCTCTTCTGCAAAATATCTTCCTGCTTATTTAATGAATCAAATGTTTATGCAATTGCTTAATAATGCACATGTGTAAATAGCTCTATGTACACTCTTAAAGGCTGTTAACAAAGTATTGTTAAATGTCGGTCTGGATAAAAAAAAAAAGAAAACTGGTTTAATATACAGTTTCTTCCTCTCAGTCACGAATATCATATTCCTTCCTCTGCTCATTCTTCTCACAATCAAAGAATCATCTTTGTTACTCAGGGTTTCAGGTCTCAGAAAAGCTTCCGTGCATTCGAGACAATCCTTGGACTAAAGATCTGGACGGTACATTAGTTCACCCACTGGGTGGCAGAGCTGAGCCAAATGGATTACCAAATTGTGCAAGAAAAAATTTCTTAGAAAAGAGGAAGTTCGGCTAAGCACACAATGTCCCATCTCTTTCATGCTTATAAATATCAACATAGCCCGGTTTTCTCCCCAGAAAAACAAACCATCGCCTCTCACTTCCTTACCACCCTTGCCCTGACACATGATTGGGCCATAGGCTTTGAGGAGGGACTGGTTATATAAGTTACAGTATAGCAGAGAGAACTGAAGTTTAAAGTCTAACACTGATAAGAAACAATACTAGGTTCTGATTAGTGGTATACTGTATTCTAGAGGTACACTCCAGTCTATCAATTCAAATTTGTATTCAATAATATACTAACTCTATGAAATGTACTCTGCTAGATGCTATGAAGGATTCAAAGATAAAAGAGGACAGAGTTCCTGCTCTCTAGGAATTCATTATCTAGGACAGAAAAGGAAATTTACATGTAGGTTTTGTATGAGAAATATAAATAACATTTGTGTCATGGAGCATTCAAAAGAGAGCGAAATTCTGTGTGGTTGTAAGGTGAAAGATGAAGTGATTGGGAATCAAGACAGGTTTCAGAGAGGAAAAGTCATTTGGCTGTCTGTGGAAGAGTGGATAGGACTTCAAAATTCAGAGGTGGGGGAGGAAGATCAGGTATTCCAGGTAGAGACAAAAGCATAAGCAAAGGCACAGAGGCAGAGAAGGATGTATCAGGGGAACACTGAGTATTCAGGTTTGGCGGAGGTAGAGGGTACATTCATGAGGAAGTAGTGAGAAATGGACTGGAAAGCTGGGATGAGGTCAATTTGTGAAGGCCAGGTTGAAGCATTTGGATTTGATTCAGTAATCAATGAATCTTGGAGCATCACAGAAACAGACAGGAATAAAATTCTGTTACATTAATCTAGTCGTGGTCTACAGATTACAGCAGAAAGATCATTACAAGGTATTCAAACAATCGAGGCAAAAGTAACAAGAACACGAACCAGACTGCCGGTCAGTGAAATAATAAATAAGAAGTAAATTCTAGAAACACGGGGAAGATGGCCTCTACCTAATTTGGCAATTGATTGGATGTGGGGACTGTTATAGAGGTAGGAATCAAAAGCAATTCCTTGATTTGAAACCTTGTTCATTGGGGAATGAGTATATAATGGTTCCATTAAAAGTATTAAAGGGAAGACCTGAATTTGAGCACAGCGGGGCAAGATGATGAATTCTACACTGGACAAGGTGAATTTGAGATGCCAGCTGCAACTCTGGAGACAAGCTAAAGGCATAGTATAAATTTGACACAAGTGATATACAGATGGGCAAATTGAAGAGCAAAATGTAAAGGAAGAAAAGGAGAGGGCCAAGGACAAGTCCTCAAGAAAAGCTTTCAGGGGGCAGAGAAAAAAGAAATTGCCAGAGGGACGCCTGGGTAGCTCAGTCAGTTAAGGGTCTGACTTCGGCTCAGGTCACCATCTTACGGTTTGTGGGTTTGAGCCCCGTGTCGGGCTCTGTGCTGGCAGCTCAGAGCCTGGAGCCTGCTTCACATTCTGTGTCTTCCTCTATCTCTCTCTGCCCCATCCTTGCTCACACTCTGTCTCTGTCTCTCTCAAAAATAAATGAGCATTAAAAAGAAATTAAAAAAAAAAGTTGCCAGAAAAGGAGAAAGTCTAAAAGTCAAGATGAACTCTTAAAGTTTTAAAAGATGGCAGTTTTCAAATTATATAGCAGTCAAGGACAATAAGGCCAAAAAAAACCACTCTGGAAACCTTGAAGAAAACGTTTTGTATTTATTTTATTTTATTTTATTATTTTATTTTATTTTATTTTATTTTATTTTATTTTATTTTATTTTATTTTATTTTATTATTTTATTTTAATTTTATTGTGAGAGAGAAGGAGACAGCAAGCATGAACAAGGGACGGGCAGAGTGAGAGGGAGAGAGAGAGAATCCCAAGCAGGTTCCATACTGTCAGTGCCCAGCCCAGTATGGGGCTTGATCCCATGAACCATGAGATTATGACCTAAACCAAAATCAAGAGTTGGATGCTAGGGGTGCCTGGGTGGCGCAGTCGGTTAAGCGTCCGACTTCAGCCGGGTCACGATTTCGCGGTCTGTGAGTTCGAGCCCCGCGTCGGGCTCTGGGCTGATGGCTCAGAGCCTGGAGCCTGTTTCCGATTCTGTGTCTCCCTCTCTCTCTGCCCCTCCCCCGTTCATGCTCTGTCTCTCTGTCCCAAAAGTAAATAAACGTTGAAAAAAAAAATCTTAAAAAAAAAAAAAAAAAGAGTTGGATGCTTAACCGACTGGGCCACCCAGGTGCCCCCAGATCAGGGATTTTTAATAATTAAATCTAAACTAAAAAAAAACAAGAACCCTCACCAAGCGTCGTAGAGACAAGAGCTCTACGTTAAGTGTTTAGAATCCAGGGTTTGGAGAATGGCTGCACCAGTTATTAGCTTTATGTCCTCGGTCTTGTTTTTTGTTTTGTCACTGTTGTTTGTTTTTTAAAGACTGCTAGAGTCCCCTTTGACTCTAAAACGTTATGAGTCTTGCCCTGAATCCTTTACAGTAGGATTAAACAAGATACAAGATACAATGGGTTAAAGCACTGGGGAACTTGGGTGACTCAGTACCAAGCTTCTGACTCTTGGTTTCAGCTAGGGTCATGATCTCATGGCTCTTGAGTTTGAGCCCCGCACTGGGCTCTGCGCTGGCAGTGTGGAGCCTGCTTGGGATTCTCTCTCTCCCGCTCTCTCTGCCCCTCCTGCCCGCCCCCCCCCCCCGCTCTCTCTGTCTCTCAAAATAAATAAGCTTAAAAAACCAAAAGAAACTACAACCAATGTGTTAAGGTACTGAGAGGCAGGAAAACTGAAAGAGTTCAATACTTTAGACCAGACAAACTTGGGTTCAAGATGTGGCTCTATTTACAAAATTTGTGACCTCAAGGCAAGTTACTTAACCCTCTGAGCCTGACTTAATCAACCCTGAGTCACAGAGTTATTGTGAGAATTCAAAGAAATAATCTAACCTTAAGTCCTTTCTGGAACAAGATGACAGATGCACTTACAAATAAAATGTCATTGAAATAACTATGTTAAGGACTTGGTCCATGACAGGTGCTTGATAAATGACAAAAAAAAAGGCACTCTGAACTCAAGACGCTGTACAATTATTAATATATTCTTATTCCTGACCCAGAGGCATGCTCCACAGTTGAGCAGTCTGGAATCCCACACTTCCTTTGGGCCTTTATTTGCCTCTAAACTAACATTGCCGAGGGAGAAAAGTAGGAAAGCCTGATGGACACAGGTAAAGGCAAGTTCACAGAGTGGAGGTGACAAAGAAAGGGATTTGTCCTCCATTAGGAACTTTAGTGTTCTAAGTGTTTATCAGGCCAGAAGTTAAGGAAGAGAGCAATGCAGCCAGCACTTTGACCCTGGCTGGAACAGAGTAGGAAGGGCACTTGCCTCCCTGAGAGCTCTGGCTTTACTCAACTAACGCCAGTAAAACAAACAACAATCACCATTGGGCTTTTTATTGGCACAGAGATTAAGAGGGTGGGGAAGGTGCAGGTAAAGATGATCTAACTTGCAAAACTCCTGGACTTAGCCCTACTTTGCTGTTCCTCCTAGACTTGCCCTCCCCTCCCCCACTGCGCCACCGCACCCCACGACTGTATGTCCCCTGCTTTTGGGACAGGAACTTACAAGATTTTTCTTTCTTTGATGCAGGAACTGAGAAAGAAGACTCAGGGAGCAGATTTTAATCAGAATACCGGGTTATAAGGTGAAAGGTCGTAAACAACTCTGTCCAAGAGGGCTTCGTTTCAGAACACGCCTTGGCCAGGGGCCTGGCCAGCAGCTGCTTACTGCCAAGGCTAAATAGTTTTCTGGCCCGGAAGGGAACCCAAGCACAGCACAGCGCAAACAAGTGGTCTGTACTGAGTTCTGCAAACTGGGAAAGAAAGAAAAAAAACTGAGCCCAAGAGAGAAACTTAGAGCAAGAGAGAATTGCTTGAAGATTTTTAAAAGCTCAAAAAATTCAGCCCTTCATAGATGTGCCCAAATAAATACCAGCATTCCCTTTTCTCTAACACGCCCTGAATCAACAACATCCTGGTCTATTTCTACCCACCTCTCCTCCTTGCCCCTAAGAATTTATGTAGCTACATACCACGCACTTGGCTCATGTGTTTCTTCCTAAATATTTTGATGTTTCATATCTATGTACACTTTCATACCCATCAAACTAAAAGTTCTCCCAGAAGACACAGTTTTGAATTTTTAAAATTATTTTGGTGAGAGTCCTACCCTGCCTACTCCTGATAATTCAATCAATATTGTTGACAGCCTGGAAAACAAGTCGCTTGTTGATTAACTTTCTAAACCAGGGTGCCGCCTCAAACCCACACACCCCAAGGATCAACATGTTCCCTTTTTTGTTCCTGAGGGTTGATGGGGTGTGTGTGATTTCCAACAGAGTTTTGATGCCTGAGTGTTGAGCTTGCTTAATAGTGGTGCTGAGTTGTAACTTGTTAGCCTTAGGGTGTCAACCCAGTTATGGTGTATGAGGAAGGAAAGAAGGATCCTTAACAGCGATGAATAGCCTTCTTTTTGCTGACAATAGGATTTCTGTATATCCTAATGTTTCTCATTTACTTCCCCATCTCAGTCTTGGAAGCACTATCTTCCTCTTTCTAGCATTAAAAAAAAAAAAAAAAAAATGCGGTCATAATCTCCTGATACTTCAACACAGACATGAGGGAGGCCCAGGAATCGAAGCAAAGGTGTGGGGGGAAATCCCTGTATTGCTGCAAGTCTTTCTGATTGCATTTTCGAGTACTTTCTCAGGAGTCAGCTCCTAAGTCATCTCATGGCCCAGTGGTGGGGTGGGGGGAAACCTACGTGGCAGCCAAAGGACGACACAGAGTGAGGAGTCAGGGTCTCTTTTATCTTGAACATATAGTGTCCCGGTGACCCTTTTGTCTTGTTTCCTTACTGGGATTTCTGAAGGGCTTCGAAGAACATTTTTGAAAGATAGGAACACTCTGCCTTCAAGCAGGAAAATAGCCATCTCTCCACTGACGCTTTGGTTACAAACAAGAGAACTTTTAACTAGAAGGCTGTGAACAGTGTGAGCAACAGATCTAGGAACGTACCTTTGATTTAGTGAGTTTCAGAGGGGATGCAGACAAGAAGGAGCGCAAGGAATTCAGGAAGGCGAAGCAAGTGAAACGTCTTTTTTTTTCCCCCTTTCCTTTCCTGAGAAGTAGGGAGTGAGAGAGAATCAGAGCCCAGAGAGCACACCTTACTAAGGACTAATAGGTAACCGGGGGGAACATAAACAAAATGTTCCTCAACTTTGCAGGCAGAAACTGAAGAGACGAGGGGATAAAGCCAACAGGATGTGAACACGCCCTGTTTCTACGCTCCAGAGAACACAGAGAACAGAATAGAGGGTACAGGGAGTGAGAACAGCTCAGGCACGCAGTTCCGGGGCTCCGAGGGGCTAGAGAGGGAGGAAGAAGGCCGAGCATACCCTTTGTCCACTGAGGACTGAAAGGGGGGTTACAACTTGTGGCAAGTTCTCCTTTTCTTTCACAGTCTGTTGGGTGCTGACAGAGCCGCGGGGCAAGAGAAGGACAAAGGGTCTCTTCCTGAACTGTAACACCAGCGCTCCCTGGCCTCCGCCCCAAATCTGAAGTATTCTTGGAGTGAAGGGATTGTTTTTCACAGGACTTGCGACTTGTGAGCCGGGAATAAACAGTCGCCCCTAAATTAATTGCGCTGGCTAAGGCTAGGCATGAAATTCCCACCTAAGCACATTTTCCTTTTGCCGCAAACGCCGCTCCCAGCCCAGAAGCATTTGCACCCACCCTCCGATGGCCACCAGCCCGCGATAAATTCTAAGGTCAGACAGGCCCCGCTTCCTCTGGGCCGCAGGGCAGCCGCTCGCAGCCCCTCCGCCCCCTCCTCCCGGCGAGGCGGCGGCGCACAACAACCATTTTCCCCGCCAGGCGCACACCGTGTCCACGCGCCGCTGCGACCTCGCCGATTGGTTGGGCTCCCGGTAAACAAGGACCGGGCAGCCAATGGGAGGGCTGTGCACGAGGGCAGCACGAGCCTCCGGGCCAGCGCTCGCGTGGCCCTGCTGTGCCTGACTACTATATAAAACAGTTTCCGGCTCACGCTAGCAACTGTACACTGCTCTCTTTGGTCCAGGTTCGTGAGTGGCTTCGCCGAGCTCCGGAGCACTCCTCCAGCTGTTGGAGGAAAGGGGGGCAAAAAGCTGATTTTTCTCTGGAAATTCCTTGGCATAACCCGCAGCTTACGTTTTCCTGACATCTCCATCAGATTTTAGTGGAGAGTTGGAGAGTGAGATAACCTTAATTTTCTGTAATTTTTGGATTTGGGACTTTTGCTGTTGTTCTTTCTCTCCCCCGTTTTTTAACTGTTAAGCCAACCCAGTCCAATCATGGTGATGTTCAAGAAGATCAAATCTTTTGAGGTGGTCTTTAACGACCCTGAAAAGGTGTACGGCAGTGGGGAGAAGGTGGCTGGCCGGGTGGTAGTGGAGGTTTGTGAAGTCACTCGAGTCAAAGCTGTCAGGATCCTGGCTTGCGGAGTGGCGAAGGTCCTGTGGATGCAGGGATCCCAGCAGTGCAAACAAACCTCCGAGTACTTGCGCTACGAAGACACGCTTCTCTTGGAAGACGAGCCCACAGGTGAGTGGCCCCATTGTCTGCCGGGAGGGTGGAAGCTGATTCGGGAAGAGTTGAAACGGACAGTTGGAGCTTTTGCTAAATATTCCAAGTTGCTCGGGTTGAGCGGCTTGAATTTCGTGTTGCTTCCTTTTTTTTTTTTTTAAGTTTTGACTTGCAGACTCCTTAAAAAATGGTGATTTGTACAGTTTCCTACAGTGTTGTGATCTGAAGGTGATCCTGAGGGGTGTTGCCTTAGCTATTTAAGGATTTTTTTTTTTTTATGCATAAGTTGCTTATTCTTTGCTTGGTTCCTGTTTGAGATGATAATAGCCTGTCATCACTGCAGGGCTTTGTAACTTTTTGCCCAACAAAATGCGTCAGAATCTCATTTAAGAATATACCGGATAAAAGTGGGGGAACTACAGTAGGCTTGCTTGCTGCCCAGGAACTCCTTATCGCACAACTGCATTTTAAGTGTAACAAGAAACTTATGGGCTACTCGCTTTTCCTTCTTTTCAGGTGAGAATGAGATGGTGATCATGAGACCTGGAAACAAATACGAGTACAAGTTTGGCTTTGAGCTTCCTCAGGGGTAGGTGTCTGCTGAATGCATCTTTGGACTTTTTAATCTCTCACACTCTTCCCAGCCTTTGGTCACTTCCTGTTCTTGGAGAGCGTTTGTAGATTAACTGCTTCTTTTTTCCCCCCGACAGGCCTTTGGGAACATCCTTCAAAGGAAAGTATGGGTGTGTAGACTACTGGGTGAAGGCTTTTCTTGATCGCCCCAGCCAGCCCACTCAAGAGACCAAGAAAATTTTCGAAGTGATGGATCTAGTGGATGTCAATACTCCTGATTTAATGGTGAGGTTCATTTTAAAATCCTATTCTCTTGGGTTTCGGGGATGCTAAATTAAGTGTCTTAGGCATTAGATTGAAGCACTTCAGGGAATTCAGCCCTAAATTACCAAGGTGGGAAGGAAAGTTGCCTGTTCTAGGTAAGGAAGTGGAAAGGAAAAAAAAAGGATCTCTAGAAATTCTCAAAACCTCTTTTTACTCCTATTCAACATAGGCCCCTGTGTCTGCTAAAAAGGAGAAGAAAGTTTCCTGCATGTTCATTCCTGATGGGCGAGTGTCTGTCTCTGCCCGAATTGACAGAAAAGGATTCTGTGAAGGTAAAAACCTAGTACTTAAAATGGTAGACTGATAAAACAGGGACTGTGGTTTTGGGAGTGAGGGCAGGGGCTAGGGATAGGAGAAAAGTCACTAATTGCACCAAGCATCAGCTAATAAGTTTTCACCTTTCTCATTCTTTAGGTGATGAGATTTCTATCCATGCTGACTTTGAGAATACATGTTCCCGCATCGTGGTCCCCAAAGCTGCCATAGTAGCCCGCCACACTTACCTTGCCAATGGCCAAACCAAAGTGTTGACGCAGAAGCTGTCATCGGTCAGAGGCAATCATATCATCTCAGGAACCTGTGCATCGTGGCGTGGCAAGAGCCTTCGGGTGCAGAAGATTAGGCCTTCTATCCTGGGCTGCAACATCCTTCGAGTTGAATACTCCTTACTGGTGAGTGGGTGGAGTCAGAGAGAGATTATTCTTCTGTCAAAATAGCAGTGGTTTCTCCAGACCTGTAATCTAACAAACTGTCCTTTTCCTTTCTAGATCTATGTCAGCGTCCCCGGCTCCAAGAAAGTCATCCTTGATCTGCCCCTCGTAATTGGTAGCCGGTCAGGTCTGAGCAGCCGGACATCCAGCATGGCCAGCCGAACCAGCTCTGAGATGAGTTGGGTAGATCTAAACATCCCCGATACCCCAGAAGGTGAGTCAGACCTAATAATGTCCATCTTTCCTCTTTGGCCTGCTTGGGTTTGTGAAATTGTGATGGTCAGGTGTTTCACAGCCAGACTTCTTATGCCTATATTTTTTTCTAGCTCCTCCTTGCTACATGGATATCATTCCTGAAGATCACCGATTGGAGAGCCCCACCACTCCTCTGCTAGATGACACAGACAGTCCTCAAGACAGCCCTATTTTTATGTACGCTCCCGAATTCCAGTTCATGCCACCACCTACCTACACAGAGGTGAGAATTATCATTTTAGCACTACGTTTTGTCTTAAACCTTCCATAGGAAGTTGAGTTGGAGGTATTGCTAAACTGGGTGGTTCTGTCAGTTCTGACCCAAACTAAAATGGTCTTTTCTTTCTCTCCCTTCTTGCCTCCCCCACCCCCAGGTGGATCCCTGCATTCTCAACAACAATGTGCAGTGAACACGTGGAAGAAAAGAAGCAGCTGTACTTACTTGTTTCTTTCTGCCTCTCTTCCTGGACTCTTACTTTTTCAGAGACTCAACAGTCTCTCCATTGGGGTATGGGTCCACCCCAGCCTCTGACTCCCAGTGTAGGAGGTGATCAGCAGGCGACCTCCTGGGCCTTAAAATGGTGCACGCTCGTCCTCAGCCAGGGAGAGGTTGTGATAGGGAGTGTTTGCTGGATGGGTTTAAAAATACACTACAAAAATTCGGGCCCATCCTGTTTTCTCAGATCTTGAAAATTAAGGCATTTTTAGTAAGTTTGAATAAGGGGTAGAAATGGCCTCCTGACATGGTCTTCCCCAGGGTTTTTGAAGGGGATTCTGTATCTTGAACTCTTGTGCCATGTGGAGCAAAGCCACTTTAGCAAATTAGGAAAAGGAAAAAAAAAATCATGGCCAAAATTTTGGGACAAGAAGGTTCTTAAAATCAGTGTTGCCCTTTGTTTTACACTTACAGCAGAAAGAAAAGAAAAACCTTCCAGAACTTGATGTGGTTTGAACTTCTGGAGACGAGCTTCCCATGTGAATTAAAAAGAAGCTCTAAGGTTGTCTTTGCTTCGAATGTACTTTAATCTGGCTTAAAGCAGTTGTAACCATGCCCCACCAAAGGTCTTAAAAGCCATTTTTTGAGCCTATTGCACTGTATTCTCCTGTTGCAAACGTTTTCATATGGGAGAATGTGTTTTTCTTTTCATGTGACTCCTTGGACTTGCTTCTGAGGTGATAATTCTTGGCACTTTAGTTCCTTTCGAAAAAAATTTTTTTCCCTATCTCAAATGTAAGCTAAAACTGGTCTACTACGTCTCTAGGGCTAAGCACAATGGCAAAAAAAAAAAAGTGTTATTCCTCACTTTTGAGGCTTTGTCCCAGTGTACAGAATTCTGTAATTCTAACACTCTTAATTATGTGAAAAGGGTTGCTGCTATCAGCATCGCCCACTGTGACTTCTCCACACCCTCTGAGGAACTGTAGATCAAGATGCCGCCAACACTGTGATCAGAGCTTCCAGACATTGCCATGAGAACTGAGCAGGCCGCCTTCGCCACAGCCCCCAGGGGCTCCCTGCAGTGTTAGGAGACCCGGCATGTTGACAGTCCTCTCTAACTGCAGCCCTTGAGCACTTGGTCGGACCCCTCAGCCTTAGCACTTTGTTCACTGTCCTGTGTCAGAGCACTGAGCTCCACCTTCTGAGAAAGTAATATGGGCTGAAAGCGGTTTCATTTTTTTGTTTTGTAAATGTTTATCTTTTTGTATGATAAAAACTATATTTTGTACTTAACCAGATATATTTTCACCCCAAGTGGGGGATATTCTTTGTAAAAAATAAAAATAAAGTTTTTTAATGGCAAAAATGGTTTTCTTGTCTGTGAGGTGGTGTTTGAAGTTACTGGAAAGTGTGCCTGAGGGAGCTTTACCCCTACTTAGTGATTCCCATTTTTGGAAATCCTGTGGAGAAAAGCTTCCCTATTGACCCTAATGATTGTAGTCCAGGGGTGGGGTTTGGGGTGCAAAAGGAAGGAATTTTAGCTACATTTAGTCTTATTTCCAGTTAACTAAAAACTGTAGTGGGATATTCTGGTGGTCTAGGCTAGTTTTCTGCACCCGTAGATAACTCAGAATGAAATTCCTTGGATTTTGGAGTGCATGCACTTTTTTTTTTTTTAATGAGCTCTTCAGGGGCACCTGGGTGGCTCAGTTGGTGGAGGGTGATCTGGGATCATGAGCTCATGTCCCACGTTGGGACTTACTTGAAGATAAAGATTTTTTAAAAATGTTTTTTAATGAGCTTTTGGGGCACCTGGCTGGTTCAATTGGCAGAGTATGAGGCTCAGGGTTGTGAGTTTGAGTCCCACATTGGGTGTAGAAATTAACATCTTTTAAAAAATAAAATTAGCTCTCAAAATACACAGAAATAAGATCGGTGAGAGACCTGAAAGGAAAGGGTTATGGTTCCCTATTTTATAATTTGGTCTCATGCTGAAGTTTCTTCTCAGCTAAACCTGGTTCATATACAGTAAGTTATAAGATGATAATCATTCAGGACTTAAGGATCTAGACTTCTGAGTATTGGTTGAAGGCAGCTACCATCTTTTGTCTCTGCTGCTCCTAGCACAGTTCCTATAGAAGAAACACATAATCATAACTCAGATGTTTGCTGAGTATTTAACCCCTCCCTCATCCCTTAGGATATGCTTCTGCAGTTCCTACTTCTTACAGTAGATACCAGAAGTCCGCCTCTAATTGAAATGATTTTTATTCTTAAAGGGGTGACGGGTATGAGAACCCTGAAACCTCAGAAGTCAATGTACTTGCCTGGTTTCTGGCTTAAACCTTTGCAGACAGATCTGGTCCTTATCTAGGAATTTGGGGGGTGACTTTTCTGCGGACTTCCACATGCTAATTACAGACCTCAGACTCCTGGAAGTTAATGAAATCAGTGTGAATTGAAAAAGACTGAAAAGATTCCTTCCCACTTCAATCTTCCCTCATCAGTCTTTTATTTTCAGGAGCTCTTCTCTCTTCTGGCTGTTTCTCTTTCCCAAGGTGTCAGCCTCTGGCTCCCTGTTGCCATGGTGACTCTCTCCTTCACTCTTACCTGGGCTGCCTCCTTTTCTCACCTGTTCAAGAGTTTGGCGTCTCCTCCCTTATTCCATGAATTTGACCAGGAAACTAGGTCAAAGTTGATGGAAGTTTTTCGTGCAGCTTGTTTTCCAGGGACTGGTGGGGTGGAGCAAGGACAAGAGCCGGCCAGAGGGCAGGAGGGAGAGATGGAGAGAAAGCCTGGCTGTTTGTGTAAACAGCCTGGCTAATGGGACAAGAAATGAGAAGGGGAGAACCGGGAGAGGGTAGATAACTGACACCTGAGGTCTGTTAGAGATCTGATTCTCAAACAACCAGAACCTATGCATCTTCTCCTAATGCCTCAAATTCAAACTGCCCAATAGAACTTTTCTGTGATGATGGAAATGTTCTATATGCCCACTAAAATGGTAACCATTAGTCACGTATGGCAACTGAGCTCTGAAATGTGGTGGTGTGACTGATGAGCTGAATTTTTATTTTTGTTTAATTAATTTAAATGTAATTAGCTCCGTGTGACTAGTGACAACCGTATGGAACAGCGCAGCAAAAGATGAGGAAGGAAGGCAGCTAGCTGTTCACTCACAGGAAACTCATCCTTCCCTTAGAGCACAAAAGGCTGCACTCCGACTTTCTTTTGCCTTTTACACACATTTTCTACCTTACCTCAGGACATTTTCTGCATGTAGGCTCCTTTAAGTACACTTCCTTGGGTACTGGCTCAGCTGCTTCTCCACTTAACTGGGTAGATTTGGGGTCTTCCTTGCCCGTGCTCTTGTCATGTGCCTTTTAATTACACGTGCAGTCATTAGAGGAGATCCAGTTCTTAGTATCATTTCTTCATTAGGTCCAATCTGGTATATGAAGGTCTGAGAGAAGACAGCAAGAAAACGATCTAGAGGGAGAAAAGAGCTAGAAAAAGTAAAATTAACAAGGAAGGGGCAAGTATTCCATAACCATGGTCCTTGGCTAGCTTGATACCTCTCAACAGACCAGAAACACAAGGTTGTAACTTGGGTTGAGCCACTGGGAGGGAGAAGTTTAGACAGATCAGTCCGAGCACCTGGTCAACAATCACATAGGAACTGGAGGGTATGGAGTGGGGTGAAGGAGTGAGTGTCTTTTGCCCAGTTCTTTCAACAGCCTACAGACTCCTTGCATTCTTTCCTTGGACTATCTCTAGGCGATGGAATACAAAAGGTAGATAAGGAAAATCTTTTACTGACCCTCCAATGGTCACAACCCCTGTCCCAAGCACCCAGATCTCAACAGTCCTGGACTAGAAGAGCAGAAATTTGTGTCTCATTCTTTGTTCTTACCCTTCATCTACCACCATTTCCTGAGTTGAAAAACACTCTGCAGAGAGGCTGCAACTCCAGGGCTACAGGTCCTGGCCTAATATGCGAGTCTGGGGCCTAGAAAAAGTTCGGGGATCAGCCTTCCTGGAGAAATAATATAGAGTGGAGTTGAACTATCTCAATTCCAATCTTAATTCCACCATTTAACAAGCTGTACAAGATTGGGCAACTTGGTTGAGCTTTCTGAGCTACAGTTTGTTTACCTGTGAAGTGGGAAATAATAATACCTACCTCGGAAGATTATGGTGAGGATTTTAAAAATATACATGAAGTGGGGTGCCTGGGTGGCTCGGTCAGCTGAGCGGCTGCCTTCAGCCCAGATCACGATCTCGTGGTTTGTGAGTTCGAGCCCCGTGTCGGGCTCTATGCTGACAGCTTGGAGCCTGGAACCTGCTTCTGATTCTGTGTCTCCCTCTCTCTCTGCCCCTCCCCCGCTCACACTCTTGTCTCTCAAAGATGAATAAATGCTAAAAAAAAAATTTTTTTTTAAATATGTGAAGTGTTAGAACAGGCAAACAAGTGCTTGTTATCTAAAATAAAAGAGGAGCCACGTCCACCACAATTGATTAGTCTTTATTAGTTCACTCCCAGGCATGTCTCCAAAATCGTTCTTCCTCTGTGACCTAGCAGAAATAAGGCCCGTTCTCTCTTTGCTCCCCTTGATTCCTCCTTCCTGTATTAAGGGAACAAAACAGTCTGAGAAGTCTCTGTATAGAAGCTGACTCAGCCTAGAGTTAATTGTGGTAGGGGAGAGGTTGGGACTCCCACCTCCAGGCCAGACCAGGTCCTCTGCACACCCTGCATCTCATATAGCTCAGGGAGCACTAGAGTTTTCTCTCTCATACACCCAGAGTGCTTCACAGTCCTCTGGATTAACTCTGTCACCTTCTGGAAATTGAGCTTTCTTAACTTTTCACTACAAAACTTCAGGGGAAATCTTCCCACCGTTGAGAGACAGAAACCGAGGAACATACAATGGGCATAATGTGCGACACTGCAGAGAACTCTCAGACGCCTTATTCAAAGGTAATGCATCTCATTTGATTTTTTTTTTTCCCTGAGGTGGACCAGACCAAGTGGCACAAAGGCTAGTGGAGGTGAGCCCTCTGTTGAGGCCCAATTTAGCCTATTTGGGCTATTTCTGTCCTGTCTTGAGGTTTCCCTTGGCTTGACCCTGCTGTATTCTTTCCTGGGTCCATTCTGTAAGGAGAAAAGAAGGAACAGACTCTGAAGGCTGGGATTTTTCTGACGCCCAGTTGACTGGCCATCTCCAGGCAATGGGAGTGATGATGGGAGAAGAGACCAGACTGAGTATAGGTGCAGGATTGTGGGTCTCACATGCCTCGAGCGTTTGCATGCCAAGCAAGATCTATTCTCATTGTTGGGGCAATGGAGCTGCTACCTCTCCAAATCAATCAAATCGTCGGTAAACAGGTTCTCGGAAATGTCCTGGCTGGGCTGGGTGCCTAGCTTGGATATTTTTAACTTTCTGGACAGATAGACAGAGGAAGGATTTCAGTTGCTGGGAAGGGAGGTGGGGGGTTCAGGGGCGTGAGAACTGTGCTTCCCTTATATGATTCTGTGGCTGAAGACCCTCTCCACTTCACCTGTCTAAATTCTGACTTCCTCCTTCACCTGTCCACCTTTGTCTCCTCTTCTCCCATTTCACTCTACTCCTGCTTTTTCACCCTTCTCTTACCTTCCAACTCTGAGGAAACTTGGCTTTCTGTTCACGACCCCAAGATGTTTTTAGCTCCATATCCCTGTAGATCAAGGAAAGGATGCTCAGGCTGGGGCCAATGGTTCCTTTGCTTTTCTTAGAGAAAGGAGTAGCCTGCCAGGGACACCCAGAGGCTTCTCTTCAGTCCTACGTCTTCAAGCTCTCTTGCGGGACAGCTGCAAACTCCCTGCAGCCTCATACACCTCACTGCCCTGAACTCTTGGGAACAGAATCTGAGATCCTGGAAGCCCAGATGAGCCTTGTATATCTTTGGAAATTAGAAGAAATATTGGTTGAGGCCAGGAGCAGCAAACCAGGGGGCCTCTGGTGGAATCAGCCTGCAGCCATTTAGAAACCTATACAGTTTCATCCTAAAAATTTGAATTGGTGGTAAACAATTAATAACCAGATTTTACCAAAATCTGTTCTGGCTTCTCTTAAAAAGCATTATAAATGGATAAAGAAGATGTGGTATATATAGACAATGGAGTATTACTCGGCAATCAAAAAGAGTGAAATCTTGGGGCACCTGGGTGGCTCAATTGGTTGGGCATCCGACTTCAGCTCAGGTCATGATCTCACTGCTCGTGACTTCGAGCGCCGTGTTGGGCTCTGTGCTGACAGCTCGGAACCTGGAGCCTGCTTTGGATTCTGCCTCCATCTCTCTGCCCCTCTCCTGCTCATGCACTCTCTCTCAAATATAAAAAATAAAACATAAAAAAGAATGAAATTTTTCCATTTGCAACAACGTGGATGGAACTGGAGGGTATGCTAAACGAAATTAGTCAGAGAAAGACAAATATCATATGACTTCACTCATATAAGGACTTTAAGAGACAAAACAGATGAACATAAGGGAAGGGAAGCAAAAATAATGTAAGAGCAGGGAGGGGGACAAAGCATAAGAGACTCTTAAATATGGAGAACAAACAGAGGGTTCCTGGAGGGGTTTTGGGAGGGGGGATGGGCTGAATGGGTAGGGGGCATTAAGGAATCTACTCCTGAAATCACTGTGGCACTATATGCTAAGTAACTTGGATATAAATTAAAAAAATAAATTAAAAAAAAAAGCAATTATATTTGGTAACAACCAGTCCACATTCCTTCATGGTATCAACCTGTTAGAACTGAAGGGACCAGGCAGGCTCTCGTTTGCAGTTAGCATCACGCTCTATCTATTACACTCACCTGCTTCACTCCTTTGTCCCTGTCTGACTCCGGACTGGTGTTGGGGCTTAAAGTTGTTACCTCTACGTAGAGCTTCTCAAATATTTCCTCTGAGGGACCGCTAAAATTAGGGAGAATGAACCCTTTTCCCCAGGGCTTCTAGAACTCTCTAAAGGAGCCTGTCGGAAGCCAAAAATGTTGTTGGCCAAAAAAAGTACCTATTTTATGTTGAAAAAGTGCAAATTTTGATTTATAGTGCCCCATATATTTGTGTAGTTTTAGCATAACAATAATTTTACCTTCCTCTACCAAATCTTAAAAGTAATATGGACCCTCTGGAAGACGTACCGTGTGTATTCTGCAATTCCAATATTCCTCACTACATCACCCAGAAGTAACCCAAGTTGGTCATCACAATGCTAAAGACATGAGGCAAAGACAGACATGGAGAGAAGTCAACAAGAGGAAAAGAATATCAAAGACAATGAGTCTGAGTGATAAGCTCTTTCTGGCCCCAAGTCACACCTCCTGACCTGGCCCAGTCCAGCTCCTGGGAAGTTTGTAGACATCCCTGATATCTCTGGACAGGTGTTAGAGTGGTGGCTCAGGGTGAAGAGCAAGTCTCAAAACAGGAGCCAGGCCAAGTAAGGGAGAGGTGAGAGGCCAGGAGCAGCCAACTATGGTCAGACAGGAAAGACTGCAGGAAAGACTGTCTAGGGGTCAGGATTGATGCTTGGGGCCAGGAAGCGGAGGGCTAAGAAAAGGGCTGGTCAGCATTTGCCCTTTCTTCCACTGAGCCCATCTTTGTTTCACTTCCTCTTACCACTCATGCCTCAGAAAAATGAAGTAAAAGAGTTACCTTGACCTCTTTAGATGAAGGAATCTCCTTTCCAGAATAGCTGCATCTGCTGCCATAGCTGAGCAGAAGGAGGATGAGTACCAGGGCGTCTTTCAAACCCATCCAAATGGGATTCCATCTGTTCTCTCCCCATGATGGGAAATACCCCAGATCTGTGTCCCTGACTTAGGTGAGTTTGTTCCCCCCATCATTTTTTTAAAACCTTTTTTAATTTTTTAAACGTTTATTTAAAAAAAATTTTTTTAATGTTTATTTATTTTTGAGACAGAGAGAGACAGAGCATGAGCAGGGAAGGGGCAGAGAGAGAGGGAGACACAGAACGTGAAGCAGGCTCCAGGCTCTGAGCTGTCAGCACAGAGCCCGACGCGGGGCTCGAACTCACAGACTGTGAGATCATGACCTGAGCCGAAGTCGGACACTTAACCGACTGAGCCACCCAGGCGCCCCTAAGCATTTATTTATTTTTGAGAAAGAGAGTGTGAACAGGGGAGGGGCAGAGAGAGAGAGAGGCACCCACAGAATCTGAAGCAGGCTCCAGGCTCTGAGCTGTCAGCACAGAGCCTGAGGCGGGGCTCAAACTCACAAAGTGCGACATCATGACCTGAGTTGAAGTCGGATGCTCAACCAACTGAGCCACCCAGGCGGCCCTGTCCCGCCCCCATCTGTTTTAGCAAGGCAAAGACAGGTCTAACTAATCTCCCTCCTATTCTAGTACTGTCGATGCTGCCCTGAATGTAACAAAGAATGGCAAAGACAGAATTTGGATATTTTTCTATTGACCATTATACACCAAGGGAAATGGAGTCACAGGTTGGGGAAGATTCAGAGACAGGTAGGGTCCCAGTTTGGGGAAGCCCAGCTTAGAGCTGGGGATCCAGGGAGGAGGAGGTGTTTGAGAATGGAGAATAGTACCAGACTCAGAGGTCTTGGAGGCATAGTATCTCCCCGTGTTGGTCAGGCCTGGGTCTGAGGAATCCTTGGACCTTCAAAAGGTCTTAAAAGCCTTGGGCCTTACTTGGCCTTTCAGGTCCTGCAGTTAAAACTGGAGCTTTGTCTTTCCACTGAGTCCCATTATGGTGACCGGGGAAACATCCCTTCTCGTTAGGATACAAAATACCAAATTAAGTTCTGTTGGGGGTAAAGCAAAGATCTTTCTGAGGTGATACCAGGAAACTAGAACTTCTTATTTTTTGGCTTTCTGGTCCCAAATGACCTTGAGGAAATAGGCTCTGTAGGAGAAAGTTCAATGGAGAGGGGGTCACCACTGGTCTGGCCAGATTAGCTAACTGAGCTATTCCTGCCTAGCTCATTCCTCCTCTCTTTCCTCCAGCCAGACATAATGATATGATGGGAGATGAAGACCTGCTCAACCAGCCCCTTCCTTTGTCAGAAACTTCTCGGTTGAACAGCTTCATTTGAGTCCTGGCTTGCAGATTGTGACCTTGAACTCTGCTGTAGGGGTTGTCACCTCCCTCGATAGTTGATAGAATTGCTGATGCTTCTACCGCTGGGGCTGAGGCAGTTTCTTGGAAAGGACTGGCTGGATGCCTGAGGTATCTTTAGCTTGCCCAGGCTGAAAATAGGTGGGGGAATTCTGAGGATGGAATGAGTTCAGCAACAGCTGGACACGCCCTGACCTTTGTTCTCAAAACCATTTGGATTCGTGCAGGTGGGTCAACACCAGCTTGAAAGATTCCTGGCGGCTCTCTAATCCGAATTCTGTCTCATGCATGAGGAACCTGAGGTTTGCAGGCTTGTCATGACTTTCCCAAGGGCACAAGGCTGTGGAGTGGTGAAATTCCATAAACTGTAACTCCATAAACACATGACCATAACCAGTGCTTTGCTCAGTTGAGTCGGCAGCCTATCCCCTGGACTTAGTTCTCAGCCAGCCTACGCCTGCAGGCCACCCTTCCCTCCTTTCAAAGTCCAAACGGCAATAAAAATGAATTGAGGGAAGTCATTGTCTTTTCCTCGCCAAACCATGGGTGCCCTGTCCCCCTGACATCTGATCTTCCAATTCCCTTGGGTCTCCACCCCCATCTTCTAAACTACACATTGCATCCAGGTTTCCCAACCAGCCCTCCCTCAAACCACCTGAGTCCCTGTGAAGTTTGGAGACTCAACTCTTAAGCTTCCAGCCTAAGGTGGGAGGGGACCAGAAGCTAGGGATGGAACATAGGGTAGGGGAGGATAGGATTCTTGCCGGAGAACCCACTCTGCCTGGGGCCAGCACAGGCCTGGCTGTGTGGGGGGGAGCCATGTGTTCAACATAAGCAGGCCCTGGCAGGCAGGTAGCACAGCGCTGAGCAAGCACTGTGTGGGCCCTCTCTAAATGTTTGCAATCAGAGCCTCAATCTCTAGCTTCTCAGGTGGTCCTGCAGAGAAAGAGCAGTCCTGACTGGTGACTAGACCTCAGGCTTCAGCCTCAGCCTGCCCGTATGGAAAGTAGGGGAGAGGTCAATGGAAACAGTCAAATTCTGCCTGGAACGGCTCTGGAATCTGGGGAAGCTGCTAGATCCCGTGTCTCTGGCTTTGTTCATTTGTTCAGCAAGGTCACCTGCCAGGAGTGGCAGGATGCCAGCTAGGAAAGAATCCAAGAATGGTCTGATCTTTCTGACTTTGTTTGTGAGGCAGTACAACTGAGCCCAAGTGGTCACTCCAACCTTTGTCCTCCTTTCTCCCGGGAAATGGGAAAAAAATGTATTGTACATAGAGGTGGGGGCAGGAGTGCGCTCCAATCCTCCTCTACTGTCTTTTGTCTAGACTCTTTCAGGGTCCTAAGCTGGCATTAGGTGGGATTTGAGGGCATGGCTGTGCCCCCAACATAGACACAGATATAGCTGATCAGGTAGGACTGGTATATGTGGTGGGGCGGCTGCAGGGGCGGGAGAGTAAAGGAGATTTTTCAGTGTCTTTTATGTTTGTTTGTTGCTGATTTCTCCCCACCAACAATCACAGGCTAAAGTGTGACTATGGGAAACCCCAGTGACAGGTCCCCTGGCCCCTCCCCCCCACATTCCACTCACCCAGCACCTTGGAGAGCTAGAAAAAGAAACACAACAATCACCACAAATTGCTCAATAACTGTGGAATGTTCTCTTTCAATTCCTGTTTCCTTTTCTGTTCTCTTGGCTGCCTCTACCTTAACACCTATTACGGCACCCCAGCCTGACTTTCAAGGTGCTTTCCCTCAATAGATTCACAGTTCCTGCTTAGTTTTTACAATGGGGGTAAGAAATGCCTTACATGAGATTGCCAGTCTCTATCACTTGATGCTGTATGGAATTCAGTTGGCCTGATGGGATATGGTTGGACAATTTCTTGAAGGCTTTCCCACATCCCCTCTTTATGACTTTCAAATGTTTAGTAGGGTCGCTATGACAGCACCCCAGCTATCTGTGCCTGCCTCCTTATTCAGTTCCTATTCTGGACACGCAGCTCGCCCGTGACTGTTGCATGGACCAACTGGCTGGAACCAATCAGCTCACTGAGGGCTTCCTAAGAAGCCAATCAGAGCCTAGGGAAGTGACCTCACCCCAGGGAGAGCCGAGTGGGTGAGGAAGCATCTCTCAGAGCTGAGCTGTGAGTGTCCCTAAGTCACTCCCCTCCACCCCACCCTCCTTACTTCCTGTAAAGCAATACCGCCTACCCCCTCCACCCCAAGAAGGGAGTGAGAAAGACTAACTACCTTCCACAAAGGAAGAACCAAAAGAGATACTGCAACTCAGCCACAAAGCAGCTTCAGGAAGTGGAGAATAGTGGCTCCGTCTGCACAGACACATCTTTCAAAGTGGGATCCCTCCGGTCTGGAAGAAGGTGTGTGCTGGGGAGGAATCAGCACCTCCTCCCCACTCCCTCCCTGCACCTGGCTTTCTCCACTCTCTCTCACAAAAATAGCTGTAATCTTTCCTTGTAAACAAGGACGAGATCAAGGTCAAGTGTGGGAAAGAGAGGGCCTGTGTCCCTGTTGAACACACGTGACAAGAGACGATCATGTCCTGTGGCCTGAGGACCAGAGGTTCAGAAGCCGGCTGGTCTTACAGGGCGTGGGCCGTTCTTCTCTACTACTCACTCCGCACAGCCTCATAGATGAGTTCTTGAATGTTCCTTGGCAGGGCTAGATTGGGAGTATGTGTCCCGCCACAGGAGTGGGACGGAAGGGGTAAAGGACAGGAAGGCTGCAATGCCAGTGTGTCACACTGGACTCTGACAGGCAAGGGAAAAATGCCCCAACTAGGCCATTCCCTTCTTTTCGCCAGGCTTCTCCCATCAGGCCTCACCCTGGACAGACAGACAGACAGACAGACAGACAGCTAAAAACATTTTATTTAAAAATATAAAACTGGCCTTACTCCTCCTAACTGCATACACCCCCAATTATCTTCCACTACAAAAAAGTGCGGGGAGTGGCACGTGTACAGCTGTCTCAGCTCTAAAAGCCCAGTTCTTCTTTGACCCTTCCTTCTTTCGTACAATTAAGACATTGGTCCTTTGCCCTCTCCCCCCAAGCTATCAGAGGTGACACAAGGGTAGAAGGAGGGGAAGGGTGGAAAAGAGAACTATCTGTCATCATTCTCCATTCCTATCTCCAGGGCCAGTTTATCTGGACTCTAAGCAAATGATTCGCTTGTCCACAAAACCAAGTAATAGCGACAGTTACTTCTGTATCTTCAATCAAGAGCGATGTGAAGGTCTGAGATATTGTTCAGGGTCCTTCTTCAGTATATAGCCTCATCCATATTGTCATCACTGTCACCCCCAAAGTCCTCTCCATTGTCAAAATATGACATGATGTAATCAGTTTCCTGAAACAGAACAAAAAGAAATCAAAGTAGGCACGTTTTCAGCATTCTCCTTCCTCCCAGTGTATCAGCAGCCGCCCCCCCACCTCCCACCCTTAAACCATTCCATGCCTGGGAAGTCCCTTGGGGCTGCCACTTGCTCTTGAGAAGAGCCTGGGGGCACAGGAAGTGGAGGGCGCTCTCCTCCGGGGGGACATCTCCTTTGGCTCTCCAACCCTCTGGAGGAGAACAACCCTGGTGGATGGAATTGAGACTCCCAGAGCTTATGAGAAAGAGAGGGGAACTGAGGGTGGAAGGAGAGCCCTCTCACCTCTTCATGTTCTTCTTCGTCGTACTCCTCTTCTTCTTCCTCTTCCTTCTCTTCTTCTTCTTCTTTCTCTTCATCTTCCTCTGAAGTCACTTCCTCCTCCTTCTTCTCCAGGGTCTGATGTAAAGATGAACAGAAGGAGAAACTCGGACTCAGCTCAGAGAAGGGAAAGAATGAGGCACAGATGGGCCAAAGGACAGGGAATGGGGCTGGGACCCAGGTGGTCTCTATGCACATTTCCTCCTCACCTCCAGTTTCTGTATTGTTTCTTCCTTATCTTCTGTGTTCTTGGGGGGCCTCTTGGGGATTAGGATGGTGGTCCCTGGTCAGGGAATCAAAAGGTGAATCATCTGAGAGCAAACTTCCTTGTTAGCGGTCCACCCCACCCTCTTGCAGAGACCATGTCACTCTGCTGCCCTCATGTGGCCACATGGCACCCAGCTACCATACTGGGTGGAATGGGCAGGAACTGGGACGGCAGGCAAGACCACCAACAGCCTTGGCCCTCCAGCTGATGAAGGAAATCTCTCTTCTGCCTCCTTTCCCCAGATATACTCACGTTCCTTTTGTAGCTTCCGCACTCGGATCTTTAACTCACGGGGTAAACGTCGCCAATCTGGGAACAGTGGGAACATAAAAGCCAGTAAGACCCTGCCTGGGGTCTCCTGTGAATAACCAGTTTTAAAGGAGAAGTAAGAGTCAGGATAATGGTGAGGAAGGAAGGGATTGGGTCAAAGTTACTTGGGACAAAACTGTGGCTTGGGTGCCTCCAGGGAAACGGGGGCTATTTGATAGGTTTTCAGGTACAGTCTGAGAGTGTTTGGGAGGACATCTAGGGCTCCAGTGTGTAAATACTGTATAGAGGGGAGGAGGGGACACAGAAAGGTGGATGGGCTGGTGGCTTGTGGCATCTCAAGGATTTTAAGAAAGGGCAGGCAACGAAAGGGCCCATCACCTACCAGGGTTCCAATCGATGGCATTGTCAATCGGCCCTGACATCTGATATTTGTCTGAGTAACGCTCCACATCTGAGGGGTCAGAGGCCAAGGGTCAAAGTTTTATCCTTTCAGAGCCCTAGAACAGGGTTGTTTCTGAGGACCCAGCCCTCTCAATACTCAGGCACTGTCTGTTCCCCAAGCTCAGAGCCCAGGGGATCAGCTTTAACAAGGACCTTCAACACTCATCCATGTTGTCCCTTTGCCACCCCAAATTACAATGTTTTGTTATCTCCCTTAACCCAAAGACATGGCTATATTGAGAGGTAGTGTGATACGGTGGAAGTACACTAGAGAGCAAGGGACTAGGGTTTCAGTCTTCCCTTTACTCCTTGTTAATGGGGCTACCAGGCAGGCCTTTCATGCCTCTGAGCTTCAGCTCCTAAGGCTTTAATCAAAAAGCACTGTTTGTCAATATACTCCAACACTGCACTTCCACACCTGTTGGTAAATATCCACTATCCCAAGCCTCCCAGTGACTCCCCTTCTCCAGTCCCTCCTGGTCTCCCTGACCTCTTTGTAATCCTGTTAAGCTTAGGAGGGCTTCTCAGAGACCCGTGTGTGAGACTCAGAACAAACCATGGATAATGCATTTCAAATGCAGGGGTAATTGTTATGATCTCCCCAGTTAGACAGCGAGCTTCCTGTGCTGCTTCTGGCCTCTCTGGCCCGCAGAGTGCTGTGTACAGGGCACTGCTCATGAAAGGCACTCAGAACACGATGCTAGCATTCCAACTGACCTCTCTTGGGGACAGCTGGCCGGATGAAGTAGGGGAGCTGCCTCATGGCCCCTCGTAGCTCCTGCTTCAGTGCCAGAACGTATTCCCCTTCCTCTCCTGAGGGCAGAGGCACTGGACGGAACTCCAAGGGCTAAGGAAGCAGGGGCAGTGGTCAGTTCAGGGAAAAAACACTAGAGAACATATCTAGAAGGGTCTCTCTCCCCCCCCAGTTCAATCCAATGCTCCCACTGAACAGAGGGCCAAGAAAAATGTGGGGAACAATACAGTATTTTGAAAGCTGGGGAGCTGAGAGTATGAGAAACTACCTTGCCTGGGAAACATCCCATGTGAGTTGGAAGCATAGAGACAGAAAGGGGCAAGATGAGTTTTATGATGGCCCACAAGGAATCCTGGATCATATATAGTCAGCCAGGGGCACACGGGAGTCTCAGGAAGGGGGGCAGATACTCACAGGGAAGAGTGGAGAAGGCTGCAGGGTGGGTGGGGGAAGAGCATCCCCCTTCCCAATGCCCACAGCCTCCATGTTGAAGGTCAGTTGGCCCCGGCCACGACCCCGGCCCCCACCCCGACTGGCCATGGTGGAGGGGGCCTGGGTATTCAGAGATCCAGTGAGAAAAACCTGATAAAGACAAAAACAAAGAGAAAAGTATGGTAGAATGATAGGAAGCCAGGGAGGTGCAAGACACTCAGTCTTTTCCCCTAGGGCCCCCCAAAACCAGTGTAATTCAACAAATGTTGATAGGAAAGGCATTGTACCAGGCAGCGTGTTTCTGGAAATACAGACACGGATGAGACATAGTCCCAACAGGACAGATAACTGCAAAGTAGTGTAACTCCAGCACAAAAGGGAAAGTGATTAGACCTCTGGATAAAACTTCCCTCCATCCCTAAGGTAATTTGATATTTGTCACTGTCTGCATATCGCCATCTAATCTTTGAATTCTTTCTCTCCCTGGCTTTCCACACCCAACCAGGCCCCAATTCAATCCAATGCAGTGAATTTCAGCAAAACATGTATTAAGCATCTACTGTGGGGGATAAGGATAAGTCATCAGTCTCACGGTCAGTGGTGGGAGGTGGTGGTGGGGAGAGCCATTACAATCAATTTATTTTTTTGTAATACCACTTAGGAGCACTTAGAATCTTAGAGTTGGAAGGACCAGTAGAGGTATCTAGTCCAAAAGCCCTCCCAACCCAGTACTCCACTTTGTAAGTTGTTAATCATTTCACTTCCAGTGGCATTTTCTTTCTTTCTTTTTTTTTAATGTTTATTTATTTTTGAGAGCAAGACACAGAGTGCAAGTGGGGGAGGGACAGAGAGAGAGGGAGACACAGAATCTGAAGCAGGCTCCAGGTTCTGAGCCTGATGCAGGGCTCAAACTCACAAACCGGGAGATCATGACACCCGAACCGAAGTCAGATGCTTAACTGACTGAGCCACCCAGGCACCCACAGTGGCATTTTCTTAAAGAGAGGGTATCTGTTCTCCCCCAAGGCAGCCCACCCCACAGTGATAAACTCTGATGAATCGAAAGTTCCTTCTGTTACTAGAAGTAGCAGAACTCTGCCTGTTGTCATCAATCTTAAGAGACCAGTCAGAGGCAGGTAGGATGGGGGGTAAAGTTACCAAATGAAAATGAAACTTGTAAGAAATGATATCCCAGTGACAAAGAGCACACCTAGCACCCAGATCTTGGTTTCTAAGACCATTTTCCAACAAAAAAAGACCCAGGGCTTCTTGGAGAAATGGCTGATTCTAAGGGCTGGGGCAGGAAATACCCAAGGCGAGCCTGAAGCATCTTCTAGTGCCAGAAAGTAAAGAAGCACTCAAAACAACAGCATACAGACATTGGCAGGCTATGTCAAAGGGGCATAAGAGTCTACTGGAAGAGATCCCAATGGCCAAAGAAGAATTTGAGCAATAAAGTAGTATTAAGTTATAACCCCAAAGTATAAAATAAATATCATGAGTCCACACTGATAGAAATGATTAAATAAGTTAATACATGGGGGAGAAAAGACAAACCTCTTGTGTAGAATTCCAAATAAATTATGTAGATTCCACCCTGAAGAGGGGGAGTAGAACTTCCCACTCCTTAAGGGTGGACTATATATAGGGGATTTTGTCCAATTCAGCTTTGGAAAGGTGGGGAGCGGTATAACTCTACAGTGGAGAAAGTGGACAAACACTACTTCAGTCAGGTGACCAAGTTCAACATCAACAATATTGAATTACACTGCTAGTATGTGCCCTTAATATGATGGGATAGGGGAGAAATCTAGGGGGACTGGGATAATGAGGGGAGGCTTGATGAATCACAAGATCTCAAGTTAGGAAGAGCCCTCAGAAATCACGTATTCATTCATTCAACAAATTTTTATTGAGCATTTACTATATGCCAGACACAATGCTGGACAATGGGGATCATAGTGAATCTTCTACTCTAGACATGTATCCTTCCTCAGATAAACCATATTTAGTAAATTGTTATCTAGTTTCTATTTAAACATCTTTAGTAAGAGGAATCCCTGGCTCACTTTGCAAGTCTTCAATTAATAATATTTGTTCTTCAATTAATATCCAAAAAACACTCTAAACAAGAAATATATAGTTCAACAAAATGCACTCAACAAAAGATTAGCTGGTGAAAAAAAGATTTAGAAATGTGTATAAAGAAATCTATTTTGTCAAACACACATATACATACTTCATGTATGATAAAAAAGTTGTTTTTGAAGGTTATACACTGAAAATTAATATTGGTTAATTTGAGGTGATGGGTGTTTGCTTTTTGAGGGGTTATGTGTATTTTAACGTTTGTTTTCTATACTGAAAGGTATTTCTTTTGTAATAAGAGAAAAATAATCATTAAAAAAATTTTAAATATACCAACAGAGTAATAGGTGAGATTAACAATATGTAGCAGGAAGGAGAGGGTGAAAAAATGTGTGTATGAGGAATTTGGAAAGTTTTAGGTCCAACAAAAAAATGTGAGGAAAAAATAAGAAGTTAGCTAATAGGTTAAATTGTGATCTGATTGAAAGGACTTATTAGGAGAGAAAGGATGTCTCATGGACACTAGAGAAGAAGTCAGAATTTGTAAGCATGTCTTCAGGCCCTTTCAGGGGAAAGGACACTAACCAGCTGGTTTAGGTATAATTCCACTTGACAGACCCAGTTCTGGCAGTGGGGACAAGAGCTGTTTTGATTGCAAAGCAGTAAGGAGTCAAGAAAAAGCTGTGAGCTTTGAGGTTAGACACATTGAATTCCATTTCCACATATAACCAAGTGGTCTCCAAGGATGTGGGGTTAAAAAAAAAAAGGGAGAGAGAGAGGAAAAAAAGAAAAAAACCTTATTTAATTGAGGCAATAAACTGGTGGTTGGCTGGGAAACTGAACCATCCATCTCAGCCCCCTCAGGTCAGGAATCTACCATGAGTTTCTATTCTTTAAGATTGTGATTGAATCTAAATTCTTGAGGATATTTAGGGTCTTCCATAATCTGGTCCCAAATTGCTTTTTCTTATCGTCAACCCTCCCTAGAGTTCACCTGTGCACTCTCCTTCCCCCAAACAACAACATCTCATATACATGACACTCATTCCCATTTATGCCTAACTGTATTGTGGTAGAAGTTAACTAAGAAGCAGATTTCAACAAAATACAGAAAAACCATGACATCAAATTTAAGAAAGGCAGTACGTGTAGTGGTTAAGAACATGGATTTGAATTCTAGTTCTGCCATTTCCTAGTTATACAACCTACAGCAATTTATTTAATATCTCTAAACCTGTTTCCTCATCTGTAAAATGGGAATAATAATAATAATAATAATAATACCATCTTAATTCATTCAAAAAATATCTACTGAGTGCTTGTTATATGCCAAGCACTGTTCCAAGTGCTAGGGACATAGCAGTGAGCAAAACAAACAAAAACTGCTATACCAATGGAGTTTAAATTGGTGGAGTTGTCAGTATACAAATATTTCAAGCCATGAGACTGGGTGGGATCCCTAAAGGAGTGGATGTGAACAGAGAAAAGAAGAGATCCAGAGATTGAGGACTAGAGCACTCTAATATTTAGGGTTTCCCATATTTCTGATAAATAAAACAAGGAGTTAATACTCTTATTATATAAGAACTCATGGACATGCAAATGAAAAGAATCATACCAATAGAATAAATGTGCAAAGGACATGAATAGGCAATTGATAAAATAGTGATCGACAAAATCATTCTTCACCTACCAAATTGACAAACACTTAAAGAATAATCAGGTTGCCACAGTTTTTTTGAGATGGGACACTCTCATACCTCATTGGAAGGATTGTCTTTATACACAGTATTTCAGGGGAGCAACAGCCTTTTAAATGTTCATATCCTTAATCCAGTAATCCTACTTTAAAAAATGTATCCTTAAAGATGTCATCATATATATAGTCAGACATGTAAACATGTCTGGTCATCAAAGAGCTATCCATGGTAGCAAAACTTCTGAAATAACCTAAATGGCTCAACAAAAAAATGAATGGTTAAAAAAAAAATCAAATATCCATTTTAGGCTATCATGTAGAAAGAAAAATGACTTCAAATAATACTTAAAGGCAAAAAAAAAATGTTCACTATGTACAGTGGAGGGAAACGGGATAAAAATTATATTTGTGGTATAGCCTGATTTATGTAACACACACATGTATACGTGCAGAAAAGAAATTGATAATAATAATAATAATATAATAATAACGGTTATCCCTAGATCATGGTCATGAAATAATAGACATTTTTATCTACACCTTTATGTGTTTCCAATTTTTTTAGAATAAATGTATATTACTTTTTAAATCAGAAACCAAAGGGAAGGTACCTGGGTGGCTCAGTCAGTTAAGGGACTGACTTTGGCTCAGGTCATGATCTCACAGTCGGTCAGGCTCTGTGCTGACAGGTCAGAGCCTGGAGCCAGCTTCAGATTCTGTGTCTCCTGCTCTCTCTGTCCCTCTCTGCTCATACTCTGTCTTTCTCTCTGTCTCTCTCAAAAATAAATAAACATTAAAAAAAAGAAAGAAAGAAACCAAAGGGGATGGTTTTTCTTTATTTTTAAGAATGCTACCACCAGGACAGTGCTCCTTCTTTTACAATGGAGGTGAGGAAGGCATTTTTTTTGAGCTACATATTTGTTTAGAATATTTGTTGGATATTAACTGAAGAACAAATATCCAAAAATGGGATGACCTGCAAAGTGAGCTAGGGAGTCTTCTTACGAGTGATGTTTAAGTAGAAGATGGGTAACAATTTACTAAATATGGTTTATCAGAGGAAGGACGCATGTCTAAAGTAGAGGATTCACTATGATCCCCATTGTCTAGCATTGTGTCTGGCATATAGTAGATGCTCAATAAATATTTTTTGAATGAATGAATGAATGGATAGATGGATGAATACATGATTTCTGAGGGCTCTTCCAAACTTGAGACCTGGTGATTCATCAAGCCTCCCTTCACCATCCCAGTCCTCCTAGCTTTCTCCTTTCTCTGGACTGTGGGAGCAATTGCATTACAAACCACTAATTTAAGAGATCTTAATTAGATACTGTATTGTATTTTATTTCATCTTTTATTAATTGTTCCCTAATTATGCTAGGAGTTTAAAGTCGGCCTTCGCAATCAATTCCATTCAAGTAACCTTTATTGGGCACTTTGTATTGAGTACAAGAACCTGCCTACAAAACAATATATTCTCAGAAGAACAGAGAAATATTAGAGACCACACACCAAGTGCTCTAATAGAGGTACGCATAAAACGTTACCTTCAGACTGGGGAACAATTAATTACGAAGGAAAAAAAAAAAGGAAGAAGAGGTGGTCCAAGAAAGCTACAGGTAGGAGACAATATTTCAGCTGATTCTTAATAACAGGAGTTTGTCAGACTCTTAGACAAGGGAATAATGATAAAATATTCGGGGGAAGCTGATGCCGTAACAAAAAGTCAGAGATACAAGAGTGAATCTTTCTCACTTTGTGCTTTAATCTGTCTCCCCTATCCACGAAAGAAAACTGCAGTTCTCTGTATAATCGGTACAGCAATGGGAGCCCTGAAGAGAAAGGGAAAGAAGAGTAGGAAACCAGAGGGGGCTGATCCAACAGGCTGCCGGAATGCGTTGTCTATCTATCTCGCAGCGTGGCCCTGGCGAACTAGTTCGGGAGGTGTGGGACAGAACCAGGTCAGCGCTACCGGGACGGAGCCTTACCTGCTGCCCCTCCCCCACGCGGAGCCCACGTCGCAGCCAACTTGAAATTTGCAGGTCTTCCTTTAGCTTCTGGCGTCCTAGCTCCGCCTCCCAGGGCTTCCCATTGGTCAATTCTCCCGGCCAATCTAGGAGAAGACCAGGAGGGAGATCCGCCCACTTGAAGCCGAGGAGAAGGAAGGAGGGGGAGAGTCAGCCAGAACCCAGGCTTGGGAAGCCCGCCGTGGCGCGGAGAGAGGGTTGCAGAATCAACCAGGGCTTGATTATTTCCGACCTCATCTCAGATGGCGGAGCTCCTGGCTAGCGAGAGTTCACGCTTAGAACTCACCGAGGGACACTGTTGAGAAAGCTCCCACAGAGAAATGAAAGGGTTGTTCCTTAGGGATCGCTCTTTTTGTGACTGGGGCTTCACAGCTCGGCCTCCCCTCCATCACTCTTGCCTTCCCTCCAGTCCTACAGGGCTTCCCTCCAGCACCACAACTGAATATTTATTTTCTATTATTTTTTCCCCCTGTGGGTTGCTGCCATGTCTGTGAGAAGATGAGCGGAAAGTTTGGGGAAGGAAGGATTAGGAATTAGAGAACCAGAGTTGGGGAGGCAGGGAAGGAGCCCAGTGTTTCCTACATTTTCTATTGCCTTCCAGCTCCTCCTAGCCCTTGCTGAAGAGGGGCATGGTTGGTGGGAGGGAGGCGGAGAGGAGCCCTATTTTCATTCACACACACACACACACACACACACACACACACAGGGAAGGAATTCAGAGTGGACATAAAATCTAGGAGTTAGTCAAGAAGACTATCCCAGATGTCAGAGAAAATGGGCCTGGGAGTGAAGCCTCTTGACTTGGGAGGCTGTAGATCCAGTGGGAAGTGCCCCGTCTTTGGAATAGGACAGAAACAGAGCTGTGAGGTTTTGAAGAACTTGCTTAACTTAGGTATCAGTTTCTTCACCTATAACAAGGAGATAAAAAGGAGATTCCTACCTTATAGCATTGTTGTGAAGATTGGAAATAATATATGTGAAGTACCTGGCACATAGTTGGCGTCCCGTAAATGGTGGCTAATAAAAATGGGTAGCTTCCCAGCAATATTTCTCTTCCTCCTTCTCCAGGAACATTATTTTTAGTATCTTGTGTCTGGTGGCCGCCAGTATGAATGATCCCAGGTGAGTTTTCCAAATCCTTGGGATTTTTTTTTCCCTCATCTTCCACTTCCCTGATGCCTTCCAGCTGGACACAAACTCATTCCTAAAATATGCAGATGGAAGCTATGGTAACCATGGAGACAGGGCAGGTGGCAAGGAGAGGCAGAGACAGACAGCAGAGAGAGACGGGTTACAATTGTGACAGATAGGCAGAGAGAAGACATCAGGAGCCATCGGACAGAGACCTTCAGGCAAGATGGGAAAATAATGACAGTCTAAGAAAGATTGATTATAAAGAGATGCAGTGAGAAAGGATGTGTTACAAGGGTCGCTCTTCTCTCTTCCCCTTTTCTCTTTCCCTCTCCCTCTCCAAGAATGTGGGGAGGAAGGCATCTGGGAATGCCCCCTGGTGTACCTAAAAATGACCCCGTATATCCATCCACTCTCCTCACACTTATCTGAGGTCTGTACCAGGGAACTGAGGTTCAAGTTTATCTGTGCTGTGTGTTCCGTTTAGGAGGAGGTGGAGTGAGGATGTACCTCTGTCTGGCTCCAGCTCCCCCTCACATGTAAACTACAAGGAGGCAACCAGATCTCTTGCTTCTCTCTGTGCAGTATGGACTCCGGCTGTGGATTCCAATCGCCTCTCTCCACCTCTCTGCACAATGTGCCATGTGCTGTGGGTAGCAGGTCAGATCGGGCGTACAGGCGCGCATAAACACATCAAACGCGGAAAATGGGGCTCTGCTCAAGGAAGAATTGGGATGGTCCCAGTCTGGATCGCGGAGGAGTCTCCTGAGGAACATTTAGGTTTGTTGGGGCTGAGGGGAGGTCGGCTCAGCAAGAGAAGTCAGGATTGGAGCCTCTAGGTTTTGAGGATTTTTGTGTGCATGGGTGGGGGAACGGTTTGGTGCCCGACGCCCCCACCCGCAGAGACCAGGCTATAAATAGCAAGGCAGAGCTCCGCCCCCCCCCCCCCAGCTTCTCTCCTCCCGAGCCGGCGCCGTGCCCGGGGCGCACCGGGAGGAGGGACCAGGATCCGGTGCCGGGGCGCAGATACTGACACCAGGGAATCCAGGTGCCCCTCCCCACGCCATGTGGGCCCCCGGGAACCCGGTTCCGCCACCCCGGCTGCCCCAGGGCCCTGGCCTCAGTCCTGGCCTCTTGGAGATCCTGCGGACATTCAGGTATCTATTTGGGCGCACAGCCTGGGAGGGAAAGAGCAAGGAGTGATGGGGAACATAGCAGGGGCAAAAGAAACCCCCAATTCTCCCCCCACCCGTTTTAGGTCCCAAATGCAAGCTGCTTCCCTCCCCCCACTCAATTTTTGGGGCTGTGGCAACCTAAAAGAGGTTAGGAATGGGAATTATGTGTGTGAATGTATGGGTGCATGTGTGTGGGTGGGCGGCGTTCAGCATCCTAGGAAGGGGTATTCCAAGTGCGGATAAGAAAAGGGGGATGCTGGAAAGGTCTGATAAGCCGTGGGGTGAGGGTGGGGGTGCGGTATCCCTGCGCGTGCACGTACGCATTTGCACGCGCGCTCGTCCTTCAATGCGGGTGCACCCTTCCCACCTCCTCAGGCATGCGCTGGGGGGAGGGGGCGGCTCAAAGGCATGAGTTAGAGGAAGGACTGTGTGCCGTGCCGTAGAGATCTCCCCACGCCGTATCTTTCCACCGGTGCCTCAGTTTCCCTGCCTGAATCCGTCAATAAGATCTCTCTTTCTCGCAGGGATTGGCTTCGCCACTGAGCCCTCAGGCTTCCGCCAGCCACCACCCCCACGCCCCTAGACACCCTCGGCGGGCCCCCGTCCCGGCTTCATTGGTGCTTTCGCCCCAGCCGCAGCTATGCTGCACACCGAGGGCCACGCTCTTCTTCGGGCCGTGGGTCAGGGTAAGCTACGCTTGGCCCGTTTGCTTCTGGAGGGAGGCGCCTACGTGAATGAGGGTGATGCCCAGGGTGAGACTGCGCTAATGGCGGCCTGTCGGGCCCGTTACGACGACCCCCAGAACAAGGCACGCATGGTACGCTACCTCCTGGAGCAAGGCGCTGACCCCAACATCGCAGACCGCCTGGGGCGCACCGCGCTCATGCACGCTTGCGCCGGGGGTGGGGGCGCCGCCGTGGCTTCGCTGCTCCTTGCCCACGGTGCAGACCCCTCAGTGCGAGATCACGCGGGCGCCTCGGCGCTTGTTCACGCCCTGGACCGCGGGGACCGTGAGACCCTTGCCACGCTGCTGGACGCCTGTAAGGCCAAGGGCACGGAGGTCATCATCATCACCACCGACACCTCTCCCTCGGGAACCAAGAAGACACGGCAGTATCTCAATTCCCCACCGTCCCCGGGGGTGGAGGACCCGGCTCCCGCTCCTCCTAGCCCGGGGGTCTGCACTTCGCCTTCGGAAATCCAACTGCAGGCTGCAGGAGGAGGAGGAGGAGGAGGAGGAGGTGGAGGAGGAGGAGGAGGAGGAGGAGGAGGAGGAGGAGGAGGAGGACGGGGGTTGCTGTCCCCTCGCGCTCAGGAAGAAGAGGAGAAGCGGGACGTATTCGAATTCCCTCTTCCTAAACCCCCCGATGACCCCTCCCCTTCTGAGCCGCTCCCCAAACCACCCCGTCACCCTCCAAAACCACTCAAAAGGCTCAACTCCGAGCCCTGGGGCCTAGTGGCCCCTCCTCAACCTGTCCCGCCCGCGGAAGGGAGGCCGGGGATCGAGCGCCTGACCGCCGAATTCAACGGCCTGACCCTGACCGGTCGACCCCGTCTTTCCAGACGTCACAGCACTGAAGGCCCGGAGGACCCGCCTCCGTGGGCGGAGAAAGTGACGGGTGGGGGTCCTCTCTCTCGCCGAAACACTGCGCCAGAAGCTCAGGAGTCCGGTCCCCCTGCGGGGCTGAGGCAGAAACTGAGCCGCATGGAGCCGGTGGAGCTCGATACTCCCGGGAATATTTGCCCCGACTCGCCGGAGTGCAGCCGCTTGTCCCTGGAGCGCCGCCGATACAGCGCCTCCCCGCTGACCCTCCCTCCAGCCGGCTCGGCGCCCTCGCCGCGCCAGTCCCAGGAGAGTCTGCCTGGGGCCGTCTCTCCCCTGAGCGGACGGAGGCGGAGTCCCGGGCTGCTGGAGCGGAGGGGCTCGGGGACGTTGCTCCTGGACCACATCGCGCAAACGCGGCCTGGTTTCCTGCCTCCGCTCAACGTCAGCCCCCACCCTCCCATCCCCGACATTCGCCCCCAACCCGGAGGTCGGGCGCCTTCGCTGCCCGCCCCTCCCCAGGCGGGGGCGCCAGGCTCTCCTAGGACCAAGCGCAAGTTGGTGAGGCGCCACTCGATGCAGACTGAGCAGATCCGCCTGCTAGGGGGCTTCCAGAGTCTAGGCGGGCCAGGGGAGCCAGGGCGCTGAGACGAGTGAGAGGAGTCAAGGAGGGTGGGGATCAGGACCTTGATGGGACAGGTGGGAGAACCAGCTCACACACACACCACGGACATGGGGGTCTCTTGCATGTGCTCACGGGCACGGTGCACGCACACATGGGTAAGAAAGTTTCCACAAGCACAGTACTCTTATTCACAGAGAAGGGTAAGTACTCTATTTACTGGGCATATAGACACATGCATTCATGTGCTGGTCACTTCACATGCATATGGGAATTACTTGTGTACCCATCCATAGGAATGGCACACACAGGGCCACTTGTGCTAGGGCCCCAAGTGGGTCCCAAACTCACCTGCATTTGTTCAGAAGCAGTAGGGAACCCCTACTTATGGGTAGTATCCAATCTGTTTGCCCTCCTGCAGAAGCAGTCCCCTGCTTTCCATGTATGCCCTGCAACACAGCTTGTTCATGACTTTGCACACTCTGCCCTCTTCCTGAATATCCCACTCCCTTGTGTAGGTCTTGCTTCTCTCTCCAGGCCTGGCTCCTTTCACACCCTGCTTCCAGCCCTAACCACTTTTCAGGATATCTTCTTCACTTTCCTTAGGGGTTTCCTGCAGCAATCCCCAGCCTCAGTTCTGCTGCTGCCCTTCTTGCTCTCAGCTTTACTTCTCAACTTCCTGCCTTTTATTCCCATCTAGCTCCCCTAACCAATCAACAGGTTGTCTCATTTTCCCAGGGAGTGGGCCATGGGCTCTACGATGCAATCTGTCCGTCTGAGCTTATGAACACCCCCACAGGTAGAAGTGGGGAGTAGCCCTAAATCACTCCTCTCTCCACTTGACATATCAAATAAATGTGTTCAGAAGTCTCTGTTTTGTCACTTCTGCCTGAGGGTGTGGGATGTGGGGAATGAAGAACAGGGATGGAGGGTGATGCTAAGCATATCTATAATGATCTAGGGGATACTTAGAGGTTACAGCCACCTTCTTTGCAGGAGACCAACAGACCAACTGTGGTTGCAGAAGAAATAGTGTCCCATGTCCTGAAGGTTTTAAGGCGTTTGGCAGACTTTCACTTGCCCAGTCTCCCCTATGTCCATCTTCAAATTCTTTAACTTAAGATTTCTGAAAAAGTATATCCTACAAAAAGTACTTCCCTCCACCATCAACACATACATCCCAGTAGATTAACTGCCCCTCTTTCAAGCTTCTTATTTTGTGACTATTCCCAGTTATTCCTTGGGGGTCTAATTTTCATCTCACTGGTGCATTTCATCCATTTTTTTTTCTACTTCTGACTTTCATTTCCCCATCCTGAGCCACTGCAGGGGGGTGGATGGAGATAAGTATAGCTTCACCTAGGTAAAAATGGCATGATGGTCTACTGACAAAGGATGTGTAGTGTGTGTGTGTGTGTGTGTGTGTGTGTGTGTGTGTGTGTGTGTAAGAGTAATCAGAGGAACCCAGCCTGACAGGTCATGAACAAGGGTAATTGTCTTAATCTGTCCCCTTAGACTTCTCGGTTTTCTGATTTCTGCATATCTTCCAGTTCTTCCTCGCTCTAATGGAAGGTTAAGGGAGCGGCCCATTCCACTCTTCCTTACTGTTTCTCCCAACTTAGAATAGGTGAAGTCAGAAAATTACCTAACAATGTGTGGTATAACTAAAAGATCAAAGTATTGGGAATCAGAAGACCGATGTTTGAATCCCTCTTTGCCATCTCCTAGCTTTAATTTTGGGCAATGTATCTAACCTTTCTGAGTGTCCGTTGCCTTATCTGTAAAATAATAAACTCTAGTTAGTCATTGTGATTAAGTAAGACACTGCACTTAAAGTACATTGCATGGTGTCTGACGTAGAGTAAGTGTATGCTCATTAAATGTCCTTCCTTGTTTTAGCTCCCCAACCCGTTGCATGTGATCTTGGAAAGGTAGAAGTGGGGAGTAACTCCTGAGTCTTGTTTCCTCATCTACATCTATGAAATGAAATCGTTGGACAAATGATCCCTAAGAATCCTCTCACTCTGTCTACATACAATTCTCCTCAGCCTGGCATCCGGGCCTTCCCCGCACCCAAGCCTCGCCCCCGGGGTCTGATTTGCTTTCCAGGACTCCCCACAGGACTCCCAACGAAGCGCCCAGGATAAGCTTCTCCCTTAAAAAGAGTATCGCTTTGTCTCTTTGCAATTGGTTGCTCAGAACCTCCGCCCTCCTCCCTAATTTGCCTATGGCGGAGTGGAGCCCTCCAGCTCCCGCCCAGTCTCTGCTGATTCGTAGAGGACCTGGCTCGTCCCCGCCCCCGCTTGACTGACGGCGAGGCTGCGGCACCGCCTCAGTCCCTGGGCTCTCGCTGGCGGGGGGTGGCTGGGACCTTCAGCTCGCCAGGCTGGCAGGGTCGGGGCCGCTGCTCCACCGGCGGACGGGATGGAGACGATGCGAGCACAGCGGCTGCAGCCCGGAGTGGGCACCAGCGGGAGGGGCACTCTGCGAGCGCTTCGGCCCGGAGTGACTGGGGCCGCGGCTGCCACCGCCACACCCCCGGCAGGCCCCCCGCCCGCACCGCCGCCCCCCGCGCCGCCCCCGCCGCCCCTGCTCCTGTCCGGGACCCCGGGGCTGCCGCTGCCCCCGGGCTCCGCCGGCAGCCCCGCGGTGCTGCGGGAGGCCGTGGAGGCCGTGGTGAGGAGCTTCGCCAAGCACACGCAGGGCTATGGCCGAGGTGAGTCTGCGGCTCTGGCCTCCTGCGGGACACCCTCTGTAGAGGAGCCTTGCTCCCATAGTCCTCTGGATCGCTTTTCCTGGCGCAGAGCCCTCACATGCATTTCCTTTTGGGGAGTTTCCTTCTGGGCTACACACACACACACACACACACACACTCTCTCTCTCTCTCTCTCTCTCTCTCTCTCTCTCTCTCTCTCTCACTTATACACACCTCTCCCCGCCTCCTCTTTATTGAGGTACTACTATATTCTCCAGGAACCCCTTTTTACAAATAACAACCCTCTTTTCTTCCCAACCTTTTCTCCTTCAGAAATGGAATTCTTCCTGTAGCTTAATACCTTAACATCTTTTTGCCTTTGAGGACCCGTCCCCATTGTGTAGGATCCTATCTTTTATCTCAGATCCAAGGCATTTCTCACCCTCTCAACCTTTCTTCTGTGATCTCAGCAATTCCTGCCCCCCCCTATTAATTTATCCCACCTACTTAATCTTTCTTTTTAAAGATTTTTATTTTTTAAGTCATCTCTATACCCAGCATGGAGCTGGAACTCACAACCCCCAGATCAAGAGTCACATGCTCCAATGACTGAACCAGCCAGGTGCCCCTCCATCTATCTCCTTAACCTTGACTTTTGAATTCTTTTCTTACTTACCCCTCACCCTGAAATTTCCAGTGCAGCTTCAGAATTGCTGGGGGAATTAGGTAGTGCCTTCACAAGTCACTTAAAATTGTGCTTTTAAATCTGGAACCATACCATTGAGCCCATACCAGCGTCCTGTGACTTAGTACCTCACTTTGGTGTCTTTTTAAGTATGGAGCCTCACAACTCTGGCCTCTCTGTCTGTCTGGCTCTGTTTTCCTGGCCCTTTCCCAGAAACTGAGGATAAATCCCAGGCTTTGGCTCTCTCAATGTTAAATTCTGTGGAAATGAGCCAGGCAGAAACCCTATTTCCATTAGAAATCTTCATCTTACAGATGCCTAATTTCTAGGGTTTCTGAGAAAGGGACTGTGAGGATTTTCTTTGTTGTTTTTGTTTAATCAGTGCAGAATTTCCTGAGTTTGAGCTCCAGATTTATAGTGTAACAAGTAACACAATATAGTGAAGGGTGTGGGATACAGAATTTAGGTCTGGAGTTTCTGAGACATCACTTTTTTCTGCTTGGTTAAATCCTGCCTCAGCTGAAAGTGACTATATCTCTAACCTTCTAGTTGAACAATAATGCAAAGAAAGGTTGCAGGGCTTTCTTTGTAGACTGTAATGCATTTTTTCCACTTCCCTATGAAAGTGTAGTGAAAAGAGCTTACGCGGGTTTCAGAGGCAGACAAGTGTGGGTTAAATCCCAAACTAAATCTCTGTTACTTGCCAGTTATGTTTGGGGGGAAGTGACTTAACCTCACCAAGCTGCAGTTTCCTCAAGGGTTATTAGGGGGTTAAATGAGATATTGCACCTGACACATGATGGGTACCTTAAAATGATGAGTATTACCTCAAATTTATTGGTTCATATATCCTTGAAAGAACATGTCTCATTTTCTCCCATTCTTAGATTCTGTCAGTGTAGATCCAAAGATTCCTATGAAATCAGATTTTTAGATCCATTTTGCTCTATGTGCCTAGTGATACGTTTACCATCAGTTTCCTTTGGTTCTTCAACATTTTGAACTCCTACCCTGGGGCTGGCACTCTGCTAGGTGCTGGGAATATAAATGCATGTGCTTCTGAAATTCATCATGATGGGATATAGTTGTTTGTCTAGTTTAATTCCGAGATTTAACAGGGCCTTGTGATGGAACTGCCATCAGCTATTGTCCTGCTGCTGCTTCCAGTCTATTTGAGACCAAGGGAAGGTCTTTGCCTCTGGGCATAGGGGCAATCACCCTAAAATGAACCCTTCCTCTTGGAAACCTACAGGCATTTATTAGAATTGTAGAGGAGTGTGCCCTCTTTCTTGTTGGTGTTACCTGGAAAGCCTCTGGTTTGGCATCTAAACTGAGAGTACTGTAAAAACTTTTTCATTTCCTTAGACAGGATGAAGAAGCAAGGGGATTTTACTGACAAAGAGCAATCAGTCAGGCTTCAGACTCCTTCTTCCAACCTCCCTACCTCCCACCACACTCCTCATTATTCCCGAGTTTCTCATTTCCAGTCTGGGTGTCCAGCCAGTACTTTGGGAGAGTTTGGCAGATAATTCAGCTTCAGGCAAGCCAACTCTCTGCCGATTTGGCTCAGAAGTCCTTCACCACATGGAATCACTTATTCTGCTTCGATTAATAGGCAAAAAAAAAAAAAAAAATAGGGTATGTACCCACATACCCTTGTGACTGATGGCCCGGTATTTTGGGTTGGCCCTATTCCCCTGAATATAATTCACCTTGATCTTTGCCCAGGCCATTATCTGATCCAGGAATGCTTTACTGTATCATCTTCAATTCATATCCTTCACCTTCTTCTTGACTGCTCCCAGATCACCTTTTCTAGTCACAGTCTTTAGATTTACCAGCATGCGTGTGGGACCTCAGCATTTGTTTTAAAAACACAAAAACCAAAACAAAACTCTTCTGTTATTTCACCCATCTGTCCTATACCTCTCCCCCCGCCTCCACCCTCAATCTCCACCCAAGATACACACATAACTCAGTATGCTGTAGGATTTTAATCAGCTTGTGGTGCACAGGGTTTGGAATCAGAGAACCTGGCCCTGTCAAACAGTGGCTGTGTGATCTTGGATAAATTGCTTAATCTCTCTAGGCCTCATCTGTTCCATTCATTGGACAAATATTTATTGACCACCAGATGCTGTGGTGAACAGCACAGATACTGAGTCCCTATCTTCATGGAGCTCACAGTCCACTTCACAGAGTATGTGTGAAGGTTAATGGTACAATAAGGCAGGATAGTGCACCAGAAAGAGGGTTAGCTGTGAGGCAAACATTGGTTCTAAATCCTGGTTCTGCCACTGTGGCCTGTTCCTTAACGTGTTCACTTTTTTTTTTTTTTAATGTTTTTCTTTTATCAAAGTTTATTTATTTTGAGAGAGAGCACAAGCGGGGGAGGGGCAGAGAGAGAGAGAGAGAGAGAGAGAGAATCCCAAGCAGGCTTCCCACTGTCAGTGCAGAGCTGGAAGGATGCGGGACACAAACCCACTAACTGAGAGAGCAGATCGTGACCTGAGCCAAAATCAAGCGTCAGACGTTCAACAGACTGAGCCACCCAGGCGCTCCTCAAGATCTGATTTTTTAAATAAACTCTACACCCAATGTGGGGCTCAAACTAACAACCCCAAGATCAAGAATTGCTTGCCCTTCTGACTGAGCCAGCCAGGTGCCCCAGCTTGTTCACTGTTTGAAAAATGGGTATTATAACACTTACCTTGATAGTTTTGTGCGTATTAAATGAGGTAATGAGCATAAACCACACAGCACGCAGTTAGGATTCAATGGTGGTTGCTATTATTATGCATTTGGAAACCCTTTGAAAACTGCAGATGATGGGTATTGGTAGCATTACCATTGCCTTTGCCCCTTTTTATGCATGGCATGTACTCCCCTTCTGATGTGGACAGCTGGCAGTCTCTAAAACTGGCATGATTGACTGAATGACGAAGTCACTTTCCTTGCTCTGTAACTTCTGGATTGCCCTCTTCAAACCTGTATCTTTGAAATTGTTGTTCTTCCTTGATATCACAGTATGGTTACGTGATTGGATGTTCTGTCCAGCTACTTACTCCACTACGTTGAACGAATGAATCTTGTGTGGTATTTTCTGTTTGGTCGTCATTCCTTTTCCTCAGAACCACAGCTTCTTCGCTGATAAGTGACTATGGAGTTAAAAGCCTGGATATTTCCAATTTGGGGGATGTTGGATTAGACCTGTGTTGATTTCCTGTAGCTGTTCTAACAAATTATTTCACATCTGGGGGATTAACACAACAGGAATGTATTCTCTCACAGTTCTGGAGGTGAGAAGTCCAAAATCGGTGTCAGTGGACCAAAATCAAGGTGTCAGCAGGTCTGTGCTCCCCTACCCCCACCAAAGGCTCTAGGGAAGAAACTGTGACCTTGCCTCTTCCAGCTTCCGGGGGCTGCCAGCATCCTTGGCTTGTGACAGCATCACTCTGATGTCTGCCTCTGTGTTCACACTGCCCTCTCTTCTTCTGTGCTTCATCAGTTCTCCTTCCCGAAGGACCCTTGTCATTGCATTTAGGGTCCACCCAGATAATCTGGGTTAATCATCCCATCTCAAGATCCTTAATCACATCTATAAAGTTTTTGCCACCTGAGGTGACATTCACAGGTTCTAAGGATCACAGCACGGACATCTTAGCAGGGGGCATTTTTCAGCCTACCATAGCCCTCTCCTAAAGTCACTGTCATCTTGCAATCCCTTCCTTCCAAGGAGTTTATGCACTATCAGCTATTCAGGGGCATGTTCTACAAGTTGAAAATAGGAAGCATCAGATGGGATATTGTTAACCAGCTTCCCTATCTTCAAAATAATGTGAATTAAGCTGGGCCAGCCTATTCTCGCCATCCTGTATGATCAGGGAGAATCTTCTCATTCATCTCTCAATTGTACTAGCTATTTAAAAAATGTTTATTTATTTTTGAGAGAGAGAGAGAGAGAGACAGAGAGAGAGAGAGAGAATGTGTCCATGCACATGCAGGAGGGGCAAAAAGAGAGGGAGACAGATGATCCAAAGTGGGCTTGGCACCGACAGCAGAGAGCCGGATGTGGGCTCAAACTCACTAACCTTGAGATCATGACTGAGCCGAAGTTGATCGCTTAACCAAATGAGCCACCCAGGCACCCCTGCATTAGCTATTTATTCGTGCTCTCTCACCACAACATTGTATTTATTTTTATGATATAAATTTTTTTAATGTAATTTCATGTGTTGTTTTAATGGTTTCACTCTGGTTTAATGATTTCACTGTATGACAGTTGTACAATCTGTACCTCTCATCCCATTTCAACATTAATATTTTATCTCCTAAGGACCAAAACCAAAATTATTCTTTTTGTTATTGTTCAACATCATGGTACAAACACTTAAATATACCTCACTATTGGGGTGCCTGGGTGGCTCAGTCGGTTGAGCGTCCGACTTCAGCTCAGGTCATGATCTCATGGGTTTGTGAGTTCGAGCCCCATGTCACGCTCTGTGCTGACAGCTCAGAGCCTGGAGCCTGCTTCGGATTCTGTATCTCCCTCTCTCTGCCCCTCCCCCACTCATGCTCGCTCGCTCTCTCTCTCTCTCTCTCTGTCTCAAAAAATGAATAAATATTAAAAAAAATTTTTTTTAATGTACCTATCTTGGTCTTTCTTGTCTCTTTTAGTCCAGCATCCTCCAGTGACTCCTAAAAAGCAATTGTAGGTGTCAGATGTGTACGTCTTGGTCATTGCTAACCCTCGCACATCACAGTTCTTTAAGCATCCTCATGTAAACCATTAGATGCATGGTTCCTCACTGGAAATCTGATAAAACCTATGGGTGCCCTCTCCCCCACCACATACTCTACACACACACAGGTGACTTCATTGTGGGTTTTAGGGGGCTTGTGAATTCCCATGAGCCTAAACCATGGACCGGGTCTTGGACCAAATTGGCATCAGGATGTCTTACACATTCAGTCTCTAGCTCTGTCACAGCTGTGTGACCTCCAGCAGGTCATTTCCCCTTCTGTGGCCTGAATTGGACTAGATGATCTCTGAAGTCCCTGTCAGCTCTAAAAATCAAAGAGCCTGTGAGGTGTTTCAAATGCAGATCACAGTTCATTGCTTTTCTCCCGACCATTTAATTCTGCCCAATTTCCCATTTCATCCATTTCTGACATAAGACTCCCTATCTCCTTTGGCTTTGAATAATCGTTAAAAACTAGTCCTGCACTGTGTACCAAGAGAGATTTAACTGGATATCAGAATGGACATATGCTTTTTCATAGGATCTTCCCATTTATAATGGTTTCCTCCCCTTTCTCTTTATTTAAATATTCTCCCTGTTGTTTGCATGTCAGGAGAGCTGTCACCCAACGCATTGTGCTAAATTGTCTCAAAGAGGGAACTGGGGCTGAAAAGATCTCAATGGAAAGAACAAAGATGGCTAAGCTTTCTGGGCAGCAGTGACCTCTGAAGAGCCCCTGCCAAAACTAAGGGTGGGAAAGACAGAGTTTCCTTTTAATGCTGCCTTTTAATGGAAGAATGAACATTCTAAAAAGTCAGTTAAATATAGGGTGTTAGGAAAGAGCTTGCGCGGCTTTCAAGCTCTGGCTGGTGCAGGGAGTGCTTGCTTCAGTTGCAGAGCAGGGAAATACCAGTTATTACTGGCCACTAGGTTTGGGACACCTCGCTGGCTGGGGATTTGTATTATTCACCTTTGCATCCCTAATGCTTAGAATAGAGAGCTATGTACATATTAAGTGCTCACACTTTCTGCCTAATGTGTGTGTGGCAGCCATGAAAATGTGCTATTCATATCTCCTGCTGCAGGGGCATAACTGACTGGCAGCCTTAAGCTGCTGTCCCCTCTGTGTCCATCACCCCATGTGCACCGAGGCCACACATCCTGCAGGCTGCCCTCAGTCAGCGACCGAGCCCAGCAGGGGCACTAACTCAGGCACATGTTGGTACAATGTGGGATTTCTCTGGCTTGGGGACTTCCCACTGGCCTGGCCAAACCTTTCTTGGAAATGCACTGCCAGCTGCGACTCTCATATCCAGACCTTCTTTCCCACCCCCCTTCCATAGGTGTCAGACCTTCAATCTGGGTCTGAAGCCTCTCCCTTCTCCTACTTCCTTTCCAATAAATCTCTTGCATGTTTATCCCATCTTGGTGTCTTCTCCTTGGCAGACCTAAACTAACACAATATAAAAGAATGAATGAGTTGTTGTAACTGAGAGTAGAGAGTGGTCATGTTGGAAGATATTGAAGAAGGCATTTGATCATTTATTATTATGAGGCTTTTGTTAAAGCCACTTGAAATGTCTGGAACCCTGAAGTCAAAGTGATTCTTTCCAAAGGAAAACTGATCTCATCCTTCCTTCTGTCTTAAGCCCTTCAGTGGCTTCCCACTGCTGTTAAGATAAAGCCGTTACTCTAGTGTGGCCTGCAAGGTCCACTTTGGTCTGGTTCCTGCTTCCTTTTGCAATCTTATCTTGCACGAACCTTTCCCTTGCTCTCACTTTTTGAGCCACACTGGTCCCTTTATTTGCTGTCTTCTCTGCTGCTACAGACCCTTTGTGTGTGTTATTCCTTCTGTTCAGAACTCTTTCTCTTACCTTTTTGCCTAGTGAATTCATACTCATATCTGCACTTAAATATCACCTTGGCTGGGTAGCTTTCTTTGGCCTTCTCCATGAGGTCAGAAGTCCCTATGACCTTTCCCATCTACCAGACTCCTTTATAGCACTGATCACAGTTGCGATTTTTCATTTGCTTGAGATATCTGGTTAATCTCTTTCTCTCCCTCTTTTTTTTTTTTAACGTTTATTTATTATTGAGACACAGAGAGAGACAGAGCATGAGCATGGGAGGGGCAGAGAGAGGAGGAGACACGGAATACGAAGCAGGCTCCAGGCCTCTGAGCTGTCAGCACAGAACCCGACACGGGGCTTGAACTCACAAACCACGAGATCATGACCTGAGCCGAAGTCAGACACTTAACTGACTGAGCCACCCAGGCACCCCTCTCCCTCTTTGTTTTATTATTATTTTTAATGGACGGGGTTTTTAATTTTTTTTAAGTTTACTTATTTATTTTAAGAGAGAGAGCATGCGCATGTGCAAGCGAGCACACAAGCAGGGGAGGTAGGGAGGGGCAGAGAGAGGATCCCAGTCAGGCTCCACACTGTCAGGAGCCTGATGTGGGGCTGGATCCCATGAATCATGAGACCGTGACCTGAGCCGAAATCAAGAGTTGGATGCTTAACTGACTGAGCGACCCAGGCACCCCTCTCACTTCTTCTTTAGGTTGTAAACTGCATAAGGAAGAGGAACAGGTATGGTTTTGTTCACTGTTGTAGCCTAGCATCCAGCACATAGTCTAACACAGAGTAGGTACTCCATACATATTTGTGCAATGATTTTGCCCAATTATGGGGGGATGAGGGGAACTATCCTGGAACACAGTCTTGAGTCTGGGGTTTGATTTTACCCTAATACATTAGCTGGCTACTGTTTGCTAGAAGTGGCAGAAGTCAAGAGACTTCTGGGTCAGAGACAAAGGACTTTATTGCTCATAATACAACAGGTAGCATAAGCATCAGATTTGTTTGCATCAGTTCCCCTTGCCTCCCAAGTCTGACGTGAAGGGCTCAGGTGGATGCTTGCACAGGCCATAGGTCACATTACAGAAGAAGAATGCTGAGCTGCGGGAACCTGCCATGTCATTGTAGGCAGTAAGCAGGCTTGTTCTTTGTCCCAGAGGGAGACGTTACCTCATCCCTTGGGTTTCTTGCTGCAAACACAATCCTGAGAAATGGACCAAGTAAAGAGCAGCCAAGTCCTTGAAATCTTGGCATACCCAGCAAGCTGGAAAGGACCACAAGAGACCTGTGAAGGAGAGTCTCCCAATATACAGTTCCTCCAAAAACCACTTAAACCTAGGGAAATCCTCAGAAGAGAAATTCATGCTCAAACACACACACACACACGTGTGTGTGTGTGTGTGTGTGTGTGTGTGTGTATATATATATAACATATAAAATTCCAAGATGGGGGGCGCCTGGGTGGCGCAGTCGGTTAAGCGTCCGACTTCAGCCAGGTCACGATCTCGCGGTCCGTGAGTTCGAGCCCCGCGTCAGGCTCTGGGCTGATGGCTCGGAGCCTGGAGCCTGTTTCCGATTCTGTGTCTCCCTCTCTCTCTGCCCCTCCCCCGTTCATGCTCTGTCTCTCTCTGTCCCAAAAATAAATAAACGTTGGAAAAAAAAAAAAAATTCCAAGATGGAAAAGGAATCTGGGTATGGGTTTGCTCACCAGAAGCACAGGTTTGAGAATGGCTAGAAGGACCACATTTCCTTGAGTGGCAGTATCACATGAGGTTTAGGAACATTGACTCTGGAACCAAGACAGCATGGGTTTGAATTCTTGCTCTGCTACTTTCTCGCTATTATACCCTTGGGCAAGTCATTTAACTTCTCTATGTCTCATTTCACTCATCTGTAAAATGGGGATAATAAAAGTACCTGCCTCATAAGGTTTTTGTGATTAAATAGGTAAAGCACTTAAGGCAGTGCATGACACACAGGAAGCGTTCAGTGAACGCACTTCTCGTGCTGGTGTTTATTACTCTAGGCCACCTGACCAATTGTGGAATGATTACTTGCACTTCATCAGGTGGGGATAATGGTCTGCTGACCTGGAAACTCTGCCTCCAATATTTAAGTTATTCTGCTTTGGTGTTAGGACTAACCAAAATGTGAATTAGAGAGGTGGTGTAGGAGGCCAGGCATCCTCTGGTCTTCCTGTGCAAATGCCTTAATCAGAGTCTAGGTTTATAAGTTTAAATGCTTTTAAGCGGTAAGGAGCTAGGGCAGGTCAGACCCTTCATGTCAGTATAGGATACAGATACTGTATGGAAGCACAGAACTACTTTCGAGGTGTTCTCATTGCTGAACTTAACTGCTTCTCTTTTGCAGTGAATGTGGTGGAGGCACTTCAGGAATTCTGGCAGATGAAGCAGTCCCGTGGGGCAGACTTGAAGAACGGGGCTCTGGTGGTTTATGAAATGGTTCCCTCCAACAGCCCTCCTTATGTCTGCTACGTCACTCTGCCCGGGGGAAGTTGCTTTGGGAGCTTCCAGGTAAGAGTTCCAAGGTGGCAGTAGCAAGGAGAAATGCTTAGGTGCTAGCGGTGGTTTTCTCCATCACTTTGGCCATTAAATCTCTGTCAGAAATCACATATTTGAGGACCTGAAACCAATTCTGGGCAGATCAGTCTGGTCAGCATCTGAGGCTCATTTAACCACAAAAGAACCTCAGTGGCTTTTCTTTCAGCCTATGAAAACTCACACCCACTTTGAATTTGAGCAGTTATGAATACGCCCTTAGTATATCCAGACTACCAGCACCTGCCCCATGTTCTAATCTGTCCAACTTCCTGCCATCTCTTTTTGAGAACACAGAGTAATATTCCTTATCCCCAGTACTTTTTCATAGGCAAATTACTCAAGAAAGCAATGTTTGTGTTCTTTAAGAGGCCAAAGTGGAGGGATTATGTATGGTGGAAATAGTATTCATCTAAGAATTAGAAGATCCAAATTCTCATCCCCCCTGCCCGCCACCCCCCCCTTCCCGCCGCCAGCAGGGCAAGTCAGGTAAATTCTCTGGGCCTCAGTTTCCCCATCTATAAGATGAAGGAAATAGGTTAGATTATTTCTAAAGTCTTTCTAGTGCTAGCATTCTACAATTATATGAAAGAGCTGTGATATATGATGATGGAGACTGGTTGTTATTATAGGGTAAGAAGAAATTTGACTAGTGTGAATGTTATCATCAAAGATGGATTTTTTACATCGACCATAGGAAGGTAGCCTTCTGAGATGTCAATATAGAGTCTGAATAGGAATTTAGAGAATAGACATTTTGTTCTGTTCATAACCCTTAGACAAAGCTATAACCCCTGCTATGTGCCACCTTGAACTTCCCTTATCATGTTACTTATCATGACATATCATAATTATTTCACCTAGTGGATTATGCTCCATGGAGGTAGAGATTATGTCTGTCTTCTTTCTCAGTTTTAGATCTTTACCACCCACTCAGCACACAGCAAAGAGTAGACATTTAATAAATCTGTGGCATGAAACAGGGCCATTGCAGTTCAGTTCCTGCCTCAAACAGAAAAGTCCTGAAGAGGCTTCATTTCAAATAAGGTGACTAATTTTTTTCCCCTCAGAACCCCAACAATTTCAGAGAAATAAATATATGCTCAGGACGACTAATGTTTCTTCTTTCTCTCCTAGAGAATAAGATCTCCCCTTCCTTCTCTCACCTCATCTTATTGTTGAATAAAGATTTGATAATTTTATGGTGATGCCCATAATTGGATCATTACAGTCATTTGATTTCTGTTATTTCCCCCCAAAGAACAGTACTATCTATCTTGGCCTGTTTTAGCTTGTGTCTTCTATACCCACTTTGGCAGGTGAAATTTCTCCTGGTGGTTTTCTTCATGGATGGATGATCTTTCAGGAACAATACCATACTATAGAATGAGCAGCAGCCTAGTGAACAGAGAAGTAGGAATGGAGAAATTGCAGAAGACAACTTAGGGTTAATGTACCAAGCTCCATATTCTGTCTCAGAGACACCTGTCAGCTAAAGAAAATCGGGAGTTATTGATATTAAGGTGGTTAAGTAGTGAACATATCCTGGTCTACTTTTAAAAGCCATAACAGGGGCGCCTGGGTGGCGCAGTCGGTTAAGCCTCCGACTTCAGCCAGGTCACGATCTCACGGTCCGTGGGTTTGAGCCCCGCGTTGGGCTCTGGGCTGATGGCTCAGAGCCAGGAGCCTGTTTCCGATTCTGTGTCTCCCTCTCTCTCTGCCCCTCCCCCGTTCATGCTCTGTCTCTCTCTGTCCCAAAAATAAATAAAAAAAATAAATAAATAAAAAAAATAAAAAAAGCCATAACATTACTTTCTTCCTTTCCTCTGACCCTAATCATAAATGACAGGAGACACAGGCCTTTGAGGCAGCCAGTGATGATGAATTATATAAACAAATACTATGGGGATTTGAGGTTGAGTGATTTAAGACTTCTGAAAATCAGCCGTGGGCTATGATACCTATGTTGGAGACAATGTAAAAAACATGAATTAACTTTTAATATTTTCTTGCTTTGTTCAGGTCAGCTTTTCTTCTCCTTGCTACCCCTCTCCTCCTTGCTTCCCCTGGGGGGAAAAAGACTACATATTCCTTCTTCAGACCTTGGGCTCTGCTCAGGGATAGCTCATTGACTCACTGCGTTAGTGGGGGAACTGCCTGCTCACAGCCAAAAGTGAAGTCCAAGAATCCTGGATGGGCGCTTCTGGTAGAGACTAGAGGCCTCCTGTGCAGAAGCAACCTAGAGAAGACCTATTCTATGCCTAGCTTATCTAGAGGGATGAAAAGAAATCTTGCCTGTGCATGGAACAGGAGAGCAAGATACAAATTTCTAACAGGCTGGCCAGATTCTGGCTTTTGAGTAATTAATTCTGTTGACAGTTGAAACGGGCGTATTTTTTATATCCAGTGGTTATATGCTGACTTCAGCAGCCTTCCTCATTCTGCATTCAATTTGGTATGAGCTATAGCCGTCTCCAGTTCCTTAATGACTTCAGGATGTTGAATCAAAATTATGTTTCCAAATGCCTCAACCATTTTACAAAACAAACTTTGGAGGGTGTACTGCACAAACTGATTTTTCCAAAGACTACCCAAGTGTCTTCTATCCTAATGTTTCCCTCCCACTGTTCCTTCCTTTCTCTCTCAGACACACATATATACATATTTTCTCTCTCTCTGTCCTGCCTAGTTTTGCCCCACAAAAGCTGAGGCCCGGCGGAGTGCTGCAAAGATTGCACTGATGAATTCTGTGTTTAATGAACACCCTTCCCGAAGAATCACTGATGAGTTCATTGAGAAGAGTGTCTCTGAGGCCCTGGCATCTTTCAATGTAAGTTACAGGGAGTTCAAAGAAAAGAAAGTGGGGGATGGGAGAACTGGCTGGCTGGGAAGTCTTGTAAATCACTGGGAATCAGAGCGGGATTTCTTTTCTTTCCTGTATAGACAGGAATTTATTTTCTGTCGATCTTGCATATTACATGCTCCCTATGTCTCAATCACTGATTCTATGTGTATGTTTATGTTTTTGTTGGTATTTTGCCTCTTTCATTGTATCTCTTTGGTATCTAGAAACCTTTAATTCAAGATTTGTGGAATTTTAGAGATATTTCAAAATAAAACCTGAGCTTCAATTTTGCTTTTCCCAATTTTGGTTTAAGACCTTACTCCCTTCTTACTTCACTGTTCTTTTTTTTTTTTTTTTTAATTTTTATGACTTTTCTTATTGCCATTCATCTCCGTGACCTCTCCTATTAATAAAGAACACTTTATAATACAGTGTCTTAGTTTTTATTTTTTTCCTTTCCACGAATGGGGTGGGTAATTTTTTTACTCTCTTTCAAAAGTATGTTCCTTCAAATGATGATGATGATGATGATGATGATGATGATAATAACAGCTAATCCTGATTGAGTATTTACTTTGTGTCAGGGACTGTTCCAGGGGATTTATGTGTATTTTATGTCATTTGATCATCACCATAATGCTCTGAGATATAAGAACTATTAGTACCCCTGTTTTACAGATAAGGAGACTAAAAACATAGAAGTGAAATTTTGCCTGAAGGGATGTAGATAGAAAGTGGTAGAGCCAAGACTGGAACCCAAGTTGACTCAGAATTTTCTAGCTTAGGGGTGCATCCTGGAAATGAACACTGCCTTCTCTCTTCCTTCCCGCAAGTTCACTGATAGGGTGATAGGGTGAAAGTCTGACCAATTTTCTGTTTCTGTTCTCTTTGAAGTTAAGATGTAATTACATATACTAAACCACTTCAGTTATCTGTTTGTGTATTTATTAGTGTTGAACACTTTAGATAATAAGTTGGCTTCCCTCTGTTACCCATCTGATTTCCTCCCATTTCTCTTTGCCCTGGTCAGAAGTATCTACAAGGAATAAAAACAATTTTTTATATTGATCAAAGCCAATTAAATTAAGAAAGTACATTTATCACTCTTAAGTCACCTAATATATTATAAAGTGAAACACTGGTTTGGATTATAGAAAGCAATGCTTATAAGCATGGACTCTGAATTCATCATTTTGAAATTATGGTTCTACTAGCTATGTGGCTTTGAGCAAGTTACTTAATCGAAGTCTCAATTTCCTCATCTGTAACAATTATACCTGTAGGATTACTGGATAGAAGAGAATATATTTAAGCACTTAGCACGTGTTATCTGTTTTGATGCCTTTGGATGCAAGTAATAGAAAAATCTTACTTCAAACTGACTTAAGGGAATACACCAAGAAAGGAAATTTACTCTCTAACATGACAGGAAGTCCAGAAGTAGAGAAGATTTCAAGGCTGGTTGATTCCATGGATCAAGAATGTCATCATCTACTAGCCAAATTCTTTCCATCTCTCCATTCAGCCATCCTCTAGATACTGTCTTTGTCCTTGAGCTGGCTCCCTTCAGATGCAAGGGTGCAAGATGACTACAGAATTTCAGATATTAAATACAGATGTAACCATATTCAAAGACAGAAAGACACCATCTTTCTTTCTCTCTTTCTTTCTTAAGTAGGTAGGCTCCACACCCAATGTGGGGCTTGAACTCAAGACCCTGAGATTGAGTTGCATGCTCTACCAACTGAGCCAGTCAGGTGCCCTGAGACCTTCTTTTAGTACCTCTTTAGTAGTAAGGAATCTTCTCCCAGAAACGCGCCAGTAGACCTCCCTTCTACTTCCTAATGGCCAGAATTCCCACCTTAAAACCAATTACAAGCAAAATGGGTTAGGATTTACCCACTGAAATTAGAGGATAAAATCACTCTTCCCTGAGGGAGACACATGGGAGATGGTAGGTAGTAGAACAAGATTAAGGTTCTATAGTTAAGGAAGAAGGAAACAGATGTCGGCTAAGTCACCAGCAGTGTCTACCGCAAAGTGTTTAGGAAACAAATTGTTTTTATTCTCTGCCAATATTTCTATTTGCCTAACCCCTCAAAACTGAGAATTTAATAGATTGCTCATTAATTTCCCAGTGGAATCGCCATACTCCAAATCACATTGATTTCAGGGCACCTGGGTGGCTCAGTCAGTTGGGGGTCTGACTTTGGTTCAGGTCATGATCTCATGGCTTGTGAGTTCGAGCCCCGCCTCGGGCTCTGTGCTGACAGTTCAGAGCCTGGAGCCTGCTTCAGATTCTGTGTCTCCCTCTCTTTCTCTGCCCCTCCGCTGCTCATGCTCTGTCCAAGAGCAAGGCCTGGGATAGATGGGCTCCTCTGCCCGCAGCTTCTTCTGTATACCCCAGTTGGCTGTACAGAGATAATCATTACTTTCTATGTACTATATCATGGAAAACTCTGGAGGTACTGAATAAGGTACCATATTGAATGATTATAGGCAACCATGAAACAGGTTAATTGCTTCAGGGCCCTAAATGCTAATAGTGAAGGTTACCTTTTTCCTTCCTCTCTGTAGCTTTTCTTTTTTAAATCCAAATTTTGTGTTCTTTGCTTCACCATGAAGATTAACTACTGGTTGGCATGTTGCTTCTCATAAGCCACAAAATAATATGGGTTGATCTTGTGTGACTTCTTGTTGATTCTAGCAGAGTGAAAACAAATAAGCCAGCACATATGGTATACTTACTAAGCACATGGAATTATTATAATACATATACAGTACAGCCCCATGGAGAAGTGCCCCATAATAAACTGAATTTGGATATAACTTGATTGGCTCCTCACTTCTACCTAGTCCCCTTTCTCAAAGAGAGCAGAATCTTGGGAGGCGTGGAGCAGGGACGGTGGTGCAGAATGGGCTAGAAAGATCAGGCAACTTGTCAGGAAGTAGAAGGAGAAAGTTGGGTCCCTGTGTTCCCAGAAGTCTCCTGGTTTTATTTTCCTAGATCAGGCTGACAAAAAGGTCACCAAAAAAAAATAGCAGCTGCCCTTATTTTGGAAGTCCCAGCCAGCCCCAGGGTCTGGAATTATCCCCAGTAATACTAAACCACCATCAAGTACCACTAAACCAAAGCCAGTACCAGAATGGATTTGGATTGTGTAACTGGATACCAAGTCTAGTATAATAATATACCACATTTTATATAATTGGAGTTTTAAAACCACATTTATCCCTTTTTAAATAATTTCTTATTTAATTCTCAAAACAATCTTAGGAGATAGATCTGTGATTATTCCCATTTTACAGATGAGGAAACAGGAACAGAGAGGTTAAATGACTTCCCCAAGGCCTCAAGATTAGTAGGAGATCCAGTCTATACCGTATTGTTTGTTTGCACAGGCAATGAATCTTAGTTCTATCCCCACAGGGTCATGTAACCACTAGAACACACAAGCCAAATGTCTAAGAGGCCAAACTGCTACCCAGAATTTACTATGCTTTATGGCTCCTACTGTTTCCCTTGAAAATGCATTTGCCCAATTATCCTCTAGGCTAGTCCAATCCTGTGTGTTGGACTCACTCTGTTATTTTGGCTAAATCGGGGTTCTTCTCTATGTTTCAATGTTCCCTCTTTGTAAGATAGGGAAAATCAGATTAACCTCTGTCACTTGAGTTAATATGTGTGATGACTTTGGAGTCTTCTAGGTCTATGCTGACCAGCAGAATAGCCACCAGCCACATGTAGCTGTTAAACACCTGATATGTGGCTAGTATGAATCGAGATGTGCTGTAAATGTGGAAGAGACTTCAGATTTTGAAACCCTGGTATAAGAAAAAGAATGTAAAAATTTCATGAAAAATTTTTATGCTAAGTATAGCTAAATTATATTTTTAATATATTAGCTTAAATAAAACATGCTATTTACATTAATTTTACCTGTTTATTTTTACTTTAACGTGGCAACTAGAAAATGTTACATTAGATTGGGGGCTTGCGTTATATTTCTACAGGACAGTGCTGCTTGAGGTGATAATCCTGATTGAAAATCTATTTGTCTTTTCCTTTCCTCTGTTACAGGGCAACAGGGAGGAAGCTGACAACCCAAATACAGGGATTGGTGCCTTCCGATTCATGCTGGAATCCAACAAGGGCAAGTCAATGTTGGAGTTCCAGGTACTATGGCTCTCATAACATGGATCAACCTGCATTTATATTATATTATATTATATTATATTATATTATATTATATTAATTATATTTCCTTCTAATCCCTAACTCATTGATCATCAGTTGGAAGGGAAGGGAGAGAAGATTAGAATATTTTTCAATATATAAATACCTTCCTTCCCTGAAGGGCACATCAGAGTTGGTATAAGAGATGCTTATAGGGGCGCCTGGGTGGCGCAGTCGGTTAAGCGTCCGACTTCAGCCAGGTCACGATCTCGCGGTCTGTGAGTTCGAGCCCCGCGTCGGGCTCTGGGCTGATGGCTCAGAGCCTGGAGCCTGTTTCCGATTCTGTGTCTCCTTCTCTCTCTGCCCCTCCCCCGTTCATGCTCTGTCTCTCTCTGTCCCAAAAATAAACATTGAAAAAAAAAATTAAAAAAAAAAAAAAAAGAGATGCTTACGTAAATACATTCTGTAAAAGGTCCCCCATGTAATTGTGATGCAAACCCTCAATATAAATCACTGTTCTGGCACTTCATGTCTTCTTCCTCCAGGAACTAATGACAGTTTTTCAGCTGCTGCACTGGAATGGCAGCCTTAAGGCCATGAGGGAGAGACAGTGCTCTCGGCAGGTAAGAGACCCTGTCTGTGAGAGGAGTCTTGCAGGACTATTTCGAGGTGGCTGTTATGTTAGACATAAGCAGGCCTATAGTTACCAGGTTGTGAATCCTGAAAGCCTCAAAGTACCCTCTTCATTCCTAACATCTTTCCTATTTAGATCTTAACTGTAGCTCTTTTGCCTGCCTTGCTTCCCCCACGGGGAAGTTTCCCTTAAGAATCTCCTTAAAGGACTTACGTGCTGACTTCAGTTAGGACTCCAAGGCTAAGAGTTCCTCATCCCATTGGGTCCATTTGGTATGAACCTTGACTTTGTCAGTAACCTTCATTTTCCTTTCCCCTTGCAGGAAGTGTTGGCTCATTATTCACACCGGGCCCTGGATGATGATATTCGCCATCAAATGGCATTGGACTGGGTGAGCCGGGAGCAGAGTGTGCCAGGGGCACTGTCTAGAGAGCTGGCCTCTACTGAGCGGGAGCTGGACGAAGCTCGGCTGGCAGGCAAGGAGCTGCGCTTCCACAAGGAGAAGAAAGATATTCTCCTGCTGGCCGCTGGGCAGTTGGGCAATATGCATTCCTCCAACTGCTAGGCGTCCATGCACATACTCCCCATCCTCTCCAGGCTCTTTTTGATAATGTCTTTTCTAAGACTTAGTATGATTTCTGTACATACTTTCTCAATTTTATACTTTAAAATATAGATATATATATGTATATGTATAAATTCTACACTCAGATCCCAATTTGCTGAGAGATCCCTTTTCTTCTAGTTTTTGGATGTAGTTTCCTTTGAAACATCCTCATTCCACTTTGTAAAAAGAGCAGGCTGTCTTCAGAGCTTTGTTGGTGCTTATACTCCTAGCTCTGTGTAGTCATTTCAATAGCACAAAATGATTGACAAAGTGTTCTTATAATCTAACAGGGAGTTTGAATAAGGTCTGTGTGCCCCACCCTCACCCTCAACCTCATTCCTGCTTTCTCTTGGACTCCAAACAGGGTACGAGTATGAAGGCTTTGGCTTAAGTTTATCTTGAGTTGGGCCTACTTAGTACTGAGCTGTTCCTCCAGTGACTAGACATTTCCTTGCCTAGACTCCCCACCAACCGCTTCCCGCCACTCCCTTACTCCTCCTCTGCCTCCAAGCGGTACTTCATTTTGAGACTTCCTTTATTAATTTGGAAGGAAGTAGACAGCTGCTTGTTCAAATTATTCCTGAGAAACTTCCCAGGAAGAAGAGAGGAATTATAAACACAAAACTAGGTGTTTATCACCTAAGTTGCTTCTGGGGCATAGATACCATACCAGCTTCCCGGGTGTGTTCTTGCTCCAGAAGGGATCAGCATTGAAGCCTCTTCCAATATTCCCTCTTCACTCCTCTCTGCTCACCCAGCTTCACTGAGCCCTGTGTTTAAACCTTCCTGTCTGCAGAAATGGGTAGGAGGTAAACATATTTCCCAACTCTGTCTCTTCCCTTCATGTTGCTCTTTGGAAACATTATTTGTCCTCTTTGGTGAGGGCCGTGTTCCTCTCTCTCTCACAAAGTTGCTGCTGTTTGCTACCTTTGATGTCCATAGATTCACAGTTGTTTTCTCTCTTTTCTTTCCTCTTCTTCCACGTTGGTTATTAGAGCAGGAGTTGATCAAGAAAATTAGTTGCGACTGGCATTATGGCACTTCCTAACTGGAACCCTGGGGAGACTGCAGGAGGGAAAAGAGACTACATGATCAACTGTGTTTTTAAGACTCTCCGCCTCCCACCCCCAATCTCTCTCCTGGGTGAAATAGGGGAGAAATATCTGGAGTACAGCTAAAGCATTCCTCTTTGGGAGAATTTTTTATAGGTCTCTCAAAGATGTGTTTTCCCTTTGTTTCTATAAACTCCTTTATACTATATTATAGTTCGGTGCACTTTCTAAAATGTGCTTGGGACGTTTCCTGTTTCTGCAAAATTGGACTTTCCATTCTATGATTAAACACTTTGTTTTTAGAAATAGGTTAGGAAATAGGCCACAATTTGCTCTTTTGGATCAGACAGGGATAAGATGAAAATCAGCTTTTTTGCTTTTGAAATCATCTTGGTGATCAGTACATATGGGATCAGTGGTAAGGAATCTAGCAACTGTTTTAGTGCTTGAAAGGGACCTCCTGGAATTCTCCAAGTCCCATCTCTGTATACCACGAAGCACATGTAGGGTAGGAGTAGAGGCTCCTATGTTAAATAACAGGTATGTCTACCCAGTTTTTATTGATATTTATAATCCAGACATCATAAACCCTCATTTCCCCTATGCTCCTTTCTCTGAGAAGTGTGAAGGGGTGTGAGTTGTGGGAAGAACTTCTCCTTTGCACCTCCTGGATTATTTTTCTCAAGTAACAACCAGTTAAGATCCCAAAGCACTGGAGAAAAATTGTTCCCTGATCTGTCCACTTTCATTGTTAAAGATTTTGCTTATCTTTTTACTACTTTCTATGTATTTTATATGTATAATTTTATACAATTAAAAATAGATTTTTGTCTAGTGAGCCAGATTGACTCTTTCTTAAGACATATGTATCAGAGGAACTCTAAAACGACCCTTTCTTTTATAAACAGACTAAAAGATAATTTTGATTAGTATTTTTTGGGTGGCAGAAATAAGATTGTACTGTTGGGGGAAGGCATTCTGCTTCCCCTTCAGACATTTGAGGAACCTGGATTTTGTCACTGACCCTTTCTTTTCAAGCTCTACCCATTTCCACTAGCGAACTCACTCACCATGGTGACTTCAACTCTATCTTATACACCATTCTCAATCTCTTTCACCCTTTTGAGCTTTTACATCTATATTTCCATGACATCACCAACTGAATTTATCTTATTTTTAAAAATTTTTAAATGTTTATTTATTTTTGAAAGAGAGAGAGAGAGCAAGCAGGGGAGGGGCAGAGAGGGAGGGAGACACAGAATCCGAAGCAGGTTCCAGGCTCTGAGCTGTCAGCACAGAGCTGCATGTGGAGCTTGAACTCACAAGCAGTGAGATCATGACCTGAGCTGAAGTTGGTCGCTCAACCGACTGAGCCACCGAGGTGCCCCTCACCACCTGAATTTATGACACAAGCTCTCTGAAGTCACATATTCAAAATAAAAGCCATTTCATACATGCTCTTCTTTGACTCCCCAAATCTGTTATTAGGATTATTATCTACCCAGTTACTTAAATTAGAACCTTAGGTCCATTCCTTACCATGATCTAATCAGTCACTTGCTGTTGAGTTTACCTCCTATATAAACTTCCTAATCTGTCTTGTCCATATCCACTGCCTTAGTTCAGTCCTTTATCATCTCTGGGCTGGACCACTGTAATAGCTTCCTTACCAGCCTCTGCCTTCATTCTTAACATCCTCTCAACTACTGTCAGATTTCTTTCTAAAATACTTAGGAGTGCACCACTACCTTGCTTAAACCATCACTTAGCTATCCTTGTCCTTAACAGCATTCCCCGAAGTTTTATATGGGAACCCTTGGTATTACCTGAGATGATTTTAGGTGGTAGAGGGGCAAACATTTTTCATTTTTACTTATTTTATATTTTAATCGGAAACTGTAGTAGAAAAAAATACAGATTTTACATTTATGGCAGTGATATTTAAATTTAGTGAAAATTTGTTTAATTAAAAAGTCAGTCTACATAAGGAGAAACACTAATCAAGAAACAGCATGGGGACTATTTACAGTTGTGAAAAATCATAAATACTTGAAGTACAGAAATTCTTGCCTACGGGATAAAATTTCAATATCCTTAGCATGGCATACATTTTGGCCCTAACCTGTACTTCTAGCTTTATTTCCTAGCCACACAGCATCAGGCAAACAATTTCTTGCCATTCTGATATTTGTTCATTCAATAAGCATGTATCAAATGTCTACTGTGAGCTAGACACTGGTCTAAACTTTGGGGATATTGTTGTAATTAAGGGTCTCTGCCATAAGGATTACACTCTAATGGGAATTCAGACAATAAACGAGTCAGAAAGTAAACAAGGTAGTAAGCTAGTTCTGTGAAGGACATAAACAAGAGTGAAGGACAGGAAAGTAGAGAAAGTAGTATTTTAGGGAGACCTAAAGGATGAAGTTGAATGAGCCATGTGAAGAGCTGGAATAAGAGCATCAGGAACAGAAAGTTGCAAAAGTCCTGAGGTGGGAAAGAGACAGCACAGTTGAGGGAAAATGTAGGGAGAGCTTAATAAGAAGGCAGAATGGTAATGGAGGTCGTTGTAAATAGGCAGAGTAGGCAGTTCAAATTTTATGAAAAAGTGAAAAAGTCAAGGAAGGGTTTTGTTAGGGATATGACCAGCTGATTTTTTTTCAAGGATCACACTACTTACTGTGGAGAATGGATTAGTGTCTCCTATTCTCAGTACAGCTGCGTGGCCTGGAAAACTACCCAGCCTTAAAGGCCCAGTTCAAATGGAAGCCCTTCTTACTCCCAGTCCTATTAGAAACTTTCTTTGTACTGCCATTACACTTTGTCGTAGCAATTATCACTTTCATAATGTAGTTATAAAGTGATTGTTGATAATGAGATTATTTTGCCTTGTATTGCCCACACTTTCTCTAATATTAAAGTCACATAACGGCTTGATTAAAAAATTAATAAATAAATGAATCTGCAGTCCACTATTGTTAAAGGTTTACTTACATCAGGATTCCAGAATTTGGGGGCAATATGGGTTTTGCCTCAACTCCTAGGTTTGTTTGTTTTTTCAACGCCTAGGTTTTTAAACATGAAATACACGCACCATTCCCAAAGAGGTTAAAGCCCCCATTTTGTTCAAAGCCATGATTTTGTTTTGTTTTTTAATCCCCAGAGGTGGTGGGAAGAGTTTGAGAGTTTATCTTAAAAAAATTATAACAACAAAAAAAATTTTAAGAAGTTGACACCCGTGTCACCAATGCTAGTTCCCGGACAACCAGGTCTGTTAGTGTTAAGAGATATTCGGTGCTGCAGTACGAGCCAGAAACAGCTTCAGTACCCAGCATTACGGACTGAACTATTTTTAAAATGTTTCCATCACAGATCCAGCTGCTCTTCAGAGCAGGATACAGGTCTAGAAGTTTTGAGAGAAAAAACGTTCTTCAAACTTCCATTTGGTACGGAGTCCAAGGAGACGGTACACAATCCTCTAATAAAGAAATTCGGCTGTGCTCCGCTGGCAGTAGTATTTCTCCTCGGCTGCCCTACTTAATAGGGCACTGCCTGCAGCCACCCGTTACCTTGTCCCTAACAGTGCCACTCTGTTCAGCTGACCACTTGCTCAAGATGGCTACAGGAACACTTCCGGCATCTTCCCGAACAAGGCCCGCCTCCATTGCGTATTTTCGCTGCGCCGGGGGCGGGACTTAGACTTAGCTTTTGATTGGTCAACTTGACTAGCGACCTTTCCCCTCCGCGACAGTTTCCCGAGGTGCCTAGTGCCTGAGCGGCACGGACGAGAGTAAGAAGGGAGGCAAGATGGCGGACGTGCTGGATCTTCATGAGGCCGGGGGCGAGGATTTTGCCATGGATGAGGATGGGGACGGTGAGGACAGTGGAGGCTGCTGCGGGAAGCGGGGAAGGTGCGAGAGAAGGATGTAATAGGAAAACAATTCCTGCCCGGCAGGGAGGATGGGAGTCGGGGAACCAGGTTTCGGTTGGATTAGAGACTGCGCCCCCTTCGGGAGGAATGGGGGAGGGACCGGGAAGGGAATGGGACTGGAGGTGGTGGGACTGCCTTCAGATGATGTTTTCGGAGACAGACTATTGTTATAAGTAACTGTTATCTTTGTTATTCGTTCTTTCACTTCTGGGGCTCCAGAGAGCATCCACAAACTGAAAGAAAAGGCGAAGAAACGGAAGGGCCGCGGCTTTGGCTCCGGTGAGTGTTGTGCCGGGAAAATGGGTTTAGAGTGGCGACAGCTACGAGTTTCGGGGTCCCCATTCGGGCTCATGGGGAACAGTGGGAGAAGAGATTTCCGGTGATCTCCTGTATGTTCTTTATAGAAGAAGGGTCTCGAGCGCGGATGCGTGAGGATTATGACAGCGTGGAGCAGGATGGTGATGAACCCGGACCACAGCGCTGTAAGTGAAATGTAGCCAGTAGGGCTCTGTGTTTGTAGTGAATTATGGACCAGTGAAATAAAACCAAGTAGGAATGGAGTCAGAGATAGCTTAACCAATCTCTGAAACCCGCACTCACTCCACTGTTGTGATCTTGCTTGAAGTTTTTCTCTGGTGTGCTCATTCTCCCTCCCTTCCCCAACAGCTGTTGAAGGCTGGATTCTGTTTGTCACTGGAGTACACGAGGAAGCCACTGAAGAAGACATCCATGACAAATTTGCAGAGTATGGGGAAATAAAAAACATCCACCTCAACTTGGACCGGCGTACAGGATACCTGAAGGTATCCCAAATAACAATCTGTTGTTCTCTTCCCCCATAACCTTTGACAGCATTGGTAGTTGTCCATTGTGATTGGCCAAGAAATAAAATGAGGTTGGCAATTGATTTTGTTAGACACAGAAAAGAGACAGAAACAGACATTTTGTACAGTACAGGTATATGGTGTACATTCATTGTTTAAAGTTTACATATTTTTCTATTTGAGTATGAGCCTAGATTTGAGGAATAAAATAGTGGTATTTGGTGGAATATGAAGGTTTTGATCTCTGTTTTTTCACTTGTCCTAGGGGTATACTCTAGTTGAGTATGAAACATACAAGGAGGCCCAGGCTGCTATGGAGGGACTCAATGGCCAGGATCTGATGGGACAGCCGATCAGTGTGGACTGGTGTTTTGTTCGGGGTCCACCCAAGGGCAAGAGGAGGTAAAGTGGAGAGGGCAAACTATCTTGGTGAAGGGAACATGAGCAAAACAGAATAAGGACATAGAATTATGTTCCTCTGATGGACTCTTCCTTTTCCCTAGAGGTGGCCGAAGACGCAGCAGGAGTCCAGACCGGAGGCGGCGCTGACTGGTCCTCTCTTGTCCAGATGTTCTCTCCAGAGATTCCTTGTGACCATACAGCCTTGGAGAAGTAGGGTTGGGGTGGAACTCCCCGTGTTTATATTTAACTCTCACTCTACTTGCTTAGTGGGTTGTGGGTTTTTTTTTGAGTTATGAATAAATATCCCATTTTTGTTTTGTACATTTAAAATTACTTTTCTGTTCTAACATTGCAAGCTCTGAAGAACTATTTACGGTAAGGCAGTATGGGTCACTGTGGAGATACTTCTAGGGACTCGATTCTGTGTGATTTTTTACATTAGATATAGTCTTCAAGTTTCATCTAGGGTCAAAGTAGAGAACAGTGCTTGGTATTTCTTTTTCTTGGAAGCTACGAGAGCACGGGCAGAAGTGAGGTGTTCCTGTGATATTAAAGAATAATTGTTCTGTTTCTGTATACTCTGTCCTGGGCAGATGGATGTTACAGGAATGTCTCTTTTGTTTCTTCTGTCCTTGCTGCCGCATTTGTTTGTACTTCCAGCTGTCTAAGGGCTTGAATCTCCTGTTGGGGCATTCTCTCAGAGCCTTTTTCCCTGGAGGAGTCTCTACTGTGTTCTTGGTGCCTTCAGCAGCCAAGGGTAAAGGCTCCATAGAGGAGAGGATCCAGAGGAACACTGAAGAGGCCAAAAAGGAAAAGGATGTGGCTGAGGCTGGGAGGGACTTCAGTTAGCATGATGGGGAGAACCAGTACCACAGTTCTAGCAGGTAATAAGGTGTCCCAACAGAGGACAAACATCAGCAAGACAACTAGGGCCAGTCCCAGGGCCCGCAGACGAACATGGGAACAATTGTCTAAGGAGCAGCAGAGGGCAAATTCACCGGCAGGGGTTGGGAATTTAGAAAATATATGCAATTTCAGAACCCCTCAGCTTCTGAGTTGAGTGTAGTGTGAATGGATGAGTGGCAGAGATCGTGAGCTGGAGCTCTCCCAATACAAGGAAGAAAATATGGCAAATAGGTAATGCTGTAAACCCTCTTCCCTTCCCAAACTGGGACTATATGCTTCCCTCCTGTCCCCCCACCCCAAGGATTATGACAGACATGCTGGAGAAAAGGTTTTGACTGAGGTGCTGTGTTACATGAAGCTACTAAGTCTTCTTGAAGACTTGATGGTATCCAAGACTAAGGGAGAATACTGATCATCTTTCTCCTTACTCCGTACCCAGCTAACTCAACCCCAGAGGATAGCTAGAAGGTTGTTAGAGTTGAAGGCATTTGGCAAATACTTGCAGCATCAGGTGCTAGAGATATGGTTATGAAGTTTTGGTGGTCACAGCTATCAGATCAGTAAGTAAGGCTAGAGGCCATAGTTTTAAGGTATGGATTAGGGCCCGGGGATTGGAGTCTCACCGTAGTCCCCCTTCCTCATCGGGAACTGGACCCACTGAAGACGGTGCAGGTATAGCAGACGTTCATGGCAGTCCATGGCAGCAGAAAGAGGCAACAGAAGGTGAAGAGGTTATTGGTGGTCTCTTGCCATCGAGCCTTGAAACTGCCTTTGGTGACACACTGGATGAAGGAGACTGGGCCAGCTTGGTGGACGGTGTGGAACAGGAACAGCTGGAGTGGAGTTTGAGGACTATTAGAACTGGTCCTCCTTCCCCCTTCCCACCACCAGTCACACTGTCTTCCCAGCATCCTTCGTTCTATGCAGAGCTGTGCAGTGCTGAGTACTGGTTCATCCGTAGTGCCATATTTAAAAGGTTTGAATCTTGAAAATATCATTCCTTTCAGCTGTGGAGCTCATCAGTCAGTTCGTTAAATCCTGGGACTTAAAGAATCTTGCCTTCTCGAGTACTATCCTAATGTTGCACTTTGTAAAAGGGTATTTCTACCACATCAACATTTTTAGCTGAAATGATTTTTCTGATGTGTCTAATCAATTCTGTGGAAAAAGAAATTTTGTATAAAATGGGTGCTGCTAAAATTTCAGGCCATTTTGCAGCCACTAGGTGAAATGACCTTCAGTAATAGTGTTATGTACAATAACTATTAACAGTGAAACAATGCTAAGTAATAAAATGTAACATTCTTCCAAATGCTATTGGCTGCCCTTCCCCCTTTTTGATAAATTGCTGAGGTTTTTATTTTAATCCATAAAGAGTATTTTTCAGTTTAGAGCTTCAGGATTAGTACCTTGGTTCAGGTAAGGCAGATTGAGTCACTGTTTGATAAAGCAAGCTCAGTGGGTGTCAGATTCCTGGGTCTAAGGCATTTGGGAAAGTGATTTCAGCAGGCATGAGGGACTTTTAGGAAAGATGAATAGTATCAGCCATAGACAATTTTATGAATGGCTTTGGGTTTTGATCAGCTCCTCCGAGCTAGTTAGGGGAGTGGTCTTTCCTCTTTCCCTGTCTTGAGTCCATATATTTCTGGGGTTTTTTTGTTTGCTTGGTTTGTTTTGTACCATGCCTAGCAAATTGTGAAAAGGGGTTTAAAAATAGGCAAGCCTCATGTACGAAGTTTGGTCCATAGTCCTAGGTCTGTTTTTCCTTTCCCGTATTTTATTTTTATTTATTTTTTTTTTTTCTCAACGTTTTTATTTATTTTTGGGACAGAGAGAGAGCATGAACGGGGAGGGGCAGAGAGAGAGGGAGACACAGAATCGGAAACAGGCTCCAGGCTCCGAGCCATCAGCCCAGAGCCTGACGCGGGGCTCGAACTCACGGACTGCGAGATCGTGACCTGGCTGAAGTCGGACGCTTAACCGACTGCGCCACCCAGGCGCCCCTCCTTTCCCGTATTTTATATGCAATTTACCACCTACTATAGAAACCTTCCTTTCAACTTGTGGAAACTTGAGCCTACAAAGATAATTTCTAACTACTCCAGTACTCCCTTGACCCACTTTTTTTTTTTTTTTTTTTTTACAGACATATTAGTCCTTGAAGGCAGGACTGATATTTTAAATACAACATATGGGGGGGGGGCACCTCGGTGGCTCAGTCGGTTGAGCGTCCGATTTCGGCTCAGGTCATGATCTCACGGTTCGTGGGTTTGAGCCCCATGTTAGGCTCCATCCTGACAGCTCAGAGCCTGGAGCCTGCTTCAGATTCTGTTTTTCTGCTCTCTGCCCCTCCCCCACTCATACTCTGTCTCTTTCTCTCTCAAAACTAAATAAACATTAAAAAAAAACCCTACTTTTAAATAAATACATAAATAAATACAACATGTGGGCAATGCAGAATTTATACAAGAGGATACTAACTTGGAACCAAAAATACCACCTTTTGCACATGTATCATAATGTTAATCAGTTTGCCGTTGAACCAAATGGGGACTGCCAAATGGGGACTGTGGTTGTCAGGATGTCTGTTACAAAGGATGAAACTCCTATTTAATATCTTGTGGCCCATTGGTTTCAAGTGACTTAGACAAAGTGATATAGCTAGTAGTAGAGCCTAGACTCAGAAGAAACAAAACAATGCAATTAAAAAAAAAAAAAACAGGCTTCTAACTCCCAGTCCACATCTAAAATTTGTTTCATATAAAAAACTAACAACTTTTACACTGAGGCAACAATGCTGCTTTTTAAAGCTCTGGGTAGCAGAGGTCCTGTTGCAACATATTGTTGGAAGCAATATTTTTTATCTTAGAACTATAGTCAGACTAACTTTTGGTAGTTACATTTCTAATATTTGAGGATTTAGGGATCAGATTTTAAATCTGATTCTATAATACATTATCATTCCACAGCCCTTCCACATATAATCCTAATCCTGGTCTCCGAAATGCTGCTCTACTCCTTCCCCTCAGAGGGGGGTCTTAAAGGTTTTGGTCTTAAAGGAATTGCTTCATATTTCATTTTTTTCCCCTAGATTTCTAGTTCATTGTCAATATTTGAGATTTGATAACTGTATCCAAGTTCACATGCTCTGTTTTCTTTCTAGCGTTCTTTGCAGTTTTCACAATAAAGCTAGAATAAAAAATATAAATCTGATTATTTCACTCTCCACATTTTACCTTAGTGCCTCTCCACTCAGGATAAAGTACAAGCTTAGTATTTGTAATCGAGCTTTCCTTCCCATCCAGGCTCATTACTCACCCATTTTCTAGCCCTCAACTTTAGCAGCAACCACTTTGAATTCCTTTGTCTTCCACCTCCCCACCATTCCCTGCTTTATTTAACTTGTTTAACATCTCTCTTAACAAGTCAAAAACAATCAGTTTTAATGTCTTTGAGAAGCTTTCCCTGACTGTCCAAAAGTGGTTTCGGACACCCTCATTGTTCTTTAGCTTCTCCGTATGCTTACCTTTAGCATGATGCTTGACTGCATACTGTACTACAATTGCATACTAATTTGTTTTCTGCACTAGTCTAAGTTTCTTGAAGGCAGGACTCTGCTGCTCAATCCTTGATAGAGCATTTGAGTGTACCTAGGAGTAATGCACATAATTTTTTAAATGGATGAGTAAATGTACTACAGAGTTTTACCCAAAGCCCCTGGCTTCACTGTCTTCTTTTTTTAATTTTTTTTTTGTTAATGTTTGTTTATTTTTGAGAGAGAGAGTGAGAGAGTACAAACGGGTAATGGCGGAGAGAGAGTGAGACCCAGAATCTGAAACAGGCTCCAGGCTCTGAGCTGTCAGCACAGAACCCAATGTAGGGCTCTATCCCATGGACTGAGAGAGCATGACCTAAGCCATAGTCGGATGCCCAACCAACTGAGCCACCCAGGCGCCCCCACTGTCTTCTTTATAGATCCCCATATGTGTTTCAATCCCTAGAGTTTTCTGCAATTATCTCCTGAAGAAGGTGAAGCTGGAGAGATGCAAAAAGGTGGGAGCCAAGCATAGCAAAACAAAGCTGAAGAAGGAGTCATAGATACAGGTACTGCTTTTAAGAAGTAGGCTCTTAACAGAGATACAGATTAGCATGCAATGATCGGGTTTTTTTAAATGTTCATTTATTTTTGAGAAAGAGTTGAGCAGGGGAGAGACAGAGAGACGGAGACACAGAGTCCAAAGCAGGCTCCAGTCTCTGAGCTGTCAGCACAGAGCCTGATGCTGGGCTTGAATTCATGAACCACAAGATCATGACCTGAGCCAAACCGCAAGATCGTGACCTGAGCCAAAGTTGGGCACTTAACCGAGTGAGCCACCCAGGCTCATGCAATTATCTTAATTGGCAAAACAGCAGACTCCACTCTAAGGATTATTGGGTGACCACTGGCCAAGCACACCTCTTGACTCCAAAGGTTTATGTTGCATACCCAAATTCTTGTTCAGTCTAGCCTTGAGTCCCAAGTCACTCACCTGGGGCAAGGCAAGCAGGAAGCTAAGTCCTCAGGCTGTCTCCAGAAGTTTCCTTCCAGCTGAGCGGGGTCCATGCGAGTGGAGTACTGCTTCCTGGCGGTGGAGTCCAGTGACCACAGGCAGGAAGGCTGCAGCATACATGGCCATTAGTTTCAGGAACATGAGTGTCCGACACGCAATGTCCCTCGCCAGCCATTGAACAGTGATATTCCAAGTGGCATCTAGGGGCCACAAAGGTGACAAGTCAGCAGCTGCTAATTGGGCAAAGAGTTGCACAGGGGAAGGATGGAGTTGGCTGGGTCGTGGCCGAGTCACTGACCACAGCATGGTCAGGTTCCCTCCAGCCAAAGAAACAGTACAATGGTCAGTCCCACTCAGACCTTGGCTGCAGCTGAGAAGGTGAGGAGCTCTGATCCCACCACCTCTACTGATCCCGCCCAGACCTCCTCCTCCGCAGCTAACCCCCGACGGGTGCCTTGCCTATAGACATGGTGATCTGGAAGGGAAAGGGGTGAGGGGATGGAGGGTGAGTATGAAGAGGTTAGCTTCGTCCACTGAGTCTTCGCCCTTCTTATTAGGAAGGGTTAGCTGGTTAGTGCGAATTTCGTCCACTAAAGCCTCTGTCCCTGGAGACTCTCCATCTGTATTCTGGAGGTCACCGGCCAACCGTCAGGGTCCTGCGGGGAGCAGGGATCTGGTGCTAGCTTCTACTCCCATAGACTTCTTCAGCCTCTAGAGCCCTGGATTTGGCCGCAGCGTGTGTGTGTGTGTGTGTGTGTGTGTGTGTGTGTGTGTGTGTGTGTGCGCGCGCGCGTGTGTGCTGGGGGTGTTTTGGAAGCATCCCCGGGGAGGGGCAACCCTATCCCAGCCGCCGAGGCGACCTGGCATCTGCGCCTTCTCGCCCCCCCCCTACTCCTGCAAGCCCCGCCCCCAGTCCAGATTATTTAAAGAAGAATGTGCCGCCTGAGACGTGCTTAGGAAACAGAGGCCATCTGGTAAAAGTACGCTCTGACGGAGACACACACAAAAACACGGCAGGTGTTGGCCCAGGACAAACGCTTCCCGTTCTGAAATTCCGCTTCCGAGGCCGGCCCCACTCACTTTCTTTTCGGAGGATGTTTGTCCCTCGCGAGCGACCGTTGGCTCGTCCAGGAGGCGTGACTAGGGGCGGGAAGTGGGGCGGGCGCGGGGCTGCGGAGCCGGGACTGCCGCTGTCATGGACGCCTGGGTTCGCTTCAGTGCTCAGAGCCAGGCCCGGGAACGGCTGTGTAGGTGCGGCCCGAATAGGAATGGGGGTGGGGGCAGAAGAAGATCCTCGTGAGGCGAGGTCCGTTCACACTACGGGGGTCACAAAAGGTCAGCTCGGGCTACGGGGGCCCGGACGGACAGCCAGGAGCAGATCTGAGCGGGCCGTGAGATGATTCGTTTCTGCTCACCGGAAGGATGGGGAAACTGAGGCACGAGTGGGCCAGCGGGGAGGCCGCGAAGGGTTGCCATGTCCACATAAGACCAACACTTTACTCACTGGGCGGTGGTGGCGTGAGGAGCATTCGCCCCGCGACGGAGAGCCAGACTCTGCCCCCAGAGCTGAGTGGCTCTCGTTCCCTTGTCCCCTCACCCTGCTGTTATCCGGGAACTCCTCTGCCTCCGCCCTGTCTTCCGGTCTCGATTCAGCTAGAGGGCCTTGAAATCTACCAGTTCACCTATTCTGAAGAATAATCTGCTCTCCGTCTGCCCCCCACTCCCTTACGTATCACATACATTCTCACACGGATGTGCTTGTGGTGGATCCCCTGCTGCCTTCAGAGTCCCTTTCAGACTTCATCATGGTCAAACCTCTTATTTTCTCAACTCCAAGTGGTGTCCCTCAGCCCTTTCTAGTCTCCTTTTTATCCTTAAGCTTTTCCCTTCCCCTGCCCTGGAGGAGAAATGGTAAGATACGGGCGTATACAGGAGGACAGGGAATGGTCTCAAACTGGGAGTAGGGAAGTCATTACTTGCCTCTTGGAAGACTTTTTGAGGGGTAGGTTAGGGAGGTCTCTCTACCTTACGTTGCCTGGCCTCTCCTCCAGGGCGGCTCAGTATGCCTGCTCCCTTCTTGGCCATGCACTACAAAAACATGGGGCCAGTCCTGAGTTACAGAAACAAATTCGAGAACTGGAGAGTCATCTGAGCCTAGGAAGAAAGCGTAAGTAACTGTGCTTTTGCTTTTATTACTCCAACACTCTCTCCATCCCCAGCTATTCTCCCTCAGTCCCTCTTTCCTGTTTTTGACCTCCTCTGCCCATTCTTGCCCCTCCTTTGGCTCTGCAGTTATCCTCTGCAGGCCTCCTGATTGAGATCAGAGAACAGGGGTAAGAGGCTAATGAAGGATTGGAGAGAATGGGGCAGGTCTGAGAACACCAAACTGGGACACGAGTTGATGAAAATTTGAAGAAAAAAGTTTTTTGAACTGATTTTCCTCTTTAAAAAAAAAAAATGTTCCTATCACTTCCTCCATTTTCACCTTCTTTTCTCTTTCTCTGTGCCTCACTCTCTCTTTGCCTCTACTTCCAAATCCTTGCTTTTCCTTGCTAATCCCCACAAGTTCTACGACTGGGTAACTCAGCAGATGCCCTTGAGTCAGCCAAACGAGCTGTGCACTTATCAGATGTTGTCCTGAGATTCTGCATCACTGTTAGTCACCTCAATCGAGCTTTGTACTTCGCCTGTGACAATGTCCTGTGGGCTGGAAAATCTGGACTAGCTCCCCGTGTGGATCAGGAGAAGTGGGCCCAGCGTTCATTCAGGTTTGATATCCTTTTATCCTACAAGACCTTTTGTATTCCCTGTACTGCCTGCCTTGCCTTTTGTGAAAGATCTTTCAGGGCCTTCCTAGAATATACACGTCTTAATCACTTGGCATCCGGTCTTCATTTAGATTTTAAACTATCAGAGGATAGTGAATGGAGGCAGATGGAAGGCAGATTTTTCCTCCATGATGATGCCTAAGATACTATATTGATTTCATTGTGCTTCTGTCTATACCACAGATTATGTCTTTCAGTGCCTGCTCATTCATTCATTCTAAAAATATTTAGGAGGTGCTTCCTATGGGCTAAGGAATAAAGCAAAGAGGCGAATACATATGGTTCCCACTCTCTTTATGCTCCTAGTCTAGTGGGGGGAGCCATATTAAGACAAATACCAAACCCAATATTTGTGGAAGTGTACAGAGTGTTATGAGATATATAACAAGGGGGGCCGATTTCAATTGAAAGGCTAAGGAAGAACTCTTTGAGAAAGTAATGTTTTAGTTTAGACTTGAAGTCTGAGTACAAGTTAGACAAAGCCAACAGTGGCAGAGAAGACCTTCTCAAACAGAAAATAGCACATTCTAAGGCCTTAAACCAGGGCATATTTTGTGGAATTAGAGAAATAGAAAGGAAGCCAGCATGATGAACAGTATCGAGTGACGGGCATACGTTTCAGCTGGAGATGTATGCAGGGGCCAGATCATTCGTGCAAGGCCTCTTAGGCAAGGGTAGGATTCTTTGGTTTCGTTTTGTTTAAATTTTATCCCAAGTACGATGGGTTCCGAACAGGGATGTGACATGATTCAAATTGTGTTTAAAGAAGATCTGTCTTGCTGCAGTGTGGAAGGTGGATTGCGGTAGGGCAGAAGAGATGTCCTAATATGGCCAAGAGATGATGTTGGCTTGGACTAAGGAGCTGGCGGGTAATGAAGGTGGAGAGAAATATGATTTGGGATTAAAATTATCTGTATACACATCATTTGTATTTGTTTTTATTTTTGTTTCCTGTGATTCTGTTTGTTGTGTTATATAATGTTAGCATCTTTCCATCTCCATTTACGTCTTGCTTTTCTCCTCATGTGTATCAGTGATTTACAGCTATTACATGGCTTATAGTGTATGAAGGATGGGAGTGAAGGCATGGCTGGACTGTTATGGAAAAGCAACTCCCTAGAAGAGTTTATATGCCATGTTTATGCATTTCATTCAACAAATATTTATGGAGCTCTTACTGTGTGCCAGGCACTAGTCTAGACAAGGGTACAAGGGTAAAGATAAAAGGAGTCCCTGCTCCAGTGGAGCTTACATGGTAATGGGAGGAGACAAACATAAAGAGACAGTAAATAAAAATATGAGTAGCTAAGTGCTGTGCAGGAAATTAAATTATGGTCGTGTGATAGAGAGTAAAAGGCTCGCTACCTTAGAATGAGGAACTCTTTGAAAAGGTGCCATTTAAGCTCAGGCCTGAAGAGCAAGGAAGCACTAGCCATGTGAAGATTTTGGAGGGAGAGTATTCCGGGTGGATGGATGAGGCAGTATAAGGGTCCTAAAACAGGAACAAGCTTGATGAGATCAAAAGATAGAAAGAAACTAATATGGTTGGAGCATAGTGATTGAGGGCAAGAAACATTCAAGATGTTGTTCAAGAGGCAGGGTCAGACGTTGAGTTCTGAAAGCTTGCCTAAGGTGTCTAGAGTTCATCTTAAATGGGGCAGGAAGGAAACCATGGAAAGTTTTAAGAAGGGGAGTGATGAAATTAGATTGTTGGGGGCAGGGGGCAAGAGTGGCCATGGAGAGACCAGTTAAATGAGTAAAGTAGTAGTTCAAGCAAGAGGTGCCGATGGTTGAGACTGTGCTGGTGGCGTGTAAGGGAGAAAGATGGGGTTGGATTCAGGATGTGTTTTAGAGGTAGGGCAATTATATTGAGCATAGACCAGTGTTGTCATAGTGGATTAAAAATCAAAAACAGACTGTTCGGTGTTTGTTTTCTAAGTAATCTCTATGCCCAACATAGGGCTGAAACTCACGACCCCAAGATCAAGAGTTGTATGCTCTACTGACTGAGCCAGCCAGGTGCCCCAGACATAGACTGTTCTTAAGGAATTGATAATCTAACACATTTAGCAAGTTGCTGAACACCTCTGGGCCTCCGTTTTTGTTTTTGTTTTGTTTGTTTTTTTAACAAAAGGATGGGATTTAAAAGATCTATAATGTGTCTGAGTTTCTGAAACAACTGAAGCTCATTCTCTCAAAACGTTTGCATTATTATAGTTCATGTCAAATGTGTGTGTGCTAATGGCTTGCCAAGTGGACAAGTGAGATTTGAGGTTGAACTTGGATGGTTTGATGATGCTCATGATGTTAAGCCAGGATCTTAAGGTACGCATAAACGCTGATTAGTTACAGAAAGCTGGGAAGACATTCTTAATAGTGGCTAATAGCACTTACTGCTGGTGTCCCAATGTATATCCCTTTGCATTACGGGGGAAAAAAATGTTTACGTGTTCTATTTGTTGGGCTTAGTGGCTACTGTCTGCCCTTACTGACTCTTCTTGCCTGTGTATCCCAGGTACTATCTGTTTTCCCTCATCATGAACTTGAGCCGTGATGCCTATGAGATTCGCCTACTGATGGAACAAGAGTCTTCAGCTTGTAGCCGGCGACTGAAGGGGTCTGGAGGAGGAGCCCCAGGAGGAATTGAAAATGCAGGACCTGGGGGTCCAGGGACTCCAGGAGGAGTCTTGCCTCATCTGGCTCTCAAGCTCCAGCTCCGAGTCCTACTCTTGGCTCGGATCCTTCGAGGTCATCCCCCACTTCTGCTGGATGTGGTCAGAAATGCCTGTGATCTCTTCATTCCACTGGACAAACTAGGCCTCTGGCGCTGTGGCCCTGGGATTGTGGGGCTTTGTGGCCTTGTGTCCTCCATTTTGTCTATTCTTACCCTAATCTGCCCTTGGCTAAGACTCAAGCCCTGATATTCTGGTACAAGATAAGGAGGGGATCTGAATTGGTAAGATGCAATCTTAGATCATCCCCAGTATACCAGTCTCATTCTAATTCTCCTCCTCGGTTAAAGTGAAAATCCCAGGATTCAGGGGTAAGAGAGAGGAGCTTTGGGAAAGGTGAGGTGAGGAGAGGTGACTTATGAAGTCAACGGGGTGATTCTGATGTTCAGATCTTCTGGAGTTTTTGTTTTTTCCTCCTCTGGTGCAATGTCTGTGTCTCTCTTGACCCCTTTTACTTTGTCTCTTCTGAGTCTATTTAAGATTCCGTCTCTACATCTTTTTCTTTTCTTTTCTTTTTTTTTTTTTTTACCTTCTCCGTTTGCTGTCCTGGGCATTTTAAGCAGCAGCAGAATTACTCTTTTTTGGTAAGGGGAGGTAGAAGGTGTGGTCTGTGAGGTTCTAACTGCCTTCATCTTTTTCCTCACAAAAGTGACTTGTAGCAGATTTTATCCCTTTCAAATGCCACCAGATCATAATTTTAAAGACTTTTGTCCCAGTGGACTCTCTCCTTACGCACCAGAGATGGTGCAATGGTTCTTCCTTCATGTCTACCTCACCGGCCTCCCTCATGACTTGGCCCTTCCCTCTGCTCACACCTGCAGATTTCCACTTACACTTTTATTTCAGGGCTTTGTTCTCTAGCCTGTTCCCACCCCTTCTTTGCCTATCCAGAATGATGCTGTGTCTGGCATCTTGCTGTAAATACTGTACAGTGATTCTGTGTAAATAGCTGTGGCCTGTGCCCACAATGGAGAGCAGGCCTTTCAGGTCAGCACATTAAAGATCAGTTTGCTCATCGATGTTTGGTCTGGTCCTGTGTGTTCTGTCGTCTGAGGCCTCTAATTCCTGTTCCTGTGGTTTGGGTTTTCCGTGGGATTAGCCACTGGCATCCTCACCTAGACTTTCACTGAACACCTACACGATGCGGGGCATAATACTAAGGGATAGAGCTCCAAAAAGCTCGGAAACTTCACGGTCCCAGCTTTAGAAGTTTATAGCCTCGTTGAGAAGAGGGGGTCTAATATTAAAGTAATTGTGCCAGTTCCACAAAGCACACCCCGTACCGGTTCATAGTTCCTGGTCCCTCCAAAAGCTGTGATGCCACAAGGCAACATAGGCTGAGTCACAAACAGTGAGACTGGCAAGGTTTGGTTTGTGGGCTGGCTGTGTTCACATGTTGGGACTGCTGGGTGGGAGGGGAAACGATATCGCTGTTACCAGTTCTCTCATTTTCCATTTCCCGGGGTGAGATAAATAAGGTTAAGAAGTAAAAAGTATCTGCCTCCCATGCCTACTGTCTATTCCAAACCTGAGGGAAGCATTACTGCCTGGCAACCACAAAGGATAGAAGAGAAAGGAAGAAAAATAAAGGGCAGAAAGTCCAGAATTGTGTTCTTTGGATAGTGACACGATGCCTCCAGGGGGCAGCACCAGGGCAGAAAAATAGGCTGAGATGGCTCGGTCCTTTCCTTGGTCTGGGGCTCCCCGGAGTTCCCCACCATCACTCCTCCCATTCCTTCCAATTTTATTTTTAGCTGCCAGTGGGAGGGGGCAGGATGGGAGGGAAAGTAAAGAAAACAGAAAAGGAGAGGGACAGAGGCACAGAGGACTTCTCACACGGAGAACAACCAGGCATGGGACTCCCCGACATCCTTCACCTGCTCTTGCCCGTGATGTTCCTGACAGGTGAGGGAGGTTAACTTCTTGGTTTCCGGTGGAAGTGGAAGGTGTATGGGTTGTTTGGCATTGGGACCTTTGGAGCTGACATCTTTGGGGGTTAGGGTGAGAGGTTAACACATTCTGCATTTCGTGTGTGTATGTGTATGTGGTGGCAGGGGGCGGGGGCATTCCTTCTTAGGCCCACACATTATGAGTGCTTCGGTATTGAGACTGGCAGGGCCTTGTGTCAGCTCTGGGTCCAGTTGGCTAAAATATTTAAGCCCTGCAAGAGTAAGTGGTCCCAAAAGAAATATGATGTGACCTTCCACGTGGCTAATCTGATTCCTATTATCCTCCTGCCAACCTCCTTCTACCCGTGGTGGTCTCTGGAGCCTGAGGCATAAATGTGTGGTCAGAACTCTTGGTTTATCTAACCAGTGAGTTAGTTGCTGGTCATATGGCTCTGCCAGTTTCCTGGATGCAAAAAAACAAAACAACAACAACAAAAAAAACCTCACATAGAAAACACCTTTCTGAAAAGGAGCATGGTTTGAGACAGAGCTTACAGCCATGGGTGGTGGGGGTGATAGGGGTGGCCAGAGGGGGTTGCTTGAAAGGAAAGAGCAAGACCTAGTCAGGGAAGGACCATGGGAGGGACTGTAGGCCTGGAATTTTTCCTCACCAGTGCCCTGTAATCTTTGTTTCCTAAAATACCACCTCTGATTTCTTTAAATTTATTTTATTTTATTTTTAAGTAAACTCTGAGCCCAATGGGAGGCTTGAACTCACGACCCTGGGATCAAGAGTAGCATGCTCTACTGACTGAGCCAGTCAGGCACCCCATTCTAGCTCTGATTTTAAAGGGATTGGGGTTGCAGGGAAGAATCAGCCAGGATATGAGTCAGGGGAGGGTCTTTAGAGTGGGCTGAAATTTAAGAAATACAGGTATGCAGGGGGCAGTTGGGGGGGGTGAGTTAGAAAAGAAGCGGGTTGTGGGAAACTTTGGGGTGACGGGTCTCTTGGTGAGGATGGATGGCAAACCATACGTGTGGGCAGTCGAGTAGCCCCACCCAGTTAATTACCACTGAGGTTTTCAGAACTGGAATCAAGCAGAGACCTAGACGCTGGAGAAAGAGAGTGAAAGTGTGGCAACGACACTGGGAGTCAGAAAGAGAAAGAGGAGAGACCTAGCCATGCAGTACTCCCTAGCCTCCTCTTGTCCTCCCTGAAGTCCTGGGTTTGGGGAGAATCTGGAAGGCGTAGTTGTTCTGGGCTTCAGAAAGGCCCTCTCCCTCTTTGACTCTTACAGCTTGTGGGGGAGGATGTGTAGGGGGAATGATGTGGAAAAGAGGAACTTGACCCTTCCAGACATGTCTGTGAATGAGATTTCAGAGGTGGGAATGGAAATACAGCTGTGCACCAGCATGGCAGAGGGCCACAGGTTAGACATCTGGACCCAAATACTGGAAGGAGACCATCCTTGCTTGGAGTTCTGAGTACATGATGTTGACAGAGGCCAGGACAACTTCTGAGTAAGAAACAGGGATATAGACTGAGATATAAGTATTCCCTTTGCACTTCTTTCTGGTTGTGCCTCTCTGGGCATTCATTAACCACTCTGACTGCTTCTGCCGCCCCCCCCCCCCAGGTCTATGCTCCCCCTTTAACCTGGATGTACACCGCCCACGCCTGTTCTCAGGGCCACCCGAGGCTGAATTTGGATACAGTGTCTTGCAACATGTTGGGGGTGGACGTCGATGGTGAGGAAGAAACCAGACGGTTTGGGACTGTGGTAGAGCTCTTAAAGGGGAGGCAAGGCGGATGGCAAGGCCACTGTTAGAAGTGCCTGGGGATCCAGGCTTGCTACACCCATGCATTTTCCCTCCAGCCTGTCTCAAAGGTCATGTTCACACAATGCTGATACTCGTGTCCTCTTCCCAGGATGCTGGTGGGTGCCCCCTGGGATGGGCCTTCAGGCGACAGAAGGGGGGACGTTTATCGCTGCCCCATAGGGGGCTCCCACAGTGCCCCGTGTGCCAAGGGCCACTTGGGTAAGAAGATGCCTCGCTCTTCTACTCCTACCCCCTAACCTGCTACACTAATAGCTTTGACCCCTTATACCTCACCCTACCCCCATATCCCACACACTCCCTATCTTTGACTTGATCCTGATCTCATCCTCTCTCCTAATCACCCTAAACCCAAGCACCCCATGTGTGACCCCATGGTCTCATTCTCTTCCACCCCCTTGCAACCAGGTGACTATCCACTGGGAAATTCATCTCATCCTGCTATGAATATGCACCTCGGAATGTCTCTATTAGAGACAGACAATGATGGGGGATTCATGGTGAGCTAACGAAAGGGTGGTGGTGGGGTCTCTGAAGGATGTGGCAGAGAAAAGAGCAGTATGGTAAGGGGACCTAGTCTATCTGGAGGGGTCAAGAGGTTTAAAACCCTAGAAAGCAAGGAGGGGAATCCCAGGGAGTGGTTTCAGCGCCTCCTTTGACTAGGAGTGTGTGCTGAGAGAGCACTCCCAAGCCTGGGAGTAATATTTCTCCCAACTCTCCCCAGGCTTGTGCCCCTCTCTGGTCTCGTGCTTGTGGCTCCTCTGTCTTCAGCTCTGGGATATGTGCCCATGTGGATGCTTCGTTCCGGCCCCAGGGAAGCCTGGCACCCACTGCACAACGTGAGCCAGAAGAAGGGCCTGAAGGACTCAGTCCCCAGAACTGGGTGCAGGGTGGGAAAAAGATGGGTCAACATGGTTTGATGCTGGACAGGGGGTCTGCATCGCTTTCCTCGTTGCTACCTAATGTGCCTAAAGCTCCATGTTTCCTAATAGATTAGAATTCAGGGGGCGTCTGGGTGGCTCAGTCGGTTGGGCGTCCAACTTCGGCTCAGGTCATGATCTCACAGCCAGTGGGTTCGAGCCCCGTGTGGGGCTCTGTGCTGACAGCCCACAGCCTGGAGCCTTGCTTCGGATTCTGTGTCTCCCTCTCTGTCTCCCCCTTCCCTGCTCACACTCTGTCTCTCTCTCTCTCTTAAAAAATACACATTGAGGGGCGCCTGGGTGGCGCAGTCGGTTAAGCGTCCGACTTCAGCCAGGTCACGATCTTGCGGTCCGGGAGTTCGAGCCCCGCGTCAGGCTCTGGGCTGATGGCTCAGAGCCTGGAGCCTGTTTCCGATTCTGTGTCTCCCTCTCTCTCTGCCCCTCCCCCGTTCATGCTCTGTCTCTCTCTGTCCCAAAAATAAATAAACGTTGAAAAAAAAAATTAAAAAAAAAAATACACATTGAAAAAAAAAAAAAAGAGTTCAGACTCTTTGCCAGGGCATCAAGACTCCATGAACTGATCTAACCAACGTCAAAAAAAAAACCTCTCACTATACCCTCCACACCCTATGCCTTTGCCAGAGCATTTCCCTCCTCATTCTATTTGTCATCTATTTTTATACCTCCGTGTCCTTTTAAAGTGTTCTCCAGGCAAATGCTCTCCTCTCCTCAAACATCTTTCTATTGCTTACGTCTTTGATTCCCCACAATCAGAACTGACCTCTTCTTCTCCCAAAGCATAGAGTGGTGCTCTGTTTCTACCTAGCACTTAATTCCCCTCCTTCTCTCCCTCCCCCTCTTTCTTCTCCTTCTCCTTCTCCCTTTCCTCTCCTCCTCCCCCCTCTCCCTCCTTCTTTTTCTACTTCTTCTTCTTCTTTTAGTAAGTTGTATGTATGCCCGTGTCCTCTTTTATTCATTTCTGCATTTACCCAGGGCCTGGTATACTACCTTCCTTGCATGTTCGGAAGCGCCAAATAATTGTTTGAATGGAACGTGCCCTCCTGTGACTTCTTCCCTTGTTGCCTGCGTGCCTGATATCCTTCTACCCCTCTGTTCCCCATCAGCATACCCCTCTTCCTAGGCTGTCCCACCTACATGGATGTTGTCATCGTCTTGGATGGCTCCAACAGTATCTACCCCTGGTCTGAAGTTCAGACTTTCCTACGAAGACTGGTAGGGAGACTGTTTATTGACCCGGAGCAGATACAGGTAAGAGAAGGCAATGTGGATGGGCTTGGACAGGGAGAGACGGGGAGAGAAGGAGGTAAATGTAGGTAGTGTCTTCAGTAGTATCCAAATGCCCATCTCCCTGCCCCCACATATTATCTTTTCCCTCAGCACACACATTCCATGTGAGTGCACGCTTTATTCTCAGGTGGGACTGGTACAGTATGGGGAGAGCCCTGTGCACGAGTGGTCCCTGGGAGATTTCCGAACCAAGGAGGAAGTGGTGAGGGCAGCCAGGAACCTGAGTCGGCGAGAGGGACGAGAAACAAAGACCGCCCAAGCAATCCTGGTGGCCTGGTGAGGCATTGGGAAGGGGAGCCTGGGAGGCCAAAGTGGGGAGGGCCTAGAAAGGTTAGGGGAGGGTTTGGAGTCCACTGTGTCCATCCCAAAATGTCTTGCATGCTTTTCTTTGTGTGCACTTTTGGGGAAGGCTAAGCTGACTGTCACTGCATACCCTTCTCGTCACTCTCTTCAAAGTGTACGTCTGTGTCTTTCCAAATCCCTGATTTATGTTATTTATCTCCGTAGACAGAACTCTCTCTATCCCTGCCCTCCCACTTTGATCTTGGCCCTCAGACTCTCCACCACTTATGTCCTTGCCCACTTGCCACACATGATTCAGAACTCATCTCTGGGAAGACTTCCCTGTCCTGACCACTCTCCTTTATTCCACATTCTCTGGATATTTGTCCTCTCCCAAATGTAACTTTTGCTGAATGAATCTATGAACAAATGGCATTCATACTTATTTGCATTGAGGATATGCTGCTGCCCATGCTCTATGACATTCAAACATTTTAGCCCTTCCTGTGTGCCAGTCTCCACTGTCAGGGAGGTGGACTAAAAGATGCCTGACCTCAGTGAACTGCTGACAGTGGTGTGTGTGTGTGTGTGTGTGTGTGTGTGTGTGTGTGTGTGTGTGTCTGCATACACGTGATCACACCTCACTCTTTTCTCTCTCTTCTCAGCACAGAAGGATTCAGTCCATCCCGCGGGGGCCGGCCAGAGGCGGCTAGGCTGCTGGTTGTTGTCACTGACGGAGAGTCACATGATGGAGAGGAACTTCCTGCAGCCCTAAAGGCTTGTGAAGCTGGGAGAGTGACCCGCTATGGGATTGCGGTGAGAATCTACTCCAGATCTGGAAGGATGGAGGGGGGATGGTGACACCGAGGACGGGGAGCTTCAAGAAGATAGGCATTAATGACTCCCCAAAGGCCAGCCTCTTCTTTTCCCTTCTTTCACTCTAGTCGGCTGTGTTGTGTACCAGCTGTAACACCTCACTCCCCACAGCTAACTGACCCCACCTTGCTCTCCTGACCCCAGGTCCTTGGCCACTACCTCCGGAGACAGCGAGACCCCAGCTCTTTCCTGCGGGAAATCAGAACTATTGCCAGTGATCCAGATGAGAGATTCTTCTTCAACGTCACAGATGAAGCTGTACTGACGGACATTGTGGACGCGCTGGGAGACAGGATTTTTGGGCTTGAGGGTAATGACTTCCCTGAAGAAATGGGGGACAGGGTAGGGAGGAGTTCTGGGTGTAGGCAGGGTTCTGGGGTGAGTTCAATGAGTCAAAGAAATGTCTTTCCTGATATTGCCTTGATATTTTCTCATGCTCAAGGGTCCCGTGGAGAAAACGAAAGCTCTTTTGGGCTGGAAATGTCTCAGATTGGTTTCTCTACTCATCGGTTGAAGGTTGGACAGACTCTGACCCCTCTCAACATCTGACTCCTCTCCACCTCAGACTCAGGCAACTTCAACCCAGAGCTCTTCTAGATTCTTCCTTTAACCAATGTCCATACCGACCTTCCCATGCCTTCCAACTGCCCCCAGCATAGTCTTAGTGACCCTCTCACTCCTGGAGTTTTTACTCTTTATTTCCTGTTGTCTTTTCAAGCGACCCCATCTGTTTCTGCCATACAGGATGGGATTCTCTTTGGAATGGTGGGGGCCTATGACTGGGGGGGCTCTGTGTTATGGCTTGAGGAAGGTCACCGCCTTTTCCCCCCACGGACGGCCCTGGAGGATGAGTTCCCCCCTGCTTTGCAGAACCATGCAGCCTACTTAGGTAAGTAGCAGAGGGTTGCAGGGAATTAGGGGGTGAGGATGAACTGTTTCCCCAGTGGGGGGTGTGAGAGCAGTTTCTCACCAATCTGCTACTTTCCTTGGGACCTCGTCCTGTGCCTTTAGGGACCCCTCCTACTCTGACCCCATCTTTTTTCCCTTTCACCCGATTCCCTGCCCACTTCTAGGTTACTCTGTTTCCTCCATGCTTTTGCGGGGTGGACGCCGCCTCTTTCTCTCAGGGGCTCCTCGGTTTAGACATAGAGGAAAGGTCATCGCCTTCCAGCTTAAGAGAGATGGGGCTGTGAGGGTTGCCCAGAGCCTCCAGGGGGAGCAGGTAGGGCATCCAAGAGAGGGTGGGACGCTTGGATCCTGAGGGGCCTTCAGGCTGTGGGGGAGGAATGGGAAGGACCAAGAGAGGATCCTGAAAAATCTTTGCTGAGTTCTGGTTGGCGGAGTCTGTCAGGGGTGTGAGAACCACGCTGGCAGGCTGGCCGATGCTTCTCACTTGTCCACAATCACCTTCCTTTTTCCCTGGGGTCACCGCTCCCCGCCACTCCCCAGATTGGCTCCTACTTTGGCAGTGAGCTCTGTCCATTGGATACGGACGGGGATGGAACAACCAATGTCTTACTTGTGGCTGCCCCCATGTTCCTGGGACCCCAGAACAAGGAGACGGGCCGTGTTTATGTGTATCTGGTGGGTCAGGTGAGACTTGCTGGGGTCTATGGTGGGGGCGGTGGAGGGAAGGAGGGAGGGAAGGCACGTATGTTCACGGGCTGGCTGAGAGGTTGGGGCCACCAGATCAGCGTCTTCTGTCTTCTCCCCTCCACCAGCAGTCCTTGCTGACACTCCAGGGAACACTTCAGCCAGAACCCCCCCAGGACGCTCGGTTTGGCTTTGCCATGGGTGCCCTTCCTGATCTGAACCAAGATGGTTTTGCTGATGTGGCTGTGGGGGCGCCCCTGGAGGACGGACACCATGGAGCACTGTACCTGTATCATGGCGCCCAGAGTGGGATCAGGCCCCGTCCCGCCCAGGTCAGGAGAGTGCAGAGAAAGCAGGGGCATGGGTGGGAGGAAGGAGAAGGGGGGTGTGCTCCTTGTTCGTCGTTGTTTCCCTGGCCTTGAGACCCAAACTGGACAAGTGCTTTTTTATCAGTAGTCAAAAAGGTGAGGTGGTAGGGTAGGGTACAGGTTGCTGTACTAGGGACTCCTAAGTACAGACTAGTGTCTCTTATTCTTTCTTATTCTCTTACCCCTGGTTGTGTGCCGGGTGGGCGGCCGGGGTCACCAGGCGTGAGAGTCCCTGCTCAGTCTCCCTTCTCTTCCTCTCAGAGGATTGCTGCTATCTCCATGCCACAGGCCCTCAGCTACTTTGGCCGGAGTGTGGATGGCCGGCTGGATCTGGATGGAGATGACCTGGTAGATGTGGCTGTGGGTGCCCAAGGGGCAGCCGTTTTGCTTAGGTGAGCAGTCCTAGCTCAGGAGGCTGTGGACAGCATAACCTAACTGATAAAAGCAAAAGCTTGTGGGGGCGCCTGGGTGGCTCGGTCGGTTAAGCAACCGACTTGGGCTCAGGTCGTGATCTCACGGTTCGTGAGTTTGAGCCCCGCATCGGGCTGTGTGCTGACAGCTCGGAGCCTGGAGCTGCTTCAGATTCTGTGTCTCCCTCTCTCTCTCTGCCGCTCCCCCACTCATGCTCTGTCTCTCTCTCTCTCAAAAATAAATAAACATTAAAAAAATTTTTTTAACGGGAATAATAACAGAATCTACCTCATAGGTTTGTTGTGAAAGTTAAATGCAATAATCATGAAAGATCTTAACACAGTGCCTAGCACATGGCAAGTGCTTATTCAGTGTTAGCTATTATCTTTCTGCCTGAAGGTTCCGGCGGGGAGGTGACACGTGTACATCTAGCCTCTCATTCTTTCCTTTGACCTCTGGGAGGCAAGCACTGGGGATCACCTTTCTCCAAGGGCTTTCCTCTTACTGCTAGAATTTCTTGATCCCAGCTCCCGGCCCATTGTCCACCTGGCCCCTTCCCTGGAGGTGACCCCTCCGGCCATCAGTGTGGTTCAGAGGGACTGCAGCCGGCGAGGCCAGGAGGCAGCCTGCCTGTCTGCAGCCCTTTGCTTCCGAGTGACCTCTCGCACCCCTGGCCACTGGGATCGCCGATTCTGTGAGTGACCGGAGCGTCCTAAGTAACCCTTAAGCCCACCTGCCTTGGTCCCTGGACCCCTCTCCACCCTCGCTCCTGCCTGCCCCATCCAGATTTGCGGTTCACAGCGTCACTGGATGAGTGGACCACAGGGGCTCGTGCTGTGTTTGACGGCTCAGGCCAGAGGCTGTCCCCTCGGAGGCTCCGGCTCAGTGTTGGGAACGTCACTTGTGAGCAGCTGCGCTTCCACGTGCTGGTGAGGACGGGCAGGAAGACAGGACAGACTGCAAATATTTTACCATGTTCTGGTATTAAAGTGGTTCGAACTCTTTGGAAAAAATGGCATAACATTAAGTACCAAGATTTCAAATTCCCAAATTAGAAACAAGATTTTTAAGTCAGGAGGAAATTTAGTAAAAATTCAAGGATAAAAGGAAAGGTTAATAGAAAGACAAAAATATTGTAAAAAATAGGATTTCCCCCGCTACCCCAAGGTAGGTTAAAAAAAAAAAATGCGACCAACCCCCTCCCCACTCCCAGTATTTCTCTTAGAAAAGTCACCCAACCCTGAATACAGGGTCTCACACACAAAGACAAATAGCTTGATTTGCAGATCAGCCTCTGGGATCTTATACTGGCCCCAGTTAGAGGAAGGAAGGAAGGAAGGGGAGAGAGAGAGAGAAAGAAAGAAAAAGAAGAAAGAAAGAAAGAAAGAAAGAAAGAAAGAAAGAAAGAAGAAAGAAAGAAAGAAAGAAGAGAGAAATTATGTAGAGATCCATAAATACTGGCATCCAAACGAATGAAAACATCCCGGCTTTGGTATGGCTACGGAAATCTGGAAACTGTTCAAGAGGACACTGGCTTTGGGAGAGAGGGAGTCAGGTGGTGGGGAAGGCAACACAAAGGCTCTAAGCAGAGGTAAAATAAATAATTGGGACGCATCCATAGCAAACACCGTGTATAATACTGAGGCAGGTGCCTCAAACAAAATACACATATAGGTTCTTGATCCGAATAACACAAGTGCAGGTTCTTGATCAGATTAACGCACATACAGGTTCTTGTTAAGAGTTGTCTAGTTGTCTAGTTGGCTCTGTGTCGGGGCCTGGGAGTGAGGGGCAGGCTGGCTGGAGAAGGAATTTCTGCCGGGTCTGGCAAGAAAGCCAGAGCTGAAGCTGGGGCAGTGAGGAAGTTCAGACTCTGGAGGCAGGCTGATCTGGGTTTGAAGCCTCACTCTGCCGGTCACCACTCGTGAACTCTGGCAGGTCACATAACCTGCACCCCACAGGTTCCCTGCTTACCCGAAAGGAGGAGATACTAATAATAACTACAGTGTGGGAGTTGTATTGGAATTAAAGGTAATAGTGCTGATAAAACCTCAGGACAGTACCCAGCACATAGAAGGTGTTTGGTAATTGATCACTGTAATAATCACGTTCTTATGGGGGCCTGGGCTGTACCCCTAACCCCTGGCTCCCCATAATGCTTGATTCTGATTTTCCTTAGGATACCTCAGATTACTTCCGGCCAGTGGCCTTGACTGTGACCTTTGCATTGGACAACACCACGAAGCCAGGACCTGTGCTGGATGAGGGCTCACCCACCTCTATACGAAAGCTGGTCAGCGATGCCAAGCCCTGCCCTGCCCCTGGGTCCCAGTACTGCCCTTCTCAGTGAATTCAAGAGACACGGAGGGCCGAGACCTAATTTCACAGCCAAATCTGACCCGGGCACCTGCTCTTTTCTTTTCCCTTTCCCCCTAATTCCATGCTTTTCTGCTTGCCTTCCTATCAGGCCTCAGCCCCTTCTCTCCCCTCTAGGTTCCCTTCTCTAAGGACTGTGGCCCTGACAATGAATGTGTCACAGACCTGGTGCTTCGTGCTGATATGGACATCAGAGGCTCCAGGTGGGATGGATGTGAACTGGCCAAACCAGGGTGACCTGAGACAGACCAGAAGGAGCTCGAAGGGAGCTGGAGAGTTGTTTCTTGCCCAGAAGAGTAGAAGTGATGCCTTTGGCAGCTTTTCAACTCCTGGGCTCTCCCTTATCCACCCCTCCTAGGAAGGACCCTTTCGTGGTTCGAGGAGGTCGGCAGAAAGTGCTAGTATCAGCAACTCTGGAGAACAGGAAGGAAAATGCCTACAACACTAGCCTGAACCTGAGCTTCTCTAGAAACCTCCACCTGGCCAGTTTCACACCTCAGGTACCTGGGGGAGGAGATTTGGGAGGAGTCAGGGAAGGAGGGGGAGGAAGATTGGGGTATTGGCCTAGGCTGCAAAAGGCTCTGGAGAAAGGCTCGGTGTTGAGAGGCTGTGGGCAGGAGACACTTGACGGCTTCAGCTCCAGCCCCCGCCACATTCCTCTGCCCTCAGAGGGACAGCCCCGTGAAGGTGGAATGCACAGCCCCTTCCCCTCATGTCCGGCTCTGCAGTGTGGGGCACCCTGTCTTTCAGGCTGGAGCCAAGGTGAGTAGGGGCCCAGGATGAGAAAGGGGTTCTGAGAGAACAGGGGTTGGAACTTGCGGGTCCTGGGAGTTTAGGGAAGGAGGCCCACGAGGCCTCCTGTTCTTCTGTGCTGGCCCCATCAAGAGGACCATGCCCTGACCCCAAACCACCTGCCTCCAGGTGACCTTTCTGCTGGAGTTCGAGTTTAGTTGCTCTTTCCTCCTGAGCCAGGTCCTCGTGAGGCTGACTGCCACCAGGTGGGAACAAGGGGAGCTTCCTCCCAGCCTCTCCTGTGGAGTCTTGCGGGGGGAGGGGGTTGGTGGAAACAGCGGTGACTCGTCTCCTCCAGAGTGGGGTGTCTTAGAGTGGGCTGGGACGTGAGCCTCTCCCCCAACCCTACAGCAATAGCCTGGAGAGAAACGGGACCCTTCAAGATAACACAGCCCAGACCTCAGCCTACATTCATTATGAGCCCCGCCTCCTATTCTCCAGGTATGGCTCAGCTCCCCACTAGGACCCCGTCCGTCCTGACCCCAGACCCCTACTCTGTGTTTTCTCCATTTCCTTCCATGTGTTTCAGTGTTTTCCCCAAATGCAAACCCTTGGGGCTGCTCCATCTTTTTGCCCTGAATCCCACTCAAGTCGAACCTTTTGAGCATCTTACTTTCCTAGGTATAGGGCGTGGCTCTAGGCCCTAGGGATTGGAGCTGGGGCGAAGGGTAGGGGGTGCAACCATAAAGTTTGTACCAGGTCTACGTCACATTCCATTTCTGTCTTCTTTATGTACCCCCATCCCTTTATCCACGTGCTGGCCCTGCCTTCCCTGAATCCATGTCTGTGTGCTGATCATGTGCCCCTGTGTCTGTGTCATGGCTGTGACCCTGTGCTTCCTGACTCGGTGTCCACGCAGTGAGTCCACTCTGCACCGCTATGAGGTTCACCCATATGGGCCCCTCCCAGTGGGTCCCGAATTCAAAACCACTCTTAGGGTGAGAAGCTGGAGGGGCCTTGGCATGAGCAGGGGGAGGGGGAGGAGTGCTGGGCAAAGGAGGGAAGAGTCTCTCTTCGATTTCCAGTGGCATCTAGGGTGAAGAGGAACAGATGAGGAAAGGTCTTCTGTGTCCCACCTCCTCCCACTTCCAATCCTCCTCTTAGGTTCAGAACCTTGGCTGCTATGTGGTCAGTGGCCTCATCATCTCAGCCCTCCTTCCAGCTGTGGCCCATGGGGGCAATTACTTCCTGTCATTGTCTCAGTTCATCACCAACAATGTGAGTCCAGGCTAAGGGTGCATGGAACCCTGCCACCTTGATCTGGTGAACTTACCCAGCTCCTTCTCTGTTGGGGTCACTGCCATCAGGGCTCCTCTCTCTGGGAGGCCTTTCTTTTACACATTGGCCTTCTTTGGGGGAGAAAGAGAGGGATTGCCCAGGGAAGAACCACGGAGCGTGGGTAGCATGCTCCTGGTCACCCTGGAGTGGCTGGCCTCTCACCATCAAGAGGGTGGCTCAAGTTGCATCTCCCTCTAGGCAAGTTGCACAGTACAGAACCTGACCGAGCCCCCAGGACCCCTTGTGCACCCCGAGGAGTTTCATCACACAAACAGACTGGTATGGCTCACAAGAAGGTGAAGAAGGTGTCCAGAATGGGAATGCAGTGGGGAGCGGTAGTGTTTGGAGCCTTGGGACGGGGGCGGAGCCTGGAGTGGGGAGCAAGGGATTTTTCCATCCCAAGATCCTGATCTGTCTCTCTCTTCTGGAAGAATGGGAGCAACACTCGGTGTCAAGTCGTGAGGTGCCATCTTGGGCGGCTGGCAAAGGGGACTGAGGTCTCTGTTGGACTACTGAGGCTGGTTCACAATGAGTTTTTCCGGAGGGTAAATCTTTTCTTCTATTTTCCTCTTCCGCTACGGCCTGGAGCGTCAGCATAGGTTTTGGAATTGACTCATGTTCAAGTTCCAACTTTGCCTCCTACTAGCTTGTTGGACCTTGAGCAAGTTATTTAATCTCCCTGATTCTTACTCTTTCTCTCTAAAATGGGGAAGATAATACCTACTTCATGAGGTTGTAAGGAGCAAATGAATAATGAGATGGACTCATTAAAGCTAGTTATTCTCCTTGTATTTTCCTGTTTATCATCCCTTAGTGCTCTATCAATAATCAACATTTATAGGATACCTAAATTCAATCAACTAATAATCCACCATGTGCCTACTATATAAAAGGACCTGTATTTGGCAGACACTGAGGAGAATATTCCCAACATTTGTCACCATGCCTTACTCATTATAGCGACTTAATACATTTCTGTTAAATGCATGAATAAACAGTTGATTATTACATGCCTGATATGTACTGGCGGGTAATGGAAGGCAAGATCATATAGCCGAAAGGGATCTAGGTTATGAAAGTTCTCTAAAGCTGGGGAGATGAAGTTGAACTTAATATGATAGACAGTCAGGAGTCAGTGTGAGTTTCTGAGCATGGAAATGGCACCTTAATTGTAACAGCTATGTGGTACTAAGGGCTATCTACTTTGAATAGCACACGGCATATTTTATAGGAAAGTTATGTTGGAGACACCATCCTTCCCTAAGTCTGATTCTCTCTTTATTGCTCTTTGGTATCCTTTTTTCATTCATTTACTTTTTTTTTTTCAATAAAGATTTATTGAGAAACCAGTATGTACTTAGCACGGTGCTAGGCACTAGGCACTGGAGACATCTAAATTTATAGGACACACACACAAAATAAATCAATAAATTTATAGGACACTGCTCTTGACCTTGAGGATCTTACAGTCCAGTGGTGAAAGAGAAGCAAAGAGAATATTATGACCTAATCCAGGCTGATAGGGGTTAGGAGGAAATACCTCCCTAATTCCAAGAGGGGTTGACATCTAAACTTCAACCTAAAGGAGGGCTAGGGGTTAGCCAAAGGAAGGGGAGTTAACTAATATTGGGTAGAGCCAACACCATATATGAAGGACCAGAGGCTTTCCATCTGTTACCCTTCCTCTCTCTCTCCATTGGTCTCCAACCTTTTCTTCTGGTCTGGAAGGCACTGGAAGTTGTACCTACTGGCCTCATCTTTGCCATTGGGGTTCCAAGAGCCACACCACCTGATGATGGCTCACTTTGTCTTCCCATCCACTTGCGCCACAGGCCAAATTCAAGTCCCTGACGGTGGTCAGCACCTTTGAGCTGGGAGCTAAGGAGGGCAGTGTCCTACAGCTGCCTGAAGCCTCTCGTTGGAGTGAGGTGGGACTGGAGCCCGAGCCCGAGAGCTGTGCAAAGAGTGCGGGTGGGGTTGGCAGAAGGGCGCGGGGGGAGGGGGGACTTTTTCATAACTGAGACCATCCTCATTAGGCAGCAGCTGAAGTGTCACAAGTGATCGATCAGGAGGCGGGGGTCCCACTGCCTTTATTCCTGCCTCAGTTTCTTTCTTTTTATTCTTTCATTTCGAGGCTTTGCTATCATGTGGGCGAGCCTAGCTGGGAGAAAGGGCACAAGTGTGAAACAAGTCTCCTTCCCCTACAGAGCCTGCTGGAGGTGATTCAGACCCGCCCTGTCCTCATCTCCCTGTGGCTTCTCATTGGCAGTGTCCTGGGAGGGCTGCTCTTGCTTGCTCTCCTTGTCTTCTGCCTTTGGAAGGTAGGCACTGCCTCAGTGGGAGTAGGGGGCGTGATGCCCACGAGTTGAGGGCTCCCTGATTATAGCAGGGAGAACCGGGTTTGTGATGGGCCGCTAAGCAGGCTGTGGGTGTCCTGCCGGGAGCTCTTTCACTATACTCCACAAATGTTGGTTGAATTAAGCTAAGCCAAATAAAATAAATCAGAATCTCATTTTTGGAAGCAAAACAAAAGTGAAGACTTCAGATATGTCTGAGGGCTGTTGGCAAGGTGTCCAGGCAGGACATTTGGCGATGACTCTTATCTCTTCCTCTACAGCTTGGCTTCTTTGCCCGTAAGAAAATCCCTGAGGAAGAAAAAAGAGAAGAGAAATTGGAGCAATGAATGTAGAATAAAGCCCTAGAAAGTCCTCCTTGGCGGCTTCTCCAAAAGACTTGCCTAAGAGCTGAGGTTTGGGGGCTCGGACAAGAAGCTTCTAGACTGTCTCCCCAGACCTGCAGCCTGACTTGACTTTTGAGTCATGAGGATGCTGCTGGCAAGAGATGAGGCCTTACCTCAGACCAGAGGGGCTGACACCAAAACCAGGAACACTCTCACCCTGTGCTTCCCTCACCATCCCGGTTCCACGGCCAACACCAGGGCCTTGGTTTGGGGCCCCATTTCCCTTATCCCAGGAATCAAGAATTTTTCGCCTATGGACCCTGACTCCTTTCAGATTCCCCCTATATCCTCCCTCAAAATTGGAGAAGATGGGGGCCATTTTCCTCCATTCCCCTGCCTCTCACCTTCCTGCCTGCTCCCCACTCCACAGGAGGGAGCCAATGTTGGCTTCAAAAAGTAAAGTCAACATCTGCTGCTTTCCTGTGGAGTCGGGTGATTCAGAGCGCCGGATGGGGAGAGTCAACAGGAAAAAAGGAGGGAGGAGGAAAAGCCACAAGAGACATTCTGTACAATTCCAAGGAACAGAGAAGCCTTTAGACGGGCAACTGCCATCCCCCTGAAACCTGAGACTTTGTGGTGCGCTGGCCCGCCCTCAGGTGCCTGGGAAACTGAGCTGCCCCAGTCCTGCTGGGCCAGCGTTTCCCAACTCGCAGCCTTCCCTGGGAGCAAAGCCAGGGCCGGGTGCCCCCAGGTGGCTAGTCCTGGAATAGCAGAAAATGGTCCTGTTGTCTCGGTCATGGCCAGTGGAGAGAGCTGGGTCCCTAAGCAGTGTTTTCTCCTCTCTCGGACCTCACACACTCTTGAGCCCTCGTTGGGGCCTCCTTATGGAAACCAGAGAGAAGGGAGAGGATTTCTTCTTGATGGTGGGAATCCCTTTCACCAGCTTTGGGATGCAGCCACTCCGTGGGGTCCAAACGAGTCAGGCCTGCATTAACCAAGAAGCCCAAGTGGGTGGCAGGAGGTCTCTGGGGAGCAAGCCCTTCCTTGCTCAGCACTGGTTATGTAGCACCAATAGCCACATGTTTCTGGGGCAACTGCAGTCATTCCTGTAGGGCTTCTCTGGTGGAATCAGTTTGCCAGCCCTTGCCTGATATCTACCGGAAATTCCCAATTTCCGTCTCTGGGCCACCCCACCATTTTTGTGGTCATGGCCAGTAGAGATAATTAGATTCTCACCAACTACTGGGTGACTTACATTTCTTTGTAATCAAAGAAATTGTTGCTGGTCTCCAAGGTGTGGCTCTGACAGCCATTTGAAGAATCAGCACCCATTGAGAGCGGAGAAGAGAGGAGACCTGATTGGGCAGTTGACAAGCAGCCACAGAACTTGTCCTCCAGGGCTGTTCTCGAGGCCTGGCCTCAATGTTTATTTTGGCATGTTTCCGGCCTTTTGCACAGGGCATTGTCTCTGTTTCCCAGCAGAGTGAACAGTATATCAGATGGTCAGAACAAATAAAGTTCAGTGTCAAATGACTTCTGGTTCTCTTTGAGTTCCCTAGGATATGGACTGCTCAGGAATGGTGAGAGGTAGATTCTTGGACCACCTGAGACCTTATACAGTTGAGTTCCTGGAAGGCAAAGTTATGACATACTTGAAATATTTTCTGTGACTCTCCCACTGGAGATGCGTTCTAGCCTCCTGCAATCCTTACCTTACATATGTGATTATAGAGTATAAAATGTGTAGGTTGGTAGGCACACAGGCCTAGATTGAAACCCTGGGTCTGCCATTATTAGCTGTGTGGCCTCAAGCCAGTCATAACTACTCTGAGGCTCAGATAACAGTAAGATAACAGTACAGTGGTCGAGAATGAAGACAGACTTGGCTTTAAATCTCAGCTATACCACTTAAAAGCTGTTTGACCTTGGACAGATTTAACTTTGCTAAGTCTTGGCTTTCTTGTCTCTAGACTTACTAGGGTTGTGAGGACCAAATGAGATAATCCAAGTAAAGTGAGCATATACTAAATACTCAATAAAGGTTAACTGTTCTAAAAATATTTTGTTATAAAATAATCTACCTTACTGTGTATTGTGAGGATTAAGTGAGAGGGTGTATTGAAGCACCAGCTGGTGTTCCTAATCTGGTGACCCACCTGCCTTTCACAGGCCCTGAAGATTTATTTCTTCTATGTGCTATTGTCTCCTACCACGGAATCTTATCCTATGCCTCATCCCCCTTGAAATAAGCCCTCATGCCCTTTAAGGCGATAATTAGCTAATTAACTTAAGGTTCTAATGGTAGAAATCAAATCTATTTGATTTTTTTAGAGATACAGTGGTCTAGTACCCTCAAGGAACATGTGCACTTAAGCAAAAGCCTTCTAGAGACCACACCTCTCCCTCTGTTGCCTAACTCTGAATATGGTAGACTGGCCAATAGGCAGGGACGAAAATTCTGTGGCAAGCTGGTGAACTATTTTGTGGCAGGAGCAGTCCATGGTGACCCCCAGTGCACTTCATACAGGCTATCACTTGATCAACCTTTATGGAGCATACTGTTTCTGAGGCTGGGACTGAGACCATGGTTATGTGGACAGATCTCCCTTCTTTACCCCTAGTGGGATTTCTTTGAGGACTGGTTCATCTAATTCTTTGTCCTTGTGATTAAGAGAGCATTTTAAATATTTTTCCCCACCTAGAGATCCCTGTCTTCTCTATCCTTCAGCTTTCGATTGGGACTTTCTCTAACCCCAACCTCTTCCTGTGGAGCAGAGCCAGCTTGAGAAGCCCCTGTAGAAAACAACAGACTCTCTTCAGACACAGGAGTGTTCCTTCCTTTCTTCTCATGGTTTCTTCTCTTTTTCTCTTTTAAAGTTTATTTACTTTTGAGAGAGAGACACACACACAGAGTGTGAGCGGGGATGGGGCAGAGAAAGGGAGACACAGAATCTGTAGCAGACTCCAGGCTCTGAGCTGTCAGCACAGAGGCTGTAGCGGGGCTCGAACTCACGAACACACCGCGAAATCATGACCTGAGCCACCCAGGAGACCCTCAGGGTTGCTTCTTTATTCCTTCCTTCATCTTTCATTTGTTCACTTGTCAGACATTAAGCACCTAATACGTGCCAGGCAATGAGAACTATATAAAACACAACTCTCACCATCAAAGGGCCCAGTCTACTAGGAGAAACGAACATGGAAACAATGGAAATACAGAGAGGCGGTTGCTATATAACATAGCAGTAAGTATTAGAAGTGTATCTCGCACAAGAGGCATATTTTTTGGGCAGGGGTGGCAGGGTTGTAAGGGAAATCTTTACAGAAAAAACATAATTGGCCTGAGGGGTCAGCAAGTGTAAGAGAAGGCATTCCAGAGAGGATTAATTACTAGTCTGGAAGGGAAACTTAGTGGATTAGAACAGCCTAAGCATTGGGCTATTTGTGAACCTAGTGAGTGATGAGACTGGAGAAGGGGAGTGGGCTTTAATCCGCATTTGAGTGGGTTGGCTCTGGCCACAGGGAAGAAAAAGTGTTGGGGAATCTTTGAGTGTGACAGTCAAGAAAGAAATCTTTTTTTAAAAAAAATAGGCTCCAGGCCCAACACGGTGGGGCTTGAACTCACAATCCTGATTCTGTTGCATGCTTTACTGACTGAGCTAGCCAGGTGTCCCAAGAAAGAATTTTTGAGATGTCATGGCACGGGGACAGGACCTGTGGGCAGAAGGAGCTGCACTTTTACTATCTGACACTGATGGTTGTATGTTTAGTGCTTAAGGGGGAGAGGATGTGCAGGGAGCATTTGATCATACATGTCTTCTTTGTCTCTGGTGCTTATCATTCAGTTCCATATTAACTATCAGTGAAATGTACACGCTGTCGTGAGACCCTTTAAGAATGTAGCAACAAGTATGCATTTGATCATTATCGAAACTATGCAGGCCATAGGTCAGCCTTCTGGGCTGAAAGTGAACATTTTTCTGCTTCTATCCCTCATCACTACCCCCCCCCCCCCCCCCCCGCCTTAAACCATTTTTCGGTCCTTAAATCTTTAAGGTGGTCGAAAGGCAAAGGGCTCATCTTCTGTAACTACTTTAAGCTGACAGCCTATCTGTGGGTTGGCATATTCAGGTAAAATTTTGATAGTTTGAGGATAAAAGAAAGGCTTCTGGAGAGTCCCATAGACCAGAAAGAAACATTTTTTTTTAGCAGTAGAAATATCCCTGTATGTGCTGGTATCGGGGTGACTTCATGTTGGGTTTGGTTAAAGGTGGCCACTGTATGCTTGACTAAAGCCTCTACTTGTAATCTTACATCCATAGAGGTGGCTTCCAGGATATATATGGCTAAGGGATAAAACCGTTAAGAAGCTTTGTTTTAGGTCTAGCCCTAACAATAGGAGTCACTAGCAAGTGGGAGAAGACTTGTCTGGTAATATGGGCATCCCCAAATGTATCATACAATCAGTCGTAAGAAAAGTGGGGCCATCCATTATCTCCATAAGTCCATAGTTAACTCCATGGAGTGGGATACACTTTGACTTTTAAGGAGTGATTTCGCTATCCTAGCCACATAGAATTGACCGACGTTAACTACTGAGTTACAAAATTGTTGGGGAGTCTATCCATTGTCCAGCGGTTTAATTTTTTTTTAATGTTTCTTTATTTTTGAGAGAGAGAGATAGAGAGACAGAGTGTGAGCACGGGAGGGGCAGAGAGAGGGAGACACAGAATCCAAAGCACGCTCCAGGCTCTGAGCTGTCAGCACAGAGCCCGACACAGGGCTCAAACTCATGAACCTTGAGATGATGACCTGAGCCAAAGTCGGATACCTAACCGACTGAGCCACCCAGGCGCCCCTGTCCAGCTGTTATGGGGTCTCTTTTATTATCCCCACAGAATAATAAGAAAGAGGATTGTCTATATATGAGCTATTATGGCAATTTCTCTGAAGTCTACCTCAAGTTGTCTAGCTTAAGTAAACAACAAACATTTAAAGACAATCAAAAAGAATCTAACATCCAAAAGGATGTGTTATTGAAACACAATTTTTCTCCCTAAATTCACCCTTATTTCCAGAGATAGCCGAATCAAGACTAATTTGTTTGTAAAACCAGTCCAATTTTAATAAACTTGGCCTAATTATTTACATAAGCTCAGCAAGAATAGTGATTGATCATGTAAGATTTTTTTTTTTAATTTGCTTTGCTGGAAATTTTTATAAGGAATTTTTAAATTGAAATTTTAATAGCCTCTTGAGGCCAGAGCCAAGCCAAAGAGTTGTCATCAGACTTGCCTGCAGTACCTGTAGATTTGGGTGTATTCCTCTTCCGGAGGTCCCCAAATATCCTGAAGTTTCCTGCATCTGCAAGGAAGTGACATCCTTTACTCCTGGGAACTCTGTAAGCAAGGTATCAGGGCAACATTTCCAAGGGGGCTTATTATTGGTTCCGTAAAGTCAACCTTAATTCCTTAAAGCTATCTATGCATGTTTCTCTCAAATATGACATTTTGTAACCATTGTTTCCAATGGTGTCTTGTTACAAGAACAGATTCTTACTGAATTTATGCAATAACTGCCATTGCCATGGAAAAAAGATTATTTATTATGAGTTTCTGAATTCTGGAGGGTTTAGGTAAGGAGAAAAAATGCTTCAATTTGTTCACAAAAGAATATCTTATATTACTGTAAGTCATGGATATTTTAAGAGAAAACTTCCTCAATCTAAAAGAGCAAATGTTAGAGAACCAGCAATGTTTCAAATAACAGTCAAAAACCTATAATTATCTTCCTCAGTTTATTCAGTCCTATGTTATTAATTTTGTTCTGTTTGAATGCAGCTTTCCCATTTCCCAATTTCCCATCTGGAAATTCTTATCCAGTTCAGTTTTACGATTTTAAAGATACCAAAAACCTATATTTGTTAAAAGTCCTTTTTCTGAATCTCCTTGAAGACAAGATTTATTCTGTAAGAGCCTGAGAACAATAACTATAAATGACAAAAGACTCAAACGTGGACATGGTTAAAGATCTGATTATGAGAGTTCATTACAATGCAACTGACAAGGAAATTCAGTTGTTCCTATGACACATAACACTTTAGTAATTAGAATGTCAAGTGATGACCTTATACCAGACAATATGAAACTTTAAGGAATTTCATATAATTTCCTAACATTTCTGTGGAAATGCTGGAGTTCGGAGCAAGTGGTCAAGAAACAATTCTTGAGGGGCAGCTGGGTGGCTCAGTTGGTTAAGGGTCCAACTCTTGATTTTGGCTCAGGTCATGATCTCACGGTTTGTGAGATCGAGCCCCACGTAGGGCTCTGCTCTGTCAGCACAGAGCCTGTTTGGGATTCTCTCTCTCCCTCTCTCCTCCCACCTCAACTTGCGCATGTGTGTGCTCTCTCTCTCTCAACATAAATAAACATTAAAAAAAAAAAAAGAAGAAAGATTTCCTCAGACATCTTCAGTGCAAATACGTGGTTTTATTAAAGCACAGGGACAGGACATGTGGGTACAAAGAGCAGCACTGGTGTTGTGAGGGGTGACTGATTATATCCTTATAAGTTGGGAGGGGGTTAGGGATAGCATAAGACTCTAAGGAATTTGGAAGCAAGGTTTCCAGGACCTTGAGGGGCTAGCTATTGTTAGGAAAATGTCATTTATCATTGTCTAATAGAACCTTAGTCATGAGACCCTTCAGATTTATATCAATGGGCCATATGCTTGGAGGATGACTGCTAACATATATTGTGTGTATGTGATGGGGGGTGGGGGTAGAGATAAAGGAAGTTTCCAAAGGAATTTTTATATGTGGCTCAGTCGGTTAAGCCTCCGACTTTGGCTCAGGTCATGATCTTGCAGTTTGCGAGTTTGAGTCCCACATTGGCCTCTGTGTTGACAGCTTGGAGCCGGCTTTGGATTCTGTGTCCCCCCCCCCCCACCCCTCTCTCTGTCCCTCTCTTTGCCCCTCCCCCACTCGTGCTCTGTCTGTCTCTCTCTCAAAAATAAATAAACATTTAAAAAAAAATTGAGGGGGACCTGCAGGATCCTGGAGGTTGGGATAATGTTAAGCTAAGATTGCCTTTTGCCTCTAGCAAAGTGTAGTCAAACCTAGTTTTGCGAGCATAATTCGTTCCGGAAAGAAGAACCATTGGCTCCGTTGTGATCATGTGACTTTCGGTGTCACGTACCACTCGTATTGCAAGACATTGCTCATTTACCGAGTTAAAATTTATTACAAATGTTTGCTCCTCTTGCAGAACACTCGCAGAACAAGTTCCCCACGATCCAAAATTTTGTTTGTATTGGTATCAGGGCAGTTGAGTTCCTAGAGGAAGGTCACTCTTCCTGTCTCAAGGACCTGTCAATGAGCTGTAAGTTGTAAGGAAATTTAATTTTTTCCTTCTGACTTTGTTTCCCACATCAGTTTCTAGAACAGTTATAGCGTTTACCCAAACAACAGAACCCAAGGCTTACCACTATCTGACACTGCTTCCAGAATACGTGACATACCAAGTAAACAAGCCTAATTAGTCAGAAAGACTTCATTTACCATTTAAATCTCAAGATGTTTGTTCAAAACCTTAGAAAGTTTTAAAGCACATATCTACATAGGATTACACATCATTATAAATTTAATATTTACATTGAACCAAGGTGGCAATAAGGCATTCTATAGGAAGCTATACAGTCATTAGCAAAACTTGGCTCCTTTAACATTGAGAAGTTTTAATTTTCTTAAGTAATCGAAGACCTGATAAAGACAAAACACAGAATTGTTGGTTTTCTGGGAAGAGAAAAGAGAAAAAAACCTTTGTTTACACTTTCTTATCAAGAGTAGACCAACAGTCCAAGAAAACTTGTCTTCTTACCAAAGAGAAAAGCAGAATTTCAATCTTGTACCAGTGTGCTTTTCAAACCCATTCATTTCAACCTTGGTCCTGACCATACATAAAATTCTTTCCTAAGGGAGCAAAGGTATTATATAACCTCCTTATATAAGAGGATTTCTGGATGAATGATGATGGTAAGCTTTCTGAGACCAGGAGCCATACCCTGTCCATCTTTGCCGTGATAGACATCATCTGTCAAGTACAGGTGGGAGATTAAAGGAGACCGTATGGCAGAAGGCTGTCAGGAATAGCTTCCTAGGAGAGGCTCCACACCTCCACAACATTCATCTACCCAACAACTGGGTTGGGAGAGTAGTAGTGTCTACATCGCGGAAGTGAACAACTGAGACACAGGCTAAGCAAACTGCCTGATGCCACACAACTACATGAGTGGTGAATGTGAGATTAAAACTTGGATTTGTCTGGCTCTGAAATGCCTTCCACAACACTAAAACTCAGAAGACAGAGACAAAGGGGGACCTTCACAGATCTGTACAAGTTGATCCAATCACCAGATTATGAGATTATTCAGAGGCCAACATATAACCCTTGGGGTTTTCTTTCTCATCTCATTCTTAACAGCTGCCTGCATTGATGTTTTTTGATAAACATATGGCTTCTTTTTTTTTTTAATTTTTTAACGTTTATTCATTTTTGAGAGATGGAGAGAGACACAGCATGAGTGGGGGAGAGGCAGAGAGAGAGAGAGGGAGACACACAATCTGAAGCAGGCTCCAGGCTCCGAGCTGTCAGTACAGAGCCTGATGCGGGGCTCGAACTCACGAACCTTGAGATCATGACCTGAGTGGAAGTCAGATGCCCAACTGACTGCGTCACCGGGAGCACCCCTATATGGCTTCCTTTTTTTTCTAGAAAACACAATTTCTCAATGACAAAAGTTGGATACTTATCCAAACTAAGGAATATATAGCGATCACTAAGTGCTCAGCCTGGAAAGACCGTTGTATTGCAACTAGTTCTGTCTGTAAAGACAGTAGGATTATAAAATCAAAAGACAAGATGGACTATTTTCTGCTGAACCAAGCATATCTAAAGCACATTAGAAGTTTGAAGCAATATTTTGTGCTATTTTAAGAAATGCTGGGGCACCTGGGTGGCTCAGTCTGTTGAACGTCTGACTTCAACTCAGGTCATGATCTTGCAGTTGGCAAGTTCAAGCCCCAGCCCCTCATCGGACTCTGCTGACAGCTCAGAGCCTGGAACCTGCTTTGGATTCTGTGTCTCCCTCTCTCTCTGCCCATCCCCCTCTCATGCTCTGTCTCTCTCTGTCTCAAAAACAAATGAATATTTAAAAAGATTAAAAAAGAAAGAAAGAAATGCTCATGGAGGGGCACCTGGGTGGCTCAGTTGGTTAAGTGTCTGACTCTTGATCTCAGCTCAGGTCTTGATCTCAAGGTCATAAGTTGGGAGCATACTTAAAAAAAAAAAAGAAAGAAAAATGAAATGCATGGAATTATTATCTGGTGGTAAGAAAACAACATGTAAAATGATAATAATAGAAATTTAAAAAGGGTATAGATAAAAGTAAAAAAGTATTTTCCAAAGATCTCCCTTCACAAACCTTCTTCAACTTTCTTCTTCATTCAGATAAGGAACCAGTCTTGTTTTAGGACAAAATTATCTTTTTTCCCCTCAACAAAATGTATTTCCATTCCTTATGTCTTTGTCATATATTTCCTATTTTCCACATACAGAATTTGTTATTTCCATCACTCTTAATTACATTTAGCAGAATATTAACTCTTAGAAACCTTAGTCTCCTAGTTTCACCTAGTGAAAATTAAGTAGTAACTAATTGTGAACTGTCTGTTACACCAAAATTCTTTAGATCTGAAATTCGTGAATACATTTCACGGTTTCTTTTTTAATGTTTATTTACTTTTGAGAGGGAGAGAGACAGAGTGCAAGTGGGGGAGGGGCAGAGAGAGAGGGAGACACAGAAACCGAAGCAGGCTCCAGGCTCTGAGCCATCAGCACAGAGCCCGACGCAGGGCTCGAACTCACGAACTGTGAGATCATGATCTGAGCTGTGAGATCATGATCTGAGCCAGAGTCAGACGCTTACCTGACTGAGCCACCCAGGCACCCCCGTTTCATGGTTTCTAAAAACGTGTGTTTCCAAAACACAATCTTTCAATAAAGCATAAAGTATGTTCACGAAGACATGGTATGTATGTATGTTATGAGTATACAAATTATCCTCAGTTTCTCTGTGATAAGAAGCCAAAGCATTTAAGCCTACATTCAGTAATCAAAGCATAAGTATTTTCTCAGTTTTGGAAAAGACTTAGATACCCAAATAATTCAATCCAATTTATCATTTAGCAACACTTTAAAGCTCTAGGTGGAAAGATTTCGAAAGCTATTTTAACAATTGCCCGTGAGAACTTTATGAGACAGACAAAATTAACTGCCATTGTAACCCACCTTGTGCTGACAGATTGCAACAGAAATAACACGAGCTTATTTGACCATTAGCAATCATTGGTAGAATAAAAGTTTTGTATTTAATGCTGATAGGTCTAAAGACATGTCTACCTTAATTAAACCAACAAACTTAACATAGCTTAAATACAGAATGTGTTGCGCCTGGATCAACCTAGAAGTCGGTTTGTTCCCCACTGTCAATTTTTAGTTGGGTCACCTGTGGCGAAATCTGAAGTGGGTGGTTTAAATCCGGAGAGGGGTGCTCTTTGCTCCTTGACAGCAAGGGTAGGAGGAGCAGGAGCCAATGGCAGGAGCCAGAGACAAAAAGGATGCTACAAGAGCCAATTATGCAAACCATGCCGATGGTGGTGCAGAAACAGGAGGAGGTGGAGGTGGAGGCAGAGGAAGTGAGGTAGCACCAGCAAGACTGGAGGCAGATAAAAGCCCAGAGGGCAGAGAAAGAGGACTCCCGGTCCTAAAGTTTATCAGCTTGGACAGACAAACAGACGCACCTTTTCTTTCCACCAACACAGACTGAAAACAGGTAGTCCGTGTCAGGCCAGAGAAGACAGGGAACTTTCTTGAAACAAAAGGAGTTTTGGCATCTCCTTGGGAATATTCCTTAAGGTCTCGAGGTAGACTAACCACAGATGACTGGCTCCAATTACCGCAGCCATTAACCCAGGAATGAACCCCCTCCCCCATACAACAAGACTCAGGCAACATTCATCCAGTTCTCTCAAGATATATTCCAGACCTGACCCAAAAAAGGAGAAGCAAACAGAGAGGAGATGAGTAACTCAGGAAAAAGAGGAAGACATGTGCGTGATCTTGGCAACAACCTGTTTTCAAGAGAGACCAAGGGGAGCACACAGAGAACATGACAGAACACATGCAAGTGATGGATAAACAGAAGTAGAAGGGCCTGAGGCAGCTGAGCCGATGGTGGATTGAGGGGTGCAGGGTGGGGAGAGGGGTGTCCTCGGGCCCTGCTAAATGAGTATGGACGGATCAGGATTTTAGTACAGGGCCATAAAGTCCTGACAATATGAGATTTTGGTCATTTTCCCTGACAAAAAAGGTCTAATTGATAAATAGTATTGAAGTTTAAGGGCCATCTTTGGTCCTTAAGTGGGCCATTTTTCATCATCCTCCAGAGAATATTGAGGCTGGCCATTATCACAGAAGATGAGATGCTTCTTTAAATCCTGTTGTCCAAATTGACTCCAGTGTGTTAGGAGACAGCCCAAAGGGTAATCCTTTGGGATTGAGGAAGCTGATCCCATAGTGAATTCCTACAAAACAAATGAGGAGAGTACATTAACTATGAGTCCATTACCAAAACCCCCCTCGGTTTCCGAATGGTGTCCCATCAGGAATATTGCCAAAGTTTCCTGAGGTTCAGAGTGGGGGGAGGCGTCCCTCTTTCTTGACTGCTCTGACACCTTTGTACTTCTCAAGAAGGCATGTTGACCTCCCTTCCCTTCCCCATTTCATTCTAGACTACAATAGGTGCTGGTGAATGGACTGAAATGCTGCAGAGATTGGGGCTGCCTCTTTCCATTTTGGGGGAGCCAAAGTATTTGGTGACCAATAATAGTACCCTAAGCTCTAGATCTGGTATTAATGGATGGGGTAGAAGTCTTGGCCCTTGTTAAGAAGGGGCAGCTATTTTATATCATATTAATTGTCATATATCTAAACTAGAAGTATTTTCAATCTGAGAGCAGGATGGAACATGCCAAGCAGCCCATGGGTAAGGACAAAATGAGAGTATGAAAAAATGAAAGTATGGAACTCCTACGTGTTCTGGGCAACTTTCTTTTTCTTTTTCTTTTCTTTTATTATTATTATTTTTAAAGTAGTCTCCATGCCCAACATAGGGCTTGAACTCATGGCCATGAGATCAAGAGCCACATGGTCTACTGACTGAGCCAGCCAGGTGTCCCCAGGTAACTTTGTTGTGAGCTTTATCCATTTTCCAGTCCCAAGAGCTCGGTGCCCCGTTGGGTGAGTGCCCCAACTGGGTAATCAATCGCTTCATCCGGTCCCTTTCAGGAAGCACACAGCCTTACATATCTTGGATTTTACGCTCATCAAGGGATCATACCGGGTTATTTAGGAGGAAACTTTACATGGAAGTCTTGAGAATGGTGGCCATCCTAAAGACATATGTGGCCATCCCATGCCCAACAAGAATATATTGGTTAAAAGAACAGGAAAAACAAGGAGAGTCTGGTTTCTGAGACCAACGCCATTAGGGCTGAGGTAATAGTGTCCAGCTGGTGGCAAGAGTTCATCCCTCTCTGTTGTGTAGCTATGGGCAAGAGTTCCTCTCCTGAGCACCTGGGCAACAGGACACACTCTGAAGGGTCATACTATTCAGGACATCTCTGAAAAAGAAAAACAGGTAAGAAACAAAGACGGGGGTAACAAAGATTTACAAAGTTGCATCAAGCTCCTGAATTCACTCCCTTGTCCCCGTATGGGCCACCAAAAATGTAGAATCATTGAGCACACGGGTCAAGAAAGAATTCTTGAGATGTTGTATGTTGCAACTTAGCAAGTTTATTTTAGTAACACAGGGACAGGGAGCAGAAAGAGTTGTTCTTTTGCTGTGTGAATGAAGCTGGTGGTTATATGCTTAGTGCTCAAGGGGGAGGGGATGTGCAAGGAGTATTAGATCATAAAAATGCCTTCTTCAAATTTCTACTCCGAAAAGTACTTTTGCAAGTTTTCTCTGGTGCTTATCATTGAGTTCAATATTAATGATCAGTGAGATTTATAGGCAGTCATGAGACCCTCCCTTTAAGAATGTAGCAACCAGCTGGTATTTGATTCTTATTGAAACTATGTAGGCTATAGGTAAGCCTTCTGGGCTAACGGTGAACATTTTTCTGCTCCTATCCCTTATCAAAAGGACACATGGGCAGACCAGTTAGCTGCAACTGACAATTCAAGAATTGCTGAGAATCTGAATTTAAAGGGCAGTGGAAATAGTTTAGACAGTTTTGTGGGGTTTATTTCAAATGGGAGCTACTTAACATAAGAATTCTCTCCTCCCCCACTGCTATTTTCTAACTTACAGGTTTTGTTACAATATTAAGCCTGATCTCCTTTCCCTCAGGTTTTTTCCCCCCAGGTTGCGGAGGGTCATGCAATCATCCCAGCTCAATCCTCTGCTCTGCACCACACTCTCCTGCGGTTTCCAAATTGCTCTCTTCAAAGCCTCTTTTGTGCTTGGGTTTTTGGTCAGGGAATGGGGGAAGGAAGCAGACGTAATTAAGCAGGCCAGATGTCTCTGGATATAATAAAAGCGTCGTCACCAGTGGTTAAACGCGACAGTTGGTAAGAACACAGCCGACCTAGCGAAGCTCAGACCTGAAGCCACGCCTGAAAGGGCGGAGCTGAGGCGGGGCTTGGGGGCGGAGACGCAGCCTGAAACTGCGGAGGGGTGGGGCTGGGGGCGGAGTTTTAGCCTGAGCTCCGGTGGTACCTTCTGCCATAGAGTGGGTTGGAGCCGGAGGCGGGTTTGCTTTGGGAGGGCGAGGTTTGAGACCATGCCCAAGTCGCAGCCAAAGACTGCAGGTTTTTTGCTTTTGCAACGTCAGAGTAGGGCAGGGCCAGGGGCGGAGTTTTAAGGCCCCTCGGGTTCTCGTAGCTGATTGAACCCAGCGGGTCCTGGGGCGGGTCCTGGAACAGGTCCCACTCTGCTTTTGACAGCTCTCTCTTGCAGAGCCGCAGCCGAGTCCCGTGGGTTCGGGAACCTGTAGCCCCGTTCTCCGCGCGTCCCCGTCCCCCCGTGGCTCTGGCCCTGGCCATGAAGCGCATCTTCTCCTGCTCCAGCTCACAGGTGGCGGTAGGTGCCAAAATGTCCGGGAGGATGGGGCTGGGGTCCAAGCCCTGTGGTGACAGAAGTCTTGAGTCCCATCTTCATGCACCATCGCCTTTTCTCTTTATCGGTCTTTCCAGCTCTTCCACTCCCGCAATGCAGCCCGCCAGCCCTGCCTTCCCCAAGACCCTGGTCCTCTAGCCGCCGACTTGCCTTCCTAACGTCTGCCCTCCCCCAAGTTCCTTTCTCTTGGCCCTTTCTTGTCCTCCTAGCATGTACACCCCCAACTTCTAAGATATTTCCTGCAGCCCCTGCCCCTCCCTGAAGGCCGTGTCCACTTTTGCTCTCTCACAATACTGAACACCAAGCATCTGCTCTATCCCCAGCCCCTGCTCAGCCCCAAGTTCCACTCTATGTCCCAAGTTTTGCCCCACAGCCCCATTTTCAGCCCTGATCTGTCCTTACAACCCTGCCCTCTCATATGGCTCTATCCTTGCTGTTTCCTGTCGGCCCAACAAACTCCCAGGCCAGTGCCTTCCATTAGCCCTGCTTCAAAATCTTCTCTGTCCCTGCTTCCCATCTCCCCCTCCCCCCCACCCCCCGGCCTCTTTCACTCCTGCTATCTCATCAGCACCAGTGGCTCTCCAACATGGCTCCAGACTTCTTTCCAATTGGTACTCCCACACCAGCAGCCTCCTCCTTGCCCCCTTCGGCTCCCTGCCCCTCTCTGCCCAATGGTTGTCAACCCTAGTTTTCCCCCTTTTGCCCCAACCTCCTTCTGCTTGCTCTCTGTGGGTTAATCTTGCAGTCCCCCAGCCTGGCAGGCACTGGTAGAGGAGACATACTTGTCTGGCAGCTCCCCAAGAAACTGGGTAAGTTGCCTGCAGAATCCACCCTGGCCAGCTCACTGCAGTGTCTGGTTATCAGACTGGTTCTTGGACCAGTCAAGACCTCCTGCCTGCTTCTCCCCAGAATCTTCCTTCATTCAGAACCCTTACTCAGTTGCTTAGGCCTTGTGCTCTCTGCTTCCTGGACTGAGTTGGGGAAAGGTGACCATAGGAGAGAGGGTATAGTGGATGCTCTCTGAGAGCTCCCAGTAGAAGTCACTCTATTCCCCATGTTCTCCCAGAAAACAACACGAGGCCGATTACAGAAGGTGGGGCACAGAGAGGACGTAGCTGCCTCTTCCCTGAAGATCTCTTATAGAGAGACCCCCTATCGGGGGATGGCATTTTCTGTGGAGATTGGGATTGGGGCTCATTTAGAAGTGAAGTAGCCAGCGACCTGTGGGAATATTACTTAGCCTAACCTGACTTAGTGGTGTCCCTCAGGAGCAAACATGAGAACAGCTCAGCTCGCTCTGCAAGGGCAGGCCACAGAAGCCTGGACGTGAGTGAGCTATGAGGCAAGAGTAGGAACTCTGTTGAGGCCTGTCCTTGTCCCACTTGTGATTGCTTCTCCCGTCATCTCCACACATGGATCAGCCAATCAAAATGCATTTACTGGCTGACTAGGATAGGTACCAGAAACTGAAGCTACTCAGATTCCGTCTTAACTGATAATGATTTTCTGATTCACACGGACTCTTCCCTAGTCACTGAAAGTCCTCCACATTGCCCTTCCCTTTCCGGTCTGTGCAGTCGGCCTGCTCCTTAGGAATGGGGAAATTATTTCATTTTTCCTGATTCTCCAATCCTTGGTCAGTGTCTCCTTTCCAAGGTGCTGGAGTAAGCAATGGATGGAATGTTGGAATTTGGAAACATCCCTCCCTCACGCCAGCTCTACAGATGTTTGGCTATGAAGAATTTCCACCCATTCTCGACTCTCTTTAGTGTCACAAGCTCATAGGAAGTGAATTGGGTGGATTTAGAACTACCTAGCTGGAAAGAAAACAGTTGCCTTGGTCAGGATGGATCACAAAAAGCTTAAAAAATAGGCCAGTGTCAGCTGCAAATTGTTTCCTCCTGAAACTTCCTCACCCTTATGATAAATTCCTCCACTCCTTGGGTGGCTAACCACTCTGAACATGTTTGTCAAAGAAACAATGCAACAAGCCTTCCTGGCCACTCCCAAAGCCTGGCTTCCAAGTCTCACCGGAGGATTGCCCCTGCCTGTCTCCACTCCCACCCCCGGGTCCAGGGCCAGATGCCCGCACCCTTAGATTGAGATCAGGAGCGAAGATCAGTGATCATTTTAAAGTTAATCTAAGTTATCCAGAATATAAAGAGCAAAACAAAGACACAAATAAAAACCCGACTCTTATGGTCTCATTTTATTTTAGTCTGATTGATAGATGATGCTTTTTGAGGGAGTCTTACCTATTAGCTTTCTCTGCCTATGTAGGAAGTAGACCAAAAAATAGCTTTCAACAGTTGGCACTGAATCAGCTTAGAGGAATGTCAATTGCATTTAAAAAAATTTTTTTTTTGAGAGTCAGCTCCTGCTTTCTCTAAGGCAGCCTTTCCATTTCCACGCACCTGTCCTACACACATAGCCAGTCTTTCTCTCTCTCCTGTTGGTGTGTCCCATCTCAGTAGGATGCTTATGGGCACACAGCCAGAGATAAGGTAAGGCCACAATTACTTGTACAAAGGCCCCTAATCTTGGTTACAGAAATACAAAGCTTATCCTTGTTTTTGAGTCTGCTGATTAATGTGGTGATTGCTTCCTTGAGGCTGTGATGGCAACCCAGTGCCTCTTGTCCAAGGAGCTGGGGTGAGCAGTGGACTGGATCTTGGAATATGGAAGCATCCTCTGTCCTTCATCCTAGTTCTACAGAGGTTTGGCCATGACGAATTTCCACCTATTCTAAATTCTTCTTAGGGTAACAAGATTATAGGAAACAAACAAGGTGGATTTAGGGGCACTTGAGTGGCTCAGTTGGGCGTCTGAGTCTTGATCTTGGCTCAGGCCAAGGTCTCATGGTTCGTGGGTTCAAGCACTGGGTCGGGCTCTGCGCTATCAGTGCAGAGCCTGCTTGGGATCCCCTCTCTCTCCCTTTCTCTGCCTCTCTCTGTCCCAGAATAAATAAATAAAACTTTAAAAATATATATATTTAAAAAATCAGGTGGATTTAGAGCTCTCTAGTGGAAAGAAACGTGTCTATGTTGCTAAGACCCACCTTCACCATCTCTACAGCCTGGCTCTTAGGCATTGGCTGATATGAGCAAGATCCCTACCTCCCGTTCCCCTGTATGGAGAATTCTGAACGCAGAATTTCTGGCACATCCAAAATGTGCCCAGCAAGGCTAGGAAGGATGGGGATTGGAACTAGCATTTATTGTGCACCCACTATGTGGCATAGTGCTAGGTGCTTTATAGCACATTATATCACTTGGAAGCTGAGGTTCAGAGAAGTCGTTACATGCCTAAATTCACAAGGACAGAACATGTTAGAATCAGGATTTTAAGCGGAGGACTTCAGATTGAGATCAGCTGATGGCAGTGTCCTGCGGTGGAGGCGTAATTCTAACTTTCTGCTTTTTCTGGCTGTAACTCGTCCTCAAGGGACATTGGATAACATGTTCCTACATCCCAGAGTCTGTTGGTATATGGAGCAGACACTGTGTTTATTTTGCCCTTGGAGACTTAACCTGTTTGGAGACTCTTCTCTGTGCAGGGAGTAGCGTCTGAGGGTGGGTGGCTTTGCCCCGGAGGCCGCCTTAGACTGCATACATGGAAATAAGTAAACCCTCTTCCACACTAGTGCGTGTGGTCTGGTGGTGAGGACCAGCATTGGGCGTCAGGTGGCCTGGGTTGTGATCTCAATTTCACCACTAGTTTGTGGTGTGACCCTGGACAGTTATCCAGCGACAGTGTGCTTGAGTTTCTTCTGCTGTCAGATCAAATAATTTCAGCCCTGCTTGCTTTCCAGGGATGTTGAGAGGCTAATTGAAACAGCACTTGAAAAAGACTGTATGGAGTCACAAGGGCTGTACTAGCCTGAGATCACTCTTACGGGCGTGGGCGTTTCAAATCTCTCCTGCTTTTGCAACATAGTTTGCCCTGGCTATGAAAATAGTATCCCAAAATGAGTTATTGGGCTGCCGTAGACCCTATTTTTTTCTACCTCCTCCCAAAGCCTCTTTCTTGTTGCGATTACACCTCATAAAATGTAATGTATCACCCCCCAGCCCCTCCCACTTCCTGTTTGGTTAGAAGAATACATACGCTCGCTGGTAGGGTTCTTTACAGGTTACAAAGAGATTTTATATACCTCATATGAGGTTAGCTCATTTAATGCTCACAGCGTGATGAGGTAGTAATTATTTCCCACACGTTATAGATGGGGAAACAGAGGTGTTCCGTCGCTTGCTCTGGGTCCCAGAGATGAGAAAGTGGCCGAACCAGGCCCTGAACTCGGGCCTGCTGACAAAATGTGCATCCAGGACCCTTTTCACCATAGCCCAGATGTTTGCATCCCTTCCCCTCTCTGGATCCAATCAGGCTGTTCTGTGCTCTCAGCCCTGGGTGTTTCCACACAGCTCTCTCTCCTTCACGCCCTGCCATACCTCAATTATTGTAATTACCCCGCCACCTGCAAAAGTCAAGCGGGAATGATGGAACAATGCATGCAGGTGTGGCTGTTGCCAGGGACAGCTGCTCCCTGCCAGGGTGAAGAGGAGGGAGGCCTGGGGAGGGAGGGGGACGGGAGCTGCCTCCTCAAGCCTAGCTAGAGACCTATCTTTGCCTTTGGGTGGCTGTGCCATGGAAGGGGACGGAAAGGGCATAGAAATGAGATGGGAAAACAGAAACTCTGCTTCCCCTCCCAGGTTGGGGGCCCAAAGCCGAGGGGTAGAGATGGCATGTATGGCTGGGTATTTGGACTCCTAGCCGTGGTGTAAAGCTAGGTGCCTTGGCATCGCAGAAATCTGAGGACAAGAAGCAAAGCAGCGTGGGGAGATGAGCGGTAACGTGAGCCCAACTGGGAGTGGTTGGTGTGGTTCAGTTTGCTCGGGCAAGACCTGGAGAGCCAAAGGGAAAGTCGTCGTGGCTAGGATCGCTCTGAGCTTGTGCACCTGACAGCAATAATCACATATGATGATTTAAAAAAAAAAAAAAAGACATCTGAAATACTCTGCATCCAGTACTCGAACATGACCGTAAACCCAGTAGTCTACAGGGCCGACAATAACCAGCAGTGGTTTCTCAGTACAGCATGGAATGATCTAGGTTGAGGGACTTGTGGCATGTTGGAAGGACCTCGGCAATGTCTCTCTTCTGTTGCCTGTCATCCTTCTTTCCTTTTTCCACTCCAACCCCACCCCCTTTGTTCGCACCATTTGTGGCCCTGGACCAGGTGGAGAAATGGAACCGCCGCGACCAGAAGCTGCTGGAGGCAGTGCAGCGGGGGGATGTGGGACGCGTGGCCTCCCTGGCCTCGAGGAAGTCGGCCCGACCCACCAAGCTGAACTCGAGCGGCCAGTCCTCGTGAGTAGCCCCTCCCAAGCACCCTCCCTCCCCTTGATATGTGGTTCCCTTTGAAAGTCCTAAACCCCAAGATCAGGTAGGACCAGGGAGTGCCTACAGCCTCAGAGCCCTTTTTGTCTTAATCGGAAAGCGTATTGGTCAGGGTTTGCTATGGATCGAGTGCTACACATGGTGAGAGAAGAAGCTGTCCTGAGTCCAATCTCACAACCCAGGTTGACAAAACTGGCAAAAAACAAAACAAAAAAACCAGACAGGAAGCCCATGAAACAAACAGAAAACAGTGTATTTCTAACAACAACGTTTATTTATTGCAAGGGTAGGAGGGTGTGTAAGCTTGAGCCATTAGGAACCAAGTGGTAGCCATGAGCATCACATAGCTAGACAGAGTGATCCAGACAGGAGGGACATTATCCCTGTCTCTGCCCAAGTGAGCCTTCAAATGTCCAGTCCGCTGCTCTGCTCTCTGGCTGCCTTGCTCTAGGACAGTCCCAGTCTGTAAAGGGTCATGTGGTCAGAGCAACAGGTGGTTAGCTATGCGCTCCCTGGACACCCCTGCAAAAGTCTAGGTTGCTTGAGACCTGTAGCTCTTACTTCTGTCTTTGTTTCCCAGCCTCCTCTGGCTTTGTGACAGTTAAGCCACATAGCCTTTTCCTCAGAAAGTCAGGCTCGGGGAACTCCCCTGTCTGTTGTGGGGATTGGCTCTGGGGGTGAAGGACCTCCCGCATCCCTCATCTACTGGTCCCTTCATCCTTCTGTCCCTTGGCCTTGATTCTGGCAGGTTTCATCTGGCAGCCTCCAAAGGCCTGACAGAATGTCTGACTATCCTGCTGGCAAATGGAGCTGACATCAACAGCAAAAACGAGGATGGTGAGTTAGACCATGCACTGGGCCAAGCTGTTGGCCTCTCCTTTTACAGCAGCAGTGGCGGGGGGGGGGGGGGACACCAACTGCCGGAAGTTCTAACTGTGGCCCCCACATCTTCCTCACCGGCTCTGGCCAGCATCCTTCCAGGGGCTCCCCTCTCTGCAAACCCTTCTCTGGGTTTACCTCACCCCTACTCCTACCTCTGCCAGGTACCAGGCACTGGGGGAACAGGAATTTCTGGCCCCATGGGGCTGAGAGCTTGCTTCTCTCTCTAATCTCCCCCTGATTATCTGTGCGTCTCTTGCCTTCCCTCCCTGTGAGTCATCGGCTTGCATGGGGCCACCCGCCCTCCATCTCCCCTTCTTTCTCTTTCCAGGAAGCACTGCCCTGCACTTGGCCACCATCTCCTGCCAGCCACAATGTGTCAAAGTCCTGCTGCAGGTAACAGAAATCTCTTGATACTACTTGTGGGAAGGGAGGAAGTGGGCCTAGAATCTTCTAACTTTGTCTTATAGTCACAAGCAACATTTGGTCAAATGGACCCCTCTCACCCCCCTCTCATCAGCAAGAGAGCTGATAATCACGTATTCATTAATTCACAAACTTTTATGTAACTCCTACTATGTGCGGACACCATGCTTCATGCTGCCCTTGAGGGCCGGTCATAGAGCTGTGTTCCCAGGGACTGCCTGCCCGTCATTCACATGCCATTGGCAGAGCCCCTGCAGAGGCCAACTACTGAGTGGCTGGGCAGGTGGCCGGAGGACAGAGGTGTTCACATCCACCCCAAATTCTACCATCTGTTTTTAAGGAGCTTGCAGGCTAGGAGCACTAAGACAGATACATAGGTGAAACAACATGCAGACCAGAAACTGGTCTCCAAAAGGCACAGTTCAACAGGCCACGGGGCAAATGGCTCTTCTGCTTTTGTTCTTCCTGGCCCTTTCCAAGTTCCCCAATTATGATCCTAAAGTCCCAGGCATGGACCCAGGTGTCATTTTCCCTAACGTGCTTCTTTGCCTATAATCTGATTTTTCTTGGGCCTTAGGTTTAGGACCCAGGGCTGAATTTCAAGGCTGCTTATCATCCACCAGGGGTGGATTGGGCTTGCCTAGTAGTTGGCCAGAGTCACGGTCCTCCTTCCCCTCCCCATAGTACTATGGAAGCTGGTGCCCTAAGAGGGGGTATGTGATAAGAGTGGACCCGCCATGCCCCATGCTGCTCTCCTTTGTGGCTGTTTGCAGCATGGTGCCAACGAAGATGCTGTGGATGCAGAAAATCGTAGTCCGCTGCACTGGGCAGGTATGTGCCAGGGGACCGGTGGGAAATGGGGTGGCTGCAGGGACCAGTGGGCGGAAGGGGAGGGGAGACAACATTTGGGGAGCAGGGCAGGCCAGGGCTGACTGCTGAAATGGTTGGCGGTGATGTTGGGTCATAGTCTGACTAGGTGTCTTTCCTGCTTCTTCTTAACCCAACCATCCCTCCCCCAGCCTCCTCTGGCTGTGCCTCAAGTGTTCTCCTGCTGTGTGACCACGAAGCCTTCCTGAACGTCCCAGATAATGTGAGTGTCCGCTGGGCGGTGACCTTCGCAGGGAGGCTGCTACTCTCCCTCCCTCTCTCTCTCTCTCTCTCAGAGCTTGACTGGCTCAGCTCCATGACTGCGGCTGCACACACCTCCTCTTCCTTCTCCCTCTGCTCCTCCTCCTCTTCTTCATGGAGAGGTTAGGCCTTATCTCCTGGAGGACTTCTCACCCTTCAGAAAGGAGTATTCAGCCCCTGGATCTGGGCTTTTTTCTGGAGAGGTGTCGGGAGAGGGCAGTTGGTAGAATTGTCAAGCCCCTGGCTCCCCCTGGATCCTCATGAACTCCCCTCCCTTCCCACAATCTGTGCAGGACGGACGTACACCCCTGATGATCGCATCGCTGGGTGGCCATGCAGCTATCTGCTCACAGCTACTGCAGAGAGGTGCCCAGGTTAATGTCACGGACAAGGATGCCAAGTGAGCCTTCCCCACCCGCCTTCCCAAATCCAGACATTGACCGCTCTAGAAAGGAGCCCCTGGGCAAAGTGTGTGTATGTGTGTGTGTGTGTGTGTGCGCGCGCGCACGCGTGTCTGTGTGTCTGTGTTTTGGGGAAGAAGGAAGACTAGTCTCTGTTTTCTTGGGAACCTCCTTCCTTCTGAGCAGTTGCTCAGAAGGCACAGATGACTTCCTGGCACAGATGACTCCGGGAGTGGAATCGATGCTTCTGGGTTCATTTGCTTAATTTACTGGTTTTCAAACTATCTTCTAAGCAATGGGATCCTTTTGCCAATAAAGAAGTCACGCAGCACCTCAATATAGAAAGTAGATGAACACAGAGCCCTTCAAATTGGCCCCCGGCTTTCTGATGCTGCACCTCCAAGGAACGGCATTTGAACAGTTCTGGTCTGCTCGAACGCTTTGTCATTGGCTGGCACTGGTCTGTGGTTCTCCTTGCTGCACCGAGTGAGATCTGACTCTGAGCGGAATTTCTGGAACCAGGACTCCTGGATTCCCTGGGGAAGGCCTATGCCCAGATCTGTCCCAACCCACAGGTCGGCTCTGATCCTGGCCTGTGAGAAAGGCAGCGTGGAGGTGGCCGAGCTGCTCCTGAGCCACGGGGCAGACGCAGGGGCGGTGGACAACGAGGGGCACGACGCTCTGCATTATGCTGTACGCTCGGAGGACAGGGAGCTGTGGAGGCTGCTCCGGCAGGCCCTGCTCCGGCAGGGGCGGCAGGGAGGTAAGGCAGGTTCCCTTCCGTAACTTCGAAGTTCTCCTGGATAGCCTTAGAATCCCAGAAGCTTCTTAGAATGCCGTTTGTTCCTGGACAAAGAATCCCTCTATCATCACTAGCTAGTGGAATGTTGATTTACTTATTGCTGCTACTTGTGAAATGAGCCCAAATTCTCAAAAGCATGGTCACAAAGTCCCTTCATGCAGCCTTGTCTCGCTGAAGGCAATTCTGCCTGGTACTATCGCTAGCATTTATGGGTTGTGATCGTAAATCTATTCGTGAGATTTGATGGTCAGTCTCCGTCTCCCCCACTAGGCCGGCCACTGGCTGTTTTGCTCACCAGTGAGGTCCTGGTGCCTGCAACCGTGCCTGACACAGTGCCCAATAAATAAGTGAGCAGACAAAATGAATGAGCTGGCCCATCTCTGGGATGGTGAACCGAAGATGCTAGATAGTCAGGGACCCTTTCAACGGGGGTGGCTCCTGGCACCATGAAGACATGTGTGGGAAGGTTATTGCATCGAGGGACTGTTCCTCTCAGAAAAAGTCTGAAGATAAAGTGTGGGCTGGAAGAGGACCTATCTCTGCTCTCATCTCCCCCCCCTGCTTTTTTGTATAGGTCAGGGGCTTGCTCAACATCTGGATCTTACATCCCAGGTAAGACCCTAAGTGCCTTTTGCCTCTGACCTTCCCCTCCCCATCTCCCTCCCCAGGCTATCTCACTGGGATATCTCCCAGGGAGTGGTCTTCGGGGCATCAAGACAGTCTAAGAGAGGAAAGGCCGTCCGGGGGCTGGGCTAGCTGCCCGACTTCACTATTCCTTTTTTTTTTTTTTTTCCAACGTTTATTTATTTTTGGGACAGAGAGAGACAGAGCATGAATGGGGGAGGGGCAGAGAGAGAGGGAGACACAGAATCGGAAACAGGCTCCAGGCTCTGAGCCATCAGCCCAGAGCCTGACGCGGGGCTCGAACTCACGGACCGCGAGATCGTGACCTGGCTGAAGTCGGACGCTTAACCGACTGCGCCACCCAGGCGCCCCATTATTCCTTTTTTTTTTTTTTTTAATTTTTTTTTTCAACGTTTATTCATTTTTGGGACAGAGAGAGACAGAGCATGAACGGGGGAGGGGCAGAGAGAGAAGGAGACACAGAATCGGAAACAGGCTCCAGGCTCTGAGCCATCAGCCCAGAGCCTGACGCGGGGCTCGAACTCATGGACCGCGAGATCGTGACCTGGCTGAAGTCGGACGCTTAACCGACTGCGCCACCCAGGCGCCCCCCATTATTCCTTTTTTTATGTAGGCCTCCCCATCAGAGTCTCTGGTGGGTTCTCCACCCCAGAGCCTGTGGAGAGCGGAGCCCGAGGAAGAGGAAGAGGAAGACCCATGCCCGGAGGAGTGGAGGCGGAAGTATGAAGAGGAGCAGAGGAAGGTTTCTCAGTTGGAGCAGGAGCTGGTGCGAAAGACGGAAGAGAGCGAGGCTCGGGCTGCAGCCTGCCTGGGCCTGGAGAATGGGATTCGAGAGCAGGTGCAGGAGCTGGGGCTTCTCCTATCACCACAGCCTGGGACTCCAGGAGGGCAGGGCTCTAGTCTCCGGCCTGGAGGAGATGGCATGGAGCAGGGTTGTCCCCTGGACCTTCTGGCCGAGCGCATTCAAGAACTAAAGAAGCAGCAGCAGGCAGCAGCTGCAGCTGCAGCCAAACGGGCGTTAGCTTCTAAGAAAGCAGAGGATTCGGTCTCGGGGGAGGTCACGTATGAAGTCCCTGGAGGGGCCCAACCAGAAGAACAGGGGCCACCCCAGAGCCCCAGGTCTGAGACCATTGGGAAAGCCACAGGACAGCAGCTGACCACCAGCGGTGGACAGGCCCTTGGCCCTGATCACACCGACAAGCCACGTGCTGGCCAGAAAGAGGGGCCCCGGGCCCCAGGGGCTGAACCAGCAGGCACCGCGGCTGCACCAGTGGGCCCCGGAGACGTGAACCAGCTCCTGCTACAACTGAGGGAGGAGCTGGCCGCGGTGTGGCGAGAAAAGGATGCCGCCCGAGGGGCTTTGTCAAGGCCGGTCCTGGAGGGAGCTCTGGGGACACCCCGGGCCGAGGCTGCGGCGGCTGCCTGGGAGAAGATGGAGGCCAGGCTGGAGCAGGTGCTGGTGAGGCTGGACAGGGCCAAGGCGGGATTACCCGTGAGCCCTGACGCCGCTTCCCGGCCCAGAGAGGGAGCCCTGCACGCCGGCCCAGAGACCACCTCCGAAGAGAATGAAGGGGGGCGGCCAGGGGCTCCTGGGGCTCGCGGAGAGCCTCTAGGGGCCCCCGCAAGGGGACAGGTGCCTGGAGGAGGTCCGGCCAAGGGACGGTTGGAGAAGGAGGTGGCGGCCCTGCGGCTGAGCAACAGTAACCTGCTGGGGGAGCTGGGGCAGCTGGGGCAGGAGAGGCAGCGGCTGCAGGGGGAGCCGCAGTCCCTGAGCCAGCGTCTGCAGCGGGATTTCGTCCCCAAGCCGGAGGCGCAGGACCAGCTGCGACAGTTGCGGCGCAGCGTGGGGCTGCTGACAGATGAACTGGCCGCGGAGAAGGAGGCCACCGAGCAGCTGCGGCAGCGCCTGGCCTCCCAGAGCAGTGGCCTCCGCGGGCTGTGGGACGACCTGCCGCCGGACGTGGTGGGCAGGGGCGTCGCGGGGCGCACGGCGGCCGAACCCCTGGAGGAGCTGCGGGCCTGCATCCGCGCCCTGGCCGACGGGCACCGCGAGGCCCAAGACTCGCTGGCCCGGCTGGAGCAGGAAAACCGGCGGCTGCGCGGGTCCCCCGGCCCCCGCGGGGAGCCACCCGGCACCTTCTCACAGGGCCCAGTCTCCCCCCAGGTGGCCGCTCTGGAGCAGGACCTGGGGAAGCTGGAGGAGGAGCTGCGGGCCGTCCAGGCCACGATGAGCGGGAAGAGCCAGGAGATCGGGACGCTGAAGAAGCTGCTGTACCAGGCCACTGAGGAGGTGGCCGAGCTGCGGGCCCGTGAGGCCGCCAGCCTGCGGCAGCACGAGAAAACGCGGGGCTCGCTGGTGGCCCAGGCCCAGGCTTGGGGCCAGGAGCTGAAGGCCCTCCTGGAGAAGTATAACACGGCGTGCCGGGAGATGGGCCGGCTGCGCGAGGCCGCGGCCGAGGAGCGGCGCCGCAGCGGGGACCTGGCGGCGCGGGCCGCGGAGCAGGAGCGCCAGGCCGCCGAGCTGCGCGGGCGCTCCCAGCAGTTTGAGAAGACGGCCGAGGTGCTCAGGGACAAGGTGGAGCATCTCATCGGGGCCTGCCGGGACAAGGAGGCCAAGGTGAGCGGGGCGAAACAGCCATCGGGGAAGGTGTCCGTGCGGCTCAGGGTTCGCCGACACGCACCAGCCTTGGTTTAGTCAGTTTCATACCGCTGAACCGAACTCCCATCATCTGCAAGGACCACGCTGTGTTCTCCGGGCTCTCGGGGATTTGGGGTTGAGATTGGAGGTAAGGTTAAGGTATAGATAAAAGAGAGGAGGGGGCTTAGGTATTCGAATGTGGGACTCGGGGTTAGAAGCAGGGCGGCCAGGCCAGAGCTAGCCCAGGCCCTGGACTGCTAAGGTTTGTTAGCACGGGTCTCTTCAACAGTGTAGATGCTGTATCAGCCCAGCAAGAGGCCTGAGGTCCGTCGGGGTGGGTTGCTGTGGTTTTGCTGGGGTTCGGAGGAGGTGACTCAGGGGCCGATGGGTTTAGAAGAGTAGGCTAGCCTGGAACACCTCCCTCTCCCCTTTCCACTTCAGTCCCAACGAGTTCTACCTAAGATTGCCATCAACAGGGAGAGCCCCCATGCAAATTAAAAAGTTTGAAAACCCCCGTGTTAGAAACCGGAGTTTCCCAGCGACTACTCCAATAGTCAGTGTCAAGTCTCCATGTTTCTAGGAGATGTGTTTGAGGAATCCGAAAAAATCAATTTAGAAATGGATGTAGTGATTTTAGAACTGCCTATGAAATGAATGAGATCAGTTGTCTTATTAAAGGTTGTGTGTCTGGTCAAAGGTAGAGTGATTTAAAAATATAGGGCGTATATGTTTTTTGGAACGTAGAGTGCATACCAAGAGAAGGACTATTACGCAGAATAGGAATCAGTGTGGGTGGGGCTAAGTAAAGAAAGGAGGAATTTTGTGTTGGTGTTGAAGGAGAAGATGCATGTAGACAAACGTGCAAAAGAAAATTGTGGGGTCTGGCATCGTCTGGATTTGAATTTCAGCTTCAAAACTTACTGCTTGATCTTGGGTGAGTTATCTGAACCTCTAAGTCTCTTATCTAGGCCTCATCTATAATGTCCTCTATGATATGGGGACAATAACAGGGTTTTCATGAGCATTACATTAATAAGATACTATATTTAAAATACTCAAAACAACTTTTGGTAAATGGTAAGCATTCAGTAAATAAAATCGAGCTATGTTTAGTGTCCCTACTACTGCCGTTTCTATTACCGCTGGTTACCATTAACCAAGTTTGTGCCTCAGCCTCACAAACCACAAAAACAAAACTCACTTCTATTTCCCTCGGTGGTCAGCAGCCACGAGTAGATCAGGATTCGGTACAGAGTGGAGAGCACCAACAATGAATTCAAAGAGATCTTGGTTCAAATCATTATTTTGTTACCTATTAGCTGTATGATCTTGACAAATTACTTAACTTGGTCTCCTTATCTACAAAATGTGAATAGTCACACTTCTCTCAGAGAAGTCTTGCTCTTCTTGGGACAGAAGAAGAGCTGTTTTGGGTATGAATTGAGACAATGCGTGTAAAATTTCCGGCACATATTCTATACCCAATAAAAGAAAGCTGACCTTGACCCTGGGTGGTGTCAGGGTGGGAAGTGACTTGGGCCTCATTGGTCCCCTTTCTTTCCTTCTGGCCTCAGATCAAGGAATTGTTTTATTAACATTTATTTATTTTTTGAGAGTCAGAGAGAGACAAAGCACAAACGGGAGGTGCAGAGAGAGGGAGACACACAATTAGAAGCAGGCTCCAGGCTCTGAGGAAGCGGTTAGCACAGAGCCCGATGCAGGGCTCAAATCCATGAACCGTGAGATCATGACCCTAGCCAAAGTCGGTTGCCCAACCGACTGAGCCACCCAGGCGCCCCTTTAAAAGTTTTTTTTTTTAAATTAACCTTTATTTATTAGATCAAGGAATTGTTGAAGAAGCTGGAACAGCTTTCAGAGGAGGTCTTGGCAGTGCGGGGAGAAAACGCTCGCCTTGCCTTGCAGCTGCAGGTATGTTTTGGCCCTCAGGGAAATGGACACCACTAGGGAAGAGGGTGGGTGGCCCATGGCAGTGAGGTATGCGTGGGAGAGATTCTGGGAATTGCAGAGGCCTGGCCAGGTGGGGGTCCAGGTTGGGCCACTGATGGGCTGAGGGAGACCATGTGGCACAGCTAACCACTTCATTCTGTTGTTCCTCATGCTGTGGGGAGGGAGGGTGGTGGTGACATGTCAGGGTGGGTGTGCTGGGGTGTGGGGTGGGTGCATAATCTCTCACCGGTGCTCACTCCCAGGATTCCCAGAAGAACCATGAAGAGATCATCTCTGCCTATAGGAAGCACCTGCTGAATGCTGCTCAGGTGAGCCCGGGAGGGTCTAGGGACAGAGAGTCGGGCAGGGGGCATTGCATTTGGGGTCCCTCCTCCTACCTGCACATACCTGTCATTTGTGTAAAGCTGGATTTTGTTTGTTTGTTTATGTTTATTTATTTATTTTGAGGGGAGGGTGCAGAGAGAGAGAGAGAGAGAGAGAGAGGGAGAATCCCAAGCAGGCTCCACTGTTCAGCGTGGAGCCCGACACAGGACTGGATCTCACGAATATGAGATCGTGACCTGAGCCAGTATCAGGAGTTGGCTGCTTAGCCAACTGAGCCACCCAGGCGCCCCAGAAAGCTGGACTTTAGATGTTTCAGTGCCAGGTCTCCGGATCTCATTAGGCAGATCAAGAGTGGTTGTGCATGGATGTGAGGGGGAGAGGCGTTTGCCTTTCCTCGTCAATTCTCTGATCTACTGCAAGGCCTTTTCCTGTCCCTTATGCCCTTTCTCAGTTTCATCCTGAGCCAAATTATCCCCTACCAAGGAGGAGAGGTGGGTGGCTTGCTCCTTGCTTCGGAAGAATAACAACTACAAAGAATCGAACATTTGTTGTGCTCTGCTTTATAATCATAGTTTTTAACCTTCGTAGGAGTCCCGGAAAGTAGATATCATTATCTCCTTGGAAAGACAAGGAAACAGCTGTAGAGAAGTCACATACTATAAAGCAGGGGACATAGTAAAACAGCATTCGACTAAAGCACAGAACGATTCCTTATCTGTCTCTCCCCATTTTCTGTTATTCATCTCCTTTTCTTTCCTTCCTGTCACTTATAGGGTTACATGGAACAAGATGTGTATAATATTCTGCTGCGAATCCTCAGCATACAGGAAGAGTGAGGCAGCCGGGGCCCTGAGGGGTGTGCGATTTCTCCTGATTTCTCTGTTGTGAGTTGTGGGTCAAGGGTGATGGGGGAAGCAGCCTGGAGAAAGGACTTGGGAAAGAAAAGAGAGGGAATTGGAGTCTCCTTTTGCCCCATGTGGTGGTGGCTGACATTAGGGAGCCCTGTGGGGTGTAGATCATTTGAAGCGAGGTCAGTTGAGAGGACACAATCTGCGGAATCACTGGGTAGAGGCGGGAGGCAGGGGGCAAGTAGACTGAAGGGGACCAACGTGGGATGGGGACCGAGACTTGTTGAGTAGCTCTCCTAAGGCCCCAGGCTAGAGACGCCAGGGAAAGGCAGCCGCGATGGCAGAGTGGCAGGGTGGGACTCTGTGAACCCCAGAATCTCTCCTTCACCTGCACATCATTCATTCAGAGGGTAGTCACCCCAGCTCTTCCTGCTGCCATCGTGCATCTTCTCCGGTCCAGGTAGATGACGTCCCTTTTAGCATCTTGGCGTGGGTGGGAGGAGGCTGAGGAGATGGAAATGTGTGCATTTCACTCCTGAATTTCTTCTTTCAGGGAGTAAGAGCATCCCTGGCTTCCAGAGGCTCCATCAGGCTTTGGAGGGTGGGGCCAGGCATGGGGATGGCATGGGTGGGGCTCCACCTGACACTGTGGACCCCAGACCTGAGAACCTGAAGCCTGGAGTCGGCATGAGACCAGAGGAGATGCACGGAGGCCAGCTCTATGGAAAATAAAGCAGGAGGCGGTGTGGTGTTGGGTGTCCCTGCTTTCTCTGTTCAAAGGCGAGTGGGAGAAGGAAACTTTTTTTAAAAATCACAAATGGCCCCCAATTATGATCCATAGTAAGAAATACACTACATCGTGGTGCATCTAACCTGAAATAGTATTTACCCTTACTATTTTCTTTCTAGGATGTTCTCTGCTGTTATTCTCCACTGAAAAAAATATTGCTCAAAATACGTCCATCCGCCCATGGGTCAAGACCCACAGGTTGAAAAATAGCACTCTGTGAAAATGGAGATCGACACTCTTTCTCTTTCTCAAATCTGTCTCTAATCTTTTTTCTCTATCTTGTGATTCCTGCATCCACTATCTTTTTTTAAGGAGGAGAGACCGAGAGACCTGGAGTTTCTTCAAGATGTAGAATCTAAACTATTTGATGGTGTGTCAAACCGGGCTTCTAGATCTGAGGCACAGGGCTCACATGGTCCGTGTTCTTTGCCCAGGTACCAAGAGGGGTTAAAAGTCTGATTCCTGGGGAAGGGAGGAAGGGATACACAGAGCTGGCTTCTTCCCTCCAGTTCTGTTCTCAGACTGAAAACCGTGGATCTCTCTTGGCCACTTCCCGTGGGTCTCCTCCCCTTCGTGTCCCTCCACCAGCCAGACTGCTAGGTGTGGGAGAGGCAGCAAATTCCTCCCCAATCTGGAACTGCGTTTGGCCCCCTCCTTGGTCCTTCTCCCAGCCTACCCCCTGCTGGGTTAGGCTGGGTGGGAGGCCACGGTTTGGCAGTAAACAGCCTGCCTGGGTTGAGAGGAGAGTGTGGAGGGGCTGCTTTGAAGACAGGGGCCCACAGGGGGGCTGCAGGGCCTGGCTCCAGGGTTTGGGCCAGAAGAGAGCAGTGGGGTGTAGATCACATCCTAGAGAGGATGAGGGTCATCTTTAGGATTTGTGCAAATGGGCACAGGACTGCTTTTGGGCATGAAGAATGGAGACCGGAGGGGTTGATGGAGAAAGAGAGGGTACAGCTGCCAGAGGAAGAGCATCTGAAAGATTGAGTCCTTTCCATTAAGGGGAACAGAACCTCTCTTTTCTTTGAGTTACCAAGGAATCTCAAAGGACTGTTACAATCATTATTTATGGAGTGCAGGGTGGGAAGAATGAAGAAACTATTGAGAGAGAGGGGTCCAGACAGGGGGAGATGGTTTGGCTAAGTTCAAGTATGAGTCAGGAAGCAGCTTTGGTAATGGGAGCTGATCCCAGGATGGCTGAGTTATGGGAATGGTCAGTGATATGCTAACACAGGATGGAATGTTTCCAGCCCCTGGTCTTCCCAAACGGTGTCCCTCTGTACAACCCCATAAACTCTTACCCCAACGACCCCAGGCCCTGAAGTTTTCCTTGATTTCAAAAATAAATCTTTCTTTCCCAAAGTAACTCTAGTCCTAAGTTTGTCCCTATCCCTCCTAGGCTGTCTGCTGAATGGGGCTTAGGTAGGGACTTCTTACTCTTTTTGCATCCCCCTTCTTCAGGCGTCAGATGTAGGGGTGTATGGGTGAGAGTAGGTGAAGCTTGGTTGCCACGATAGGGTCAGACTATTTCTTTGAATGCCTTCCGTCTGGAACTTGGTCTGGATTTGTAGTCTCCCTCCTCTGTCTGATAACATTAGTTCATTAAACTGACATTGAACGAGTCTACTACGGGCCAGGCTCAGAATAGAGTGAACATCTCAGAAAAGATTCTTGTCCTTACTGAGCTGGCATACAGAATCAAAATCAGGCATCCTGGTTCCTACTTTTCAGTTGTCCTGTAGGGATGCTGGAACTTCCAACCTCAAATTAACTATTTAAAAAAATTTTTTTTAACGTTTATTATTTTGTTTTTGAGAGAGAGAAAGAGAGACAGAGTGTGAGTGGGGGAGGGGCAGAGAGAGAGGGAGACACAGATCAGAGGCAGGCTTAACCGACCGAGCCATCCAGGTGTCCCTCAAATTAACTATTAAAGGAGATTCCTTCTTTAGGAAACCATTAGGATTCAAGGTACGGTTGAGTTTCTTTTTTTTCTTTTACGTTTTTACAGCTTTAATGAGTTATAATTGACATTCAGTAAACTACACATACTTAAAGTGTACAATTTGATAAGTTTTGACATGTGCACACCCATAACACCCATCACACAATCAGGATAATGAACATATGACTCCCAAAGAATCCCTTCTCTCTTTTTAAAAAAAAATTTTTTTTTAACGTTTATTTTTGAGACAGACAGAGCATGAATGGGAGAGGGTCAGAGAGAGGGAGACACAGAATCTGAAACAGGCTCCAGGCTCTGAGCTGTCAGCACAGAGCCCGACGCGGGGCTCGAACTCACGGATCATGAGATCATGACCTGAGCTGAAGTCGGAAGCTTAACCGACTGAGCCACCCAGGCGCTCCCCCTTCTCTCTTTTTTTAATTTTTCCCCTCCAAATCACTGAAAATTCTAGAGGATACAAACTAGTCCATAGTAACTTTTTAAAAAAAGTTTAGACAGAGACAGCATGCGCAAGAGGGACAAGGACAGAGAGAGAGAGAGAGAGAGACAGAGAGAGAGAGAGAGAGAGAGAGAGAATCCCAACCAGGCTCCACACTGTCAGTGCAGAGCTCAATGCGGGGCTTGAACTCCAGAACCATGACCTGAGCCGAAGTCAATACTTAACAGACTGAGCCACCCAAGTGTCCCCATAGTAACTTTTGATCTATATGACTGAGCAGAACAAAAAATGAGCTCAGGGACTGATGAAGACTCAACTGTTCCAAGGGGCAGTTGGAATTTAGAACCAAGCACTTAAGCTTGAGTTCAGCTTGAGGTCTTACCATTGCTGGCAGCAAACAGCAGGGAAAGAACCTGAGTGTCAGGAGAGGGTGCACATCTTCCCTAAGAACGAAATCCACAAAGTAGTCGGTAATGGTCCAATTCAACAGGTATCTGGGGATATTGGTAGGCTGGTACCTTGATTCTTGTGGTTTGGGTGGGGTCTCATGGGAATGATTATACTGAAGGTTTAATCTAAATGAGAGGATTATTTATATTATATATTAAAGTACTATTTTATGCCAATTATGGGTGTTTTTTGTTGTCTGTTTTAGAGACAGAGCAAGTGCGAGTAGGGGAGAGGGGCAGAGAGAGTATCCTAAGCAGGCTCCATGCTCAGGGTGGAGCCCAATGCGGGGCTCCATCTCATGACCCTGGGATCGTGACCCCAGCCAAAATCAGGAGTCTGACTCTTATCTGACTGAGCCTCGCTGCCGCCCCTTGCCAATAATAGGTTTAACTGTCTTGCTGCGGCTGCTAGACTGAGAGGTCCTGCAAGGCTTTTTATGTCTTCAGCACCTAACGACCTCTGAACACCATTCAAATGTTTGTTGAACAAATCACATTGTCGCTTAGGTCCCAGCCAACTCACTATAATATGCTATGAGTTCCCCCAGTATCTAATTTGGGTAAATGGCCCTAAAATTGGTGCTTTCCTGGTACCTGCATGAGTGATTAGCTTGGTTGAGCATGGAAGTCTCTGAAAGGTCAGAGGCTTTGAAGAAGAGTAAGTAGTTTAGAGAGGGGAAGAGAGATGACTTTTTTGGGTAAGAAATCCTCCCCGCTGCTTACCTTCAGCTACACCAAGGGCGTGGGGTCTCTGGTGACAGTCTGCGTATTCGGGTAGGGGGTGAGGGGCTACAGGGAGAGTTAGGGCTCAGGTACACTTAGGGTTCTAGTAGCTCAGGCTTTCCCCCAGGGAGAAGAGTCTCGTTCCAAGTACGAACCTCTTTAAGCAGGCAGATCCCGGTCCCCCTCCGCCCCGGTCTTATTTGCAGCATGACTCCATCCCGGTACACCGGGGCAAGGGGTCAGAGCAACAGTGAGAAGGATGAGATTCAAGAAAGTCCTACCTTAGGATCCACTCACTCGAGGAGTTAATCTCTCAGCGCCCGCTGGGAGTCCCTCCCTCTCCCGCCTCAGACTCCTCCCCCTCCCTCAGTCTCGGCAGCCCTGGCGGGCTCGCTCCGGAGGGGGCGGCCCGAGCCCCAGCGCTGGGCCGGGCGGAGCTCCCGGCCGGGCGGAGCTGCGGCTGCAGCGTCCAGCTGCCGGACCGACCTCCAGCCTTGTAGACCGCGGGAGCGGCGCGGGGCCCCCTCCCCCCACCTCCCCAGCCCACCCTCCGAGCTTCCCGAGCCCCCTCCCCGCTCCCTGCAACTGTGCTGGTAAGTCCCGCTCATCGAACCAAACTTTTTTTGCTGCCGAGCCGGAGTCCTACGGCAGAACCACGAGCAACACTGCAGTTGGCTGGTGGAGGGGTGGGGGTAGGGGCGAAGTACTGAGAATAGCCGTCTGGAACTGAACTAGTCACAACTAGTCATAGCTTCTCCGGAATGGATCAGATCTCGCCCATTTCCCGAGTTGGTAGAACTCTTGACTTTAGCTGGTTAAACTTGTAGAGAGAGAGAGATGAGGGTATTCGCTCCAACTTCTTCACCCCTCCCCCATTTCTCTTAGATTTAGCAGTTCTCGATACTTTCCCTCCATATTTCAAGTAGTGTTGGCTCTCTAAAAGCTCACCCCTCCCAACTCTGGCGTGGCAGAGCCCCCTCCCCCAGGCACTTCGGGTCCGCCTCCTCTTCGGTACCCCCGGGAACCCCGCGATCTTTCAGGCTCCGCTCCCTCCGGTCTTGCACTGGGGCCAAAGACGTGCAGGGGCTGGGTCCAGCAGCGGAGGGAGGGGCTGAGGCTGGGGCCTGTCCGGAGCCGGGCGGGCGGGGCCGGGAAGGGGAGGTGTAAGGGGGCCGGACGGGGCGGAGCAGGCGGCATTTGCGGCCGGCGCCGGGGTGGAGAGTTGCGCGCCGGTCCCTGGGCCTGAGCTCGGGCTCCGGCTCCGGCGCCTGCGATGTCTCAAGATGGCGGAGCTGGGCGAATTAAAGGTACCGGCCCCCTCCCCCATCCCCATCTGGACTGAGCCCGGCGGAACGCCGAGTCAGGGAAGCGACCGAGACTGGGTGCTGAGGGCTCGGGAGGGGGCTGGAGACGTGGCGGGGACTGGCTGCTGGGGGTGGGAGAGAAGTGGCTGTGGGCGAGGACCGGGCTGCGGCGGGGCTCCGGGGGCGGGGCCGCGGGGCAGATGTAGGGGTGGGGCCGAGGGGAATTGCAGCTGTTGGGGGCCGAGGCTCAGGGGGCGGGGACGTGGGGTAGAAGTCGGGTTTGGCAGTAGGGGCAGAGGTGGGAGGAGGGCCAGGGGTAAAAGCTGCTGTAGAGGCTTAGGGGGCGAGCCGATCGAGGCCAGGAGTGCGACAGTAGGGGGCAGATGTGGGGATGGGACTGGGGGGCAGATAGATGCACGGGAGGCTCCTCGGGGAGGTGCGGCGGAGAGGATGGAGGTTTGGGGCTGCTCCTGGGTTCCGAGCCTTGGGCAGTACCAGTAGGCGGCTGAGACCTAGGGGGCGGGGCTGTGCGGGCGCCTGGATCGAGGGGTGGGGCCGAAGCATCCCGGAGGCTGAGGGGAAGGTGCTGCCTGCGTGAATCGAAGCTTCGGGCCGAGGCGTAGAGGAGTGTGAAACTATGCGATAGGAACGGGGGGGGGGGGGGGTCCTTGACAAAGCTAATGGAAATGGAGAAATAAAAACGGGACCGAGGAAATAAGGGTGGGAGAAGGGTATAAGAACAAGTTTTTCATCACACTCCTCAAAAGGGGTCCGAAACCATAAAACCCCCCGTGAGCGGGAGAATTGTGGAGGGCTAGCAAGGCCTGCCTATGCCAAGGTCTTCCAGAGATTCACGGGAGGGCGTCCTTTAAGGAGAAAGCTTCTTGTGCCCTCCTGCTGCCACACGGTCTTTGAGGGTAACCATATCCGAGGACATGTCACAGAACCTTACAAAACCATTGGGTTCATCCCCCTGCCTCCTGGCTTTGTTCTGCCTTTTGAAATGGAGCCATACTCCTTGGCGGGCTTGAAGTCTAGTCCCCTGGGCCCAGCTGCCTTTAGGGGAACTTGGATTCTGCACCCTGGCTCAGGAGCCCCACGGCTTCTCCTCATCCTCCCTGGGCCTCTGCTTAGTTTTGCCCTCTCCTCTTCCACCACTAGGCAGGGGGGCGGGGGGGATCACTTAACGTTCTCCATGTAGGAGAGAAACAGGATATTAGTTCCTGGCAGATGGAGTAAACAGGTACACAAGGAGGCAGCCTGGACTCAGTGATTTACTAGGAAGCCCTTTGCCCCAAGATTTTGTCTTCTGCCTCCCTGAAAAACAGGCCCGAGAGAGCAGTGGTTATGTAAATGATGCTTAGAAAGGATTTGGGGGAGTTACAGTCATTGAACCCTGACCTGGAAACCCTGGCCACAGAAGCTTCAGAGGCTTGGGGAAAACAGCTGAGGTGGATTGAGGTGTTGGGAGGGGTGTACCATGGGGCACAATCCTCCAGCCACCTGCCCCCTTTCTTCCCTGTGGGGCTGTCTGGCCTGAATCCTCTCCTCCCCCTCCTTCTCACTGTCTCCTAGCCTCTTCCCAGGAAGCTAGGATGGGTCTGAGATTCTGAGAAAGAGCAGGAGAGGAGATAAGCAGCTTAAAGGAGTGTCTAGGCTCAAGGCGGGGATGGAGATAGGAGGCCGTAGTGGACTCAGAGGTGTGCCTGTGGATGACTTACTGTCTGCCCCCTGCGCCACCTGGCCAACTTACAGGCATAGGGAGGTAGGGTTACTGCAGCTCTGGGGGACTGGGGGTCAGGTTGACCTGAGGGTTGCTGAAATGGGACTGAGGTGTACCTTTGGCCAGGGTGGCTGTCTGGCAGTAACCCACTGGCTGCGGAGTGTCTCTCAGATGAGCGCGGGGGGCGGAAAGAGGCATTGCCTATTTGGGAGCTCAGACCCAGCATCCGCGGCAGGATTCTCAAGTGTCTGTGTTGTCCACAGCACATGGTGATGAGCTTCCGGGTGTCTGAGCTTCAGGTGCTGCTCGGCTTTGCTGGCCGGAACAAGAGTGGACGGAAGCACGAGCTCCTGGCCAAGGCCCTGCACCTCCTCAAGTCCAGCTGTGCCCCCAGTGTCCAGATGAAGATCAAAGAACTATATCGCCGCCGCTTTCCCCGGAAGACCCTGGGGCCCTCTGATCTCTCCCTGCTCTCTCTGCCCCCCGGCACCCCTCCTGTCGGCTCCCCTGGTCCACTAGCTCCCATTCCCCCGGCCCTCTTGGCCCCTGGCCCCCTGCTGGGCCCCAAGCGTGAAGTGGACATTCACCCCCCTCTGCCCCAGCCCGTGCACCCTGACGTCACCATGAAACCATTGCCCTTCTATGAAGTCTATGGGGAGCTCATCCGGCCCACCACCCTCGGTATGGCTCTATCTTCCTCCACCTTCCTCCTGACTCCATGCCTCTTGCCCGGGCCTTTCTTAGGCTTTAGTTCCGTGGGATTGGCAGCCTGGGACAGGGGCAGCCTCTGTGGCTGCCTATGCATGGGCTGGAGAATAACTGCCCCTTTGTGTCCCCAGCGTCCACTTCCAGCCAGCGGTTTGAAGAGGCACACTTTACCTTTGCCCTCACACCCCAACAAGTGCAGCAGATTCTCACCTCCAGGTACATTTCTCCCAGCATCCTGGGTGTTACCCCCAGACTCTGCCCCCTGACATTCTCTTCTGTCCCATTCTGCCTGTCCATCCTTCTGCACCTGCTTTGTCTCTCATTCTCTGGTGTGTCTCTTCTCTGTCCCTGGGACATTTAACTTTCTGTGTCTCTGTTCAGCCCTGCCTTCCCGGGGCCACATCCTGACATGTCTCCCTCTCCTTCTTGTCACAGAGAGGTTCTGCCAGGAGCTAAATGTGACTACACTATACAGGTGCAGCTAAGGTGAGTTGATCCTCTCCATCCCTCCCTGCTGGGCTCCTGTTGGGGGGTGGGAATGAAATAAGGGTATGATAGATCCTGCTAGAGGATGGCCCTGCTCTGCTGTGTCCACCCCAACCCTGGGACTTTTGTCGGATGCTGAGGGCTACAGAGATCCATGACTGAATGACTGAGGTCCCCTGCCTTTCCACCAGCTGCAACTCAAGAAACCGCCTCCCTTGCTGTTTCATCTTTTCTCATCTCTTACCAGGTTCTGTCTCTGTGAGACCAGCTGCCCCCAGGAAGATTACTTCCCCCCCAACCTCTTTGTCAAGGTCAATGGGAAACTGTGCCCCCTGCCGGTAAATGTTCTCCCCTTCTTCTAGCAGTTCTCTCTTCCCTGTTTCAGTTCTTGAATGGTAACTGCAAACCTATTATGAAAGAGACATGCCTAGCACAGTGCCTGGTACATCATAGGGACTCAGTTTACTGATGGATCAATATAATCTAGAGGATACTAAGACAGGGCTGATGGAGAACTTGGAGGAGGGACATTCATTCAACCCAAAGGACAGGGAAGACTTCTCTGGAGTGATGATCTCAGAGCTGAGAGTTGGAAGAAGTGGGGCGTCCCTATTCTTTCTGCTCAGGAACTCATGAGTGGGTTCCTATTTCTCTGGCCAATGAATAAGCTCTCCTTCCTCCCCAGGAATAAACCCCACACACAGCCCTAGATAGTGCTCTGGGTTTGGGAGTCACCGAATGGGCCCCCATCTCCTTGGTCACCGAGTGAGCTGGCCTTCCTTCCAAGACGTGAGTAACCTGAGAGATAAGATGTCTTGACCAGTCCCTCCTTTCTCCAGGGTTATCTTCCCCCTACCAAGAATGGGGCTGAGCCCAAGAGGCCCAGCCGCCCCATCAACATCACACCCCTGGCTCGACTCTCGGCCACTGTTCCCAACACCATCGTGGTCAACTGGTCATCTGAGTTTGGACGGGTGAGCAAGGCTGAGGCAGGGAGCCTGGAGAAGCCCGCAGGGCATGAGGGGGAATCATCCAGTGTCTTGGGTTTAGGGAAACATCTTCCTCTTTATGGGTCGTTCTGTGTTAACCCGCTGTCTCTGGTCCTCACGGGACAGAGGGTTGGAGTGGTGGTGGTGATGATGATGGTGATGATGGTGGTGGTGTGGTGGTGATGATGTGCAGAGCAAAGGCTAATTACCTCCCCCTGCCTCCAAGTAGAACTACTCCTTGTCTGTGTACCTGGTGAGGCAGTTGACTGCAGGGACCCTCCTACAAAAACTCAGAGCAAAGGGTATCCGGAACCCAGACCACTCTCGGGCACTGAGTGAGTAATGTCCTGCTCCTCTTTACCACTCTGATTTGGATCCAAGTTTTCCTGGTCCTCCAGCCTTTATCGCCAAACCCATACCTGACCTGTGACAATATACCTCACCTCTCACGTGAACCCTAACCCTCCCCTCATCCCCTTACCGATCTTCATGGTTGAGAAGTCAGACCACTCCCAGGCACTGAGTGACACCCTCTCACTCTCAGTTATACATTTGCTTTGCACCTCACAGACCGTGCCTCCAGCCTTGCTGGAATATGGCTGCTTGAGAGTGGGAAGAGTCTTAAGGATCATCTAATCTAACTCTCTTTTGATGTTTCAGTTCCCTCTAAGTCATCTCTGCCAAAGTGTCACCCAGCTATATTTAAGCATCTTTGGGGTCGGGGAAATCTCTCCCTGACACTCAGTCTTCATGTGATCTTCCACTGGCCTCCAAAGACCACCCCCATGTGACATCCCATGTGTCCCCAGAGGCACTCTGCCCAGCTGCCTCTCAGCCAGAACCATCTGCTTCTGGCCTCACCACCTCCCAGGCTTCATCTCCAGCTTTGCTGACCCCATGGCTCTGGCCTCATTCTTGTTTCAGTCAAGGAGAAATTGACTGCTGACCCGGACAGTGAGGTGGCCACTACAAGTCTCCGGGTGTCACTCATGTGCCCGGTGGGTACAAGGGAGATGAGAAGGGAGGAGGGTGGGGCTAAACTCTGGACCCAGATGAGGGCTCCTAGGGCTACTAGAGTGAGGCTTCCCAGGATGTAGGGACTGTGACCAGAGCGCTTGTCTCCTCCCAGCTAGGGAAGATGCGCCTGACAGTCCCTTGTCGTGCTCTCACCTGCGCCCACCTGCAGAGCTTCGATGCTGCCCTTTATCTACAGATGAATGAGAAGAAGCCAACGTGGACATGTCCTGTGTGCGACAAGAAGGCTCCTTATGAATCTCTTATCATTGATGGGTAGGGCCGCTCTGCATTCTGCTTCCTTTTACCTTCCACATCCACTAGGAACCCTCCCATCGACAGATCAAGATGGCTTCCTTCCCCTCCACGAAGCCCAGCTCTTAACCTATCCACCCCTTTATGTGTATACGTATAATTTATCCTCTTTATAATATACAGTTGACCCTTGAATGACACAGGTCCACTTATACATGGGGTTTTTTAATACAGTACAGTAAATATAAATGGTATTTTTCTTTTTGATGATTTTAATATTTTCTTTTGTCTAGATTACTGTATTGTAAGAATACAGTATGTAATACACATAATATACCAAATAATGTGTTAATTGACCCTTGATGCTATTGGTAAGGCTTCTGGTCAGCCGTAGGCTATTGGTAGTTAAGGTTTTGGAGAGTCAAAAGTTGTCCATGGAATTTTGATTGTGTGTGAGGTCATGTCCATGGATTTTTGATTGCGTGTGAGTGCTTTTAACTCCCGTTTTGTTCAGGGTCGACTGTGTATATTTCCACCACTGAGGATTTATTGCATGAGGTATCATGCTGAGCACATTGCATATCTCATCTCATTGAATCCTCATAATTAACCCTGTGAGATGGATATTGTCATTACAGGTGAAAAAGCTGGGGCCTAGAGAGATTATCTTGCTCAAAGTTATAATTGTTAGTAAGTGGCGGTGTCAATGTATTGAACTGTTACAATATAACACCTATAACAACTACCTGACCTCTCACTGAGCGTGGCAAAACGTTCTTTTGAAGATTTGGATGTGCAGATCTAGCTAGTCCTAACCCCCTTCCAGAGCCTAAATTATGGCCCTCATCGAGAAGACTTATGAAGTTCTATATCTCTGCTCCTTTGTCTTGTCACAAGTACTATGTGAAACACATGCTTAGAATGTATTTTTTTTTTTTTTGAAAACGTAGCATTTGAAGTTTGCAAAGCTCTTTTACATACTTTACTTGATTCTGACAACTCAAGAGAGGTGAGTAGGGGTGAATAATATCCCTGTTTCACAGATGAGGAAATTGAGGTTCAGGAAGGTGAGTCCCAGAACTCCCTGGCTACTGTTCCCAGCTATCTCCCAGCCTCATGAATTCCCGTATCTCCCCTTCCCCCCAGCTTATTCATGGAGATACTTAATTCCTGTTCGGATTGTGATGAGATACAGTTCATGGAAGATGGATCCTGGTGCCCAATGAAACCCAAGAAGGAGGCATCTGAGGTTTGCCCCCCGCCAGGGTATGGGCTGGATGGTGAGTGACCCCCTGTCCCCCAGCCGAACTGAGTCTTGGATGGCCTCTTCTCTGAGACACAGTCCTTTTACCACCCACAGGCCTCCAGTACAGCCCAGTCCAAGAGGGCAATCCATCAGAGAGTAAGAAGAAGGTTGAAGTTATCGACTTGACAATAGAGAGCTCATCAGATGAGGAGGACCTGCCCCCGACCAAAAAGCACTGTCCTGTCACCTCGGCTGCCATTCCGGCTCTACCTGGAAGCAAAGGGTATGAGGAAATAGGCTGAGTCCGCAGCAGAAGGGGCAGAGAAAGAAGTCAGAAATGCTTTCTGATCACTGGACAAACCCCGGGGCAGAGAGGGGACTCAGGAAGCTGAGCTGGGTGAGGGCGTCTGTCGTTCGCTGGCTGCCCAGCTCCTCCTCTCTCCTCACAGAGTCCTGACATCTGGTCACCAGCCATCTTCGGTGCTACGGAGCCCTGCCGTGGGTACACTGGGCGGGGACTTCCTGTCCAGTCTCCCACTACATGAGTACCCACCTGCCTTCCCACTGGGGGCGGATATCCAAGGTAGGACACTGACCACAGGGTGGGCTCTGCCCTGCCCCATATGCCCTTGAAAGCAGATCAGAACCCCTGCTCCTTTTCAAAGCCTTCTGGCTGTCTTGCAAAGGGCTACAATCCAAAGGATTTTTGGGGGGGGGCCGTGAAGGGGTCAGACAGGAGGCTGATTTTGATTTTTCTTTTCCTACCAGGTTTAGATTTATTTTCTTTCCTTCAGACTGAGAGTCAGGTAAGTGGTCCCTTGTCCCATGAAGATCTCAGATCTCTGAAGCTTCCTATCTAGGCACTGACGGGTCCCCTCCCCCTCACTTTCCCCTGAGAACTAAATCTGCCTCTCTGTGAGGGAAGGTGGGAGCTGGGGGGCCTAAGGAGGGTGTGGGCACTTTATTTCCCTCCCAGGCCCCACTGGTGCTTCTTCAGATTCTCACCCATGTCTTCTTCGATCCCTTGTTACCGTCCTGTCTCCGGAGTTTTTAGAATCCTGCCCCTGACTATTCACACACAACCTCCCCCCGACACCCACGTGCAGTTGAGCGCCATGCCTGCCCTGGCCGGACATTCCACACATTTCAGACGCCCACAAGGCCAAGAACCTAGCAAGATGGAGGGGCTGTCTCAGGGCAGGGAATCGGGTAGGGTATGGGGAAGCAGGGGAAAGAAAGAGAATCTCTCCTGCTTCTCAGAGGGTACCTTGGGATCCGGAGGATTTGAATTATCCCCGGCTATTTCTGAGATGAGTGACTGGGAGGCCGGGTGAAGTCAGGAGAAAATCTTAAACTGTGCCCTTGATTCCTCCCAGCACTATGGTCCCTCCGTCATCACCTCGCTAGACGAACAGGATGCCCTTGGCCACTTCTTCCAGTACCGAGGGACCCCTTCCCACTTCTTGGGCCCGCTCGCCCCCACACTGGGGAGCTCTCACCGCAGCACCACTCCAGCACCCCCTCCTGGCCGCGTCAGTAGCATTGTGGCCCCTGGGGGGGCCTTGAGGGAGGGGCATGCGGGACCCCTGTCCTCGGGTCCCTCTTTGACTGGATGCCGGTCAGACATCATTTCCCTGGACTGAGTCCCTTGGATTATGGAAACTTCACTGAGCAAGTGTGCTGTGGGGTCCAGACCCCTGGCCACTCCAACCCCTCAGGGGGCTTTGGCCAAAGGCCAGAAAGACCTTCATGGATGCCTGTTTTGGGCCTTATCTCTGCCTGACAAGTCCAGCACCCAAAGGGTTAATATTTAACCTCTTTTTAAGGACATTTGGGTTCTATTTTTGGAAATGTTCTTTAGATGGTTGGCACATTCCTTTGGGTATGTTAACCTAGGCAGCGGGAGGCACGTGTGTGATGGGGTGTGAGTTGGGGGAAGGGCTGAATCCACTAGAGCCTAGGGGTGGGGTGGAGGGCAGGGGCCTTTCTCTTGTCCTCTAGAGCTCTCTCTTCCCCAAACCTATGGTTCTGTTCCTTCCCCACATCCATGGTCTCTTCATGTCCATTCCATTCTCTTCGGCCAGACAGACAAGTGGAGAAGCTAAGACAGGCCGACACATGGACAGAGAACTCTATTTTGGGTTGCAGATTTTTTTGTACATAAACAAGAAAAACCAAAATACTCCAAAGATGACTTCCCCTGCTTCCTGCTTCCCAGTGTGACTGCGGAGGAGATAAGGCTTTAGCTCTGATCCCCAGGGGTTTGGGAGCAGGGCCTGGCCTATTGCCTGGGTCTCTCTCTATTTATATATTTAAGTGCACAGTGTTTCCTATGCTGACCAGCTTGGGCCATGAGCTTCTAAAGGCCCGTGGCCCCAGGGTTAGGTCTGGCTCATTCTGCACCTTTTCTGGGAGGTGGGAGGACTTCATGCTCTCCCCATTCTCCTTTTTCAGGCTCCTCTGGGGCTTAAGACCTACGTTGTAATTTTACTTTTTATTCCCAAAGTTGTAGCAAAGTTCTTATCCACAATAAAGGTTGTGAATGTTCTGTGAATGTCTCGGAGGGGGGTTGGGGAGGGAGTTCCACACCTCACTCTCCAGATCCCTGGTTTGGGGCAAGTGGGGGAAGGGGACCCAGGTTCCGTTCTTGCTTGCAGGCCCTGGTGGGGGTGGGTGGTGGGGGTGTCCCCCAGAGGACTTCCAGGAGCAGCTCCTCCCTCCTGTCCCCCGTGGAGCATTCGGCCCAACGTTGCGGGGCCAAGTGCTTTACTCTTACCTGCCCAGATGCTGCAGCCAGAGCCTGAGGGCAAACTTGGTCCCAGCGCTGACCCTCTCGTTGCCTTCTGCTGTGGTCGGGGTCGTCCGCAGCAGCGTGGATGTGGGCAAGGCCAGGGGTCGAGCTCTTTCGTCCTCCCCTAGTTCCACTGTACTGCATGGTGACAGCTCCTGTCTGGGCTGTGCCTTGTGGCTTAGCCCACTTCACCGAATCCTCCCGCCATGGCAGGAGAGGGCTGGGTGGGTGGGTGGGTGTTGACCTCATTTTACAGGAAGGAACAGATTCAAGGGGGGGTAAAGGACCTGAACCCTCGGGAGAGTGGGAGTCCGTGCTAACCAGTCGGAGCAGGAGCCCTTGGACTTGGATGGACAGTGTCTTTGATCTTGTGTGCTCTCTTCATGATCAGTTGACCAACCCACTCCCTCAATCTCCCTCACCACGCAACATTCCCTCCTGAGGAGGGGAGAGAAGTGGAACTTCTCAACGCGTATGTGTTGGTATTTGGGGGGTGAGGCAGAAGCTCTTACTTACAGGACAGAGGGTGGTAGGTCCCGGGGAAGATGTGTGAGTGTCTCTGTCCCATCCTCTGCAGCAGCCACGGCAGCTGCTATCTCTGGTCCCAGCCACATAAAGGCGCTCACCTCACTTGGGTTTGGTTGGATTCGGGCCTGGGGCCAGACATGTAGGTCCCTTAGCCATGGCCTCTCTCTTGGGAGGCCTGTTCTTGGTTGCAGCCTACCCATAGGTGGAAAGGAGACAGACTTGGGGCAGGGACAGGGGCTGTTGGATTTCTTGGTTATCTCTGACCCTCCCCCCCCCCCCCCATCTTAGTCACAGAACCAGTCTGCATGGACTCCTGGGCCCCCATTTCCTTCCTGCACCACCAGCCCTACCTGCAGCTGCTGCTGTGACTCCCAGGAGATCACGAGTAGATAGAGAATGATGTGATGGTATCTGGGGAGACCCCAGTTCAGCCTAGGAGGGTAGGCAGACTAAGAGAAGAATACAGCAAAAGTGAGAACTTCCTGTCTCTTTCTGAGACTGTAAATACAGCTGAGGAAGCGCAGGGTCGAGATGGTGCAGGAGGGACCCAGGTGGAGACTGTGGATTTGGGGACTCCAATTCCCTCCCCCCGGTCCCCAATGTTTCCCCTGGGCCAAGGCAGGTAGGACTAAGAAGAAATTGTTAAGGGCTCTTAGTTAAATAGGAAGGGACCTTTGCCACATTCCTGTCTCACCTCCCATAACCCCAGAGGGACCCAAGAGAACTGGCCGTGGGGCAGCTGTAGTCCAGTCTCCTCCTGAAGCTCTCGCAGCCCTCCGTCCAACAGCTGGGAGCAACAAAGGGCAGGTCACAGGGGCAGGTGCCAGACTCCTCCAAGCCCCTCGGCCCACACCCAAGGCAGCCCCAGTCTCTGGTTTCCGGGCAGGGTGAAGGTTGGGCCAGCAGTCCGGTTACCTCTTCATCAAGTCCCACGTGCCCACCTGCGACAACAGTGGGACCGATAGGTAAGTGGTGGTGTTCCTGGCCGGGGACACCCCCCCACCCCCCCCACACTATTTACACTACTCCCTCCCATGGGCGCTGATGCCGTTGTGATCCTTCGTGAAAAGGGGACCGACCACATTTCTGGGCCTGTTTCTCTGTCCTTTGGAAACTGGTAATAACACTGTTGGGTGAAGGGCCACTTTCTTCCCTGGACTTGGGATCTTGTCCTCGGGGCACTCACCTGGGGGTACCCAGAGGTTGGGAGAAACGCTGAGGGTGCGTGTCCTGCGCGTTAACAAGACAGACTGGTCGCTGGACTGCAGAAGGACGGCCACACCCAGATCCACACCTCGGTTGCTGGGCAGCTCGGCCCCCGGAGTCCTGAGCTGCTGGTCCAGGGCCGCAAAAGGGCAGAAAGGGGGTCGCTGGCGGGAGGGAGCCGTTCGGGTTAAGGCTTCAGAACTGGGGCAAAAGTCGGGCGACAGCGCGCGACGGGGCAGGAGGTTGAGTCGGGGCGACACTTGCACCCCAGGCCTCTCACGCCAGCTCCCGCCCGACCCCGGTCTCCTCCTTCGATTCTTCACTCCTGCTCCGCTCCCCCCCTCCTGGGGCCCCCTCCTCCCCCGGGTCCCCTTTCCCCCGACCTGGAGCGGAAGCCTGGCCGAGGAGCCTGGGAATGGCCCGTCCGAGAGGACGAGTCGTCCTCGCTTCAAGCCGCAGTGCGTGGGCCACGGCCCGAGCCCTGGCCCGGCGCCCAGGAGGCCACACACACTCTGGGCGAAGCTCGGCGACTCCGCGCGCCCGGACAGGAGCAGCAGCACCCGCGCGGCAGCCATAACGCCGCCCTGGGGTTGGGGCCGCGGCCCACCTGGCGCCCTCTGCTGGTCCAGCGTTCGCAGGGTCGGGACCTAGAAAGCTTCCGCCAAATGCCCCGGGACGTTTAGGCAGAACCCTGGGGGATGAGCCACGGGTGCAATGTTAGTTACTAAGAGACAAAGAAGAAAACCTCTCAATCTCAGCTTCCCTTTTCTTCCCCTCTTCTCTGTTTAGAAGAGTGATCCCAGACTGATTTCTCAACTCACGTGTCCAATCCCGCCGGCCAAGGGCTGAACCATCAGCCGCCCGCGGTCGCTCTGCGCGCACCTACCTCCCATAGTAGGTGCCACCACGAATTAATTGCGTAAGACTCCTCGCCAGACACTCAGGAAACATTTTTGACACCTCCCTTTTTCTTCTCACTCAAATGCCAACCCAATGCAGCGGATTCTACCTCCTTAAACTTTCTCAAATCCATGTCTCTCTCTCCAGCCTCCATTGTTCCAGTCCAAGCCTTCCTTATGTTCTGCCTGAGATACTATCCCAAGTCTCCAAAATAGTCCTTCCCCTACTTCATTCTCTAGGCTGCTTCCAGAGTGATCTTTCTCAAACACAAACTTAATCATCTTGCTTCCTATGGCTCAGAAGGTAACCTACTAAGCACAGTATAGCGAGGACCCACCACCCCTTGCTCCTGCCCGTCTCTCCAGCCTCAGTTCTGGCAGGATTTATGCCCTATTTTCTAGTCACATCCTATTTGCAGTTCTTCCTGGAACCAAGCTCTGCTTCCCTCTGGGACCCCCTTCCCCTTCCACCTGGCAAACCCTCATCATTCAAAAGAGATTGTGACTTTCTCTGTGGTTCCTTTCCTTACCTCTTTGTGTAAAATACTTTTCTACTAGAGCCCTCATTATTTCCTTGTTATTTGTTTCCTCCCACTAGGCTATACTGGCATATTCATCTTTGTATCCCTAGAGCCTGGCCCAGTCCTGGGCACTGACAGGTGCTCAGTAAAGGATGGTGAGTAGCTTGAAGGCAGGGACGGTATCATATTTATCTTTGTATATTATATCCAGTATAATGGCTAGCAATGAATTGGCAATTGACTGTTGAATTAGACTAATTCATTAATCTTAATGAATTAGAACGGACACTGGTAAGAGGAAACTAAAGAGATTGTAACGACACCTACCTGCTTTAAATGAACTGAAGCTACTGGGACAAATTACATTGAGATGAATCATGTACCCATGGTACTGAGAGAGAAAACTTAGAATTGCTACTTTTAAGAAACCATGGAGAAGACGAAGGCAATGACTTCTTGAGTGTTTACCATATGCCAGGCATTGTGCTGTGTCTTACACACAGTTTCAGATGTGCTAGAAGCTTGGAGATGGCAAACTGTAGATTCTGCTGTGAATGCTGGGGCCAATCCACCTGCTGGCCCATTGCCTACTGTGTGTGTGTGTGTTTGTGTGTATGTAAGATTACAATTTAACAAAATAGAGAACAGGGGTAATTTGAGAATGGAATGAACTACTCAGGAAAAAGTTTCTTCCACTGCTAGGGATGTTCAAACACAGGCGCGGCTGATTTCCTGGTGAGAAATGATGCATCTGATAGATGATTACTCTACTTGATTTAAGGTCCTTTCCTCTGTCAAAATCTGATGAAGGGAGAATACAGTGATGGGGCTAAGACAGTTTCAGCAAACTTTAAAAAAATTTCTGGTGTATTCTAGGCAGGAGGGATGGAGAGGGCATTCCAGTGTAAGAATCTGCAACATATTCCACTGTAAAGAATGCATCAGGCACTGCCTTTATTTTTCATTCCAATCTCCTCAGACTTTTTGAGGAAGGCTCTTTTTCCAGGTCATTGTCTCTTCATGGTGCTCTCAATATATGACTCCAGCAGGAAGATGGTTTCATCCACTTGGATCTCACTGGCATCCAACCTGAGTGAAAAAGGGAAAGCGTTTTCCAGACTGAACATTCATGAGCATATTTAAGATCGGAGGCCATGGAAAATGGACTTGAAGGCACTTTAAGACATAGTTTGAAGGCAGAGGTGACGGCAAAGGTCTAGAAAATAAGTGATGGAGGCCTGCATGAGGACCAAGATGAAAGGCCAGATTGAGGCACACTACTGAGCTTAAATCAACAGACTTGGTGAATAAGAGTGTGGTAAGGGAGAAGAAGCTGAAGATGCTTTCAGAGTTCTTAGCTTAGGAAAACAGGTGGATTAAATTCTGCCAGTTGAGCTGGGGAGGAAGATAGTGAGTTTAGGATTGCTTGGGTGAAGTTGGAGTGGTAGCAGGGTATCAAGGTGGATTTTTCTGAAAGGTATTTTGAAACATAGGTATGAACTTTATGATACTTACTTGTTGACATTACGCTTCAGGGTTTCTAGCTGCTGGCGTTCAGGGGCTGTGATCATTTCCTCTATTTCTTGTAGCTGTGCGTCCTCTGCACCTGTAGCCTGCATAGATGCAATGATGGCTTCTACCCTCTGTGACTTTTCCAGCAGACGCCTGTCAGACAAACACAACTCTGAGGTATATCCCCTAGCCTTGGAGATTCTCTTACCTGTTAGCCTTATGGCAGAACTCCCCCATCTCCCACGTTCCTGATCAAATAGATACTGTCACCCACTAACCACAGTTTTTACAAATTTAACTAAATATACGACTTCACTCCTCAAACTCTTACTGCCTCTCATCTGTTTAATGACAGTTTGTACGTTTCTCATAAATTTAATCTGCCAAATTATTTTACTGGGGGTATATTAGAGCAGTTTAGACTAATGTATGATTTATGTCAACCCAAGACAATATTTCAATGCGACTAGACTGGTTATTGTCTCTTTTGGTTTCTATTTCTACAGGAAATAGAAATTTCCCTTCAAGACTTTGACCTTGAAAAATGTAGTTACTCAATTGAAAATGCTACTTACTTGTTCTCTTTGGTTTCAAACTGTCTCCTTTCTATTAAGTTGGCTATGCTCTGAGGGGAGAGAAGAAACACAGAAATGCACATGGTTCTATTTAAGTAGCTCAAGTAAAATAGCTAAAGGGGGCATGAGGGTGAGACTTGTCCAGTGGAAGGAATGGGGAGAAGGTCCAGAAGCAGTTACCTTGTAGCACCTGTGCAGCAACATTCGGGCAGCTGACAGGATGTTCACAGTATATAAATAGAAGGTCCTGGATGGGGCATGGTCTGGCGTTTTGGGAATTTCCTATTTGTCCACAGAAAGACAGAAAAGAGAAATCAGACTCTTCTTTAGAACTGGCAGAGTAAACGCCTGTCCCATCCAGAGCTACTCAGCCCTTTCTTTCACTTATACTCTTCTCTTCTCCAGTCATTCAGCATCTGGGTTTATGGCAAAATCGGCCACATGAAGAGATTTGTCTATATGATTGTTGGCATCCTCAGTGGGGAAGAAAGAGAAGGCAACTAATGCTTACTGATTGTATTTGATCTTTAAGCTAAACCACATTATTTTTATTACCACCATCCATCACATTAAGGATGAGAAAAAATGACGGTAGGTACTTTGCTCAATATAACTGAATCAGGGGCAGAATTGAGATTCTGTTTCGTCATAGGGTATACTACATGGCTCTGCACGTAGTGAAGACCCAGAAGATGCTGCTGAGAAATTTAATCTATAATAAACTTAATGCCTGAAGAAAGGACAAATCGCAGGGACTAAGAGCTGAGGAATAAAGGGTGATTCTGGAGTGATTTCTTGGCTGTGCCTCTTTTCAACTAGGCCACTTAAAGCTCCCCAATTCTTTTTCAAGTTCTTACTATGTCTTGGTTAATCTTTTTTTTTTTTTTTTTTTTTTTTTTTCCATCTCACAGCTGGACAGAGAGTTTGCTTGGGGCTCAGGATATTTGCCTCAGAAGTTTCTTTCACCCTAGGCCAGCTCCACTGGTTGGTGACCATTATGCCACTGGTTACCTGGAGTGATATGAAATTTTCTGAGAGCATCTTATAAAGCATATCCTTTGCCTCCTTTGCTGGAATCATTGCAAAGTCTTCTACCTGTTTCTGCTCCAGGTGTTTCTTTTGCAAAACTAGACGGAATATTCTGGCACAGCGAGACCCAAATCTGGAAAGGAATAAAGAGAGCAAATGGCATACCAACATAGGTAAGTTTTAATTCCGAGTCACAAATGGCGGCTGCTCTGTTTCCATGTGTGGGGCCAGGGCCAGAGAGAGGAGCAGTGGTCAGGGAGTTCTCTCACAACTCCAGACTGGTGACGGTACTGCTGACCACACTGCTGACTCCCGTGAATACCTCAGTTCCTGCATTTGTAAGGAAAGGCTTTAGGAAGTCTGGTTAATTGGCATCACTGGGAATTAAGCAGGAGGATATTTAGGGTGAAGAGTAGTAGTGGGTGGGATCTGTAACAGTCCAGTGGAAAAATGGGGCAAGATGCACCGAGATGTATCTACATTGCTTGCTTACAGAATGATCAAATTGCTTATTCAAATGGAGTGTGGAAAGGAAGTGTCAGACCCCAACCCTGAGCAGGGTGATCTCCTTACCTCTCCTGTACGACAGACTCCAGAGTGGCCGTGGCTAGGGATCCTAGAGCTTTATGCAGGTCTTCACATAGAGGATTAAGGTCAGTAACGTTCTGGCCTGGTCACTGGGATCTTAGTTTTATTCCTAAGTCTCTCAGTTAAAATTTAAATGCAATTTTATCTTTCACATTGGTCTCACTTATAGTATGAAAGTATTTCAATACCTTCATTTACTAGGATTTAAGTCAGGGTTTTGCAGAACTAAAATTTGGTTATTTAAAAGTCCTTTTTACTTCTTTATCATCTAATGTAGTAGTTCGGTTTTCTGAATTATTTAGTATACTGAATATTATCCAGTCTCTTCTTTCATAAGTCACTATTCTGTTTCATAGTTCAGGTTGCCCAACAGTAAGGAAATAACTGGTAAGGATACTGATGACATACATTCCTCCACCACTGTCGCCAGACTTTCCAACAAACTCTAGCTATTAAAAAAAAAAGAGAGAGAGAGAGAGAGAGAGTGTGTGTTAACTGAATGGAAAGTCCAGTGATTCTGTTTCCAAAGGAGCAAATCTGCAGCAGGTAGCCCTCCTATCTGTCTGAGCTGGCCAGGTAGAAAATGAGGCTCCCACAGGATACCAGGTTTCAGTGGCAGAAATAAATTGTAAACATAGCAGAAAAAAGAAACAAACAAACAAAAAAACCAGAAAGAAAGAAAGCAAATTCAGACTTACTGGATCGTCTGCCAGTAGAGTGAGATACTGGTCGAGAACTTGTTTAGAGATGTTATAGCCAACAGGCAGGGATCTAAAGATCTATGGAGCAAAAGAGATGGTGAAAATGGGTTTGGGAACTTAGAATTGCTGACATTACTGAGATAAAGATGTTTTAATTTTAGGTATCAGAAGTATAAATATGTCCAAATGTATAGCAGCATTGTTTGTAAGAGTAAAAAACTAGAAACAATCCAAATGCACAATAATAAGCAACTGATTAAAATAAAGTACAGCATGGCTACTAAGTGGAATATGATACTGCCATTATGAAAAATGAGACAGATTTAAATATACAGACATGAAAAAGGTGGCTTAGATATACTGTCATATGAAAAAAGCAACTTTAGAAGAGTATGTAAAGTAAAATCCTATTTTTTTTGCTAAATATATATATATGTATATCTACATAAATGTGACAGTAAAGATAAGTACCAACTATTAACAGGAATCCCTGGGGCTGGGATCATACAAAACTATATATTTAAACTGAGGTATTGTTACACATAGTAACAAGTCCAGATCTTAGAGGTTCAGTTTGATGAGTGTTGACAATTATACCCACAATAAGATATAGAACATGTCCATCATTCCTAAAAGTTTAGGGGGGGCTACAACTTAAAAAAAATTATGCATTTCTATGCTGTCTGAATATAGGTCACATAATAATTTTTGTCAAAAGAAAAAACCCTGAAATCTTTGTTATGTAACAAGTTCAAAAAATTTTAATATAAAATGAAAATATAATTATATTTAATACGGGTACATATTGTTATGAAATTAAATATGTTATTTGATACATTAAGTTTTTCATGTTTTAAGAAAGACATATATTAAAAACAAATCTGAGGGGCGCCTGGGTGGCGCAGTCGGTTAAGCGTCCGACTTCAGCCAGGTCACGATCTCGCGGTCCGTGAGTTCGAGTCCCGCGTCAGGCTCTGGGCTGATGGCTCGGAGCCTGGAGCCTGTTTCCGATTCTGTGTCTCCCTCTCTCTCTGCCCCTCCCCCGTTCATGCTCTGTCTCTCTCTGTCCCAAAAATAAATAAAAAACGTTGAAAAAAAAATTAAAAAAAAAAAAAAAAAAAACCAAATCTGAAATACACAAAACGAATATACTCAACAAAACAAATGTAAGGGACCAAATAATGTTTGAGCACCAACAAAGGTTCTCAGATTCCAAATAGTGGAGTCTAAGAACAATTAGGAATAGCTTGTACTTTGACCAAGGTAATGGTTTAGGTTTTTAAAGGCTAGATCCCTAGAGACCAAATATTTTTTCTTTAAAAAAAAAATTTTTTTTTTAATGTTTATTTTTGAGACAGAGCGAGAGACAGAGTGCAAGTGGCAGAGGGTCAGACAGAGGGAGACACAGAATCCGAAGCAGCCTCCAGGCTCTGAGCTGTCAGCACAGAGCCTGATGTGGGGCTTGAACTCATGAACTATGAGATCATGACCTGAGCCAAAGTCGGATGCTTAACCAACTGAGCCACTCAGGCGTCCCTCTTTCTTTCTTTTTTAAATGTTTATTTATTTATTTTAAGGGAGAGAGAGAGAGAGACAGAGAGAGAGAGAGAGAGAGAGAGAGACAGGGAGAGTGAGCAAGGAAAGGGCAGAGAAGGGGAGAGTGAGAATCCAAAGCAGGCTCTGCATAGTCAGTGCTGAGCCTTGTCAGTGCAAGAGCCAGGGCTTGATCTCATGACCATGAAATCAGACCTGAGTTGAAATCAAGAGTTGGATGCTTAACCAACTGAGCTATCCAGGAGCCCCAAGGCCAAATAATTTCAGCACTACCATCTGAAGAGAATCCCTGTCCTACCTGAAACAATAAAAACTCGTTCAAAGGCTCAGACCTCAACCTAATCCCAGGCTCTATGTAGAAGAATTATAATATCCCACGGTGTGTCAGAAAACTAGTACAAGAACACGAAAGTCACCTCATTGGAAGACAACGGCTGGGTGAAGGGAGCAGTAGAGGGAGTGGTAATCTCACTCATCCGAAGCATAGTCCGCACGATCTCGCTGCTGGTCTGGGTTTGAAAAGTGAACTGGAATTCAGAATTCACTCTGCTGTGCTGGCTCTGGCTATATGCCAATGGCCACATCTGGCAAATAAGTGAATGTTCCTGATCCAGGCCATTGTCCCACCCACTCAGATATCACCTGGTCCATCCTGTTGGCAACTGCGCTGACAATGGCTTGGTCACGGAAGTGCTGGTGGAATCTGTCAAGGTTGGCCTGCCAATAAATCCCATCATCTGGAATGGGCTGAGGAGGAGAAAAGGATTAAAGAGAAACATTTCCATACAGAAAATATGGTGAAGAATTTTGCGGGGGAAGAACTGGATTTAGCTGTTCACTGTTTCTTTTCCTATTCAGTAGCAACTACGTGGACTGGACAAAAATCATCCAATCATGTGGCATAGTGCCTTGACAAGACAAACTCACGATACCCAACTTTAGATTCTCTAAACTCACCTCTAATCTTTCTCTGTCTGAACTCTTCATTAAGTCTCCCATTTACCCCTCTCTTCCTGCTCTCAGCATATGACCTTGCCTCTTATTTCAGAGAGAAAACAGGCAGCCTTTTTTCTGGCATAAGCTGTTACCACTGTCCAATGACTGAAGTGAAGTGAAGCCTCAGAAGGGGACGGCAAGGGAGTTCACAGTGCTAGTTTATTCCTGGCCAATATTTAATGAAGTTCGTAATCCTCCTACTTCTCAACCAAGGACCTTGTCAACTCTCTTGGGGCTTGTTATCTTTGTGCTCTTTCTGCCCATCAGGGTGAGGACTCCTAATCAAGAAGCCCCATTACCTCTTTGTTATCTGTGCCATGTTTTGGTCTTTTGGCCTTCGGCTCCCCAGCAGCATCTTCATCAGATGATCTTCTCCTTTTACCTTTTCCTGCCAAATAAAACAGGTGACTACTGAGGCTCATCTCATATGAAGACAGGAAATCACTGAACGTAAGAGCAGGTGTCCCTCCATCCCAAGATACCTCCAGCTGCCTCTAGGCTAAAATTGCTGAGGAGCTACAAGAAATTCAAGTTGGAGTGCCTGGGTGGCTCCGTCGGTTAAGCGTCTGACTTCAGCTCAGGTCATGGTCTTGTGGTCTGTGGGTTCAAGCCCCATATCGGGCTCTTTGCTGACAGCTTAGAGCTTAGAGCCTGCTTCGGATTCTGTGTCTCCCTCTCTCTCTGACCCTCCCCCCGTTCATGCTCTGTTTCTCTCTGTCTCAAAAATAAACATTAAAAAATAATAATAATAATAAAAAAGAAATTCAACTTAATGATGAAGCCATTTGAAGGCTCCATATAGTCACAAAAGTAAGTCTTACTCTTTCTCCCTCAAACTGCTCCTGCTCCAATGCTTCCTTTCAGTAAGCGGGACCATCCTCCTCCCCCATATGCAAGTCAGACACACAAATGTCATTCTTGGTACTTCTGTCCTCTTTACCCCTTCTAGATATAATTTTTCAATGGGTTTGTCAACATTTATTTTTGCCCCATCCTTTCTGCAGGCAGAAAATTCTTTTAAAAATGCAAATAAGGTCATGTCACTTCCTTTAAATCCTTTGGTGGTTTTTCTTTGCTCTTAGGATAAAAAAGTTGCTATAGAAGGTCTTGCACGATCTAGCCCCTGCTTATCTTTTTTTTTTTTTAAGTTTATTTATGTATTTTTTAAAAAAATTTTTAATGTTTATTTATTTTTGAAGGAGAGAGAGAGACAGAGTGTGAGCAGGGGAGGGGAAGAGAGAGGGAGACACAGAATCGGAAGCAGGCTCCAGGCTCTGAGCCCGTCAGCACAGAGCCCGACGTGGGGCTCGAACCCACAAACCATGAGATCATGACCTGAGCCAAAGTCGGACACTCAACCGACTGAGCCACCCAGGCGCCCCAAGTTTATTTATGTATTTTGAAAGAGAGGGAGAGAGAACCACTCCCAAGCAGGCTCTGTGCTGTCAGCATGGAGCCTGACGTGAGGCTTGATCTTACCAACTGTGAGAGCATGACCTGAGCTGAAATCAAGAGTCAGAAGCCACCCAGGTGCCTCCCTGCCTTTCTATCCTTATCTCATAGTTCTCTTACCTTTGCTCACCATGATTTAACTACACTGACCCATTTTTTACTTCCTCAAATAACCTATTTTTTCCCCCTCACTGCATACTATTCCTTTTGCTAACAGTGTTTGTCCTCTGTACCCCTCTGTACGTTACGTCACTGGTTAGTCCCTACTTTTGCTTCAAATAAGTTCAAATGCCACTTTCTTAAAGAAGCATGTGTTTTAAACCTTGATAAATCTGGTCCCGTTATATGTTTTCATAACACCACATACTTTTCCTTCATGATACTTAACACCGTTAGTTACATATCTATGTGGTTATTTGATTAACGTATGGTTATTTGATTAATGTAAGTCTCTTACATTAGACTTAAGGCCCAAAAGGTCAGGGACTTGTTTATCATTTTACACCACAGAATAAATCCTTGGTAACTGCTCAATGGAGTCATTCATTCATTTAGTGATCATTGAGGAAGAATCCACAATTAGGGCATGTCACAGTTCTAGGGGTCAAAATTCCTTACCTATCAAGCTCAGTTTAGGAACCAAGTACATGTCCTTTTCACTGACGACAAGAATGGGGGCAGGTGGTGGCGGCCCAGGGTCTGAATTCTCAGTAACAGGCACCCAGGGGCAACGCTGCACAAAGTGTGTGTCTGCTAGTCGCACAAATGTGTTTGATACCTCAGAGTAGTCCATGGTCTTGCCATCTGTACAACAGGAGGAAAGAGGCAGGTGAGATGGCCTAAGTTAGCTGCGGGTCCACTCCTGCAGTCAGCTAACCTATGTTTTTGCTAGCAGCTGTGGATACAGTACTGACCCTCCATAGTCTCTGTAAGCCGGTCTGCCACTTTCTTCACAACAGCTGACATTGTCATTTTGCCATTCAACAGCAGCTCCTCAACAATGAGCTCTCCAGTGTCACTGTACAGTGTTTTGGCAGTATAGATGTACCGGGGATACCTAAGCATTCGCAACACTCGGCTGCACTGGGCTTCATACTCCACTACGCCACGTTTGTGCACTTGATATATCACCAGGTTGTGCTGGATGAGCACACAAAGGGCTTTTTTGACCTAGACGGGACCCAAAAGAAAGAAAGGAAAGATCTGAAGACACAGCTCATTTGTGTTGCCAATTTTTGTCCAACAATTTACTAAGTATTAGGAGATGGCTGGCTAAGAACCTCTGTGCTTCTTCCTTCCCTCCACTGGAACAGTGATTAAGAATCACATGTCAATGGAAGAAATCAGCAAGATTTCTCCCTGTGATGCTCATATTTCCTCTGATCGTTCAAAGTACAATGTACTTTCCTTCCATTGTACTCATTCCTTTAAAGGTAGCACTGAGATTAATAGACTCATTATGAATAAATGAGGTCTGACATAATAAGAGCAAAGATTTGCCTAAGAAGCCATGATGAGCCACCTTGAGAAGAACCTTGAGGCCTATATCTCTTCCCACCCCCCTGCCCCCACCAATAACACTGTTTTGAACCTAGGGGAGACTCTCTCCCTTTTCTATTTTGTGGGGTAAGGAGCAACAATATTTAAAGGTAGGTAAACGAATGAAAGCAAATTAATGTTGTCTACACATACCTGATCCAGTGATGTTCCTGTGTCGTGGGCAATTACTCTTAATGGCTGGCTGCCAGTTCTGATTAGGTGGACTCCTATTTTTTCTACAATCTCTCCAAAATGCTCTTGCAGCAACAAAGAACAAAGTTTAATTTCTGCTTGAGTCATTGTACCAAGGAGTCTCAGAGCTAAGGGGGAAAAAAGCTATATGATGGAAAGTTTTTCTTTTATGCTGGAAGCAGAGCTGCTGAGTGCAAATTCATGTACTTTCTGGGGGCAATTTTGACATTACATATCAAAAGGCTTAATTAACATCTTGCATACCTTCAACCTAATAATTTCGTTTTAGATACTCTGTCTCAAGAAAATAAATAAAAGATGTCACTGCACTTCTCCTTAGAATACTGATATACTGGAAACAACCTAATGTCTAACAATAAGGAGTTAATTCAGTAAATGATGGCACACCCATACAATGGAATACTATGCCACCATTTAAAACAAAGTTTATGTACGAGCATAGAAAATTGTTCATTAAGTGAAAGAAGCAGGTTACAAAGCAAAATGTAGAGGAAAACTCAATTATTATGAAAAACAAAAAAAGAGAAATATGTGCGCATAAAAAAAAAAAAAGACAAAAGACTCGAAGACTATATGTCAAATTGACCTTGATGGGATTATGTGTGATTCTAATGTTCTTCAAAAATTGTTGTAGATGGTATTGCAATGTCATAGACCTTAAATTCTATCTATACTTCATTTGCTTGGGAGAATTAAGGCCACTGTTCACAGCCCACTGGGAGTGAACAGGTAATGGCATTCCCAGTCCATCAAGGAAACGACAACTTAGAAAAATAAAGTAAAACTTCTCAACTGGGTGTTTCAAATAGATGAAATATGTTGTCTGAAGGGCAGTATTTAATTCTGAAATTTCTACTTCTTGACAAAGTAGACACAAACAGAAACAGACATAGTTGACTCTACATACAGTATGATTACTTCCTTATTATCCCAAGTGCTACCAAACACTGGTTTGTTCATTTATTCTCCCAAATCCCCAGAGATCAAGTCTTTGCCTCTCTGCCTCAGTATTCCCACCCACACGTCTTCAGGCAAGCATCCTCAGAAAAAGACTTCCAAGGAGCTCAGCTCCTGACTCTGCACACCCTTCACGCAGCTTCCCGTTCCGGACTTGGTCCCCTGGTCCAGAGACAAGACCGCTTCGCCCACTAACCTCCGGGTCAATGCAGTCTAATGCCGCCGCGTAGCCCACGGTGGCTTCTTGCGGCTCCCGCTGGCCGCCGGGGCAGAGGGGGAGCCCACGGCCTCGCACGCCAGCGCGCGGATGACCAGTAGGAGGGAAAGGGAAACAACGCGTGCCGCTCTACCCCAGAGTTTCAGTGGTTTCCGGTGACGCTCTTTCTTTATTCTCGCTGGAAGGCTGGAGGACCTGCCAGCCGCTGTCTGAAGAGCCGGCGGGCGGGCCGCGGCGGGCGGACTCTCCTTCCTGCGCCTCTCTGGTGCCGGGAGGCGGGCCGCGGGGTCGCCGTCCGCGCCGCCGGCTCGCTGGGCCCGGCGGACTCACGTGACCGACGCGGGCGCTGGAGCTGCGGGCCGCCCTGAGGAAGCGGCGGCGGCCGAGGCGGCGGCCGAGGCGGCGACCGCAGCCGGGAGGTAGCGGCCTGACGAGGGACGGGCCGCTGCCCTCTCGGACAGCCGCGGCCGAAGAGAAAGATGGCGGAGGCTTCGGCAGCCGGGGCGGGCGCGGGCGCCGCTGTTGCCGCGCACCGGTTTTTCTGCCACTTTTGCAAGGGCGAGGTCAGCCCCAAACTACCGGTAAGAGCCCCGTGCCCTCTGCGCTTGGGCCTCCGCGTGGATTCCTCGCCCCGAAGTCCCCGAATGGGTCTTAAGCTTCCTGCACAGCCCGGATTCCTCTGACACCCGTCTCCCAAATACCCGCTGCTCACTGTTCTCCGGTGGCTCGTCACAGACCCCGGGCGTCCCGGCCCCGGCTCCGGAGCTCCCGCCCAGCCCTTTCCCCTCCTCGGATGCTCCACCTGCCCCTCGCTTCCTCTCGTCTCTTGACCCTCTCCCCTCCATTTTTTTGTCTGTCTTAGCAAGTTCTCTGACAGCTCTTCCTTCAATTTTCTTTCCCTCTTTTTCACCTTGTCTCCTTCCCACGATGACCTCTCTTTCCCCCTCTCGGTACTCTTTCTGCAGTTGTTTCTCATCTACCTCTGTGGCCTTTTCCACTTTTAACCAGATCCCCCCCTCCCCCTTCTCCAGTGGAGCCAAATAGCGGATTGCTGAGGATTGTCCCTATTCGGTTGTCCCTAGGGAAGGAAGGAAACAAGCACAGAGAGAAAAAGAGGGTTGGAAGGTAGCTCTGGGGAGGTGAGGGGGGATTTGCTCTTCATTGGTTTCCAAGGTTCTTGTGAAAGTGAAAACAAGTGTGCTAATGACTTGCAGACGGCCTGTGCTCCCTGTCACTATTGAAGGGAATGGCTTTGGGAAGAAGGCAGGACATATTGTTGCAGCTTGGTTATTTGGTTGTCCTGTTGCCCGTGTCTTATAGCAGCACCTCCCTTACTTGTCCCCTTCTCCAATCCTGCCTATTTACTTAATAAAAAGATCCAGGACAGAATGCTGGGGACTGCATCCTTTGACATAAAATTGGTTTTCACCAGTTTTCTGCCAGACTGTCTGTTAGCCTCTAGAGAGGTAGTGCTGTGGTTGTAAAGAATGTGCTTCTGCAGCAGGCGAGCCGGCTACAACCCTTCAAACCCAGCTCTTTTGGGTTGGGTTATAAGCTACTGCAAGGGGACCCACAGGGATGAATGGTAATTCTGCCCTTGGCCAGCCATCTTTAGAATCAGTTATGGTCGTTCTTTTCCTTGGCAGTATCCAGGTTCAGCCTTAAGACAGGGTGGCTACATCAGGACTCACCTCCGTGTTTATAGTGTCTCCGATGCAGTCTGTGAGAAAGCCTGCTAAAGTATGTCTGCTTGTCTTATTTCTTAGGAACAAATGAAGTCTAGTGAATTAAGGGTATTAAGGGCCTAAAGGGTATTTAGCCTTTTCACCTAAAAGTTCGCACTTTTCAGGTTTCTATGGCATTTTCTTTCCTCTGTTTTTGCCCCACCCCCTATAACTCCAGGGTCATAGTTGCATCTATGTGGTATTTCACTTTTGCTTGCTGATTGGGTTGTGTATGTGTGTGCACACTTTTTGCCATATTTCAGTGCTAAGAAGAGCCGATGCCTTTTTTTTTCTTTTTTTGCTTGTTTTTGTTTTTTGTTTTTGTTTTTTCTCTTTTTGCCAGCAGACACCAGAAACTCCAGAAATCTCTCTTAACCACAGAGAGGGAGCCTGGGATTCAGCCGGTATGTGTGACCAGTGACAGGCTGAATGTGATGCCTTGTTGAACATTGGGGTCTTCCAATGTTTAAGTGCTGTTTGCTGTTTGCCTTTAAAAATGAGAAAACAGTCTAACTTGCCACAATTTCTTCTCTTCTCAAGTCCCCACTTCGTGCTCTTGAAAAGAGATAGTTTGAAAGACTTAGTAGGTGTTTTTTTAAGTCTTAGTTTGATGACTTTTTAGTCTCATTTATTTGCTGTCATACCCGATTTGTAAGTTGAAACCCAGTGCAATTAAATATAACTGAATACTTCCAGTGTACATATTAGTTTCTCAGCTGAAAGTCCTGGGGGCAGTACCAAGGAATACGTGGTTCCTGCCCTTAAGGACCTCACAGTTTTGTTGGAAAGACCAGACAAACATGGAGAAAAGTAACAACATAGTGAATGAGGATGGATAGTTCATGGTTTAGAATTCAGTGAGAAGGGGAATATGGGAGCGTTGGTGATGTGAAGTCAGGGAAGAAGCGATAGTTGAGATTGCATTTAGATTGAGTTTTGAAGGATTGGTAGAATTCAGATTGAGGAGAGTAGCTGGACTGCAGTAGAAAAGAGTAAATTGAGGAAGAAGGAAGAAACGCTTAGTAAATCATTGTTGTCATTCATTTTTAGAAAAAGGTGCAGTGTAGTCAGGGGTATGGTTTTGATTCACAGATGAGCCAGCGAGTTTCATCTTGTTTCCTGGCTATTTCTATATCCTTAACCCTAGACTGTCACCTTGAACATGTTGGTTGTAAGAACGATCAGGTCAGTAAGTATCTGATTCAGTACAAACTTGACTCTGCTACTGAAAAACCAACTCAAACACTGGTACGTCACTAATCTGATTTCCATATACATAGGAAAACATTGAAAAGTTTTTTAAAAGTGATTTTTTTAATGTAAACTTGAGATTCCTTTCATTGTAAGTACTTAGCATACAGTCGGCATGCATTGTTTCTTGAACTGGACGAATGTTATGGGAAACCAGATGTCTTTCTGAGGGTATACAGAGCCAGGTTTTCTGGAATAAAGCTCTTCTTTGTCTAGATTTAGTTTGCATCTCAAAAGGGTACTTACTCTTGTGCTAGTTGGATCACAAGAACAGTCATCCCTGAGTGCTGTCCTTTCTGAACACCAGAAGTGGACTATTGAGTTTTATTGTCAGCTTTTAATGAGCTAGTGCTAGGTGGGTTTCTTGACCCAGTCAGTGGGAAGAAGGCCTGCTTCAGAACCACCTCATCTCTTGCCAGTTTATTCACCCTGTAGAATCATAATGGTGTTCAGTGGGACTAAGTTGCAAGGTTTTGGAACTCATTTCTTTTGCCTTCCTCAATTTCTAGGGTATAGAATTTCTTTAAAATAATTTTTTTAAATATTTATTTATTTTTGAGAGAGAGATAGCATGAGTTGGGGGAGGGACAGAGAGAGAGACACAGAATCTGAAGTAGTTGTGCTGACAGCTCAGAACCGGACGTGGGGTTCGAATCCACAGACTGTGAGATCATGACCTGAGCCAAAGTCGGACGCTTAACTGACAGAGCCACCCAGGTGTCCCTAGGGTACAGAACTTCGATTCATTTGGAAGTGTGTGCAGGTAATAGCAATAGCTTACCCAAACGGTTTAGCCCTGAAACTCCCCTTAGGTTTTTGTTTATTGTTTTTCTTGTCAGACCTACTACTGTGAAAGATTCATGAGCCCAGCTAACTTTAATGTCTGTATTAAAATAATTTTGGTGATAACGTCTGAGAGAGATTGGAGTATGCCTAATGCTCTATAGGTTAAACAAATTTAGTTGAATAAATTTGGTGAAATAACACGTCTTACTGCTAACCCTGATCCATCCATTTTAGCTTTGTGTGTCTTTGGTTTGGATACTCCCAGATAAGAGAAGAAAAGATTCATTTAGAAAAAAGATACAAAGAAATGAGGAGAAATAAAAAAAGAGAATTTTAGAATGAAAATATATTCAGTGGTACTGTTATCGTTAGACTTCATCAAAGAGTCTCTATTCTAGAAGTGACTATGGATTTAGGAACTTCTCTTACTGAAAAGTATTTCCCTGTTTACAGTGAAAATAATTTCAGTGAAATTTGGATTTTAAAATAAGAGAATTTGATTATATGGTTTAAAGCCTTTAAGGTTTCAAGTTTACATATGATTGGGTAAGTGGCATTGTGTATTTTTGGGTAATTTAAAATTATTTTCAAGTCACAGCAGAAGCTTCTACCTCACCTGATGTCCTATCGAGAGACAACGTGAAGCCGAGACTAATGGGGATACTATGCTACATTGAGGGATGACTGAGTAGTACCATATAGGGCTGTGTCATGGAATGTAAAGGTGTCATTCCATCCGCACATTACCCTGCCCCTCTTTTAAATCAAGGCCAGACAATATTACCTGAGATGGAATCTGGTAGGGTTTTCATTAAACAGGTGAGAGAAATCATATGCAGAGTAAACTCCTTTTGGTATTGATGAAATGAGGGTGTTTCTTAAGTGTTTTATGGAGATCAGAGTATCCAAATCCGGAAAGAGACCAGTCTAATTAAGGACTGCCAGTGTATTCCCTCTGAGACTCTGCCTGAAGGAACTAACAGGCTTCTCTCACATCTCCTTATTATATCACCTTTGCTCTAATAAGATGTCATTCTTGTCAATAAGTAATGTTACCTTCTTTGGTTATTTACCAGGTACTATACGAGGGATTATCGTTGTGTGCTTATAATAACTCTAATACAGGAAAACTTTCTAACCACTCCATAATAAGAGTAGCTAAAGAGTACAGTTCTTGTTTTAATTAAAAAAAATTTTTTTTAAAGTACATTTCTTAAAGATTTTGTGACTCTTAAAACTCTAAGCCTACTGACTTTGCTATTTAAGTTGCATGATTCATACAAAGATCCCAGAGCAGTGTCCATGTAATGTTAGTAGTGTTACTGAACTTTGGAAAGGAATTTAGTGATACGAGCTGGGCCAGAGAGGTTTTATTTTTATTTTTTTATTTTTATAAGTTTATTTATTTTTGAGAGAGATTGGCGAAGGGTCAGAGAGGGAGAGAGAGAATCCCAAGCAGGCTCCCTGCTGTCAGTGTGGAGCCCTACACAGGGCTTGAACCCATGAACCATGAGATCATGACTTGAGCTGAAATCAAGTCAGACAGTTAACCAGCTGAGCCACCCAGATGCCCCTGAGAGGTTATATTTATTTTATTTTATTTTATTTTATTTTATTTTATTTTATTTTATTTTATTTTATTTTATTTTATTTTATTTTATTTTATTTTATTTCTAAGTATTTATTTTGAGAGCATGTGTGCATATGCACGTGCACGTGGGGGGAGGAGCGGGGGGGGGGGGGGGAGAGAATCCAAAGCAGGCTCTGTGCTGTCAGCACAGAGCCCCACTGGGGGCTCCATCCTGTGAACCATGAGATTGTGACCTGAACTGAAATCAAGAGTCGTCGCTCAACTGACTGAGCCACCCAGGTACCCTGTGAAGTTTTAATTACTAGATATCTTGGATTCTGCTATTGGTGACTCACCAGCTAAAAAGTCTGCTTGATTATCTAGTACTATGTAGCAGTTGCTTATAAATATTGCTTGAATGATAAGTTGAATACCCAATATTTTAAAAGTAGTGGCTTTAGTGTTCTGAGGTCTTTATCAAAAAGGTGCCAGTGCTATAAGATACTACCATGTGAAGTTTCAGTATACAGTGTCAGTAAATATAGTCCCTGCCAGGATCTAGAAATAAGAAATACGTATTCTTATAAGTAGAAGGCTAGTTCTGGCCTTGAAATTCTACTGATATGTAGACATGTATATATTGGGGAAATCTTGGGATTTTTTTCAGTATGAGGAAAAACAAAAATACTAAACTTACTGCAGATAAAATCCCTTGTACTTTTTTGGGAAGTACCAACTGGATTCTAATACTTTGTGTTTCTTTATGTTTACTTGGCTTTTTATGACCTTTATGTACACTCAGGGAGAAAATGCTATAGTCATATTATTTCAAAGAGGAAAGAAGGTGTGGATTGCTTCTAATTCTTTATATATACTCAAATTAGAAGGGGTCTAAGAATAAGCCTGTGACTGCTGACTTCTTTCTCTTTTTTTTTAAGTTGATTTATTTATTTTGAGAGAGAGTATGTGCCAGAGCCCATGTGAGAGAGGGGGAGAGAGAGGGAGAGAGGGAGAGAATTCTAAGCAGGCTCCATGCTGTCAGTGCAGGCCAGAGGTGGGGCTCCAACTCACAAACCAATCAGTGAGATCATGACCTGAGCTGAAATCAAGTGTCTGATGCTTAACCTACTGAGCCGTCCAGACGTTCCATGCTGACTTCTTTTTAATCTCTTCACAGTTTAATAATGAGCAATAAAGGAGACAGTGTAAAGCAGTGGTTCTCAACTGGGAGCAGTTTTGCCTCCCAGGAGAACATTTGGCAGTGTCTATTGACATTTTTGGTTGTCACAATTGCAGAGAGGGGGAGAGTTGTTCCTGGCATCTAGTGGATAGAGGCTTGGGATGCTGCTAACATGCTGTGCACAGGACAGCTCCCTACAACAAAGAATTATTAGGCCCAAAATGGCAAGAGAGCGGAGGTTGAAGAACCATGGTGTAGAAGGATAAAGAGATTGTCTTCTTGTGTCCATGGTGCTTACGGTTTTGTTCTGATGTGGCTTTTTTTCTCCCTAATTTTAGGATCCTGATGAGAATTTTCAGTAAGATAATTGAGACCATATAATTTTAGCCAAAGCCCTGATGACAGGGATTATTTAGGACAGCAGTTAGTGACTGCTGTTCCATTATAGCTGTATCTGTTGGGGTCACTTTCTCTCCTTGTGGTTACTGAGACCAGAGGAATTGGATTACTCCTCTAAAGTTACACACTGTAGGGTAACTTCTAAAAGAAAAGTATCCACATTTTTTGTCAGTTGGGAATTAATTGAGGTAGTAACACGACTTGTAACTTAGTAAGACACCTGGAAATTCCAGTTTGAAAACAAAGCAAAAAGCAGACAACAAGCCTAACTTTTAGGTTCTTTATAGCTCATCTTACCATCATTCAAGTTTTAATTTCTCTCATTCTCTTACAGCTCTCTTAGAAGTTTTATGAGCTCAGGAGATTTTGTGTTTAAACGTCTAGTGTCTTTTTTTTTTTTTTTTTTGAGAGAGACTGAGACAGTGTGAGTGGGGGAGGGGCAGAGAGGAAAAGGGATCGAATCCCAAGCAGGTTCCATGATGCCAGAGCAGAGCCTGATGTGGGGTTTGAACTCACTAAACCGTTGAGATCATGACCTGAGCCAACACCAAGAGTTGGACGCTCAACTGATTGAGACATACAGGTGCCCCTAAACTTTTACTGTCTTTAAACTCTTGGCAGAGAGGGTGAATTGAATTATCAATCCTTGTTCTGATACTAATTCACTCAGCTGACCACAGCTGAAACACCAGACACTCTCAGTTTACCTTCATATATACGACTGTAAAATAATATTGGTATGTGCCTCTTGGAAGCCTGAGCATTCAGAGAAATGGAGGTATGTAGTCTTGGATTGAAAGGTAGTGTAGGAATGAGCAATAGTTATTCGTGGAGAAATAGAATGCTACCATAGTATAAATGTTTTTTAAAAAATATGTTTATTTTGGGAGAGAGCTTGCCTGAGCAGGGGAGGGGGAGAGAGAGAGAATCCCAAGCAGGCTCTGAGCATTCAGTGCAGAGCCGATGGGAGTGTGGGTGGGGGCTTGATCCCATGACTCTGGGATCATGACCTGAACCAAAGTCAAGAATCTGACGATTATCCAACTGAGCCACTCAGGTGCCCCTTAGTAGAAACATTTTGGGTAGTTCTTCTCACAGTTTCACTTACAGAAGTTTAGGTTAGATTCGGAAAGATTTTTAAATCCTTTTTTTTAAGTTCAGCTGTTAGCAAGTCAGAATTCCTTAGAGGTCTGCAGGTGCATGTATATCAAATAGAAGTGAATTGGTTATGGGGGCGCCTGGGTGTCTCAGTCAGTTAAGCGTCTGACTCCTTTTTTTTTTTTTAAAGTTTATTCATTTATTTTTGAGAGAGACAGAGAGAGGGAGAAATTGTGTGCGGGGGGAGGGGCAGAGAGAGAGAGGGAGAGAGACAATCTGAAGCAGGCTCTGCCCTGACAGCACAGAGCCTTATATGGGGCTTGAACTCACCATGAGATCATGACCTGAGCCAAAGTTAGATGCTTAACTGACTAAGCCACCCAGGCCCCCCTCCTCTGACTCTTGATTTCAGCTCAAGTCATGATCTTCAGGTTCATGAGATACAGCCCCATGTGGGGCTCTGCACTATGAGCATGGAGCCTACTTGACATTCTCTGTCTCCCTCTTTCTCTCTCTGCCCCTTCTCTGAGTGTGCTCGCATGCATGTGCAAGTGCTCTCTCTCAAAATAAATAAATACATAAACGTTAAAAAAAAAAAAAAGAAATGAATCGGTTCTCATGATTTAAACCGAGCATACTTTTCTTGCATGTTAAATAGATTGTGCAGCCTCTTTTTCCGAATAGGCCAGTTAGTTTTGTTTTCCTTGAAAATCTGTTAAGGTGGGTCATCTCTCTCCTTGACAATTTCAGCAAGTGTCACAGAGAAGTTCTTATAGACAGTGTATCCTGTATTCACCTCTTTGTCACTCACTCTGATGTTGTCTAGATTTGAAATGACTTTAAACCTAGAGAACCATCTTCCAATAAAGATTCCATTATGTTTACTTTTCACCATGCTTCGAATATATATTCTCAAAAGAAAGAGAACATTTCAGTTACATGCCCTTTTCTACCTCTTTCTGGGTTAACTGAGATCTGCAGGTATCCTACAGTGATGCTGATCTTCTAGCCTCGTGGTTCTCAAACCTGTCAGACTCAGTGCCCTCTTTTGATAATAAATATTTTGAAATGCTCTCTTTAATGAAATGAAATTCATATAGTACAATTTCCTACACATACAGTTTTTAAAAAGATAAAATAATTCTCTTATTGTAAGATAAAGGATAAATAAAAAGAAAACAATTCATGATAAAATGATACATATTTCAGTATGTAAGTACTCAGCTGTCCATAATGAAGGTATGTATAATATACTGGATGTTGGCATCAAACGTAGACGTAACAACTACCTGAGTAGACTGTTAAAAGAATATTTGTGGGGCACCTGGGTGGCTCAGTCGGTTGATCTTCTGACTTAGGCCCAGGTCATGATCTCATGGTTGGTGGGTTCGAGCCCCGCATGGGGCTCTCTACTGACGGTTCAAAGCCTGGAGCCTGCTTCGAATTCTGTGTCTCCCTCTCTCTCTGCCCCTCTCCCACTCATTCTCTGTCTCTCAAAAATAAATAAACGTTAAAAATTTTTAAAAATATTTGCAACTTTAATTTTTTTTAACTTTTATTTTTGAGAGAGAGAGAGAGAGAGCACAAGCAAGCAGGGGAGGGGCAAAGAGAGAGGAAGACAAAGAATCTAAAGCAGTCTCCAGGCCCTGAGCTGTCAGCACAGAGCCCCATCAGGGCTGGAACTCAAGAACTGTGAGATCATGACCTGAGCCAAAGTCGGATGCTTAACCAACTGAGCCACTCAGGTGCCCCAAGAGTATTCGCAACTTTAATACCATGATATGCAAACCACCAGAATGGTGAGCAATTCTTAGAAAAGGCCCAAATAAAGTATATCTTTCTCTACTTTTACTCAGTTGTTGTTTTTCTGGACATTTAATGCATATTAAAATTATGCAGAAAGACTTGGTGTTTATATATAGAATGGAAGTAGGACCTAGGCTTTCATAAAGATGTTTTTTTAATCTCCTTAACTATCCATATGAAGTTTGAGAATAAAAATATTTGTGCTGCAGTTTCCTATGTTTTCCTGCCTCTTATCCATTAAATGTCAGTAGCATTTTTTAAATTGCTCTGACAGCTGAAACACTTCAATAGATATTCGAAATGTCCCCTACATGATTGTATTCTCCTCATTGGGATGCCTTCTAGTCATACAGGAAAACATTTTCCCATTTTATCACTTATTCTACTTTTCTTTTGCTTATAATTTCCTGTGTTAGTGCAATATTTTCTACATGTTGAAAGATTCAAAGTTTGTCCTTTAGATTTGGTTTACTTTTAGACAATTCTTCATTTATACCTTTAGATTTCTCTTTTCCTCACCACTGTTAATATTGCTGCTTCCTTGTTCATCAGTGGTTAGAACAGTGCCTGGTGCGTAGTATTCTTTCAATAAGTATTTGTTGAATGAAGGAATTGTAATTGTAGGCCTTTTCTTTTTACTACTCTCTGCTTTTGTGTACATGTTGAAAATCATGGGGATACTAATGTTCATAAAATACCCTAAAACAGAGCACAGACGTGTCAACTAATGAATAAAAGTTTGACTCAAAGCAGCGGTCTAACGGACTACTTACCATTAGTTAGGGGGAGGGCAGAGTTGAGCCTCTTGTTTTTTTTGAATGTAGCTTTGTTTTTATATCTGACAGCTTATAAACAGAAGAACTTCCCATAGTTACCTACCATACATATGAATAGCTGATTGGCCTTTTTTTAAAGGTTTATTTATTTATTTTGAGAGAGAGGGTGTGTGAGCAAGCACAAGTGGGGAAGGGGCAGAGACAGACGGAGAGAGAGAATCCCAAGCAGGCTGCATACTGTCAGCACAGAGCCTGATTTGGGGCTGGATGCCACATTGTGTGGGTCTGGATGCTGCTCTCTGAGGTCATGACCTGAGCCCACATCAAGGTTCAGATGCCTAACTCGCTGAGCCACCAGATGCCCTTTAGTAATTATTTGTCACGGAATTTGTTGAATGGAATTTAGCTGCTTCTAGTGAATCTTCTGTGATTTAAGTGGTAGTGTGAGGTACTTTATTCTCAAAGTTATTAAGCTGATTGGTTCTCTGATTTTCATCTATAGTGTCAGCTGTTACGTTCTGATCTTGTTATGGTCACTGTTGAATGTTTAGAGGCATTAGTATTCCTAGTTAAGATAAGTTAGTTTGAGGAATAGAAATTTTGTACCTTAAGCCTGTTGGTTTGAAAAAATTGTGGTTAATTTTGATTGTTGATGTAGTGTGAAAACTATAATGGTACAATTACTTTTTGTTTAATAACATGTAAGTAGAAAATTCAGCAAATTAATTTTCACTGCTAGTTTTAATTTGCATGTTTTAGGTTAAAAAGTGGTCGAAGGTAATGTTTATAAGTGAGAATCATTAAAGTGTTGAATTCCCTAAATTTTTCAACCTTACCAATCACTAAAATTACTGGTTATTCTGCGCCAAGTGTAGGTGCTGATTCAATGAGGGAGACTTGTTTTAAGATTATACTGGCATTCTTTTTAACATACGGTCAATATAAGATGAGCAGATTGAGGGGTGCCTGGATCACTTGGTGGAGTGTGTGACTCTTGATCTCGGGGTTGTGGGTTTGAGCCTCACGTTGGACGTAGAGACTATTTAAAAATAAAATCTTAAGGGGTGCCTGGATGGCTCAGTTAAGCATCCGACTCTTGATTTCAGGTCAGGTCACGATTTCATGATTGGTGAGTTCGAGCCCTGCATTGGGCTCCTCACTGTCTATGCGGAGCCTGCTTTGGGTTCTGTCTCTCCCTCTCTGTCTGCCCCTTCCCTACATGCTCTCTGTCTCAAAATAAATAAACTTAAAAAAAAAATCTTAAAAAATAAAAGATGAGCAGATTGAGAGTTCCCATGGTTTTTAATAAGTCCAATAGATAGGTTTATCATCTTGTAACACTATTGCTATAAAATAAAAGGGAAGTATGTCTGATTCTCTTCCTGAGTGTAATTGAGTCTGGATATTTTCAAAAATTTTTTTTGTTTTAATGTTTATTTTTGAGAAACAGAGACAGAGCACAAGTGGGGGAAGGGCAGAGAGAGAGGGAGACACAGAATCTGAAGAAGGCTCCAGGCTCCGAGCTGTCAGCACAAAGCCTGACACGGGGCTTGAACCCACGAACCGTGAGATCATAACCTGAGCTGAAGTCGATGCTTAACCTGCTGAGGCGCCCGAGTTTGGATGTTTTCTTTGAGACTACACGTATATTCTGTGAAGAATATCTCTTAGAAATTGGTTTGTGTTTGATAATAACATCAAAATATATAGGCACTATATCATGCAGTAATGGCAGTACTCTATTTGCATTCATTCAAGAACTATTCATTGGTGCCTACTATATTTTCGGAGCTGTACTAGGAAGACTGTGTCCAGAAGTAAGGAAATTCATAAAATGTTGGGATAAGTGAGTAGTGGAATTAGGATTTAAATATTTCCTCCTCCCTTTGACTTTATGTTTAAAGATTAAAATAAGGTAGATATCTTAAGATTAAAATAAGGTAGATATCTTAAGATTAGAGCAAATGTGTTTTTGCCCATTTTAGGTCTGAGATCTGTTTAAAAGGATAGGGTTTTCAGAATAAACAAACTGGTGTAAACTATAGAACTAACCATTCATTAGTTCTCCTTTTACAACTGTTATCTCACCTTTCTATAAGTGGTTTAACTTATTATGTGTAAAAAATATTATAGCACTGTGGGGGAAAAAAGTTTTATTTTAACCTTTAAACAAATTACTGAATCTTTCAAGAGCCTTAATTTTCCTTGCTTGTAAAATGAAGCAGTTGTGTTTATTCCTCTCTGTGGTTTAGTGATTTGAGCTTTTGGGTATTTTGGGATTTTGTGTGAAGGAATTTTGTTCTGTAATTTTTCCACTTAGATCATGTGATATCCACTGAATTATTCTTACTGGGATAAAGATTTTACTTCTGAATTGAATCTCTTTTGTAAGCTATAAGCTATGTTCTCTTGTTTTATGATAGTGAACAATCTTGAAAATGTTAGGATTGAGGACATCATAATATAAAGCAATGCCAAGATTTTTCTTTGTTAAATGAAACAGAACACATCTTAATGCTGGTAATGTTGATTGAATAAAGTAAAACCTTTTTGAAGACTTTTGATTCAGTGACAGGTAAATTTGGCCTGGGATAATTTCTTTATTAGGACTATTTTATAAAATCTTTCTTTGTTTCTTTTATTAAAAAGAAATTTTTTTTTTTAATGTTTATTTATTGGGAGACAGAGACAGAGCATGAACATGGGAGGGGCAGAGAGGAGAAATACAGAATCTGAGGCAGGTTCCAGGCTCTGAGCTGTCAGCATGGAGCCCAATGCAGGGCTTGAACTCACAAACTGCGAGATCATGACCTGAGCCGAAGTCGGACGCTTTACCGACTGAGCCACCCAGGCGCCTTTGTTTCTTTTATTTTTAAAGTTCTTCAGTTAACTCGTTATTTTCTTACTTTCTAAAGGTCAATGACTACTTTTATCAACCAGTTTGTATGTGATATTTCCTGTCCTAGGATATTTCCTGTAGTAAATTAATCATATTTGTAAAGTTCTCTTATCTCATTGATGGAGTGTCTTCACTATTATATTTTGATAAAGAGGTCTGCATCAGGTTCTGGGATTGCTTTGTGGGTACATGGTAGAAAGGAGGGCAGTGCTAAATTATTTTATTTAAAAGTCTCTTATTTAATGTAATCTAAAATCTTTTAAAAAATCTTTTAATCTTAAAAATCTTTTTAAAAATCTTTTAAAAACGTAATCTAGCGGCGCCTGGGTGGCTCAGTCGGTTAAACGGCTCAGGTCATGATCTTGCGGTCCGTGAGTTCGAGCCCCGCGTCGGGCTCTGTGCTGATGGCTCAGAGCCTGGAGCCTGTTTCGGATTCTGTGTCTCCCTTTCTCTGACCCTCCCCCATTCATGCTCTGTCTCTCTCTGTCTCAAAAATAAATAAACGTTAAAAAAAATTTTTTAAAAATGTAATCTAAATTTTTATTCCTGGGGTGCCTGGATGGCTCAGTGGTTAAGCGTCCGACTTCAGCTCAGGTCATTATCTCGCGGTTTGTGGGTTGGAGCCCCGTGTTGGGCTCTGTGCTGACAGCTCAGAGCTGGGAGCCTACTTTGGTTTCTGTGTCTCCCTCTCTCCCTGCCCCTCCTCTACTGTGCTCTATCTCTCTCTCTCTGTCTCTCAAAAATAAATAAATGTTAAATTAAAAATTATAAATCTTTATTCCTATATTTTTAGTTTTAAATTGATAGTTTTATTTTTTTTTTTTTTAATTTTCTAAATGTTTATTTTTGAGAGAGACAGAGCGTGAGTGGGGTAGGGCAGAGAGAGAGGGAGACACAGAATCTGTAGCAAGCTCCAGGCTTCTAGCTGTCAGCACAGAGCCCAACGCAGGGCTTGAACTCACGAACCATGAGACCATGACCTGAGCTGAAGTGGGACACTTACCCGACTGAGCCACCCAGGCGCCCCTAAATTGATACTTTTAAAATGAAATGACAGTGATAGTAGCTGATGATTTTTTAAAAATGATTTTACTTGGCAAAATAGAAAAGTTGACAGTCCTGGGTGTGAGTTCTTAACTTTTCAGTTTTAAAATTGAACTGCTTTATGGAATCTCAAAATCTGGAAATCAGTCTAAGTCAGTGTTTCTCAAAACCGTGTGCCTGGAGACTTAACCGTGCATTCAGAATCCTGGTAAAATGCTACATACTGAATCATCGTCTTGTTTCCATTTCCCCTTTTCTGACACAGAGTGGCATATTAATGGTTCTGAAAAATCATTCAGTGAAGCAACACACTTAATAATATTATTTAATCCAGCCTTTTCCAGATGTTTTTTCTTTTTCTTTATAGACTTTATAGACTACATGGTTTGGGAAATGTTCCACGTTAAAATTGCTGAGAGGAATTTATTAGAATCTACAATTTGTTGAAAATGTTATGTTCTAGATACTATTTCATTGATGAAGTGTGACTTGCCCAACATCACACAGTTGGTTTGTTTCTTTGTGCTTCTAGTCCAGTTTTGTTTAAGCTTCAGATTCACTGCTTTTAACCACTGAGGCTCTTCTGAAATATTGCTCAGTTCTTATTTTGAGGCTAAGTAACCAAATATTAGGATATTCAGAGAAGTTTGTTTTATGGGCCTTTACTTCCTTAAGTGTGATTTCATTAGAACATACACTTTGTACATCATTTCAGTAGTTTTTAATACCAAGTTATTTTTCTTTCTCTACTAAGCATGCTTTTATTTCTGCACCATGCTTGGAATGTAGAGCTTCAAATGTGTTTTCTGGGGGAATAAATGTTGTCAGTTTATGTAAGAAGATTCTATCAGCCTAAGCTGAATGCAGGAAGATAAATGTCCTCCAAACTGGTGGTACACATCAGAGCTAAAGACAAACTTTTTGGGTCATTTACCATTTTATATCTATGCCACTGGGTTGTTCTTGCTGCCTTTAGTGTGAGCAAAGAACATTATAACTAAATCTATTGTGGTTATATTGTGTTTTATGAACTTAACTTTTCCTCTGGTAATTTTTGTAGTTTAGTCTGTTTTTTTCTTAGAAAATTTGGCTTCTTGTTCATCTGATCAAGCTTTTATTAATTAACGTTTTGTTCTGTGACCTGATTTTCTGCCTTGTTATACAATGCACTAAAGAAGGTTGGTTGATTATACATACCACTCCTGTTTGGAGTCCCCGATAATGTCAATGTTCAGTCATGGCCTGGAATGAAAGAACAAAATAGTGAAAGTTGTGTATGTTACTGTTCTTAGGGAGTAAGACCATAAGTCAAAGCAATTTTATTGGCCTGGAACTGGATTACAGCTCTTCAAACAGTATTTAAATTGTATAGGTATCTTTGTATAACACTAAAACTGTAGCCTGATGTTTTCTTGTTTTCTTTTTCTTTCTCTTTGTTTGTTTGTTTCTTTCTTTCTTTTTGTACTGGTTTTCTTTCTAATAACCAAGGGAACAATCATTTAAGATTTTTGGAGTTCAAAATGCTCAAAATGCTTCAAAATACTTTCATCTTTTTTTTAAATGAGTAGTTGGCCACATGAATGAGTGAAACTTTCTTGTTTCCCTGAAGGAGAGGTGGGGGAGACAAGTCAATGAGGACAGCATTTGTGCTCTAGTTTTACAGATGGAGAAACAGGTCTTACGAAGACCATGAAGGTAATGATGGGATTGGAAACAGAACCCCAAAGTTCTGTTGTCTGTGTGTGTGTGTTTTGTTAAAATTTTTTTAATACTTACTTATTTTTGAGACAGAGAGAGACAGCATGAGTGGGGGAGGGGCAGAGAGAGAGAGGGAGACACAGAATCCAAAGCAGGCTCCAGGCTCCAAGCTGTCAGCACAGAGCCCGACGCGGGGCTCGAACTCACAAACCATGAGATCATGACCTGAGTCGAAGTCGATGCTCAAGCTACTAAGCCACCCAGGCGCCCCTGTGTGTGTGTGTGTGTTTGTTTTTTAATGTTTATTCATTTTTTGAGAGAGGAAGGCAGAGAGGCAGACACAGAATCCGAAGCAGGCTCCAGGCTCTAGGCTCTGAGCTGTCAGCACAGAGCCCGACGTGGGGCTTGAACCCATGAACTGCATGGTCATGACCTGAGCGGAAATCAGATGCTTAACTGACTGAACCACCAAGGTGCCCCTGTTGTCTTTGTTTTAGGGTACACTTGATGCTTTTGAAAAGGGAGGAAGTGTACCTTGGTTTGAAAAGAAATAATCATAAGGGATTTATCGATAAGGTCTCTAGAAAAAAAAGCAGTGTTTTTTACCTGTAGATGTGAGCTGGCATGAAATTCTGGGTGTGGTGGGTCTGGCCTAGGAGCTATGCAGTGTTTCAGTTTGTGTTCCTAATCCTTCGAGTTAGGAGTTTCTGAATAGATTTGCTAGGTGATACTCAAAGAGAATATGAACAAGAGGATATGACTAAATATTGTGATCTTACGTTTTGATTCTGTTAAACAAGACAGAAAATAGGCTTCTGTTTTAGATAAAATTTAACAAAAACCCACTTAGTAGATGCTATGCTGATAGTGATCATGTAGAAGAGCAAAGCTGTGGGAATTAGAAAATAAATAGAAAGGCTTCCTATTTCATGTTCTGAATAAATATTAGATACTAATTTGCATAAAATTCAAGATGGGATTTAATATAAATAAGTCTTGGCTTGTAGCTCATTGTCCTGCCAAAATCTCACATTTTTTTGGTAATTGATCCCTTGAAATACAAGAAGGAAAAGAAAATGATGAATTAAAACCACCCTTTCCTTTTCTATTCAGTATTCAAGTGCTTTGTGCACTCTTGGGCTGTTCTAAGTGGGTAAGCCTCAGGGCTAAGCTATACTTAGGGAGTTGTTCCTAGTTCAGACTATTAATGGTGAAAAATGTTTCTGCTTGTGGGTATTTTTAGATGGAACAGGCAGTGGAACATCTAAAGCAGTTTATTCAAGTGTACCTGCTACTGAGTATCTTCACTTGGGTTTTATACAATAAACTTTTGGACCCTAGGGAGAAAGCAGCTTAGTTTGGTACAAACCATTGGGTTCCTATTTCCAATGATTCTGGGTAATTAGGTTTGTTATACTTCTCTTTTATAGATGAAAAGATAGAAATGACCTAATGAACTTTTTTTAATAAAACTTTGTGACTGTGGGAACTATATAGGCTGGCAGTATTTTGGTTGGTGGGGTTTGTGTGATGATTTGATGTATTAATGTTGAAGCAGAGGAGAGAGATTTCCATAGTGCCAGATGTATAGTGGACGCTTATCATTACCTTGGCTTCCCCTTCCTTTTGCTTAGTTTTGTTTTAATTTAATTTAATTTTATGGAGAGAGTGTGCATGTGCAAGCAAGGGAGGGGGCAAGGGGAAGAGACAAAGAATCTTAATCAGGCTCCACGCTCAGGGTGGAGCCTGGTGTGGAGCTCAGTCCCACAGCCTTGGGATCATGACCTGAGCCAAAGTCAAGAGTTGGACACTCAACCGACTCAGCCACCCAGGCATCATTACCCCTCCTCTTTTCTTCCAACATAAACCCCTTATGCTTAAAATTCAAAACTCTCTGTCTGAGTATGTGAATATATCAGGATGATACTAAGGCCAAGGGAGTATAGAGATAGAGACTGTGTTTGGTTCCCGTTTGAACTTTTTACAAATTTACCTTAATTCACGGTATTCCTCCAAATTAGAGTTAAGATTACTTCTGAAAAACAAATTAGGAAAATTAAAATGTAAAGTAACCATCTTTAGAAGTGACCCAAGAGATAAGCACTTAAAATCCAGTCTTGTAATCTCATTATAGAGAAGACTAAACTGTGATTGTAACTAAGAAAACAACATAGACAAGTAATTGTATTATGTAGTCTGTCAGGAGAAACAGTGTCTCTCTTAGAAGAAGGTATGGGAATTGGAGGTCAGCAGTGAAAGGGTAGAAAGGAAAGTCAGAGGCAAACATCAGCTGTGCTCTTCCTGGTACTGCCCAAGGGGAGGGGAATCCCAGGTCCTTGATTTTGAGGATCTGGTTTATGCTCAGAGTGGTGATGGGTATATTAGGCTATTGTAGCATGATGGCACAAGCTATATATCCACTCGTCTTAGTGCTCTGATTCTCTCCTTATTTAGCACAAGATTATAATCTCTAATAATTATAATAGCTATATTTATTAAATGTCTGCTATCTAATGTGCCAGTCACTGAATTAGGTATTTTGCAAACATCTTAATCTTTCTAATATATAGCAGTGAAGCAAGCCTCTCCATTTTACACGAGGAAATTGAGTCTCAGAAAGGTAATGTGACTTCCGCAAGACTGTATATCTAATTAGTAGAGCCCTGAGATTGAAATTTAGGTCTCTGATTTTAACTCCTTCCTCTGTGCCATGAGGCTTTTCAGGCTGACTTGCTTATTGAGAAAGACTGTTGATAGTAAAAGTAAATGGGCCACTTGATAACTCTCTTGTCATTGAAATTAAGTAAGTTGGCATTTCAGGTTTTATGTATATGGCCTCTGAATTTGTCTTATGTGAATTTTTTCCTAAGAGACAGATCTCTTGGTCTGTTAAGTTAGATTTCTGAGTTTGTAAGGTTGAGGGTTTCAGACCTTGGATTGTGTGTTTATCAGGATAATGCTCCCCTATAAGAGAGGGAGGGGGCTGAATGGCTGCTGAAATTCCCAGTGCCTCATTTGGCCTTGCTATAAACTTTTCCATCCAGTCCTCAGGAAATTATAGTTTCTATTCCTTTCTCTAAAAGCATAGTTATTGTTAATCAATGTGTAATGAAAAGAACATAAGAGAAAGACTAGGATTCACAGCTCTTTTTTAACACTTGTGCAGTGTTCAGGCTTTCTATTACTGGCTAACAAATCACCCAGAATTCAGTGTCTTAAGCACACTAATTTATTATCTCTTATGTTTCTGTGGATTTACATAGTTCAGCTGGTCAGTTCTCACTTGGGATCTTTCATGTAGTTGTGTTCAGATAGTGCCTTATGACGGAGCCATCCGAAGGCTCTCCTGGGCTGGACGTCCAAGCTGTTGTTTTCCTTTTACAGTCCAGTTCTTGTCTGATGTCTCTGTATTCTCCACATGGCCTCTCTCTCCAGCAGAGTAGCCTGGACATATGTGGCTGCTCAGGAGCTGTTAGGCAGTTAATGGCTTTCTCTTGAACTGGCCCAATATTCTGTCAAAGAAGCCCAAACCCACCCCCCCCCCCCATTCAAACGGGGTGGAATAGAAGGTCACGTTGCAGAAAAGTGTGATGTGCATTGGGAGATTTTGTTGGGACTGTCTTTGGAAAGTCAGATCTGCTACAGACAGCTTATTTCATGTTTTTATCTGTAAAATAAAAATAATATTCACCTCACAGATTGGTTAAGAGAAATCATAGGTGTTTCACAAACATAAGTACTCTTCTCCTGTAATTCTCCAGCCTAATAGATTATTTCTTGTTTTTTTGTTCCAATTTTATCTTATTTTATTTTTAAAAATTAATTATTTTAAATTTACATCCAAGTTAGCATATAGTGTAATAATGATTTCAGGAGTAGATTCCAGTGATTCATCCCCTATGTATAGCACTCAGTGCTCATCCCAACAAAATGTTTTCCTTAATGCCCCTTACCTATTTAGCCCATCCCCCCACCCACAGCCTTACCAGCAACCCTCAGTTTGTTCTCTGTATATGAGTCTCTTATGTTTTGTCCCCCTCCCTGTTTTTATATTATTTTTGTTTCCCTTCCCTTAAGTTCATCTGTTTTGTATCTTAAATTCCACATATGCATGAAGTCATACAATATTCGCCTTTCTCTGACTTATTTCGCTTAGCATAATACCCTCTAGTTCCATCCATGTTGTTGCAAATGGCAAGATTTCATTCTTTTTGATTGCCAAATAATACTCCATCATATATATATATATACCACGTCTTCTTTATCCATACATTTGTTGATGGACATTTGGGCTCTTTCCATACTTTGGCTATTGTGAATAGCACTGCTATAAACATTGGGGTGCATGTGCCCCTTTGAAACAGCACGCCTGTATCCCTTTGTTATATACACAGTAGTGCAATTGCTGGGTCGTAGGGTAGTTCTATTTTTAACTTTTTGAGGAACCTCCATACTGTTTTCCAGAGTGGCTGCACCAGTTTGCATTCCCACCAGCAGTGCAAAAGAGATCCTCTTTCTCCACATCCTCGCCAACATCTGTTGCTGCCTGAGTTGTTAATTTTAGCCATTCTGACAGGTGTGAGGTGGTATCTCATTGTGGTTTTGATTTGTATTTCCCTGATGATGAGTGAGATGGAGCATTTTTTTATGTGTCTGTTAGCCATCTGGATGTCTTCTTTGGAAAACTGCCTATTCATGTTTTTTGCCCATTTCTTACTGGATAATTTGTTTTTTGGGTGTTGATTTTGATAAATTTTTTATAGATATTGGATAGTAACCCTTTATTTGATATGTCATTTGCAAATATCTTCTCCCATTCCATTGGTTGCCTTAAAATTTTTTTTTAATGTTTATTTTTTTTTGAGAGAGAGAGAGAGAGAGAGAGAGAGAAAGAGACAGCACAAGTGGGGGAGGGGCAGAGAGAGAGAGAGACACAGAATCCAAAGCAGGCTCCACACTCTGAGCTGTCAGCACAGAGCCAGACACAGTGCTTGAACCCACAAACCATGAGATCATGACCTGATCTGAAGTCGGAGGCTTAACCGACTGAGCCACCCAGGCGCTCCCATTGGTTGCCTTTTAGTTTTGCTGAATGTTTCCTTTGCTGTGCAGAAGCTTTTTATCTTGATGAGGTCCCAATAGTTCATTTTTACTTTGGTTTCCTTTGCCTCCAGAGATGTGTTGAGTAAGAAGTTGCTGCGGCTGAGGTCAGAGAGGTTTTTGCCTGCTTTCTCCTCGAGGATTTTGATGGCTTCCTGTCTTACATTTAGGTCTTTCATCCATTTTGAGTTTATTTTTGTGTATGGTGTAAGAAAGCGGTCCAGGTTCATTTTTCTGCATGTCGGTGTCCAGTTTTCCCAGCACCATTTGCTGAAGAGACTTCTTTATTCCGTTGGATATTCTTTCCTGCTTTGTCAAAGATTAGTTGGCCATACATTTGTGGGTCAATTTCTTGGCTCTCTATTCTGCTCCATCTGAGGGTCTGTTTTTGTGCTAGTAACATACTATCTTGATGATTAGCTTTGTAATACATATTGAAGTCTGGGATTGTGATGCCTCCTGCTTTGGTTTTCTTTTTCAAGATTGCTTTGGCTATTCGGGGTCTTTTCTGGTTCCATACAAATTTTAGGATTGTTTGTTCTAGCTAATAGATTATTTCTAATCTACTTTTACTTTGGGTCACAGTTTAGTACATGGTTTGGTTATCATTTTCCTGACCTATGTTTCTCAGACTGATATAACTTAAAAAACTTTATCTTGGACAATTTGAAACATATCAATAATAGTAAAAGAAGTATACTAGTATAAAATAATAGTATAAGAAGCCCACATGTACCCAGCTTTAATAATTATTAAGTCAAGCCGATCTTATTTCATGCATCTCCACCCTCCGTCAACATCATGTCTCCAGATTAGTTTGAAGCAATTGTTACAATCTTTGAGTCTTTATTTATTTTTTCTTTTTGTTGTTGTTTTTTATATTTTTTATTTTAGAGAGAGTGTGTGTAAGCAAGGCAGGGGGCAGAGGGAGGGAGGGAGGGAGGGAGAGAGAGAGAGAGAGAGAGAGGGAATTTTAAGCAGACTCTATGCTCAGTGTAGAGCCCAATGTGAGAGGGGATCATGACCAGAGCCAAAATCAAGAGTTGGACACTCAACCGACTGAGCCACCCAGGTGCCCCACAACGTTTTAGTCCTTAGAGTGAAGGAGTGGCACCTTGGTGTAGCTGGGAGTCAGGAAATGTGACTAGAGTCACTCGAGAAGAAAAACGGTAGTATAAGTCGAGTGCTATCAGGCCTTTAAAAAGAAAATCTAGAAACTGAACTATAACATCTTTAGAATGTTATACTGGGGTTTTCAGGCTTCCAAGAGAATGAAAGATAATTTTCCAAGAACAGACCTTTGTTCTAAGAACAGACTACTGAAGTATGCAAGAGACAAGTGTACATTTTTTACTTTGATAATTAGAGGATGACAAGCTTATGAATTCCAAAAAGTTCTCCTCTAATGTTGATTGCAGGAGAGAGAATCCATGGCTGAGTATTTGTTTGTTTTATAATTATAAAACAGGCTACTTTTTTTTTTTTATTTTTTTTATTTTATTTTTGGGACAGAGAGAGACAGAGCATGAACGGGGGAGGGGCAGAGAGAGAGGGAGACACAGAATCGGAAACAGGCTCCAGGCTCCGAGCCATCAGCCCAGAGCCTGACGCGGGGCTCGAACTCACGGACCGTGAGATCGTGACCTGGCTGAAGTCGGACGCTTAACCGACTGCGCCACCCAGGCGCCCCTAAAACAGGCTACTTTTATCAAGAATAATTTACAGAGCATTTGGAAAGAGTTTTGGTTCTCATCCCTGTAATCAAAATAGAATTATTTAGATTATCTGTAAATGGAAGGTGTACCTAGTGATAGGAGGAACACCATAGTACTTGTCAGTTTCGTTTGTCCCTGTTCTGTAAAGGAGCTATGGTGGCTGACAGTCTGGTTCCTAGAACTGTGCCTGGGATCATGATGAGAAGACTTGTATATTTCTCTACTCTAAGTCAGCATGATTCTTGCATCAGTCTTTTTGTCTTCCCAATTGTGATATCTGCCTTTTGAAATTATTTTCTCTCCATAACACCTCTTAACATCATTTTGGAAGTTTAGTATCAATGTAGATGACCCTTTAACTCTGAAGACCTTCATCCCTACTCCCCTTTAGCCACTTACTCCCATTGCTATATCTTGGATTTTGTGATCACCCAGAACTGTTCTACCTCTGAAACCTCAGCCTCCACTATCTCATGGTCCAACCATAACTTAAGTTTTCAGCTCTTACATTCTTTACTTTACTCTACCTATTCTCTGATTATATCAGATTCTGGTACTTTGACTCTTATTTGTGGGGTGTGTGTCGTCAGTATTTGTTGAACACCTGTCTCTTCTATGCATATAGAGGTAATCAGAAGTGATCTGCACCCTGCCATTATGAAACTTTAAGTTTACTGGAGATAGACATTAAAAAAACATTTAAAAATATATAGTGCTATAAAGTAATAAAGGTGCTGTAGAGGATAATAATAAGAGGGGATCAGAAGATGGGTGAAATAGGTGAAGGGGATTAAGAGGTACAGTCTTACAATTATAAAATAAATAAGTCACAGGGATGAAAAGTACAGCATAGGGAATATAGTCAATAATATGGTAACAATTCTGTATGGTGACAGATGGTAACTACGCTTATTGTGATCATTTTGTAATGTATATAAATAATTGAGTTACTATGTTGTACCCTTGAAACCAGTACAGTATCTTATGTCAATTGTTCTTCAATTAAAAAAGAAAAGAATAAGAAGAAACTACTTTAGATTCGGTGATGAAAGAAGGATTTTCTGACATGATACTAAAATGGAGGGAAAAAAAAAAAAAAAAAAACCCTGACAACAAAGAGATTGGATCCCAACTTGCTCTGGAAAAAACAAAAAACAAAAAACAAAACCTGACAATAAAGAGATTGGATCCCAACTTGCTCTGAAAAAAAAAAAAAAAAAAAGGAGGCTAAAGAATTATAAGTTCCTTGCCATGCACGCAGTTAGGGGAATAGTGTTATATATATATATATATATATATATATATATATATATATACACACATACATATGTATATGTATATGTATATATGTATATGTATGTACATATATAATGTTTATGTATATACGTGTATATATATATGCAGTATATATGCAAGCTTAGAGGCAGGGCGAGCTTGATGAGTCAGAAAAAATGAAAGAAGGCCCATGTAGCTGGAATGTACTGAGGGAGGGAGAGTAGCCTGAAGTGATGTGGGCCAGTTGAATAGAAACTAGCTGAATCGTGGCCTTGTAAGTCATGTTTAACAGTTTGATTTTATACAAAGTGTTTTGGGAAATAGTTAAAGGGTATTAAGCTGGGAAATGACATGGCTGTTTTTATGTTTAGAAAAAGATCATTCTGACTTCAGTATGCAGAAGATATGGAAAGGCTGTGACACTTAAGAGGAAAGATATTTCTGTGTCTAGGTCCAGTCCTGGCTTAAGATAGTGTGGCAGTGGGGCATGAAGCAGATTTGAGAAATGTGTTCAAACTAGGAGTGCCAGGATTTGATTGTTGAATGTTGGAAGATAGCGGAATGGGAGGTATCAGGAATGGCTCCCAGGTTTCCAGTATGAGCAGACTGGTGTGCCAGCTCATCAGGTGTGTGTGTAAGAAAGAAAGAGGGTTCAGAAGCACGGTCTGGGGTGGAGATACACATTTGGGAATTGTTCCATACAGAAGGTATTTAAACATTGGGAATGCGTGAGTGGAGAGGGAGGAAATCATAGGAGCCAGCACTATGGTTGTGATTGATTCCTTTTTTTTTTTTTTTTTTCCAACGTTTATTTATTTTTGGGACAGAGAGAGACAGAGCATGAACGGGGGAGGGGCAGAGAGAGAGGGAGACACAGAATCAGAAACAGGCTCCAGGCTCCGAGCCATCAGCCCAGAGCCTGACGCGGGGCTCGAACTCATGGACCGCGAGATCGTGACCTGGCTGAAGTCGGATGCTTAACCGACTGCGCCACCCAGGCGCCCCGATTCCTTTTTTTAATGTTTGTTTATTTTTGAGAGAGTGCAAGCTGGGGAGGGGCAGTGAAAGGAGGACAGAGGATCTGGAGGCGGCTCTGTGCTGACAGCAGAGAGCCCAACGTGGGGCTTGAACTGACGAACTGTGAGATCGTGACCTGAGCTGAAGTCAGATGCTCAACCAACTGAGCCACCCAGGTGTCCCGTAATTGATTCCTGTCTTTCTTTTTAACATTAGACCTTAGAATAGATTTAAGGTTAGCCTTCTGAAATCAATCTCATTTGCACTCAGATAAACTTTCTTAGTGGGAGACAAAGGGATAGAATTACTGCTACTTGGGAGGTTGGAGGATGAAGGAGTAGAGGGAGGGGCTTAGGGATTTATATGATTTCCAGATTATTTTATTTCTGGAGTAGTTTACAGTGTGCCAGTTGTGAGTGTTTCTCGTCCTTCATGTGGGTAGCCGAGAAAAAACTGTGAGAGCTTCTGATCCACAGGTTAAAGTTCATAGTTAATCTGAAGTTTTCCACAGTCTTACCCTTGCCTGCCTATCCACGCTCCTGTGGCAACCACTCCCCCCCAAATTCCATGTGTGTTATACTCTGTTGTTATGATCCTAAGCTCATAATTTCCTTTTTCATGGAGCAAACAGACTAATAATTTAAGTCTCTGTTTTAGAGAAAGCCTTCCTGATTCTTTTAGGCAAACTTTGGCCTTTCCTTATATTCCCAGTGTGCATTGATTATAGCAATTATTTTATTAAATTTTACTGTTTCGTTGATAGATTGTATCCTCACCCAGCTAATTTCCTTGATGGAGGGGATTGGTCTTTTTTCTTTATATCTCTTTTAAGAAAGCACTTTAATGTTTGAATTGCCATTCTGTCTTTGAGTAACCCAATATGGCTTACGTCACTTTCTGATAAGACAAAGTTTATTTAAGGTTTAGAAAATATAGGGGTGCCTGGGTGGCGCAGTCGGTTAAGCGTCCGACTTCGGCCAGGTCACGATCTCGCGGTCCGGGAGTTCGAGCCCCGCGTCGGGCTCTGGGCTGATGGCTCAGAGCCTGGAGCCTGTTTCCGATTCTGTGTCTCCCTCTTTCTCTGCCCCTCCCCCATTCATGCTCTGTCTCTCTCTGTCCCAAGAATAAATAAAAAAAACGTTGGAAAAGAAAAAAAATTAAAAAAAAAAAAAAGGTTTAGAAAATATAGGGAGCAAGAAAATAGTTGAAAATGTCTTTCCTAGATCTATTTTAATAGGGAGTTAAAATACATTTTTTAAAACTGTGATAAGACAGTCTCTAATGTGTATTCTTTGTTATCAATATCAATGCTTGATATTTATTTAAAAGAAAGATTCAGGATGCCTGGGTGGTTGGTTAAGCATCTGACTTCGGCTCAGGTCATGATCTTGCGGTTTGTGAGTTCGAGCCCCACGTTGGGCTCTGTGCTTACAGCTCAGAGCCTGGAGCCTGCTTCAGATTCTGTGTCTCCCTCTCTCTCTGCCCCTCCCCTGCTCACACTCTGTCTCTCAAAGATAAAAACCTTAAAAAATAAAGATTCAAGGTACCAAAGGAAATAGAGGCTGATTTAATGGAATTGTTCTAGTTATTTGAATTAACACTTCTTTTTTTTTAATGTTTATTTATTTATTTTGAGAGAGAGAGAGAGAGAGCGCGCACGTGCTCCAGAGGGGCAGAGAGAGAGAGAGGGAGAGAGAATCCCAAGCAGGCTCTGCACTGTCAGCATGAACCCGATGCAGGGCTCGGTCTCACAAACTATGAGATCACAACCTGAGTTGAAATCAAGAGTCAGACACTCAACTGAGTAAGCCACCCAAGGTGGCCGTAAATTAACATTTCTGTTAAATACCTGAGAATGTTAACTTTTATTGGGAATTATTGGTAGTCAAAAAATAGATTAGAAATATTGTAAAATTTCATTGTGAATTTCTAGTCTACCAGTTGATTTATACTGTGATTCAGTTTGTGTCTCCTATATGTTTATAGCAAAAAAATGGCAGTTTTTGTACCTATCAATATTATAATCTTACTGCTCTGATATTTAGTGGAGATTTTTCATTAGATTTGAAGAGAATATTAGATCATGGATTGATTCCAGTTTTTTAAAAATTCAGCCCAAATTAAAAAAAAAAATCTGACATTCTCCTTCTCAGAGTTCTCAGGGGGAACCTCTTAGGAAGACATTCTGCAAATTTCTTAAGGAATTCTTTATTTGCCAGAGTGTGATAGAAAAAAACTGTCCTTGTAGTCAGCAAGTACATGTAACATTTCAGAGCTTCAGTGTGTGTACAGCATATTATTCTGAAACGACATACTTGGCTTTCTAATGAAAGACTTTTATTATTTCTTCCTTTCTTTTATAGGAATATATTTGTCCCAGATGTGAATCAGGCTTTATTGAAGAAGTGACAGATGATTCCAGGTATTGTACAAGCTCATGAATAAATCAGGCATTCAGTTATCCAAATTACTTTCTTTCAGCATCTACTGAATGAAGAGAAAGAAATTGGTTTTATAACTTACACTCTGCTGAGAGAGGGAGGGAAAGAGGGAGGAAAAGTGGCAGAGGGAAGGGTAATAAAAATGGGAAAATTTGGGATGTGATGAGATGAGAGGCGCTGTTTCAGATTGTGTGTATGTGGCATTCCTTGGAAACCTCTATATCCGTATCAGAGTAAATCTGGTAAGTGTTCATTTATTTTCTGAGACTTTGGTGTTCCTTTAGATTATTGGGTGGTTTTTAGTGGCCACTCTGTTGCCTGCAGGTGAATTATGTTTCTTTGGTGGGCTGGGGAGCAACTCCTGACAAAGATATCTAATAAGGTAAATAGGCTGTTCCAGCCAGAGAAGCCAAGCTGTTAGTCTGCCTTGAGGAAGCCTTAGCTCCCTGTTCTTACTAAAATCATTGCCGTCAAGCCTATGCCATCTTGTCACTGTAATGTTAATACTTGGGTTTGTAATGCTTGAAATTGGTCTTATTAAAGATCTAAAACCTGTAAAAAGAGAAACTATTTCTGAGTGACAGTATTTTATAGTACATCTTGGTTAATATGAATAAAACTGTAAAAAATAAAAAGAATAGCGTTGATAGGATGATGGCCTTTTTTGGCTAAACATAATGGCACATTTGTTCTTTTGTGGCTATGTGGTTAGACAGTGGCTGGACAAATGAAGAAATACTGACTGGATAAAAAGAACCTGTAATTTGAAGCTTCTTGTAATCTTGGAGTGACTTTGGAGGTTTTAATGTCAGTAAGTAATTCCTTTACTGGAGGTTTTAATGGCAGTAAATAATGTCTTTACTGTTGCTGTTGGCAGACTCTAAAGTTGAAGGTCCCTTCCACAACCAGGAAAAACTACACATTTTACAGTATGTACTATTAGTTTAACTTTATTAACGATTGGCGATTATATGTGTACATGAACTGGAGCTTCTTGGGGCAGTATATGGCATGAGATCAAGTTTGGTACAAACACTTACATGTTGATCTAATAGCCTTGGTTTTAAATAACATAATACTAGCTCTAAACCTGTGGAGATTAGCATGACAGTGAAAGTAGCAATTTTGTGTGAATGGCATGCTAACTTGGGGTAGCTTTTTATTTGTGCTGTTAAAATTGCATCACATACTTACTGCAAACACTTATGCTGTGCATGTGTTAAGTAAGGAGCATATTGGTTGTTGGGAAGCAATTAATTGGCTTATTTTTTTTTTTCTAAATTTTCTAAGTAGTAACCTTGGTTTCTTTAGCCCTGTATACAAAGTACGGTTCTAAGTGCAGATGGTGATCAACTGCAGGATGAATCTTTTTTTTAGCAGGGAACTATGAATTTTATGGATCCTGCTTTCACTTGACTTAATTCTTTTATTTGTGCCTTTGTAGGTCAAAGGTTATCTTGTGCAAGTGCTGTTGGTAGCAAATACTCAGATGTAAAGATTATGTCTTTTAAAAGATCAGTATTTTACTTATTTATTCTTTAAATGTTTGTTTATTTTGAGAGAGTGTGTGCCTTGGTGCGTGCAAGCAGGGGAGGGGCAGAGAGGGAGAGAGAGGATTCCAAGTAGGCTCCATGTGCTGAGCTGGACATGGAGCTTCATCTTATAACCGTGAGATCATGGTTATGATCTGAGCTGAGATCAAGAGTCTTAACTGACTGAGCCACCTAGGTGCCCCTGAAAGATCAGTGTTTTAAATGGTTGAAGAAACCTTTTTCTCAGAATCAGTATTTTAGAGCTAGCATGATATTCCCTTTTATGAAGTTCCTAAACATTTGCTGGTTTGCATACTTAGCAATTATAGTGTAAGTAGTGGATGGTAAAAAGTAATGAGAAGAGGTCCTTACATGTAGGTACTGGATAATGGGCTCCAGATGCTACTAGACCTTCGTCAGAGGGGCATTTGTAACATTTGTGAGAACATTTCTCAGGAGATGTGGTTGTCCCTTCTCTATGATTAGCCCTGTCACTCTTAAAATATGGAGGAATTTTAAGGAAAGGGAATGCTGAGGGAGTTTCAAGGGGAGCAGAACTATAAAAAAATAGAGTTGATAGCTTTAATTACCAAGGATATTTTAATCTCTGAAACCGGATAGTAAAGGCAGGAAAGAGCCCTGGAGGCCTATCTAGGCTTGAGCAATAAAATGGGTAGATGGTGGTAGTTGAATTATTTACGTAATTTAGCATAAATGTACTAGTATTTCTGGGCTTGTTCTACATTTGAAATGTTTTTGTAAAAGTGTTTTTAACTTCTGAAACAAATATAAGTGTTAAATGGTTTCTCATTAGCGAATAAGGCCTGAGCATGGCTGCATAGGGGATGGCGTTAGCTTTACTTTTTCACTTTTGGTTCTAGGCTAACCAGGGTGTGTTTGTTTCCTCAGTGAGCTGAGCTCAGTGCCTGGATTGGCGTTCTGAAACTGAAAGCTCCTGTAGTTTGTGGACTTGTATCATTGGAGTGACTGTGTGTACATGTTTGTAGGCTTGTGTCTCTTGAAGTAAAAGTGGTATCTAGCAGTTCTTCTGATTCTTTCTATCCCTCTCTGCCCCACAAAGTGTTGGCCATTTTCCGCTCTCTTTTTTTTTTTGCAAATTTCATGGGACAGTGGGATCTGATATTTCTCCCTAATCTTTAGGAGTAGTTATTTTGTTTCCACATTCAATTTTAACTCAACTTTTATTTGCAAGTTATCAACATAAGATACAGCGTTTCAGGTTTTCAAAAATGATGAGTGCTCTGTATAATGTCTGAGACACAGTAAACACTTTACATATATTTGTGGTATTAATACAGTCTTTACCCTCTGAATTTATATTTATGAAAGGAGGGAAGGATTAGAAATGGATGAGACAAATACTAGATATTTATAAAAAAAGGTAGAATTTAGAATCAAAGTCAAAGTGCAGAGGGGTGTGGAGGATCCTCGTTTGGTTGGTGAGCTCAGAAAAGACTTCATGAAGGAGGTAGCATTTGAGATGGGCCCTGAAGGATGTATAGGATAATCAAAGAATAGGGAAAACTGTCAGAAGGAGAAAAAATGTTTATTGAGTTCTTTTATAATGTGCTAAATATCGTACCAGACCCCTTGCAGTACTATATTTAATCATTCCCAAATAGTCTTACATGTTGTGTTCATCTGGTGGTTGAATGATTTTTTAGTGAAACGTTTCGAGAATCTTGTTTTAGTTCTTCGCCTCTTTGAGAATAAATGTTTTTCTTCTCTTGCTGGGTCAAATTTGAATTGCATTGCTGGCTGTGGGTCCTTCTTCCCACTCTGTGGTGGCCCCTCTTTTCAATTTTTCACTTGATTTATGCTTGATTTTGTAGTTTGTTAAAATGTTTTTCATAGATTAAGCCACAAGCCAGTTCTTCATAATTTCCTTCGTAGGTGTCACGTTGGGATGAGTTATTTTTCCTTATTGGGCTTTGTTCTCATTGTACCATTCTATATTTAGCTTCTGGGAGGGAAGCTCGTTCCTAGGAATAGAACCGGTACTCATTCCTTTTTCTCTTCAGTTTTGTAGGTGGTGGCAGCAGCCGGATAGACAATAGCACATCAACACACTTTGCAGAGGTAAGTTTTCCTTTGGCTGTAGGGATTCTGTAGGGAGTGGGTGGGTGTTAAAATCTTGATGGATTTTCACTTCCCAGTGCAGCAGAACATCAGAGTCTATAAGAAAGATGTGTGCAAGAGTAGCCCTCAGGAAGATACTTGTGTTTTAGTAGTTCGGCCTTTGGCATGTTACTTTTGGTAAACCCTTGATGAAGAGAGAGTAACCTCCTTCATCTGTGCTGTTTTAAACTTGGTGGTGTGAGAAAAAAAGCTGTGTTGTTTGTGAAACAACAGTGCTGTATACTCTGCTTTGGTGATGTGACAGCCCAGTAAAGAGCAGGCAGAATGAGTTGTAATTGAAGTCACAACGAGGCACAATCTTCAACTGTACACAGAAGTACTGCTTTTTAGAGGTTGCCTCTAATGAACGTGGTGGTTTGGTGTGATTGGAATTAGGGGGCCAGATGAAGAATACTGTATTTACTTGCCTCCAGATCTCAAGGTGGACCTATAATTAATTTATAGTTCTTTATAGGATGTAGTGTCCATATTTTTGGGGAGAACTGTGATTTGAAAATAACGCATTAGTCTGCATCTTGGAAGACCATTTTACATTAAATTCAGAGTAATTTTCTTTTTCACTTTATTCATTGGCTTAAAATTCCTTTTTTGTTTGCTTTTGATCATTTTAACCATTTTTAAGTGTATAGGTAAGTGGTGTTACCTATTTAACCTATTTAACTCTAATGGTTAATCTATTTAACCATTTTTAAGTGTATAGGTAAGTGGCTCTTTGTTTTTAATAATTTAGAGACTGTAGCGCATAAGGAACAGACCATCTGTCTCAGCCTACAAGAAACACCGGTTTGCTTTTGCTTCTATTGCCACACAACTTGGTTGGCTTTAGAAAGCTAACAGATGCTAAAAGAAAAAAAGTTAAATCCCATAATCAGAATTTTTTGTGTGTATTTCAGGATCACATTAGCCTTTTCCAGAGATAGCTCAGCTGCATTAGAGAGCTAGCACAATTTTTTGATATTTATTTGTGTGTAAATTAAAGCTGTTAGCCGTGCATTGGAAAATTGGTGTTCAATAAGAAGCCCATAAAACCCTAAGCTTCTCTCCTTTATCCTCTGAAATTTCTCTTAAGACCTGTAGTCCCCCAGATTTTTATGTTGTAGAATTACAGTCAAGAAGCTTGATGAAATGTTTGAGTAAAAGTCCTGTTTTACTCAGGGTATTTTCTTTTACTTATGGTCTGTGTACTTCTTAATATCCAGTCTTAAGGTTTTTGGTTAACTCTGAAGTGCCTTAGTACATGGGCTGATTAGCGTGTGCTTTAAAACATTTCATGTCTTTGAACACCCATTTTTATTTTCTTGTTTTGATGGATTAAAAAACATTATTTAAAATTTAGTATGCTTGCCAGGCCTGGAAGCCTTTCTGATTTTAGTATGTTTTTCCCTGTGTGTGCTATTCCTGCTAACACAGATTGTCACTTACTGATTATACATATGCTGAAGAAACTTCATCTGATTTTCTTTAAATGTTAGTTCTCTTAGGAAATGGAAAAACTTCAGTCTGTCAGTTTTGTAGATATGACTCACCAGGAGGAGATGCATTAAGAAGAAAAATAAATATAGGTAGTCAGTTTCCTAACTTTAGTAATGCTAAATCTGTCATTGATGGCATGAGCTATCCTTCAGGTGTTAAAGTAATTTTGCTGAGTCATATAGCCCGTGGCTTCATGTCCCTTAGGGTTGTAGCAAGGGCAGGATTATGCCCAGTTTTCCCTCTGTAGAACTCTCTGGTCATCATGCTTGAATATGTCAGTTTTCTCCTTTTTGAATTTAGAAAATAGAAAAAAATCTCTTTTTATAATGTTATAGAAATTGCCAGGGATTTAAATCAATCAGCTTAAAAAGGATGTATTGAATGTTTTATAAATAGCAATCTGCTGGAAGTAGGGGCAAGAAGCAAATGTCATGGTTGCCTTGCCTGCCAGGAACTTATAATTTAGTTGGGGAACAAGTACAAACACATATGAAGCAAATAAGAAAACAAAGAGTATACAGAGTGTGATAAGCTTATTGTGGGGTGTATGTAACAAGCACAGGAGAAGGGAGAGATTGGGGGGCTGCAGTCTCTAGCAGGAAAGGTCAGACAACATAGTAGTATGTCTGGAACAAGATTGCCTCAGCTTCATCCTGGGTTGAGCTGGTATGTAACTGGTATGTAACCTGGGCAAAATTACTTAGGGTCTCTCAGTGCCTCGTTTCCTCGCCTGTCAATTGGGGATAACATCTACCTCACAGGGATTAAATGAATTAATACATGCTAGATGTGCAGGCCAATGTGCCCGCCGTGCATGAGTGAAGGAAGGTAAAATTCCTTCATAGAGAAGTTAAAACAGGGTAGATGGTATTTAAAAAAGCAATGAGGTGAGAAAAATTATCTCAAAATAGTATTCATAAATTGTAGGGTTTTATACTCTTGTCCCTGGATAAAAAAACGTAGAAAATTATAAATAGCAACCAAAGTTTTTTTTCCTTTTCCAGATTTTAGTTGATATTTCAGCAAAAACTTATGCTCAATTTTGTTCTGTTTTTCTTCAGCCAGAGTTGCTTGTACAAAGAAAGACAGAGGCTATTTTCTATAATTAGCCTTTACTAATAGCTGACTTCTTAAAATACTAGATATATTAGAAGAGACTTAGTCCAAGCAAAACTTTCAACAAGATCGGTATTGATTTTTTTTTTTTCTTTTAATTAAGTGGATCTGGGGTGGGGAAGACAGAAAGACGGTAAAGATGGAGTGAGGGTGGGAGGAGGGTTGCCAGTTAAATGGGAGCTTTGTTTGAGTATTGCGCGAAGGTCAGTGGACAATGAACCTAAAAATGTTGCTAGCAGTTTGGAGAGAGGAAGGACATTGCCGTAGTGAGGTTCCTGGTGGTAACCTGGGGAATTGAGCCCATGGCTACATGAGGGTTTCATTGATTACTTGAAAGCTGACCATGACCTGGTACCAGTGAGACATCTGATCTGAGAGTCTCAGCTTACCTAAACAGATCACTTCAGTGCAAGAGTGGCTGTGACTGCTGCCTTGGATTAGCAGAAAATAAGATAGATGGCTTCCTGGAAACAGAACTCCCAGGTATACACAAGAGGGTGGGGTGCTCTGAGCATTCTGATTTATATTTATTTGAATAAAATTTCTTTTGGTACATGATGTGGCATTATAACGACAATTAAGAGATATTAAAAAACATCTGGAGTGCCGCTATTCCAAGAGCTCCTTTTTTCCATACATTTCCTTTCAGGTTTTATCTTGAGGCATAGGCACCGAAAGATTCTATAATAACATTAAGAAGATTTTTTAAAAAATAAAAAATCTCCTGTATTCTCATCACCTTATTTTAGCTTTATTTCTTTGCATAATATCTTACATTTTTCACATGCATGCTTTATAACTGTTTTCAGAGGCATTCACAGAGTATTTCTGCTTTTTAAAATTTATTTAGGATCACGTCAAAAATCTTTTTTGTCTCTTTGTAGTTAAAAGAATTACATATTTTGAGATTATATTATCTCACATCTACCCTGTATTTATTAAACTATTACCTTGTGTTAAACATGTCTGGTTATATGTGATGGTTGATCATTGATTGTATCTTTTCCCTTAACATCTGAGTCTAGAACACCTTGAGAAATAAACCACAGAAGCCAGACAGATGGAAATAAAAATTTAGTCTTATTCAGCCATATTGGAGAACATAATTGATCCATGGCCAAGTCGACATCCTTCGTTTACATAGGATGACTAACCTAAGAATTAGAGGTTGCAGAACAGGCATTCATATTCAGAACCATTCCTTCTGCATTTTTATAGCGTCCTAAAATGTGAACTCCATCCATTGGAGAAATGAATCAGCCAATGTTAGGCTCTTGCCACTCACCAGTAAGATACATCACTCCTCTGGTAGAGAAGAATAACGAAGGATGAGTGAAGGGGTCAGAGATGGAAATGGGAGATCTGATTCTTCCCTCTTCACTTTTGGGTTCAGTAATTTAAGCCTGAAATTAGCAGGGGTGTAGGAGTAGTGACTGTGGCAGCTGGGGGAGAAGATTAGTGATATGTGAGATAAGTTTCGCTTTTACCTCCATGAAGAAAGACTCTCCAATACCAACTTATGTTCTTTGTGTGGGCTCTTGGGACCTGTGGAGAAGGCTCCGAAATAATAAAAAACAGTGTAGAATTAAATTACATTGAACTAAATAAAATTGTCAATATTCTATTTCTGACCTACAGAAATGGCAATTTTAAATGATTCAACCTAGTAAAAAAGGAGTTAAGATTTTAAGCCATCCTTCTCCAGGTTAACCATCCTTTACCTGTTTGCTCTTAGTCTCAGCCAGAGGGCTTGCACTTACTTGACCAGTAGAATTTGGGTTCTTTGAGCAGTTGCAGCCTGGATTGAATCTTAAAGTTTGAATTAATTCAACCAGATCTTTCCACGTGTCTCACTTTTTAATGTGAAGACGTAAAGCTCATTTCATGGTACCTGCTTCACATCCAGTCGGTTTGGAAATGTCAATCAAGTAAAGCTCCTGAGCTTTTCAGCAGTTGTTCAAAAAAGAACTTTTGATAATTCAGTGCTTACTCAGTTCACACCCATAACACTGTTGTCAAGCAAAGACTACAAACTTAATGGTAACTGAAGGAAGAAGGGTAAAATAACATATTCTTGGTGTCAGCCTTGCCAGTTTTCTGTTCAGTGTGTGCCAGTTGCCCAGAGTCCATGGCCTGTAAATTTAAAGTCATTTGGGAGGAGGGGCCTTTCCAGAGACTATTTATGACAGTGTTTATATCACTGGGGGATAGGGGATTGTACATCATAATTTTTCTTTATGAATAGTATTTGAGTTCTGTATTTTAGTAAAATTTAGGAATTTGTCATGGTTGCAACCAAGTCTTAAGATTTCTTTTTGAGGGCCTTTTTCTTGCCCAGCCAGTGTATTACAAACCTCTGAATCTCCATTTACTATTTTTTTAAAAAGTTTATTTATTTATTTTGAAAGAGAGAGAATCCTAAGCAGCTCCATGCTGTCAGCACAAAGCCTAGTGTGGGGTTTGATCCCATGAACCATGAGATCATGACCTGAGCCGAAACCCAAGAGTTGGACATTCAACTGGCGGAGACACCCAGGTGCCCCAAATTTCCATTCACTTATTTTTTTTATTTTTTTAATGTTTATTCTTGAAAGAGAGACAGAGTGTGAGTGGGGGAGGGTCAGGGAGAGAGGGAGATGCAGAATCCCAAGCAGGCTCCAGGCTCTGAGCTGTCAGCACAGAGCCCGACGCGGGGCCCGAACCCACAAACTGTGAGATCATGACCTGAGCTGAAGTCGGACACTTAACTGACTGAGCCACCCAGGTGCCCCGTCCATTTACTTTTAAACCTTATATTCCACACACCCCTGAGTTGATTTGAGGTTGAGCACACTTTTTTTACTTTTCTTTCTGCTCCTCGTAATTACTGCTCCTTGTAATTATTCTAATGTTTCTTTTTCTTCTTTTTTAATGTTTACTTATTTTTGAGAGAGAGTGTGCATGTGGGAGAGCACAAGTTGGGGAGGGGCAGAGAGAGAGAGGGAGAGAGAGAATCCCAAGCAGGCTCTGAGCTGTCAGTGCAAAGCCTGACAGCAGGCTTGATCCCACAAACCACGAGATCATGACCTGAGCTGAAATCAAGAGTCCTTGCTTAACCAGCTGAGTCACCCACGTGCCCTGTTTATTATTCTTTTTTGTTGTTGTTGTTGTTTATTATTCTTAAAAAAAAAACTATTCTAATTTTTCCTTGATTTATTGAACAAATCTATTTCCTGGAGACAGACCTTTTAAAGTATAGGTCTTTAAATTGTCCTCTTAGCTTTGAGGTTTGCAATAATTTTATTCATCCTTCCATTTACTTCTAAGTAGAAGCTTTATTTCCATGATAAGTGAGATCCCTGTACTTCTTTGCCTACTTGCTAATAACAGTTACTACCTTTCTCAGGATGAATATATAGTTTAGGTTTCTAATATCTAAAAACCATGAGTCGGGAAAAACTATGGACATATCCCCTCATGAACATGAACATAGATGTGAAAATTCTAAACAAAATTTTAGCATATAGAACCCAACACTATGAGAAGGATTAGACATCATACTCAAATGGGATTTATTTCAGTTCAGGAATACAAAGTTAGTTCATAATTTGAATGTTAGTTCAGCATTTGAAAATCAACATAATTCACCATAGTAAGACTATCATACAGTCATCTTAATGGATGCAAATAAAGCATTTGACAAAATCTAACATCAGTTTTTTTTTTTTTTTAACGTTTATTTATTTTTGAGACAGGGAGAGACAGCATGAATGGGGGAGGGTCAGAGAGAGAGGGAGACACAGAATTTGAAACAGGCTCCAGGCTCTGAGCTGTCAGCACAGAGCCTGATGCGGGGCTTGAACTCACGGACCGCGAGATCATGACCTGAGCCGAAGTCGGATGCTTAACCGACTGAGCCACCCAGGCGCCCTCTAACATCAGTTTTTTTTGTTTTTTTTGTTTTTTTTTCAACGTTTATTTTATTTTTGGGACAGAGAGAGACAGAGCATGAACGGGGGAGGGGCAGAGAGAGAGGGAGACACAGAATCGGAAACAGGCTCCAGGCTCCGAGCCATCAGCCCAGAGCCTGACACGGGGCTCGAACTCACGGACCGCGAGATCGTGACCTGGCTGAAGTCGGACGCTTAACCGACTGCGCCACCCAGGCGCCCCAACTAACATCAGTTTTTAAAAAATGTTTATTTAGTTTGAGAGAAAGTAAGCATCTGAGTGGGGGAGGGGCAGAGAGAGAGAGAGAGAGAGAGAGAGAGAGGAGAAGAGAGGAGAGGAGAGGAGAAGAGAGGAGAAGAGAGGGAGAAACCCAAGCGGGCTCTGCATCATCAGGGTGGAGCCCGAGGCGGGGCTTGATCCCATTAACTGTGAGATCATGATCTGAGCCAAAATCAAAAGTTGGACACTCAACCAACTGGGCCATCCAGATGCTCACTAACATTAATTTTTGATAAAAACTCTCAGCAAACTAAAATAGATGGTAATTTCCTTAATCTGACAAAGAGCATCTAATAAAATCCTACAACTAACGTCATAATTAATGGTGAAACAAAGTGTTTTCTAGCTAAGATCGGGAACAAGACCAGGATGTCTTCCCTCATCACCTGTGTTCAGTGTTGTTTTGGAGGTTTTAGCCAGTGTAATAAGTTAAGATAGATAGAGAGATACACACACACATATAAATGGCATCCACATTGGAAGTGAAGACATACTGACATGGTCTTTTATGTTGGAAACCTGATGGAATCTATAAGAAAGCCCTTGTTAGAGGTAGTGGATTTAGCAAGGTTGCAGGATATAAGAAAAACAAAAATCAAATATATTTTTACATATTAGCAACAGTTGGTAATTGAAGTTAAAAAATAATTTACTATTGTATACAAATATTAAATATTTTAAGTTTCAGAAAGATGTCTAAGATCTGAACATGGAGAACTATAACATGTTACTTAGAGAAATTGAAGAACACCAGTGGAGAAATATGTACCACTCATGGATCAACTTAATATTGTTGAGATGTCATTTATAATTCAGTATAATTCTAGTGAAGATCCCAGTCAGCTTTTTTATGGGAATTGACAAGCAAAGGGGTGCCTGGGTGGCTCGGTCAGTTAAGTGTCCGACTTTAGCTCAGGTCATGATCTCACAGCATGTGGGTTCGAGCCCCGTGTCGGGCTCTGTGCTGACAGCTCAGAGCCTGGGAGCCTGCTTTGGATTCTGTGTCTCCCTCTCTCTGCCCCTCCCCCACTCATGCTCTGTCTCTGTCTTTGTCTCTCTCTCTCAAAAATAAACATTAAAAGTATTTTTTTTAAAAATTGACAAGCAGATTCTAAATTCACATGGAAATGCAAATATGTAGAATAGCTAAAACTTCTTTGAAAAAGAAGAAAAAAGTTGGAGGACCAATACTACCTGATTTCAAAATTTATTATAAAGCTACAGTAATCATGACAGTGGTATTGTCATGAAGACAGATCAGAAGAACAGAGTATCCAGAGTCTAGAAACAGACATACACTATGGACAACTGATTTTGACAAAGGAACAAAGGCAATTCAGGAGAAAAAGGATAGCCTTTCAAATATATTGTAATAATGGTTTCAGGAATAGAATTTGGTGATTCATCACTTACATATAACACCCAGTGCTCATCCCAACAAGTGTCCTCCTTAATGCCCCTTTGCCCCTTTAGCCCATTCGCCCCACCCAACACCCCTCCAGCAACCCTCAGCTTGTTCTCTGTATTTAAGAGCCTCTTATGGTTTATCTCCCTCTCTGTTTTTATATTATTTTTGGTTCCCTTCCCTTATGTTCATCTGTTTTGTATCTTAAATTGCACATGAGTGAAGTCATAGGATACTTGTCTTTCTCTGACTGATTTTGCTTAGCATGATACACTCTAGTTCCATCCATGTTGTAAATGGCAAGATTTCATTATTTTTGATCGCCAAGTAATATTCCATTGTGTATATATACCACATCTTCTTTATCCAGTCATCAGTCAATGGACATTTAGGCTCTTTCCATACTTTGGCTGTTGTCAACAGTGCTGCTATAAACATTAGAGTGCATGTGCCCCTTCGAAACAGCACTTCTATATCCTTCGGATAAATGCCTACTAGTGCAATTGCTGGGTCATAGGGTAGTTCTATTTTTAACTTTTTTAACCTTTATTTATTTTTGAGAGAGACAGAGCATGAGCCAGGGAGCGGCAAAGAGGGAGGGAGACACAGAATCTCAAGCAGGCTCCAGGCTGTCAGCACAGAGCCCATTGTGGGGCTTGAACCCACAAATTGCAAAATCATGACCTGAGGCAAAGTCAGACGTTTAACTGACTGAGCCATCCAGGAGCCCTATCTATTTTTAACTTTTTGAGGAACCTCCATACTGTTTTCTAGAGTGGCTGCAACCAGTTTGCATTCCCACCAGCAGTGCAAAGCGTTCCTCTTTCTCTATCCTCGCCAACATCTGTTGTTGCCCGAGTTAATTTTAGCCACACTGTAAGGTGGTATCTCATTGTGGTTTTGATTTGTATTTCTCTGATGGTGAGTGATGTTGAGCATTTTTTCATGTGTCTGTTAGCCATCTGGATGTCTTCTTTGGAAAAGTGTCTATTCATGTTTTGCCCATTTCTTCACTGGATTGTGTTGATTTTGATAAGTTCTTTATAGATTTTGGATACTAACCTTTTATCAGATATGTCATTTGCAAATATCTTTTGCTATTCCGTTGGTTGCCTTTTAGTTTGCTTCCTTCGCTGTGCAGAAGCTTTTTATCTTGATGGGGAATAGTTTGTTTTTGGGGTGCCTGGGTGGCTCAGCAGATTAAGCGTCCGACTTTGGCTCAGGTCATGTTCTCACTGTTCATGAGTTCGAACCCTGTGTTGGGCCCTGTGCTGACAGCTCAGAGCCTGCTTTGAATTCTGTGTCTCCCTCTCTGTCCCTTCCCCACTCGCACTGTCTGTGTCTCTCAAAAAATGAATAAATGTTAAAAAAAATTCTTTTAAAAAGGAATAGTTCATTTTTGCTTTTGTTTCCCTGGCCTCTGGAGACATTCAAGTAAGAAGTTGCTCAAGTCAAAGAGGTTGTTGCCTGTTTTCTCCACTGGGATTTTGATGGCTTTCTGTCTTACATTTAGGTCTTCCATCCATTTTGAGTTTATTTTTGTGTATGGTGTAAGAAAGTGGTCCAGGTTCATTCTTCTGCATGTCGCTGTCCAGTTTTTCCAGCACCATTTGCTGAAGAGCCTATCTTTCTTCCAGTGGATATTCTTTCCTGTTTTGTCAAAGATTAGTTGGCCATATGTTTGTGGGTCCATTTCTGGGTTGTCTGTTCTGTTCCATTGATCTAAGTGTCTGTTTTTGTGTCAGTACCATACTATCTTGATGATCACAACTTTGTAATACAGCTTGAAGTCTGGGATTGTGATGCTTCCAGCTTTGGTTTTCTTTTTCAGGATTGTTTTGGCTATTCAGGGCCTTTTCTGGTTCCAGAGCGTCCAACTCTTGATTTTAGCTCAGGTCATGATCCTTGGGTTGTGGGATCGAGCTCTGTGTTTTGCTCCTCGCTGAGTGTGCAGCTTTGTTAGGATATTCATTCTCTCTCTCTCCCTCTCTCCCTCTCTCCCTCTCTCCCTCTCTCCCTCTCTCTCCCTCTCTCTCCCTCTCTCCCTCTCCCTCTCTGTCTCCCTCCTCCCTGCCCCTCTACCTCTTCCCCACTTGTGCTCTCTCTCTCAAAAATAAAAAATTAAAAATATAAATAAATAAATGGTACTGAAACATTTGGATAGTCACAGTACACAAATATGAGCTTAGATACATACTTCATTAAAGTTTATTTATTTTGATTGAGAGCGAGCACGTAAATGGGGGGAGAGCAGAGAGAAGGAGAGACAGAATTCCATGCAGGCTTCTTGCCATCAGCGCAGGGCCTGATATGGGGCACGAACTCAAGAACTGTAACATTATGACCTGAGCCAAGATCAAGAGTCAGACGCTTAACCGACTGAGCCACCCAGGCGCCCCTAGATACATACTTTAAACCATATACAGAAATGAGCTCAAGATAGATAGTAGACCTAAATGTAAAACTTTTGATAACTTGAAGAAGGAAACATAGGAAAAAATCTTTATGACCTTGGGTTAGGCAAAGATTTCTTAGATATAACCCCAAAAGTATGCTCCATAAAAGAAAAGGCTGATAAACTGGACTTCATCAAAATTAAAAACTTCTACTCTTCTTCATAAGAATGAAAAGACAAGCCACAGTCTGGGAGAAAATATCTTCAGATTATTTATTTCATAAAGGACTTGTATCCAGCTATATAAAGAACTTCTTAAAATGAAATAATCTTCACCAAAAAAGATGTACGTAGGGCAAATAAACATGCAGAAAAATGTATCCAGCTATATAAAGAACTTCTTAAAATGAAATAATCTTCACCAAAAAAGATGTACGTAGGGCAAATAAACATGTAGAAAAATGCTCAACATCAAAAAAAGAAATGCTCAACGTCATTAACCATTAGGGAAATGCAAGTTAAAACAACAGTGAAATATACCACTGCACAACTCTCCGGATGGCTAAAATTTGAAAGGCTTACCATATAACTCGGTGAGGCCGTGGAACAACTGAAATTGAATATAAAAATGGCACAATCACTTTAGAAAACACACTAGCTGGTTTTTTTTTTCTTCAAAGATGTATCTGCATATATAAATACATATACAAATATTCATAGTGACTTTATTTCTAATAGCTGAAAATTAGAAACAATCTAAATGTCCATCAACAGGTAAAAGGTTAGACACATTATGGTAACCATATTATGGAATACTTCTGAGCATAAACCATTGATACATACATGTAAAAATGTGGATGAATGTCAAAATAATTGAGTAAAAGAAGCCAGAGTATACACAATATCCCCTTTAAATAAAATTCCAGAAAATATAAAATTCTAGAAAATACAAACCACAGAAAGATCAGTGGTTAGGGAGGGGTAGGAGGAGGGATTACCTAGGGGCATTAGAATACGTTTGGAGGTGATGGTTGTATTCCTTATCTTGATTTAATATTTTCATAAAGTTGTACACTTTTTCAAAATTGTACTCTAAATTGATTTATCTCTGTGGGACTAGTATTTTTTAAGATCTAATTCACATACCACATAATTCACCCATTTAAAGTGTACAATTCAATGGTTTTAGTATGTTCATAGTATACAACCATCCCCACTAATTCTAGAACTTTTTCATCACCCCAAGAAGTAACCCTATACCCATTAGTAGTCACTCCTTATTTTCCCCAGCTCCCTCAGTCCTAGGTAAGACCACCAATTTATTTTCTCTGTGGCTTTGCGTATTTGGGACATTTTATATAAATCATACATTATGTGACTTTGGTGACTGATGTTTTTCACTTATAATGTTTTCAAGGTTCATCCGTGTTGTAGCATGTATCAGTACTTTATTCTTTTTTTTAATTTTTTTATGGCTGCATAATATTTCAATTGTATGGCAAAACAGTATTTCGTTTATTCATTCATCAGTTGGTGGGCATTTGGTTGTTTATACTATTTAGTTGTTATGAATAATGAATATTTGTGTACAGATTTTTGTGTGACCATATGTTTTTCAGTTTTCTTAGGTATATGACTAGGTGTGAAATTGCTGGGTCATATGGTAACTCTTTAACTTTTGAGGAACAGACCATAGTATTTTAAGAGGTGCTCATCTGACTATGGTTAGCGTATAGCAGATTGCACTAAATGGAAAGTACTGCCCATTCTGGGTTGGTTTTTTTTGTTTGTTTGTTTTTGTTTTGAGAGAGAGAGAGCACGCAGGTGGGGGAGAGAGACAGAGAGAGAGAGAGAGGGACAGAGGAGCTGAAGCAGGCTGTGCACTGACAGCAGCAAACCCCACTTGGGGCCCGAACTCCTGAACCGTGAGATCATGACCTGAACCAGAATTGGAGTTCAACGGACTGAGCCACCTAGGTGCCCCACATCCTGTTTTTTTGTATTGAAATACATAAATATTTCAGTCCATGTATTTTCAGAAGCATTGTCTTTTTACCTCCATTCAGAATAACATTTCAGTTAACAAATTTTTTTTTTTAATATTTGTTTTTTTTTTTTTTTAATTTTTTTTTTCAACGTTTTTTATTTATTTTTGGGACAGAGAGAGACAGAGCATGAACAGGGGAGGGGCAGAGAGAGAGGGAGACACAGAATCGGAAACAGGCTCCAGGCTCCGAGCCATCAGCCCAGAGCCTGACGCGGGGCTCGAACTCACGGACCGCGAGATCGTGACCTGGCTGAAGTCGGACGCTTAACCGACTGTGCCACCCAGGCGCCCCAATATTTGTTTATTTTTGAGAGTGAGAGAGACAGAGTATGAGTGGGGGAGGGGGCAGAGAGAGGGAGGGAGACACAGAATCTGAAGCAAGCTCCAGGCTCTGAGCTGTCAGCACAGAGCCCGACGCAGGGCTTGAACCCATGATCATGACCTGAGCTGAAGATGGACACTCACCTGCCTGAGCCACCCAGGCGCCCCAACATTTCACTTTTTCAAGCAAAACTTGTCAAACAAACGGTCTCTGTGATTCTTTTAAATGTTTCACCCAAACTTTGTAATAGTGTTCTCTGTTTTTACTTGTGTAAGCCATGTTCTGAATACCCAGTTTTGTATATGAGCTATTTTTTTCCTCTTATTCTTGTCTAAGTCTGCTCAGAGGCAAATGACCTGAAACTGTTGTTATCTTGGTGTTGATTTGGTATACATTTGTGTAATGCGTTTTTTATCCAGTGTTCTGTGGTCAGGGTACACTATTATTTTGGGACAGGTACATTGATATTATTTGTTTGCACTAATTTGTGGTTTCCAAACAAGTAACAAAATGCCTTATGCTGATGTTGAAGCTGCTTCTGAACTTGGGTTCCTTCAGAATTTTTACATGTGTTAGATGTGGTAACAATTTGTATATAATTATCAATGCATATTATTGATATTATGGTCTTGGTGCTTGATTTTTCTTCTATTCAAATTTTCACATATTTAGTTTTATTATTATTTGAGAGAGGGAGGACGTGTGTGCTTGAGCAGGGGAGGGGGCGGAGAGAGAGAGAGAGAGAGAGAGAGAGAGAGAGAGAGAATGAATGAATGAATGAATATGAATATCTCAGGTAGGCTCCATGCTCAGTGTAGAGCTCAACATGAGGCTCTGGGGTCATGCCCTGAGCTGAAATCAAGAGTCGGACGTTCAGCCAGTGGAGCCACCCGGGTGCCCCCCTACTTAGTTTTTACATTAATTATAATGATCATTTGGAGAGTTTTCTATGAGCAAACTTTATGGAATTTTATTCATATAGTACAGGAACTGTACATTTCCTATAGTTTATGTGAGTTGGATGTTGGAGAACATGGAGGAGGTCATACTTTTTCACTTATTAAAGGCAAGTGTAGTTTTGGATATTTAAATGTTGCATTTACCTTGGAATTTGGAGTCAAGAAAAACTTTGTGTTGTAAACCACTTTTCAGACTAGAAGCAAGTGATCTTTACCAGAGGGGGCTGTCCCTAGAAAACAAAAGGAAATAAATCTGATATGATAAGAAGTACAAATGGCATTTAAAATGAAAAGGTGCTTTATCTCATTAGTATTTAGAGAAATCTTATTTATGTTTTTCTTATCAGATTGGACATTAGAAATTTTAAAAAGTTGTTAAAAAATAGTATTGGCAAGAGTATGGAGAATGTAAGCTCTTATACTCTAGTAGGAGTATAGACTGGTACAGCCCTTTGGAGGGTAGTTTGGTACTATCTAACAAAATTTAAAATACTTAGTGATTTTATTTCTGTGCTTTCCATAAGAAAGAAAGAATGCTTCCTACTACATTTTATGGGGCTAGGATAACCTGATAGCAAAACCAGACAAGGATAGGACACAAAAGGAAAATCAGAAGCCAATTCACTTGAATGTAGATGGAGAAAACCCCAGAATAGAGTCCAGCAATGTACTGTGTTCATCCTAAGAATTCAAGGTTGGGTTAATATTAAAGGCTAGAAGCAGTGATAACATTTTAAAGTATTGAATGGAAAACCTGCCAACCAAGAATTCAAAATCTGGCAAAAGTGTCCTTCAAGAATGAAGGAGAGAGAGACGCCTGGGTAACTCAGTCAGTTGAGCATCAGCTTTGGCTCAAATCACGATCTCACGGTTCGGTTCGTGAGTTTGAGCCCCGCATTCAGTGAGCTTGTGCACCGGGCTCTGCACTGTCTCTCCCTCTCTCTCTGCCCCTCATGGGATTCTTTCTCTCACCCTCTCTCTCTGCCCCTCAATCACTTGCACGTGCGTTCTCTCAGTCAAAAATAAGTTAAAAAAAAAAATGAAGGAGAAATTAAGACATTCCCAGATAAACAACGTTTCAGGGAGTTCATTGCTAATAGATAGACCTTCTACATAAGATATGCTGAAGGGAGTCTTTCAGGCTCACTACAGACCTATTGAATTTACTTTCTGGAGTAGGGCCAAAGAATATACATTTTAAACAAACCCTCCTATTTATTCTTACACACCAGAAACAAAAACAGAAACAAAAATCTTACGGTGAGATGCCATTTTCTATCTAGTAGGTTGGTAAAAACTAAAAAGAAAAAAGACCTATGATATCTAGTGCTTGCCAGGATCTGGTGCAATGGAAACTCTTGGTGGATGTGTGAATTGGCACAACTACTTTGGAAGACAATTTGGCATTGCCTTGTAAAGTAAAGACGTATAGACCATATAAAGTTGTATAGACCACCAACGGAGAGACTGTTCTGCCTCTGTAGCCGAAGACACATACATGAATGTTCACACTGGCTGTTATAGCAAAAACCTGGAAACAGTAAGATGTTTATTGAGAAGAGAAAAGATTTTAAAAAGTATGGTATAAAGTGTGTGTGAAAATGAATGCACCAACATGTGCAGCCAAGAAAGCAAGTGCTTTCATAAAGCACTTTCATAATCCATAAGGCCCATATTATTAGGGGTATATGCATTTCTAGTGAAACTATGAAGAAGAGGGGATGATAAAAAATTACGGGTAGTGGTTAACTCTGGAGGTTGGGGCAGGGAGGGACACACAGGGTTTCGGTGGCTTTAGTGACCTGAACTAAGAGATGGTTACATGGGTATATATTTTATTTTCTTATACCTCATTTATTATGTTATTTTAAATGTATCAAATACTAGAGATCATAGTAAAAATGTTAAAGACTAGATAAAATACAAAACATCCAGGCTATGCTACTGTTGAAAAGAATGATATGACTGTGTGTGTTCTAAGTCAGTGCAAGCCTTTTTTCCCCTCCATGGCTTTTATCCCTTATGTAATGTTTGCAGTTTGTCTTCCTTTGGGGGGAGGGGTAGTGTCTTTTCCCACTTACAAATGAAATCCATTAGGGCAGAGGTTCTTTTTTTTCTTTTAAAAATTTTATTCATTTCTGCATCTTAACAGTTCCCAGAAAGTGATTGGGACAGAGTACATGCTAAACAAACATTTGTTGAATGAGAGAGAGAGAGAGAGAGAGAGAGAGAGAGAGAGAGAGAGAGACAGGGGGAGGGGGAGGGAGTGTGTGTGCATGTGTGTGAACACTTATATTTAAAGATTGGAATTCTATACACCAAAGTAACCTCTGGGTAGGAGAGTAGAATTAGGGGTAGGAATTGGTCATGGCTGAATGGAGACTGGATTGCACTTCATATTTTATATCCTGAGTTTGCATTTTTGTAACATTGATTGTGTATTTTTTAATTAAAAGGGAAGGAAACATCTTTGAAAATCAAGAAGCAAAATGTAAACTTGAAAAAATAGCAAAAAATAACATTATTGACAAACCTAATCAAGAGTTGTTTAATTTCAAGAATTGAGTATGTTGAGACTAGAGTGGGGTCTGGAATCAGCTCAGCCTTTTTTTTTTTTTTTTTTTTTTTACATGTTTTTATTTATTTTTGAGACAGAGACAGAGCATGAGCAGGGGAGGGGCAGAGAGAGAGGGAGACACAAAATCCGAAGCAGGCTCCAGGCTCTGAGCTGTCAGCTCAGAGCCCAACGCAGGGCTCGAACTCATGAACTGCAAGATTAGGACCTGAGCCGAAGTCAGATGCTTAACTGACTGAGCCACCCAGGCGCCCCGAGAATCAGCTCAGCTTTAACACGCAGCTGTGCTGCTGACCCTTTCTCTGTTTGTAGAGGAGGCCGTTGTTAGTATGAGTCTCTGGAGGAAATGTTTAGTCTGGAGATGAGCTGTGAGGATTTAAGACCTAAGTTCATGTGCCGAGCAGTTTTGTGTCCCTGTTATTATATATACATTAAATAATAAGTTTGTTTGATTTAAAACTTTGCAACAAAACAAAAAGACAGGATGTGACCAGGATTATGTACTTGGTTGGATGGAGTGAAATAAGTAGTGTTGTTCTATGGAACTCTTAAAGTATCTGGTGTACAGGTAAATAAAATTTAAATTATTTTAGTAGTGGTTTGTTTTTTCCATTCACTCTTTGTTGAATAATCCCTTTGCCAAACCCAACAAACACACATCCCCACCCCCAGTCCTCTCCCTATACCCCCAACAACACCCTTTTAATGATAAAATAAAAGTATATACAACAGAACAGTCTTAACAGATATTTCTGCACTGTCTTGTTACAGCTTTGACAATACCCCTTTCTGATGTAGCTTCTAGATCCAAGAGAAGTATTTTATAGACCTCTGTCTCCACTCTGTGGTGATGGTGCTTCTTTACAAGTGTATGTAAATACAGCCATTTTATTTAAATCTTAGATTATTATATAGTAGAAATATGGATGTCATTTGTGATAAAACAGAAGAATATAACATTGATCTAAATGGTTGCTTATGCTTAGGACAGAAGTCCATGATCATCTCTGGCTCACATTTTTACTTCAGAAGGGGAACTGGTCAGAGGCCTGTGGATATGAGCTCAGTGTTAAGGAAGGGGTCCAGCTTTTGGTTTGTTTCTATGTGAAGGAAATGAAGTTTCTTAGTATGTAAACCCCAGCCTCCATGCTTGCATTTGAAAGGTATCTCTTTTCTCCTCCATAGACTTGAGGAAACGTATACTTCTTTAATTTTTTAAAGTTTATTTCTATATTTTGAGAGAGAGCATGCATGCGAGTTGGGGAGGGGCAGAGAGAGAGAAGGAGAGAGAGAGAGAATCCCAAGCAGACTCTACACTATCTGCACAGATATGGGCTTGATCCATGAACCATGAGCTTATGACCTAGGCCTAGATCAAGAGTCCGATGCTTAACTGACTGAGCCACCAAGGCGCCCCAACATATACTTCTTTAGTTTGGAGCTGCTTAATTTCAAAGTGTTAAAAATTATTCCTCTCTTTTTTCAGTATTTGTTCTTACCATTTTCTCTTTCCTCTGATCTTGAAACGAGTAATGTGTTCTTTATTTCTGTTTTTTACTAGCTCTGGGAACATTTGGACCACACGATGTTTTTCCCAGACTTTAGACCATTTCTAAGTAGCAGTCCACTGGACCAAGATAATAGAGCCAATGAGAGGGGTCACCAAACTCATACTGACTTCTGGGGACCAAGTCGGCCTCCACGGCTGCCAATGACTCGAAGATATAGATCGCGGGGAAGTACTCGTCCTGATAGATCCCCAGCTATTGAAGGGTGAGTGAGTGTTTTTAAGTTCTCTTTAATGGTAGTTTCAGTGAAGGATGTATTGGCTTAATCTAATCCTTATAGGTTCTCATACTTCTTACCTTTATGGATAAGATGGAGATCTATGGAAAGAATGAAGATGAAGATAAATTGAATGTCTGTACTCAACTACTACCAGTTAACGAGTGATGATAAACTAAAGGATGATGAAACTAATGCTATAGGTCTCTGGTTAATTTTATTATTAGTGTCTCAGATTAATATATAGGTGATACATTTGTATATCAAAATTTCAGAAGATATGGAGAGGGATATCCAATATATTGGGTGACATTAGGATTCAAAAAGACCTCAGCAAGTTGGAGCAATGGACTTAATATGAAATTTACTAGGAATAAATGCAGAGTCTTGTCTAATTGTATTAGACACTGGAGTTACAGTGGTGAGCAAAACAGATGCTGGCGCTTGATCTCATGTAGGAATAATAGATTTTGTAAATGTTTGCCATATGCATAGGACTGTGCTTAATGCTTTCTCTGCTTATCTTATTTAATCCATATGGACTAGTAGGTGCCATTGCTGTTCTCCATTTATATAAGAATAAACTGAGACTCAGATAAATAAAATAACCTGGATCAGTGGTGGAGCCAGGATTTACTTGAACCCAGGGATATATAAATCTAGTGCTGCATGGCAGCCACTAGCCACATGTGGTTATATCAATTTAAGTTAATTAAAAGTTAATAAAACTCAAAATTCTTCACACAGCCATATTTCAAGGGCTCAGTAGCTACAGATAGCTAGTAGTTACCATATTTTACAGCACTCATAGAACATTTCCATTATCTCAGTCCTATTGGACAATGCTGTTCTAGAGCCTGTACTCCCTCACACATACACACAACCTCTAGGTTTTATTATTAATAGTTTACTATACTTATCACCTACCTATCCATCTGTTTGTCCATTAGTTCATATTATATCTTATAAATTTCAAAGTTAGTTGTAGACATTTCTTCTTAGGACAGTCATAGAATATAGGAAATCTAATTTAATGGCATTGTCTAGGACGAAAACCAAAAAATCTTAGACCATTATAGGAATTTATGGTAAATCTGTGCCAGTTAGAGGTAAATCTGTGCCAGTTAAACTGCATATAGATTACTTTAGCTGCTCTACCTAGTGTGGATTGCATTGTTGAACCTAGCTAGTTCTTCTCAAATTTTACTTCCTAGGCACTTTTTTTTTCTCCCACCCACTAAACTGCCAATTTTGGATCCGTGTTGTGGTCTGCTTTTCCTTGCTCCTCCCCTGGGGGATGGCTGAGCACTGCTGGAGGAAAATCATTAAGTGTGCCCGTCGATGCCCCTGCAACTGGCAAAGTATATTTAATCTTCATTAGACTGTCAGTGCTTTTGATTAGTCTTTTAATTTGCATTCCCCTCAGGAAATATTTTGATCTTTCACCAAATTTCATTCCAGATTTCCCATCTGGTAGGCTGATTCTCAGCAGCTGACTTACATTCTTCATTTTGAAAATTGAGGCCTTACACATGAACTCCCAAAAACCCTGTGTCCAGTTTCTGTACCTAATATTTATTTCTCCTTCCAGTCTCCTGAGATGAGGTATCCTTTGTTTTCAAAGTAACTCCACCAGCCCATGTTTCTGATTCATTCTTTACCAGCTTCTTCTGAGATTTAGTTTCATCCATTTTCTTCTCCTTGCTCCCCTTTTCCCCTTTGCTACTCCCCACCCCCCCACACTTCCGCAGCATGGTTTTCAACACTGGCTGTACATTAGTGTCACTGAGGATATTTTAAGAAACACTGATGCCTGGTCCCGGTCCCCAAGGATTCTGATTTAGGTATTCTGAGTGAGATCTAGGCATTGGTAATTTTTAAAACCTTCTGAGGTTATTCTGATTTTAGCCAGAGTTGAGAACCATCGCTTTAGTTACTGCCCAATCTTACTTCCTTTCTTTTTCAATAAAATTTCCTAAGAGGACTCTGCATTTATTTTGTGTACTTTCTCATCTCTAATTATTACTGTGCTACTATAATTTGGCCCTCCTATCACTAAAATCGCTGGTGACCTTCTAGTTGCAGACCCAGTGGATACTCGGAAATCTTTATTGTTTGGCTCTAACTTACTGAATTCAACATTTTCCTCCCTCTTGAAATTCTCTACTTCTCTGATTTCCATGACAGTAAGTTTTCTCGATCTACCTCTTCTCAGACTTTTCCTTCTTGTGGATATTTCCTAAATATTTGTTTTTCCAAGGTGTTTTCTTTATTCTGATTTTCTTTAGTCTGTAGTAGGGTTCTTAGATTTGGAACTTATTGACATTTTGGACTAGATAATTCTTCGTTGTATGGGGGCTCTCCTGACTTCTGCCTACTACATGTAGTAACCACCCCCCCCATCCCTCCATTTATTTATGACCACCAGCAGTGTCTTCAGAAATTGCCAAATGTCCCTTGAGGGAGCAAAATTTTTGTCTCTCAACTCTTAGGTTCTCTCATAATTCTAATAATTACATACTAAAGATTCTCGGAGCTGTATTTCTATTTTGACCTTTCCCCCAATGTAAGACTTGAATATATAACCTCTTGTTAGACATTCCCATCTGGATATTCTATAGATGCTCCAACCTCACCAAGATGGAAGCGAAATTCTTTTCTTCCAAACCTGATCCTTTTTCTCTATCTGATTTTGATTGGAAGTACCATTCTCTACCCAATTTAGAAACTGAGACATTAACGTGGACTCTTTCCTTTGTCTCACTCAAGTCTCCAGTCATTAATTCTTCCTGATCTTTATTTCCTATTTCTCAACTCCTGTTTTGCACAGCCATTTCCCCTGTAGTTCACATCCACATCTTTTCTTACTTGCCGGCACTCTTGCACTAGCCTCCTGCCTCTTCCTTCTCCTTCAGAGCTTTCCCGCATTACCCTTGCAGGATCATATACCTAAACTTTCAAATCTGTATCACTTTCTTGTATAACATCCATTCTCATAGGGTTCATAACCTCACATACAAGGTCCTCTGTGTATTTGGACTCTCCCAACCTCTGCAGCCTTGTTCCCTGTCACTTCCTGCTTTTCTTTTATTCTGCCAATATAAAGCTTGTTCTCTGCATACACCATGCTGTTTCTAGCTTCTTTATCTTTGCTTAATCTGTTTCCTCTGGCAGAAATACCTTTACTGCTTTCTTTCTTTTTTTCTCTTTAATTTTTTTTAATGTTTATTTATTTTTGAGAGAGAGAGTGCAAGCAGGGGAGGGCAGAGAGAGAGGGAGACACAGAATCCAAAGCAGGCTGCAGGCTCTGAGCTGTCAGCACAGAACCCAGTACTGGAGGGGTCAGATGCTTAACTGACTGAGCCACCCAGGTGCCCCCTTTTACTGCTTTCTTAACCCAATTAATCTTCTGGTGAATTTAAGAAACCTCATCTGACCTCAGGACTATATCAAATACCCTTCTTTGTGCTCTCCTAAGGCACCTCACGTACTTCCCTAATATAGTTCTAACTGTGCCAGTTGAAGTTCTATTAATACTAGCTAGCATGCAGGAAGCATACCATGTCAGGCTTGACATTCATAAGCCCATTTAATGTTCCCCAAAACAAGGTTAAGTAGGTACTGTCGAGGAAAATTGAGATTGTACCTTATTAGAGTATATGTTAGTTATCTGTTGTTGCATAACAAATTATCCTAAAACTTGGTGACTTGAAGGGTAATAATCACATATTATCACTCACAGTTCTTTGAGTCAGGAATTCAAACAGAGCAGGAGATAGTTTGTGCTGTGTGATATCTAGGACCACAGCTAGAAGACTTAAAACCTGAGGGCTGGAATCCTTTGCACACCTATTTGTGTACGTGTCTGGTGGTAGTGCTAGCTGGTGGCTGGGCATCTAGTTCATGCTGTTGGCTGGAAAATCCACACATGACCTTCCTTGTTTTTTGGTTTTTAAGTTATTTATCTTGAGAGCAAGGGCACAAGCAGAGGAAGGGCAGAGAAAGAAAGAGGGAGAGAGAGAATCCTAAGCAGGCTCTGTGCTGTCAGTATGGAGCCCAAGGCGGGGCTTGAACTCATAAACTGAGATAATGACCTGAGCCAAAACCAAGAGTCAGATGCTCAACTGACTGAGCCACCCGGGTGTCCTTGACCTTCCTTAGTTTTCAGTCAAGTTTAGTTTTTTTTGTTTTTTTTTTTCCCCCCAAGATGTCCATTCGTTTGTATTTGTCTGAGTGTTTCTTCATTCAGATTAAATATCTGGACAAGAATATCAAATAAATGATGTATCTTTCTCAGTGTTTCATAACAGAGGGGGCACATGATGTTAACTTGTCCCATCATGGGTAATGTTAAGTATGACCATTTGGTTAAGGCAGTGTCTGCCAAATTTTTCTTATAAAGAAAAATTTTACCCCTTTTCCTCTGTAATTAATAATCTGGAGTGATACTTGAATATTAAATATCTAGTTCCTAATAGTTTTTTACTTAATGATATTAAAATCTATTGATGATTCTTGCCTGAATTATTACCATAATGGCTATAAAATAATGATTTTTCTATTTCTGTGATTCATCCTACAGATATCAATCTACTGTAAAAGATTTGTTCTTTTCCTTGCCCTATCACCAGTGTACTTGTTTATTTTAGAGTGGACTCATGGATTTTATTTTTATTTAATTATTATTCATTTTGATGCTCAAATAATTCCAGTTTCTCCAGAGGAATTGGATCTAAGCATGGTAGGCAGCCAGCCACATCCTTTATTTAAAAAAAAAAATTTTTTTTTTAAATTCTGTATTTATTTTTTGAGAGAGAAACAGAGAGTGTGTGTGGGGGAGAAAGACAGAGAGAGAGAGGGAGACACAGAATCTGAAGCAGATCCAGGCTCTGAGCTGTCAGCGCAGAGCCCGACACAGGGCTCGAACTCACTAACTACGAGATCATGACCTGAACCCAGGTGTCCCAACACATCCCTTTAAGTTAATAAGAGAGTTGGGGTGTCAGGGTAATGTGATCCGCTTGTGTTTCTCTCATTATTAGCTGATAATATCTGGCCGACTGGATGAACACAGTTTCTGCTGGGGTTCCTGTAATGGGAATAAAATTCTTTCAAGAAGATTCTTTTAGTTGTTAAATAGGAATGGGGAGACTTATTCTAATTTGTCCTTTCTACTGTGTGAATGCTTAAAAACACAGTATGAATGCCCTTGGGCAGCCTTATATTTTGTCTGCAATCTGAGAGAAAAGGAGAAGCTAACTAGCATTTATAAAATGCCTAGAATTTTCAGGCACTAGGGTATATACACTCTTCTCACAGAGTGCTGGAGCTGGGCCATGTACAGTTAAAATAGGCAGGGGTCAGATTTTAATATCTTTTGCTCAAAAATTCCTTGCCAGATTAATAAAATATCAATGTGAACATATTAGGCTTGATTCAGTCCTCCTTGGTTGCTTTGTTTCTTTATTCCATTGGAAATTGTGGTCTACTCTATTATCACATTGTTCCTTTAACTAATAGAGGAAAGAGAAAGAAGTAAGCTTCCTTTTCTTATATGTCCTTTACAGCTAATCATATTACCTTAGTAACGTATAACCTGACTTAATGATGGCTTAAATAAGAATTTTTTTTAAACACCTAACAAGATATCTGTAGCTGGGTGGCAGTAGGATAGTTCAGTATCTTAACCATGTTAGGGTTGGATCTCTGTGATCCTCTTGATCTTTCTGTCATGCTTAACTGCCTTAAAGCCTCAGGAAAGAAGAAAGGGAAAGGGGATAGTATCAGCTTATTTGTTCCTTTTTTTTATTTTTTATTTTTATTTTTTTAATTTTTTTTTTCAACGTTTTTTATTTATTTTTGGGACAGAGAGAGACAGAGCATGAACGGGGGAGGGGCAGAGAGAGAGGGAGACACAGAATCGGAAACAGGCTCCAGGCTCTGAGCCATCAGCCCAGAGCCCGACGCGGGGCACGAACCCACGGACTGCGAGATCGTGACCTGGCTGAAGTCGGACGCTTAACCGACTGCGCCACCCAGGCGCCCCTGTTCCTTTTTTTTAAAGGAAAGGAAAATCTTTTCTACTCTCCCACTCCCTCCTCTATATCCCCTGCCAAGAAAATTCCACTCACCGGGCACTTTGTCACATGCTCCCCATCCCCAGCTGTAAAGAAAACTGGGAGAGTGTGGATTTAGCTTTTGAATCCTTTGTAGTAGGAGGTGGTAAGGGAGAAGGGTGTTCAGAATGGATTTGGGGTCAGACAGCCAGTGTCTGCTAATTAGCTATTTTCTTTTCTTTCTTTTTCTTTCTCTTTTCTTTCTTTTTCTTTCTCTTTTCTTTCTCTTTTCTCTCCCTTTTCTTTTTCTTTCTTTCCTTCCTTCCTTCCTTCCTTCCCTCCCTCCCTCCCTCCCTCCCTCCCTCCCTCTTAATGCCCAATGTGGAGTTTGAACTCATGACCCTGAGATTGAGAGTTGCCTGCTCTGCTGACTGAGCCAGCCAGGTGCCCCTAATTAGCTGTTTTATTAGCAAATAGAAAAAGTAACATGTTATTTCAGAGTAATTATAGTGCAGTTAACATGTATTTTACATTAATGTTTCAGCAGTCTTCAGAAGATTTTGACCTTATTCTTGCAAAACATGTTAACCATCAGCACTCTCTTCCCTCAATGCAGTCTTTTTTTTTTTTTTTTTTTGGTGAGTGTCATGAACTCAGTGATTTTTGGTTCTCAGTGTTTTCTATATTTTAGTCATTTAATTCTTGTTGATTTCTCCCCCTCTCTATAATTATTATTATCATTTAAAGTTTTCATTTAAGAAACCTACCTGCTTTTTACCATATTCAGACATACTGCAAAAAGAAGCTTCCTATTATTACCCATGTAAACATTATTGACTATATAGATGGAAAAACATTTGCCATTAGTAGAAAGTAACCATTAAAGTAAATGTATTAAAAATGAAGCAACATTATCTCATAAGGGGTTAATATTCAAAATACAGAAAGAACTTATACACCTCAGCACCAAAAACCTCCAAATAATCCGATTAAAAATGGGCAGGGAATCTGAATAGACATTTTTCCCAAAAAGACATACAGATGTCCAACACGCACGTGAAAAGATGTTCAGCATCAGTAATCATCAGGGAAATGCAAATCAAAATCACAGTATGTCACCTCACACCTGTTAGAATGGCTGTTATCATTAAAGACAAGAATAACAAATGTTGGTGAGAATGTGGAGAAAAGAGAATGCACCCATGTGCACTGTTTTTCGGAATGTAAATTGCTGCAGGTGGTATGAAAGACAGTATGGAGGTTTCTCAGGAAGTTAAAAATAGAACTACCATTTGATCCAGCAGTTCCATTTCTGGGTATTTATCTGATGAAAATGAAAACACTAATTTGAAAAGATATATGCACAACACCACCCCCTGTGTTTATTGCAGCATTATTTATAGTAACTAAGACATGGAAACAGCCTGAGTGTCCATCAATAGATGAATGGATAGGGGCGCCTGGGTGGCTGAGTCAGTTGAGCATCTGACTCTTGATTTCGGCTTAGGTCATGATCCCAGGGTCATGGGATCAAGTCCTGCATTGGGCTCTGCACTGAGCCTGCTTAAGACTCTCTTTCTCCCTCAGCCCTTTTCCCCTACTCGTGCTCTCTCTCTTAAAAAAAAAAAAATTTGATGGCACTAAAACAGACACTCAGATCAATGGAACAGAATAGGGAACCCAGAAATGGACCCACAAACGTATGGCCAACTAATCTTTGACAAAGCAGTCAAGAATATCCAATGGAATAAAGACAGTCTCTTCAGCAAGTGTGCGGGGAAAAACTGGACAGAGACATGCAGAAAAATGAACCTGGCGGACCACTTTCTTACACCATACACAAAAATAAACTCAAAATGGATGAAAGACCTAAACATAAGACAGGAAGCCATCAAAATCCTAGAGGAGAAAGCAGGCAAAAACCTCTTTGACCTTGGCCACAGCACCTTCTTGCTCAGCACGTCTCTGGAGGCAAGGGAAACAAAAGCAAAAATGAACTATTGAGACTTTATCAAGATAAAAAGCTTCTGCACAGTAAAGGAAACAGTCAGCAAAACTAAAGGCAGTGGACGGAATGGGAGAAGATATTTGCAAACGACATATCAGATAAGGGGTTAGTATCCAGAATCTATAAGAACTTATCAAACTCAACACCCAAAAAACAAATAATCCAGTGAAGAAATGGGCAATATATGTTATGTAACCCAGTATATTAACATTTCAACACATAGTCAATATAAATATTCTTTTTGTTTTGTTTTCCAAATTTTTATTTAAATTCTAATTAGTTAACTTACAGTACAATACTGGTTTCAAGAGGGGAATTTGGTGATTCATCACTTACATAAAACACCCAGTGCTGATCATAACAAGTGCCCTCTGTAATACCCGTTCACCTATTTAGCCTACCCATACCCACCTTCCTCACCAACCCTCAGTTCTCTATCGTTAAGAGTGTCTTATGGTTTGCTCCCCCGTTCTCTTTTTTCCCTTCCCATTTGTTCATCTGTTTTGTTTCCTAAAATCCACATGAGTGAAATCATACAGTATTTGTCTTTCTCTGATTGACTTATTTCACTTAGCATAATACTGTAGCTCTATTCATGTCATTGCAAATAGCAAGATTTAACTTTTTCTTGATGGCTCAGTACTATTCCATTGTGTGTATGTGCTTCATCTTCTGTATCCATTCGTCAGTCGAGCACTTGGGCTCTTTCCATAGCTTGGCTATTGTTGATAATGCTGCTGTAAACATGTGGGTGCCTGCTTCCCTTCAGATCTGTATTTTTGTATCCTTTGGGTAAATACCTAGTAATGCGATTGCTGGATTGTAGGGTAGTTCTATTTTTAACTTATTGAGAAACCTCCATAGTGTTTTCCAGAGTGGCTGCAACAGTTTTCATTCCCACCAACAGTGTAAGAGGGTTCCCCTTTCACTGTATCCTGGCCAACATCTCTTGTTTTCTGTGTTGTTAATTTTAGCCATTCTGGCAAGTGTGAGGTGGGCATCTCGTTGTGGTTTTGATTTGTATTGTCCTGATGATGAGTGACATCGAGCATCTTTTCATGTATCAGCCGTCTGGATATCTTTTTTGGAAAAATATCTGTTCATGTCTTCTGCCCATTTCTTCACTGGATTATTTGTTTTTTGGGTGTTGAGTTGGTAAGTTGTTTATAGATTTTGGATCCTAGCCCTTTATCAGATATGTCATTTGCAAATATTTTTCCCATTCAATGGATTGCCTTTTAAAAGGTTTTGTTGTTTCTTTTGCTGTACAGAGGCGTTTTATCCTGTTGAAGTCCCAGTGGTTCCTTTTTGCTTTTGTTTCCCTTGCCTCTAGTGACGTGTCTGGTAAGAATTTGCTCCAGCTCAGGTTAAAGGGGTTGCTACCTGTGTTCTCCTCGAGGATGCTGATGGTTTCCTGTTTCACATTTAGGTCTTTCATCCATTTTGAATTTATTTTTGTGTATGGTGTAAGAAAGTGGTCTGGTTTCATTCTTCTGCATGTTGCCATCCAGTTTTCCCAACACTATTTGTTGAAAGACTGTCTTTTTTTTTTTGATTGGATATTCTTTTCTGCTTTGTTGAAGATTGGTTGACTGTATAGTTGTGGGTCCATTTCTAGGTTTTCCGTTGTGTTCCACTGATCTATGTGTCTGTGTTTGTGTCAGTATCATACTGTCTTGATGACTACAGCTTTGTAATAATAGCTTGAAGTCCAGAATTGTGATGCCTCCAGCTTTGCTTTTCTTTTTCAGGATTGATTTAGCTATTCAGGATCTTTTTTGGTTCCATACAGATTTTAGGATGGTTTGTTCTAGCTCTGTGAAAAATGCTGGTGGTGTTTTGATAGGGATTGCATTAAATGTGTAGATTACTTTGGGTAGTATAGACATTTTAACAATGTTTGTTCTTCCAGTCCATGAGCATGGAGTTTTTCCCCATTTCTTTGTTTCCTTTTTAATTTCTTTCATAAATGTTCTGTAGTCTTTAGAGTACAGATCTTTTACTTCTTTGGTTAAGTTTATTCCTAGGTATCTTACATTTTTTGGTGCAGTTGTAAATGGGATCAATTCCTTGATTTCTTTTTCTGCTGCTTCATTATTGGTGTATAGAAATGTAACAGATTTCTGTACATTGACTTTTATATCCTGTGACTTTGCTGAATTCATGTATTAGTTCTAGCAATTTTTTGGTGGAGTCTTTGGGTCTTCTACATAGAATATCATGTCATCTGCAAATAGTGAAGGTTTGACTTCTTCCTTGCTGATTTGGTTGCCTTTTATTTCTTTTTGTTGTCTGCTTGCTGAGACTAAGACTTCCAGTACTATGTTAAATAGTACTGGTGAGAGTAGACATTCCTTTTTTATTCCTGACCATAGGGGAAGAGTGCTCAGTTTTTCCCTGTTGAGGATGATATTAACTTCTTTTGAATATGGCTTTTATGATGTTGAAGTATGTTCCATTTATCCTTACATTGTTGAGGGTTTTTAAAATCAAGAATGGATACTTGTTCTGCATCTATTGAGAGGATCATATGGTTCTTTTTTTTTTTTAACTTTTTTTTAAATGTTTATTTTTGAGAGAGAGAGAGACAGAGACAGAGCATGAGCAGTGGAGGGGCAGAGAGAGAGGGAGACACAGAATCCAAAGCAGGCTCCAGGTTCCGAGCTGTCAGCCCAGAGCCCTACATGGGGCTTGAACCCATGAACCGCAAGGTCATGACCTGAGCCAAAGTTGAACACTTTTCCGACTGAGTCACCCAGGCGCCCCTGAGGATCATATAGTTCTTATCCTTTTTTTTTTTGTTTTTTATTAATGTAGTATATCACGTTGATTGATTTGCGAATATTGAACCTCCTTTGCAGCCCAGGAATAAATCCCACTTGATCATGGCGAATAATTCTTTTAATGTACTGTTGAATTTGATTTTCTAGTATCTTGTGAATTTTTGCGTCCATGTTCATCAGGGATATTGGCCTGTAATTCTCTGTTTTAGTCGAGTTTTTGTCTGGTTTTGGAGCCAAGGTAATGCTGGCCTTGAGGAATGAGTTTGGAAGTTTTCCTTCCATTTCTATTTTTTGGAACAGTTTGACAAGAATAGGTATTCACTGTTCCTTAAATGTCTGGTAGAATTCTCCTTGGGAAGCCATCTGGCTATGGGCTTTTGTTTGTTGGGAGACTTTTGATTATTGATTCAGTTTCTTATCTGGTTCAAATTTTCTTTTTCTTCCTGTTTCATTTTGGTAGTTTTTATGTTTCTAGGAATTTGTCCATTTCTTCCAGATTGCCCAATTTGTTGGCATGTAGTTTTTCATAATGTTTTCTTATAATTGTTTATATTTCTGTGGTGTTCATTGTGATCTCTCCACTTACATTTGTGATTTTATTTGGGTCCTTCCTCTTTTTAATAAGTATAGCAAGGGGTTTATCAGTTTTATTAATTCTTTCAAGAAACCAGCTGTTAGTTTCGTTGATCTGTTCTAGTGGGTTTTTTCGCCTATGTTGTTTATTTCTGCTCTGATCTTTATTGTTTCTCTTTTCTCTTCTGCTGGCTTTAGGTTTATTTGATGTTCCTTTTCTAGCTTCTTAAGTTGTAAGGTTAGGTTGTGTGTTTGAGACTTTTCTTGCTTCTAGAGGTAGATATGTATTGCAATCTATTCCCCTCTTAGTAGTCTTTTATGCATCCCAGAGGGTTTGGACCATTGTGTTTTCATTTTTATTTGCTTGCTTGTATTGTCCTGGTTAACCTATTTATTCTTTTTTTTTTTTTTTTAACATTTACTTATTTTTGAGAGACAGAGAAACAGCACACATGGGGAGGGGCAGAGAGAGAAGGAGACAGAATCCAAAGCAGGCTCCAGGCTCTGTGCTGTCAGTACGAGCCCGACGCGGGGCTCGAACTCACAAACCGTGAGATCATGATCTGAGTCAAAGTTGGATGCTTAACCAACTGAGCCACCCAGGTGCCCCTAACCTATTTATTCTTTAGTAGGGTGTTCTTTAATCTCCATGTATTTGTGGTCTTCCCCAGTTTTTTCTTGTGACTTACTTCAAGTTTCATAGTGTTGTGTTCTGAAAATATGCATGGTATGATCTCAGTCTTTTTGTACTTGTTTAGGGCTGATTTGTAACCCAGGATGTGATCTATTCTGGAGAATGTTCCATGTACACTTGAAAAGAATGTGTATTCTGCTGCTTCAGGATAAAATGTTCTGAATATATCTGTTAAGTCCATCTGGTCCAGCGTGTCAAAAGCCATTGTTTCCTTGTTGATCTGCTTAGATGATCTGTCCATTGCTGTAAGTGGGGTGTTAAAGTCCCCTACTATTATTGTGTTATTATCAGTTAGTTTCTTTATGTTTGTTATTGATTTATATAGCTGAGTGCTTCCAACTTGGCGGCGTAAATATTTACAATTGTTAGGTCTTCTTGAGGGATAGACTGCTTAATTGTGATTAATGCCCTTCTTCATTTATCGTTAGTCTTTGGTTTGAAATCTAGTTTGTCTAATATTAGTATAGATACTCTGGCTTTTTTTTTTGCCATTCATTAGCAAAATGAATGTTAGATGGTTCTCCGTCCCCTCACTTATAATCTGCAAATGTCTTTAGGTCTAAAATGAGTCTCTTGTAGGCAGCATATAGATGGATCTTGTGTGTGTTTGTTTTTTGTTTTTGTACCTTAAATACCCTATGTCTTTGGATAGAGCATTTAGTCCATTTATGTTCAGAGTGATTTTTGGAAGATACGAATTTAGTGCCATTGTGTTACCTGTAAAGTTGGTATATCTGGTGATGTTCTCGGTTCCTTTCTAGTCTTAGTTGCTTTTTGTCTCCCCTCCTCCCCCACTCAAAGAGTCCCCTTTAATATTTCTTGTAGGGCTGGTTTAGTGGTCATGAGCTCCTTTAGTTTTTGTCTGTCTGGGAAACTCTTTATCCCTTCTATTCTGAGTAACAGCCTTGCTGGATAAAATATTCTTGGCTCCATATTTTTCCCATTCAGCATGTTGAATATATCCTGCCACTCCCTTCTGGCCTTCCAAGTTTCTGTAGATAGATCTGCTGTGAACCTGATCTGTCTTGTCTTGTAGGTTAAGGACTTTTTCCCCCCTTGCTGCTTTCAGGATTCTTTCCTACTCTGAGTATTTTGTGAATTTGACTGTGATTTGTCTTAGTAATGGCTGGCTTTTGTTGAATTTATTGTGAGTTTTCTGTGCTTCTTGGATTTCAGTATCTGTTTCCTTTACCAGATTAGGGAAGTTTTCAGCTATAGTTTGCTCAATAAATCTTTTGCTTCTTTTTCTGTCTCTTCCCCTCTCTTTTGTATCATAACATGATACAGATGTTATCACACTTTAAGGAGTTGCTGAGTTCCCTAAGTCTACATTCATGAAACAATACCTTTTTTTCTGTCTTCTTTTCAGCTTCAATATTTTCCGTTATTTTATCTTTTGTATTACTGATTTGTTCCTCTGCTTCATCATCCTTGTCATTCATCCATTCAGTTTTGCGTCTTGGTTATAGCATTTTATTTTGGACTGACTAGTTTTTATTCTTTTATGCCTTCAGTAGGGGATCCTCTAGTGTCTTCTTTGCTTTTCTCAAGCCAAGCTAGTATCCTTATGATTATTGTTTTAAATTCTGGTTTGTATGTCTTACTTGTATAAACCCTGGCCATGACTTCTTTCTGCTCTTTCTTTTGGGATGAATTCCTTCATCTTGTCATTTTTGTCTGAATCACTTTTTGTGTGACTGTTTTGTGTGATTCACACTTTTTGTGTGAAAGCCTGTTGTATTTCTGCTCCTTAGAGTAATGGCTGTATTAAGAAAAGATTAAAAAAAAAAAAAAGCTAGATCCAATTTCCCCTTAGAGCTGAAACTTTGCAGCACTCTATGATCAGTAGACATGGTGCACACAAGGGGTTTGTCCTGGTCTTCCGGGGGTAGGGCCTTTTGCACTGATTCTCAGGATGATTTGCCCTAGTGGAGAGTATGTACCTCCAGGGTGCAGGGCTAGGGGAGGGGGCTTGGTGTAAGTAGTATGGCCTCCACTGGGTGGTGCTGTTTTGTTCACTGAAGTCGGTGAGCTGGTGGGCAGTGTGGAGGGGACTGGTGTTTGCCCCACTGTCTCCTCCCTGGAGTGGGGAGTTTGTGCCCACCACTCTTCAGGAAGCCCTCACAGAAGAGCAAACAACCACCTCTTTTGTGTCCCCTGCTTCTGCCAGAAACCTACTTTTACCCTGATTGCGATCGACGTGTCTGCCTGCCAGGCGGCACAGTTCTCTTGTGTTTTATTTCAGACATGTGGCTGATTTTCAAAACTCCAAACTCCAAATTTTAGGGACCTACCAGTCACAGACCCTCACTGATCCTCTGGGGGAGGGTCTTAGAGCTTTTGGCGTTTGACGTTTTGTCCCAGGAAAGTGGTTCCATAACTGTGCAGTGGTTCAAAGTTTATGGTAAAGTGAAGCACAAAGCTGGCACCAAGGTTTGCTGCCCTCAGCCTGTGTCTTTGTTCCTATGCTAGGGAACAGGGCAGCACGTTGATGCCACCAGTTCTTTTTGTCCCTGGGGAGGCTGAGCTGCCACTCCCAAAGGAGCTCCAAGCAGGGAGACTGTTTCTCTCCATGGAACCCAGGGGATTCTCAGACCACGCTGCCCACTCCAGGGTCTCCACCCTCTTTCCCCACAGGAGCACCCCTAAGCCCACTAGGAATGACCCTGGCGATGGCAAAAACATCTAAAACTTCAAACTTGGTGCTCCACTGTTTAGAATAACTTGTAGTAATCAGCCCCTTTCCTATTCCCAGTCATTGGTTTTGGGGAAGCATTTTTCTTGTGCAGTCCCCTGTGTGCGCTCTCACTCTGTCTCTCTCTTGCCTCTCTCTGTGATCGGGGCTCCTTCCCCTTCCCAGCACCTGCACTTCTTTTCTCCCCCAAATCAACTCTGCAGCTCCTACCTTCCACAGTGTGGCCATTTTGTCTCCCACTAGTTGTGCAGTTTTGCTCTCTCAGTCCTCAAATCAATTTCTTGGGTGTCAGAATGATACGGTATTTATCTAGCTGTGTTCAAGGGACAAGGCAAGCTTAGGGTCCCCCTACTCCTCTACCATCTTAAGTCCTCTCCTAAAGTGTTAAGATTTTCTAAAATGTTGAAGAGCGCTTGGGAAAATTCTGGGAGGCAGAAATGTATAATTTTTTCCTTGATTTTCACAATAGTTGCATTCCTTGAAAATTCAGTATATTTTAAAACCACGTGTGAAATACTTTATGTGTAGAATGGAGTTGAGTTTGGGCTCAGTAAATTGTAGGCACTTTTTCCCCAAGGGAATGTCCAGGCAGGACATTCAAAGATTATGCGTGTTGGAGGATAATTGTTTGTTGGGCCTGGCTATCCTCTGATTTTTTGCAAGATGATAAGCGCTTGGGAGGTTTACTAAATATGAATGGTACCTCCCTACTTATTGCAACTAACAAAACTGTCTCCTTGGATTTCTAAATCACTATGTAGGAGCAATGTTGAGAACTCCTGATGTGAATTAGAAGTCCTTAGATGGATCTCAATGGTTAATGTGTTATCTTAAGCTGTCTCCTTTTTTCTGTCTCTCTGTCCTCTGCTTTCTTGTGTTGGCATCATTATTGGATAGTTGCCCCTATTTAAAATGAAGGATGGCTGGTGGTAGCTCCAAGTTTACAAGAACATTACAGCATTCATCCCAGAGGATATGTCCATCTGTCACCCTTCAGGGAGGGCACTTATCTTGGCTTGGGTTTTGTGCCCACACCTCTAGTGGGTAGGGGCAATATTCTTATGCATTTTTTTTGAGTTAAGGATCTACCCCCTGACGCACCCATATGAATATTTAGTTATTTGGAGCATAATTTATTGAATCATCCATCTGATTTAAAATGAAATCTTTATTGTATATACATTTCATACTTACCTGCCTTTGGATTGTCTGTTATGGTCTGTTGATCTTTATGTTCCTTTGCTTGTACCTTACTGATTTACTTTTTATAATTTTATAGTATGATTTGGTATCTACTGGTGAAAGTCCATTTCGTTATTGTCCTTTTCCAAAAATGTCCTGATGCTTCTCTTACATTTACCCTTTCACGTGGATTTCAGATGCAATCTGTCAATCTCTACCCCCTCTCCCATCCCATTGGGATTTTGATTGGTAGTGCATTGGATTTATATATTAACTTGGGGACAGTCGGCATTTTTTATAATATTAAAACTTCTCATCTAGGTCTGCAGCTCATGTCTCAATTTATTTGGTTCTGTTGTGATGTTATTCAGCAAAGTTTTATACTTTCTTTTAACTATTTATTTATTTATTTATTTATTTATTTATTTATTTTTGAAGTTTATTTATTTTGAGAGAGCATGCCAGAGTGCGTGCAAACTGGGGAGGGGCAGAGAGAGGGAGAGAGAAAATTCCAAGCAGGCACCGTGCTCAGTGGCGAGCCTGACACAGGGCTCGATCACACAACTGAGATGATGACCTGAGCCGAAATCAAGAGTCAGTCGCTTGAGCAGCTGAGCCACCCAGGCTCCCCTCTTTTAACTTTTTTTTCTTTTATAGAGAGCATGAGTGGGGCAGAGGGAGAGAGAGAGAGAGAGAGAGAGAGAGTGAGAGTGAGAGAGAGTTAGTTCCAAACAGGCCCCACGCTCAGTGCTGAGACCAATGCAGGCCTCAATTCCATAACCATGAGATCATGACCTGAGCTAAAATCAAGAGTTGGACCTTAACCGACTGAGCCATCCAGGCACCCCTTTAACTGATTATTGCTGGAAAGCTTTTTGTTACCCAACCCCTTTGTATTTAATTGATTTCTATTATTAGGTGTAATAGTGTTCATTTTATTTCCTTGATTTCTCTAGATTTGTGGTTGTATCACCCACAGGTACTGTGTTTTTTCCCTATTTATGTCTCATTATTTTTTATCTTGTGCATTGGCTATGTTGTCACAACAAAGTTATCTAATAGTAGACATCCTTGTCTTATTCCTGACTTCACTGGGAGTGCATGTTTATTTGTGAAGCATATATACCTCTGGTTCCTCACATATACACTGGCAGGTTAAGAAAGGTTTATTTTATTCCTAACTTATTAGGGGCTTTTAATTAGGAATGATTAGTGATAGGGGCACCTGGGTGGCTCAGTCAGTTAAGCATCTGACTTCGGCTCAGGTCATGATCTCGTGGTTTGAGAGTTCGAGCCCCATGTCAGACGCTATGCTGACAGCTCAGAGCCTGGAGCCTGCTTCGGACTGTGTGTCTCTTTCTCTCTGCCCCTCCCCTGCTCACGCTTGGTCTCTCTCAAAAAAAAAAAAAAAAAAAAGAATCAAAAAAAAAGGAATGATTAGTGATTTTTATCAAATGCCCTTTGTGATCTTATCAAAGTGACTTTATAGTTTTCACCTTTAAACAATTAATGTATTTTATTAACTAATAGATTTTCTGATGTTGAACCCACACTGCAAGCTTTGAATAAAAACTACTTTGTCAAGAAGCATTAATCTCTTAATACATTATTGGAGTTAATTTGTTCCATTTATTTATTTTGATTTTTGCATCTGTTCATAAGGGGGGGTGGTAATTTTTTGTGTGTTCTTTCTATTACATTTTGGTATCAAGATTTTGTTAGTTTGATAAAATGACCTGGAAAATTTTGCTGTTTTCTTATGCTTAGGAATAGTTTAAATAACATAGGAATTATCTGTTCCTTAAAGGTTTGATAGAAGTTACCTGTAGTTCCGTCTGAGCCTGGCATCTTTTCAGGGACCAGATAGATCTCTTACAGCCTTTTCAGATACTTCTGGGGCTAATGGTCTAGGGTGGCGTTTTATTCATCTCTGTTCCCATATTTGTGTTGAATGAGTGGATAATTGGAATTATGTTTCTAAGAGGTATATGTAATACATGCATTAGTAGTAAGTATGACTAAGAGTTTGTGCCAGGTGCTAGTCTGAGTGCATTACAGGTATTTTTTTGTTTACTCTTCACTATAACCCATGGAGAAGTTACTTTGAGACTCCATTTTACAGTAGAAACTGAGGCATAGAGAGGTTAGGTAAATTGCATGAGGTTATAAGGCCAGTTAAATATTGAAGCCAGAATATCGCAGAAGTGATGATATTTGTATTTGGTAGGATTATATATGTTCAAAAATATATATTATATACATATTATATTTATATATATTATATTATATTATATTATATTATATTATATTATTATAATATATAAACAAATCTAACAGTATTCTGTAGTCTTCCCAATTTTTTTTAAGAAAAGAATTAGGCATTTCCATATTTTGCTCAGAAACTTTCCTTCCAAAGCATACATACCAATATGTCAGTAAGTAGTACTTGAAAGTTTTTCGTTCACTTTCTTTTTCTTTTCCTTCATGTAAACGTAAATGGAACACAACATATCTTTGTTGGTCGTATTATCTAGGGTCCTATTATTCTGCCATCTTAGCAGGTGTACCCTGATTGTTCTACATGATTATTACTCCATTGCCATAGTTGTCATTATATGTCACCCTATGTTTTGAAAACACATTACAGTTAGTTATTTTATAGATTTCTTTTTGGTTAGATTTTAGCTTGGTTTCTTCCTGATGATGGTTTGTCCTGTTGATTTGAGAGGAGTATAACTTTTTATTTTGCTCATCAGGTTTTCAACTGGGGGTTTCTGTGGGCTACATCTCAGGCTCCTGTTCATTCCACTGATTCAACTGTAGACAGAGTATTTGTCATTTAAAAAATCAGATCTCAGGGGCGCCTGGGTGGCGCAGTTGGTTAAGCGTCCGACTTCAGCCAGGTCACGATCTCGCGGTCTGTGAGTTCGAGCCCCGCGTCAGGCTCTGGACTGATGGCTCAGAGCCTGGAGCCTGCTTCCAATTCTGTGTCTCCCTCTCTCTCTGCCCCTCCCCCGTTCATGCTCTGTCTCTCTCTGTCCCAAAAATAAAATAAAAAACGTTGAAAAAAAAAAATTTTTAAAAATAAAAAATCAGATCTCAGAGATTAATTAGCCTTTGTGGGATTATTCATGTGTTCCTCACACCAATTTAGGGAGTTAGCCTGAAGTGAGATGTTTCCTTTGGCTTTTTCAATGACATGAGTGGAACCTCTTTGCAAATGTAAAGACGGGTAGATCTCACTTTGTTCATTCATACTGCAGATATTTGTTGAGCATGCCTAAAGTGTGTGCTCTTTCCTCTAATCTGCAGCTTTCAAATGATAGTTTATCCAGTTGTAATCAGGTGCTGAATAGACTAGCTCTTCTTATCTAACCTTAAATGAATCTGACCTGTGCCAGAAAACTAATTTATTAATTTGCTCCTGGGGGTGTTATGTTTCAGTGACTGGAAAACTCATTTCTGCTTGTTAGCATAGTGCTGGCTTTGAATTTCTCTGATAACAAGAAATCAAAAGCAATTAGGTGGTTGCATGGTATGTGTAGAATAAACAAGGGAGATTGCATAGTCTTCAGGAGAAATTTCATTCAGTGTGAATGAGAAATTCACATTTCATTGTGACAAGTATAAGGAATTATTCACCTTTAAAGATTATTTTTTTAGGATGGCAAAATATTTATACTCGTCAGTTGTTCTTTTCCTTGTCTGTATTAGATCAACACTCACACAATCATACTTTCCAGACTTCCTAGGGATTACTGCCTATTACTTTACATTTATTATAGTAAGACCTGTCTTTTAGTGTGTTGTACTCCTTTAACATTTGTTTTTTTATGGTTACATTTTAGCCTAGTGTTTTGATCAGCTATCTCTGAATCACTTTACAGGGCACATTACTTCTAAGGTTTGCTTCCTTAAAAATAAGTTCTCATGAAGTTAACCCTAGGTTTTGAGACCATAGTTTTCTGACCACTGATCACTACTCACATTTTAAAAATTAACTTTTTTGGTTATTTAAAAATATTAGGGTGGGGTTTATTATTATTTTTTTGATTAAAAAGGCAGCATTACCCAGAAATAGCTACAGTTACACCTTGATGCATAATCTTGTGGAACTTTTTAAATATCATACCTATGTCTGTATAATTGAAAAGGAATCATTCTGTACCTATTTTCCTATTTTATAATCCTCTTTTTTTTTTTTAATCTTAATAGATTGTGTATGTCATTCAGTATATTTCTGGGCTCCATCTTGGAGTCATTGAATTAATTCAACAAACACTTGTATATTACTTTGCCAAATGTTATTCCAGGTAGTGACTGTACAGTAGTGAACAAAACAGTCAAAAGTTTATTGTCCTTGTGGAGCTTTTAATGGGAAAGTCAGACAAGCAAAATAAGTTAAATCAGTAGACTGCTAAGCAGTAGTAAATTCTGTGGGAAAAAAGGGGAAGGGAGATTATGGAGTGTAAAGTTTCAAAAAGCGTAGTCAGCACAAGGCCTTATTGAGAAGGCATTTGAATGGACATAAATGAAGTGAGGTAATGAGCCAGGAATGTGCCCATAAGAAGAGGCCAGTTGGAGCAGAGTAAGTGAGAGGAGGAGTAGGAGGTAAGATCACAGAGAAGTAGGCTGGGTGTGGGGATGGGGAGAAGAGTATTAGATCCTGTAGAGCCTGGCAGACTACCGTAAAGGCTTTTATCTGAGTGCAGTGGAAACCCATTGGAAAGTTTAGGGCAGAGAAATGACATAGTCTAACTTGTGTCTTAAAATGATCATTCTGACTGCTATGTTGAGAATAGAATGGGGGGCTGCAAAGAGTATAAGGGCAAGGGCAGAAGCAGAGAAATCATTTAAGAGGCAGTTGCATTAATGTAAGCTAGAGATGCCAGTGGCTTGGATGAGGGTAGTGAAAAATGGTTGGATTCTAGATATAGTTTGACAATGGGCATAATAGGATTTGCTAACAGATTGGATATGAGGTGAAACAGAGTTAAGGATGACACTAAGGTTTTTGGTCTGAGCAACTCTGGAGTCACTATCAGCGGAGATGGGGAACACGAGGAATGGATTTGGGGGAGAAAATTTAAGAGTTCAGCTTGGGACATGGTAAGTTTAGGTGCTTATTACACATTCAAGTGGTGATGTTGAGTGGGCAGAAGTCTTGGATGGAGGTAAAATTTGGAAATGTGGCTTGTATATGGTATTTAAAATTATAAAACTGGGTGAAATTTGTCAAAAGAGTCAAGACAGTAAATAGAAGAGCTCAGAGAATTGAGCCCAAGCCTGATGGATTAGAAATTTGGAAGATAAGGAGGAATAAGCAGAGGAGACAGAAAGGACAACCCCAGAACAAGGAGGAAAACCTAGAGAAAGGACAGCTCTGGAAACAAGGTGAAGACTCTTACCTCCTCTTAGCTGTGTCTTCCCTTCTGCACTCTGTGGATTGTTTTTTTATCATCTGTGGATTAAACACACACATCACACTCCCTCCCATCCCCATTTTAGCTACCTATTACTTTTTTAGTAAGAGAAGATTTTGTTTTTTTTTAATGTTTATTTATTTTTGAGAGAGAGAGAGAGAGAGAGAGAGACAGAGGGAGAGAGGGAGACAGAGAATCTGAAGCAGGCTCTGCACCGTCAACACAAAGCCTGACGTGGGGCTCAAACCCATGAACCGTGAGATTGTGACCTGAACCGAAGTCGGATGTTCAACCGACTAAGCCACCCAGGTGCCCCAAGATTTTATGTTTTTAACAGCAGAATTCAGTGTAAATATTGCGTGTATCAGCTGAAGATAATCTCCTCACAATAGCTCTTAGACTTGCTGAAGCTACCCTGAGCAGCCTCTCTGTTTCTGCTGCAGAGATACGGAACCAACATCTGACTTCCAGGAAACAAGCAGCCAAGAAAGGGGAATCAGCAGCTCATTAGCTCAAAACATCCCTGGCAACCACAAGCATTTGTGCAGGGTCAGCGTTAGAGCAAGGCACGAGGCTTTCTCTCGAAGTTGATATCTGCTATTTACTTACTGGTTAGTTCAAGCATGCGGTAATTTGCTCTTCTAGTTCTTAGGCAGCAAGGAGGGTATATTATTTATTGCTGTGTAACAGATTATTCAGAATTTAGCAGACATTGTCTCACAGTTTCTGAGGTTCAGAAACTTGGGAGCAGCTTAAGTAAGTGGTTCTAGTAAAGGGTTTCATGAGGTTATATTCAAAATATCAGCTGTGGCTCTAGGCATCTGAACACTCAACTGGAGCTGGAGGCTCTACTTCCAAGATAAGTCACTTGCATAGCTCTTGGCAGGAGGCCTTAATTTCTTACCACGTGGACCTCTTGCATAGGGCTCTTTCAGTGTCCTCATGACTTGACAGCTGACTTCACCAGAGTATGTGATCCAAGAGAGAGAAAGGAAAAGGAAAGAAACCATAATGCATTTTATATCCTGATCTTGGAAGCCAAACACTGTCATTTCAGCCATATTTTTTCTGTAAGAAATGAGTCACTGGATCTAGCCCACATTCAAGGGGAGGAGAATTAAACTCCACCCCTTGAAAGGAGGAGTATTAAAGATTTGTAGACATATTTTAGAACTACTGTATTTCACTCTCTGGCCACAAATTACTTATATTTCTCCCATGTGCAAAATATACTCGCATCCTCCCAAGATCCACAAAAGCCTTTTCCCACTGGAAATCCAGGTTGTTGAAATCCACACTTGGATGAGGCTCCTTGGGTATAGTTCCTCAAGAACAGTTTCTTTTGATGTGAACACCTATAAATTAAAGAGACAAGTTTTCTACTCCTCACACACCCAACATACAGTGATGGGATAGGCATACAATAAACAGGTATGGAGGTTCCTATTTAATGTTTGTTTATTTTTGAGAGACAGAGTGAGAGCGGGGGAGGGGCACAGAGAGGGAGAGACACAGAATGAATCCGAAGCAGGCTCCAGCCTCTCAGCTGTCAGCACAGAGCCCGACATGGGGCTCAAACCCACGAACCATGAGATCATGACCTGCACGGAAGTTGGATGCTTAACCGACTGACCACCCAGGCGCCCCGAGATTCCTATTTGAAAAGGGAGAAAATGGGAGGCACCAAGAAGTCACTGATTTACAGCAGTTCTGATGTTATCTGTATAAATGTTGGCAGTTCCTTGATTAGGACTTAGTTCTCCTTTTGCCCAGGAATGCTGCTCTGTGGCTCTTGTTTCCTCCTTCTAGGCTCTTGGTTTCACCTTGTGAATTATCTTTTCTTTTCCATGAAAAATAGTCCAGGTTTGCAGCTGCATAGTTTTCTTAGTCTGTTTCTTGCCACTAGAGTTTTAAGGGCCCAAGAGGCTTCTTTTCATTTAGTTTTGCCTCTGTACCTTTTAATTTAAGCTGGCAGTGTTTTCTTTTTAAAACTTAGAGTCTCTTATGAATGTTACTGAGATTCATGCCTTTAGGAAAAGCCACACCCACATATATTTTCCAGAGATAATCTCCTTTCTGCTTTGGGCTTCTGGTATTGCTAAGGGACAGTACTTGTAGTGGGTACAATTGTATTCTCCACAAAGACATGTTTAGGTCCAGGGGAGCCTGTGTGGCTCAGTTGGTTAAGCTTCCGGCTTCAGTTCAGCTCATAATCTCAGTTTGTGAGTTTGAGCCCTGCGTTGGGCTCTGTGCTGACAGATGAGAGCCTGGAGCCTGCTTTGGATTTTGTGTCTCCCTCCCTCTCTCTTCCTCCCCTGCTCACACTCTGTCTGCTGTCTCTCTCAAAAATAACTGAAGATGAAAATAAATAAATAAAATAAACAAATTAAAAAAAAAAAAGATACGTTTAGGTCCTGAACCCCACTACCTGTGAATGTGGTATTATTTGGCATAAGGTCTTTACAAATGTAATCAAGTTAAAGGTGAGATCATAATGAGTTAGAGTGGGCCCAAATCCAGTGGCTGGTATTCTTAGAGAAATTTGGATACAGAAGACGCAGGAAAGAAAGGCACATGACAACCAAGGCAGAGATTAAAGTGTTTAAAAGCCAAGAAATAGCAAGGATTGCTGGGAACCACCACAAGCTAGGAGAGAGGCATGGAACAGGTTTTCCCTGAGAGTCTCCGAAGGAACTAACCCTAACAACATCTTGATTTCAGAATCTGGCTTCCAAAACTATGAGAGAATAAATTCCTTTCTTTTTAAGCTGTATATTTGTGGGAATTTGTTATAGTAGTCCTTGGGAACTAATACAACACCCTTAGGCCTCTTGGAAGCCCAGTTGTTTGATTGAATAGTTCTTTAGGCTATGTAGATCTTTCTGAGGCCTTAACAAAGAATTTTGGTAACCACATGCTAGACTTCCTCATTAACCATTTTCTTTGGCCATGCCCTGGATAGATTTGATCTTTGCTTGGAAGCCATTTCTTAATTTTAGTATCATTAACCATCTGGAGAGGCTGGGAATTTTCAGAATTATTTAGTCTTAACTCCTTTTTGTTGAACTATCCTCCTCTTTAGGGGCACCTGGCTGGCTCAATTGGAAGAATATTCGACTCTTAATCTCCGGGTTGTGAGGTTGAGCCTGTGTTGGGTATAGAGATTACTAAAAAATAAAATAAAATAAACTTTAACCATCTTTCCCTTTAATTTATCCCTCTCTTGCATTTTAATGTAAGCAGCAAGAAGAAGCCAAGAGGTACCTTCTGCCTTCTTGTCTGGACATCTCACTGGCTAGACTGTCACCCAGTTCATGAGCCACAACTTCTACTTTACATATTGTTATTGCTACTACATAACAAGGATCACTTTCCCTCCAGTTTCCAAGATCTTTCTCACTTAAGCTCTCACCCATAACTTCCTCAAAGGCCATGATACTTCTACTGTTTCTTCAAGGCTGTTCAAACTTTCACTGATACTCATCTCACAGTCCTAACTTATACCCTCTTTTGGGTTCTAAATCTACTCCCACATTTTAGGTTTTTGTTACAACAGAACATACTTCTAGGCATCAAAATCTGGATTAGTTATCTATTGCTGTATAATAAATTACACTAGAGCTTAGTGACTGAAGATAAACATTAATCATCTCATAAGTTCTTTGGGTCAGGAATTTGGGACAGCTTAGCTGAGTGGTTCTGGCCCAGTGTCTTATGAGCTTACAGTTAAGACGTTGGCTGTTACTTCAGTCATCTGAAGGATCAACTGAGAATTACTCATATTCTGGCAAGTTAGTTCTGGCCATTGGGAGGCGGCTTCAGTTCCTTATCATGTGGGTCTTCACAGGACTGCTTTACGTGGCACTTTTCCAAGAAAGTGATTTAAGAGAGAGTGAAAGGAGGAAGCCACAATGCTTTTTATGACTAATCTTGAAAGTTGTCCTCTCATACTCCATTGTCAAGAAGTAAGTCACAGTATGGTACTGGTATAAAAACAGACACCTAAATCAGTGGAATGGAATAGAGAGCTCAGAAATAAAGGAGCCAAGAATATACAGTGGGGAGAAGGCAGTCTCTTCAACAAATGACATTGGGAAAACTGGACAGCTACATGTAAAAGAATGAAACTGGACCATATCTTACGCCATACATAAAAATTAACTCAAAATGGATTGAATGTCAGACCTGAAACCATAAACCTTTTAGAAGAAAGTGTAAGCAGTAAGCTCCTTGACATTGATCCGGAAATGATTTTTTTTGGATCTGACTTCAAAAGCAAAGGCGACAATAGCAAAAATAGACAGGCTAACAAACTAAAAAGCTTCTGCACAGCAAAGGAAACCGTCAACAGAATGAAAAGGCAAACTACTAAATGGGAGACAATATTTGCAAATCTGATAAGGAGTTAATAACCCAAATATAGAAAAAACTCATATAATGCAAAAAAGAAAAAGAAAAGAAAACCAATCTGATTAAAAAATGGATTAGAAGACCTGAATAGCTGTTTTTCTGAAGAAGACATATAGATGGCCAACACGTACATGAAAGTGTGCTCAACATCAGTAAGCAGGGAATTGGAAATCAAAACCAGTGAAATGTCACCTCACACCTGTTAGAATGGCTACTATCGAAAAGACAAGAAATAACAAGTGTTGCCAAGGATGTGGAGAAAAGGAAGCCCTTGTGCACTCTTGGTGGGAATGTAAATTTGGTGCAGCCAGTGTGGAAAACAGTATGGAGGTTCCTCAAAAAGTTAAAAATAGAACTACCATATGATCCAGCAATTCCGCTTCTGAATATTTATCTAAAGAGAATGAAAACCTTAATTCAAAAAGATATATACACTCCTGTATTCATTGCAGTGTTATTTATCATAGCCAAGACATGGAAACAACCTGTGTCTGTTGATGGATATGGTTAAAGAAAATGTGTTTTGTATAAATATACACCACACACACACACAGCACACGCCCACAGGAATATTATTTGGCCATAAAGAAATGAAATCTTGTCATTTTCAACAACATGGATGGACCTTGAGGATATTGTGATAAGCGAAATAAGTTAGATGGAAAAAGACAAATGCCATATGATCTCACTTATATGTGGAATTGTAAAAAAAAAAAGAGAAAGAAAAGCTCATTGATAAAGAGAATAGATAGGTGGTTGCCAGAGGTAGGGGGTAGGGTGTGGGTGAAATAGGTGAAGGAGGTCCAGAGGTACAGACTTCTAGTTATAAAATAAATGATGGGGATGTAATGTACAGCATCGTGACTATATCATCAGGGAAATGCAAATCAAAACTGCAAAGAGATTATAGTTTCTTATACTAATTATAGGTAATTACAGCATTATAGTTAATAATTATTACATATTTGCAAGTTGCTAAGAGAATAGATCTTAAAACTTATAATCACAGAAAAATATGTTGTAACTATGATGATGAACGTTACCTAGCCTTTTTGTGGTGATCATTTACAATATATACAGACATTGAATCATGTTATACACCTGAAACTAATATAATGTTCATGTGAAGTATGCCTCAATAAAAAAAGAATTAAATCACTAAGTCCATACACTCAAAGGAGGAACATAAAATAATATGTGGACAATTATTTTAAAACAAACACATAGTCTAGTTATCTACTGTTGAACTTTAGGAATAGGGAGAGTCTAATATTGGCTACTGCCATTGTTGTATTGACTGGCCTAATAAGAAAAGTGGGACCCAAGGGGTTAAAAGTATGTATCATATCAATTATATCTACATAAAGCCAGAGAAAAAAAGAGAAGGGGCACCTGGGTGGCTCAGTCAGTTGGGCATCCGACTTCAGCTCAGGTCATGATCTCACAGTTCATGGGTCTGAGCTCCATGTCAGGCTCTGTGCTGACATCTTGGAGCCTGGAGCCTCCTTCAGATTCTTTGTCTCCCTCTCTCTCTGCCCTCTCCCCCGCCACTTGCACGCTGTCTCTCAAAAATAAATAAACATTAAAAAGAAAGAAAGAAAAATGTTCATATTATTCACAAAACAAATCTTTCTTCAGTCTTTTTCTTTTGCCCATTATCTCTGGGTAACAAAGATCAGTTCACCAGTATAAAGGACTGAGTAGATGAGCCATCTTAAGTATTCAGAATGACAAATGTCAGATGTGTGTGTATTTGATTGTGTTTGTGTTAGAAGCAATTGAAACACCTTTTGAGGGCTAATGTAGTATGTTGCTAAATGTTTGTAAAATGGAATTATTCTGAAAAAATTTTTTACAGGGCTCTTTAAATAATATCTCATGTAGAAACCCAATGTGTAAAACACATAAAAATGGCATTACTGTTTACAGCCTGGGCCTAAATCCCAGTGGTTTAGCATCCTTTTCAGCCTAATACTGTTGCCAGAGGTCCAAGGAACATAGCTGGAAAACTGCACCATGTAATCAGATTCATTTCAAGCCTAGTTCACAAAAATCTATTAATACATAAGATCATGGAGCTCAGGAAGATAGCCATAATAGCAAAATAGCACTTTACCAGGTAGTTGACTGATTTCTGGTGCTACCTTTTGTACAATGGTAAGTGAGGACCCATGGTAGTTGGAGGAGTTGCTGATTGTCAGCCATAGATATCTGTAGAGTACTTTCATAAGTCTCTTGTCTTACCTAATTTTTTTTTCCCCTGCAACAGCATAATACAGCAGATATTTGCAGGATTCTTTGCAAATTCTGCAATTCCTGGATCCTCACATCCTTTTTCCTGGTAAGTAGTGAATTGCCTTCTGTCTTACTTTGCTGGAGCAGCAGCATTTTAGGTATATGTACCATTGTGAGAAAGAGAAAGAGCTGAATAGGTGAGTATATAGATTTGATTGGCAGACTGTTAGATTGCCTTTATTTGCTGAGCCCAAACTTAATCAGAACTTATTTTTTTATTGTTCAGTCTCCTGAGGACCATCCTGGTCCCCCAGGATGTCTGGGCACTGGATGTGTCGGGTTTGGTTCATATTCTGGTTTGAGAGTTGTGTTGAGAGGGGAATGAGATGGTCCCTGCCAAGCTGGCATCTGACTTGCAAGTTTCTTCTCTAGGTTGTACGGAAAGATTTTATTCCTTAAGAATTGCTGAAATTCTTAAGAAGGTATCTCAGGAGAAATAAAAGGCTGTATTTCAGTATCAGAGTGTCACTTAAGTACGATAGAAGTTAAGATGGAATTTCTTCTTGTCTAGGCAATCACATACCACTTCCGACTCTGCCTCGGAAGCCTCCTTTGCTCAGAGGGTCCTCGGTCCTTCCACTCAGTTACCCTATTTTCCAGCCTCTAGTTTCTTTTAACACGTTCCAGCCAAAGAGCTTGGACATCTGTCATCCAGGGTAGTGCACCAGCAGCTCCAAAAAGAGGGGCTGCTGAGTCCCTTTTGTAATTGCTCTAGGTTGTGATTCAGAGACCACTGTGGCCGCTTCTCTCCTTGAAAGCTCCTCATTGTCCAGGACCGTGGGCAGCCTCTTCGAATGAGGGAAGTCTGCTACAGATTTTGGCCAGTCACAGAGGGAAAACTCTCCTTAAAAAGCAGCTCCATCTATATTTACTCTACATGGGCGTAGAGAAGACAAACTTTTCTTAGCCAATAGGCAATGAGTCACTCTTTTCTCTCTGGTGTGTCATGTGGTATTTTAGGTAGCTTCACATTTTATGTTCTATTCGATTAAGTAAAAATTCCTTACTTAAAGAGAGTAAGAGACGACTTCTGGATAATCTCTTTGACCTTAAAAATACCGAGAAGTTCTTTGCCACTTGATTTTAGAGAACTAGTGACTTTCCAGCTCTGAGAGAGAACGGGATCTCCCAGTTTTTTCTGTGGTGTGAGGCAGAGCCTGGTCACTCCGTCTAATGCTGTCTGTCTCATCTCATGTATAGGAGCGGGATGCTGCACTCCAACCCTGGGGACTATGCCTGGGGTCAGACAGGGCTTGATGCCATTGTAACCCAGGTGAGGAGCTGCCTTTTGAGGGTGTCTGTTCAGTGTGTCTCATGGTTCCACAGGCTTCCTGCTTTCCTTCTGCTACTTTCTGAATGGCAGTCACTCTGCTTTCCCTAATATTTTGAGCTTGTGGGTTTCCATTTTACTGAAGGGATGAATGGTTTACGGATTTAGTTTAGCATCCATGTACATTTGAGGTCCTAGGGACTTTCTAGAAGATGGTTTCACCTCTGTAGGAAGAAAAGACTTCTCCTGTAACAAACAGTATTTTGTATTTTTGGCCTCTTGTTCAGTCCTGTGAGGATCCTGTTAACAACTACTTCACAAAAAAGGAGGGTCTCCTCACATGTTTGAAGCAGGGATTTCTGCTAGATGGAGCAAAGTAGGGGAAGGAAGCAGAGAAAAAGGTATTCCCATGACATATATAATCGCTTCCACTTATTTATGTTTATTTTAGTTTAAATAGTTTTCATTTCCCTTGTGGATTGCTGAGAATAGAAAGCATGTCATTTATATCCAAATCTTCTCATAGGCAGTAATTTACCTATTTCTTGGCTTACTTGATGCTACTTTCCATACTCTCACCCTTTTATTTCTTCCAGCAGAATGAAGTTTTTAGACCAGTTAAGTATTACCTTTTGTTCAGTTTTAATTTTACTCCTGACATCACAACCCTTATGCTGCCTCTGAAATTGCTTTATGCCCAAAGGTGGGCCTTGCAATGATGGGTTTGTCTGTAGGGTTACACTGATGTCACTCTGAAATTGTAAAGCAATTACAAGTGTTCCGGCAGCAGGAAAGGGGAAACCCAAGCCTTTCAGAGCCTTGCAGAAGTAAGAGCAACTAACATTTCTAATATATGCACTGTTTGTTCTCAGCTGGAGCAGCTCCCTCCCCAGGGATGGTAGGATGTCTGCCACTTCTTCTTCTTTTTCTTTTTCCTTTTTTGTAGCTTTTAGGACAACTGGAAAACACAGGGCCTCCCCCGGCTGACAAAGAAAAGATCACATCTCTTCCAACAGTGACAGTAACTCAGGAACAAGTTGGTAGGTTCATTTCCATACTTCTTCTGTCAAATCTGATCTCTGTTCAAAATCGCAGCACCTTCCTGTACTAAGGATCTTTAGGTGAAGCTGTAGCACTCCTAACTAAAATTGCTACTTGGTGCCGTAAGTGGAAGATAGGGCCTACCTTTTCATTTAGGGTTAGTCTTTTTTTTTTTTTTTTTTTAAGTTTATTTATTTGTGAGAGAGAGAGAGAGAGAGAGAGAGAGAGAGAGAGAGAGAGAGAGAGAACGCACGTGCACGGGTTGTGGAGGGGCAGAGAGAGGGAGAGAGAATCCCAAGCCTGACATGAGGTTTGATCCCATGAACTGTAAGATCATGACCTGAGATGAAATCAAGAGTCGGATGCTTAACTGACTGAGCCACCCAGGCACCCCAAGACTTGATTTTTTGAAGAACTTACTAGGGGAAGCAAAACTCAACTAAATGATTAGAAAACGGTACAGGAGCACCTGGGTGGCTCAGTCAGGTAAGCATCTGACTCTTGATTTCAGATTAGGTCATGATCTCACAGTGGTGAGATCAAGCCCCACATTGGGCTCGGGGCAGACAGCCGGAACCTGCTTGGGTCCTGTCTCCCTCCCTCTCTGTCTCTCTCCCTTTCTCTCTCTCTCTTTCAAAATGAATACACATAAAAAACAGTATCAAAAATAGTATTGAGTGGATGATACTGAGGAAGAGAAAAAAAATTGGAGGCTGAGAATTTGTTTCACATTTATTCTGTCAGATACAGTCAGGTACATTAGATACAGTTTTTTTACTTTTAAGCACTGAAGGAATTTAGTGACAAGGAACATTATTTCGAACTGGGAGTTTCTTGTACTACAAATTCCAGTTTAGAGTCAGAAGATTTAAAAGACAGGATAGGCCATCTCAGAGAGGTCATTCTGTTCAAGGAAGAGTATGAACCAGTGTGAGAATGTCAGCATGGGCATAGTGTCTGGATCAGGGAAAAGGAGAGTGGCCTGATGAACCCTGAAATGCAGTCTGGTTTGGGAGCATGGGAGGTATGATTGGGTAGAAAGGCCTTGTTTGAGCGGACGTTGAAACTGGCAGAGTAGTTAGGGCTGGATGTTTTAGGTAGCAGGCAAGTTTTATAGGTCCCCAAATGGAGGATTGGGGGAATTTAGGTGCTCTTTAGGGAAGATTCGGCTGGAGGTAGTATCTCAAATAGATTGGAAGGCAAAGAAAGCAGAAACGGGGATTCAAGGGGCTGCTGCAACATCCAGGCGGGGTGCAGGTGACAGTGGCAATGCTGACAGATGGGGAAGGGTAGACTCAATATCACTTTGAAGAAAGGCTTTCATCACCGATTGCCTAATGGGATAAAAGAGGGAAAAGGGTCAAAGATGACTGTCAGATTTTGCAGCTCAGGAACTACAAGAGGCGGTGCTGCCATCTATCAGGGTGGAGGCTTGTAACCACCCCCCCCCACCACTACCCCTGGTCTAGTGGGGTTTGGGGATGGAAGTGATGTGATGGTTTTCATTTTGAATTTGGTGATTTTGAGGTGCCAGCTGGGGGGGTGCTCTGAAGCTAGTATTAGGGGAAGTGAGCTGCTTGCAAAGCATAGGATAAATTTGGAGGGTTGAAGGCTGGGGTCAAGGGTACCTACTTCCTGGGAGGCTGTTCCGGTGGACCAGTCATAAGAAATAAAAGGTGGAGTTGAGGTAAAGGTGTTAGATAAGAGTGGAGAGGAAGGAGTGACTCTTGGTAGTCTTATTATTCCGGGCCCTTGAGTGCTTTGGGCATGTATGTAGCACATGCTGGCCATTGGAGAGGAGGAGCTGGTATCATTAGCCAGACTTGGGAGACCCCGAGTTTGCTGCCTGGTACTCCCAGGTTAGTGTGTAGCCATTTCCTCACAGAGGGCTTCTTGTCTCTGGACTTGGAGCCTGAGCTGTCCTTGGGCTTTGCAATTCTGCAGCACCACCTCCTGGTGCAGCTTTTAATTAACTTGTCCCGAGGGCTTTAGGACAACCACTCTGAAAGAGGACGCGAAATGTGGAAAATGGCAGGGTTAAAGTGGCTTGAGACACTGACTGGGAACTGCTGAGATTGCTCAGATATATCTCGTGGTTGTAGTGGACAGATTGCCTGTGTTTCCTGAGTAGAAACTGCCAGAAGGATATCACACGTCTGGGAAGATGCTTTTCCTGTTTTACTTAACAGATCATCCAAGCCCCGGTTTATTTTTTGCAAGCCTTGATGTTGAAAAGTAGGCCTTTCTGGACTAAGCCCGTTCGTCGATCCTCCTTTTCACAAAAGTCCCTTTCTACTCCCAGCTCCTCCCCCATGGTGAAGCGCAGTTTGTGCTTCCTACCTCCACCTAGGGTACACTTTGTATCTTACGCATTCCTCTGGACTAGTTTTTTCTTCCTTCTTTTTGCTCGCTTACTTTAGAAGGCATTTCCTCCTCCAACAGATATGGGTTTAGAGTGTCCAGTGTGCAAAGAAGATTACACAGTTGAAGAGGAAGTCCGGCAGTTACCCTGCAACCACTTTTTCCACAGCAGTTGTATTGTGCCGTGGTTAGAACTGGTGAGTACAGCCGCCTCTCATGTGTGATGGGCTGTCTCTGCCAGCCACATCTTCTGGGGCAGGGCAGGGCGGGAGGTGGTCCCGGGTTAACAGAGAGCCAAGGAGAGCAGATTTTAGTCCCTGCCTAACTCCTGCTGGTGCCGTCACTGTTTTTTAGATCACTCTTATGTTTGGAAACTTCTCTGACCAGAGGTTACCAAACCACAGCCTACAGGTCTCGGGCCTGCCACCTGTTTTTGTAAAGGAAGTTTCATTGGAACACAGCTACGCTCATTTGTTTACCAATTGTCTGCAGCTACCTTTGTGCTGCATCAGCAGAGTTGAGTGGTTGTGACCCAGGCAGTATGGCCTGCCAAATCTAAAATATTTATTACCAGTTCCTTCACAAAAAGTTTCCTAACCCTTGCTCTAGACCATGTCAGGTCACCGTATCTGGTTAGTTCTGTTCGGTGACGTGTGGTAGTTGTTGTTAAGCTCCTGGCCTGGAATTCTGTCATTTCTGTTTCAAGGTCCATTTGAACATGTGCTGGTGTTCCATCTTTGAGCCCAGTGTGTACTGTGCGAGAGTGCATGCCCTTTTTGTCTTTCGGCCTGCCAGCTCTCAGGGTTTCTTAAGTGTTTAGCACCTCTGGCTTCTCAGGTCAGGCTGTTTACATGGACCGATTTCCTTCTGTTGCAGCATGACACGTGTCCTGTGTGTAGGAAGAGCTTAAATGGTGAGGACTCTACTCGGCAAACCCAGAACTCTGAGGCCTCTGCAAGCAACAGATATAGCAGTGACAGCCAGCTACACGACCGATGGACTTTCTGAAGCTGAAAAGCCCGCATCTGAGCCACAGCTGTGGTAGTCTTCTTATCACAGCTGTCAATTGTATCAAAACAGAAAAGTAGTAGGTGGATTTAGGAATCGCATAAGAAACCCCAACCCATAATATTAATGCAGTGAGTGTTTTTTCTTCTCTCAATTTAAAGTTAGTATCTACAGATGGAATTGTATCTACAACCAAATGCCTCTGATTCCTGAATTCAGAGTGATACTTTTATAAGTGTGAAACTTGATTATGTGGGTTTCCCCTGCCAGAATAGAATCACTCTACCTTAAAGTCTAGCGAGGGTCCCACCATCTGTCATGTTACCTTGTAGTGGATGTTTCCACTTCCTGATCTAACCTCCAGCCTACCATTAGTGTATTTGATAGTAGATACAGTGGAACCACAGCCCTAAAGTCCTGCTGATAAAAAGTCTTCCTGTTTTAATTGTACAAAAACATCTGCTCTTGGCCACATTAGCCACCAAGCGAGGTCAGGTTAATTCAGGAATCTGAGACGAATGATTTTGTTTTTGTTTTGAATCCTCAGAAAATCAAAGAAAAATTGGTGGGGAGGAGAAAGTGGCTTATCGTTGTACTCTCTGGTTTTCTCATTTTAATTTTTAAAGACTACTTCACAAGGTGCAGTTTCTGCAGAAGCCAACATGACGCATCTTAGAAATCTTACGTTGGTGGGAATCTGATTCTGGTTCCTTTTGGAAGTGAGTTGGGCAGGATACAGGCACAGAAGGACAGATATTTGAAATGTTTGGTTCTGGAGCTTTTTTAAATGACCCGCAACTCATTGTTTACTGCCTTTTGTCATGGGGACCTTAAAATAGTTTCCCTCAGAAGAGGAATTACTTCATTACTGCTTCTACAGCCAGTTCACTGTTTTTAGTAATTCATTGGTCTTCAGAAATTGAGATTTCACATTGTCTCATTTTAATTTTTTTAAGCCCTTTTTATCATCTCTGAAATCTTTCTGTTCTGCTTGGTTCTGGCTGTACTTGGAATCAAACTGATTATTGTGATCATGCCCAAAACAACTTGGCCTTGGAGAGGTGGGCCTTCGATTTTCAGCCTAACAATGTCTCATTGCACATGCACATGCTCTTTGAAGCATTTAAGTGTTTAAAGTTGAATAAATGAAGACGATCAAGAATGTTGTTGGAACTTCAAAGTCTCAAAAGGAAATGGTGGGGACATGTAACCACTGTTAGTGCATGTCACAGGGGCCCCTGTTTGGTCACATCAGCCCTTCAAAGTTTGGAATGATCAGAACAAGACGGGGCCACTCTTTGATGAGTCTCTCCCTTGGCTACGACTCTTTCCTCAATATTTGTTGGCCATCATACACTGGTTTGGGGGTGAAGGAAGGGGGTTAGAGATATCTTTGATGGAGGGTAAACATGTAGGGAAGGGAAGAGAGAAAGTGGGAGAATGGCTTGCTAAATTAACAGCCTGCCTCTAAAATTGTCACCACAAAGGTGTGATTTAGGTTGGGCCCAGAGGGAATAAAAGATGTTTTCTCCTGCGTCTCTCATGTCCTACCTTGGCAGAGATTGTTTCTTTGGAGACCGTGAGCTATTTACTATGCACATTGATGGGTAGCCTCAAACTGCACATCAGTTTTGAATGGGGGACAGGGTCAAGAAGCTGGGGGGGGGGGGGAGGAGGTATATTCTGAATATTTAATGGCCACTACTTAGATGGAGAAAGGCCATGTGCTGACAGAGCACATGGTAGTTTTCAAGTAGAACCGCGTTTGCTGTGTCAGAAAAATTAGGATAATTGTGTCCCTGTTAAGAGTCTGGAGATGCCAGGACAGGCCGTTGTATTTTTACTTCAGCTAGAAAACTGGAGAACAAGAGCAGATCTGAGTCATTTCACAAAGGGTCAGAAACAAAGCGGTAGGTACGGAATTACCTTTTTAATACACAGAATAGCAAATAGTGTCAGTCTCAGCTGAAATTTTCTTCACTTGTTTTGCTCTGATAGAGGGCTTGAGGCTTTTTTTTTTTTTTCCTGTTTCCTGTACCCCTCCCACTTAATGAGTCTTTGTGTTTTATCCTAGGAGGTATCTTGGAGTGCCAGGTTAATTTAGGTTAAGGTGTGGACTAGGGTAGCGTTCTCCAGAGAAACAGTCAGTAGGGCAATAAGGTGTGTGTGCGTGTGTGTGTGTGCACGCGCACGTGCACACGCTTAGAAATTTATTATAAGGAATTAGCTTGGGTGATTATGGAGACTAAGAAGTTTTCAAGATCTTGATCCAGCAGCCAGCTTATGGTGTAGTTTTAGTCCGATTCCCAAAGGCTTGAGTACTAGGAGAGCCAGTGGTTTAATTCCAGTACAGAAGCTGGTGGAAATTTTGAGAACTAAGAAAAGCCTTTTTAGTTTGAGTCCAAAGGCAGGAAAAGACCAGTGTCCTCACTCAGGCAAGAGGCGCTCCCCCTTGCTAGCAGAAGCGTCAGACATTTTGTTCTAGTTGAGCCTTTGACTGTTTGGATGAGGCCCACTGGCACTGATGTTCTTTCTGAGAGCAGTCTGTCTGCTTTAATCAGTCTACCTATTCAGATGTTAACCTTACCAGAAAAAAACCCTCACAGACACACCCAGAATAATGTTTGACCAAATATTTAGGTACCCCTTGGCCCAGCCAAGTTGACACATAAAATTAACCATCACAGGAGGAAAAATAGAAATGATGCACCCAGCAGAGTGATACTCATCCCACTTAAATTTTGCCAAGTAAACAGTGTGTCTCAGAAATGTCTGCTTTGCTTAGAGGCCTCAGTACCAGGGTTAAAAAGTGAAAGAAATGTAAACGGGATGAGCCAGTTTGCTGTGTACAGCATGCATCTATTTTTCTTCCTTAAGCTGAATTAACCTGGAAGAAATCTGAGATGCCTCCCATTCTAGGAAGAAACATTGTAGATTCATTGGTCTCACACCAGAACATGGCTACGGCTAAGAGTTTATTTCCAGGAATGCTTTGCTTTTTAATGTTTCAAACAGTTTAGATATAGTGCCCAAGGTGGACAACTACATAGCCTGGACTTTTCAGATGTTCGTTCCTTTCCAGTTGGAACGCTTTACAGACTCAGGAGTCTGGGGTCTTAATAGCCAAGGAGAGAGATTTAGCTCTCCCTGGTTGTTTTTTTTTTTTTTTTTTTAAATTTTTTTTTCAACGTTTTTATTTATTTTTGGGACAGAGAGAGACAGAGCATGAACGGGGGAGGGGCAGAGAGAGAGGGAGACACAGAATCGGAAACAGGCTCCAGGCTCTGAGCCATCAGCCCAGAGCCTGACGCGGGGCTCGAACTCACGGACCGCGAGATCGTGACCTGGCTGAAGTCGGACGCTTAACCGACTGCGCCACCCAGGCGCCCCTCTCCCTGGTTGTTAAAGAGAAGAGGAAACAGGTGCAGTTTCAGATCTTGAGTCCTTCTACTTGAGGCCTTTACATTCATACTAAATGGCCTGTAGGTTCCATGCAGAGCTAAACAGATTTTCTTATTCATGAATGTCTTTTCTTTATTTTCCCTTTGTCCACTATCATTTGAAATTAGAGGGGAAGAAAAGTATTTTGGAGAGACCTCCTAGAGCTTGGTAAATTTAGAAGTTGGGAAGTAATACAGGACAACTCCTTACTGGCCGCCAAGTGATGATCGCTTCTCGGGTAGTTTTCCCCCCGAGGGGTTAGTCTAACTCTCGTTCGTATGGGTCAGTTCTGGCTGGACAGAACTGCTCAGTTAAGTGGGAAGGGCAGAGTGGTGAACATTTAGCTGGAATCTCCAATGTCTTTAAAGTTTCTAAGCTAACAAATTGGGAGCAGGGAGGAGGAATAAACCTGGCTTCAAAAATTCTGTTTCCCTCCAAGCTCCTACTGTCAGTTAGTTCTCTGAAGAGTTGGGAAACGTGGAGGATCCAGATGGCAGCTTGCCCCTGTTGCTATAGCTCCTGGAGTCTTTCCTTACAATGTTCTGATTTATAATTAAAAGGAATTACTCTGGGTGGGGGATGTGGAGATGGCTATGAATTAAATAGCTTCCTTAGCTTATTGGAAATTTTAGTTGTCAACAGTTGCTGTCCAACAGTTAAGCCAGTGCTTGTTACATGTTTTCTTTGAGCAATACTCTCTCTGATCCAATAATTAGCTCTCAAGTTCGAAGGACTTTTTCTGGGGAAGAATTTGTTTCTTTTTCGCAACAACTCTCACTTTGGTTAGGTAGCTAATAGGAGAAACAGATTCCGTGTGTGTGTGTGTACAGACACACACACACACACACACACACACACACACACACACACACACACATATATATACGCACATTCACACCAGAGGAACAAAGGGCTGTGGTGGCCATTGAGGTCAAGTTAGGAGGTACAGCAGAGGGCTGGGGCCTCACACTCCAGTTCTCTCACTGTACATACCTCAGACCCTTGCATTTCCATAGTTCTCTGCTGTGGGGCACTGTTTGGCTTGGGCAGACATCAAGTGTTGAGGGGAAAAATGGCTTTGAGGAAAGAGTATTCATCATTCTCTGCTTCTGTAGTATAATTAGTTGAACACAAATATAATTTTCTATTGATTTTTAGTTTTAGTTTTTTTAAATACATTATTGATACAAAATTGACTTCTCTTGACCTTCTGCATGCTTCAGTTTCTTTCTCCCTGGTGTCCACATGCTCTTTTCCTCAAGGAATACAAATTATAAATATGTCCGTCTTAACAAAAACTAATCAAGAGGGAATCATAGCTTGTGTCTGGTTTTGTTTTTTATTTTTAATTTTTTTTTTAATGTTTATTTATTTTTGAGACAGAGACAGAGCATGAACAGGGGAGGGGCAGAGAGAGAGGGAGACACAGAATCTGAAATGGGCTCCAGGCTCTGAGCTGTCAGCACAGAGCCCGATGCGGGGCTCGAACTCACGGACTGTGAGATCATGACCTGAGCCGAAGTCGGACGCTTAACCGACTGAGCCAACCAGGTGCCCCTGTGTCTGGTTTTAAACAACAACAAAACAGCCTTTGGGGTTTTTGGAAAGGAGGGGCTGTTCAGAGTTTTTTTTTATTATTATTATTTTAAATATGCAATTTATTGTGAAATTGGTTTCCATACAACACCCAGTGCTCATCCCAACAGGTGCCCTCCTTGTTCAGAGTTTTTAGAGCTGATCTAGAAAGGCCACTGACATCTGTGAAGGAAGACAGATGTTAGGAGAAGGAGCAGGGCTGGTAAATAGATAGTCGGATGAGAGGGAAAGCCCTCTTTGGCTTCTGAAGTAGGGACATGGGAAGATGAGTGCTTTTTACCAGAATAAACCAACAGGGATTTGGGAGTTTGGGGACTAGCGGAAGAGCATACTCTTTTTTTTTTTTTTTTTTTTAAATAATTCTACACTTGTTTTTTGATTTTACTTTTTAGAGAGAGTACGAGTGGGAGAGAGGGGCAGAGAAATAGAGAGAGAGAGAGAATCCTAACACTCCACACTGAGTGTGGAGCCCGAAGCAAGGCTCGATCCCATGACCCTGGCATCATGACCTGAGCCAAAATCAAGAGTCAGACACTCAACCATCTGAGCCATCCAGGCACCCCAGGAAGCATACTCATATGGAGAGTTTCCAGAATGATTCTCACGTAAGTTCTGAGGCAGGAACTTGAGGGAATATATCACAAGTGGCCATCCTGTGGGGGGAAAGTATAGCTTATAGTAATGTCAGCGTCTTAGCACTCAGCCTGGGAAGCACAGGGCTGCTCCAAGGGTTTAAAGGAGACTGTGTACAGTGGAGATATTTTCTAGGATCCACTTAGAACCCTTGTCTTATCCAAAGGACATTATGAGGTTTTGATTTCTCATACTTGCCAGATACATGGAATTATAGTCATTCAACTCTAAGATTATATACATACAAACTTTATAACGTTTTGCCAAATTGCACTTAGTTGGTATCCACGGACGTAGAGTCTATATGTTTGTTGCCTTTCCTGTTTCAGCTGCGTATTTGTGAGTCATGGGGTGTAGGATTGTGGTTCTTTACCTTTTCTAATAAGATGTACCAATTTTAGGGTCCAAAAATTATTAGACTCCTCATAACAAGATGATTGTTGTATTTTTAGGATTTTTTAATGAAAAAATACATAACAAAAGCTGCTGTGATTTCAGTAATGCTTTTATTTTTTTTTAGTATTTTTCAGTAAATTTTTTTAAATTTAAGTAATCTCTACACGCCATGTGGGGCTTGAACTCACAACCCCGAGATCAAAAGTCATATGCTGTTCTGACCAAGCCAGCCAGACGCCCCTCGGTAATGCTTTTAAATCAGTTTGTCTTTATTAGTAACACCATAATCTATATCCAGTTGAAATATAGTATATAAATATTTGTAAGCTAGTATTATTTATTCAGAGTGAAGGTAATGCTGAAGTAGATTCCTTGTAATAATTCCGTGGCCTCACAGAGGTTCACATTCCATGCATGGGTTGTGAATCACTCCTATAGATTGAGGTTAAGATGTGTGTTCAGAAAACGACCTATTCATGGATGGAAATTTGTAGGCTTATTTGAAATCAGTGGTATCGATAATTTTTGAAGGCAAGATAGAAGTATTTCACATTTCCATTTTAACCAAATCTTTAGATAAGCAGAATAAACAAAACAAATTCTTTAGAAATGAGACTTTTAACTTACTGTTGCTTTACTTATTCTGCTTAGTTCAAGTCAGAGCTAATAGTCTAATGTTCTTGAATGTCTTGACAAGCTTTTGCAGCAATCATGTATCCTTTTGCAGATATTTATGTGTGACCTATATTAGTATAGCAAAATGGGTGAAACTTTTTCCATAGCTTCTTTGTGAAATTTCCAGTGATTGTGTAATATTGAGAAATTTCAGAAGATTCTTTGAATAGTAAAAAGCAAAAGATGTCATCCATGTGAGCTTAAAATTTAGAAACACAGAACATACATAAAACCGGTAGAGAAAGATTAAAGTGAACATAATATAATGGAGAAAGCTTTGGAGACTTTGGAGTCCGTATTCAAATGGCTTTAGGTTTAAAATCCAGAATCTCATTTGAACCTCAGAGCGATCCTGTGGAAACAGAAGATAGGGTAGGCAAGATCCCATTTACAGATAAGTAAACAAATAGCATATCAAAATTTCATTGGCCCAAGGACCCAGAGCTGGTACATTGCAAAGCCAGAGTTTGAATCCAGATGTTTTGACTCCATGCCTACTCTTTTTACCTCCATAAGGCACAAAATCCAAAATCCTTACTTAGTTTGAGGGTCAAGCCATCACTAATAAGGGTCTAACCCATCTTTTTCAGCCTTTTCTCTCCCTCTTCCCACAAACCGTAGCTCCCACATTTGGCAGGTCCTGGCCAAGGATCACAGGTAAGGTGTCTGTTTGCTTTTGATGGCTTCCCATTTAGCTCCAGTTAAATTGTCTGTGTTCCTATCTGTTTATTAACAAAGTTTCTCCTGTCAGGAATATCCTGCCATCCCCCCAACTCCTTCTCTCACTCCTTGCTTAACTAGGACAAGAGGTCATCTGTCCAGAGAGAAAGACAAGAGGATTTGTGACTTTAGGAGAAAAGAGAAGGCTGCAAATATTGCTTTGGGCATTTATTTAAAAGGAAAGAGATGTGACCAAAGAGATGGACAAAAACATGGTTGAAGCTGGGCACTTATGCTCCGTGTTGCGGCTTGGCACACAGCTGTTTCTTCCTTCAGCTGCACGGGGGGGGGGGGGGGGTTCTGCCCAATGCCAGGGTCTCTTCATTTCCTTGGTTTCGTGCTGAGTCAGTCACTGGCTCTGGCTTTCTTCTCCTACCTATCTTTGCCTGTTTCTTCTCTCTTCTTTCTAGTGTCAAATAAAAATCTCTTCCAAAAAAGTTGGTGTTCTCATTTTGTTTGGCTTCCTTGTTTACTGTGTTGGAGGAGGGGGAAGGAAAACGTTTTTCTTGGGCACAAAACCACACATACTTATCCAATATTTGAGTGAGAACTGTACACCATCCACTTTTGTAACAGCTGTTCTTTTAACTGGTGACAGGGTGGGAAGAAAGCTTTGATCTGGTGGTGAGGAGAGCAGGTCAAGGAATATGCTCATTTGCCCCACCTTCTATTCCCCAGATTCTTGGCGTATTTAGCATCTCTTTCCCTGTGCTGTCTTCTTCTCTGTATGTGGCAATGTGAAAGGCAGCAAGCTACAGAGTCAGGCTAATCTTGCTGTAACTTTTTTTTAAGTTTCTGGCACAGGCTTACAAAGCTGTAGGAAGAAAAAAGAAAGTTGGTATTACTGCCACACAACTTAGATACCCGATGTAATTCATTATTTGGTCCTTGTGACTCAGGAGGGAATGGAAAGGAAAGAAGGAAGGGGTTATATGAGTTGTATCTTATTGCTAACATTGCACTTGCGTCCTCTAGCAAATCTGGCTGGTTTTGGTGGAAGTGGGGAGGATGCCAACCTTTGAGGTTTCTTTGCAGGAAAGTAGGGCAATCAAAGAAGAAATCAGTGCCACTCAAAAAGTTGCAGGTGGATTCTCCATGTGTAGCACCAAAGGCTGGCACAGTGTTAGGAGAGGGACACTCACTGAAGGTGGTTTCATGAGCGGAGGGAGGCCCAGAGATCCAGGGAACTCCCTCATCATCGTTTCGATCATGTGTAAGATGGTAACTTGATCTGCGTGATCTCTTTGGACCTGAGAAAACGTGTGTCCAAAAGGATGCCTCCTGAACAGTGCCTCTTCCGTAGTTCTGCTAGGTCTTGAGTTGGGGGGAGAAAGATAAAAGGCACCAACTATCAAAAGTTCATTCTTAACACCCGATTGGAAAGGGGGAAAGCAGATTCTTTGCTCTAGCATAACTTGGAAGTCAAAGGTGGTAAGCGGTCATAGATTGCAATTTCCTTTTCAGAGTTTTTATTTATGAAGAAATGACATTTATTTTACTGACAGAGTAGCCTGACCATCTGAGGGAATTTAGATTCAGTAAAGAATTCGGTCTAAAGGGTCAGACTGCTTGATATTCACCAGTTTCCTCTTGACAACTGTCACAGGCTTCCATTTGGCAACTCCTTGCCAAGGATCACAGATAAGGTCTTTTGCTATTTTGCAGTTAAGGGACTGGAGTAGGGAGTTCTAGGTGGTCCTCTTTCTGGAAACGGGAGGAGGCAATCTCAGAATGGGGAGGGTGGTAAAGGAGAGAGAGAAGGTGCTTAGCATATAGTAGGTAATTACTGAGAGCACACGGTTTTAGAGTGAGAAGGTCCTGTGTTAATTCCCATGAACCGGAGAAACAATCTCTTTGTGCCTGTTTCTTGATCAGGGAATGTTTGCCCGGAAGAATGAGATGAGGTTAGAATCCCCATATGTAAAACCTAACCCATCATACGAGTTTTCTTTTAAAAAAATTTATTAAGAGCTTACTATGTGCCTGGTACTGTCTTTGTTGGGGTAAATGAGACAAAAGTCCTTGCATTTATAGAGCTTACATTCTGGCGGCACACGAACTGTGGTAGTTATTGATTTGAGGAAAGCTTAAATAAAATGGAATTAGGAATGCCAAGGACAGGCAAAATCCTGCATCAGTGCCGATTGTACAAAAATGTAATGGCAAATCATGAGTTCCAGTCTCTGTTACCTAATAGGGAAATTTGTGATCTGCAGGGGACTCAGTTCCAAGTGTTTATATACTCTGCCCATCACCCTTTGCCAAGGAGCTGCACTTCTACAACCCACCTCCAGACCCAGTCTGTCTCTTGCCTTGTTCTTCACCTAATAGGTAAATACCTCTTGCCTTTACTTGTAGCCTGCTGTTGGTCCAATGGGGAGAGGCAGCTGTATTTATTTATTTGCCTCTCCTACAAGCTTTCTTTCCTAACAGGTCTGACCTCCTATCCAGTGGAAAATGTGTTTCATCCATCTTCCTCTGGGTAATATGAAGTCTTGAGTCCCTTTGGACCAGTTTTGCCCTCGTGTTGGTTCGATGGTTTCCTGTGGATGGCCAGGGCTTGAGCAGCATTTCAGTCTCCCACTCTAGTCTCCCTTTCCACCCATCACCTCCTGGAGGATACTCCAGGTGTCAAAGGTGTAGCACCCTCATTGTAGGTGCTTCAGGCTCTTCTGAACATACCTTGAAGGGCCAGCAGGCTAGTGGCCAGCATCACCCAGACCTTTTGCAGGAAGCCTGAACTGGGAGTGCCTTGACTGTGAGTGAACTCGAGGTGTCTTCTTTGCTTCAATCCTTTGACTGTGTAGTTCCCTGCCTCTGGTTCAAAAGAGAATCAGTGGATCAGGTGAGGGTTTCAGAAATCATTAATACCTCCTTTTGCATCATCTCAGGACGGTTGGGTTTTTTTTTTTGTTGGTTTTGGTTTTGGTTTTTTGTTGTTTGTTTGTTTGTTTTATCTCCAAGGATAGCTCTCAGCACAATTTATTCCCCAAATAAATATTTTTTAACATTTATGGGTAGTGATGATGATTTACTTAATTAAGCAGCAGTGAACTGATACAGAATCTACTGTGTGTCACACTGGGGATACAAACAGGCCTACCTTAAAGGAACTTTATTATTTTGTTTCATGTTTATTTTATTTATTTTGAGAGAGAGAGAGAGCATGAGCAGGGGAGGGGCAGAGAGAGGGAGAGAGAAACCCAAGCAGGCTCTGTGCCGTCAGTACACAGCCTGATGCAGGGCTCCAACTCACAAACCATTGAGATCATGACCTGAGCCAAAATCAAGAGTCAGACTTTTTTTTTTTTAATTTTTTTTTTAACGTTTATTTATTTTTGAGACTGAGAGAGACAGAGCATGAATGGGGGAGGGGCAGAGAGAGAGGGAGACACAGAATCGGAAGCAGGCTCCAGGCTCTGAGCCATCAGCCCAGAGCCCGACGGGCTCGAACTCACGGACCGCGACATCGTGACCTGAGCCGAAGTCAGACGCTCAGCCGACTGAGCCACCCAGGCGCCCCAAGAGTCAGACGTTTTTTAACTGAGCCACCCAGGTGCCCCTTGATTGTACCTTTTAAAATCTGTCTTATTTTCTTAAAAAATGTTTTAATGTTTGTTTATTTTTGAGAGAGAGAGTGCAAGCTGAAGAGGGGCAGAGAGAGAGAGGGAGACACAGGATCCGAAGCAGGCTCCAGGCCCTTAGCTGTCAGCACAGAGCCCGACATGGGGCTCGGGCTCATGAACCGTGAGATCATGACCTGAGCCAAAGTCAGACGCCTAACCGACTGAGCCACGCAAGCGCCCGAGTCTTGTTAGACAGCTAACATAGCTTAGTCACCTTGGGCTTATTGCCCCCAAATCTCATTTAAAAACTATCTTCTGGAGTGTGTCAAGCAGTTTAGCAGAAGTTAAAATCTTGGGCTTTGGAATAGATCTGGGTTTTTATCTGCCATTTACTAGCTGAATGAACTTACCCAGATTAGCTTTGAGCCTGACTTTTCACGTGACAAGATTAGGCCCAACCTCAAAAAGGCCATGAAGATCGAAAGAATTGATCTATCATTCAGCGCAATGCCTGGCACACAGTAAGCACTCAGTAAATGGTAGACAGTGTTTACAGACACTATGTTACCTGTCCAGCTTTGTTTCACCCTCCAAAAGGAACCTCATCTCTGCATTTGGTGAGCATCCATATGTGCTGACACTAATACTCAAATAAACCGAGAGGATGAGAAAGGCATTTTATCTCACAGCCATCACAAGTAGAAATGCTTAGGGTGTATTAGGAGAACGTGACTAGGTTATAGACTACATAGATTAGCTTCTAAGGAGAAGGGCTTTTCTGCTCCGATTGGGTTCTGCAAGCTTAGCACTGTGCCTGTGGGATGCACAATCAACAGGACAAGTATGAGAAGAACGACAGAGGAGTTTCCACTAGTAAAATCAGCTGGAACAGGATTCACATAAATGGTAGAATGAAATTGTATAGAGTGTCCAATACCAGGCAAAAGTGATTCAGACATCGTCCCGTAGACACTGGAAAGCCCTTAACGCTCTGTGAATAGTGGTGTGGCATGTACAAATTAGCATTTTAGAAAGAGATCAGATGGCAATGTGGATTGAAGACAGATGGTATTTAGAGTTGATGGACTATTAGGTAACGGCTCGGTTCCAGGTCCAGAGGTAGGATGTGGGAGGAGAAATAAAGATGAACGAGACACACTCGGATTTCAAGGGGCTTGTCAGGAGACTTGGAATATTTTCAGTGTGAGATGATGAAGACTTGGAAAACCCCTTTGGGAAGAAAGGAATGAAAGTAGGAAAGAACTAGTAGTATTTAGTAACTGACTGGATGGGGAAGAGAAAAAAGGCACCAAGATTTCAACTGTAAATCATGGGCAGAAGTAGGGTCTCAGGTTGAGTGTGAGGAGATGGCAAGCGGGACAGTTGTCAGTGAAAACATTAAATTGAAACTTAGGAAAGAAGTTAGAGCTGGAGAAATTGATTCATGGGTCGGTTTGCAGGGAGGTGCAGGTTAAAATCAGGAGGGTATGAGAACTTAGGAGAGAGCACAAAGATCGAAGAGGTGAGGAGTGAGTCTGAGGGAATGAATTCACACGTTTGAGAGGTGGGAGGAGGAAATAGTGACAGACGAAGAGAGAACGTACAGGTAGGAAACCTGGGAAGTACAGAGTCACAGAAGCTGATAGAGATTGGGAGTTTGGTAAGGGGGGCTGACTGGAAGCAGGGTCAGAGAGGAAGGTACCAGGAAGCAAGGAAGAAACTCTAAATTAGTCTAGACTGCAGTAGAAAATGTGGGTTAACTGCTAACCATAGGAGATGATGAAAGCATTTGTTAAAAGGTTCCAGGCTGGGTTTTTATTTGGGAGGGAAGTAATTTATTTCTATTTTTCTTAAAGTTAAAACATAAGATAGTACTTGAAAGTTCATAGAGCATAATAACAGTGTCCTTTAGTCTTCCTATGCTTATTCCCTAGAGAATAGTGGTTGCACTGTCAACTCTGAGCTGTTTCATTCACCATATTCTGAAATAGTGTGCTTATATTGCCACTTCTTGATGATAAAGTTTAGACGTTATTGATTTTCTGTTAAAGAAGATGAGGATATGTTTCTCTTAAACCTCTACCTCCTTCCCCATTTCTGCATCTTTCACAAATCATTATATTACACATTTTAGTTAAATTAATTTTTAGATGATCTGGTTTCTGTAAATGTTACCTATTACAGAGCCAAGTTGTGTGCCATGATTAGGCTTCCTTTTGTAAAATTTAGTGTTTTCCCTGGAGATAATGATGACTTTAATTTTTTTTAACCAGGCAAAATTTTCCATATCTGTGTCTTTAATCCTTCATCCAATCCATCACAGGCCTTCAGAAAGAAGACCTATCAATTCAATTTTTACCCACTATACATCTTCCAGAGTCCCCTTTCTCTTGTTCCTTTTGGACTAATTGCCTGTTTTGGCCCTTTTCCATTCCAGGGTTTCCTTATCTCTTTTCCCTATTAGAGTCCTTACTTTCCTGGATCCCATTTTATCCACTCTACCTATTTACTTTCCTGTTTTTTTGAAGCAGACCTCTGGTGGCTTCTTAAGATCACATTGATGGCTTTTTTTTTCTTTTCCAGTCATTGCATGTCTGTCTTTATTCTTTCCTCACATTTGATTGGTAGTTTGGTTGGGTATACAATTCCAATTAGAACATAATTGTCGGGGTGCCTGGGTGACTCAGTCAGTGAAGCGTCCGACTTTTGGTTTCGGTTCAGATCATGATCTCACAGTTCATGAGTTCAAGCCCTGCCTCAGACTCTGTGCTGACAGCATGGAGCCTGCTTGGGATTCTCTCCCTCTCTTTCTACCCCTCCCCTGCTTGCTCTTTCTCTCTCTCAAAATAAATAAATTTTAAAAAGAACATAATTCTCAGTTTTGAAGGCTTGCTCCTTTCGGAATATAGAAACACAGAGTCACGCACTGCGGGGTATATGAGGAAGTCATATATAAAGCTGAGGCTGGAGTAACCATATTTAGGTTTTGTCAAAGTAGTAACAGAATAGGGGAGTATGCACAAAATGAAGGAAATATGCAGAGATGAGAGGCCTTGCTGCCCCAGAGACATTGAGATCGTAACTCTTTTTAAGTTCTGTTGGATTTCTGGTGTCTGATTCCAGAAACAAAACTCATAAATGCCAGCTATGCTTCCTGTTTTATTGTTTTTTTCCTTTTAACCTATGGCAGCTTGAGTGGGTTTCTGTTTCTTAAAACTAAGATCTTAAAACTAATGCTCTTAAGACAACCATCCGTTTTATCTAAAATCCATATCTATCACAGCCTGAAGGCTCAGTGCCTATATTTAGAAATAGAACCACATTTGTGAGAGATCTCTGAATCAGAACCAAGAAGCCTAAATTCCAGACCTCTATCTGCTTCTACTGGCACTGGTCAGTGAGACAAATTGAACGATTTGCTTTACCTTCTTGTGACTCAGTCTCAGCGTCACTCAAAATTGAATGGCTTACCTCAGTAAGATTTTTAAAATTAAAGACAAAATGAGACCACTTTTGTATCCATGCTTTGAGGAGAGGTGGCATTTGCTGGTGGGACTGGTGGGAAATGACCGAGTCATGGGAAAGACTCTTCCCCCAAGGAGACTCCTACCCAGGACCCGAAGTAACTACTTCTGGCTCCAGCCGCCGACCCTGCTTACTATCTCATCTGGTGGCATTTGGGAGATCAGAGCTTACCTGTGACTAAAACAGAGAAAAAGTGGCCCTGAAGGCGCATATCTGGCCTCTGGCTTGTGGCACAACACTGGTAGGTCCCGCTGTCCGATGGTGTGGCATGGTTTATGGTGAACACCAACTGAGATGATCTTTCGCTGATGCCATCTTCCCTGGGATCCCGTCGAAGTCTCAGTTGCCGCAGGCTGGTCTCAGGGAAACAGCCCGAAGACCTGTCCTTGCACAAAAACACTATAGCACCCTCAGCCTCTTCTTTTGTATGCCGCAAAGTACAGATCAAGCTTAATTGCTTTCCATCCTGGGAAAATGAGCTGAGGATGTGCAAGCACCCTGGAAGGGGAAGGGGGAGGAATTAGGCCCAGGAGGCCGGGTATACATGGCCGACTAATTCATTCACAGAGAAATGTTGAGCAGACGTGGAGGCTAACAGACATTAAATACCACCCCTTAGACGAGTAGTCTACAGCCTATACCCCTATCTGAGGGAGACCTGCAATCCCAGTTATTCATTAATTCAGAAATGACTTCTATTTTATTTCTACTCTCCAAATGGAACTTGCATAGGACCTTTACTAAAAGTACTTTTGTATACATCTAATCCTCGGTATAGCCCTAGACACATGTGTTGTTCCCATTTTATAAACTGAGGTACATGGGGGTTAAATGGGTTATATACTTGACACATATTGTAGTATCTGAGTCTCAAACCCGGGATTCATAAAGTTGGAAATGTGTAAGATGCTGAAAGAATCTTCGGTTGAGGTCCAGATTACCAGGCTCTCAGCAACACATAGCAACACACAGGGGCAGAATGTCTGATGGGGTGGGCAACAGTATTCGTTTTAACAAAAAACATGAAACTATGTTTTTGCCCTTTCACTAGTGTCAAGAGGCAGTGGGTTCTTTTCTTCCCCACCAGAGAAAAAAATCTTGGGATCCATTCCTTCTCACGAGTACGGGATTTTCCCTGATGGCTGTCTCTGCTCTGGGGATCTGGGGGTGGGCTGTCCTCACCACCAAGTCGGATGTCCACCATTGCCAGCAGAATGGCCAGGACCAAGCAGCCTCTGCCAGGTGCCATCAGGGTCTGGCACGTTGTCAGCAGCTGCAGAAACTCAAAGCAAACGTTGGCTCCAGTGATGTCCTTGGCCTCGATTTCCTGAAAGCACATGGGGATTCCTAGACAAGGCCTTCCGGGCTCCAAGACCATCTCCCTGTTCCAGGCACTAGCTTAAGTTGGCTTAAGTCAGGTGGAAGAAGGCTTGGGCATGAGGGTCCAGCTGGCTGGGAAATGAGATAGTTTATCAAGTGAGGTATGCTGGAGAGGAGAGAGGACAAAAGAGGTAAGACACCTATACAGGGAGACACTAAAGGCTCTATCGTCAGAATACTTTTTTCTAAATTAAGTTGGATTACTGGGTCAACGAATATGAACGTTAAAATTTTTTCTGCTGGACGCCTGGGTGGCTGAGTCGGTTGAGCGTCCAACTTCACTCAGGTCATGATCTCACGGTCTGTGATTTCGAGCCCTGTGTCAGGCCCTGTGCTGACAGCTCAGAGCCTGGAGCCTGCTTTGGATTCTGTGTCTCTCTCTCTCTCTGCCCCTCCCCTGCTCATGCTCTGTCTCTTTCTCTCTCTCTGTAAAAAATTAAAAAAAATTTTTTTTTAATTTTTTTTCTGCTATATATTATCAGATTGCTCTCCAAAGATATGGTTGAAACTCAGATGTTCAAGAGTGTGCTTGTCAGCACTGGATACTGTCATATTTTTTCCAATTTGATGAATTGGATCAATTTGAGATCTAAAAAGTTAGATCTCACTGTTGTTTTATTTTGCATTTCCATATCTAGTGAGGGGGAGGATCTCCTCATACATTTATTGGTCAATAGTATTTCCTCTTCTATGAATTGCCTGTTCATTTTTTCTGCATGTTTTTCAAAATCACCTTTTTAAAAAATCAGTTTTTTCTCTGTTAGAGATAGTAACCTGACTTTTTTGTTTTAACAAATATTTTCTCCCAATTCATTGTTTATCTTCTGATATGATGTTTCTTTCCATCAGGAAAATTCACGTTTGTGTGTAGTTAAATACAGTGCATCTATCTTTTAAGTTCTCTGTTTCCTGTATTAAGAAGTTTCCCTCAGGTTGGACTTACAGTTTTCTTCCAATATTTTTATTGTTTTACCGTTTATATCCTCTCATCCTAGCTAAGAAAAAGTATCCTCATGTCAAAAAACCCCAAACTGAACCAAAACAGTATATTGTGAAAAATTTCAGAAATGAAATTGAGGACAAGGAACAAGCCACTGTAACTGTAGGGGTCTGCGACATCATGACCTGAGCTGAAGTAGGACGCTTAACTGAGCCACCCAGGTGCCCCCTATGCATTGAATCATTTTAATCTTCACAGATACCATTACCTCCTCTTTTCAGGTAAAGATACTTTGCATTTCTTTCCTTCAGAGTGTTTCTTAAATTTTCCTAAACCTAGAAAACTTGGTGGCACTCTGATCCCAACTCTTGATGATTCTGTGCTCTCGGGCTTGTCTCAGGTCCTCACCTGGCCCGTCCCTCACCTGTATAATGAGGTGGCTGTCTACTTCAAAATATTGAAAAACAAGCCTCAGCAACACAGATCTGAATGTGGCATTCTCCCCAGTTAAAAGATCTCAGTGACTCCACACAGTTGATATTTATCATTCTTCTGGCTACCCAGTAGTATCTTCTGGTGGAACCAGCCTCCCTCTCTTTTCTCCTCTCAGTACCTCCCTGTGAGTCCTCATAGAAAGTAGAGCTCCGATGCTCTCTCTTCAGGAGCCCAAAGGACCAGATACACTTTCTTCCTACCCTCCGAAAGCTGGGGTTGGGCCAATGAGGTGTTCCCATCAGGCATTTGGGTCCTGAGGACATGCTGCAAAGATGAGGTAGAGGTAGAATGACACTCCCTGGTGGGATTCCTTCCTAGTCTGGTGCTTCCTCCTCCCACCCCTGAATCACCATCCTAGCCGACCCAAGATACAATTCACTGAATACCCTAAGCTATTTCAAACCTGCAGATTTCTGCCCATTTTGTCTACTCTTTCGGAGATGCCTTCCTTTCTGTCTCTGCCTGAGAAACTCTTTTTTTCATTTCATTTTTTTTTAATATTTATTCATTTTTGAGAGAAGAGTACAAGTGAGGAGGGGCAGAGAGGGAGACACAGAATCTGAAGCAGGCTCCAGGCTCTGGTTAGCTCAAACTCATGAACCATGAGATCGTGACCTGAGCTGAAGTTGGATGCCCAAATGACTGAGCCACCCAGATGCCCCTCTTTTTTTTTTTTTTAACTAAAAAAAAAAAAGTTTATTTATTTATTTTGAGAGACAGAGAGGAAGAGAGAGAATCCCAAGCAGGCTCCACACTGTCAGTGCAGAGCATGATCTCACAAACCATGAGCTCATGACCTGAGCCAAAACCAAAAGTCAGATGCTCAACTGACTGAGTCACCCAGCTGCCCCTCTGCCTGATAAACTCTTAATCATCCTTTAAATTCCAGCTTATAGCCCTATAAGGGGAAACCACAATAAAATAAAATGAAAATAAACTAATGGAATAAAGGGAAAATGGAGGAAAGTGAAAATTAGGAATAAGAAAGAAGAAAAAAATCATAAATGTAATTGGAACTAAAAATGAAAAGGGATATTTTTGTATTACCTTAAGCTGAAGAGTTAGAAAATCTGGTTGAAATAAATAATTTTCTATGAAAATACAAATGGCCAAATTGACTCAGAAAAATAGAGGAAACCTAAAGGGCCCAATGACCATGGAAGAAACAGAAAATTATTTGGTACTATCTTTCCAGAAAGCACTACTTTGGATAGTTTATAAATAAATTCTTTGAGATATTTTGATGTTGTTCAAACTGATAGCATAGAAAAAGAAGGAAATCTCATTTCTTGTTACTAACACCAAAACATTAAAGCCTAAAGAAGACTGCAGACCAATCTGACTTATATGAACATTCGTGTAAAATCCTAAATAAAACGTTAGCAAATCAATCAAGCAGGATATTAAAAATGTAACACACCATGACAAATGGAGTGGAATTTATCTTAGAAATTCTTGGATGATTCAATATTAGGAAATCTATTAATATCAGTTACTATGTTAATAAATCAAAGAAGAAAGTCAATATTCTGATAAAATCTCATATTCATTCCCATGAAAACTCTAAGGAAAATGGTGACAGTTGAGTATTATTCAACATAATGGAGAAATATATATCTCAAATAAAATTCTAGAATCATATTTAATGGTAAAATATAAGATCATTTCTATTAAGATTAGGAGAAAGGCAAAGGTGCTCCCTATTACCTTTATTATTTTCTATTTTTCTGGGAACATTAGTCATTGCATTTAGACAAGAGAATAAAGTTAAGGGTATAAATACTGGAAATCTTGAGGCAAAATATTTCCACTTGATGTAACTTTTTTTTTTAATGTTTATTTTTGAGAGAGAGAGAGAGAGAGAGAGAGAGTATGAGCAGGGGAGGGGCAGAGAGATACACAGAATCTGAAGCAGGCTCCAGGCTCTGAGATGTCAGCACAGAACCCGATGCAGGACTCAAACCCACAAACTGGGAGATCATGACTTGAGCCAAAGTCAGACACTCGACTGACTGAGCCACCCAGGCGCCCCTGATGTGACTTGCATTTGGAAAACCCAAGAGAATTAAGAATATTAGAAACAATGAAAGAATATTAGAAACAACAGATATTCAGGGAATATCTGAATAGGCAGTTCACAAAATAGGAAATGTAATGAAAAGTTGTTCAGTCTTAACAGGGAAGTGCAAAGTTTTAAAAGTTCAGAGTCCAGGGGCACCTGGGTGGCTCAGTCGGCTGAGCATCCGACTTCAGCTCGGGTCATGATCTCACGGTCTGTGGGTTCGAGCCCTGCATCGGGCTCTGTGCTGACAGCTCAGAGCCTGGAGCCTGCTTCGAATTCTGTGTCTCCCTCTTTCTCTGCCCCTCCCCCACTCATGCTCTGTCTCTCTCTGTGTCAAAAATAAACATTAAAAAAAATAAAAAAAAAAAAGGTCAGAGTCCAGAATTTCAGAATTACCACCCAACAGATGAGCACAAATGAAAATGATCAATAAATCCAATTCAGGGTGCCTGGGTGGCTCAGTCCGTTGAACTTCCGACTCTGGCTCAGCTCGTGAACTTGTGGTTCGTGAGTTTGAGCCCTGCATTGGGCTTTCTGCTGTCAGCACAGAGCCCACTTTGGATCCTCTGTCCCCCTTCTCTCTCTGCCCCTCCCCCACTCATGTGCACGCACACGCTCTCTCTCTCTCTCTCTCTCTCTCTCAAAAATAGATAACCATTAAAAATAAATAAATCTGATTCTACTGAGAGTCTTAGGAAATACGTACAATAGTTCACCCTGGGTGAAAATATACCCTGGACTTTTGGCTCTGCTTATAGAAATAAAAACATGAGTGTGATGGAATATATGTTTAAGGATATTTGCTGCAATAGTATTTACAATGCCAAAAAACTAGAAAAAAGGTAAACACCCATCGGTCAGAGAATGGTTGAATAAATTATGGCATATCCATAGTATAGAGTATTATGTATTTATAATTAACATAAAATAATAAACATATAACATAAAATTTAATCAGATACAAAATAAATACATAAAATTATAAATATTTCCTGGATACAACTGCTAGTCAGAAAATATGATAGAAGTAGAAATGCCACTCATAGCAACAACAACAAAAATCCCATAAAATTCCCAGGAATTTAAAATGTAGCAAGATTGTATTAGGATCTATAGGATAAAAACTGTGAAGTGCTGTTAGCAAAAGAAAATCTAAATAAAGACAATTGTTGATTTTCTCTATACTTCTCTATTAATGTGCCACGATCCTAATAAAATCCCAGTGGTCTGGCCCCCAGTGCTGCTGCCCTAGCCCTGACCTCTTGTTCCCTGTCCTGTGTTGTTATACTTTCATGCTGTTCTATGTCTTCATCAGGATGTCTGGTTGACTCTTGAAGCAAAACATTGAAACATTTAGTGACATGCTTTTGTGTCTAGCTACAAAGTAACATCTGATTTGAAAAGGAAGATAAAGAAGGATTGCAATTACTCATTTAGCCTAGGTTTGTAGTTAAAAGCATAGACTCTGGAGGCATCTAGGTGGCTCAGTCAGTTAGGCGTCCGACTTTGGCTCAGGTCATGATCTCACAGTTTGTGGGTTCAAGCCCCACATCAGGCTATGTGCTAACAGCTCAAAGCCTGGAGCCTGTTTTGGATTCTGTGTGTGTCTCTCTCTGCACCCCCACCCCACTCACGCGCTGTCTCTTTCTCTCTCAAAAATAAATAAACATTAAAAAAAAAAAATGCATGGGCTCTGGGGCCAGACTGCTTGTATCTAAGACCGGATCCAAAACTTACTAGTTGTGTGACAGGCAAGTTTCTTAGGCTCCTGGGACAGGAACTGTGCTCAGCCCTTAATAAATAAATGGGCATATTTGACAAACACTGAACACCTCTGATGTGTCAGGCACCATAGAGCACAGAGAGATCATTAAAACCGAGGCAGACTGTCCTAGTGGTTCTATGCAGCCTTTAGTCAGAAGGACAGGTCTATAATCTGGCTTTGACACTTACTAGCTAGCTGTGTGATGTTAGGCAAATTTCCTAACCTCTCTGAAAAACAGCTTACTGAGCTATAAAATGGTGCTAATATTCTCTTCCCAGGGCTGTTGTTGGGGTTAAAGGAGGCAACCATGTAAACTAGTTACCTGGTATAATGCCAGTATAGTGGCTGGCATAGAGTAAGGGCTCAGTAAATGTTAGCTATGATTATTTTTATGCTTCCTCATATTGGGGGCAATTTACAGTGTCCCATGCAACATCCACATACACAATTGTGTTCAGTTCTTCTAAAACACAGCTATTATGGTTATTTAAAAATCTGTCACTTTTACTAAGCATATGGAAGCTTAGAGAGGCACTCTGAGTAGCTTAAAATCACTGCTTCTAAGTAAAGGAGCTAGGATTCTAATTCCCAAGGTATGTGAGTCTTTCTCATGTCCTTTGTCCCTCTTCTCACAGCTATCTAGCCATTCAGGAACAGCTGCAATCCAAGGAGGGCTTTGATGACAATAATAAGGTCATAAAGTATATCAAGGAATAGGAAAAGAGAAATTCTGAACGAGGGGTCTGGAAAGGCTGCAAGAAGGGAGTGCAGTTAGGCCTTGACAGATGGTTGCTGACTTTGGGGAGCCGGTGGTGAGGGCTGGGGAGATTTGGCCTCCAATCCGGGCTCTGCATTAGCTGTGAGATGTTGAGAAGGTCATGTTCCTTCTCTAGGCGTGTTTCCTGAGGGACTGGTGCAGTGGGATGGGAGGGGGCAGGGTAGGGACTGCTTCCAAGAAGAGAGCTGCAGACTGGCGGGCCGGCTGGCAGGCGCCAGGCTTTTCCCTGTGGCTGGGCCTCGCGGTGCCTAGGGCCGAGCTGGAGCAGAGAGTGTAAGTCTATCGTGGGCGGTTCAAGAGGGCCGGGACGGGTGGGGGCCATGGGGGAAAGGATGCCCTTGGTGTAGGTGACCTTGGTGCCCGGAGGGGGGGCACGCCGGCGTGACGCGGGCAGGGCCCGGCGGGGTAGGCAACAGCCGCTTCTGCACTCTGACCGCTAGAGGGCGCTGCTTTCCAGATGGAACAGGGAAGGCCCGTGAGCCGCCGGGGCGCGAGGCAGAGCGTGCTGCCACCCGCGGAAACCCTGAACTACTGGGAGAGGTGTAGGGGGTGCAAGGTCGCGTCCGGTGGGTCCTGGGGGCGCAGCCTGTGCTAGAACAGCAACTGGCCCTCCACAGCGGGAAGAGATGGTGGACAGGGAAATGGGACTCTCTGGGCAAGCCCCGGAATCGGCAAGGGTGACAGGTGAGGATGGCATCCTCAACTTTCAGCCTTCCCTGGGCCCCCTGAACTATGCTGGCTGCCCAGGGCCTGTGGATGCGGAGGATGCGCCTCCGGAGGTAAGCACCCTTCTGGCCCCCGACCTTGTAAGGTGGGGGCACGTGAAGTCCCAGATTCCAATCCAAGCTTCCTGTGGCCTCCGGCGCGTTACTAACCTTGCCCAGCCGTTCATTCCTCTTGTGTTTAAAACTCCCTTCTGCGAAATGTTGCGATAATTAAATGATGCATGAATCTGTGCCCGAGGTTTTCTGGGGCGTGGGGACTGTCGCTGATGGGGACGCGACGGTAAGGAAGAGGCTCTTCTCTTTGCTGCTAAAGCCCAGATCTGACCTCTCAGAGGGGCTGGAAGGTTAGCAATCAGCCTCACAAATACTTGTTTGCAACTCTCCCACGAAGCTGAGAATGCCCCCAGACCCAGAGATGGGATTTCATCCACCTCAACCCCGACTTCCTTAAACTAGAAACAGATTAGTAAATACACTGAGGTTAGCATATTAGGAGGCCCTGGAGCAGTTGCCTGCTTTCTCAGGCTTGTGGCTCTTAACCTCCTGGGCACACCCAGCCGGTAACCATCAGTAACCATCATAACTTCATAGTAGTGATGAGTGTAGGCAACATTTTGAGAAATCCATGACAATTGTAATGAGATGTGAAAATATTTCTGATTTCTGTTGATGGCAAATTCTGTCGAGGCTCGTTGCTGACATTCATAATCGAAGCAAAGGCTAACTTTCAGCTAGAGACTGGTGGAAATAAATAATGTTTCTCCCAGATTCAGGAATCCCATGAATGGACCCCCCCCAGTTAAGAATTCCTGTAGAACAGGCTCCTCATTTTGCCGTTAGGGAAACTGAGGCAACCAGCTCTCCTGATTTTGGAGTGAAATGTCTTCCACTAAAGTGCATAACTTTGGAACTTGGAGGAAAAATATTTATTTATTTAATTTGAGAGAGAGAGAGAGAGAGAGAGAGAGCTCAAGCAGGGGAGAGGGTCAGAAGGAGAGAGAGAGAGAAAGAGAGAGAAAGAAAGAGAATCTTCAGCAGGTTCCATACTCAGCATGGACCCAGACTCAACTTGAGCTCACGGTCCTGGGATCATGACCTGAGCAGAAATCAAGAGTTTGATGCTCACCGACTGAGCCACCCAGGAGCCCGAAGGGAAACTGTTTCTAAACCATTATTTTCACCCTGAAATTCCCAAGTTGACTCTCCAAAACATGCCAGTTGGCCTGAAGCCCCCTCCTGTTGGTGTTACCCCCAGAGCAAACATCTGCAGTGTGAAGTTCCCTCCGGGGTGCCTTACAAGGACCAAGGAGCCCAGAGGCTTGTCCTAGGCCGGGCTTTGAGGGATTCGGAGGAGAGTTGATCCAAAACTTGGTAACTTCCTCTAGTAACCACCTCCTTTTTCTTGGTGAGAACGACCCTTTGTCACTCATCACCTGTGAGCACTGAACAAAAGACAGTGGCCTAGAGGCTCCAGGACCACAGGAGAGGCTCCCTCGCGTACAGTTGCTTCAAGGAGCTCGCCCAGATTTCCCTGCCATGAACACACAGTACGGTTCTTTCTCACTTGAGGTGCCAGAATGGGTCCCGTACCCCTGAAAGCCTGCAGGGGAAGGGCGAGCATGGTGGCCCAGCTGGCACCGAGTAACACTTCTGTTTCCCAGGCTCCCGAGGGTAAAGGACATTTCAAAAATCAGGGTTTCTCAGGGACCCCACCAGGAGCCTGTCCTTACGTGAGCAGTTCTGTCAACTGTCCCATCCCTGCTCCTGGACCCCGGGTCCCCAGCGGGCCTTATTACCTCCGGACTGACGTCCTTCTTTCTTGCTCGTAGGCCGGGGGCTCTGGTGAAGGCACTTTGATGGAGCCTCAGCCCCTGACTTGCTCCTCGGGCGTCTCCCACTTCCGTCACTGCTCACACCTTCACGGCTGGTATATATGGTCTTTGAAAACCACAGCATGGGTTTTTGTAGCAGGCAGGGGTCGGCCTACTTCTCTCTCCTCCACCCCCACTGTGCCTTTTTTTTCTCTACCACCCCATCCTCTGCTCCTTTCTCCTTTTCCTCTTCCTTTCTTTGTGTGTTAGGGACAGACTCTAACTGTCTGCTGAGAGGGCTGAGAAAAAGTGCTCTTGGAAATTGCTTTCTTCACATTCGGGGACAAAGGTTTTTCACTCGGTGATTCAGAATAAAGACAAGACGGGTAATAGAATGACTAGGAGATGTAAGGACAGCCACGTGCTGTCACGTATAAAGAAGAATAGCAAGTCTTCCTGAGAGACTTAAAGACAGAACAGAGTAGGGGCACCTGGATGGCTCAGTCGGTTGAGCGTCTGACTCTCGATTTTGGTTCAGGTCATGGTCCCAGGGTTGTGGGGTCGGACCCTGCGTCGGGCTCCGCACTGAGCATGGAGCCTGCTTGGGACTCTGTCTCTCCCCTTTGCCTCTGCCCCCTCCCCCTCTCACACACTCTCTCAATCTCTCTCTCTCTAAAAAAAAAAAAAAAAAAAAAAAAGGACTGGGCAGAGTAGAGAGCAGCTCCAGGTTGAAGGGGGAGAAAGAGGGTGGGGCTATGAGGGAGGCTGGGGCGGGCACCGGAGACAGGGAGCGGGGCAGCCCAAACAGTCCTGTACGTACCAGTGAGCAGGTGGGTGGCTGACCTATGACGCCTCGAGCCATTTCCATTCTGCTCTGTTCTGTTCCTTCTTGGTCACTGGTGGCTGGGGGGATTGCTGGGATTACTCCTAAACTCTAGTGTTGTGCACTTTGGTGGGAAGAGCACCGATCTGAGTGAGAGTGAGAAGCTAACTTCTGCAAGGTCCTAACTTCTGCAAGACTGGGCCAGGCTCCGTGCCAGGGGGCACCCAGAGCAGCAGGAAGCCCCGTGGTTCTGCAACAAACACCCAGCATGATTGCTAACCAATGGCAGGCTCCCCAGGAGCCCAAGAGGTGTCATCAGAAGCGGGGTTGGGGAAATTTTTCATGACTGATCTAGAGTCACTCTCACCCGTGTGCGGCCAGGGAGTTCCTGGTCTGGGGCCCTCTGTGGTCCCCAGTAGAGTGCTCTGGGGTCTGAGGTCCTTTGAGGAGGCCCCACCAAAGTCATCGTGTTGTCAGGTGGACAGCCATCAGTTCTGTCTCCTGATTCTGCTACACTGCTCAGCTTTCACAACACAATGTGCTGGTTCCTGGGGGATGGAAACCAGCGTCGGGCGTTGGGGTGGGGGGGAGGCCTTTGCTCCCATCTACGGTCTCTCACCGCCACCCGGGGCACAGGGTGGTCCACCGCAGCCCAGAGGATGCCTGGCTCCACGGACGTGAACTGCTGAATGGGGCCAGGGGTTTGCTAACCCAGTCCCCACAGCAGTGGTCGCATTCGTGACTTCTCTGTTCCTTCAAATGGAGATTTGTCCATGCTTGTCTCTGTGGATACTTAGAAGGCTGGCCATGACAGCCTTCAGCCTGTCTCATCGGCCGGGAGGCTGTGCAACAGTGAGGAGGATGTTGAGGGTAAGAGGAGCTGAAGGTGAGAAAGCCGTGGATATGCGAGCTTGGGGCCCCACGGAGCACCGGCGGACACGTGTGTTCGTGTGTTCGCACTTAGTTGCAAACCCCGCCACTAGGTTGCACTTAGTTGCAAACCCCTCCACGTTCTGCAAAGAGCTCAGGCGTGAAACTGAACGGCAGAGGACTGCTCTCGCACCAGTCGGGGAGCGTCTGTCCATCGTGCAGACACTTGCGTACGTGATTTCCTTCAAGGGCTGCTTCTGCTCCCTCCTCACGGAAGCTGTTGTGTCCTGGGCACCGTGGGGTTGGCATGACCGAGCCCCGGCTGGCCCGTTTTCCAGCAGAGCGCGCTTTGTTGGGTCTACGTGGTGTGGGACGAGGCAGAATGTGCCCGGTGCTGTAAGCGCCCCAGAAGTGGGAGAAAACCCAGGAAGAAGAGACAGAAGGGAAGAAGAAATGGAAACGGCCCCCATGCTAGACAGGCGCTTTAGTGGACAAAGTGACATTTGAATTGAACTTTTAAAGAAGGTAGGATTTCAAAAGGCAGGGGAAGCATTTTTCAGATGTGAGAATGATAGGAACATACAAGGTGTAGGGGGCACAGAGGGCTTGTTGGGAAACCAAGGAGGCGACAGAAATGGCTGGAGTGTAGGCTGCCTGCTGCCGGTGGCTTCAGGGACAGCCCCTGGCCCACAGCCTCCCAAGTATTTATCCTGTCAGCCTTTGGATATCTAAGGTTCCTGAGGCCAATTACACAATGTAGCAACTGATACAATGTTTTCCAGGTATTACTAGTTAAGTGCTCAACATGAAAAGAAGATCCGGTTGGGTGTTAAATCATATCCCACTTCTGCAGCATTGTGAGGCCTGGCCTGGTCCCTGGCAGGGTGCAGAAACTTCGATGCCAGGGGTTCTCAAACTTGAGTGTGTATTCAAGTCACCGGGTGATTGTTAAAATACAGATGGCCGGTCCCTGCCACGGAGTTTCTGATTCAGTGGGTTTGCAGTGGGCTTCAAGAGTATGTGCCCCTACCAAGTCCCTGCCGCTGCTGAATCGCTCCTTGCAGACTCTTCTGTGCAATACCTCTTGCATCGTCTGCTTTCGTCTCCCTCGTGCTGTGTAGCTCACTGCCACCCAGAGCACCCACTCTGTACTCTTTGTTGCACACGTCCAGTTTAAAAATTCATTCTCGGGGCGCCTGGGTGGCTCAGTCGGTTGAGTGTCCGATTTCGGCTCAGGTCATGATCTCGCGATTCGTGAGTTCGAGCCTCGTGTCGGGCTCTGTGCTGACAGCTCAGAGACTGGAGCCTGCTTTGGATTCTGTGTCTCCCTCTCTGTCTGCCCCTCCCCCACTCACACTCTGTCTCTCTCTCTCTCTGTCAAAAATAAAATAAAAAATAAAAATAAAAATTCGCACTCATCGTGCCTTCAGATCTGCCTCCCCTTAACTTTCAACCATCGCTCCCAATTCTGCGGGGAGGCCTCCTCATGGAACATGTGTCCGGATGGGGGTTAAGTCACAGGCACAAGAGTCACACTTCGAGGTCCATCTCCTGACTCCACTGTTTATTATGTGACCTTGGGAAAGTCACTCAACTTTTCTTTCTTTTTTTTCAAATGTTTATTTATTTGGTTAGAGAAAGAGAGAGACAGAGAGAGGCAAGGAGGGCACAGAGAGAAAGGGAGAGAGAATCTAAGCAGACTCCATGCTGTCAGGGCAGAGCCTGAGGCGGGGCTCCAACTCACAACCCATGAGATCACGACCTGAGCCAAAATCAAGAGTCAGATGCTTAACCGACTGAGCCACCCAGGCACCCCACTCAACTTTTCTTAATTTCCTCTTCCACAGAATGGGCCTGATAATGGCACTTTTGTCATAGGATTGATGTGCAGTTTCAATGAGAAAATGCACGTCAAATAGTGTGGTACTCGGCACGCCTGTTTTGTGACTGCTGGGACCGCCAGCATCCCAGGCGACCGTGAGGAAGTACGTCAGAAGCTGCAGATCTGCTGCCCTTCTGTGTCTGGGTCTCGGCCCCTCTTGGCTCCAGGGGCTTGGTGGGCGACCCAGTGTCTCCCCTGGGGAAGGGTGAATTGACCCCTCAGTTGTCTGGAAGGAAACCAAACCTCAGAGCAGGAGGGCACCAAAAGCAAAGCTGTGTAGGCATTTTGGCCCCCACCTCCAGCCGCTGTCCCCACCGGCCTGTTGCCCAGAGTCCCTGGCGATCTATGAGCAGGACGTCAGGACCGTTTCATATGGAGACGAGGTGGCAGCCTCGGGGGTTTGGTATCAAGGCGACAGAACAAGCCTTGGGAAGAATGCGTCTCTCAGTTGCAGTTTTAATTTCCAGTCTGTAGTGAGTGGTTCTCCAGCAATATCGACCTCAAGTTCTGTCTTTTTAAATTTTTTTTTCAACGTTTATTTATTTTTGGGACAGAGAGAGACAGAGCATGAACGGGGGAGGGGCAGAGAGAAAGGGAGACACAGAATCGGAAATAAGCTCCAGGCTCCGAGCCATCAACCCAGAGCCTGACGCGGGGCTCGAACTCACGGACCGCGAGATTGTGACCTGGCTGAAGTCGGACGCTTAACCGACTGCGCCACCCAGGCGCCCCAAGTTCTGTCTTTTTAAAGAGAAGGCAGAGAAAATCCACTCCGGTCACTGTGGCGTGCTGGCCAGTCTGCCTTGTCTCTCCCTGGTCACAGGGACACCAGGGGCCTTTGCATCCAGGCCTTGTGCTGACAGGGGCCCCGGGCCTGCAGGACCGCTGGCTCACCTGCCCCACCACAGATCTGCACGGTGTGGGGGGTGGGGGTGGGGGGTCCTGACCTTCTCCAGGACATTACTGGCCTCATGCTGGAAATGGCTACAGTCACAGGTTTGTCTGTTCTCTGGGCTGGTGTGCCCTCTCTCACTGCCACTGTGGAGCCACACCGTGCCGTGTGAACAAATAGGAAAAAGGCTCCTCCTGGCAGCTCAGGGCCACACTGCCCCCTGGACCCCAAAGTCACGTAGCACGTGGGCCTGTAGCTGCGGATCCCCCATCGTCCTCGGTGTCTCGCCTCCTGGGAGCACCTGTGTGAATCCAGTGAATCCAGCCTCCCTGAGGCTCCTGCGAAGCTCTGTCTTCCACCAGAGGAGTGGAGGAAACCAGCCTCTGAAGGCAGATCTGAAGTTGGGGTAAAAATTTGGGGCTCTCAGGGAAGGATCTCAGATACTGTGTGACATCTGTGCTTTCTCGGCCTCCTCACAGCCACCAGGGACCCCAGGCCTTCCTGATGCCTAGTGCTTTGAATCAGGGACTACCATTGTGTCCTCCAGGGTATTTCCAGTCTGATCTAGGGGAAAGGAAAAGATAGTGTTCAGCAGAGGATTCTTCGCAGGCCCTCGTCTGGCTGGCTGGGCACAGAGGCTGCTCTCCACCTTCAGGCAGATCCTTGTCTTTGTCCTTGTCCTGACTTGGGCTTCTGAGAAGAAAGCGTACATTCTTCAGTGGATAATGAAGGCAAGCATTGCTTTTATCTTTTTTTTTCCTGGCACGTTAGAATTCTAAACAATGGGAAACAGGAGGAGGCACACAGATGAGTTTGCCCTCCAAGCTGGGATGTCAGGAGACACTAGAACCGTCCCAGAGGAGGCCATACTTTGAGGCAGGGGTGTCTTTGAAGTCGTGCCACAGACTTGAGCCCACTAGGCTGTTACTGGTCCTGATTCTCTCTCACTGCCCTTCCCCCCCGCATAGGCTGGTCCCCAGTGTCTCTGTGAGGGGTACAGTCAGGCCGAGGCTGTGGCCTTGAGAAGCCCGGCACTTTCCTTGCTGTTCTCCTGTTCCAAAGCATGTCCCTCGGGGCCCTGAGAAGCTACTAAAAAGACAAGGTAAGACGGGTAGGCAGATCGAAGATGGGGTCCAGACTTCCCAAGGACCACTGATCTTCTGTTTCTGTGTCTCTCAGAAAGAGGCAAGTGAAGACCCCAATCCATACTCTGAGACTGCCGGGACTTCTGTTCAGGCAGGAACCCAGGGCATGGCCCTGTTCTTGCTCTGCATGTCCGTTTTCCTTTTAGGGGAAATGTATTGTGTATTCTGCCCCCTCAGCTGGGAAAGGGAAGAGGGAGAAAATGACTGCTAAAGTATCATTTGCAAAGGTTAATAATTCGCAGCTCTCCAGGGGTACTCGGGCCTCCCTTGACCTGCCCCCGGTTGCTGAGAAAAAACACAAAAGTTCAGATCAGCAATCACGTGGGGCCCAATGTGTGAGACATGGCAGAGCCGAGTGGCCTTGCGCTGCTGTAAAACATTTATCTCAGTTCTGCATCTGGACCCTGGCCTAATAAATTCCTCCAAAGGTATGCGGACTGCCTCTTCGGGTGCAGGATGAGGCCAGGGTCACCTGGGTAGTCAAAGGAGGGGACTGTCATAAACATGGACTCAGGACAGGGACAGAAACCCACTGGAGCTTAAAATTCCAGGCTCCAAGTTAATGAGCTACTAAAAAGACAAGGTAAGACAGGGGTAGGCAGATCTGAAGTTGGAGTGAAAATTGGGGCTATCGGGGATGGGCCTCAAGTGTGAGGGAGGGAGGCTGGAAACTTGCACTGAGCCAGGCAGATGGGTGTAGTAGAAAAGGGCCTAGGCCTTGGAGACAAAAGCGTTGGGTTGTAGCCATGGCTCTGCTATGAACCTGGGGTGGCCTTGGCTGGGTCACCTCCCTTCTCTGGGTCTTTGTTTCCTAGTCAAAAAATTGAGGCCGTACAACTCAACAACACAAAATGAAATGAGCGGATTAAAAAGTGGGTAAAAGACTTGAACAGATGTTTCTCCAAAGGAGATACGCAAGAGGTCAATAAACACATGAAAAGATGCTCAACAGCGTTCATCTTTAGAGAAACGCAAATCAAATGAGACGTCCCCTTGTGCCCATTGGGATGACCATTATCAAAAAACCCCGAGAAATAGCAAGTGACAGTGAGGATGTGGGGAAATCGGAAGCCTGCATGCTGTTGGTGGGAATGTAAAATGGTGCAGCTGCGGCCGAAAACGGTATGGTGGTTCCTGAAGAAAATTAAACATAAAACCACCATATGATCCAGCAATACCACTTCTGGGTACATGCATCCCAAAGAATTGAAAGTGGGGATTCGAACGGATACTCGGACACCCATGCTCATAACAGCATTACTCACAAGAGTCAAAAGGTGGGAGTAACAAATTCATCACCAGATGAGTGGACAAATAAAATGTGTGTGCACACAGTGCAGTGTCACTCAGCCTTAAAAAGGAAGGGGATTCCAACACGTGCTGTACAATGTGGATGAACTTGAGGACATTCGCTGAGTGAAATAAGCCAGTCACAATAAAACATACCGTATGGTTTCACTTATCTGAGGTACCTAGAGTAATCACATTCATAAAGACAGAGAATAATGGTGGTTGTCATGGGCGGGGGGCAGGTGAAAATGTCATGGGCGGGGGACAGTTGTGGTTTAATGGGTGTGGAGTTTCCCCACGTCGGGCTCCGTGCTGACAGGTCAGAGCCTGGAGCCTGCTTTGGATTCTGTGTTTCCCTCTCTCTCTGTCCCTCCCTCACTCACGCACTGTCTCACGCTGTCTCTCAAAAATAAATACATTAAAAAAAAAAAAAAAAGATTCTGACCAGGATGTAGAGGTGATGCCAAGGTATTGATCCCTTCCAATTTTTTACAGAGCAGGCAGGACCAAGGGCAGCTGACACCCTCAGGGTAGGTCACTTGCAGCCTTGAAGAGCTTTCTCTGTTTACCCCAGTGTGCCTTACACATAACTTTTAAAATTTCTTATTTCTTAACCTTAGTGATCATGAAACATATGTATAGGAAAAATGCATAAAAGCAAAATGCAGAGCTCAGTCTTTAATCATACACACCTGTGTAACCACCACTCAGTTCAAGAGCTGGAATCTTGTCAGCATCCCGGAAGTCAGGAGATTGTGTTACCACCTAAGAGGCATCACCCTAAGTCCTGCCTGATATTTGGGCCTTACGTACATAAGTGGAACCCCAGGATGAAAACAAATGGACTATAGCTACACTGAGCACCATGGATAGATCTCACAAATATAGCGAAAGCAATAAATCAGAACCAAGAAGAATACACCAGAACAATTTATTGAAGACCAACCTTTCCCTCTGTTCTTTGTCATAAATCAATTGTTTTTATTTGTATTGGTCTGTGTGGAGGGTTTCTAATCAATTCCGTTGGCCCATTTGTCTATCTTGTGCCCATGCCAGATTGTAGTAATTACTGTCACTCTCCTGTCTTGTTACCCTTCCTTATTTTTATTTTTTGGAACTAGCTTGTCAACTTCCACCAAAAAACCCAACCAAACAAATAAACAAACATGCCCTGTGGGAAGTTTGATGGGAAATACATTCATGTGTAGATCGGGGCACCTGGGTGGCTCAGTTGGTTAAGCGTCTGACTCTTGGTTTCAGCTCAGGTCATGATCTCACGGTTTGTGGGATCGAGCCCCTGTACTGACAGTGTGGACCTACTTGAGATTCTTTCTCTCCCCTTCCCTCTCTGCTCCTCCCCTGCTTGTGTGTGTGCCCATGTGTGCATGCACTCTCTCTCTTTCTCTGTCTCTCTCTCTCAAAATAAATAAACTAAAAAAAAAAAAAATCTGTAGATCAGTTTGGGGGGAATGAACATCTTTACAGAGTTGAAGTTTCAATCCATGAGTATGGTATGATCTTCATTCACTTAAGTTTTCTTTAGTTGCTCCCAATAATGTTTTATAGTTTCCTCATGGTGTGGCAAAGTATCAATCCCTTTAAACTTTGAGGAGTCTGGGAAGGCTTGGGGCAGCTGGCCCATTGTGAGTCACTCCAGCTTTGAAGGGCTTCATCCCCTAGTGAACTAGACAACTATTATCAATTTCTCTGTGTGATACGATGGGAAAAAGTATTGGGAAGCCCTGGAGGTCTTTGTACTTTTCTGTTTCTGACCGGTTGCACAGAATGCTGTGTTGTGGGTGGGCAAGAATGCTATCCATAATGCCCCCAAACATCATGAACTCCTGAGTTGCCCATGGTGTACTCCCAGCCCGTTTATTTGCATAAGCTCGTTTGTACAATGTGTGCCCATAAATCAAAAGGGCATAACTTACAAAAACAATAGTAATAATGTTAGTATACACTGAGTATTTACCAGGTTCTGGGTGATCTACAAATGTCTTCTTACTTAAGTCTCCAAAATATCTTATGAGGTTGTTAATATCTCGTGCTCTTTCTCTCTCCCTCAAAAATAAATAAACATTAAAAAATACATGTATCAAATTCTTTTTCAATAGATAGCTAAACTTGGAGGGAAGGAAGGAAGGAGGTCTCTAAGGTCCAGAAGTGAAGAGGAAGCTGAAACAGCAGTAAGTAAGCGGTTTGTCCTCACAGAGTCACTTTGGGATAGGAGAGAGGACCTAGGGACTGAGACCCTCAAAAGGTTACATTCTCAACGAAAGGGTGGGATACAAGCCAGTCATGCTGGCAGAATGAGATTCCATTTTTTGAAAGCTTGTTGTAATTTAGACTTCTATCCCAGGTACTTGGGATGCTGTGACAAATACAGATCCCTGACCCCGGGAATTTATATTGTGGTGGATGAGAGACAGAAAATAATTTAAAAACATAAGATATAAGTATGATGAAGAGGGACCTATTTAGAGTAAAAACAGAACAGGGAAAACCCGATCAGGGAGAGCAAGGAAACCATCTATCTTGGCCTGCACTCTGGGAAGAAGAAAGAATTTCCTCCTGTGAATTCCCAATCATAGATTTGCTTTCAGAAGGGGCTGGGGTTGTAGCTGGGGTTTTGTCGCTTTGCATGGTCTAGAAACACCAACATTGGCCCCAGGTTGTTAGCGGCTTTCTTCCTCATCCTAGCGGTATGGAGGGGTGCTGCCTCACAAAAACAAAAACAGACCCTCCACCCGGGCTGCTATCTATCTATCCGATAGATAAAGGCCAAACTTGAGCTCGCAAGAAAAAAAAATACAGAACTATTCATGGGTTCCATGCTCCATATTCCAAAGCCCACACTCACACCTCTTACCTTCATGCCCTTCTACCCACACACCAGGCTTATCCTGCACACCCTCATGACACTGTTGTCTTCGATCCATGGTGTTTAGGGTCACAGAAACTCCGAGCTGGAAGAGACCCAAGCTGGAAGACCCACGTCTACTAGCGGTCTACTCCTTCCCCCTACACCTACTCTGAGCTCCCCAGCGGTGCGGAATATCTCTCTGTAACAAGATACAGAACCATCAGCCTCCATTGGCATATCATACCCCTAGACAAGGAAAGCTCAGTCCCTCCCCGGACTGTCCCTTATCCAACAGGCGCAGTGACACTCACAGACAGGCTCCTTAGTCCTTCTGAACCGAGTCATCTTGGGCAGGATAATTGACCAGATGAGTCTAGGCTTTTCTTATCTGTTAAATGGAGACAGTGTCTCAAAGGGTTGGGCTGAGGATTAAACAGAATCATAGATATAAAGGCTTAACAGTCACATAATAGATGTTATTTTCTCTTCTCATTAACGTCTAGATCTAAGTAATCAGTAAAAAGACTGTTTTGCGTTAATCAGATCATATCCATTTACAGGCATGAGAGCTTTTAAAATTCAAGTTTTAGTGAGAGCAAACCTCATTCCGTTCAACCAACATTCCACTGGGAAAGGGTTTTGTCGCTTAAAAAAATAATTGTTTGTTTCTATTTGATTTTGAGCCAAAACTTTCTCTGCATTTCTCTGCATTTTCTATTTCCAGTCTCAAGGCTTGTGGCGATTTCTCCATAGTGCTGGGGTAAAGGGCAAGTCTGAGAAGTCTCCTGGTTAATATACACGCCACTGGGAGGGCTGTCTTTATTTTATTTTGTCCAACTTTTTTTATTTTAGAAGTTTCAAGAATAAACATTACTGACTTAGGCTCCTTAGCAGTGAAGATATTATTTCCATGCAGTGTAATTCACCTATTTTACGTGGATAGGTTGATGAAATTTGGTAATTAAAAAAAAATTAAAAAAAAATTTTTTTAATGTTTTATTTATTTTTGAGACACAGAGAAACAGAGCATGAGCAGCGGAGGGGCAGAGAGAGAGGGAGACACAGAATCCCAAGCAGGCTCCAGGCTCTGAGCTGTCAGCACAGAGCCTGACGCGGGGTTCGAACTCACAAACCATGAGATCATGACCTGAGCTGAGTCGGACGCCACTCGACTGAGCCACCCAGGCGCCCCTAAAAAAAAATTTTTTTTTAACATTTGTTTATTTCTGAGAGACAGAGAGAGACAGAGTGCAAGTGAGGGAGGGGCAGAGCGAGAGGGAGACACAGAATCCGAAGCAGGCTCCAGGCTCTGAGCTTTCTGCATAGAGCCTGACGCGGGGCTCACAAACCGCAAGATCATGGCGTGAGCTGAAGTATGTTGCTTAGCCGGCTGAGCCACCCAGGTGCCCCTGAAATTTGGTAATTTTAGACAATTACATAGCCACGCGCACATTCAAGCTATAGAACAATTCCCTCACCTTAAAGCTTCCCTTTTAGGCCCTTGATTTTAAGAGAGACATTGACAGATTGGCTGGGGTCCAGGGTGAGAAGCCATGAAGTCATGGCCAAGGAATAAGGGGTATTCACAGAATCCCAGAGAAAAGAAGGCCTATGGAGGATGTAAGGAGCCTTTTAATACTCAAAGGGCTGCTATGTAGAATAAAGAGTTGACTTAGGGTAGCTCCAGAGGGAACCATTTGGATTTATGAGCAGAAGTAAGAGACATTTTGATTCAATAAAAAAAAGAAAATCTCTGAAAACAATATAATAACCACTATTTATGGATGATAAAGTGAGTCTCGGAGTTGGAGTGGATTACTCTAGATCAAACAGCTGGGAGATGGCAGAGTCAGCATTTGAACACAGGTGTTCCAGTCTTAAATTCAGATTTCCCCATTATGTCCTGCCTCTTGGGAAGACATCCACCCAGGAGGCCCAGGGCACATGGCAATACAGCTGAAAATGACCCGTTTTGAGTTAGCGGCTCAGATGTTTGTCGTTTTTGACCATTTACTCTGTGGCTTGGCCCCTGCCTTTGCAGGGGAAAGCCAAGGCCCAGCTGAGATCAGCAGCCCCTGCGGCTTGGGTGGAGGAGGGTTGAGGCCACCCGGTCCTCCCTGGGCTTGTGGTTTGCTTTGCCTTACTGCCTGGAGTGATTTCTTGCCCCGATTTCTAGTGTGGTCAAAGATCCAGGTCAGTCAGCCCTCTGGCGTTGGGGACAGCCCTTGTGGGTGCTGCTGCTAAGGGATCATCTGCTCAGGGCGGCTGGGGGGCGAGGGGCTGACGCAGGGCCCCTCCCCACCTCCCAGGCGGTCACAGCTACACTGAGGACTTGTGGTAACACCTCCCACCTTCCCCGGCTGGGCTTGCCTGAGAGACTCTCAGTGGGTGCGAGAGGAAGGCAACTGTCCGTAGTTTGGAGAATAGAAACAGAGCAGCCTCAGGTGAAAAAACTAAGGGGTGAGGCGAGGGCATCTGAGAAGAGGAAGGGAATCTGGGAAGTCGGAGCAGGGTTTGTCCTGCAGGCCTTCTACTCGGCGGGGGTTGCATGGGTTCCCCTCCCTAGGAAGGTCTCAGCATGAGGATGCCTAGGGGGTGGCCCTCAGCCCTGAGCCTGTGCTGGGGCACAGTGGACATTCTTAACACACTGCATATGGAGGTGTTGGTTGGGGTGACCATGACACCTGGCACGGAGAGGACCGAGGAAGGCAGAGGCGCCTCCTCCCCAGCTGCCCTTTCCCTCCTCCCCCTCCTCTTCTCTGGGAGGGGCGGACAAACAGTCGCATCCCCGCAGGGTTAGGCGGGCCCAGTGCTGACTGGGGTTAACACCAGCTCCGGGCCCACCAGCTGGCAGGAAGCAGGACAGAGGTCACTGGAACTCAGACCACAGGTCCCTGTTAAATACATCAGCTTTTAAATCAATCTTTGTTCAAAGTCCAGTGAGTTCCAAGACTAGAGCCGGCCAGCAGAGAGAGAATTCCCTGGTGAGCGGACCAGCTTTTCTTCTTCCCAGATCCAGGTAAGAGCTGACACTGGGTCCCCCTGCCTGAGGGCGCCGGCTGCCTGGGCCTGAGCCACCTTCTTTCTCTTCCTTTCTCCTTTTCCAAGCATTGGCTGGCTGCCAGGGCACAAGGGAGGCTCATGGGGAAGGAGCTAGGGCCCTTTCGTGGGGTGGCGGGGTATTGCCCACACTCTGAGATCCTCTCTGCTTGTGACTCCTGACCCTCGCAGGTCAGGGTCTGCTTCACAAAGGGATTGGCAAACTGATCCTCAGAAAAAGCTTTCCCAGGGTTGCCTGGCGGGGTGTTGGCGTGCACCCATAAGGGAGTGTGACAACGGAGCTCCCAGGAAGAAATGAGGAAAAACCAGGGGGTTTCTAGGCTGGCTGAGTTTTAAATCGACTTCTCCAGGCTCCACCCTTTGGAGTTTATAATTCTAGGGTCTTGTGTGGGGCTGAAAATCTTTGTTTCTTTAACATGCTTCCAGATGATTTAGGTGTGTAGCCACATTTGGGAACCACAGGCCGCTTCCTCAGCAGAAGGAAGAGTCAAGGGACTTCAGTGTGACTTCACCTAAGGGCTCACTGGCCGAGGTCGGGTCTGGGCTGGTTCCTCCCTCCTCAGCTGTCCCCGCAGGGTTGCACCCACGTGTTCTCAGGCCCGGATCCAGAAGCCACGGGGGCTGGGTGTCTAGTCACCTGTAGTCACATGTTCTTTTCCTGCAGCAAATAACTCAGGGACTTTGAGTTTGTGTGTTATGACTAAGTAAATGGTTCTTATCTTTGACTCTTTTGTATGTTCTTTGCACTATAAACTATGAAGTAGCTGGTAATGATGTCTTGTGTTCTAGACTGCTGGCTAGGCAGCTCCTTCTCCTCCAGGGAAAAGGACTTGGGACTAGAATTCAAAGAGCCTGCCCTGGGATTTGGTTGTTAGTGACAGACCGTTGGAGGAGTCAGCCAACTGGGGCTTCAATTTCATCATCTATCAGTGAGGGCCTCTCCTTTTTCCCCAGGGCTGTACTGAACATAAAATTATAAACAGGATGTGTTTGAGGAGATTTAAAGCACAAAGGTAAGGTGTGTGCATTTCCAGTGTGTGTGTCCCAAGGCTCTGTGGGAAGAAACAGGCTCGTAGTCCGTTGGGACTCCTTGTCCTGGTGTTTCATCGCGAAGAGCCTCTTTACTCACTTGTAAGTCAGGAGTGAGAGTGGATCGCTGTTAATGACTAGCTCACCAAGTGTAAGGTGGGGCTCTAAGTATTCGGAGCTTCCCGGCTGCTTGGAAGGCTGGCTCTGTCCCGTCATCTGGGTCTGAATCCAAATGTTACCTTTCCAGGACGTGCTAAGCCTACCCGCCCCCCACCCCCACCCCCCACCCCCCCCGCCCCGCTGTCCCACCACTGACTCTCCTCACACATAGCCTTTGTCACCAGAAATCCTCTCGTTTACCTTCTACTTGTCACCCGTGCCAGATGTCAGGGTTCAGGAGAGCAGGGATCTTGTCCTTTGTGTCACCTGCAGTAATCCCAGCTCTTAGGGCGGCTCCTGGCAGAGAGTAGACGCTTAGATATTTGGCTGAATGGAAGTTAATGTGGCAGGGAAGGAGCTGCAAGAATAGAATCAGGATGGTTTTTTGTTGTTTATTTTTGAGAGAGAGAAAGAGAGCAAGCTGGGAGGGGCAGAGAGAGAGGCACACACAGAATCCGAAGCAGGCTCCAGGCTCTGAGCTGTCAGCACAGAGCCCGATGCGGGGCTTGAACCCATGAACTGCAAGATCATGACCTGAGCTGAAGTCGGCGGCATGACAGGGGTTTAACCAACTGAGCCACCGGGGCGTCCCAGAATCAGGATGTTTTTGATAAACTGCTCTTAAGGAGAGGACACTTAAGGACTCTGACACTGTCCGATCATCTGAGGTCCTGGGTCTGATCACGTGGGCATGGGCATCTCTGGGTTGCATCTTGGTTAAATGATTTTCATATTTGTTGCATAGGAGTTTGAGGAGGGTAGCAAGTTCAACTGGACAAGTTTCCTCAAGATCTCGGCAACTCCTCTCCTTGGCATTTCGTGAAGGACCGTCCAGCTTTTCTTAATCTCGTTGCCTGGTTGTCCGGTGGCTGTGAAGGGTATGGGCATTGGCATTGGCAAACTGCGTGGCAGAGCAGACACATTCTTATCCTCTGAGGCTCTGTGTCCACATCCATCAAATGGCACAACAGTACCTCATTCTAGTGTTAGGAGGATCAGAGAGGGGAAGGCACACAGGGCCTCGCACACTGTCAGTGCCGCTGTTTTGATGATCTTCGGACACCTTTGCCACAGGCAGGACCCCAGGGGAGGAAGGAGCTCAGGCCGTGGCAAGGAGTGTTGATAAACAGCAAAGATAGCCTTGAGGCAGCAATGCAGGGTTTGCTCTGGGTCTGCGATGGCCTCCGGCATCCGAGGCTCTAAGCCTCGACTGCTCTCAGCACTGATGCCCTCGCTCGCTCGCTCTTCTGTAATTGACAGGACGCTCTTCTGTAATTGACAGGACGGATCCTAAGATTCCTCACAGTCTCACCTGACCTGCTTCCTCCTTTCAACATATACCTGTTGTCTGGGCTTGCTGAGCCATTCACGTTCCTGAACATCGCGCTCTTCACCTGCGCTGCTTTCCTCCATCCAGCCTAACTGCGTGCGTCCCCTAACACAGCATAGGCCTCATGGTGGGGAGGCTGGGGAGATGACCGAAGGAGCCCTGTCTCAAGTGGCTTTGAATCCAGGCTCTGTCGCTTATCCGAATAGCCATGGGAAACCGACTTAACTTTTCAGAATCTTTTTTTTTTTTTTCCCCTTGTAGAATGGAGCATTTGGATTGAATGCAAACTCGTAACAGGTACCGAGGCTGGTGCTTGGTGCTTAGTAGGAACTAGATAAATATGTAAAACAGCAGCAAAGCATTTTCTTTTAAATGTTCTAGCACCCATGCCATTGTTGGGTAATTATGCTTGTGACTTTCCGCGCCTCACTAGTGGGCTCTGTGAGGGCAGAACAGTGTCTAACCTGGCTGGGGCCTTGGTATCTGTCCCACAGTAGGAACTGAATGTAACTTGTTGATTATATAAATGCTACTTGAAATTTGGATGATGGAGTGATGCCTTCAGATGGTAGTGGTCAGGAAGGGATTTGTGTTTAACTTAAAATTTGAAAATTTCAAATGGGTAGGTTTTGAATTCATTGACTTGGAAAGAATGTTTGCTTAGGAGCTACTATGAATAAGTAATCAGAGTGAGGAAGGTGCTTCAGGCAGAGCAGGTAGCACGAGCGAAGGGCAGGCTGGGTGTCGGTGACCACGAGGAGGCCAGTTTGCTGTCTGCTGAGGAGCTCTGGGGAATGAGACAGGGCTGGGTTATGCTGAGCCTGAGCAAGGGGTTTGGATTCTGTTTCTTCTGTTTGTTTTTAATGTTTATTTATTTATTTACTTTTGAAACAGAACGAGAGAGAGCATGTGCATGTGAGTGGGGGAGGGACAGAGAGCGAGGGAAGGACCGAGAACTCCAAACTGTCAGCACAGAGCCCGACACGGGGCTCGAGCCCATGAACCATGGGATCGTTTCCTGAGCCGAAATCAAGGGTTGGACATTTAACCGACTGAGCCACCCAGCTGCACTGGATTCTGTTTCTTACACAATTCTTTTAGCGCCTGACAAGATGAGGGCAAGATCTGAAGGCAGTGACCAGGAGAGCCCGGGGGCAGGAGGACTCTGGCACACACGAAAACAGGGAAGGGGTAGAAATGCAAGGTCAAGGGGCGCCTGGGTGGCTTAGTCGGTCAAGCGTCTGGCTTCGGCTCAGGTCATGATCTCACGGTTCGTGAGTTCGAGTCCCACGTCGGGCTCTGTGCTGACAGCTCAGAGCCTGGAGCCTGCTTCAGATCTGTGTCTCCCTCTCTCTCTGCCCCTCCCCTGCTCACACTGTCTCTTTCTCTCTCTCTCTCTCTCTCTCTCTCAAAAATAAACAAATGCTAAAAAATTAAAAAAAAAAAAAAGAAATGCAAGGTCAAGGGGTCTTGTGATACAAGATGCCAACTTGGGGGGGATAACCCCTGTTCCAGCTGCCCCTCAGGGCGGTCTGGCTATTTTCAGGTTTTCTCCGTTTTGCAGCAGTTTCACCCACAGCCAAGGGGTACCCTCTCGGACAGCATCTTTGTTCCTACCCGGGATCGATTCCATCCCTCTCCCAGCTTGCAGAACTCTTAGGCAAGCAAGTGGAGTATGAAAGACCCTGACCTGCAGCCCAGAGTCCTGCTGTATAGGACAAAGTATCATTCGTGGTGCCTGGAGGTTGGGGGGTGGTATTCAGCAGCAGCAGGGCCAGATGGATTTTGAGACCAGCAGATTCATTCCTTATCATAAATGAGAAGTAAGGATCACTCACTGGGCCGGGGGTCACTCTTCTCTACGTAATGCTCAATGGAATGCCCTCCATTAATTTCCTGCATTTGGAATCTGTGGCTGGCTAGGCCCAGATGGTAGCTGTGATGGTGGGAAAGTAAAGTCAGCAAATACATGTTTTAGAGCCCCGTTTATCCTTCTAGTTTTGAGACTGATTCTTTGAAATGAATACACGCGAGTGTTTGAATTTCCACAGGTCTTGCTTTTCCAAGGAGGAATCCAGGTGGCCTCATCTGTGGCGAAGACACAGGATCTGCCCCAGGTGACGTGTTTTTGAAGGAAGATTTATGTCTTTATGTCTGCTTTGCCGGAGACGTCTGTCGGTACCAGCTGAGACACAATAGGGTTCCTCCTATGCTGTTGGAAGAAATGGCACTTGTGAGGCCCTGGGGCTGGCTCTGAAGGAAGGCGGGCACGCGGGCACAGGGCAGGAGGGGGCACCAGGAGGCCCTTGGGCAGGGCCGGTGGCTGTAGGGAATTCTCGGCCCGTCTACAGTTGCTGACTTAACATCTCCGTCTCCACCAACTGTGCTTTTGCGACGGGAGTCTGGTGTTCTGTTCATCTCACAGATGCACTCCGGTGGTGTAGGAGCCCCGTGCTCCACGCGGGCCCAGTGTGCGGCCATTCTCAGCCTTGCCAGTGACGCTGTTTCCTCCTTGCTGAAGTTGCAAGGCTTTTCTAGACCAGCAAGGCGTTCAGTGCAAAGCGAGCGGCATTCGGGCTGAATGTTCTGCTGGGCCCCTGCCCTCTCTGCCCGGCCCGCCTTTGATGAAACAGACATAATTTACTCTTCGGTATCTCCTAGGTATACAATCAGATATCTATCCACAGTCACAATTCCTAGGGTTAAACATTATTCACCTGCTGTCTCGTGAAGGTGTTGTTGTTTAGTTTTTTCTTGGCTCCGGCGTTGGTTACGTAAGTGCCTTGCGAAGAGAGGCTGTGTTTTGTACTTGCTGCACCACTGGTTCCCAACTAGGAGAGAGGGCGGCACTAGACCCATGGTGCTCGTGGCTGGCGGTTGCAGGGTACCCTGTTTGTGGAATAACCCAATTGTATCCTCTGCAGAAGACAGTCCCGGGGCCCCTTCTTTGCTCCTGAAGTCACTGCACCTGGCTGTCACCAGTGACAGCCCTCTTCTGTTTTTCTGCCTCCAAACAGAATGCAGCTCCCCCTACATCCTTTCTGTAATCTTCTGGAAAGTCAGTGATGCTACGTGGCCAGTGGGCCTTAATCACTGGTTACTCCTTGGCTACGGATGATCCACACCCGGACCAGCTTTCTGTATACTGGGTCGTGCCTCCCTCATTCCATCTTCTCTACCCTTGTCTGTCCCTTGGTCCCTGTGCTGGTTACCTCGTGTGCATGTCTGTTAGAGCTCATCTGCCTCAGGTGCCGGGACCCCCTGGCCCACTTAGCCTTGAAGTTTTATAAAGGCTCCCTGGCACTTTTTTTTTTTCTTAAATGTTTTATTTATTTTTGAGACAGAGACAGAGAGCAAGCAGGGGAGGGGCAGAGCGAGAGGAAGACACAGAATCCAAAGCAGGCTCCAGGCTCTGAGCTGTCAGCACAGAGCCCGACAGGGGCTCAAACCCACGGACTGCAAGGTCATGACCTGAGCTGAAGCCGGACGCTTAACTGAGCCACCCAGGCACCCCATCCCTGGCACTTTATACTTCCTTGATAGGTGGTATTTGGTTCTATTTTTGTAATTCCCTGGCTATCAGACTTACATGAAACTTCTGGGTTCTGAGGAATCTGAATTCATTAAGTTCATTATTTGCACTTTATTCCGTGAGGAACAAAATCCTCAGCCCTGACTTCCTAACAGCTAAAGCTGACTTTACAGAGATGGCATTCAGGCCACGGATGGAAAATCGCCAACCTACTAATCAAGGGGCCTGCCTACCCCCCAGCCCATCCCTCCTTGTCTGCTTCAAAAAGAAAATGGGGAACACTCTTCAAATATTCTCACAGAGGAGGGGGTCCCCAGGGCATCGGGGCTCCCACCAGAGGACAGGGAAGATGACGCAGTGGCCTTCTGTGCTCCAGACACTGTGCTTAGATGCTCCACAGGTTCTGTCTTAAGCAGTCTTCACAGTGCCCATATGCATCTCTGATTTCAGGCACACTTCTGTCTTTCAAAATTAGGGAAGTCACCCATATTCTTGGTGCTAGTAAGTGCCAACACTGGGATTAAAAACTGGGTTATTTTTTAAAACTCTTTTTCTTACTGATATCCTTTACCCAGACTCGAGTGATGTGGGAAGATGGAAATAAAACTACAACTTCCCGGGGCACCTGGGTGTCTCAGTCGGTTGAGTGTTCGACTTCGGCTCAGGTCACGATCCTGTGGTCCTCGAGTTTGAGCCCCGTGTCGGGCTCTGTGCTGACAGCTCAGAGCCTGGAGCCTGCTTCCGATCCTGTGTCTCCTTCTGTCTCTGTCCCTCCCCTGCTCATGATCTGTTTCTCTCTCTTTCTGAAGAATAAATAAACATTAAAAAAAAATTTAAAAAAGTATAAATTTCCTTTCTATCACCTGCATACCTAGACATTTCTTTTAGACTTTTCATGACTAGAAATTACTCTGTTTTAAAGATCTTTAAAAAAAAAAGTTTACTTCTTTACTTTGAAAGAGAGAGAGAGAGCAGGGGAGGGGTAGAGGGGAGGGAGGGAGAGAATCCCAAGCAGGCCCCAAGTTCAGCGCAGAGCCCAACATGGGTTTCGATCTCATGACTGAGATCATGACCTGAGCTGAAGTTGAGAGTCAGACGCTTAACCAATTGAGCCACCCAGGCGTCCCTGTTCTAAAGATCTTTTAAGATGACTTTTCCAGGTCGATCCCTTATTTTTTTGGAACTACTCCTTCAGTACCTCCTTCCTTCTCCTCATTCACCCTGCTGAGTCAGTCCCTGACCGCTCCTCTCTCTAGCCCTACACTGGTCTCCCGTTCCTGCTCTGTGCTCATCCTAAGTATAGAAATCCTCATCTTCTAGCCTTCTGTTTTTTACATAGGTCAAACCCCACCTTAGGGTAAAAGTTACCACTTTCTCCTATTTTTTTTTTTTTTATTTTTTAAAATCCAAGTTAACATATAGTGTAATAAGGGCTTCAGGAGTAGAATTTAGTGTCTCCTTCTCTTGTTGATGGACCCAATGGTGAGAAGAAGCCATGAGAAACCATCCTGATTGGTCCGCTATAAATTAGTAAGATCGACCTAAATATCTGAGGGGAAAAATTTTAACTGAAGTTGTTTCTTAGAACATTGTATTCAATTTGTTGACTCATTTTAGTGAAACAATGCTGTGGCTACTGGAAATCCTTTTGGCCAGTGGTTAATAAACTGCCAGCCCAGGGGCTTGATTCTGTTGCGTTTACATGGAGTTTCTTAAAAAACTGGAAATAGCTGTCATTTTTTTTACAATGGGGACATTCTGCATACATCCAGATTTCCAGATTCTCTTGAGAAGTCGGCAGATCCAGCTTTCTGGGTTCCTATTTCCTCACTGCAGCTGTCTTTTCCTGCCAAATACCAGCTAATTCACAGGCCTCTCCCGGCCAGCCTCTGCTATTTGTCAGTTTGAGCCCATGGACACTTGGTCCGTGTTCCCAAAGATCCTCATTTGTCTCAGCTACTTTGCAGGAGGGATTGAAGGTCAGGTGAGTGGCCTTATTTTCCTCTTTCTCTCATTTTGTTTTTAACTTCTGCCCCAGTGGAAATATTTCATCCCATGGAGGTTAAACCCATTTCCTATCCTGCCTTGATGGCAACATGCTGCTCATTTTCTTCACGCTGAAAATAAAACCATCATCTCTGCTTTCCCCTATCCCGATGCTGCTATCCCGATGCTCTCCATCATCCCCCTTTTTTTTTTTTAATTTTCTTTAATGTTTATTTTTGAGAGACAGAGTGTGAGTGGAGGAGGGGCAGAGAGAGAGGGAGACACAGAATCCGAAACAGGCTCCAGACTCTGAGCTGTCAGCACAGAGCCCGATGCAGGGCTTGAACTCATAAACCTCGAGATCGTGACCTGAGCTGGAGTCAGACGCTCAACCGACTGAGCCACCCAGGTGCCCCGTCTCCATCATCCCTTTCAAGATGAGTCTATATTCATTGCCTCTGTTATTTACTATTCTTTTGCTTCTCAGGCCCACTCCATCCTGGGCTCCTGCAATTTTTTTTTTTTTAATGTTTATTTTTGAGACAGAGTGAGAGTGTGAATGGGGGAGGGTCAGAGAGAGGGAGACACAGAATCTGAAGCAGGCTCCAGGCTCTGAGCTGTCAGCACAGAGCCTGATGCAGGGCTCGAACTCACGGAGTGTGAGATCTGACCTGAGCCAAAGTCGGATGCTTAACCGACGAGCCACCCAGGCACCCCTGGGCTTCCATGCTATTTATGTATTTATTTTATTTTATTTATATTAAGTTTATTTATTTATTTTGAGAGAGAGCATGCACGTGTGGGTGGGTGAGGGGCAGGGAAAGAGAGGGAGACAGAGAATTCCCAAGCAGGCTCCGTGCTGTCAGCACAGAGCCCAACGTGGGGTTTGAACTCCTGAACTGCGAGATCGTGACCTGAGCTGAAATCAAGAGTCAGATGCTTAACCGACTGAGTCACCCGGGCACCCCTTAGACTTCCATGTCCTAAGCTTAGTGACATTTTCCGTTCTCCTTCTCTCTACCTCTTGCCATCATTTCCCACTGTTAATTACCCGATCTTGAGATTCTTCTACTAGTTTTGACTACACTGTAAAATCTTGGCCTTCTGATTGTTCTTCCTCTGCTTCCTCTTCTGGTTGCCCAGATATAGGATTACCCCAGGCTTTATCCTGCGTCCTCGTCCTTTCGTGTTCCCACTCACGGAGCTTCACCTTGCTCTGCCGTGCACACCCAGGCCACCGTCTTTGAGCCCCCACTCCTATCTACCTGCAGATGTGCTGTCCAGTCCTCTGATCTAAGCCCATCACAAACTGACTTTGCCATAGCATTCGTTACCATGACACCATCTTTTTAAAAACATTTTTTAAAATGTTTATTTATTTTTGAGAGACAGAGGCAGAGCACGAATGAGGGAGGGGCAGAGAGAGAGGGAGACACAGAATCTGGAGCAGGTTCCAGGCTCTGAGCTGTCAGCACAGAGCCCGATGAGATCATGACCCGAGCTGAAGTCAGATGCTCAAACAACTGAGCCACCCAGGCGCCCCACCATGACACCATCTTTTCATGGTATTGCTTTTCTGTCAGTCACCAAGGCATGAGCTTGGTTTTCTCTGACACCTTCCCTTTGCAACACTGAACTCAAGCAGAAGCCTTGTGAGTCTCCTCACTGCCATAGTAAGAATACCATAAACTGGGTGGTGGAGTGTGTGTGTGCTTAAACAATAGAAATTCATTTCTTCACAGTTCCAGAGGCTGAGAGTCTGAGGTGAAGGCATCAGCAGGGTTGGTTTTTCTGAGGTCTCTCTACTTGACTTGCAGACGGCCACCTTCTTAGTGTGGGCTCACCTGGCCTTTCTGTGGGTTGCACTCCCTGTGTCTCTTCATCATCTTGTAAGGATTATTGGATTATTTCCCTACCCTGTGACCTTATTTAGCCTTAATGATCTCTTTGTAAACTCCAGTCTCCAAATATCATCACCTTGAGGGTTAAGGCTTCAACAGAAGAATTTGGGGAGGGACACAGTTCAGTGCATAAGAGAGGGGAGTCTGGGGCTTGAAGCAGGAAAGGCATCACAGTTGGATAGTAGTTGAGCTAAAGTAATAAATCTGGGAAAAAAAACAGCCTTCCTGGAGCAGCAGGTAGAAGGAGACAGTGATGGCAGAATTAGAGTGATCTTGCAGCTCAGAACTGCGAGGAGCCAAAAGCACCCTGTGCGGGAGCCGGCTGTTCCTTGTGAGGGCAAACCACAACCCAGCTGCGTGTGAGAGAGGTCAGATTAGGGGGAGGAACAGGGGCCATGACACCCCTGGGGACTGTCAACCTGTTGCACCTGTCCTCTGGTCACAGTGGGTGTAAATGAGTATTGTGGACACGGGTGCTGTCGAAACGGCCCTGGCTGTGGCCACCTCTGCCTCCGGAAATCTGAGGGAACAGGACTGAAGGATTGATATAATCTGTCGCTTTACTGCTGTTGCCTCCACTCTGTTCTCACAGCTGCCGTGCCGGGTCAGGGCCTGACCATCTGTGAGTAGGATTATCACAACAGCCTGTGACCTGGCCGCCCCACGGGGCTTCTTGGCTCCAGTGCATCCCGCCTGCCATTCTCGTGGAGCTCAGCTCTGAGCCTGCCCTTCCTCTGCCTGTAGTGGCGTCTGCTGACCACGAAACTCAGGCCAGATCCTCGGGCTGGAGTTCAAGGCCAAGATTTTACAGTGTAGTCAAAACTAATAGAAGAATCTCAAGATCGGGTAATTAACAGTGGGAAATGATGGCAAGAGGTAGAGAGAAGGAGAACGGAAAATGTCACTAAGCTTAGGACACGGAAGTCCAAGGGCCCGGGTGGCTCAGTCAGTTGAGCATCTGACTCTTGATTTCAGAAAGGCAAATTGGCCGTCCTTTTTGTCATGTTGGGCCTTTAACTCTTCTCTGACCACACCCAAGCACGTTCCCACTTCCACACCTGACATCCACATCGTTCTCAGTGTTTAGAACGTTCTCTTCCTACTTCTGTACCTATTGAAGTCCTACCTATCTGTTGTCAAGATCTACATCAAGTCCTACCTAATCTGTGAAGTCTTCCTGAATTTGCCCCACGTTGTAGGTCTTATGGCGTTTAGATTGTGCTCATAGAGGTAGCTCTTTTTGTACTGAAACTTTTCCTTTGCCCCTATTCAACTATAAAAGTCCCTTGAGAATAGAGGTGGTGTTTAACTTTATCCCATCAACCATTTAAGAGTATTTTGCATTTTTAAAAATGTTTATTTCTGGGGGGTGGTGGGAGAGAGAGAGCACATGCCTGCATGAGTGGGGGAAGGGCAGAGAGAGAGGAAGAGAGAGAATCGCAAGCAGGTTCCTCACCGTCGGCATGAAGCCCGACATGTGGTTCAAACACATGAACTGTAAGATCATGACCTGAGCCAAAATCAAGAGCCAGACGTTTAACCCACTGAGCCACCCAGGTGCCCCAAGAGTATTCTGCATTCAAGTCAGGGTGAACATGGGTGGCCTGGACAAATGAAACCAGGGTCATATGTCTTCTTCTTGATGTTCAGTAGAAAGTGGAAGAACCTTTGATCACGATCCTAGGTGGCCTTCACCCACTCCAGTATGCTAACTGAGGAATTTAAGGAGGGGGAAAGTGCTTGGAAGGGAACAAGAAGCTGAAGTAGAGCTGTCACGCACTCCTCTTGCCCAGGGGCTCACGGGATGACTGGAAGAACCACAGGATGACTGGTAGGGCCTCAGACAGGAATGGAGCTTAAGACTCCACCCACAGGGTGCTGGGGGAGGAGGCATGGCTTCTGCTTTTAAGGTTGATTAGATTTAGGGGGTGGACAGTGGCCCCACAGACTTAACCCATAGAGTGAAGACCACATGGGAGCCGTTCAAGGTTGTTTTCACCTGCTTGATCCTGTTTGCCTGGCTCAGAACTGGAACTTGGGGAGGGAGGCATGAGGCACAGGCTTCAGGTCACCATGCACTCCTATACTGTTGGCCAAGGCATTGACTGGTCAGAGCTGGATCCCGAGGACTGCACATGGTGGCCAGGGCCTCTCCTATCCCAGCTGCCCCCTTGGTTTCTCATGTTGGGTAAAGGTGAGCTTAAGGTGGCTGTTAATAGTTCACCCAACCTTGACATTCTTTTCTGATCCATGAGGGTGTTATCCCAAGACTGAGGAGAATAAGTGGGAGTTAGGAACAACAAAGGGTGGTTTTAAGCACTAGTTTCTTAAGTTAGTGGGGCATTCTAAAAAGGCTCCTGTTCAGGTTTCAAGCCTGGAGCCTGAGTCAGTAGATCTGGGGTGAGGCGTAGGCATCGATTTCTAGAAATCTCTATAGGTGATTCTGGGGGCCAGCTAGGGTTGAGAATCCAATCTGTAAGGTGCTCGGGAGGTTCAGTGAGGTTGTGTACATGCCTGGCACACAGAGAGTTTTCAAATGGCAATGTGATTTATTATTGCATCACCTGAAGGTCTATAGATGTATACTCTTTCGACGAAGTATATCTGTTCACTCAGATGAAAGCGGATGGGGCCTTTGGGCATGAGTGGACAACTCCCAGGATTGAGGAGATGAACGAAGATCTTATAATTCTTGCTTTACTTCACTTTGCTAGGAGCTGTCCTTTCTTTTCCTTCCTCAGAAGAATTTGATCTCCTGACTTGTGTTTTATCTGATCTTTAGCAACTTCAGGATTCCTTTATGAAATACCTGGAGGCTCACAGGAGTTACACAAATAACTGCTTTGGAGTAGGGCACGTTTCAGAGAACCCCATGTTCACTTTTGTATTGGGAAATGCTTTGTGTTCTTGTCAGGCTCCTACTGACTTTGAGACTCTCAAATATTTCTTAGGAGATCATGGAGTTTTCATGAGCTAAGTGGCTTTAAGATCCCTTCACTCCCACCCATTTCCTGCACTGGGTAGGCTTATGAGCATTCATGTCTACGATAGTTTTCTTTTCGTTTCTTTCCTTTTCTCTTCTCTTCTCTTTTAATTTTTTAGAGCATGAGTAGGGGAGAGGGGCAGAGAGAGAGAAACAGAGAGAGAGCAAGCGAATCTTAAGCAGGTTCCACGCTTAGCACAGAACCTGATGTGGGGCTCGATCCCACGACCCTGGGATCATGACCTGAGGCAAAATCAAGAGTTGGACGCTTAGCAGACTGAGCCACCCAGATGCCCCTATGATAGTTTTAAATTAGAAATTTCCACATATAACAATATTCTTAGAACAGAGAATGTTTTATTTTTAATTTTTGTCTTTTTTGTAGTTGGCACACAATGTTATATTCTTTTCCGGTGAATATAGTGATTTGACAACTTTATACTTTACGCTATTTTCAAGTGTAGCTACCGTCTCTCACCATACAACACTATTACAGTACCATTGGCTGTATTCCCTATGCTATACCTTTTATCCCCATGACTGATTCATTCCATAACTGGAAGCCAGTATCTCCCACTCCCTTTCCTCCCTTTTGCCCATTCACCAACCCCTCCCATCTGGCAACTCTCAGTTAGTTCTCTGTATTTATGGGCCTGCTTCTGCCTTGTTCACTTTTTTAGATTCTATGTATAACTGAAATCATATTGTATTTGTCTTTCTCTGGCTTATTCACTTAGCATTATACCCTCTGTGTCCATTCATGTTGCTACTAATGGCAAGATCTGATTCTTTTTAGTATATGTGCTGCCAAAGTGAGCACAAGATCTCATTCCTTTTTATGGCTGAGTAATATTCCATTATATAATATAATTAATATATTACATATTAATATGTTAACAATAAATATATATTTGTACATTATATATTAATATATCATAATATATCATCATTAATTTATTAATATTATATATTGATATAATGTAATTAAATTATATATAATATATATATATTTCCATCTTCTTTATCCATTTGTCTATTGGTAGGCACTTGGGCTGCTTCCATATCTTGGCTATTGTAAATAATTCTGCCATACACAGGGGTGGACGTATCTCTTTGAATGAGTGTTTTTGTTTTCCTTGGGTAAATACCCAATAGTGAGATTACTGGACCGTATGGTAGTTCTCTTTGTAATTTTTTGAGGAACCTCCATACTGTTTCCCACAGTGGCTGTACTAATTTACATTCCCACCGGTAGTGCACGAGGGCTCCTTTTTCTCCATATCCTTGCCAGCACTTTTTATTTCTTTTTGTTACTGGCCGTTCTGGCAGGTGTAATGTGACACCTCTGTGGCTCTGACTTGTGTTTTCCTGATGATGAGTGATGCTGAGCATCTTTTCACGTGTCCTGTTGGCCATCTGAATGTCTTCTTTGGAAAAATGTTTATTCAGGTCCTCTGCCTATTTAAAAAGCAATCAGATTATTATTATTATTATTATTATTATTGTTTTGTTTTGTTTTTGTTTTTGTTTTTGTTTGTTTTTTGTTTTGGTAGAACAGGGAAATTTCTGATGTGCAGGGTGACAGGTAAAGCACACTTCACTACAAGTCCTGTCGCCTTCAGGATCAACTGAGTGGAGTCTCACTGCTTCCCCAGCCAGCCCTGCCGAGGAAAGTCCGGCAGCTTCCAGACCCAGACACACAAACTGAGGGGAAAATGAGCCGACTTCTGAGCCTCGGCCAACCAAATCGAACTCTCTTGGCTTTTTGGGTCTGGTTTTTGTAGATCATGAACCCTTAGGAACAGCTCCTGGCTCAGACTTCTCTGTGTGCAGGCTGGTGGTGAGGGGGTGTTGACTCGGGGTCAGAGATGGGCCCATGTTGATGGTTGTCTGAGAGGTTAGAACCCTTGGCCGGCTTGGAGCTCAGAAGAGTCCTCTGGGTCCCACCAGCTATTTCTTTCGTGTGGTAAATAGCCCAGCGGCTTCAATTCTTTCTTCTCTGGCCACATCCAGAGGTCCTGTGTGCCCTCCTCTGTCGTCATTGCCTTGCCTTCCCAACTTCTAAAATGTGCCACGTTTTTCTTCTGGGCCATGGGCATATTATTCTCTTTCCTCGTAGCAATAATCTACTCCTTTTGGAAGAAGGTGGGGTCTAAAGGTAAGATTAATAATTAAGATTGATTAGAAAAAATATCTGGCTCTCAGCCCTGAGTCTCTCCTGTCCACCAGCCAGCACTTTGTTCTCTTTCCCACAGACAAGCAACTTGGTTGCCAAGAATTGACTTACTTCCCAGAGCTCAGAAATGGTTACAGCTTTCTTTCATTTCTAGGGTTTTATTTTGGCGATGTGAACTGGGGGAATAACGCCTGTTGAAGATTTAATGGGCTCCAGCACTGGATGATTGCTGATACGGTATTATAGAAATCCATACGCTTTCGCTAGTTAAACACTTGTCCACCATAGGGATCTGGGCTGGATTTTCTCAGGAAGCAGAAGAGACGGAGATTGGGGCTGAAGAAACAGGGAATGAGTACCCTTAAATACAAAGATCCTTCCTATTAGGCCCTGTGTTCCAGAGTCCCAGGCATCCTCATCACAAAGCAGCAGGTCGTCGTGGATCCCAGCCCCTATTTAGGGGCCAGTGTAACACCAGGATGCGGATTAGATGGACCCAGGCCTGGGGGTGGACTGGAGCCCAGCCCCTTTGACTCCTAGCTGAATTGTCTCTCAGCAAGATGGCCAAGGAAATAGTTTTAGGGCTCTGAGGGTCCAATGGAAGGCCCGGCTTTGGGGTTTCGATATGTTTTTCTCTGCTGCTGTGGTGGAAGGAGTTACATATTTCATCAGTGTGGCGTGGGCACCGGCATTAATCCTTCAGCGGCTGACCAGTGGGGAGGGCTGACGGGTGGGAAGGGCTGACGGGTGGCAGGAGGATGTAGGGGGCCAGCGCCCAGGCTTCAAAGACACAAGTGCGGATCTGAGTGATTGCTGTCTGGCTGTTGGAAAACTTTCATCAAACAAACAATTTGGGATTTTGCCAAGAAGCAGTGATCTGTCTTTTCCTGTGTGTTGAGCTTTTGGGTCTCTACCGAGACCCAGGAAAACATTGCCTCTTCCCCCCTCCCCAAACACAGGACTAGTCTCCTAGCAAGGTGGTTTCACGTTCTATCCTCCCAGACCTGCAGAGAAAGAGATTTTGATCCTGTGGCTGACTCCCAGGGTGGGAGATCGCTGAATTTTAGGGGTGAGGGCCTGAGAAATGGCCTTTATTTTGATTATAAGGACTTGTTGCAGATTTTGCAGGATTTGGTTGAGGCTTGTTTACAATTGCTCCCAAATTTCGGAGGGCTCTGGGTTTTTTCTAGCTTTTCAGCTCTATGAAATTGCAAGTTGAGAGGGATCTAGAGGTGAGTGGACAGCGATGTGGACTCAAGCTGGAAAATGGGAGTGATACTTGCAGGCCAGATGCTCAGCAGAAAGAAAAAGTAAAGGCCCAGGGAGCCCGGGTGCCTGCATGCAAGGAAGCCCTGCTCTGGTGATGCCCAGTCCCTCCTAATGCCCTCCCTTGTCTCCTCCCAAAGCGGTGCTTTCCTGGTGATGGATCATGCTAGGAGGGCTGCGAAGCTCCCCCACGGGTGGGTGATGACCTCACGATTGTGGCTCTATTTTTCTCTTCGCGGGAGACACAGCGGGGAGGGCTCAGCCCCGGGCCCTCGGTGAGAGATCACTTGGAACAGTGTCTATTTGTTTGTTTTCTTGGCCGCTTAGTCATTCAGGCCGCTGGTGGCGTGGCCGCCAGACTCCGCTGAGACTGTCTGTAATGGCCAAGTTGTCAGGCAGCGGGAGGCTTTCTGCCAGGTTTGAACTGTATGTCTCTGTGGGCATGAAGGTCAGAGATGGCTATCTGGGATCACCATGGGGTGGCTTCTAAGGAGCCTGGAGCACTTTGCTGTCTCTCCTCCACGCCCCACCCCCCATACCCCACACGGTCATCTGTTCCTGTCCCTCCAGGAGGGAAGGGACAGACGGTTTATTCTCTGATTTACTGGTAGAGAACTGTGACGAGCTGAGCACGAGGCTTGAGCAGCAGGCAGCGTGACCTCAGAGTCCAGACTTCTGCTCCTGGACCTCTGCCTGGCACCAGCCGATCTGGCTTCTGTTCTCACTCTCCTGTGGAAGAAGATGCTTACGCTAGGAGGGATCGATGATGCTGGCAGGAGCCTTCCCCGTACGAACCGAGTGCCAAAGTCCCAGCTGGTGGTTTTCATACTTGTCCTTGCTTCCTCCTGTGGCCCGGGGCCCTGCTCCGGCAATGGGGCAAGAGGAAGGGCAGGATGGATGGGAACAGAAGCTGCTTCAGACAGGAGAATCTGACCCGGCCACAGGAGTCCTTTCTCTGTTGGGTATCCCTACTTTGCTCTAAAACTTCAGGGTCCTGGTTCTCTGTCTCCTCTCCAATAGGCCAGGCCAGCTCTGAGGCCTGGCTTCTCTGGTTTTTAGTTGTTTGAGGTCTTCCTGATCCTGTCCTACCTTACCTGCCTCCCACTAGTCCTTCAGGTCTTGGGAAAGGCGTTTTCCCAGGAAGCCATTCTTACTTCTGCCTGTCCCAGTCCCTGCTCCCAGCGCCCTCTGTTATAGTCTGCCTTATCACTGTGTTCTTTCCTAGCATATCCCTCACCACGTGTTGTTGTAAAAATGTGTGCTCCTCTGTATGAGAGGTGAAGTAAAGGTCCGTGTTGTCCACAGATTTATCCTCAAGGCCTACTACTTGGGAGGCTCTTTAAATATTTGAATGAAAGTGGGCTTGTATCTTTCTTTCTTTCTTTTTTTTAAAGTTTATTTATTTATTTTGAGAGAGAGAGAGAGAGCATGAGCATGAGCATGAGCAGAGGAGGGACAGAGAAAGAGGGAGAGAGAGAATCCCAGGCAGGCTCCATGCCATCAGCACAGAGCCCAGCATGTGGCTCGATCTCACGAACCATGAGATCATGACCTGAGATCAAGAGTTGGACGCTTAACTGACTAAGCCACTCAGGTGTCCTGGGCTGGTATTTCCTTAAAATATTTAGGTCAGGTGTTAAACCTACTTTCTTTAGGAAACAAAGAGGAATTTGGGTTTGGAGCTATTGAAACTGAAAAATCTATGTCTGGGACCCAGCCAAATACATGGGTCTGAAACTCAAGTAAAAAGGTCATCCTTTGGGAAATAGATTTGGAAATCCTTGGCAGGTCCTGGAAGGCGGCCTCCTAAACCTCAGTGTTGCTACAGTCTAGATTTGGTGTGATTAGAAGAAGAGAATTATGGGAGATGGAACACACGGGTTCTTTCTCCAAGGGGATTTTCTGTCCCCTGGGTTTATCCGATTTTTTTCATCACAGAAATGGCCTCCACCTTCCACCCACGAGAATGTGAGCTGTCTAAACAAGAAGGGCAAAGCTATGGCTTCTTCCTGCGAATTGAGAAGGACACTGATGGCCACCTGGTCCGGGTGGTTGAGAAGGGTAGCCCAGCGGAGAAGGCGGGCCTCAAGGACGGAGATCGAGTTCTTAGGATCAATGGTGTCTTTGTGGACAAGGAGGAACATATGCAGGTGAAAGGGACATTTGGGGTTCTTCTAGGATCTCTTTGGCTCCCACATATCTGCTGATTAGTGTTTGGGGTCAGCAGAGGTCTCCCAGCTGCCACTGGCAAGGCAGACGCCCTATGGCTGTACTTTCTGCCAGTTAATCGTCTCCTCCAAATTAACTGAGAACCACAAAATGGTTCTTAGATTGAATAGTGTCAGAGCTAATAGGCATTGTGCTTGCTCTAGGCTAGGAACTATGCTGGGCGACTTCATAATCATTATTTTGTTGAACCTTTGTCACAACCCATGAGGTACGTATTACCATTCTGCAGATGAGGGCTCAGAGGCTCCGATGACTTACTAATGTCTTGATGCAGTGAACATGTGGGACGGTCTGACCTCACCCCACTTCTGCCTGCCTCCCCATGCACGCCCTTTCCACCACACCATGCTGTTTCCATGAGCCCAGCTGGGATCGGGGCGCTCTAAGTTCTAACAGTGCTAGAGCCCCGCCCCCTCCAGCCCGCACCTGGTTCTTGGGAGGGGTGGGGTAGAGACGGCTGGACACTGTGCTGACTGTTTGGGCTTCAGAGACCAGCATTCAGAATCCTCTGGATCCAGAGACTGAGCCAGATGGTGAGCATCCCCTGGAATCGTTTCTTGGTTCAAGTTATCTTTTTCTTCCTCCTAGGTTGTGGATCTGGTCAGAAAGAGTGGGAACTCCGTGACTTTACTAGTCCTGGATGGGGATTCCTATGAGAAGGCCATGAAAAAACGGGTAGACCTGAAAGAGTTGGGTCAAAGTCGGAAGGAGCCGAGTTTGAATGATAAGAAACTGCCCCCTGTGGTGAAGGAAGGAGCAGAGACTTGGACGCAGCCACGACTCTGCTACCTGGTGAAGGAGGGGAGCAGCTATGGCTTCTCTCTGAAAACTGTCCAAGGTGGGCTTGAGGGCAGGATTTCCAGAAGAAAGATACTGTTATTGGCTAATGGCTTCTTTGACCACCTTTTCAGATGCTATGGCTGTCTAATTGTAGCTTCTCCCTCCCCTCTCCCTCCTTCCCTGACCCTTCCCTTGCTTTGACTATTGTGCAACAAGGGATCAAGACACTGGACCCTTCATGGGGTGACGAGGGGCCACTGGGCACTCCTGTCCCCTAGTATTAGGCTGAGCTTTGAGATCAGAGTGTTAGAGGGCTGATGCTTCTTTGTTATTCTTTCCTAGCTTCTTTAGGGTGAGGGTGGAGGGGAGAAGGGGGAATAAAAGGCAAGAAAAAGGAAATTTTTCATAATAGCTACTTTTGAGTAAGGATGCTGTCTTCCCACTTCAAGTGCCCAGGTGATCACCCATTCAACAAATTCTTGAGGGCCTGTTGATGTGCCAGACACCATTCTAGTGGCTGAAGATGCTATTAAAAATCCCACCCTCCTGGGGTGCCTGGGGGGCTCAGTCGGTTGAGCGTCCAACTTCGGCTCAGGTCACAATCTCGCGGTCTGTGAGTTCGAGCCCCACGTCAGGCTCTGGGCTGACAGCTCAGAGCCTGGAGCCTGCTTCGGATTCTGTGTCTCCCTCCCTCTGCCCCTTCCCCGCTCATGCTCTGTCTCTCTCTGTCTCTCAAAAATGAATAAACGTTTAAAAAAAATTTTTTTTAATAAAAAAAAAAATCCCACCCTCCTATGACATTTAAATAGTACCTTCTCAGCTGTGGCCCAGCCTCAACTGCTCTGAGGTACATCCCTGACCTCTGAGAGGTACATAGTGATTTGAAAACTCCTGACCACCAGAAAGTACTAGAAGCTCTGTAGAGTTTCAGAGATACAGACTATGCAATTGACTGTGGTTCCGTAATGGTGTCTCTGGGATTTAGAGCCATAGAGGCTACTGGTTCCACCTTGAATTTGCTCCTGCCATGTTCCTTCTGATACTGGAGAGGCACTGGTCATAATTGGGTAAGTGATAAAGAACAGACCAATAGTGAACATAAAACTTGTTTCCAAGGCCTATTTAACCTATAGCAAGAGATATAAACTAGGTAGAAGAGGCATTTCTCAAGTTTGTCCACTATTAAACATAGTGGTGTAGGTGGTCAAGGGAAGCCTGGCATTTCTTAGAAGTCCATTATCAGCAAAATGGTAAAAAAATTATCATAATTCAGATTCAATCCATTTGGCCCTTGTGTTAGTGAACATAATGCATGGTTTAAATGAGCTTTATGAAGAAAATGTTTTCTACATGACAAATATATAACAAGAGAAATTGTAATGGGAGAAATTTTAAGACAGCAGTTTCTACTGTTATTCCTTACAAGTGATTTATTTTGTCATTATGAAGCTGCCCTTTGCCTAGGTTGAAATATTAATATCTTGAAAGAATTGATATCATTTCTCTATCTCTATCTCTATCTCTATCTCTATCTCTATCTCTATCTCTATTTGTATCATTTCTATATCTAGCTGCCTTCTGTGGCTCTGTCCTCCTAGGCTTGCATCAGTGAGATTTGGTGACCTCATTGGTACATGACAGTTGGTGATAGAACTAATTAAAGAGGACAAGGGGCACCTGGTGGCTCAGTCAGTTGACTGTCTGTCCGACTTCGGCCCAGGTCATGATCTCATGGTCTGTGCGTTGGAACCCCACGTCGGACTCTGAGCCCTGACAGCTCAGAGCCTGGAGCCCACTTCCGACTCTATGTCTCCCTCTCTCTCTGCCCCTCCCCTGCTCACGCTCTGTTCTCTCTCTCAAAAATGAATAAACGTTAAAAAGAATTAAAAAAAAAATAAAAGGACAGAATGGAACAGATGCTTTCTAATTCCACAAATGCGAAGAATGGGAGTGTGACAGCGATACAGCCCGGGCACAGCTCGGTGCTTTTCCGGTTCAAAAGGCCAGTGCCACCTGAGATTCCTTCCTTGCATTTAGTTGGGGTCAGAAGTTCTATTAGAATCAACAAAACCCAACAAAGCTCCTAGCACAAAGCCAGGAGCTGTAATTATAATTCTAGATCAGAAGGCAAAGTTAGCCTTAAAATTGGAGGTTGTAATTTTTACGTTATTGGGAGGAAATCCCTTATTGTTGGACTTTCTGTGTGATGGAGTTGTGATGCTGGTCCACTCCCTTTCAGGCAAAAAGGGAGTGTACATGACTGATATAACACCTCAAGGTGTGGCTATGAAAGCTGGTGTCCTGGCCGGTGATCACTTGATTGAAGTAAATGGAGAGAATGTAGAAGACGCCAGCCATGAGGAAGTCGTTGCAAAGGTATAGCCCAAAGGGGCACTTTTCTTACCTTTCACTCTCCTCCTATTGGAAGTGACAGGAAGACAGGAGTGGTAGTTTATGATGGAAGGAATATAATGATGGGAAGCTAATCCTTTGTTTTCAGAGTGAATAGACTCACTAGTGGTGTCAGCAGGGTTAGCATAGGGTTTTGGAACAAGGCTAATTTCGTGTTATTTCAAAGAAAAGTGTTCTAAAGAACTGTCAACTCTATCTTTTGGATCTTTTTGTACCTGATTGGGAGCTCTGTCTGAATTTATAACAAATTGAGTGTTTCACTAAAATGTTTTAGCTCAAACTGGCAGATAAGCAATGTGATGATGAATATAGAGCTACGTGTAGGAGGTGTTGGAAGACCTGTTACCCCAGGTCTTATGTCCTGGGTCCATGACACATGGATTACGCTCTCAGGTTTTCCTCTGAGGTCACGTGGAACCATGAAAACTGACCAACTTCTCCTGGTAGAATAATTTTTCACAGTAGACCTTTACCTTCTTTTCCAAACTCCTTCTCTAGACGTAAGTACTTCGCTTAAGTACCTTTCTGGGTTTTCTGAATCCCAGCTCTCACTTGGGTTCAGTTAGCATCTGTGTGGGTGAGGTCATACTTAACAAAGGGGAAAACAGCTGTAGAAGTGGGGATCGAGAAATCCCAGGGAGATCAGGAGGTAGTGTTATAGTTCAAACTCAGGCCTCACACTGCATATTTTCTGTCGAACCTAGAGACTGTGTGCCTCTGCGCAGAAGCTCTCCTCCTCCCCCGTGCTGTTCTTGGAGACTGCTGTCAGTCTTATTGTGTGTGCTGTTCCAGGTGAAGAGTTCTGGAGGCCGCGTCATGTTCCTGCTGGTGGACGAGGAGACTGACAAGCTCCACACCGAGCAGAAGACCAGATTCAGGAGAGAGACGGCCAGTTTGAAACTGCTACCCCACCAGCCCCGGCTCGTGGAGATGAAGAAGGGGAGCAATGGCTATGGTTTCTATCTGAGGGCAGGCCCGGAACAGAAAGGTGAGGCGCTAGACGAGCAGAAAGCGTGCCAGTGGAACCAATTGAACAATGAAGTCCAATTCTTCATCCTAGTCCGACTCCAGAGTTCTGTTAGGACCCCAACTTCCTAGCTGCTGCACGAGGAGATAGTAAGAGACTAGAAGGCACAGCCGGGTCATTTTCCATGGGAGCCTGACAACGGGTCTCTCAGGTTTTCCTTAGCAGAATGATAAAGCAGAATTTTAGATCTGGGCGGTAGTGTGCTGTAAATTTGCTCTCCGGGGGGAAAAATTCCACCTAATTTGTAGCATTTGTTGATCTATTTTATTTTATTTTATTTTATTTTATTTTATTTTATTTTGGTGGTGCAAATACTCCCATTACATCTGATTTCAAGCTACCAATGTGTTGTCACAGAGTGCAATGTTGAGAAGTATTGGCGAGAAAGGGTTCTCACAAGCTTGGACAAGCCAGCTCCAGTATGCCACCAGATCCGAGGCAGAGGTGTGGGCTGGGGCCTGGGAATCCAATAGAACCAGGAATCTTTCTGATTCCTTGCAACTCAACAAGAAAAGAACTACAGTCCTTCTAGGGAAGCTGAATATGTAAAAGAACGCAGCTTCAGGCCATTTTGCAAACTGTTATTCTCCTAGAAGTTGCTATGTTCTGTTCATTATGTATATTTGAATTAATCAAATGTTAATTTGATTCATATTATATAAAAGTATCCTCAGGGCCTTCTAGAATATCACGTGGATCAAATAGGAGTTCTTCAGTCAAGGAGCCTCCTGTTTAGTAGAGGAGATGCAATACTTATGTCCGTAACTGAAGGTAGTTGTGAGGAGAACCTTAATATGGGTTAGATAAAATACTGTTGGAATTCAAGGTTGGAACACATTTTCCTTACTAAAAAAGTACAGGAAGACCTCATTGTAGAGATGGTACCTGAGCTCAGGCTTTGAAGTATGAATAGAATTTGGACAAACAGATGGTGTGGGAACAACGCAGGCCATTCCATTAGGATGGGATTGTGTGAATAAAGCAGGGAAATATGGGCACAGTTTGGCATCTGAGGTGTAGCACAGGAAACCATGTTAGAAAGGTAGGTTGGAAAGAGATGATGAAGGGCCTTTAATACCAGGTTGAAGAGTTTAGACTTGGCTCTGTGGTCGATGGGGAGTTAAAAGTTTTTTCAACAGTGTGATAAGAAAAAATTAAGCCTATAGCACCTTGGGGGCTTACACATCTCAAACACAATCCTAATAATTCTGCAAGAAGAATTTCTGAACTTAAGGGCTTGGAGAAGATACAGTAATTATTATAAAGTCAAATAGTTGTGGTTTAACTGGGACCAAACTCAGGTCTGTTCTGTTCTTTTTTTTTTTTTAATTTATTTTTATTTTTTAATGTTTTTATTTATTTTTGAGACAGAGACAGAGCATGAGCTCTGGGGGGGGGGGGGTGGCAGAGAGAGAGGGAGACACAGAATCCAAAGCAGGCTCCAGGCTCTGAGCTGTTAGCACAGAGCCCGATGCGGGGCTCTAACTCATGCACTGTGAGATCATGACCTGAGCCGAAGTCGGATGCTTAACCGACTGAGCCACCCAGGCGCCCAGGTCTGTTCCGTTCTAAAGCCCACACTTGGGAATGACTTGGTCTGACATTGCATCAAGAAGAATCTGAAGGCAGATCTGTATTGGAGAAGGCAGAGATCAGGGACAGGGAGAGAAATTCATAACTGAAGGTAGGTAGAGTTTAAGGCAGGAACTAATACCACCTGCATTGAGGGTAGAGGAATAGGCTCCAGAGAAGAGGAGATGTGTCAAATATTAAGGCAGCAACAAAGGACCTAGGAGTTGATTGGAATATGGGGAGTGGACACTGAGGAGGAATTGTTCCTATGTGTCAGTGACTGGAGTGATGGTGCTCCCATGAACAGGTGACCTAGAGGAGGAGCTTTGGGATGGGGATGATGGGCAGAGATGGCTTTTGGTTTGAGTATGTTACATTTGAGGGATCTACGGGATACCTAGTTGGAGATGCCCAGCAGCCAGCTGGAAAAGTGAAACTGGAGCTTGTTACAAAAGTGGGAGGGACAACAAAAAAGACAGTGTGGGAGATCTGAAGGCATCTGGTAAAGACAGTTCAAGTCGGGAGAGGAAGGCGGAAGACACATTGTCAAGGCACGCCCACAAACACATTCACAGTCAAATACACCTAGTGGCTACTAAAATGCCAGCATGGGTTTCCTAGGCTCTGTCTTCTTTGGTTTTGTTCTTCTTTCTTCTTTCAACTCCCCTTTTAATGGCTTAGCTTCTCCATAAGATGTATGGGTTATAAGAGCTTCCTGGGAACTAGCTGACTCCTAACACTTAGCATGTTATTTTGTCAAGATTGAGCCTCAGACACTTTTAGTAACATGATTTTTTTTCCTTAAGGTCCTTTCATAGGTAATGGCTAAGTTTGTTCCTGGAGTAAGTTCTGGGCAGGGAATGAGGCTGGATAGGGTGCTCACAGGCTTTCTCTGATGCCAGTGGGAGGGGCAGTAGTATTCAGCATGCCTTTTACATTTATTTATCAGATCCTTGGGCTCCAGCAGAAATGCCACAGTTTAATTTAGGGATCTTTCTGATAATTTTATTTAATTTTTTGGGAGGGTAGGTCAAGTCGTCAAGGACATAGATTCCGGAAGTCCAGCAGAGGAGGCCGGCTTGAAGAACAACGACTTGGTAGTCGCTGTCAATGGCGAGTCTGTGGAATCCCTGGATCATGACAGTGTGGTGGAAATGATTAGAAAGGGCGGAGATCAGACTTCACTGCTGGTGGTGGACAAAGAGACGGACCACATGTATAGACTGGTAAATAATTCAAGGCCATGCATTCGTGCATTAAGGTTGGGTCCATTCCCTCAAGTCCTCAAACTTTGGCTAAGTTACCACTTTGATTTTCAAACTGGAAGGGGTGTAACGGTCATCATTAAGGCTGCACTGAAGGTCAAGTTGGTAGTGACAATAGAATGCCAAGTGATTGGTACGTGAGTTTTAAATCCTTAGATTCAAGATTTTGAAAGAATTTGTGAATGTAACTACAGAATTACTCTTGCTGATCTGAGAAAAATCTACGAACATTACCCTGGAAATAGGCAGATATAGCCCTAACTGTGCCAAATAGCAAACAACTGGATTTTAAACTATAGACCAATAAATGCCATTAACCCTGCATAAAAGCCTAGAAAGGATTATTAAATAGCTCCTGAGCCCTTAGCAAGGGAATAGAAACATGGATTCACCAAGACTAACATTAGTGTCACACTAACCTTATTTGCTCTTAACTTTAATCACAACAGGTGTTACCTGCATGTCTTTTTTTTTTTTTTAATAATCTTAATTTTATCACAAGAACTGAGGTTCAGTCTAGTTTAAGAGACATTCAGGGGCCTTCGATGTACCATCCGCCTTGCTAGGTGGTGGTCACACAGATGAACAAAGATGAACTTATTCTATGTGATATACAATAATGGCAGCATCCGAAGGTACATAAATGATAGAGAGCGAGGAATATGATAGGGGTGGAATTAGCCCCTTTTTACAGATTTGCAATTTCTTAGTCTCTCTAAACTTCATTTTTTTAAGTCACCCATCCCAGCCGGTATTTGAACCCAAGTTGTTTTGCTGAGTGCAGGGCTTGAACTCACGACCCTGAGATCAAGACCTGAGCTGAGATCAAGAGTCGGATGCTTAGCTGACTGAGCCAACCAGACACCCCTGAACCTAAGTTCTTAATTCATTCCACCATATTCCCTCTCAGCACATCTTGATTAGGTATTTCAAGATACTTGTGTAAAGAAAATTGAAGAGTAAACTGGATGATAGAAGGATTTGTGGGTTTTTAGCTAGTTTACAGCCATACTTGAAGGAAAATTGATATTGGAACAATGTCGTTCTGCATAGATGTCTCCAATGGTATTCTGCGTATCCTAAGCTGTTTATAATCCAATTTGGAAACATGGAAAACGTTTAAGATACTTTAGTCATACAGATGGCTTAATGTGTTGATGGGTAATTAATTTACTAGAGATTATAATATTCAAAATATCCAGTCAGGATAGAAAGAAGCATAAAAACTAGTAAGTTTAACTTTAAACAGGAATAAATTTCACATACTAATTTAAAGCTAAATTGTATGCATATCAAATGGTGAGACCTGATTTGAGGACTATAAAAAAAGAACAGAAACCTGATGATACCCTACATAGCTGCCCCCACCCCAAAAAGGCAATTTAAACGGACACTTGGCTTTTGGAGAGGACAGTTGGTCAGACCGTACTTAAAATGACTAGTAAGTAATGTATGCTTGGGCAAGTTACCCTGGCTGTACTTGTTTCCTTAGTTGTAAAGTGGGGATAGCTACTGTGCAGTGTTATATGAGCTAATATTTAGAACATTCAGAATAATGTGTGGCATATAGAAATGTTGTTTAAGTCAACATCGTGTCCAGTTCTGAGAACATGACTATAAGAAGTCCAGTATCAAGAAAGGTAATTGGAGCAGAGGTTCTAGAAGTCACAATGTGAGTATTTAGCTTGAATAAGCATAGACTTTTGGGGAGGAAAGGAGAGTATCTTCAAGAATTCTAAAAGCAGGGGTGCCTGGGTGGCTCAGTTGGTTAAGCTTCCAACTTTGGCTCAGGTCATGATCTCAGGTCTGTGAGTTTGAGCCCTGCATCGGGCCCTGCACTGACAGCTCAGAGCCTGGAGCCTGCTTCCTATTCTGTGTCTCCCTCTCTCTCTGCCCCTCCCCTGCTCACGCTCTGTCTCTCTCTCTCTCTCAAAAATAAACATTAAAAAAAAAAAAAAAGAATTCAAAAGACTAAATGATAACATGATGACTGTGTAAGGGGACAGATATGTTAATTAACTTGATTGTGGTGATCACAATGTGTATGTATATCAAATCACACTGTACATACACCTTGAATATATACAGTTTGTCAATTACACATTAATAAATCTGGAAAAACCATGAATCACAAATTGACAAACTTGGAAGTGGAAATAGACAATTCCACAATAATAGTTGGGAGATTCCTCGTTCTTAATCACGGATCGAGCCACCAGACAGAAGATAAGGAACTCAAGGACTTGAACAAAATTAACTAGATCTAACAAATATAGAGCACACTCTACCCAACAACAGCCCCAACTGAAGCTGCCAGGAATAGGGTGAGCCATTTTTGCTGAGTGGTGACCTCCCAGCTTGTGGAAAAGTTCAGACAGAAGTCAGGAAGTCACTTCTCAGGCTGCTATAAAGGGGATTCTAGCATTAATTCTTTTCCACTCCCTCCTAATTCTATGACAATGATTTAACTATAATGTTTTGGTTAATACAAGAGAGAATTTTGAAAAACATGTTTTCCCCATCTTCTTCCTCCCCCTCCCTTCAGCCCCTCTAAAGCAGGTTCCACACAGGGGTGGGTGGATCTTTGAGATATAACCGTGAATGAAACAAACACCTAAACAAGTTCCTGGCATGTACTAGGCACCGAGATATCTGAAAGTGAATGAAAACTCACTGTTTAATGTTACTATGCTTGTCCTCAAGATTAGCTGCTGTGATCACATACAGTTGATTTGCCCTTTGGGTAGTGATGTTGGAGGTATTTTTGTATGTAACAAGTCACTGATAACTTTCCACATTTCATTTTATTTTATTTTTTGTTATCATTTTCAAAATAGAATTCATTGTCAAATTGACTAACATACAGTGTGTGAAGTGTGCTCTTGGTTTTGGGGGTAGATTCCCGTGGTTCACTGCTTACATACAACACCCAGTGCTCATCCCAGCAAGTGCCCTCCTCAATACCCATCACCCACTTTCCCCTCTCCTCCACCCCGCCATCCACCCTCAGTTTGTTTTTTCTCTGTATTTAAGAGTCTTGTGGTTTGCCTCCCTGCCTCTCTGTTCGTAACTAGTTTTTCCGCCTTCCTTCCCCCATGGTCTTCTGTTAAGTTTCTCAAGTTCCACATATGAGTGAAAACATGATACCTGTCTTTCTCTGACTTATTTCACTTAGCTTAATACCTTCCAGTCCCATCCATGTTGCTGCAAATGGCATGATTTTATTCTTTCTCATGCCAAGTAGTATTCCACTGAATATATAAACCACATCTTCTTTATCCATTCATCAGTTGATGGACATTTAGGCTCTTTCCATAATTTGGCCTTTGTTGAAAGTGCTGCTATAAACATTGGGGTACATGTACCCTATGAATCAGCACTCCTGTATCCTTTGGATAAATTCCTGGTAGTGCTATTGCTGGGTTGTAGGGTAGTTCTATTTTTAATTTTTTGAGGAACCTCCACACTGTTTTCCAGAGTGGCTGCACCAGTTTGCATTCCCACCAACTGCAAGAGGGTTCCTGTTTCTCCACATCTGCACCAGTATCTGTTGTTTCCTGAGTTGTTTATTTTAGCCACTCTGACCAGTGTGAGGTGGTATCTCAGTGTGGTTTTGATTTGTATTTCCCTGATGATGAGTGACGTTAAGCACCCTTTCATGTGTCTGTTGGCCACCTCGATGTCGTCTTTGGAGAAGTGTCTATTCATGCCTTTTGCCAATTTCTTCACTGGATTATTTGTTTTTTGGGTGTTGAGTTTGATAAGTTCTTTATAGATTTTGGATACTAACCCTATATCCAATATGTCATTTGAAAGTATCTTCTCTCATTCCATTGGTTGCTTTTCAGTTTTGTTGGTTGTTTCCTTCAGTGTGCAGAAGTTTTTTTATCTTGATGTGGTCCCAATAATTCATTTTTGCTTTTAATTCCCTTGCCTTTGGAGACATGTCGAGCAAGAAATTGCTGTAGCTGAGGTCAAAGAGATTGTTGCCTGTTTTCTCCTCTAGGGTTTTGATGGTTTCCTGTCTCACATTTAGGTCTTTCATCCATTTTGAGTTTATTTTTGTGTATGGTGTAAGAAAGTGGTCTAGTTTCATTCTTCTGCATGTTGCTGTCCAGTTCTCCCAGCACCATTTGCTAAAGAGATTGTCTTTTTTCCATGGGATGCTCTTTTCTGCTTTGTCAAAGATTACTTGGCCATCCATTTGGGCCCAATTCTGGGTTTTCTATTTTATTCCATTGGTCTATGTGTCTGTTTTTAGGCCAATATCATACTCTCTTGATGATTACAGCTTTGTAGTAGAGGCTAAAGTCTGGGATTGTGATGTCTCCCGCTTTGGTTTTCTTTTTCAACATCACTTTGGCTATTCAGGGTCTTTTGTGGTTCCGTACAAATTTTAGGATTGTTTGTTCTGGCTTTGAGAAGAATGCTGGTGTAATTTTGATTGGGATTGCACTGAATGTGTAGATTGTTTGGGTAGTATTGACATTTTAACAATATTCTTCCAATCCATGAGCATGGAATGTTTTTCCATTCTTTGTGTGTTCTTCAATTTTCTTCATAAGTTTTCTATAGTTCTCAGCATGTGGATCTTTCACATCTTTGGTTAGGCTTATTTCTAGGTTTTTTATGGTTCTTCGTACAATTGTAAATGGGATCGACTTCTTGATTTCTCTTTATGTTGCTTCATTGTTGGTATATAGAAATGCAACCAACTTCTGTACACTGATTTTGTATCCTGCAACTTTGCTGAATTCATGTATCAGTTCTAGCAACCTTTTTGGTGGAGTCTTGCAGGTTTTTCATGTAGAGTATCATGTCATCTGCGAAAAGTGAAAGTTTGACTTCTTCTTTGTCAATTTTGATGCCATTTATTTCATTTTGTTGTCTGATTGCTGATGCTAGGACTTCCAACACTATGTTAAACAACAGTGGTGACAGTGGACATCCCTGTCATGTTCCTGATCTCAGGGGGAAAGCTCTCAGGTTTTCCCCATTGAGGATGATATTAGCTGTGGGCTTTTCATATATGGCTTTTATGTTGTTAAGGTATGTTCTTTCTATCCCGACTTTCTTGAGGGTTTTTATTAGGAAAGGATGCTGTATTTTGTCAAATGCTTTTTCTGCATCTGTTGACAAGATCATATGGTTCTTATCCTTTCCTTTATTAATGTGATGTATCACATTGGTTGATTTGCAAATATTGAACCAGCCCTGCAGCCCAGAAATGAATCCCACTTGATCACGGTGAATAATTCTTTTTATATGCTCTTGAATTCAATTTACTAGTATCTTGTTGATAATTTTTGCATCTGTGTTTGTCAGGGATATTGGCCTGTAATTCTCCTTTTTTGTGGGATCTCTGTCTAGTTTGGGAATCAAAGTAATGCTGGTTTAACTTTCCATATTTTAAAGACAGAAAGAAATGTGGAACATTTGCAAGTATATAACTGAAAGGTCTGAAATGTAGTTGAATTGGGTAACTATGAGGTTCTTGGCTATTCTTGTTTAGAAAGGAAGATGTGGTCTTGTGGTTAGTCAGAGAATTGATAACCAGAGGACCCCAATCTAATTTTAGCCAGGCTGCTGAACAGCACAATTTGGGGCAGAGCACACATTGTACTCACTTTCAGTTGCCTGATTTTGTACTCATTGCCTAATAAAAGTCCTGGACACTCGTGGGCAGCAATTTAACTGCTGGTCCAGGATCTTGCCATACTCAAATCTACCTTTTTGATTCTCTCAATTAAAACCCACAGTCTAAGCTGTTAATTCTATTTAAAAAAACCAGTCATATGTTTCCTGTTCTATGCCTCTTTTGTATTCAAGACCATCACACTCTTCTTCACATGGATGGTCTGGGAGTTGAGATGGATTAGAAGTATTTAAAGATGAGTTTGGCATAACAGAAGTTTCAACTAATGGTTACAACAATAAATAATAAAAACGAGTATAACAAATTAGTACGTGTACTTCAGATGGTGATAACAGCTTTTATTTTATGTATATGCGTATTTGGTTACATGTTTATACACATTACTCATGACCAAGCTCAATATTTCTTTATACCTTTTCTGGTCAGGGTGGTAGAGAAATTTTACTGCCCCCAGTCAGACGTATCTGCAAGAGCTGTGGACCATGTATGACACCTTGTAAATTAAGCCAGCACATTTAATAAAATATAACTACTCATACTTACAATTCATGGTTTTTTTTTTTTTTTCCCTTTCCTTTCCTTTCCAAAGGCTCACTTTTCTCCATTTCTCTACTATCAAAGCCAAGAACTGCCTAATGGTTCTGTCAAGGAGGCTCTGGCTCCCGCTCCGGCTCCCGCTCCGGCTCCCGCTCCAGCTCCCGCTCCCGCTCCTGTGGAGGTTTCAAGTCCAGATACTACAGAGGAAGTAGGAGATCATAAGCCTAAACTCTGCAGGCTGGTTAAAGGTGAAAATGGCTATGGCTTTCACTTAAACACCATTCAGGGTCGGCCAGGCTCGTTCGTCAAAGAGGTATGGTAATCTGGTTCTAGCAGCCCAATGAACTCGCCACAGTTAGGAGGGTCCTAGTCTCTCCCACTCATTGATGGCTTAGGTTACATTGAAGGCCTACATTGATGGTTTCACTTGGGTTTAAATAAATGCTGTCATGGTCCCGTACCCTTTAAGGTAGTAACGAGTACATCCTAAGCTCACATCTTTTATTTTTCTTAAACATCTAATTGTCTTTAGGCACTTTCAAGTCAAATAGAGTGAATCGACATGACTGTAGTTGACAGTCACTACCAAGTCTGACTGGGAGTGATACTTGTTTACTCCTGTGCATTTGGCGTAATGCCCCCAGCCTATAGGGAGTGACAGCGAGACTATCCCCATAGCTCTCAAGTTGGGAATGAAGAAGGGGAACCTATGAAATCTAATTAATGCTCCAACTCAGAAGACCTACAATATGGTACTCAACCACTGTAATGCTACTTATTTTCTTCTGATGATCTTCATGATTTTTTAAAAATTGAAGTATAGTTGACATACAATGTTCTATTAATTTCAGGTGTACAATGTAGCATTTTCACAATTATATGCATTACGAATTCTCATCATTGGTGAGTGTAGTTACCACTGTCACCATACGGTTATTAAATATTATTGACTATATTCCCTAAGCTGTACTTTTAATTCCTGTGATTTACTTATTTTACAACTGGAAGCTTGTACTTCTTAATCCCCTTTGCCTATTTTGCCCATATCCCTCCCCCATCTGCCTCTGCTTTGGCAACCACCAATTTTTTCTCTAGATTTGAATGTTTGTTTTGTTTCTTGGATTCTACATATAAGTGAAATAATAAGGCTGATTTCTGTCTGCCTTTGGTCCATCCATGTTGTTGTGAATGGCAAGATTCCATTCTTTGTTATGGCTGAGTAATATTCCATTGTGGACCCCTCCCTCCCCCCATCTTCGTTATCCTTTCATCTATTGGTGGACACTTAGGTGGCTTCCATATCTTCGCTATTGTAAATAATGCTGCTGTAAACAAAGGGGTGCATAGATAGTTTCAAATTGGTGTTTTTGTTTTCTTTGGGTAAATACTGAGAAGTGAAATTGCTGGATCTTATGGTATTTCTATTTTCAATTTTTTGAGGAATCTCCATACTGTCTTCCATAGTGGCTGCACCAATTTACATTCCCACCCACAGTGCACAGGGGTTTGTTCCCTTTTCTGCACATCCTTGCTGATACTTGTCATTTCTTATCTTTTTGATACTAGCTTTTTTGATAGGTGTGAGGTGACATCTCATTGTGGTTTTGATTTGCACTTTCCTGATTAATAATGGTGAGCATCTTTTTATGTGTCTCTTGGCATGTGTATGTGTTTGGAAAAATGCCTATTCAGGTCTTCTGCGCATTTCTTTTTTTTATTTTTTATTAAAAATTTTTTTTTAATGTTTATTTTTGACAGAGAGAGACAGAGCATGAGCGGGGGAGGGGCAGAGAGAGAGGGAGACACAGAATCTGAAGCAGGCTCCGGGCTCTGAGCTGTCAGCACAGAGCCCAACGCAGGGCTTGAACTCACAGACCACGAGATCATGATCTGAGCCGAAGTTGGACGCTCAACCGACTGAGCCACCCAGACGCCCATTCTGTGCATTTCTTAATTGGATTGTTTGTTGTTGTATAAGTTCTTTATATATTTTGGATATTAACCCGTCACTGGATGTATCTTCTCCATTCAGCAAGTTGCCCTTTCGTTTTGTTGATGCTTTACTCTGCAAAACCTTTTTAGTTTGATGTAGTCTGAGTGGTTTCTTTGTGCATTTTTCCCCTTGTCTGAGGAGACAGATCTACAAAAATGTTGCTAAGGTTGATGCCGAAGTAATTACTGCCTGTGTTTTCTTCTAGGAGTCTTATGATTTCAGGTCTCCCATTTAGGTCTTTAATCCATTTTGAGCTTATTTTTGTGTATGGTATGAGGAAGTGGTCCAGTTTCTCCAGCACCATTTATCGAAGAGACCGTCTTTTTCCCACTGTATATTCTTCCCTCCTTTGTTGTAGGTTAATTGACCATAGAAGTGTGGGTTTATTTCTGGGCTCTCTGTTCTGTTCGTTGATCTATGTGTCTGTTTTTGTGCCAGTACTACACTGCTTTGATTACTGTAGCTTTGAGGATACCTTAAAATCTGGGATTGTGAGACCCCCAGCTTTGTTCTTCTTAAGATTATTTACCTATTTGGGATCTTTGTGGTTCCACACAAATTTAGAATCTTTTGTTCTAGTTTGGAGAAAACCACTATTGGAATTTTGATAGGGATTGTATGGGATCTGTAGATTGCTTTGGGTATTATGAACATTTTAACACTATTCTCCCAATCTATAAGCATGGAATGTCTTCCCATTTAAGTGTGCCATCTCCACTTTCATCAATGTCTTACAGTTTTCAGAGTACAGGTCTTTTAAAACTCTTTCTTAACTTCCTTGGTTAAATTTATTCCTATGTATTTTATTCTCTTTGATGGAATTGTAAATGGGATTGCTTTCTAAATTTCTCTTTCTGCTACTTTGTTATTAGTGTATAGGAACACAACAGATTTTTGTATATTAATGTTTTCACTTTTGCAACTTCATTGAATTCATTTACTCTAATAGTTTTTGGTGGAGTCTTTAGGGTTTTCTACATATAGTCTCATGTCATCTGCAAATAGTGACAGATTTACTTTTTCCTTGCCAATTTGGATGTCTTTTATTTCTTTTCCTTTTCCAATTTTTGCAGCTAGAACGTCCAGTACAATGTCAAATAAAGGCAGCAAGAGTGGACATCCTTGTCTTCCTCCTGATCTTAGTGGAAAAGCTTTCAGCTTTTCACCGGCTACGTTAACCGAGGGTTTGTCATATAGGGTCTTAATTATGTTGAGGTATGTTCCCTCTAAGTCCACTTTAAGTTTTTATCATGCTGAATTTTGTCAAATATTTTTTCTGCATCTATTGAGCTGGTCATTAGATTTTTAACTCTCATTTTGTTAATGTGGTATATCACATTGATTTGTGGATATTGAACCATTCTTGCATCCTTGGAATAAATCCCACTTGATTCTGGTTAATGATCCTTTTAGTGTGTTGTAGAATTTGGCCAGTTAATATTTTGAGGATTTTTGCATCTATGTTCATCAGGAATATTGGTGTGTAATTTTGTGTATGTGTGTGGTGTGTTTGTCAGGTTTTGGTATCAGGGTAATGCTGGCCTTGTAGAATGAATTTGGAAGCTTTCCTTCCTCTTTGCTTCTTTGGAATACTTTGAGAAGGATAGGTATTAATTCTTCTTGAAATGTTTGGTGGACTTCACCTGTGAAGCCATCTTATCCTGGACTTTTGTTTGTTGAGAGTTTATGATTCCTGATTTTGTTACCTGTAATCAGTCTGCTCAGATTTTCTATTTTTTCCTGACTCAGTCTTAGACGATTCTGTTTTTAGAAATTTATCTATTTCTTCTAGGTTGTCCAATTTATTTATTTTTATTGAAGTATAGTTGACACATGTTCTATTAGGTGCTTCAACAACTCTAAATGTTATGCTGTGCTCAACCACAAGTATAACTACCATCTGTCCCTGTACAACACTATTACAATATCATTGACCATAGTCCTGCTGTAACTTGTTCTGTTACTTGTTCATTCTATAATTGGAATCCTGTATCTCCTACTCTCCTTCACCCATTCTGTCCATCACCCCAATCCCTTCCCCTTTGGCAACCATCAGTTTATTCTCTATTTATGGATCGATTTCTGCTTTTTTTTTTTTTTTTTAGATCCTACATATAAGTGAAACTATATGGTATTTGTTTTCTCTTATTTTACGTCTAGATCCATCCATGTTGTCTCAAATGGCAGATTTCATTTTTTTTTTTTTTAATGGCTGAGTAATGGACACTTAGGTTGTTTCCATATTTTGGTTATTGTAGATGATGGTGCTATAAACATAGGGGTGCATGTATCTTTTCAAATTAGTGTTTCCAGTTTCTTTGGGTAAAATACCTAGTAGTGGAATTATTGGAACCTATGGTATTTCTATTTTTTTTTAATTTTTATTTATTAATATTTAATTTATATCCAAGTTAGCTTATAGTGCAACAATGATTTCAGGGGTAGATTCCTTAATGCCCCTTTTAGCCCATCCCCCATTTAGCCCATCCCCCCTCCTACAACCCCTCCAGTAACCCTCTGTTTATTCTCCATATTTAAGAGTCTCTTACGTTTTGTCTCCCTCTCTTTTTTTATATTATTTTTGCTTTCCTTCCCTTGTGTTCATCTGTTCTGTGTCTTAAAGTCCTCATATGAGTGATGATATTTCTATTTTCAATTTTTTGAAGAACCTCCATACTATTTTCCATAGTGGCTGCACCAGTTTACAGTCTCACCAACAATGCATGAGTGTTCCTTTTTCTTCACATCCTTGCCAACACTTGTTATCTCTTGTTGTTTTGATGTTAACCATTCTGACAGGTGTGAGGATATCTCATTGTGGTTTTTTTTTTCCAACGTTTATTTATTTTTGGGACAGAGAGAGACAGAGCATGAATGGGCGAGGGGCAGAGAGAGAGGGAGACACAGAATCGGAAACAGGCTCCAGGCTCTGAGCCATCAGCCCAGAGCCTGACGCGGGGCTCGAACTCACGGACCGCGAGATCATGACCTGGCTGAAGTCGGACGCTTAACCGACTGCGCCACCCAGGCGCCCCTCATTGTGGTTTTAATTTGTGTTTCCCTGATCATCAGTGGTGTTGAGTATCTTTTCATGTGCCTGTCAGTTATATACATGTCTTTGGAAAAATGTCTATTTAGGGCCTCTGCCCAATTCTTAATCAACTTATTTGTGCTGGTGTTATCATTTGCAAATATCTTCTCTCATTTAGTAGGTTGCTCTTTCATTTTACTGATGCTTTCTCTGCTGTGTAAATTTGTTTTATTTTGGTATAGTCCCAATAATTTAGTTTTGCTTTTATTTCTCTTGCCTGAGAGCATATATCTAGAAAAATGTTGCTAAGGCCAATGTCAAAGGCATTACTGCTTACATTTTCTTCTAGGATTTTTATGGTTTCAGGTTTCTCACTTAGGTCTTTAATTCATTTTGAGTTTATTTTTGTGTATGGTGTGAGAAAGTGGTCCAGTTTCGTTGTTTTGCATGTAGCTGTCCAGTTTTCACAGCCCCATTCATTGAAGAGGCTGTCTTTTCTCCACTGTATATTCTTGCCTCCTTTGTTGTAGATTAATTGACCAAATAAGCATGGGATCATTTCTCGCTCTCTATTCTGTTCTATTGATCTATGTGTCTATTGTTTGTGCCAGTACAACACTGTTTTGATTACTGTAGCTTTGTACTATATCTTAAAAAAATTTTTTTTTTAATGTTTATTTATTTTTGAGAGAGAGAAAGAGTGTGAGCAGGGGAGAGGCAGAGAGAGGGAGACACAGAATCTGAAGCAGGCTCCAGGCTCTGAGCTGTCAGCACAGAGCCCGACACAGGGCTTGAACCCACGAATAGTGATAGTTTCTTTGGTGGAGTCTGTAGGGTTTTCTATGTATAGTATGTCATCTGCAAATAATAATTTTACTTTTGCCTTATCAATTTGGATGCATTGATTTCTTTTTCTTGTCTGATTCTTGTGCCTAGGTTTTCCAGTGTTGTGTTGGATAAAAGTGGCAAGAGGGAAGGTTGTCCCATTTATTGGCTTCTAACTTTTCACAATAGTCTCTTATAATCCTTTGTATTTCTATGCTGTTGCTGGTAAGTTCTTTCATTTCTCATTTTGAGTCCTTTCTTGATGAGTCTGCCTAAAGGTACACAATTTTGTTTATATTTCAGAGAAGTAGGTCTTGATTTCATTGATCTTTTCTATTTTTGTCATCTCTATTTCCACTCAGATCTTTATTTCCTTCCTTCTACTAACTTTGGGTTTTGGTCCTTTTCTAGCTTTTTCAGGTAGAAGGCTAAATTGAGAATTTTCTTATTTCTTAGGGCAGTATCTCTATAAACTTCTTAGCACTGCTTTTACTACACCCCGAAGGCTTTGAATTGTGTCTTTATTTTCATTTGTCTCCATGTTTTTGTTTTTTTCCCCCCTTCTTGATTTCTTGGTTGACCCATTCATTGTTTAGTAGCTACATGGAGTAGCAAACTCCATATTGGTGTTTTATATATATATATATTTTTTGTGATTTCTAGTTTCATACTGTTGTGGTTGGAAAAGATGTAGGATATGATTTCAGTCTTAAATTTATTGAGACTTGTGGCCTAACATGCGATCCTGGGGAATGTTCAATATATACTTGAAAAGAATGTGTATTTAGCAGTTTTTGGATGGAATGTTCTGTATATGCCTGTTAAGTCTGTCTGGTCTAATGTGTTGTTCAAAGCCCCCATTTTCTTATTGATTTCTGTCTGGATGATTATATCCACTGATCTAAGTGGAGTGTTATAAATCACCTACTGTTATTGTATTACGGTCAATTTCTCCTTTTATGTATATTAAAAATTGCTTTATGTATTTTGGTGCTATGTTGGGTGCATAGATATTTATAATTGTTACATGTTGGATTGTTCCTTTTATCATTATGTAGTGCCTTTCTTTGTCTCTAGCTATAGTCTGTTTTAAAGTCTATTTTATTGGGGTTCCTGGGTGGCTCAGTTGGTTAAGTGTCCAACTTCAGCTCAGGTCATGATCTCATGTAGTTTTGAGCACCATGTTGGGCTCAGTGCTGACAGCTCAGAGCCTGGAGCCTACTTTGGATTCTGTGTCTTCTTCTCTCTCTGCCTCTCTCAAAAGTCAATCAACATTAAAAATTAAAAAAAAAAAAAAACATTAAAAAAAGTCTATTTTATCTAATGTAAGTATTGCTACTCTGGCTTCTCCCCCAGCCCCCTGCTTCATTTGCATGGTATATGTTTTCTAGCCCTTCACTTTCAGCCTGTGTCTTTAGGCCTGAAGTGAGTCTCCTAGAGGCAGCATATAGATGGGTCTTGTTTTTATATCCCTTCAGTTACCCTCTTTTGATTGGAGCATTTAGACCATTTACATTTTTTTTTTTTATATGAAGTTTATTGACAAATTGGTTTCCATACAACACCCAGTGCTCATCCCAAAAGGTGCCCTCCTCAATACCCATCACCCACCCGCCCCTCCCTCCCACCCCCCATCAACCCTCAGTTTGTTCTCAGTTTTTAACAGTCTCTTATGCTTTGGCTCTCTCCCACTCTAACGTCCTTTTTTTTTTTTTTTTTTTTCTTTTCCTTCCCCTCCCCCATGGGTTCCTGTTAAGTTTCTCAGGATCCACATAAGAGTGAAACCATATGGTATCTGTCTTTCTCTGTATGGCTTATTTCACTTAGCATCACACTCTCCAGTTCCATCCACGTTGCTACAAAAGGCCATATTTCATTTTTTCTCATTGCCACGTAGTATTCCATTGTGTATATAAACCACAATTTCTTTATCCATTCATCAGTTGATGGACATTTAGGCTCTTTCCATAATTTGGCTATTGTTGAGAGTGCTGCTATGAACATTGGGGTACAAGTGCCCCTATGCATCAGTACTCCTGTATCCCTTGGGTAGATTCCTAGCAGGGCTATTGCTGGGTCATAGGGTAGGTCTATTTTTAATTTTCTGAGGAACCTCCACACTGCTTTCCAGAGCGGCTGCACCAATTTGCATTCCCACCAACAGTGCAAGAGGGTTCCCGTTTCTCCACATCCTCTCCAGCATCTATAGTCTCCTGATTTGTTCATTTTGGCCACTCTGACTGGCGTGAGGTGATACCTGAGTGTGGTTTTGATTTGTATTTCCCTGATAAGGAGCGACGCTGAACATCTTTTCATGTGCCTGTTGGCCATCTGGATGTCTTCTTTAGAGAAGTGTCTATTCATGTTTTCTGCCCATTTCTTCACTGGGTTATTTGTTTTTCGGGTGTGGAGTTTGGTGAGCTCTTTATAGATTTTAGATACTAGCCCTTTGTCCGATATGTCATTTGCAAATATCTTTTCCCATTCCGTTGGTTGCCTTTTAGTTTTGTTGGTTGTTTCCTTTGCTGTGCAGAAGCTTTTTATCTTCATAAGGTCCCAGTAATTCACTTTTGCTTTTAATTCCCTTGCCTTTGGGGATGTGTCGAATAAGAGATTGCTACGGCTGAGGTCAGAGAGGTCTTTTCCTGCTTTCTCCTCTAAGGTTCTGATGGTTTCCTGTCTCACATTTAGGTCCTTTATCCATTTTGAGTTTATTTTTGTAAATGGTGTGAGAAAGTGGTCTAGTTTCAACCTTCTGCATGTTGCTGTCCAGTTCTCCCAGCACCATTTGTTAAAGAGGCTGTCTTTTTTCCATTGGATGTTCTTTCCTGCTTTGTCAAAGATGAGTTGGCCATATGTTTGTGGGTCTAGTTCTGGGGTTTCTATTCTATTCCATTGGTCTGTGTGTCTGTTTTTGTGCCATAGACCATTTACATTTAAAGTAATTATTGATAGGCATGTACCTACTGACATTTTGTTACTTGTCTTCTGGCTATTTTTGTAGTTCTTCTGTTTCTTTTGTTCTCTTTCCTTTTGATTGATGACTTTTGTGTTATGCTTGGATTCCTTTCTAAGTTTTTGTGTATCAATTATAGTTTTTGGTTTATGGTTACCATGAAGTCCCTACATAACATCCTAAATATACAGAAGTGTATATTAAGTTGATGGTCACTTAAATTCAAGTATATTCTTTTTTTTTTTTTTTTTAACGTTTATTTATTTTTGAGACAGAGAGAGACGGAGCATGAACGGGGGAGGGGCAGAGAGAGAGGGAGACACAGAATCGGAAACAGGCTCCAGGCTCTGAGCCATCAGCCCAGAGCCCGATGTGGGGCTCGATCTCACGGACTTACGGACGGTGAGATCGTGACCTGAGCTGAAGTCGGACGCTCAACCGACTGAGCCATCCAGGCGCCCCTAAATTCAAGTATATTCTAAAAGCACGTTTACTCCCTCCTCTCTGCATTTAACGCATGTCTTATTTTACACATCTTTTTATTTTGTAAATTCCTTATTTTTTTTTTTTAAAGATATGATTGATTTTACTACTTTTGTGTTTCAACTTTCATATTAGGTTTAATTTTTTTTTTCAACGTTTTTATTTATTTTTGGGACAGAGAGAGACAGAGCATGAATTGGGGAGGGGCAGAGAGAGAGGGAGACACAGAATGGGAAACAGGCTCCAGGCTCTGAGCCATCAGCCCAGAGCCTGACGCGGGGCTTGAACTCACGGACCGCGAGATCGTGACCTGGCTGAAGTCGGACGCTTAACCGACTGCGCCACCCAGGCACCCCTCATATTAGGTTTAAAAGTGACTGATTACCACCTTTACTATAGGTTTGCTTTTATTGGTGAAATTTTTTCCTTTCATAATTTTCTTCTAGTTATGGCCTTTTCTGCTTAGACAAGGTCCTTCAACATTTCTTACAAGGCTAATTTAAGGGTTGTGATTTCCTTAACTTTTGTATGGGATACTCTTTCCCCTTCAATTCTGAAAATAATCTTGGTTGGTAGAACATTCTTGCATGTAGGTTTTTTCCTTTGAGCCCTTTACAGGCCCGAGGGAGAGTGGTATCTAGCTCAAAGTTTCTACTGAAAAATCAGTTGAGAGCCTCACGGCATTTCCCTTGTATGTAGCTAGCTGCCTTTAAGATTCTCTATCTTTAGTCTTTGAGATTTAAATTATTATGGGTCTTGGTGTTCCTCCTTGGGTTCATCTTGTTTGGGGCTCTCCTGGACCTGAGTGTCTCCCCAGGTTTTAGGGAGGTTTTCAGCTATTATTTCTTCAAATAGTCTCTCTGTCCCTTTCTGACAGGAATGACATGAGTGTTACTATGCTTGAGATTTTCCCAGAGATTCCTTAACCTAAACTCAATTACAGCTTTTTCTTTTTGTTGCTCAGTTTGGGTGCTTTCCACATTACCTGTCTTTGCAGATCACTTACCTGATTCTTCTGTATCATCTGTTGATTCCCTCTGGTGTATTTTTTCCAGTTATTTTAAGAAAAAACCAATCAGAGTTAAAGAGATAGAAAATATATTCTGTAAGTTCTGAGTTCATCCACTCAGCAGGTTGATTGCTCATCTCCATTTTGTTCAATTCTTTTAAGTTTTGTCTTCTTTCCGTTTGGAGCATATTTTTTGTTCTCATTTTGTTTGACTTTTGGTGTTTGTTTCTATGAATTAGGCAAAACAGCCACCTCTCTCTGTCTTAAAGGAGTGGCCTTGTGTAGAAATGTCCCCAGTGCAGACTGTGTGTGCCTGGTGGCTTTGGTTGGAGCCAGCGTCGGTGGCATGGCTGAAGCAGGCCTGGGCTGGGGGCGGGGGATGGTATTTTGGGGTGCTTTGTGCCCTGGCAGCACAGCTGGAGCTGTAGCAGGCAAAGGCTGAGGGTGTCCTGGTGGGTGCCATCCTGGGGCTACCTTGCGCTGGTGTGGGCTAAGGTCCAAGGGCTTGCCGAGGTGGCAGGATGGCTAGAGTGCCTGGCCCTGGGCCCATCTGCACTATCAAGGTGGAGACGGAATGTAAACAGTGGTACCTGCCAGTAGCTGTGACGCTGGAGAAGTTCAGCAGTTTCCCTCCCATTTGGTGGATGCTCTAGGGTCAGTGAGTTGGTTCCCTTTAGTCTAGCTGCTCTTTAAACTGCTTTTTTGCTGCACCCCAGTCTGTGTGCAGACCCCTCCGTGCTCTGTCGCCTGTGCAGCGTGGTTTTCTTCATGACCGTGTCTCCATGTCTCCTGCCGTTCCTTATGTGGTCTCTCTGTCCTTTATTGTGCAGATACTGTTCAATCAGCCCTCAGTTCTTTAGGAAGAATTGCTCTGTATGTAGGTATAGATTTGGTGTCCGTGAGGTGGGGTGAGTTCAGAGTCTTGTGCTATCATCTTGGACCCCTCCAATGGTATTCATTTGAGTATGGAAGTTGAAGCTTTGAGAAGCAGAAAAGCATTAGAGCGCCTTTCTTCTGTACCTCAAGGAGAAATAACATGGTTAAGAAGAAATTCTCAAAGCCCTCTCTCCTCTGAAGGGAAGCCAATCTAACATTCCCTTATCTGTGCCTGGAAGTGATAATTCAGAACCTCTTTTTCACAGGTACAGAAGGGCAGCCCTGCCGAACTGGCAGGGCTGGAGGATGAGGATATCATCATCGAAGTGAATGGAGGGAAGGTGCTGGAAGAACCCTATGAGAAAGTGGTGGACAGAATCCAGAATAGTGGGAAGAATGTCACACTCTTAGTCTGTGGAAAGAAGGCCTATGATTATTTCCAGGCTAAGAAAATCCCTATCGTTTCCTCTATGGCTGATCCACTGGATGCCCCCCCTGATTCCAAAGAAGGAACATTGGCAGAACCAGAGCACGACTCACACGTGGCAAAAGAACGGGTGAGTGGTGATAGGTTTCTCTCAGTGATCTAACCTATCAGAGTATGATAAAGTCTTTCATAAGTACACCTCAGGTCTATGTTTGCCACAGATTTCCTAGAATACTAGAAAATTACAATGTAAAGATAAGTCATTTTGGTGGAGAGGAGAGGAAGTGGTATGAGGACAAATTTCTTTTTCATAGCATGGAGTTGACAGCAACTGTCCAGAGAAGGTAAGTTTATCAAAATTATAATGGAACCACCAGAAGAACCTGAATCAGACTAGCTATGTACAAATTCTGGTTCTGTCACTTAACGTCCTTGGGCAAATGGATTTATTCTCTCTTTGCCTCATTATACCCACCTGTAAAACAAGGAGGATTTGTAGGACTATTAGGATTATATTATCTAAGACTACTAAAGCATTTCAAACAGGGCCTGGTTAATGGTAAGCATGAAAATGAACTGTGGTGTTTAGGGACATGTTATTTTTAAGATCATTGGCGGTGTATTATTGCTAGGGAGGAATAAGCATGACTCTGTATTTGGATTAAATTCCTTGATAAGTCTTTTGCATCATTCTTCTTTCTATTACCTTTAATTCTACTCTATTTACAATTAATTATTGGTAATATAAATTAAATACTATTTGTTAATGAATACCCACTTAGTCTGGAGGGCTATAATAAAAGACCATACGCTGGATGGCTTATAAACAACACAGATTTATTTCTTACAGTTCTGAAGGCTGGCAAATCCAAGATCAGGGCACTGACAGCTTTCGGGTCCGGAGAAGGCCCTCTTCCAGGCTGCAAACTGCCAACTTCTTGCTATGTCCTCACATGGTAGAAGGGGATAGGGAGCTCTGGGGGTGGGGGGTGGGGGCTCTCTTATAAGACATTAAACCCAACCACAAGGGCTCTGCCCTCATGACTTAATCACTGCCCAAGGGTCCTACCTCCTAATATCATCACCCGACCTCAGGATTAGTATTTCAATAGACGAATTTTGGAGACATACAGTCAGACCACAGCACACATAATAGCCACTGACCTTGCATTCGTGACTGCTTCACGAAGAAAGCATTCTAGTTGTCTTTAAAAAATTCAGTGATAGCTCTATAGCAAGTCAATTATAGGACTGTGCTAGCTTTATAGAAAAGATATATAGACATTAAGAAATTTGTTAGTGTCAAACAGCAAGCTGGAAACAAAGCCAAATGTAAAATCCAGATTACCTGGCTTCTAGTGAGGGACTCTACTCCCTGCCTCAAGTCATGCAACTGCTGACATTCATACTCGCACTTACAGATCTTTTGTTCTCTTTTGCACAGGCGCACAGTACAGCCTCACATTCTTCTTCCAATTCTGAAGACACAGAGATGTGATGAGAGCAAATAATGGCTTTGGCTGACAGCTGTTTCTGGGCGTTCAGTAAGAATCCTTTCCCAAGGAATGAGCTGCCACCCATTTACTGTCTCTGTTAGAGAAGAGCTCCTCTGGGAACCAGTTCATCACGTGTGACTGTCTTCTGTTGTCATTTGCCTTGGGGGCAGATACCGCAATAGATGGCTTATTTATGGTCAACTTAAGGCAGGAACCAGATTCTTTTCAAGTGATCTCTTTCAAGCTTCAACTTAACTACATTTCTTTGTATGATGCTATCTCTTAATTCTGTAGGCTCCTTGAGCACCAAAGATGATTCACAAATCTGTACACGTGAGAGCTCATTATAGTATCTGAGCAGATAAGCCTATTAAAATTATGGTTTTGTAAGAATGTTGTGGTTGCTAAAACAGATGCCATTAAGAATGCCTTTAGAGTCTTCCTTGTTAGCTGATCAAACCTTAATAGTGCTTTTGTTTTTGGTAAACTTGCTTTTATGCTTTAACTTTCATTTTGCCTCTGGAAGTCCCAGCACAATAAAATTCAGGATTTCCTTAAATTGCATTTCTGAATATTCTATAAACTTTCCAACATTTTCCTTTCACAGATGGAGAAAAGTAGGGTCTACAATAGGAAAACTTATTCCAGTTAACAGTTATTCATTGTTTTACCCCACAGCATGAGGGGGCAGATGGAAAGAAAAAAAAAACTGAGACATCATCACCAACTTGAATGCACAGTAATTCACTCTCAAATATGGACTTAAAAGGAAATCAATAAAGATGATATACCTGACCTCTCTCGGTAGAATCTATTTCAGTAGCACACCATTCCATCTCCGGACAAGAACAGATAACCTGTTGGTAATTTTTATGGGGCGGGGGTTGGCTGGGGGATGCCAACTCACGTTAGATCACACAAGCACACTACCAAGCTATCCTTGATAAAATGAAGCTAAAGCCAAAGGGTTCCAATCTGATTTTAATGATTGTCAATCTTAAGGGAAAGCCAGAACCTCCTCCGTGTGAGCCTTGACAGAGATCCTGTGTGTTTGGCCCAGCTACCTCAGACTTCCCCTTACCCTAGGGCTCCAGTGTATTCTCCCAGACTAGTTTCTTGGCTCTTTTCCACCCCTCTTCCGCCATGCTGCATCAGCCTCAAACCCACGTGGGATGCGCTCCGCTGAGGGCTAGCTTGAGTTTACTTCACGCTCATGTTCTAGCTAATGCTACATGATCACAGTATCAGCTGAGGAGGAAGGCATAAGCTGGAGGTAGAATCTGCTACCTCAGTGTTTTGATTGTTTAAAAAATATTAGGCCCTGGTCCCCTCCATTGTTTTCTCTTAAATCCAAATTCTGACGCTACTGGCCCGTAGCAGTCTGTAACAGGCATGAGTTCAAGGTGCCATATGCTTCTCTGGTGCCTGTTTGTGAGCCAAATAGAGGAACAGTATGCTGGAGAGAGCACTGACCAGGAAGATCACATCAAACCAACGGTGATAGAAGTTGAACTGTAGCTCCCCCAGGACTTCGGTGATTATGGTACGATATTCTAGAGGCATGCTCATTCGAATCAGCAGCACAGAGGAGACAAAGTACATGCCCTAGAAGTTAAATTAACCCAGAGGTCACTTTGTGGTCAGGGATCAAAGGGAATTGTTAAAATATTCAGAAGTACAAAGCACTTCTGGTATTTTACAGTTGTAATCATAAAGCTAGTTCGTGAAACTTACCATTATCTGTGCTAATAGCAGGACAATGACGTTGGAGGACTTACTGCTAGAGATGGCATAAAAGAACTGTCAAGAAAGGGAGGAGAATTTATGCGGTACTGCTACACACTTGTGTCAAGAGCATTAAGTAGCATAATTAAAAATGTCTCTTCCGGGGTGCCTGGGTGACTCAGTCGGTTAAGTGTCCGACTTTAGCTCAGGTCTTGATCTCATAGTTCATGGGTCTGAGCCCCGCGTCGGGCTCTGTGCTGACAGCTCGGAGCCTGGAGCCTGCTTCCGATTCTGTGTCTCCCTCTCTCTCTGCCCCTCCCCTGCTCATGCTCATGCTCTGTCTCTCGAAAATGAATAAACGTTAAAAAAATAAAGTCTCTTCCATGCAGCAATCCCATAAGGGAATGACTGATACAGTTAATGCCATGAAGAGAAACAGACTGCTTGCTATGTTGTGCTCAGAGGGATATTTGGGGGTTTTAAGAATTACGTTATGACATGAAGGGATTCCAATCTGTATCAAGTTTGTCAGAAACTATGTGACACATATGACTTTCATATCATTATGAAATATTAGAGCAGATTGCCTCAGGCCACTCCAAGCTCTTATAATTATTACTAGGCTCCTGAGCTCTTCCCAAAATTGTGCGAGATGCCTGTAGATCCATCCTTCCTCCTCCCCTCCCAACCTCTTCACTCGTTTCATTCAAACCCTTCTTGGATTTCGAGATTCCCCACCTCGTCTCCAAGAGAAAATTTACCTTCTGCCTCCATGAAGCCTTCCTGTGTTGATCAGAAAATAGCCAAACATTCTGCTTCTCCTACTCCCATGTCCTCCTTATAAGGGACCCTCACAGTTATTCTAACCTCAAACACCTCAAATACTCAAATTCTAACCCAAATACCTCCAATCTTCTTCATCCATTCCAAGTATCCCTGGAACACCTACTGCATGCCAGCTTCTGTTCCCAGATGCTGGTGCCGTATCAGTGAACGCAACGGACCATGATCTCGTTCTATGACCTTTGGTAAAAGTATGCATCTGATGGGCGTGGGATGTAAATCCAACTATTTGTGACTGTTGTTTAAGATCTCAGAAGGCAGAAATCTTAATTAGGTAAAATTATCTTGTGGTGCCACGTGTAATTAAGCGAATAAGAAATTTAAACTCAATGATACAACCTACCTTGGTAAGAGTGATCAGCAGTCCTCGGATAGATGTAACGATGATGATTCCAACCAGAATGAAGGAAATGTGTTGAGACCAGAACTTCACCTGCCACCATAGAAAGAAGGAAAAGTATCTGTGAAATCTCTGTTGAGAGACACGTGAAGGCTATTCTCCTGATACATTCTGATTGCTTATGTGACTGTGAGAGGGTACTTCATTGGGCCCTACCTGATTAAAAAAAATTTTTTTTTAGGAAGGGAGAAAAGTAAGGTGCAACTAACAACACCTAGGAAGGTGGCAGTGCAAATCTTTTTTTTTTTTTTTTTAATGTTTATTTGAGCAAGAGAAAAGGAGCATGAGTGGGGGAGGGCAGAGAGAGGGAGAGAATTTCAAGCAGGCTCTGCACTGTTAGCGCAGAGCAGGCCCGACGCGGGGCTTGAACTCACCAACTATGAGATCATGACCTGAGCTGAAATCAAGAGTCAGACACTTAACTGAGTCACATAGGCATCCCTGCAATGGATATCTTAATGAGACTTAATCAAGACAGGACGGAAGCAAGTGCAGTGGAGTGATGAAAATAACACTAGTCAGTCTGAGGAAACAGAGATGGAGCTAATGATGCAGCTTCAATGTATTACGTGAAAAGCACGGATTAAAAGGAAATTAAATAGCAGCTAAATTACTTTTAACATCTGTGAAAGATAGTCCCCTCATTGCCCATAACTTTAAGAAATTATTCTTTTTATAATAAAAGAATATGTAAACATTCTCAGCTACAGTCTAGGACATAATTGACCTTCACTTGAATTACACGAGGGTACCTTTTTCTCCTCTTGGACTGCTTCATAGTGGCAGGCAGCTTTGGAACCCTGTGCTTGATTGACTCGGGTCTGAAAAGTAGCTGCCAGGGAAGTGCTATTACTAACATCTAAAGGTGTTACTCAGAATTCTGAAACGTGGAGTATGCAGATGAATTGTAGATTAAATATATATATACACACACAGCAACTAAGTAGCCTCACAAAGCACTGATAAGGAAGAACACTTCTAATAACTGAGCCCAGGAAAAAATGAAAAGAGGAGAAGAAAACACATATGTAACAGTGAAGCATGGGTTATGGGATATTTTATAAACTACTTGAACGAAAGGTACCATGTTCCTTCATGTGAAAAAGTTTACACCATTGGTTTATCATCAAAAAACGTGCTTTGGGGTGCCTGGGTGGCTCAGTCAGTTAAGTGTCCAACTTCGGCTCAGGTCATGATCTCACAGTTCGTGGGTTCAAGCCCCACGTCGGGCTCTGTGCTGACAGCTCAGAGCCTGGAGCCTGCTCCGGATTCTGTGTCTCCCTCTCTCTCTGTTCTTCCCCCGCTCATGGTCTTGTCTCTCTCTCTCTCCTTCAAAAATAAATAAAAACATTAAAAACAAAAACAAAAACATGTGCTTTGAATTGTTTCTCAAGGACTGGAGCTCATTTTGCTCTGGTTCATTTTCATTTTATCCAGCATCTAGCTACCAGGAGCATGTCCAGCTGAGACGGATGGCTGGGGGTAGCATGCAGTCTGTCACTAGGATCCTAGCCCAGCTAAATGGTCCTCACAGGGACTAAGAGCATGACTCTGGGCTTACTATCAAAGTGCTAATCAACTAGAATCATTGGCTATATATGTGTGTGTGTGTGTGTGTGTGTATACATATATATATATGTATATATATATATTTTTTAAATATACTCTTCTATTAATAAAGACAGAAAACATAAATTGGGACAAGAGTGTTTAATGATAGTGGTATCATAAAACAGGTAGAAAGAGAGTTAAAACTGCACAGGTTACACTTACCATCTTTAGCTCAAAGTCCACATTAATTGATAAAGATAAATTTTTTACAGCAGACACAATTTCACTTCTAACATGGAACGCTAATTAGTAGTTAATTTTCTACTAGAGGAATCAAAGGTGAGTTTTGGATTTGAAGATCTCATTATATATCACAGAGAGAAGTATCTAATTTTTGGTGGGGAGAAACTGGTGAGGAGCAGTCAGCTACAGAAAAGCAGAAGACGAACTATAGAAATAATCGGCATCTAAGTCAGTAATAAGTACCAGCCATCACTTACGGTTTTATGCCCTTTACAAATTTGCTATAAGAATATGTCAAAAAACAATGGAGAATGGGAAGAACAAAAACAGACTTAATTCTTACATCAAATTGGATCCCCAGATAATTCACAGTGATCTCAATGCCTCTTGTGACAGGATCAGTTTTCCCAACCCGGTCAAAAACGATATTAATCGTTGCCTGTAAAGACACAGACCTTTATATATTAGAGCATCTCAATAATCACTATTTCAAAAAGTGACTCAAAATAATGAATTAATATAACATCCTACAGGTAGATGTTCCATCCTACCTATCCTATAGGTAGATGTTCTTAAAAATTCAATTCTACTCTCAATCTAAATCACATATAAAACATCTATTATAGTTATTCACATATAGGCAAACAAAAGTCCTTATGTACCCTATCTTTTCTGTAAAGAATAAAGAGAAAAAAAGGCTATGGCATATGGCATGTATACCTTCGGTTAACAGAAGTCAGAAAGGTAACATTCTGGTGATACAGTTAGAGTGAAATCAAGGAATTTCAGGGTCATTCCCTCTGGTTATTTTCTGAATGCTCTAAGAGCAATCACTAAAATAATGAAAAGAGAGTTACAGCTGACAAGGCAATAAGAGATCAGATGGAATTATGAAAAATATCCAATCAAAAAGAAGGCAGAAAAAAAGAAAAAATGGAAAAAAGAACAGATGGGACAAATAAAAAACATAATAACAACATGGCTGTTTTCAACCCAACCATATTAATAATTGCATTAAATGTAAATGGTCTAAACCAGGGTTGGTAAACTCTGACACTGTAGTGATAGTAGCCACAGATGATACGTAGATGAATGGCCTTGGCTGTCTTTCCAGTAAAACTTTATTTACAAAGGCAGGTGGTGGTTGGATTTGATCTGTGAGCTGTAGATGGCTGACTCCTGGTCTAAACATGCCAATTAAATGGCAGAGACTGTAAGACTGGATAAAAAAGCAAGACCCAACTGTATGTTGTTTATAAAAATCCACTTTAAATATAAATATACAAATAGGTTAAAAGTAAAAGAATGGAAGAAGATATACTAACACTAATAAAGAGAAAGAGAAGTCTGTATTAATATCAAAGTAGATTTCATAGCAGAAAATACTGCCAGGGATTAAAAGGGTCATTTCAATAAGGGGTTCAAAATGACCCAGAAGGTGCATGTACCAAATAACAGAGCTTTAAAATACGTGAAGCAGAGGTGTCAGGAAGATGGTAGAGTAGGAGGATACTGAGCTCACCGTGTCTAAAACACATCAAGATAACAGCTATATCTGTGCAACTAACTCTACTCTGAAAACCACCGGAAGATTGGCAGAACAGACCATCCATAGTTAAGTGTTGGGAGGCCACATTGAAAAGGGTAGGAGGGGCTGAGACACGGTTGGGAACCAACCCCCACCCGTCTGTGAGACTAACCACAAACAGGAGGGACACCACAAGCACAGAGGAGAGGATCAGACCCCACCCTAGGCACCCCAGGCAGTGGGATGAGGAATTCCGGTAACATGTGGCTTTGAAAACCAGTGGGGCTTAACTTGGGGAGCTTGTAAAATCAGCAGGGCTAAACTCCAGGTACTTTAAAAATTAGCAAGGCCTAACTCTGGAAGAGCCAGAGGGCAACAGGAAACGAAGTCCCTGCCCTTGAAGAGCTAGAATAAATAACTTGGCCTGAGAGACAGCAAAGAAGCAGCAGTTTGAAAAGTGCCCAGGGTATATGTGAAGAATATTCATTTATTAATCTCAGTATGTGCTGGAGGCGCAGGGAGACTTCAAGAACAAAACTGCTGGGCACCATTTCTCTTCTCCTCCCCCAGCCTAGATAGCCAGACACCTGTGGGCACCAGGGCTAATACTCCCTACCTATCTCACTAGCACCAAGTGCCCTGGCCCCATGTTCACCTGGGGACCTGCCTGCCTCGGCAGGTGGCCCTCTAGCACAGCTCCTGCCCTACTACAAGCAGCCTTAGCAGGGACCAGCACCACTCCAGAGGGACTGCTGTCTTGGGGAAGGGGAGAGATTACATCAGTGTGCCCATAGTTCCAGCAGCTGAGCCTCTTAGTTGGCTGTGCAGGGACCAAACCCTGCCCAGTGTGCCCAGAGCAGGCAGAGCAGGTCACTGCAGCCATCTGGGCTGAAGGCAAATGCACTCAGCCACAGCAGTAGGGCGCATGTTTCCCACAGAGGAGACACCCTTGGAGCACCTGGTTTTGGTGACCAGGGACACTGCACTACAGGGCACCACCGGGTCTCTTCTACACAAGGCCATTACTATCAAGACCAGGAGTCACAGCTGGCCCCCAATACACAGAAACAAACACAGAGCTAGATAAAATGAGGAGACAGAGGAATATGTCCCAAATGAAAGCACAGGACAAAATCATAGCAAAAGAGCTAATCAAACTGAGAAAGGCAATATACCTAGATAAAGAACTCAAAGCAATGGTCATAAAGATACTCATTGGACTTGAGAAAAAGTGGATGAACTCAAGGAGAACTTCAACAAAAACATAAAAAAGAACCAGAGATGAAGAATGCAATGACTAAAATTAAAAAAAGCACACTAGAGGGAAGGGCAGATTAGAGGATGCAGAATAGATCAGCAATCTGGAAGACAGGGTAATGGAAAGCAACAAAGCTAAACAGCAAAAAGGAAAAAAAAGGAATAAAAAATGAGAAAAGGTTAAAGGAACTCAGCAACTCCATCAAGTGTAATAACATTCGTATTATAGGGATCCCAGAAGGAGAAGAGAGAGAGAGAAGGGGGCAGAAAATGTCTTTGAAGAAATAACAGCTAAAAACTTGTCTAATCTGGGGAAGGAAACAGACATCCGAATCCAGAAAGCACAGAGAGCCCCTAACAAGATTAACCCAAAGAGGTCCACACCAAGATGTTAATAATGAAAATAGCAGGAAGTAATGATAAAGAGAGAATTTTAAAAGCAGCAAGAGGGGTGCCTGGGTGGCTCAGTCAGTTGAGCGTCCGACTTCGGCTCAGGTCATGATCTCACAGTTCATGGGTTCGAGCCCCGCGTTGGGCTCTGTGCTGACAGCTCAGAGCCCAGAGCCTGCTTCCGATTCTGTGTCACCCTCTCTCTCTGCCCCTCCCCCACTCACACTCTGTCTTTCTCTCCTTCAAAAATAAATAAACATTAAAAAAAAATTTAAAAAAAAGCAGCAAGAGAAAAATAAAACCAGTTACTACAGAAGGGGAACCCTACAAAGCTATTAGTTGATTTTTCACCAGAAACTTTGTAGGCCAGAAAGCAGTGGCATGATACATTCAAAGTACTGGAAGGAAGACCTGGAACCAAGAATACTCTACAAGCAAGATTATCATTCAGAATAAAAAAAGATACAAAAAATCTCCCAGACAAAAGTTCAAGGATGAAATCACCATTAAATAAGCCTTACAAGAAATGTCAAAGGGAATTCTTTGAGTGGAAAGAAAAGGCCATAATTAGGAGAAAATTATGAAAGGAAAAACTTTCACAGGTAAAAGCAAACATATAATAGATAGTAGAGGGGCGCCTGGGTGGCTCAGTTGGTTGAGTGTCCAACTCTTGATCTCAGCTCACACCATGATCTCACAATCATGGGACTAACCCCTGCATTGGGCTCTGAGCTGACAATGAAAGCTTGCTTGGGATTCTCTCTCCCCCATTGCCACCCCCCCACCCCCCCGCTTCTCCCCTGCCCGTGTGCACTCTCAAAATAAATAAATAAATAAACTTAAAAAAATTATACACATAATAGATTAATCACTTGTAAAGCCAGTATGGAGCAAAAGTAATAAAATCAATTATCTCTACAAAAACCAGTCAAGGAATACACAAAATAAAGAGATGTAAAATATGACATCATCTACATAAAATGTGGAGAGGGAATAAAAATGTACTTTTAGAGTGTGTGTGAACTTAAGCTTGAACTTAAGTTTGATCAACTTTACAGACTGCTATACACCTAAGATGTTATATATAAACCTAATGCCAATCACAAATAAAAATCCTACAATAGATACATAAAGTAAAAAGAAAGGAGTCCAAGCATAACACTAAAGAAAACCAACAAAACACAAGGGAAGAGAGTAACAGAAGAAGAAAGGAGCAGAGTACTACAAAAACAACCAGAAACAATGAACAAAATGGCAAGAAGTACATAAGCATCTATCTATCTATCTATCTATCTATCTATCTATATTTAGAGACAGACAGACAGACACAGACAGTGCATGCTCATAGCATGCACATGAGTGGGGGAGAAGGGCAGAAGAAGAGAGAGAGAGAATCTTAAGCAGGCTCCATTCTCAGCGTGGAGCCCGATATGGGCTTGATCCCATAACCCTGGGATCATGACCTGAGCTGAAATCAAGAGTCTGACATTCAACCAACTGAGCCACTCAGGCGCCCCTCAATAATTACTTTGAATGTAAATGGTCTAAATTCTCTAATCAAAAGACAGAGGGTGACTGAATGGATAAAAAAACAAGACCCATCTATATGCTCCGTTAAGAGGCTCACTTCAGACCTAAAGACACATACAGACTGAACATGAAGGGCTGGAAAAAATGCACCATGCAAAAGGTAGAAAAAAAAGGTAGAGTAGCAATACTTACATTAGATAAAGTAGACTTTAAAACAAAGACTATAGCAAGAGACAAAGAAAGCCACTATGTAATCATAAAGGGGTCAATCAAATAAGAGTATATAACAACTAAATATCTATGCCCTCAACACAGGAGTACCTAAATACATAAATAATAACAGACAACTAACACTCCACCTATATCAATGTAGATTATCCAGACAGAAATCAATAAGGAAACAGTGGCTTTGAACAACATATTAGACCAAATGGACTTAAAAAAGATATACTGAACATCCCATCCAAAAAACCATTGAATACACATTCTTTTCAAGTACCCATTGAACAGTCCCCAGGATAGATAACATGTTAGGCCACAAACAATCTCAATAAATTTAAGAAGACTGAGATCATATCATGCATCTTTTCCAACCACAATGATATGAAACTAAAAATTGATCACAAGAAAAAAATCTAAAAAGAATACCAATACATGGAGGCTAAATAGCATGCTCCTACACAATGAGTGGGTCAACCAAGGAATCAAGGAGGAAATAAAAAAGAATACAAGGAGACAAATGAAAATGAAAACACGATGGTTCCAAGTCTTTGAGATGCAGTAAAGAAAGCCATTCTAAGAGGGAATTTCATAGCAATACAAAACTAACTCAAGAAACAAAAAATCTCAAATAATCTAACCTCACACCTAAAAGAGCTAGACTTTGAAAGAACAAAGCCCAAAGCTAGCAGAAGGAAGGAAGCAATAAAGATTAGAGCAGAAATAAATGAAATAGAGGGAAAAAAAAAAACCCACACAAAACCAAAACCCCACAAATCCAATGAAACCAGAACCTGTTTCTTTGAAAAGATCAACAAAATTGATAAACCTTTAGCCAGACTCATCAAGAGAGAAGACTCAAAATCAGAAATAAAGGAGGAGAAATAACCATTGACACGACAGAAATACAAAGGATTAGAAGAGACTATAATGGGTGTGCCTGGGTGGCTCAGTTGGTTGAGCCACCGACTTCGGCTCGGGTCCTGATCTCACAGCTCGTGAGTTTGAGCCCCGCATCGGGCTCTGTGCTGACAGCCTGGAGCCTGGAGTCTGCTTTGGATTCTGTCTCCCTCTCTCTCTGCCCCTAACCCACTCGCATTCTGTCTCTGTCTCTCTCAAAAATAAAGAAGCATTAAAAAATTTTTTTTAGAAAGAAGAGACTATAATGAAAAACTATGCCAAAAAACTGGACAACCTAGAAGAAATGGATAAATTCCTAGAAACATATAATCCTCCAAAACTGAATCAGGAAGAAAGAGAAAATCTAAACAGAGCAATTAGTAGCAATGAAATTCAATCAGTAATAATAATAAAACAACAACAACAACAGAAGCCCAGGATCAGATTGTCCCACAGGTGAATTCTACCAAACATTTAACAAAGACTTAACACCAAAGAGGCGAAAGACCTACACTGTGAAAACTATAAAGCACTGATGAAAAAAAGTGAAGATGAATCAAATGGAAAGATATTCCATGCTTGTTGTACACCTTAAACTAATGTAACATTATCTACAGAAAGAAAGAAAGAGACTTAATACCTATTCTTCTCAAACGATTTCAAAAAATAGAAGAGGAGGGAAACTTCTAAATTCACTCTATGAGGCCAGCATTTAAAATCCCTGATACCAAGACCAGACAGACACTACAAAAACAAACAAACAAAAAAAGCTACGGGCCAATATTTCTTTTTTTTTTTTTTTTTGAGACAGAGAGAGACAGAGCATGAACAGGGGAGGGTCAGAGAGAGAGAGAGACACAGAATCTGAAACAGGCTCCAGGCTCTGAGCTGTCAGCACAGAGCTTGACGCGGGGCTTGAACTCACTGACCACGAGATTATGACCTGAGCCGAAGTCGGCCACTTAACCGACTGAGCCACCCAGGCGCCCCTACAGGCCAATATTTCTGATCTACATATATACAAAATTCCTTAACAAATTTTAGCAGACTGAATTCAGTAATACTCTTAAAAAAAAATGTCCACCATGATCAAGAAGAATTCATTCCAGGAATACCAGGGTGATCCAGTATTTACAAATCAAACATGATAAACCAAATCAACAAAATAAAGGATAAAAACCATATGCTCATCTCAATAGATGCAGAAAAAGCATTTGAGAAAATACAACATCCATTCATGATAAAGTGGTTTTAGAGGGAACAAAGTGGGGTTAGAGGAACAAACGTCAGCATAATAAAGGCCATATATGAAAAATGTACACCTAACACCATACTCAATGGTGAAACACAGAGCTTTTCCTCTAAGACTGGGAAGAAGACAAGGATGTCCACTTTCACCACTTTTATTCAACATTAATATTGAAGTCCTAGTTCCAGCAGTCAGATAAGAAAAAGAAATAGAAAGCATTCAGAATGATAAGGAAGACGTTAAACTGACTGCAGATGACATAATAATATATACAGAAACCCTCAGAGACGCCACCAAAAACTATTAGAACTTATAAATAAATTCAGTAAAGTTGCAGGTACAAAATTAATATACAGAAATTGGTTGCATTCCTATACACTAATAATGAAGTACCAGAAAGAAAAATTAAGAAAACAATCCTATTTACAACTGCACCAAAAAAGATGATCTAAGAATAAACTTAAACAAGGAGATAAAGACCTGTACTCTGAAAACTATAAAATATTGATGAAAGAAATTGAAGGCAACAAAAACAAATGGAAAGTTATTCTGTGCGCAAGGACTGAAAGAATCAGCATTATTAAAACGTCCATGCTACCCATAGCAATCTACAGATTCAAGCAATCCCTGTCTAAGTACCAACTGTATTTTTCACAGAACTAGAACGAATAATCCTAACATCTGTATGGAACCACGGAACACCCTGAACAGCCAAAGCAATCATGAAAAAGAACAACGCTGGAGGTCTCACAATCCTGGAGTTCAAGATATGCTACTAAACTGTAGTAATCAAAACAGTATGGTAATGGCACATAAACAGACAGCTAGATCAACAGAACTAAATAGAGAGCTGAGAAACAAACCCATGCTTATACGGTCAATTAATCTATGACAAAGGAGGCAAGAATATACAGTGGAGAAAAGACTGTCTCTTCAATAAATGGTGTTGGGAAAACTGGACAGCTATATGCAAAAGAATGAAACTGGACCACTTTCCTATACTACATACAAAAATAAACTAAAAGTGGATTACGTATCTAAATGTGAGATCTGAAACCGTAAAACTCCTAGAAGAAAACATAGGCAGTAATTACTCTGACACTGACCATAGCAACATTTTTGTAAATATGTCTTGCAAGGCAAGCGAAACAAAAACAAACATTAACTACTAGGACTACACCAAAGTAAGAAGCTTTTGCACAGTGAAAGAAATCATTAACTAAACGAAAAGGCAACCTACTGAACGGGAAAAGGTATTTGCAAATGATGTATCTGATAAGGGATTAATATCCAAAATATATAAAGAACTTATACAACTCAACACCCCAAACACAATCCAATTAAAAAGTGGGCAGAGGAACTAAAGAGGTATTTTTCCAAAGAAGACAAAGAGATGGCCCGCAAACACTTGAAAAGATGTTCAACATCACTAGTCATCAGGGAACTGCAAATCAAAACCACAATAAGACATCACCTTACACCTGCCAGAATGCCTAGAATAAAAAAGACAAGAAATAACAAGTGTTGGTGAGGATGTAAAGTAAAAGGAACCCTTATGCAGTGTTGGTGGGAACGTTAATTGGTATAGCCACTGTGGAAAACAGTATGGAGGTTTTTCAAAAAATTAAAAATAAAAATACCATATGATCCAGTAATCCTGCTACTGGGTATTTACAGAAAGAGTATGAAAATGCTAATTCGAAAAACTATAGGCACCCCTATATTTACTGCAGCATTATTTACAACAGCAGAGATATAGAAGCAACCCAAGTGCCCATCAATAGATGAATGGATAAAAAAGATATGATGTATTTATACAATGGAATATTACTCAGCCACAAAAAAGAATATGGTCTAGCCATTTGCAACAACGTGGATGGTCCTAGAGGGTATGATGCTAAGTGAAATAAGTCAGACAAGGAAAGAAAGAACACCTGATTTTACTTACATGCAGAATCTTAAAATAAATGAACAAAGAAATAAACAGACTCTTAAATACATATAACAAACTGGCGGTTGCCAGAAGGTAGGTAAGTAAAGGAATGTGTGAAATGGATAAAGGGGATTAAGAGGCACAAATTCTTAGTTATAAAATAAATAAGTCACGGAGATGCAATGCACAGCATAGAGAATATGGTCTATAATATTGTATAACATCGTATGGTGACAGACGGTGACCACACTTATAGTGGTGAGCACTCAGCAATGTATTGAATTGTTGAATCAAATATATTGTACACCTGAAACATTGTATGTTAATTATAAGTAAAAAAAAAAAAAAAAGAACGCACAAAGCACAGAGAACTAAAAAGAGAAATAGACAAATCCATAACAATGGTTTGAAATGTCATCACCTCCTCTCAATAACTGAGAAGATAGAAAAATCGGCAAGGATATAGAAAACTAACAATACTACCAACCAACTTGATCTAATTGAGATTTATACAACATTCTAACCAGCAAGAGCAAAATACATATTCTACTCAAGTGCACATGGGATGGATATTAGCCATGGTTGAAAATATTCTGGGCAGAAAACAAGTCTCAATAAATTTGAAGAGATCAAATTTAAGACAAATCAAAGTACGTTCTCAGATCACATGGTTTAAACTTGAAATCAATTACAGGATGATATTCCTCTGATCACCAAATATTGGATAACATACTTCTAAATAACCCACGGGTCAAGGAAAAGGAATTATACATATTTTGAACTGAATGAAATAAAAATACAACACACATCTGAAATGCTACATTTTGAATCAATGTAATATACTATACCAGCCAACTAAAAAGAAAAAATATCATATGGTCCTCTCAATAGATGCAGAAAAAGCATTTGACAAAATCAAACACGTGTTCATGATTAAAAACACTCAAGAAACTATGAATAGAAGGGACTTCCTCAACCTGATAAAGGGCATCTAGGAAAAGCCAACAGCTAACACCATACTTCATGGCATAAGACTGGATGCTTTCCCCCTAAGATGAAGAACAAGATTAGGATGACTGCTCTTACCACTTGTTTAATTTTGTACTTTGGTGTGATATGGCTGAAGGAGAAGAAAGATGAGATAGAATGGGATGGGATGGGATGGGACGGGAGGGAAGGGAAGGGGAGGGGAGGGAGGGGAAGGGTAGGGAAGGAAAGGGAATGGAGGGGAGGGGAGAGGAAGGGGAGGGGAGGGGAAGGGGAAGGGAGTAGAAGGGGAAGGGAAGGGAAGGGAAGGGAAGGGAAGGGAAGGGAAGGGAAGGGAAGGGAAGGGAAGGGAAGGGAAGAAAAGAAATAAAAGGCATCCAGAAAAGAAACAAGGAAGCAAAACTGTATTTGCAGAGAACAGATTGTCTATGTAGAAAAAATCCTATGAAATCTACAAAAAACTTTAAAAATAAGCGGGTTTAGCAAGGTTGCAGGATATGAAATCAACAGACAAGAATCAACTGTAAATACATAATTATACTAGATACAATTGTGTATCTAGTAACACTCAGAAACTGAAATTATAAAAACATTCCCATTTATAATAGCATCAAAAATATATTTGAGATAAATCTGAAAAATGTAAAAGATCTATACACTAAAAACTATAAACAATGCTGAGTGAAACTACAGAAGATCTAAATAAATGGTTACACCGTGTTCATGAATTGTAAGACTCAATATTAAGTCAAAATTAAGTCAAATTGATCTGAAGATCCAATGACATTCTAATACATATTTCAGCAGGTATTTTTGTATTCAGCAGTAATTAAAAACTGATTCTAAAATTCATATGGAAATGCAAAGGGCACAGAATGGCCAAAACAAATTTTAAAAAAGGAGAAAAAAAGAGTATTATTTATTTCAAGACTTATTAACATATATATCAATAGGAAAAAACAAATAGAAAAAATATATGGTCAATTAATTTTTGACAAAATTGCAAAGTCAATTCAATGGAGAAAGGATAATCTTTTCCACAAATGGTGCTACAACAAGTAGATATCGATGCGAAAAAAATGAACTTGGATCCACACTCCAACATCACATGAGAAAATTAACACCAGATGGATCATGGACCTAAATGTAAAAACCTCAAACTATAAAATGTATAGAATAAGACAAGAAAAATATCTTTGTGACCTTGGGTTAGGCCAAGATTTCTTAGATACAACACCAAAAGCATAACCCATAACAGAAAACAAAAGATACAGCAGACTTCATCGAAATTAAGAACTTCAATTCTTTGAAAGATACTACTAAGAGAATGACAAGCCAAGCCAGTGACTGGGAGAGAATATGTGAAAATCACATTTGATAAAGGGTTTCCAGAATGCAGTGAAAAAATATGCAAAACCCAATAAAAAAGAAGCCTAATTTAAAAGATGGCAAATAGTTACCCCACCCTCTCACATATACAGGTGGCAAATCAACACATGAAAAAGTTGTTCAACATCATTAGGCATTAGGAAAATACAAATTAAACAATTCAATGCCACCTCATACCTATTAGAATGTCTAAAAGACTGACTACAAAATGTCAGCACGGATGTGGAGTAAACGAAATTCTCAAACACTGCAGGTGGGAATGTAATAGGGTACAACCTCTTTGGAAAAGTTTGGCCATTTCATACATTTGCCATGTGACCTGGCCTAAGTGTTTCCTCATAACAGGAAAGAGAGCACATGTCCACATACAAACTTGTACACAGATGTTCATAGCAGCTTTATTTGTAACATCCCCAAAGTGGAAACAAATACCCATCAGCAGGTGAACAGATAAACAGACTGTGGTACAGTAACACAACGGAATACTACTCAGCAATGAGAAGGAATAAACTATTGACCACACGATAACATGAATGAAACATAAAGTAATTATGCTGAGTAAAAGCTGCCAGACAGAAAAAGGGTACATAATTGAAGACTCTATATACATAAAATTCTAGAAAATATAAGTGGTTACCTGGGGACACATGAGAGAGACATTACAAGGGGTACAAGGAAGATTTTGGAAGTGATGGATGGGTATGTTCTCTCCAAAGTGTGGTGATAGTTGTTGGACAGGTGTCTACATAGGTCAAAACTTACCCAACTATACCCTTTAAATATGTGCAGTTTACTGAATGTCAATTACACCTCCATAAAGCTGTTAAAAATGATATGCTCCTCTAAAGGCTATGTCTTGGGAAAAACTTTTTAGTAGCTTAGTTAATTGAACATACTATCTTCATTTATCTTCTCCACTGAATGAATCAGGATTTAAAAAGGTCCTCTGAATAGGCATTGACATCAATTTATTATAACATTAGATCCATTAAAATCCAGAATCTTCCATTCATCTATACTGATCAAAATTAACAAGCTGACAAAGCTCCTCTTTGTGCAAACACAGCCCCAGTAGGAAAGTCACCAAAACAGAAAGTCCAATCAGCCTTTTCTGTAATCACACTGAAATCCACGAATACCTACAGATGAGACACAAAATGAATGTACACAAAATGCACATAAAGAATATGGCATTGAGAGTGCCACATAAGATGAATTTATCTGTAGAAATAATGTTTTGGAATTTACTTTGTATTTAATTTTTTTAGGTATATACAGATGATTAAAAAGGAGAAGTAGTTTCTGTTCTGAGCTGAAGGTAGGGATTGTATTACATAGATATACTCATGGGTAATATGGAAAGCAGAGTGTAAAATAAAAAAAACCTTTGTATTCCTTTCATGTAGTTTATAAACTAAGACCTTACAAATGATTTCTGACTGAAGAAAAATACAATTCCTCTTTTCTATGTGACATAAAAATGAGATGTGGGGGGAGGGGCACCTGGGTGTGGCTCAGTCCCTTAAGCATCCAACTCTTGATTTTGGCTCAGGTCATGATCTCACGGTCCATGAGATTGCACCCTGCTTCGAGCTCAGAATTGACAACATGGAGGCTGTTGAGGATTCTCTCTCCCTCCCTCTCTGCCCCTCCCCTGCTCATTCTCCCTCCCTCTCTCTCAAAATAAATAAACATTAAATTAAAAAAAAATTTTTTTTAATGTTTATTTATTTTTGAGAGAGAACGTGCACAAGCATGAGAGGGGTAGAGAGACAGGGAGACCCAGAATCTGAAGGAGGCTCCAGCCTCTGAGCTGTCAGCACAGAGCTCAACGTGGGGCTCAAACCTATGAACCATGAAATCATGACCTGAGCAGAAGTTGGACGCTTAACTGGCCGAGCCACCCACGCATCCCAAACATTAAAAAAATTTTTTTAAAAAGAAAAGGGGGAGAGTCAGGCTCGGGGATGTGAAAGATATCATTCTCTGTTGACTCCTTTGGATTTAGAATTTACAAACCTACTTTTCTCTCTGCCATTACCAGGGAAAATAACCTAAACCCTGACAGTTAAAACTAATATACTTACCATGAAAATTTTCCAAACACAGTAAATAGAGAAAAAGTAACCCAGAAAATTGAAGTATTTTCCCTTAAATGTTTTGGAATATTCTATTCTCTCCTGAGGGAAAACAAATACAGAACATGGTTAGTCTCAGCAAAATGTAAACTTTATACTCAGCTAAAACATTCCTGCCTCTATGAATCACTGTTTTGCCAGAGTGAAAAACCCACACATGACTTCATAATATTAATACTAGTGGGAAACATTTATTGAATGCTTACTTTAAGCACCAAACTGGGATAAACACCTTACATACATTATCTCCTTTAATTTTTATAACAACTCTTCTATGTTCTATTATCTTAATCTTACACAGGAGAAAACTGAGGCTTACAGGGTGGGGGGGGGGGGTGTTAGATAACTTGCCCAAGGTCACACAGAGAGTGAGTAGGGGAATTGAAGCTCAAGTTGGTCTTCAAAGCCTATGCTACCTCTATATTATGGCTATTCCAATGAAGTGATCCTTAAAAAGGATAAAAATAGTTTGAATGACCTTAGCTAATAGATTTTACATACTTAAATTATATGGCATTTTTACATAAATTATATGGCATTTTAACTTGAGGAAAGTTAGGTCACTTCTTGGTCTGGATCCTTTAAAACATGGCTAGATCATGGCATCACTCTTGCAATATTATTAACTTCTATAGGAATAAAAAGCAACCAGAGGAGCTACCATCTTGACCCTGAATCAGTAGGGGGTGGTGTGAGCCATCTTCCCAGATGTTGAAAAAACCTCGCCCAACTATCCCACTAATTTTTATTATTGAGAGCGTTCCATTAAGAATTTTGCTAGGAGGTAGGAACAATGTCATGAAGAACAGACTCTTAATGCTTCATGGCTGGTACTGGAGCTATAAGGTCTCTCTTGTGCTGGGTGGCCATAGAGGATGCTACAAAGCTATTTAGTCTTGTTCTGCCTTCAATCGTACTGATTAAAAACCACACTTCCGTTTCCTTTCTCTGTACCTTGGTAGCATACAGATCAGCTGTTTCCAGAAAAAGCTGCCTGCTTAGTTCTTCCAAAGCGTCCACTTCCTGTTGGATAAGAGTGAGATCTGGCACAAAATGGGCATCAAGGTTTAAATCACATAGAAGTTTCAAGAAATAGCAATGAAGAAATCATATGCTTTTGGTTTCTCCTAGCCTGGATATTCAATTTCCTGCTTCATGGCCAGCAGTACTCCTTCAGAGCAGTTTTCCCAACCTCCAACACAGGTGTGAAAAAGCTTCTCCCCCAAGAGCATTACCAAATACCTACCATTCAGTTTCTCACTAGTTCAAGTGGCTCAGACAGATGGTTTTGTTGTTGCTTTTCTTTATCTAATTAGAGTAAGTCAAATGTAATCTTGAAATCTCAAATAGTTACATAGTAAAACTCCTATAATATAGCGTAATTTCCCCCTAAATTATCTGAATAAATATAATGTTAGGAAAGGGAATTAATACTACTGAGTTTAATACAGGCTGGGATTTATAAACATTCCCTTCTTTAGTTCTTTATAGACAATATCTTCTATTATTCTCATAAAGTCCCATGAGATAGGTGTTATTACCCATTTTGCAGATAAGGAAAGTAAAGCTCAGATATGCCTTCCTCTAAGGTCTGCTCTTTCCATTACACTATGCTACTTTCCAAGAACTCAGTGAGGGCCTGTTATTGTCTCCATTGAGGAAACAGGGGCTCAGAGAGGGAAATAACTTTAATCCTGATACTTTTGCCGATTTGACTTACTATCACTAAGATAGCTTAAACCTAAACTTTAGCTTTTATGGACTTTAAAGTCATAAAAAATAGTGAAATAGCCCAAGTCAAAAGATTCACTTTGGTCCAGAGCCTCCCTAAGTCTGTGACTTTTCCTGCTAGAGGCAGGCATTCTACTGCCTTCTGCAGATACTGCCCCCTTCACCCCCTCCCTTTTTTTTTTTTTTTTTTTTAAACAAATGGAAGGTTGTGGCAACCCTGCATTGGACAAGTCTATGGGCACCATTTGTGTCTCTACCAAAATGTATCACATTTTGGTAATTTTCACCGTAGTTCAGCTTTTTCATTATTATTACATTTGTTATGGTGATTTGTGATCAGCAATTACCACTCACTTAAAGTTCAGGTAATGATTAGCATTTTTTAGCGATAGTTTAAACTAAGGTATGTACATTTTTTTTAAGAATGCTATTGCACACTCAATAGGATACAGTATAGTGTGAACAAAACTTTTATATGTACTGGGAAACCGAAATATTCATCTGACTCACTTTATGGCGATATTTGCTTTATTGCGATGTTCTGGACCCACACCTGTAACATCTCTGAGGTATGCCTGTACTGCTCAAATCACCATAGTGCCCTTCGGCTCCTTCTTCAGTAGTGGCTGCTACTGGGATGGTCCAGGCCACCAAACAACAGGGTTTAACTAGTTACATGTCTGCCTCTCCCATGATTAGATGGTCAGCTTCTTGAGGAGAGAGGGTACATACTCTGTTCATCATTTTATCCCTTAGGACTCTGCCTGGAAATAGAAGATATGAAATAAATGTCTCCAGGGTAAATGAATTCAATGTAATCCTTTTTTTCTTCTCTCATGGTCATCCTGCCTTTCTTCGGTCCAATTCTTACCTACATTTGACACCGGAAGGATATGTCACAATTTATAGCAAGGACAGATTACATCCTTTTCCTCCAATTGAAGCAAAAGGGAATTTGTACTTCCCTCAGGCTAGAGAAGGAAGGAGGAACATGCTATCTCACCCCAGCCCCCCCCCCCCCCCCCGCAATTTTGACTTAATAGCCTGGTAGACACAAAGAGATTTTGTTGCTCAATCTGGGAATCAAACACTGCAACCAACTGGGCCAAGAACAACCCATTAAACCCAATATCCTTGATCCTTCAAACTAAAAGTCAATGAAGATACAGTGCTGCTTAAAAGTTGTTTAGCAATACCGATCGCTTTAGAAATGGGCCCTTACCAGCTCATATACATACAAACCATCCATTTTCGGGAGTCACTGTGTTTTATGCTAGTTTTTCAGACCTGGGAAATAGAATAGTGTAGAGGAAAGAACTAAAAGGAGGTCCTATCTTTGCCACAAACCACAGTGTGACTTAACCTCTCTGGGTCTATTTTCTCATCTGTAAAATGGAAAGAGTGACTTTTAGGATTTCTTGAGCTCAAAGACAATGGTTTTATGATCTTTTAGGGGCACTGGAGAGATGACTCTGTATTTCCTAAGCCTAGCCCTGGCCAGCTGGACTCTGATGCAGTCAGGTACCTTAGAGAAGACCATCCCAACACTACTTTTTTCTTCTGGCCTTGGTCCAGAGTTGAGAAAAAGAATCAGGCAGAGGGATAAAGGATACTTTCACTTCCTGGTGCTGAAGTGGTAACACTTTTTATCATTCCCCAGAATCCTGATGGTTTGTTATGCACCTCCCCCTTCTGGAACATAGTTCTCCGTGTCATTGCCATCCTGAAAGGAAAGAAAAGATAAAACCTCAGCAGGGAGCTTTAATCCTCATAGTCGGTATTCATCCACCTTCTAGTCTCATAACTGCCCTTTTCCCTTGCTGAGCTGTTCAGGAAAGAATGCAAACTCCGGAGTCCCGCTTTGCCACTACTCACAACCAAGGGGAAACTATACACTCCCAAGAAGCAATGTGGCCTACACAAAGGAGCACAGAATTTGGCGAAGGCAAGAAATGTGAAGATTGGCTCTAACTGCGAAACTAGAAGACTGCAGAGTTTTCATTTCCTCATCTCTGGCCAGGTGTGAAGATCACTGAAACCGTATATAAGAACTCATGCCGTCAACTACAAAGCTCTATACTTATATTAGTAATTTTTACCATTATCATTTAAGGACAAAATAGTTAACACACCTGAAGGGCCAGGTTCAGGGTAAGAACTAAAAAGTTTCTTTCCTTCCTTTTTGAAAGCAGACAAAGAACAAAAACTAAATGCAGGAAAATCACATAAATCTAGCCTCTTCTTCTTTTTTTTTTTAAGTTTATTAATTTTGAGAGAGACAGAGACAGCATGAGTTGGGGAGGAGCAGAGACAGAGGGACAGAGAGAGAGAATCCCAAGCAGGCTCCGTGCTGGCAGCACAGAGCCAGATGCCGGGCTTGAACCCACAAAACCATGAGATCATGACCTGAGCCAAAACCAAGAGTCAGACACTTTAACCGACTGACCCACCCAGGTGGCCCTCTGTGGGCTAGATTCTTTAAGACAGTGATTAAAGGTATTAACAATAAGAATATGAGGTATATTGGGTCATGCTGACTTAATTTTCTTCTCAAAATGACCTTTGCCTGGATATCGAGTGAATGGGATATAGCTCCAAGTTTTAGTTCTTTAATTACACATGTTCACTATAACTTAGCATTGTTGGAAGAGGTCATTAACAACCAAGAAGAGGCTCACTAGGAAGATTTTGACTTGGGAGAACTAAGGGTTATGAGTCTTGCCATTTTCATAGATGGAAAAGCTGGAGCAAGTGTATGAAGAAGGAAGACGTTCTATCTTACTCATTTGAAAGTTCACTTCAGTTTACTGGGCCAGATTAAAAGAGAGGCAGTGGGGAGAGAGGGAGCACTGAGGCCCATTTCTATTGTCCTTAGTTTCGATGCCTACAGCACGACAAATGCAACGACTGGCTGTGGAGTGGAACTGGTTGATGATGTCAAGGTGACCGACACTGTATCGTGGCCCCGGAATAGGCAGGGAGGCACAATCACTGGAAGAAGTGAAGGCTGGCTGCACACAACAAGCGTGACCTTGTTTTAAATGACTCACTTTCACTTTTAATTTTATCACTTTAGCCTAAACCAATTTTGTTCTTTCTTACCATAAGTTGCAGATGAGAAATAAACATGTATTTTTAAAAGAAATGGTTAACATTATCAGACTTCCGGAGATGTGGTAAAAAAGAAAGAAATAGTATGAGGTACTTGTACTTTTATCTTGAACTTTTTGTCACTATCATCAACACCACATCCTGTGACCATCATCATTATTGCCTCTTTATGATAAGGGCAGTCCAGAACGAGAAATTATTTTTTCATTATTAGCTGGATGCCATTAAAAAACCCCACAGTCCGGAAAAACATGCGCCTGGCTGAGGTTTGGTGGTAGTTTGCAAGGCAAGAGGCTGAAAAGTGTCTACTGTGGTTTAAATATACCATTCCACTATTCTTCTGGTACAAACTAGAAAGGTGGGAAGAAAGCAACTACTTTTCCTTTCTAATTAAACATTTTGAGGTATTGTAGATTCACATGTGGTATAAGAAATTACAGAGACATCCCACGCACCCTTTCCCCAGCTTTCCCCAATGGAAACATCTTGCAAATTTATAGTACAATAGCACAACCAGGGTATTGACACTGATACGGTCAAGATACAGAATATTTCCATCACTACAAGAATCCCTCACAATGCCCTTGTACAGCCCACTTCCCCCCCTCCCCTCTGACTCCTCTTTACCAACCTAGCAACCACAAATCTGTTTTCCGTTTCCATTCTGTCAGTTCAAAAATGTAATAGAAATAGAATCAGATAGTATGGAACCTTTGCAGATTGGCTTTTTTCACTCAGCATAATTTTCTGGAGATTCACCCAGGCTGTTTTAGCGACAGTTCATTCATTTCATTCATTTTTATTACTCAGTAGTATTCTGTACATGTGCGACCCCGTAACCATTCATTCACTAAAGGGTATCTGGGTTATTTCCAATTTGGGCCACTATGAATAAAACTGCTACAAACGTCAGTGTACAAGTTTTCTGTGAACCCAACTCTTCTTTTCTCTGGCATGAATGCCGAGGAAGGCAGTTGTTGGGTTGTGTGGTCATTGCAGGTTTAGTTTTTAAAGAAAGTGCTAAATGTGTTCCCGAATTACTATTCTACATTTTAACCAGCAATGTATGAGTAATCTAGCTTCTCTGCATCCTTGCTAGGATTTGGTGTCGCTTATTTATGTTAGCCATTCTAATACGTGTATAGTGGTATCTCATAGTTTTAATTGCATTTGTCTCACGTTTTAGGATGTTAAAACATCTTTCCACCTACTTCATAGCAATCTACATATGCTCTGCAATGAATATCTCCATGTCTTTTGCCTATTTTCTAATTGGACTTTTTTTTTTTAACTCTGTTTTGAAAGTTTTTATATTTTAGATACTAGTTTTTTCTCAGATCTGTGGTTTACAAATATTTCCCCCCAGTCTGTAATTTGTCTTTTCACCCTGAGCAGGGTCTTTCCCAGAGCAGAAGTTTGTGGTGTGGATGAAGTCTAATTTATCAATTTTTCCTTTTATATGTTTGGTGTCAAATCCATGAACTCTTTGCTTAGCCCTAGAGCCCTCCTAAGACTTCCTGTTTCTTTCTTCTTAAGTTGTAAAGTTGTACCGTTTAATTTTTGTGTAAGATGTGAGATTTATATTGAGATTCATTTTTTAAAAAATCTATGAAGGGGTGCCTGGGTGGCTCAGTCAGTTAAGTGGCTGACTTTGGCTCAGGTCACGATCTTGTGGTTCCTGAGTTCAAGCCCCACACTGGGCTCTGTGCTGACAGCTCAGAGCCTGGAGTCTGCTTCAGATTCTGTGTCTCCCTCTCTCTCTCTGCCCCTCCCCTGCTCTGTCTCTGTCTCTCTCTCAAAAATAAACATTAAAAAAATGTTTTTTAAATCTATGGATATCCGATTGCTCTAGAACTATTTGTTGAAAAAGCGATCTTTGCTGACGTGCTCTTGGATCTTTGTAAAAAAATTACTTGGGCATATTTGTGTTGGTCTATGTCTGAGTTTTCTGCTCTTTTCTATTGATATGTGTCTATACCTCTGCCCATACCACACAGTCTTGGTTAGTATAGCTACATAATAAACTTTGAAATCAGACTGATTCTTTCCATTTTATTCTTTTTCAAAATTGTTTTAGCTATTCTAAGTACTTTTGCCTTTCCATATAAAATCTACAAAAAATCTTGTTGGGATATATGTTAAAGCTGTGTATCAGTGTGGAGAGAACTGACATATCTACTATTTTGAGTCTTCTAATCTATAAACTTGGTATGCCTCTCTATGTAGATATTTGATTTCTTTGATTAGCATTTTATAGTTTTCAGCATGTAAGACCTATATATGTTTTGTTAGACTTACATCTAAGTATTTCATTTTTTGAGTGATTGTAATTGGTATTGTATTTCTAAATGTCAGTTTAAAGAAATACTTTAAGTCTCTGTGTTTATTATGTACCTGCAACCCTGTTAAACGACCATTATTTTGCATTGTTCCCCTGTGGAAAATAAGCTTAAGAATTCTGTACACTTGCACCAGTGGGTTAACAAGGCTTAGGGCAGAAAGCCACTATGGGGCAAAAGTGCCCAAGGTTAGTCACTAAGTAAAACAAGGCTTAGGGAGAAAAGCCACCTCCACAGGACAGAAGCCTCTGAGAACAGAGGGACAAAGCCACTACGGGGCGAAAGTGCCCAAGGTTAGCTAGTAGAAAGGTGCCTTGTTAGCCTTGAGGCAGCGCGCTCCAGCAATCTTACACTTTGGAGAGAACAGCTACGTGGCTGTATCGCCCACAGAGAAACACTGTCCATCTGGCGCCAATATATCACTGTGCTTGAATCTCAACTTCTACTGCCACTTGCCCCCCAAACCCTTTGCTTCTTACAAATTAATGGTCACTATCTTATTGTTTGTTTCTGCACATTCACCATGTATGTAAAACCTTGAGAGATCAATACATACAGAGGCAAAACCCCTGTTCGGGGCTCTTGTCTCCTCCTGGACATTAGCTTCTCTCATATTCAATTCTGCATCCAATCTCTTGCTGGACAAGAGAGAGCTCCAGATTCAAAGTCTGCAACATTCCCCTGTATCATTTTTCTCTTGCTGCTTTCAAGATTTTTTCATCTTCATCTTTTAGTAGTTTGATGATATGAACCTCAGTAGAGTTTTGTGTTTACCCTACTTGGGGTTAAGCTTCTTGGATCTGTAAATTAACATTTTCCACCAAATTTGGGAAGTTTCTGGCCATTAGTTCTTTAAATGCACCCCCGCCCCCTTCTTTGAGAGAGAGCGAGCACGCAAGCGCGCGCACGTGCATGCACCTGAGCATGGGAAGGGCAGAGAGAGACAGACTCTTAAGCAGGCTCCACGCCCAGTATGGAGCCTGATGCAGGGGCTTGATCTCACGACCCTGGGATCATGACCTGACCCGAAATCAAGAGTTGGATGCTTAACCAACTGAGCCACCCAGGCACCCCTCTTTAAATACTCTCTTTCTCTCTCTTTAGGACCCCAACTACATTTTGAACTGCTTGATATTGTTTTATACTTAAATACCCTGCATTTTTTCCAGTCTTTTCTCTATTCTTCAACTGACTAATTTCTTTTTTTTTTAATTTTTTTTTTTTTAACATTTATTTAGAGAGACAGAGAGAGACAGAGCATGAGCAGGGGAGGAGCAGAGAGAGGGACACACAGAATCTAAAGCAGGCTCCAGGCTCTGAGCTGTCAGCACAGAGACCGATGTGGGGCTTGAACTCACGAATCACGAGATCATGACCTAGGCAGAAGTTGGACACTTAACCACTGAGCCACCCAGGCGCCCCTCCAACTGAATAATTTCTATTGATCTATCTTCAACTTGATTCTTCCACCTCTCAATTCAATTCTGCTAGGCCTACCTAGTGACATTTTCATTTCAGTTATTTGAATTTTCAGTTTTTGAATTTGTTTTCTTTTTAAAATACAGTTTCCATTTCTCTTTTGGGATGCTTTATCTGTTCACTGATATTATGTTCTCCTTCATTTCTTAGAATTCATAATAGATTTCACAAAAAGACTTAAAGGCTATTATTTGGGCCCACTTGAAGTTAAGTGTCTTATTATCTGCTTTTTATCTTGAACATAGATTGCTTGGTCCCATTTCTTTGTATGTTGAGTAAGTTTTGGCTGAAAACTTAACACTGCAGATAGTATGTTGCAGTAACTTGGGAATCTATCACCCCCCTCCCCCGAGGACTCTTTTTTTTTTTTTTTTTTTTTTGGTTGGTTGTTGTTCTATTAAGCAGTTAGCTTACCTGGGCTCAAACTGTGAAGCCATCATACCTACTGCATGCAGCAACTACTATCTTTGCTTAGTTTTTCAGCATCCAGCTGCTCTCTTTGTAGCTGACTCTGGTGGTCTCTGCTGAGCCTGAGCAGGTTAGTTAGTGGTTGACAAAGAATCTGAACAGATTTTATATTTTAAGGCCTATCCTTTCTCTGGTCCCTTTGTTTCTAGGGGTTCCTCTAAAATTTCTAATTGCACCTTGCCAGTCCTGAGTTCTATCTTGTGACACCTTAAACCAGTTAAGAATTTCACTTTCTGTCATTCAAGCTGTGTGCCCATCTTACACACAGTTCAGGCAATGCACGCAGCCAAAGGCACCAACACCTGCAAATCACATTAAGAGGGAATTATGTCTTTCAAGGGTAGACCCCCTTCTAGTTTCTCCCTACTTTTTCTCAGGCTCTCTGGTATCTACTCTGCAAATGTATTGTTTAGTGATGAGGCAGGGACTTGGATAGTTTATACCTCGATTCTATTATCTTAGTACTTCTACATGTCTCTTGCCTCCAAAATTTCACTTCCAAGTTCAAACCAGAGTAATTGGAAATTTATCAGTCTGAGTGGATGCTAGGATAGTGGGCAGTGGCTGAAGAGCAACCCCGAGCAAGAAAGCCACAAAACGTGAGGTAACGTGATACTCTTCAAAATTTTTACCTCTGTTCGTTTTCCAGTGTCTTTGAATAATATCTTTTATGATTTTTTTCTAGTTTTTATGATTCTCTATAGAAGGATTTACGTAAACTCTTTGCAGTACCATCGTTTGAAGGCAGTTGTGGCTGGTGCTGAAATTTCACCAGTGAATGTGTTTTTTCCCCTATCGCTACAAGTTTTCAAGAGAGCCTAAAAACAAATAAATAAATAAACCAACTCAAGAGTATAGGTTAAGATTTTTTTCTTTATAGTAATAGCTTGCATTAAACTTTTACATATTATAATACTCTAGTTTTTTTTTAGTCACAAACAAAAATTAGAAATTCAGAATTTGTGGTTGGAAAGGGATCCTAGAGACCCTTTAGCCAATCCTGTCATTTTCCAAATGAGGAAACTAAGTCTAGCATTTGCTCAAGATCACTTAGCATGTTTACTGTAAAGTGACTGACTCAAATTCTTTTCATTATACTATGGGAGAGTTGCATAGCTGTATTTTCTACCTTCCACAAAACCACAATTTCAAAGTTGTATTAATACTGTTTGTGAGTACAGACTATAATTTAGCTATATCCTAGATTACCAAAACAAAAACTTTGACATCTAAGTCAAAAGAAAAAGAAAATAACAGATCACTTAATTCTTTTAACCTGAAAAAAGCTGAAGGCTTTGATCACTAAACCAGCGTGTTCATACTAATTGAAGTAGGTTTAAAAAAAATTATTTTTGAAGTTTATTTATTTATTTTGAGGGAGACATCAAGCAGGGTAGGGGCAGAGAGACACAGAAAGAGAGAGGGAAGGAGGGAGGGAGGGAGGGAGGGAGGGAGGGAGGGAGAGAGAGAGAGAGAGAGAGAGAGAATCCCAAGCAGGCTCCGCACTGTCAGCAGAGCCTGATGAGGGGCTCAAACCCACGAAATGTGAGATCATGACCTGAGCTGAAATCAAGAGTCATATGCTTAAACAACTGAACCACCCAGGCACCCCTGAACTAGGTTTTTGATGAATGTTTTCCAAATACTATAAATCTCATCTTCTCTTTAGTGTTCCCAGGGAGAACACAGCGTGCCTCTTTCCTACCCCCATTTTTAACCATTAATTCTTTTGTACATAACAGATGTTATATTTCTTGTAGGTCGTCTCACTATGGCTCTCTGCTGATAAATTAAAAGATGGTTTTCTGGTCACTACTACTGCCCAACTAGGAGTATTTGTGAAAACAGTGTTTCTAGTATGAATCCCAAGGGCCCCAGTGTTGTCATGTTAGCTTATTTGCCCTGATAGCTCCACTGCGGTGATAATTAGGCCAAGTTAGGAGGCTGACTCTTCTGAGAGCCACTCAAATTAATAAGATCCACTAGAGGATCACAAACCATCCCAGATTCTGACTAGACAAAACCTGTAGGGGTACATGTAGGGATCAGGGTCAATTCCTAACCATGCCTTATGATGAAATGGCTTAAAAGTACACATCCAAGGAAAAGGTGTCAAAGATGGTAATGTAGGAAGACCCTGAACTCACCTCCTCCACTGACACCCCAAATCTACAGCTATTTATAGAGCAATTCCTCCTGAAAAATAACTGAGGGCTGGGGTGCCTGGGTGGCTCAGTCAGTACGTGTCTTATTCTTGATTTTGACTCAAGGTCATGCTCTCAAGGTTTGTGAGTTCGAGCTGACAGTGCAGAGCCTGCTTGGGATTCTCTCTCTGCCCCTCCCCAGCTCTCTCTCTCTCTCTCTCTCCCTCAATATAAACATTAAAAAAAAACGACTGAGGGCTGACTGAACAGCTTCTGCACAACAAAAGGTAGACAGACCACAGAGAATGGCAAAATAGTGGAGACTCAGTATTAAAGGGAAGCTTCCCCTCCCTCCCCCCGCCAATGCTATACAATGCAGGGGGCGCGGGGGAGAGGAATTGTACTGAGGGACCATGAACAGATTTGTCTGGCCTGAGGCACAGAAAAAAAGGCATGGTTTACAAGAACGACTTGAATATAAAGGAACCAGCTCTACAAGCCTACCAGACAGCTGGGGAGCTGCTGGAACTCTCTCTAGCTGGCCAGGGCTGGCAGGTACCACAGTTTTTGTTCCCCCTCCACCTTAATAGTACAGACAGGAGCAGGATCTGAGCACCCTGTCAGACTACCACCTCAGTGAGCCCCGAGCCCCTGGACCGCATCAGTCCAGCTGTCCCACCAAAGCAGCCCCAGAACTGTACACGCTGGGGCACCCCTGGTCAGCGTTCACTACAGCTCCAGCCATCTCACCATGTGACACAGGCACAAAGCACCCTGGAACACTCTAGGCTGACACCACTTCAGCTACAGATAGCTTGCTAGGGCACCCCTAGTGCAGATCGCACTGGGACCTCCTGGCTCACGTGTGTTTCAGCTCTAGCCACTTTGCTAGGGCACCCTGTGTCTGGAGCCTCTCAAGAACCTCTGGCCTGTGCCCACTTTAGCTCCAGCTGTCTTGCCAGGGCACCCCCTGAGTGGAATACCCTGGGAACCCTGGCCCATTCCCCACCTCAGCTCCAGCCATCCCCCAACTGGGTGCCCCTGGAGTGGAGCATCTTGGCCTGTGCCAGCCTTGGCTCTAGCCACCCAGTCAGGGTGCTTCCTGCATGGAGTGCCCTGGGACACCGTAGCTTGCACACATTTCAGCTTCGGCTATCTTGCCAGGGTGCCCTCTGCACAGAGAGGCCCAGGACCATCCTGGCCCACACCCACTTCAGCTCTAAACATCCCACCAGGGCAGACCCAGAATGGAGTGCTCCAAGGCCCCCAGCCTCTGCCAGTCAACAAAAATTACCAGTCACATACAGTCTACACAGAAGATGACACAGAAGATGACACAGAAGCATTTCCTCAAGTTTGGAAGTAGCTGTTTCACCAAATTCGTAGAATAAAAACAGAAAGGCAAAATGAGGAGGCAGAGGAAGATGTTCCAAACTAAAGAGTAGGACAAAACCTCAGAAAAAGAACCAAATGAAATGGAGATAAGCAATATGCCTGATAAAGAGTTTAAAGTAATGATCATAAAGATGCTCATGAAACTGGAGAGAAGGGTAAGAAGCCAGTGAGAACTTCAACAAAAAGACAGAAAATATAAAAAGAGCCAATCAGAGTTGAGGAATATAATAACTGAAAAGGAAAATACACTAGAGGGAATCAACAGATTAGTGGATACAGAAGAATGGATTAGTGATCTAGAAGAAGGGTAATGGGAACTACCTAAGCTGAACAGCAAAAAGAAAAAAGAATTAAAAAAAAATAAGACTAAGGGTTCTTTTGTATCACATCAAGCAAGTAAACATTAACATTATAGGGATCCTAGAAGAGAAAGAAAGGGGGAGAAAACTTATTTGAAGAAATAACAGAAACTTTCCTAGCCTGGGGACGGAAATAGACATCCAGGTCTAGGAAGCAAAGAGTTCCAAACAAGATGAACCCAAGGAGGTCATACCAAGATACATCGTAATTAAAATGTCAAATGTCAAAATCTTAAAAGCAGCAAGAAGCAAATAGTTACATACAAGAGAAACCCCATAAGGCTATCAGCTGATTTTTCAGCAGAAACTGCAGAACAAAAAGGAATGGTAACATATATTCAAAGTGCTGAAAGGAAAAAAAACCTACATCCAAGAATACTCTACCCAGCAACGTTATCATTCAGAATTGAAGGAGAGTTTGTCCCAGACATCCAAAACTCAAAGGAGTTCATCACCACTAAACAGGCCTTAGAAGAGATGTTACAGGGACTTCCTTAAGTGAAAAGAAAAGGCCATAAGTAGAAGAAAACAATGAATATAAAGATGTAAAATATGACAACATATATATATATATATATAATGGGGGGGAGGGGAGTGAAAAAAGTTCTTTCAGAATGTGTTTGATCTTAGGTGACTATCAGCTTAATATACACCGTTTCATACTTAGGATGTTATATCTGAACCTCATGGTAACCATAAACAAATATGTATAATAGATACACAAAAAATAAAGAGCAAGAAAGCCAAGCATACACTAGAGAAAGTCATCAATTGCAAGACAAGACAGCAAGAGAAGAAAAAAGGAACAGAAGCACTACAAAAACAATCAGAAAACAATGAACAAAATGGTAATAAGTACAAACCTATCAATGATTAAATGTAAACAGTCTAAATGCTCCAATCAAACAACTTAGAATGACCGAACGGATAAAAAAACAAGACCCATCTGTATGCTGCCTAGCACAGACTCACTTCAGACCCAAAGACACACACAGACTGAAAATGAAGGGCTTAGAAAACATATTCCATGCAGATGAAAGCAGGGGTGAGAGGTGGGGAAGCCAGGGTAGCAGTACTTACATCAAACAAAATAGACTTTAAAACAAAGACTTTATTTATTTATTACTTAAAAAAATTTTTTTAAATGTTTACTTATTTTTTGAGAGACAGAGAGAGGAGAGAGAGACACAGAGCACAAGGTGGGGAGGGGCAGAAAGAGAGGGAGACACAGAATCCGAAGCAGGCTCCAAGCTCTGAGCCATCAGCACAGAGCGTGACGTGGGGCTCGAGCCCACAAACTGTGAGATCGTGACCTGAGCTGAACCTGGTCACTCAACCAACTGAGCCACCCAGGTGCCCCTAAAACAAAGACTTTAACAAGAGACACAGAAGGGCATTACATAAAGATAAAGAAAGCAGGGGCGCCTGGGTGGCGCAGTCGGTTGAGCGTCCGACTTCAGCCAGGTCACGATCTCGCAGTCCGTGAGTTCGAGCCCCGCGTCGGGCTCTGGGCTGATGGCTCGGAGCCTGGAGCCTGTTTCCGGTTCTGTGTCTCCCTCTCTCTCTCTGCCCCTCCCCCATTCATGCTCTGTCTCTCTCTGTCCCAAAAATAAATAAACGTTGAAAAAAAAAATTAAAAAAAAAAAAAGATAAAGAAAGCAGTCCAATAAGAGGACAGAACAACTGTAAACATCTTTTCATGCAACCGCTGAATCATCCAAATACGTAAAGCAAATGTTAAGAACATAAATGGAAAAACTGACAGTAATACAGCCAATAGTTGAGAACTTTAACATCACACTTACATCAATGCATGAATGGAATATACAGGCAGAAAAATCAGTAAGGAAACTGGATTTTTTTTTTTTTAATTTTTTTTTCAACATTTTTATTTATTTTTGGGACAGAGAGAGACAGAGCATGAACGGGGGAGGGGCAGAGAGAGAGGGAGACACAGAATCGGAAACAGGCTCCAGGCTCCGAGCCATCCACCCAGACCCTGACGCGGGGCTCGAACTTAGGGACCGCGAGATCGTGACCTGGCTGAAGTCGGACGCTTAACTGACTGCGCCACCCAGGCGCCCCTGGAAACTGGATTTTTTTAAAGGAAACTTCATCTTTGAATGACACATTAGCCCAGATGGACTTAAAAGATATATACAGGACATTACATCCCAAAACAACTGAATACACATTCTTTTCAAGTACACATGGAACATTCTCCAGGACAGATCATATGCTGGCCACAAAACAAGTCTCAATAAATTTTAAAACACTGAAATCATATCATGCATCTTTTCTGACTACAATGGTATGAAACAAGATATCCATCACAAGAAAGCAACTGGAAAAAACACAAACAAACACATGGAGGCTAAACATGCTACCAGGCAAACCAACAGGTCAGTTAAGAAATCAAAGAGGAAATTAAAAATACATGGAGACAAATGAAAGTGGAGAAACAATCATCCAAAATCTTTTGCATACAGCAAAAGCAGTTCTAAGGGGGACACTTACAGCAACACAGGCCTACATCAAGGAATCAGAAAAATCTCAAACAATTCAGTTTTACACCTAAATTAGGAACCAGAGAAAGAACAAACAAAGCTCAAGGTTAGAAGGAAGAAAATAATAAAGATCTTATTATTATAAGGCAGAAATTATAAATGAAATAGACTCTAAAAGCAAGTAGAGGGGCGCCTGGGTGGCGCAGTCGGTTAAGCGTCCGACTTCAGCCAGGTCACGATCTCGCGGTCCGTGAGTTCGAGCCCCGCGTCGGGCTCTGGGCTGATGGCTCAGAGCCTGGAGCCTGTTTCCGATTCTGTGTCTCCCTCTCTCTCTGCCCCTCCCCCGTTCATGCTCTGTCTCTCTCTGTCCCAAAAATAAATAAACGTTGAAAAAAAAAAAATTAAAAAAAAAAAAAAAAAAAACAAGTAGAAAGATCAATGAAATCAAGAATTGGTTCTTTGAAAAGGTAACAAAATTGACAAAACTTTAGCCAGATTCATTATGAAAAAGAGACAGGACCCAAATAAATAGAACCAGAAATAAAAATGAAACAACTGACACCACAGAAATACAAAGGATTGTAAGAGACTACCACAAAAAGTTATATGTCAACAAACTAGACAACCTAGAAGAAATGGATGAATTCCTAGAAACATAGAATCTTCTGAAATTGAATCAGGAAGAAATAGGATATCTCTGAACAGACCAGCTACTAGTAACAAAATTGAATCAGTAATCAAAAAACTCCCAATAAACAAAAGTCCAGGACCAGAAGGAATTACAGGTGAATTCTACCAAACATTTAAAGAAGAGTTAATATTGGGGCGCCTGGGTAGCTCAGTCGGTTGAGCTTCCGACTTCGGCTCAGGTCATGATCTCACCCTCTGTGAGTTCGAGCCCCGCGTCAGGCTCTGTGCTGACAGCTCAGAGCCTGGAGCCTGCTTCGGATTCTGTGTCTCCCTCTCTCTCTAACCCTCCCCCGCTCATGCTCTGTCTCTCTCTGTCTCAAAAATAAAATAAAACATTAAAAAAAAATTAAAAAAAAATAAAGAAGAGTTAATACTTATTCTCCTCAAACCACCCCCCAAAAAAGAGAAAGGCTTCCAAAATCATTCTTCGCGGCCAGCATTACCGATCCCAAATCCATCCAAAGACACTACAAAAAAAACTACAATACCCTTGATGAACATAGATGCAAAAATCCTCAACAAAATACTAGCAAACTGAATTCAATAGCACTTTAAAAGGATCATTCAGCACGATCCAAGTGAGTTTTACTCCAGGGATGCAAGGATGGCTCAATATTGACACATCACACATTAATGTGACACATCACATTAACAAAACAAAGGATAAAAATCATATAATCACCTCAATAGATACAGAAAAATCATTTGACAAAATTCAACACTGGATCATAAAAACTCAACAAAGTAGATTCAGAAGGAACACATCTCAACATAAAAGGGACATATATGAAAAACCCACAGCTAACGTCATACTCAATGATGAAAAACAGTTTTTCCTCTAACATCAGGAAAAAAGAATGTCCACTCTTACCACTTTTATTCAACACAGTACTGTAAGTCCTAGTTGCAACAATCAGACAAGAAATAAAAGGCATCCAAATTCATAAGAAAGAAGTAAAACTGAAACTAATTATAGAAAGAGAAATTTGGAAAACAATCCCATTTACAACTACACCAAAAATAATAAAATACCTAGGGAAGTAAAAGACTTGTACACTGAAAACTATAAAGTATTGATCAAAGACACTGCAGCTAACAAATTAATGGAAAGACAGACCACGTTCATGGATTGCAAGAATTTATATTATGAAAATGTCCATACTATCCAAAGCAATCTACAGATTGAATACAATCCCCATCAAAATACCAACAGCCTTTTTCACAGAACTAGAAAAAATAATACTAAAATTTGTATGGAGCCACAAAAGACTCTAGAAACCAAAGGAATATTGAGAAAGAAGAACAAAACTGGAGGTATCACTAACCTGGAGTTAAAGATATACTACAATGCTATAGTAATCAAAGTAGTATGGATCAGTGGAACAGAATAGAAAGCCCGGAAATAAATCCACACCTATACAACAATCTATAACAAAGGAGGCAAGAATATACAATGGGAAAAAAAGTCCTTTCAATAAAAGGTGCTGGGAAAACTGCACAGCTACATGCAAAGAATGAAACTGGACCACTTTCTCACACTATATATAAAAATAAACTCAAAATGGATTAAGAACTAAATGTGAGACCTGAAACCACAAAATTCCTAGAAGAAAACACAGGTGGTAATCTCTTGGATATTAATCTTAGAAATATTTTTCTGGATATGACTTCTCTGTTGAGGGAAACAAAAGCAAAAAGAAACTATTGGGACATCAAAATAAAAAGCTTTTGCACAGTGAAAAAAACCATTAATAAAATAAAAAGACAACCTACTGAATGGTAGAAGCTACTTGCAAATGATGTATCCAATAAGAGGTTAGTATCCAAAATATATAAAGAACTTATACAACTCAACATCAAAAAGGCAGTCTGATTAAAAATGGGCAGAGGACCTGAATAGACATTTTTCTAAAGACGACATACAGATGGATAGCAGACACATGAAAAGATGCTTAACATCACCAATCAGGTAAATGCAAATCAAAATCACAATGACATATCACCTCACACCAGTCAGAATGGATAAAATAAGAATTAACAAGTGTTGGCAAGGGTGTGGAGGTAAAGGGAACCCTTGTGCACTGTGGACAGGAATGTAAACTGGTACAACTGTGGAAAACGGTACGGAGGTTCCTCAAAAAATTAAAAACAGAACTATAGAACTACCATAGGATCCAGTAATTCAACTACTGGGTATTTACCCAAAGAAAAAAAAAACACAATAATTTCAAAGCTACATGTACCCCTAGGTTTACTACAGCATTACTTATAATAGCCAAGATACGGAAGCAACCTAAATGTTGGGCGCGTGCGCACACATGCACACACAGAGAATATTACATGGCCAAAAAAAAAAAAAAAAAAAAAAAAGGATGATACCTTGCCATCTGCAACAACATGGATGAATATAGAAGTTATTATGCTAAGGCAGACAGAAAGATATCATATGATTTCACTTATATGTGGAATCTAAAAATAAACACAAAACAGAAACACTCAAATACACAGAAATGATGGTTGGCAGAGGGGAAGGTGGTGGGGGATTGATTTATCTCTATATGAATAAAATATAGTAAAAAGGAGAACAATCATGGGAATCAAGATAGTATTATTCCTTTATAATTATCTTTCAATACTGAATAATGTTGCTCTTACTGTTATATTTTTTAAATCTACATTCATATTCATTCATGTAAAATAAACTGTATAAAATGAATGTGGACAAAACCCAGAGAACAAATGTATATCCGTGTGTATCTACTTTCAATACCCTTGGACAGATGTACAGAAATAGAGACAAATAATTAGCTGGTAAATCTCATCCTCTTTATCATTGTAAAGTCTGTGGTCATATCTTACATTAAAGCCTTCTTTGACTTTGACTTGATGGGTCTTACTATAGAAAAATGTTGAAGGACGAAACATGAAATGCAGAAACACTCATGCAGTTTAAAACCTCTATGTCACAGTTTTTATTTGGGTAACAGGACTTTAATAAAGACAGACTAAGTAGCTTCATGAAGACAATAACTTACTATCTTGTTCCTCATTCTATCTCTATGACTGTTCAGCAATTAGGAAAGTGCCTAGCAGAAACTGGGCTTCCTATATTAAGAGAATGAAAATACACGAATGCATAAATGAAGACAAAGCACTAAAACCTAATGACTGTCCTCCAAGACTATTAATAAGTTCAATAGTTTTCCTTAGCTATGTATGGTTCACTGTTCTAGAGTTCTACATGTCAACTCATTCTTATTATTTCCATTTTACAGTTGAGGAAACCAAGACATGAAGTAACGCTCAAGGCCACACTGTGAACTCTACGGCAAGGATTCAAATTCCGAAAGTCTGAGTCTAGAGCCTAGGCTTTAACCCACCGTGATACAGATTTCTAGAAATGCCACTTTAAAAACACACACTGTAAGTCTACTTCTTAAAAATGACAAAAAGGACAACAGCTAGAAGACTTGAAGGATTTTTCAAAGTAGTTGGAGAAAAGGAAGTTGAAAAGATTGAAATCAGGCATGCAGATTTTGTAAAAATGTAGGACAAAAGACTTTTAAAGCATCCAATCAATGTAGAATACCTTCAACTATAGAAGTTATTTTAACAATTTATCTCAAGAGAATTAAAGTCAGGAAATAAATGGAATTTGAAAATTTCATTCACACAAGACTAAACATTAAGTCTTTGTTTTTGTTTTTTTAAGTTTATTTTTGAGAGTGAGCGAGTTGAGGAGGGGCAGAGAGAGAGGGAGAGAGAGAATTCCAAGCAGGCTCTGCACTGTCAGTGCGTGGAGCCCAATGCGGGCCTTGAGCTCATGAACCATGAGATCACGACCTGAGCTGAAATCAGAGTCGGATGCTTAACTGACTGAGCCACCAAGGAACCTCAAAATCTTTGACGGTATCTTATTGTAAAAATGAATATGATGAAACTCCCTGTTATCAATTCACAGTCACATTTTCTTGTTGAGAAATTCTAAGAGTACATGTTTTTTAACGTTTATTTATTTACTTTTATTTTTGAGACAGAGAGAGACAGAGCATGAACGGGGGAGGGGCAGAGAGAGAGGGAGACACAGAATCGGAAGCAGGCTCCAGGTTCTGAGCCATCAGCCCAGAGCCCGACGCGGGCTTGAACCCATGGACCGCGAGATCATGACCTGAGCTGAAGTCAGACACTTAACCGACTGAGCCACCGAGGCACCCCAAGAGTACAGGTTTTTTAATGTGCTGGTATCTTACCTTTTCTTTTTGCTGATAATCATGTCCATGGTTTGGAGCAGTCGCCGTTCCAGGGCGAGGATATCTGCATCAGTCACATTTCTATAATAAGCACAAACTGTTAGCAATGTTTTGGGACCCCATCCTTGGGCACAATAAATACAAGGCCGCTGACAAACACATAAACCTCAATTGTTACCCAGTAATTGAAGGACCTCTTTCTAGAGAATATTAACATGATTATAATAAACAGAAGTCCTTTTGTTGCCATGTTTTATAGCTAATATTTTTTGCAGTCTCAGGGTAGTGGAAGGTAAGTGGCTCTCTTATATAGTCTTTCTTAGCTCTGATCCAATGACATTTTTTAAAAATATTTTTAATGTTTGTTTATTTTTGAGAGAGAGAGAGACATTCATGAGCGAGGGAGGGGCAGAGAGAGAGAGGGAGACAGAGAATCTGAAGCAGGCTCCAGGCTCCGAGCTGTCAGCAGAGACTGACATGGGGCTTGAACTTGGGAACGGTGAGATCATGACCTGAGCTGACGTCAGAAGCCCAACCGACTGAGCCACCCAGGCGCCCCTGATCCAGTGACATTTATGAGGTATCCGTAAGCACGCCTGCAGCTTGGCAAAGCTTTGTGCAAGGGCAGTCTTATAGCCAATGAGGTTTATCCGAGGCACAATTAGTGCTACTTTTGGGAGGAAGCGATTGACTGAAGTTGGGATTAGCTTGCACTGCTGTCCACAAGAAATGTGCCTTTAAGAGGAGGTAGAGGGTCTGAGTGAAACAACCATTTTAAAAATAAGTGAATGTAGGACAAATAAGGACAAACAATATAAGTGATAAGACTTATTCAGGAAGACTCCTAGGATAATGCCCATAAGGGCAGAGGGAAAGAATAAAAAGTCCATGTCACAGATCTAATACTTAAGTATTAATGATGGCAGCATGATATCACGTACGTATGCATGAAGTCATAGGAAGAAAGAAAAGAGACGAAGTTCTCTTTACCTGAGGAAGTAGGACATGTACGTGTATGGGCAGTTGACAGCACCAAATCCAGAAAGAAGAGCCATGAGAGTCACACCGATCACACCTACCCGGCTGATGAGCTGTTCTATGGACAAAATCCCTAAAAACATCAAAGCACCTTAATGTCAGCTGATAAAGATCAAATGTACTGTGAGAGGAAACATCACGAAAAACATCAACTGTTACATACAGCTTATGTAAGCCAAATTTTAATTATCAATATGTATATCTTCCATAATAAATGTATAAAAGTCTGTTGATTTTCGTCATATCTCACATGCTTCTAGAATCATCTCCTACTGGGTGATGGTAACAGTAATAATTATAAGTAACACTCACTGATTGCTTACTCAAGGTGGTGTGAACACTAACAGAGCAATGCACTTTCAGTAAAAGCTTTGGTAAAAAAAAAATATATGTATCAGCAAAGTAAGTCTGCTGGAGATTTACTTTGCAAAGTAACACTTTGCACTATAGTTACTGTCAATATATATATATGTATATATATATATATATATACACACACATCCATACATATATATATATATACACATATATACATATATATACACACACATTTCCTCCTTAGGTCATAAGCTCTTTAGGTCTCAGGAGCTTATGTTTTATTCATTTGTGCCAATAAACACATAAGGCATCTAACAAACGGGCTGAATTTATACGTGAATGAGTACTTCAAACGCAAATATATGAGTTTTTGATGATCAGTTGCATTCTAATTATCAACTGTTTCCTATGATTTGAGAATGCTGAAAGTCTGTAGGTAAAATAAATGCTGTTGAGATCTTGGATAAATGAGAGAAGGCAATGCTGAAGAACAAGCCAGGAAGTTTGGAAGCACCCGACAAAACTAGCTTTGTTTTCACTCCTGTTTCTAGGATGGGATCCACCTTAGCATTATCTACCCCTATGGCCTAACACCAGAGCTGCCATGCAGGAATTCTGTTGGCTTTGGAACTGAAATTCCAATAATCATGTTCTCTTGCTCTTGTGTTTCCACTACACCATTTTAGAGCTCTTTGTGACCTCTGGTCTCTTGTCCTTTGCTTCCCCCTACCTTCCATTTCCTTCTTCACTGAGCCTGACCTCCAAGCTTGCTTGCTTTAACTTCTCTCACTAGGACTCTGTCCCCACTGTCCTTCTGAAGTGCTGATCCTGAAAACTCCCAATCCTGGATCAATCTGACACTCGGTCTTCCCTGTGCCCGTGCCTGAGATGCTAAAACTGCTAAAACGCGTCCCGACGTTGGTGCCATTACAGATTTAGGTCTCCAGTCTTAACATGGCTTACACTGCTACTGAGGGATCCTTTTCTTGCCCTTGGTCAACCATCTCTCCCCACCCCCCTTAGCAGATAATCTTTAATCCATTTTCTCAATCCTTGTTCTCCTTAGCCAATGCCCTCATTACAGAAGTTATTGGTTATACCACCTTCACTCTACTATATTCACATCTGCAATCATCCTCCCACCTTGTCTCCCTCAAACAAGACAGTGTCCAAAGCTAAGACTTCTCTATGTGCTGTGATCTTATTCCCTTTCTACCTCCTCCAGAATCCTATTCCATCTCCTGTCATCTCTCTCATCTTCAATCTTTCCTTCTTTGCTGGTTCTTTCCCTGCAGTTTCAAGTCTCTTTCCTAAGGAAGGCTAAGGCCTTGAGTTTACCTCTAGTTACCAATCCTCTATTTTTCCTTTAATGGCCACGCTTTTTGAAAGGAGTTTACACTTCCTATTACCTCTTCTTCACTTCCACTTATTCCTCAACTGGCTGCAATTCAGCTTTCATTCCATTCTCCTACCCTAAAGGAAACTGCTTTCACTAATAATTGTAATGGCAATAAAAAATTGGCAACATTCATCAAACACCTGTTACGCACCAGGCACCATGGAAGCATTCTACTTGTATTAATTCATTTGCTCCTCATTACAGCTCTATGAGGCAAACAGTATCGAAAACCTCATTTTACAGATAAGGAAATGGAAGCACCTAGGAGGTAAATTTTGTCAAGGCCACACAGCTAGCAAGAGGCAGAGTGAGGCTTCAAACCCAAGCAGTGTAGCTCCACAGTCTATGCTCTTAACCATTACTATAATATGGTCATGAATTTTCTTCTGGTTGCAAAACCCAATGACATTTCCAATCCTGCCTTAATTTGATCTTTTATGACACTGAATCATTGCTACTTAAAATTATTTTCCTTTCTTGGCTTTCATACCATTTTCCTCAGTTATCCCTTTTACTTCTCTCGTATTTTCTTGGTCTTTCTCTGTTCATAATGGGCCAAAATAATCTTTCATTTCAGTCTATACATTTTTCCATGGGTGGTACTGCGCTTTTCCCCAGATTCATCTAACGACATTTAGCCGATGGTGCCTGATTTTTTTAGATTCCTGGAGTTATCTCCCTGAGGACTCCTAAATCCATTCTTTGTCCTAAATTGCTGACCCCGTGTATCCAACTGCCTACTGAACATCACTTTGGATGTGCACAGGCACTTCAAATTCAACATACCTCAAGTTCAACTTATCTTCCCCTTTCTGCATTACTTATCCTAGAAAATGACATCATCAAGTATCTAGTCACCATGACAGAAAAATCTACACCACTAGTTTCCATTCTGTCTCTTACTCTCCAATGACTCCACCAGGCTTTTTTACCTCAGGGCGTTACACGATGTCTCTGGCACCTTCCTGCTGGGTCTACCTTTGTCTTGTCCTTTAAATCTCAGTTTAAATAATTCCTCAGAAAAGCTGACTCTAACCGCTTACATGTAATTTGACATCTTTATTTGCATTGTTGTCTACCATAGCAACCTGTTTGCTCTTTGATAATGATCACGATCAGCAATCACTCGTTTATATATTTATTGTTTAGTCCTTCCTGCCAGAGGGAAAGTTGCTGGAGGGCAGAAACCTAGTTAGTTTGTTCATGGTTGAATCTCCAGCACTAACAATAAACTAGGTGCTCAGAAAATATTTGTGGAATGTTAAATGAATGACTAAATCCTCATCCAAATTCTGTTGATTCTACTTCCCACATAACTCTTTACATCCTCTATTTTTTTTAATGTTTATTGATTTTTGAGAGACCGAGAGAAAGAGAGACAGAGACAGAGATGGTGTGAGCTGAGGAGGGGCAGAAGGAGGGGCAGAAAGACAGGGAGACATAGAATCCGAAGCAGGCTCCAGGCTCTGAGCTGTCAGCACAGAGCCCGATGCGGGCCTCGAACCCATGAACTGTAAGATCATGATCTGAGCCGAAGTCAGATGTTTAACTAACTGAGCCACCCAGGTGCCCCTACATCCCCTTTATAGGAAGGAATCCTGCCTTATTGATCTTTGTTTTTCTTACTGCCTGTCACATGGAAGGTGTTCAGTAGATGTTTATTGACTATGGGTACGTAATTATCATCTGGTATCATAAAAAAGTCCAAGGAATTAATATAGGTTACTAAACGTAAAAAAACTAGAAAAATGTCCCCTCTACTTTTATTCCCTTTAAGGTAGTGCCCCTTTATTAAATATCTTTTTCTGGTCTAAATTACTGTTTAGATACTACCGACTTCATCCTAGCATTTCTATGAAGTAAAGGTCAATCATTATTTGTTTTCAGCTACTAGATGGAAAGTCTGATGGATGAAGTGACATGCACAAGGCCATCTAACTGTTGCCATTTGCTCACACAGACTCCTTTTAGCTTCATGTACTTTCTTAGCCTCTCTTACCCTTTCTCACTGTTGAATGCCTTCCACCTTTCCTAGGTACAGGTACTGCATGAAGGAGTATTTTCACGGACATCTTTTCATGATAGGCAAGGCCTGGGTCTTGCAGTCTTCTGTGGTCTCCATAACAATGAACCATACTGGTTGTTGGGGCAGTCCTGGACAAGCTCTACGATGGCAGGGTAAGCCTGGCTGCTTCCCATCCATTGCCTAAACTTTGCTTCCTATTTACTTCTCTTAGTCAAATGAATTAGACACCTGAATATTCAGACATAAAACCAAAATGCTTATTTCCTGGAGGAAATACTAAGGAAAGACTAAAAGTGAAACTCTCTCTCTAGCGCTTCCCCCCAGTAGCTTCTTTAGGATATCCCTATAGGATTTAGAAATAAGGACAGATGAAGATCCAAAAGATGTGGTGGTCTTCATATTCCCTCAGGCATGGTCTGGCTGTACAGGTCATGTGAACTGACTGCTCACAAGGAGAAAGCTGGAGACAGGCATCAGAGTCTCTCTGGGCTGTACGTGACCTGTGCTATCATTGTAAGCATTGGGGTCCTTTTAGAATTCTTGTCCCTCTTGGGTTTATTTGAAACCATTTATATGAGAACTGTATTATCAGGGCCTCTCTACTCCAAAATCCTTCCCTACACGGACATGTACATGTTAATCATATTAGCAAATCCTAAATTCCTACCCAGAATGTCATATTCTTAAACTCATCTACTACCTTGGAGAGACAGAAATTGCTTTTCTCACTCAGTAATGCAATAAACACACATTAAACACTTTATGTGCTAGGTTTCATGCTAGACACCATGGATGCAAAGACCAGTAAGATGGAGTTTTTGACCTCAGGCTCCTCAGGGAACTCACAAGTTAAAGAGGAAGTCAGAAAAGGTAACAAGTAATTATAATCTTTATAGGTGATACAAGTATATTGAGGTGGGAGCAATTAATACCTTGTAATGATGGCCAGAAAAATCTTAAGAGGAATGAACTGACAGGAATTCAATACTGAAAGAAAAGGCATTTTCCACAAGGAATGTTGAGGCTGACAGAACAGCTCTAAAAACTTCAAGTAATTTGGTAGGACTGGAGACAGGCACAGAGAAAGACAGCAAGAGTCAGGCCATAGAAGGTCTTGTATGCCATGCTAAGAATCTGAATGCTTTTGGTAGCCCATCCTGCTTTCCTATAAATAGTACAAACTCCCTAATACTCCTTAATAAATCACTTTCTGCTTTAAACTAGTTAGATTCTGTTTTCTGCTAGAAGAACCCTGATACAATAGGAGAGTGAAATGAATAGATGTGTATTTTTTTAAAACCTCTGGTATCAAAGTGCCAGTATATTTATTATAGGTGGGCTTGCTAATCTATTTTAGATAGATTCATACATATATATTTCTGAAGTACTAGGACTTTTAGCTGAGAGACTATTGTTCATGGTTTTTAGCACAGAAATTATGGCTATATAATCTGCTCTTATATTTAAAGAGGTTTTTTTTAAGTTTTTATTTATTTATTTAAGTAAGCCCTACACCCAACTTGGGGCTCAAGCTCACGACCCCAAGATCAAGAGTCACATACTCTATCCACTGAGCCAGCCAAATGCCCCTGCTCTTGTATTTGAAATGAACTTTCTTTGTGTAAGAAGAGACACTGATTCCTAGAAAGCTTTTCTTTACCTACCAATTTTGAATGTTTATGTCACCACTCTTTCCCAAAATGCATATATTCCCTAAAGACAATATTTATCATCATCTGAGCAGAGGTCATTTATCTTTTGGGTCATAGACCCCTTTGGGATTCTAATAAAATATTATGGGTACTTCACCTGCAAACACACACATAAATGTTTCCCCGTACTTCTGCATACGATATCAGGAGTTTTCAAAAAAAAATTTTTTAATGTTTTATTTATTTTTGAGATCGAGAGAGACAGAGCACGAGCAGGGGAGGGGCAGAGAGAGAGTGAGACACAGAATCCGAAGCAGGCTCCAGGCTCTGAGCTGTCAGCACAGAGCCCGACGCGGGGCTCAAACTCACAAACCACAAAATCATGATCTGAGCCGAAGTTGGACGCTTAACCGACTGAGCCACCCAGTCGCCCCATGGAGTTTTAAGTTAAAGACAAATTTTCCTACCCCTTACTCTCTTGAAGTTCATTCACCAACCTAAGGTCAAAAACTCCTACTCTAAAATCATAGAGGTAGTTTCTTTCCAAAGCCAGCACTGAGACTTCCTTGGACGAAGGGAAGTTCAGTTTAAAAGCAGATCATTTTTAGAGAAATAACTTGCTATATTTCCCATAATCAGAACTTTTAAAAAAAAATTTTTTTTTAATGTTTATTTATTTTTGAGACAGAGAGAGACAGAGCATAAACGGGGGAGGGTCAGAGAGAGAGGGAGACACAGAATCTGAAGCAGGCTCCAGGCTCTGAGCTGTCAGCACAGAGCCTGACGCGGGGCTCGAACTCACGGACCGTGAGATCATGACCTGAGCCAAAGTTGGACGCTTAACCGACTGAGCCACCCAGGCGCCCCAGAACTTTTAAAAAAGTTATTGTTTTTCAAAATTAGAAAATGTTAAACAATTATTTCCCTCTCCCTGTCACATATTCACTCACCATGTTTCGGGCTGAGAATGGGAAATGGGTCTCCTAGTTTCCAGAAGAAGTACATGAAGGTCAACCACAGGAGACAGGAGAAGAGCAGTCGCTGCCTATGCACTAAGAAGGAGGAGAAAGACTAAGGTTAAATGGATCCACATTAGAGAGCTTGCTCTACTTCCAGATATGGAATCATGCTAACTACTATTTGACTGGCTTGTCCACTTGGCAAAGGAATGATGGAATAATACCATTTTTAGAGAAAGCGTATTTATCGTCGCAAGAGGAATTTGGCTGAATTAAGATGTGGGTTAGGGGAGACAGAACAGTAGAAACAGAAAGATAGTTGTGGCCACACAGGTGGCTTAATTATTCATTCAACATTGATTTTATGCCTACTTTTTAAAGATGCTGGTGTGGGGCACCCCCAAACAACAGTAGTTACTGAGAGTAATACAGAAATGAAACTCTCCACAGCCTCAGTCCCCACGAATCCTTGTCTCAATCGACGTGCTGACATGAGCAGGTAAAATACTCACGTTTACAAATACTCACATAGTCGGATGTTGCTCACAATAAAATAGCCAATGTAAAAAGGCACCATGAACACCAGGATCAGAAGGATTACGCACAGGTTCATTTTCCAGTGAAAATAACGGGAACTGAAATGAGTATCAAAGAATATGGCTAAGAGGGAAAGGAGGCAGCAACTTCCACTCTCTTTAGTCTTCCGAAAGATCTCTTGCTCTTTGAATTCAATACCAGATATATCCCATCCAATTAGTCAAGTAGGCTGTTACGGTCTGCTTGTTTATAGAGGTTAAAGAATAGATTATAAAGTTCTGAAAGGTATATATGACCATCCTAACTTCCTAAGAATTTTACCTATTCAAATGAGAATGTTAATGCTCTAGTTATATTCATAGGCAGTGTATAATAACCTATTAACATATACCATCACTGGTAGAATGGCTATTGTTTCTCTTACCACTGGGAGGCTCATAAGAATTAAGAGAAAATAAATATTAATGGCAATATGTGCTATAAACACATAAACATTTCTTACGTATCTTCAATATAAATAAACATTTGATTTTCATGACTACTTTAATGCTTATAAACTGTATTTTATTAACTGACTAAAATATTTTTAGGACTTTTCTAATGCTATGCCTTGTATTCCCATGACTTACACATTCCATAATCAGAAGCCTGTATCTGCCACTCCCCTTCACCCATTTTGCCCAATCCTCTACTGTGGACATTTTTTAAACGACAAATTTATTGAGATATAATTCACCCCTTTAAGATATAACTCACCCATTAATAATCCAATGGTTTTAGGATACTCACAGAGTTGGCAGCCATCACAACACACTTTAGAACATTTCATCACTCCATAATGAAACTCTGTTCCCATTAGCTCTCCTTTCCTCTCAACTGCCCCAGCCTTAGGAAACCACCAATCTACTTTAAGTCGCTATGGATTTACCTATTCTGGAAATTTCACATAAATGGAATCATACAGTATATGGTCTTGTGTCTGGTTTCTTTCACTTTGCATGTTATGCCATCTATCAATACTTCATTTCTGTTTATGGCTAAATAACATTCATTCAACTGTATGGATATGCCACATTTTGTTTTTTCATTCATTAGTTGCGGGACATTTGGATTGTTTTACTTGTAAGCTATTTTTTTCTAAAATTTTTAACATTTATTTATTTCTGAGAGACACTGAGAGACAGAGCACAAGCGGGGGAGGGGCAGAGAGAGAGAGACACAGAATCCAAAGCAGGCTCTAGGCTCTGTGCTCACAGCACAGCTCTGTGAGCACAGAGCCTGACACGGGGCTCAAACCCACGAACAGTGAGATCATGACCTGAGCCAAAGTCAGTCATTTAACCTATTGAGCCTCCCAGGCGCCCCATTATTATAAACAGTGATGCTATGATCATTTGTGTACAAACTTTTGTGTGGACATGTTTCATTTCTTTTTATATTTATACTGAGGAGTGGAATTGCTGGGTCATATGATTACTATTTAATTTTTTGAGGACTGCCACTATTTTCCAGAGTGGCTGCACCATTTTACATTCTCCCCAGGAAGAATGCTAGGGTTCTCCACAAATTCTCCACAGCCTCGCCCACACTTATTACTGTCTTTTTGATTATAGCCACCCTGATGGGTGTTAAGTGGTAGCTCATTGTGGTCTTTTCACGTGCTTATTGGGCATCTGTATCTTATTTGGAGAAATGCCTATTCAGATCCTTTGTTCTTTATCAATGTGTCTTTTTTATTATTAAACTATTAACAGTTCTTTATATATACTAGATTGAAGTCTCCTTCCCGTGATTTATAAAAATTTTTTCCTCATTCTTGGGTTGTCTGTTTACTTTCTTGATAGTGTCTTTTGTATTTATTGATTTTGAACTTACACTTGGGCCTTGTTTCAAAAAGTTTAGTGGTTTATGAGGATATATAAAATACAGAATGATGAAATAAACTGTAAGTAGGAAAAGAAAGGAAAAACATGGGAAAATATAGGTAAAAAAGCAGGCTAGGCCTGATGACAGTTTTGAGAATGCAAACCATAGGATTCTGGAAACTTATATGAGTGGATCATAAATTTAGCTTTAAGCTTTCTAATGGTCGACATCAAATAGAAAATTTGATCAGTTAAACAAGTGACAGTGCTATGGGAAAAAACAATTGCTTCAAGGAAGCATAACTACTACTGAAATTATTACCAAGACCGTAATGAAATTTCTCCAAAGATTTCCTAAAGAAGAAAATGTGAGGGCAATTAACAATGTCTTCAACAACATCCTTTCAAGAGAAAGGTCAAAATGAGTTTCACTGGGCTGTTCCTTACCATTTCTCCTTAGTACAGAGGGCGGGTATCATAAAATAAAGAGCTATTCATTAAAAGCTACACTACAAAATGCCAATATCATTTAGTCTATATATACAGACAGCTTTTTACTGCTCTGGATTAACCCACTATCACAGCATCTAGAGAAACAAAGATGCTGCACATTCTCTGGGCAAGTGTACTTAGTATTTCAGCTCAACTTCTAAAAGCATCGGGAGACAGTTTGAAATGACAAGGGTGACACATATTGCCAATTAAAAGTGAACCACATGTTTTAACTGTTATATGAGCCAAGAGTAAAATGACATTCTCTTGGAAAAATTGAGGATCCTAACAAGATTATATATTTGAATAGGAGACAATACCACTTCTGCTCAGAGGGGAGTCAAAAAATACTCTTGGTTAGGGCCAAGATTTTCCTTTGAAAACTTCTGAACGCAGTCAACACACCAATATAATACATAATCAAGGCCCATATTTCTGTGACATAGTAGGGCCAAATGTTAGCATGAAAGAAATAGGGGTAACTGAACATGTCTTAGTTTACACAAACCCAACCCCCCCAAAAGCACCCAAAGAACAACCAGATTTTAGCAATGCAACTTCCTATACTCTTTAAGATAAACTATTTAAGAACTATACATCAAAGTAACTGAGTTAAAGGTCTTCCTGTATGGATTAATTATAAATGAGTTAAAAGTGGGGACATCATCTACCAAAAACAATTTTGGTTTTAGAAAATATCTGAGGCACAGTCTTTTCTTTTGGCACTTAGATCAGTAGTCAGCAAACTATGGCCTGCCAGACACCTGCTTTTATAAGTAAGATTTTATTGGAACACAGCCATACTACACAGCCATGAACACAGCCATGAATTTGTTTATTCATCGCCTATGGGTGCTCTCACTCCACAGCAGCAGAGCTGAGGAGTTGTAATGGAAACCACATAAGCTGTGGAGCCTAAAATATTATCTGGTCCATTATAGAACAACTTACCGGCCTCTAGTTAGAGAGCAGTGAAAGTTCCAGCTTGTGATAATAAATTTTGGTAATTTTTAAGTTAAAGAACACTGGTCTATTCTTGATAGTCACAGGATCTATATCTTGCTCATCCAAAAAAGGTTTGAAGAACTAGTTTAATAGAAGAGGCAGAACATACTCTTGTTTTATCATACGATAAGCTTTTAATTTACCTATCAAGAGACATTAATTATCAACTCTGATTCTCAAAGGAATCTGAGAATACAGTCTAAGTCTCAAGTGTCAGGAGTCTGAAACAAGTTATACAGCTTAGCTCAGCACCGATTCCTGACTACAGAGTCAAATGCCACCTTATTCTTGAAAGATTTTTCCATGCAGTGATAAAAACTACACAGGACAACACAGAATAGCTGATGTACTCTACACACAACGGCCTAAAAAACCCCAAGCTTCCTGTTTAACAAGAAATACTTTGGACTATAACAAACAACATGTCTGTTATTTGGAGAGGAATAGGAGTTGCTTTTTAAAAACGCTTTAAAGAAGACTTTAAATTCAATCAGACTTGACCAGGTCTGTGAAATCAACAAAGGTAGTGAGAGCTGGAGTTCAGACTTCAGAGAAGCCCATACAGAACTAACTGAGGAATTCTGATCTTTTCAGGTAGAGATTTTTTTTTCATTAGCACAGCAATGTGAAAGGCCATTAGGAGGATTCAAAGAGCAGCCTCAGAACAATAAAAGCTCTAGGAGTGTAGCCTGGGACCTAGGCTCTCTCTCACAGCCTCATTCTCAATGAGCTCAGAGCTAATGGTCAGATTTCTTTTTCCCTATTTCTCACGGTCTGTGTCAAACCAGCTACCAGGTGGCTGGGACCCATATTTGCTAGGATTCTTATAGTTACTGAGACTAAACTAACTGCATGGTAGAATTTTTTCAGCTATGGGATTCAGGTAAGTCTTCTACCATAAAGAAATCTTATAGGTCTCTTCATGAGAAGAGCTAATTTGTACTCACTCACCTGCTATTCAATACTTTTAAGATTTCAAAGATGATGAGCTCAAACATGGTGCACGAAAATGCGAAAGTCACAGAGAAGATCACCTGTACCACATATTGACGTACCTATTAAAAGTAAAATACAGAATACAAGTCATGTCCTTGTGCGAAATATTGAATTGATAATCTTCTGGTTACAAGTCTGACAAAGAAGAAATTCTTAAATCACTGGAAACAGGGCAATAGCAACTTTCTTGGAGCTACAGAAACAGATGGAAGTAGGTAGTATTTCTAAATCATGACGCACTTTTATCATCATCTTGTGGATGGAGAATTTAAAGCACAAGATGAAGTGACAGGGTCAGAAGTAGCACTTGGAATTCATGATGCACACTGATCAAAAAAATGGACAGATGTACACATATATGTAGGTTCATACTAAAAGGGTTTCTTCAACACTCTGCAGGCCTTGGACCAGTTTTGGAACCTCCCCTGGGAGGCCTTCTTGAGCAGAGCAGAATCTCTAGAATCCTGGGCTCTTTCAGACAACAACCCCAAACTCCCTGGGGAAGGTTTAACGGTGAACATCCTAGAAATGATCTAAAAGTAGTCCACAGCCATTGAGCTTACTACTAAATGAGGATTAATTAGGAAATGTCCAGTCTAAGCTGGTGCTTCTATGAATTCAAGACTTAAGAACCAGATCAGCCTTAGCATTTTGGTATTAACTTAGGATGTAAGATTGGTCATTAACACTGAAGGTCAGATACCCAACCTAATGGGAACATTTATGAGACGTAAGTTAAATTCTCTTCCAAAAAATATCTGCTATTGTTCTGTATACTGATATTACTAAGACATGACAGTTCTTGCTCCTAGGCTACATATGACTTGCTTTAAAAAAAAAAAATCAACTGAACTTAAATCATATTCTCCAATTTAAGAATTATATAGTACTCATTTGGCCAAAACTCCCTATCTTGGAAGTGAACATGACCTTTCTTGAACAGAGGCATTTTACTCGCCCACTTTAAAACAATCTAAATACATAGAGTAGTATAACCAAAATGATATCTTCTTACTTCATAGTCCTTAAACAGTTGGCGCATGAAGAAAAGCCATCCAAATCCAAAGAAAAGTATCTGGAGGAGAAAGAAAATTGAATTGTCAATATATGTCATCTTTTGAGAAATGCCTAATACAGACAATTTTATGATAAAAGGTCTGCTAAACAATTAACTTATCTCAGAGATTAAAGACAAGATCCACTTATGTCAAGCCCACAACATTGGGAGAGGATGTTAAAATGCTCTTCAATTTTTGAAGTTATCCATGTTTTAGAACATTGTTTAAGTTAGGCAAAAATAAAATATTTTTTCCTGTAATCCTATGATTATCATTTTAGCCAGAGATGCTAGCAAACAAAAACAGAAACCAGTGATACTTGCTTCTTATATTAGATCCCTGTTTGCAAGTATCTCGAAAAACCAAAACTTTATGGAAAAGGAGTTAAAATTAAAAAAAAGGTAGAAAAACTGATTAAAAAAAATTTTTTTTTCAACGTTTATTTATTTTTGGGACAGAGAGAGACAGAGCATGAACGGGGGAGGGGCAGAGAGAGAGGGAGACACAGAATCGGAAACAGGCTCCAGGCTCTGAGCCATCAGCCCAGAGCCTGACGCGGGCTCGAACTTAGGGACCGCGAGATCGTGACCTGGCTGAAGTCGGACGCTTAACCGACTGCGCCACCCAGGCGCCCCGAAAAACTGATTTTTTAATGTCTTTTCTTTCGTGGAGCTTTCTTAGCTTCTCCACAATCCTGCCTAATCCACATAAAGTGGTTTCCATCTCAGTATAAAGCCAAGAGATTGAAGGATCCCACTTCAGTGGTTTCAGTTTTGGTTCAAGTTGGCATCAGAGATCGTAGCCACAAGACAGCCCTGTTCAGTGCTCCAAAAGCTGGTCTGTTTTTCACTGGTGAACAGAACCTTTGCTACATACACACACTGATACAACTCCTTTTTTTTTTTTTTTTTTAAACAGTTTATTTTTCTTAAAGTGATCTTTACATCCTACATGGGGCTTGAACTCACGACCCAGATACCAAGAGTCAGATGCTCTACTGGCTTAGCCAACAGGTGCCCCATAACTCCTCTTATATGGGTTAAGAACTTTAAAATTCTTTTATGCCTCCCCACCAACTTCAGAAGGAAGTGTGAACTCTTGAGCATGGTTTAGAAGACTCCTCCAGCCTCTTGTTGTGTCCCTCCTACCCACCAAACTCACATTTTCAGCCACATGAAACTGCTTATGGTTCTTTAGACACAATATTCTTCTTTCATATCAAGATTTCTATGGACATTGTCCTCTGACAGGAACTTCTCTCTAGTCCTTACAGGTCTTAATTCTTAGAACCTCTGGAAGGCTGGCTCTGACCTCTTAAAGGTAAGTTGCTCTTTTTATATAATCCTCTTCTACCCTGTATTTCCAAAGGACTTGCCACACAGTTTTGTAATGTCTAATTTAATCACACTTTCTTAGACATTAGACTGTAAGCTCTGTGACGACAAGGATGTTTGAATGTCAATCTGTATTTCCAGCACCCTGTACAATGCCTGGCACATGGCAGACTCTCCATTAAAGTCTGATGAACGGATAGATGGTCCATGGTGAAGGTGGTTTGTTCTTGAACACTAAGCGTCAATTTTTTGGTGACAACTTCAATGTGCTGCGCTAAGTGCTGGGGATACAAAGATGAGTCAGACAGTCACCACCCTCAAGGAGCTTGAAGTATAAGTGGTGAAGACACTAAGTAAGTAATTATAATGTCACATGGGACGTGCGAGGAAAGAAATATACACATATGTAAAAGAATATGGAAGAGGGAGATCGTGTAGGGAGTTAGGGTGGATTTTCTGGAGAATATCTTAGTTGAAAAAGGTTTTATTTTAAAAAAATTTTTTTTTCAACGTTTATTTATTTTTGGGACAGAGAGAGACAGAGCATGAACGGGGGAGGGGCAAAGAGAGAGGGAGACACAGAATCGGAAGCAGGCTCCAGGCTCTGGGCCATCATCAGCCCAGAGCCCGACGCGGGGCTCGAACTCACGGACCGCGAGATCGTGACCTGGCTGAAGTCGGACGCTTAACCGACTGCGCCACCCAGGCGCCCCGTAAAAGGTTTTAATTCAGGGTTAAAACCTGTATCATGTGCAAATTTGGGGATTATATGTATTTTTCTAGGCAGAGGTTCTAAGGTATTTATCACATAGTCCAAGGTTTCTACCACCCCTAAACTATTAAACGACTACTCTCTTAAAGGATGAAAAAAAGCAATACGCAGGTAAAAGACAGGGGATGGAGGTAGGAAGACTGGGCTTTCCTTCCACGTAGGAAAGAATAGGAGGACAGGCACAGAAGTGAGAAAATAGCATGGTATATACATGGGGGAGTATCCTGGGAATATACATGGGTATATACAACACATGATTGGGTGCTGCTGGAAGATAAAATTCAGAGAAGGAAGCAGTTAAAAATGAGACTTAGGAGGAGCAGGAGACCAATGAGTCAGAGTCCTAAAGGCCACCCGAAGGAGCTTGTAGTCTATAGGTGATGAGTCCTATTTTAATAGGGCAAAGACATGGCCCGGTTTGTTTTATATGGAGCACTTTGGTGGCCACGTGGATTTGAAGGAAACAACACTGTAGAAAGAGAAAGTTTATAGAAGGTTGCTGCAGCAGTCCAGATGATAGATGATAAAGGCCTGAATGAAGACACTGGTTGCTGGAGAGGAGGCAATCGATTTGAGTACTTAGAAGGTTAAATCTGCAGGGAGGAATAAAGCTTGACTTGTCTGGAATACACAATGAAGATTGAGGCCACCCAACTTATATAAAGAATATTGGATAAATAAAAGGTCTGGGAACTAGGCTGGGATATTAAGAGAGGAGTTCACTTGCTAAGTGCCTGAGGGCCATCCAGGTCAACACGAAGAGATTATGAAGGCAGAGCTCAGATACACCTGAGTTAAAACCATCTAAGTATGTGAGATCACCCAGGAATAGTATGTAGAGTGAGAAGAGCAACATAGCAAGAAGAAACAGTGGAGGGTAGGAATGGGGGAGAAGAGAGCAGGAGGGAGACAGAGAAAGAGTGGACAGAGACTAGACCCCAGGAGAGTGGAGTATCCTGAAACCAAGGGAACAGAGTTTGAGGGAGTGTTAAATGAAGCAGAGGGACAATAAAACCAGGACTGAATATTGTTCAAAGGATTTGCTTAACTTGAACGTCAATGCTGACCTTAAGGAAAACAGTTTGAATAGTGAAATGGGGGCAGGAACCAGACTGCAGGTAGGCTGGGGGTGAAAAGGGTAAGGCAAGGGAAACAATGAACACAAATTAACCTAGCGAGAGCCAAGAATGAGAAATACCAACAGCATTTTTCACAAAACCAGAATAATACTAAAATTTGTTTGGAATCACAAAAGACCGTGAACAGCCAAAACAATCTTGAGAAAGAAGAACAAAGCTAGAGGTATCACAATTCCATGTTTCAAGATAGACTACAAAGCTGTAGTAATCAACACGGTATGGTACCGGTATGAAAACAGACATATAGATCAATGGAACAGAATACAGAGCCCTGAAATAAACCCTAGCTTATATGGTCAATTAATCTACGACATAGGAGGCAAGAATATACAGTGGGGAAAAGCCAGACTCTTCAATAAACGGTGCTGGGAAAACTGGACAGCCATATGCAAAAGAATGAAACTGGACCACTTTCATATACCCTACACAAAAATAAACTCAAAATGGATTAAAGACCTAAATTTGAGACTGAGATTATTTTATTTTATTTATTTTATTTATTTATTTTTTTTTTTGAAAATATTTTTTTTTCAACGTTTATTTATTTTTGGGGGGACAGAGAGAGACAGAGCATGAACGGGGGAGGGGCAGAGAGAGAGGGAGACACAGAATCGGAAACAGGCTCCAGGCTCCGAGCCATCAGCCCAGAGCCTGACGCGGGGCTCGAACTCCCGGACCGCGAGATCGTGACCTGGCTGAAGTCGGACGCTTAACCGACTGCGCCACCCAGGCGCCCCTAGACTGAGATTATTTAAAAAAAAATTTTTTTTTTAATCTTTATTTTTGAGAGACAGAGAGACAGAGCACGAGCAGGGGAGGGGCAGAGAGAGAGAGGGAGACACAGAATCCGAAGCAGGCTCCAGGCTCTGAGCTGTCAGCACAGAGCCTGACGCGAGGCTCGAACGCACGGACTGTGAGATCATGACCTGAGCTGAAGTCGGACACTCAACCGACTGAGCCACCCAGGCTCCCCAAGACTGAGATTATTAAATATTAAACTCCTAGAAGAAAACACAGGCAGTAATCTTTGACATTGGCCTTAGCAACATTTATCTAGATAGGTCTCCTCAGGCAAAGGAAACAAAAATCAAAATAAACTATTGGGACCACATCAAAAAAAGATTTTGGACAGCAAAGGAAACCGCAAACAAAACAAAAAGACAACCTACTGAATGGGAGCAGATATTTGCAAATGATAAATCTGGTAAGGGGTTGATATCCAAAATATGTAAGTAATTTATACAACATCCGAAAGGCAAATAATCCAATTAAAAATGGGCAGAAGACCTGAATGGACATTTTCCCAAAGAAAACATACAGACATGTGCCAACAGACACATGAAAAAATGCTCAACCTCACTAATCATCAAGGAAATGCAATTTTTTTAAGGGAAATGCAAATTAAAACCACAACAAGATATCACCTTATACTTGTAAGAATGGCTACTGTTAAAAAGACAAGAAATAACAAGTGATGGCAAGGATGTGGAGGAAAAGGAACCCTTCTTGTGCACTGTTGGTGGGAAAGTAAATTGTGTAAAATGGTATGGAGGTTCCTTAAAAAATTAAAAACAGAAATTCCATAGGATCCATTAATTCTACTATTGGGTATTTACCCAAAGAAAACAAAAACACTAATTCAAAAAGATATATGCACTCCCATGTTTATTGCAGCATTATTTACAAACCCCAGGATCCACAGATAGATGAATGGATAAAGAAGATGTGGTGTGCGCGCGCGCGCGCACACACACACACACACACACACACACACACACTGTGGAATGTTATGCAGCCATAAAAAGGACGAGATCTTGCCATTTGCAACAACACATATAGACCTAGAGGGTATGAGGCTAAGTGAAATTAAGTCAGAGAAAGACAAATACCATAGTATTTCACTTATATGTGGAATCCGAAAAAACAAGACAAACAAAAAGCAGAAACAGACCCATAAATTCATAGAACAAACTAAAGCCTGCCAGATAGGAGGGAGTGGGGGGATGCACTGGATGGGTGACGGGGAATGGGAAATACAGGCTTCCGGTTATGGAACGACTGTCACAGGGATGAAGATACGGCCGAGGGAATATAGCCAATGGTATTGTGATAGCAATGCATGGTGACAGAGGGTAGCACAGCAGAACTCCCAGACTGGTGCAATCACCATGCTCTCTTTTGTACACCTGAAACCAAAGTAACATTATGTATCAACTATACTTCAATTAAAAAAACAACACAAAAAAAATTCTGACTGCTCAAAAAAGGCTGGAAAAGAGAAAACATTAGATAGTAGCCTAAGGACAAATGTGGGGAAAGAGAAAGTTTATAGGTCAAGGGGAAGAGAGGAGTAGAGTAAGGGGATAAACACGCAAGAAGGAACTAATGGGGCACTAGAGGAGGAGTTGTTGCATCTAGTATTCCCACGGTAACCATCTTGGCCACAAGCAGTTTTGCTGCAAACATTCTGCTGTGTAATATGCCATAAGGCAGTTTTGCTGTAAAAGATAACAGCAAGTTATCAGTTTGGCTCATTTCTCCATCGATGCAATACATCCATTTTTATATTATATATAAATATATATAATTTATATATATATAGCCCTCAGAATGGTCTATACAGTGACACAGTTTTGTACCCACACTGACTGTAGAACCTTGATCCATCCATCGGCGGACATGTGGCCGTGCACCAAGAACAAACAACAGTGAGGAAGGCATTCAGGGTTCAATGAAAAGATCAGTTATAAATATACATCCCGGTATTTGGAAACTGACACATCTCTTAATGAAAGAAGAAATTTTAGAGGAAAAACAAAAATATGTAATACCAAATGAGGAGACAAATCAACAAGCAAAAAAAAAAAACAAACAAACCAAAAAACACGTATAATGCTATGAATGAAATACTGAAGATAGTGCTTAGGGTACAATCCACAAAATGAAATCATTTATTTGCCTAGTATTGCCAAGTGTGCTATGTTACACATTTTGGATGTATTCAAATATTTTATATCTCACAATAAGGTCTATTTAATTTTGTTATCCATTTTTCATGTTTTATGATGTCCTTTTATTTTTTTATTTTTTTTATGATGTCCTTTTAAATGAATGTCCCGTTTTATTTTTGTAAGTTTATCTTTTACAGCAAAATTGCCTTATGGTCAATCAATTATGTGGTGAAAATACTTGTGGCAAAGATGCATACAGGGAAACTGAATTGAAGGTATTAATGATTTATTATGATTAGTGGCAACTATCCTTTATTGACCATGTACTATATTCCAGGACCTCTAAATACTTAGCATTGTAATGTCATGAAATCATAAAAACCTACAGTATGTGTCATTATCCTCATTTCAGAGAAAACTGAGGTTTACAGAAGTTAATTCATTTAGTAATTGTCAAAATCAGGATTGAACCTGAAGTCTGTGACTGATTCCAAAGCTTGTGCTTATAACCACAATAAAGCTGCTCTAAGATCAAAGGCACAGGTAGAGAGGATGTCCTTAAAAAGGAGCGGCGGGCACCTTTTTTTCTGACCAGGGAGGAAAGCAGCTGGAAATGGTTGTAGACATACATTAACTGCTTAGATTAAGACCTACGGTGTAGAAGGAGATCAGATCTTTTTTCCTCACTTTTATTGATACAGTGGGAGGCAAGGTTATCTGCCAAGAGTTTAAGAGATGAGGCTGGAAAAGGGGCTTTGAGGACTGATACAGATTCAGAAATGATGAGGGGAATAGAACAAACACCTGGTTAAAGTCAAGAAAAAGAACTATTTCAGACTTCATGTTATCATTTATTTAAGTAGGCTCCACACCCAACATGGGACTCGAACTCACGACCCTGAGATCAAGAGTTGCATGCTCTATCGACTGAGCTAGTCAGGCTCCCCGAAACTTCATTTTAAATAAATCTTTCAGGTCATACAAAACAGGAAAAAATGAGGAAGAGGTATTTCTAAGGTAACTAATATTTACTAGGCCTCTATGCATCAGCAGCTGATTTAGATGCTGGGGAATACAGCATAGAACAAGAAAGAGAAAATCCAGAACCTCAAGAAGTTTATATCTAACAAACACACAAATAATAGTGATAGAGGCTAAGAAGAAAATAAACAGGAAAATGAGACAGAAGGTGGCTGGAATGGGTGCTATTGTGACGGGGTAGGGAGTCAGGAAAAGCCTCTCTAAAGTGACATTTTTACTGATACCAAAATAATGAAGTAGCCACATAAAAAATGGACAGACAACAGTCTACACAAATGATTCTTTGGTCTTAGTTCCTCGTTTATAAAGAGCATTAAATATTTAATATTGCATATGAATGCATGTGTGAAAGTTAAAGTATATGATGTAAAATACCAGAAAGCCACTTTCTTGCTTCCATTTATCAATTATATCCGTGTTAAAAATCTTAAAGGCTACAATACAATGCCAATTTCTCCACTCACATTTTTAAAAAATTGAGTAAAAAAAAAATTGAGTAAAGAAAAAAAATGCTACTGAAATATTGTCATTTTTCTTGAGTTGGTAGTAGAGCTAAAAATAAACCTGAATTGTCACAAAGGGACAATTAGAAAAGCCCTAAGAAAAGTTAGAAAAGAGAATTATGGGTCCAGATTTTTGTGCATCAATGTATTTGAATATTATGCAACCAATAAACCAATTATGAAAACCATATAAAGGATAGTGAATTTTAAAATAAAAAGTTATATTGGGGCGCCTGGGTGGCTCAGTTGGTTGAGCATCCAACTTCAGCTCAGGTCATGATCTCATGGTCCGTGAGTTCGAGCCCCGTGTAGGGCTCTGTGCTGTCAGTTCAGAGCCTGGAGCCTGCTTCAGATTCTGTGTCTCCCTCTCTCTCTGCCCCACCCCCACTCGCGTTCTGTCGCTATCAAAAAAATGAATAAACGTTAAAAATTTTTTTTTAAATAAAAAGTTATCTTATTAGGGCATTCCTCATTTCATAATTTCCGAAATGTTGTAATTAAAGTTTTTCAAGAGACAAGGACGATGCTCCATTCCAAAGACAGAAGCATTAGGATGAAGCAATAGGAAAACTGGATCAAAGATTCAGTTTCCCTTAAACCCTCAAAAGGAACTGTTTCTGTCGTTTGCCACTTGAAAAAAAAAAAAAAAGAAAATATACTCTAAACGCTGGGAGATGACGGGGGTGGGGTGGGGTGGGAATCAATAATTAAGATAATCTGAGCTTCTACAAATATTAACAGCTGGCCGGCAAATGTGTTTAGTGCTTGCACTTAGAGGGAAAGGGAATTCAGCTTTGAACAAGACAGGACCTCAAAAATTAAATTAATAAACAAAACATAAATATCAGTGCTACGAAGAAAACAGAGTGGCTTAGCGAATGAAAGCTGGTAAAAGCTAGAGACCCCCTAGACACAGCTTCTATAGAGCAGGAGTTAGTGTTTTATTTGTGTTTGTACCCTCGGAGCTTTATACAATGGTCAAGTCTGCTGACTGTACGAATGAAGGTGCCCGATCGGTAAGAAAGGAGCGTCGGGAAAAGACCCGAAGAGCGTGTGCAGCAGAAAGAGGATTAAACGATGAGGTGTTGGTGCACAAACGAAACCTTCCACAGTACTTTTAAGATCTCTTAGCTGACCGCGGCAAATTCCTCCAAACCCGGATTCAGGATTTGACAACTAACCAGCAAGGTCCCCACGTGTCCCCAGAAACCGGCTCCAATTGGCTTGCTGCGCACTCCGCGCCCGGAACCACACTCTTCCCCGAGCCATGGGTCAGCAGCGCGGTCCAGAAGCTTCGGGGCGCTTTGGGGACCGCTCCTTTCTCGCGGCACCGGCTCGGAGCACCGAAGCCGCCTAACTCCCTCCAAAAGTGGACGAGGAAGCGGGGAGATGGAGGCTGGGTGGGGGCACGGACGGCCGCAGGACGCCTCCCCACTACGAGGGCGAGGGAACCGGACGCAGCAAATCCCACACCCTCCCCGAGCTCTGAGAACCGATGAGGCGGGCCCAGGCCGCGGAAGAGGAGAGCGAGACCCCGGGCCAAGTCGGCATCACCGAAGCCCCGAGAAGATTCGCAAAAGAGGCTCGAGGGTCCCGGGGCGGGAGGCAGTAGCTCACCTGGGAGGTAATCATGATACTGGAGTCGATCAGGAAACTCATGGCGAAGTGTAGGGAGGCCTAGTGCCCCCGATTCCTCCTCCCCGTGTCCGCAGCGAGCTTGGGCCACTGGCCCTCTCACACAGGCGGCCTTCGCCCCGGGTCCACCCGCGGGACCGCAGCTCGCCAGCCCGACGCCATCAAGCTGCGCCCCAGTCAGCCAATCCGTGGCTCTACCCAGAGCTTCCCGCCCCGGGCCGAGGGTGGGCGGGGCGAACGCGAGGCGCTTGGAAGCCAAGGGGGCGGGGCCAGGGAGGGGCCGTTCTGGGGGCGGGGCTTAATAGAGAGGGCCTGGCTAAAAGGAGCGAGATAGAATTAGGAGGTCTGAAAACCCAAAAGCTGATGTATTGCAAGGTAACATTTAATTTGTGAGGCTGAAGATGGGGGCGGGGGGGGGGCTGAGCTAACATCTTTTTTTAAGTGGTAATTCCATTTTCTAATGGTCATGGCTAATAAGATGAAGTTAATGATTATAATGAGTTAGGTGATAATTCAGGCATCGTGTTTTAGATGTTACAACTTATACTTGGCTATACAAACAACTGCATCATTACAAGTGAGGAAGAGTGGAAAGGCAGATGATATTTTTAGCATATATAATTAGCCAAGTAATTTCTGATGTAATAACAAAAAAAAAAGCACACCGTGTATAACAAGAGAGTGATAATCTCATTGTACTTGGTACCCATCAGCCCACACATTGAGTACTACGCTCTTTGTACCACTCTTTAAGTGGAACAGAAATGAATCGGAGCATGCTCAGAGGTGAGCCTGATGGAAGGAACTGAAGTAAGGAGACTCAGGAACATGATAGCTGTCTTCTTGTGAAAAGAATGGGTAGAATTGATATGGCCCCTGGAGATAGATGTAAGACAAAGGACTGGAAGTTAAATGAAGCTTGATTTAATTCAAAACAAGGAATAATTCTTTAAGGGTCTGAAGATGAGTTATTTTGGGAAATGGCTTGAAGTTGCTCAACTATAGACTGAATCACTGCTTCATCCATCCAATACTCATTTCATGAAGGCCTCACTGCTGTGAGGCTTATCCTATCCCACTAGGGCTCTAGCTAGTTCTCGTAGTTCTTGTAGTCTCCTAGCACTAGAAGCGGGCTCCAGCTGATGGCAATGGCCCGCTGTGGGAAGAGCTACAGTCAATACCCTGAAGCAGTCTTGAGTACACCTGGCATTGAGGACCTGAGCGTTTAGAGTACTGTAATCTGAGTAGCCGAGACTCACACATTTATTACACACGGGGGAAGGTGTCTCTCTTTCTTGGAGTTGAACTCTGCCTTTCTAAGCAGCCCAAACTACCTGTCAAATGTCCAATCCCTTATCCAGAAGGCTAGGGAACAGTGGGAGTAGCCCTACTATGGGAGAGTCAAACCAGATACCTTTGTGTCCTTGGCTACAGCTCTCAGGGATGCAGGTAGATACCAGCACAGAGGCTACTGTGTAGGCATTTACCTTACGCGTGATAAATTGGAATCTCACCTCACCGAGATTCAAGGCAGTGTAATAGTGCAGAATTCTGGGAGAGTATATTAAGGCAAACAGTTTACCTTGGTGGCTTACTGGGATGTATGGTGGGGATCAGGGTCTCAGTGAACTTGGCATAGCAGAGAAAGGTATGCAGTCCCACTGGCCCCAGCCCTGTGCAAAGCTTTGAATGGCACCATTCAGGATTTTCTCCCTTGTAATACCTGTTTCCAGGTCAAGGATGGGCCTGGGTGACCCAGAGAACTACTACCCCTTGCTTTTGATTGCAGAATGTCTCCAGAAACCTTCATACTAGATTAATATCCACTTGACTCACCTCTCAAAGCATTGGGAGGGATGGCTGAAACTGAGAGGCATGAGTTTTTGCTTTCTTGTCCTCACCTTAGCTTCTCTTTCCCATTAGAGCTATTACCAATCCCCATGACCAACAGTGACCTCTGAGAGGGAGGGAGAGCTCTCCTCTCAACCCCTCAAGACCAAGTGCACAAACCCTTCCCTTCTCTGTATCTCAGTGGAGTCTAAGGTACAGCGTTTAACAATAAAACTATGCTAGTCATATGTCACAAGATGATGACAATAATTATATCACATAGAATAATATATTTATCATGGTGATAATAACCAATACTTACCAAGTGTTTACTATGTGCCAGATACTATTCTTAGATCTGATAATAACTCATTCACTCCCTGACTTACTCCTGACTTGCCTCTATATGGCAGACACCATTGTTCTGTTTCTTTGGAAGCATATTGAGCACATTGGCACTTATTGGATACTGGGCCTAAGAGAGTGAGGCTCAGGCAGAGAAAGGAGTTCCTTTTTCTTTCTATTCCAAGCAAGAATCTTTCTCTTTTCAGCATTTGACATTGAAATATCCATTTTCTTCACAGGAAGCCTCACCTCCTATGGACAGGGTGGGATCCTGCCCTATGTCCACAACTGGACAAGAATGTGGAAACGTAACCGTTCATTAGCAGTACACAAACAACAGCAGGAATTGTTTTCTTATACTTCTAAATTTGTAGGATTATGTCTTTATACTTGCAAATCAAAATTTGTCTAGATTTTTTCCCCCCTGGTACATGATGAATTCCTTTCAATTTGTGTTTTCAGGTCTTTTATCAGCTTATTAAGGAAGTTTCCTCCCATTACATCTTTGATGCTTATGGTTCTCTTGTCCTGACTCTCCTTCAGGAGGATGCATATTTATGTGTTGGATTTCTGTTGCCTTCTCTCCATATCTATTATCTCCTCTGTGATAATTTTCATGCCTTTGTTCCTTCTCTTGGCATTCTGGGAGAATTCCTGGTATCGATTCTTTACAATACTGATTTGGCTTTATGTGTTGCTAATTCTGTTCTTTATTCTTAAATCCTATTGTGGCTTTGCTTACTGACCGACAGCTCCTTTTCCAATTCAATGTACTATCTTATTATCTTCTGTTTCATCTCTTGCTTTACAGAGCCCATGTTTTCTTAATTTTTTTGAGAGCACAAAACAGATTTTAAGCTTACTTTTATTTTTTAAGTAAATTGAAATTACACTATTCTTTTACTCTTGGTGTCCACTGTTGGTTTTCTTCTCGTGTCTCTGAGACCTTTCATAGACTCCAGGTGGTTAGCCATCTCTTTATTGTTATTTTCCTTGTCTCTTACTCATCTGTAAAGATGAGAGTCCCATCTGGCCCAGTATACACGTAGAACTTAACTAGACACAGTAATTAGCTCAATTTTTAAAAAGTCAAGAAGAAGGGTCTTTGACTACTGGATAAGTATCTAAAAAATATTTAAAGGGGGGCTCCTGGGTGGCTCAGTAGGTGGGGCATCCGACTCCGGCTCTGGTCATGATCTCACAGTTTGTGAGTTCAAGCCCCACATTGGGCTCTGTGCTGACAGCTCAGAGCCTGGAGCCTGCTTCAGATTCTGTGTCTCCCTCTCTCTATCCCCCTCTCCTGCTCATGCTCTGTCTCTATCTCTCCCTCAAAAATAAATAAACATTAAAAAATTTTTTAAAAATATTTAAAGGAAAGGCAATTAGTTGGTAATGAAGAAAAGATACAAAGTTGTCCTAGAAATTACGGCTTCAGTCTGATACAATCATGAAAAAAGATATTGGAGAAAGTTGAAGTTCTGATCTGAGAGACATTAGAGATGTCCATATTTATCATAATCCCATAAGAAAATCCCTTGTCAACTGTGTCTGCCTTCAAGACATGATTGAGGATTTTTGGGTCACATTATATTCTTTTGGTTTGGCTCACTTATATTTATCTGATCTCATCCATTTTCTGGAGGTTTTATTAGTCTAACTCAATTCTGGAGATGCTTTGTTCTTTCTTCTATCTATATAGGTCCAGCCATATAGGTTCTTTCTTCCAGCTATATAGGTCATCTATAAAGATGATAACTATAGTAAGTGAGAAAGATAGAAAAAATGCCCCTGGAAAACCTGGATGAATTAGAAAAACTGAACAGTGTTCAGGAAAGCTGAGCATTAGAGAGCGGAAAAGCCCCTCAAAACTCTGTCCTAGCCAAAGGAGTCATGACCAGACACTATCATTGGCTAAGGGCTTCCCTCATGGTGCAATCCGGAATTAGCATTTTTGTTACCGTCTATTCAAATCCTACCTACTTCCAAGAGCATTTGGAGGAGATTAAACCACATATCATTTGTACAATGAAAGCATTAAAACAAAGGAAAAGGAACCACACTTGATGTCTTTACCTCAAATCTTGCTCCTCTCTAGTTCATTCTTTCCACAGGAGTTGGAACAGTCTGAGGGAAAGTGACCAATAAAAATATGGTGGAAGTAATGGAATGTGTCTTCTAAGGTTAGGTCATAAAAGACGTGGAAATGTTTGCCTTGATCTCTTGGTTCACTTGCCCAAGGGGAAATCAGCCACCAACTCACAAGACCCTCAAGTAGACCCAAGAGCAACCAACCTGCCAGCACTAACTTGCTAGTCATGTAATCATGTGAGTGAGTGCGTCTGACCACCCCAACCGCAGGCCCCATCAAATTCTGACTGCAACATCATGAGAGACCCCAAGCTGCTCCAGAATTCCTGACCCGCAGAAACTGTGAGAGATGATAGATGGTCATCGTTGTTATAAGGCACTAAGTTCTGGAAAGATTTGTCACTCAGCCACAGATAACTGATACATAAATCATCACAGGTGACATTTTTACTAAATATGTGCATGGCATAGCCTGGAGTTCTATCCTTGTAGCCTTTGATTTTCATTTCTTTACCACTCACTGTTCAACTGATAAGCCAAAGCAACAGATTTTAGATTTTTGTTATAACTGCATCTAACCTCAGTTTCTATAAATCTACAAGGTATTGCTAGATCCTATATGAGATAAATCTTGAGCTATCAGAGGACTAACACAATAAAGTTTATTTTTATTTAACTCAAAGTTCAAAAGTCCAAATAGAAACTGGTAGGGATGGGAGGCCCTCTGATCTACAATCATTCAAAGACTCTGACTGCCATCTTCAACATAAGGCTTCCAAGTTTGCTCTGGGTGATGATATCCAGCAATTCATATGAAAATCTCCACCACCACCCCCCTTCCTTTATTTATGATAAAGCAAGCCTGCCTGCCTTCAAGCCTGGAACTCCTGGAACCTTTAGGGAATCTTTCTCAGATATATTCCTATGTAGTGTCAACTTCCAGTACATCCCTTTGGTGATGGAAGCATTTGCCAATTATTTCCTTCCTGCCTCGGGAGATGTCTCAGTCCTCATTCATGTGTTCACCAAACATTACTATGTTCTAGGCCCCATGCTAAGTACTAATATTCAGAGATCCAAAGGATGAAATCTCTGTCCTAAAGTTGCTTGCAGTTAGAAGAGAGAAAAGCAAGAGAGAAAACAACTTGATAAATGCTATGGTAGAAGTGCACACAGGTATCAAGGGATCACAGACAAGGGAGCAACTAACACTGTCTTGGGAAGTTTGTGGAATTTGATAAAGAAGGAGACAACTGAGCTGAATGTTGAAGGGTGAGAAGGAGCTGACCATGGAGAAAAAGGTAGGCCAGGACAGAGTCCTGAAACATCACGGAATTCATTCGTCACCATGGGCTAGGCCTGTCTGTACTGGGAACTGGCCAATGGTCCCAGAAGGCTAGGACACATACACATGGGTGGATGTGGGAGATGAGGCTACCAAGGTGGTATTGACTGCAAGCAATAGAGATAATTTTGGCCATGTTAAATGAAACAAACAAACAAACAAACAAACAAAACTCTGGGGTAGTTCTGCAAACTAAAGGAAGGCTAACGAACAGGATCTGGAAAAAGTGGAACCAAGCATGGTCCAGAAATCTAAGTAATTAGGAACTCACTGTGAGTCTATTCAGCGGCTTTTGTCAAGATGAATGAAGTCCAACCAGGTTGCATTTCTCTGTTACTCCACTCAACATCTGCATTCCAGGGAGGGAAGGTTGGCCCATTTGGATCAAAAAAACCCTGCCCTTGACCAGGGGAAGTCAGATAGGCATTACTTAGAGTTCTACCAAGTTCCTCCAACTGAGGAAGTTATTATAGGAGAAGGAGGAATAGATTTGGGCAGGTAAAAACAGATGTCTTATCTGGGTGGGTTGAGGTCACTTATGAAGGCTTTGTAAGCTGCTTTGAGGAACGTAGAATTTATTGGGTATGTAATGAAGAATGGGAGGATTTTAGCAGAGAAGTGACATGGTAAATCCCAGGCAGGATCTTTTGGCCAATTTAAGTTATCTATTTTTATCTGTAATGAGTAACCTTAACTCTTCCCACAGTTCTCAGAGACACAGAAGAGTGTCTTTTGCCTCTTCCCATAAGGCCAAACAAGTGTACTTTTTGATTTTTCCTGACATTTGTGTAGAGAAAGAGAAGGAACAAAGTGACCAAATCTCAACGGAAAAGGAGAGTTTTCATGTTCTTTCTGAATCAGAGTCTCCTCCATTCTACTCAGTAGTGAGCTAGAACTAACTACGTATACTGGCCCGAAAGAATCATTTGCTAAATTTCCTGGACTTTTGTAAGCCAGTTGTTAGGTATAGTCATTATTAACAATTAAACTACATAAACTTAAAGAAAATGTGAGACACAAGGGAATAAATAGTCAAAGCTCATCACTTCTTAATTATTTGACTATTAGCTATGCTAACGGGGTTATTGGTATCTATTATAAGGTGGAAATCTTTTATAATGTTGTGCAACTATACATCTCTCCCCAGCTCTGTTTTCAGTGACATTTTGTTGGAAGCCTGAAATTAGTGGGGAATGGTTGGAGAATTTACACAGAGGAAATTGGCAAATGCTATAAACCAGGGCTTCTTCACCCTGCAGAGAGCGGTTTGTGAAGTGTTTACCAAAATACCACTGCCCCCCTCCCAAAACCCCAGTCCTCTTCTTCCCCAACCCCTCAATTCCAAAGGAAGGTAACCACAAACTGGGGCAGTCTCTTCACAGTCTAGCTTGGTTGACAAGTCAAAAGAAAAAAAAAAAACAAAGATGGCGAAAAGTCAAGTTAGTTTTATTTGTTTTGTAACAGTCTAACATGTGGACTATTAGCTCTAACATAAGGATGTGGAGGGTCGGAGAATTCAGGACCCAATCCCAAGAATGCCTTTCTCCCTTGCCAGAGATTTCCCCCAGGAAATTTGTTAGGAATATGCTCCTTAGCTGAGTCTTTACTAACCCTGTTTCCTAGGTGGAACGTTTTGCAGAAAAAGGCAATGGAGCCATCTATTTTTCCTTCCAGGAAACTTCATGTGATTCTTCCAGAATTCTTTGTCTGCCCTAGAGAAAGAGCTTCCAGAAGGAAGTGGGGCTAGAGCTAACAGTATGTCCCACTGCTGCCTTGGTGGTCGACTTTGGGAGCTGCAGTGTCTAGGGCAGTGGAGACTGACTTGTCTTCATTAAAGTCTTCTTTTGTCTAACTGCTGAACCTCGAGTTTCGTTTCCTTTTTCTCCTCCATTCCCGGTTACATATTTAGTTATAGTACAATGATTACAAGAAGGGAAAGTCTCCCTATTTCAGTATCACTTCTAGGCACACACTGACTTTGTTTTACAGATTGGATTTACGCTTACAGGAGTTTTCCATCCAACCAGGCAAACCCTTTTGCATCTAAATGTTGCTAACTTGGGTTGTGTGGTCATTTGCACACAGTATGCATCGAGGAATAATTCGGGGTGGGGGGGGGAGGGGAGGAGTGGGGTGGGCTATGCTGTGTGGGTGGTAGCTTCTTTTTCACCCTGAGCATGACTTAACCACCCTCCCCAGGAGCTCACGGAGAGCAGCTGCCCACACTAGCCTTGCCCCAGGCCTTCCACATGGCTTAAACTGCAGAGTTCCTGCACATAGCTCCGCCAGTATCCAGGGGCTCCCTTCTGCTATGAGTCAGAGACTCCGGTCTCAGGGGCTGGCACATCTCTACACATGAGCCCTGGGAAGCTGACCACCTCCTGTAGCACCACCTTGAGCATTGAATTCTCGCGTGATTAAAAACGTGCTCTTTTCACAGTGTAATTCTTAGGAATTCAGGACGACAGAAACATTGCCCATCCCCTCCCCCCCCCCCCATTTACTTCCTTCACTTTACTTATTAGCTGACTTTTTGTCGGGATCTTAGTCAACAATCTATGCCGGATTTGAAAGTGGTGACTGTCCTTGCTTCACTATGCATTTTACAATAAGGACTTCGGACAAATTTGGACAAGGTCGTCTTCCCTTTCCTTGATTTCCAAATTAGTGAATTAAAAAAAAAACACCCACGTATTTCTTCTAGTATGCTCATGGTGTTTCCTGGGTATCAACTCACTTGTTCTATCTTGTGAAGGAGGGGTAAAATTTGTTACCCCCCCCCCCCAGTTGACTGAGGGAAAATCGTCATATGGAGCAGGTAAGTGACATCTTGGGGTCCTGGGGCAGCCAACACTTCTGACTTGACCTTCATTGTTCTTTGTGGGTAAATCTTATCCCCAGGTCACAGTGACCCTCAGGAGTATTTGTCTGATTCTGTGTGGGAGATGTCACCTGTGTGGCAAGTTGCAGTGTCACCGTGAAAAGCAGATAGGCCTTTTTATGATGCCCCAAATGCTAGGCCTAGGGATTGCAGAGCCAGGTTTGAAATTTCCGAACTGAACTTTGAGTTACTCTGTCCCTCCCTGTCACAGATCTCCCCTGATGGAGGTGTTATAGCTGCTGTTAAGTGATTGGCCCTTTTCCTCTGGAGCAGGCTGTACTTTGGATATCTAGCTGTTCACTGATTCTTTTTATCAGTAGGTCTACATGCCCTAAGGATTTTAGTCTAACAAGGGAAGGACCCAGAGTAGGATTTAAAGCTGGACCTACTGGAGCCCAGGGGGGGATTGTAATCCTGAGTCGGTCATAATTATTTGCCTCCAAACAGATACTGAGGGATCCAGCTGTACAACGTTAAGGGCCTCCACGGACACAGAGCTGCCTGCAAATGGAACCTGGGACCTCTTCCAGAGGATGAAAGTAATTGCCAATCTGTCCCCAGTCGTTTCTCAAGGCCAAAGAGCCTCAGGTTCCTACTAAACATATGGGGGTCCAGATTCTGTTTTGAGCCTTCTCTGAGAAAACTGATCTCCAGAGTGTCTATTCCACATTGGAAAAACTCTCACTAGGTAAATGCAAAGCAGGTTGGGGGGGGGGGGATGGAAACCACCCATCTCCCTTCCTTCCCAGTCTCCCTGCTGCTAGAGGAATCTTTCAGGAAGTGGTGACACTGGGCGGGGGGGGGGGGGGGGGGGGGGGCTCCAGGCTTGGCGGCCAACTCGTTAATCCTTAACGATACCCCTGGAGGTAGGTTGGTGGCAAATACCATCTCTAGTTTGTAGACAGAAAACCAAGAGACACAGAGGTTAAGGGATGACAACAGCACAGCTACTAAATGGCAGAAATAGAAAAAAAAAAAAAAATCCTGGTCCCTTGATGTCTGTGTCTATTTCTGCCCCCAAATAGTCTTCCTCTTTTATTGGGGAGACTAAGAGGGAAAATGGCAACTTCCCTGGTGGCGGGGTCGGTACAGACAGTGAGGCAGGATCCTGCTTCATCCCGGGAAATACACTCACTCGCAGGCTCATGCCAAGACAAGGAGGCCTGCAGCCTTCACCCCTGCACCAGCAGTTTTCACTTGGAGCAGGGTGAATTCTCTTTTTCGGATGAGGTCCTTGTGGAGATAGACACTCCGTTCTGGTGATGATCAAGCTGTTCTCAGGCTCTGAGTTTATATCTTCTTGAAATGAGTGTGCAGGAGCAAAACTGTAGGAGCAATTGTGCAGCCATTGGCGTGAGCGCAGTGGCGCAGTGTCTGTTCCCAGGCCCCGGGGCGTGTGACTTGTCTCACCATAGGGAAGTTCTGGGTGGAGCGGTGTTGATTGCCAGGGGAAGAGTCAAGCAGTAGCCAGAAAGTCACATGTCTCTGAGATAAATACACCTCTTCTATTCAACTATCCACTGCCTGATACATTCTTTCACTGAAAGTTTGTCACTGTGGATTAACCTAGGTAAAATATATTTTAAGCTGTCTCTTTGAAAATGTAAAAGTTCCCCGGAGTATTTATCAATACCTTAGAATCAATACCTTAGAACCTTAGAATCAATACCATACCTTAGAACGAATTTAATTTCTAGACCACTTTGTTTTAGAATGGGATACCACGGAATGGGAGGGGAGGAATAGTTTGGGAGGAGGCTCTCTCTGCTCTGGAAAATCCTCTTAAAAGGAAGGGGATAATCAGAGGGGCAGCAAAAGGGAATTCCTTACTCCAGGATGGGGCTGGCTGGGGGAAGACAGAATTAAGGCAGTTTTCTGGGTACTTCTTTCGGGTTCCCTGGTGGTCCCATGTCCAGATCTCTGCCGTGTCATTTTGGTTTCTATCCTGGTTATCACTTTGTCCCTCAGCTCTGGGAATTGATTGGCTCTAGGTGAAATTGCTTCCTGTGGGAAATATGTACTTGTACTTAAGGGTTTCCCCAAACTGGACTGCATGTTTGAGGAGTGTTGGTTGTAAGGGTCAAGGGTAGGAGAACTTTGAGATTCTTCTTGTTCCCTTTAAGCCTCTGTGTCCCTTCTAGGGAGGAGGCCTGGCCTGGGACCAGACTTTGAGATTCTGGCTGTTTGAGCTCCCACTTGGTAAGAGGCTCTCCCTAGTACCGCCGTGATGGTCCTCCTTGTGCACATCTTATGTCTGGGCAAGGCCTGAGAGCTGACTCTCCTCAAGACGGGCCAGCAGACAGTTTATCTGCTGGCTCAGAACTGGGCTTACCTCCAGCCCCTGATAGGAAGGAGGCGTGGCTCTCAGGGTGAGCACTGATATTGGCAGAGGAGAGGAAAGAAGGGCATGTTCTTTCTTCAGGGAAGAAGACTGCGACCAGACCTCCAGGCCTTTTCAGCTCAGGGAGAGGGTCTGGGGCCTTGCCCTCTTTCCCTGATGGTGCCCCGGACAGAATTCCCACCAATTCAAGGGGTATAATCGCATCAGAAACCAGGAGCTACGGTGACCTGAGAGAGAGGTCAGTGAGAATACTGGGTATCTCCTGGGCTGATGACTTTACCCGGACACTCCAAATTGGTGAAATGAGATTTGGGCGCCCTAGACACAAGTTGAGACCATAAGTAACATGACCAATTCCACGGGAAAGCCGGGCTCACTAGTGTAGGCTCACCTTGCACATTGGTGCCCCATGGGTCAAATCTGGCTGGCACACATTTTGCTTGGCCCACATGGCATGTTTAAATTTTAGCTGGCAATATTAAAGAGGTTGGACATTTCACTGAGAAGTTTGGGCTTCTGGATTCTGTGGAAAACTCTGAAATTTCTGTGGTAACACTGCCCAGTAATCAGTGCCTGGCACTGAGCGACAGCTGCCCTCTGCCCTCCCCCGCCAATCTTCACACCCCTAGACGTCCCATGGCATTAGAAAAGGCCCACCCCACCGATTTAAAGCACCTGCCTGCATCCTGTAGGCATTTGAGTTTGGGCCCCCTGATACTTGGTCACTCGGCGTCCGCTAGGGAAGCTCTGGGGTGATAAAGTCTGGCTGAGCCAGCGGGCTTGAGTCATGGCTGGTAAACAGCTGTGAGGCATCCACAGTTCTGATCGGAAGGATTCCGATGGAGAAACGGGGGCGAAAGCAGATTTCCCCACTGCAGCTGGGGTAGAGGGGCAGGGCAGTCATTTGAGACTGGGAACTTTGAGGGGACAGTGGGTTTATCTTGGTGGCCCTTTTATATGGGAAAGCTGGTTTCCTAGTTGAACAGCAAAGTACCGTACCCCTGCAGTACCTGTCCAACCAGGGGTGGGTGGGAGGGGAGGGACAGAAGACTCCAATCATGGTGGCATCCTTTACGTTTCATTTTGCCCTAGGTCAGCTCAGGGGTTTTCTTCTCTCTCTTTCTTCGGCAACACTTCACACGGTTAGATCGTCGGACCTGGCGCGGCTGCTGGTCTTGCTCAGCCTGCTCAGTGGTCTGGTGTCATCCCTGCTCGGGTCGGGACACAGTGAAGGCGACTTCTCTACGGGCAGCCCTTGCTTGGCTACCTTCTCAGCCTGCAGCTCGTCCTTCTCATCCTCCTTCCCGACCTCGGGAGTCTCAACTTTCTCCCCCTCCAGCACTGCCAGGGTCTCCTGCCCTTCCGTGCTCACTCTCTCGGCTTCCTGCCTCTTGTCTCCCACCTCCGGTTCCGCCCCCTCCTCCACGGGCTGCTCTCCCCCCTCTCCCTCCTGGGCTCCCACCTGAGCGTAGGAAGGCAGTGTCTCTTGGTAAGCCCGGGACAGGTCCCCCAGGGGCCCGGGGCCCATCTTCTCCTCGAACTGCGCGAAAGGCTTGGCAGAGAGGGGGCTGGTCTCCACCATCCCGACCTCGGTCAGAGGGAAATAGTGGGACACGATTTTCTCTTCTTCCAGCAGCTGGTAGCCCTTGGCTTTCTGGATGGAGGAGACGGCGATGGAGTGCAGGGACTTCTCGGGGATCTCCCCCAGGGGCTGCTCCACGGGCCTCTTGAAGGCCGACCGGATTCTCTTCAGGCCCAGGTGGCTCATCTCCAGAATGTTGAGGAAGAGGGACACGGAGGCCACAGACAGCATGAACAGGATGAAGATGGTCTTCTCCGTGGGCCGCGACACGAAGCAGTCCACCACGTTGGGGCAGGGCCACCTGCTGCAGCGGTAGAGGGGCAGGATCCGGAACCCGTAGAGGAAGTAGTGGCCCACGACGAAGCCCACCTCGAAGAGGGTCTTGAAGATGATGTGGCAGATGTAGGTCCTCAGCAGGGTCCCCTCCAGCCGGAACTTCTTGGTGCCTTTGCTGCTGTTGCTGCCCTTCTTGACGCTGCCCTGGTCGGCGGCTAGGGGTGCCCTGTCGCCGCCCTCGGCCGCCCCCTGCTGGCACAGCTCTTGGGCCTCGCGCTCCTTGCGCTTCTCCTGCATGCGCACGTGGTGCACTGCGTGGCCCACGTACACGAGCGACGGCGTGGACACGAAGATGATCTGCAGCACCCACAGGCGGATGTGCGAGATGGGGAAGGCCTCGTCGTAGCACACGTTCTCGCAGCCTGGCTGCTGGGTGTTGCACACGAAGTCGGACTGCTCGTCCCCCCACACGAACTCGGCCGCCGTGCCCAGGATGAGGATCCGGAAGATGAAGAGCACCGTGAGCCAGACCCTGCCGATGACCGTGGAGTGCTCGTTCACCTCCTCCAAGATGTTCCCCAGGAAACTCCAGTCGCCCATGTCTCACCCACCTGGAGGAGGCAGAAGGCAAGAGCTGAGCGGCCGCGGGGCACCCCCGAGCGAGGCTGTCTGTGCCAACCCTCGGGGTCCCTCTCCTTTCTGAGTTAACTGCCACAGTCCGCGCGTGAGCCGCGCCCATGCAGCGCTCTTGGCGCAGACGGTGAGGCGGGGGTGGGGGTGGGGGGAAGCGGCCTGAAGGATCTGCTTCCACTAGCTTCCTCATCTGTAAAATGGGTTGAACGCTAACACCTGTTCTCAGTCACTGTGCAAGCAAGCGGTGGTCTGCAAGGGTACGGGAGGCAATAGGTATGGAATTCCTCGAGTTCCACCCCAAATAAGGGTTCGCGGTTGACCATAGATAGAAACCCCATGGTTTCATGGATTTAAATCGAGACCACAAGCTTGAACTAAGCCTCAAGACGCATAACCCTTAAAGAATACCCCACCCCACGGGGGTGCGGGCCCCCAACACAATTCTAGGGTGTGTGAGATGGTCTGTAGCCACCTTACTTTTCACCGTGTGGGGATGTGTAATGATCGGGCGTTTGAAGTGGAAGGAAAGGAACACTTTTTGAACGTCTCCTTTGCGGCAGACTTTTGACATTACATTATTCCATTTAATTTGATTATGCTGGACTCTAATCTCCACGAGGATAAGGACCACGCCTGTTTTATTTACTGCTACGTGCTCAGTGCCTGCCACAGGGCGCAGCACGTAGTGAAAACTCAAAAGGTATTTAACCCGTCTGGTTTGATGAGAAAACAGAAGATCAGAGAGGTTAAATAAACTAAGATCAGACAGCTAAGTAGCAGGAGTTTTGTCCTCCTGGTCCCAAAGCCTGACTTCTTTCCACCACTCTGTGGAGATAACATTGCTTTCGATCAAAACTACGCAACTCCTGTACTCACAATTTATGTTTCTTCTGTCTCTGGGTTGAGATTTGGAAACCATTCTTAATAGCTTCACAAATTGAGAGCAATATTTTTTTATATTATTGGTATAACCCTTTTACATCCAAAGGATGGGGAGAGGGCTTCAGGGAGGAATCATGTTACGGGGTGAGGAAGGTCCACGGAGACACTTTTAGTGTCCCACTGAGTAAAAAAGGTTTTAGGGTCTGTACCATGCGGCTATTTTAATACAACTAAAAATTTGTTGGAAAAAAATGCCATTAAACATGATAGCATATAATGCCCCTAGCAGCAGCGACGACTAATGCACATGGGATCGAACTGACAGGGTGATGTGTGCAAACTGGGGCATTCATCCACTGCAACCCTGGGCTAACCTATGAAGGACTACGATCAGAACTTCCATTTTGGGGCGTCTGGCTGGCACAGTCCGGGGAGCGTGGAACTCTTGATCTTGGACTCATGGGTTCGAACCCCACGTTGGCCATAGAGATTACTTAAATAAATACATAAATAAAAAAAACTTAAAAAAAGAAAAAAAAACCCTTCTACCTCAACCTGTGGCAGATATTCCTCCAGCTTGCACATCTCTAGAGTTGCAGTGTTTTCCTCATCACTGCTCTCAGACCAGGACAAGAGCCCTTGCCCGAGTTGCTGCTCAGGGCTTCTTTCCGCCTCGCCCTACCCTACAGGATTAGAAGCCTATGGGGGCAAAGGAATATACCCACCACTGACAGTGGTGATTTTAATGACAGTGATATTTGTTAACCACTCGATGGGTAATGAAAAGTGATAGTTTGGGTGTAATTTTCATCGCCAGGAGAGGATAAACAAAGTGGCATCTTCAAGCCTCCTTCCGACCTGTGGTTTGGAGCCTGGCCAGACAGTGCTTGGTGGCAGACAATGACGACTGGCATGAGTAATGCCCAGCCCATGCCCTCAGGTTATGTACAACCACCGTCTGCTTTTTGTTGCTCCTCTTGGAACCCCAGAAACTCCCAATTAGGTAGGGCATCCAACAGCAGCTTCTCTCCTCCTGGGAAGGTGAGAGCATCCGGGGCTCCCTAATCATGACTCCAGCATTGGAAAGAGTTCCTTGTAGGCATGGGGGTACCGAGAGTGGGAGAGGGTCCTCTACTCAGAACCAGATGTTCAGAATCCTAATCACATGTGCCTACTTATACTTCTGCACTTGACACTCCTCAAAGTACTGTCAAATCTAGTCCTTGCCCTGTAACGAGTGGCAGCCATTTCCATCACCTTTGGGGAAAAGATGGGAAGCATCACGAACAGGCAGCCCAAGCATAAATCCTAGTGGTGGCAGAGCCGGGAAAATCCAAGTTTCTTACAACATGAGTCAGTCTAACATTCATGTTAAAACAACAATTTATGTAATTTACTCCCACAGGATCAACTCTGGCTTTAACATACTCTAAATCTCGTGTTGCTAATGTCTTATCCCCATTGATATGTCAGCTTGCTTTTGACACTCTTCCTTGTACTGTACTGTATCAGTCCTTTGGGATTTCCGTGTGTATTTCACTCGTGTGCCACAATGAATGTGTGCAGCGAGCACACACTCCCAGAACTGTATGTCTATCAGTCTTGTTTCTTCCTTTGAGAATCAAAAGCTCTTGGAGGGCAGGGACCATTTTGTTTTCATCTTCTGTGAGCCATCATGACACAAAACAAAGACTTTCACAGAGTGGGCCCTCCATAAACACCAGTGCATGGGACCAATAGTAATCATTTCAAATCTGAACTTCTCAATCTCTGAGTGTGTGGAATACTGATATTACTTAAAGTCTGGAGAACTCCAGTCTTCTTTGCTGCAGTTAGCAATGGGGAGGCTGGGAACTTGCAGAGAAATGCTAACTACCAAAAAAGGATAGTAAATTAATCCCAAACTAGCTCTTTTGAGGCACTGTTTTGTATAAGATCAAAGATATAAATAAACTGGAATCTAGAAAAGATTCTTGACATGTGAATGATGTGATATATGTTCATGAAACAAGAGACCCTCCTGAGCACCCCATCAGTAATTTCCAAAGTAAAGCCAAACAGGGCTGTGTCCTTCCACATTCCATGCTGCAATGCTGGGATTGAGTGTATGTGTGTGTATGTGTGTTTCATGTCTCATTACAAGGTTTCTCATAATAATGGAAAGAGAGAAACTAATTTAGGATGAAATCTTTCCAATTCCATCCTATTGAAACAGGCCAACTATGCTTTTAAGAAGAGAAGCTTTAGGGCGCCTGGGTGGCTCAGTCAGTTGAGTGTCTGACTCTTGATTTCCGCTCAGGTCGTGATCTCACAGTTCATGGGATCGAGCTCTGCACTGGGCTCTGTGCTCACTGTGTGGAGCCTTGTTGGGATTCGCTCTCTCTCCCCATCCCCTGCTTTCTCTCTCTCTCTAAAATAAATAAACATTAAAAAAAAAATAAGAAGAGAAGCTTTAGAGGTGCTAAGGGAAAGGTTCCTGACTTCTGCACATGAAAATTATACTCAAAGGAAGTCAGATCAGAGTATATCTGAACAAGCTATTCCACTGGAGCAGGGAGTAATCTAAACCAAAGAAAGAATATTTTTCTGCTCTTCTTCAAAGAGGAACAGATCTCTTACAGATGGAAAATAAACCGATGGAGTTCAAGCCTCCACTCCCAGGACATCCACCAGAACACCCACCAGAGGATTATGGTTTTAAGTAATGATAAAAATGACATCTTACGTTTGGGTCTCCCTTGTCTATTTATAACTGATACACTTTTCCATATCTTATTTCAGCCCTTATAACAACCTGTGAACGAGGCCCGTGGTTCTCAGCCTTGGATTTCACAGACTAGTACAATAACAACAACAAAATAGAGTGACCAACATAGGGCTACCAGCTCCTAATTGTACCAAGCAAGGACATAAAAATAAGAAACTTATTAAATCACTAATTATGACTATAGTCTGTTTTCACCATCATTCCACAAAAGTGGAATTTTCACACCGCAAAACTAGAAAAGACACAATTTCAGAACAATAGGCCTTTAGACTGAACACATTTAAGTTGATGAAAAAATGTGCTACATTGTTTACTGCATTATTACTACAGGCTGCTGAAAAGTTCATCTTGGACGAGAACTCACAGATCCACAGAATGACTATTTGAGAAAAAGAGAACCAGGCATTATCACCCCCCTCCCCCCCACCCCTTACCAGATAGGAAGGTAGACTAGGAAGTTAAATAAGTCTAAAGGGTCTCAGCTAGTGAGGGCAGAGCAGAGATGGGAGCCCTGGTTTTCCCGCTTCAAGCCCAGGGCGATTTCCAGTATAACATAACCTTCTCTTGGCTTTAAAGGGGCAGAAAAACACACTTACATCTGTGTTAACCAGTTCCCTGAAGGATTAGATGGCCACTGACCACTCTGAATTGTAAGGGAGTGTAAATATGCCTCCATCCATGTCTCTAGAGCAACTACTTTAAAGAGCAGCTCTCCTAGGGAGCCCACAGAGTCTGCTCCCAGGAAGACTTTTAGGGTCCTCAGCTAGACCTGTTCTTGTGCCCCATTAAATGCTCCAACATGAAAACACAGAGCATGAAGCCTCCTCTACACCCACAGCACTCAGTAGTCACTACCATTACTCCTATCACAGAGTTCAAGTGAAAAAGTGCAAAACTCTTTCATAAACACCAAATACTCGGTTTAGGTCCCTCGGGATTCCTGGAGGCATGTTAATTCATTCTGAAAAATGAGAAGACCTTAAAAAGTCAAGTTTTAGTTAGAATTTGGACATCTCCGCTCCCCTCCCTCTCCCGCACTCCTACATTCCTTTCCCTTCCAAACCTCTGCCAACTCTTAGGCCAATTCCAAGAGGGTTTTCAGAACTGGACTCTAAATCCAGCCATCCCAACCCAAGACCGAACCTTAGTGACAACGTTTTTCCTTTTGGAGAAGCCTGGATATGGCCCTTAATTAGGCTGGGAAGGAAGCTGGGGTGGCAGGGGGGAAGGCTACAAACCACCATCACCCAAGGAAAACTTGCCAATAGGAGTAAGGTCCCCCGGAGAAATATGTGCTCTCTTTCTCTCTTGGCGCTCAGCAGCAAAATGGCAACTTTGGCCTCCTTCCTTTGGCACCTAAAAGCCCACCTCCCACTTCTCTATCCCGCCCCTACTGTGCTGCACGACTGAGCAGATATGACTGGATTGGTCCTGATGGGTAGGTTTTACTGTCCAGCAATATTTTAAGCTCCCAGCCAGACAGCTTTTATGAAGGGAGGGATGTTTGGAAAACAATGGGAGAGAGAGAATGGGAGAGAGAGAATAGGAGAGCTGTGTTGGGCACAGAGGGGAGGAGGGTGGAGAAAAGCTGATGCGGGAAAGCTTAGATGGGCTTCTGCAGCCTCCAAAAGTGTCTTTTAGCAGCAGACTGGCCCTCTGTTGCAGAAAGCCCTTGGCTTCTCTCCAGAGGCCCTGAGCCTGGGGGGATTTTCCCCAAGCCCCACCTTCAGCTTAGAGAATCCTAGGGAGGTAGGGACAGACGATGTTCACCTGTGTGCATCCCTCTGCCCCCGGTCAGACTGTGCCAGAGTCACCCCAGAAGAAGAGTGTTTGGTCTTTTTCAAAGGATGATCTATCCTCTTCTCTTGGGGGGTTGGTCTTGGGTCTCATAACTTGGAGCAGAGAGTGTCTTTCTTTGGAAGGAGCCTTAACACTCCAAAGAATTCTGGTGCCGTTTATCAATATAGTAACACTTCCCTCCTTGGTTTCCTCATAATTACAAATACTTTCGAGAAACTGCAGAGTCAAGGGGATTAGGCAGCGTCAGCTAACAGTTTTAGACACTAGTGCCTCCATCTGTGAAATGGGGCTATGATGGCTTAGCTCCCCAGGAAGCTCTGGAATTAAATACCAATGTGGCCTACTGAAGAATGATGTTTGGAAAGCTAGCTTGGAGGGCAAGAACGCATGCTCTCTGTCTCCCTGAGGCCCACCCTCTTCCCGTTGTCTGGGACTGACCATTGAAAAATGGTTGTTTCGACCACAGTTTCCAAACCCCAAGCTGGGGCATTTTATTATACAAGTTTATGTGTGGAAATGATGGAGCAAAAATAGTCGAAACTGGGATGGTTTCAGGAAATCTACAAGGTATGATTACTAAATGGAAGGCAATTTTAGGGTAAGTCAGAAAAAAATAATCTAAGCACTTGCCTCTTCTCTACCCCTATTTCCTGTCCTTTCAGGTGTCATGGGAAAATTGCATTTTGATGGTGGCAGTTTGAAGGGGAATGGTACCAAGGCCATAGGAGTCTCAAATTCCAATCATATTAAAATGTTCACTAGTCCACAGCCTTCTTCCCTTTAGAATTCTGATTCCTTTTGGACTTCAAATTTGAAGGACTACTTTAACTGGGACAGAGCCTTCTAGAGAATTCCTTAAAGACAAATGGCCCGTGGCTATTCCTCAATATCAATGAGTCAGAAGAGAGAGGGAAGGAAACCAAATCAGACTTTCTTTTGAGAACATTTGGCAAATGTTGATTCCTGAAGCTTGGAATATTCTGGAACCTACAGACTTTTCAAATGAACTTCTCTCATCGATGGCATCCCTGGCTAACTTGGCTCATATAGTGGAGCAGCCCCATCTCCTGACATCACTGTGTGGAGAGATGGCCATAAAGGATGTGTTTGAGTCTGGAAAAACAAGGAATGTCCTCATAACTCTGCACCGACTCTAGTCTCTTGAGTTTGGACAAATCTAGCTTTGTCACTGAGCACTTTCTTTGCTTATTTACTCCGTTGACATTGAAGACACTCTACCAATAGTGCCCATTTTTGTGGTCAGTTGTTTTTGAATTATTTTTGTTGTCAGTTCTTCTGTTTGCAGTCTTTGAAAACATAAACACTCAACCCCTTACGTCTAGAGGAATGTTTTGAAGGAGATGGGGAGAGAGGCTCATCTCAGGCTCATCTGTCACTCAGAGATGATTGTCTATTCCTTTTTTATTTAAAAAAATTTTTAATCTTTATTTATTTTAGAGAGAGAGCGTGTGACCAGGGGAGGGGCAGAGAGAGAGGGAGACACAAAATCTGAAGCAGGCTTCAGGCTCTGAGCTGTCAGCACAGAGCCCGACGTGGGGCTCGAACTCACGAACTGTGAGATCATGACCCAAGCCAGAGTCGGACACTCAACTAACTGACTGAGTCACCCAGGTGCCCCTCTATTCCTTTTTTTTTTTTAATTTTTATTTAATTTTTGAGAGAGAGAGAAAGAGAGAGAGAGACAGAGCAGGAGTGGGGGAGGGGCAGAGAGAGAAGGAGACACAGAATCCAAAGCAGGCTCCCGGCTCTGAGCTGTCAGCACAGAGTCCGATGCAGGGTTCGAACCCACGAACCATGAGATCATGACCTGAGCCGAAGTTGGACGCTTAACCAACTGAGCCACTGAGGCACCCCATGATGATTGTCTATTCCTAACCAGCAATTAGAGTCATTTTCTCAGGTCTTTCAGAGGGAAGACTTCTTGTGGTGGCTCTGTTGTTTTATTGGGTGTAAATAAATCTCTAGAACATGGGACATAACTACATTCAAATGCAAATTCTACTGTTATGTTCTGTAGTAAGGAATGGATTATTAGATCATTCACATGTTGGGTAATGTAATGGTGGCATTCTTCTACCAGGGGTACATTTTGGAAACAGTGACACAGTTATGTGTGGGATGATCATGGGATTTTCAGTGGGAAGCTCTGGCTCTGGGTGTGGCCCTTTCACTTTCTGTTTGTGAGCAGTTTGCTCAGCCTCTCTGGGGCTCAGTTTTCTCATCTGTGGACAAGAGATGATAATGACTGCCTTTCCCGTTCTGTGAAAAGGATTTTTTACAACGGTGGTGGCCGTTGATGTAACCTGTGCAATGCTGTGAATACCTTTCCACTTGTTAGTTACGTTCACTGTGATCTCCTCCCCTCTGAGTCTGACCGACTGTGTCCTGCCACCCAAGGGTCATGGGTTGGTTTGTTTCTAAGTGCGCCTTGACTACAGTCATGTATGCTCCCCTTCCAAAGGGAAAATGTCCAAACTGGAAAAGAGCAGGAGAGATCATTGGCCTCTGTTCCCTCATTTTACAGATGGGGGGACCAAAGTTCAGGGTGGAAATGACATCCTGAGGTCGCGGTGCAGCTCTGAGGCCCGGGCACTTTCCATGGCTCTGGATGTCTCCACGTACAGGGCATAGACTCACCAAGCAGCAAGACTCTAGGGAGAACCAGGGGGGCCCTATGGTGGGTAAAAGGGCAGGCAGATGGATGGGGCCTGAGGGGCCCATTCTCAGTCGATCCCAGTGACTACAACTAGGAGACACAGAACCTCTTCCAGCTGCTAGGGTGTGCCAGGGAGAATGAGTCTCTGAGAAACCCAGGACCAGGGGCTGTGGGTGAATCGGGTCATTTCCCTGAATGTCCAAGCCTGGCTCTGATGAGTGGGCAACGTTTAGTGATTTATTTCATAAGCCTTTCCTGAGCTCCTACCCTGTGAGGTGTTGGGACACATCAGTGCGTAAAACAAAGATCCCCTGCTGTGGCAGAGCTTCTGCGCCAGTGAGGGAGACAGGTGATTCTCATTAACACGGGGAATCAACTCGGGGAATCACACAGTAGGTTTGGAGGTGATAAGAGTTACCCCCAATGGCCGGGTGGAGAGGGGATTGGGAGAGCCAGTGGGGAGAGGTGGCGCTCACACAGGCCTCACGGAGAAGGTGAGGCTGGAGCCCACTTTAAGGAGGCTGAGGGAGGGAGCTGGGAAGGCGTGGGGGAAGAATAAGTCAGGCCAAGTCTGGTAGCAGCAGGCAGGCCAGGGCGGGGCCGCACCAGCGGGGGTGGACACAAACTGCTGGGAATGAAACTTTTGTCTCCGGACTGTTTATCCAAGTACGGTCCGGTCCGTCCACCTGCAGGTCTTTAAAACTTCGACAACACCAAGAAACAAGATACCCAGCATCCGACGCGCAACTCTGCCCTTCCTTTTGGCCACACACTTCTGCGAAGTAGCCAGCGTGTGCCTGGCGCTGTGCTGGGGGCACCAGGATGGGTGAAGCACAGGCCCCCGGGTGAAACCTGGCATACAGAGCGCGCAGAGGCCTCGTGCCCATCTGCCGAGGAGTGTGGGGGAGGGGACCCTGGGAATCTGGTCTCCCAGGCCCCAATTCCCACATCTGGCCTTAGTTGCTGGGGCCTCCGTCTGGTAGGAAGCTGAACAGAGAAGTGGTAACACACCAGGCTTTGGCGTGAGATAGATTTGAGCCCCCTGCCCCCGCCCCCCCAAGTCAGCTGCCTGACCTCACTTTTGGGACTTCCCGCGGCTCCTCCTCACTTTTCTCTTGTGAAAAACAGGCACCAGCGTCTCCTCAAAGAGTCATTGTGATTAAATGACATGATGTGCATGACACGGAGTTGGGTACTAGACATTCGGGGAGCACTTGATGCATAGTAACTGCCATCACCACTGTTAGGAAGGTTTAGATACTCCTGGAGTGGGAGCAAGGGTTCTTTGCTTAAGCAGCATGGGGATCAGTACCTGCTTTCCCTTGTCTGTGGCACCTGGGGGGGGGGGCAGTGGTGAGCCATGGCCCTCTCTGTCCCTCCTCCCTGGCCAGTTTGGTCAGGAACCAGAGATTGTTCTTTATCACGGCCACTTGGCTGAGATTCAAGGGCTCCTGTGCCCTGAGGGGCAAGGGGTGGGCTGGAGCGGGGGACAGGGGTCACTTTCACTAGGGAGAGGATTTCCCGCACAGACGGCTGTCAGGACAAGGCCCGGCACTCTATTGACCGGAGCAGCTCATGCGTGAGAGCAGATTGCGCCAATTCTATAGAGCACGACCCCTCGGCCCTGGCTTCTCCTGCTAACAAAGTTATCTTTCCCAATCTGCTTAGGCAGAAGGGGGACACACTTCCCGACCTTGTGCTGACCGTGCAGAGCAAGCAGGACCTGGGCCAGGGCTAGGTCTGGCTCTCGGTGTGCCCCCAATTCCTCCCCTGTCCCCACCGGGAGTCTTGGGTTCTCCTCAGCTGCCCTTTTGCCTCGGTGAGAGGAGCACAGGCTACAGAAACTGGCCATTGGCTGGGGGTGACAGCAGGGAGTGTCCTGGCATTCTAGCTGCCTGGGGAGGTTGCAGAGAGAACATTCCAGAAGAGGGGTAGGGAAAGAGGCTGATGCAGCCTCAAATTCACTGGGGTGGGAATAGCTGTTGATGCTGTAAGTCAATGGGTCTCAAACTGTGGTTCCCCATCCCAGCATCGCCTGGGAACCTGTCGGGGGTGCAAGCCCTACCCCAGACCTACTGAGTCGGAAACTCTGTGGGTAGAGACCAGCAAACAGGTGATTCTAACGCATACTAACATTTTAGAACTGTTGCTGAAAGTAGCCCCGGCTACTAGAATTGGTCATCCTGGCCCTGGGGCCCAGAGCCTTTGCAGTGCAACCCTCCCTGATGCCCCCCTGCACTTCCTGACACTCTGCCTCCACCGCAAGGCCCTGGAAACATTTCTCTGGGTCCATCCAGAAAACAAACAACTCTTGTGGAGTTCCCTGTGGTCTCTCAGCTGCCATATTAGCCCATCCTACATATATAATATCATAAATCAGAACGGGAGAAAAAAACATTGTACATACATGGCGTAGGCAATTTTACTTCCATTTACCGAGACACCGCGAGGTTAAGTATTTTGCTCGGGGTCACAGACAGAAAGGGGCAGGGCGAGGACTGGGACCAGATCTGCTTGACTCCAAAGCCCATGTTTGCTCTGGCGGCCCATGCTGTCGCCTTTAATTATGAGATTCATTCCTACAGTGCTGACCTTTCAGAGCATTTGGGGTCTCCGGTCTTTGTGCTAATCGGTTAACATTTGTGCGTTTAAAAAAGGGTGTTTTTTTTTGTTTGTTTTGTTTTGTTTTGAAAAACCCACATAGCTGCAAATATTTTCTAAATAGAGGAATTCACTTGCACGTATTCATATATTTTTTTAAAAATTACAAATGTGCAGCATGAAAAAACAAACCATATAGGAACAGGCAGGATAAAAAGTAAAGATCTCAGCTCACCCTTTCTTTCTATCTCCTCGTCACTGCAACCGTGTTTAACAGTTTGGTGTATGTCCTCTCAGGCGCATTTTGCTTTTTAAAGATATACTTAATATATGCTTAATATATCTTGATATCTTTGCTGTATATGTACAGATCATTTTAATGCCTGCAATTGTGTTCCATACTAAGGACATCCTGTAAATCCGTTCAGTCACATGGTTGCTTCCGTGGTTTTTGCAATTACAAACTTAAAAAAAAAAAAATAAACATCTATATGTACGTATTTGGGGGTAAATGTAGGAATAGTTTTGAAGGATGTATTCCTAGAAGTAGAACTGACTGTTCGAAAGATAGGTGAAATTTAAAAGTCAGTAAGTACTACCAATTACTCTCAAAACAGACTGCCCTAGACTACACTCTCAGTATAGCGTGTGAGAGGGCACTTCATGATCTGTTCCTACCACCACCGGCTATTGTCCATCTTTACATTTTCTGGACAACAGGATGAACAGAGAATATTCTTTATTTTAATTCACAGTGTTCTGATTACTGGATGACTCAGATATTTACTAGCCCGTTTGCATTTCTTCTCTGAATCGCCTACTCATATCCTGTGTCCATTTTGGAGGAGTTATTTGTCTTTTCATGTTGGTTTATAAACTCTTTTTATAGACCATGGCTGTTATTTCTCTGTCATAAATATTGTAAACTTTTTGCAAACCGTGACTTGTAACTTTGCTTTTAGTGTGTTTTGCTGTACAGAGGGTTTATATTTTTATCTAATCAAATCTGTCATTAAAAAACTTGTGGTTTCTTGTCTTTGTGCCTGGCTCAGAAAGGCTTCTACATTTCACTAAAATTCAGGAGACCATTCTGAAAAAATGGAATTGTCAGAGCAATATGAATACTGCCTATTCTCCTCCTAGTTTTGTCTATAGTGGCCTTTTAATTTTGATAGTAAAGGAATTACATGAATTTTTTTCATCATCTTGGTGCATTTGGCAACAGATTTCATCTTCATTACCGTTTTCCAGGGCCCATTCTGATTTGCAAATCAGAAAACCAAACCTGGGGATCATTCGTGTCATAGATGTTTTGTTTTGCCTCTTTACAATCCTGGATGCCTGATCTGTACTTCTATTCAGATATCACGCGTGGGTGGGAAGAGAGCAAGAACATTATTATTTTCTTTTTCACAGGCGTATTTTCTGCCCTTTAATGGGGAGGACATTTTTTCTTTTTCTTTTTGCCTTGTCTTTGTAGCAAAGAAAATAGCTGTAGTCTGGGCCAGTTACCCCGAATTCCGGAAAAAGCCTGCCTCTTTTCTAATCCTTTACCACTTGGTTTCTTTTTGACTTAAGTAAGAGGCTTGAATCTGACCAGATTTGTCGGGAAGAACATGGTTCTGGAGGCCTGGAAAACTTCAGTCTATGGCTTCATCTAGTTGGTTTCTCCATCACCAAGGACTTCAGTCCCTCCATCTTTGAAGTAGGGATAATGCCGATCTCCTGTACGTGACCTACCATGGTTCCTAGTCCAAAGAAGACTCAAAACAAATATTGCTTCGTGTCCATCCCTCAGCTTCCTGAACCATAACATGGATAAACAGTGTGACGTACCTGGCTGAGTTGTTTTGAGGGTTAAATAAGAGAATACAGAATTTTACAAATGAACGCGAGGAAAAGGTCAGAGGCAAGCTTGGTTCCTTTTGCCGGGGGTCATGCTGCACTTGTACCACTAGATGGCATTATTAACACAGCAAGCTGGCTAAGGTGGTTCTGTCTGAAGTCCAAGCAGGGAAAGGGGATCCCCCCATTTCCTTCCCTGTGAATGAAATATATTTAGCAACAATTATTACAGAGGTAACAAGGAAGCTTTCGTTTTTGCTGTAAATCATTTGTTACCGCCAGAGCTTTTCTTAGGCAATAGACCGCCGGAGGAGTGGTTGCAAGCAGGGCCTGGAAGCCAGAGTGGTCTTTCTGAAACACAAACTTGGCCTTCCCAAACTTCGAACCCTTCTGTAGCCTGTTATTATATACAGAGATACTATTTAACAATTTTTATTTCAGTTTCAACCTTACTTTGGAATTGAGAGTATAAAATAAGTCATTCAGGTCAAGGGCAACGTGCCCCTAGTCCTCTCTCCCGGGCACCACAGTGGACCCCTAAAGCTCTAGGAAGGAAGGCTCAAGAATCGCTACAGAATGAAGTTTGGGGCCTGTAACACGCCACATAGGGTCTTCTGCTGTCTGAAGTTTGCCTACTCCTCCAGCCCATATCTTGCCACTCATAGCTTTGCACTGGACCCTCAAAAGCTCTGATCTACTGAGTTCCCTGTACACAGCACCCTGATTCTTGCCTCTGCGCCTTTGCCCATGCAGTCCCCTCTACTTTGAACCTCCCTTTCCAACTCTGACTCATCCATCAAGGCTCAGTTTGGGCTTTACTTTCTCCAGAAATTCTTCTCTGACCCCATCTAGGTTAGATTTCAATAGTTCATTCCTGTGTCTGTCTCCCCTACTGTTCAATGAGATTTGGGAGTGTGGGGAATGTGCCATTCTCATATCTATTTTAGGAAGACCAGGCAAATGAGAGGCACTTGGTGGGTTTTTGTGGAATGAATAAATGAATGAATGATGAACAGAGAGGACATTCCACGTAGATAAGATGGCAGGAGGTGAAGCTACAGAAGTTGGAAAGGGAAGCTAGTGTTTCAGGGAGTGGATTGTTTGAGTCCAGGAGTAAGGGGAATTCTTCCCATGCCCCTGGCTGAGCCACTCACGGGAGACCAGGCCCTGTCCTCTCAAAGCCCCAGTGGCATTCATCATGAAGATCACAGAGGGTGGGGACTGTATGGCAGCTGTAAGAGAAGCCCCAGCAGTGGCCTGTTTCTAAGAATGATTTTGACAGTGACCTTCAGCAGCCTAGGATTGAGGAGCTAGAGCTTCTCAGGCTACATCTGAAAGTGAGGACCCTGCCACACATGACCTTTGCCAGAAATTACACACACACACACACACACACACACACACACACACTCATACACTCTCTTTCTCTGTTTTCTTCCTCTTCTGAGACCAGATTCTCTTTTTCTTCTGAGGGTCCCTGAGAAGGGTAGGACAGGACTCCAGGGTTCCTTGGGTTAATGAAGATGACCTTTTTCAAATGGGCAAATACTGGGGGAGCAGCCCACATGGTTCCGGGGGGGGGGAAACTGCAGGGAAAAAGGGGCCGGGAAGCAGGATGGTGGTTCTGGTTCCTTGCGATTGCAGACATGGGGATCAGTCTTGAGCCGGCACCGTGTCTGGGAACCAAGACAGTGGACCGCAAAGTTGTTACCTTCCGGCCTCTGGGCCTGTAGGGCATGAGGTCTTCGAAATAACCAGAAGATTTGCTTTCCCCCTAAAAGCAGAAGTGGAATTGACACCCTCCTCACTCTGGCAGCTTCCTAAGCAGCAGACTCACCCTGCCAAGGTGTTCCAGGTCATACTTTCAAGGTAGGATGTTGCCTTCGTAGTGCCTCACCTCAAGGCTTTCCCAGGGAGTGGCACCACAGCGCCCAGTCGTCTGGCCCCCAAAACCGGAGTCTTTCTTTGCTTCCACCTGTGAGGTTATACGGACCTGAAGAGGCTCGGGTCCCTGACCCGTTTGTGCCCCATCCCACCCTCCGGGGTAACCAGGGGAAGAGGCTGCCCTTTTCCCAAACACTTGCTACCCCAGGGATCTGTTCTTCCTCACTCAGGTCCTGTGGCTACCGAGGAAGTGAAGATTTCCCTCAACTTTCGTGTTTCTGACATGACTTGCTGGGGCCAGCCTCTTTGCAGGCCCCTGGTGCCTTTTCTCTAGACGGTCCACCAAAATAGATCAAAGCCAGTTTATAGTCGCTCAGGCAGAAGGGGACTCTGGACATGTAAATGGAGGGTGTGGGAGCCCCAGGGGAGAAACTTCTCACCCTCCTGACATCACCACGGTCATAGGGCTTCAAATGTGCCCCTAGAGATATGTTAGGTGCTCCCCCCAAACTAAAGAGGGGGCATCCTGGTGACAAGTCCCACCTTACCTGAAAGTATGAGAACTCGAAAAGGATGGAGAAGAGTGTTTTTTGAATCCCCCAGATTCCTGGTGGTGGGTCTATTGCAGTTTAGAGCCAGATCTGCTCAGCCCAGCCCAGGGCCCCAGGGAGGCACACGCCTTCCTTTCTTAACTCCAAATGTCAACCTCCCTAGAGGGCAGAGGGGGCTCTTGGCCTAAAACTGGGAGAAAAACCACTTGGAATTTTTTAAAAAATTGCTTCTTACTTCATTTTCCTTCTGAGCGGGTCCCCAGGCATCCAAACAATGCCTCTCCAGGCAGCCTGGCATGGCTGTCATAAAATGCAGCTGAAATCCGTATCTATGGAAACAGGCCGGCTCTTGTTGCCTCTCTTCCTCTCCGCTGCTGCGCTGCCCAGGGTGGGCCTAGACTCTGGGCTCTGCACTCTGATGTAGGGGCCGGTCTGGCTGTGCCCTGAGCAGCCTCTGTGCCCGCTCTCCTCTTCCCAGGGCAGAACGGCACTGGCAGGAGAGTAACCCCGGTGTGGTGGCAAAGCTTCAGGTCGACCCAGACTGACAGCGCAGAAGGGAGAGAGTGTGTCTGCCTAGGGCTTGAGGGAAAGCCGGCAGTGCCACTCAGTGGGGACAGCACTGACCCGGGCACCCAGAGTTCCGTGCCGCTGTCCTGGCCTTTGAGCTCAAGACCCAGGCACTTAGTCAACAAAGTTCATTCCCTGCCTTCTCCACTCACCCCGGGCTTGGCTACGATCCTCTGGGCCTTTCTTCTTTTGCCTAAAAAGGCAGTTCATTATTCCTTAGGGGTACATATGTGATGGTGTTTGGTTTAAGAGGTTTTTTGTTTTTGTTTTTTGGATTTAAGACAAATGAAAATCAGTCTGCTTCAACTTGGCGGAATGGGCTGAAATGAAAACAAAGACATCAGAGCTCTCTTTTCCTCCTCAGCCCTCATCTGCCGACTTACCAAACTGAACATTTTCTTGCAGGGGCAACCTGTCTTCAAAACAGGCGCTGCAGACAGGTGTAGTTGGCTGGGAGGGTGGCGGGGCAGGGTGATGTTAGGGGAAACTCCCTATCTGACAAAACGTGTCATATGTAACAGAAAGGTTCTAAAGAGATCATCTCCATTCCAACAACATGCCTCTGCCTGGGCAGCCCAAGAAAGCATCCAGAATAAGCATCCAGAATTCCACCAAGATAGTCCTTGCATCACTCCATCACTAGGGGGCGATGCTGTCCCTCTTTTGCTCCACCCAGGTGTGTGTTTTTTGTTGTTGTTGCTTGTTTGTTTTTTTGTTTTTTTGTTTGTTTGTTTGTTTACTTCTTCAGAGATTGTGGGCCAAGAAAGAGGTCAATTCCAGGTCTGTTTCAGGGTTAGGGTCAAGTGAATTCTATTCATCACCCAGAATAGAAGGGCATGATCTAAGTGTGAGTGGCTGAGAGGATTAGGAATGCAAAAGGGCAAGACCCGGCCTTAACTTGGGGGGGCTTTATTGTGGGACCATATTTACTTGCCCTCCCTCACTCTGTTTACCCAACTGGTGGGGCAGGTGCCCCAGAAGGTATTCCCCACTCTCCTCTTTTCCTACTCAGTAGCTCCTTCCATCACTGAAATATTTGCCCTGTTTCTCATGGCCCCCCACACCGCCAAACCTGAGAGTCCCAAGATTCTCTGCTACACCCCCCTTCCCTCTCCCAGGCCTGCCCTGTTTCCTCTGCTCCTGCACTGTTTGACTGTATCCCTGATCGAAAGGGGGGAAAGATTTGATTACGAAAGGGCAGAAGTATATTTTATAGTGTTGGTTCATGTGGTGGCAAAGCAAAGGGTGAATCAGCAGGTGGCAGGCTCTGACCTTGGAGAGTAGAGGCCCAGGAGACAGCACTCTGGGGCCATTCTGGCTAGGGTAAAGGAGAGTCCGTTCGAAGAGCTATGGCTGAGATTGTGTGAGTTTAACTCACCCAGCTGCTTGCTACCAGAGGCCTCTGTTGCTGGAGGCAGGGTTGGTGGGGCTCCTGGGGCCACGGAAGGTGGTGGGAAGTGGGCCTCCTCTCCTGCCAGCCGCCTACCTTGGACTTGCCCTCCAAAGCCTGCAGGCTGATCAAAAGCCCGTGCGATAGAACTTCGAGGCTCCTACTCATGAGTTCATTCTCTCCTTGGCCTGCCTGCAAACCCATTAAAGTGAAGACTTCCGAGGAATTTCTCTCCCAACTGGATCCATTGGGTGCATTTTCATGTCCTTTTAAAAGATGAGGGGGGCCTTGCATGGAAGGCTCTATAGTTGGAGTTCATCGTTGACTTTCTCAACATGGTGGAGTATTTTCTTCGCTCTCAGACTCTATTACCAGACTGCCTGGCTTTGAACCTACCACTTACTGGCTGCGTGATATTTGGCAAATTAACCCTTTGAAATCTCAGTTTTGTCATCTGTAAATGAGGATAATTGTTATGGGGATTTAATGAGATAATTTATGTAAAGTTGGCTCAATGGCTGGCACATAAACGGTCACTGTCATTATCTTGAAATGCTCTAGAGGGTAGTAGCTAAGCCAGCTGGCTCGAATCGGGACTCTACCACTTACCTACTAGCTGTGCGCTCTCAAGCAAATCATTTAATCTCTCTGTGCCTCGGTTTCCTTATATGTAAAATGCAGCTTAACAATAACACCTATTTGTTAGGATTGGATAGCTCATGCCCGCAGAGCCCTGAACACAGTTGCTGACACATAGTAAGTGCCCAGAGAAGGCTGGCCCTCATTGCCTGCAGAGCTGTTGCTTGGATTATCCCAGGGTGAACTGCATTTGGCTCTGGGGTACTGTGATAGATGTTTCAGGAGAATTGTTTTCTCATTTGACTTAGTTTGCACTAAGATGAATCTGTATTTGTTGCTCGTACAACTGGTAAATGCTGAGGCCAGGAGCTCAGAACACGGCCGAGGGAAGCCAGTTAGCAGTGCAAGATATGAAGCAGAGAGTCCAGAAAACAGATCCTTTTGAGGCACTTGTATGGCGCCTTTTGACCATGTCCCTGGATAGTTTTTCTTTGACTATATATCAATGTGGAGAGAAAGAGGATATTGTCAAACCAATTTTGCAAGTGGAGAAATAGGTGAAAGAGACAGATTATGTGCCCGGCACAAGGCGTACAAATCCATGCTTCACCCTCACACCAATTGCATTTAGAAATAAAAACTAATCAAAGTAGCTTTTGGCACTGCCAGACAGAACAGGCCATGGCCAGTGTGTCTGATGTGTCATCCAACCGTGTTGGCAGCCCTAGGCACAGCTACAGTGAACTTGGGGTAACGCCAGGAGTAGAGCACATCTCAGGGCGCCTATCACACCACCCTGATTATTTATTTATTTTTAGAGTCTCCAACAAGAAAATTTTAAGGGAAAGAAAGAAAGAGAGAAAGAAAGAAAGAAAGAAAATACCATGGGTGGGAATCAGGAGAGGGCAATCTAGAAAAATCTGAAATTCTCCTAAAAATGTCCACATATATATTGTGAATTTCAGGTTGCTTTCTAGGTCATGGGCCACTGTGATAAGACAATCTTGAAGAATAGAAAGATCAGAATGAGGGTGATGTGCCATCATTCTTTCTAAAAAAGTGCAAAGAATTAATCTGAAGAAATAACCTGTTAGGGCTGACAACTGTTTAAGTAAAACTGATGAAATGGAATTGGGAAGAAAATTCTCTCCCGACTTCTTAAATGGGACGATGATTTATTAGCAGGGAGAGTTAGGGTGTCTGTTGTCCTTTGCTGATTTGATAATCAGCATGGATTATCCAAAAAGATCTTCGGAAAATGTCATGGTATTTGTCTTGGCGGTAGATTAATTTTTCAACTAAACCTGTTAGCTTCGTTACAAATGTTTAGTAGAAAGTGATGGGCTTGTGTGTGCTTAACCTCTTTTTATTCAAGAAATATTTATCGAGGACCAACTGTGTGCCAGGCACTGGGCTAGGAGCTGGAAAGACAATGCTGTGCTAGTTAGGCATGGTTCCCATTCTCCTGGAGAGAGGCATTGAACAAATAATATACATAAGTAATCCTTACATTAATACTGTCTCAGTGAAGTGGACATACAGGGTGCAAAATATGAGTACGGTAAAGAGTTGGCCTTCCCAGAAGGTTGGAAATACAAAAGCACTTGGAAAACTGTGAAGTGCTCACTGTAAAAGATGGAATGGTGCCCAGCTCCAAGCTTCATCTGGAATCATGGTTAGTTTCTGAACGCACACGAGTTTGCTCCTGCCTAAAGCCTCAGCTGCTGTTTCTGCTGGAACTTTCTCTCTGGAAGGAGGCTAACCTCCTTCTCCAAAGCCTCCATGGTAAGTGGGAAAGGCCCCAGAGGTGGATGGGAACAGGTTGAGAAATGGTTCTGCCAATTACCGGAACAGAGAAATTGGTTCAGCTCTATTCATCATCCACTTTGGTTGGAAATCTCAGACCACACACACACACACACACACACACACACCCAGTACAGCAACTCCTTGATCAAAACTATCAGCAAGAAGGTCTGCTACTGTCCATTACTCATGCTATAAGGGACTGACACGATGTAGTTCTCGTTTACCAATTATATCCTAAGAGTTAGACATATGTGCATGTGAACGTAATGTTACTATGAGAAATGAAAACGTTAGACACCTAATGCTGAAAAGGCTCTTTTCTAACAGTTAGCACTTATTAAATACACACGTAAGGGCTTGTGCTTTCACAAAATACACCATGTCATTTAATCATTGTGTAAGGTCTATGAAGCAGCTCTTTTATTCCACAGATGGAGGAATGGAGGTTAAATGCATTAGTTCACATGTTCAAGGTCACAGTGCAAATGCATTAGCTCACATGTTCAAGGTCACAGTGCTTAAGAAGTGGCAGAATCAGGATTTACACCGGGGCCCCCCTGAACTTTTTTTTTTCTAATTTTCAGGTTTTGTTTTTGTTTTTTGAGAGAGAGAGAGAGAGAGGGCGAGGGAGGGGCAGAGAGAGAGAGAGGGGGACAGAGGATCTGAAGCGGGCTCTGCAGGCAAAGCAGAGAGCCCGATGCGGGGCTCAAACCCACAAACGGGTGAAATCGTGACCTGGGTTGAAGGCCAATGCTTAACCGACTGAGCCCCCCAGGCGCCCTCCTCCCACCCTGCCTTGAACTTTAAAACCCGTGTATTTTTCCACTATGCGGTACATGTCCTTTGGAGAATGTAGAGGTAGAGATAGCAGCTAGAGTTTGAGGCTCGGGTAGCATGATTTGCTTTCTCTTGATAAAGAAACAAGTTGGGGAGGGGAGGAGAGAGTCTATAACCAAGCTTTAAACTGGGGATATGTGGAAGTAGACCTTGCATCATTTTGAGTGCAGCACGCTTTATTGGGTGGGCCTGGGACAAAAGGCTAGGAGATGAGACGTCTGCTCTGAGATGGGGGGTGGAAGGTCCGGTACCTTCACATGCCTGTTAGTATAATCAGTCAGGAGAGGGCTTGGGTAAAAGAAACTAAGACATGTAACTGGCAAATAAAAAAGAGCATACAAGGGACCAAGACCTCGAGGATCATAGAGAAAAGGGACACATAGCTAGTCGCCAAGCTGGAATTATTTTGGTTGCAACAGACCCCAAAGTCTTCCCCTAGTCCTTGTCCCTCAGTCTTGGTAACATGGAGCTCTGAGGGTCATTCATGCAAACTTCGTCCCCCTTGATGGCTCCCTGTGTAATTAGATCCAACCTTTTAAGGAAGAGGGCCCTGGCAGATATGTCTTATGGTTTATGCATAACCCAGTTCCTTTCATGTTTCCTGCTGTAAATTTTTGCTTGTAAATTGCTTTTTTGAAACCCTGTTATAATGGTTCCTGGGGGTGGGGCTTTTTTTTTTTTTTTTTTTTTTTAATAACCAAACCAGTCGGCTGCTGTTTGGCAGACCGCTAAAATAGATTGGAAGAAGAGCTGGTAAAAGAACTGTGCAGAGACAGCACGGTAAGAACACTGAGGAGATTAATGTCCAGGGATTTGGGGTCTCTGAGCTTCCTTCATCTTGTACCATCTGTAAGAAATCAGCCTCGGACAGCCTTCTCCAGCTGCCTTATAAAATGTTAAATTTCCAGTTGTGACTTTGCTTGTTGCCATTTCTTCTATTCTTGGAAATAAAGAAGTTTTGGTCCCGAAGGGATCTTTCTTCTCTCTCATGTTGGTTTTGTGTTTAATGATTTTTATAACCTCTTTAAACTGGTCTTTCTATTAGCATAGTCAAATGGGGTTCGTATGTATTCCTGCTTAGAAGTTAATCAGCTTAGTTGAAGAACAGACTTAATGCACTCTAACTTGAACTTAAGAACAACTGAAATAGTAACCACAATAATAACCCTGATTGTAATCAATGAAAGCAAACCGTACTGCAGTGGGGGCTGGTGGTTAATCCATTTGGAATATTTGTTCGACACACTTACCTGTTGGTCTGACAAATATCTAACACCTATCATTCTTGATAACCTGCTCAAAGTCTGAAAGTGTTTACAGTGAAGGTGATCACTCTCATTTCTTGAAAAATATAAAAAAAAAAGAAAAATAGTTAATTATCCTTTTGTTTGGTTGGGATGATCCCATCCTAGTCATAGCTCTGTTATGGAATTTGTTGAGTTGCATGATGATTATTAGTTAACTTGGCTGGCTCCTCCAATAAAATGTAGGTTCCTTGAGGGCATATTAATTAAAATTAATTTTAAGAAGAGTTTGCGGATTCTTGATTAAATTGTGTCCAGAAATTCACTAATAAAAAATGAGGAGTCAAATTAATTCGGTTAATGAGATAACTGGGGCCAGCCAGCTCAGCTAGCCAGCAGGGAGTTCCCCTTGAAATTTATCACCACCTGGCCATGTTTTGGCATCTCCTGGTGGCAGTTGTCTGTTCTAGCTTAAATATTGATGGGGATGCTTCTGGATCCTGTTGTTTGAATTTCCAGAGCAAGAGCAGTGATTCTGGAAATCTCCTGGCTAGTGGTACCCATTTGTTGGCCCAATTTAAGTAGATACGTGGGGATTCTGGGGCACTCCACTTCTCTGATTTCAAAGGCAAAATTTCCCCTATCCTGTCTTCTTCTCCTTACACATTCCCTCCGTTTCCCCCCAAATAATAAGACATTTAGATGTCTACATTTGAGAATGGGGGCTGGATGGAGGATAGGAGCCAATGGTCTTCATTCTAATTTAATGTCATTGCAGGATTTTACTGTATTGGGTGCTCAAAAAGTGTTTCTTGAACGAATAAATCTAACTTGTCTCACTCAACATCACCGAGCAGTGAGTTGAACTTTTTTAGAAAGACAACAAAATGTGTGAATAACCAATGAAAGGGATCAACATTTGGTCCCACTAAATCTTGGGTACCTAGCCACTGATGTGCTAATGATATATTAGCAACCCTAGATCTGAAACCCTGAAAGAGCATCTACAACAGATAAGCCTGAGTTTCAGAGTCAAAACTGTGCCTAATTCTAGCCTAAAGGAAGTCTTGCATTTGGGTAAAACTGGAAATGGCTGTGGCTGTTACTCAAGACTGGACAACTCAACTGGTGCTGAAGTAGAGTAGAGTGTACCAGAGCATCCAACGTAGTTGACGACAGGAGCAGAAAACAAATGGTGATGAAGGAGACTGAAGACTTTTAATGTTTAAATATATATCATTAGATTCTTGGACCACAGAATTCTTCAAATTATGCTGGCAAAGACTGTAACAGCCTTTTATGTGTAGTGTGTTGGAGAAAGCATGTTCAGACATATTGGAACAGAATCATCATAACAGATCAACAAATCTTGGCCAAAGACAAACTGATCTAAAAAATAATAACAAAATTTCGTTTTGATGGTTAGGGGATAAAGTCTTTTGTGGTTTCAGAAGAGAAGCCAGCACAAATGTGATGGTTGGGAAGTGTGAAATTACCTCAACCAATTATCACCTGGGTAACTATAGTAGTTTTGACCCCAAAAGGCAAGCAGCTTTGGGAATTAGGGTTTCCTTAGATGATACTATCAATTTATACCCTATTTCTTTAGAATAATCCACATATTTACCATTTCTGTTGTCTTTTTACCTTTCTGTGTCTCCAAACTACCATTTGGGATGATTTTCCTTTTTCTTAAGGAAATAACTTTAGTATTTCTCTTAGTGCCAGCCTACTTTTGATGAATTTTCTGTTTTTGTTTAAAAATGGATTAAACTTCATTTTTGATGATGGATTTTTTTTGATGAGTTATAGAATTAAAGACTAGTAGTTATTTTCTTTCAGCAGCTTAAATATGTCATTGCCTTCTGGTTTCTATAGCTTCTGTTTGAAAAGTCATCTGTCAGTCTTGTTTTGCTCCTTTGTAGGTAATGTGATTTCACTTACCCACTGATAATTTTACAGTTTTTTTCTTGGTCTTGGTTTTCAGCAGTTTTGCTATAATGTGCCCAGTTGTGGGGCTGGTTATGTGTGTCTGTCTGTGTGTGTGTGTATGTGTGTGTGTGTGTGTGTGTGTGTGTTGCTTGTGTTCATAGGGATTCCAGTATGTGGACTGATGCCTTTATCGGTTTTGGAAAATTCTCACCTGTTATCACTTCTAATATTGCTTCTTCCCCATTCACTCTCTCACTTCCTTCAGGACTTAAATTTCATATCTTTTAGACCTTTCACCATGTCCTGTGTGTCTCTAATGCTCTTCTCTTTCTCCCTTTCTCTCCCTCTTGATATTTTCTATTGGCCTGCTTTTTTTTCCAGCTCATTAACACGCTTTTCAGCTGTGTCTAATCTGCTTTGAAACCTCTTCATTGAATTCCTAATTTAAATTATTTTATTATTTCAGTTTTAGAATTTCCATTTGATTCTTTAAAAAATAGATTCCAGTTCTGTGGAGAAAGTTCCTCATATGTTTTTTTGAATATATTATTCACAGTTATTATCGTTTGATAACTTCAAGATCTGAATCTCTCTTGGGTCTGCTTCTATTTTCTTTTTATCCCTCCTTTTGTTCAGTTAGTCTTGTCTTCTAATGCACCTGTAACTTTTGTTTGAATCCTAGACATTGTGAATAAAATATTGTAGGGATGTTTTGAGACTCTTAATGACATTATTTTACTTCAGATGATACATACTTTTGCTTCTAGCAAGCAGTCTAGAGGCAATTTATCTCAACCCAATGTATAAGTGAGTTCATAGAAAACTGAGATTTATTCTTTTTGAGGGGTGGTCCATTTCTAGTTCACATTTACACTTAAAGTCCAGCCTTTTAGAGGTCCTAATTGAAAGCCTAGGGTGTTATCAGATCTTTTCCTCTTTGGTAGACACTGACCTCAATTCTCGTAAGGCTGCCAACAGCTCTGCTCAGTTTCCTAGCCCCACAGTCACCCTTTTGAAGCTGAATGTCGTACTGACCTTTCCTGAGTCAAAGATCTTTGTCCTCAAGGCCTTGCTGCCTTGGTAGCTGTCTGACCCTTCCAATTGATGTTTTTATTTCAAATAGTTTATCCAGATTCTCTAGCTGTTCTTGGAATGAGGATTGGTCTGTGCAAGTTGGTCTGCCACGGCTGGAAATCTCAATGATGTCTGTTTCAAAGATGAATTTTCCAGATAATTCTCATGTGATCAGTCTGGGTTGAGTTTGGCAGCAAAAGGTTGGTCTGTACAGTGCTTGGCTTATGATGTTCATATTGTGTTAAGAATAATAAGTAATAATGACAATGACAACTTAAAGGTAGCCACTCAGGGTAGCATGAGGATGGTTTGTCATGACCCCGTGACCAGTTTGCCTGCTCCCAGGCCCAAGGCAGTACTGAGAGGAAAGTGAAGTAAGAACCTTGCCACCTACCTTTTCTTCTCAAGAAATTTGTAATCTCCCCAGCAAAGTAGAATCCCTCCTTGATTTATCCTGGCCACCACTGCACTTATCGTAGTATCTTGCACAAACTTTGTGCATGTGTTGAATGACTGACTCTTGTCTCTCCATTGCTTTCTGTCACTTAGTAGCTTGAGGAAAATGCCATTATCCAATGCCACAACAGCAGTCCGGGGGTTTGCAGGCTTGTGTTCTTGTCACTATGTGACACAGGGAAAGCCACGCCCTCTCTCTGGGTCTCAGTTGTCCTTTTTTTTTTTTTTTTTTTTTTTTTTTTTTAAATTTTTTTTTCAACGTTTATTTATTTTTGGGACAGAGAGAGAGACAGAGCATGAACGGGGGAGGGCCAGAGAGAGAGGGAGACACAGAATGGGAAACAGGCTCCAGGCTCTGAGCCATCAGCCCAGAGCCTGACGCGGGGCTCGAACTCACGGACTGCGAGATCGTGACCTGGCTGAAGTCGGACGCTTAACCGACTGCGCCACCCAGGCGCCCCTCAGTTGTCCTTATCTACAAAAATGAGAGGTTTGTACTAGATGCTTTTAAAGAGTTCTTCCAGCTTAAATTGTAAATATTTATAAATATAGCCATCTTAGCAGCATTTTTATTTTTAAAATAATAAATGAATTTCTTTTTTAAAATGTTTATTTTGAGAGAGAGAGAGATAGCGCACGCTTGTGTGCATGCACCTAAGTGGGGTGGGGCAGAGAGAGAGAGGGAGAGAGAGAATCCGAAGCAGGCTGCGTGCTGTCAGTGCAGAGTCCAGTGGGAGGCTTGAATTCATGAACCTTGACGTCATGACCTGAGCCAAAATCAAGAGTTGGAACTTAACCAACTGAGCCACCCAGGTGCCCCTAAATAATGCATTTCTAAGTGATAGGATTTGTGGAGTGAACTAGGAACGGGGACTCCTGTCTTTCCCATAGGAAATTGCTCTTATCATCACTCCCACCTGAGAGTTAAAACACTTACTGGGTGCTTGCAATGTGTCGGGTGCTTGCAATGTGTCAGGTGCTGTACTAGACTACTGAATCTCAGCCTTCACTGTCTACTAGAAACTCCTCTGGAAATGTATACAATGCCTAAACCTCATCCCGAAAGATTTTTTTATGACCTAGGTAAGGCTGGAGATCAATATTTTTCAAAAGCTCCTCCTATATTCTAATTCTAATGTATAAACAGGGTGCTGCTGTGCCCTGCTGTACTTGGCATGATGATGGTCACTGCATTGGAGGTCAACTCTATATAAATGGAAGTCCATCAAAGGAAAGCACCTGGACCCTGGTTACACAACCAGTAAGTTGGACTTAAAACCTAGGTCTTTTGATTCCAAGTTCAGAGCTCTTTCCTCATCCAGCACCTAGTGACTGAATACCTTGCAAGCTCAAGATGCTAAGTTAGGCACTTGGAGGGATGGAAAGATGACAAGGATATGGTCCCTGCTCTACAGGTGGAAAGAAACCTGGGCCAAGTGTCTAGTAACTCTCAGTTGCTTTTATACACATCATCTCTATCAGTCCTCAGAATTACCCTCTACTGGGGGACATTATCAACCCAATTTTAATATGGGAAAAAGGAGATTCAGAAAAATTCAGCAATTTAGCAACTTGTACAATTCCAACTAAAAGTAGTAAGTGATAAAGCTTAGATTTGAATCCAGGTCCATTTGTCTCCAAAGGCTACTCCAACAAGCTGCACTTTAGTATCGTAGGTGGGAAACATACAGTGATGACTATGTTATAAGACAGTATATAATTAAGTGTAATCCAAAGTACAACCTGGACTAAGGAGGGATGATTTTTTTGAGGGATGATATGGCAGTGCTTTGGTATCTGACTTCTAAGAGACTTCTCTGCTTTCTACAGTAGGATATGTCTTCCACGATAGTTTGAAGAGTGCTCTAAATGTAATCATGTGAGTGGTTTCCTACAGAATCGGTGAGAAGATAATCCTTTCATAACCAATTAGCAGATGGAAAAACATTTTCCCCAACAAATTGCAGGATGATCCTGGCATCAGCAGCCAAGATAGATGGGCGCCTGGGTGGCTCAGTCTGTTGAGCGGCTGACTTTGGCTCAGGTCGCCATCTTGCGGTTCGTGAGTTTGAGCCCTGCGTCCGGCTCTGTGCTGACAGCTCAGAGCCTGGAGCCTGCTTCGGATTCTGGTCCGAATCCTCTCTCTCTGCTCTTCCCTTGCTAGCACTCTCTATGTCTTTCAAAAATAAATTTAAAAAACTTAAAAAAAAAAAAGAAAGCAAGATGACTTTCCCCTGGTAGGGGATTAACCTTCTGCTTCATAGCCCTGGGAGGAGGAGGGATCCAGTCAGAAGGAAGACTTTAATTGGCAGTGGTACCATCTCCTCATCAGGAGCACTGAATCTGTCCTTTGGAGACACGCTGCTTGGCCCTGGAGGCGAGGGTCCTGCCATTACCTTCTCAAACTACCTTCTCTAACCTACATGACTAGGACCCTCCATGTTCTGGGGCAAAATGAGTCTTTACCAAGAGAGCATGCTAGGGATGTTTCTTGGCTAGCGGAGCCCAGGGAATTATTTATAAACCCAATCGCTATATATACATTGTGTATGATCACACTACACTATCGTACCGTGGTTAAGAGTAGAGGCTTTAGAATCAGACAGATCTGGGTTTGAATACTGATCTTGCTGCCTATCAGCAAGTTGTATTTACTCTTTGGGTTTCAGTTTTCTAATTTCAAAGTATGAATAATAATATGTACCCCTAGTGTTGCTAGAAGTAATAAATAATATACTTAAGGTATCTAGGTCAGTACATACATACACATGGTAGGTATTTAATCAATATCAATGGTAAGAAAGTATACTCTTGTCTAAGTTTAGTTTTGGTTCTGGGCAGTCATGTGCCTCAGTTTTCCTTCTAATTAAAGGGGGAAAGAGACCCATCCATCTCCTAAACTTTGCTTAAGATTAGGAAATGGACATGAAGATTTTGAATGAAATGCTCTACATATTGACTTAACATATCCCCAGATGTGTTCAGATGATAATTGGTTCATCAGACTAGAAAAGATTTCAAGCGACTCTTGAATTCATTCCTCTGTCTACAAGAATTACCTGTTTGTATTTTAATTTTTTTTAACGTTTATTTATTTTTGACACAGAGAGAGACAGAGCATGAACGGGGGAGGGTCAGAGAGAGGGAGACACAGAATCGGAAACAGGCTCCAGGCTCTGAGCTGTCAGCACAGAGCCCGACGCGGGGCTCGAACTCACGGACCGCAAGATCATGACCTGAGCCGAAGTCGGCCGCTTAACCGACTGAGCCACCCAGGCGCCCCTACCTGATTATATTTTAAACCATCCCAGATAGACGAGGATTGTTCCAATTTTAAAAGATTTATAAGAAAGGAATACAAATCACAAAACTCCCCTGTTTAACAACTAAGCAAGCGCTTCCTTAGAGCTAATCTAAATCCTTTGTGCTAGAGCTCAGATTTATTTCTTTTCACACCTTTGCTAGATGGGTAAATTCCTCCAGGATGGGTGCATTTCTCCTGCTCACTGTGGTATCCCCAGCCCTTGGCACATAATATGCCTTTAGTATTTATTTGTTGAATGAATGGATGACTGAGATAACCCCAAAATTCTGAAATTGAGTTATAGAACACTACAGTTTGATGAAAACATAGGTGTTCGCTAACCCATCCTTATGCCAAAGACAGGATCAACTTCTCCACCTGCTTGATAGGGCCTTACTGCTCCTATTAGAATACTTCTGCAATGAGTAACTCACTTCTTTGAGACAACCTGTTTCATTATTCAACAACTCTGGTTATTAAAATGAATTTTATTTAGGTAGAGCTAAAGGACTGATTAAAACATTTTTTTTTTTGCAGAGTTTTATGTGTCAGGCCTGAAAACAGCATGCATGGCTTCCACTCACATGCATGTAGCTCCAACCTAACAAGGGGGCCAGTTTAGCCAATTATGCAGGAGAAAAAGAAAGGGCTTTGTGAACACATAGCACTGACTGTCATACAAATTAGGAAGGTAATTTTTAGTCTCCCCCCTGAGAAGCAATACATAGACATATTTTTAATGTTTTTTTTTTTTTTTGACAAAGAGAGAGACAGAGCATGAGTGGGGGAAGGGCAGAGAGAGAGATGGAGACACAGAATCTGAAGTAGGCTCCAGGCTCTGAGCTGTCAGCACAAAGCTCAACGCGGAGCTCGATCTTGCAAACCGCGAGATCATGACCTGAGCGGAAGTCAGACGCTCAACTGACTGAGCCACCCAGGCACCGCAACATAGACATATTTTTAAATTCACTTTGTACTTTAACAGATATCCTATCTCTAAGTCCCATTTTCTAGGGGCAACTAGGCATTTCTTCTGGTATTTATCTCACTATTTGATAATAGAAGATAAGAATATAGGTTTCTTAACATAATCCCCTTTCACACACATTTCCTCCCTTTCCTCACAATTTTGATTGTGTGTATTACATTTTTCCAAACAACATCTTTGGGAGACTCCCAGACACCAGGAGACTGGCATGTTCAAATACGCCTTCCTTCTACCTCATACTCAATCAGCATTGTACTCAGAAATGCAATTCTAGATTGGAAACATTTCTCTTCAGAATTTTAGGACACTGGTCCACTATCCTTTAGCATCTAATTTTGTTTTTGAGAAGCCCAACACCATTCTGATTTCTGAACTTCAAAATTTTACCTTGCATTTTTTCCTCTTTCTCTTTCTTCGAGGGATCCTGGGATCCTGTCTTTATCACCACCATTCTTAAATTGCACAGTGATGTGCTTGATGTAAATCTATTCATTGCATAGATTTTTGATGGATCCTTTCAATCCGTAACTTTATGCCCTTCATTTTTGGGAACTTTTCTAGTATCATTTCTTTTGTGATTTCTTCCTCCATGTTTTTCTTAAAAAATTTTTTTTTAAAAATATTTATTTGTTTTTTGAAAGAGAGATTGAGAGTGTGAGCAGGGGAGGGGCAGAGAGAAAGAGGAAGACACAGAATCTGAAGCAGGCTCCAGGCTCTTGGCTGTCAGCATGAGCCCGATGCGGGGCCCAAACTCACGAACCGTGAGATCATGACCTGAGCTGAAGTCGGACGCTCAACCGACTGAGCCACCCAGGTGCCCCTCTCCATGTTTTTTCTTTCTGAAACTTTTAATTTATCAGCAGTTGGACATCGTGAATTTATCTTTTAATTTTGACTTGTATTTTTATGTCTGTTTTCTTGTTCTACTTTCTGAGAGATTTCTTCAATTATATCTTTCAATATTTCTATTGAATTATTTTGTTCCTGCTTTTATATTTTAATTTCTAAGAACTCTTTCTACTCCTCCTTCTTTTCATCCTTCTTCTTCTTGAGTCTCTCTTTCAAATTGTTTGGTTACATAGCTAGGACACATCTTTTTGGAGATTGATTTCATTATTGTTAGATATCTGTGCATTTTCTCTTCATGAATCCTCCCAGATTTCTTATATTATAGTATAATATTTCTTTAATCTTTTCTCGTGGCTTTCCCTTTTTCACCTCTTTATTCTGGATACCTAATCTCAATACTCGCCAAGGTCTTCATTGCCTTCTTTATCTGGTCAAAGTATAAATAAAGAAATGTTTCAAGAGATTTAATCTGCAATCTGAACACACTAGTCCAATTTTCAATGTTCATCAATTCAATTCCTATTCAGGAAATTATAGGCAAACTACAATCTTGAAAATCAAAAATAAAATCTGGAAATAGACCCATGGTCACTTAATCCACAACAAAGGAGACAAGAATATACATGGGGAAAAGACAGTCTTTTCAGTTAGTGGCAGTGGGAAAACTGGGCAGCTACATGCAAAAAAAAAAATGAAACTGGACCACTTTCTTACCCATACACAAAAATAAAATGGATTAAAGACCTAAATTTGAGGCTTGAAACCATAAAACTCCTAAAATAAGATACAGGCAGTAATAGACATTGGTTTTAGCAACACATTTATGGACATGTCTCCTCAGGCATGGGGGGAAAAAAGCAAAAATAAACTATCGGGACTATACCAAATACAATCTTTTGCATAGCAAAGGAAGCCATCAACAGAATGAAAAGACAACGTATTGAATGGGTAAAGATATTTGTAAATGGTATATCCAATAAGGGGATAATATCCAAAAAACATAAAAGATGTATACAACTTGAAACCAAACAGCAAGCAATCTGATTTAACATTGGGTGAAAAGAAAAAAAAATGGGCAAAAAAGACCTAAATAGACATTCTTGCAAAGAAAACATGCAGATGGCCAATGGACACACGAAAAGGTGCTCAGTGTCACTCATCATCAGGAAAATGCAAATCAAAACCACAACGAGGTATCACCTACCACCAGTCAGGATGGCGAGTATCAAAAAGGCAAGTAATAACAAGTGTTGGTAAGGATGTGGAGAAAAGGGAACACTTGTGCACTGTTGGTGGGAATATAAGTTGATCAATCACTGTGGAAAGCAGTATGGAGGTTCTTCAAAAAATTGAAAATAGAAATACCATAGGATCCAGTAATTCCACTACTGGGTATTTAGCCACAAGAAACGAAAACACAAATTCAAAAGGCTATACGCAACCCTGTGTTTATTGCAGCATTATTTACAATAACCAAAATATGGAAGTAACCCAAGTGTCCATCAGTAGATAAATGGATAGAGAAGATATGGTATAGTGGGACACACACACACACACACACATACACACGCATACAAATATTATGCATCCATAAAAAAGAATGAGATTTTGCCATTTGTGCCAACCTGGATGGATCTAGAGGGTATTATATGCTAGTGATAGAAGCTAGACAGAGCAACACAAATACCATATGATTTCACTTATATGTGGAATCTAAAAAAACAAAACAAATGAACAAATAAACAAAAAAAAATGGACTCTTAAATACAGGTGGTTGCCAGAGGGGAGGTGGATGGGGGGATGGGCAAAATGGGTGAAGGGGATTAAGAGGTACAAATGTCCAATTATAATTTTTTTAATGTTTATTCATTTTTGAGAAAGAGAGTGGTGGGGGGGGGGGAAGGGCACAGAGAGAGAGGGAAACACAGAGTCTGAGCTGTCAGCACAGAGCCTAACGCAGGGCTCGGACCCACGAACCGTGAGATCGTGACCTGAGCTGAAGTCGGACGTGTAGCCGACTGAACCACTCAGGCACCCCTAAAAATGTCTAGTTATAAACTAAATAAGTCATGGAGATGAAAGATACAGGAAATATAGTCAATAATACAGTCATGTTGTATGGTGACAGATGGTGACTACACTTATCGCGGGGAGCATTGAGTAATGTATCGAATTGTCAAATCACTTTGTTATACACCTGAAACCAATGCAACATTGTATGTCAACTATTTTAATAAGCAATTAAAAAGTAAAGAAAATAAGAGGGAAAGGCTTAAAAGCAGCCAAGTTGGGGAGTGGGCACAACATACTGGGAAACCAAGAAACTTGTTAGAATTGACTTCTCACAGGAAATAATGAAGGCCAGAAGAAAATGGAATGACATATTTCATAGGTGGAAAGAAAAACAAGCCCCATCCACCCAGAATTCAATATAATTCAATATGCTGTGACACTATCTCTAAAATATGAGATGGAATAGAGCATTTTCAGATGAATTACAGCTAAGAGACTTTGTTGCCAGCAGACCTACATTACAAGAGATGCTAAAGAGTAGTTATGAGGCTGAAGGAAAATGATACCGGATGAAAATTCAGATCTACAGGAATGAAAGAGGAGCATAAATATGTAGGTAAATATGGAACACTACCTTATTTTTCCCTCTTCATTTCTTTAAAGGGCAAGTGACTGCCTAAGAGAAAACTAGCAAGAATATATTGTAGGGCATATGATATAGGTAGAAGTATAATATGTGACAATAATAGCATAAAGGATGGAGGAATAGATGAAAGTATAGTGTGGCAAGGGTCCCACGTTCCATGTAAAGTGGCACAATATTAATTCTCACTAGATTATGGTAGATTAAGGATACCTATGGTAATGTCTAGAGCAACTACTAAGAAAAAAATCTCCGGAGATACAGCTTGAAAGCCAACAGAGGAAATACAATGGAATCCCAAAAAGTCCAATTAATCAAAATAAAAACTAAAAGACAGGGAAGGAGAAATACAGGGGAAAAATCCAGATGGGACAAGTAGAAAAGAAAGAGCAAGATGGCTAACCCAATGATCTCGAAAATTACATTAAATATAGACTAAAGATTTTACTTAAAAGATAGATTTTCAGATGGGTTAAAAAACATCAAGACGCAAGTATGTGATATCTAGAGGAGACAGCTTAAATACAAAGAGCACGCATATAGGTTCATCGTCAAAGATGGAAAAAGATCTACAATTAAACAGTAGATAGAAGCAACTTGGTGTGGCTATGTTAGTATCAGTAGACTTAAAGTCAAAGAATATTTCCAGATATAAAGAGGCACATTTCACGATGACAAAAGGGTCAATTCATCAAGAAGACAAAACAATCCTAAATATAAATACATCTAATAACAGAAGCAAAACGTGACAGAACTGAAGGGAAAAATAGACAAATATCCAATTATAGTGGGAGATTTTAATAACTTTCCCTAAGCAATTTATAGAACAAGTAAATAAAAAAGTGAGTAAGGATAAAATGTTTAGAACTACTTGATTTAATTGACATTTATAGAACATTCTACCCTGTAACACCAGAATAAACATTTGAATGCTCAGGGAACATTCCCCAAGTTGGACCATATGCTGGGCCATAAAATAACTCTCAATACTTTCAGAAGACTAATATTTTACAGAAATATTCTTTGACTACAATAAAATTAAATTAGAAACCAATAACAATAAGGTACCTAGAAAAATCTCCACATATGCAGCAATATAACAACGCATGGACAAACAGCATGTTGTAAAGAAGATATCATGAGAAACCGGAAAATGAAACAAAATGTCAGTATACTTCTAAAGGAATACTTGAAAGGAAATTTAAAGTGTTTTTTTTTTAAGAAAAGAAGAAATGTTTGGGGTGCCTGGGTGGCTCAGTCTGTTGAGCATCTGTCCAGCTTTGGCTCAGGTCATGATCTTGCAGTTCGTCAGTTTGAGCCCCACATTGGGCTCGCTGCTGTCAGTGTGGAGTCCGCTTTGGATCCTGAGTCCTCCTCTCTCTCCCCCTTTCCCTCTCATGCTCTCTCGAAAATAAACATTTAAAAAAAGAAGAAGAAATGTTTAAAATCAGTGATCTACATTTCACCTTAAGAAACTAGAAAAAGAGGAACAAAATTAAAAACAAAGAAAGTAGAAGGCAGGAAATAATAAAGAGCTGCAGTTGACTAAGTAAAAGACAAACAACAGAGAAATTAATAAAGCCAAAGTTGATTCTTTGAGAAGATTGATAAAATTCATAAGCCCCCCAAGGAGGCTGATCAAGGAAAAAAATTCAAAATCAGGAAATAAAGAAAGAACATCATTATAGATGCTACAGATTAAAAAAAGGACGAAATGAAAAATTATGAACAATTTTATGCCAATAAGTATGACAGTTTCAATTAAAATAGACAAATTCACTGAAAAAAAACCATAATTTGAAATTGACTCAAGAAAAATAAAAGCTGAATAAAAATGAAGAAAATTCACAAGCCTTCTCACAAAGAAAACCACATGTCCAGATGGTTTTATTAGTGATTTTTATTAATCATCTAAGGTCAAAAAATACTATTTCTACATAAACTCTTTCTGAAAAGAGAGGATGAGAAAAAGCTTGCAAATCATTTTATGAAGTCAACATTATACAGACTAGAAAACAAAGATTCTAAAACCAAAAAGCAAACAAATGAACAAACAACCCCAAACCAAAAACCAAAAAACAGTCTACAAGGAAAGAAAAAAGAAGACCATTGTCTTTCAAGAACATATTCTTAAAAAGTCCTCAATGAAACATTGGCACATTGAATCCAACAATGTGTAAAAGGGATGATTAAAAAATAAAAATATTTTTTTTGTTTTTTTAATTTTATTTTTAATTTTTTAAAATTTATATCCAAGCTAGTTAGTATATAGTGCAACAATGATTTCAGGAGTAGATTCCTTAGTGCTCCTTACCCATTTAGCCTATTCCCCCCTCCTGCAACCCCTCCTGTAACCCTCAGTTTTTTCTCCATATTTATGAGTCTCTTCTGTTTTGTCCCCCTCCCTGTTTTTATATTCTTTTTGTTTCCCTTCCCTTATGTTCATCTGTTTTGTCTCTTAAAGTCCTCATATGAGTGAAGTCATACGATTTTTGTCTTTCTCTGACTAATTTCACTTAGCATAATACCCTCCAGTTCCATCCACGTAGTTGCAAATGGCAAGATTTCATTCTTTTTGATTGCCGAGTAATACTCCATTGTATATATATATATACCACATCTTCTTTATCCATTCATCTGTCGATGGACATTTGGGCTCTTCCATACTTTGGCTATTGGTGATAGTGCTTCTATAAACATGGGTGCATGTGTCCCTTTGAAACTGTGCACCTATATCCCTTGGATAAATGCCCAGTAGTGCAATTACTGGGTCATAGGGTAGTTCTATTTTTAGTTTTTTGAGGAACCTCCATACTGTTTTCCAGAGTGGTTGCATTAGCTTGCATTCCCCCCAAAATAAAAATAATTTAAAAAGGATTATATATTAGATCAAGTAGAGTTAATCCCCCAAAATAAACAGATGGTTTAAAATGTGAAAATCAGTATAATATACCACACTCACAGAAGGAAGAAGAAAAGCCAAACAATCAACTCAATAAATTCAGGAAAATATCTGAAAACATTCAACACTCATTCATGGTTAAAATTCTCACCAGAGAAGGAATAGAGCCTCCTCAATCTGATAATGAATGTCTATGAAAAATTCTACAGCTAACATCATACTTAGTAGTAAAATATTGAATGCTTATCTCCTAAGAACAGAAAAAGTGCTCTGGGTTTTCCACTGGATATTCTTTCCTACTTTGTCTAAGATTAATTGACCATATGGTTTTAGGTTGATTTCTAGGCTTTCTATTCTGTTCTATTGATCTATGTGTCTGTTTTTGTGTGAGTACCATACTGTCTTGATCATTACAGCTTTGTAATACAACTTGAAGTCTGGAATTGTGATGCCCCCAGCTTTGCTTTTCTTTCTCAAGATTGCTTTGGTGATTCAGGGTCTTTTGTGGTTCCATACAAATCTTAGGACTGTTTGTTCTAGCTCTGTGAAAAATATTGGTGGTATTTCAACAGGGATTGCATTATCTGTTATGCCCAGAATTCGTGATCCCCAAAGACCACTAGGGAACCAAGTCCGATGCAAAAACAAAAGAGCCTTTATTCGAGCTAGCTTGAGCTCAATCCCCTACCTGCACCGACGCAGCGGTGAGATACCAGGGAGAGAGAGCGAGTTTCAAAAGCACAAAGGTTTTATAGGGGTCTAGGGGCAGTTGGTGAGGTAATGGCTGTGGGCTCAGCCAATTGGCTGGGGAAGGGTCGTGGCCTCAGCCGGTTGGCTGGGGAAGGGTCGGAGTCCTGTTACGCAGGTCGCTGGGTGTGTTTTGATCAAGAAGTTTGAATGGGTGAGTGGGAGGTTACCCAAGGGGAGGAGGGGCGGTCTGAGGTTTCTGCGATTTTCCCGGAAAAGGGGTCATGTCGGGGACATAGTCACTCAAGGTGGAGGACACAGGACAAGATGGAGTCAGCCGGCGTAGGCCCGCCCTTTCATTATCAACATTAGCCAAATTATGGAAAGAGCCCAACCAACTGATGAGTAGATGAAGATGATGTGGTAGATATGTACAATGGAATATTATTCAGCCATAAAAAAGAATGACATTTTGCCATTTACATGACTTGGATAGAGCTAGAGAGTACAACGCTTAGTGAAATAAGTCAGTCAGAGAAAGACAAATACCATCTGATTTCACTCATATGTGGAATTTAAGAAGCAGAACAGATGAACATATGAGGGAAAAAGAGAGGCAAACCAGGAAATAGACTCTTAACTATAGAGAACAAACTGAGGTTTGCTGGAGGGGAAGTGGGCGGGGGATGGGCTAAATGGGTGATAGGGATTAAGGGGGGGCACTTGTGATGAGCACTGGGTGTTACACGTAAGTGATGAATCACTACATTCTACATCTGCAACTAAGACTACACTGTATGTTAACTAACTGGAATTTAATTAAAAACGTGAAGAAAAAAAAAGTTAAACATGAACCTATTCTGCGACTCAGCAGTTTAACTCTTAGGTGTTAAGCCCACAGAAATAAAGATACATTGCCAAAAAGACTTGCGTCAGAATGTTTACAGCAGCTTTATTCGTGAAAGCCAACAATCCTAAGCAACTCAACAGGAGAATGAATAAACAAATTGTGGCATATCTATACAATGGAATTCTATCCAGCACTAAAAAAGAGCAAATTATGGATACACACAACATAAATAAATTTCAAACGAATTATCCTCAGTTAAAGAAGCCAGGCACAAAAGACTATGATTGTACGATTCCATTTATATGAAAAACTAGAAAAGGCAAAATTACAGTGATGGGAATGAGATGCATGGTTGCCAGGGGACAGGGAATGTAGGGGGTGGGGATAGACCGTAAAGAGGCTGTAGGAACTTTTTTGGGTGGTGTAAGTGTTCTATATCTCAATTGCCGTGGTGATTACACAGCTGTATACCCTTGTGGAAATTTAGTAAAGTGCATGCCTTCAGTGGGTGAGCTCTATTGTGTGTAAATTGTGCCTCGCTAAAGGTAATTTAAAAACACATCTTTTTTTTTTTTTAAGTAGGCTTCACGCCCAGCACGAAGCCCAGGATGGGACTTGAACTCACAACCCTCAGATCAAGACCTGAGCTGAAATCAAGAGTCGGGAGCTTAACTGACTGAGCCACCCAGGTGCCCCTAAAAACACCATCTTAGGAGGATAGGCATTATTACCCCTATTTTATGGATGGAAAGAGTGAGACCAGAGAGGTGACATTAACTTGCCTAAGTTCATACAGCAAGTAAGTGGCACAGCCAGCGTTTGAACCTTCGCATATCTTTGATGCCAAAGGCCATATTCTTTCTGTTACACAAAGAACTTAAAAATGATTGTGTGTATGTTTATTTATACATGTAGGCATCCTCTGTTCCTTCAACTAGCGTGGAAACTCGAATGCTCTGTAACAGGGTGGGGCCGTCTGTACACTTGAGCTCGCCCAGCAGCGCTGTGTGCGGTGACCTTGAATGGATTACAGGCACGTCTGAGGTATTGGTCCCCTTTGTCCTACAGGCATCGGGAGTCCCTGGGTTAGCTGCCCTGCTGAGATCAGCTCCATATGTCACCCCAGGGTGCCATACAAATATTATCATTTTCTCTTCCATGAAAAAGATTAGGAAGCATGGGCTTAGACAGGAAGTGCTGCTGGAACTCGAGAGTGAGAGAGGCTAACTCTGTCTGAGAGGCTCTGGGTCAAGGACCCAAGAGGAGGAATTTGCTAATCAGAGAGGAAGGGAAGGGAGTGTGTGGAAGGGGAAGAGGAGAACGGTTTGGAGTGAGATTGGGCTTGACACACGTTTGGGGACAGTGAGCAGAGCCCCCAGGCTGGCACTGGGCTTTTGGAGATATATTGGAGAGGGAGATGGATGCTTTTCTGGTGAGGGCCTGGCACTGGGCTAAGGAGTGGGAATGTGCTCTGCAGTACCACGCTCCCTGTTCAGATTTCACACAAGATTTCATGTGTGTGTTTAGGAGGCTGGGGGTAGGGAAGGAAAAGTGTGTGTGTTTAAGAATAACATGCTGTTCCCGGACTCCACGGCCGACGGTCCTGCTGGATGCTGGGAAGGGCCAGCCCCCCAACCTGGAGCCGCTGGTGAAGTCCGGCTTTCCTTTTCACACAGCATTTGTTCCCAGCCCCTGGCTGTCTCCCCCGGGAGGACATCCGTGGGGACGGTTCCTGTTTCCCTGCCTTTGCAGGCCCCTGCCTTCCTGAACGTGATATGATTGTTTCTCTGGGCACAGTGCAAAGATGCCAGTGGAGAACGGAAATATCTCATGCCTCGGCAATTTTTTAAGGCAAAAAAGAAAAGGCTATTGAACTTGGGAACCCTGGGCCTGAAGTCCTCTCTTCCTGGTGTGGGAGGGGGGACATTGTACAGGGTCTATCAGTCAGTCGTATGGGCCAGATATCCAACATGGGAACGATTTGACTCCCATCCATCAGCTAAGCAGTGACAATACTACTAAATTCCTTCTTGCTCTTGAACTGCTATATTTATGCTGTTCCCCTTGGGAATACTGGGGCATGGAAATAGAGGGCTCTATCTTCTGGCTCCTCCCCCACTTCTCCTTCCACATCCTCAGCCTCTTTTAATATGCTTTCATTCATTCACTCATTTATTCACTTGGTCAAGAAGCATTTCTTGAGAATCTGTTATGTGCCGGATACTGGTCCTACACAATGAAAAGACAGCGGCGCTTAACAGAAACACCCATCCTTGATCTTATGCACTTAGGGTCTGCTGGAAAAGATCGTCCACTGGGTGCAGGTGTGGGAGGACAGAAAATACAGGACAAAAGAAACGCAAGATGAGAAGTATATCTCAAAGCTCTTCGAAGCCTGGGCTTGTGTCTGGTTCATCCTTGGCCCTCTTCTAACACATGCTACAATGCATGGTACGTAACAGGTGCACTGTGACTGTTTGCTGAATTAATGACGCCAAAGTAAATGAGAAGTCACATAATGTAACACAAAAAGAACACAAGCGCTGGCGTTCCACAGGCCTGGATTTGATTTCCAGCTCTACCACCTCTGGGCTGGTGTGACCTGGGATAAGTCGTATAACCTCTCTGGGTCTCAATTTCCTCATTTGAAAAATGAAGGTAATAGTACCTATTTCAAGGAAATTTGGTAAGGATTAATGGTTAATGAGTGTGTAAAGTGTAAGTATATATAGTACGTAGCACACAGTGAACAAGAAAAAGCTTACATCATTTTTTTTTGGTGTCACCAATAAGGCATAATAATGATTAAATGGCTAGTAGAGAAAAAAGTTCTGGAAGTATGAAGGAAGGTGTGGCTACAGAGGGCTGAGGTCCTCATGGAGATGGGACGGCACTGAGCTGTGCCTGGAAGGTCACCCAGAGGTGCATAACTGCCGAGGGGGCCCGAGGCAGTGCAAAGGGCACAAGCAGTAAGAACAAGGCGCCGGGCACAATCATGACGCACCTCCGGGACTCAGCAGAGACAGCCCAGATGCAGTGGAGGGGAAGGACCAGCTCAGAGAGCTCCTGCAGGATTTGACTCTGGCCCAGTGGAGTCTTACAGTGGGGTATGTGCCAAGTGGTGTTCTGGAATCATCAGTCTGGGGCAGCGAGCCTGGGGTGCCGAGCAGGGAGGCAGTGAGAATAGCTAGGAGATCATACAACAATCCAAGTGGCATGGGGCCCGGATCCAGGGGACAGCAGCAGAATAAAAAGGAAAGCGTGCATGTGACACACTTTGAGGTGGAAGAATCAACAGGATGAGCTTTAGAGAAGCTTGTTCGGGATCATAGAGTCAGGAGGTAAAGAAACAAATACTCCCCCCTCCCCCAAAGGAACCGCTCCTCTAGTGAGCTCCACTTCCCTATCTTAATACCTTTTCAGGATTGTTAAGTATACTCATATTGCTGTGCAACCAATCTCCAGAACTTTCTCACCTTGCAAAACTGGAAACTATACCCGTTAGACAACAACTCATTTCTCCCTTGCCCAGCCCTGGGAGAACACCATTCTAGTTTCTGTTTCTAGGGGATAACCCCTCTTTCCCGCCTTTTTTACAACTTGAACATGAGTATTCACCTTGAAGGGGCCTCTATAAGGAGACCTGAAGACTTTACCTTACTCTCTGGGCCAGTCTTTGGTTTTTTTTTTCTTTTTTAATGTTTATTTATTTCTTGAGAGAGATACAGAGTGTGACCAGGGGAGGGGCAGAGGGAGAGAGGGAGACACAGGATCCGAAGCAGGCTCTAGGCTCTGTGCTGTCAGCACAGAGCCCGATGCAGGGCTTGAACTCATGAGCTGCAAGATCACTACCTGAGCCGAAGTCGGACACTTAACCTACTGAGCCACCCAGGCACCCCCAGTCTTTGGTATCTTTATGCAAGAAAATGTATACACCTTTATCAGGGCCCTGCTGCATTTGGGCTGAGCCCTCGGTCCTGGCGACAAGAGGCCGAGATCCCTGGCATCACTGGCAATAAGCCAGTTGTGAGCCCAGTTGTGAGCTCATGACTTCCACATGAGCAGGTGGGACCATGATCCTGAGCTGCACCCTCACCTTCACGTGCTTTGTATTCAGGTTGTTGACGGGTCACTTGATCTCGGACTCACGACCCTGGTTCCCATTTGGAGCAGGTTTTTAAGTTTATGTAGGTGATTCCCCAAACTTCTGGCTTCAGCTTCAGCCTTGAGTATCAAACGCTTGCAGACGCTTCACTGGCGCTTCAAACTCAACCGGTCCCACGCTGAACTCAGGATCTTTCGTTCAAAACTTTCTTTTCTCTCATCTCTGTAAATAATGTTTCCCTATTTCCATGTTCCTATTCCTTACTCTTTAGAATCTTCGTTTAATTTCCTCCCTCTCCTTCACCCCCACATTCCATCTACAGTTAAGACCATACGAGTCTAATTCAATGCCTTGCCTGTCTTCCCTCTCCTCCTCAAGGAAAACTCCAAGGTTTTCTAGTCTTCTTTCCTTCTCATCAGGAGACCATGGGGTCATCAACAGTTTTGTATAATTTCTGAACTCGGGGGTCTCTGCCCGTTCCAACTCCTCTTGTGTGCCACATCAGTGTTTGACAAACCTGTCTCTAGTCATATCATCATTCTTTTAATATCTCACATTTGGCATGTATTATATCAGATATAGACAAGACATATCAGCCATAGGGCACATGTGTCAGTGTGCTCCCGAATGTCCTCCCATCCTTTCTAGGTATATTAATTATGTACTGCTGCATAACAAATGATCCCCAGACTTAGTGGCTCAAAACAGCACACATTTATTATCTAACAGTTTCTGTGGGTCTAGAGGACAGGTATGGCTTCAGCTGGGTCCTCCAGCTTGGGGTCTCTCGTTAAGACTGCACTCAAGGCATCACCTGGGGCCACAATCATCTCAAGGTTCGACTGGATCAATAATGTTTCCAAGCTCACTCAGCGATTATTAGTAGGATTCAGTTTCTTGTGGGCTGTTGAACTGGGGGCCTCAGTACCTCATAACATGGCAGTGGGATTTATCAAAATGAATGAGAAGGAGGGAGAGAGAGAGAGAGAGAGAGAGAGAGAGACTGAATGAACAAGATGGAAGTCTTTATAGCTTTATTACATGGGAGTGTGGGGTGGGGATTCCACAAGGAGGGTGTGGAGGTAATCACTAGGAGGCATTTCAGAAGCTGCCTCCTATACTAGTCTTCTGGACTTGTTACTCCACTGTTTATGCCCTAGGTTCTGGCCACCTGGTGTGCTGGCTGTGACTTGAGTACATCCCATTTTTTTCCACCTCTATGCCATTACTTAGGCTATTCCTTTCACCTAAATGACCCCTCCACCCCCACAGCTACCTGTTCATCCTTGTAAGAGCATTTCAAATGCCACTCTCCCTGCAGAGCCTTTCTTGACCAGATCTAGAGTAGATCTTCCACTTTGGAGCCCTGGGGAGCCCCCTGGGGCATGTGTCTCTCTTGGCTGTTAATCACATTCTGCTCCGTGGCAGACTCATTGGTACAAGTCTACTCCACAACTCTCAGTAGACTGAGTTCCTTGAGGGTACGGTTATATTTCAGTCCATTTTTCAATCTCCTTATGGCCGTAGAACAGTTCTTGAGACACAGTAAGCGACCAAACATTTGCTGAATTGTAAACAATTGTGAGGTCCAAGAGCCCAGGTCTGTGCAGATGGAATGCTGTTATGGGCAGTGGTAGGGGAGAGGAACCCCATGCTTCTCAAATAGCCCCGCTTAGCTGACTTATAGAAAAACAGCTGCCTTGCTGTGACTCCAGGGATTAGTCAGGCACTGGGACAGTCTGCAGGGACTGTGGGCTGCCGGGGACCAGAAGCCACTGATATCTGATCTCTCTGCAGGAACTTGGGAAGACTAGTCAGGGTGTCTTATTCTGATTATTCCGTTTAAAGAAACCCTCTTCGTGACCTCAGTAGAGCCAATGAGCTAGAAATTGAAGGGGAAAGGAACAAGTATTTATTTAACCTATGAATTTTGCTAGCATTTAGTACTCAGGAAACAGTCCTCCATAAAGTGGTTACTATATGCCCCTTTGGAAGATGAAAACAAAAACAAAACAAAATTCAGAGGGTAAAAGTAACTAGATGGAACTTAAGAATTAAAATATTGATTCAGATGTAAGCAGGACTGCAAAGAATGGGCTCTATTATCGTCACTCGTCTGCCTGTTTTTATTGAGTACCTGATATGTGCAAATCTCTGCGATAGAGTGTTGAAGGTTTGTAAGGTACAAGGCATGGACCTTACCTTTCAAGACAATCTAGAGTTGAATTTGGGGTGGGTGAGTTGGTTGATGGAGGATAACTGAGTTTAATGTGAACAGTCCTGTACAGACAGATGGACACCCTCCCCCCCGCCCACATTTGTCTGTAGATGGGAATATATATAGTGAAAAACTGATTAATTGCACTGGGAAGACTGGGCCAAGTTTCTTGGAGGAGATAGAGATTCCAGAAAGGTAGGATTCTGAGTTTAAAGAGGGAAATCTTATGTCTCTTCCCAGCCTCAGCGGTGCCTTCCTGTCGAATCCTGGGCACAGTACACACGCTATTGACATTTGTAGGTGTGATAAGGATTACAATGCAGCTATGCTTGGTGATGCCCCACGAACTCAGGCGTAATCAAACCTAAGGAAGGAAATATTGAATTTGCAACCAAAATGATAAGTCAGGGTAAATTTTTATCTAACATGTCACATTCACCAAAGCGAACTTCCTGGGTGATTAAATGAGAGACGAGTGCTCTGTGAACAGCAGAACACTGGTCGTATGTGAAATACCGAAAGAAGAAGTCCAGCAATATTCCAGTCTTTATGTTTGCGCTGCTGTGCAGCTATTTTTGTGACTCTAAATACAGGACTTTCCATTTATCTTGATTACATTTCACCTTGTTATCCTGGGGAGATGGGATCCTGGATCCTGACTCTGTCAATCTTTGTATTTTCTATTCTTGGCTTCGTTTGGGCTTTACGTTGATAAACATCTTCTCGCATTTTCATCCAGTGTGTTGTTAAAAACGTTGAACAGACCGGGACTGCGGTCTGTGGACAGGGGCAAGCAGGGGTGGATGTGTAATGTCTGGGCACAGTCATCTCCACGGTACCTGGTGGGGGGGCTTGGCGAGGACGCCTCTGGTAAGCAGAGAGACACGGATTTGTTACACTTGGCTCCTTCCCCCCAGAGCGGCCGGGGCACACAAAAACAACCACGCTGAAATGTTGTATAAAGACTCTGCGACAATTAAAAACTCATATCTCTTGGGTTTTCTAATTGCTTTCACATTGATTATCTCATTTGGGCTTCCCAAGAATCCCATGTGCAGGTGTGGCTGTGCTGATTTTCGGAGAATGCTAATGAAATCAAGGCTGTCAGAGTTAAGTAACTTCTTGAGGCTCATGTAGCAACAAACAGGAGGACTGGGTCTCAGATCCTCTCCTGATTCTGAGACCTGGGAGGCTTTTACTTGCCTGATAATAGCTATGTTCAGTGAAGTGAAACCAGTCTGGTTCCCCACCTTATTGTGATATCATTGACGTAGAACATCGCGAACATTTCAGGTGTACAGCAGAATGATTTGATATGTGTATATAATTAATGCAGAGTGATCACCACACATAATTATATATATATATATATATATATATATATATATATATAGTGATGAGAACTTTTAATACCTACTCTTAGCAACCATCAAATACGCAATACAGTATTATTATCTATAGTCACCGTGCTGTACATTCCATCCACAAAACCTATTTATCTTATAATTGGAACTTACACCTTTTGACCACCTTTACTCATTTCCCCCACTTACCACCCCTTACCAAAATGTTCTGTTCCTGTGAGTTGGGTTTTTGGTGTTTTGGGGTTTTTTTGTTTTGTTTTGTTTTTAGATTTCACATTTAAGCGTGATCATAGCCTATTTGTCTTTCTTTGGTTGACTTATTTCACTTAGTGCAATGCACTCAGGGGTCATCCACAACTGTCCCAAATAGCAGGGTTTCCTTTTTATTTGGGACTGAATAATAGCCCATTGTATATATACACACACACCACACTTTCTTTATCCATTCATCAGTCGATGAACACTTAGGTTCTTTCTGTGTCTAGGTTATTGCAAATAATGCTGCAGTGAACATGGGGGTCCATATCACTTCAAGACAGTGATTTTGTTTCCTTCAGATATATACCCAGAGGTGGAATTGCCGGGTCATGTGGAAGTTCTATTTTTAATTTTTTGAAGGACAGGATTTTTCTCTTGTCCGTCCCTGCACTTGTGAGGACTGGCTGGTTGCATATCTCCCCACCAGACTCTATGCTCCGTGAGCTATTATTCCTAGCTGCCTCCTTTGTTCCTGTTTGGTGATCAGCACAATGTATGTGCTCAATGAATGTGTGTTGAATGAATAAGTAAGTAAATAAATACAGTCTTATTACCTATAATGTAATTGTTAATAATAACAATCCTTATTTTATTTAGTAAAAGCAGGTCTTAAAATCGCTCCCTTCCAATACGCCCTGAATAAATACAGCAGTATGACTATATGCACTGCTCTCTTAATAAAGAACTCAAGATTCTCTAAGTACGTTCTGTTTATCCTCACACACACCTTGACAATAGGTATGGGCTAGTGGTGTTATCATCATATTACCCACAAGAATAGAGAGATTCTTTATCTCACCCAAGACTGCACAGACATTTTCAGGCACAGCTGTTAATAGATTTTATGTTTCTTTATATTCAGTCCATTGCTGAGGCTGCTAAATCCTACTAAAGCTATCAGGCACCAGAGCCTTACGCTGCTTTTCAAGGGTCTGCAATGCTCCCAAGTTAATTCATGGAAATGGTTGCAGGATTGTGCAAAAACAGCTGGTTACCTCCCAGCAGAATTAGCTGTAACCAGTTTCCTCACTTGCTGAGAGAAAGCAGGAAATCAAACGTCAGCAAAATCCCCCCTGATATAATAGCAAGTAAGTCTCTTTCTGAGGAGACCCAGATGGGTGGTTGGTTTAGGAAGATTCAGGGACGGGAAGAGATCTGTGGTCTATAGAATGGGAGAGATTTTAGAGCCAGACCTGGGTCTCTGATTTGGTGATGATGTTACAGATGGGGCAAATCTTGGGAGGATGGTGAGAATGGTTTGCCAGTGAAGTTAAAACAGAAATGTGGACAGGGAACCTTGAGCCGCACTCAGTCAGCTGCTGCTATGCTGACATTTGCGTCTCCTTTCCACAGCCTGAGATCTGCAACAAACTCTTGCTCTCCACTCCCTCTGTTCCGGGAGGACCCACCAGGAAGAAATGGGGGATACCCTGCCCGGGGGGGCTCAGGTCACAGCCTATTTTTTTGATAGTATCCTTTTCTATGAAGCAGACTGGGAAAGAATTACAAAGTTCCTAAACCCTACGAGTACTATAGAAGTTAACAATTTTTTCCTTAACCATTCGAGAATAGATTGCCAATCTGATTCTCTGTGAGCCCTGAACTTCGGTATCTCCTACAAATAAAGACATTCTTCTCCATCCCAACAACACAATCAACCAAATTAGAAAATTAACCTCAAACCATTAGACTGCCATCAGACCTCATCCAAAGTGTAAGTGTTGCAATGGTACTTTCTGCAGCAGAACGATCCAGTTGAGAACCACATGGTACACGAATCTGTCTCTTTGGTCCGCTGCGGTGTGGACAGTTCTTTAATCTTTGACTGTCACGACTTTCCCACTTTTGAAGATTATAGACCAGTTACTTTGTAGAATGTCTCTTTATTTAGGCCTGTCTCCTATTTTCTTGGATTAGATTCGGGTTATGAAGTTGTTGGAAGGAACAACACAGAGCTGAAGCTGTGCTATTCTCAGTGCATCGTATCAGGCGGTGCAAATTCCAGTTTTTCTCTATTCCTGATTGATGGTAGCTTTGCTTTATTAAGATGGTGTCCCTCAGCCTTCCCCAGTCTCAAGTTACCTCTTTTCTCTTGGTAAGTAATAAATATTTTGTGTGGAAAAATTTGAAACTATGTAACCATCCTATTCGTCAACAAGCTTCTAATTTATTCAGTTGTTATTTTCTATCTGTAAGGATTCACCATTTCTTTCCTATTTTATTCCGTGAATTATGGGTTTTTACTATCATTATTAATTTTAATACTCCAATTGTTCCCAGTTTGCCCAGTGGAAGTCTCTTCGATCTGACATTTCTTTTTTTTTTTTTTTTAATTTTTTTTTTTCAACGTTTATTTTTATTTTTGGGACAGAGAGAGACAGAGCATGAACGGGGGAGGGGCAGAGAGAGAGGGAGACACAGAATCGGAAACAGGCTCCAGGCTCTGAGCCATCAGCCCAGAGCCTGACTCGGGGCTCGAACTCAAGGACAGCGAGATCGTGACCTGGCTGAAGTCGGACGCTTAACCGACTACGCCACCCAGGCGCCCCCGATCTGGCATTTCTTTATCCCTATCATTCTTTGAGTACTTCTTTGCCTCTGGCAACAAAAGAATTTATAGGCTCATCTTACGATTTCCCTGCCCCAGCCTTGAACTCAGACATTTCTCTAAGAAGCCCCAGTTCCTTTAAGTGAAGAATGGTGTTTAGAAGCCACAAGTTGGATGGGGGGTCTGGGTGGCTCAGCCGGTTGAACGACTGACTTCAGCTCAGGTCATGATATCTGGGTTCATCAGTTCGAGTCCCAAGTTGGGCTCTACGCTGACAGCTCAGAGCCTGGAGCCTGCTTCACATTCTGTGTCTCCCTCTCTCTCTGCCCCTTCCCCACTTACACTCTGTCTCTCTCTTTCTCCAAAATAGATTAATATTAAAAAAAAAAAACATTTTAGAAGCCAGGAGTTGGGCAGTAGGTATGCTTATTGCTAATAAGCAAGGCTCCTAAGACTTCTCATTAGACAGAGCTGGGGAATACATGTATGTACACATACACATGCTTACCTCGACACTTATTTCCATATCTAACTATATCTATTGCAAACTGCTAGCTCCAAATTCAACATCACAGAGTTCATTCTGATTTTCTGTGTTACCATAATTGTAATTGCATTTTCTGACGGTGAGGAACCTGACTCCCGCTATCGATAGCATATTTAATTGCTTGATTAATACCCCTGTGTGAAAACTGATTTCCCGTCTTCATGGCCATCCCCTCACCTGCGAAGATGCCCTCCTCTCTCTACCTCCCTCTCTCCACCTCAGGCTGAGAAGAGGACCCTGAGCCACTGGCAGGAAGGATACTGCTGAAACTACTTTGCTACAACAAGTGCTACTTTTTGTGGAAGAGGAAGGATGCTCAGAGGGCAGAACACAGGGTCTAGAGGGTGGAGAGCCAGGGAGAATTTATTCTCAAGCCTTGAAACCTAATCAAGGAAATCTAACATGTGCTCGACTGAATATCAGAGCTGTGAAGGACCAGGGACTCTTTCTTACCTCCCATCTTCCCAGTTTTTGAACCAAGGTATCTATAGCTAGCATCCTAAGGCTGTCACACCATTGTATTTTGGGCATGTTGGGGGCAGATAGCTTGTCTCTTTCGTTTCAATGGAGAGGAATTGCATCCCAAGAGCTGTACTTAATAGATTACACCTGGGATTCTCATCAGCACTGATTTAGATGATGAGATTTTGGACTTTGAGTTGATGAAATGATGAGATTGAAATTTAGGTGATAAGATTTTGCTGACGATGCACTGAGATGAGGATCATGGGATAATGAATTAGTCTGTTAGAGGTGTCATAACAAAGTAACACAGAGTGTGTGGCTTAAACAACAGAGATTATTGTTCACAGTGCTGGAGGCTACATGTCTAAGATCATGGTTCAGCTGCATTGGTTTCTTCTGAGGGCTTCTATCCTTGGCTTCTGGATGGCTGTCTTCCCTCTGTACAAATTTCCTCTTCTTATAAGGACACCAGTCATATTAGATTAGGCCCCACCCTAATGACCTCTTTAAAGACGCTGTTTCCAAATACAGTCACATTCTTAGGTACTGGGGGATTAGGACTTTAACATATAAATTAGTTGGGGGGGGGAGCTATAGCCTATAGCAGATGGGGGTGAATGTATTTTGCATGGGAAAGGACATAAATCATTGAGGGCCAGAGGGCCAACTGTGGTAGGCAGAATTCTTGGATGGTCCCCAAGATTCCTGGCATCTGGTATGCATACCCTGTATAATCCCCTCCCCTTGAGTGTAAGTGGGACCTGTGATATGATAAGGTAGTCTCTCCTGTGGTTACATTGTATGAGATCCCATCTGAGCAGACTGGAGAGAGTGAGTGAGAGGCAGAGAGAGAGTGAGAGAGAGAGCGAGAGAGTGCTTCTCCTGTGGGTCTTGAAGAAGTAAGTGGCCAGCTTGTGAGAGGGCCACCTGACAGGGGATTTGGGGGACCTCTAGGAGCTTAGAGCAGCCCTCACTGACAGCCAGCAAGAAAGCAGAAATCTTAGTCCTACAGCCACAAGGAATTCAACTCTACCAACAAACACATAAGCTTGGAAGAGAACATAGAGCTCCAGAACAAAATGTAGCCTGGTGGACCCTTTGATTGTAGACTTGTGAGACCCTGAGCGGAGAACCCAGCTACACCATGCCCGAACTCCTGGCTCCCAGGAACTGGGTGATAATAAAAGTATGGTGTCGTAAGGTATGCCTGTGATAATTCGTTACACAGCAATAGGAAACTAGTATACCATCCAAAGTTTCTAGCCCTTGTCAGCTCTAGGCTGCCATTCTCTGCCTTTGCAGCACCGCCCCCCCCCCCCCCCAAGATCTAACCAACTTTGGACTTCCTACCAACCCCAAAACCGAGCACACACATAGTTTTTACAATAAGTATTGCAATCCATTAAACTCACTCTTGCTTCTTCAGCGTCTTCAGGGTTGGCTTTCATGCAAGAACCCAGCTGACTAGTGCTAGTTTGTTACACTGTCTCCATGACCCTCAGATTTGCATTTGAAGATCCTCTTGATTCTATGTGGTGAATGAATTGGCAAGACCAGCTAGGAGGTTGCTGTAGTGGTCCAGGTGAGCGGTGACAATGACTTGATTAAGTGACAGCCAGGAATCTGAGGAGAAGTGGTGGACTTGAGTAAAGGCCGTAGAAGTCACCCTCCACCTCAGTTCCTGGAGCAGGACCTGGTTCCACGGTCAGCCCTGACAACAGTACACAGCACTCGCCCCTGCCCCGGCCAGAGCTCACTGTTCCCAGCTATTCCGTGTGTTATAACCTATGCATCTCATACCAGTCAACAAGTTTGTCATATTGTAACTACTTACTAAGTGCTTAAAGTGATCTGGAGTGCATAAGGGTACATTTTCAAATGGACTTTAGAAGGGAGGCAAGAACAAGTTGGGTATTAGGAGAACAGCTGGCTGTGAATTTTTTTTTTTTTTTAATGCTTCCATTAAACAACAGATCAGCCTTCCCCTGAGAGCCCACATGCTCCACTCAAGCCTCCCAAACTTGCCTGCAACCCTCTTTTCAGAGCTTGCGGTCGGCTTCCCAGGAGTCCTCTCATAGATTATCCACATATACACCCCTCCCGCCCTCCCTCTGTCTGGCTCCCACAAGTGCAGGGCCAGTAGGGAAGGGGTCAAGTTAGTGGGGGCCTATCTCGGGTCCTCCTGTAACTATTCTCTCCTCCCACCTTGCATTCCCCAAACCGTATCTCCACTTTTCACCTCCCCCTGTGAGGGACAAAGCAGGGTCTCTTTCCCACACACACTTGGAAAGTTGTCAAATAATTTAAGCCAGGGTGTTTGCTGATAACAAAGGTGCTGTGGCAGATAAGGAAAGTGTTGGCCAGATAGGCTTCACATCCCAGGAATATTTGCATTTTCATGGGGGCCTTCTGAAGAGAGAGGGAACTGAAATTTGGGGTAGTTCCCCGGCATAGTCTTAGACCTCGCTAGTCTTTGCGGATGTGTCCCCACCCCTTTTGGATCAATGCCCACCTGCTACTAGATGGGTGGTCAGAGACCTGCGGGCCCAACTAGCTGGATACCTGTGTCACCCTCACATCCCGCCTTCCCCTGGTCTCTCGCAGCTGTGGGAAGGATGGCCGGGGAGGAGGTGGGGGAAATGCTGGTTTCACCCCAAATTGGGAGACACAGTGTTAGAAGATTATTTCCACTTTTAGCGGCACAGTTACATGAGAAACAAATTTGTATAAAGATTATGATTTGAAATGAGCTATCTAAACAAGATGGACCATCAAACTGCACTTTTTAGTGCACTGTTGAATATAAATCTCCAAACTGGCCAACAATGACCTACAGTTTAGTATCGTAAAATACAAACTGAACTTGTCTCTTTCAGTGTTTTGTTGGTATAAGTTCTAAATATCCTCTCATGGGAAGAACTTACTTTTATTCTGAGATTCTTTCCTATCTTTTAAAACAGTTTTCTTTCCTGTGTTTGGTATTTTTCCGATGTTTTGGTATTATTATTTCCAATCCTTTTTCTTATATTTTATATTATTATGGTTTCTATGTTTAGACTTACTGTTATCTGTGTGTGGTATTCCTATTTCTCATGTGTTTATAATAACAACCGTTTAAACATCTTTGTGATATTAAAACATCCTTGGTATTAAAACATGATAAATGACGATGACAGGAGACAGAGACGTGGTTTTGTTCATTGCTGTGCCCCCAGCCCCTAAGACACTGTGTGGGGCATAGTAGAGATCAATAAATATTTATTGAACAAATGCATATATGAATGATGGGTCTTAGAAATTACATTCTTATCTGTCATACGAGTTGGCAATTCTGTATCAATCCCTAAATTTTAAAGTTACCAATTCATGAGATCCATGGGTCTGGAACACAGAACAGGGAGTCAGAGCAGCTCTAATTTAGCTTGACCTTGGACAAGTGATTCGATCTCTACAGGCCTCAGTTTCCACACCTGTGGGAAGGAATTGATACCAGTCGTTACTTTGTTGGGTCATTTGAGGATTGCAGGAGGTGTCTTGCAGGCCCTGGCGGGGGACCGGGGGTAGGAGACTCCGTCCAGGGACTGGACTGGCCTCCCGGGCAATGAGGTGTGACTGCCGTTCGTGTTTATGCCTGGCCAGCCCTCTGGATACAGCTTACCCCCACCCCTAGTAATTCCGCTCTGAACATCTGAAGAACATAGAGGTATTCTGATGATAGAACGACCTGCCAGCTGGTTTTCCTCAGGTGTAGGGAGCGAGAATAAAATGAGCACACCCTTCAGTGAATTCTGATTTTTTTTTCTTAAAAGCTTAAAATTTACTTTTTCAATAGGACAAATATTTTTATTCTTAGAAAAACTAAGCACTTAGTATTAGCAATTGGTTACATACCTGGTTATGGGTTTTCCCCTCCCCCCCACACTCAAAAATAATTCCAGGACGTATTATTGTTATCTTACAGTTATGGAAACAGAGTTCAGATTGATTAAACGGCTTGATCACCGTCTCTTGTTAGCAGGTGGGAGAGCTAAGGTTGGGGTTTAGGTCTGATTCCCAAAGCCATGCTGTAACTGCAGCGTGCTGCTGCACGGAAGGGAGATTGCATCTATTTGTCTGTTTGGGTGGGAAATTTGGAGACAGGACTCCCTTTAACCTCTCTCTAGATAAGATTCATTCAGCCTCTGAACGAAATCCTTTTCCATTCTGACTGCTAGAGATCAGGCTCTGCAACTCATTAGCTGTGTGACTTTGAATAAGCTGCACACCCTCTCTGAGCTTCAGCTTTTCCTCTTGCAAAGTGGAAACAGCAACTTCTGCCTCTCTCTCTAGGTTGATGCCTTGTGAAGGTGCCTTGTAAAGTGCTAGTTACACGCGAGATAGCGTTGTTAGTGAGTCCCCACGATTTCCTAGCCAGCTTCCTCTCCTCTATGGATCTGTTTCACTGATGAAAGAGTTCTTTGCAAAGCTCTTCCTTGTATATTTTTAATTGCCTTGGTTTTTACTTTACCCCAATTGTCTATTTCCTTTAACTTTCCCTTTCTTTCCCCCCACCTTGGGCTATCTTTCCATTAGATTCCACTGATTAGTCAGGGAACAGAACTATTTCAAGTGCTTGGTATTTTGATCCATTTCACACTCTCCTTTTGCGCCTCCCTTACCCCCCACTGTGGGCTTTCAGTCAATTGTGCTTAGTCTCCAGACTTCTAGCGCAGGCTGCCTTTAAAAATTCTGCCTTCCAGTATACTCCCTGTGTTGCTACAACCCCTTCCCCCGCCCCAGGCAGGAAAAAAGCTGATTGCACCACATGAATGGAGGAGAACAGTGCCTCATGACCTTGGAAGGTTGTGTGCCGGAACAAGTGGTGTCCGTAGTGTTAGAAATGTCCCAGCACTCAGTGAGCTTTAGTTCTGCCTCTAAGTGGGTTTCAAAGTTCCAAATATGCATTTGCAACCCAAAACACGGACATGCTCTCTGCTCTCCTCAAAACGATCATCCTTGTTCTAAGTATCAAAGAAGTTCTCAAACCACCCCTCTGTGTTCATCGGGCAGCAACTGTGTACCAGGTCCTAGGTTAGGCGCTGTGGGGATGTCAAGAATGGAACGGAGCCCTTGATCAGTAGGGCTGCTGGGGACAACAGACTTGCAGACAACACGGACATAAAATGAATTCCTCCTTTTTCTCCTCAAACAAAAACCTCGGCCTCAGAACAACACTTCAAGGGATTCGAATATAACCTTCTGAGAACAATCTTATGTTAAGGACCACCTCCGGGCTGAGCCTGATATCCTGGAGCCCCAGATCACAGCTTTAAGTTCACCCCCAAGAGACTCTTTGCATGCAAGAGGCTTACGTGTGCGTGCTTCGGTTGTGGTCAGTGCGGGGACAGCGTCCACCCCCGCCCCCCACCTCTGTACCCTGTCCCCAGGGCACCTCAAGGAATCAGGCCAGGTGAGGAAAGCGGTCACTCTATCAATCCCTAGAGGGGGAAGGGAGGAAGACTTTTCCCCTTTGATTCCTCCTCAGCTCTGGCCAGGTGCTGCCCTTACAGTGTTATCTCCAGCAGCCAGTACCTGGGTTGACCCTGGACTTAACTGGAAGCTTCTCCCTACAGAGGCTGTGTGGTGTGAGGGACACATCTTCCATTTCCTAAGAAGGTCAGGGCCACTGTCTTAGTTTGCCAGGGCAGCCGTAACAAAGTATCCCAGACTGGGTGGCTTAAACAACAAAAATTTATTCTCTCACAGTTTTGGAGGCTGGAAGTCCAAGATCAAGGTATTGGCAGAATTTGTTCCTTCTGAGGGTGTGAGGAAGAATCTGTTCCATGCCTCTCTCCTAGCTTCTGGTGGTTTTCTGGCAATATTTGGCGTTCCTTGGCCTGTAGACCTCTCAGCCCATTCTCTGCCTTTATCTTCACATGGTGTTCTCTCTGTGTCTGTCTCTGTGTCCAGATTTCCCCTCATTATAAGGACACAGTCATATTGGCCTAGGGCCCATCCGGCTGACCTCATCTTAACTTGATCATCTACAAAGATTCTATTTCCAAATAAGGTCACGTTCCCAGGTACTGAGGGTTAAGACTTCAACATCTTTTGGGGGAGACCGACTTCAGCTCCTAACAGCTCTCTCCCTCAGATGGCTCAACTTTTCCTCAAGATTCCTTGGTATTTCCACCTTCTTGCTCCTCCTCGGTTCCAGAGGAGTCTCTCTCTTCCTTGCCCAGGCTAACGCCTTCCCTGGGTCCCCTGATTCTGTCCCTTCCCGCGTCCTCCAGGGCCTCCTCTGTCAGTTAGCCTGTCCTGGGCACCTCTTCAGGATCTCCCAGACTTATAAACTTGTTTAGGCTTTATAGCTGCTTCCCATGGTCCTGCTGTTCCTGCGTTCCGTTCTCCTGGTTTTGTTTTGTTTTCTTTCACAAACCGCTGTGTCTATTCCTCTATCAGTCACCCCCCCTCCACCCCCAAATCAAAGCTTGCCCTGTCAGAAGAGCATTTGAGAAGCGGTGGACCCTGATGTCCGAGTGTGCAGGCTTCGGAGTCAAGACTACCTGGGTTCAAATCCTTGTTCACTTAATCTGTCTAACCCTCAGTCTTGTCCATCTGTCCCTGTGCATGACGACAGTGTCTACCACACGGGGTGTTTTGAGGATAAATGAGGTGGCGCGTTCATTACCTTAGCACAGCTCTTGGTAGACAGGGAGGTCTCAGCTACGTGTTAGCATTTCAATTTTTGGTGATTTCAGCTTTTCCTATTGCCACGAAGATGGTAATTATGTCTATGTGTTCTGCTGCAAGTCAATTACTTTCCACCTTTCCACCTCGTCCTAGACAATTTATTTAGAAATGCTACTAACATTTCAATATATCCCCCAAACTAAGCCCTGTCCTTGCCTTCCCGTGCCCCCCTCCCCCTGCCCCCAACACACACACTCCTGAGCTTCTGTCTGATTTTTCTATTTTTGCTAATGGCACCATTACATTCGTATCAGCTCTGGACACAAAACTTGGAGTCTCTGTTCCCTTTCTTGTACCAACTATATCTAAGCAATAGCTAAGTTCTGTAAATGTTATTAGTGAGACATTTTAAAACACACGTGCTCCTATCTATCCTGTCCTTCCATTTCTTTCTTTTTAAAAAATTTTTTATGTTTATTTATTTTCGAGAGAGAGACAGAACACAATCAGGGGGAGGGCCAGAGAGAGGGAGACACAGAATCGGAAGCAGGCTCCAGGCTCTGAGCTGTCAGCACAGAGCCCGACGCGGGGTTCGAACTCGGTCAACCACGAGATCATGACCTGAGCCGAAATCGGACGCTCAACCGACTAAGCCACCCAGGCGCCCCCAGACTATTTCAGTAAACTGCACTCTGGGTCTCCAGTCCCTTCCTGTCATGATCACTTACACACACTGCCACCAGATTTTTCTTCTTAAAATGCAGCTTGATCATGGAAACTCTCCTGTAGAAAAACATTCAATTGCTCCCTATTGCTTATCAAGTAAAACCCAAACTTTGGCATTCAAATGCCTTTATAGTAGGGCTTTTCTTCCTTCTAACCTCCTTGTAGGCGCTTAAGCTTTGACTACACATTTCAAACATGTACAGTATCCTCTATTTTTCATTTTTAAAAAAAATTTGTTTGAATGTTTATTTTTGAGACAGAGAAAGAGACAGAGGGAGAGAGGGAGAGAGAACATGAGTGAAGGAGGGGCAGAGAAAGAGGGAGACACAGAATCAGAATCAGAAGCACACAGACAGATTCAGAAGCAGGCTCCAGGCTCTGAGCTGTCAGCACAGAGCCTGATGCAGGGCTCGAACTCACAAACTGCAAGATCATGACCTGAGCCAAAGTGAGATGCTTAACTGACTGAGTATACCCAGGCGCCCCTCTGTTTTCCAATATTCTTCTTAAATATACTTTCCTTTTGGTAGGCTTCCTTGCTCACTTTACTGGGGGCGGGGGATGGTTCTTTCCCTTTGCTGGTCTTCAATATCTTATTTGGTATCTACCCCTCGCGGGGCCCTGAACACAATCTGTCCCACATTCCCTGGTAGCTAAGAGGACAGAGACATTCTTCTGTCCCGTTGTCATATCTCCTGCAACTTTCAAACAGTGCCTGATACATGTCGATACATATAATTGTTGAGACTTTTGACCTGAATTGAAGAGTACTCAACCTTCCATATCGGTTTCCTTTTCAAAAGGGCTTCAACAGACAAATGTGAATGGATGCTGCAGTCAAGTGTAAAATCAGAAATTCATCTCTCAGCCCCCTGGAGCTTCCCTCTGCCTGCCCCGCCCGCAAGGTCTCTTCATGGCTTCCCTTGCCTGTCATCCACACTGGGGGAAATTTATGGTTTCGGGGGAAGTGTGAACTTAGGACTTGAAGACGTACCTCCTTCCTCCCTTCCCACTCCTTTTTCTTCCTAATCCTGGCAGTCTCTCAACTTGTACTTCATGCTCAGATTCTTTCTTCTCTCTGCTTCTTTTCTTTCTACCTTTTCCTCTTTGCATTACTGTCTGCATCCGCATCCAGTCGTAAACAAGATTCTGAATCTGGGGCTCGGCTGGGGATGGGCAGCAGAGAGAATCAGACATTAGGGCTGGGGAAAGGCTAGCCCATGGGGCCAAGTCATGGCCCCCTCTGGCTTCCTCCTGGTCCAGCAGCCAGGCTGCAGACTTGACCTAACTGTCCTCCTCACTAACCGGGGACTCTTAGACTTACAGCAACTTCTCTTTGTCCTATTAGTGGGATTTAATGGAGAACAGAGAGGCTTTCAAAGTGATGGCTTTATTCACAGAGACCTATGGAATGCAAAGTACTTTTCTCTTCCATTTACAGAACCAACAGCTGAGAGTCAGGAATTCTCCCCACAAAGCCCTGCTAGCCATTCCTTCCCTCCCCCTGGCTTCTCACCTCCAGATCCCTCTACCCCACAAGTGCACTATCAAATGACTGTGGGCGCCCCGGGGAGGTGCAATTTAATCTTCAACCTGTTTCTCCACGGAGACTGCTTTTCTGGAGCACATTTTTGGGAAAGCATAAATGTTTTAGGTCTGATCAACTAGCATTCCTTGTCCTGCCCATGGCTGGGCCCCTCTATTAATGCGTCCCTTTGTCTCCATCAGCAGTCTCTTTGTAAACCTGTTTTGTGATCTCTGGCCGCATCGGTAACCCCTCCCTTGCTGTCATGATTCCTCAAGCCAGGTTTGCACCAAATCACCCATGTGTTTGGAGACCATTGCGCTAGGGAGGAAGATGGCTCACATGGGCATGTCCGAGTGCTCAGTCAGCCCTTGTCTGTCGCAAAATAAGCCCGACACCCCATGCACTCTGAATCCTCTCAAGGAAACCAAGTCGTTGAACTACATGTTAAGTTGAATTCTGTTTCTGGTGTAAGCATTTTCGGGACTAAGAGCACACTTTGTAGACTAGGTTAAACTCACATGAAACACATTTGTAAATCCAAGGTATTCTTTATCACTTACTGCTATTACTCAGAATAACTTGGTTTTAGCACATTATAACAGGAAGGTGGTATTCCTCGAGTATACTGCAACCCCTCACGCTTGGGGCTAAATTTCTTGCGAGCGTAACAAATGTCTAGAGATTTTCCTTTCTGAGCCGACCTCAGTATAGGATATCTGTAACTCCCAGGGCTCCTGGGGACAGCCAGCCAGTGCAGCAGTAATCTTCTGAAAGTGGTTGGTCGACTATAACCATCCCCAACACTATGGATAAAATTCACAAATAAAATGTCGAGAGAAAGAGGAGAGTCATAAATAATAAAATACTCTAGGATTCCATATTTTAAAGTTTAAAAGTAGAGTAAACAAATCTATTATGCTACATGTCAGGATAGCGGTTACCTTGGGGAGGTAGTGACTGACACACAATGGGGAGCACCTGGGGTGCCGGTAACATTTCCGGCACAAGTAGGTTCTCTTTGTGAAATTTCACAGCACTATACTTTTGTGATTTGTGCACTTCTTTATATGTGTGCTGTATTCTGATAAAAAGTTCTGTTCAAATGTGGTTTGTCAAGATTCTGGCTGCTGGGCTTGGGAGCAGTGACAGGTGAGAGGATTACATTGCTACTGTAGTAAATTATCTCCTTCAGGGACTCTTGAAGGTAGCAAGTTCCTTCCAGCCTCCACAAATGGCTGTAGAAGGGGCAGGCTCAAGGGCCGACTCTCAGTCAAAGTACACAGTAAAGCTTAAGAAGATCTAGGGATTTTACCGGACACTCCTCATGCTCTTGGATGCTCTACTTCTGAATCCTAAAATAAGGGAGGAGGGTGAGAAGATCGAGTCTCCCATTAGGAAAGCCAAGGAGGGAAGGTAGCCTTCTTCCTGCTCCCTGCCACTGGGGAGTGGCTGTGCAGCCCAGGCGTGGCCAATGGATGCAGTGGCCCTGGTATTTGAATCTTTGGGGCAGTTGAAACTGTTCTAGGCAAGAGAGGCAGAGATTGAGGTGCCTAGGGACTTCGTACTGAGTGTCCAGTAGAAGCGAGAGGCCATCAACGGCGGAGCCTGCCACAGCCTTCTCGACGGCCTGGTTTTGTTGCGTGATCTGAACGAGTTCTTGGCTGCCCAGCCTTTCTTAGACTCGGTCTCACTTCCAAGCCTCCTCCTCAGTTTTGAGGATAATATCAGATACCTTTTCTAAGTCCCTTTTCTGGTTAAGGTAATCAGAGTAAGTTTCTGTTAGTTGCATTCAAGACCCTTGACTAGTAGAAGAGCTCCCCAATGAAAGAGATTGCCAATTCCGCTTGCAATTCTTTACCAAAACTTTATCACATGGCTTCTCATTCACTAACTAGAGATTATTTGGGGTTAACTATGCTGCTATTTCAAAAATACCAATGTTCCTACAGGGCAATTTGTACCTCGATGTGAATTCTTTGAACCCAGTTGGTTTTTCCTTTGTGTCTATCTGCGATCAGTACATTAAGAAAAAAGGATGGAGGGGGCATCTGGGTGGCTCAGTCGGTAAAGCATCTGACTCTTGATTTCGGCTCAGGTCATGTTCTCTAGGTTTGTGAGTTTGAGCCCCACATTGGGCTCCTCGCTGACAGTGTGGAAACTACTTGGGATTCTCTCTCTCTCCCTCTCCATCTCCCTCTCTCTCTCTCTCTCCATCTCTCTCACTCTCAAAATTAAAAAAAATTAGGATGGAGGGGGGTGGTTCAGGAAGAGTTCATTTTGGTCTTGGGCCATTTCAGGGAGGGCAGGAAGGTGGGGTGGGAAGGTACCAAGGTGGGGAACCTTATGCGGTCAGAGGGTTTCACAAGGTCACAGGATTCATAGGGGGGAGGGAAAAGAAGACACCATGAAATAGGAAAGGGATCAGAGCAATGTGTCAGAGAACCAAAGATACATTTTGCAATTTACCTTCAGGCCACTCTCTTGCATTGGAGTATTTTTTGTTTTGTGTTAGGGTAGGTAATTGGGAGCTCTGGTCTGTTAGAGTTCTGGGAGTGATTACAGGTGATTTATCATGTTACTGCAACTCCCAGCTTATGTACAGACACCATCAGGAGAAGCAGTGTGGGTTCAGGATCCACCCTGCCGGACCAATCTTCATAAAACAACGGGAGCTCACTCAGAACCAGTTATGCCAGACTAAGCTCATTTCCTTTGTTGATGGGGTTACTAGGCTGGTGGGTTTCAGCAGGATATAGGCCTTGTGAGCCTGGTACAGTTAAGTGGATTTGTAATTGGTCGAACCATCCCACACAAAGACTAATGATTAATGAATCTTTGTCAACTTTCAGGGAGGTCTCTAGTCATTTGCTGCGGGGTCTCAGTCAACATTGTTATTAATGACTCGGACGGATTCACAGGACATAGTGATCAAATTTGCTGGGAGGGTTAGCAACTACGTTGGATGACAAGATCAGGATTTAGAATGCTCTCAGCGGACTCAAGTGACATCCCGGGCGTAACAAGGTGGGATTTAACAGGGATGAAGGGGAAGTCTTACACTTAACCCTAAAAAGCCAACTGTACGTGTAGAGGCTGGACGTGACTTGGGGTGACGCGAGCACAGCTGAGGGAGAATCACCCTGAGGCGGGGCCTGGCGTGCCTGAGAGCACGGCGACTCCGCCTACCTACACCTGCAGAGGGGGCTTCATTCCGGGTGCCGCCCTTAAAGAGCAGCAGAGACAAACTGAAACATGGCCGGAGGTGGGACCCGACCATGAAGGGGCTCTGAAGCCATCCTGTAGGACAGTGAACAGCTGAAGGACGCCTAGCCTGGAGAGGAGAGGGCTTGGAGACAGGCCACCTATTTTGAATCTTGGCAGGCCTGTAAAGTGGAAGGTGATTCAGTATGGTGATCTGATGTCTCAAAGGGTAAAACTCACAGCTGTGGGTGGAACTTTTGGCTTCTACCTAAAATATAAAACTTAGGAAAGCTTCCCAACAACTAAGGAAGCAGGAAAGCGCAACAGTAAGACCCCAGGCTTAGGAGTTCAGCTTTGGTTTGAATCCCAAATAGTCTACCTATTAGTTGTGTTTTTGGGTAAGTTTATCTCACCTTTCTATTTTCAGAGGGATTAACTGAGATAATACTACAGCACCTAGCCTGTGGCCTATTATACGCAGGGACTCTGTAAATGAGAGCTATTTTATAATGGTTGTTACAATTGCTCACAAGTACCCTGGGAGGTGGGGGGGGGGCTCCTGGCTTGGTCCACTGAGCGTCCAACTCTTGATTTTGGCTTAGGTCATGATCTCATGGTTCCAGTGTGGAACCTGTTTGGGATTCCCTGTCCGTCTCCCTCTCCCTCTCTGCCCTGCCCCTGCTTGTGCACTCGTTTTCTCTCTCAAATAAATAAATACACATTTGAAAGAATGTATTCAGGTGGAAGTGAGCTTGAGCATAGCTGGGATGAGGGAGAGGGAATTTTATGTATTTTATGGGATGGTAAGGGAAAGGTTGGTTGGTAGGACCCACTTAATTCTGAGATTTGATGTCTTTTGGACAAAATGAAATGTGCGTCTTAGCAGAGGAAGGAACATGGGCTATTCCCCATTTCTGTATTTTTTTCCAGATGTATTCCCAGAACAGCCAGGTTTTATGATTTACACTGCCTAAGAAGTTGTTCTCTTCCTCAAACTCTGTACATTTAAAACTTGACTTTTGGGCCAGATATAAAATATAAATCCTAATCTTAGTGAGACCTTCTCTTTACTGAGGCTGTATTATAGGCTAGGCAGTGTGTTAAATCACCTTCCATATATCTTTATGACAACATCCTAATATGATGCCAAAGGAATAGTGTATAATAAATACGGCATAATAAACATCTAATATAATGACATAGGAATATTGTATAATACGTATCATAGAACATTTTAATATGATAATATGAAGTATTATATAATAAATGTCACAGGAACATTGAAAGGGAAGCAATTAATTCTAACTGGAGGATTAGGAAAGGCTTCTTGGAGAAAGTGGCATATGAGTTGGGTCTTAAAGGATGAGTAAGACTTTAATTGATGGGAGGCAGTGGGGGCAAGGCCATCCAGGCTGGGAAATGGCTTAAACAAAAGCACAGAAGTAATTAGTGGAGATAATGAGCCATCTTCCCAGGGCAGACTCTGCCTTTCTGATTATGGATGCCATCATCCTTGCCATCCTTGATGATAGCACGTTAGTATGAAATTATAGGAAAGATTTTGCAGTCAATGAGTTGTTACCGTTGCTCCTGTACCGAGGTTATTTTCGTGTGTTCTCATTAAAGTAGATGGAATGCTTGCGACATGCGAGCAGAGCCCCGAGGTCTGGACAGGCAGGTGACCCTGGACAACTCAGGAAGGGAGATCAGTCAGGGAGAGCTACGCGGCAGGAAAGGAGGTCCGGGAACCCACACTGAAGTAGGCCTTCTCCACCTACCGGGGAGAGGCTGTTGTGGCTTTGAGAAGGTCATCTCTGGCTGGAAAAAACCCACCAGGTGGAAGAGGCTCCGTGGATGGGAATCTAGCAATACTCGGGCTGGAGGACCCTGTGCCATTGTTTTCATGCATGCCTGTACCTACGGGAGGAGGCCTGGAAGCTGAGAGTGACCAGGGGCCAATGGGAGGCACAGAGAAGCAAGACCTCAGGTCAGGGTGGTTTCCCATGGATGGATGGAACCCCCTCCACCCACCCCAGTCTGTCTGCTCTCAGAAAATGAGGCGCTCTGAGAGTAGCTGCACCTAGCTGTCAACCAGCCTTAGGGCAGGACAGTACTTGAGGAGCTACCCTGGTCCACATTGACCACAACTGACCTATCAGTGACCAAGGGGAGTAGGGTGAGTGATGACTCTAGAATTTCCAGATCTGCGGCACTTAGGGACAGAAATCAGGTTGGGGGAGGTGTTGGGATTCTTGTCTTAGAGCTGCTGTTGCATATCATGCACTGTTTTCACTTGGATGGTATGGTGTAAGTCAAGGAGCAAAGCAATGCTTTTGAAATATGCTTTTGTTCACATTTCATATAAGATTAAGAATATGCCCACTGTCCATTTCAGCGGGAGAGGTGCTGATGGAGATTAAAGGGACTGGGCTCGAAGCCACCCCTTAGCAGGTGGACGAGGTAGAACCCGGGGCAGAGCCCTGGTGCCTGGAATTGTTCCTGGGCCCCAGCCTGAAATGGGATAGGGGATAGGACTCCAGGGATAGGACTCCAGTCAGGGATAGGACTCCAGTGTCCTTGGTGGAGGGAACGTTTAGTCCTCTCTGGAGAAGTGGGAGAGGGCGAGAAGGCATAGATTGCCTAAACCAAGACTAATAAGTAAAGTCATCATTTATTGGGCACTTACCATGTTGTAGATCTTGTCTCACTCCTGACAGTAACGTAGGTTACTGACGCAGGTATTTCCTGTACCCATTTTGCTGAAAGGCTGTGTGACATGTTCAAGGTCACAGAGCTAGACTCCAAAGCCCATGCTTGCAACTACCACCCTAACCTTGGGATGGGCCTGGGAAATGGGGCAGGGCTAAGAATAGAGGGAGAATGGCTAATTAAGGGGCTGGAGTATAGTAGGCGGAGGCAGGAGCTGGCTTACACCCTCAAACTGATGCTAACTGACACATACTTACCCGATACAATTTTCATCAAAGAGTTTATTCTAACAAGGAGGGGTAAGATCTTGGGCACTGGTGGAGGGGGGAGGGGGGCAGACATGATTATCAGAAGAAGACATAAGGGGAAAAAAAAGGGTTTGAGGCACATTTTGCTAACTCGTAAGTTTTTCATGGGCCGGCCTGGCTATAGATAAGACTGGTCTAGTGAATGGGGAGAATTCGAGAATTGAGCCAGCGAGATGAATACCACCGTGCATCTTAATCTAGTCAAGCTGGTGCAATTCCATCTGAGGAAGAGAAAGCAGCTGGAGAATTCTCTGTGGTTTGGGGGATTAGCTCTCTGAAGGGCAGTGCTAACCAAGGGGGAGATGACTACACAGGCCAGTCATAATTATGTCTTTCATTGAATGAGCATCTTCTAGTTGATTCGGTCATTTGAAGCAATCGATCTCTGAGCTGGGAGGAAAGGTTGGGGAAAGGTGAAGGGGAATAACCAGTCTTTTTGCCTCGACTGAGGAATGTAAGACGTGACACCAAAATGAGCTATCGCATTAAACCACCAAAAGCAAAACAATAATACAGCAATTTGACCGATTTCTCAACCTTGCATCTGGTTACGTGTCTATTTTTGGAGGATTTTTCTCTTCATTCCTGTCACTTGAATACTGACCGCTTTCCAGGCACGTCAGCTCAGTAACACTCACGGTGTATGTCACAAGATCTGTGGGTCTGAGGAAATCGCAGCACACACAGCCAAGGACCAAAATGTCCCCGGCTGCTTGGCAAAGAAAGGTCGACCCACAGCAGGCGCCGGGGACATAGCATCGCTGGCTTGCAACGCTAACAATCCTTAGTGATTAGCAAACGAAGAAGATGTGTCTGTGATGACTGTGCGGTCTCATACAGTCCCAGTGTCAAGGACTTCTTTTTCCTTCTGAAAATTTTTTTTTTTATGTATTTCATTCTTCAAAAAGATAGTTCTTTAAATACATACCTGAATGTGGCTTACTTGTTTTGCCTTTGGAAGACTTTTCACATGAGTAAGTTAACATGTCTGAAGGAGGAAAACACCCTGCCTATTATCCATATGGTGACATCATGCATTTCAATGTTTGTTTTTGGAAAATATGGTCACAGTTAGGGAGTCAAAGTCTTTTTCCCTCCACCTATAAGAGCCAGCTCCTTACCAGAAATAGAGTTTAGGGGGTGCCTGAGTGGCTCAGTTGGTTAAGCATCCGGCTTTGGCTCAGGTCACGATCTCATGGTTCGTGGGTTTGAGCCCCGCATTGGGCTCTGTGCTGACAGCTCTGAGCCTGGAGCTGCTTTGGATACTGTGTGTCTGTCTCTGTCTGCCCCTCCCCCACTCATGCTCTGTCTGTCCTCTCTCAAAAATAAGGAAACATTAAAACAAAAAATAGAGTTTAGGACAGACCAGGAGAAGAGTGTAATAGGGGTTTTGGCATGTAGCGCCCCAAGTAAGTTCTGGGGCTACAGTCAGCTGACAAAAGTTGGAAAGACAACGGATATCCATGAATCAACTTTCTCATGTGTGGCTCCAGCCAAGTGCTTCACCACACAGTCTAATCTAATTTCAGAAAGACCCTCTGAGGTGGGCACCATTAACCCACTTTATAGATAAGGACACTGAGGCCGCCACCCTTATTGGTGCCCCTTAAAAAGACCGAACAGTGGATTCTTTAAGTTCAAAATGTCTTTTTACAGGATGTACCTATAAAGAAGTGACTTTTTCCTAGCAGGAGAAAAAAAAGGAAAAGATGACTTTGCCCAGAAGGGAGAAGCCCTCCTCTGCTGTGCTTGCGTCATGCAGCCCGACTCTTCCTCCAGGAAATCTACAGGTGATATGTTGTTGGGATCTGTGATGGCTTCTGAGATGGTCTTACATTTGCACCTCCTTCACACTAGAAACAGAGTTTCAAATCTCCCCAGGGGCTCCCATATCTTGCATGTAAGTTGTTTGAGATAACTCTGTGGACCTAACATGATAAATCTTTCCTGGAAGCTTCTGCTTTGACTCAAGAGAACCTAAATAAAAGTTTTCAGAGTGCCATTGCATATTATCCACACCGTTTCAAAGGAATCCAAAGTGGAGATTACAATATATTGTTTTAATTACAAAGGGATAATAGCCACAAGTAAAGGAGTTTTCCCAAGAAGAAATGAGTCTCACAAAAAGAGGGGGGGGCGGGGAAAGCCACTGTGATTGTTATTACTGGTTTTATTCAGGGTGAGACCTCAGTAAGATTGGGACAGAGGCCAATGTGTATTTGAGCACCCCCCTATTTCCCTATGCCATGGTTATGGAGAAGCCTGTTGACCTTGTCTCTACAAAGGGATGGCCCTATGTACTTTTATTTACTGCTTTCTGAGTCAAAATGAGTCATTAAAGAAGTAGCTTAGCTCAACTCCATTCCGCTGGTAGAGTGTAAATTCACCATAGTGTGCTGCTACATACAAAGCAATAAAACATGGTCCTTACTTTGGGGGAGATGATAATTCCCGGGGAGGTAGAACTCGTTCTCCTCCAGGATGTGGTAGGATAATATAGTGCATTACTGAGGGCCATCTGGAGCTTTAAAGTGATCTTCTGTCTCTGTCCTCTGCCTCCTTCCAGCAAGATTGCCACCTCTCATATACTACACGGAAGACTTGAATCTTTACTTGTTAGCAATTTGCTGGGAGACCAATGCGTTTAAGAAGGTGATGGTGTGCCTTTCTCTGCAACAAATCAGCTTAATGCCACCCACAGTTCTTCCTTTTCTGTGGCATATTATGGTTTATAATAAGAAATGTATATTTGATCTTTGCCATGTCTGGCACAGAGCTTCTAAAACCCTTGGGATTTCCTAAGGGCTAAGCTCGATCAAGTTGTCTTTGTTTTATTCATCACAAAACCCTTTCAACCACACCTGAGTTTGTGCTAGTGAAGTGACTTTTGGGAAACTCCTAAGGATGGGGCCTGGGGAACCAAGCAGGTGATTGAAACTTTCGGCTTCACTCACCTACTTGAGGGGAGGGGAGAAGGGCTGGCGTTTGAATCAATCACCAATAGCCAATGGTTTGATCAAGTATTCCTACATCATTAAGCCTCCATAAAAATGCAAAGGACAAGGTTCTGAGAGCTTGTGGATGGGTGAGCGTATGGAGAAGTGGGGTGGTGGGAGCGCCTGAAGAGTTCAGGGAAGCCCTCTTTGCACATACCTTGCCCTAAGCATCTGAGTCACTGATAAGCCGAGCGCTGAAATTTTTTCAGAGTTTATTTGAGAAAACATCAATTCCAATTGGGCGGCACCAACCCAGAAGTGGTCAGGAGCTAAGGGCAAGGTTCTTATAGAGAAGACTCCCAAGAAGAGCAAGGAAATTCTTTGATTAGCTATAGCCTCAGGTTGCATTATTTGGGAAAGCCTAGTTGGCTGTTGGTGATTGGTTGTTCTTAATCTTGAGGCGTCGATAGGAGTTGACTCTGGCTTAGGTTTCTATTTGCTGATGCGGCTTATGTAGGCTACCAAGGTGTCAGAGCCACCTCAGTCTAAGGGGCTCCTTGTTTGATTACTTGAATCCACCTTTTCCATCTGGCTGTTTCTGAGTTATATCCTTTTATGATAGTAATCAAGTAAATAATAAACATAATCGGGGAAATAAAATGTTTTCCTGAGTACTGTGAGCTGCTCTAGCAAATGAACCCAAAAAGGGGGTTGTGGGAACCCCTGATTTATAGCTGGCAGGTCAGAAGCACAGGTATCGGCGTGGGGGGTGAGCTGTCTTGTAGGACGGAGCCTTTGACCTGTGGTATCTGATGCCATCTCTGGCTGGATAGTGCCAGAGTTAAGTTGTAGGACCCCAGACTGATGTCACAGAATTGCTTGGTGTGGGAAAACCCCTCACCGCCCACACTTGGTAACCAGAAGTGTCAGAAATGAAGTATTGAGAGTAGAGGCATCACACAAGAAGTGTTTTTCCCCAAACACATGGGAAGCCACAGGTTCCCCTAAAAGGGAGACTGCCTGTGTCCATCTCAGCCTCCCATGCTCTCTCTCTCTCTCTCTCTCTCATTCTCACTCTCACTTTCTCCCTCCCTCTTGTATTGATTCAGGTTGCAGCTCCCTTACCCAGTTTTTCTTTCTGGACCACTGTGGACTGGACACTTTATTGGACTGTCTCCGGGTCTTGGGCCCTCTTTTGCCCCCGAAATGCTGATTTCTCTTCTCCATTCACTCAATACTCCCAGCTGTGGCTGCCTCTGTTCCCTTGCTGGTTCAAGCTCTACCAGGACAGCACGGGTCAGACTCCTTGGCCCCTGTTTGCTTAGGAGGGCAAGCTAGGCTCTATGATCCTACTTGGCAATAACAGCTGTGGTATCCACTGTTCTTTGAGGTTATTTAGATCAATAGATGGGGACTGAGTGATTGGGGGAGCCCCTGGAGAGTCTTGAGATTCTAAAATAACTTTTCTACTGTGTGCTTTCTCCATGACGGGTGCGGAAGTCAGGAAGTCCTCCCACATCACCCTGGAGGGATAGAATGAAAAGAAAAAAAAAAAATATATATATATATATGTAACCAAGATTTCCAGCTATTTAGTTCCTTGGATGTTGAGCCATCATAAATAACTTTAAAAAAGAGAAATTCTTAAGCGTGGGGGATATGTTGAGTTTCATACAAAGGCCAGATTGACGGTCAAAGCCAGGAAGCACTCTGCACGTGAAGCATCCACCTGAATCAGTTGGGGTCATCTATCTCATGGAAACATGGTTTTCCCCATACAGCTGGGATGTTTGCCATCATTTTAGAGCCGAGCTTCTCAAATTATGATTCCTAGACCACCTGCATCAGAATCATCTAGGGAGCTAGTTACAAATGTAGATTCCTGGGCTGGGGCCAAGTTAGGATGCTTTCAGTTGCAAATGAGAGAAACTCAACTCAAAGTGGCTACCAGAACTGGTTAAATCAGAGTCTCAACAACCTTCAGAGACCTCCTTTCTGCCTTTTCTCCTTACGTCAGCTTTGACCTCAGCTTAGTTCCCCTCGTGCTTAGAAGATGGCTCTCACGTGTTCCAAATGCAGCAGCAACGCTTTCCAGCAGAGGGAAAGACTCTTTAAATGAGGGGATGACCCCCTTTCCAGGAGCCTTCCTGTCTGGGCTGGTTTCCTGGGCATGACGTCCGTGCAGTCACATAGGGCCCTGTCCTCAGAAGGGCCTTGTCTTGGTTTAATGCTTGCTTAAGACAGCACTGTCTTGAAATTCTTAGTAATTTTATCTTTGAACTTGTGTTTGGTGAGTGAAGCCCAGTGAGACAACGGATCAAGCACACAAGCAGAGGAACCACGTGTCACTGCCCTTCCTTGCCTCTTGATTCCCAGAGAGTCTTGGCAATGTCCCATAACCACACAGCATGTGGGACTTCAGCAAGGCTCAAAGCTAGGACAACGTAAGCATGTCATGGAAACCACTGGCTTCAACAGCATACACACATCAAGAAGTAAAATGAAATAGGTGAGTTTTGTACATCCATTCCACAGTTGCAGTGGAACAAAGTACGAGCGTGGGCTACCTATATGAACAGTGTGATTTCAACGATCCTGCGTATAAAGTAAACACTCTTATACTTACATTTAATACTGGTATTATGCAATGTAATGACAAATCGTAAAATTCGTGGTAATAATTAAAAAAATTAATTTGCGGGGCACCTGGGTGGCTCAGTCGGTTGAGCGTCCGACTTCGGCTCAGGTCATGATCTCGCAGTCTGTGAGTTCGAGCCCGTGTCAGCTCTGTGCTGACAGCTCGGAGCCTGGAGCCTGCTTCAGATTCTGTGTCTCCCTCTCTCTCTGCCCCTCCCTCGCTCATTCTCTGTCTTTCTCTCTCTGTCAAAAACAAATAAACATTAAAAAAAAAAAGAACCGGGACTTTTTACTATTAAATTTTCATTCATTTGCATTGCTGCAAAGTAAATCCTTTCTCCATTTCCCTCAAAATGTCAGCAAAGGCCTTGTAAGATTTGTGGGGGATGTGAGTCAATCAAGGGAGGGGACTGGGTTTTCACTTCCGGGTGAGAAGGGCCACGTGTGCTGGAAGGTGAGCATTGATAAACTGAATTAATTCCAGAACCAGAAGAGACCACGGAAACGCAATAGCTCTGTGAAAGTGCAGACGTGTGGGGGAGAGCATTGAATTTTCCACAGGATGTAGCCTAGAGATTCAAGCCAATCTTATCTGGATCTCAAGTGGCCAGTGTGCCTGCAGCTGACTTTTGGGTTATGTTAGATTTTTATCTTACTTATAATGTCAAGTCCATTTCCTTGACCTTCCATAATCTTGCCTCACCATATGAAGCCAGCCTCCATGCAGAAGCCCTCTGCTCCACTACAGTAATATTGCTATACTCTCACGAACACATCACACTGAGCAGCCTTGCCTCCATTTTCCCTGGATCTCCAATGCCCTTCCTTCCCTCCATTCACACTCCGCATCCCTCCGCCTTGTTCAGCCGCTCCTCCCTGCACACTCTCTGTTTCTGGCACTCGTTGCCCCTACAGTTCATACCCAGGAAGTCTTTCTTTTCTCTTTTTTCTTTTTTTCCCTTCTTTTTAAAAAATAGACTTTATTTTTTAGAGCAGTGTTCAGGTCACAGCAGAATTGAGTGGAAGGTACAGCGAGTTCCCACATACCTCCTGCCCCCATATGTGCATACTGTGTCCCATTCTCAACATCCCCCACCGGAGCAGTACGTTTTTTACAACTGATGAAACTGCACTGACACATCATGGTCACCCAAAGTCCTTAGTTTACATTAAGGTCCCTTTTGATGCTGTGTGTTCTGCGGGTTTGAAGAAACGTATGAGGACATATATCCCTCGTTATAATGTCATACAGATTATTTCCACTGCCCTAAAAATCCTCTGTGCCCCACCTGTTCACCTTTGCCAGAACATCATGTAGTTGGAATCATACAGCATGTAGCATTTTCCATTTGGCTTCCTTCACTTAGTAAATATGCATTTAAGTCTCCTTCATATCTTTTGGCTTGATAGATCACTTACTTTTAGTGCTTAAGTACTATTCCATTGCCTGGATGTGCCACAGTTTATTTATCCACTCACCTACTGCAGGACGTCTTAGTTGTTGGGTCTACTCTTACTTAACATGCTATTTTGTATACATTGCCCATTGCTGTTCAGATCTACCTGGCTTTCAACCCTGCTGTGCTGTGGGCTCCTTAAAGCCAGAGCCCTTCTTCTTCCTTGGATGCCCCACGGTGCCTAGCAAGGTGCTTTGTATTAACACTAGATTCTGCCAGCCTGACTGACACTGTCCTCTTTGGGGCCGTCCATGCACCAGAACCCCTGCTTTTTCTGCTGCCTCTAGGCCCTTGGTGTTGTCCTGGGGCTCAGTATCTGGGATCCTCCTCTTCTGAGACTGTGAAACCCTCTGCTCAGGCTCACTCACAAATCACATTCCTCTGCAGATGCACTGATCAGCCCTGGGCAGAGGTGTTAGGCCGCCTCTCACAGAGTTCATAGCCCACAGTTCAGGAAGCCCTAACTTGCGCTTATTGAGTGGGTAAGGTCAGTCCTGGCTTTGGAAGACTTTCTACCACAGCCTGTAATAGGTACTGTTCTTTTATAGGCAGACTCTGTCATCACCCAGGAAAAAATACACTTAATACTCAACCGAGAATACTCGACACTCACAGACACGTACACTTACACATAGTAACTTCCTGAAACAAAAGTTTTAAAGAACAAGATTCACACTTACTTTGTGCAATGCATACCGATAGTTTCTTATGTATGTATGTATGTATTATTTTTGAGAGAGAATGAGGGAGTGAGAGAGAGTGAGGGAGTGAGAGAGGGCACGTCTGCACAGGAGCAGGGGAGAGGAAGAGAGAGAGGGAGAGAGAATCCCAAGCAGGCTCCACGCTCAGCACAGAGCCCGACTCCGGGCTCCATCCCACAACCCTGAGAGCATGATCGGAGCCCAAATCAAGAGTCGGACACCCAGGTGCCCCTTTCTTTTTCTCTTTTAATTTATTTTATTACAAATGGTGATGGCAGCCCACTCCACTGATTTCAGTGTAATTGTAAGTGGCAGCTCAACAAAATAGGGTTCTGGAGGGTCCAAGAACAGTTGGCAGAGGAAGAGAGGGGCAGGGCCATTCCGAGGCCCTTGAATGGTAGCCCCTGGTGATGCGGGGGGGAGTGCTGGTTCTGGGTGATCACTGCTTCTGCAGGTTCCCTTGGCCCTGCGAGTTCAAGTTCAGGGCAGGTGAAGAAGCAGCCTGCAGACGAGCTGATCCGGCAAGTACACCCACGTCACTTCACTGGTCTTTGCACGGGAGCCGGGTGGCCAGCTCCCGTAGAGTGACATCCAGGGAAGGGCCTGGGTTCTCTGGTGGGGGCTGTTGCACCGTGAGCGGCAGGGACACTTGGACAGTATCCTGGTGGTATTCAGTAAACCCATGTCGAAGGAAGAATTGAACAGTGGTGACCTCCTGTTTCTATAGTTCTCACTCAGTGACTACTGACCAGGGAGGGGCACTGGGGAAGGGGAACACGGGGAGGGAGGGATGAACACAATTTCTTGCCACCCGTGACAGTGGACGTTGAAGCGTCCGTGTGTCAGCCTTGAAAAAGGTGGGCAACGAGCTGGGGAGTACTCTGAGTTCCCTCTTCATCCAGAACTGAGCATGCTCAGTGAGGGTCAAAGACAAATGCAGCTTCTTCAAGGCCTTTGCCGGTGGACAGTGTTCTCGGGCCCGAGCAGAAGGGAGGCTCTGTGGGCGGGAGAGGGAGGGAAGCATGAGGAGGTGATACTGGCTGTGGCATGGTGTTGGAGAGGACAAGGAAGTACTGAAAAGTGCTGCTGTTGTCCGAGCTCACCTTCTTCCCCCCGGTCGCTGTCACACAGAGTGAACGGTGGCCTCCCTCCACCCTCCCGACACCAACCTCCCCACCTCCCACGTGTAGGCTGCCGTGTTCTCTACCCGTCACTCTCCCTGGGGAGCAGAGCGGCCAGGGAGCGAGGTTCTGTTGGCCCACAGGGTGTAGGAGACCCTCTCCATGCTGTCACCCCGGTCCTGGGAAACAGAGAAGCAGCTTCTGTGTGTCAGCTGCAGCCAGAAGGACTTGTCTCCTTGTGGAGTGTGGTAGTTTGGGGGCCCTGAGCCGCATGACCTCAAGAGAGTTATTTTATTATTATTATTATTATTATATATTATTATTATATTATTTTATTTTATATTATTATTTCATTATTATTATTTGATTTTATTATATTATCATTTTATTTTATATTATTATTATATTATTTTATTATTTCGTTATTTTATTTTATATTATATTATTATTTCATTATTTCATTATTTCATTATTTTATATTATTATTATATTTTCATTATTTTATATTATATTATTATTTTATATTATTATCATTATTTTATTATATTCACTCTCTGTGTTCTCCTCCGTTAAGTGGAACTCGACAATATCATATATATATTTACATAGTTTCCATGAAGATTAAAATTAGATTAATTTAAAGTCTGTAGCATATATTTGCTCAATGAATTAATTCAACAAATATTAATGGCTCCCTGTTATGAATCACTCACTATTGTCAGTGCTGAGGACATAACAGTGAACAATGCCTTGATCTCATAGAGCTTATATTCTAAAAGATGGAGCCAGATAATAAATAACATAAAAAAATAAGTCAGTATGTAATATGTCAGATTGTGACAAATGCTATGGAGAAAGAAGTGAATCAGTGTAAGGGCCACACGGGTGTGGTTGGGCAGAGGTTTGTTATTTTATTGAGGTTGATCAGGGAAGGTGCTGTGGACTAAATGTTTGTGTCCCTGCAAACTCATATGTTGGGCCCTAACCCCCAGTGTGGTGGTATTTGGAGATGGGGCCTTTGGGAGGTAAATGGGCCATGAGGGCAGGACCTGTTCGAATGGGATTAGGGCCTTTATAAGAAGAAACTCCAGAGAGTGTCTGCTATTTTGTTGTGGGAGCCCAAGTAGACTAACACAGAAGGCCTCTCCAAGAAGATGACATTTGAGCAGAGACCTGAAGAAGTAAGAGAGCAAGTCAGGCAGACACTTAGGAAGAACATTCTAGGAAAATGGGCTAGCAATGCAAAGGCCCTGAGGTGGCAACATGCTTAGTGGATTCAAAGGCTACCAAGGAGGCCAGCTTGCCTGGTAAAAAAGTGAGTGACGAGAAGAAAACTAAGAAATGAGGGAGCATGGGGCGCCTGGGTGGTTCAGTTAGTTAAACATCTGACTTCAGCTCAGGTCATGATCTCGCGGTTCATGAGTTTGAGCCCCACATCGAGTTCCACACTGACAGTGTGGAGCCTGCTTGGGATTCTCTCCCCACCCCCCCACCCCCCACTGCTCCTCTCCTACTTGTGCTCTCTCTCTCTCTCTCTCTGTCAAAATAAGTAAATAAAGTTAAAAAAGAAATGAGAGATCTTAACAGGTGACATATTATCATGATCCCCTTTAAATAATCCACTCTTTTTTTATTCGTTACCTGAGCTGGGAATTTGAAACGATGGAGCAGGTGTGTAGGAAAAGGGATGGCGTAGGGGTGGGGTGGGAGTGGAAATAGATTTGGGCATAGCCATGCCTTTCCTTTGGACTCCTTGGACATTACATTCCCATCCTTCTCTAAGACCCCTTGCATCTCCTGGGTACCGTGAGTCTACTCAAGGGCAGTGGCCAGCAGAAGGCCACATGTGGTAGAGCGCTTCACTTGTTGGCAATTATCTGTGCTCTTCTATGTTTGCCATGCTTCTCTGCAGGTGACATCCCACCCAGCGGCCTTGGGCTGGGCCATGGGATTTACTCTGGCAGGTGGAGCATGGGCAGACATGTCAGAGCTGAAGGTTTAAGTGTGCTGACATGGGTCAGCTCTGTCCCCCTCGGAGCCTGCTCTCCACGGGGAGCAGAGCTTGCCTTAGAGAGCGGCTGTTCCTCCATGATGAGCCACTGAATGAGAAGCCAAGGGGGAAACCAGTGGAGTCCAGTCCTCAGGAAAGAAGCGTCTATGCTTGAAAACCGCTGAGATTTGGGGCTCCTTTGTTGTCGCAGCAAAGTCTGACCACTAAGAAAAGATTCTGTCCTAAGCACTTGCAAATAGGATTGCATTTCACCTTCATACCGGTACTTCTCCATGCAGTGGGTGTTTGCGTCCCAGTTTTGTGGATGAGGAAGCTGAGGTCCGGCAAAGTCAAGCAACTTGCCCAGAATCGTACAACCGACAAGAGGCAACACTCAAATGAAGGTCTAGCTGGCTTCCCGGCCATTATGTCATGGGCTACTTCCTTGCTTTCCCATGTGATCCACGGGAGGGTAATAGACAAAGAAGTTGCTAAGACAACACTGCGCGAGAAGGGCTGGACTTCTCTCTCCCCCTCAAACCCTGTTGACTCCTTTCCTTTCTTCTTCCTCCCCTCTCCCACCACCCCCACTGCACCGCACTCCCCCACGGCTGAAAATGCTCTTTGTCTTCTCGTTCTCTTCCCAAATGGCTATTAAAAACTACCTTCTCTGGTGAAATCTTTCCAAATAACAAGAGAAAACATGGTCTTTCTTACCTTTATTATTTCCAAACATGCATGAAAATCTCTTGGCTATTTTTTCTCCATTCTTTATTCCCAAATGCACAAAGTTTTTTTTGTTTGTTTTTTTTTGTTTTTTCGGTTTTTTGGTTTTTGTTTTGTCTTTGTGCTGTAAATGTGTATATTGCCACATTTCGTGAGCACCTCCTATGTGGTAGCTGCTGTGCTGGGGCTGGAGAGTGACAGGTGAGATATTTTGCTGGAAGAGTTTAAAACCTAGTGGGAGACAGCATTAAGCAGTTCATGTTATTAGATGTGCTAAGTTCTAGGGGCACCTGGGTGGCTCAGTCTATTAAGCATCCGACTCTTGATTTTGGCTCAGGCCATGTGTCTCACAGTTTGGTTCGTGAGATCGAGCCCTGCATCAGGCTCTGGTCTGGCAGTGCAGATCCTGCTTGGGATTCTCTCTCCCCCTCTCTCTCTGTCCCTCCCCTTCTCTCTTTCTCTCTCCAAAATAAATAAGTAAACTTAAAAAAATAAATAAAGTGCTAAGTGCTATCAAATCAGTAAGCACAGGGTTGTGGTCACACAGAGGAGGGCTCTGTGCTCAGCTTGGAAAGAATGATTGAGAAGCTTTTTGGGGCAGATGACACATAAGTTGAGCTTTGAGGGATGAGTGGGAGCCAGCCAGACACAGTGGCAGGGAAGGGAACAGCACAGCAAAGGTGTTGAGGCAATAACCACAAGGCATTCTTGGAGAGTCCCAAGTGGCTGGGTTTCGCTGAAGTGTAAGTTATAAGGGAGGATCTCAGCAGGCTATGGGAGGCGGAAGGCAGTGGCCGGAAATGGTCTAGAGACACAGAACAGATGTACCGTCTGATGGCCTGCTGTACAACTCAACGGGTTAACATGCTGACAAAGGTCAGAGTGTGAGACCACATCCTGGTACTTGTAGATACAGCCCTGCTTCAATCAGAACAGCTGCTGCTGGAGTAGGCTTGTGGACAGTGTGTTTTTGAAGCTCCCAGTTTTCTCACACCTGTTTGCCTATTGCTTCCTGTGCATTCCCACCCTGACCTCCCGGCTTCTCAAAAGCCTTCCCTCACCCCAGGAGGCAAGGTCAAAGCAGTCCTCTTTCCCAGCGTGTCAGCCTCCTAACAATGGGCTGCCAGCATCCGCAAAAGCAACAGTTTCCTGACACGTTATGTGCCAGGCTCCGTACTAAGTGCTGTAAATGCAAACGTAATATCATTCAATCCGTTGTTACCCTTGCTTTAACAAGGAGGAGACCAAGCCTTCTGGAAAATCCTAAGCCAGTAACAGCCAAGAGAGGAGAGAATTTTGAGGGGGAGTGAGCAGGATTCGGGGGGGTGGGAGCAACTTCCAACTCCAACATCCCGCCTCACAGACTGACTATGGACATGTACTCTTGAGGCTATCAGTCCCGTGAGACCCAAATACTCAGCATCAGGAACAAGGCTAAGGAGAGCTTCGTGATCTGCTGTCCTTGGGGTCAGCGATTATTATTTTCAGGCACAAGACTTGGCCAATGGCATATAAGTTATGTACAATGCACTATATAACTGGACTCCCTAAATTTAGTGTTGTTTTTTTGTCTTAAGAGGGAGGACTAGAGAGGCCTATGTCTGTACCTTCTGCCTGCCTCTGGCCCTTTGAACCACCTGACCCCGTTATTATGCTAGGTGAAATCAGTCAGACAGAGAAAGACAAATACCATACGATTTAACTTGCATGTGGAATCTAAAAAACAAGCCAGATGAACAAGCAAACAGACAAAGAGACTCTTCGTCGTAGAGAACAAACTGGTGGTTGCTGAAGGGGAGGCGGGTGGGGGGATGGGCGAAAAGGGTAAAAAGATGAAGGTACAAACTTACAGTTATAAAATAAAGAAGTTACAGAGGTGAAAAGTACAGCACAGGGAATATAGTCAATATTTCGTAATAATGTACGGTGACAGATGGTGGCTCCAGGTATCGTGGTGGGTGCTGGGTAATGTATAGAATTGGTGAATCAACATATTGTACACCTGAGACTAGTATAACATTGTATGTTGATTATACTTTAATAAACAAGCTAAGAGACAAAACTGCCCGGCCCCGTAGGAGCTCACCAGCCCTTAAAGGCCACAGAGGCCAAACCAGGAATTTATTGAGATTACCCAGGGCCACCTTGCTCACACCCAACGTATCCTTGATCTGACCCTCTCTCCCCCAGCCCTCAGCTTGACTTACTCAGATTTCTCCTTCTGGTTCTTTGGGCTCAGTTTTCCCCACTTTTCCAGAGGGATTCTATTACCCTCTCCCTTGGTTCCAGTGCTTGCTGGATCTAGCTCTACTCATGCAAACCCGGCTTCTTACCGAGTGGCAGACAGGTGGGAGCAGAGATGCTGATACAACTGGGTGCTTGATAGAGCCTACTGATGGGGGGCAATAATGAGAGCTGATATTTACCGAGCACTCCCCTGACCAAGTATCGCATGTTAACCACATTCCTAAATCCCATGGTTACTTTTCCATACTCATCTTCCTTAGAATGACCTGTAGGCTACACTTGACTTCGTCCACCTGCCTTGCAGGACATCACAGTCTCTGGATTTTCCTCTTTTGCACTGTCTTTCGAGAACTCGTCCTCTTCTTCCTGACCCCTGAATATTGGTGTGGCCATGGCTTGGTCCTTGGTCTTCTTTTCTATTTGCACTCACTTCCTTGGTTACCCCACTCACTCCTGAACTTGTATATCAAACTACCCACTTGACATACCTGCATCTAATAAACATCTCAAATCCGTGTCCTTCCGATCAAACCTACTCTACCATCAGTCTTTCTCATCTCAATTGATGGCAACTACATCTTTCTGTCGAGTCATCCACTTTCCTTTACATCCAATCCTTCAACAAATGCTCTTGGTTCCACCTTTAAAATATGTCTGGAATCTGGCCACTTCTCACCACTCCACCGCTAGCACCTTTGTTATCTCTCGCCTGGATTATTGCAACAGCTTCCTAACCCATCTTTCTGCTTCCATTCTTGCCCTCTATCGTCTGTTATATCACATGGTAGCCAAATCTTTTAAGACTGTGCAAATCAGACCATGTCACTCCTCTGCTCAAAATCCTGTGGTGGCTCTCTGTTTTCCTCAGTGCAAAAGCCCAAGTCCTATGAGGTATCCTGACACCTTCTGGTCTTGTTACCTTTCTGACCTCATCTCCTACCCTTCTTGTCCTCCCCTACTTGGTTCTAGTCACACTGTCTTCCTTATGAAGGAGATCAGAATATGCCACCCCCAAATATGGCATATCTTTCTGGCAAGTGGATTATTCTGAGCCAAAGACAATTGGCAAACAGCAGATGTAGGATGAGCTTTCTGTCCTCTTTCTGTCTACCTAAAAGTGGGTCATAAACTCCCCTCGTGAAGCTCTCCCCCACCCACCCCGTTCCATATCAGGAAGAGGAGACAACTCTCATATTGGAGGTGGGGCCAGCTTGAATCTGCATAAGAAACCTTACTGAAATTACCCTTGTATTCCATTAGTTTCCTTCTGTATAACTATTTTCCCACAATTCACTGCCCCTGGAAGCCCACATCCTTTTTCTTTGTATGGTACTTCTCTACAAATTTATTGTTCTTTGTTAAGATGGTATATAAACTCCCAGCCCTAACCACTTCTTTGGGTTTTTACTTCCTTTTCTGTGTATACATTAAAAAAATTAAAACATTAACATCAAGTAAAATTTGTTTACCTCTTCTCCTGTTAAGCTATCTTTTGTCAATTTAACTTGCAGTGCCCCAGAAATGGAATACGAGAGGATACTGGGAAGTTTTTTCCTCCTCTGCACTCTATTTCTCAAACATGCTGGGTGCACACTTGCCTTAGAGCTCTTGTACCAACTGATCTCTTTGCATACTTTCCCCCCAGATGCAGGCTTGACTCACTCTCTTATCTGCCTCAGTTCTTTGCTCAGAGGTCCCCTTCCAATAAGACTTACCCTAACCACCACATTAAAGACTGCAAGCCACCCCCTGCACACTCAATCTTGCCTTTCCTGCTCTATTTCACGCAGCACTTATCACCTTTCATATTAAATAGTTTAATTATTTATGACTTCTGCCCTTCCCTCCTGTTAGAATGTAAATTCCAATCAGGAATGCAGTACCTAGAAAAATAGCTAGTGTTATAAAGCCGTGTGCTTCAGGCCCTCCTATAAGCACTTTACATATGTTAAGAAATCTGGTGTTGGTATCAACCCCATGAAGTGGGTACTATTCTTATCTCCATTTGACGGATGAGCACACTGAGGTGTGTAGAAGTTAAACGACTTGCCCCAAGTCACACAGCTAGGCTATACTGCCTTCTGTCTTCTGTCGCATAGCACATTGTAGGCGTCCAGGAAGTGTTTGCGGCATGAATACATGAATAGACAATGAGGACAATCACTAAGTGAATCACTTTATTGCTACCATACAGATGAGCTGAAGGTCAAAGATAATGAGCAACCTGTTCACATAGGTAGGTGTGAAGGTAGGCGGCAGGGCTGGGGTCTGAACTCAAAGTACTGCTTCTATTTCTATTACTTAACACCATAGACAGGGGGTGATCATAAACGGCTCGGGGACGCCCGGTGGCTCAGTCAGTTAAGGGCCTGACTCTTGGTTTCAGCTCATGTCATGATCTTACGGTTCGTGAGTTCAAACCCTGAGTCGGGCTCTGTGCTGGCCACGTGGAGCCTGCTTGGGATTCTCTCTCCCTTCCCTCTCTCTCTGCCCCTCCCCCCCTCACACGTGCTTGCTCACTCGCTCTGTCTCAAAATAAAGAAATAAACTAAAAAAATCAATAAATAAACTGCTGATCAGCGTGAATTTTCATAGATTCTCATTGTAAACCCTTCATGCGAACTTTCCCTAATGCACGTGTCCAGGCATCCTCATGAAACACCACGAAGGAGGTGGGAAGGGCATTAATTTCCAACACACTAATACGAAAACTAATCTCATATAGGTTGATTAGCTTTCTCAAAGGAAAAACATAACTCAGGGGCAGAGCTACTGTTTCCCAGACGGATTCCAATTTCCCAGTAATCTACAGAAATGCAGAGGAAATGAAGAGTTACTCCCATCAACTTAACTCCTTTGTCTTAAGAAGAATGCTGGAGTTGAGACCTGCGTCAGTTTGTGACACCAGATTTGGGTGGGGACTGGCCATGTGTGGTCACTGCTGTTCCCAGTTCCCATCTGAGAATCACTTAGGGGTGCTAAGTCATTTTTGTCAGCTTTCCAAGTGTGCGTTGGGGACCAAGTTGTCTTGCTGCTGGCCCAGCCAGCTCTCCGTCTCACAGAGACACCCCCTCTCTGAGAAACTCATTTATTTATATGTCTGCATTCTTGACTTCACCATGTAAACAGTGATGGATATCAGGAATATCTGGAAATGGAACCCTCTTAGAGTGTGTGTTGTTTCTGAACGCTGACAACATGGGCGGCTCAGAGAGAGGGCAGCTCAAATCCCCCCTGGCTGGAACAGCACGCAGTTGTCAGGTCTTAGGCTGGACTGTGTCATTAGGGCTGCTGCAATGTCTCTTCTCCCTTATTCTCAGCTCAGATGGTTCCTTCTAAGCCCTCTCCCCTGGGCTCTATGAGAGCCCTCCTCATTTTGGATTGTCATCATCTGTTTACTGTGTCTCCCCAGCTAAACTGTGAGATCCCTCAAGGGCAGAGGTGGGTCCTGTTCATCTTTGTATCACAGAACTCAGTGCACAGCCTGTTGGGGTCATAAAATTTGGTGTATGAACTGATGACAGACACTGCTGATGTGTGACCTCAGCCAAAGGGGGGAATGGTGATCACATGGGGTTTGTGTTCAAGTTACAGGACCCATTTTCCGCTCCTACCAACCTGTCAATTACTCTTTTTGCAAGGGGCTTGCAAGCCCTGTCCCCATTGTCACATTACAGGTAGGGCCACGCAGAACTGGGGTGGGGGGGCAGAAGGCAGGCAGCTGAGGGAGAGACACGAAGATGATGAAGGGCTGTGGGCGGGATGGTTTGTCATATGTTTTGGAAGGCATCTGAACCTTATTAATAGTGAGTACTCCGTGTACATTCAGACCAAGCCAGGTAGAGACGCTGAGCTTCTCCTAAAAGCTTCGATGAGGTACAACACAAGGAAGTGACCTGTCCCCAGGTGGTGCTGGGACAAGCATAGTGTGGCACTCCGGAAAGGATTGGCAGTATCTGGGTAGAGAAAGAAGACAAGAAATCCAGATCCACTGAGATGCTGAGGCAGTCTCTTGGGGACTGCAGGCTAAGAGTCACTACTAATTCCTTACTTGGGAAGGGTGGCGCGTCACCATCAGGTTCTCACTGTGAGGTGTTTGCACCTGTGTATGATCATGCTGTCCACTTACCAGAGAGTAAATGGCACACAGTTCTCTTCCCCCAGCAAAGATGAAATTAATGTGTTCCTTAACGTTTTCATAACTCTCCAGATGTCTGATCTCAACCCCGTAGATCTGACAACTATGTTGGTCCTGATTCTAGGGTTCCGTTGGGGTAGGACTTGTTTCTTAACAAAGGGTATTCTTGTACACGTGTGCTCTGGTTCAACCTGGGATGTGGGAGGTGCTCTGTCGTGATTCAGTAAAGGAAGGAATTTGGCCCAGGCGCCTGGTGCCTTCCTTGGTACGGCTTCTCCACAATGCCCGCTTGGCACCCTTTCTCTAAAGCCAGTGCCTTCTCCTCTGGACCCATCTGTCTCAAATTTTTTTTTCCTTTTTTTAAACACTGAACAAATGGCTAAGCATTGAGGAATCAGGGTACAGCCCACAGTACAGCTCTCTGCTTCATCACTTTGCCGAAGAGCGAGAAACAAACCTACTCAAAGGAGTATCTGAGTGGCTGAGATTTATTCCCTCTCATCTTTTCCTCAAGTTCAAGTTAAACAGTGACAGATTCTGTTTTGGTTTCCTTGCTTTCAATTCCCTAGATAGGAAACCATCTGCCTTGATGAAAATGATTTATCCCTGGAAGTGTGTGTAATGGAGAGAGAAAAAAATGGGGCCCACTTGGTTAATGTTGACTATGAATTTCTGGTGTGAACCGACCACATCAGCTATTCAGTTGGTAGCACTACTGTTGAGAAGACGGCCAGCCGACTCCAGATTTGGGGCGTCGGCAGTTCTAGATTTGAATCCAGGCTCTAACACTTTCTACCTGTGGGACTGGGACATGCTTCTTCGTGTCTGTGAGCTTCACGTTCCTCATCTGTGAAATGGGGACTTTAATGCCTACTTGGTACATAGCTACAGTTGAGTCATATTATTGTGGGAAGGAATGTCATCAATATATCCAGCGAAGGGTACCGATATTGGACTTTCATTTAACATGCTCTCTCCTTCCAGAGACATTTTAATAGGGTCCAGCACCTTGCTCCAGGGGGGCCCGGGGGCATTCTGAGAGGGGGCCCGGGGTCATGCTCAAGGTCTTGGGCGAATCACACTGGGTGCGTCAGAAGAACAAGAGCTTCCAGAATCAACAAAGTTTAGAGAGTAGGCCTCAGAAACAGGCAGGGTGGTGACCAAAAGGAGGACACTGAATTCACTTAGCTGATTATTTACGTACCAAGTATGTGCCAGGCAGTGTTTGTAGGACTGGAGATCCAACGGTGATTTAAGACAGATCAAACCCTTACCCTAATAGAGCTTACCTTCTATTTGAAGTGATGTCTTAATAAGCATAAGAAATAAATTCAATATATGGTATATCAATTCAATATATGGTATATCATATTATACAAAGATGTATAAATCTAGATAATTTGTGTGTGGGGGGGTGTTTCTGGGGTTTACAATGTTTTTAAGCTTATTTATGTATTTATTTTGAGAGAGAAAGGGAGAATCTCAAACACTGTCAGCGTGGAGCCCCATGGGAGCTTGAGCTCACGAACTGCAAGATCATGACCTGAACCAAAATCCAGAGTCGGATGCTTAACTGACTGAGCCACCCCTGCACCCTGGGGTTTACAATTTTATTTTATTTTATTTTATTTTATTTTAAACGTTTATTTATTTTTGAGACAGAGCATGAACGGGGGAGGGTCAGAGAGAGAGGGAGACACAGAATCCGAAGCAGGTTCCAGGCTCTGAGCTGTCAGCACAGAGCCCGATGCAGGGCTCGAACTCACGGACAGCGAGATCATGACCCCAGCCGAAGTCGGACGCTCGACCGACTGAGCCACCCAGGCACCCCTACAATTTTAAACAAGCTGGTCAAGTCAGCCTCCTTGAGAAGGTGACATTTGAGCAAAAACTAAGGGAATGAGGAGGTATGTCTCCAAAAGATACTGGACAGCCTGGGTTGGGGTGGGGGGTGAGTGGACACGGAGTAAAAGCCTGGAGGGAAGCATTGCTCCCAGGCCCCAGCGTCAGGCCTACCCACAGTGCCTGGTGATGTCAGAGAAGGCAAAGGGCAGTGTCTGTGCTCATTATGTTTTTTATGGACCAGCCGGCGAGGACTCTTCCTCCCTCCCCCCCACCATTACTATACTGGATCTCTGCCTGTCTCCAGCAGCCTCATTTTTTTTAATTAATTTTTTTAATGTTTATTTATTCTTGAGAGAGAGACAGGGGGCGAGCAGGGGAGGGGCAGAGAGAGAGGGAGACACAGAATCTGAAGCAGTTTCCAGGCTCTGAGCTGTCAGCACAGAGCCCTACGTGGGGCTCGAACTCAAACTGTGAGATCATGACCTGAGGTGAAGTCAGACGCTTAACCGACTGAGCCACCCAGGCACCCCTTGAGCAGCCTCATTTTTTTTTTTTTAAATTTTTTTTTTCAACGTTTATTTATTTTTGGGACAGAGAGAGACAGAGCACGAACGGGGGAGGGGCAGAGAGAGAGGGAGACACAGAATCGGAAACAGGCTCCAGGCTCTGAGCCATCAGCCCAGAGCCCGACGTGGGGCTCGAACTCCCAGACCGCGAGATCGTGACCTGGCTGAAGTCTTTTTTTTTTTTTTTAATTTTTTTTTTTTTTCAACGGAGCAGCCTCATTTTTAACAAAGCACATGGATCAGCCCTTCTCTGAATTACTATTGCCGTGTATGGTTGTGCAGGTTGGACACTGCGTAGGATGACATACTTAAGAGGTTTCTGTTTACATTTTAGACGTTCTAGATTTGTATATCATAACTTTCTGGCAGGTGGCAGTGAAGTGTCCCAATGAAAGCAATATATTGCAATGCTCTTCTGACTGTCAGGATAAAGTATTTTGAAGAAGAACTTTTTCTAATTCACATTAAGGCACCTGGTAACCTTGAAGATCCAGATTTCCAAGAGGCGCCCCCTGTGGTTTGTCGGGGATAGATTTACCGGTTGAGACAAGTCTGTCCTCTGCCAAAAATTCTACTGTGGCTCTCAGAGTGGAAATTCCGGCATTTCTGTGTTGGAGGGTCTTCAGATAGCAGTCTGATCAGAAGAGTGAGTGAGCCCAGAAAACGCACGGCCAAGCTTCATTTGCAGGGCAAGCGCGCGGTGCTGTTTGAGTTTGGGGAAGCAGCACTCGCACGACCCCTCGACCCCACCCCTGCATTGGTTCCTTCTCAACTTGCGCTCGGCTACCTCCTCTAGCCTCCCTCTCATCAGCCCTGACTTCCTCTGCAAAGCCTGTTCTAATGCCCAAATCCCTCTCCACACACACGCGGTCACTCTGTTCTGGTGCTCACAGACATTTCACCAGTTCCTTTTTTTTTCCTCTTTTAATTGTTTAATGTTTATTTATTTTTAAGAGAGAGAGAGAGAGAGAGAGAGAGAGTGGGGGAGGGGCAGAGAGAGAGAGAGAGGGAGATATAGATACAGAATCTGAAGCAGGCTCCAGGCTCTGAGCTGTCAGCACAGAGCCCGATGTGGGGCTCGAACCCACAAACCATGAGATCATGACCTGAGCGGAAGTCAGATGCTTAACCGACTGAGCCACCCAGGCACCCCTACACCAGTTCTTTTTAAGTATTTGTTCTTTCTCTGGAATTAAAACGACAGCTTCAACTGCCTATGTATCCCACTAGCCTGTGGACTCCTTGAAGGCTGGACTGTGTCTTATCGACTTTGGTAAACCCTCCCTGACACAGTAGTTGCTCAAGAAATGTGCTGTCGAGCACTGTTTCTCAAGCGCAAGTACTAAGCATCGTCTGGTGATAATAAAGAAAACGGTCCTTTTAAATGATACATTTTAAAATTGCGGGACATGCCACAAGCAGCTTCTAAATCCTTTGTCTTAAAGGCTGTTTTTTCCATCTGTCACATTTGCCTTAAGCCTGGTAGTTTCTCAGGAGCTGAGGTACTATAGGCATCAAGTAAACACACGTGCAGATAAGAACAGCAACCTGTGATCACGGGGTCACGGATCGAATAGCCCAGGCTACAGCCTTCGGGCTCGAGGGTGTTCATTTGTCCTTCTTTGGGGTTGGAGAGAAATCTCCTACCCCAATATGGCAAGCATGGGCCGCCCGAAGCCCTGAGCCCGTATAACTGGGCCGCCCCCTGGGTCTTACAGCCAGTTTTGGTTTCTGCCAGGCTTGATCACTGGGGAAACGTACAGAGTATGTGGCCTTGTAACCCCAACACATAAGTCTTTGTGGAAAGTTGCCATTCTCAGGCGTCAGGCATGTCCGTGAGCAAAGTCCCCAGGGGGACTCTGGGGCAGAAATATCCCAATTTAAAAATATTCTCCAAGTGGCTTCTAAAATGTGTACAAGTTCAATTACTCTCGGCTTCCCTGTGCTGTGGCAGCTGGTCTGTCTGTGTTTATTTGCTCCTCTGACGCGTGATTATTCAGAGGGACTGCATTTGTCTTGCCCTGTCTCCTCCGTGAGAGGCTGGGAGCCCCTCAGAACAGAGGTCAGCTCCCTCACATAAGTGGTGGGCCTGGCTGGGACTGCTGTGCTCCAGGGGTGGACATTAGTGGAGGCTGGGGACAGTTTGGGCAGCAGTGGGCAGGGCTGGGTGTCGTCTGGGTGGCAGTGTGTCCATCGAGAGAGAGTAGCATGCTGGTATTTTCTTGACTGGTAGTGGAAACCATTCTTGGTGCTATCTTGACTCCACTTTCTGTAGGCGGCCAGTCCTGCCTGTTCTGTGTCCTTGGAGGCAGAGTGAGAGCAGTCATTGGCCTAATAAGGCACAGTGTCAGAGGGTAGCTGGCAAACGTTATAAATATGATTTAAGCAATAGAATCCAGGGGCTCCTGGGTGACTCAGTCGGTTAAGCATCCGACTTCGGCGCAGGTCATGATCTCGCGGTTTGTGGGTTCGAGCCCCGCGTCGGGCTCTGTGCTGACAGCTCAGAAGCCTAGAGCCCGCTTCGGATTCTGTGTCTCCCTCTCTCTCTGCCCCTCCTCTACTCGTGCTCTGTCTCTCTCTCAAAAATAAACATTAAAAAAAAAATTAAAAGAAAAAGTCTCCACAACACCCAGTGCTACATTTGGATGTCTCTTTGCCATTATTAGCAATGTGGCCTCGGCTGGGTTACCTAATCTCCTGCTTTCTTCATTTAGAAGATCTACACTTGCCTCCTAGGGTTTTCATGAAGGTCACCTAGGATACTTTAAGGAATCAAAAACATATATGTCCCAGGGTGCCTGGGTGGCTCAGTTGATTAAGCGTCCTACTTCAGCTCAGGTCATGATCTCAGTTCGTGAGTTTGAGCCCCGCATCGGGCTCTGTGCTGACAGCTCAGAAGCCTGGAGCCTGCTTTGGATTCTGTGTCTCCCTCTCTCTCTGCCTCTTCCCGACTCACGCTCTGTCGCCCTCTCTCAAAAATAAACATTAAAAAAAAACCCAAAAACAATAGAATCTATAGTGTTGAGAACAGAAGGGCTGTCTCTGAATTCCCTTTGGCTGGCCAGGTGACTGGGGCCGGCCAAGCTAGTGGACTAGGACTGGAGGAGAGAATTCCTTACTGAAGGTTTTGGGGAGATGTCAGCCAAAGAAGACATCTAACTAGGCTACAAAAAGTAGTGGGCTGGGGAGATAAAATGGGGCCCAGCCTCCTTTCCTCAGTCATCTTATGACCTCCGTAGCCCATAAGGCACTGACTGACCCGAAAGGATCCTGGGCCCAGCTGGGACGGCAGCCACCTCATATATTCAGGGAAGGACAAAGGGGCCATGTTTTAAAGCCCACGTAGGTAACTTCGGTTGGCAATGATTCTCCACTTCATGCCTCTTGGTGTGATCCTCAAATTGACCTTTGCGGCCTTGGATTTCAGCTTTTAGTGTTGGTGCCATAGACACCCACCTGGTATTAGTCTGATTTGCTCCTCGTCTCTATGTGGCTTGTTACTGTCGTAAAGCCTTTCACGTCCCCGAACACAATCCTGAGAGGTGGGTAGAATTACCAGCCCCATTTCATGGATGAGAAAGATGATGCTCAGAGAAGGGAGGTGACCTGTGCAGGTCATTGCACTAGTGAGCAGTGGAGCCAGAGCCTGGACCCAGATATTCCGACTGCATTTCTGCTTTGACACGTCAGTTATGCCCATAAATCACCGGTAGTCACACTTTTCTAAGTGCCGTATGACCGTGTCCTCCAAAGTATGTGCGTTTAATTACCCATAAATCATAAAATGTCTGATAGCGTTAATATATAAACATGTTATACAGCCTATGAAAACATATTTTTAAAGGGCAGAAAATGAGGGGCGCCTGGGTGGCTCAGCCAGTTGAGTGTCTTGACTTCGGCTCAGGTCATGGTCTCACGGTTTGTGAGTTCGAGCCCCGCACCAGGCTCTGTGCTGACAGCTCGGAGCCTGGAGCCCGCTTTGGATTCTGTGTCTCCCTCTCTCTCTCTGCCCCTCCCCCACTCACATTCTGTCTCTCTGTCTCAAAACAAGTAAAAATTTTAAAAAGGGCAAAAAATGAAATAAATGACGTATTTTTTAAAGCCCAGGGACCAACACTTGTGGGTAGGAGCTGGGTAATGGGGATTTATTTTTATTATTTGGACTACTTTTGCATAGGTTTAAGATCTTCTCATGAAATGTTAGAAAAAACAAACACGGAACAATGAACCGAGAAAGGGGGCCAACAAACAGTTACGGAAGCTCTGGGCAGGAGCCGCAGATCCAGGCAGGGTAAACTGAGAAGAGGGGCCAGGATTGCCCTGCTCGCTCATCGGGCACATGGGTGACAAAGGCAAGGGCTGGATGAATTCTGCTTCTGCCATGTCATCAATACCACTGTAGCATGTCTGTGCTCCTGCCTCTGTGAGGGGCCACGGGGGGCTAGTGGGCAAGAGGCTGGACTCCAGAGCTGGACTACTGGGCTCATGATCCTGGCTCTGCCACTCGCTAGTTTTATAATCCTGGGAAGTTTCCTAACTTCTATGTGCCTCGGTTTCCTCCTCTGTAAGGAGGGGATAATAACAGTGGCTCCTTCACTGGGTCGTTGTCTGGATCAGATGATATACACACATCATTTGCATAAATTAATATTTAAAGTAGGAAGGACAGTGTTGGAAACATAATGCTACATGGACTGGCTGTTGTGATAATTGTGGAGCTGTTACACGTTGTTTTAATGTTATTATTATTCCCTCTGCCCTTTCTAGACGTAATGGGATTTGATTTCTCTTGGAGCCTGCTTCCCCTGTTTCCACCTCTGACTCAATCTCTGAAAATGTCTGGACCAAAAAGGTGCAAGTACTTCCTGGGCAAGTGTACTCTGGGAGAAGAGGAAAACAGCGGTGCCACATGTAACAGGAAACAAAAGCTGATGGAAAGAAGTGGGATGATGTTTCAGGAAAGGAAGTATAGCTTCAGCCGCGCTAGGTACGCGGGTCCACTTCACAGGGTCCCAGCCTCATCATCCCTAACGCGAGCGATTTGCTGCAGCTGATACCAGAGGTGCCTTTCTGAGTTGACATTTTTTGGCTGTGTTCCGCTTCCCTTTGAGCTACGATCACTCTTAGGATTTCGAATTTCAAACAGTCTCCTGGGTTTAGCGCCTGATCAGAAGATCTCCCGATCTCAGGTTTGGTCCATAAGCCATGGTACACCACGTGCCTTGGGACATAGGCCAGGTTCACCTGTAAAGTAACAAGTCACAAATTATGCATTAAACTTTTAGAAGCACAGATGTGTCCTATTCTTTATGATACATTCAGGTTGATAGGTTGATGGTGTAGGAATTCATATTAGGATGCCAAATAAAAATACACACGTCATATAAGCTGATCTCTAGGCAGTTGTATATATAGCTAGCCATAGAAATTTCTACCTACTTATAGACACTGGATGATACATAGGGCTAGTTATATATATATATAGGTAGATAAATCTGAGATACGCATCAGATACTACCCTATTTCCTGGATCTTTATGTCAGGAATATATAGAACACTGCACTTAAGCAAAAACAGGTGTTCATAAATTTAAAAAATCCACAACTTTTGTGAAAAGTCACATATTTGTATATATCTATACAAATATAAATATTGATATATAGATTACACAGATATAATCATTGAATATTAATAGTTATTATTTCCGGGTAGTGCATTTCAGGTGATTTTGTACTTTTTTCCTTATGGTTTACATATTGTGAATTTTTTTTTTTTTACATTGAGCATGTATTATTTATATAATCAGAAGAAAAAAGCCCTTTTCATGGTGAAGAGTGTCTAAAAGATACTAACTCAGATATTGGCATAAAGAGAAAATCATTAAAAGGAAAAACTAACAAAATATCTGATGCAGTAACTAAACAAAGAAAGAATATCCCGAACTCTGAAGGTCAGAAACCTTTAATGCAATTGCGATGTTTTAGATACTTTCGTTTATAATTACGTTCTAGGGCTTCTTGGACATTTCCTAGGACCGATTACATCTAGGAAATCCTAGAAAATGTTTGGAGTTGGGACAGTTTAGCCTTTGAGGACAACTGAGTGCCTTAACACATTTCTTTGCATAGACTATAGCTTTTCTTTAGTTTGAAAAAACAATTTATTTGATCACATTTGTGTTGGGGGTTTTACTATATTATTACTGGGGTACCCTTACATTGGTCCCTCATCTTAGTCTCACACACACACACACACACACGCCCCTCAGTCCTTATTTGAAAGACAGCCCCCTCCAAGCTGCACTCCTGCCCTGAGCTGGCCCTGAGGCCGTGAAGGCAGCGGTTCCCACAGCTGGACTATCGGGAGGGGAGCCATGAGTGCTGAACAAGAGTGGAGGAAGCTGGGGCAGGCCCTGAGCTGATAGCCTCACAGACAGCATCCATCCGGGGCAGGTGAGAGACTGGGGCACACTTCCTCCACGGTGGGGTTTGTCTCCCTTGCTCTGGGTCAGGTTCTTCTTGGAACAGTCTCCCTGGACAAAAGGTCTCAGTTCCTACTGCGCTGGGAGTGGGGCAGGGGAAGACTGAAGGCGAACATCTCAAGAGGGGTTCCCTCCAGAACCGTTTATGATATGCTCATGGGTCCCTGTGGACTCAGGTGAGGCACCCGCCCTCCTGCCCCCAGAAGCCTATCAGGCAATACCCCTGTGGGCTGGAGAAGAAGAATCCCCCTTAACGAGGCCAGACCTATGCATTCCTCTTGCCTGAGCTTGGTCTCATTTTTAAAAGTTCTACTCAGAACACCCATTTAGTGCTTAATACAATACTACTAGTGAATACTTATTAAATAAGCACTTATAAAGCACCCGGGGCCAAACTAAATAAATGCTTTACATGTGTGAGCTAATTTTATCTTCCCAATAGCTCTATGAGGCAGGATCTATTATCACTCCCATTTTATAGATGAAAAAACTGAGTAATAGGAAGTCACTTTCTGTAAGTCATACAATGAATTATGTAGCTCAGATTCAAATCCAGGTCTGTCTTCCCCTTGAACCCACGCTCTTAACCTTTGTTATACAGCTACACACTGTGCTCAAAGCTGTGAATAAGGCCTTCATGGGGCTCACAGTCTAACAGGAAGAGTTAATTACGTGTGTGAAACATGAGTGAGAGAAGAGAATGCAAAGTTTATAGTACTCACACCAAAGAGAGCTACCCTAGGCTGGCCAGGTGGTTCACCTGTATTTGCAAAACCATATTCTAGAATATTTTATGAATACCATTATGAACATTGTATGTTCATCATTATGAACATAATATGTTATGAACACAAGCCTAGCTTATAAACAGAATCCAGCTTACTCAAAACCTTGTCTAAATCTTTGCTGTTAGGGAGCTCTAGGCACTTGGGTGAGTCAAGCTTAACAATTACTTGGGGTTGGTGGATAGGAACAAGGTGAGGCAGAAATGCACACAAATTCAAGGTGGAAATTAGGGACTCCTTTCTGGCAAATCATGTACTTCATCTTGCCTAACAACATTGGAATTTCATCTGGCAAAGAAATTTGGAGATATTTTTCTCCCAAAACATTTCTTTTGGCAAATATTTGAGGATTCGAAATTTGACCACTGATCTACTCGGTTTTAGTTTGAGAGGAAACAAGAAAGAGTCTTCTTGGAATAAGAGTACAAGAACAGCTGTTTGTTAGTTTCATCCCCAAAGCCTCTTTCCCTTCCAAAGGCTCAGTGGGCAAGTTTGTGGGCCAGACAGTAGAAAGGGCTTATCTTGAGTTTTGGCCTCCTGGAATAGAAATTTAATTTCAAAAAGGTACATTATTATTCATATTTCTGTCTCCATGAAAATCAAACATTATATTTTTATTCCAAGTACTCTAGTATATGAAAGACCTTCTTCCCCCCCCCCCCAATATGTTCCTACAAAGATAGCAGAGGAGAGTGTCAAAATATATTCCAACTGATGAAGTGTCTTCATGGCAGGAAAATGGAATTGGAACTTTATAACATGTTTGTTAAGGGGAGGGCAAATGTTGAAGGTTTCAGCTGGAGCTTCTAATTGCCAAGTTAACAATTTTGGGAAGATCTCAACCAAGCTCTGTGGTGCCTGGTAAATATCCTCTGGCCATTTTGATTCAACACTCAATTAATTAACGTAGTGGCAGAAAGGAGCTTTAACTTGGAGTCCAAAAGTCTGGGTTCCAAATCCTTTTGTTAACTGCTTGACCTTGACTCAAATCTGAAAACTCTCTGTTCTTTATGTCTTCATCTGTTGAATAAACATCATACTTACCTGGCAAGGTCATTTAAAGGATCAATACAATGATCGCAAGGGTCCGAATAAATGACATCCCCTTCCTCTGTCCAAGTTAGGAAAAATGGGTGAGAACAGTCCAGTCCAGGCAGAAGGATGTCAACATATTGCCTTTAGTACTGATGAGCCCAAGAGCAAAGGCTTAGCTTAGGGTATATAACAACAGTGGGCCTTTCTTCCCAGTTACTGGACATGGCTATGGCCTTATCAAATGGTGAGCATGAAGGAGGGGCTAAATGATGGCAGGCAGGGAACGAAGAGAGGGGAAGGATCTGAGCCACCCATGCCCATAGAGCTGCACCATGACTTCTGTGGGTCATAGGCCCTTTTGCCTTCAGGGGTCCCTGCTTCCATAAAAGATACTAAAAATTACATATGCATTGGCATAAAGATGAACATAGTAGCATGACATTACTTTAGCATTACATTTTAAAACATTTTCTTGGACCTAACCTGAAAAAGTTTTTTTTTTCTTCTGAATTTAAAAGAAATTAAAACTTTTTTTTGTGGATCCCTACAAGTATTTGGACCCTAGCCACTGTACTGAATGGTCAAGTTGGCCTTGGACGGCTGGCCCTTGTTCTCAAATTTGCTAACTAGAATAGCCCCTCCTCCCTTCTTGGGGAGTACTGAGGAGGCCAAAGTGGACACGCTAGGTGTTGCTACAGACGGAGACATGAACTCAGGGGGCAGGATGCTCCCCAGACCCCATGAAAGTAAAGTGCTAAAAAAATGTGTGTGTAGTCTAGACCATGAATAACACCACAATGGGTAAGACATTTTCTCTGTCTTCAAGAATTGGTTATAGCACAAGGCAGAGGGAAATAAGAGCAAAATTGGAGAACAAGTCACATGCTGAGGGAATTTCTAGAAACAATTCCTTGTGGTAGTGATAGTGGAACTTGGCCTTGAAGGATAAAGATTTTTGTTAGACAAGTCAGGATGGGATGGAGTGGAGAGGTCATTCTGGACTGTGAGACTGGAAAAGATATGGATTCACTTGAATGCAAGGATGTTCTGGAAATTAAGTTCAAAAGGCAGCCACTAGTGGCACCTTGATGTCTCAGTCGGTTGGGCGTCTGACTTGGGCTCAGGTCATGATCTCACGGTTCGTGGGTTCGAGTTCTGCATTGGACTCTGTGCTGCTAGCTCAGAGCCTAGAGCCCGCTTTGGATTCTGTCTCCCTCTCTCTCTGCCCCTGCTCTGCTCATTCTCTCTCTCTCTCAAAAATAAAAAATAAACATTAAAAATTTTTTTTAAAAAGTAGCCACTTTCCTTATTCTTTGGCTCCACTGAACTCCCTGTTTAATGTTTTTATACCAGTGGGTGTTTTTATACCAGTGGGTGGGAGGGAGGGATGTTATTATTTACTTGGTACCTACCATGCACCAGGAGATTTACATGCATTGCCTCATTTACTCTTCACTATAGTGATTTGAGGTGGATATCATTGCCCCTGTTTTTTCAGACAAGGAACTTGAGACCCTGAAAGCATAAATGGCTTACACATGGCCCCAGAACCTAGTGGGCATCAAAGGGGTTTTCTGAGAGTTATACAAAGAGTTCCTACAATTATAGTTGGTGGAATGTTGTTCCAGGGCCTCACTTCTGGTGTTCCATTATCCCGACTCTCAGACCAGACCGTGCTCCCTCTCGTGAGCATCTACCTGGTGAGGGCCCCTCCATGCATGCCTTCATCTGTTCACCAGCACTGCCTTCCCTGGCCTCCCATGCTGGGTCCAGATCTCTGCTGTTATAGACTTGGTGCTTGTGATTCCCCAGATGGGGCTGGTTCCAGGGGCCCCTGTGTGCCGGTCCCAAGACCGTGGTGGGCTTGCAGGAGCTAACAAATACTGGCTAAGTAGCTAATATTTAGTAAGCACTTGCTCTACTCCAGGTACGGTGCTTAACACATCCTCACATGTTGTTTTAGCCTCGCAACCTTCACCGACATAGGCATTATTAAACTTTTACAGATCAGAACACCGGGGCTCAGAGGGATCCTTCAACTTTGCCAAAGGACCACAAGTGACGGTGCCAGAGGCAGGATTTAACCCCAGCAGCCTGACTCTAAATTTTCCCCCCAAACCACCATGGAATCCGGCCTCCTGGAATACTTAGAGCTTCACATCACGTTTTTACTACTTGTGAGAAATTGGCCTCTGCTTTTCTCCAGTTGATCTCAGTTTCTCAAAGTTCTTCCATATTTGGCATCTTTTCTTTGTTGTCTTCCATGTTGCCCTCCCTAGGTGTGGCTCTTATTCTTTCAGAATTTTGTCATTTGGCTGGGTCCTGTTCAGAAATTATTAATGCTCTTATATCTGTATTTCACACAGTCCTTTCATTGTAGATATCTAACAGCTTAGTTGTTGTACATCTGATATTTTGTTATCTTTTCGCTCCTTGCTTGCTTTTGTCTTCCCCTGGCAATGGCCAGAGGGTAAGCATGGAGACTTGAATGTGGAATTCCTGGCAGGAAGTCACCTTTTCCCTCTAACAGGACCCAGCCATGAGGGAACATCTGTGGGTTTTATCTCTTCACATCCATTCTCCTCTTTCATCAACACAAAAATTCTGCTTTGAGGGACTTACTCTTTCCCTGTTGACATTAGAGGACACATAACATGGTGGCACCACATTGCCTCGGCTTAAATCCCAGCTCTACCACTAGACCATCTGTGCTAACTTGGACTGATAACTCAAACTCTCTGTGGCTCAGTTTCTTAATTACAATAGTACCCACCTCACAGGGTTATTGTGAGAAGAAAACATGTGTAAATATGGTGCTTAGAACAGTGCCTGGTAGAAAATAAGCACACCATAAATATTAGTGATTTTTAAAAAATCATTAATCTTTCCCAAGGCTAGGCCGAGGGAGTGTTCTTTCCTGGAATTTGAATCCTGAGCAGAATGGCAAAAAGACAGAAATCCATTACAGCTGATTCATTTGGGTAGTGCCCCAAAGAAATGGTTAATCCGTTCCTATTCCCTAGATCCTAGCCATCCTTCTTCTGGTCTTCAAGTTCTGGATCTTCAGAAGTGTTTTTTATTCTGCATTCCACTCCCCACATTCTTCCAACAAATGTTCCCTCCTCCTCCTCATTTTCCTCTTCGTCTCCATCTTTCTTCTCTTGCTCCTTCCATTTTCCTACCCCCCACCAAGCACCCTTCTCCCTCCTCCCCAAGCCCAAAGTAGTAAGCATTGGTTTCTGATACTTTCTGCCAAAAAATCTTTACTGAGCCAGCATCCCATGAAAATGGCCCCTTAGTAATGGCTTAAATATTTCCATAAAACAGCTCTCTCTGTCTCTTTTTTTAAATTGGTGAACTCTGAAAGTACTTTGTCATACTAGGCAGAAAGCTTATATAGGATTCTAGAACTACAATGTTTGGATTCGGAGCCTGGCTCAGTCATTTACTCACTGTGAAGCTTGGGCAAGCTGTTTAGCCTCTATGCCTTGGTTTCCTCACCTGTAAAATAGAAGGCAATAATAGTAACCATTTCATGCTATCGTTGTGAAGATTCAATGTCATAACACTTGTGAAGCATTTAGATTTCCAGTAAGAGTAAGTTCCTGTGAGTCATCCTCCTCTTCCTCCTCATTCCTACCATGGATCCCAGCTCCACTCTTCTGAGCTGCCCAGAATAAGCCAGATCTTCCTCTTAGTGCCAATCTTTCAAATACCAGGATGCTCCATTTGTGTCCCTCCTTCCTCTGGGCTCAGTATGACCAGCTTCCTTCTGTCCTACCTGCAGACTTCTTCCCAGTCAGGCCAAGCTGCTCTTTGTGGTCTAAACTGATCAAACTGGAAAGATCCAAACCTGTCTTCAACTTGTCTGCCTCATTATTTTATCAAAAGTAAAACACAAGTAAACATCTTACAAGGTTTTGGGTTGAAATCTACCTGCTTCCCCTCAACACTGGGGAGGGTCTATGCCAACAGCTTCTGGACTCCAGAGTCTTTGAGCACCACCCGACTACCTGGGCCTGAGGGTTGAGACTGGGGTCAGGAGGAGAATGGCACATGAAGGCATATGGAAATAATAGCAGTGGGAAAAACTTCCTGCCTCCCCTGCCGGTCCCCACCCAGGCTTATGCAGAAGCTGACCAGACATACTTTCTGCACTTTGTCTGCTCTGCCTTAGAGTCATAGGCAAGTCCCTGGGCTAAGCTGTTCCTGGTTGTTGACATGCCACTGACAAGCCTGAAGAGTTTCTACTCATAGGAAGAGCTTTCCCCACAGTGTGGAGAGCAAGAATCTGATTAATCATATCGGTTGCATGGCACTTCGCAGTTTGGAACACATCAATTCACTACAACATTGGGATGGATTTGTCATAGGAAGAACAGTCTTTTTTTCACAAAAGGAATACCTGTTTACAAGGAGGATGTTCAGGTCCGAGGAGGTTAATGGCCTTGCCCGTTCACACAGCCACAAGGGACAGAGCTTGCATTGGAGTTGCGCTTAGAGTTCTTTGTGACATGCCTTGTTCTGAAGGCTTTGGAGCCGCTGTTGGATGTTCCCATGAGTGTGTCACTCTGCCCCGGAGGCTACAGGACCTCTAGTAGCCTCTTTCTCAATGGTCAGCAGAGGCACCAAGGAGCAGGTGGCCTGGGACCTATAAGTAGGTCTATCCTAGTCTACTTCGAGGAAGGGGAAACTTTTGGAAATAGAGACACAGTGACTTGAAAGACACATGATGTTTGGTAAGGCTGCAGGGGTACCCTGGAGAGAATGAGAATCCACTGGTGAACTGGAAGTTGTTGGGGGAGTCAAGTTCCAATGTCTATTCATCCCATCACTTATAAAGTCCAAGGGAGCCTTCTGACTAAGGGGCTTAATGTTAGGGCTCTTTCTAGAGAGTCTAAGGAAAATAAGTTATTTGGTGGCATCCATTGTGGATTTTCTTGGATTTGGGGATTGCATGGTGAGAGAGGAGCCCAGGATTCCATGGTGGAAAGCTACTGGGGTGTCCTGCCCAGCTCTGCCTTTGAGAAGCTATGTGTCCTTCCAGCCCTGGACTGGCAGTAGGACTTAAGTTCCCAGCCCTGAGCTCCACCTGTAATTGCAGGGGGTGGGGAAGCTAAAAGCAGGGAGCAGGTGGCCAAAGCAGAAGTGATTTTATGTTGGGAGTGATCCAGGATAGGGCAACTGAGAAATCACCCTGTGGACCCCTGAAGATTGGAGGACAGTCCTGATTCATCCCTTTCCTTGGCTCTCCTCAGGACAAACTAATGTGGTTTGCAAAGCCCTTAAAAATCTGGCCCCAAACTCTGGCTTCCTTGCAAGCCAAGCTTCCCCATACATTTTGGTCCAGCTAGGTAGAATTATTTACTGGTCTTTGAAAGTGCCATCTCACTTTCTCACCTCATGCCTTTGCTCATGCTGTCTCATGCTGCCTGAGATGTACTTCACCCCATTTCTCTTTCTGGAGAACTTCTACTCCCTCTTCAAGATGTTTCACAATGTCATTTCTTCTGTGGAGCCCCCTGGCACGGTCATGACTTGCCCCATTCTCGGTTCCTACAGCATTCTGACCTCAGCTCTGCTGTGGCACTTATCACATCGTCATGTGATTGATTTTGTGTTTGCGTGCACAACGGACACTGAAACCAGACTGCCTGGATTCAAATCCAAGCTGTACCACCAACCTTAGACAAGGTCACCTTGGACACGGTCTCTGTTCTTGCCTTCCTTCTATGTAGAATGGGGGCACTAGCACTCACCCCACAGAGTTTTTATGAGGATGAAATGAGCCGCCATGTATTAAAGACTCAGATCACGGTCTGGCACTGTAAGTGTTAGTGGTGTTGCTGTTGTTACCGTTACCTGTTTGAAGTCACCTGTCATGGTTCCCTCCTATTCATGTCTACCTGAACTTCGACCATCACAAAGAGGTCACTTGAACATCCACAGTCCATAAGCCATACCTGGAATGTGACTTTCTCTCTCTCTACCCTTGTGTGTAGGGTGAATAGATGCTGACAGGCAAGCTTCCTGATTTCCACTCAATGTTCCTCCCAGATCAGAGCTCCATCTTGATCCTTTTTACAGTCTTTGCCACCAACTTCCAGCATGTATTGTCCAATTCCCTCAATCCAGATATCAGGATATCCTCCTACACATGGTGATCTAAACCATGCAGACTTTTTCTTCCAACTAGATCTCTATGCCCATGGAATGCCTGGTTGGTAACACCCCTCATTTGGTTCTCAGAGGGGTCTGGGCACCCCTGACACCTTATGACACTCTAGGCTTTGTTTTTTTTTTAATATAGAGGCCATGTTTGAGTCACCTGTACATCTATTTCCCAACACAGTACCAAACTCAGTGGGTTTTTAAAACGAATAAATAAATGGAGAAGTAAGAGTAAGTCATCCTTGACTTTCCCACAGTACAGTGTCAGTGTGATTGGATGCACCTGGGCTTTCTGCTATTGAAAGATGAAACTGTCCTGATTGAAACACACCTCCAAGTGTTTGCTCATTTCCATTCTCCTTATCTGGAGTACCCTTGAGTTTTCAGTACAGTGCCACCATCTGGAATAAAAAGTGTCTGGGACATATTTTGTGCTCCCCAGAGAGCAGCTTCAAGAGTAGATATAGTTAGGCACCCAAGACAAACTTCAGTTTCTTCCAAGCTTTGGCTTGGTATGGAGAAAACCAATTGCTTAGAATCACAGACACTGAACTGGAAGGAAGAGTCAGTGTAATCTAGCCCAATCTCTTCTTTTTACCAACATGGAAGCTAAGGGCCAAAGAACAAGAGTGACTTCTCAAGGTCACTCAGCTCTATATGTCAGTTAGGATCTGAGCTCACATCTCCTGAGTCCCCAATCAGCACCTTTGTCCCCGGGCTTTCACTATCCCATCAGCCTTTGTGTCTTGCACATGTCCTCGCCTCCATGGGCATAGCTGCTACTCATTTCCAGACCCTTATAAGCTTACTGAAAGCTGGGCAGGACTGGAGGCAAGAAGCACAGGAGATAGTTGTTCTGGGGGCAGTAGGCTCCATGGGTGGTGGGGGTGGGGGTAGGGCTGGAGGTTGGAGAGGGTTTTTACAAACTTTGGTTTTGTTGTCCAGGATTTAAACTTCTACCATGTTTACCCATAGAAATCTTCTCTCAAGATTTTTGCAGGGTTTTCTCAGGGTCTGTCAAGGTCACTCTTATCTCCACTTATTCACCACTCACCCAGCACACTTCCTTTTGTGTGTTATGTGTGGTGGGGAAGGGGTTGGTTGGATGGGGGAACCTAGTATTTTTTGTTTTGTTTTAAATTGTTTTGTTCAGAAATTCTGTTTTTTCCCACGATCTGCTTGCAAGGCTTTGAAATGAGGACTCAGAATCACATGGAGTAACTCAGAGTAACTCACTTGGGGCAGAGAGGGGGATGTGTCAGCGGCACCAAATTACATTGTATTAGAAATTTAAAAGGGTGCTACTTACCTTCAACGAGTAATATTTTAGTAACAGATATTGAAATGCCCAATACTAGGGAGTGAAATGAACTTTGGTAAATCCAAAGAGTAGGAAACTATGTAACCCAAGGACTTAGCAAGGGGCGTAGGAGATATATCAGTCTAGGGGGTATCACACAGTACGCAGATGCTAATCCTTGCAAATTCTAGTGCTGTGGTAACATTCTTGCAGAGAAAAGGCACCAGCAGATTGTATGGCCTCTGGGTGTCATTTCCCGTCACTATACTCCTGATAATCATTAAAAAGGTGAAGAAGATGTATATCTATTGACACAGAAGATGTCCTTGGCATATTAAGTGAATTAGAAAACAATGCTTATAATGCAATTCCGATTTTGTAAAATTTATAATGATAAAAATGTGGTGGGCAAAAAATAGATATCAATATTGTCACAGTGATGATAGGTGATTTTAAGTCCTGTTTATACTTTTTCTGCACTACCAAAAATTTCACCATCATATACTTTTACTTTCGATACTTGGAAAACACCGTAAGTGTTGGAAAAAATAAAGCTTTCTATTTGTGGCTGGGCCCAGAGATTCATTTATGAAGGGGATTTTGCTGAAGAGGTCAGTCATTGCATTAAGAAACTTGGGATATCAATAAATGTTATTTCCCTTCGCTATGAAGAGAAGGAGGCAGGAAGAGGCCATCCTCAATGTAGGTGTGGGGCAGAGACTCTTCAATTGGAAACTCCAAGGGGATGTATTCCTGGAGTCCCTAGTCAGAACTTGGCATCATTATTTCCCATCCTGAGACCATCTTAACTAGGTTGTTAGAGTCTCCAGTACTCTCCACGCTGTAGTTAAGCAGCATTATGCCTTAAATAAACTTTTAGGGACTAGCCTGGGAAGCCAACTACCCTTTACCATGTTATTTCTATGGGGAAACATACTCCCAATGCCACATCACCAGGTTACATTGGAGCTTTGGGACACAGCCATTTTCGGTTTGGAGACCTACTTGACCCTTTCCTCCTTATTCCCTAAGTATTTCAAAAATCCCTATTAGTTTGTGAAAGATTGTAAAGTTATGGACAAATTTTTTGGTTTACACTCCATTTGGTAGCCTGGCACCCAGTTTTCAAGACCGAAGAGTTCTTGGAGATTGGCACCACTAACTCATTTTTTAATGAGTATTACTTCTCATTGATCAAGTTGGCTGGAGTTGCCCAGGGTTCCCTAGTTATGCTAGTGATTTATGTCTTCCTCAGCACTCCTCTGCTTACTGTGGTGGTTAATTTTATGTGTCAACTTGATGTCTTGTGTTGGGTGCTGGCCTTGGGTAGCTGTGTGAGTTTGCAAGTTATAAAAGAAAGGAACGGACAACCTGATCTCAGAGGGCCTTTCCATATCTGACAGGTGAAGTCTGAACTGAGAAACTCACCTCATGTCTGTGGGACAGATTTCAACCTGTTTGGCAAGAGACTTCTAGGCCAGGGAAGGAGTAGGCCATGCTTGCCTCTGTTAGATTTGTCAGCCATTTCAATTACTTTGGAGGTTGGTGAAAAATGACCTTTCTTGGCGGTAGAGCAGTAGTCTAGAGCGGTAATCTCTAAGCTTTTCTGGGTCGAGAGTGCTCTGTGAATCAGATCAAGACAACGATCCCTCTTCCCTAAAGCTTTGTGTATGAATGCAAGGGCTTCTAGGCCCCATGAACTTCACCAAAAACCTTCTAGGGGTCCATGGATGTAATAGAAGCTCCTTTGGCTAAAGTCCAAATCAGCAAGTTCATGATTTGGCCAGAGATGTTTAAACAGAGCTCAAGAGCGAGTTTTGCATCTCCTCTCAAACACCTTCCGGATCTAGAGCCATCCTAAGCTCTGGGAGACAAGTTGTTCCAGGACCTAAAGAGGTCAAGCAATCATGTTTTTCTCTAGTTCTTAGTAAGTTACGCTCCAGGGACTTTCAGCTAAGAGGCCTAACAGAGGTCAGAGGATCTATTATCAGTTAATTGGCCTGTTCAGCCCTAAGGGAAGTCCCCAGGTTTCCTTAATTCTTTGAAAGATCTGGATTCTGCTTTTGACCTGGGACAAGCCGCCTCCCCACTGGGGGCCTCAGTATCCTCATCTGGCACAGTCACTCTTTAAGTTCCTGTCAAGCTCCGGTGGTGTTCTGTCATCTGTGAGTCCTTGATAGCTGTGTGGTGGAGACAAGCATCTAAGAAGTCATGATTCTGGATCCTAACTTGGGTCTGCTCCTGTCACTGAGAGGATTCCTGTCCAGAGAAACTTCTAGAGCACCCTGCCTGAGAAGCATCTAGCTTCCCAGAGGCCTTCAGGGAAAAGGTGAAGAACAGAGTTTGTTTTTGTTTGTTTGTTTTCTGCTCTGGGAAGAAACCTATTAAGAGTCATCTTGAAAGGAAGATGTCCACTGGGCACCAGGAGAGGCAGGCTAGCATCAGGGATTTAGCTGTGCTCTGAAGAAATAGAAATCTCTTCTCCGTTCTCAGAAATTCTCCCATTTCCATGACTCACCTCCTCTCATTCCAGAAAGTCATGCACAGGAATTAATTTATGGGTCCTGTCCAGAGGTCTTTAAGTAAACAGTGCCACCAGACCTTTCTGCTACCCAGACAAGCTGGATTTCAGGCCCCAGGGAGGAAGCTAATGACTTGTAGTTACTTGGCTATTGTTTTCCGAAAACAATCTGACTTCCTTTCTGATAGCCTCAGAATTCCTTCTTTACAAATTAAGATGCTGGAGCCAGGGAAGGGCTGAGCTCACCAGCTTGGTAGCACAATGCTCCAGGGCAAGATCTCCTTTCTGCAACAAGTTACAGAGGCTCCTTGTGGACTGATGGACAGGCAGCTCAGGGCATGCAAGCCCCAGCTGGGCCTCCGGGACACTGCTTCTCTCTTGAGATCTTACCTCCATTCCATAGCATGTAATAATAACGAAGTTGTATTGTGCTCAAAGAATAAACTTGTGAAGACGATATCACCATTTTATAGATGAGGACGTTGAGGCTCAGTGGTTTGCCCAAGATCTCACAACAAGTAAGGGACAGGGTTGAGAGTCCATCTCTAGTCTTCTGACTCCGAGTTTCAGTCTCTTTGAAAGAGGACTTGTCAATGCAAAGAGAAGCAGTCTGTCTGGAGCTGATAGATTTTGGTCCATCATCTGAGAACTGAGTCTTCATGTTAGATAAGAATCAACATCTGAAATTCACTGGATGTGGGGCTTAAGTGCTAGATCCCTGTCTCTTCTCCTCTTCCCCTCCACATACTCCAAAGCTAGGGTTGGCTTGGGTCTGGTGTTGGGGGGGCGGGCAGTTTTGATCCTTCCTCCTGCCTAAGAGGTTTGATGAACACTTAACAGAATGGCCAGTCCCTTTTTGCCGTAAAAGAAGATTCCCCACTGGCTTTCTCTGGCCGTCTGGACCCTGTTACAGAGTCGTGTTAAGTCTTTTTTGTTAGGGTGCTTGTGGGAGCTTTTGTTTTTGAAGGGAAGTAGACTCTGACTTTGTGCTATTGTTGATAACCACTCTGCCCTCTACCCCACCACCACCACCACTTTGAAGGAAAAGCTGATACAGTAGTGCCCCCTTATCCGTGGGGATTTGTACCAAGACCCCCAGGGGTGGATGGCTGAAACCACGGACTGTACTAAATCCTATATGTACTATCTTTTTTTTCCCACACATACACGCCTATGGTAAAGTTTAATGTATAAATTAGGCAAGTAGCTAAGACCGAGATAGAATAGTTAAAACAATAGACAGTGACAAAAACTATGTGAATGTGATCTCTCTCCCTCCCTCTCAATAACTTATTGTACTGTGTTCACACTCCTTGTGATGATGTGGGATGATAAAACGCCTGCCTGGTGAGAGGAAATGAGGTGAATGACACAGGCCTTGTGACATAATGTTGGGCTACTATTGGCCTTCTGATGATATGTCTGAAGGAGGATCATATGCTTCCAGACCCACAGTTGACCATGGGTAACTGAAACTGTGAGAAGTTAAACTGCGAATCAGGGGGAGCTGCTGTAACCCCCTTGTACCATTTTGTACCTACGCCCACTTGTGCACTCATTACATTATAGTCTACTTGCCGGTGCCCAGGGCTCTCTCCCCAGCCATGGAAAGTATGGGGGGAAACTTACGTCTCTGTTACTTCTGTATGCCCTGTCCCTGCACAGAGTGTGTCCTCAGTATACCTTCATTGAATTCATGATTAGCAGATAAATGACTCTACAGGGTAGGTGCTATTCCTCAAACTCTGGAGGAGGATGGTGGAGGGAAGTGCAGTATCACCTGGAAAAGCAATTGAAATGTGCTCTCAGGTACAAAGGGAAGGTTGTATTTGAATGGCACCTTTGGATGTGTGCGTTGTCCCAGATGTGGCCCCATCTGGTGGCCTTGGTCAAAGGAACCAATGGAAATGGACAAAATAGTTATAGCTGTAATATTGATAACACCATGTTTCCATTGTTAATCTTTTATCTTTCATTTCTTTCAAAGTGTCTCCCCTCTATGATTTAATTTTAATCTTGAAAACAGATGCATGATTCATTATATGCTGTATGTATGTATCCATGTATGTATATATCTATGTCTATTATCTATCTACATGGATGTGTAGGTATATATGTCTGTATTATATATATGAGAGAGGATATTTATTTAGCAGTCACTACATGCCAAACATATATCTCATTCAATCTTCATAACCAATCTATAACTTTCATAGTTATTATGTTATTCTGATTTTAACTCATGACCCTGAGATAAGACCTGAGCCGAGATCAAGAGTCTGACGCTTAACTGATGACTGAGCCACCCAGTCGTCCCCTATGTTATTCTCATTTTAAATGTTTACTTAATTTTATTGATTCATTTTGAGAGAGAGGGGGGGAGAGAGAGAGAGAAAGAAAACAAGTTGGGGAGGGGCAGAAAGAGAGGGAGAGAGAGAATCCTAAGCAGGCTCCACACTCGGTGCGGAGCCCAGCATGGGGCTCAATCTCATGACTGTGGGATCATGACCTGAGCTGAAATCAAGAGTTGGATGCTCAACTCAGGCGCCCCATGTTATTTTCATTTCAAAAGTGAGCCAGATGAGGCTGCCAGGGAGAAAAAAATTTCCTCTACTCTTTATGTTCAGTTATTGGAGGCTTGGAATTAAACTGACAGAAGATAGATAACAGGGGAAAAAGAGGTTTATTCATATGCATAGGGAAACTAACAAAAGTAGCTAGCTCACTAAAAGGTTAAAGGTTAAGGGGTGCCTGGGTGGCTCAGTCAGTTGAGTGTCTGACTTTGGCTCCGGTTGTGATCTCGCGGTTTGTGGGTTCAAGCCCCGCATCGGGCTCTGTGCTGACAGCTTGGAGCCTGGAGCCTGCTTCGGATTCTGTGTCTTCCTCTCCCTCCTTCTCTCTCCCTCTCCCCCACTCACGCTCAGTCTCTCTCTCTCTCTCAAAAATAAATAAACATTGAAAAAAAATTTTTTAAGGTTAAAGGTTAAACTTAGGTAGTGCAAAAGGGGGAGGGAGAAAAGGCTTCTATGGGAAGAACAAATTGATTTCTTTAGGAAGGACAAATGAATTTTTAGAACAAATGGGAGATAAGAAAGTTTGTGATAATGTTTGTTTATGCAGGTGTGGTGATCTTTCTGTCTTCTTCACGGCCATGCAACTCCCCCCCAAAGAGGGGATTTATGGTGGCCTCATTTCCCAGAAGCTGCTGCTTTTAGTCAGATAAGAGAAGCTCCAACAAGGCTTCTTCCTGTGTCTGATGAATCTCAAATGTCTTCAGTTTACAATAATCTCCCTACCAACTCCTGGGTTCCAAATGGGTCCCCACATGCCAAAGAGGGTCACATAGCTGCTGAGAGGTGCAGCCAAGATCTGAACCCAAGTACTCTTAACCACAAGGTGATTTGCCCCCAGCCTTATCCATTCTACTTTAAGTATTTAGCTGCTGAATGTGAGATGAAACTTTGAAGAAATGGAATAATCTTAATCTCCTAAATATGCCTCTAATCTTCTGTAATAATTTGACCCTCGCAGCTATAGTTGAAGCTGGGCACTAATTTAGGAGGAGATGAAAACTTTGTTGTTGAGTTAGGTTTTGAACACTATTGTCTAAATTATCAAGACAGGCATGGGATATTGTATCTCTATTTTAAACACAAGGAAATGCCTCTTTTTTGGCATGATTTGTCTGAGGGCACCTGAGTTAATGGCATATCTGGCAAAAAGTTTCCTGACCTTGTATTTTTATTACTTTTGCCACTAGACCCCCTGGTATTGTACCTTGGACTTGACTGAAAACACCTTTCAAAACAAAGGAGGAGTAAGTTCTTTTTGGTCTTTGTGAGGTGGGTAGACCAAGGATGCAGAATCTGTTACAGGAAAAAGAGGTGTGCATTGTTAACCCTAGATGTTGCTTATAATGACATAATAACTAAAATAATGTGAAATTCATAGTCTTCTTGCTTTCAAGGACTTCCTTTTGGATCTAGAGGGCAAATGCCATCCCAAGATCTCCCAGAGAAAGGTCTCATTTGGGTCATAAAATGAAATCCCTGGACCGGGTACTCCAAGGCTCCAATGAGGCTATAACCAGCTGTTGTCTTCATGCCCTGAATTTAGGGGGCGAGAATCAGGCTTGGCTGATACTGGATTCCTCCTCCCCCCACTCCTTCTCTTCTTCTCATGTCCATGGAGGCCACTGGCCCAAACCCACTACAAAAGAGTCCTTAAGTTTGGGATCCCAAAAATTCCCATCTGCCTTAAGCCCGAGAAGAGGTATGGCTGTGACTTTGAGCTTTTCTTTGGGATTAAAACTTGAGATGTATTGAGAGTAGATTCATAGACCAAAGCACCAGGGGCAAGGAAGTCTGTGTTTCTTTTGCTTTCTGCTTCTTGGAACAGGGTGTTCTTGCCCGTTTTAGCCACTATCTGGAAAGCAAAAGTCTTAAAGGGGACGGCTTATGCCTGTGGTGTCTGCCTCTCCACCGGCAGGAAAGGGTGAGTTCAGCCCACTAACCATGGCTCCAGTTACCTACTTAGGACCTCCGAGGGGGCATGTGGGACTCGTCACTCTCTTAATTAAATGCCGGCAGAACTTACTTGCATGTGTTATGGTTGTAGGTCCTAAGGGAGGAGGCTCTTCAAACATCTGGACCACAGTGTCTTGGGAAGGAAACTTGGGGAGTCAAAGATTCATGAGGTAGAAGGACATTCAAAGGTCTTCTCATTTGCCCTCTTGCCTCTAAGGAGAAGCAACAGAAAAAAAAAAGAAGAAGAAGAAGAAGAAGAAGAAGGAGCAATTTCAAAATGCCACCTTTAAAAGACTTGTAGAAAAATTGTGCCTCTGCCTGGAAATCTCAGCTGGGGCTGCGCCACCTTCCTGGTCATGGCCAAATGCAGTCTTTCTTGCTGGGGTTGGAGCCCATTCCTTCTGTGGCATCTGCAGGCCTGTTTGCTCCCACCTGGAGAGCCCTGTGCCTCACTCTCTGACCAGGCCATGGGTTCCATGAGAATTCCTCCACAGCCATGGGAGAAAGTGCCTGACCTTTCGCATCAGGCAGGCCTTTTCTCCACTTCTTAACTGAGTAAGCTTGCACAATTTACTAAACTTCTCTGAGGCTGAATTTTCTTTCCTGCAAAACAGAAATAATAACACAGTGTCTACCTTGTGGTGTTGTGAGGTGAAAACGCCTGGTACATCGAAGGCCTTCAATAAATGTGCCTTGCCCTTTCTCCTTCACTAAAGCACAACAAACAGATCACACTGTATGAATCTGTTTTCCAAAAGATTTGTTTTCCTCATCTAACTTAACACTTTAGGATATCATCATACAATGAGGACAAACACATATCGAGTACTGTCATTGATACTAGTTGTTTTGCCTGCATAGCTGACTGTGGACAAAAGATGGCCCTTCTCTTCTACTTAGCAGAGGCTGGGCCCATAGGCGGGGCTCCTTGTCCGGGAGACTGTGATGGATGGTTCAGACAGTCTTTAGAAGGTCATCTGTCTGTCTTCTCATCTCCAAGTACAATAAGGTGAAGAGTGCCTCACACAAAGCCCTGCACATAGTAGATGTGGAAGGATGTCTCTTTTGCTATCCCACGTCTGCAGCCCTTCCCTTACAGGTACTGCCAACCAATTCTTTGGCTCTCTAAATCCCCCTGAGTTCTTCCTATCTGTAAATGCATGGCACATAGACCTCGGCACCTCTGTGTAAGACCGTGTCTTAAGTGGAATGTGAGGATGAAGGCGACGACACATCAGTCAGACCCTCAGTTCCCACCCCGGCCCCTGGCCTGACACCTCCTTTTCTGGGGCATTGAGCATCTGCTCGTGGCATCCTTTTTGGATATGTGGTGACAGCTAGATTTAGCTCCATTAGATGATCACCCAGAATCCACAGCCTGAATGATATTTTCCTTAATTTTGGCAGAGTCCTTACGTGAGCCTGGAAGAGACCCAGGTAAGAAATAAACCAGACTTCCAGCTTTGGACCATCAAAATGCACTCTGTCCTAGATAGCACCGTGAGTGCAGTACCTGGCTGGAGAGCTGCCCCACTTCCCTGTGTTGGGATGATCCTAGTTGGGGACCTCAGTCTTCTCCCAACACCGACTCGGACTTCCTGGGTCACCTCTAGTGGCCCATCCAGTTTCTTCACTGCCCTATTTCTCTACCTGCCAAGCACGGTGGGAGCATTTACCTTCTGCGCCCTGTGTTCTGCCCCAGATCATGGGTGTGCCTACCTCTTTGTAGTTCTTTCCTTCTGGGCATTCAGAGGAAAATGGCGCTCTCCTTCACCCATAGCCCTAATCCCAGCTAGACTCTCCTTTGGAAGCCAGTGATCTGGGAATTAGTACGTCATTAAATCTTCCCCACTCTCAGATTATCCTTCAACGGAGACTTATGTGTTCTTTGGCCCATTTCCTGGATAGATATAATAAGGGGTTTCCAGGAGCCCCCAGACTGGCTGGGCTATGAGGACAAAGCCATAGTAGACGGATAATCTCTGTTGTGGAGAATAAACTGGTATCTCTAGGGCTCTCTGTGGTTTCACATGCTGAATTCTATCCTAGGAGTGTGGCCCAGCCATGGTAAATGGCTGTACAGGCAGGAGGAGACTGGTATTGTATTGTATTGATTGTGCAGTCGCATCCACAGCACTTAAGTGCTCTAGATACTGTCCTAAGTGCTTTACGCATACTCATTAGTCCTCACAACAACCTGAGGGGGTAATTATTATTATCTCCAATTTATAAAACCGAGATGCACAGAGGTTAAGTTAACTTGCTCGGTGTTACATAGCTAGTGAGCAGGAGAGCCATGGTTCAAACCCGGACGGGCTGGCCTTGGAATCTGCTACATAGGAAAAAAAGAGTGGAACTCTGACTAAGGAATCCAGAATCCAGAATTTAGTTCCAATAGGGCTGCTGCCTCCCTTGGAAATTTGGCCCCATGTTCTTCCCCCTCTTGCTGGTCCTAAGCTTATTCACCCATGAAAAACGTCACCCACTAAAGAAACAAACAATTTTTGCAAAATGTTGGCATGTGCGTGAGCAGCGCTAGGTGTGACGGCGATAAGAGGGAGCCAAGGAACAGATCTGGGTTCTGGTCCTGCCTCTGCCACCTACTTTCCTGTGTGTGACACTGACACATGGTCTCTGCTCTTTGAGCCTCAGTTTCCCTGGCTGTTCCAGATAATCTCTGGGTTTTCCTCTCACTGTCACAACCTGTGGGCTCTTGGTCATTGCTTTGTCTGGGTTCAGTCCACTCACAGCAACCTCTGTCATTGATGTTTATCACACTACGACTGGGCCCATGGCCCCGTGCTTAAATTAAGTTGAGGAATTGAGGAGTTGGGAATGAGGGGAGATTAAGGGGAGAGAAAACTCTCAGTTTCTGAATTTGCTCCCCTGTGACACATGATCTAACAAGAGATAAGCTTCCTTCCATCCACTGGAGTCCAGCTGGGAGACCTGTATGCTTTTGTGGGAGGAGCACAGAGGTGAATTTGGGCATTGGCTAAAACTTCTGACCCCCACTCTACCACTAACTAACCCACTGGGTCACCACGATTGGGTTTCCTCAAGTGTAGGAATGTCTACCTTGTAGAACTGGAAACTGGAATGATTAGCGAAATAAAAATGGAATATATATATACATACTCTAGCCCAGCATTGGGCACATGGAAGGTGCTCTCGTCTCTTTAGAGAAGAGGGAGCGAGGAGGATGATCCTGGTTAGTGGGGGTGCCCTCTCCCTGCCCTTTGGAGCTTTTCAGTTACCCTTGGTGTCTATTCTGGGTGCTGGTGGCTGTGAGTTGTGAGACCACGGTTTCCTATGCTAGCTGATTAGCTCCCGGAGGAGGACAGAATGGAGGTCCCCAAAAGACCTGTTCCGTGAAGCAGCACTCTTTTTCTCTGGTGGTGGGAAAAGGATGGAAAAGAGGGATCTCTTGGGCCATGTGCCAGTCTTCCCCTGATGCCCAGGAGGAGCTCAAGGAGGCTCTGTGGAGGCTAGGGAGGCGGCTTGTCACCAGAGGGAGTGGGGAGGGGGGGCGCCAGGACTGTGGCGACAGCGACAGCGGAGGTCAGCGGGGGAGGAGGAGGGCTCTGTCAGTCTCCTCGGGAGAGGGTGGTGAGGACAGGCTGCAGGGAGGTAGAGGGAAGAAAACTTTTGAAGTGAGCACAGATTATGAGCCTGGAGGGAGGGACCCAGGGGGAAGGGGGTGGGGACCGAAAGAGTAGGAAGAAGTGGGAGGAGGGAGGGCGACAGACAGGGAGTCAAAAGCGGGGTGGGAGCGCAACTGGCAGGCTGAGAGCCTGAACGGTGGGCGGCGGAGGAGGCGGCCGGAGCCCGGGGCGGGAAGCCCGCGGACATTCCAGAAAGGAGGACGAGGAGAAGGTAAGGACGGACTTGCTTTCCAGAGATGAGACGACCCTTGACGGGAGAGCCTTGAGTTCCAGGCTGGAGAGCAACAAAGCTCCTTCTCTGTCCCTGGGGGCTTGCCCCCTACTCCTGGCTAGTCCCTGCGCCCCTGAGGTTGTGAAGCAGCAGATAAATGACACTTGATTTATAAGGAGTGCTAAAAGTGGGAGGGGAGGGCCCTTGCCTTGGGTCTGGACTTGTGGCTCCAGGGGCATCTTCCAAGCTGCGTGGCGGTCCATCTCCAAGAACTTAGGTTAAGACGGAATTGGCCCTTTAAAAACCAAAACCATCACTGTTTTACGATGCTTCCTCTAGGCTTGGAATCTTTTTTGAAATGCTTTCCGCAGCAGCATCTAGGGGAGTGTTTTGATTTCCACCCCCCTAAGGCATGTTGGGTGGTTTAAAAATATTCCCTGCTTAGTTTCCTGCAGAGTATCATGTCCCTGCTGGCCTGCCACTCGCTGTCGCTGTCGGAGGAAAGAGGCTGGTGAGCCCCCCAGAGTGGAAGCGGGAGGAGGTGCCCACCGAAGGTCCCCTTTCCTCCTGGGTGCGGGGCCCCTTGGTCTCTCTTCTGAGCATGTGACAAAAGAACCCTGACTTGGGGGTCGAGATGCCCGGGTTCTGGTGCCCTGAGTGGCTGTGTGTCTTTGGGCCAGACACTTCCCCCTTCTGGGCCTCAGTTTCCTCATTTAGAAAATGAAGGGTCTGAAGTAGAATGATCCCTCCGGTCCCATTCAGCAGGAACATTGTACAAGGTTATGATTCCTTCGGCTCAAATGCACCTGGGAATCTTGAAAAAGGAAAGCTTCACGTGAGGGTTTTACATCTTTCCTGTGCCCTTGCTCAGTTTTAACTTGACCCCCCCTTCCCAGTGTCACATCATAATGGAGGGATTCCTGGTTTTTACTCCTCGGCGTCTCACAAGGTTCTGGCACATGGGGTCCGACTGGCCGGAGAAAAGGCAGGACAGAGGAGCACTGGACGGGGAGTCAGGAGACCCAGGAGAAATCCAGCAAAACTGGAGAGGAGACAGCAGCCGGCGTGTGGAGGTGCAGCCCCTCCGTGTGCCAGCTTGTGTGAGCTCACCACCGGGGACACGAGCTGGTGTCTATAGGCAGCCCAGCCTGACTTTCATTGTCAGCGGGCCTTCATCTTTTCCACCCAATGCCCCCAGAGTCCCAGCCCGGCCCAAGAGCCTGATTCAATGGCTCTCTAGGGACAGCTCTGAACTTTCCACCTTCCGGTAGGTTCCCCAGGGCGGCAGCGCTGTTTAGAGCCTACTCCCCTGGCTGTTCCTCCAAGGAGCAGTCCTCTGACACGGCTCGGCTCGCAGAGCACAGAACACCAGGAGGTGTGTCCCCGGCTTCCACACCGGTGCCCTCTGGCCACACTCCCACCCAGAGCCATGAAGTTCATAGAGACATGGCAGGAGCACAATCATACGGTCCTGCTTTGCCTTTGAACCCCATGGACGTTCTCGCCGAGCTCCTGAGACTGGTTCTTGTCTGTTAGCTGCCTCACTCCTGTCCCCTGTCCTGCCATTGGCCAAAAGTCCTAGGCCATGAGGACTGGAAGAGGTCTCTCAGATTTCCCGTCACCTTCTTCGACTGATGGGGAAAACGAAGCCTAGGAAAGGAGGGTGACCTCTGAGGGCTGACGCAGTGAGTCAGGCCAGTTTGCTTGGGAGAACATCCGAGCCTGCTCATGCCAACCTTGGCCCCTTCGGACTCTGTCCTCAGCTGTTTTCTGAGCTTCCATTTCTCTCCAGGCCCCCCTGCTTCTTCCATTTAAGCATCTCCACAGTCCTGTTTTCTGGCAGTGACACCCACCTGCCCACCTGCACCTCCTCATCTCTGCGGGCCGCCGGGGGCAGGGCGGTGCGCAGTGTAGGGTTCTGGGCTCTGGCCGCTGGCGGGGGCTACCACCGTGCAGCTTGGCCTCTTGGAGCCTGGCTGATCCCACCGCACCGATGGAAGCAGGACAGGGAGGCTGTCTGCCTGGATCCGGCAGGAGACCCGTAGTCCTCAGGGCCAGGGAGACCCAAGGCCCGGGCTTAGCTCCCTGTGTCAGGGAAGACCTCCCCCACCTGGGATTCTAGCAGTTCTCTGTACCAGCTGGCCCCAACGTGGGCTCAAGGATTAAGCTGACCGAAGGGAAGAGATGCCCATTTTTCCAGGAAAGCTTCAGGGCTCCTAGAAGAGAAACTGACTCCTTGTCTCGAGTCGGAAGCTGCTGTTCTTGGAGAATGACAGCTTGAGTCCCCTTTGTGATTCACTTGTTTCTGGATATTAGCAAATCAAAAAAAAAAAATCAGCTTTCAACAATCCACTCATGTTCATAAGGAAAGGGAGTCAGGAGGTCTCAGAATCAGAGGTATTGAAACAGCGCAGAGAGAAGGTAGAATTTATCTAACTCAGAGTCACATTTGGGCTGGAATTTCAGCTGTGTGACCTAGGGAAAATTATTTGATGTCTCTGAGCCCCGGTTTCTTCATCTGCCTAAGAGGTTAATAAATGCTTTCCTTGTAAGGTTTTATGAAGATTAAATAAAATAATGTACAGATTTCCCCCACTACCAGAAAGTTTGCTTTAGGCCACTTCAACTTTTACAAGAGACCTACATTATACTGTCTGTTTCACTGATGGAAATCCGAAAGAGGATTTATTTTCTTTAAGTTTATTTATTTATTTTTTTAAGTTTATTTGTTTATTTTTTTAAAGTTTATTTATTTATTTTGAGAGAGCGAGAGAGCAAGTGGGGAAGGGGAGAGAGAGAGAGAGAGAGAGAGAGAGAGAGAATCCCAAGCAGGCTCAGCACTGTCAGCATAGAGCAGGATGTGGAGCTCAAACCCACGAACTGTTCAGATCATGACCTGAGCCAAAATCAAAAGTTGGCTGCTTAACTGAGCCACCCAGGCACTCCCCAAAAGAGGATTTATACTTATGTCGAGGTCATTGCGTCTTCTCTTTACACCATCTTGGCCTACAGATGGTTTCATAGGAGCCCTCTACCTTTTTGGATAGTGGGGGAAACCTGTATTTAAAATGGCTAGTATATATTAAGTGCTCAATGAACAATAGAACAATAGGGTAGAATCCGGATCACCTGGTCCTCAGCCCGTTTCTTTGAACTACCTCTCATTTTATGTAAAAGCCTTTCTACAGGGAAGGCTCATATTGGCAAATAATTCTGAGGAAGAACCGCTTGGTTTTTACGACCACAGACTTTTTTTCTGGGACTACTTGTGCTGACCTCTAAGCTGGGGGTCAGAAACTCTAGCTTTGCCTTCTGGCTCTGCCACTAACTTGCCACACTATCACAGTTGGTCAAGTCACAAACTCCCCAGATGTTCTCACCTAGAGCTAGACGGGCCTTAGCAACCATCCAGCTCAACTGCTTTCTTCTCCACATGAGCCAACTAAGGCTCAGGGAGGGGACACGTCTCATCTAGAGTCACAGAGAAACAGCTGGGATTGAAAAGAGGCCCTCTTTCAAGGCTCTTGTTCAGAGATAACTTCCAGGACCTTAATCCAACCTGGCATCTTCATCGTTCAGAACCTCAGAAGAGGGCAGATTTGGTGAGGGTTCGGGATGGCCCTTCCCTCAGGTCACAGAATAGACTATCACCTATTTATTTCCCTTCGAAGTAGAACTGAGCCAGCTTCAAACCTACCCTGTGGATGTGCCTTTGGCTTGGTTGGTGAGCAGATCCAAAAGAGCTGCAGTTTCTCAGAAGGCAGGAATTACATGAAGCACACGTTTTGTAATGTGACCTCCAATGGAGTCCATCCCTAGACCCAAAGGCTTGACTTAAGAGAAAAGTCTGGAGGCAGGCCGGACCTATTTCAAGAACGAGAGAGGCCTAATCTGAGTGGGGCCCTGTACCTCCCTTCTTCTCCACGCTTGCCCCCGAGGGTCTGCACACCCAGTGAAATAATTAACTTACAGTGAAATGAATATCCTTCCCATCGCCCATGTTTTCCTCGCCTCTGACGGTCACCTACCCCACCCGGTGCTACAATGAGGGTCCCTGTGAATCACTGTAACCGGCCGGCTGCACTGCCAAAGTCTGTGTCAGGTTGACTAGTTGGGTCATGCCAGAGAGGAGTTCTTACTGGAAATGTCAGAAACGAAGACAAGGGCCTCACCTTCCCGAGGGCCTACTATGTGCCAGATACTGTTCTAGGGGCCTCCACACATCCACGTATTGTTTAACCCCCACAAGGAAACAGTCCCTTTTTTCAGATGAGGAGGAAACCGGGAGGCTGAGTGGCTTGCCTAAGGGCTCACAACTGGAGCGTGGAGGCAGGGTTCAAATCCCACCATTTCGCAGGAAACGTGAGGCCCACTACCTATTTTTGTTTCCGCTGTTCTTGTCACGATTTGACATCAATGGAGCACCAAAGCCTGTTGTTTGGCCGGCCGAAAACCCGGCAGCAGACACTGCTGCAGCCCAGAGCACTTAGTGGCTAAAAAAGGAAATAACTTTCTATATGTGAATTCTGGCCAAATGGTGGCAGATGCTGAAGAGTCTGGGAATCCTGAGAACTGGGGGCCGAGGGCTTCGATGGAATCGTTCATTCTAGGAACAGCATATGCAAGGGCTGGCTAGCCAATAAGCCAGAGGCTAACAGCAAAAACCCTGAGCCTCTTCTGGGAAAGTGGGAAGAGCCCTGCTCAGGGAGTTAAGAGACTAGATAGAGTTCTGGTCATAGGTTTGTCACCAGCTGTCAGTGCTGGGGCCTCTTTGCTTTGCTTTCCCTTTGAGAGACACAGAACGACGCTAGGCTTTGAGTCAGGCAGACCAGCTGCCAAGTCCCTTAGGCAGCATTTGCTACTGGTGTGACTTTGTACAAGTCACTTGACCTCTGAGCCTCAGTTTTCTCAGCTGTAAAATGGGATCATAGCTACTTTCCTACCAGAGTTAACAGAAGGGCTAAAGGTATAGTTGTAAAATGCTTCACACGTGGAAAACTCTCAACTGAGTGGTACCTGTTATCGCTATTCTGAACTTTCCTGGAACCTGGTCTTCAGCTGGTATAAAAGTAAGGGATTGGTTTTGATTGATGTCTAGATTCCTTTTGGCTCTCCTGTACTATATGAATCTATGACAAGATGGTGGAAATAATAAAGAAATGTAAGCATCCCATAAATTCAATTTTCATTAATACCTGCATAGGTTTTAATCAACCTTTTGGGGGTAATTAATAAGGACCTCCAATATTTCATTGTAATTGAATGTCTCCATTTGCCACTACCTCCCATCCACCTCTTACAAATATTTTTTCTTCTAACAGTTTAAGAAGAAAATTACTTATCCCGGCATAATTCTCCTTCCCCACTTTGCCTGCTCCCTTCCACCCCCGTGGCTTTGAAACAACTGTCTGCCAGTAGAGTGTTTCTGAGCGACCCACTCTGTCCTTGTTAGAATGAAAATAATGAAATGGAGAGAGCGGTTAATTATCTGCCATTGGCTGGAGTCGAAGGGAAATTAAAGTGACACTTCATCTCCTCCATCTGTCTCCTTCTTCTCTCTCATCTCTGTCTCCCTCCCCCCTCTTTAGTGATCAAGCTTCAGGGGTGTAAGCCCCCTGCCCCAGACTTCTGAGAAGGTTGCCCACACTGCCCAGCTCAAGAGCTGTAGCTGTATTACCCACATGGTTATTTCCCCGGAGGCCGAAGAGGCTGCCCCAAACCTAAGTCAGGAAAACAGTGGAAATTCTAAATGTTGAGAATTACCCCCAAGCACTTAGAACTCAACTCCTGATTCTAACAGTCACTTTGAAAACATCCCTGCAGCGCTCACCTTATGTAAAAGTGGCCAGCCTCTGACTGGTAAGGATTTTTGGAGAAAGGAACTCTAGGTGATTAGATAGAATCCAGCACAGTTGTGAAGACAGGCAGGGGTATTGCTGTCAGACAAGGCCAGAGCCGGTTTTGGTGTCAACTCCTCTGCTTACTGGCCAGTCTTCCTCGAGTGACCTTGCTCAGCCAACCTCCCCCAGCCCGGATAAAAGGGAGGGGGATAATCCCCACTTGCCCAAGTTGTTGGGACAATCCAATGAGAAAACGCATGTCAAGAAACTTGCAAAATGTCTGGCACATAGAAAGGTCTCAGTAGCTTTATGTTATTATAATCATCATCGCCTAGACTGAAAGTTTGATTGTTGTGTCACTTGAGGTAAACTAGAAAATGGAGCTGAGCATCTCCAAGGGTAATAAAAATTGTTGATCTGGCTGAAGATCAAGACCACTTTCTTATGCAATCCTCCCTGTATCTCTGCATTTTAGTGAGAAACTGTGGAGGGGGAGGAAGGGGAAATCACAAAGACGTGCACTAATGAATAAGGGACAAAAGGGTTTTGAGATGATGGTCATGCTTGGTGCTTTACTTTATAAAGCCATCCTTGATGTCGGCACAGCACGGGAGTCCCATAAACATTTTCTGAACTGAGCTGCACTGATGTGGTATTATGTCCAAGGACCCTTTAAGTGAGGCCCCGCGGGTCCTTTTACAACAGAATTCTCTTCATTGGGAAACAAGTCAGCCCTGCTCTGTGCCACATTCCACTGTTTGGTGAGCGGAATTATAGCATGGGCCAGAGTGCTGTTATTATTACCATGAATAACAACCTTTATTGAGAACAAGAGATCTGTCAGATAATGCCCCTAACATGTGTCGTTGTCCAGAATTAGACTCAGGCTCTGCAGAGTGGTCTTATAATCTAATTTTGACAAACTTGGGTGAGCTTCCCCAGTGATCTGTGGGGAGGAAATGGAGAAGAAACAGTCCATGGTGAGCAGGTACATCCAGTCCTGCTCTCAGCGAAGCAGAGGGCTCTGTCACCGACAGACAGAAGGAAGGCTCAGGGGCTGCTGTCTCCCTGGTGTTCTGGTCACCACAGCCATTGTGTAGGTGCCCCAAGGTCACCCTCCCAGGGAGTCCCTCTACTGGCATCAGGTGTTTCAAGTGAGCTGAATGCTGTAATTCATTCACTGTGTTTGATTTTTAAAAGTACATGAATTAACCTATCAGGTGCCAGGCACAATGTCAAGCACTAAGAGGAAAGAGTGGGTAGGGGGATTTTAGCGGGAGGATACAATGATGAACAGATACGGGCCTTTTCTTCAAGGACCTCAGGGTTGAGTTGGAGAGATAACACACAGCCAATAGAGCACATAATTCTCATTACGTGTTTGAAACCCCAGTGACTTTACAGTTCAGTCTGGGGCCCAGCTTCTGACTTGGGGTTGGGGTGGGGGCACAGACATGAGAAGGCAACTGTTATGTGTGGCTCCACACGACAGGATTAGAATCAATAGAAGGAAGAGAATTTTCAAGGAATCCCCATGGTAGCTTCTTGCTCTCTTGCAATATGCTTTCTTGAGCAGGAGAGACAGGGTGCTGTTTCAGCAGGGTGCTGGGTGGCACCTGTAACCTGCAGCCTACCTAGTTTATGCTACAGCCACTACTAAAGGACAGCAGGATGATTACTGACTGTGCCATGCCTTATGTCCCCACGTCATCTGAGGGCTGTGTCCCATTAGGGTCTACCCACAGGAGCAAGTCATGTATGAAAAACATGGTCTATCATAGGGGTTGAGAACTACTCTAAACTCCTAGGCATGGCCTCCAAAGCCCTCCATAACCTGCCCCCACCTATTCTTTAGACTCTACCTCCCCTGCTCTGCTCATTGTCCTCTAAAACCATGCTGCTTTTCACTTGGTAGATTTGTTCCTGTGGTTGCCTTTGTCTGGGATGCCTCCCACCTCCTCACCTCCACAAATGTCACCTCCACTTAACTCCTACTCAAGGGTTGCCTCTTCTGGGAAGCCTGGTGTATTTGCACGTTTGGTTGTGTCTGTATCCGTCACCAGACAGTGAGTTCCTTCAACATTGAGTCTTACTGATCTTTGGGGCCCGAATTGTGAAGGTGAACTGAATTATACTTTCCCATAATCCCCTCAGCACCCCACCCAGTGCTGGTCACATCAAGGGAGCATCACAAATATTTTCTTGTTTGCCCAAAAGCTGGCCCCCAGGCCTTATCACTAAATGGTAGTCGAGTCTCAAATAACTCACTGCCCCAGGGTGAGAAGAAGCTTTTGAAGTACTGAAGGGGGAGACATAAGAATCGATGGGCTCTACCCTTGGAAGGAAGATGGAGGGAAACGTTCTGGTGTGCACCAGACTTGACCAGAAACCCAGTGGTCTAGGTTCTGTCTCCATTTGTCTTCATCTCTTCAAGCAGGTCTTTTAGCTTCGGTAGATGTCTCCTTCTCTGCACAACAGAGGCGACAGTCATCACCCCACAAAGTGGCTCTGAGGATTCCTCTGTTCAGCAATAAAAATTGAGGGTCTATATGTTCTGAAGGTATTCAATTGTGAACAAAAAACAAACGTGGTCCCGCACTCTTGGAGTCAACAAGAGAAGGTAGGAGAAGCATGTTTTGAACTGTGTAGGGTTTTATTTTTTCTTGCTGGACTTAAGGAAAATTTGAGCCTCCTTTTGATCACTCTGTAATCTTACTGCTAGATGAAGCATTTTTTTTTTTCAATCATTAAGAAAGCATTTATTATGGGGGCACCTGAGTGGCTCCGTTGATTAAGTGTCTGATTTCAGCTCAGGTCATGGTCTCGTGGTTTGTGGGTTCAAGACCCATACTGGGCTCTCTGCTGTCAGTGCGGAGCCAGCTTTGGATCCTCTGTCTCCCTCTCTCTGCTCCTCCCCTTCTCAGAAAACAACAAAATAAAACAAAACAAAACACCAAAAATAAACAAACAAGAAAGCATTTATTATTTACCTAACGTGAGAACCTAATGCAATAAGAATACAAAGTAGAAGACAGGGCTTTTGACTTGGAGAAATCTGTTACTCATTTGAAGGGAAACGCTGTTAAATCCTTGAGGGCAGGACTCTTGCTTGATGTTATTGGATCAACAGACATCACTGAGGGCCCAGTAAGTGCCAGGTCTGGTGTCTCTTAGATATAATTTTCAGTACCCAGAACAGTGGTAGGCACATAGAGGGGACTCAAAAAAGTACTTGTGGGGTGGCTGATACAAAATTTTGGAAAATCAGTGTAAGGCAGCATATAAGTAAGAATGTACCCTATAGGCTGAACAGTAATTTAGAGTCTTTAGAGTTCAGGAGACATCAAAGAGGGCTGGGATCAATTTGAGGAAAGACTTCTCCATTTCTACCTAGATCTGTGGGGTCATAGGAAAAGGTCCTGGCTATGAGCTTATGTTAACCCAGGTTGCTCTAATTTGGTTTTCTTTGAAAACACTGGCTGTGTAGGAAGGCAACAATGCTAACACTGGACTGGGAATATAGGTACCTGAATTTTGTGTGTAGCCACGTAATACACAAAGTAGGGGAATAAAATGATTCCTGCTCACTATACACAAAAGCCTTCCTTTGGCCCTTTCCCTCTTACCTAAGCACCATGTCACTGTTACCAAGCAAGTTCCCTGGTGACTCTTCCAAATGTTTGTTTTGCCCCAGGATATGACATGCATAGAGAGGATGTTGAAGGTTTTGGAGTGAAGAAACTACAGAGTTGGGATGTTCTCATCTGGCTTCCGGGGACCATCTCTTTTGCCTTGGGGATTTCAGTTGTATCAGTTGCAAAAGGCTGTAGAGTTCAATTATCCAGGGTTCCTCAGAGGGTCCTGACCTAACGAGGCCCTCCCCAACTCCCTAAGCCAGAGCCAACTCCCCCGAGGTGTTCCCAGAGCACACTAAACTTTCTTAATGTTAACACACATCATGCTTTATTGCAATTATGTGTTTGGTCTCTCCCCTTCATTAAGGGATATGAAGGCAGTTAAGTTCAGTAAAAGCAGGGACTCATTTGTCTTTTTAACTGCTGTGTCTTAAGGGTCTTGTATGATACCTGGTAACCACTCCTATTAAATGGATGAATGAGGGGCTCCTGGGTGGCTCAGTCGGTGAAGCCTCCGACTTCAGCTCAGGTCACTATCTCGCGGTCCGTGAGTTCGAGCCCCGTGTCGGGCTCTGGGCTGCCAGCTCAGAGCCTGGAGCCTGCTTCCGATTCTGTGTCTCCCTCTCTCTCTGCCCCTCCCCCGTTCATGCTCTGTCTCTCTCTGTCTCAAAAATAAATAAACGTTAAAAAAAAATTTAAATGGATGAATGAAAGGGAAGGACTTTGTAGGTAGAGAGGAAAGGAGCTAAGACAAAGAGAGGTGAGAAGGTGTGGGCCATGTATACTCCCCATTTGTGAGTGGGGAGTTGTGTAGCCTAAGTATTGGGTATGTGAGCGGAACGGGAAAAAAGGATGTAGCTGTGCTGTGGAGGATCTCAAGTTGAAGTTAAAGGGTCTGAACTTCATAAGCAGTAGGAAGCCAGTGAGGATCACAGCTAAAGCAGTGAGGTGTATTATTGCCATTGTATTTGATAGAATTTATTCATGGCATGGGCAGCTTCCTTTGCCCCTTCTGACACACTTCCTGCCAAGAAACAGATAATAGCCTACAAAACATTTTGTATGCTGTACACCCAGTAAACTCAATGAATATCTAATCTACATATTTCTTTGGCTGAGTCCCCCCCAAAGGGACCCAGTGTAGCTGGGAAACTGACTCTCATATTATAAACTGAGCAACTGGTACATGGTAGCAGCTTTAAGTTTCTCTGACCTCGCCTAAGTCATCCAGGAAGTCGCAGATGCACAGTCCCGTCACCTGTTTGCGGCCTCCAGGGCACATGGAGTCTGCGTCACCCCTCCACCTCGTCAGCTAGTTTCTGTTGTTCCCTCCCCATGAGGGAGCCTACCTGATGTAACCGGCTTTCTCCTATTCCACCGCGCTTTCTTTCTTCCAGGTGGGATCCCTTGCACCGCAAGTGAGGGGGGCAGCAGTCAAGCCTCTTGGCAGACCAGACCAAAGCGTCACATTCTTCGCCCGGGACTATTTTTAGATCTCCTGGGGGACATGCAAGGAATGAGCGACACAAAAGATCAAGGGGAAAGTCTTCAGGGACTGAGGGCAGTTTGGAAAACTTGCCCCAAATTTTGGAAGGATATGACATTTGTTTCTAGTTTTCCTTTTGTGTCTTTCTTATTTCCATTTCTGTTTCCCTTTCACTTTCTCCCCTTCTGCTCTTCCATCTGTTCTTTGTAATGCAAATCTCTTCTTTCTTCTCCTTCCCCCTCCTTCTCCATTCTTGTTCTTTCTTACCGTTTCCCTTGCTAGTAAAGTCTGCCTTTTATTCTTTAGTTTTTATATGGGAAGGACTGTGCTAAGTGCTTTTTATACATCGCCTCATAACACTCTATGAGATAAATAACAGTATCCTCATTTTACAGATGGGAAATTGAGATACAGATCCAGTAGCTTCTCCAAGCTCAGTGGTATTTAGGGATTTGAACTCCACTTAACTAACCCCCAAACTGCCTTCTCTTAACCACTACGCGGTCTTTCCTTTTCCATTCCCAACTCCCTCTGGTCCTTTCCCTCTTTTTGCTCCTCCTCTCCCCTTCTCTCCTTTCCTATGTCTCCCCCACCTGCCCCACTTTCTCTCCCTCCCCTCTCTCAGACACTCAGCACATCCTGGTCCCTGCACGTGTGTGGATGACCCTGAAGGTGCTGAACACTAGGCACGTGCCTAGAAGAGATGACAGATCATTCAAACTCTTATCTAATCAGCCATTTTCCTTTTGAGCAAACGCTCCACAATTTTCCACATTTGGAGGCTAAGGGAGGGGGGGACCCTTCACCACCTAAGGGAAAGGGCAGATGTCTGATCGCAAGCCAGAGGAAAGGCCTCAAGACCTGGATGGGTCTTTGATATGGAGGGGAACAGAGATAAAGCCCTTTACACTCATGTGCGGACTCTCAGGGGTGGGCAGCAGAGGCCTGGCAGAAGACAGGGCCAGGAGGCTGGTCTCTGTCAAGGAGATCCCAACTCAGGAGTCCAGGGAGCCTGCATCATGAAATATGGCACCCCACCCTGTCCTCCCTCGTATGCATAAAGAATGTTCAGATAGGAACCAGGGGCACATCGGCAGTAAAGATGTGAAGGTCAAGGTTTGAACTTGACAATCTCTAAGATGCCAGTAGATTCTGAGGTTCTGTCCTTCCAAGAAGGGAATATTTATGTTCGGTTCCCTCCTTTTTTTTTTTTTTCATTATAATATTTTATCACTCTGTTGATTAGGATTGTTTAGAGGCTTCAGCCATAAGGACATTTATTACTCATCAAGTAAGAATTCTGGAGGTAGGAGATTCAAGGGTTGATTCAGAGGCCTCAGGATATTGGTTGGCATTTCTGAGAATCTTTGGACAGTTTCAGACATCTTGACTCACACAGGCCTGTCCACACAGGAGGTAGTGGGTGTGGGCGAGACCTCCAGCGAGGTTCCCTCCATTTACTGGGGAATGGAAAAACAGTTTCTAGAGCACTCCCTCTACATTAGACTGTCCCCATACCTGGCTGGCCAGATCTCACTGCAGTGGAGACTGAGAAGTGAAATCTGGCCTTTTTACCCTGCTACAGGGATGCGGCCAAGGAATAGAGAATTGGTTTGCTCCTGGGTAGGGAACACCAGAGCTTGCCACCCCTCCTTCATTCACTCAACTAAGATTTACTAAGCATCCACTCCGGGCTAGGCTCTGGGCCAGGTGATGATGATACAGAGGAAAAGGCAATCTCTGTTCTCAAGGAGCCCCTACTGGAAGAACGCAGACAGGCAGAGGACCACAAAACAAGATGGCAAGTGCTAGGAGGGAACTGAGTGTCCTCAGAGCCACCACAGGAGCCGAAGAGCCTCAGCTTGAAGGATCAGGGAGCTTGGAGGGAGCCCTGACTGGGTTAAAGTTCTAAAGGGTTAATAGGATTCAGCTAGGGGTGAGGGGGCATGTGGCTGGGAAGAGGGCATCTGGGAATCTTCTAGGTTATGGAACCAAAGGCACTCATGGGGACAGACAGGAAATGAGGCTGAGGAAGCAGGCAAGGGCCTGACAAGAGAAGGTTTTGTTTGGGGCATTTATTCTGGATTTGAGGAGGAGCAGGTCTGGGCATGGGTGCCTTCTGAACGCGGGAGGATAGGCCGAGCTGTATGGTTGCAGTGGCCGCACCACACTGAGGCATAGCAGGTGGGCACGAACCCGAGCGCTCATCTGCAGTGCTTTTCGCTGGTGTGACCCAACATGTTTTTGTTCGCCACCTCCCAAGACAGCTGGGCCATGTCTGAAGACAAGAGAATGCGTCCTAAGAGGCCAGACTTGCCGCCCCCTCACCTACTCCTTCCCCTTCGCCCAGTTCTGCCTTCTGGAGCCAGAATAATTCTTTTTCACCCCAGAGCCGTTTCAAACCTATGGAACATTTGAGTTATGATTCCCAACATGTCATATACCTCAACTCATTTAACCCTCAGGACACTGAGATAGCTATAGTCTATCCCCATTTTACAGACAAGGAAGCAGACTCAGTGAGGCAGATGGCCAGCCTCGTGATGGCAGAGACCAGTCCTGTGTGTTTTCCGCTTCACCAGCATTTCTCCAGGCATGGCCCTTGGACAGCCAGCCTCAGAACAACCTGGGCTGCTTGGGGCAAATCCTGATCCCAGGGGCCACCCCAGACCTCTTGAAGTAGACTCCCTCGAGGTAATAGCACAAAATCCACACCGTAACACACTCTTCAGTCGATTTCCAGATCCATTCAAGTGCGGGAATCACACTTGAATCTTGCTAACACAACCATTTTTAATCTTCTCTTTCCTTTTATCTTTTGCCGGCCTGGAAAAAAAAAAGAGAGAGAGAGAGAGAGAGAGAGAGAGAGCTTTTCAGGTGAATTTGACTCCTGAGTTGTCCTTTTTTAAAGAACACATTGGCACGGACCGGTGGCATCCCAGAGCATGACTGCACCCTCGAGACTCTGCAAGTCTCCCTCTCTTTTTCTCTGCCCCATTTGCAGAAGTCCTGGTGGCTGTCCCCCACTGAGCCGGAATGGGTGACTGGAGCTTCCTGGGAGAGTTCCTGGAGGAGGTACACAAGCACTCCACGGTGATCGGCAAGGTCTGGCTCACCGTCCTCTTCATATTCCGCATGCTGGTGCTGGGCACGGCGGCCGAGTCATCCTGGGGGGACGAGCAGGCGGACTTCCAGTGTGACACCCAGCAGCCCGGCTGCGAGAACGTCTGCTACGACCAAGCCTTCCCCATCTCGCACATCCGCTACTGGGTGCTGCAGACCATCTTCGTGTCCACGCCGTCACTCGTGTACATGGGCCACGCCATGCACACCGTGCGCATGCAGGAGAAGCGGAAGCTGCGGGAGGCCGAGAGGGCCAAAGAGGTCCGGGGTGCTGGCTCTTACGAGTACCCCGTGGCCGAGAAGGCAGAGCTGTCCTGCTGGGAAGAAGCGAATGGAAGGATTGTCCTCCAGGGCACTCTGCTCAACACCTATGTCTGCAGCATCCTGATCCGCACTACCATGGAGGTGGCCTTCATTGTGGGCCAGTACCTCCTCTACGGGATCTTCCTGGACACCCTGCACGTCTGCCGCAGGAGCCCCTGCCCCCACCCTGTCAACTGTTATGTCTCCCGGCCCACGGAGAAGAATGTCTTCATCGTCTTTATGCTGGCGGTGGCCGCACTGTCCCTCTTCCTCAGCCTGGCTGAGCTCTACCACCTGGGCTGGAAGAAGATCAGGCAGCGCTTTGCCAAATCTCGGCAGGGCACGGCTGAGTGTCAGCTTCCTGGTCCGATTGCCGGCATAGTCCAGAACTGCACACCACCCCCTGACTTCAATCAGTGCCTGGAGAATGGCCCTGGGGGGAAATTCTTCAATCCCTTCAGTAACAAGATGGCTTCCCAGCAGAACACAGACAACCTGGCCACTGAGCAAGTGCAAGGCCAGGAGCAGATTCCCGGGGAGGGTTTCATTCACATCCGTTATGCCCAGAAGCCTGAGGTACCCAATGGAGCCTCTCCAGGCCACCGCATCCCCCATGGTTACCAGAGCGACAAGCGCCGTCTCAGCAAGGCCAGCAGCAAGGCCAGGTCAGATGACCTATCAGTGTGACCCTCCAGTGTGGGGGAACCAGGACCAGGTGGGAACAAAAGAGGCTCAGAGAGGGAAGATGTGTCCCTACCGACCCCATCTCTCATTCTCATATCTGTTCTGCTCCTTTTGGGCTCTGGGTCTCAAGGCCATTGCTCATTTATTCCAGAAGGTAGGACCAGGGCTCTGCAAGTGCAGGCAGAGACATGGCTTCCCACCCAGGCTACTGTCCCTTCCCCATCCTCTACCCAGTGTACCTAGAAGACTTTCAGATTCTTTAGTCAAGGGGGTAGAAGAAGAAAAGAGAACTGTGGCAAATCTGGCCTGGGAGGGATAGCCAGAAGGATAAGATGGCTCCCTACATACCAGCCACATACCAGATGGGTTCTCCAAGTTCTTATGGCTTCCTTGACCCGATCACCCTTCTTCCTGCAAGAAAGAGCCCAACGTTCCTAGCCAATAAAGAGCATGAATCAAGGACCTTACATTAGATGCGCTCTTGAATCTGTTGTCTCTGTGGGTCAAACCTTGGAGTGACAATGAGGTGGCCTTGGGCTGCCCTTGGCTGCCCTCCCTCTATCCAGTCTTACTTAAAAAGAGGCCCTTGGAACTTGACCAGCAACCTCAACTTTACAAGTGCTTTGGTATGTACCTCTGGCAAATGTCCCACTTGGTGATGCTGCAAACTTTACTTCTGCCAGGGTGACAACTAACTAGCCCATGGGGGTGCACACTCCCCTAGGGAGCGACTGTGTACACAGGCCCCACTGGAATCCCTGCCACCACCTGTCATCCTGCGGCTCTTTTACAGCTCAACCTGATGATAGAAACCATCCCATCCCTCCCTTCCTTGGTTGTTCACTCAGTGCTCCCCTAAAGACCTTATCGACCAGAATGCCCAAGAAGCCGTCGTCCTCTCTCAGATCCTGACCAGATCACCAGCCACAAAGGCCAGTGGAATTTCCCTAGGTCTTATTAAAACAAAGATGGCATTGTGCTTCTCAGATTCCCGTTGGGAAAAAATAATTCTGCTGTGAAGATAAAAGTGAAAAAAAAAAAAAAGAGAGAAAATACTGGAAAACTATTTTTCCCTCCTATTTATTTCCCTTGCTGACTGCCAACTTAGAGTGCCAAGAGGAGGTGTGATGACAGCTATGGAGCCCCCAGATCTCTCTCTCCCTGGAGGGCTTAGCAGGGGCATGGAAGCAGTAAGGGAATCTCCAGCTCTCTTGGCAGGGGCCTCATTTAAGAGCGCACAAATTCCTATGTCTCCCTGGTGCTCCTAATGAGACTGCCAGAAAGCAGTGGGGACTGCAGACTGTGAAAAAGCCCTGCCTTCCCAGGGACTGGCCTGGTTTCTCTGTTCAGTCCATCCATAATGGGTGGTTGCCATTTTGGATGAAGGTAAAGGATGCTCAGAATTGGATACTGAGACTTACAGGGAGATGATTACTTCTTAAAATGCATATGTGTGTGTGTGTGTGTGTGTGTGTGTGTGTGTGTGTGTGCGCGCACGCGTGCCAATAGGGTGGGGAGGGGGAGGGGGAGGAGAGTCTGAAATAAGGAAAGGAAACCTTAAAGGAAATTGTATCTTCCTGCCCTCACCTCCAGATGCCTGGCAGAGGGACTGAACCTCACTGTTTATAGTGGCATTGGCCTATGTAGGTGAGAGTTCGAGGCAGAGGAGGGTGAAGGTTCAGAGGTAGGCTCAGCCTCTGCCCCACTCACCTGTCTCCAGGCCCCTTTGCTTATTGGCTATTGGTGGCTAGAGAGAAGTATGAGGGTAGAGAGTTGGAGGGGACTGACCAGGATGCCATTTAGGGAAGAATGACTGCTCATTCCAGGTCCCTAGACACCTTTTTATCTATTGTCTGGCATTGTCATGAAGACTGTCCAAAACAAAACCAAGAAGACTCTCCTTCCATCTCGAAAATGGGTTTGTTTTGTGAAATGGGTGTTATTGGATTAGAAATCCTATGAGATTATCCTTGATGATGGGACTTTCAGTAATGAAACAGGAAATGATATGTGTAGTGTGTCTTAATAAAATTTGGCCCTGCATGTCACTTTGGTGTCTCGTTCATGCTGCGACCACAAAGAAGGATGGCAGACTTGGTGGGGGAGGGAAGCACTCGGACCCCACCCATCAGCCAGTAATGCAAACAGTTTTGGAGTCCAGCCTGCAAGGGTGAAAATCCCAGCTTCTGATTGACAGCTGGGCTCCAGCAAGCTACTTAATCTTTGAACCTTGGTTTCCTCATCTGTAAATTGAGCTTTGTAGTATCTACCTTATTGGGTTGTTAAATGAGAGACCGTAAAGAGTTCAACAGAATGCCTGGGAAATAATATCTGTCACTAAATTATAATCATTGATATTGTTGTCATTATTGTCTTTATTATTTTCATTATTGTGTTGAATTCATAGCATCTGAAAACCTGGGATGTCAAGAGATGATTCCAGAACTTTCCCCACGGAGCTCACAATCTACCAGTTAACTGAGGTGGTCCAATTAACTGAGGTCAAATTAACTCAAATTAACACAGAGGAAACAATTGGAATAGAATTAAATGGGAATTCATTTATTATCAATTCTAAGAACCACAGGCTCCGGGAAGTGAAACACAGGACGAAACGACATGGAACAGGACACTTGGCCTGGGCCTCAAGAGGCTGAGGTTTTAGACAAGTGAAGGCCTCAAGGATGACTCTGAAATGGGTCTTGGTGTTCCTATAGAGATACTGAGGCCCAGGAAATTTCCGTGACAGTGGAGGCTTCTCACTGGCCTCCCTGATTGGGATCACATCATTTTGGATGAAGAGAAATGGTTCTTGCTCCAAACAAAGGGTCAAGGGACCACCTAGCACTTGACCAACCCCCTCCCCCCGCTCCCCCCAGAGGTCCTATTTCCTAGAGGAAGAAACAAAGGCTGAGAAACACAAACAGAAGAATTCTCTTAATTCCTGGTCAGTGCTGTTCATCAGGGTAGGAAAGCTCATTTGAAGAGGCTTGCAAGATCATAGAACACATCTTATGACGGCAGAGTTGCGACTCAGGGGGCATCTGTCCAAGAGCAAGGTGCTCAGCCCACAGGGGCCTGCGGAGTCCAACTGGAAAAAGCCTCTGAGATCCATTTTTTCTCCTAGAAAAGAAGCAGTGCCTCTCACGGTTTTATAAACATAGCTATTAACATTTAACAGTTTATATTACACCCAGACTGCAAAAGCCAAGGGACTTATTTTACAGCAAGTAAGATTTCAACCTCATGTATCTGCTCTCATTTTCTCTTCCTCTCCCCTTTAAAGGTTCATCACTGAGGAAGGTAGTACAGTGAACACACTGTGGATTGTAGGCCCCTGCAGACTCCTTTCCAAATTCCCTCCCTCCAGTGCCAGATGAGGTCAGAATTTCTACTACCAGTGTTTCATTACTGTGGTTAAAGTATCTTAGTGCTTAAGTGCTAATAACACTTTTATGAAGAATCATAGTAGGAATGAATTTCAGATTTCTTCCTAGTAGCAAATTTTCCCAGCAGAGAGAAAAACAGGGGAACAAGGGCAGTGGGCACCCCGCTGGTGTCTTGAAGGATTGCTTTCATGATGTGCAGATGAAGAAAACAGTGAGGTTCGCGGGGGTGCCAAAAACAGGATTCCCACTCCCCAATCCTCTGTTGACCCTAGAAGGCCCTGTAGTCGATCCATGGATTGAACAGTAAGCAGAATGTATAAATGATAGATATGTAAATAGAACAGGATCAATAGTTTCTCTTCTCATTGGTTACTTGATGGCAGCAATGAGTATGATCTATAGGTTTTTTTTATCTTCTTTCATTTGGAAAAGAGAAAAATTTTATTCAACAATATCTATTGAGCACCTAGCTTGGGCTGGGCACTATGTCAGGTTTTAGAAATGCAATTCTACAAAACGTGTGAGTCCCATCTTTTGGGGCTTCCATTCTGGTAGGGAAGACACCCTAACACAAGGAAACAAACAAAATAATTATGAATTGTGATAAGCGCCAAGGAGGAAACAGATAAGATGCTAACAAAGGTGGAGGAGGGATGTTCCTCAGGATGGGCAGAAAATCCTCTCTGAGGAGGTAATAATGAGGTTGAGATCTGACAGGTGAGACAAAGCCAACCACTGATGAGCAGAAGAACCCGAATTTCTTCCGGAAAACCCCACAATACAACCGTCCCTGACTTCAGTCTGGGCCAACATTCTTGAAAGACACAGAATTCAAGCAGCATCTAAATAGCACCTAAAACACCACCACTTGGCAATGACTATTACAAAACATACATCCTTTTTCAGTAAAAGCCCCAAAGGACAGAAAAGTCTCTTTACTCAAAAGAAGGGAAGTCTTAATTAAAACAACTAAATAGCATATGTCAACGTTCTGAAAAGCCCTATTTGATGTTGCAACTGTTATTTCCAGGACTGATTCTTATAACATGCCTGGGGCCTTGTAAATTGGGCCCATTCCCTCGAGTCCAGGCTGGTGGGCAGAAGACTGTGTGCAGAGAGCCAGCAGCATGTGGTCCAGAGGAGCCTTGGCATCAGAGGAGTCAGAACAACGCGACATCGAGCACACGGAGACGGGGGCAGTGAGGAAGGAGGGAGAGTGCATCAGTACGGAAGCCAGGCCACAGGAGTGGTGCAAGATGCCAGGCAGGCACCACGGGGGACATCTGTCAGCTGGCAGCAGGGTAACAGCTGCATCCCAGGGGCTGGGGTACTAGGCGGGCAATGCATCAGGCCAGGGTCTTGAACAGAGTACAAGGTGGGTGCCCATTATCAGAATTACAGTGAGGTGCTGCTAAGGACAGTTATTGATGGTGACACACAAGACTTACTAGATGCCTTCAAAGTCAGAAATCTGAGGAATAACCAATAGTGAGACTCCCAGGTCCCCCATCAAGCATGGTGGTGGGTGGGGAGATGATTTTTGGCATGGTACCTCGTTGGCACCTCTTCAACTACACGGAAGGCTGATGCAGCCCCGGGAAGTCATGGCCAGGAAACAAGGCTTAAGTCCCTTCTGTCCCTTTAACCTAGCTGATTTTCCAAGACTCTGACTCAAGGCCCTATGGATGGGCCACAATTACTTGCTAACAAGGGTTTCCTCTGAGAGAAACTGAGAGCCTTGCATGAACCCGTTCAGGAGAGCTCTTGCCCTGGGCTCCACAGCCTGGCCAAGCTCAATCCCCCAAGGAAGCACCTGCGGGTCAAACAGCAGCCCAAATCGGGAAGGGAATCGGGTGGGGTGGAAAGTCGGTGTAGGCCTCCCTGGGGCTTTTCTCAAGTGGACCGAAATATAACCTGGAGGGGTGTAAGCTTACAAAGGTTTGAGGCAAAGTTACACATTTGACAACCAATGTAAAAACCTGTGTAGGGTGTCATTAGCTGGGGAAAAGTCTGTTTAAAGAAAAATCCCCAGGGGCACCTGGGTGGCTCAGCTGGTTGAGCATCCGACTCTTTGATTTCAGCTCAAGTCTTGATCTCATGGTTTGTGCGTTCCAGCCCTGCACTGGGCTCCACGCTGACAGTGCAGAGAGCCTGCTTGGGATTCTCTCTCTCCCTCTCTCTGCCCCTCCCCTGCTTGCTCTCTCTCTCTCTCTCTTACACACACACAAAATAAATGAACTTTAAGAAAAATAAAATAAAATTAAAAATAAAAAAAATCCCCAAGTTTGTTTGTAAAACAAACCTGGAATTGTTAAGTGCTGTTTTCCAGGCTCTGTGCTAAGAGAGTTTCTGAATTATCATCTCATCCTTGTAATAGTAATAATCCTGAGGTTGTTTGTCCCCCACCCCTACCCCCCCCATCACAGATAAGGAAACAGAAAGATTCAGTAACCTACACAGCTGGCAGGTGTAGAAGTGAGATTCAACCACTCATCTCTTTGTCTACAGCTGCTTCTCCTAAGTGCTTCTCCTATAGTCTTCTGTAAAAAGGCAAGATACAAAACTGTACCCACACCACGATTACGTGTAAAGTAGGTACTTGAAAGGACAAAGGAACTTAAAAGGACAAAGATCTGAAAGAAACAAACAAAAATGAAGGCAGTTGTGCCGGTAGGGTGGATCTGTGGGAGGGCTTTAGTTCTCCTTATTTCTAAACTTTTAATGTTATCGTGTTATTTTTGCAATTAAAAAATTTAAAATATATTTATATTCAACCTTTGGGCTAAATTTGGTGTTCCCTTGGGGTGACTGCCAGGAGCCGCCTCTCTTCATTTCCGCAGTACTCATGCCTGGGAAAATCTGTCTTTATTTGGGCTCTGAGCGCCACCCTTAAATGGAATAAGGTTAGCAGGAGGCACCCACCCCAAGGTCAGGGCTGCCGACTGCGTGACAGCGGATGGTCTGGTAGCCGCGCCTGGTTATGGCCGAGCATTGGAGTGAGTGTGGGGGCTCCACCCACACCCACGAGCTCTTGCGCCCCCTGTGGGGGCTTGACCGGCACCCAGGAGCGCTGGCGCCCCCTCAGTGCAGTGGGTGTGGTCAGGGCCATGGGCAGGCGCTGTTTGGGCAGCTTGGGAGCTTATCACTAGGAGGGCCCGCAGGTGCTCAGACCTAGTAGGAGAGGAGAATGCTGCCATATTCCAAGGGAGGAGCTGGGTGTGCTAAGCGAGAGGAAAATGGCAGTGCAGGCCTTCAGGGCAAGGCAAGGACCCCCGGAGTGGGAAAGAGCAGGAAAAGCTTCTCAGAGTGAGTACCACTTGAAACGGCTGTGAAAGATGATTAAGACCGTATGTTCCAGGAACTACAAGGATCCAGAAGGGGAAGATGAGGCCAGGAGGTGGGAAGAGCACTTGTGGAGATTGGTTGAGAGCGTACCTTTCACTGTGTAGGCAATGAGGAGCTACCGAGTTTCTTGGGGCATCTGGAGAGTGGGGTGATCAGCGCTGTACTTGAGGTTGACTAGACGAAGCAGCTTGTCAACGGACTGCAGAGGGGAGCCCCTGGAGGCTGGGAGGCTCCCTTTTGAACCAGGGAGGAAGTGAGACAACATAGAGCCTCAGGCTATGGGTACTTGGTGGCTGGTTAGGTACAGGGTGGGGATAGAGGTAGGAGAAGCAAGTCCGGGATAATGAAGGGGTTTCAGGTCGGTGTGATCATTTATTCATTTATTTCAACAAAATTCACTCTGTTCACTTAGTTAACACAGATATAATGTGGGCCTGCTCTGTGCCTCACATAGTGCCAGGACCTGGGCACCCAGAGAGGAAAATCTGTGGTAAGACAGTGATTATCATGCAGCAAAGGGGTAATGGGTATTTTAGACCCCTTTTTTCGTATCACTTCAGATCTTCTCAGCCTCACCTGCCTCTTGTTCCCAGCTGTGGGTGTGGCCCAACTTCACACAGGCGCATCTGACCCCTCCCCAGGTTTCCTTTACTGACACAGTGGCAGAACTCTGCTCAGCACCCAGCCCAACAAATGAACCACCAAGAACCGTTGAGTAGTCCGTGCAATAAAGGGCAAACCTCTGACCAGGAGGGGAAAGAAGCCCTCCCTCCACCCCTACCCCCACCCTGCTAGTGGTTCCGAGACCTGGCTCTTCTTTTTTAATGTTTCATTTTTATTTTTGAGAGGGGGGTGAGGGGCAGAGAGAGGGGGATAGAGGATCCGAAGTGGACTCTGCATTGACAGCAGTGAGCTGATGCAGGGCTCGAAGTCATGAACCACGAGATTATGACCTCAGCCACAGTTGAAGCTCAACCAACTGAGCCACCCAGGCACCTCCCAAGACCTGGTTCTTAGGGCTTTTCCAGGATATAGTACTTTAGATTGAACAACCGGTCCCACTTAAGAGTGCCCAGCTTGATAATACATCTATCTACCTACTGGCCCTACCTCCTTCCATGCTCTTCTCCCCCTTGTTTCCCCGCTCTTGCTACTAGAACTGTATGCCTTAACAAAGTGTTAGCACATCAGTCTCTGCCTCAGACTTTGCTCCCTGAGGAATCCAGATTGAACCAATGATTCTTACTCGAACTCTAGCTGTCCTCACTCTACCCAAACTTATATAGCATTCGACCAAGTCTGGAACAGCAAGGTTGGTAGCAATACTTCACTTCTAGAACAAGTACAGTATAGGAGTGTAGGTCAAGAATTCTGTCTTTTCTGTTCAGCATTTATAGGGATTCCCATAGTTTCTTGTGTGTTAGTCTTTTTTAAAAAAATGTTTTAACATTTATTTATTTATTATTGAGAGACAGAGTATGAGCAGGAAAGGGGCAGAGAGAGAGGGAGATACAGAATCCAAAGCAGGCTCCAGGCTCTAGGCTCTGAGTTGTCAGCACAGAGTCTGACACAGGGCTCAAACCCACAAACCATGAGATGATGACCTGAGCCGAAGTCGGATGCTTAACCGACTGAGCCACCCTGGTGCCCCTCTTGTGTGTTAGTCTTATCTGCCTGGATAGATCTTACCTCCAAGACCCTGTGCCTCACAGCATTTAGACAATGTTGGTCAGGCAGAAGATGCCAGAAAACATTTCCAAATTGAATTGAAGTTGTTCTCTTTAATTTTCCTGGATTCCACGTTTTTGTCCACTGCCTCACTTTATCTGTAAACTAGTTTCCAAAAGGGCATTTCCTTCCTCTCCTTGTACTGCTTGTGCATGGTAAGATACCACTGATGGAAACTTCCATTTAGTGTGAAAGTGACCACGCTCCAACAGATACAGTGGTTTATCCAAAGAGTTCCCCTTTCCCAAGCAGTGGCTTTAAAGGCTCTGCCTACAAATATCCAAGCTGGTTGCTGCTATTATGCTGCTATGTCCCTCTTTACAGGGCAACCCCACTCTCCCATCCACCCCTACCAACAAATCATGACAACCTCCTAGCTTTGTTCAACTTTTTGGTAGGAAAGGAAGTTAAAGTGTAGGAAGTGTAAGTCTCCTCCCCAGTTAATTGACGACATCACTGTCATTAACTTGTCCTTCTTCCTCCCCATGCCTAAAATACTCTGAAGATTTGGGGAAAATAAAAAAAATTGTGCACACGCGCGCGCGCGCACACACACACACACACACACACACACACACGTCAGGGTTCCTATCTTAATATTTATAGCAGCCCTTAACCCAGAGGGCTTTCTGGGAGTGGGAGGCAGCCAAAGCGATGGTGGTCTTCCTCTCAGCCTCCTGTGTCAGGCTCAAGCAGGAGACCAGGAGAGGAGGTGTTGAGTTCGGGACAGCCAGGACACTTTAGCTGGTTAGAGAGAGTGGAACACACCCTCTGACAGCTGAGGCTAGGAGCTGTCAAGGCATGGATAGAGCTGCTTGTGTGGCAGCTAAGCTTTCAAAGGGAAACACGTCTGGCTTTCCAAACACTCACCCTTTCTGTTTCCTTTTCTTGGCACCCACTTAGACCCTACCATTCCAAGCCCCCTGCTCATTCCTTCCAACACTTTCTGTCCCCCCTGCTGACTTTCCCTGCCCACCAGCAGAGCAGTGGGCCATGGGCAGTTGGGTTCATACTCATGGCTCGTCTTCCCAACTAAATCCTGAGACGTCAGAGAGTATATATGATATTTCTTTTCTGTCACCATCTATCCCTAGCACATGCATCACAGGATTTTAAAACAGAAAGGAGGGGCGCCTGGGTGGCACAGTCGGTTAAGCCTCCGACATCAGCCAGGTCACGATCTCGAGGTCCGTGAGTTCGAGCCCCTCGTCAGGCTCTGGGCTGATGGCTCGGAGCCTGGAGCCTGTTTCCGATTCTGTGTCTCCCTCTCTCTCTGCCCCTCCCCCGTTCATGCTCTGTCTCTCTCTGTCCCAAAAATAAATAAAAAACGTTGAAAAAAATTAAAAAAAAAAATAAAACAGAAAGGAGCCTCTAGCAATCAAATTCAAGTCTTACTTTCCAGGAAACAGAGCCCTAGAGAATGAAGAGTTCTAGAACTTCAGTGCTGAGCAGTCACTCAGCCCAACCTAATTGCTGCTGTGCTCTCTCCCCTGCTGGCCAGTGGTCATCCGGTTTCTTCTGAGCACTTCCACTGGCAAAACAGAAGAGTGGGTGGGAGTAGTCAGCCTGGTTTCACAGATCTGGGGTCCGAGCCTAGTTTTCTACTTCCATATAACTTTTTGAGCTCTTGTTCCTCATCTCTGAAATGGGGTGATAGTATCTAACTCATAGGATTGCTGTGAAAAGTAAGCAAATGATTGCTTAATAAATGTTAGCTGTTATAATGCCATTTCCCCAGACAATCCAGCCTATCTTCAGATAGCTCTGTTACCAACTTCTAAGTTTTCTCTTAGTTGAAATCGGTACCCATGGAGTTTCCATCTTGTATGAGCTGCCCTAAGTCATCAAGTGAGTTAGAGTTTAGTGGCAGAGTTGGCACTAGATCAGGCCAGACTGTCTCTGAAATACATGCTGCATGCATGAAAAAAAAAAAAAAAAAGCAATTTGTCATGACAAACTGCTGTTATAAGTATTCCCATAGAAGCTAAGACAACAAAGTGATTTCCACTAGCCCCAGAGCTAGGTAGTGATAGAACCAGTTAAAATCACCTGTGTCCTCTCTAGTCTGGTGCTCTACTCCACCACAGGTATGACTTTGAAGAGGTTCTCTCTGCCCCTTCCATCTTCACAGATCAGACAGATATTTGCAGATGCGGACAGATAGCAGTCCACCATGAGATCCCACCCATCTCCCCTGCACACACTTGCTCATGCTAACAAGTTGGTTAAAGGACAGGAAGTTGGCCTGCAAGTATATTGGAAAGACAAGATTAGTCTTTCAGTTCCGTAGGGGGTCTTGCATTAAAACTGCAAAAACATTCCACATCCAAAGAGTCTATTCTATAGAGGTAATGGCCCAAAGCATGGGGTACGCCACTGGGAACATCCTGGGGAGTCGAGGGCAGGATGAACACCCTGAGAATCTGAGAAGACTGCCAGAAGGTTGTCTGGAAAAGCCTTTACCAATTCTATGGCAATGGGGTGGATTGAGCACAGACTGAACCTCACACTTTCATTCCACATCACATATAATAGATAGAACATTTAAAAATCAATACATACATAAATCACTAGAAAGAGAAGTCTTCATGGACCAGAAATAAAGTTGTTGCACTAAAAAGGGAGAAGAAAATATACGGAAAGAACCTACAGTCACAGGCAAAGGCTAGAGTGGAGCCTCATGATCCCCGGGAGGAGGAAATACATAAACATCATCAAAACCACAGCTTTAATGCCCAAGCAAGGATAAAGGCCAGTGTTCTTGTTGGTAGCTCCATTATTGGCAGTGGGTCTGAATCAGAATTCCTGAGTAAGATGATATGTAAAAGAGGAAGTTAGAATAACTCTCCCCTCCCTCCTGGAACTGCATGCCAAAATGAGGTACTACCAGTGGCTAAGGAAGAAAAGTCACCTGCATAATACCCAGGCATAAACCTTTATGATGAGTTCAGAGCTTAGTATGACTCTATTTTCTCAGAGCCCAAGTCTTGAGCCAAGCCTCAAACAAAATATATGCTTTGGTGCTTTGCACTGAAATTATAAAACTGCTCCACAGGGAGGTCATCATAGTACAGGAGTACATATGAGACAAAATGTCATGGAACGGCTAATGAAAAATTGATTGTGGTGATGGACATACAACCATGTGAATATTCTAAAAGCGACTGAATTATACACTTCAATAAGTGAATTGTATGGTAGATAGGTTATACTGCAAAAAAGCTGTTAAAAATTTCATCGAAGACAAGCTCACAATTCTTAATAAAGCATTTGAGGAAAGGCAGGATAATGATATAGTCATTATATCCAATAAATTGAAAGAAACACGTCTGAGAAAAGAGAAATAACAGAGTACTCTGAAAAAGACTTAAAACATGCATGTTTAAAATCCTCAAAGGAATAAAGGATAGAGCAGCATCCACAGAAGAACTACAGGATTCACAAAACAAGAATGTGTAAATATGAAAAAAAAAGTATATATCTTAAAAATGAAAAATAGAGCACTGAAATTTAAAAAAAAAGGTCCAAGTCATAGATTGGACAGAGCTGAAGAGGGAATTAGTGAATTGGGAAATAGAAGTGATAAAATTTCTTAGAATTTCAGCCCAATGTATTAAAAAATAGAAAATCTAAAAAGGAAATTAAAACACATGGAGGCAGTCCAATATAGTCTAATAAAACAGTTTCAGGAGAGACTAAAGAATGACAAAGACACAAAAATTGAAGACAGAATGGTAGATATTTCTAGAACTGAAGGAAGAAATAAATATTCGGCTTTATAAAGCTCATTAAGTGTTAAATATGATAAATCTCCAAACTCCACATTATAGTAAACTATAAAACATAAAAATAATGAAAAATCCCAGAATTTATGGCAGAGATAGATTAACTACAAAAGAACACCAGTGGACTTCTCATCAGCAACAACAGAAATTCTCTGGTGTAATGTAAAGGGAGGAATCCAAAAATTTAGGGAAATAGGAATGTCAGCATGTATTTATCATACAGACCCCACTCATTCACTCCTTACCTTTGTCTCTGGAAAGGGTTCCAAGACATTTCTCTTTTTTTTTTTTTTTTAATTTTTTTTTTTTCAACGTTTATTTATTTTTGGGACAGAGAGAGACAGAGCATGAATGGGGGAGGGGCAGAGAGAGAGGGAGACACAGAACCGGAAACAGGCTCCAGGCTCTGAGCCATCAGCCCAGAGCCCGACGCGGGGCTCGAACTCACGGACTGCGAGATCGTGACCTGGCTGAAGTCGGACGCTTAACCGACTGCGCCACCCAGGCGCCCCAAGACATTTCTCTTTGCCACCATATTGAGAAATGCATGCCTTTTAGAGTAAAAACATGACATGACTCTGGATAACTGATGTAATTCTGTAGCAAGATAGAGAAAACTCTCTTTTCCACATGAAAGTTACTTGATGGTGGTGTTTCCTTGTAGAAATAAAATCATTTTTCAGATGAACAGTTGCATACTAAGTGCCAGGGTATGTATTGATCTACAGTGTCGAAAAGTCTGTCTGGAACTAAATGTAGCCTCTACCTGACTTGGTTTATGAGAGTCCGCTACTATGCTCCATGATCTGTCTTCTACGTAAGACAAACAAGTAATGTAAATGGGAGTATAGTGAAGATTATCCTCTTTGCCTCTTTCGAGGCTTTATTAGTTCTAATCTCTGTGATTCCACGATAAACAGGGTGCTTTGATCCGCCATTTCGGTAGGGTAGCTCCACGGATTCCACTTTCTTCCTACCATGATAGTCCTCACTCTATAGGTCAGGAGGAAACATACAGATTTTTTAGTTATTGAGTATATTTATTCCCAATATATACTCAGGAACATGGGGGGAAAATGGGGTATATTTGTGATCTACTGGGACTACTGTGATATGGACAAAGCCCCAAATTCCATGTATTTCCTTTTTACCATCTCGGTCAAGCCACCTACCTTGATACCCTCAATTAAAAAAATGTCTCTATGGCACGACACCCTCCCCCAAGGCCTCCACTCTGGCTTGTGTGTTAGAGTGGTGTTGTGGGTCCTCAGGGTTTAGCTCAGATCCAGTGTTCAATAATCTCTGAAAATGTTTGGGTATTTGCTTCCCCCACAGTGTACAGTTAGTTACGTGGGCAATGGCTACAGGAAGGCTGCTTAGGGAAGGCTAGAAAGATTTGTAGTACATACCTGTGATAATACCTCAGGGCACTTTCTCAAGGGTTTTCAGTCTTCCTTTCATTCAGTGAGCTCTGGGTCTTTGAGTTGATGCTGATCTAGATTCTCTACTGCAGTGACTCAAGTCAGGCTTATATTTTCCAGACCTAGAGTTCCTTTGGTTATACAGGTCAAGAAGGAATGTATTGAGCTGCTCCTCTATGTTGTTCCTAGGGATCCATCATCAGCTTAACACTTACAATGATTCCTGTGGGTCAGGAATTATAGGATTATACTCTGGGCTTGATACCCCTTATGGTAACCATGCCCACTCTGCCTTTGATGGCTAAGTGCTGCTATGTTGCCTCTTCTACTTCAGAATCCCATCATCTTCTATGAACTCAGGGAGCACGTTTCAATCGCAGCATCTCCCATCTTTAGTCCTAGCTTAAAATAAGCTGGTTTTATGGGGGGTGGGAGGGAGGGGGGGGTGGGTGATGGGTATTGAGGAGGGCACTTTTTGGGATGAGCACTGGGTGTTGTATGGAAACCAATTTGACAATAAATTTCATATATTGAAAATAAAATAAGCTGGCTTATAGATGGATCTGCACAATATGCTGGCACCAGCAGTAAGGGGACTCCTGTCATGTTACAGCTCTATTTACAGGCTGGAAGGGGTGGCCCTAAGGACTACAGAGGAGAGAAATCCTTCCATTGTACAGAGCTTTAAGTGGTATTTGGTCTGAAAAGAGAGATGACCTGAGATCTGGATCTAAGCCAATTCATGGACAATGACTAATGGTTTGGAAAAATAGTCAAAGACTTGGAAGGGATATGTGACAAAGCATTTTTGGGAAAGAGGCACATGAATGGACAAATCATAATGGGTCCAGGATGTGAAAATGTTTGTTCCATGAGAATGTTCTCCCAAAGATGTCCACAGTGCAGGTATCTTGCTCTATGAATGTCAGCCAGCCTCTTTCCCAGTCACCTCAGTCTTTAATCAGTGAGGTTATGAACATCATCACAATGGCAGGGTTACAATTATAGATAGGCTACAATATGCATTTTCCTTCGCAGAGGCTGACCTGGCCACCATCGCTGCTGAGTATCTAACTTCCCAGAAGCAGTGACTAACCTTGAACCCCCGGTATGGTATCATGACCTAGAGGTACAAAACTGTCACCTGCCTGGAAGGGTGACGACATTAAATCCTTTTATTGTGGAGTGAACGGTAACTTGGTTCTCACTGAAATAGATGTTTTTATCTGGATATGCATTTTTGTCTTTGCGTACCATGATGTAGGAACACCATTTAAGGGCTTAATGAATGCCTGATTCAGCGGCATGAACTCTTATATGAAGTTGTTTCTAGCATTATGGTAACGCTAGTTTGTGCAACCCCGCCCCCTCAATGGTGGTTTAACACAATCTATATTTCTTGATCATGTAATTGTCCAATGTACATGTTTCATATGGTTGGGTTTCGAGCATTCCTTTATGTGGTGTTTAGGGGCCATCTTGTGGCTCCACTATTCCCTAGAAACTCAGAGTTTTCAACATTCAGATGGCAGACAGGAGAAGAAAATGTGGATATTCCCCATTAGCTTCTTGAAAGTCCCAGCTTGGAAGTGACACACATCATTTCTACTCACATTCCATTGGTGGTAGCGAGTTATATGGATGTAAGGGATGCTAGGAAATGTAGTCTACCCCCATATCAATTGTATATTATATGAATATTGGATAGACAGCTAGCCATCTAGGTCTAATGTTATCAGCCTGCTAAGGAGGTAGACTGGTCATTAAATATTACTGCACACCTGTCTTATACTTACACTCTTAGTACACACACACACCTCCAAAATCCCAGTCACTATATCCAGCTCAAAGACCAGGATCTCTGGGTGATATACAGTTATCTCTAACAAGTCTAGATGTAGCCCCCTGTGGTCCAGAGACCCATGAACACAAAGACAAGTATCATCTCTCCACTAACCACCAGTCAAAACACGATATGGAGGTAGGAACAGGAAAGCCATAATAAAATTCCATTCAGAAAAAGGAATAATGGGAGCTACAAGGCAGTCACTTGCCCACAGCAACGATAAAATCTTTCAGGATAGACACAGTGAAGACTGTTTGTTCCAGTGTGAGGGTGAAATTCTCTGACTAGACCTTAATCCTGATCTCTGAAGGAATTTCCTTGTCCACTGTTCTCTCTGGTGCCAGAGTATACCGTTGGAATATGGGTCCATGCCCAATTTCCCCCATGGCCTTCTCTGAAGTGAGCTTTGCTGACTTGGCCATCCTTGGGACTATATAATTCACAGCCTGCTTCCAGCCAATGCAAATTTAAAGGCCTGAGAAATGTTTTATATTACAAGGTGTTTTTGGTGGGGGGGGGGCAGGGTTGTTTTGTTTTTGTTTCTGCTTTTCGAATCAGGATCATGATTTCTCTGACAACAGAGCTCTCTCAAAACCAGTGGGCTTCTAGGGGCACCTGGGTGGCTCAGTTGGTTAAGTGTCTGACTCTTGATTTCAACTCAGGTTGTGATCTCACAGTGTGTGAATTCCAGCCCTGTGTCAGGCTCTGTGCTGACAGTGTGGAGCCTGCTTGGGATTCTGTCTCTCCCTCTCTCTGCTCCTCCACCACTCACTTTCTGTCTCTCTCTCAAAACATATAAGTAAATTAAAAACAACAACAACAACAACCCAGTAGGCTTCTAATCTGTTTGCTTCCAGTCAATTTCATAACCCTAACCCTAACCCTAACCCTAACCCTAACCCTAACCCTAAGTAGGCCTGTAGCCATACCCAGAAATCTTTCCTAGACATAAGTCTCAATATTGCCTCATTTCTTTGCTTTCTCAGCCTCATGCCTCTGTCAACTCATTGGAGGCTACTCTGAGGCTGTCTGAAGCACAAGCTTGAATATGGAGATTGAAGCTGGTCTTTTTCATAGACTGAGTCCCTCTATGTAACTGTGAAATCTTAATGGACCTTTGTTGCATACACCAATTTTATGTCTTACCTCCCATTGTTTGGGACTCAGATGATTTGACTTTTTCCTATCCCACAAGGTCTCATGTCTCTACAATCCCTATCACCTTTCATTTCTACTTCATTAATAGATCACTAAACCCAAATCATTTCAGTGTCTGCTTGTGAGGAACTTGACCTAAGATCCTTGTATATGTCTGTCTCCCTTTTAGGATATAAATTCTACCATGGTGAAGGCTGTTATGCTCATTATTGTATCTCAGTGCTTAGACCAGTGTCTGGCACAAAACTTAAGGTGCTAAATAAATATCTATTGATTGGGGGAATGGAATAGGTGCAACTAAACATTTATTTAGTAAATGAATGAAATAAATTTAGTGCTCTCCTTGAAAGGTGTTTTGGTAAACGTATCTTCTTTCATTTCATTATACTCAGTGATGTTTTACAGCCTGGTAATGCAACCCTTATGGATTGGCACTTTGGAAGTCTGCCTGGTTGGCCGGTGCCCAGCTCTCACCGAATGAATGGACGTGGTGTGTGCCTACAGCTAGGAGGAGAGCACAGGACACACAATGGGGGGAAGTGAGGTAAAGCAGGGCTTGCCTACTAGGTGCAGTTGAGTTGGGGCAGCCCTACCACTGGCGATCAGCAGGGACAAGGAGCTCTGCCATCTGCCACCACCCCTCTATACAAGTAGCCACACTTCCTTTTGGCCAACCAAGGAAACCTTTCCTTGTAGAGATGTGTGAGAGGAAGGATTACGGCAGTTTTAGGTGTTTCCCCCTGATAAGACAGACTCCGGGGCCTGATGCCTGGTCCTATTGTTAAACCATCGCTTCTTTAGAACTTTGCAGAGGGTGAAACACGGTTGGGTGCAGTCAAAACTGGCTAAAAATAAGCCCTGAAACAGACAGTGTCTGTCAGAAGCAGGTGCGCTGGGAAAGATGAGTCTGACTTCTGAAAAGGAGCACCTCATAGGGCCTTTGCAAGGGGAGAGTGAGCACCTGGTGGCAGTGGTGAAGTCTGTTTTCCTGTCCCAGGCCCCCTGAAGGAAGGCTATCCAAGCCTTCCATTCCACCCCCCCACGTCTAATACCACCACATACCACACCCCCATCATGGCTGTCCCCATTGCTTTACCACCTCCTGCCCAATATAGATTCACCAAGTCACCACCTTCTGACTCAAGGATTATAGAGTCTCAAAATAAATCGTACTGAACAACTGCTGTAACCAGAAACAGACTGAGTGTAAATTCCAAGGCCCTGGGACCGGGTTCCTCTTCCCTCATGCTTAAGCCCCTGCCATGCGCCACTGTCGGCACCTGACCAGGAAGCAAATAGAGAAAGCAAGTCTTTCTGACCTTGTGCTCCATTTTTACATCAAGAAGAAGTTGGCCAAGTCTAGGCCAATGCATTTAAAGCCCTCTGTGGTATGAAACTCTTCAAATACAATGTCCTGTCAGCTCACATATAGAACTGGTCAAACCGAGCAATCCTGACTGAATTGTGGAGCAGGGAGAGAGGTGTGGCTGAGCCTTGTCCATTTTGCCCCTCCTCTGTCTCTCCCTCCTGTGGGTCTGGACAAGCTAGAAGAATCCCTTCTGTCATATTCAGGGAAGAATAGTGTAAGGCACAGAGAGCTCCAGCAGGAAGGGACACATCGAACCGAGCCAGAGCCTGGAACTCAATCCTACCTCGTGTCAGTATTGTACTAAGGAGGCTGGGTGAAACTGAGTTAAACCTGTATACGTATGTCGGGGTGCAGATGAGGGGCGTCAGGTGGCCTCAGCTGAGAGGAGAGAGGCCTTGAGGCACGATTCAAGCAGGGCCAGAGACTATGAGCAGATTGTCTTGGCCCAAGCAGAACTACACTGCTTACAATGTTAACATCTGCAGATGACAGTGGAGAGGAAATCACGAAGGATCCAGTTAGTGGGCAGCTTTGAAGGTCAGAATGGGAAGAAGCCTGGATTTGATCCAACAGGCAACAGGGAACCACTGTAACTTTCTGAGCAGAGGAATATCTCATAAAAGAGACCCCAGAAGAATAGTGGATACGCTCTCATAAGATCAGCCCTAAAGAGGCACGTGTCTGGACTATAAAAACTTTTAGTAAGCATTTCATGATGTCTCTTGCACCCTCCCCTTCCCTTCCGTCATCTCTGCTTCACCTAAGTTTAGATGCCCAGTCATTCCCCCTAGGCCCTCGCTCAGCCTCCTGCTGGTGCCCACTGTCCGATCCCCCATGAGTCCGTCCTCCGTTCTGACATTGTGGTGGTCTCCCTGAAACACACACCGGCACAGCCCCTGCCTCCTTCAGCTCCTGCAAGGGATCCTCGCTGAATAAAGTCCAGCCTCCTAAACCTGGCTTTCAGAGTCCTCCACGATGACGCTACAGCCTCCATCTCCAGCGCCTGCACCCACGGTTCCCCCCTGCTCTGCCCCCCCGCCCCGCTCCCTGGCTGGTGCCCACCACACCCCCCACCTATTCTCCTTCCCGTCTCCAGCACCCATTACCCTCTCCCAGAAGCATCTGTCAAAGACCTCTTGCTCTTTAAGGCCCGGTTCTAATCTCGTGCCCCTCCCAAACCCTTTTAAGATCCTCTGAAATAGTCTCTCAAGGCACTGTGTTTGTATATCTAGTGTATCTGGTCTAGCACTTATCTGTCTGCCTAGTGTCAGGGTTATTTATAAATGTCTGTTTCTTCTATTATGCTGTACGTTCTAAGAAAGCAAAACAGAGTTAACAAAATATATAGTTGAATTTCTTGTATGGGCTAGCAGAGCTTATAAACTTTGGTGCGGGGTGGCGTGGGGGTGGGCAGTGGTGGATAGTTTTACAGAAATCTTTAAAACTAAGAACCATCCTGAGCCCAGGACACTCTGAACTTTTAAGACCCACACACTTTCTAGCCCTGTTCTATGGTAAGTGAGGTCAGCACTAGATAAGAAATGCCGAGTTGGCCAAGAATCTCCCACACCCCTCCCAGCCCAGTGTTATGTCTAACAGTGGAGCCAGGCTGGCGATTTGGGGACAGGCATGGCGTCAATATCATAACACTGGGACATTACCTACCACGTGCCTTAAGTCCTTTTCCTCTCACTCTGGATCTATCATCTCATGCTGACATGTTGCTTAGTCTATGGAGACTCTGGGAGAACACAGGCACTTAGCAATGAGCAGAATGGTTATTTAAGAGAAATAATAGCCACCTGAGATAATTGATTGATCGTGTCTCCATGCAGGGTTCTGGACCAGAGACTGTAGGAGCCACAACCCTGATAGGTTGGGAATGATGGTTAAGTACAAGTCAGTCTGCAGCCACAGATAGTGTTCTTGAGCCACATGTGTTGAAACTTAACAGGCTTGTTTCAGAGAAACTTATGAACGGGAGAGAGAGGCTTCCAGGCTATTCCATAGGGGCCTATTAAACTCACAATGTAACTAACCATAGCACCTTACCATTACAGATCTCCAGCAGCCTTTAAAACCTGATTCCAGCAGAAAAAGTCACTCTGCATTCTAAAATAGAATGCGGTCTCTGCCGAGGGGAGCCCCAACATGGGCTCGGCGATCCTGTCTTGTGCATAGGGCCACCGCGGCAGCAGAAGTTCTGAGTTCCTAGTGTCCTCTGCCAGCATAAATGGCAGAAAGGGAGAGTCCCTGAAGCTGCTAGCGTCTGTAAGTGGGTGCCTAAGTGTCCCCAGCAGCAAGGAGAAGAGAGGACTTCATATGCTTCTTTTGGAGTGGGAATCCTTGGCTGGAACGAACACTTGTATAGAATAAATGTTCACGGAGAATGATTCGTGAGCTGAGAAGAGCCTATATATACTAAATTAGATGGGTTGGAGAATATCAGAGGTGAAAAGACCACGTAAGGTCTGCATATCCACCCCCCACATTCTATAGAGGAGGAAGCTGACCCTGGAGAAGCCACATGACTTGCCTGTGGCAAAACAGAGCTGTGAATCCAGACCTTCCGTGGAGCAAGTCATTTCACTTGAGCTCGGTGTCTTCCGCCAAGTCGGAACGATGCTCCCTCCCCCGCTCCGAGGGTTGTTAGGAGGGTCACATGAGGACCTGCTTAGGAAATCTTTACAAACTGCAAAATGCCATGCAAGTAGGAGCTACTTTTACTTCCTCTACTCCCAGCTGCCTCTTATTCTCCTTAAGCTCAGTACTACCATGAAGTGACATGGGAGCCAGGACGCACGGTGGCAGGATGCCCCACGCACAGCCCCCAAATCCTGCTGGCCTGCCAGCCTAAGATGCTGGGCAGCCTGTTAATACTGATCCCCAGTTTTTCCTTCCTTCTGCCCCCATCGCCGATGCCTCTCTTTGGCTAGGCAGCAGAAACGTGCCCAAGCCAGGGGGGGCCAATCCCCTGGAGAAGGTTTCCAAGCTTCAGAGAAGATGTGCTTGTGAGGAACAGCACTAGAAGCACTGGAGGTGTCTGTCAGAGTGGCTCTGGGAGCCTCCTGGGGTCTCCCAGGAGAAGGCCCTAGAAAGCAGGGAGTGAGTCCTCAGTAGAAGGCCTTCATGAAGAAAGCTGCTGTCCTCCAAGGGCCCCCTTTGCCCTTTTGAATGGATGGTTTAGGTTGTCTGCCCATGTTTCATCCTCTCCCACTTGCAATAAGTGAAACGGTATTTTGTAATTGCTTGCCATTGATGGGTCACTTGTGTTTTTGCAGTCACTCTACGCCACTTTTAGAAGCGTGCCATCCACTACTGCTATTCAGTTACGGGGTTCCAGGGGCTGGTGGGAGCCCACGCATCTGGGTGCCAGTGGCTTGTAAGAAAGGCCTCGCTGAGTTCTGGTTGGTTATGGCCCCATTGATCCCAACATCTCTCTGCACAGCGCGTTCACAAGATGGCAGGTAACAGTAGCCTCTCTGAGGGTGAAGGCACATGGCGAGTGTGTACCTCTTGTAAGGCAGGGGACAGCTGTAAGTAAAAATTGTAATGGGAGCTACCATTTATTGAGCAGCGCACACGTGAGGCCCTGTGATGGGGGTGTTACTTGAAAGAGCTTATTTGACCCCTCCAACAACCCTCTTAAGGTGGACTATTTTTATTTACATTTTACAAATGAGGAAGCTGAGACTTAAATAACTTGCCCAGGGTCCCACAGCCTGCAGGGGAAGTGGGATCTGGTCCTGTTCATTTAGGTCAGTGGATTTGGCGTGTGAAATTCCCCAAAACTGACTTAAAAATAAAGGCACATTTAGGCTACATCACTTATGAAATGTGCTCACGCGTGCATAAAATGGGAAGACCATCACCCTTAACTCTTCCGAGCTTTTGTTCGAGGCCAGGAAGGAGTTCACTGTGGTCTGACGTGAGCCTGTGGCCCAGATACGAGCTTGCAGGTAGCAGGCTGTAGATGGCCACCAAGCTCTGATGATGGTGGTCCCCTCTGTGGGCCGGTCTAAGGTACCCCCAGAGGGCCGAGCTGGACCCCTCCCAAGGTCACATGACTCTGAACAACAACAGGAAATTCTGAGAGAGTTCCAAGAAGTGCCTGCCTGCCCAAGTCACCCTGTGCTCATCCTCCAGGGACCTATTGGGTCTGAGTGCGGGCCATGTGCTCCTGTGGGTGCGGTGCCTGAGCCAGCACTAGAAGTTACAGCACACGCGACAAGGCCGATGACCACCCTCCACAGCCCCTCCCTTAGCCTCTCCTCCTGTGGCCTCTGTCACCTCCCTCACCTCCTTCAGGAGGCTACCAGGTGGGATGAGTGAATAGGGAGCAGTCAGGATAGGAGGGGGCTGGCATGGCAGTCTCCTTGTCACCACAAGCACAGCTGAGGCTGGGCCCCATCCAGTCACACTCTAACACTGGCTCCCACAATAGCCACACCCCAGCTCCGTTTCCAAGAGTCAGGGTGGCTGTGCCCAGTGACTCCTGGGGTGCTGACAGAGCCGAAAACTCAGACTGCAAAGTGACTCAACACAAAGCCAGAGCTTGAAAATGATGCTTTCCCACCCCTGTCCCCCGTCCCAGTCTGTTTCCATGTCTTATCCAGGAGGTGTTCAAGCTGCCTGTTACATGCAGAGGAAGGGTACCATACACATAGCACACATAGAAGTGTAAGCCTTGTGACGGTCATGTAGAACTTCTCTAGAAAGGATTGCAGCGAACATGTGTTGCAGACACATGGGAAACCCAGGAGGCCAGAGGCTCGTGTCACACAGATCACAGGTGATCACATGACTTCCGCCAAGCTTTGAAGCTTGTTAAATAGGAATCTATAAAAACTCATTTCCTCTCCTTCAAAAGGGGTTGGCACAATACAAATATGGGAAGACATATGAAACGAGGATATTGCCAATGACCAAACAGAAACATTTTCACTTCAAGGTGAAACCCCTCCTGTCCCCTGCCCTGACCAACCCCACCCCACCTCCCTTACAGGTGGTGATAGAATCTGCAGATGGGGCCAAGAGGATCTAAAGCAATGTTATCTCTAAGCTGCTTGATAGTGGTTCAGGCCAGAAAGGGACTAAAGGCAGTGAGCCCACAGTTCTAACCTCCTGTGATCTGGAGAATTCCTTATTCTGGGGACGCTGAGACCACCGAACTTCACAGATGAATCTCCATGATGAGAACAAGGCAGGCATTGGAGAACCTTAGAACCTTAGAACCTGCATTCTCTTCCTCTGGTGGATGCCTTCTACATTGCTGCTTTGCTTATATCCTGATTTGCCAGGAAAACAAGGTCCAAGTAACTTCAGCTCAGTGTGTGTCACCCTTCCGGTCAGTCCTCTGAGACCTACTCTATGTAGTAAATGTATGGACAGTGAATTGAAAGGACATACACTAAAAACACAGGAGTGGGGACCTGTGGAACAGGGAGAGGGGTAAAAGGGATAAAACAACAAACAGTTTAAAAGGTCCTTGAATAAGAAGCCAGGAACTGAGTTGGGTGGCCAATCTATAAAGAATTGATACAACTTAACACCTAAAAAACAAATAATCCAATTAAAAATGGGCAGACAACATGAACAGACATTTTTTTCCAAAGGAGACATCCAGATGGCCAGCAGACACATGAAAACTTGCTTAAAATCACTCATCATCAAGGAAATACAAATAAAAATCACAATGAGATACCACCTCACACCTGTCAGAATGGCTAAAATCAACAACACAAGAAGCAACAAGTGTTGGTTAGGACGTGGAGAAAAAGGAACCCTCGTACACTGTTGGTGAGAATGCAAACTGGGGCAGCCTCTGTGGAAACCAGTACAGAGTTGTTAAAAATAGAACCACCCTACAATCCAGTAATCACACTACTGGGTATTTACCCAAAGAATATGAAAACACTAATTCAAAGGGAGACCTGCCCCCCCACCATGTTTTTAGCAGCGTTATTTACAAATAGCCAAATTATGGAAGCAACCCAAGTGTCTACTGATAGATGAATGCATAAAGAAGAGGTGGTATATATATGCAATGGAATAATGTTCTGCCATAAAAAAGAATGAAATCTTGCCATTTGCCATGACATGGACAGAGCTGGAGAGTATAAACCTAAGCAAAATAAGTCAGTCAGAGAAAGATAAATACCATATGATGTCACTCATATGTGGAATTTAAGAAATAAAACAGATGAGCAAAGGGAAAGAGAAAGAGAGAGAGAGAGAGAGAGAGAGAAACCAAGACACAGACTCTTAACTCTTAACTTTGTTCTCTACAGAGAACAAACTGATGGTTACCAGGGGAGGTGGGGGGATGAAGGAAATAGGTGATGGGGACTAAGGTGCACTTGTCATGACGAGCACTGAGTAATATTTGGAACTGCTGAATCACTATTGTACATCTGAAACTAATAGAACACTATGTTGACTCTACTGGAATTAAAATTTTAAAAATAAAATGACAAAACTAGCATTAAAAAAACCCACCCCAAACCCAAATAAATAAGTAAATAAATAAATAAACAAAATAGTTTTCGTGATTGCTGCATGTCCATCTACTCATAGCCTTGGATAGTCAACTGAGAATCACACCCCACTGAGTCTTGAAGGAAATACCCTTAAATATCTTAAGTGAAGTGATGCCTTACAACAATATTAGATTTGTCTCCATCTGGGAACACTGATCTGGACTAATCAAATGCCATCTTCCATTTTTTTACCCTCATTGGCCCTCCCTTCAAGTCCAGCCACCTCTGTCTATGAACGTTTGTGGCTTTGTCCATGTGGCTCTCTGTGCCTAGAATGCTCTTGGTAATCAGGCTGAAACTTACCTCAAGGCTGGCCTCGAGGTCACTTCCTCTGTAAAGTAACCTCAGTAACCATGATAGAAAAAAAATCATTCGTTTCTCTGTGCTGCTTGGTACTCCTGTGGCACTTTTCATCCACAGATGTCTATTTTCCTATACGGCTTCTCCTTTGGCATCAGGATTCTTGAAGACAAGGACCAGGACTTACTTGGCATTTTATCACCACATGGTGCTTGGCATATTGTAGATAGGCAATAAGTAGTTGTTGAATAGACTTATCGAAGCATTTCTGGTCTGCATTCAGCATTTTTTTTTTTTTTACACCTCTATTAACTAATGGTGTCAAAGCCGACCCCAGTCTCAAGAATCAGAAGCTAGATGTCCTAACTCCTTCGTGGGGTCTGCTTCTTTGGCAGCAGCCTCTAGCTGCCCCGGTCTTCTCTTTCATTCTCTCTTTTCTGCTCATCTCTCTTCTATGTTTCCCCAGAAATGAGAACAGAACAGAGCCTCTGTAATGCACACTATTTGAAAAGGTTTTCCTGCTAAAAAAATGTTTTTGTAGAAATGCAATTAAGCTACATCTTGTGTACGTCTGTAGCCCTTCCAGTACCTAGCACGGTTCTTGCCTAGAAAGTTATTTGCTCAATTAATATATGGTTTTATGCAATGCTATACTTCCAGTGAACTTAAGATGTTTCAGACAGTCAAAATGATTGATTATGAGGATATCATTTTTGTGGGGTGCATGCATGGGGTTGGGGAAATCAAGTGCCTGAAGACTCTGTGCCTGCCCTGTGATTACCCTGACAGGCTACTGGCAGACTCGGCATATGCTATTGTGGTTAGCAAACCTGTTTCATAAGCTTAGCAAAGATAGACTTCGATTCAACCCATGTGAAAATAACATCAATTTTGAATCATCGTATCAAAATGGATGAAGATTGACTGTACTGCACACAGAAGCGCAGCTGGCCCCCACATGCCTCTTTTGGTTGGATCTCTAGCCTCCAGCTCATTTCAGCTCACCAGAAGCATAAACATGTCATAAATTTAAAGCATTTTTGGAGTAGAAGGGACTTTAGAGATCACCTAGCCAAGCTGTTCAAGCTCAGAGACCATGTATATGCTCAGGAATATACTAAAGTGACAACGGGAGAGCCAAAGCTATTTCCAATATTTCAAAAAGTCTGCTGGAAATCATGCACTTAACCAGGAATAATATGACAGAACGTCTAAAGAAGTCTGGTCTATTTATATTTGCTTTTCGTTGGGCTTTTGTGAATTCAGGGTTATTAAACTCTCCCTTGCTTATTAAAGTTTCTGATTAATTACAGATGGTAAAATAAATTCTTGAAAATGCAGAGGATTTTTGGAGGAAGATCGATCTTTCAAAACATGAAGTCCACGCAGAGAGAAATGATAAAAGGGATGGTGGTGAAAAGTTGGCAAACTACTGACTTCACCCAACACGCCCGCTTTACAACCCAGGGAAGGAAGCCGACTGAGGTAGACAGACTTGCCTGGGTCACGTGACTCGCTGGCGGCAGAGTCAGGGAGAACTTGACCTCTATTTCCTGGATCAGTGCTTTTAAAGCTCCCACACTAGAACATTCACAGCTGCCTTCCCTTCACCTGTCTTTGCTTCCTGGTATTCCTAACATCACTGGATGCACAGAATGGCAGGAGCCCACCACGTCCAAAGCGAAGGAGAATGAAGCAGATCCCCAGAGCAGGAGAAGCTGGAGACCAGCGACACCCACTGCTCAGACTGTGATGAGAAGCACAGGTGTCCCAGGCAAATGACCCCAGGACAGGAACTCAGGGGGATGTTGGGGATGACTGACAGTTGTGGCTGATGGAAGTACGCTGCACAAGAATAAAGATGGTTTCTGTTTCCTGGAGGCAAGGGCTTCCTCATGAAAGAGGCATTGAGAATGGGAGACTGTTACTCTGCTGGCTCACGATGGCAAGTTACTGGCACTGTGGGGTGGGGTGAGCAGGCATGTGGTTTGGTAGAGACTCGGGAAAGCCCAAGAGAAATAAACGCAAAGGTGCAGAACGACCACCAATTGTATAGGGGACACCCCGCCTCTTGACACTTCCCTGGCTCTTTTCCCATAGTACTTAATGCCCACCTCCCCGACTGCTCAAGTAAGAACACTTTTATATAGTGTTTATTCCAGGCAACGCACTCTACCCTTGCCACAACCCTATAAGTAGGTACTGTTATTATCCCTATCTCATTGATGGGAAAATAGAAACCTAGAGTGGTTAAGAAATTTGCTCAAGGTCTCACAACTAGTAAGTGGCAGAGCTGGGATTCAGATCTAAGCAATCTGACTTAGATGAAAAGAGTCTATACTTTTTTTTTAAGTTATGCTATAAATTCTTTTTATTTTTTTTGCTGTAAATTCTATAAATTAAATAAATTTTAAAAAGACATTCAAGTATGGGGTGCCTGGGTGGCTCAGTCGGTTAAGGTCTGACTTCGGCTCAGGTCACTATCTCGCCGTTCCTGAGTTCGAGCCCCACATCAGGCTCTGAGCTGACAGCTTGGAACCTGGAGCCTGTTTCAGATTCCGTGTCTCAAAAGAGTCTACACTTTTAACCACCTGCAGTATAATTACCAAACTCTACTGAAATGCTCCTTTTCCCCTTTTAGTTTTTGACTGAATTCCTGAAGCTCAGGTATTTGGTTTTTACTCATTGTTGCATCCACTCTGCTTAGCCAAGGCCTGGCATGTTGTACATTCTCAACAAATGCTTGTTAAACAGAACCAAACCCCATCCTTGTTCTCAAACCCTTTAGATTTCCGAGATTCCAGGAGCTCTCCTAGCTGGTGTAGATTTTATCCTATCATCTCCACCCCAAACCCGATTTACCCAATAGGCTTTTTCTCACCATCAGTGTCCCCTGCTCGGAGTGTTCCTTTCTCTTTCTCTGCCCTTAACCTCCCCCCTGCGCACCCCCACCAAAATCCTACAGGGCCTCCAGTTTGACAAAATCCTACACGTAGCCATCAGAAATATCAATATCTTACAACACGTTGCCCTTCTTGGTGGGATTTCCTAACCCAAATGGAAAAATACAAATTCATTAACTCAGACAATTCAATTCTTTATAGTCTGATTGATGGAAGATTAAAGCAAGACAGGACTTAAAAGCCCATCGGAGTTCAATCTCCTCATTCTACAAAGAAGGAATCTGGGTCTTGGAGAGGAAGTGCCTGGCTTTCAATCATACAGCCAGTTAAAAGTAGAGCCAGCTCTCAATAAAATTAAAAAAAAAAAAAAAGAAGTAGAGCCAGCTCTCTTAAACTTTTATCGTTGGTTAGGAAATGGTCCTTCCCTTCAAGAAGGAGGGAATGTAATGGAGGAACTGCTGTAGGTACTAGAAGGGGTGGGATTGGGATAGAAAGACCTTCCCAAATCATTCCATGTAGGTGGCTATCTCCTGGGTTGTCCCCTGCCTTGGGTACCTAATGGTGGTTCCTAGAAATCTGGGCCAGAGGCAGGGAGCCTACAACAGGTAAGTAAGGTATAATTATAGCCAGAGCCAAATATCACAAAGTCCTCACCCCATGTGTGCTTATAGTTTCAGTGCAAGTAGCACCAACTGTCTGCAAACTCATTTTTCACATCTCTGAATTGACAGAACAGATCAAGAAGAAGGTGTTCATTTGCCTCAAGTCTTAGATTTGGGGGAATATTCCATTTCAGTACGGTTTGCCTTTAGCTACTCTTCTCTGTCGGCTGCCTGTAAAATGCTGTCTTTTTCATGGCTCCATCCCCCCTTTTTTAATTTATACACTTCTGATTAATCTCATCCATTCTCATAGCTCCAAACGTGACCCTCAAATCCTTATCTCCCGGCAGTTCCCCTGAGCCCCAGATCACTACGTGGAATGGACATCTTCCCTTGGATGATGCACAATCTGTTAAGACTCCATAACTTTCAGGGAGCCTTCATCAATCCTTTCCTCCAAGGCCCTGCCCTATACCTACCACCCCAACGGATCAATATCCTGTGATCTACTCTCATATCCCTCGGTGCCCACAATTTATTATCACTGATAATAGTTGTGATGGGTAATTTTATCTTTCAACTTGACTGGGCCACTGGGTACCCAGATAATTGGTCGAACATGATTCTGGGTGTTTTTGTGAGAGTGTTTTTGGATGAGATTAACATTTACAGGGGTAGCTGAGTAAAGCAGATTGCTCTCTGTCATGTAAGTGAACTTCATCCAATCAGTTGATGTTTTGAATAGAAAAAAAGGCTGACCCTTTCCTGAGTAGGGGAGAATTCCCCTGCCTAATGGCTTTTAAAGTGGGACATTGGCTCTTCCTGGTTCTACAACGGTCTGCTGGCTTTGGGACTTGAACTGAGACATCGGCTCTGTTGGTTTTGGACTTGCCAGCCTCCATGGCCATGTGGACCAATTCCTTATAATGAGTCTCATATACCCTATTGGTCCTGTTCCTCTGAAGAACCTAATTCAATAGTAATATTTATTTCACTGTTTTACTATGTGCTAAGCACAAACACATCCCAACTGCACTTACTCCTCTCTACAACCCTACATGGTAGGTATTAGCTCTATTTTACAGATAAGGAATCAGGCTCAGAGACGGATGGTAGTGTGTTCCAGGCACTCTCATTCCAAAGTCCAGCACACGCTGTACTGATAGGACTCACCAGTTTTCTGGTCACCCGTGTGACCCTTACCAAACAGGAGATTTCCTTTCATTAGATCCAAAACCAAATATTTCACCTTTTCTTCCAAGTTTCCTTTGGCAGACATTCTGGTCATCTAAGGAAGGAAGCTAGGGAAACTGGAGAGCACTAGCCAGATTTTGGATATGCTACTCTAGATGTGTTACTCTAGAATCTTTTAAAAGAGTGATGGAAAGTTCCTACCACCAACCTGCTCAGTACAATGCCTCATGCCTATGCACCATGCTGGTTCTTCCTCACCAAGATCTTCAAGTCTATCCATTAATTAACTTCTAAATTTTAACACAGAGAAGACAAAGCTCCAGTTTTGTGATGAAAGTCAGTGGGAAACAGAATGCACTTCATTCATGCATGTATCCATCCATTCATCACTTTGAGTGGCTACCATTTGTCAAGCATTGGGCTAGGTATGAGGTGGACGGATATTTCTAGATCATAGATATAAGTAGACCTTTTTTAATGAGAATAATATGTTCCTATATGTTACCAGACATACTGTTTTTGCAGAAGTAGAAATGATATGAGATGCACTACACAAATGCCAGACTTGTTTTTAAGGACATTTGAAGTGATTGGAGGTTTCTGAGTAGTATTTGAAGTCTGGCAGCATTCTGCAGAATGAATCAGAGAAAGAGAGAGAGAGAGAGAGAGAGAGAGAGAGAAGACAGAAGGCAGAGACATACATTAAGAAGCAACTGCAGTAAGTTGGAGAATTTTGTAATTAGGCATAAGTTAATAAAGTTCTGGCCTCAGGTACTGAAAACAGGAATGAAAGGGGGGGTGGGTGAAACAGTATTGCAAAGAATTGACAAGATGTGTGATAAGCAGATGTTAAGGAAAGGAAGAAACAGTGACTCTTGGGTTTTGAGTGGGGGTAGCTAGAAGAATGGAATTTGGAAGGAGGCAATAGTTTGGAGGAAAAAGCCCTGTTGGAGATATACTGAGGGTGTGGGAATGTGGTCTCTGGAGAGGCTACCTGGTGGGCAATGGATGAGGCAGTATATAGGAGCGCATAAACCATGCCTTCTTGTTCCACTCAAATACCCCTTCAGTTGATTCACAGGAATACTGCACAACCATTTAAAGTGATATATTGGAATTGTTGAATCATTATATTGTACTCCTGCAACTAATATAACACTGTATGTTAAGTCACTGGAAGTAAAATAAAAGCTTAAAAAAAACCCCACTTATATCTTCATGAAAAAAATAAAGTGATGTATTTGGAAGTATATTTATTAATATGAAATTAAGTTTCCATATTAAGTGGAAAAAGTCAGTGAAGAGAAAAGCTTGGATCCCCCACATGTTAACAGTGGTTATCTCTGGGTGGTATTATGGGTGACTTCTTGCTTCTTCAGGAATGACATTTTTAAACTTGAAATTTTTTTTAATGTTTATTTTTGAGAGAGCGAGGGAGAGAGATAGAGCATGAGTGGGGAGGGGCAGTGAGAGAGGGAGACACAGAATCCGAAGCAGGCCCCAGGCTCTGAGCTGTCAGTACAGAGCCCGACGCAGGGCTTGAATTCACGAACCCGCGAGATCATGACCTGAGCCGAAGTCAGACGCTCAACTGACTGAGCCACCCAGGCACACCCAAACTGTAGCATAAATATGCTCCTTCTGTCCTCATCTGAGATTGTCCCCAGGTCAGGAACCGAAGGGGATCTGCTAATCCCTTTAGTCCATGTGGTTCATGCCTCCTGGGCTTGTGTCCAGAAGCTTCCCACAGCTCTCTTCCTGGAGAACACTCCCTCCTCATCGTAGGGCAGTCAACAAAACTGCAGTGGCCACAGCACAGCCATCCCCAGCAGCCTCAGTCCCCTCCCCTGACAGCAAAGCCCCCCGACTGCAATGTGTGGCAGAGAGGGGAGCAGGGGTGTCCAGGCACTGTCAGGAGATACGGTCTGCCCTCAGCCGCACCCTAGAAGGCATCCTCCTCTTTGAAGAAGTCAGAACGGGAAGCCATGTGGGGAGAACTGGTGAGGAGGTCTGGCCCTGTCAGAACACAGGGAGCTCAGAGCCTGCTTCTCCTGAACGAGCACAGACACCTCTGAGCTGCCTTGGGTTGCCCTGCTCCACCTCTCTTTTCTCTCCCCCAAGAGGTCCCCAAGAGATCTCTGAACATGGAAACCTTTGAGTAGGCATTTCTGATGCAGCTGAACAAGCATGGGACTGGCACCCAAGAATGAGAATATGCATTCTGGCTCCACCACCTACTAATCAAGTGTGTGCCAGGCATTGACACCCTACCTGTATTAACTCATTTAATCGCCTACCAACCCGAAGAGGCTGCTGATTATTATGTGAATATTTCTGCCTGCTAGAATACTCCTCACTCCAACTGCATCTGCAAAGACCTCCAGTGATCTTCATGCTGCCAACTCAAATATGGTTTCTTCATTTTACATCACCTCGGTGTCTTTAAGTTGGCCAGTATCTCTTATTCAGCTTCCAAGATTCTCTCTGTTTCCCTCGACTGCCCAGCCCTAGATCCACCTGTTGTCTTTCAAAATCTAGTTCAGGCTCCACATTTCTGGGAAACCATCTCTGACTCCTGCTTCTCTCCTCTCTAATGACTCTCCTGTGTCACCTCCTTGTATAACATTATAATCTGTTTCCTATCTGTGTCCTGTTAGGCAGAGAGCGCCTTGAGCATCGAAACCATACTCCATTGCTCTATTCACAGTATATTATATACAGTAAGTCCTCAATAAATTGCTTATATGAATAAATGAATAACTGGAATGTGAAGAGCTCATTTAACAAGTTTGCTAAGGAAAGACAAATGGTGGTTGGAAACAGGACCAAGTGGTTTTGTATGTGTGTGTTCATTGTACCTGGGAGATAGCTAAGCCCTGAGAAAAAGTGGTCCCAGGAGAGAGGAGAGATTTTTAGGAAAGGGGAGACCTGATCACATTTTCAGATTGAGGGGGTCAGTCTGTGGTAGAGAAAGAAGCAAGGGACGTATATGGAGAAATGGAGGAAGCAAGGACTCGTGAGGGAAAGTCAGGATGAGCCCCAAGAGCACAGATGGAGCCATGAGCTGTGGACGGAGGAGAAGCCAGGGCTCTCTCCTCACCAGCTCGCCCTGCTGCCTGCTCCTTCACCACTGCCCTCAGCTGGGATTCCTCCTCCTCAGGTACCAGCATGCCCCTACCACCTCAGTTGCTGGCATTGCCAAGACCCAGCAGGGAGGAGACAGATGCTTCTCCTCTCAGTAATTCCTGAATACTGGTGGTGGCAGGATCGCCCCCCACCCCCGCATGCTAATAATTCCTTTCTTAGACCACAGAACGGAGCCACCATATGCCCTTGGTTCTCTTGCGCAACCTTCACTCCAGAGCTCTGTCCTTTGACCTGCTCCTTCTACGTACCATCATTCCCTTAGCTACTTAGTCCCAAGTCAGAAGATATTGTGAGACTTCATTACTTTTATGTACATAAGTAGGCATGAAATGGTCAAAGAAAAACTCTTACTGTGCAAGTGTGTATAGCGATGGTGTTGTTGCGGGGGGCGGGGGGCGGGGTGCTCCAGTGGAGAAGATTTTGTTTTTAGCTCAGATCTCAATCAGGAAGTTATTCACTCTGGCAAAGGCACTAAATGGATTGGGTCAGAAAACAAAGATGGGTCACTGAATGCTCAGGGAAGTGTAAAGAGTCTGCTGGAGCTGCAGCTTTTTGCAATTTAAGACAGAGAAGCTTCTCCAGAATAACAATCAGGTAGGCAGACAGAGTTTTACAGGGTTTTATATTCAATTGCTCATTTGACAAATATCTGAGTGCTTCCTCTATGCCAGACACAGTGTAGACACCAGAGATCTAACACTCAGTGAAACAGATCAAAACCACCACCCGCAGGGACCTTACATCCTAGTGTGGGGAGACCAAAAGTAAACATCTGAAATAGGCAAACAATATGGTGTCTCAGAGGGTGGTGAGCACTATGGAAAGAAACAGAGTGAAGGTGTGGTGGTCAGCCTTCAAGATGGTGCCCGTGATCCCTCCTCTCTGTATAGATCTGGCCTATGTGACCAACAGGAGACTGTGGGAGGGATAGTGTGTGACTTCCAAGGCTAGGTTAAATTGATGTTGTGGTCTCTGTGGGCTGTCTCTTGGATCGCTTGTTCTGGGGGAACCCAGCTGCCATGGCATAAGGCATACTCAAATACCCTGGGAGACGTCCATGTGAGGAAAAACTGAGGTCTCCTGCCCACAGCCAGGTAAATAAACCATCTTCTAACTGAATCCTCCAGGGGCGCCTGGGTGGCTCAGTTGGTTAAGCGTCCAACTTTAGCTCAGGTCATGACCTCACAGTTTGTGGGTTCGAGTCCCGTATCGGGCTCTGTGCTGACAGCTCGGAGCCTGGAGCCTGCTTTGGATTCTGTGTCTCTCTCTCTACCCTTCCCATGCTCATGCTCATGCTCTGTCTCTGTCTCTCTGTCAAAAATAAATAAACATGAGAGAAAGAAAGAAAGAAAGAAAGAAAGAAAGAAAGAAAGAAAGAAAGAAATGAATCCTCCAGCCCCAGTCAAACCTTCAGATGACTGCTGCAGTGACGTGTGACCTCAACCTCACGGGAGAGTCCAAACCAGAATCCACCCAGCACTCCCAAATTCCTGGCCCACAGAAACTATGAGAGATAAGAAATATCTGTTGTTGTTTTAAGCTGCTATGTTTGGGGACAATTTGTTATGCGGCAATAGTTAACTAATATAAAGGAGAACCGGGAGGGACAGCAAGCTGGGGTGGGGACTGCAAGGTTAAGGAGGATGGTCGGGGTGGGCCTCACTGAAAAGGTGACACTTGAGCAGAGCTTTAAGAGAAATCTGGGAGATAGGCATGCAGATCGCTGGAGGAAGAGCATCCCAGGCTGACAAAACAGCCAGTACCAAGGCCTGAGGAGAGAGTGTGCTGGAGGATTTGTGGAACAGTAAGGACTGTGGAGAGTGGGGACGGAGGGAGCCAAGTCGGTGGTGGGGTTGGAGAGGTGATGGGGGGAGGGGCAGTGGCCGATCACGAGAAAGGACTACTGGCTTTAGCTCCGTAGAAGTCATTGTTGACCCTGTGGACAGTGGCCTCAGCGACCTAATGGAGACAGACACCTGCTTGAAGTGGGTTTACGAGATAATGGGAGAAAGGAATTGGAGGCAGCACCTCTTTCAAGGAGTTTTGCTGTAAAGGGGAACGGGGAAATGGGATGCAGCTGTGGAAGGAAGTGGGGTCAAGAAAAGATTTATTGTCTAGATGGGAGAATAACAGCACGTGTGCATGCTGACCATCGAGGGCAGGGAGGCGAGGGCGGGGAGAGCTGTGCTGGAGTCGGTCAGAGGAGCTGGGATCAGAGGTCCAAGTGGGGGAGCTGAGACTTGTAGACAAGACAGAGGGCTCATCTACACCGAAGTCAGAAAGGCAGCATAGCCCCAACAGATTCGGGTGGGCGGGCTGCTGTGCTGGGGGCAGCTCTAGTCTGATTGTTTCTCTTTGCTCGTAGGAGGAAGTCAGCAATTTTCTTGGCAATATGCCGATAAAAGCCATGCATAAAGTGAACCAGCGTATAATAAAGAGAGGGAAGAAAAGCCCCAGGAGCAGAAATACACGTCTCGGGGTGGCCTGTCATTTAGAAAAACTAGCATGGTGCATAGAAGAGAATCTACAGAACCAGAATAAGTGAGTCATGAGTTGGACATGAACACAGGTCATTCTCTCAGTCAGACCTGAGGATTTTTACCAGTGTCCTAGCACGTCTACTTTATATGCTTTGCAGCTTGTGTATGCATTTATGTGTGTGCGTTAGTCATATGGTAAAATGCAGGAAATTCTAATTCCAGAATGTGAGCTTAGTCATTCTTAATTCTTCCAACTTCATGAAGTCCCAAAGCAAAAAGACTTTTGTAGTTCTTAATATAGAGAGATATCTGGGATTGGATGGACATTACCTGACTTTTGAAAGTTAGTATGCGATTGTCCAAAATGCTCAGAACCAGGCAGAGACAGAGACCCACCTAAAGTTTTATTATCAGGGATATCACACCCCACAGTGTCATGCAGTTATGCTCAAAACCATCCCTCCCCATCACCCCATACAGCCTCCTTGGACTGACGCAGTACACTCGGTCTGTCCTTTTTCTCCAGGAAAAACGTTCCAGTTGGTGACGTTAAAAGGTATCCCTTTTACTGGCTGCAATTATTAAAAGGAGCAACCATTAGCTCCAGCTGGCCCTGGTCCTCTCCCTTGAGGCTCATTAAGCCCACACTCGGACAGAACCCACGGCCAGCCGCCCCCAACGTTCTGACATGCTCTGATATGCTTGAGCTCCCTAAATGGGCAGGCCCACTCAACTCCTCCACCCTGGACCCGCCTACACCTGCTTTGTGCTATATACTGAGGGGAGGATACTTCTATATTAAGACCCATCTAGGATAAGTTAAATAGCCTGCCGATTTCCCCTGAAATACCGTGAGTTATTTTCAAGTCTCCCTACATGGCACTGGGGGAGGCTGGTGAAGAAAAAGGGGTGGGGAGAGTGTTTGACTCATGTTTGAGAATTGTTCTACAATAGAGATTAAAAAAATATATATATTCCTTCTGTATGTGACTTTCATTCAACCACAAAGCTTTTCTTAAGAAAAATAAAAATCCTTAATGTGCTAACAACTGTGCATTACCAAAGTCCTCAATTAAATTGCAAGAGAATTGAGAAAATAGGGCTATTAAAATATTTGGGTTATTTAGTGACATTGAATGGGGAGAAAAAAAGACTGTTGTAGCTCCCTCCTGCCTTTTACTCCCTACCCACATTTCTCTCAGTCTCTGTCTCTCTCACTGTCTTACTGTCTCTTAATCACACTGACAGGACAAATAGCTTTGGGAAATGATAGGGAAATGATAGGGAGGGAAATGATAGGAGGGTACCTTGGGAACAAGGTACTGCCACAGCTTTAACTGACCACCATATGGACCCTCAGATGGATTTGTCCCCTTTCCTGCTCTACTCCTCCCTTTCAAAGCATTCCAGTTGGAATTATTCAATCCATATGCATTGAGTTCCTACTATGCTCAAAGCACTATGATCTGTAATTTGGGGGGAAATGGGGCTTAAATAATTGAAAGGCAAACTCTCCTTAGAAGAAAACAATTATACATGAAATAAGTAACATGCTAGATTTAACAAGCTATACATTTTTTAAATATGGTCTCATATTACAGGAGAGGAGAACCAAGATTTTTCTTTTGCCTTATATTTTCCAGGCACTGTGCTAGAGGATTTATCTATTTCATTGACTCTTCGCATCAAAACCATGTCATAGATACAGCCCATTTCAGTTAGGGAAAGTAAGTCTTGGGAAGGATGAGGAACCCACCCAAGGCTGCACAGATGGTGTGGAAGGAGGGGTTGCCTTCGATAGGAATAGATGAATATGCTGGAATTTTAAAGATTGACAGGAAAGAGAGGGGAGAGCGACCCAGGTTGAGCCTAGAAGCCAGGTCATAAGCAGTGGAAGGCTGTGTTGGCAGGGCTCAGGGAACAAAGTCAAAAGTCATCCTATCCACAGCGCGATGGACCACCATTATGGGACAAAGTCCTGAGCTTACTGGGAAACACAGGAGAGAAGATCCATTACTCCTGAGGGAAAAGAGTCTCATACTCACCACCATCCAACAACTATTAAAATCTAGACCAGCAGATCTTATTGAACTGGCCGCCTGGAAAACCACTTTTATTGAACGGAGCTTTGGTGTGGTCACCCCTAATGAGTTCCACCCCAGTGCCTACCTTAAGAATTGCTGTGGTGGGTGAGGGCCTTTGTGATTGCATAATACACGATCTTGTTTAGGATATTCTTTCGGAAATTTTTTCTTTCTGGTTTTAGTATCAGGAGTATGTTGGTATGGCGTGTTTATACGTCATGATCCCTGGGACTGGGGCAGTTAATTCGCTCTCCTCTTTCTGAATCATCTCCAGCAAGCACGGACCGAAGGAGGACCCGCTAGTAACCAAGAGTTGGGACTCTGAGAGATATACATTTGCATCTCCCTTATTACTTGCTCTCGTTTTTCTTTTGTTCACTTACTTTTAATTTAAAATTAATTTAATATTTTAAATTTACTTAATATATTATCTTGGTCAACTACATCTCTATGGGCACCTTAAATCCTTTTCTAGAGCAGGGAAGAGAAGGAGGAAAGGAGGACGTAAGGAGGACAATCAGAGACCATGAAGTCTGAGGACACCATGAAAGGCTAAGGCAGAACGGACTGCTAATTCTTAAAAATCACAGGGTGATGAATAATGCAGAGCAAAATAAAAGTCAAGAATAGAAACTGAATCAGAGCATCAGAGCTGGTCAACTGCGGGAGCCATGAAGCAAGAAGGGCATTTAGGAGAAGCTCCAGAGAGCACAAGGTCCTGTATGAACCACGAGCAAGGACTGTTTGACCCCGCCCAGATTTCCACGTGTGGCAAGAGAAGAGGGGGGGAAATAAATGTCAGTCTTGTATTGCTTATTATTAATAATGGTTTGGCAATGCCAGATCGCTAATATTGTCCTTGGATTATGCTTCTGCTTGTGATAGTGTCAGTGATTTTGTTAGCCCTACGGTATTTATATGACCCGGAGGTGCTCAAATTCTCTGACCTTTCATCCCCAAATAACATTAGCTTGAGCCCCTGTCCTCTATGACTGCAGGAAGTCCGGTCTCTATCCATCTCACCTTCCCAAGCACCTCTAGTGGTCACTAAGAAAAGCTTACTTGTTCATAAATCCTGTTTGTCACATGTCATCTCAAGCGCAGTCCTTGCTCTGGAACATCAAGGCACTAAGACCCTGCTTTCACCTCTTGTCTCCTTGTAAGTGGAACAGCAGCCCATGCCACATACTGTGCCTTTTGTGTGAGCATAATCATACTCTTCAACTCCCCAAACATGGCTAACACTGGTCTGAATGTGTAATAAATGCCCTTGGGCCAAGGAACATACAACAGAGAGTAGCTAACAGATGTCATTACGTTTCCACGTCCAGAAACTGGGCTCCACTTCCCACAGACCCAAAGTTCTCCCCTTCTTCAGTGCAAAGCCCACCTCATTTCTTTGCCTCTGTGTCTTCATCCTCATACGAGGTGCATCATGCCCCCTGTCTGTGACACAAATGGCCCGCCTGGTGCTAAGTAAAACCAAAGGGTACGCCGCCCACCTCGTCCTCTCGTTTGTTCTCTGGTGTGCAACAAAGGGGCAACCAGGCCTGTGTGTCACACATGCCTGCAATCTGGGCTCTAGGCCTTAGAGGGTAGGTGCTGGAGCAAAGCCCACCCATGCCTTCCACACACACGCAGCTTGCAGAGTGCACAGCTCAAATGCAAGTGTAGAAGGAAGTGTCCTCATGCTGCAGGTAACAGATCACACTCTGGGAAACAGATCTAAATAGCATACTTAACACGTGTGAGGCAGGCTTCCCCACTTATATCTCCTCGACCACACTGATCACTAAGAAGACCCTCTCAGAACAAGAGGAAGGTGTTCGCAAGCACACTCCGGCCTCCCCACCCAGGAGTGCAGAAACTGTCCCGAGCCCCCAGGTGGCAGTGTCGGGCTCTAACAGCCTTAGGATCCATCCTTCATCTGGCAGTCTATCACCCCTTTAGGACTCCTTCATCGTGTCTATTCCTGATTCTGCTTCTAACACTGTTCAAGACAGCAAAGCATTTTACACACAAGACATGAATATATGGAAATGTCCAAATCTACCTGTAAACTAAATAATTATCATCATAAGCAGTGCAGTGGTGCTCATGACGTGTCGTCATTTACGCTTTTTCAGTGCAAACTCGGGCATTTTAGCTTAAGCCCGTGTCTCCGTATATAGTCAGTTGGACATGAAAATAAAAAACTGCTTTCTAACCTTCATGATGGTTAGTGACTGAGTAATGGATCAATCCCTGAAAGAGCAAGTCGCTGTCGTTATCCTAAAGACTAAAATAACAATGTGAGTTGAGTTGCCATGAGTCGGGCTTCCAAAGCCTGGACACTGTGAAGGTCCTGATGAAATGGGCCCCATGAAACTGGGGACTGCAGCCCACATTCGTGATAAGCTCTCACAGCGCAGCAGCGACAGGAGGACCTTTCTGAGCCATCACTTGGCCTCTCTCTTTGACATCTCTTCAACAACAGTAGCACTCAGGTGCCAGTTAAGGACATTAAAAATTTTTTTTTAATCTTTATTTATTTTTGAGAGAGAGAGACAGACAGACAGACAGACAGAGTGTGACTGGGGGAGGAACAGAGAGAGAGGGAGGCACAGAATCTGAAGCAGGCTCCAGGCTCCGAGCTGTTGGCACAGAGCATGACGTGGGGCTCAAACCCACGAACCGTGAGATCATGACCTGAGCTGAAGTTGGACGCTCAACCACCTGAGCCACCCAGGCGCCCCTGGTCAAGGACGTTTTTCACCAAATAACAACAAGGACCTTTTCATCAAATGTGGTTTGACTGAATAATACTCTCAGTGGCAGAACACGCTAAGATTTATTTTCAGCTCTTGACCACTTGCTCCCCTTGTGGCTCGCCCTCATTTATTGAGTCGTTGCTAAGTGTCAATCTCTGTGATAAGCTATTTATGTAACTCTTATCTTTAAGAAAATCCAGGGGCGCCTGGGTGGCTCAGTCGGTTAAGCGTCCGACTTCGGCTCAGGTCATGATCTCGCAGTCCGTGAGTTCGAGCCCCGCGTCGGGCCCTGTGCTGACAGCTCAGAGCCTGGAGCCTGTTTCAGATTCTGTGTCTCCCTCTCTCTGACCCTCCCCCCGTTCATGCTCTGTCTCTCTCTGTCTCAAAAATCAATAAACGTTAAAAAAAAATTTCTTTTAAAAAAAAGGAAATCCTGTGTGTGGGGGGAGGGCATCATTTTCCTGTTTTACAGATGATAACACAAAAGTTTGTAAAGTTTAAATGCCTTGTCTAAGGTCACGTTGAAGTAAGTGGCAAAACTAGAATCCGGATGCACATTTGTCTAGCTCCGAGGCTTTCTCTTTTTTGTATTTCTTTTCTTTCTTTCATTTTTAGAATGTTTATTTATTTTTGAGAGAGACAGACAGACAGACAGAGAGACAGAGTGTGAGCAGGGGAGGGTCAGAGAGAGAGGGAGACACAGAATCCGAAGCAGGCTCCAGGCTCTGAGCTGTTAGCACAGAGCTCAATGAGGGGCTCAAACTCATGAACTGTGAGATCATGACCTGAGCCCAAGTCAGATGTTCAACCGAATGAGCCACTCAGACACCCCTCATATTTCTTTTCTGAGTATTTCCTACTTGCCTATCAGAGAACAGATGTTAGTAGCCACGTGTATAAATCGGAATGCAATACAGAGAGATATCACACAGTAATTTCAAGAGGGGAAATTTCATATGAAGAAATACTAACTATAACAGGGGACTGGAATAATGCGGAATTGTCTAAGTAAAGAAGCCCTCTTACAACTGAATGATAAGAAAAAACTCATTTTTTAATGGGCGAAGGATTTGAATAGATATTTCACCAAAGAGGATATATGAATGGCTAATAAGTACATGAAAAGATGCTCAGCATCATTACCATTAGGAAAAAGTAAATTAAAACCACAATGAGATATCACTTCATATCACTTGAATGTTTATAATAAAAAATACCAGACAATAGCAAGTGTTGGCAAGGGCTGGTGGGACTGTAAAATGGTTCAGCTGCCTTGAAAAACAATGTGGCAGTTTCTTAAAAAGGGGGAAAAAATCCTTACCGTAACACCCAGTGAGTCCACTCCTAGGTATTTACACAAGAGAAAAGGAAACCTATGTGCATACAGACACGGACATGAATGCTCACAGCAGCATGATTCAGAACAGCCAAAATCTTGAAACAACTCAAATGAACTGTGAATAAATAAATAAATAAATGGGATATATACACACAGTAGGCCATTATTTGGCCATCAAAAGGAATGAAGTACTGAAACATGCTTGACATGGATGAACTCTTGAAAACATTATGCTAAGTAAAAGAAGACCACAGGTTGTATGATTCCATTTCTATGAAATTTCCAAAACAGATGAATTCAAAGAGACTGAAAGTAGATTAGTGATTGCCTGGGTCTAAAGGACAGAATGGGGATTGGCTGAAAATGGGCATGAGGGATTGTTAAGGGGTGATGGAAATGTTGATAAAGTTGCATTGTGATTCTGGCTGTACAGCTCTATAAATGCACTAAGAATTATTAAGTTGTATACTTAAAATGGGCAATATAATTTTTTAAAGAAGTAAAAAAAACCTCTAAAGAATATAGGAAGAGCGGCTATGAGGAATTTCTTATAACTACTTCTGGGGCTCAGATAGAGCCCCCAAAGGAGAGCATTCTCCACACCACAGATTCCACACCCCAGTCCTCTCCTCCAGCCACCTGCCTCACTTCCAACTTGAAAGACATTTGAAACAATCAAACATGAGTTCCAACTTCCTACTTCTTTACCCACAACCTCCTTCTCCTTTTTTTTCTCTAGACCCAGCAGGTGAACGGTCCCTTTCCCTGATCTTGACACTGGCCCTGTGCTTTGCACCCCACCTGCACTGTGCTGGGCTCTGCTCCATGCGTACTCCACACCCCGTTAAAGTCAGCCCCTCTTTCCCCACTGCAGTCTGCAACATGTCAAAATGCCCATACCTCTTCCACCTGAAGAAAAAGCAAGCACCCTTTCCAATTCTGCAATTTCTCTGAACTACTTTTTATCTTCCTTCCTTCCTTCCTTCCTTCCTTCCTTCCTTCCTTCCTTCCTTCCTTCCTTCTTCCCTTCATTCATTATCAACAACTTCTTCTTCTTCTTCTTCTTCTTCTTCTTCTTCTTCTTCTTCTTCTCAAAAGAATAGTTGGCAACCACATTTCCACTCTTCTCCCATTGATGTGTCAACTCACAGCAATAAGGCTCCTGTCTCCATCCCTACAACTATTGTTCCCTGAAAACAAAACAATGACTTCTTTCCAAACTCCCAAATAGATTCTTCCCTTCACACCTCATTTTATATGGCCTCTCTAACCACTCCCTTCTAGAAGTTCTCTTCTCTCTGGGCTTCTGAGACTCCAGCTTCTGACAGTCGCCATGCCACTGTGAGAAGTCTCTTCCCAGTCTCCTGCTGACTCTTCCCCTGCCTGGTGCTTCCTAATACTTTAACTTTGGCCTTATTCTCTTCTCAGACCGCATCCCCTCCCTGGGCCATCTCTTCACTCTCATGGCTTCATCATCCACCTCAGAGCTGGTGGCTCTGCAAACTCTATCTTCAGTCCAGGCATCACCACTGAGCCTGGGAGTCAGAGATCCAATTGTTTTCTGCATCCATCTGGTACTCCCCAAACCTGCCCCTCCTCCAGGCCTCCACTTCTCAGTAAATGTCACCACTATCTTCCTAGTTATTCATCCAGAAATTTTGGGAGACATCCTTGTCTTCTTTCTCTCCCTCACTTCCCATAATCAAATTACTAAATTGTATTGCTTTTACAACACAGTTCAATAATCTCTTTTTATAACTGACCCCTCCTTTCTATCCTTAGTGACATTGCCTGGCTAAGAAACAGTATCACTTGTGTGTGTGTGTGTGTGTGTGTGTGTGCATGTGCGTACGCGTGTGCACGTGTGTATATGTGTATATGTGCACGTGTGCGTGCGCATGTGTGTTTTCTTTGAAAGCCAGACTTGGAATTATCATCACTGCGCATGAGGACCATGAAGCTGGAACCCCTTTGGTAATGCTGCTCTGGGACCCTCTGTTCTGGGTCAAGGTCTGCCATAGAACAAGAATCATAAGCTCAGTCTAGGGGACCCAGACAGGTCACCCTTAGCAGTAAAGCTGGGGAGATATGTAGGCAGGGGAGGTGTAGGGACAGAAGTGAACTGGAAACACAAGCCCTGTCTGAAGGCAGTGACACTACTCTGCTCAATCCACTGTAATGTGGAAGTGCAGAACTAATGTTGACAAATACTTCAATTTTCCCCCCATAAGCTAGAAATTCAGATTTTTTTTAATGTTTATTTATTTTTGAGACAGAGAGAGACACAGCATGAGCAGGGAAGGGGCAGAGAGAGAGGGAGACACAGAATGTGAAGCAGGCTCCAGGCTCTGAGCTGTCAGCACAGAGCCCGACGCAGGGCTCGAACTCACGAACTGTGAGATCATGACCTGAGCCGAAGTCGGACGCTTAACCGACTGAGCCACCCAGGCGCCCCTAGAAATTCAGATTTTTATCTAAAATCGTCCCTGTTCAACATTGGAAACAAATTCAAAATATTGTTTAAAACATCACACAAACAGAGCATCTCTGCAGGACTGATACAACTTGCTTGTGAGTTCCACCCCAAAAGGGTTTCTGTCTGGGGAGGGCACGGTAGAAACGGGGTCTGGGGAGCAGGTTTCTGGCAGTGATTGTGCCCAGTCCCAACCCCAAGGGAGAGGGCAAAGGGGGGCTAGCTGCAAGCCCAGGGGGGAGACACACGAGCCCACACTAGGGGGATGGGAGCCAAGAGAGCATGCGGTGAGCATCCCCCACATCATAAATCAACCGAACGAGACACAGCCAGAGATCAGGTCTCGGTGGCACCACTGTGCAAAGGGATCTAGTTCAGTCTGAGTGCCTGCCTCCATCGCAAAGTCCACTCACCTACGGACATTTGCCTGCACTCCTCAGCCCCAACCCATCCTCTTGAGGTGCCTGTGGGACCTCGGCATGGTCCATATGGCACCAACGAGGAAGTCTGCCCGCTAGTCCCCTAGCTGCCATAGTCTCACTCCATTACCTTATGCAAATGGCAGGCACACAGAGGCTGTTTCTCCATCTGGGTGCCCAAAGGAAAGCCTTCTGGACACCCTGACCTTCCTCTCGGACACGGTGAAAGGAGCAATAAGGAAACATTTGCAAAGCCCCCAGACCCACCTGTTGGCAGACGAAGGAGAGTTGCTATATAAATTATTAAAGAGACCGACCTGAGCCAAAGGGAGTCAGGGAAACTTCATTATTATGCGTGGTGCATGGCTGTCTTTTGAATATTCTGCTTCCTTGGTTTCCAATTTCCTTTTCTTAGTGAATCTTTCTCCCTCATAAATCTTTGCATCGCAATGTTCTGTTCTTTCTTCTTTTGTGTTCTGAACTGGGAGTTCTCGCAACCCCTCCATGGTTAATCCACTCCTCCAAACGTTGCAGGCTCCGAGCGGCACTGTGCATGGTTATTGCTCTTGAAGGCAGGTGACACCCTTCTGCCTCCACTCTCTGTAGGGCCTGCTGCCCTGAAGGACAGGTTCTGGAGGGAAGGCAGGGGAGGGGGCGTTAAGGAGAGCCAGGCAGGCAGGGAATGCTCCCACCACTCTCTCCTCCTCTCCTAGCTGGCCAAGGAAACACTCCCCAACCATTCTCTAGAACAAACAAAGCGAGCACCAGGGGCTTTTTGTGAATCTGACAGCCGGTGATCACAGAAGGAAGGCTTCCAATTCCCCCAGGGATGGCACCTGGCCCAGAATTAGCATCAAGTGCCCTCTAGTGGGAATCAGAGGCACCCTTTCTAAGAGGCAAATGCTCGTGTCCTGTCCAAGTCGGACATCAGCATTAGTGGTAGCATACGATGGGGAGGAAATCGCAATTGGTATCTTCATCACTAAAAACCAGAGAGAAAGGCTTCCTTTGGTATCAAGAGGAATCTGACATATGAGCAAATGTGTGCCACTCTAATTAGGCCCCGTTTCTCTGGCAGAGACCGTACATACACAAGTGAGGGACCAGCAGTGATCTCGGGTGGCACGTGAGCGTGTGGTAGGCACACAGGCATGAACATGTTTCCCCTTTGCCCTCGTGTTTGAAACGTGTTGAGGCAGACACAGCTGTTTAAACCGGCATCCCTGTTAATCTCTGTGTTCCCAGTGCCTAATGGTTACGTGACTGAACTGAATTTAAATTGCTGTAAGCTTGTTAATTGCAAAGGAACAGAAAAATTTCAGGAGGATGGTGGTTGGGAGCTGCATTTCTACCACTCTGCCTGCTGATACACACCCCCCACTCTGCATAGCTCCTGCCAGATAGTCAAAAGAAAGGGGTTGGTGTTGGGCTTAACTGTTTATGCCTGGAGGGTCACATGGTATAATGAAAAATCTTGGGTTCTGGACTCAGATGTGACTTCAGTTCAATGGGAGTTACTCCACTTACCAATTGTGGGAACTGTACAAGTTTGTTAAGCTTTCTGCCCATCAGTGCCTTCATCTTTAAAATGAAAATACTGGGGCGCCTGGGTGGCTCAGTCAGTTGGGCGTCCGACTTCGGCTCAGGTCATGATCTCGCGGTCCGTGAGTTCGAGCCCCGCGTCGGGCTCTGTGCTGACAGCTCAGAGCCTGGAGCCTGTTTCAGATTCTGTGTCTCCCTCTCTCTGACCCTCCCCCGTTCATGCTCTGTCTCTCTCTGTCTCAAAAATAAATAAACGTTAAAAAAAATTAAAAAAATAAAAATAAAATGAAAATACTAAGACCTGTTTCAGAATCTATATATTTTATTTAGCCTAATGCAAACTATTCAAACCATGTATAGACACGTATTTAATGACATGGAAACTTTATGATATATTAAGTAAAAAAAGAGAAGGTTATGGAACAGGTGTAGAACACCTACAGGTATAGAATATTCTACAGGTGTAGAATATCACCGTTTGTAAAGTGAAATAACACTACTGTCTGGGTGTCCCCAGGTTTTCTTGTGTTTTGGGCCCACTGCTACCACACACGCACAGCACCGTGACAGAAACGAGGGGACCCACTGGGTCCAGGGTGCCTGTCCACTGGTGTAGTCTCTGCCTGGACAGTTCTTTTCAAGGCCACAGCTTCTGTGATTTGTCTCTAATTACTCCCCAGGGTGGAATCTCTGCACATTTACCATCACACCTCTTCCTTTTTCCCCACAAAAGCATCCCGAGAGTTAGCATTCCACGTCTAAGAATAAAGTACACTGGTAAGCTGATGAGAAGAGCTGCTTTGCACTTTTGGGTTTTATACACATTTGGGCAAAAGAGAACTAATCTAATCGAAGATTCAGGAGACTCTTCACTGTCACAAATGACTAACCAGTAATTATCTCATCTATGAAATGATAGGGAAAAGGCACTGAAAGGGGCACCCCAATGCCCTGTTGTACTCTGTTGATAATAGTAAAAGCTCGTTCAAATCTTTGGAAAACTATCCGATAAGAGCCTTTAAAATGGCACACCTTTAACCCAGTAATTTTGGGACTGGAGCCTAAGAAAATAATTTAGAACACATAAAAACTTTCATGCACGAGAACATGCATGATAGCATTATTTATGCTGGTAAAAAACTTAAAAAAAAAAGAATAAACAACAATAATCATTCAAGGCATAAGTAAATAATGACCCACCCAAATGTTAGAATAGTTACCCAACGCTGTGAGAAATGGTTTCCAAAGATGGCGGACAACATTACGAGTGATTTTTTTTTTTCTTTCTGCTGAAATATTTACTTCATTCTACAAGAAGTGAGGACTAGAACACTTTCTTACACGCTTCACAAAAATAAACTCAAAATGGATAAAGGACCTGAATGTGAGACAGGAAACCATCAAAACCCTAGAGGAGGAAGCAGGAAAAAACCTCTCTGACCTCAGCCACAGCAATTTCTTACTTGACACATCCCGAAAGGCAAGGGAATTAAAAGCAAAAATGAACTGTTGGGACCTCATAAAGATAAAAAGCTTCTGCACTGCAAAGGAAACAACCAACAAAACTAAAAGACAACCAATGGAATGGGAAAAGATATTTGCAAATGACAGATCAGACAAAGGGCTAGTATCCAAAATCTATAAAGAGCTCACCAAACTCCACACCCCAAAAACAAATAATCCAGTGAAGAAATGGGCAGAAAGCATGAATAGACACTTCTCTAAAGAAAACATCCAGATGGCCAACAGGCACATGAAAAGATGCTCAACGTCACTCCTCATCAGGGAAATACAAATCAAAACCACACTGAGATATCACCTCATGCCAGTCAGAGTGGCCAAAATGAACAAATCAGGAGACTAGAGATGCTGGAGAGGATGTGGAGAAATGGGAACCCTCTTGCACTGTTGGTAGGAATGCAAACTGGTGCCACCACTCTGGAAAACACTGTGGAGGTTCCTCAAAAAATTAAAAATAGATCTACCCTATGACCCAGCAATAGCACTGCTAGGAATTTACCCAAGGGATACAGGAGTGCTGATGCATAGGGGCACTTGTACCCCAATGTTTATAGCAGCACTTTCAACAATAGCCAAATTATGGAAAGAGTTTAAATGTCCATCAACTGGTGAATGGATAAAGAAATTGTGGTTTATAGACACAATGGAATACTATTTGGCAATGAGAAAGAATGAAATATGGCCTTTTGTAGCAACGTGAATGGAACTGGAGAGAGTTATGCTAAGTGAAGTAAGCCATACAGAGAAAGACTGATACCATATGTTTTCACTCTTATGTGGATCCTGAGAAACTTAACAGAAGACCACGGGGGAGGGGAAGGCAAAAAGATAAAAAAAAAAAAGTTAGAGAGGGAGGGAGGCAAACCATAAGAGACTCTTAAAAACTGAGAATAAACTGAGGGTTGATGGGGGTTGTGAGGGAGGGGAAAGCAGGTGATGGGCATTGAGCAGGGCACCTATTGGGATGAGCACTGGGTGTTGTATGGAAACCAATTTGACAATAAATTTCATATTAAAAAATTTTTTTTAATCTGAAAATTTCAAAAAAAAAAGAAGTGAGGATTATTTTGAATTTGGAAAAAATAACTTTCATTATTTAAAAAAAACAAGAGTCCAGATTATATCATCATTAGGGTCATTGGTCACAGGTTGGGGTCTTCAGAAGCAGATGCCGAGCTGGATTTCAGGTAGAAGATGTTGGTCAAGGATCGATACTTGGGCAAGGAAGGGAGTGGAAGGAGAATGAATCAGAGGAGGCAGTAAAGACCTGAAGAGGCTTTACCACCCCACTAGAGCACTTTAGAGCAAGCACTGCCCACATGAGTGTCCCACATTGGGTCAAAATGGCCTGACCTTTCTCAGTCACCAAATGCAGGCTGCACGCAGAAGGGCACGACCTCAGGTGAAGAGTGGCCTCTGTAGCTGAGGCAGAATCAGACGGATTTAACAGCTAGAGGCTCCTCTTGATTACACCCCTTGCAGTTGGGCAGTAAGTCTTTCCTGGAAGGGAGATCTAGGTGCCTTCCACAACCATGCCTTCCCTCCTCGATCCCGGTTCTTAGGCTCCCGCATCACATGCTTAGTTACTACACAAACAATAACAAAACAATCTTACATAGCACATTTACCATGTTCTCACATATGGCACGCTTCCCTAATTCATAGGACGGAACCAAGAGGACTGTGAGGGATGTTTTTTAAAAGCACTGCACAGCTTTTTCATGACATTTGCTTTCCCCACTTCAGTAAGGCCATTTCATCTCAGATTGGTTCAAATTGTGAAACAGGGAACTTAAGCGCTTCCTCTTCTCAATGCAATTCTCTCCCCTGCTAGCAACTCTTTTCCTTGTTCCTCTCAGACAGCTGTTGCTTTAATATTGGCAAAAATCCCTGTGCTCATGGTAACATCTTACCCCAGCCTCTCCTTCAGGTAGCTCCGTCTCTCTTTTCTACAACTGGCTAAGCCTGGAAAATGACCAACACACTTAATGCAAACAGGTTCTAATGACTAAGTACAATGCACTATTCTGCCAAACACAGTTGTGTTTCAAAAGTGGTGCCCACATGTAACAACAGAAGCATAGGCAACAAAAGAAAAAAATACATTGGATTTCACCCAAATTCAAGACTTTCGTGTATCAAAGGACATTATCAATGGAGCGAAAAGATAACCCACAGAATAGGAGAAAATATTTGCAAATCATATATCTAATAAGGTACTGACATATATATAAGGAACTCCCCAAAACAAACAAAAAAAAAGCCAAACAAAACTCAAAAATGAACTTTTTGGGGAACCTGGGTGGCTCAGTCAGTTGAGTGTCCGACTTTGGCTTGGGTTGTGATCTCACGGTTCGTGAGTTCGAGCCCCTCACCAGGCTCTCTGCTGTCAGCTTGTCAGTGCAGAGCCCACTTGGGATTCTCTGTCCCCCTCTCTCTGCCCTCTCCCCTGCTTGCGCTCTCTCAAAAATAAATAAACATTTTTAAAAATGAACTTTTTGATTAGAGATTTCTCCCCAGAGTATACACAAATGGCTAATAAGCAACTGAAAAGATGCTCAGCATCACTAGTCATTGGGGGAAATGCAAACCAAAACCACAATGAAATACCACTTCATGCTCATTAGGATGGTTATTATAAATAAACAAAAACAAAATGAAAAACAGAAAATAAGCATTCGGAACAACGTGAAGGAATTGGATCACTTACACATTGCTGGTGGGAATGTAAAATGATATAGCTGCTGTGGAAAATATGGCAGTTCCTCAAAAAAGTTAAACATAGAGTTATCATAAGAGTCAGCAGTTCCACGTCTGGGGACCTACCCAAAAGAACTGAAAGGGACTTGAATGGACATTGGTGCACCCATATTTGTAGCAGCATCATTAACAATAGCCAAAACATGGAAATCACCCAAATGTTGGATGAAGTGGTGTGTACATACCATGGAATATTATTCGGCCTTAAAAAAGAAGGGAATTCTGATATGTGCTACAATGTGGATTAACCTTGAGGACATCACGCTAGGTGAAAAAGCCAGACACAAAAGGCTACATATTATACGATCCCATTGATATGAAATGTCTATAATTGGTTAATCCACAGAGGAAGTAGATTAGTGGTTGCCAGGGGCTGGCGGAACGGAGGAATGGAGAGTGACTGATAATGAGTCTGAAGTTCCCTTTGGGGGTAATGAATATGTGCAGGAATTAGACTGTAGGGATGGTTGTACAGCTTTACGAACATACTAAAAACCACTGAATTTTATACTTTAAAAGGGTGAATTTTATGATATGTAAATTATAGCTCAATTTTAAAATTTGTTCAGATAGTTCCAACTTCACAGAGACCTCCCTGAGCCTTCTGGTTAGGGTTAACCACTCCCTCTTGTGCACAAGCTTTAGATCACATCTTTATTGAGTCATGTCATTTTTTGTAATATCCCAGCCCCTGAGCTCCACCTAGACAGGACTGCATCTTGTCTATGCCTGTATCTTCTACCCGGCACACTGCTTGAAACTCAGCACACAGTCAATAAACACGGGTTGAACTGAAGATACTACCTACTTTCCAAGACTTTATAATACACAGCAATATTGAGTAATCCATTTGTTGGATATGATAAATATTATCCACACATTATGTGCAAGACTTCAGTGATATAAAAATGAAAGATGCATGGTCTCTACCTTTGAGGAACTTACAAATTTTTGGTGGAAATAAGCATACTTAAATACAAGCATACCTCAATTTATTGCGCTTCACAGATACTGTGGTTTTTTTTTCTTTTACAAATTGAAGGTTTGTGGCAATCCTGCATCAAACAAGTTTGTCAGTTTCATTTTCCCAACAGCATTTGCTTTGTTTCTCTGCATTACATTTTGGTAATCTTTGCAGTATTTTACACTTTTTCATTATTGTTATATTTGTTGGTCGGCGATCTTTGATGTTACTACTGTAATTGTTTTGGGGCACCATTGGCAAACTTAATCTATAAATGTTGTGTGTGTTCTGAATGCTCCAGCCACCGAGCATTCTCAAGTCTTTGTCCCTCTTCTCAGGCCTCATTATTCCCTGAGGCACAATACTATTAGGCCAATTAATAACCCTACAATGGTCTGTAAGTATACAAGGGAAAGGAAGAATCACGTCTCTCACTTTAAAATTTTTTTTTTTTTCAACGTTTATTTATTTTTGGGACAGAGAGAGACAGAGCATGAACGGGGGAGGGGCAGAGAGAGAGGGAGACACAGAATCGGAAACAGGCTCCAGGCTCTGAGCCATCAGCCCAGAGCCCGACGCGGGGCTCGAACTCACGGACCGCGAGATCGTGACCTGGCTGAAGTCGGACGCTTAACCGACTGCGCCACCCAGGCGCCCCTCACGTCTCTCACTTTAAATCAAAAGCTAGAATGATTAAGCTTCATGAAGAAGGCGTGTTGAAAGCCAGAAACTGAGCCAGAGCAAGGCCCTCATTCTCTTCAATTCTGTGAAGGCCGAGCAAGGTGAGAAAGTTGAAGAAGAGTTTGAAGCTAGGAGAGGTTGGTTCGTAAGGTTTAAGGACAGGAGCCGTCTCTGTAACCTAAAAGTGCAGGAGGAAGCAGCAGGTGCTGATGCAGAAGCGGCAGGAAGGTATCCAGAAGATCCAGCTAAGACAATTAACAAAGGTGGCTACACTAAGCAACAGGTTTTCAATGTAGACAAACAGCCTTATATTAGAAGAAGATGCCATTTAGGACTTTGATGACTACAGCAGGAGAAGGCACTGCCTGACTTCAAAGCCTCAAAGGACAGGCTGACTCTCCTGTTAGAGGTTAATACAGCTGGTGACTCAAAGTTGAAGCTGATGCTCAGTTACCATTATGAAAATCTTAGGGCCCTTAAGAACTATGGTAAATCTACTCTGCTTATGCTCTAAACGGAAATGGAAAAACAAAGCCTGGATGACCGCACATCTGTTTACAACATGATTTACTGAATATTTTAGGCCCACTGTTGAGACCTGCTGCTCAGAAAAAAAAGATTCCTCTGAAAATATTATTGCTCATTGACAATGCACCTGGGTGCCCAAGAGCTTCAATGGAGATGTACAACAAGATTCATGTTGCTTTCATGTCTGCTAACACAACATCCATTCCACAGCTCATGGGTCAAGGGGTCATTTCAACTTTTGAGTCTATTTAAGAAATACATTTCATAAGGCTGTAGCTGCCATAGATAGTGATTCCTCTGATGGAGCTGGCCAAAGTAAATGGAAAACCTGGAAAGGATTTGCCATCCTAATACCATTAAGAACATACATAACTCATGGTAAGAGGTCAAAATGTCAGCATTAACAGGAGTTTGGAAGAAGTTGAATCCACCTCTCATGGATGACTTTGAGTGGTTCCAGACCTCAGTGGAGACAGTAACCGCAGATGTGGTAGAAATAGCAAGAGAATTAGAAGTAGAGCCTGAAGATGGGACTGAATGGCTGCCATCTCATGATCAAACTTGAATAGAGCAGGAGCGGCTCCTGATGGATGAACAAAGACAGCGGTTTCCTGAGATGGAATCTACCCCTGGTGAAGATGCTGTGAAGCTTGTTGAAATGACAACAAAGGATTCAGGACATTACCTAATATTACATACACTCAGTAAAGCAGCGGCAGGGTTTGAGAGGATTGGTTCCATTCTGAGAGAAGTCCTACTATGGGTAAAATGCTATTAAACTTTATTTTTAATGTTTAGGTATTTATTTTGAGAGAGAGAGAGAGAGAGCGCGCGCGTGCACGGTGGGGTGTGGGGGGAGAGGGAGAGAGAAAATCCCAAGCAGGCTCCACACTGTCAGCGCAGAGCCTGAGGTGGGGCTCCATCTCACAAACCATGAGATCATGACCTGAGCTGAGGTGAAGAGTCGGACACTTAATCAACTGAGCCACCCAGCCTCCCCTAAAATGCTCTTAAACAGCACATGCTACAGGGAAATTGTTTGTGAAAGGAAGAGCCAATTGACATAGAAACTTCACTGCTGTCTTAGCGTAAGAAATTGTGCAACGACCCAACCTTCGGCAACCACCATCCTGCACCCCTGATTGGTCAGCAGCCAATTGACCATATTGAGGCAGGACACTCTACCAGCAAAAAGGATTATGACTTGCCGAAAGCACAGTTGGTGGTTAGCATTTTTTAGTGATAAAGTGTTTTTTAATTAAGGTATATGCATTTTTAAGATATAACACTACCACACGCTTAATATACCACAGCACAGTGGCCACATCACTTTCGTACGCACTAGGAAACCAAAAAATTCATTTGGCTCACTATTTTGCAGGGAGGTCTGGAACTGAGCTCACAATGTCTCCGAAGTATACCTCGACACAAGGTAGAAAATAAGCGCCACGTGAATGGCATGACAATCCATAGCTAGCAGTTCAGTGAAGTAAAAAATGACTACCTTGGGGGTGATGAAGAAGATTTTGTTGACGTAGAGGCATGAAAGTGAACTTTAGGGTTGTAACAAGATGAGAAAATGAAAGCTTCCGCTGAGGCACATTCCAGAGCTGTGTGTTGGACCAAACTGCAAACACTTTCAAAGTAGGTGGTAAAAAGTGGGGGAAGAGAGGCAGGTAACTCTTAAATTGTCACCTACATTGATGGCATAAAGGGACGCTGAACTGGAGAGAGGAAGCATTTTGAACAAAGCATTTCTTTGGAGAGAGAACTACTGAGTGTGAAGAATTCTACCCTCCTCCCCAAGGGTGAAGGAGGAGAGAGAGGGAGATATGCTCCTTACCTCAAATCACAGCACAGGACTTTGAGGGAACCACCTGCAGAACTTAATGTGTCTCTGGCAGTTTGAGGCACACAGGACTGCCACCTGGCATGCACTTGAGACATGTAAATCTAGAGGGCTGAGGTGTGGGGAAGCAGCCACACTCCCAGAGGCCACCTGGGCAAACAGTGCTTCCTTCCAAGGGACCAGAGGAGGTCCCCGAGGGAAAGGGAGTCAGTCTGCTCAAAATGACCTCCCGCAGGGGTGGGGGCCTTAGCAGAAGCAAGCTGGATGGGGGACTGCTGTGCCATACCTCAGGGTGAAGTATGGGGAAAGGGAAGGTCTCTGGGGAACCCACAAAAAAGTCCCTAAAAGAGCAATCAACTTTAACCAGCTGCAAGGTCCAGACAGCACCGGTTCGATCATTTCCACAGTACTTATCAACAAGGGTTGTGCTAATTTCCCTTCCTAATTCCTCTTTACTAATGTCCCTCCCCAAACTCCAGACCCTGAAGGGGTCAGAGATAGGTTGATACAATGGAAGAAGAGAAGAAGGAACATTCGAGGAGGAAAGAGAAGCCAAGAATGCTTCTCTTCCTCACCTTCAAATGTCAAACTTCTAGCCTACGGTCAGCCCAAGCGTGAGGAGGGAAGAAACTTCAAGGTTCAAGTTCTAATTCTTCTCTTGGACTGCCATTTTAATTCCTGATTGCCACTTTATTTTGTGACTTAAAAAGTGACTGAGTGCTTTTATTACCTCTGCCTTTGTCTCCTCTAAGGGCAAGGAAGAGACAGCCCTTGGTGAGATGTAAAGAGACAGTGGGGGGTCAAAAATGGATTTGCCTTAAGATTCCATTCTACCAGTTGTGCTTGTTCAATGGAAGTATTACAGGCAGAGAAACAGGAAAAGGAGCCTCCAGCAAAATTATGGAGGTAGCCAGATCCAAGTTTTATTTGGCAAAGGAGACATAGATAAATACATCTATCCCAGGAGTAGGGACAGCGTGAGGGAGGCTGTAAATATGGACAGGGAGCTGACTGGAAGGGCCTCCAGTGCCAAGCTAAAGAGTCACTTAAATACTAAAGTAAAATGTCAGTGTATTTGGTATTTATTTCACATAATGTATTTTAAGTACTTGAGATCAGTAAAACAAAGTATTTAATACATTACAAATACAAAAATTGATAATCGTAAGTAAAATGTAAATATACTGAATATATATTAAATATGCTCTAATATAAAGATAAAATGTTGCTTAAGCACTACATAAAGTTTAATTGAGAGTTAAAAATGAATTGAAATTGACAACAACAAAATGAAATAAAATTATGATCTTTTTTAAAAAGTGATTTTGGTCTTTCAATGATGTCATCATTGAGTTATGAAAAACTTTCCAGTTGCTGAAAGTTTCTTTCTGAATCTACACTGGTTAAGGGAATAATAAGGAGATAATTGTAAGCTGTTCTCAAATATTTTTCTCTGGCCTATGATCTTCAAACAATCCTATCTCTTGGGAGATAACTTTGAGGAAATTATGAGGGGGGCAATATTTTGCTTCTCTGCAGAAACAACAATTTTTTTATTAAAAATTTTTTTAATGTTTATTTTTGAGAGAGAAAGAGAGAGACAGAGAGACAGAGCATGAGCATGGGAGGGGCAGAGAGAGGGAGACACAGAATCTGAAGCAGGCTCCAGGCTCTGTCAGCACAGAGCCTGATGTGGGGCTTGAACCCTCGAACCCTGAGATCATGATCTGAGCCAAAGTCGGGCACTCAACCAACTGAGCCACCCAGGCACCCCTAACAATTTTTTTATTGGTTACAAGCTACAAGCCATATATATATATATATATATATATATATATACACACACACACACATATGTATATGTATATATGCATGTGTGTGTGTGTATCTTCCAAAAAAGTATTTCTCATTTGTTTTCATCTTCCTATTTTATCTTACCTAAGTAGAGATGTTAATGCAGATACCATATTAATGCCAATAGTGTCTGTTCATATTCCATTTGCTGGAAAGTCTTTGTAATAGATAAGAATCATTTCTGCATTAGAAGCTTTCCTTTGGTGGTTGCTATTTTCTTCTTTTGCTTGAAGTTTATGGAAGTATAGAAGACAGCTTTCTCAACAAGCTCACCTATAGTCAAAGTCTTTAAAAAAATTTTTTTTACATTTATTTGTTTTTGAGAAACAGAGTGAGACAAAGCGTGAGCAGGGGAGGGGCAGAGAAAGATGGAGACACAGAATCTGAAGCAGGCTCCAGGCTCTGGGCAAGCGGTCAGCACCAAGCCTGATGCGGGGCTCGAACCCACAAACTATGAGATCACGACCTGAGCCAAAGTCGGACGCTCAACCGACTGAGCCACCCAGGTGCCCCATCTATATAGTCCAAGTCTTAATGAAGCATGTCTGTGGTATGTCAAGACATAAATAATTGAGATTTTTTTTTAAACTCCTAAATTAACAGTATGACACCAACAGAAATACCAGTATTCCAGGTATAAAGCAGCACGGAATACCAGACTGGTGGGCCACTGAACGCTGATACCAAGAATCATCCTGTGGGCAAAGGGGAGCCAATACAAGTGTTTACACAAGGAAATGACGGAGGTACAGAGGCAGAGGTAGACATACCTAATTGGAGTTCTAAGAGCTGCAGGAGAGGATTAAGCCCACGTCCCTCTGCTGAAAGATGAGCAACTTCGCCGTGATCCCCTGACAAGGCGCACAGGGGGTTGATTAATAACAGGACGAAAGACGGCAGAAAGGTGTGGAAGACATCTGCTGTGTCCCCTCATCATCCATTGTCCCTTTGCTGCTGAGAACAGTTCTCTGAGTCTCCTTTGAAGAGCTGCTTTCACCCCTCTGCTTGTTTGCTTTGGGTGGGTTTCACTTACTTCCCCATCAACTCCAGGGATGGTCAGAAATGATTTGTTCAGAAATTAAGCATGTGTCCCAAATCTGGCAAGTGATTCTGAGGCCCAGGATCTCTGTTTGCATGAAGGGAAAAAAAGCTCATTGTTTCCAGCTAAGCTGAATGGGGAAGAGCGACGGCCACGGTGCAAACCAGGGGCAGCCTAGCAGTCGCCAGACAGTTTGAAGTTACACAGTTTGAGGCTCAAAGCAACAGAGAGAGAGAAATGAAGCTGGAGGCCGCAAAAGAAGCCAGAAACCATCTGTATGTCCTCTTTGGAAAAACATCCATTCAGGGCTTCTGCCCATTTCTTTTCATTAGAAACCAATGTTATCAGTGCTTCTAGCCAGCTAAGCCTGAGGCAGTTCTGAAGTTTTCCATAACGTGGGCTAATCATTTCCTCTCTTTTCTTTCCTCCTGTTAACCCAGCTTGAATCAAGTTTTCTGCCACTTGTGACCCAACAAGTGCTAAATGATATTCAAGAAAATAATCGAGGAAGCCATCAATCACTGAGGTGATAACAGGGAGAGAGAGACTTACTGGTGAGAAGTTCTGAAGGAAAACCAACGTTTTAATCTCACATGTTGGAGGGATACCACACACGCGATATAGCACACAAATTACTAACCCCTTCCCCAGCATAAGTTTAGCAGTATCTATCTGGGGCTCATATTATAGGTCCAGATGTTACACGGGCAGGGGCTCTAATTCAAACTACCCAGCAATCCAATTATAATTATGTACTTATGTTATATCTTTATAATTAATATGATAATACATAAGTAACATTATTATTTTCATTATTATTACTATTGATGGGTTTTCTCTTTTCCAAACTTATTGGGGAAAAGAGAAAACCCATCACTGGGGGAAATAATTTGTTGGAGGTGAAACTATCAATCTTACCTGCCTCAATGTGTGTCTTTACCTCCTTCTTCCCTATCTTGCTGGAAGAGGTGACCCTTAATGAAAGACATAACCCTCCTGTGGATGGCTGATCTTAATTGGAGAGGTGGGACTTCTCCTGTCCAAGGTGGATCCTTCCTCCTTTCTTTATCATACCTTCTCCCACCTCCTTAAGGGCTTTGTCCTATCAATGATTCCTTTTTTCTTGCTTCCTCTCTACTGGCAATTTTCTCCCATTTTTATAAAAAATCCCCCTGTACTAAAATAACGCCGTCCTAGACTATCAGTAGTTCTGAAAGTGTGATCTGAAGAGCTCCTATATCAGAATCACCTGGGGGTACTTGTCTAAAACTAAAATTACTAAAATTGCAGAGTCCTGGACCCCACCCTGATCTGTAAGACTCAATGGTGCCCTGGAACCTGCACTTTGACAAACCCTCCAGGTGATTCCAATGCACCAGGCAATGGTGCACTACCCTCACTTGTGTGTACTGTGAATATTTCACTTTCCCATGATCCTCAAATCTTCAAAAGCATCAAGCCTGGCTCCCTTCCCATACACATACTGATTTTGCAGAAAAAAGAAACCATTAAAGGAAAAAAAAAACCCTCTAATTCCCATATTATAAATGTAACTCCATTCATGGGGTGCCTGGGTGGTTCAGTCAGTTAAGCGTCTGACTTTGGCTCAGGTCATGATCTCACGGTTCATGAGTTCGAGCCCCGTGTTGGGCTCTGTGCTGACAGCGCAGAGCCTGGAGCTATGAGCTCTGTGTCTCTCTCTCTCTGTTTGCCCCTCCCCTGCTCAGGCTCTGTCTCTCTTTCTCTCTCAAAAATAAATAAACATTAAAAAAAAAAAAAAGAAACATAACTCCATTCACACACACCTACCCTTTCTACTTTTCCTCCTGTCAACATGGAAAATATGTACTTTCTCCTTCTGAGGCTAATTATGACATCTGAGTTCATTTGTCCCCTTTTCCTACCCTCCTAAGCGCTCCACTCGATCTACTATCCAGTCTCTTATATTTTTAACCTCTCCGTATCCACAGCCTTCTTTTTATCAACATTTAAACATATGTACAATTGACCCTCAGACAACACGGGGTTAGAAGTGCTGACCTCTCCCTCCCGGCGCCCGAAGTCAAAAGTCCACCTATAACTTTTGACTCCCCAAACAGTTAACTACTAACAGCCTACTGTCGACCAGGAGTGTTACTGGTAACACAAGCAGTCAGTTAACACGTAGTTTGTACGTTATGTGTATTAGGTACCGTAGGCTTACAATCAAGCAAACTAGTAAAAAGAAAATGTTATTAAGAAAAACATACAGGAGAGGGGCGCCTGGGTGGCTCAGTTGGTTAAGCATGCGACTTCACCTCAGGTCATGATCTCACAGTTCGTGAGTTGGAGCCCCATATGGGGCTCTCTGCTGTAAGCTCTGAGCCCACTTGAGATCCTTTGTCTCCCTCTCTCTCTGCCCCTCCCCCACATGCATGCACTTTTGTCTCTCTCAAAATAAATAAACATTAAAAAAATCATAAGGGAGGGAAAACACACTTACAGTATGTACTGTAATTACTGAAAAAACATCCATGTGTAAGTGTACACGCCCTGCTCACACCTGTGTTGTTCAAGGGTCAACTGTGCAAACATCTCCCATCTTCAAGACGATTCTCCCTTAACTTCATGAACCAAACACCTCCAGCGACTGTACTCATTCACCTCTTCTTCTCGGCTAAACTTCTTCAAGATGTCTACACTTATTGCCCACTTGCTGCCCACTTCTGTTTAATTCCCACCCCGCTATTTTCCTGCAACTTCTCTCACTAAAATGACCCCAAATTCCTTTGTCGTTAAATCCAGTGGACACTCAGTCTGCACGTTATCGGACCTTTCAGTTCTATTTGACACTGTCGTCCATTCCCTTCTTGGAACCTTGGCTTCCTTGATATCTCACTCTCTTCTTCCTATCTCTGTGCTGCTCCTTCCCACTTTCCTTCTCAGGCTTCTCTCCCTCTGCCCTTCCCTTAAACGGCGGGCTCCTAGAGTCCTGTCCTAGCCCCCTTTTTTTTGCTTGCCTCACTCTATCCACTCGCCCCATGAATCTTACCCAAGCCTATTGTTTCAGCTAATAACTAGGTGCAGAAGAACCTCATGTATACATTCCCATCTGAGCTCCAGACCCACACAACCAATTATCTAGAAGGCATTTCTACTTAGATGCCTCACAGGTACCTCACATCAGATATATTCAAAATTACCTTGGCAACTTCCGCTCAACCCCCTTCCAGGTAAAAAGGCATTCTCGTGGAGCTGCCCAAGTCAGGAATTTACCAGTGATCCTTGACTCCTTCCTCCCTCTCTCTCCTGTTAACTCCCTCCTAAATGTTTCACACTCGGAACAGCCTTTCCCCAATCTTGCTCCCTTCCCATCCAGGGTGATACCCTGGAAGAAAAGGCCACAGTTATACTGACCAAATATTTGCTGTAGTTAATTTAAAAGTAGGCTCCAAGCTTCCTGTCAACCCAGTAAAAATGAAGGAAAAGTAATCTTCATAGTTTGTAATCCTCGTTCTAAGGCTAACACGTTACTCTAAAAGAAATTTCTCAGGAGGAGATTTATATAGGGAGCAAAATGTGATGAAATGGACAATGTTCTCAACAGCATCCCTGTGATAGATCCTATAATTTCACTCGGCAGGTATTTTTGGAGTACTTACTATGAACCAGGCTCTGTGCTCACCATTGCACATAAAACAAGTGAATGTGGTTATTTATTATCCAATCTCATGATTAAAACCAATTTGGGCATCATGTTAAATGCCACTGTCTGCACACAATTTGGTGGGTTTCCCAAGCCATCCCTGCCTGATGGTAAAACTGGGGTCACAACAATAGCAGTTCAGTTCGTCCACCTCCTCCCCTCTCCCCCCGGGGCCATCCCCAGACCCTAGGGCATGACTTCACGATGTCTAGCCTTTCCTTTAAACCGCAGCTCACTTAAAAAAAAAAAAAATTATTAACAAACAAACAAATGGCACTTACCAGCAGTATCAGCACCACCATGCATCACGTACTCAATATTTATAGGACTCCCCAAGAGTTGTCGTATATGTGCTGACAAACAGTGCTCTCAGCCACCACACAGAATCTGTCATTTTCCAACCTAACCTGCTCTGGCTTCCTGCGGAGATCCACTGCTAAGATATCCCCAGCGCAGTCACCCCAACCACACATGTGTGTCCCGGCCAATGGGTGTCCCGCTGCTCTTGCTTAAATAGGTCCAAGGTGCTGCTCCTGATGCTTGACAAACTTGTGCTGAGGCTGCCAGAGTGGAGGGTGTGGGCTAGGGTGGCCTGTCCATTGTGGCCGAAGGTACTGGTTCCCAGATGCCAACGTTACATCATCTTAAAGCTTACCCTGATGTACTGAAGCTGCCGAAGCTGTTCAAATTATCAGGGTCCTTCCGCACAAAAGTTGTACCATGTTTTGCCACGCTGTGGAGAACAGATATCTCTAACTACGGGGATTATAGTTTCCAAAGCAGTGTTGTCTGGCACTCCCGGGGCCTATAGAAAAACAGCTTTCAGTTTGTACTCACATCAGGATGCACAATAAGACTTTGAAGAGAGTCCAACCAGGCAGGGGTGAGGCCAGGGGGAAAACTGTGACAATGAGCCCGTTCCAAAATCACCCTTCCCCCATAGTAGGGTATTCATAACCTTGCAGCTTGCTGAACAAGCTTAGATCCAGGTCAGAAGTCATACTCCGTAAGTATGTTGTCTTCAGATTTGGCCCAGTTTGATCCAGGACTAAAAATCAGAAGGAACTGGTTAGATGGCCTATATTCAGAGTCTTCTCACACAGGTCTCTCCTCTTAACTTGACCTTTGCCTTCAGACACAGCTGGTTCCATTATGTTCCTGTTGTCAAGATTTAGAACCCAGGCTTGAGGCAGTCCCATATGCAAGAGAAACCAGACCAACAGGTGCTTACAGGTCACACTGTCCTTTGTAAATTAAGGTGTTTAGTCACTGGGACACTCACAGGCAGGCCCTGGATTTTTCCACAAGAAATATTATGGATATAAGTGAGCTTAAAGTTCTACGTGTATGCGACAACTTGGGCCTCTTTGAATTCAGAAGGGGCCGTTTAATCTTTAATCTTGGTAAGTGAAGATTAAATATAAAACGCCTAGTGCCATCCTTCGCAAGGGGTGATCACTCAGTAAATTGGTGTCTGGGCTTTTAGCCTCACAGACCCCAGCTTCCAGGACGGAAGTGTCCTACACGCCTTAGACTCAAAATTACTCCCCTCTATCACCCAGTTCTACCCCAGTCTTCTCTTTTCCTACCTTATCGGCCAGGCAAAGTCGCGGATTCATTCCTACCAACTACATTGACCACCCAGTCCCGGAGACTTGGACCCTCAGCTACTGGGGAGCAAGATGCAAAGTCTGGGGCAAGAAATTACCTCCCAGCTCTGAGCCCGCCGCGCGCAGCCTTGTGGGAGTTGTAGTTCTCACAACTCAGAGCCTCCAAAGAGGCGTCACCGCGGGACTCGTTTTCCCGTGCTCCTCGGCGCGGATCCACTTGGGATTGGTCCCTGGGTGTTTGCAGTAGTAGTGTGCGAGCTTGCTGACCGAAAAGTGGAATCTGGTCCCCTGTGTTCGTGGAGTCTCAGCCGCCGAGGATCTCAGGGCTGGTTCCCGTCCCTTCGGAGCCCCGGAGGCCAAACTGGGATTACAAGTTTAAGGTTTCCTAGAGGGCGAAAGATAAGGAGCCGACCTCCCCCCCCCCCCCCCCCCCTGCGGTGTCTGCTGCGGGAGCGGCCAACCCCTACCCGAGTTAAAACTCCCGGGGAGTCTTCGCTGCTCCCACCTCCGCTTCTCCCGCCACGCTCCCACTTGGGGTTCCCCCCACCAGGGCCGCGAGTCGCCGCGGTCGCCGCAGCTTGGCTGGGGGCTGGATGTGCGCCCCCGCGGGTTCCCGGGAATCTGGGAGCGGCCGCTGAGCCGCGGCGCGGGCGGAAAGTTTGTATTCGCCCCGTGCAGCCTCACCCCGCAGGGGCGTCCACCATGATCACCCGTGTCTTCAGCGTGCGCGTGTGGGCCCCGGTGGGCGTCTTGACTTCGCTGGCGTATTGCGTCCACCAGCGGCGGGTGGCCCGGGCCGAGACCCCGGGGGCGCCTGGCCAGCGTCCCGTCGACCGGAGTCTGCTGGAGTTGAAAATGGTGCAGGTCGTGTTCCGACACGGGGCGCGGAGTCCTCTCAAGCCGCTCCCGCGGGAGCAGGTGAGAGGTCGGCCGGGGCCGGGACTGGTGGGGCAAGGACCGGGGCGGTCGACCGCAGGCGGACCGGGCGCCTGGCCCCGAAACACACACCTTGGGAGTTTTACCCTCATCGAGCGGGATTCCGGCTGGATCCAGACCAGAGGAAAACTGCAGTACCTTGAGCAGAGGGGCTGGCCTGGCACTGCTAGCCGCCCATCCTCCTCGTACCCTCCGGATGTACGGCACCCCGGGGACTTCTAGTTGTAACCCCTGATTGATGGCAGTGGTGTAGCACAGTTGGTAGCACTGCGCTGCTTGGAGGGCTTAGAAATCGCCTAGGGATCTTGTTCAAATGAAGATTCAAATCCAGCAGGTGTGTGGGGTAGAGCCTGAGATGCTGCATTTCTAACAGATACTTGGGTGAACTTGAGAGTGAAAGTGTAGTGCATTTCTGTGTGACTGTTTGAAGGTTGTCAAGAGTTGCAGGAACCCCCATAACTGGGATTACAGCGGGTAGCAGAGGTCAACATCTTTGGAAACAGGTATCACAGCGGCTTTCAGTTTGCTGGAGATCATTTGAGATCCTTGAAGGCTTTTTTTTTTTTTTAAATAAGTGCTGTATCTTGGGTCTTATTTTCTATTTTGGGTTTCTAAAACTATTGTGGAAGGGATTTGAGGTAGGAAAACATTTTTAATTGGCTAGTCCTGTGTTTATAATGTCTTAAAATCTACCAGGTTTGGCCAGGGTAATTATGACTAAAGCACAAATAGTTTCTATTTATTTATTTTTTTTAAATGTTTGTTTATTTATTTTGAGAGAGAGAGAGAGAGAGTAAGCAGGAGAGGGAGAAAGGGAGAGAGCATCCCAAGCAGGCTCCGCACTGTCAGCCGCAGAGCCCCACAGGAGGCTGCAACTCACAAATTGGGAGACCATGACCTGAGCCAATATCAAGAGCCTGAGCTCAATTGGCTGACCCACCCAGGAGCCCCTAGGTGTTTTTTGTTTGTTTGTTTGTTTGTTTTTTTAATGATTAACCTTCCTGGATTTGATTTTTGGAGAGAGGCAGTTGAGGTCTCTGGCCTTTGGTGCAAGCAGGCCTGTAATTGAAGAACTGGCTTCCCAGCGAAGATAAAGAGGCAGCCTGAAATCCTCAGGCCCCCAGCTGTCACACTTACCTGTGGAGTGCTTTTGCATTAATTGGTCCTCCAGGCTGATGTTGGAGCAAGTTCAATAGATGTCTAAACCTCATATTTGGCATTCTCTTCATGATCATCGTTGCTTTCCAGAAACCCTTAGGGTTGTGTCCTCACAGTGTCCAACTGAAAATCTGGTTTTTAAAGCTGGCCACACATGAACTCAAACCTTTAAAGCACCTCCCACATGAATAAACAAATTTTGGCAGGCACTTAATTCTGCTACCAGATTTCTAGTTAGCCTTTCTGAATGGCTGTACCACTTTCCATCTGGTATTGGAATTTCTTTTTTCTCATCTTCCCTCCTCCCCCGCCCACCCCCACCCCCACCGTTCCTTCCTTTCTTTTTGATGCTTTTTCAATCCCTTACTCTCCCTTTTTTTATTTTTACTAAATCTTCCTTGTGACTTTTGCACATCGCCCATCTCATGTGCACTTCCCCCTTCTTCATTTATTCTTGTTACAGAAAGGCTGGAAAGTAACATAGGGATAGAAGACTCATCACGTTAAAGACAAAGCTATCGGTGGTAGCAGAGAATTAAAGTCTGAGTGTCTAGGCTTGGGCCTAATATATACAGGATATATACTCCCTTAAGGCCTGAGAAAGATTTAGATTCTTTTAGGACTTACTTCTTCCTGAGCTAGCGGGGGTGTGATGGCTACTTTCTGCCATTCTGTTGGAAGGTGCAGTTTGTAGCTCAGGTAGAATGCCAGCTTCATTCTCTTCTGTCTGTGTAGCCACAAAGTAAGAAGCATCTGAGTCCATGGCCTCCCTTTGCAGTTAGGGAAGGCACGTCACCTCCTGCCTGCTCACATTCTCCAGACATCAGGCCAATGCATTAAACATCTTCGATTAGCACAAATGCCAGGGGTGGGACCAAACCTCTTTCCATTTAGGCTGTGAGCTTGTGTCTTTGGCTCCCTGTAACTTGTTTCTGGATGATTTATCTCAGGTTTTCTTTTCAAGGTCCAGTTTGATAACGGTTGTTATTGGGATTTTCTAATCTTCCTAGTTCTGTTACTAACTGTAGTCAGAAGGGACCACCTGGTAGCAATTCTAAAACGAAAATTGCCTTTGGTAGATGTTTCCAGGCTTGTGACTGGTTAATGGATGAATACAAGTGACAAGTCACTTCATTCAGTTATCTCAGAAATCTTCAGAGAGCAGCATTGTTTAAAACGAGGTGTGTTATTGAGTTGTTTTCATTTGGCTTGAATGGCTGTTGATTTAATTTGTCTTCCTTTAGCTGTGCTTGGGAATATAAGCTCTGGAACTTGGTTGGCTATTTTTTTCTGATCATGAGATTCGACTCAAGTACATATTCACAAGATAAGTGTGGCCCTGCTTTCAGATTTCCCTTAGTTCACCTCTAGGCAAGATGGCCTCCAACTCAGGCAGGTTCCTCCAGTTTTTATAAAGTAAAATCTAGCTTATCTCAGTTCCACTGTTGATTAAGGCATTTGGGTTCCTATTTATTTGGTAATGTAGGCCAGCTGGAAGGCGTACTGTTAGTCTAATTGTTACTCAATACTTACCCAGAGCTCAGCTAAGAGAAGCACTCACTATTCAGGAAGCGTGGCATGGCATGAAGGATGTGCCAATAGTCCCATTCATTCCTCTGGAGCAGTGTTCATGACTGCTTGTTCTTGGAAAGACTTTGGACACTCCGATGGGGAGCTATCAAAAATATTGATGCCTGGGTGTCCCTTCTGGAGATTCTGATTTAACTGGCCCAGAGCATCCAGACATGGCAACGTTTTCTCTGGTGGAGCTTTAGAATTATCTGGACTGGATAGCATTAACAAAGTTGAGGCCCCATCCCAGGAGATCCAGATGTGATGAGCTCAGGATGGGGCTGTTTTGTTTTGTTTTGTTTTGTTTTTTTGTGATGCCAGTGTGCAGCCAAGGTTTCAAACCACCGCTTTATTCTAAAATCGACACCTGGAAGGGTTTTGTTTACTTTTATGTAGATTTTGTCTTTTACCTCTGGAATGTAGCATATCAATCCCGGTATAGTACTGTCTTCACAGAAATGTGCTTTGGTGAGATGCCATCATTCTGTGTTGAGAAAACTATGAGAAACAATCCCACAGAACTCGTTGCTGTGACTAGTGAAAAGATGTTCATTATATTACTCTATCCTCTTTATGAGGACCCTTGGGAGGAATTTGTCTGTTCACATTAGAAGTGGTGTGCTTCTCCTGAACAGTTGGCTTGCTTTTATCTTTAAGCTTGTCTAGCTGATCGAGTTTCTCCCTTCATAAAAGCCAGAAAGCTTAGCGCTGAATCTTTGGCCCACCTACAGTGAAATCCGTGGGTCTTTAGAGTGTACCTTTTTGAGAAACTTTATTTCCGTATCCAGTTTTTGTCCCCATACTTGTTTGCTTTTGTCTTTCTTGCCTACTTTGAATGGGTTGTCTTACTCTGTTTTAGCTCTTGTTATCCTCTCCTTTAAGTTAGTTCTTAAAAATGGGGCATAAATAAGTAAGATTTTAAAGTTAGTCTTTGCCATGAACTCGGAAGCTGAAGAGCAGGAACAAGAATGAGAGTGTGTGTTGGGGGGGGGGGGGGGCGCGGTTAGACACCATGTACGGAACTAGTGTATCGTGTAGTCTTAAAAATTTGAAAACGTGCATTGTAGATTTGGCATGAACTGGACTGCCAGGAGTCATCTCTTGGGAAACACCAAAGATCCTCTGTTGGTGAGTGTCGCTAATAAGAGGAGATTTCTTAAGTGAGGCTGAATAGACCCTGTGGACTTGGTATCGGAGCCTGTGCTAGACAATGGCCTTACCAGGATGGATAATTCAGTCTCGGCTGTAAAAGAATTTTAAGATGTGCTAAAGGAGAAAGAAAAGAGATTCCTATGCTGGGAGCCCTGGGAACGCAAAGAAGGTACCTCAAACTTAAAACCGAACTCAGTTTGTCTGTTCTGCGTTGGCCTTAGTTTTAGTCGAGGAGGACCTCTATTACCCTTGTCGCCTTAGGCACCCAGGCTCAAAACCAACGTAATTTCTTTCTTCAACCTTCCTTATTTACCTACCAACATAGCCCCCACATAAAGCTTTTATCCACTCACTTGCCAGGTTTGACTCGAATCTCTTGCATCCACCCCTTCTATTCCTACTGCCTTAGATGGGGCCTTAGGCCCTCCTCTAGTTGGCTTCTGCATCTAGACTTCCCATTCTAGTTATGATCTATGCTGCTGGTTGTCAAGCTATTCCCTGGAGCCTGTGGCCTCAGAGGGTCTGAGGGGCTAGGGCTCTGTGTTCCCTCTCCTGCTTCAACTAGAGGAACTCCAGTTTTTGCCTTTGTATGTGGAAATCTAAAGTTAAACTCTACTTGGTATTTGCTAATTAAAAATTTTGTGGGGCGCATGGGTGGCCCAGTGAGCTGACCATCTGACTCTTGATTTCGACTCAGGTCATGATCTCGCATTTCGGGAGTTTGAGTTCTGCATCGGGCCCTGCACAGACAGTGTGGAGCCTGCTTGGGATTCTCTGTCCATCTCTCTCTCTCTCTCTCTCTCTCTCTCTCTGCCCTTCCCTCACTCTCTCTCTTTCTGTCTCAAAATAGATAAATTTAACAACAACAAACTGGGCTGTTATTTAAAAAAAAAAAAGTTTCAAAACTGGTCCCAGGTTGAAGCAAATCAAACCACTTCTTTCCTACATGGCATTCTTGCCATCTCTGCTTCGCTCAAGCTTCTTCCTATTCTTGGAATTCTGAATACCAGTCTCTCCTTACCCACCTTTTACTCTCAAGTCCAGGTCTTTGCTTTTCTAAATCGTCTTCACTTCAAAGGCCATCCCTTCATGAAACTTTTCCTGAATCCCCAGCCAGAAGAGGTCTGTCTCTCCTTTGAACTACTGTGACCCTCATCTGGTTTCTTGTGGCACACAGTTTCTGTTTTTGGTGCTGCCGTCATTTCCATTCTAGCTTGCTATCTCTGCTAACCCGAAAACCTAGAAAAGGCAGGATCATGCTATCTCAGTCTTGGTTTCTTCCACAAGGTATGGCAGATCATCTGTGTACGGGCCCTTTGCTGGGCTTCCAAAATGCAAGGGTAAATCGATGACCCAATCTCTCTTCTCCGAGCAGGACTACTGAGCAGGATAGACTAGTAAGGGAGCTCTTCTAATACGGTTTGGTAAAGGCCACCAAAAAGAGCCACTGAGGCTACTTTGAGACCATGGGGCCATTGTCACAGCTCCTGGGAACGTTTAAGCTGTCTTGCGGAATAAGCAGAAATCTTTTCAGATGAAAGGGAAAAGAAAATTCCAGGTAGAAGGAACATGAGGTTGAAAAGCTAGGAAGTTCGAGGACGGTGCTGTAGAAAACAACGTTGTGTGGCTAGAGAGTAAGTGTGGAGGGCAGGGAAGAAATGGTGAAGAGAGAGAAGGAGAGGCGGGGGCCATCATGCAGCTGTGAGCCCCGGAAGGGTTTTATGCAGGCAAGTTACAGGATCAAAACTTTGGAAGAAGGAGCCATAGTTACAGGACGGTAAGAAGAAGGTCTGTGCTCTGAACACCCAGTCTTCTGATGTCAGTTGCTGCAGCTCCAGTGGGGGAAGAGGCCCAGGTCTGGAGGACTGGCTGCAGGTGGGACTGAGACAATGTCCTTTGAAAGATGGAGGGTTTCCTTTGTGTGAATGGAACCTGGGGTCCCCCCCCCCCCCCGCCCAGTGGTGCTCCCCTGGGCTATTTCTGGGAGGGGCCAAGATAGATACAGTGCTACAAGACATAGTAAGTTTTCAAATGTTAGTTTTAAAAGGAATGGGAAATCGCATAGTGGGAAATTGAGTTAAATGATCTTGTGATTTTAAGTGCTACAGGTCTCCCGCTCTCTCTTCACCATTTCTTCCCAGCCCTCTACACTTACGCTCTAGCCACACAACGTTGTTTTCTACCACACCGTCCTCGTACTTTTAAGAAGACAAGCATTAAGAGCTAGAGTAGTCACTGAAGGGAAGTAAGACTTGAGCTATCATTGGACCTTGAAGAGAAGCTGGATGGGGAGGAGTCCCTCCGAGCACAGGAAGCAAGTTGAAAGAAGATGCAGAGGAAGCAGTGGGCATGGTCTGATCTGGGGACGGGAGGAGAGAGGCACAGTGACACTATAGCAGGGGACAGGGGCTCGGCCGAGGTGTAGGAGTCCTGGAATGCCAGGTGCCTATCTCTTGAAACATTAGGAAACAACTATTGACATGATGAAAGTGGCTTAGCAAGATTAATGGGGGGCAGGGAATTGTATCTATGTATGGATTGTGGGGGTGGAGGGAAGGGAGTCAGTCACACGCTTTTGCCTGAGGTAGTAAGGTTTTACACTCTTACCAGATAAAAGGAGGACCTTTGGGAATGACTTTTTTCCTAGCCAGTGATCCATAGAGTTCAGTGCGGCTGGTGGAGTAGTGGGGGAGAGTCAGAGGTTTGAGTTTTGGGGCCTAGGAGACCTGTGGCATCATTGAGAGCGACGTAATGTGTTCAGGAGAGGAGCTGGCATATGGGAAGAAGAAAAGATTTTTGTTTTTAAAATTGGAGTCATCACATCTGACTCAGCGAGTGTAAGAGTTTCATGGGCAGTTGGAGCTCTGAGACCTGTGGCTACTGGGGATGTTTTGAAACCGTGACAGTAGAGCGGAGCAGGAGCCAGACTGCAAGGAGAAAAGGAGGATGGTGAAGAAGTGAAGAAGGGGCAGCCCCTTGTTTGAGACACTCGATGAAAGGAAGGCAAAGGGACATTAGGTAAAGCCCTTAAGGGCAGGGGAGGCATAGAAACCTGGAGGTTGATTCCTGGAAAAATCTTACAAGTGTCTGCTCACTGAGGTCATATTATTTTCATTCATTCATTTGTTCATTCATTCATTCACCAAGTATTTGCATGCCAGGCCTTCTGGTGACTTCTCCCCTTTACTGCAGTCTGGGCTTATTGCCAGAGCAGCGTCTTAATAGCCAGTGCTAGTGGAGCAGTAACAGGGCTTGGGCTGAGGGTACCCGGAATAATAAATTACTGTCTTTTCTTCCTTTAATTGGAGCTAGAGTTAAAGCTTCTTTCTTTCCTTCCCATGGGAAGGTTATGAGTCTAGTGTCTGTGATCCCAGCTATGTCTTTCAGGTGCTGCTGGATATTAATGCTATAAGTTTCAAGAACCTTCTAAACAATGTGTTGGTTTTTTTGTGGTCATAACAGGCAGAGTGGAATCTCCAGCTATTAGAGGTCCCACCCCAAACTCAGTTTGATTACACTGTCACCAATCTAGCTGGTGGCCTGAAACCACATTCTCCTTTCGACTCTCAGTACCGTAAGACCGTACTCAAGGTGAGCATTGCCTCCCTGCCCTGGGAAGCCCCCTGTAAAGTTTCCATGGTTTTCTCTGGGCTGAGTTTAGCAGACGGGGAGGTATTTTCATGCTTCTCTTTCTGCCCTGCACCAGGGAGGCATGTTTGCTGGACAGCTGACTAATGTGGGCATGCAGCAGATGTTTGCCCTAGGACAGAGGCTGAGGAAGAGCTATGTGGAGGACATCCCCTTTCTTTCACCAACCTTCAATCCACTGGAGGTCTTGTGAGTCACTCGTAAAAGGGACGTGGCTTCCATTTTAAGATCTTACACATGAGGAAACCTGTACTGACCCCCCAGGATGGTGCCCATTCTCACCCAAGGTAGTTTGGGGCAGTTCCCCTTATATAACAGCATCCTGTGAACATGTGGTCAGTGGAGATCACGTTCATTGGCTTTTGGGTCCCTTGGGGCACCCATCCCGCAGAGAAAGGATTCCTCCCAGTCCCATAGCCCCCCTCATGTGATCTTAAAGCCTCCCAGTTGCTCTGTAGGATAAGACAGTTTATAGAATCAAATCTTCCTTTTTTGAGTGTCTCTACCTTTTTGTTTTTTTCCAGTGTTCGTTCCACTAATATATATCGGAATCTGGAGTCTACCCGATGTTTGCTGGCTGGGCTTTTCCAAAGTCAGAAAGAAGGTTTGAGTTTGGAGTCTAGAAGTCTGCCCTGTCCCTGAGGAGCTTTTTCTTCTTCCTTCCAAAGCCCTCCCGCCTCTCTTTCTTAGTGCCTGTTCCTTCGGTTTCTCTTCTCCTGCACACGTGGCTTCCATGGCGTGCCTACTCTGGTGGGCCCTCGCTTGTCTGGCCTCCTGCTGGCCTTGCCGGCCTGACCTCCACCTCCACGGTGATGTGTCAGCCACTCTGATGTGCCTCTGTCCCTGACTTCTCCTCTTAAGCTTCTACACAGGCTGCTTAAGGCATCCCCAGCCAGGTCTTGTGAATAATACTGGGGCTTTTTGCTTAGGTAAGACACCGCTGAAAAGGAGGGAGGGCAGGAGGAACACTTAGCCGAGACCCAAGCCTGCTGCCATTGGCTTGGTCTTGGTGTTAACCCACAGCATGACTGAGATGGTATTAACAGTATTCTGTTCAGCCTTTCCTCACTGAGAAAGTCTATTGAGTTTGGGTTTTAACATGTTCAACTGGTGAGTGATTGCAGCTAGTGGTGCCCAGCCTTTTCACCACCAAGGACCACATGTGTTATTTTCCCTCATGGATCTTATGTATTGAGGGCCTTTGACTGTCAGAGAGACCTTCATTTTGCCATTTATACTTGACTGAAATTTACATGTAATTGCCAGTCTGAGTTTCATATCCTCACGACCTCACCAATATTGAAATACTAAAATGGTGCTATAAGGCAAAGGTTCTTGCTTAGCTTCTTTTGTAGTGTCTCAAATAGATATAAAATTGCCATCAGGCTTATTAAAACAAACAAACAAACAAACAACAACTATGTAAAAGAATAGAAACCTGCAGGCCAGAGGAGGCCAGCCTTACCCTAGTCGGGGTTGGATACGGCTGCTAATTCCGGCTGAAATTGGCTGCTGAGCACAAGCAGGGTGTGTCTGAGTAACATAGAGCAAACAGAGGGGCTGCCCCTTAGGAGCCCCTGAGCTTTGGAAGAGTCCACAGTGCCTGGCCTTCTGAGAGCTCTTCACTTGCCCAGCTTCTAAGAGGCAAATAAATACCCTTTCCTCTGAAACACCAAAAGTAGGAAAGCTGTTTCTTGAAAGCAGGCTGACCTACAGGCAGGTCTCGGACTGAGACTGCCCCATATTCCCAACAGGGAGGGAAGTGGTGTCACTACGAGCCACTGGACCCACACGCCGTGGGACTCCAATTTGACCATGTCCCAAAGCTTTTTTAGTAGCTTTGTATCTACTAACTTGTTTAGTTCTTGTAATAATCCGGGGCCGTAGGCAATAGTATCCCCAATTTACAGATAAGAGAATTGGGGCACAGAGAGGCTAAATGACTTTCCCAGGAACACACAGCTGGTAAATGGTGGAACAGGGATTCAAAGTATGGCAGTCTGGCTTCAGAATCCAATACTCTTCATCTTTACACTCTGCCGCTCAGAGGACACATCTGTCTGGAGAGGGCCTCTGATCATTTGCCCGACAAAGTGTGTCTGAATTTTGATATTCTAGTAAAGTTACCATATGCTACTAGAATTTTGACTGTCACATTTTTGTTTGGGAATAATAGCTCTTTGGGGCTTAGATTCACCTAATCACCCTGTATTGATCGGAGTGAATTCTGGAGAGCTGCTGACAGCAGCTGTCTCTTTGCCATTTAGAGAAGGTTGGTCTTGAGTTGTGTAGCAAAGGAAGCTGCCACAGGCCCTCGCCATCTCTGGCACAGAGCGAAGCCTTGGAAGGTGTTAGAGCACCTTCTCTGCGTATTGATGGGAGGGGATAAAGGTACTTGTGAGCTCTGAGTAGTAGCGGGCTCCTGCGAGGTATACAGTTGACCTTTGAACATGGGTTTGAACTGCATGGGTCCACTTACGCATGGGTCCACTTACACATAAATTTTTTTTGGTAAGTACAGTACAGAACTATAAAAGTATATTTTCTCTTATTCTTAATAACATTTTCTTTTCTCTAGCTTACTTGGTTGTAAGAATACAGTATGTAATACATATAACATATAAAAGATGGGTTAGTCAACTATTTATGTTATTGGTAAGGCTTCCAGTCAACAGTAGGCTATTAGTAGTTAAGTTTTGGGGGAATCAAAAATTATACATGGATCTTTGACTGCATGGGAGGATTGGTGACCTTAACCTCCGGGTTGTTCAAGGGTCAACTGTATAATAAGAAACATTATTTGTGGTCTAACGTGTGGTTCTTGGCAGTTCATCTGGAAACCTGGCTTTCCTTTTAGGCAAGGCTGTGGGGTCTGACAGGATTTGTGGCCTTGTGGTGGCTTTCCTTAGATTGTCATGTGCTGAGTCACTATATTGGTCTATAGGATTGGACTTTAAGAGGCAAGAAAGTCACCTAGTTCTGATGGAGTCCGGGACAGCTCATTCTTTGTTAGAATGCCCAAGTCTGATCCAGGTCTGTACCTGCTCTAGTCATATGTGGCCCAATAGGAGGGGTTGTGCCAGACAGAACAAGGCTGCTCCTTGCTTTCTCCATTTCTCAGCCCATAGAAGAGCTGCTGTTGGCAAGGCCAGGGCATGTTCAAGGCAGTTACTGTCCTGAAACAGTGACCTTGATGATCTGTCTCCTAAAGCAGACAAGAGAAGGAGGGGGTGGGGATGCTGGGAGGGACAAGCTGAAGCCTCTTCCTGCCTGTGCTCTCACCTTCCTTACAGGACCCATCGTCATCCACACTGATGAAGCAAGCTCTGAAGTCTTGTACCCCAACTACCAGAACTGCTGGAGCCTGCAGGAGAGAACACGGTAACCGCCCTGGCTTCTTGCTCAATGGCGGGGGGGGGGGGGTAGGGAGAGGTGGGGGGGTGGGTGGACAGCCAGCCTCGTGGCACTTCTGCTTGCAGGACTCTGCCTGACCTGAGGGCCTGCCCAGGTTTACTGTGTTGGTGGGTGAGTGGTGGGAAGGATTGCTTTGCACTCAGGCCTGCCATTGCTGTCCGGGAAATGAAGGTCTTGCTCACAGCGGGAGGCCTCTAGGGAAGGTACAGCAAGCCCGCAGGAGGCCACCTGCTGGGCCAGAGAGCCGGTACCAACAGCCCGAGCTGGATTTGCCTTTACAAACTATTGTCCTCTCGGCCATCGTGGACTCTCCAAGGGGGCCGACGAAACTGTCAGGTTAGGTAGAAGGCGATGAAACAGGTCATAAAACTGCAAATCCACATGGGCAAGCAGAAGACCCAGATTTCCCTACTCTTACCAGCTTGCTGCCCTGTAGAATGGCTCGGTTTGGGCTCAGGGCGCTTTTCAGCATTCAGATATTTCTGCGCTGCACAAAGACTATGTAGTATGTGTTCCACAGAAGACAGAGAATATTGTTTTCAAGCAGACCGCAGGGCCATGGTTGTATCATTTTGGGTATAATAGAAGAAAATGCTAGAGTGGAATTTGGAAATCCAGGCTATTATTCTAGCTCTGGTACCTGTTAACTTATTTTATAAGTCATTTGAATTCATAGAACCTTAGTTGACTCGTGTAAGATGGGACTAAACCCAGCTAACCCCAACGTCTTATTATTGAAGATTAAATGAGATCCCAAATGATGAATGAGATACACTTTGTAAACTGTTAATTACTATACAATATAAGGGTTTCCTTTTTATTTTTTGGCAGAGGCCGGAGGCAGGCTGCCTGTTTGCAGCCAGGAATCTCCGAGGATTTGCAAAAGGTGAAGGAAGGGATGGGCATTGCCAGTAATGACGGAGTAGACTTCCTCAGCCTCCTTGACAATGTGGCTGCTGAGCAGGTTGGGTGACTGTCCTTCTCTGGCCCTGGGGGTTGGGGGGCTGGGGATAGGCAGCTGGACCTACTGGCTCCTGAGTTAGACTTGGGCAGAGGGGTGTGGCCTAGGGGTGTGGGTGGAGGGGAGGGGTGTGGGCAGAGGGGTGTGGGGTGGAGGTGAAGGTGGAGGCAGAGGTCTCCCTTTATGGAGGCAGCTGTGGGAGGACGTGCAGGTGGGGTGGATGTGGGAGCGGAGGGATAGGGCCCACGTAGGGAGGACTCCTCACTTGGTTAGGCACATGGTCATTTAATTCTAGATCAGAGTTTCTTGAGGCACATTCCCCAGAATACCTATGATGTGAATGTGTACATCCCGGGCCAGCAGGGGCAGGGTGGGTGATGGGTAGGGAGGGATTGCTGTCTGACTGTTTTGGAATCTCCGTTATATCACCTTGTGGAGAGTCTCTACACACAGCAGCATATTAAAGAATCTGAGAAGTAAAGAAAGCTGATCAGTCTTTAAATCTGTTTTTCCCAAATGTATCGAGCCATAGATTCTTTCTTTATCTAATGGATACTGAAGACCACCCAATGGGAAAGCCTTCTCTAGATTCAAAAGGCAGACACCCAACGGTGCAGTGTAGCCTGGGTCCCCCTTCCTTCTCTTGTCTGGACGACAGTGTGCCCTGAAGGCAGAAATGCCCTGTGCTTATGGGTAATATAGATGTCAGGTTATAAGGTGAGAGTTTATATAAAAGTGTTTACATGGCATACTTTTTAGAAATCCATTTTGGGAAAATAAAAGCCATGTGGAAATGTACGAATTCCTTGCTCTGTGTTTTATTTATGTATTTTTATAGTTTAAAAAAAAATACAAATGTTTTTCATTTTGGAGTAGACGGGAAACCATCAGAAAGGGAGGAAAAACAGCTTCCTCCCCGCCCCCCCACCCCGGGCCTCCAGATCTCTAGGAATTGCTTTAGAAGGGCCTTGAGGGTGTAGCTTTGGGGGCTGCTGAGGCCCTCCCAGGTAGAAGACAGGCCCCTGAAGGCTTTGTGGAAGCTGGTCAATTGCCGAGTTCAGCAAACGAGAAGCATTTCTTTGTGAAACTGTCCCTGTGGCCCTTCCAGGTGCACAGCCTCCCGAGCTGCCCCACACTGAGGAGATTTGCACAGATGATTGAGCAGAGAGCTGTGGACACGGCCTTGTACGTTATGCAGAGGGAAGACAGGTGAGAAGCCTTCAGCCACCGTCACTAAGTCACGCTCGGTCAGGCCTCCCTGTATGTGGGGAAAAGGGTTCACCAGGCCTGTTCACACCTGCCAGCGCATGTCTCTACATGTGCTGAGGTGGGAATCACCCTGTTCTGCTGGCCTGTTGAGTGGGTTCGGCCCTGCGACCTTATACTTCTGGAGCTGGGACTGGTGAGCTGGTGCTTCTGTTCACTGTTAGGCAGAACCAGGAGTCACCTCTCGACTGAGTTTCTCTTAATCACTGACTTTTTCCCCATTTACTTTAAGTTTCAAAGGGTTTGGGTGGGGAGAGCTGACGGAAGAATAATGATTGCTGACTTTGTTCATTAGTTTACAACTTACAAGCCATTTTCCTGTTCTCGCTATGAGGTAGGTGTCATTTCCCTGTCAGGGTCCAAGTCCTGGCTTAATAGATGAAGTAGGTGCGAGCCTCACCTAGGCTCAGCTAGCTGACAGGACTTAGGCCGGCTCTTCTGATTATCAGTCCTGTGTTTTCTGTGTTGCTTATACTTAGGGCTCTGTTTTTAGAAGGCCTGTTTCTTGCCTACCAGAATGGAGAGTTTCTCTCTTAACCAAATTAAAAAACAAAACAAAACAAAACAAAACACCTTTTTCTGGTTGGTTAAGAATATCCAGCTTGCACTCAGAATAGGTAACTTGGTAGAGAAGGAGATGGGAAAGAGAGGATCAGTCCTGGGAAAGATAAGTGTGAGCAAAATCCAGCTAACGTTTCAGGAATTTGCAGGGTCTGTTGCATAAGGGTAAGGACCCCTGGCTGCTTTTCTCCCACTCAGATTCAGTGTGTCCGCTTGTGTACTTGCTCGGGGCCTCCAGAAGACTCCAGCTGTGCCAGCCAGCTTGCCTCCACTCACTGTGACTTGCCGCCTTCCCTCATCTGTTCCTGAAGTGGCCCCACCAGACCTAACTTATCACTCACTGGCCCCCCGTGCTTCCCCCCTCACACACACTTAGTAAATATTTTAGACTTTATGGCCCATGCATTATCTGTTGCAGCCACTCATTTCTGCCCATGTAGCATGAACACAGCCATAGGTGATACGCAGACAAGTGGGTATGGCTATATTCCAAGTTAAACTTTATTTATAGAACAGGCAGGTGGAGCGGATTTGGCCAATGGCCGTAGTTTGTTTTCTCCCAGTGTAAAGCATTTTAAATAAGCCTTGATTCTTCTTTGCATTTCAGTTAGCCCTGGTTTCATAAAACTGATGTTTCTTCAAGGACAAATTGGATGGCCTCACAGTGCCAGCCAACTTGGCTTGGCCTGTGTACCTTCTTCTGGAAAGTAGATGTTGCATACGGTATTGGTTGCCTACTCCCCATCCGTTACTTCAACATTCCCGTTTATTTACACATTATACACATCGTAAGGGTGGTCATGTATTTACCCAGTCACCATGAAAGGATTGCTTCAAGCCAATCATGATGACCTCGTTCCCTTTTGTCCAGATTGGGCTCTGGGAATTTCTGGAAGAGGTTTTGTCCTCTTCGATAAAAAGTGAGAGGCACCACGACCAAGCCTTTGTGCCGCTTCCTGCACAGCTTCCTGCTCAGCTTCCTGCTTCGTTTACCACTGGGAGACAGGCTTTGAGCCGCAGCAGCCACCCTATGATCATAAGGCACAAGCCCGAGGGGGAAAGTGGCGTGGCCACCGTGCCAACCCTGCGGGCACCACCGCTGAACTTTGTGTTGTATCAGATACATCTGACACGTCCTTGTGGTCTACACTCCAAAGGAGGAGGACTGGCATCTGGGAAGCCTAGCTTGGGATGCTGTTCCTTCCTATCCCTTTTCTAAGGGCCTCCTGGAATTCCTGGAAATCACTATGCCCTGCCCTTCCCAGCTTGTTCTTTTCTCCCTGAGGGCCTGGTTCTTCCTGACGTACCCTGGTTACCACTCCCGTTCCAGTTGTGTTCTTACCAGATCCACATTCTGGCGCTTTTGTTGTTGGAAGTCTCTGTGCACAGAGAACCCTCACGCCAGAGGTGGCTCCACGCGCCCCCTCCCACCCCCACCATCCCGCAGGTTACTCTCTCCTCCGCCGTCTGATTGGGCTCATGAGGTCCTGGTGGCAGACCCGCCCGCAGCCCCGTGTGCCGGCAGCTTCAGCGTTGTTTACTTGCCGCAGGGAGAGCCTTCAGATGGCAGTTGGCCCATTCCTCCACATCCTGGAGAGCAACCTGCGGAAAGTCATGGACCCTGCCACCGCACCAGGCAAGACCAGGTACCTGCCACAGCGACTGGCTTTTGTGCGGCCGAGGGCAGGAGAGGCCTCTGGCTGCAAAGGCTGGGGGCTGGGGGGCTGGGGGGCAGGTTCTAGGGGGGCAAGAACCAGGCTGTCAGTGACAGTAGGCAGTTGTGTAAGAGGCCAGGAGTCCCAAAGACGTTCACAACATCGTTACCATTCTTCCTGCTGCAGCAGTCCTGCCATGGTTTGAAAATTTTATGTTAGTGAGAAAGAACCCTAAATTTATTTTTCCTTTTTTTTACTAATGGAACATGTGTGAAAGAGTAGCTAATTATGATACCATGCTGATACAATTGCTGAATAGACTGTTTAGTTCGAACACCTTCACCGAATGTATAGAAGGGTATGATATCCGCGAGGTGTTTTTAAATGTCGGAAGTAGCGCCTAAACCTCTGTCGCCACTTTGTAGTGCCTGGAACCTGGCTGGGGGCACAGATTCGGAATGTGACGTGTCCTGGGCATTTGCTGGGCAGAGTGTGATCTACAGGTGAACAGCTTCACCGCTACTGGGGGAGCTTCTAGATCTGGACTGACCTATTGAATCAGAATCTGCATTTTAACAAGATCCCCAGGGGTTTATGCACACACTGCTGTTGAAGCTCTGTTGTAGGCGGCCTTCTTTAGAGAGATTGTACATAGCTAGAAACTCACGAACGTGGGAACAGTAGGGGACAGTGAGGTGGCATAGGAACATTCAGGAACTTTGGGCCAGATTTATAATAGCAGATCATACCAGTGCCCTTCCCTGTCCTTCACAGCACCTGCAGTGACAGTACATTTCTCACTGGCCCTGGCCACCTTGCCCCCCTTGACTTTGTATCTGTAGAATACTACAGGGTCCAGTGTTAGTCTTCTAGTTTAAGAGTCAACACATAGGGGCGCCTGGGTGGCTCAGTCTGTTGAGCATCCGACTCTTGGTTTTGGCTCAGGTCATGATCTCACAGTTCCTGAGTTTGAGCCCCACGATGGGCTCCATGCTGACAGAGCAGAGCCTGTCTAGGATTCTCTCTCCTTCTCTGCCCCTCCCCTGCTCACACATGTGTGCGCACTCCCTCTCGAAATAAACTAAAAAAAAAAAAAAAGTCAACACATGAAATCCTGGATCTTTTTAAAGAGATAGATACAGGGGATGGGCGGATAAAGATAAAAATGGCACCCTTCTTACTGATTAAAGCCCTTTGGAGAATATATTGAAGGCCAAACAGGCTTATTAATATTCCTTTGAAATGAACTTAATTCCCCCGAACTGCAAGCCTCCCCAACAAGGAGGAGCATGCTGTACTACACTCATCACACAGCTGAGAGCAGGAGGGACATTTGCCACAGGCAGGCAGGTCCCAAGGGGAGAAGAGAGGTAGGACCAAGCGACCCATGCTCGGTTTCTACTTCAAAACTCACCAGGGGAGGAGTGAGTGGGTGGCTGGGCAAGCAGGTGGGCAGGAAGGGAAAGGCCAGCTATCCCAGTGGGGATCCCTCCTCATGAAAATATGAGAGTGGCATCAGGGTTCCCCCAGCATCTACTTCAAAGCAGTTTTCCATCAGGCTCACTGATAAGTGTCAAAGGAGGCAGACATCATCCTGGTCTTCTGAGTCCTGAGGGAAAGGCCTATAGAGAACTGTTTCCTCCTTGCAGAAAGCTGTACCTCTATGCGGCTCATGATGTGACCCTCATGCCTCTCTTAATCATCCTGGGGATTTTTGACCACAAATGGCCCCCGTTTGCTGTTGATCTAACCATGGAACTCTACCAGCACCGGGAATCTAAGGAGTGGTTTGTGCAGCTCTATTACCGTGGGGAGGTAAGGTGGCGAGGCACCCTTCCTCCAACCCTGCTCACCTGGTTTACCGCCAAGGCTCCCTTCTTGGGCCCAGTGGAGTCTCCTTGGTACAATCAGCTCTCTGGACCCAATAGAGTGACTCACAGCCATGGCCCAGAGACAGGGCAGAACTGGAAATATGGTGGCAGGCTGGGATTTGGGCCTTATCATGAGCCTGCTACAGACTCCTTCTAGGAACAGGACCCCCTCCTCCTGAGTGTCTCTGCCAGGATGTGGCATCCTGACTGGGAGGCTGTGTTGAAAATTAATGCTGGTGTCCTTGGGAGGCAGTGTGCTGTCTGCACTGCGGTGCCTCAGCTGCTGTCCGGGTCAGGCGCTGGAGCACCCCACCCCCGCCCAGGGCAGACTTTCGCCTTCCAGCTCAGGGGTATGATGTGACCGTGTCTCCTCGGTCAATTCAAGAAGCAGTTCTCGAGTGACCGTCTGAAGTAGGGCATGGTGCGCCTATTCCAGAAGCTGACCGGCTAGTGGGGCCTTCCTGGCTGTTACGTGTGTGCATGCACACACCATTGGGTCAAGTTCCTCGGACCTCTGGGCACAGCTGAAAACAGCAGGCCAGGGTCCTCAGTGGCCCCGCTGAGTTTTGTCTCTTCCCCAGGAGCAGGTGCCAAAAGGATGCCCTGACCAGCTCTGTCCACTGGACAAGTTCTTAAACACCCTGTCAGCTTACACCTTGAGCCCAGAAAAATACCACACACTCTGCTCTCAAGCACATGTGATTGAACTTGGAGATGGAGAGTGACCGATGTATACAAACAGGATGCGTTGGTTTTTCAATAAAATGCCTTAACACACTACCTCTGGTTGTCGTGTTTGGGGAAGGCAGAAAACAAGGGTTAATGTATTTTAACCTAGGGGTGTTTCCTTCCTGCAGATATCATATACTGAGGTCACTTCTTGAAAGGAAGAGAGGTGTAATGTTGAGACCAAAGGGGTATTTCCTATTTTGTGGCTTGATTTCCATGGCCAGAAGCATCTGCCATGACACAGGATAGGGTCATCGTGACCCTGCAGAATTGTGTTGGTTTGGGACTCGAGTTCTTTTTACCTGTCTTCATTTCACAAACATACATTGTGCCACCTACTAAGTCGTGGGCATTATAAAGGTGGAAAGGTTCTGCCCTCACGTTGTTTTCGCCTATGGGAGAGGCAGTAAGTCAGTGATGATAATGCAGTGTGTTACGTTCTGTGATGAAGTGTATCGACCTCTTTGGGTACAGAGAAGAAATTCCTAGCCCCAGCTGGCAGGGGCCCGAGGAGCAGTTAAGAAAGGCTTCTAGGGAGGTTCTGGTGCTGATCTGAGTAGGAAAGGTGAGTAGGAGTTAACCAGGTAAAGCAAGGAGGGAAGGGTGTTGTGTGTAGGTAAAAGGTAAGCTTGGAAGTCAGGGGACATTGCTGGTCAGTGAGATGAGCCCTGCTGTGGAGACCCGGCTGGAAGGCGCGGGATGGACACTCGGCTTCTGGTGGCCGTAGCCCCAGTAGCGAGGATGCAGGCTCCACAGTGGCAGGCTGGAGCCACTCTAAGAACTCCACCTCTAACTGGGCCCCCCGAGGTACCTGATGGTCCCCCCATTTCCTTATCAATTTTCTCATTTTTCCCCAGAATCTCTTTCAAACTTGCTCTCATTTCAAACCAATCGATCTCTTTACCTCTTAGGGAAAACAGCGATCACGAAACCCTCTCCACTTCCAACCATCTTTGTGTTGACAGCTCCCAGACCTACTTCTGTAGCTGAGGTTTTTCATCTGGCCTGCAGACACTCATGACCACTAGGACGTCCCATAGGCCCCGAACTTTCAATGTCAGAATCAGCCCCCTCTCTCTCAGACTTACTCCTCCCTCAGCCTTCTGTATCTGAATGAAAGACCCCTCCACCGTCCACTCAGTTGCTAAAGCAGAAATCCATTCTTGTCTTTTTCCTCTCCCATTTTCCTGTGTCTAATCAGTTAAGTTCTACCAGTCTCTCATGTTTGTTGTTTGAATCTATTCATATCTATCTTTGACGGTCATCGTCCCCTCCCCATCCTCACTCTGCTAATTACTATATTTCCTATTTCGCCAAGAAAGTAAAAGCAATCAGAAGATTGCTCACCCCCGACCACTGCCAAATCTCTTAACTCACATGCATTGGTGCCCATAAGGCCTTCTGTCCTGTTACTAAGAATGAACCATCCCACTCCTATCTAAGGCCAACCTCCAGCTTTGCACTGACTCCTACAATTACCTTTTTTCTACATTGTTACTTTTATCTTCCTACCCTACTTATTCTCACTAGCATACAAATGTGCTGAAAAATCTGTCTTACAACTTTTTCCCACATCTTTGACCTACTATTGCTACTTTTCTTTCCCCTTTTACAGCAAAACATCTCAAAACTTTTCAAAAGTCATTTAGACTCTGATTCTTCCCATTCTGTCTTGAGCCAACTGTGATTCACCCCACCACTGCATGGAAACAGCTTCTGTCAACGTCATCAGCGACCTCTGAGTGCTAAATCCAACAGCCAATTTCCGGGCTCACTCAGCTTCTCATCAACAGTCTGGGGATATTTTCTTCATTTGGCTTCCATGACAAATACTCTCTTGGTTTCCCTCAAATTTCTCAACTTCTTAATTTTTGCTAAATCTACCTTTTCCTCATCTCTAGGTGTTGGAGTATCTCAGGTCTTAGTCTTTGGATCTTTTCTCTACCTTTTTTCTACATTTCCCTCCCTACATGATCTCAAGCAGTTCCATAGTTTAACATATTTTTACACAAATTTATCCCCAAATTTATATCTTCGCTCTGGACCTTTCTCTTGAATTCTAGTCTCATTTCCAACTGTCAACTCAACATCTCTACATGGATATTTAAGATATTTACTGTATATTAAACTTCCCATTGTTCACGATAAACTTAATTTCTGCCTCTTCAAACCTACTTGTCGCACAGGCTTCCGCATCTAGGTTTAAATGGTACCACCTCGGGCAGTTGCTTGGGCTAAGAACTTGGGAATTTCCCTTGCTGCCCCCGTTTCTCATGCCTTACATCTAATGCATCAGTAAATCCTATTGTGTCTCTCTTCAGACTGCATTGACTGCTTCTCAAGACATCCATTGCTACTTAGTCTCGGCATCATCTCTTACCTCTTCGAAGTCTCCCTGTTTCTGCCCTGTCCTTCCCCCCCAACTTCTCACCATAGGTGTTGCTTTTAAAACAGACCATGTCACTCTTCTCGAAATTCGCCCCAGCTTCCCATCTCAAAGAAAGAGCCAGTCATCATAATAGTCCTCAGGACCTTATGACATCCTCTCCTATCTCTTCCCACTGTCCTCCGTCTGTGCAAGCCTTCTTGCTGTCCTCGTATGCCTCATAGCCATGCGGTGTGCCTCACCTCAGCTTGGGGCCTTGGCACAAGCGGTTTCCTCTCCCTGGAATGCTCTCCTAGACATTTGCATGGTTAGCTTCCTCTCTTCATTCAGATCTCAGCTCACTGCCATCTCAGAGAGGCCTTCCCATGTTAGCTTACGTAGAAGATTTCAGACCCTTCTCTTCCCTCTACGTCCAGCCTTAGTTATGCTCTATCACCTTGTGTTAACGGGCTGAATGATGTCGCTTCAAAATTCCTATGTTGAAGTCCTAACTCCCAGTACCTCAATGTGACTCTGTGGAGATGAGGCCTTTAAAGAGGTAATTAAGATAAAAAGAGGTCATGTGGGTGGACCCTAATCCAGTGTCTTATGAAAAGAGGGGAGATGAGGACATCCACAGAGAGGGAGGACCATGTGAAGAGACAGGGAGAAGATGGTCATCCGTAAGTAAGGGAGAGACACCTCAGAAGAAACCCAGCCTGTTGACACCGTGATCCTGGACTTCAAGCCTCCAGAACTGTAAGGAAACACATTTCTGCTGTTTAAGCCACCTAATCTGTAGTATTTTGTATGGAAGCCCTAATCAACCAATACACCTGGTCCTGTATCTTTTTTTCTCTCGTGATATTTATCAATGCTTGATATTTATTTGCTTGACTGGAACGCAAGCTTTATAAAGATAGACTTCACCTGGTTCACTGATATGCCCTCAGCAGCAAGAATAGTGCCTAGTACATGCTAGCACTCAAACATTTGTTGAATGAACACATCCCCTCTGTCACTACTATTCTTGGGGCCCATAATATCCTCCTGCATTACTTAGTGGCATCCTAATACCCTTTCTTGCCTTCTGTTTCCCTTTGAGAGCTGGCCCCTGCTTATCTCCAATCCACGCCTCGCACCTCCTCACATATTCCCCCCTGGCCAGACTGAACCGTTTTAGGAACAGGAAGCCTCCTGTGGCCTCTGGACTTTGGTACACATTGTTCCATCCCCTGGCCCCTGACATACTCCCTTTTCCCACCTCACCCCTGCTTGTCTAGATACCTCTCATGTTTCTGCTTGTCTCGCAACAGGCGGCTGTCTGTCTTGTTTATTGTTGTGTTCCTAGAGCCAAGTACAAGAGTTGGCACAATGGACTTCAGCAAAGATTTGGGTTTTTTTTTTAATATTCTTTTTTCTTAAGTGTACTTATTTTGAGGGGGTGCGTAGAGGGAGAGTGAGAATCCAAGCAGGCTCTGGACATCTATGCTGGGCCCAATCCCATGAACTGTGAGATTCTGACCTGAGCCCAAATCAAGAGTGTGATGCCCAGGGGGCAAAGATTTATTGAATGGATTTTTTTTAATGTTTTTATTTTTGAGAGAGAGACAGAGCATGAGTGGGGAGGGGCAGAGAGAAAGACAGTATCCAAAGCAGGCTCCAGGCTCCGAGCTGTCAGCACAGAGCCCCATGTGGGGCCTGAACCCACAGACTGTGGCAATCATGACCTGAGCCGAAGTCGGAGGCTGAACCCACTGAGCCACCCAGAGGCCCTTACTGATGGATTCTGAAATCCCTCCTTGTTTGTGCTCCTGTGCACTCTTCCCCACTCGCCACCAGGGGGAAACATGGAGTGAAGGCAAACACCCAGGCTTCCACTGGGTTCAAATTACACACTACTCTGTGCTTTTCTGTGACCCCTGGACAGGAATTTCTGAGCCTCTCACATAAAATGAGATGATTATACCAACTAATTAGGGTTGTTGTGAGAATTAATTAAGTAAATGTAAGAGCCTTCAGAGAGGGTTTTTTGTTTGTTTGTTTGTTTGTTTGTTTTGCCTTTTTGTTATTTCTGCCCTCTAGATTCTGAGTTGAGACAGGCTTCCTCACCTCATAGGGAAATTTGGGAGTGCACTTCCCAGCCTCCCTCTCAGTGGACAGTGCCTCCTCTCTTACCCCTTACCAGGGGCAGTGTGCTTGTGTGTACAGGGGAGCCCTGACTCCCTCCCTCACCAGTCATGTGGCTGTGGGCAAGTCACTTAACTTCTCTGAGCTTGTGTTTTTCTAATTATTAAGCAGGGACGTTAACATTTGCCTACCTGAAGATCTGCCCTCAGGATAGATGTGAGCATTTCATAAGCTCCTCACCCGCCCTTGGCCTTGACTCCTTTCTCTTTATGTTTTTAAGTGAGTGCTCTTAAGGTTAAAAGGATCTGCAGAGTGAGTCGCTCCTTGGATGGCCAAAGTTAGGGCCTCCCCGGGTAGCAGACCGTGGTGACTCTTCTCCCACATCCCCCGGCTTGTATGGGTAGATTGACTTTGGCGGGAATTCACCCGGCAGACCCTCCTGAGGGCCTCCTGATCTTACTTCCCAGAGCTCTTGGCTGTCTGGCAGGTGCTGAGATGAAATAACTGGCATTAGACAAGGCCAGTCACTGCTATGTGCTGACTCCCCTTTAATAGTTTCATGTAGATGGTTCAAAAGGACAGCCAGGGGATCAAAACTCCAAAGGGCCCACCTGCAGAGGAGGAAGAGAGTCCCCATCCCACCCCAGCGCCAGTTCTCAGAACACCAGGACCTGGCATTGCTGGCCCATTTGTATTTGTTGTAAGCAACTCAGGTCTTTGCACGTGGTACCTGGCACTCCTTCTCTTTGCTGGGATCCTCCGGGGGCATTGCCCATGTATCTGCAAAGGAGGCAGGAGGGGTTAAGAACAACTATTTCATATATATTTTACTATATGCCAGGGAAGTATCATTCTTCAACACTGGGACTAGAGTTGCCATTCCCTGAGTACCCTGGGGCTGCGAGAGAAAGCTCAAGTCCCTCTGCCTGGCTGGGGAACTCTCTAGGAAGAGGGCTGTGTGCTCCATTCAGACCCTGCCCTCTAGTGGCCCAGGGGACTGGCCTTGCAGTCCTGACTGCTCCGTCTGCCCTGCCAGCCTCTAGGAACCTGGTCCCCGTCTAAGGAGGGGGAGAGAGAGAGAGATGAAAAGCACTGTCCTCAATAAAAAGCTGATCTTCCCAAGGACTCCTTTCTCTCTACCTGGCTTTTGAAATGTAGGCTTCCCTGAAGGTTGGAGTTGGGGTGAGGTGGCATGACCCACAGTCTCCATTTTGGAAGCAAAGATCCAAACTGGTATCAGAACTTGAGAGACCACTGGTCCGGGAATCACAGGCTGCGAGTTCAAGTCCTACCTCTGTATGTACCATCTGTGTGACTTTGGGTAAGTCCGTTAACTTCCCGTGAACAAGCTTGTATATCCTCATTTGTGAAATGAGGCTCTCATATAGTGTCTCCTTCACAGAATTATCCCCGGGCTCTTCTCCTTGATTAGCTATGCCATGCACTTAATGATGTGAGGAGGAAAGTGCCATACAAATGTAAGGCATCACTCACATTATTCCTCAGAAACCTCTTCTGAGCGTTCCTCTGAGGGTTCCCGAGGCATGGGCACCCTGTGCTGGATAGCGTACTGTTGGTGAGAAGATCCTGGTGACTGTTTTGGGGGAGTTTAAGCCGCTTGTGGGACGGGGAAAGAAACGCCTACCTTGGAGTAAAGATAAAGAGTCAGGGATTTGGATTCCAGCCTTAACGCTCTCCCGGGCCCTATGACCTTGGACAACCCACTTAACATTGCAGAGCCTTTGTTCATGAGAATATTGATGGGGAGGCTGCTCTCTGTGAGTGGGAGGGAGCAAGTGGTAGAGGGTGAGAGTAAAAGAGCTCTGTGAAAGGTCTGGAACACGTAGCTGCTCAAGAACAGCTTCTTGAATGAATCTACATCTTCATGTGTTTGGGCCTTAAACTAGACTTCAGTGGCTTACCATAGGCCCAGAAGTGCGAGTCGCTCCTTGTGGTGTGGGGATCCTTAGAGAAGGCAGGTGTGTGCTTTGGAATCCAAGGCATGGCCCAGGTAAACAAGTAAAGCAGTTTGCCATGAGGTTGGGGCCAATGGTGATAAGGCTGTTTATACCAGTTGGGAAAGCAGGGCATTTTTCTCTGAGGCAGGCTTTCCGCAGAGGAAAATCTGGATTCGAGAGAGATTAAACGTCTCAAAGGTAAAGGAGAGATGTAAGGAAATGGCCTGCACTGAATCACTGCAAAGGACAGTATTCATCAGAGAATTAATTTGGAAGGAAATAGAGTGTGAAATAGCAGCAGAGCTTTCAACTCTGGGCACTGTGGCCTTAGAAACGAGGCTTGCCAAGGCCCAGCCCGGGGAGCTCCTTCCAGAAAAGCAGTCGGGGGATGCCCAGAGACCACAAATTGCTGAGCTCGGAAGGAACTGATTGAGTGTGTAATTAAGGGGAGGGTTGTATAACACTTGGGTAAGTCGAATTTGATGGGGTCAAACCAGCGGGGCTTCTGGGAGATGAGAGAGCGGTCCCTGGAGCTGTTAGTAAGGGAAGCCAGATGCATAAGTTTAGATCCAGCTTACCTGGGCCTTGTGGAGACGAGGATGGAAAAGATCAGGAAGGGGAAAGGTTGAGTGAGTGTTCCCTAAATCAGAGGGTCCCCAGATGCTCAATACCATGGTGGTTCTGTTCTGGGAGTGAGGTAACATTATGGAGCAATGGGAAAAATCCCCAGAAACTGAAAGATCAGAGGGCCTGTGACTTGGCCAAGGACCCATAGCATGAAGGAGCTTTAATGGACTCTGAGTCCTGATTGTGGGTCCAGAGTGTGTCTTGCGGTGCCACGCGGAGGGTGACAGCTGGAAGGGAACTGGCCAGTGTGTGAAGGGGGCGTCCTGTATCCGGGATGAGGGTAATCCCGGGAAAGGGTACCATTCACAGTATATCTGTGGACAAGATGGATATGTGTTGGCCAGATAACGAAACAATTAGGTCTGTTCATAACTGGTTGAATTCCTATACCCCAAATCCCTACCTAGTATTCCCTAATCTGCAAGGCCCCACCTGACAGGACCCCTGCCCACCCTTCCACCTCATCCCCTACCCCTTGCTTTCCCCTCAGATCTTGAGATGTTGGCTCCTGTTTGTGATTCAGACCTCAGCTTGAATGTGATTCTGTCTTGTGTGGGTTATTTCCTTATGTGCTTATGTGTATGGTTAATTTAGCGTTTACTTTTGTAGAGATACACTAGAAGCCCGGTGGCTAGACGCTCAGGCCCTGCAGCCGGACTGCCGAGGTTGACGGTCCATCATTTAGAATCTGTACGATCTCGAGCAAGTAACTTCACTCCTCTGGGTCTCTGTACACTTAATCTAGAAAATGGAACAGTGATAGTATTTACCTTATAAGATTTTGTGAAGAACAAACACATGCAGTGTTTAGAACAATGCCTGGCACATAGGAAACACTCAATAAATGTCAGCTATCATTATTATTTTTATCATCCTCTGTCTCCCCCTCTGCAATCAGTGGGAATCTTGTCTGGTTCGCTCACTGCAGGATATTTCTCTAGCATGTAGATCAGGACCTGGCACATAGGAGGGTTTCAATATATATTTAATTTGAATGTGTTTGCTGAATTCATAAAGTAACTAAGTCAATAGTCAATCGTTTTTCAGGGAAGTGTTTTGTGGCATATGTAGGCCTCTGCCCATTTGGACATATTTGTCAATAATCTGAGTAAAAAATACAACTGAACAACCAGGGTGTGCAGGCTGGATACACTTACTAAAGACATAAAACTGGGAGGAATAGCTTATTGAATGACTGAATGACTGAGTGAATAAATGATAGGTGTATTAGATATGTCCATGCCAATATCGTTTGTTTGTTTGTTTGTTTGTTTTGATCCTGGGCCAAATATTATGAGATGGAACTTACTGGGAATGAATACAAAGTTCTTGATCTCAAAATCAATTGCCCACAACGGGATAAGCGTGGTTGTGAGCAATGTGTTCCGTGTGAATCAAGAGTATGATGTGTTCCTCAAAGTTCTAAATGTGCTGTGGCTGTGCCGGTGCCTGGAATGAGGGCCGTGGTTCTGTCCCTCTGCAGAACCCAGAGACCTGTGCTTGGATCTGGCAGCCACACTTGCTAGCAGAAACAGACAAACACGCCAACCGGAGAAGGACCAAGGGGGAGGGATCAAAGGGGCTGAGGACATATTTGATACAGTATTTACATGGGCCCTGAGGACCGCACTCAGACCAGTATATAGGCTACAGGGCCATGGAGACCTGAGGTCAATGTAAGGAAAACCTTTGAGATACTCTGAGCTGGCCGTGGGTGAATCGGGCTATCTCAGAGGGTTCCTGTCACGGAAGGATTTTGAGTTTACACTGGCATTTAGCCAGACTATTGTAAAGGCTCATACACCATCCAAGGGGTTGGAATAAATGGTTTTAAAGTCTCTACCCACCCTGAGAATCCATGGCTCTGTGATTCCACAGCATCTTTCATTCCCTGTAAACAGTCTGAGTCAGAGGCAGGCCTCATTTTTCTTTTCATGTGGTCAGGGATGGGGTTTGGTCCTCTAATTTGGTGATTCTGAACCTTAAAGAATCCCTTGAAGAGTCCACCATGTTGGGCCCAGTTGGGCTTGGAGGCGCCAGGGAATAGTAGCCCTTGCAGACACCTTCTTGTGGCTGCTCCCCCCATCCCATCTTACAATGTCCACTGTAGTTGGTGCAGCTTTCTCTAAGGCTTTTCTGGGCTACCTTTCAGGGGAGCAGCGAGAGGACTCCCTGGGTCTCCCTTCTGAAAGAAGAAAGTTTCCAGCTCCAAATAGAACTTTCTTATTGTCCAACCAGCACATCTGTGAAGCTTTTAGAATTTACTCACTAGCAGAGACATTTCAGATGTCTGCATTGTGAGCTCTGGGGTAAATCTCAAAAATGCTCTGATAACTCAGCTGGTAGTAGACCTATGCACATATGTTATCTAAAATCAGTCTCACAAACTCAGTGGCATTGAAATATGAAGCAGCTGGCTCAGAGAGTTCAAAGTCAATGATCTGGCAAGAGGCAGAGGTAGGACGTAGACCCCCACCTTTGACCTTGGGGTCAGCTTGGTTTTTCTCCCCACATCTGTCCCCTGGGATGTTGCTTTCCCTTTGGCTTTGTCTCCTTCCCCACATGTGGTACCTCCTTCCTTTTGGTGTCTTCCTTTCTCCAAAGCTTACCTCCACGCATGCTCTGCTTCTTCACCTCCTTCTTGAGGTCTTCCTGCCAAGGATGGCGCAAGTTCTCTCGTATCCTCGGTCCCTCCCACTCAATTAATTGCTTCCTTTCTTCCTGACTTAGTAATATTACCATTGTCTCAAACTTTATTTCTGCTTTCCTTCTAGCCAGCATCCTGTTTCTCTTGCCTAGTACTGCCAAACCCACTGAATGTGTACAATTCAGCATCTCCGTCTCTTTCATACCCAAACCCTTTCCCCTGATCCTTACGCTGGCAATCTGGCTTCCGTTTCTTAACCAGAAACGCCCTCTGGGGGACCAGAGCATCAGTCAATCAATTTTGAGAGCCATTCTTTGCATCCTCACCTTCCTGGATTCCTCAGGAGCATTTGGCCCTGTGGACCACCTCCTGGATCTTGCAAGCCACTTTCCCACCCCCTCAGGATTTATGCAACTCTATACTTTTGTAGCTACCCCAGTGACCGGATTGATTCTTTTTTATCTGGACAACCATGTCTTCATCAGTTACATGAGAGAGGTGGGCTAGGATCATTTCTAAGGTTTCTTCCTATGTTACGAATTTCAGCTTCTTTCTCTGGAATTTCTTCCCCTACTTCCAACGGTGCCAATCCTTCATGACTTAGTTCCTGGCCCTCCACTTGGTTCTCTCTTCTCTTACTTCCACGGAGAGATAACCCATACTCAGCTCCCGGTGGAGGAATTCACATTTCCATAGCTAATCCAAACCTGTCGTCCCCCTGCTCTTATTTCCAACTGTCTGCACATAGTTGCTAAACCATCCCTTCATACTGAGCACTTCCTCAACCCCAACAAGCACTGGCTTCCCAGCTTCCCCAGTTTTTACCCATGATACCAGAGGCTTGTGTGAGGCGGGGCAGGGAGGGGAAGCTAACGGCCTCTAGGCTACAGTCTGAGAAAATAATGAAGAAGTAAAAAACGGGCTGCTATCTGGGTAAAGGGATTTAGTAGAGGAAAGACAAAATGAAACCATTTAACTCCAGATCCTTCTCTCTTCCCTAATCAGGATTTTCTAAGAAGGGAAGCCATCTTCAAGCCAAAAAAGGCCAAGCATTGTTGGGATGGATGAAAAACTTAGACAGATGAGCATATAGCACCTGGTTGCTTCTAATGAGTTCAGATCTTCGTGTGCAGATGCATAATACCCTGAGATAGAGGAAGAAGTTCTAGATGTTACTTCAGAGAGTAGCCTAGGACAAGTTATAATTATCTCAGAGAACCAAAATATAAAGGCAAATGTGGTCCTAGTTTTTCAAAACCCATAAAATGAGAGACTGTAGAATCTGAAGACCAAGAGCTTCTTTGTCCCCAGTAGGTCTAGAGTTGGTTCTTTTTTTTTTTTTTTAGGGGAGTTTTTTATTCTGTATAACTTTTTTAAAACGTTTATTTATTTATTTTTGAGAGAGAGAGAGAGAGAGAGAGAGAGCGAGCACAAGAGCAAGGGAGGGGCAGAGAGAGAGGGAGACAGAGAATCCCAAACAGGCTCCGTACTGTCAGCACAGAGCCTGAAGCAGGGCTTGAACCCACGAACCGTGGGATCATAACCTGAGCTGAAATCAAGAGTTGGACACTTAACCAACTGAGCCACCCAAGCCCTAGAGTGGATTCTTTAACAAGTAAAAGTCTGTGAGCAAACTCTCTTTTCTGTTTGGGTTAATAGACCAATAAATCAAATATTCCCAAGAAATTCGATAAAAATCTTTCCAGTCAGTGTATGTTTCGCAGTCTTAACATGTTGGCAACTTCCTTTTCTTCTGTTGTGTCATACGTGTGTTTGTGATCACTTGTTTCGTGTCTGACTTCTTTAGTAGACTATGAGCTTGGTGAGGACCAGATGTGACCATCCCTGACCAGTTTGCTGCCGTATCCATCATTCCTAGCTTTGTACGTTCTGACTAAAAAAACAAATAAAAGAATCAATCACTTAATAGGTAGATGGGAAATGTGAGCTGGATGATAATGGACTTATAAGTGATTGTAAAAGTACATTTAAAAATTAACAAACTATTGAATTGATGTCCATCTGAAGATTAGTTCCAACTATAAAACTCTTAGAAGAAAACATAGAGGAAAAGCTTTATGACCTTGAATTCGGCAGTCATCTCTTGGATATGACGCCAAAAGCACAGGCAAGAGAAGAAAAACTAGACAAGTTAAACTTCATTAAAATTTTAAAACGTTTGTGTATCAAAGGACACTGTCAACAGAGTAAAAAGGCAGCCCATAGAATGGAAGAATATGTTTACAAATAATATATCTGATAAAGGATTGCTATCCAGAATATATAAAGAGCTCCTACAACTCAATGCGCACACACACACACACACACACACGCACACACATACCGGTTCAAAATGGGCAAAGGACTTGAATAGACATTTCTCTAAAGAAGACATACAAATGGCCCATAAGCACATGAGAAGACGCTCATCATCAGGGAAATGCAAATCAAAAGCACAATGAGATACCACTTCACACCATAAGCCATCAGATAGCTATGATTTTAAAAACCCAGAAAATAACGAGTATTGATAAGGATGTAGAAAACGTAGAACCCTTGTACACTCCTGGTGGGAATGTAAAATGATATAGCCATTGTGGGAAACTGTGTTGGTAGTTCCTCAAAAATTTAAGCTTAGAATTGCCATAGGATTCAGCACTTCCACCTCTGTAATGAAGTCAAAAGAGAGGGGCACCCTGGGTGGTTCCGGTGGTTAAGCATCACTTTGGCTCAGGTCACGATCTCACGGTTTGTGGGCTCAAGCCCCCTGTCGGGCTCTGTGCTGACAGCTAGAAGCCTGGAGCCCACTTCAAATTTTGTGTCTCCCTCTCTCTGCCCCTCTTCTGCTTGTCCTCTCTCTCTCTCAAAAATAAATAAACATTTTTTTAAAAGGAAAGTCAAAAGAGAAAAGAAGTTAAACTGAAAGAAGTTTAAGCAAAAAAAAAAAAAAAGTTAAAACAGGGACTCAAACAGATATTTGTACACCCATGTTTATAGCACATGATTCACCATAGCAAAAAGGCAGAAGTAAACTGAGTGTCCATAGATAGAGGAATGGGATGAACAAAATGTGGCAGATACATGCAGTGGAGTATTACACAGGCTGGAAAAGGAAGGAAACCCTGCCACATTGCTACCACATGGATGAACCTTGAGGACATTACACTAAGGGAAATAAGCCAGTCATAAAAGGACAAAGACCGTATGTTCCCACCTATATGAGGTACTGAGAGTGGTCAAATTCATAGACACAGAGAGTAGAATGGTGGTTGCTAGGGCTACATGAAGGGCAAAATGGGGACTTACTGTTTGGGGACAGGGTTTCAGTTTTGCCCGATGAAAGGCGTCCTAGAGATGGATGGTGGTGACGGTTGCATGGCAATGATGCCCTTACCGCTGCAGAACTATGCACTTTAAATTGTTGCAATGGTAAACTTTGTTTTTGTTTTTGTTTTTTTTTTACCACAATAAAAACAAACGGGTTTTAAAAAAAATGTAGCTTTAATGGTGAGCTTCAGGACTTTATTCTGGACCCTTTCATCACTTGGATGAAAATCTTAACATCTTTGCTTTTGATATGAAAATCAGAGAGAACCAATGCCAAGGATTTTAGGACAGGTTTTTAAGGACTTGAAGATTCTAGGATAATAGATCAGAATTGGACTTGAAATTAAAGAGGAATAACTGTAAAATCCTGAATTCAGGGTAAAAAAATAAGCAAAAAATATACGGAATTAGGGGCAAGGGTTAATTTTACATGAAAAGGATCTTGGGGTTTTCATTTCCTAAAATTCCCCCCACAGAAAGGGGGGGAAGGTGAACTTTCACCAAGGAGAGGAACTTTAGATAAAAGGGGCAACAGTCTCACTGGGCTCTGTGTTGACCAGACATTACTAGGGCACCAAATACTACTGTCTTAAGTTCTTAGTGGCATACTTTTAAGAGGTTTATAAACTGTAATGAAACAGAATAAAACTATGGGGGCTATTAGGGAACCCAAAACCAGACCTCATTGGTCGTGATTGATGGACCAGGGAATTTAGCCTGGCAAGAAGAAAATTAGGAGGGACCTGATAACTGTTTTCGAACATCTGGAAGGCTGGCCTGTGAAGTAAGGACTGTCCTTATTCTATATTCCTAAGGGCAAAATTGGGATGGCCAAAGAGCTAACGGAAACCTGACTCATTGTGTCCAGAATTTTTTTTTTAATGTTTATTCATATTTTTGAGAGAGACAGAAAGAGAGGGAGAGAATGAGCAGGGGAGGGGCAGAGAGAGAATTGGACAGAGGATCTGAAGCGGGCTCTGCACTGCCAGCACAGAGCCCAACACGGGGCTCGAATTCACAAACCGTGTGATCATGACCTGAGCTGAAGTCGGATGCTTAACCGACTGAGCCACCCAGGTGCCCCCGTGTTCAGAATTTTCTAAATATTAGAACTGATGTTATTCAACAGCATGGCCTCCTGTTACAGGACGGCCACCTGCTAGGGATACTGCAGAGCAGGAGGTAGGTCCTTTCCAACGCCATAATTCCTTCTTTCAGTTCCTTGGTCTCGAAATCTTGGTGTCTTGTTTGAGTCCTCCCTCCTCCTCCCCCCCCCCCCCCCCGTGTCTGATGAAATCTCGGGGCTTCTTCCCTCACAGCTCTCTTGGCTCCACTCTTCACTCTCCATTGCCAGCAGCCTCTCGTCCTCCACCCTGGAGGACTGGTACATGCCGCCAGTCAGCTCTCCCAGCTTTGGGGCTGCCCCTTGCTTCAGTCCCTTCTGAGTCCCCCCACCAGACCCGACCCATTTTATACACTAATTATCTTACTGTGTAGTTCCCCTGATCTAGACCAAAGAGTGGCTTCTGCTGCTTCCCATATCAAGATGAGATTACTTTTCTTGGCTTTTGGAGCCATTCTTCCCTCCCTCTCTTTTCAGTTTCATTCTGTTACCCAAATGACTATTTTGCTGAAGCTGTTCCCTTCAATGTCAAGTGGTCTGATTGTCTCCCCCTGTTCATTCTCTCTTCCATTCCCTCACGTGTGTTGTCCCCACCCCCAGCTTTATTATACAGACCACCTCATGTACCATAACCACCATGGTGTCTTTCCTTGGCCACCCAAACTCACACGGACCCTTCGTTTCTCTCATTGGCAGATATTTACTGATCCCTCTTAGAAGGTGGGCACTATGCTAGATGCTGGTGAATAAGTGATAAGCCAGAAAAATTCAGTTTTTGACTTCATGGAGTGGGTGAAATAGAATGAACCCTTGCTATAAGGGACACAAATGGGATGTTGTGATGCAAAATGGTGTGTGTGTGTGTGTGTGTGTGTGTGGTAGGGATGGGCAGATATTTAGATGGATGATCAGAAAAGGCCTGAGGAGGTGACAATCTGGGACGGAAGGAGGTGAAGGCATCAGTCACTGGGAGTGGCTGGAGTTAAGAGCATGTAGTCCAAGGAACCAGTGTATGTGAGTCCTGGCACACTGGAGATACTGGACTTAGAGTGGTTTGGCTGGAGCACAGTGAGTAAGGATAGAAGGGCATGGAGTGAAACTGGAGAGGTACCTGGGTCACGTGAAAGATCTTCGATTTTATACAAATTGCACTGGGAAGCCATTACAGATTTTTAAGGAAGAAATTGATGTATCTGGGCTATACTTTTTAAGATCGCTCTGGCTACCATGTGGAGAGCAGATTGGAGAAGAGCAAGACTGGAAGCAGAAGTTAAGAAATGAATGTAGGTTGAGACACCACCTCACGCCAGTCAGAGTGGCTAAAATGAACAACTCAGGAAACAACAGATGCTGGTGAGGATGTGGAGAAATGGGAACCCTCTTGCACTGTTGGTGGGAATGCAAACCGGTGCAGCCGCTCTGGAATCAGTGTGGAGGTTTCTCAAAACATTAAAAATAGAAATAGGGGCACTTGTACCCCAATGTTTGTAGCAGCACTTTCAACAATAGCCAAATTCTGGAAAGAGCCTAAATGTCCATCAACTGACAAATGGATAAAGATGTGGTTTATATATACAATGGAATACTACTTGGCAATGAGAAAGAATGAAATTCTGCCATTTGCAGCAACGTGGATGGAACTGGAGGGTATTATGCTGACTGAAGTAAGCCAGTCAGAGAAGGACAGATATCATATGTTTTCACTCATATGTGGAACTTGAGAAACTGAACAGAAGACCATGGGGGAAGGGAAGGGGAAACAATAGTTACAAACAGAGGGAGACAAACCACAAGAGACTATTAAATACAGAGAACAAACTAAGGGTGGATGGGGGCTGGAGAGGGGAAAGTGGGTGATGGGCATTGAGGAGGGCACTTGTTGGGATGAGCACTGGGTGTTGTATGTAAGTGATGAATCATGGGAATCCACTCCCAAAACCAAGAGCACACTGTATACACTGTATGTTAGCTAACTTGATAATGAATTATATTTAGAAAATAAAATAAAATAAAAATTTTAAAAAAAGAAAAAGAAATGAATGTAGGGCACCTGGCTGGCTCAGTTGGAAGAGCAGGCAGCTCTTGATCTCAGGGTTGTGAGTTTGAGTCCCACGTTGGGTGTAGAGATTACTTAAATCAATAAATAAGAGCTTAAGGAAAAAAAAAGAAATGAATGTAATAGAGCAGATGAAAGATGGTAACTTGAACTGGAATGGAGAGAAGAATGGAAAATAGACACAAAAGGATTTGCTGCTGGCTTCATGTGAGAAGTAAAGAATTAAGAATGACTCCCTGTGTCTGAGCTGAGAACTAAGTGGATGGACCTATATCACTTATGAAGATTAGATGTGGGGGAAATTCAGAAATCAAGTGTGGGACTTGTTAAGTTTGAAGTGCCTGCAAGACACCCACAAGGCAGTGTCCAGGCGCCAGTTGACTCTGCAAGTCTAGAACTCCTGTGAATAGGCAGAGAGGGAGATAGAAGTTCTAGATTTAGCGTACAGACGGTGACTAGATGAATTAGAAGACTAAGCAGAAAGCCTAGGACCAAATGTAGGGCCTGTTTGTATGCTGATGGGAATGATGGAAAGCCAGGGGAGAGATTAATAATGCAGGAAGGGGGTCACAAGTAGTCACAAGATCACTAACTTCATTCTGTATAGCCCCAGTCATCTTTATTGGTGAATTCAGTAATTATTTCGGGGTGTGATATCAACATGAATATGGTGATGCAGAGAACAGAATATGGTCATACTCTATAGTCATTGCTAGCATGTATCTTCTCAATGAGACATATGCACGTTCCTTGTAGGCAACTTGTATACCTTCATATTCCACTGGTGGTAAGACCTTCTTATAACAGTCCTTGCTGAAACCTTGGACTCTGTTACACAGATGCCAAAGATCCTTTCTTTCCTGGGCCAAGTGATGCCTGGTACTTTGTATGGATCTGTTCCTTACTGGTGTCATTACTTTTAAAGGCCTTGCAGGAATGAAGAGAATTCTAGGGATTCTCCAGCCTCATTGACAAGGAAAAAACAAACTAATCTTCACGGCAGCGTGTTGACATTTCAAAACTGGCATTTAATTATTTACATACCTTAGTATATTAAAGGTGCATATACACTTGAATAAATAAATCCGTGTGTGCAAAAAATTTTAATAGCACAACTACTGACAGCTAGAATAAAGAACTTCACCAAAGCCTGGGAGACCTTTTGCATTTGGGGAAAGAAATAAATCACAGTCGTCCATGGATTCCCTGTAACCAAATATATTTGGTTTGAACGCAGTGGGGATGACTCAGTCTCTAGCAAGGTGCTGGGCCCGGCTTGGCTGCATTTGATGCTGAGAACCTAGCAACCGGAGGCCAGTACTCCCGAGCTCTTATAGCACCACTGAGAACTGAACATGCGTGCTTAGATCAGATTGATGTGTGGGGATGGGCAGGAGTCTCCAAGCAAAGAAGCTCACAGAGGGTTTCTGTGTGGGAAGCTGGGAAAATGAAAGCTCCTGGAGGCTTGGTAAAGATGAGGAAAAAAAACAAAAAAAAAAAAAACAAAAAACCACAGGCTCCAGGAGCCTTTAACAGAAAGAACTTGGGCTGCGGCAAAAACAAAAAACAAAAAACTTTAAAATTTCAATCCATCTCGAACGCTAACTAATTAGACACTGAATACCATTAAGATTTGTAAGTTCTTTCTGCCCTCAACTCTAGCTCCAGACGCTGCTGGAGAAAGGAAGAGGGTGGTTAGCACCGAGCACCTTCTCTTTATCTACCGTGTCTGTGATCATATACTCACCTTCTTTCTCTAGCAGTATTGGTTGCCAAACACAACTAAGCACTGAACCAGAAAGTTAACAGTTGAAGTGTGGTCACCTACAGGCAGAAAACAGATGGAGTCCATTACAGTAACCCAGATAAAGAGCCATGTTAAAGAGCAAGACCATTTTTATTCCTATAGTCCCCATAGCATACCTTCTTTTTAACCTCGTTTATTATTTAACTCCCTCCAGTATAAAATATACCAGTTGGCCACAAACTGGTCTTTCTGCTTTGCAAACTGTTTGCTTTAGATGTATCGTTTGAATTTTACCACCGAACTGAGATGCCATGACTCTTCTTAGAGACAAGGGTTTGTGGCTCTGAAAAACAATGACTGGTCTAGGTGAGAGAAAAGAAAGCAGCAGTAAGGCTTAAGTTCTTTAAACAAGCACCGAAGATACAGTTCAATCTAATGTTTTTTAAAGCAAAAGAGATGAGTCTGTGCACTTACGGATTTTGCAGAATAAGCAAGTCTTTGCAAGTGACCTTCCTGTGTTCTCCCACCCCACCCCCAGCCTGACTCCCACACCACAGCACACTCCTGAAGGGCCAAGCTGATCACCTGCGTCCCTTGCTCAAACGTTGAAGTTCGGGCCCCTCGATGGGCCCCACCCGGCTCTCTGTGACCTCTCTCCCTCTGCTCATTTCTTACCTCCACCTCCTCTATAGCGCCCATCCAATTTCAACAGGCAGGCCTGTTGAAAGGTCCACCACCACCTTCCACCAGGAAAAATCACCTTCCCCTCTGGCCTGTTGCACCCTGTACCTTCACCACGGTAATGACCGTATTGTACTGTAATGATCAATTTCTGCACCTGTTCCCTCGTCCCAGCCTCAGCACGGTTCGGGACACACCGTAGGTGCTCTCTAGATGGTGGTTGCTAAGGCAATGAGTCCTTGTGTTAAATACAGCTTCCCCATCCTCGCAGCACTTTGAAAGTACTCAGAAAAGGAAATGACTAAAGTGTAGACTGTTCAAACGGAACACCACCACCACCCTGCCTGGGGTACCCGTGCCACTGGGGAGGAGGAAGGACTGAGGCCGAGAGCCCAGCGCCGCTATGGAGCTGCTGTGATTGTCCAGTTTACAACAGTCAGGACTGGCTACACCATCTGTGGGGCCCAGTGCAGAATGGCACTGTGGGGTCCCCTATCCAACGATTATTGAGAATTTCAAAAGGTGACAGCAGACCAAGCCCCAGCCCTGGGCAGCTGCACAGGTTTCCCATCCATGAAAGCTGGCCCTGGTGACAGCAGGGGAGTAGGGAGTCTGGGAGAAATTTTGGATGAATTTTTTAAAAAAGTAGCTTTAAAATCTGCAAATTTGTTTTAAAATTTCTATTTTCTCATGCCTTGCCCTTCACAAGACCCCCACAGTGGTTTATTTTCATTTATAAGTGCAGATCCTTTTAAAAAGCTTATTTTATTTCACGTTGTTTTAGGGAAAAAAACACCACACTGTGTTAGTCCTTAAGAAATAATGCTATGATCCACACCCCACCACTTATCCCCTGAGATGAAGTAACCCATCATTATTGCACATCCTCCATTTAGTCCTGAAATTGCGGGGAGACTGTCTGGGCTTTCACAGGATTATGTTAACATGAAATAACTTTATCAACCTTTTGCTAATTTTTAAAAATTAGTTCTCTGTGCAACAGCATCCAGTCCCTCAAATGTGATTTTATTTCACAGCATTCTTAGTAAATTAGAAATTGTTCTGTTCAAACCCCAAATGAACTTAGTTTATCAGATATCATCGTGATGAAGTGTTGTTGGTATCTGCTGACAGTGTAAATGAATGAAGATTTATGAAGGGGGCTTTTCAAAACTGCGCGGCTCTGCAGCGGGCAGCTCATCTGCACTGCCGCACTTGTCCAGCAGGGGGCGGCGCGAGCAGTGCCACATTCCCAGCGCCTCCCAGCAGGGGCCACCCCGCTCTTGCCCTCCCGTGGCTCTCAGGGACAGTAGCAAGGGACCACGCACTATCAGTGAGCACAGCACCATCAGGTGCACCAGGCAGTGGGGCTGCCCAAGAAGCCAGTCCAGTGGGCAAATGCCAGGTCCCAGCCTTCCTTAGGGCTCTCCTCTAACGTTCCCCATGCTTCGCTGTTCCCTGCTCTCCTCTCTATGCTTCAAAGCCAGAGGACCTAGGAATATGGCTAAGTTCATGAAACAAAACCCTCATTTTTGCTCCCCTAGCATAAACTTTTCACCACGCAGGACCATCTGAATAGATCTGATTCTGCCAGAATCCTTAAACTTGAGCTCAGCTTTCTCATCTGCAAAGGAGATGAGTACCACCTACTTCGTAGGCCCCTCAAAGATCTGCACGAGAACACACATGGAGGGGACCGTGGGGGAGGTGCTCTCACGTTTGTTGTCTGGGGCTCCAGTGTTACTGAGAAGCCAGGGCTGCCGACGGTGGGAGAGAAAAACGGCTCTCAAACACCCTTCCCGGAGACAGAAACGGTCACAGGAAAAACTCCGGACTGTAGAACGCCAGCAAAGCCCAATTTGTCCAAGTTTGTCTGCAGCTGACTCCGCACCTGCAGCTCCTCACTTCTTCTCTCACCTGTGAACGAACACGCACACAGACGCCCACTCGCTCAGCTAAAAACGCCTAGGACCTAAAGAAATCCACACGCCGGAACAAATCCAAAAGCACAGAAACACGAACAGCCAGTCCCTCAGACGTGTACCTTGCAGGGTGCACGCTGCTGCTCTGGGGGGCCTGTGTGCGGTGGGGGATCGAACCCAGCACAGCCTGAGCAGGGCCGGGGGAGGGGAAGACGCCGACGAGCAGGCAGCGAGGAGGGGAGCCAGAAGGGACCGCAGAAACCCACGGACTGTGGAGAGCCGCGATTTGCAGGGACAGCAGGAATGCGTTGCCTTAACAAGATCCAGGGACATTTCACAGCTTATGCAAATGACTGCAAATCTACCTTCAGCCTTAATTACTTCACGCCATTAAACTGACTCTCACAGAAATTCCTGGGAAAGACCATTCTGGTAAAGAGGTGAATTGCAGCACTGGGGACGGGGGTTGCTCTTCTGCCGACAGCCTGGCTTTCACGACTAGGACAGGACCCAGTCTGGCAGGATAAATCCTCGGGGGCTTATTCCTCATTCCACCTCGTCCACAGGGAAGAGGCTTCACCTGGGCCGCTGTAGACTTTGCTAGCCTTCTTTTCCTCATCAGCCAACTCCCTACAAGGTGGAAGCCTCTGGGCCACTTGGCAACCACCATGCCCCACACCGAACAGCACAGGAACCCAAATGAACAAAAAAGGCAATTGGATTTTGTAAGAAACAATATATTTTATTTTTCTGACACCACAGCTCTGGTGAGTGGTTTTGTACCAAATTTAATGGAGGTTACACAGAACGTTTTACGCATGGGAGGGGGAGGGCAGGGGAGGAACCACAAAATTAAAAACAAAAACAAAAACGAAATCCTGGATAGCTTTTAGCATCTGTTCCACTCCCACATTGATAAAATTCACTTGGGAATTCCTAAGAAAAGGAGAACAGAAAACAAGGTGGGCAGGGAAGGGCGTGTCGGGGAAGAAGAGAAAGGGAGAAGACCGCCGAGCATCCCAAGCACAGGCCTTTCCCTCGCGGAGCCGGGACGACGCTCGGCCTGGAAGGCGAGGCTTTCATTAGATTTACTTCCCCAAAAGAACACCGTGTATTGCAGCTGCCAAAGGGAAAGAGGAGGAAAGCAGGGGTCACCAGTTGGGGGCGGGGGCAAGGGAGAAGGAGATACACTTAACCAAGGAGATGAGGGCAGGGTGGGGGGCGGGGAGGAGAGGGAAACTGAGAGAAAAACGTGAAGGTGGGTTTGCAGACTGGAAGAGACAGACCGTGCCGGAGAGCACTCGAACCAAAAAACAAACGTCCTAAGCTTCATTATTTTTGAAAAGAAAAATCTCCCCCCTCCCCCCACCCCTCGCTGAACTTAGTTCCTTTTTTTTGTGCTTTTCATTAATACTCTGCTCTGAGGTCGTAGTTTGGTTTTTTTTCTATACACTGGAGTTGAAAGAAAATAGTCCAAAGGTCTGAAGACGGATTCTCCACCTAAAGTAAACGGCCCAGCATTCCTGTTCTCCTCTTGTCCCAAAGACTAAAGTCTCTGCTAAAATCCCTTTTACAATATAGTACAGTACACAAAAAAATAAAGCCCAAAGCAAATAAAAAAAACAAACAAAAACAAAAAAACGAAACAAAACAAAAAAACAAAAACAAAACCAGAAAAGAATCCTGGGAGAAGCCAGTCCAAAGGACGTAAACATACAGAGAACGGTGCAACACATGACCGATGGCAATTCTCGAAGCACAGGCTACAGATTCCCAAAAGTAGGTGCCATCATGGGATACCCAAGTCCACAAAAATAATTTTTAAAAAATAAATCTTAAAAAAAACACACCTGTTGATTAAATGAATCATTTGTTTTCAGGTAAATCCATACATTCTCGAGTTCCCCCCTCCCCCAAAGCAGCCCTCGGGTCTCTGCTCTCCTATTGCCTGACCAACAGCACTCCCGGAACTCCCTCAAGGCAGCTCTCAGGACCCGGAATCTCATCTTGACAAGGATCGGCACATCCAATCTTAGCAGCTTAAAACATCATGTTTCCTGGGTTGCCAGGTCCTTGGCTGAATCCACCCATGCCCACGTCAGCGGCCATGCCCCGGGGCCTCATCTGTGGGGGGATCATGATGTTCTGTTGGGGTCCCATCATGCCCTGCATGGACATCATCATGCCTGGGGAGCCCACAGGCCCAGGGTGGGTGTAGAGCCCAGCAGGCCCCCGATCCTTGCCGGGAATCATGCCCACGGCGGCAGCCGGATTGCTCATCAGGGTAGGCTGGCCGGGCATTGTAGATTGTGCTGGTGACATCATCCGATGGTGAGGTCCCATCATGCCTTGCTGGAGAAAGGCTGGTGGTCTCATTGGGTTGTGGCCTGGCATGGATGGAGCCGTGCCAAGAGGGATGTCCGGAGTTCCCACTGGCCCTGGCCCTCCCATGCCAGGTAATGCTAGTCCCATCCTGGGGGCCTGTTCGCCCATCATCCCCTGCATGTGCGAAAACCCAGGCCCAGGCCCCTGGGGCTGTTTACGGCCTGGGACTTCCCCTCGAGGGAAATATTGCAGTGTCTGGCTAGGCTTCTCAGATGGAATAATGCGAGACAGATCAAACTCCGGGATTCCGGTGGCTCCAGGTCGGATGACCTCCTGCAGGTCTGGGTCTGTAAACACCGAAGGCATGCTGTTCCCCAGGACGGCGAAGGAGTCGGGACCCCCGGGGCCTCCAGGCTTGCAAAGTGCTGCATCTGCTGAACTCTGGGGCAGGGTGCTGGGGCGGCCAAGGGGGCCTTCTCCTGGGAAACCCATAGCTCCTGGGAAGCTGCCCTGCCCCCCACTGGGGCCGTTGTGAGGGAACGGAGCCTGCTGTGGAGGAGACTGTACTGGCGGGAAGCCCTGGGGGAAACCCATCCGTCCTTGAGGTACCATCGGAGGCTCCTGGGACCCATGCCCCATGATAGGATTGTGTGACATCAAGCCAGGCCCCATCGGGACCCCATGAGGAGGTATGTTGGGTCCCATGGCATTCGGAGAGGGCATCTGATTGGAGTGAGAGAGCGGCTGGGTCATTCCCATTGGGCTGAGGGTTGGCATCGGAACCACGGGGTTTGGACCTGAAATTCGAGGATTCTGTGTATTAATGCCCATCCCTAGAAAAATAAAGATATCAAAGGAATCACCTTAACCGAGAGCAACTTAGAAAAACTACAACAAATCCAATCAGCAACAACAAAAAGCCAAATGTGCAAGGTACTCTGTTGGGAAAACATACGTCACGAAATCCCTGCCCTCAACAAGATCGAAATGCATTTTGGAGCACAGACACCCAACAGCTCTATGAGAGGTTATATTTTGAGTGTCAAACTGTATGACGTAAGAGTATGTAGAAAACAACCAGGAAGAAAGTCTCCTGTGCGAAAAGTTACAAATTAATATGCAAACCAGTGTAGTCTTCTTCATTGGAGACATTTCATACAGAAAAAAAGAATCTGTCTGAAGTAAGTATGGTCCTCTTTGGAGAAAGAGGATTAATCAGTCCTACAAGTCCAAGAATTAGAAATGATAACAAGGAAACCAAACAGGCCTTTACCAAATGACATCTAGCATTATCTTTTTAGACTGCCTTACTCAGCGAGCATTTCACACTCTAGGGTGTATGAAACGTTAAAGAAACATAGCTTTTAACAGAGAGGGAAAGCATGCAGTTTCTACTATAGTCTCTGAGACATTTAAGTATTTGGTTTCTCTGTGGAATTACTACTGAGTATGGTAAGGACGGTGCTTGCTAGGAAATGGGGGCTTTCCACCATCTCAAATCCCATGGCTGCTTGTGGTTGGAGGCTGCCCTTCCAGAAAAACACTTAAAAACTAAAGACATCCAATCAGAATGTTAAAAGGAAACTGCTTTCAGTCTTGCTCCAGGAGGACCCTCCCTACTCTGACCCTCGACACCCCCCCACCACAAAAAGGGAAAAACGAACCCATCCAGGCACACGGAAGCATCAGAACTTCTATAAGTTCATTCTAAGAACCGTCAAGAAATCTGCTTTCCAATAAGCACGGACTGAGTCAAACTAATACAAAATTGCTATCTTCCTCTAGTGCAGACACTTTAATTCTATCGACGGTATTCTTTCTCAACTCGTTGCACCTCCACCCGTTGTCTGCAGCTGTCGACAAAGCCTGAAGTCTTTGTCGCGTGAAGTCTCTCTTTTGTCTAACACGGGCTCCGTATCCTAGCTTCCATCCTGATGGCTTACCTGGCATATTATTCATTGATGGCAAGTTGGGAGAGCGAGCTGGAGGGGAGTCGTCATCGGAGCTGGCCACAGTCTTGATGGCGTCGTGGTATAAAGGGGTAGAACTGGGCATTGCGAACTTGGACATTCGAGACATCATAATAGACAGTGGGTTCTGGGAAAGGGTTGGCTCGGGAGGCATGGTGTAAGGTGTACTAGAGGGAAGACTTCCAGGGATATTCACAGAGGCAGACTGGCTGGCTGTAGGAGGTGGGGGGCCACCTAGAAGAAAGCAAAATAAAACAAAAACGGGCAGGGAATTAGATTGCTCTTGAAGGCTATCGGGCCTATGATTATGAACTAGCAAGGCCAGGGATGCGACAGATGAACAGGACAGTGTTATTAGACCCGGGACACGAATCATCAGTCTTCTAGTCAAGATCTGTGTGTGTGCAGAGGGCAGACCGCAGCGCAATACGGAGGTGACGAATCAGCAGACGTGAAGACAAACACGCCAAGAATGGCTCAGACAGAACTTGAAGCTTGGGAAAAACATGGCTTACGGACTATTTCACTGAAAAGAACACGACGTAAGCGGGTCTTTCCCTTGCCGATCACAACTCAAAATTCAACTCCGGTATTTAGTCTGCTGTGGAGCCAGACTAGCGATCCGACCCCAGCCACCAACCCTACACATGCTCTTGATTAATTTCCACAACCAAAGCGTTTGAACAAAAAAGTTCTGAGGGGGCTGTCCCACCGTCCTGCTTTCATGACCCGCTAACCAATGGAGAGGGGCGCTTTAACTTGGTAGTATACGTTTTCTATCTTACTCGGAGTCTAGTTTTTCTCAAGTGGGGACAAGGCGGACCTAGTATTTACACCTCGGTGCTCATCTTCCACGGACCACCTCTGGTCCCATTCATAAAACCACCATCATCAGTGAGAGCTTCTCCTGGGAAGAAAATACTGATAAATTGCGGCTGATCTGTGAGAACAGCAGTCTACCAAAGAGGTTTTGGGAACTGCTTCTGTGGCCAACGTGTATTTACGAGAACCACTCAAATCTCCCAGCGGCCTCCCCTTTGTGCTTAGGATTATACTCAGAGCCTGTGGATGCGAGGGCAGCCCCCTCCAGTGGGTGGGCCTAGTACTTAAAGCAGCCACATTTACCCACCATTAAGGCATTTTATTTCACCAACATGTTCACCGTGCAAATGAAATTTGTCTGTGAAATGACAAATACTTCCCATTTTCTCCTCTTCCTTTTAACAGTCCCATCTGACACACATACTCTGCCCTGAGAGCCGTGTTTCTCTGCCAGGATAGGACGCCTGTGCCTAACCCCGTGGAAGTACCGACGATGCACCCGGCCACAGATACGTCCGTCTCGGCGGAGGCCACCTCCGAGTGCAGAGCTCAGAGACATGTCTCCGGGCACCAGCTGCATCAAATCAGGACACCAGCTTCCTCAAAGGACATAAACCAGGCTTTTGCAATCTCTGGCTCACAAGGGGCAACCGTGAGGACGCGAGCGTACTGACCTGACTCTACACTGCCCAGCATGGCTGGGGAGGCCATGGTGAGGGGTGCTTTATGGTTTGGAGGGATCCCGGGACTCTGGAGGGGAGGTTTTGGAGAGGAGGTCCATCCAGGTGACGGGGCAGGAAGTGATGGAGACTTGAGGTGAACAGGCGAAGCAGCAGCAGACCCCAAGACAGGGGGGGACTTAATGGACGCAGCAGCAGCCGGGCCCGCCAGCATGCCTGCCAGCTGCGATGGAGTCTGGGGGGACTTGAGGTTCCCCGAGGGTGAGCCCAGCATTGGTGACTGGACTTGGCACACCGTGGGAGACTTCAGAGGGTTGATGCCTGGGGAGTGCCCCTGGCTGCCTGCCGCAGATATATCCAAGGGCTTCCGCCCCAGGCCACGCTGCACTGGAGGAGCGGTGTTGAGGCTAGTGGGGTTACTGGAAGGGTTGAGAGGTAGTGCTGGCATATGACTGAGCCGGCTGTTAGTCCTTTGGTCGGGCCCGACTGGTTCTCTGAGACTCCGCAAGCCACTGTTGCTGCCTGGACCCTGAGACATGGGGAGAAACGGCCTGGGGCCCATGCCGTACTCTTGCTGGGGGTGCTCCCCAAACGGCAGGGGCACCATCTTCTGCTGAGCAGACAGCACGTCTGTGCCACCCGGGCGTAACTTCATCATCTCCTCAGGGCCCGTCCCAGCCTCTCTCATCTTCTGAGGTATCATCTGAGGATTGGATCCCATGTTGACGTTCAGACTGACATCTCCCTTCATCCCACCGGGAACCATCCCAAACTCCAGTTCCCGACCAGGGCCCATCTGCGGGGGCATTCCTTTCGGAAAGTCGCCCCGAGAGGGACTCAGAGGGCCCTCAACGGGTATTCGAGGGAAAATGGGACTGCTCCCAGGCTCCATGTGTCGCTGGGAGCCGGGGATCAGCCTGTTCATCTCCATGCTGGGCCTGATGCTTTCCATGCTCATCCCTGGGGGGAGGCCCAGCTGCTTCTCCGCCAGCTGCTGTTGAAACATCTCTTCGGACAATCCTTGGGGGTTTGGGAAGCGTTCCCCTCGGCCAGGACCACTGAAGACACCCTGGCCAGGTGGGAAGTTTCGACCGTCTGCGATTTTTGGCACATCGTCTGGCCAACTGACTCCAGAAAGACCCGGTCTCGATGCTGGGTTGGGGACGTTCGGTCCCTCCATTTCAGAGTTGATCATTCCCGCAAACCCAGGGAGGCGCATCTGGCTCCCTGCCATGTTGGGGTGGGGAGCCATGCCCCTCGGGGGCAGAGAATGAGGCATGCTGATCCCATCAGCAAAGGGCTCTGCGCCCCCCGGCCCCCAGCCTTCACCGGGGGCCATCTGGTATGGAGGGGGAGGCCCTCGGCCCACGCCCCGAGGCCCATGCTGATGGACCATCATGTCCTGGAGGGAGCACTGCTGCACGACAGCGTGCTCCTGCTTCCTCCTTTTCTCCTCGTAAAACTCCTGCTGCAGCTTCAGCCAAGCTATCTGCTCGGGGGTCATGTGGTCCAGGTGGTCAGGTCCCATGGGCCCAGACTGGGAGTTCATGGAAGGTGGAACCATTTCATCCGGAGAAAAGGGCACATCTCTATGTCCTTGAGGGCCAAATGGAGCTCCCACATCTGTCCGGGGCCCAGGTCCCTTCCCTAGGCTTTGGGATTGAGCCATCATGGCCTGTATCGGCCCTTCTGGTTTTTTCTGAGGTCCATCTAATACCCCAGTGTTCTGCTGGGGTCCCCCACTTTGTCCTCCTGTGAATTCTTTCTCGTCGGGGAAAAGCATCCGTTGGATATCTCGGAGCGTTTGTAAGGAGCGCTCCCGGTGCTCCAGCTGCTCCTGAGACAGGCCATCGGGGTTCTCTCCCAGCGCGGGGGGCTCGCCACTGGACGCTGGTGGAGGTGGGGCGGCTTTGGGATCTGCTGAAGAGCTACTGCTCCCCTGGGAGACAGGGGTCACCGCTCGGTTATTGGGTGTCGAGTTCGGCCCGGTACCATCTGGGGGCAGTGGCGTGGAGCTGGCGGGGCTGCCCCCAGGAGGGATCAGTTTGTTTTCTACACCAGGACTGTCCCGGTCCAGAGGACGCGGGGGTGCAGCAGGCTTGGGTGCTGGTGCCGGAGTGGGCGGGGTCGGCTGCAGCCTGGTATTCTGGGAAGAATTCTGGTCCTGGCTGGCCGGAGCTGGGGGCTGTGGTGGGAGGGGTTTCGGATCATTCCGAAGGGCAGATATCTGTGTGTTCTGAAAACAAACGAGATTTTAAAAAAATCATTGGTAAGTTGTACAAAGAGGCGATGAAAACGGCAAGGCACGTTATAAAGGATTTGTCCCCGTCACATAAATCTACTCTGACATTTGCTGTACAGCCCCACTCTGGACATGGGGACGTTCTGATTTTTTTCTTTCCCTTTACTGTCAAATGGCATCCTCTTTCCCGTGCTGAAGATCAGGTTTCAATAACTTTATAAGCATGCCAGGGGGAGAGCCACTCTGCCAAAGTGAATACATTTGAGTATCTATTTCGAGGAACAGGTTTGATATCGCATGTACCGTGTGTTGCTGATTCAAAGAGAGATTAGTTTCTTGGTATGTGGGAGGCTGTACCTAACACCTTTTCTTTTCCCCGAAAGTACGACTGGGTATGCAGACTTCTCACTGTCAATCAAGAGGGCTGATGTTTTCAACCGAAAGAGAAAGTCCCTGTCACCCACAGCTCTGTACTCTCCCAGCTGGAGGAAGCAGGGAAGGCCGCTCAGTGTCGGCGTCTCCTCTGGCAGGGGGACTATCTAAGTACTCCTCTCCTTGAGTTTCCAGGGGGCCTGACATCTCTGGTTTCTGTTTTCAGTTTGTGATCACTGATTCCATATTCGATAAGAATTTGTACATTAACTGTAGTAAGATAATCCGCAGGCAGGAAGCGTCCGTGGAGAAATCTGAGGCTATCTAGCTCATGGTGTCTCTCGGTCTGTTCTTTCCAATAGTCGGCAGACCGCCCTTTCTATAGGCTGGATGATAGCCTCGTTATTATTTATTAAGTACCAGAGCTACACTAAGTCCTGCAATAGGTGACAAGGATGCTGTTAGTGCCTGGAAGAGGGACGTGTGTGTCCTGGGTCTACACCCTGGTGCTGCGGGAGGTACTGGAGGAGAACCGAAGGGCCCTGCCTACAAACCCCAGCTCAGGGATCTTTCGCCAGGCTCCAGGGAGCCGCATGATCCGTTTTTTGATGTTCATTCGCTCCTACTTGTTCACTCAATCCAGCCTGCGTTTCCAAACCCCTGCCTCCCCACTGACTCTCTGGAATGGTTCCCTGTGTGCACATTTGTACACGACTCGTCATGTGTATCTCCGCATGGAACAGTTTGTGTTGCATAAACACAAAGACTATCCTCGGGTGTTCCCGTTCTGTGAATATGTATGTAAATGTTTCCCTTGCAGGTAGCCACACACATATGTCTGCAGACAGAGACCGGTTCGGGGAAGGATGGCTAAACCTGCGAGGGCTCTGTGTGCTCCGAGTGTCTTCCATGTCCCCGCCTCCCTCACTGGAGCACGGAGGTCACCTTCATCCTCCTTCCAGTGCCATTTTAAGTTTGCCTTTGGTGGCCAGGTTTTGTTTGTTTGTTGGGGGGGTGGGCATGGACTCTGTCATGTGACCAGAACAGAGGAAGCACTTCAGTGCCACTTTCGATTTCAGATTTGGAGCAACGGCAATCTGATTATTCCCAATTCCAGCTCCTTCTCCGACTCATTTCAGTACCAGAGAAGGTGGAGGTGAAAACTGGTACAATCTGTCATCCAATCCATCAAATGTTAGTCTGCACTACAACGTACCCTGTGCATTCCAGATAATATAAATCTTAAACATTATATATGTGTATAAAAGGCTTAAGTATCAATTAAAAAACATATATATATATAAATTTAAATATTATGTATGTCCACCTCTATCCTTCTTGACTAGAAGAGATGTATGAGCAGCGCGAAATGCCTTTTCTAAGTCTAGCAAAGCCCAAGCTCTGCTACGTCAACAGAGAGGGGCTTCGTTGATAAACGACATAGATGAAAACTTTATCTTGAATTGCCACTCCAGTCATTTAATGTCACTTAACTGTTCCCATGTCGAAGACCCAACCCAGCGCTAGATCTTAGGCTTCCTGAAAGCAGGGACTGTGTCTGGAACCTCTTAGTGTCCCCACGGCACTCGCCAACACCTGTCCCAAGAAATAACTTTTGGTTCCATCTGGAACGCTGTCTTGAAGCAACCATAGCATGCTTTTTCTAATGTGGTTTGCAGCAGGCACTTAAGTTCCAGACAGGAAACAGACTAACGTTTATTATAATTTTGGAAATATCAAGCGATTAAAAGCACTCAATGGTCCTCTCACTCTGAAATACATGAGGATCATTCTGAAAGTCACTGAGACTGTAATTATGGTATTATCAGCATGTGTTCCAGGACTGTGGCTTTAGTTATTCCTTTTCTGTTCTGCAACTAACTCAAGAACGTTTGTCAGTTTTTAGAAACCTGTCCCGTACACAGGGTCTGAAGTCAGCTTTTCCCAGAGATGGTTAGTTAACATGAAGGAAATCTAAGTCTCCACATAACTCCTTTTTTATTGTGTCTTTCTCTCCCAGTAATCCATCAGTATACCAGCATGCTGATAGAAAAGGCCGGTATAGGGGCGCCTGGGTGGCTCAGTCGGTTGGACGTCCGACTTCGGCTCAGGTCATGATCTTGCGGTCTGTGAGTTCGAGCCCCGCGTTGGGCTCTGTGCTGACAGCTCAGAGCCTGGAGCCTGTTTCAGATTCTGGGTCTCCCTCTCTCTCTGACCTTCCCCCGTTCATGCTCTGTCTCTCTCTGTCTCAAAAATTAATGTTAAAAAAAATTAAAAAGAAAAAAAAGAAAAAAGAAAAGGCCAGTACAGTGTGATCCGCCTGAAGCCACACAGCGCCAGGACTAGGTGTCCAGAATGCAGCTTACACCATCAAGACTACCCTCCCTGCCAATGACATTCACCGTCTCCCACCTGTACAGCTGCTGTAGAGCCTTTAAACCATACTCCACTTCCAGAATGGCCTACCAGAGGGGCTGTGCTTCGCTCTGTCTTGCTGTTAGAGATGTTCTGGATGTGGAAAGTGACGATAGTTTCAACCTGGCCCTTCAACACAGCTTCCGCAGCTCTGCAGAGACGAAAGAGACGCATACGCTAGGACGTGCTTCTATTTCACTACCTGTAATTCCAAAACGTTTTAACCCCAGACTGAACTTGTACAAGGGGAAGGAAGGCGGTTCCGTGTAGACAGCCACCAGAAATGTTGAATAAGAATCGAGAAACACAGGGTTTTCATTATCTGTGTGTATCACTTACCACCAGACTTCTGAAATCTAATGACAGCCATTAGCAAATCTCAAAAGAGGCATGTAAAAAACCTGAGATTTTCTCCTTCAAACCAATGTCCTGTGGTAGGTGTGTTTTTATGGAATCCTAGTTCAAAATCCCAACCACGAATATGAAATCTCACAATACCTAATGATACTCTAAGGCTGTCAAAATTCACTTTGTATGTATGTAAGGTACAGTCACATTTTTTATAAATTAAATAAGTAAAAAATCTGCTGGTCCATCCACCAGAGACATAGGTACCAAAACGTTCACCATAGTTATCTCTATGAACTCCACGCAGATTTTTCTTTTTAGTTATTCATATTTTCTAATTATTCCAAGATAGACCTGTATTACTTGTGTTATTTAAAAAAGGATGCTAAATCACAAAAAAGTGTATATTGTGTAATTAATCTCTTTTATGTTTAAAAAAGATCTACATGTATATTACAAGCATAAAAAACTTCTGGAAGGAAAGCCCAAGTATCATTAGTGGTTGCCTCTGGGGAGAGAGGGTAAGGAGGTTTAATATTTTATTTTACTTTACCCCTTTCTGTCCTGTTAACTTTAAGTGATCATAACACAGTCAGGGGAGGGGGGAAGGAGTAGTCCTCAGTGGGAATAAGAACTTAGGTGTCCAAACACACAAGCCATGCCAACAGCAAGACACAGCCATTAACTTACTTATTGGCCATCTCAGTAGAAAACACATACACCACTTTGGCGGGAGTCTTCTGAGCAGGTGTGGGCTCTGGGGCAGTAGTCTGGCCATGGGAGGGGGTGGAAGACCTGGGGGCCGTAGCATTTGACGGGGTCATCGAGTGTGGCGTGTGCTGGGAATCCTGGGACTTTATGTGGTCAGCAGAATTACATTCTAGAAGAATGAAAAGATCCGCGTCATGGAGAGAATAAAACTTCTTCTGCCAGCATTTATATAGCACAAGCCCACCTTGAGAATTTCAAGGAGGAGGCACCTTGCTAACAGGAGACCTCTAATTTTAAAAACTCTAACACACTTGCCCCGAAATGATGAATTACAAAGCACTCCTCCCCCACCTCCTTACTTCTCTAAGGCGCATCCTTCAGATATCAGCGCAAACATCCCTCCTTCCTGGAAACCTTTTTGGAACCTCTTGGACTGGATGCCCCTGTGGGTTGAACCCATAGCCCCCACATTCTCTGATTTCAGCATTTGTCCAATTTGATTGTAATCATTTAACGATGTGCCGTCTAGGTGTGCTCACATCCTCGGGGACAGCAGCTGCATCCGTCTTGCTGACCGTGGCCCCCCAGCACCCAGCACAGCGCTGGCACTCATGACAGGCCTCCCCACAAACACCCGAGGGAGGAACGAAAGACGGGGGACAGTCACCAGGTTTTCATCTCTAATTTGGGTTGGGGGCTCACACTTCCTCTCCTGGAATGCTAACTTCATGCTCTGGCCTACAGTTAGGATTTTTGGTTTTACACTAGGAGGAAAAACAACCAAAACCACAGCCATTGGTCCCACATTTCTCCTGGCTGGCTCCACTGTGGGGCCTCCCCTATGTCTCCCCCAACGTAGCCACTCATCCTGCCACACTGAAATCAGCCGGGACAAGCCCACACTAGTGCCAGCGCTAACCCTCGTGCCTACAACGCTGGCAAGGTGGGAGCCAGAGAGCACAAAACCCACGTCTTAGAGGGTGAATCTGACAGAGAAAAGGAAGGGACGCCAGGAAAACTGCTCGAGTGCGGGCCACTGGGGTCGACAGGCCGGAGCTGCCGGTTTGATTCTGGAGTATAAATAGCACGGAGGCCAGACACATCCACAAGAACATGGTTAGGACCACGGAACGTCCTACTGTAACCCCCAGAACACCTGCATCATCAAGAGCAAGAGCTCCTCAACAACGTGGTTCCACACTGCTCTTCACAGTGAGCAGGAAAATGAGAAGAAATGGTTCCCTCTTAATAAGCCGTGACAACGCCTGAGTCTGATACCTACTCTCCCCACTCGGCTGCTATTAGGCTCTCCGGCATCCAGCAATGGCGGAGGCCTTCCCTCGGGAATACCTACTTCCCTCTGAGTCTCAAAGATCTTATAGACATACCTTTAATGTCAGAGTCATCGTTTGGAGTCCCAGGATCTCTCTGATCAAAGGAGTCGGCGGAAATACTTCGCTCCCTTTTCCCCTTGCCCTTGGCACCATTTCCAGCCCCATTCTTCAGCCCCATGCTCCCACCTGGGCCAGGGGGTGCTTTAGGGGTATGGCCCCCACTCTTGGAGTCACAGGGGGATGGCTGGGATTGGCTGGCTGAGCCCCCCTGTTTACCCTGATTGGAGAATTTGGAATCCAGCTGGGGGTTTCCAGATGGGGACATCACTGTAGGGGGACGGACCATCACCTCCTGCTTTGACTTAGGGCTACTAAAAGAGACAAATAATAAAGAGAGATCAGATGCCGGATACAGCTGGGCAGCCCAAATCAGGAAGAAGCAGTTTCTAGGAGCGGGTCAAGGAGACACAGAGGACTAAGTAACTACCCCACCTTTCACCTCGGCTCCTTCCTCACCCCCTCCAACCCCACTCTCATCTCGGAGCTATCGACAGAGAGGAGGGTCAGGCAGAGTGGCCTGCCAGGTCTCAGGAACCCTAGAGTCACATGGGGACCCATCTCTAGGGCTTCTGTCAATAAAGGACAATGGTTTCTATGTACATAGAGAAGTGACTCTCACACTAAGACTAGCTCAGAGTAAACAAACAGGCATCGTTAAGATCAAAATACTACCCACCCCCTGGCTGATGACAAGGAACAGCTGTAACGAGAGCCTAGCTTCCCTGCTGGAAAATACGAGCAAGACCCGGAGAGTACACGAGGAAACCCGCTGCTGAATGGCAGGTTAGGGAAACTCTGCCAGACACGAGTCCCTCAAACAAGCAGTATCGCACGCCAGAGCAGATATGCTAACCAGTGCCCCAAGGGATGTGGAAAAAGTTCTTTCAAATATCCATTTAAGGGGCCCCCGGGTGGCTCAGTCAGTTGAGTGTCCGACTCTCGGTTTTGGCTCAGGTCACGATCTCACAGTTGGTGGGTCGAGCCCTGTGTCGGGCTCTGTGCTGACAGTGTGGAGCCTGCTTGGGATTCCCTCTCGGATCCCCCCACCTCACCCCCCCCTCCCCCGCCTCTCCCCTGCTTGTGCTCTCTCTGTCTCTCTCTCAAAACAGAGAAAAAAAAGTTTCAATTTAAGTACTGTGGAACAGAGGAGAAAGCTTCACAGCGGGAGTCCAGTCCAGGGCTGGTGTTTTAGTCCTAGGATCTCAGGCCTCCTCACCATTCCAGACCTCGGCTTCCTCACTCGCCAAGGTTAGCACATGGTGCTGGGTGAACTCTAAGGTCCTCTCCTTTGCGCTTTGGGGAGGGGGCGGGGGTGGAGAGGCGCGGTCGGAGAACAATGGGCGGAAGAACACCAACGGACGTCTCTAACAGAAAGCCCGATGGCACTATAGCCCGTTTATTATTCTGTTTTCTCCTCTTTTCCCCACTCGAGTCTCATCTGTGTCCAATCCAAACACACCGTTCCCTCAAGGAGTGTTCATGGTCCACCTGCGACACCCCCAGGGGGCAGCCGGGCGGGCTCTAGCCCTTACCTCTGTGTGTTTCCTGATGGAGAGTTCCTCACTTTGGGGTTACTGGAATGCATTGATTGAAATCCTGAGCGTGCAGTCACAAACAGGGATGGGCTCACCGAGTTCCTCTCGGGCTGCAGCACAGACAGCTGCTGAGGGCAGTGGCGGCGGCCGGCGGCTTGCTGGGCGCGGCCCTCAGCGCTGGCCACCTGTATGCCTTTTTCCTCTTTGCTTTTCTCTGCTGTGGAAGTGGGTCCTTTCCCCTTGCAGCTCCGGCATCCTCTGGGTGTGTGCCTCCTGCTGCCAAAGGAAAATCTCGCATCTCCAGGGCACACTACGGGAAAAGGCCACCCAGAAAGACATAAAACACCCTTACAACAGGATCAAGGTTACAGTCTAGCCAACTAGACGCGGCGGCTACATCACTCCTCGGCTTCCAACAGGGCCAAAGGGGGAGCGGTGTTCATGCTCTGGCGAGAAGGCAGCTAGAGAGTGACAGGACTCTCTGCCAAGCACACGGGCCTCCCACCAAGTATCATGTACCGGGCGTCGGCAAGCACACAAGAAAAACATTTCATCTTCAGCCATATATTCTCCCTTACGTTTCTCCACTTCCAGATACAAACCCGCCCAAAACGCAGGTTTATCTGCTCTTTTCAAAACAATGCTTTGAAACCACAGGGTACTCCCAAATCCATAGCAACTATCCGGTGTTTCGCCTCTGATGGCAGACAACGGCACTGAAATGTAGCAAACCCATCCCGATTTCAAACCATGAAACAAATTAATCTCTGTTTATATTCTCGGGACCTCAGGGTGGGGAGACATTGGAGGAGGTCCTTCTGAGATCGGCTGCTGAGCCAATACCAAATACAATCAGTTCTGCCCCCTGACTTCCACGATCTTTCTATTAAATTATGCCAAGGATGTGTCTGGAGTTCTCGCTGTTTAATGACAGGGACCGTAGGCATGGCTAAGCATGGGAATGATCCATCATACTGAAGGTAAAAGAACATCTTTGGAAGCTAAGATAGTTTTTGAGCCAATTTGCAAGGCTAATTTGAAGCATAAAGGTCAAGAAAATATTCCCAAACCTAGCCAGAGAGCAAATGAGAACGCCCTTTACTTCAGGACGCCTGGACTAGTTCAGGGACAACCAAAACCCACTTTCAGTCACTGATCCTTCCAGGGCAGTTCCAATATGGTTTTCGGGTAACCGCTGTCCCCTCTACTCTCTTCTGATAGCTTGGCGGGACTTCTGATAGCTTGGCGAAGGGGCCCGGGACTGAGATAGAAGGATGTAAGATGCGGGACTCGTGGCTGAAGAATCACAGGGAGGCAGAAGTACCTCGGGTGTTACCACTTACACACACTTTGTGGGACTCCAGAACCGGACTGGAGATTGGGAGTTGTTACAGGTTTTGGCGCCGAGTCTGATCACGGTCAAGGGTTAAACATCCATGCCTTCCTTTGGAAATCTGCAATAGTCCCAGCTATTTTACCTGAGACGCTAAAAGGAATTTATGGAAGTTCTCAGTGCACACAATTACTTTTTTTTTTTTTTTCTTTTTAAATGATGAAGTCAGGAAAAACAACTAGAAGAAAATGGTATGGAATGTTTTCTATGCCGACCTCGGGGGGAAAAACATCCCAAAAAAACATTTTGGTCTTGATGGTATTTAAGGTTGTACTTTTAGCCCCCACCACCTTCAGCTTTTTTTTTTTTTTTCAGTCTGAACTATAAAATTGATCGTGGTTGTCAAGTCTGACATACATAATCATAAACCATTTTGTAACCTCTCACTAAACATCAGGAATCCCTGGTAACATACAAGTAGCTACTGAATCTTGCATGGACAAAGCCATCAGAAAACATTTACCTCAGGAACAGAAAAGTAGTTACCACCAAATAGTCCCCTTCTGTAACTTCTGGTACTTTCTGTCTGCATCACACATTCTAGCACTCAATCATATGTCATACTGAATAGTCCTATGTGTATGTTTTATCTCCTTATGAAGAAAGACTATGTTCTTTGAAGACAAGAATCTTGTTTTCAAGTTCTTTGGCTTGTCTATAATACTCAGCATGATGTACTAAGATGTGATCGGACCCTCAGTGACATACTCCGTCTGCTTCTCCCAGAACAGAAACACCTGGCATTTGTGGTACACTTTCTCCAAAGGAACTCAAAACATATTACAAATATCAAATCGCCTCAATCTGCCAGGCCTATCTTTAAAAAAATATTTTTTTAAATGTTGATTTATGTTTGAAAGAGAGAAACAGAGTGTAAGTGGGGGAGAGGCAGAGAGAGAGGGAGACAACAGGATCCGAAGCAGGTTCCAGGCTCTGAGCTGTCAGCACAGAGCCTGATGCAGGGCTCGAACTCCGGAACTGCAAGATCATGACCTGAGCCGAAGTCGCTTAACCGACTGAGCCACCCAGGTGCCCCAGTCTGCCAGGCATTTCTGATGAACTGGTAGCAAAGATGATTTCTGATAATAATACTGTGAGCACACAACACTTTTATCTTCAAAGTACTCCTAAAGACAGTTTCTTATTCTCACGAGTTTCTCAGCCTTGATGGATGGGCATTTTACAGGTGAATGGAGGGAGCACATGTGAACGGTGTGCATGGCTTCTTCCCAGGTTTGCAATCGGTTCTCCCCGACCCTACTCTTCATTGAAGCCACCTCCTCACCATGACCTTACGGGCGGAGAGACAGCATGAAGGCTGAAGCAGGCATGTGGACTCCCTGACTGACGGGGAACAAAATCCCGGGTTTTCAAAACCCCTGGATGAGCCAGGGGAGTAGTTGAAGTCAGTCACCCTAGCCTTAGCCCGGCAAAAGAATCCACCAAGTGTCTCATCATATAGTTCCAAAGACTACAATTTGGCTCTTGGGGGCCTACATTTGCAGGCTGGTGCTCAGCTGTCATTTTAAGGACTGGAAAAGGTCTTCCACAGAAGATGATTCATTACAGCCACAGAGAAACTTTTTCCTCCAACAGAACTCAGGCTTCCAACTTGAAGATCTATTCATTCAATGCTTCTCCCTTTTCTTCTTAGCTCATATTTAAAATTCTTCCTAACGAGGTATCAGGCACTCTTTCAGGCAAGGCCTGTACATATTAAGTCACTGACCACAGCGCCGGGAGGCAGGTACCCCCACCTATTTGAGAGGTGAGGAAACTGAGGCTCTGAAACGTTTAGCCGTTCGCCGGAGCGAGTTGGGTCATACATGAGTTAGTCATATGCGAGTTAGTCATACTCTAGTAAGTGGGAGAGCTGGCATTCGGCCAGGCCCCCGGCTGTGCTCTTCATCACTGTCAAGATGGGGACTTGGTGGACAAGGTGAGCTAGCGCCTGGAAGACAGCGCTTGGCGGCACAGTATCAGCCTCTGGGTTAACTGGTACTACGGCGACCATCACTGTCTAGCAAGCTCACTCGCTTATCCTGCCCAATGGCATATCTTGTTCCTCTTCAACTGTCCCCTTCCACCCTGCCCTCCCCTCTCTCAGGGCACGGTCCTGCCCAGGACTTAACAAGGAGAAAAGAAGTCACCAGGCAGGACGTGACGTCGTCCTCACCACCAAGTCTGCAAACCTGTTTTCACGGTGCCCACCCCCTCCTTCTTCTCTATCATCGAAACAGAGAAAATAGCCCACTTTTCCTCAAAGGTCAGTCCCGCCACAGGTGGTCTAGACCCCATCCCTTCCAGCTTTCCACGAGCACGCTCTCTCTCTCTCTCTCTCTCTCCTTGGGTCTTCCCCGCTATCTGGTGCGTGCTTCCAGCCACCACGCAGACACGTGGTATGTCTTCCAGCATTGAACAGAGACCAAAAAATTACAGGAAAACAAAGCATGTTGTTAGTCCCTCTCAGAGCCAAGTCTCTCCACAGAGTTGACAAGACACGTGGTTTTCCCTTCCTTACTTGCCGTTCACCCTTTAACCATTTTAAACTGACTTCCACCCCCCACCCCACCCCCACCCGGATCACAGAAACCACTGTTTTGGTTAAGGTCACCACTGGCCACTTTTGTAACCTCATCGGACTCCACCTCTTAGTCTGCCAGCTGATCACCTCCTTCTTGGAACTCTCCCCTCTCGGTTTCCAGGCCACCACACTTCCCTGGTTTCCCTCCTGCCTCCCCAGTCGCTCTCCACCTGCGCCCTGTGCCAGCCCCTTCTCCACTCAGCCTCTACGACTCAGAGCTCCTCAGAGCTCCTCGGCACTCTTCTCTCCCCACTCTGTAAGCTCTCTCGGAGCCAATGACTCCCAATTTCCCATCTCCAGCTCGGCTGGCGCCCCGCAGACCTGCACACGCAGCCATCACCTTGACGTCTCCCTAGATGGGAGAGGAACTCTTCATCCCTCCCCAACGCACCTGCCCCTCAGTCTTCCACACTGTGGTCAATGGGACTTTCGTCCACCCAGTCGGTTCTTGCCAAAAACACGGGAGTCGTTCCCGACACGTCTCTCCCTCACCACAACCCTCCGTATGGAGTCTGAATATTTTTGCCGAATGCCTGAAATCTCGGCTTCGGGATTTCTTCTTCAGAAAGGGAAGGCAGGGGTCAAGGGTGATTTGTTTGGTCACCTCTGTGTTCCCAGTGCTTACTACAGCACCCAGCATGTGGTGTCTGCTCAAAAAATATCTGTTGAACAAAAGCCGAAGTTTTTCCCCAAGATCATCTTTCTAAGCCAGCCAGGTTCTCTAGTGCCACCATCCATCAGGCTACTCACCGAAACCCCAAGGGTCACGATACCGCAGTGCTCATCCTGGAGGTGAGGAGCTGGGGGAGTCCGGGAACCCCTTTCTCAAAGGTGACCCTCACCTGGATGAGGATGAAGAAGAAAAACTTCTAAATGGATTAAAAAAAATTTTTTTTTACATTTATTTATTTCTGAGAGCGAGAGACAGAGCACAAGTGGGGGAGGGGCAGAGAGAGAGGGGAACACAGAATCCAAAACAGGCTCCGGGCTCTGAGCTGTCAGCACAGAACCCGACGCGGGGCTCGAACTCACAAACTGTGAGATCATGACCTGAGCCGAAGTCAAACGCTAACTGACTGAGCCACCCAGGTGCCCCTAAATGGATTTCTTTTAAAAATCCACTATATCGTGTTGTCACTGAACACCTTAAGAGAAGAACAGATTTCCTATTTATTCTAGAATACTAGATTGAGAGGCTGTTGTCACCTCCCAGGTAAAGGGAATCAACTTCCAATTTTTTAAAGAGTGTGTTATCCAATCTGCAGACATCTCAAGGCCCTAGGCCTTGGGACTCTGCCTCTTCCCCAACTGCACGTTTTATTTTCAGCGACTGGTGAAATACTAAGAGCAAATAAAATCAGTGTTTCTATTTTTTAAATTTCTGGGCATTTGGTAGGAGAAAAACACCCCTCCCATTTTTGCTTCTGTCCAGTCCTTGTTATTAGGGAGAAGTGAGAGCTGGCTGGGAAGGCGGGAGACACACAACTGGAGACATGATGCCAAAGGCACAGAGCGACGCAGCACAGTCCTCCCCCTTCTCAACCAGGTTCTGCATCACAAGCGTTCGGCAAGCACAGTTCACATACTTTCGGGAGAACTTGGGGCCAAACAACCTGGCCAGATGATTTCCTCTGACTGAGTGCCTACTGTGGCACAAGGCTACATTGACTTGAGCTAGGTAAGTCAATAAAACAAGCTACTGGTCGAGCAGGACAATTTCCAGTGTGAGTCCTTGTAAAACAGAATTAGAACCCTGAGCCTCCCCCCTTTGCCCAGATTTTATAGTTCTGAAATTGCAAGGAAGAACCAAGTTCCAGACTGTTCTAAGGCCACACTACCTCGGAATCTTTAAAAGGAGACTCTACAAGGTGGTCACAATGTTGTAAAGAAATTCACAAGTTAATCTGACCAAGCTCAGAACCACCTCTACAATACCAATTTCCATTCCTCCAATGATCCTTTCCCACTTTCCTGCTCTAAGAAGTCAAGTTTATTACAACTATGTCATGTTTAACAAATTTCATTTCTACACTATGACCACTGCTCCATAAAAGGCAGAGTATCAAACTTAGAATGTGGAACGAAAAGGCCACAGGATTCCATTCCTAGCTCATTCTTGACTTCTGGCATGCCAACTCCTAACAGGCTTCCTTGCAGAAAGAGTACACAACAGGAAGAAACACTCTCTCTCCAACATGTGGGGGAAAGACAACTAGGCGATAGGCATGTGCAGAAAATCTTGGTCCACACAAAATACTAACATTGTGTTTTCATACTCGAAGGGTCAAAATGCCTCTAGTGCCCTGCAGGCCAACAAACCTTAGGCAAGCAAATAAACATTTCTACCAAACTAAAGAGTCTTGGCAAAATGTAAACATTCAAAAATGAACTTCAACTATCATTTGGAATGATGGCCACCCAAAGTAAAATGTCAGCACAGATGTCCCTTCTTTGTGAAATTCTCCTTGATTCCCAGCTATCCCTAGGCATGTCCTCTGTGGCCCTTCAGCGTCATACTCACAACACTATTACACCTTATAAACTGTATCCCTGTTATGTGGAGACACAGAGCCCCCTGAGAAAAAGGGTCATCATCTCAGCACCGGATGCCCAAGAGAAACTCAATAAATACTGAGTGATCCAAGGATTATAATGAGCTTGGGGCTTAAGTTTTGCTACCTTTGGCTTGTATTTACACAGACCAATGAAGACACGCTAAACACCTGTTTAACGTCTTCCCACCTGCCTTTCCCATGAGGTGAGCAATTGCAGAAGTCCCTGCTCACAGGAAAGTATAAGGTGACTACACTTACAGTTTAGACTTGCATTCGACTTGATGACCTTTGCCTTGGGAACTGTTACAATAATGAACAAGTGGAAGGTATAAGAGACCCTACAGAAACAGAAACAAAACTCTAAAATACTCAGAGTGAATTGCAGAAGTTACATGTTCATCATCAGGTTCTTTACCTTTCGAGATGTCCGATCTGCTCTCTCTTCTACATTGGGACACGGAAGAACTTTCCAAGAATGAGCTCTGCCTCCCAAACAGAAGGGAATTTTTAGGTCAAAGTGGAGTGACACCAGCTAGTCCCACATTGAGTCCTACAGGGACGAGAAGAATGGAGAAGTTCATACCCCAATTCACACCAACTGCAAAGAAAACCACCCATTCCCCAATGCTCTGTGGCCAACAGAGTATTTGGAAGGAGTAGTGAGAAAATAATTAGGTCAAAAATGGAGAATGAAGGCAAACCACTAAAACTCAAAATGCAAGGAGACGGAGCAGCACAGCCCAAATCCGCCCCCCTGAAGACGGGGCTGTTTCGCAAAGCAAAACCCACCAGACGTGAAAGCCTGATGCTAATCATCGTTTTTACTTTTCTCCACAACCAAGAATAGTCACCAACAGGCTGCAAAACGAACTTTTACTTCATACCTTCTTTACGCTCTTGGATTTGGCATGATGGAGATGTCAAAAAAAATACTGCAAAGCTTTAACTGCGAGTGGCCATAAGATCATTTAATTTTCAAAAATCAGCTGGTCTAGGGCAGGAGCCCTTAACCTGGGACCCGCTGCCTCACATGGGGTCTGTGGAGAAACTTGGTGGCAGCTGCGGACTTACTGGGGGGAAACGTCCATCTTCGTTTGTACTCACTCACCTCTTCAGCAAAAGTCAGCACTGCCTTCAATTGTGAAGGGAGGTAACGACCCGTGATAGTATTAGCAACCCTGTGACTGTCACCAAGACAAACCACAGGACATTTTCATGTCACATTATACTTGCTGCAGATACTTCAACACAATATTTACTCATCGCCAGTTCAAAATTACAGTATGGTTAGACCTGCAGCTACATTTTGTTATTTAATGTGTTAGAAAGAAGCATATGTATTACTATATCATAACTGATCAACATTTTGATAACTGTTTCCATGTCATTTGTAAGTCCATGTGTTTCATTTTATGCACTTTAAAAACACAGTTCCCAAAAGAGGTCCTATATTTCATTAGCCTGCCAAAGGCGTATGTGGGGCATAGGAGGTTAGGAACAAATAAAGTTGCTCTGGGACAAATAAAGTTTCTATAGACTAACAGCGCAGTCAACCAAGGCAGACAGACAAGTGGGTTATTCCACCAACAATATTTCATAGTTGAAGAAAATTAAGGCACCATGAAGCCAAGTAACATGTCCAAGATCACACAAATTCAGGGCAGACATCAGTCTAGGTGAGCATTCACAGCATGTACATTCCTACTCTCCATGGGGACCTCTCCTTACACTCTCCGATTGTCATCACTCTAACTTCCTCGTAAATGGAGAAGAGGTATCACCTTTCAAAAAATCAGTAGGAAACCAAAACCCGGATGATAGAACAAGACAGATGCATAAGGTACTCCTTTTTGTTCCTTGATCAACTATGCTGCCATGATTGTTACAAAAGCTGAAAGTCGTCTGTTCCTGAGAGAGCAATCTTTTAGAAGTGAGAAAAAAGTTGGGCTACATCATCTCTCATTCTCAGAAGTGTTCAAAGCAGTTTACAGATAGGCATTCACTTGTTAAGCAATGCAATGTGTTATGAGTGGTCAGGGCAGTGGGATCCCCACTTCATCAATGGGAAAACTGGAGAATAAATATGAGAGATTGGTTCAAAGTCACAGAAGTCAATGGGAAGCCAGCTTCCTGATTCCAAGTTCATGGCTCTAACCACCATCCCAAGTCACCATGATCAAATAATTTAGTTGGTTATAATGCTTGTGAAACTTCTGTATGTTTTCCCCCCTATAAGCCAGAGAGCATTTTCTTTTGATTCACAGCAGCAGACACTTCTGAAGGCTATGGGGCAAATATCCCATAGAACAAATTCTAATGTGCATAAGTACTTTTTCACCTATGTTAGTCATCTAAAAATCGAGGTCAGGGATCCTGAGCTCAAAAGCCAAGTTACATACAACTTGCCTTCTAAGAAGAGACCAGTGTGGAATCATTCCTTCACCTTTTAGTCAATGACCTCCTTACCAACCTACCATATCTTGTGGAACTATTATCATCTAACATTCAACACTGTTACTACAAAATAGCATTCTAATGGTTCAATCATAGATCCTAGGTCCAAAAACTGTGAGATGTCACCCCAGCCCCAACTTTGCCTTAGATTTTCTCTTTTTATTCAAACCACCTATTATTGGAATCCTCATTCTTCAAAGCATCCTTACATCAACTAACTTGTCCTTTCATGAACTCATCTCTGTCTTTAATAGCTTGGGTCTTTTTTCCATAGTTAGTAAGCATGTCTTTCTTACATTTGTACTTAGGACCAAAACGTTATTCACAGTAGCATTAATCTCTTGCTAAAATCCCGAACCACTAGTACCAAGACAAAAAACCAAAATCAACAGGGCAATCATGTTGCACAATCTCCATGAAGAGTCAAACTCACACATGACTGTTACCCGCCCATAACCTTTTGCCCCTCCCAGGCCCTACCTCTCAACTATTTTACTACTCATCCTTCCTATCTGCTACTTCGGACTCATCATTTTGTGCTCTGTGCACAAGAGTCCAAATCTCTGGTCTAAGAATCAACACTTAATTCTTGAATATTTCAAATGCTAGTTATCCACCACACATCACTGATCAAAATGTATCTCTTTATACAGCCACCAAATCACCAAATCACTGAAGTCACGGCCAGGGAGCAATCCATGTTTGCCTTAACCAAAGACTAACTTTGCACCAATTCCATCCCACCTTAGAGTCTCTCTCCACCAAGAGATACTTATGCCTATTTCTCTACCTTGTCCAGTAACTTTATTCGTCCCTAACTGGACTAGAATTTAGGCTCTAAGTCCTTCCTCTTTATCACAGACCAGGGGGCCCTTGGAGGACAGATTTGAGGCCTCCTCCTTCAGGCTTGAGAGCCACCAGGTGAGGCCCCCAGCGACAATATTACAGGCCTCTGGCCCTTCCCTCTGAACATAATAACCAACCCTGCTGTTGTTCTCCTTAGGATATCTCCATTTCACCAGGCTCACCCAACACTAACCAGTGACATCTTAATAGTCTTTGCAACTTTCAAAGGTCAATGGCTAGGGCTCCACTTTGGAAATCACTGTTGTGTCCACGACCCCCACAATGACTCAGTGACCTAGACATCACCACCTCACCTACTGGAGCCCTTTACTACTCATACATGTTTCTTAGCTTTCACTTCCCCTCACCCTTCAACAAGTCACTGGCCTGCAAAGTCCCCTTTACCTCTCTATCCACCTCCGGGGTCTTACAGACCCCACCAAACTCAACCCGAATTCCCTTATTTAGCTCTCCATCTCCCCCCTCCAAAGCCCCTCCATCCCCGGACCTTGGGACCGTCCCATCTCCTCGTTCAGCCTCTCCAAGCACTGCTTGGGACACAACCTCTAAAAAATCGAGAGATGCCGCGGTCTCTTCCCACTGCTCAGTGAGCGGTGGGCAAAGGACGACCCCCCTCCTCCCCCACAGGTTTCTCCAGACTCAACTCACTAAATCCGCAACCTCGACCCCCGCCCCTTTTCTCCCCTCCCCCCCAACCCCTACGGCTCTTCGCGGCTGTGGCCACCCCTGCCCCCAAACCGGCTCAAAACACGCGGACCCGGCCCCCCCACACCCCCGACTCCGGCCCTTCCCCTCCCCCTCCCCCCCGAGGTGCCACTTACCCCCGAGGCGGGAGTGGGGGAGGGGAGAGGAGGAGCGGAGTAGGGGAGGAGGTTTCGGTCCGGGGCGGCTCTCAGCCCCGGGGGGCCGGGGCCGGGGCCAGCGGCAGCGGCGGCGCAGCGTCTCCCCCCGGCGGCGGCAGCGGCGGCGGCGGCGCCGTCCCACTCCCGCAGGCACACATAGGCTCCATTGTCCGCCGGCGCCTCCCCCTTTCCGGCTCCCCCCTCCCGGTCCCGCCCCTTCCCCCTCCCCTCGGCCCTCCCCCAGCCGCACCGCGCCACGAAAGGTACCGCCGGCCCCGCCTCGGACGCGAGCGGAGAAGTGCCCCCTCCCCCGGCCCCGGCGTCCCGCCCGGCGGGGGACTGGGGACTGCCCCTCCCCGCCTCGGCGCTGGGCCCGCCGCCGGGAAGGGCCCGCCCCCCTCCAAGGGAATGTCACTTGTTCCCCCTCCCGGAACGCGCGCGATGGTACCAACCCGGCCGCTTCCTCCTCCCCTTCCCCGGCCTTCCCGGAGAGGCACCGCCCCCAGCGCCCCGCCCACCAAGTAGTCTCGCCTCCTCGACCCCGCCCCTCCCCGGAACATTTTACTATGGGACCGCCCACCGCCAGCACCACCTCCTGTTTTGCATGGGCACGCCCACGGGGTCCCCGCCCCGGTTCGTCACCCGGCCAGAGGTGACGCCTACTCCCCACCTTAAAGCGGCAGAGCCCTGTTTCTCAACTGAAAGCACCTCCCCAAGGGCCGGTGGGGTGGGAGGTGCGGCCGGGGAGGGTCTCTTCTTTCCCCGAGCCGTCCTCCGCGAGCACACACTCACCCGGACCTCCCCACAGCCTGCTGCAGCACCGGGGAGCAACCCCAGGGGACCAGTAAAGGCACGGAGGGGGGCAGGGCAGCGTGGAATTTGGCCATCTTTGACAGAAACGAATTGGAAGCTGCCAAAGGAAGGGGTCTTTCCCTCACTCTTCCCTGCTGCCCTGGTCCCGGCCTAGTCGTCAGTCTTCAAGGCGACCCCCTCACACCTCCAGGATGCCACTAGCGCAGGTCCCGCGTCTTCACCTCTCAATCTGTGCACTGCATTAGCGGTTGCCTGCTTTCTCCCCTCCCAGGGGAGCAGGCCCCTCTTGGGGTTGCACTCTCCCCCACCCTCTCCAAAGCCGACTCTCGCCCGGGTCCTGCAGACGCGATGGCTGGTGCCTGGTCTCTCCTTCCACGTCCGGTCCGGCCCAGCCCAGCCCAGCCCCGCTCGCGCGTCGCAACCTGGTGCCCTAGAGGACTTAATGCCCAGATCCTCGAATGGCTTCACAACCGCTTTTTGATCGAAGTATCGCTCCCCTGATTTTTCGGGAGGCCTGTGCTTTGGAGGGCTCGAAGCCCAGGCATCCCGGCACTGTCCCCTGTGGAGTGGGAAGGTAACCCCTTAGATTGCACTTTTTCTCAGAAGGAAAAATGACGGCATCCTGGTGAGCGCATGTTGCTGAATAAAGCTCAGATTAAGGCTACTCCTGTTTTATCTTTGTGGCCCTCATTGCTGCCGTGACCAACTGTTATTACAGACACGTCTACTCCACAGTCCTCCCGGGAACACACTGTTGTTACATCTCTGTATTTGTGCTTTGTAGAATCTTGGTCTAAGATGTTTCTCTGCAACTTCGTGCACTGGCCCTACAGCCTTTCTGAATCAGTTAAGTGAAGACTGCCTATGTTACAATGTACTGCCTAGTCTCCCTGAAGAAAGAGGGGCAACATGGCCAAGAGAAATAGATAAATTTTCTTGTTTTTGCTTCTACCACCCATAGTTTTAACCAGGATGCTTAATTCTGTAGTCAGTTTCCCTGTCTACAAAGTAGGAAACCTACCCTGGGGCAATCTTTTAACTAATGGTGCTGGTTGTAAAGGAGAACCCTGAATGATGAAGCTTTGGAAACCACTTAGAAGTCTTGGGTGGCCATGTAAGTTTCTATTCTGTGTCTCCCCAGCCTAGATCCTTTGAAAACCTGTTTTTTCATAGCAAGATGTTTTCTCTTTGTCTTCCATTATGACTAAGGATGTAAATAAAGAAAAAAAAGACAATAGTATGTTTAAACAATACAAAGCTGGGGAGCCTGGGGGCTCAGTCGGTTAAGCGGCTGACTTTGGCTCAGGTCATGATATCGCGGTCTGTGAGTTCGAGCCCCGCGTCAGGCTCCGTGCTGACAGCTCAGAGCCTGGAGCCTGTTTGGGATTCTGTGTCTCCCCCTCTCTCTGACCCTCCCCCGTTCATGCTCTGTCTCTCTCTGTCTCAAAAATAAATAAACGTTAAAAAAATTAAAAAAAAAAAAACAAACAATACAAAGCTAAGATCAATTGAAGGATTCCAAATGAGAAACAATTAAAATGCTTTTCTGTCAAGTTTTGGAGGTAGGTGAGAACCTCTATAAAAAGAAGACAGGGGGGAAAAGTAAGGTATGCACTTGTGAAAAGACAGCTAAAACCAGGAATACACAAGAAACATTTGGGATTGCAAATGTAGGTGGAAAGAAGGGATTTACAGAAGGTACCTGTAAGAGAAAACCATTACTAAAATAAGCTCCTGGGTGGGGTGTTCCAGGCCTGATCATTTCTATTCAAAGTCAAGCTCACTATAACAATAATACATACAAAAAAGTCTTAACCGTTTCACTAGGCATTACGCCCTTAACTTTATGTGTCAAAATTCAAATTATTTACTGAACCAGAAGAAAAATGTAAATGAATACTAAATGTGCAACACTAGGGTAACGGAGCAATATATTAAGAATAACGTGTGCTAAAAGTCATGAAATCGAAAGGTTAGAGTCTCCATAGTAATGTTAAATTACCTGCATTGCACATGGGATTGAAATGCATTTAAAAATATTATTTATTCTATCAAATAGTTTATTTTACTAGAATTTTTGTCTTCTGAATTTTCTAACTTCCATTCATTTCCATCTCACTTGAGAAATAATTCTATTTTGCTGTATAGAGATCTAGCATGCTGTATGTACATAAATACTAATGGATGATGATGCAATCATTTTTAAAAGCATCCTATAAATAAAAGCTTCAAACTATTTCTGCTCCTCTCGAAATTCTAAGATAAATCATTTTTAATCCAAATGGTTAACAATGTTAAAAATTGAGGCTTTTGACACTGAAGAGACCTGGGTTTGTTGTTGTTGTTGTTTCCTTTTTGAAATTTGCTTCTCATAATGATGATAAAGCACTGACTCTGATGTAAACATGGATGGTATAAATTTGGCCTGTTAGTTCTTCAACTATTCACAGTATCTTTTATTTAAGTTTGACTCCCGTCTTTTTTTTTTTTTACCTGTAAATTCCGCTTTCAAAATGTTTTTGTTCCCCCAGCTCTTGATAAACTTAGACTGAAATTTTAAGGTTGGAAAGAACCCCCTTCTGTTTTACAGAGGTGAATTCTAAGACATAGACGTTTAATGACTTGCCAAGATTATACCCATTTTTAGGGAGTAGAATTGAAGTCCAACACTCTTCAGCACTGTTCTAACTGCCAAGTGTTGTTCGTTCCTACTAATATTTATCATTGTAGAAGAGAACATGAAGTTCTACCTCGGGATGTTGAAAGTAAGACTCAGAAAGGCTGAGCCCACTCAGCCAGCTGGTGCTAGGGCTTTCAGAGGCCCTAACAAATTCTTGCCTTGGTCAAAGCCCTCAGTTTGTCTAGTTTCCTGCTGTTTATACTGTTTCTTACCGATTCATCTACTCCATCGTCCAAACCAAAACAGGCAAGGTTCAACCCCAAAGGAATACTACCAAGAGAGTCATTTGTGACTGAAAATGAAGGGTTAGGATGGAATGGTGTCTTAACCTTTGTAGTCTACTGCCCAATGCTGTAATAAAATACCCAGCAGGCAATTTCTTTGCTAGGGTGCCCAGGAAGGAGAATCAAATCTCCCTAACCCAGCTTTCACCAGTCCATTTAAGTCAATGGGGAGTCTCAGAGCTTCATCCCTACTGGGAAAACTTAGGGCTAAGTGTCTCTTTTGTAAGGAAGAAATCAATATTCCCACCTCCTTCCTTCTGGCCACTCCACCTGGGGCCATTGGCACTTGAATGTGAGTGTGGGTCTTGTTCTTTGTCACCACAAACCTGCTGTCCACAATCTGGGAATTAGAGGCATCCTCTCTGTGAAAGCTCTGACAGATCTGCGATGTGACGCTCAGATTCTTTGAAAAATTACCATCGATGTTTCCCTTTTATTTTTCGTACTCAGACCTGTGTGGTTGTGTCTCCTAACCTCATGTCTGCCATCTAAAGGTCAAGCCTTGTGACTTTCAGCCTGCTATTTCCTTCCGGAGCCCCGAATGACTGATACATAAATGCTGATCCTCGGGGTGCCTGGGTGGCTCAATCGGTTAAGTGCCCAGTCTCTTGATTTGGGCTCAGGTCATGATCTCACTCAGGGATCCAGCCCTGAGTCAGGCCTGAGTCAGCCCTGCTGACAGTGTGGAGCCTGCGTGGGAATCTCTCTCTCTCTCTCTCTCCCTCTCTCTCTTCCCCACCCCTGCTTGTGCACTCTCTCTCTCTCTCTCCCTCTCTCTCTCTCTCTCAAAAATAAATAAATAAACATTTAAAAAATAAAATATAAATGCTGATCTTCTTCCCCAGTCTTTGGACCACAGTCCATCATAGCTTAACGAGAAACACGTGGGATATTCTAGGTGCTCCAATCATGTCTCCCCAAATCTATTCATCTTCATTCCAGTCCTTCACATCTGCCATTATAGACCCACAACGCTTTTCCTCTTTAATTGCCATTAATTTCCTGTTTCATTTTGTTCTTCACCTCTTTCCCAGCAATAATTCTAAGTATTTCTACTACTTCATTTCATTTTCTTCTCCCAGACATATCTCTAGAAATGCTGCCCTTCAGATATACCTATTTTATTTCTCCTGGGTTTCCACCTTCCGAGCTGGAGGCCTCCCACTTCCCACAATCACCTTCTCCCTGGCTTCTCTGGAACTGCAACTGGACCACAGCTCCATGGTTTGCATCCAGGTTGCTCTCATGTGCCACGATGCCTTTCTGGAGTGCCTGGCCACCCATTGTTCCAATAATGAAAATGCCTAATCTAAGATGTTTGTTTCCACTCCTGGGCTGCCAGACATTATTAGAAAAAAACCCACAAAACCGAGAAAGTGGGTCCCAGCCAACATTTAGGCGATAGAGCTTCAACTGAACTTTGTTACTATTTACTCGGCAATTCTTCTATGTATCGTCATCACCTCCTATAACACTTCCTGCAACAATTATCCCAAATTTTATCCACTACTCCTCCTACATTGCAAGACCTACCTTGTCATCTCACCCCACCTCTAAAGGGGTTTTTTACTTGGTTATTTCTCTTCCATCTACTTCGCCTTTGCTTTAGTATCTCAGTAAAATCTTTCTTACTCCAACACTCTTCTTCCCTTTTCTTTTTATTCGCAATTTATCCAAAGGGTAACCTACATTCTCACCATCCATTTTCCTCCTCTGTAATTAACCCAAGCGTTCTACTAGAATTCTCTTCAACATGGCCAAACCTAATCGCCCAAAGCATCCAATGAATATCATTTCCTTTCTGAATCTCTTATAGTTTGAACCGCAAGATAGAATGTTATTCTGATATTGTCTCCCCCACCACACCCCCAATTTTATTGAGATGTAATTGACACATAACATTGTATAAGTTTAAGGTATACAATAACATACTTTGATGTATGTATGTACTGTGAGATGGTTACCACACTATGAGTAGTTACCATCCATCACCTCACATAGTTATAATTTTTTTGTGTGTAATGAGAACTTTTAAGATCTATTCTCTCAGCAACTTCAAATATACAATACAGTATTGTTGACTATAGTCACTACATTCCCAGAACTGATTCATCTTACAACTGGAAGTTTGTACCTTTTGAACACCTTCACCCATTTCCCCCCGACCCCCTACTTCCTGCCTCTGGTAACCACCAATCTGTTCTGTTCTTGTAAGTTTGGGGTTTTTTTTTTTTTAGATTCTGCATATAAATGAGATCATACAGTATTTCTCTTTCTCTGACTTATTTTACTCAGCATAATGCCCTCAAGTTTCATACACGTTTTTGCAAATGGCAGGGTTCTTTCTTTTTTATGGCTGAATAATACACCACTGTACATATATAACACATTTTTTAATCCATTCATCCGTTGATGGACACTTAGATCATTTCCATGTCTTGGCTATTGTAATTAGTGGTGCAGCTGTCTCTTTAGACAGTGATTTCACTTCCTTCACATAGATACCTAGAGGTCTGTCTCCTTTATTGATTTAAATTCCTCTTTTTGTCTCCTAATTGTGAATGTTCCTTAAAGTCCTTGCTTCTTTAATCTTTCCCCTCTCCAAGTCTCCGTAAGATGCCTCTCTCACTCTTCTAACTACAGCCATTGCCCCTTTGCAGAGGACCAACACATCCTAGGGCCTTTGAGCTTAAATCCCGCATTTCTGTCTACTCAGCCTGCCTATCTACAATCAACTCAACATGTCAAAAAACAAACTCACCATCTTTCAAAATTAAGTCTCACCTCTGAATTTACTATCTTTAACTCATGCTCAAAACTTTGGCGTAACCCTGACTCAAAATCTCCATCCATCTATCTCTTCTCAGTCACCAGTGTCCACAAATTCCTCCTTAAATCAATTTCTTGTTTTCTGGTCCCAACTTGGGCCTGCTGTAATAGCCTCCAAATAGTCATTCCAGCCTCTAGCCTCTCCCCTTGTCAGTCAGTTCTCCACGCTCCTTCCAGATAGGTCTTCCTAAAAGACTTGTTTATATATATTACAGTTCATGCAGTGTCTATTCCTGTCTGATTACTTCAGCCCTACTGGTTCTTCTGGGCCCAACTAGGGCCCCTCTACCCTAAGATCTCAATGGTGTGGTGTGACAGGAACAATATTGCCTTTAGAGTCATCTGGACCTGGGTTTGATGGAATGTTGGACTACAGTTTACTAACCAAGTAACTTCAAAATGAAGAAAAAGAAATGTTCTTTTCTTTCTCATCCATTATAGAAGGAGGTGTTTATATCTCCAATTTTAGAACATAGCATGGATATGCAAACTTTTAACACCCTGTACCTTTTAAGGTAGTTCCTAGTCTTGCCCTATATCTGGAGAACAAAATCATATACCTTTCTGTGTTTTGCAATCATTTAGTCATTGCTATATTTACTGAGCAGCTACTAAGTGCTGGGCATCTTGGTGGGGTGGGGGCGCACAAATATGAATCAGGTATCAAATTTTGTCCTCAAAGTCTAATCAGACTTATACAGATGATTCATTCATTTAAAAAGGGGGGAGGGAAGGGTTCAGTAAGTGCCAGGTATTGTGCAAAGCACCAAAGATTCAAGTAAGTATACGACAAGTCCCCTCATGTTGGGACCTGGGATCAATCTAGTTAAGAATACTGACAAGTGAACCTTTATAATCAAGTATAATAAATGCTAGGAAATGGATAAATAACAGGTGTCCGGGGCACACAGAAGAGAGGCATCTAATCCACACAAGAGAGTCACGGAATGCAACCAGACCTGAGCAGAATCTCAAAGAACGCGTAGGAGTCAGCCCAGCAAAGGACTCAGCAATGTGCAACGGCTCAGCTGTGTGACAGTGTATATAAATAACCACAATACAAGATAGAAAGTAATAAATAAGTGGCAGAGCAGAGGCAAAAAGTAAAATGGCAATCAGAGGAGATATATTATCCGGGGGCTGGGTGAGATGAGCAAAAAATGCATCATGGAAGTGGAGGCATTTGAGACTACCCAAAGGGGGCAGCAGGCAGGTTGATTCAGACCCTCAGTGGGGCTAAATCAATGTCTTCTCCACATTCTATGCAGCACCCTCGCACAATGGCACCACACCTTGTCTGCTGCCACGAGGATGACGATGATGATGATGGTGTCTAAGTCTTGCTCATAAAGTTGGCTCTTCTGATTTCCTAGAATGCTTGTAAGGGGAGACTGAAGATTCAGCAGAGCCATTTCTGGGTAGAGGGGCCCTCCATCAGACTGCCCGGCGTTGAATTCCACCATCAGAGAGTTGTGTGATCTTAGAAAAATTACTTAACCTCTGTAGGGTTTCGTCTTTTCTTTCATAAAGTGGAGCGATGCTAATATTTTCCTCCCAGGGTAGCGTGAGGAATAAATGAGCGCCCACATGCAGACATGTAGGACTAGTACCTGGCACATAGTAAGTCCCCAGTAAATGTTGGTTATTACTACATTTCATCATCTCTGGATTATCCCCAATGGGACTGGCTTTAGGGGGAGATTTTAGGAGCACTGAGAAGGTTACCTCCTCAATACCTCACTTATTCTCACATTTAAATCTCCCTCACTGGGATCTCTTCAACTCTCCTAACACACTCCTTTAAACTCTGCCATTAGAAATTCATACCTTTGGATTTAAGATGTCCCTTCCCCAAGCCCTTGGGAAGGGTAACACAAGTTATTTTAATAATTTATCTGGCCAGACCTCTGTCCTCCTTAACTGTTAACTGTATGGAGGGAATGTTGTGGAGGAGAAAGGAAAAACTAATTCTGGAGTTTGGAGAACCTTCCCAAAAATTAAAGCCAGGAGATGCTCAGAGGGCTTTCTGAAGGCAGTAGGTCCTCTGGGATTAGGGGAAGGGTCGGATTGGACAGAGATGCCAAGATGTAACAGTGAAAACAAAAACAAGGTCATTTGTGTCAGTAAAAACAAGCTTTACTAACTTAACAGACAATGCTGACCTTGACTTGGGGACTCTCCACTTTCTCTACTCTGTGTTTCAGAATAAATAATTTCACTCAGGATCAAAGTTGAATCGTATCAATGAAGAACACTATCAAAAAAGGTGATCAAAAAAACCCTGGTTTTAAAATTTCATAATGACTTTTACATGTTTGCTTTCTTAGTTATTGTTTATCAATGAGAAATTAAATTAACACTTATTATGCATTTTAGTGCCAAATTAAATCGAGTGAGAATTTCAGTAGAAGGTGAAGAAATAGTCCTTGTCATGAACCTTACAGTTCAGTTGGGAAAACACAAAAAGTTTAGTAACAATTAATTCCTAAATTGTGTTACAGACATGACAGACAGGAAACAAACTCGACTTTGGTGGGGGGCGGGGGGCGGGGTGGAAAACAATAAGTAGAGTCTGGAGCAATCATCTGCAGCACCAGAAGTTGAACTAGGCCTTGAATAGGATTTGAGCAGTTCCAGGTGGGGATAGTGACCCAGGAGGGAGAGCCAAGGAGCCAAGCAAGAGGCTGAAAGGAGAACAGTGTATGTGTGGACAGAAAACGATAATAGTAATGGTGATTACAAGCCAACACGACCGCTGCCTTTACTTAGTATTTGGTATATGCATGTGCCAGGCAATAGTCTAAGGACTATATTTATATCGTCTCTTATAATACACACAACGACCCCACAAAGTATGAACTATTGTTCCCATTTTACAGTTGAGGGGTCAGATACTTTGAGAGATAAGTCACTGTCCTAAAATCATGTAGTTTAAGTGGGAGCTGAGATTGAAACCCGAGTGGGAGCTGAGATTAAAACCCAAGTCATTCTGAGGTGAAAGCAGGTGTTGGGTGCAGGGACAAATGCAATTGAATAAATAGGGTAGGAGTTCATTACACAGAACACAATAGTGAAGCATGCACGAATGATAACACCGTTAAAAAAACGAAAAAGCCACCCTTTACCAAACGCTGCTTACGGAATAGGCACCTTCCTTACAGCATCATCCAGAATGGGATTTATAGTTACACCCATTTTACAGATGAGAAAATCAAAATGGTAAGGTTGAATGACTTGGCCAAGCCTCGCGGCTGTTACATAGCACACAGTTCAGATTCGAACACTAGGCCAGCAGCAAAGCCTGTGTTCCCGCTGCTTTTCCTGCCTGCCTCCCTCCTTGAGCACGGGAAAAACTGGGTAAAAATAACACTACTGCAATTTGCATGGCATTCTTCAAAGCCTTTTCATACTCGCAGCCACACCTGATCCTTATGATAGCCATGTGCTAGGTTTGGAAGAAACCTGCATCATAATGAATAATAATAATAATAGTCATAACAATAATTAAAATAATAATATTACGGGGCACCTGAGTGGCTCAGTCAGTTAAGCGTCTGACTTCAGCTCAGGTCATAACCTCATGGTTCATGAGCTCGAGCCCCGCGTCTGGCTCTGTACTGACAACTCAGAGCCTGGAGCCTACTTCAGATTCTGTGTCTCCCTCTCTCTCTGCCCTCCCCTGCTCACACTCTGTCTCTTTCTCTCTCAAAGATAAGTAAACATTAAAAAAAATTAAAGTAATAATATTAGGCAGCACTGAGTGTTCCCCATACCACCGGCACTGTGCGGAGGGCTTTACTTGGATTGTATGGTTGGCTTACGGCAACCCTATAAGATAGGCTCTATTATCAATCTTACCTCGCACACGAAGAAACCATGGCTCATAGAGGTTAAATAACTTCATGAAGGAGGCTGGGCTCAGATAAGTTGCAGAACTCATACAAGGTCATGTGACAGTTAAGTGTGGTTCCTGGAGGAGGGCACAGCTCCCCTGGTTCCACATCCACGCACACCCTTTGTATGTTACTCTTCTAACAATCTGCAGCTCCAGGAAGGAAGGTAGACCCACAGCGGGCCAGGAGAGCAGATGGAAGGCTGCAGAAATTTCGGTGTGAGGTGATGCAGACCCAGAGAGGGTAACATAAAGGTGAATGAAAAGGCGCCACCTGAGGAAGGCTAGAGTAGCTCATTGCTGAAGCGTGTGAACGTAAGAGGAAGGAAAAGAGTTCCAGTTTGGTTTCTAGCCTAAAATGGGGGGGGGGGGGAAGTGGCGGGGTTGGTGGGGGTGGGGGGAGCACTGTGGTCAGAAAGGGGGGGCACGTAGTTCAAAACCGACGCTGGTCCACAGTGAGACGTACTACATGTCACCCAGGGGCAGCCATGAGAGAAAAGACAGGCGACATCAAGTGTTGCGCGAACGGCGGGGGGCACCGTAACCCCCGCACGTTGCTGGGGGAAACGGAAAATGGTGCCGCCACCTTCAAAAACAGTTTGGTAGTTCCCTAAAAAGTTAAACGTAAGTTGACCATATGACCCAGCAGCCGTTCCACCTCTAGGTGTCTAGCTAAGGGAAAGAAAAACAGGTCCACACAGACTTGTGTGTGAATGTTCTATAGCAGCATTATTCTAACAGCCAAAACGCGGAAATAATCCAAATGTCTATCAACCGATGCGCGGATAAATAAAATGTGGTGCGTTCCTCAGCAATAAAAAGGAATGGGGTACTGACACACACTGTAACGTGGCTGTACCTCAAAATCGCTACACAAAGGGAAAGAAGCCGGGTGCACAAGGACTGTAGCCTGCATCATCCCCTCTATACGCAATGTCCTGGAAAAGGCAAATCTATAGAGACAGAAAGCAGATTAGTGGCAAGGAAAAGGCACACAAGAGGAAAGAAAGGTGTCGCGGACAAAACGTTTGGTGTCACTACCATTCGGGGCAGGGATGATGCTTTGCCTTGGTTGATAGGGTGCTCACTCTGGTAGCCACGTGTCCCACTAATATTAAAATTTACTTATATTCCCTAAGCTCGCACCCCCCCCCCCACCCCGGAGAACAGAGGTCTGTGCCCCAAGTCACGGCAAACGGCAGGGTCGGTCTGTGTGGGGGAAAATTGCCTCTACGTGACTAAAACACACAAGGAGAGTGGGAATGGACTGAACGTGTTCCCTGCATTTGGCTGCTAAAAAGAGAACTGCACAAACACTTTCACCCAAATTAGAAATAACATCAGCATTAGGGAGTGCGGTGTTTCAAGAGCAATGATATTTCACTTAGTCACTAACCAACACCCGGGGTGGATATCATGCTGGACCACCCCCCGGGAATCGGGCTCTTTGGCCTCCATGTGGACTTCTGACTTCAGAAGGAGCCAGCAGTGATTTTCAGGGAAACTGCAACTGCTTTCCCCAGGATGCAGCGACCCCAGGGCGCCTGGCTGGCTGGCTCAGCCGGTTGAGTGAGTGCCCCTCCGGGCTCTTGATTTCAGCCCAGGTCATAATCCCAGGGTCCTGGGATAGAATCCCGTGTGGGGCTCCATGCTGAGCATGGAGCCTGCTTGGGATTCTCTCTCTCTCTCTCTCTCTCTCTCTCTCTCTCTCTCTTTGCTCCTCTCATAAATAAATAAATATATACATACATACATACATACATACATACAATGACCTTCTTCCTCTGGCCCCCACCCCAAGCCTAGGACTTTGGGAAGGGATCCTCCCAGGCTAGGGACTAAAAGATCCCCTCCCTCCCCCAAAGCCTGACAATCCTTTTATGTTTCTCCTTTCACGTCTCCAGTGAAAATGAAACAAATTTAGACTACTGCCCTTGGTTGTGTAATACAGGGGGAAAAAGAAAAGAAATCTAGGATCTCCAGATAGAGGCTGTGGAGTATAGACAAGGAAGCCCAGGGCCAGCCAACTGACCCTGGCTTCAGGACCACCCACCACCAACATCACATGGTGGGGGAGGCGGGTTGTGCAGCTAAGCAGGCTCTCTTAATCCCAGGTTTACCTGGAGACTAAGGCTGGATTTTGGATGGAGGAAAAAAAATATACGTTTACTTCCACTAACTTCTAACTGGAACTTATCATTTCCTTCAAACAGGAACACAGGCAATAGATCAAGGCCGTATGAACCACCCATGACTTTTTCACCAATAGAATCACAGGGATTTTTGTATCACCTTTCAGTTGTGGCAGACATCCCAAATATCGCTTAAACTCATCACCGATGACACAATTACAGTAGTTACTAAATTTGCCAGTAGACCTTTTTATTAATGTTCTAATAAAGAAGCACATATATTAGTGTATGGCGGATTTGATGCTTTTGGCATTTTGATCATGTTTCATTGTAACGATTTTTGCAACGCTGTGCATTTCATTCTATGTGTTTAAAATTATAATTCCAACCATAGGTTTCACCAGACTGCCCAAAGTGCGTCCATGTCCCAAAAGAGTTGAAGGACTCCAGGGCTGGAAAACTTTACCCGAGTCCCTCTCCAGCACCACCAAAAATGAGCCTTCCTACAATGCAGGCAATCCCACCATTAGAGAACATTTCCTTCGGGTTTTTAAGATTCCCATTAAAATGCAAATGCCCCCAAAGGAGAAGAACTTCTCCGCGTGTTATTTGTTAACCCCTTAAATAGGGTTGTTTACCAGCTAGCTGAGCACAACACCCTACAATTCAATTAAACAAACATTTATTGAGCTCCTGCCATGGGTAAGGAACTGGGCTTGGGGATAGAGAGGGAAATCCTCTAAGGTTTCTCTTCTCAAGAGTGCTTGCAATCTAGTGGGGGGAATAAAACAAAGCACAGACAGGGCAGGAGGTGACAAATGGCAGGGGAGAAGGGCAGGGAGCAGAGCTCATTCTGGGATGGAATGGCTCGGAGCAAACAGATTCCTTCAGGCACGCATTCCAGGACTGACAGAGTATGGACCTCAGAGTACAACCTTGGCCAAGTTCACTGCCCAGGGTGGCGTTAACCAGGTTAAGCAAAGCAGGAAGAAAGCCAGGGCAGTTGAGTTCTCGGTTGGGGCCTGCAAAGCACAGAGGAGGGAGTGACTTAGGGCCGGTGGGGGCAGGGGAGAGTCTAGAAAGACTGTTGGTTGTGATGAATGTGGCACGGAGGAAATGACACATGAGCTGAGCCTAGTAGGGTAAGTTTTTTAAAAAGAGAGGGGGATGGGGAGGGGAGGGGGGAGGGGCACCGCATTCCTGGCAGAGGTATGCGTCCTGGGCCTGTTCTGGGGATGCCTGTAAAGTGAGAGTTTAGGGACAGCGAAGGGGCCAGGCAGGAAAGATGGGGACTAGAATGGTAAGACCAAGCTGTGCTATGAAAGGATCTTAAGTTGAATGCGGAGGAACTCGCACCCCATCCCTCTGGAACAATCAGAAAAGTCTTCATGAAGCAGCGCCTTCATAGTTGAGCTGGGCCATTAAAGCACTGGAAAAATTTCAACAGGTGGGGATGGGGCGGCCGGGGAGGGCTTCAGGCTAAAGGAACAGCAGAGCCAGCAGGGGCCGAAAGCCCAAGGCTTGGTGGGAACCACGCCGCGGTGAAGTGAGCGGCTCAGGGTGCGGGGCCAGCGGCGCACCCCCGGGGCGGGGTGGGGCAGGATACCTGGCTGCAGGCGGCAGGCAGGGCAGCGTGGCCACCGCACACGTTCCTCGCCTCGCCCCAGAGCCATCCCACCAGATCAGACCCTCTCTGGCTGGAGCCTGTTTACCAAACGCCATAGGTGATCTTGATGCGCAGGATCAAAGGTGATCTTCAGGGACTGGGTAGGAGAAATGGCTCCTTAGGAAGGTGGGGTCTTGAGTGCTGGCTAGGAGTGTGCACTTGGGTTAGAAGGCCACCCTGAGCTGAGAATGGACCCCGAGGGAGCACAGTGTTTGTGGAGCGGAGGTTGCTTAAGGGAGTGTGACAGGACTGAAGAGTTTAGGATGGGAAGTGTGGGGACCCAGGAAAGGGCTATTACAGGGGTCCAGGCAGTGGCAGTGGGAAGGGACGAATGTGAAGATGTTTGGTGACAGAATCTACATGGCACACTGGACAACTAAAGTGGATGGAGGGGCTGAGTCACAGATGACTCCAGGGACTGGAGCTGGGCGGTGAGGAAAACAGCAGGACCTTTACAAGAAAAGCAGAGGGGTAAGTCGCCCTTGTGAGGAAGCCTGTGTGTTTAGATGCCAAGCGCTGGCAGAGTCAGAGGCCAAGAACCGTGTAGATTTTTATTTTGAGGGAGGGCACTCGGTGCTCAATGGGATATGGGAGGGGACCCAGGTGGCCCACCAGGACTGGGAGGGGGCAGAGCAAGGCCTGCCTGCCTTTATCACCATTTTGTTGAGGGCCCAGTCCCCCAACGGGGTGACAGGAGCCCTGAGCTGTAAACCCAGGCCAGCCCCTTCTCTTCTCAGGAGCTCTTGTTTCCTCTTTGGAAAAGCAGGTGATAATAAAACTTATCACCCACTCATCTCCTGGGAGTGCTGGAGAGCAACCAATATACATACATAAATAAGTTTAAGGCACTCTGCGAGAACAAAGTGTGCTAGAAATGCTAAACAATAATAAATTCAGCCACCTCCTCCACCATGATAGTAAACAAGGTGTCTTCTTTCAAAAACAGATGCAGTTATCCAGATACTAACTTTGAGGCTGTCTGTGGCTTCTAACAAGAAGTAGGGAAATCTAAACTCTTGATTTTCAAGAATTCCCTCATTGGAGAATCTGAGTGACCCTAATACCTGCATCAAACGGAGGTCTGGACCAGACTGCAGTGAATCAACATGAAAATAATTTTATCAGCCCACCTCCCATCCTTTGTATCCATGTGTGACTAATATCAGCATCCAAACGGCAGGCAGTCCCCACCCCCACCCCCAACTGCACTCTGTCACACCCCTGAGGTCCCTCTCTTGGCAGAATGGTGCCATATAAAATATTCACATCCTAGGTGGGATGTGTGCAATCTACAAGGGAAAGGAGGCTGTCAGAAAAAGTAAAAGAAAAAAAAATAGCACTCCTAAAATGACAAAGGTTGCAAATCCATTTTAAAGGAACACATCTCTAATGGTTTGTTCTGTGCATAAGCACATCTCTTAATAAATCCCACACCAATCTCTGCCCCCCTAAAGAGCAGACCTGATAGGTAATAACTCCCCTCCTCTGTGGTAAAATCCAATTTTCACACCTGGTAAATGAAATAACTCCACTGTGAACCAAGGTCGGGTTGGGGTGAGCCGTTAACAGAAGGTTAGGGGCTGTGCATCATGTAACAGCTCTTCTGGGAACCCTTTTCAGAGATTTGCTCTTTTTATACCAGTTGATACTATTCAGCCAGAAAACCTCCAACCTCCTAGGTTACAAAAGCTGAAGGCTTTGTCACCTGGAGTGGTTATGAACGAGCACTACGGTTCATGGGTCACATATGTGTGAGGCCTGGCTCTGGCCTTTACCTCTTGTTGGTAGGAAGTTTCCTTACGATTTGTGTACTTGTAGGAGATAAGCTTATACTGCATGCCTGACAAATTGACCATGAGAAGGGGCGATGCTACTGAAATTTACCACCGTAAAGGAGTAAGACACCGGAGGGGAAAAAAAAATAGAATGCCAAAATCCACTAGGATCTGTGTACTGTACAGACCTAATCAGGAACAACAAAGTGGACGTCTGTAGGGAATCAACAACAAAACACACACGTACACACACACAAACAGAATACCAAAAGACATACACATTAGAGCGCCTGAGTGGCTCGAGTCAGTTAAGCTTCGGACTCTAGGTTTCCTTCAGGTCGTGATCTCACAGTTTTGTGAGTTTGAGCCCAGCGTCGAATTGCCAGCAATTTGGAAAAAATTTAAGATCCTCATCTCACATCGTATAATAAGAAATTCCAGAGGGATTAAAGAGATAAATATAAAAACGAATCAGTTAAAAAAAAAACTGGAAGAAAATGTAGATGAATACTTATCTGACCTTGGGGACAGGGAAGGATATTCTCAGAATAAAATCAAAGGAAAAATAAGTAAATAATTCAATAGATTTGACTGCACAAAAATGTAAAATTCTGTCTGTAAAAAAATTCATAAAACTGGAAGACCAACAACCTAATAGAAACAAAGTATTTCCAACAAATAGGATTTTAACAAATATGACTGAAAAAGAAATTAACCTTATTAGTATATAAAGAGCTCATACAAAGCAATATGAAAAACATAAACACTTGAGTTAAAATTTGACATTTCAATTTTTAACATTTCAAAATTTACCATTTAACACCCACAGAAAACTAATAGAAAAAAATCACTTGAAGTCGTGAACACATCATTCTAACTAATGACTGAAGAAGTAGGAAGTCAGTTGTATTTTCTATGATGGCCCAGCACACGGTAAACACTTCATAATTATTTGTTGACTTGTTCAGATTAACAATAAGTAAGAAAATCCCACTGGCAATTTGTAGGATCACATACTAATGCAGGGGTCAGCAAACTGTTTCCGCAAACTATTTCCGTAAAGGGCAGATGGTAAATATTTTGGGGCTTGTGGGCCATATAGTCCCCGTTGCAACTATTCAGCTCTGCCACTGTAGGGCGAAAGCAGCCACAGACGAGACGTCAATGAAAGAATATGACCATGTCCCCAACATGTGTTCTTTGTGCAAACTTAAATGTGAATTCCATATAATTTTAACTTGTCATAAAATATTCTTCTTCTTTTGATTTTTCTTCCCCAACCATTGAAATGTGTAAAAACCATTGTTAGCTCATGGGTGGTACAAAAACAGGTCACAGGACAAATGTGGCCCATGGTTCACAGACTGACCTGTCCTAGAGCAACATTTTTGGAAATCAATTTAACACTATATATCAAGAGACTTTGACAAGGCTTTGACTGTACACAGGTTGGCCAGTATTAAAGTAATCAGGTACAAATACTTTTTTAAATAAAAAATTAAAAGTATATACTCTATTCCCTGATTTCCCAATAATTCCCTTTCTAGGAATTATTTATAAGGAAAAAGTAAGTGTGGACACTCAAATTTTTACAAAGAAGCGTCTAAACATCAGCTGAATAGGGATGGTTAGGTGTTCCCTGGTACATTCATACAGTGAAATATTATACAGCCATAAATCTTTAAAAAACTGTATGACATGAGAAGAATGCTCATGATATAAAGCTATGTGGGGGCGCCTGGGTGGCTCAGTCGGTTAAGCAGCCGACTTCGGCTCAGGTCACGATCTCACGGTCCGTGAGTTCGAGCCCCGCGTCGGGCTCTGTGCTGACCACTCAGAGCCTGGAGCCTGTTTCAGAGTCTGTGTCTCCCTCTCTCTCTGATCCTCCCCCATTCATGCTCTGTCTCTCTCTGTCTCAAAAATAAATAAATGTTAAAAAAAAAATTAAAAAAAAAGCTATGTGGAAAAAGCAGAATACAAAATGTATACATCCTAATTTTTCAAAACATACGTAATACAATTTACAGAGATAGAAACATGTATATGCATAGAAGAATGAAGGAAATGAATTAAAATGTGAATAGCATTCTAAAAGCTGGGTTCGTGGGTCATTACGTTTTTCTTTCTTCTTTTGTCCTAATTCTCTACGATGAATCATTATTAATTTTGTAATTAATACAATACACTGGGGTGCCTGGCTGGCTCAGTCGGTGGATGGAGTGTGTGCCTCTTGATCTCAGGGTTGTGAGTTCGAGCCCTGTGTTGGGTGTAGTGATTGCTTAAAAATAAAACCTTTAGAAAAAGAAAGTTCACCAATATTACATTTAAAATAGAATAAACTGGGCAGCAGGGGGGAAGTCCAGAATCTCAAGTTCACATAGAATATTCAGAGAAGAAAAAAAGAAAAGCCTTTCAAATGCCACCTAAATGTAAAATCTTGACAAAATCTGCAATGAAAACCAGATCCAGGCAACTGAAAGTTGCCAGGGTCTAAAATTCATGCAAAATCACCACAGGAGGGGAAAAAAGTTCTGATCAAAAGCAGCTGAGACCCGGAATCTACAACTGCCCCTGCACTGAACACATCCAGAAAAGAAGAGATGAAAAGGCTGCCTTGGGTCCTTGTGCTCCGTGGGGCTGGTAGGGGGGACACAGATGGCTTCTTGTTCCTACCCCTGGACACCCCCCCCCCCCCCGCCACACACACACAACCACAAAACAGCCCTTGCCTCAAGCTTTGGGAGGACAGAATTCTACAACCAAGGCTTGCTTCTTTTGTTTTAGCGTGGAAGAGGTATGGCTTCTCTCTTCCAAGTGTTACACCTAGATGCATCTTTTTGCTAGAGAGAGGAGTTAGGGCAGTCTTTAAACGAGAGGGAAAGTTCCCCCAAGCACACTTTAGCAGTTTCACAGTTTGGTCTAGAACCTGACCCATACACAATTAGCATGTGTCTATCTTCTCGGGAGTTTACTGCCAGTCAATATACTACACCTTTATATTGGTTGCTTCAGTTAATTCCAATAAGAAGCCAACGAGGGGAACTTTTCCCAATGTTAAGCAAGTGTCACAGCAGTCAAGACATACCAGATAAGACCTGGAGGGATCCAAGTGTTTGCTCAGGCCCATCTAGGTAATAAGAGGCAGAGCCAGCTTTCAAATCTTTTTTTTTTTTTAAGTTTATTTATGTATCTTGAGAGAGAAAGCACGAGCAAGGGAGGAGCAGAGAGAGAGGGAGAGAGAAAGAATCCCAAACAGGGCTCCATGCTGTCAGCGCAGAGCCCGACTTGGGGCTCGAACCCACGAACCGTGAGATCGTGACCTGAGCTGAAGTCAGACACTTAACCAACTGAGCCACCCAGGCGCCCCTCAAATCTTACTTCTAAGTTTTCGGCATCAGTGGCTGAAATACTTCTACTACCAGACTGTAAGGAGAGGCGGGGAGGGCACAAGTATTACCATCAAACACACAGAGTGCAAGGTTCAAGATCATAGCACGAGTTGATTTCTCTTGGCTTCCGTTTTCTCACCTATAAAAATGGGAATAATAAAACCTATTTCTCAGACTTTTTGCAAGTTCAAAAATAATATAACGAAATACCTAGTACATAGTAAGTCCTCAATAAATGGTTGCTATTAAGAGAACACAACTACATATATATACTACATATATATACATACTACACATATATATATGCTACATATATATACTACATATATATGCTACATATATATACTACATATATATATGCTATATATATACACACTATATATATATGCTACATATATATATATGCTACATATATATATGTATACACACGCACACACATACATATCTGTATATCTGTATTTTATTTTTTATTTTTTTGCTAAGTCAAAGCTTAGTCAGAAGGTCTCTTCCAGGAAAACAAAAGAGAATTAAAGTCAGGAAATTCCTTAGGTAACTTGGGAAAAGGCTTTTTCTTCCCTTCATTTCCCAGAGATCCTTAATTCTTTGCTTTTCTATTTAAGATAAGGGAAGCATGTTTGGGACACAAGGTTTGGAAATGGGGGTAATTTATAGCATGTTTATACTTTAAAAATCAAGCGTAAACTCTCTAAGACCACAAACCACTACGCAGGGTGCTTTTCTGGAAGAGCAGGAGCAATAAACGTATTCCTGTAGGAAGACTCCGTCTCACAGAGCCCATGAGATGAGCCGAAGGAGAATCTTCTACCCACAAAGAGGAAGGTGGTAACGTCCTTCACTTCCTTTGTGGTTTTAACCTAAACCACAAACTCCTCCTTCTTAGCTATAAGTCGTTTCTTTACATCCATTCAGATGTACATTAGCATTCTTCCACCTAATATGTCACTCCCTTCCCTGCCATATGGATAAAGATCATATGCTTCTCTTCCTCCGAAGAAAGTGTCTCCAGCACACAGGAATGGTTTTGAGCTGCTCTCACAACCCATGCATTCTATAGCTGCCTGCATGGGAGTCTGTTCCCAGGGACCCCTGGAAGATTCCAGAGTTCTTCCGATGCCCAGGCCTGTGGCTTGGAGGCAGAGAGGATGAATAAATGTACTGTGCCTCACTTAGGCAAAAGAGGAAAAGCTTTCTGTTCTGAAATGAATGAGAACATCAGAGTTTCCAGTTGGAGACAAATGGAGGAAATACAATGTCCTTGTTTTGGTTTAGGTTTTTTGGTTTTTCGTTTTTGTTGGGTTTTTTGTTTTTGTTTTTGTTTTTGTTTTTGTTTTGTTTTGGTGTGTGTGTTTTTTTGTTTTGTTTTGTTTTGTTTTTAGAGGAGAAAGAAGAATGAATGAAAGGGGGAAATAAATGCAATGCTCAAGCCAAGGAAAGGAAAATCAGAAAACACCCCCAAAATGGTAGGTTCAGGAAGGTGGGCAGACAGCTGTCTCCTCACTGCTGCTGTGGTTCCCGAGTTAATATTTGCCAGACTTAGCATTCCTATGAGTGCCGTTGGGATAATGGGCCCCACTCAAGCATCACGTCAGTTCTCCATCTCAGCCGAGGGACAGGATTTCAACCATATCACACACAGCTCTCATTACTTGGAAGGAAATGATCTTACTGAGGAAAGCAGCGCAAACCATAAACACATTTACTTAAAAAGGCAAAGCTGTTAGGTGTACCCCTCAACTTCATGACTAACATGTTGTGCTGGTCTTCGCGGCTCATGTCCGAGTCCAGAATAGCATTTCCTAGAGTGGATCCAAGAGCCACTTTAGGTCATGGGCTATGTTATGAGAAGAGCACTCTTGGGCTTAGCTTTCTTTCCCGAAGGGGTAAAATAACCACCATTTTCTATGGAAGAATTTACTAAGTACCATCTATGTCAAGCCTGTTATCTATTCCAAATTGTAGAAAAAAGAAATTTCTTGGCCCTTGAGAAGTTTATAATCTCTTTAGGGAACCAGTGGGCCAAAAATCGGGATTCTAAGGCTAGAACCATTAGATCCAGCCACACGGTTGCTCTCCCTCCATCTTTTAGGTTAAATAGCAACAATAACAATTGAGACCTGGGGAGGCTGAGTGACCATCCTTGATCACTCAATTAGAAAATTTGCAGAGACAGGGGCGCCTGGGTGGCGCAGTCGGTTAAGCGTCCGACTTCAGCCAGGTCACGATCTCGCGGTCCGTGAGTTCGAGCCCCGCGTCAGGCTCTGGGCTGATGGCTCAGAGCCTGGAGCCTGTTTCCGATTCTGTGTCTCCCTCTCTCTCTGCCCCTCCCCCGTTCATGCTCTGTCTCTCTCTGTCCCAAAAATAAATAAACGTTGAAAAAAAAAATTTAAAAAAAAAAAAAAAAAGAAAATTTGCAGAGACAGAACCCAAGTTTTCGAATGCCAAGACTGAGGACCTTTCTCTCATACTTTACTTATACTTCAGAAGGAATAGCTAGAACCCAGAACTGCACAAGTTAATATGATGCAAGCCACATGTACAGAAGTAGTATGGCATGCAAATAAAGGGAATGCAAAGTCTGAATTGAGTTAGTCCAGAAAGGTTTCTTTGGAGGAAGTTCTGAAGGATGTGATGGGTAGCAATTGTCAGAAACTCAGTTCCATCAACAACCCTTTCTGAAAGCCCAATATGTACGAGGCACTTGACATAGAGAGGAGGAAGCCCAATAAGATGAATATCGCATGGTCCCTGCTCTAAAAGACAAGAGTACTACTAAGTTTATTAATGGTAGAAGGGGAGTAACTGAAGTCACACAGTTATCAGCCAGCAGGAGGAGAAAGGCAGATTCTTGGAAATATTGTAAAGGCAAAGAAAAACTGGCCAGGAACCAGGATGGGATATACTTTGAGTGGGAGAATTCAAAATGCATTGAGGTGTCACAGAGGAGGAAGGTTTTCTAGATTTAAGCTGGGTAAAAGGGAAACAATCAATTAACTTCCAAAATATCTGGAGTTTGTCCTTATAGACATAATGACTTACATAGCTAGATTCATTCAGAACTTGATATCATGAAAACATTAAACACACACACACACACACACACACACGCACACAACCTTGGAAGCACTGCTCAAGCTCATACTGGTTGAATCTCAAAGACAAAATGTACCTTAGACACTGATCCAACATCTCATTACAAATGAAAAGATCAAGGTCCAGAGAAACAAAGCAAAAACTTATTTTTCCACCAAGGAAAGCAAAAAGGGTCGGCCCCCAAACTAGAGCCACTTGGTTCCAGTTCCAGTGGCTATATTGTCTAAGCCAAAAATTGGGACACAAAATACAAGTGCATTTATAAGCATAATGGAGCAGAATATTTAAAATAAAGGTAAAAGGTTACAGTGGTCCTGGGTGATGTTTCCAGAACATTCTATCGCATTGGTCTTTTTGTTTGCCAAAGGCACATTCAGAAGAAAACAGTCTACTCAGAGTCAAGAGAGATTTCCACAGCCGTAAAAGAAGCATCAGAGTCTATCTCCATCCAAGGTGAGCCCTTCGTGAAAAAGAAAAACCACAGGGACTCTAGGCAAGTCTTTGATAAACAAAATGAGATGATAAATAATCAGTTCCCAGGGCACCAGGTTTTCTACAAAGCCTGTATGCGTAGGGCTCAATGAATTCTAAATATAAACTATAACAAGCTGATGACGACCTTGCCTAGTGTACTCCTTGGGTATCATAAGATACTCGGACTGTAACAATTTTAACCTGGTTTACCTGTTACTTGTATAAATGCAAATCCAATTATTTTCATATCATGGTTAGATCATTCCTAGTTATTTATAAGCCAAAAAAAAAAGCCCCAAATATTAGTGCAATACTACAGGAAGCTTAGTGAATTATTCTTGCACTAAAATAGTCATCCAAGATAATAAACCAAGCCCTGTCCACACAAAATAATGTAATGATGATGTCCTTTATATAAAAGAGACTTTTCTCTCTTGGTGGGACTAGATTTGCATGAATTCATCCTCACTTTCTCACCTAACTCCTTTAGTGACAGAGACCAGCAGCAAGTTAAGTTGCTAACAGAGACCGGAACCCATCACCTCCGCCTCATTATGCCGGTACTCAATGAACAGCCCTGTAGAAACATCATCCTAAGAGTCAGTCAGAACAGAAAAACCCAGGAAGATTCAGGACTCACACGTGATGGTGTTATTATTGTCATAAGTCAAGAAGCATTTCTCATTCATTAGCCCCAGTACCATTAGTGCCATTCAAATTTCAATACATCGCCACGGTGTTTAGTAGTAGTTTTGTTTAAAAATAGACTCACAGAGCTTTGTGCTTTTGGTTTCTATGTACTGAATGTCTCATTCTCACTTCCTGTCTTGGCCTAGACTAGGAAGTGAACTAATTCACTGTTATGATTCAGTGTGTGCTATGGAGTTGGGTCAAGAAATAATGCCTTTCAAAATGGATATATCTTGGGGCGCCTGGGTGGCGTAGTCGGTTAAGCGTCCGACTTCAGCCAGGTCACGATCTCGCGGTCCGTGGGTTCGAGTCCCGCGTCAGGCTCTGGGCTGATGGCTCAGAGCCTGGAGCCTGTTTCCGATTCTGTGTCTCCCTCTCTCTCTGCCCCTCCCCCGTTCATGCTCTGTCTCTCTCTGTCCCAAAAATAAATAAACGTTGAAAAAAAAAATTCAAAATGGATATATCTGCATATGCATAGAATATCTCCAGAAAGGTATATGCAAATCTGGCCACCTCTGAAGTGACGGGGGGGGGGGGGGGGGGGGGGGGGGGGGGGGGATGGGGTAAGGTGGAAGGAGACCTTTTCACTTAAACACTTTGTGAATTTTATACTTTGTGTATCATCTACTCGTTTGCAAAAAAAAAAAAGTTATTTGCATAAAAAAATTTTAATGAATAAACAAATATTTCTGTTGAGCTTCTTAATCCCTAAATATGTTTCACCAGTGACCAAGATTAAATAGCAGCTGATTTCCAAAGTTTTAAAGGTGTTGGCTCCACTCCGATCTAGCCTGCTTATTCCTCTACAATGCATCCTTTGTTTTAAAGGTTGTCACACTTTCTTTTAAACATCCAGCAAAGTTACATTTTTTAAAAGTTGCACCTTAGGGTCTATTTATTTTATTTATTTATTTGTAGTAAACTCTATGCCCAACATGGGGCTTGAACTCACAACCCCGAGATCTCAATAGTCACATGCTCTAACAACTGAGCCAACCAGGCACCCCGGCAGCAAAGTTAATTTTTTTTTAATTCCTGAGAATCTTGAGAAATGCAAATCAAAACCACAATCAGATATCACCTCACACCTGTCAGAATGGCTAACATCAAAACCACAAGAAACAACAAGTGTTGATAAGGATGTGGAGAAAAAGGAAAACTCGTGCACTGTTGGTGGGAATGCAAATTGGTGCAGCCACTGTGGAAAATGGTATGGAGGTTCCTCAAAAGTTAAAAATAGAAATACCATATGATCCAGTAATTCCACTACCAGGTATTTACCCCAAGAATATGAAAACACTTAAATCAAAAAGATATATGCACCCCTATGTTTATTACAGCATTATTTACAACAGCCAAGATAGGGAAGCAACCCATGTGTCCATCGATAGATGAATGGATAAAGAAGATATGGTATATAGATATGATGGAATATTATCCAGCCATAAAAAAGAATGAAATCTTGCCATTTGCAACAACATGGATGGAGCTAGAGAGTATAATGCTAAGCAAAATAAGCCAGTCGGAGAAAGACAAATACCATATGATTTACTCATATGTGGAATTTAAGAACCAAAACAAACAAAGAAAAAAAAAGACAAACAAAAAACCAGACTCTTAAATATTGAGAACAAATTGATAGTTACCAGAGGGGAGGTGGATGGGGGGATGGGAGAAACAGGTGATGGGGAAGAAGAGGACATTTGTCATGACGATCACTGAGTAATGTACAGAACTGCTGAATCACTATGTTGTGCACCTGAAACTAATATAACACTGTATGTTAGTTATTCTGGAATTCGAAAAAATAATAATTCATGAGAATTTTGTGTTGCCATTCGAAATAACTACACATTCTTGGGATATGCCAAAACCATAGCTGGCAATCACTGAAATACAGATTCTGAAAGTGCTCGCCACATTTTTAAAACTTTTCAGAATCCAATGATATATAAATGCACATAAATTCTATCTGGTTTACTCAAATTCTCTTGTGCTTATTAGATCCAATTATCGATTTTGTGAGTATGGACAAAAATCTCTACATTGTACCATAAGTTGAAGCATTAAATAGATAAATATGGTGAATGGTTAAGGGATCTATTGCAAAATTGTAATACAGCATTTTGAAATGAGAGGAAAGAAAATCTATTCCCCGATCCCTTGCCCAAATAAATATTCATTGTATGTGTACTACCTGGAAGCTTAATTTCAGAATTTTATTTTTTTAAGTTGGTTTATTTATTTTGAGAGAGAGAGAGAGAGAGAGAGAGAGAGAACACGAGCAGGGAGAGGCAGAGAGAGAGAGAGAGAGAGAGAGAGAGAGAGAGAGAGGAGAGAAACCCAAGCAGGCTCCGCAGGTAAGCACAGAGCCCTACGTGGGGCTTGAATTCGTGAACCATGAGATCATGATCTGAGCCAAAATCAAGAGACCACACTTAACCGACTGAGCCACCCAGGAGCCCCCAGAATTTTAAACACGAGAAAAAGAAGCATAATGCAGTGGAAAACAGTCTACGCCAGCACGCAGAGCTGAGTTCGAATCACCCAACTTACCATCCTGACAATTTATTTAACTCCTGTTTGTCAAACACCTGTCCGGTCCTGGCTCATCGCCAGGTGCTGGGCACTGGGCACAGAGCAGGGGCAGAGGGACATAAAATTATAATACAGCGAGTGAGGAAAACTACAAGGAGCTCGGCAGGGGAGGGAACCTGGTCTCGGGTCGGAGGGAGCCTTCTAGAGGGGTGATTGATGGTTAAAGCTGAGACCTGAGGCCATGACCTCGGAGTTAGCTGAAGCTAATTGTAATTAAGCTCATCTCATCTTCAGGTGTTTGCGTGTAACACAGGGATCGTGGTCGTTATCTCAGAGGTTCACTCTGAAGACTTAATACGTCTGGTATTTAAAGCATTTAGGAGTTTGGGGCACATAGTAAATGCTCAATAAATGATAGCTGTTATTGTTTGCTCTTTTTGCAGCGTCTCCTCTGGGTTACATATGAGGCGGCCCCCAAAAGTATACAACTTACAAAATGGTCCTTCTGCTAAATGCTTCTGTTCTCCTGCACACACTGCAGGGCAGTGGACGCGGCAGGGAGACAAAGTACACGTCCTCTTCGCAGGAAGGCCTTCGGCTCAGGGCTGCACAGTCACCATGACCATGAGGGGGGCCCTATTATTTTTTTGTCACAGGGTTAACATGTTATAGGAGTCAGATCCAGAGTCCTGGCCCCCTCAAAGGCTGCTGGGTCTCCCTGTTTAATCAGACATGAAACAAATCGCGTGCTGCGGCAGAGGCGTACAAACACGCTTTAATTACAATATTGTAACACCAATTAGAGATCTATCTAATCGAGGACTCGGCACTTCCTGCTTGGATATTACTCCCATGTTGGGATAATTACTGCTAATTAAGCTTGGAACTAATTAGGCTAAATGATCTCATTTATACCAACAAAGATGACTTCTAGGAGTTCATAAGAAAAACTAGGGTGATTTTATCATTCCTGGACTATTTGGCATTTCACACTGGAGATACAACACCATCCCTTGTCATCAAGGTGCACGGATAGCTTGTTCCTCCGGAATTCTGGTCCCAGATGGCAGTAGGATCTCCATTTGTCTATACAGATCCTATGAGTCAAACGAATAATATAAAAACAGCGGCCACTCAAACCCACTGTGTCCTCCCACAAATGACAATCACAGTCTCACGAAAGGTGGCCACCGAAAGCAGTGACAGCAGTAAAGGGAGGATCCACCTGAAGCCTGGCGGGGCCTGTCTGCCTTGCGCTGATGTTTAAAATGCCTCAATATTCTTACCACAGTCTTCACGGCTAAGAGTAAGGCACAGGTTTGGAGGTCAGGCAGACAGATCTGGGTTTGGGTAGATTATTTATTCCACCTAAGCTGTAGTTCTGTGTCGTTAGTACAGGGATAATGATAATGCCATGTAGTGTCTCTGCAAAGATTAGTAAGATAACACACGTGGAATGCAGGATACGTACTTGGCACACAGCAGCCCTCAGTAAGCAGTGGGGATTTTTTTTTTCTTCAAGGCACCGTCATACTCACTTCTGAACTCAGCCTACATTTTACCTGTTCTGCTTCTCTTTTCTGGCCTAGTGTAGGGGTAGTGGGAAAAAAGCACATGAGAGGGAGTTAGGGACTGTTGTTATTTTCAGGTTTGTCTCTATTTATTTTTGGGACAGAGAGAGACAGAGCATGAACGGGGGAGGGTCAGAGAGAGAGGGAGACACAGAATCGGAAACAGGCTCCAGGCTCTGAGCCATCAGCCCAGAGCCTGACGCGGGGCTCGAACTCACGGACCGCGAGATCGTGACCTGGCTGAAGTCGGACGCTTAACCGACTGCGCCACCCAGGCGCCCCTCAGGTTTGTCTCTAACTAGCTGTGCGACTTGAGCAAATCACTTCTTCTTCCAGAAAAATGACATTCGCTGTATGCACTGGACCAGGTCACGTGAATTTTCAGACTTAACCTTTATACAATATGCCCCCATTTTAGAGATGAGGGAACTGAGACCTAAATCAATAATTTCCAGGAGTACCTGGGTGGCTCAGTTTGTTGAACATCCGACTCTTGATTTGGCGGTTCATGGGATTGAGCCCCACGTCAGGCTCTGGGCTGACATTGCAGAGACTGCTCGGGATTCTCTCTCTCTCTCTCTCTCTCTCTCTCTCTCTCTCTCTGTCACGCTCTCTCTCTGCTTGCTCTGTCTCCCAAAATAAATAAATAAACACTAAAAATTTTTTTTGAAAAAAAAAAGGAGGGGCGCCTGGGTGGCGCAGTCGGTTAAGCGTCCGACTTCAGCCAGGTCACGATCTCGCGGTCCGTGAGTTCGAGCCCCGCGTCGGGCTCTGGGCTGATGGCTCAGAGCCTGGAGCCTGTTTCCGATTCTGTGTCTCCCTCTCTCTCTGCCCCTCCCCCGTTCATGCTCTGTCTCTCTCTGTCCCAAAAATAAATAAACGTTGAAAAAAAAAATTAAAAAAAAAAAAAAAGGAATAAATGATTTCCAAAAACAGAAACAAACAAATGACAATACAACAACCCTCACTGCTATCAAAGGACAAGGTCAGGAATTGAACCCAGGTCTCACTCCAGCATGTACCCTCTTATTAGATGTTACACTGAATTGCCTTATTCTCCCTTCCCATTTGGCATCTCCAAGGTCACTTCTGGCTAAGAATTTCTGGTTCTGTCCCGAGGGGTGAGCCTCTCAACCTTGTTCTTAGCCAGCAACCATCAATAGCTAAGGAGTCTTTACTGCGTGTCTAATACACGCTCCACCCTATGGAAAATGAGATGCCCCCCCCAACACAAACCCCCTGACAAGCATATTCATTAGACCACTTGCCTTAGAATTCCTATATTGTGATAGACATCTGCCCCTATCAGAATTACATATTTTAACTCTTTTCACCACAGAACTCACTTGCATCCATTTGTGGAAAGGCTTTACACTATCTTATCTGAGTGCTAGCACTTGGGTTTTAGTTTGTTGTTTCTTTTTTTTTCTTCTGAGAAAAAAATGCTAGGGATTCTCTAGTTGTCTCTTATCTTCAGAGTCTAATAAAAGACTCCACAAATATGTGGGTACACATACACACAGATTTTCTTTGCTGGAATGCTCTACCAGGGGAAAACAAACACCAATAGACGAAGCCCAAACCTCTGTTCTTAAGTATTACAGAGGGTTGAAACCTTCAACCTGTGGACTTTTTCTTCTAGAAAGGTGTTAATGGGGTCAAAGTGTTGGCTGGTCACCTGTGGTCGGTGCGGGTCAGGAATTTCCTGAGCCACCTAAGCTGCAGCCTATCCCGGAAGTGATTTCTATTGATGCTAGAAAAGTCTAGAATGGAAACACATTGGTTGCCTGACTCTTAGGAGCCTCTGCAGCAAAAGCCTTGGTGGCAACCTGGCCTCTGGCCTGTGTCCCGCTGGAATGTAAACTCTAGGAGGAGAGTGGTTTTGTACGGTGTTTCACCTCTAGTACTCAGAACAGAGCCTCAATTTAGTAGATGCTTAGTAAATGTATGTGGAGCCAACGACTAGAGTACTGGGTTAATGCAGGAGTTTGGGTGCAAAACCCAGGAACTAAGAAGGTGCCTTGCCTTGGGAACGTCCTTCCTGTGGCACGTCCTCAACCTGCAGAGGTGTGGCTATACTTCCTCTGGGGGGAGGGGAACAGGAGTGGGATGCAGGGATGAAGGGGATTTCTCACCTGCTGAGGAGGAAGCAGGGACCTCAGTGTCACCTGGGAAGGGGCAGGGGGGTACACCCTGTCTGAATGCCCCAGATCACTGAGCCCCTCCCAACCCGGAGGCCTGGCTTTGATGGAAGAGGGGGTCTCTGTCTGCAGCTGACTCTTAGGAGACTGACAAACAGAACTACCCTTGCCTCTGTCTGCAGGACTCTGCCCCGGGGGTGCTGTCAGCTTCGTTCCTCACCTGCAGGGTTGGGGCATCAGAAGGCAAAGGAGAAAAGGAATAATGGACTTGGAATCAGAAAACTCAGGTCTTGAACCAGCAGCCTCACTTTCTTCCCCTGTAAAACAGGGATAATGAGAGCAATCCTCCTTACGTCCGAGCGGTAAGGGCCAAAAGAGACCATGAGGACCACAACTGATCGCACCCTGCAAATGTCATGTAACGGTGAGTGACTACCTCTCACCCACTGATTGTCTCTCCTTGTAGTGGGATACGCTTAGGAATGTTTGTGACCCACTGTGTCCTCAGGGGCACCTGAGTGGGCCCGGTGTGTACAGCCTGGTGGATGGGGAATGTGCAGGCCGCTTCCCTGAGACCAAGTACCAATCTGTCTCTGCCAGGGATTGGTTCTGACTGCTCAGCCAGCAGGGTGGCTCTAGAGCTTTGGACCTAAGCAGCAGATAACACACATGTGGTATTCCTGACCTCCATTCCTTCCTTTGCTAGAGATGGATTTATGTGAATGAGCACCTATAGGAACTAAGGATTCCTTGCTCATTTGCTATGGGTCACAAGGATTGGTTCCTTACCCTGGCTAAGAGCATGGGCAGCCGTGACAAGTGAGGGACTCAGGGAGAGGCCCTTGGTCCCAGGGAACCCAAGTGTGACATATTACAAGAGCACACTTATAAAGAATCCTGAAACAGAGCAGGATCCTGTCTCTTAGCACTGGCCTTAGAAACGAACAGGTGAATGGGACACCTGGCTGGCTCAGTGGCCAGGGCATGCGGCTCTTGATCTCAGGGTTGTGTGTATTTGAGCCTCGGGTGGGTGTGGAGCTTCCAGAAGAAGAGAACAGCAACAGTAAATAATAATAATAATAATAATAATAATAGTAAACCAGCCGGTGATTAATCTAAGAGGATGAAAAATGAACACATCTATTAATGAATAAATAAATGCTCTCGCAAAATGAAGACACCTTTTATAAGAAGGATCGTGGTGCCATTCTCCTGATTCTCTTCTTGTCTTTTGTATGAATACAGAGTTTCAATATGTCAGGTTTGTTTCCTTAATATAGCTGAGATAATTCAGTTTCCTGTGCTTCCAGGACGTGCCAGACAGAGAGGTGAGGGTGGTGAGGGAAATATTATGAATCCTCAAATCACAGCACACTAGGTCTAAGGGAGAACGTGGGTAAGTCAACCAACCCCTTCGTTTGACAGATGAGAAAATTGTGGCCCAGAAAGCTCACACAACGTGCCCACGTGCACACAACTATGCTCCTCTGAAGACAGCATGTTGGGATATTTGCCTGAGAAAACATACCAGCTCTTCTCATCTGAGGCAAAAGAAAAACAAAAACGTTGTACATTTGTTGCTTTAGGGGGAAAAAGTCTACGAAGTTGCCAAAAAACAAGGCTTCCCATTTATAGGCATCAGAAATGACCCAGTGGATATGAAGCTCTGAGCAGCCCAGGACTGACTCCTGCAAATGACAGAGGTACTGGGAAGTCACCTGAGGCAGAGATATCAGGGAGTTCATGTCCTGCCTGTTCTTTTACCCCATCTGGCCAGGATGAGCCCCAAAGGGGGCCAGTTGCTTCAAGGCTGTGTATATGTCCGTCCAGTCCCCTTTAAGGAATATGCCTGTCCCCGAAACTATCACCAGTGTCACGCCAAGTATTTGTTAAAATAGAACATGATGACACATTTGGGGGGCTGAAGGGCTAGAATGCCCCAAGTAAGGACCTCATCATCATGCCCACCTTTAAAATGGGTCTTCCTTAAAGCTAATCTTTCCTGCAGGCATGAAAGTGGTTCTTGTTTAAAGTTGGGGGTCTGTGGGGCATCTGGGTGGCTCAGTCGGACTTCAGCTCAGGTCATGATCTCACAGTTGGTGAGTTCAGGCCCCTGCACTGGGTTCTGTGCTGACAGCTCAGATCCTGAAGCCTGCTTCAGATTCTATGTGTGTGTGCCTCTCTCGCTGCCCCTCCCCTGCTTGCCCTCTGTCTCTCTCTCTCCTTTAAAATAAATAAATATTACAAAAATTTAACACAAAAAATTAAAAAAAAATAAAGTTGGGGGTCTGATTCACATTCCTTCTCTGCATTCAAGCTTCGGCTCATTCATTTATTCATTTGTTCAGCTGGCACTTACTGGATTCCTATTCTGAGTCTGACAAGAGGGTAGCTTTGAGAAGTTAGTAGCCCTGCAATGAAGGAGTAATTACTCTCTGGTAAACACTCACTTCTCCACCCCTAAAGACCGGGTTGTCTACCATTTTTCTTCTCTGAGAAATGTTTTCCCCTATTGGAGGACTGGAGAGGGACAAATTTATAACTGCTTGGTTTAACGCATCTGATCTTCCTCAGGCAAAGGTCACGTGTCACCCGACTAGAGCTAAAGTGAAGCAGGTAGGTTGGTGGGCAGATCAGAGAGCACAAAGGTCAGAACCACAGGCAGAGAAATGGTTCCATAAGCTTTTAGACAGGAAGGCGAACGTCACATATGAAAAGATCTTATTCATTCACTCATCCGGTATGTGTGGAGAGTCAGTCGGGTGCCAGGCACTGTACTAGGCGTAGGGATATAAGATTAAATAAGGGAACGGTCTTATTCTCAAGGATCTCTGGATTTGAAGGAGGAAACATGCACATATGCAAAATTATAACAGAATGAAAGAAGTCCGAAAAGGAGTATGGACATGGTGCTCAGTGGAGAAAGAAAATGCTGAATTTGGAGACATTTTTGAGGTGGAGTCAACAGATCCTCATGACCATTTGGACGTAGAAGGTAAGGGAGAGAAGGAATTCAATGAGGCCAAGGTATCCAGCTTAAGGGACTGGATGGAAGGTGGTATAATTTAACTAGGACAGGGAATACTGGAGGAGATTCAGGCTTTTTAGATGAAAGCAAATGTGTTTTGTTTTGCTCGAGGTGCCCATGGAAGGCCATCGAAGTGTCTGTGGGCAGTTGAGACTGTGTCTGGAATTAGGGAGAGAAATCAGTCAATAATGTTATATTATGGAGTGGGGATGGGCCAAGGGATAGCGTGACAAAGAGCAGCAAATGGTAGAGAATATAAATATATAAGAACTTGAAAACACAACCCGTACTCCAAAGACGATGAGGATGCAAATCCCCTGCCTGCCCCACTTCAGACAAACTGCTTCCCCCTACATCACAAATGGCTTCCAGCTGTCAAATGGAAAAAGCGCTTTCCAGCCCATACCTTGTCTGCCCGTGGATTTGCACCGTTGACTCCTCCGTGCCTCGTGCGGTTCTCTCCCTGACGTGGCTTCCACGATACCACCTCTCTACTTCTCATTCTCCCTACTTTTCCTCAGCTCTCCTCTCCCTTCTCATTAGGGATCAGGGATCCCCACCATTCCATCCCAAGACCTGTCTTTTTTCCCAACGTGCCCTTCCTGGGTGATTGTGCATAATTTCAATTGCCACTTACAAACAGCTGGCTCTCACACCAATATCTCTAACCCGGACATCCTGGGGAGCACACAGAAAGCACACCATAACTGTTTGCTGAAATGAGCTGAGCTCTAACTGGATTTTTCCAAACACTAGCCCCGTTAGGCATCACCATGCCCATAGAGTCCCACAGAGTCTTCAGATTCAACATAAACAGAACTAATCTCCTGTGGTCAATCCTCCTTTTTTAACCTCTATTTGTTCTTTTTGTTCAGAAAGTGACGCCTTTAATGCCGAAGTGCCTGAACCAGAAAACAGCATCTCCTAGACCCTTTCCACTCCTTATTCCCACACTATCTTGCAGATTCTACCTCCGATATGTTTTATTTATTTTTTTAATGTTTATTTTTGAGACAGAGGGAGACAGAGCATGAACAGGGGAGGAGCAGAGAGAGAGAGGGAGACACAGAATCCGAAGCAGGCCCCAGGCTCTGAGCTGTCAGCACAGAGCCCGACACGGGACTCGAACTCACGGACCATGAGATCGTGACCTGAGCCAAAGTCGGACGCTTAACCTACTGAGCCACCCAGGCGCCCCTCCGATATGTTTTAAATATGCCCCTTCCTCCTCATTCTACCTACCAGCAACCCTCACCACCTCTTTACTGTTTCCCTGTGACAGTCTACTGGTTGATATCTCTGTCCCCAGTCTTGTCCTATTCCAAAGTACTGTCAGAATGACCTTATAGGATAAAGTTCAAATTCCTTATCATGTGACAGACTTTTTCCTCCACTAACCCCCTGCCCATGTCCTTCTACTTTCTCCAAAAAGAATCCTCCTTAAGAAAGTAGTTATTTACTAAGAAGACTTGGGTCTCAAATGGCTCCACGATCTTGCATATTCTGTTCCCTCTTACTGGGTGCCTTTCTTCTACTTGCCTCTCTTCCCCATTTGTTCACCCAGAAGACTCCTCTAGACCTATAAGAATTTCTCCTCCCCTACCTCCCCCAGCTGCCCAGTCATCACCTTCCCTCCTCTCGGCTCCTATTAATATTTTTTTTTGCTACTTTATATAGGGCTATTTATTTATCACTGTACAACACAGTATGCTTCCTGTAGGGAGGGCATTTATCTTTTGATTTCTAGGAATCCTTAGCCCCTGACACAGTGTTGGGTACTCAGGGAATGATTGAATAAGTAAATGAATAATGAGAATGGTGAGGGAGACAGGACAGATGACCAAGAGAGCCATGGTGGGGGCGGGGGGAGCCCCTGGCTGGCTCAGTCAGAAGAGCACATAACTCTTCATCTTAGGGTTGTGAGTTCGAGCCCCACGTTGGGTGTAGAGATTACTTAAAAATAAATAAATTAAATAAGTAAGTAAATAAATAAGCAAATAAAACTTAAAAAAAAATAGAAAATGGAAACACGTGCACAAGGACACACATAAAGAAATGCATCCTCTCTTAAACTGTCCTCTGATCTGGGCCTAGACAGAAAGAGGCTTTTCTTCAAAGATGTCCTCAAGTCTAATGATTTCATTTACTAAGTCTTTTAGGAAGATCTGTGGGAAGGAAGGAAGCAGGTAAAAGAAGATTGTTAACAGGTTGCCTGAATTTGTGCTCCTTTTTTCATCTCATCTTTCTTGTACTTGAAAAAAAAAGTGAAAGGCTCAAGTAAGGGTATAAGAAATCACCAACGATTACTAATTGTTCTGTTTGGATCCAAGTAAAATGACTAAGAAAGTTGCTTGGTTTTGCTTCTTTTTCATCTTTCTGGTTCAGCATTGCCCAGGTAGGAAATGACTGAGAGAAGGGATTTAAGCATTGTTACAAGTTGGACCAAATGGTATCTCGTCTCTGAAACTTCCCAGTGCCACGAAGTCCAGCATTCTGTGTGGTGTGTGTCAACAGGGCATTGTTACGAAGAATTTGCTCTGTCGGGTTTTAAAGTCTCGTTCGATCACAGTTGTGCCCTAAAACACTTCAATCCTATGACAGAGCGCTATTGGCGAGAAGCAGCATGACTAGAACCTTCTTGGAATGAGAGGGTGCCTTGGACGTCTAAAAAGATAAGGCATTGGCTCCAGAGGTAGGTGGGCTCGTTAGCATCTAAAGCTCCATAGGCAAAGGCTTCCATTCCTGGGAGGATGAAGCCTGCTCCGTGGAGGGGAGTATAAGGGGTTTGCTAGTGTTCGTGTGTGCAACCGTGTTGCAGAGTAGGTTGTGTGCAATTTGAAAGTGCAATTATTAGAGCTGAGATGTAACATAAAATTTGAAATAGAGAGTGGAAAAGCAGTCAGACCTGCTGGGTCACTAGCAAAGCCACCCTCAAAGTAGATAAGGGGATCTCTGCCTTAGGAGGAAGGAGAGATTGGTTCCTGAGATTGGGGGGGGGGTGGTCCTAGGACAAGAACGGATTTAGGCTTCATTATGCAGGAACACTACTTGCTTTCACTTCTTACGGTCTCATTATTTCCACCCATATTCTCCTCTAACAGAGTTAGGCATTATTCCCCACTGAGGCTCAGTTACATGCCAAGTTTGATGCTTTAGGAAAATACTGATTTTTATATCATTAATTGTTGAGGATATTTGGTTTTTCAAAATGAAATATTTTCTCCTTGCTTTTACTTGACTCAGAAATAAATGAACAGGTTCCATTTTGTTTTTCCCTCCTAAATTTCCCTTAGGCATATACCAAATGTGTGTGAAATGTCAACTCAATTAGAATATTTTGGAAATAAGGTATCTATAACCGTGAAAAGCAGGCCAGGGTAGAATTCTCTTCCTAAACTTATTAATGATATTGCTTGGTCCACACACATATACGGAGGGATAAAGCAACCACACAGTGCAAATTTTCTGGCACACTTCCTACTTCCAATTGGAAGTTGGTTGTAGAAATGCCAACTCCCTGTTGCCTCTAGAAATGCTTTAAACCAATCAGATCCTTTGTCTTGACAATAAATTAAAAAAACATGTGCCCCCTTCCCCCCATATGTTTACAAATTGTTAATACACTGGTTGTAGTCTCTCTCTGAAGGTTAATGAGAGCGATAAGACTTAAAAAACAGTTGTTTGGGGTTCTAGCAAACTGGGAATTACAAGTATTGTGTTGGTTATCTAGGACAGGGCTGGCAGCTGGTGAGATGACGGGGTGGAAATGGGTGGAGCTGGAGGGATGGAATTAAACATCTATTGGGCACCTACTAGGTACCAAGCGCTATTTAGCATTTTACATCCATATTGCGTGTAAGCCTGGGGAATAACAATCCCCATTCTAAATTCCCTAGCAGTTTGCTTAAAGATCAATATTTCATGATTTAAATAAGTGCAAAGATGAAGTGAAGCCAATCTCAGTAATTTGAGCTGGTCTGGGGAATTGATTCAAATTCTGCATCATGGAATACTCCGGTCTGCAGGGCAGCCATTTTCTAGGGCACTTGTAACTTAGAGACAGCATGGAAGGGGCATGCTCTCCAGCTTTCAGCACATCTTCACTGTGACCGAGTGGGGGTTCACTTAGCGAGGCAAGAGAAGGATGCTGAACGACAATAGCAAGCTACTTGTAAATTCTGTCTCAGGCATATCTTCTTCTGAGATGGATGGTATTAGCAGCCCTGCAAAAGGAATATCAGCCTATTCTATTACTCATGTGTCCACAGTTACACTGTGTAAAGAGCAGTGGAAATCCACTGAAGAGTTGCATGGGCTGGAGCAAGTGATCTCACCTCTTTGGGCTTCAATTGTCTCGTGTGTAAAATTAGAAAGTTGGAGTAGGTGATGGCTTACGATTCTTGATATTCTTCATATAGGCGTTGGCAAATACATTAGGTTTCAATGTCCTCATCTGAAGAACAACTAGCTTGGTTTTATTGTGGCTATAGAGTTATGAGAAAGCATGGAAAAATGCAACTCAGGAAAATCAACAATGGTGCTGTTCAACAGAACTTCCTGCAAGGCTGGAAATGTTCTATAGTGATACTGTCCAAAATGGTGGTCATTAGCTACATGTGGCTCCTAAATTCTTGAAATGAGCCCAGGGTAATGGAAGAACTGAGTTTTAAACTTTATTTAATTCTACTTAATTTCAATGTAACTGGCTACATGTGGATATTGGCCACCATATTGGATAGGGCAGATATCAACTGCATTGTAAGCAAGAACTTTAAGTATAAAGATAAAAGATTAAGGGAGTGATTTGGGAATTGTTTCAGTTAAAGAATAAAGAAAGGGATGAGTTTAATTTAGGCAATTTACAGACAGAGCAAGCACTATTATTGTATTAGACCTCTGAAAAGAAGGATGGACTCTCATTTTGTAAGGATGGCAATGATAACGATATCTTACAATTGTTTATAACTCTATGCTCTCCCAAGTTCTTTTATGGCTATAATTTGATCCTCACAATAACTCTGTGATGTAGAAGACAAGTCATATGATCTCATTTTACAGATGAGGACATTGAGACCCGGATGCTTGCCCAAGGTCACAGGCTTCAAACAAAAATGAAGTAGAAATCTGAAGCCATCACTTCAGACCGCATTTTCTCCAGTTCCTTTCTCAGACAGTACAACCTCCAATCCTTCCTCTCACCTAACTTCACCAACAGAAGTGGAAACAAATTATATAATCCTTCTAAACATAAGAATAAGAAAGATGGGAAGACAGCAAGGGACTCGGTGATCTACCATCTAGATAATCAAACCCTGAAAAAACCAAGAGTTAGTGGTTTCTCTCTTATAAGAGAGAAAGGAGTACAAAATGAAGTCCCACTATGTGCCAGGCATTTTGCAGATTAGAGTTGACAGAACACTTCTATGAGGAGCATCTCAGCAGGATTGTATTATTGGGAAAGTTCCTAGTCTGAGATCACACACCTATTGAGTGGTATAACCAGGATTCTATGCTACAGCTCCTGGCTGTTTATAAAAGTCACATTCACGTTCAAAAACGAGGAAGACACCCACCCCCTGCCTGCCCTCCCACACCTCATCACAGAGGACGCTGTACAGCAGGTAAGCATGCAGGCTTGGGAGTCCCCCAGACTCCATGTGAACCTCACATCTGACATTGCTCATGGGATTTACGTTTCTGGGTCTCGGTTTCCTCAATGCAAAACTGGGGAATCTTTTCACCTGCCTTACAAGGTTTTGAGGTGGACTTAGTGAACTAATTTCTGAGAGTACTTAGTATCAGTGCCTGGCACAAGTGCTTAGTGAATAGTAGTTATTAATATTTCACAATATTATTGAGATGCTGCAGACTGTCTGCAGTTCTAAAACAGGAATTTCAAAAACTACTTCAGACAAGGTAGCATTTTTGCTAAAGTCTACCAAGTAGACAATCTCTGGAGGGCAACAGACACTCACTTGGACACCACAGGTTGAGTTGGAGACTACAAGTTTAGCATCAGTGATTAAGGCAGAAGCAGTGAAAAGATGCCTTTGCTCAAAGTGGCCCAGGAGCTGACTTTTCCTGACTTTCCAACTCCTGTGAGACAAATAGCAAACATGGTCCTCTCTTGAGCTCTAACCCCACATACCCTAGTCCTCGCTGTCCATCTCTACGTGAATGTGACACCTGCATAAAAAGCCAACATACCCCCGGAAGAACAGATTCTCATTCGTTCATTCACTTGACAACTATTCATGAAACACCTCATATGTGCCAGGCTTGGTTTTATAGACTATGGCTACGAACAAGGCGCACTCCTAGAGCTTGCTTTTGGTAGAGGGGAACAGACACAAACAAAGGGGACAAATAAATAAGAGCATTTCGGATTATGGTAAATGCCGTGAAGAATAAAAAGCAGGATGATGTGATAAAGGGTGGCTGTGGGCAAAGGGTATGGTAATGGGTTGGGTAGGAAAGGCCTCTCCTAGGAGGTGACATTTAAGCTGAGTCCTGACTGGCAAGAAAGGGCCAGGTAGGTGAATATCTGAGGGCAGAGTGTTGTGGGCAGAGTGTATATTAAATGCAAAGGCCCTGAGGCAGAAATGACCTTGGTACATTTGAGGGAGTGCCAGGTGGGCAATGTGGCCAAAACGGAAGCAGGACAGAGTGCTGGGAGATAAGGTTGGAGCAGATCAGGGCCAGCTCACGTGGAGCTTACACCGGGCAGTGGTAAGAAGTTTGGATTTTATTCTAAATGCAGTGGAAGGCCATTTGGATATTACTAAGCAGGGGAGCAATGAGATTTGATTTGCCTTTTAAAAAGGTTCCCCCTAATCCTGCCACCCCCTCGCCCAAACACGTAAGTGCAAGTGTGCAAGTGCACGCGTTCAGTTCCTCTTAAGAGTGGCGTCATTTTGCCAGTTTTCTGTCATGTGTGAGTCAACCCCCACCCCCGTGTAATCTGCTGCCAAATCCTACCAGGTCTGCCTCCAGTGTTTCTGAAACTCAACCCCCCCTTTGCCTTTCCACGGCCATCACCGCAATTCTAGTCCTCAAGCCTTCACGCCAGAAAGACTTCGGTAGCTCCCCCACTGGTCTTCCGGACTCTCATCTAACCCTGCTGCAGCCCACCCCATACACCACAGCCAAATGAATCTTTCCAAACTAAAGATCTGCTTACACCACCTCTCTGCTCAAGAACTTTCAGTGGCTCTCCGCTGCCCACGAAGCTAAGTTGTAATTCTCTAACCCAGTATTCAAGATCCTACAGCATGTATCCTAAACTGTGCCTCTCTCCACACTCACCCAGTTCCCTTCTATGCTTTGGCCAAACTGATCTACTTGGCTCTTCTTGGAGCATGCCTTTGCTTTTACTTTTGTGGTGTTCTGGGTCTGAATGCATGCCCCCTCCGCTCACATCTGTTGAGATCCTATGCTGCTCTATCCCCAGAGTCGAATGATACCATCTTCGCGCTGCCTCCTCTGTTTTTTCTGACTAGATGTGAACCTCCCACAGGATTCTGTCGGAACCTTTTTAAGGCATTTACTCCACTGTTCTTTGTATTACAGCTATCCGCGTACGTCTTACTCCTCTACTAAATGATTAGCTCCTTGAGGATGATGATTGAAGCTTATTCATTTTTTATGCTTGTTAGTCCCTAGCAGAGAACATAGCATGCAGGAGGTGGTTAATAAATATTTGTTGAGTGAATGAACAAATGAATAGACAAATATACCTAAAATTCATCTTTAGGCGGCATTGTTCAATGAGATGATTTTAGAAAATTATGAATAATCATAAGAGGGAATAAGAAGAAGGGTCTAGCCCTTTAATCTTCACCATGGCATCTCAGGGCTCCCAGGAAACACAAATAAGCATGGAAATAGGTTTCCATTGTTTTACATGGAATGGATGTCAGAAAAAGTCACTTGGGAGTTGCTGAAAATTATGCACTGTGTTAACAGTGCCCTAGGACATAGATTCCATGTCTGGGGCTCCCCACTACCCATAGTCCTTCAATCCCCAAGGTAGGTTTAGGGAAATAATGTAGAACCATTTCCCTTAGCAATTAATTTTGAGTCGAGCAGTTCCTTTTCAGAAAAAAAAGATAAAAGTTTCATCTAATTCCCTCATTCTTCACTGTAGCATTAGTATATCAGCATTCCAGAAAGACTGACTTAGTGTGTTGGGGTTTACCTCAATCAATTGTGTTGTGAGCTCACTTATCATAAGTGACTTTGCTTTGGAAGAAAGTACTGAATGAATGTCCCCACGGAGGAAAGGCCCCTATTTATGTAGAAAATGGGTACATTTGCTGGGGAAGCAAGAAGATAACCTTTCCTCACGACTATCTTGGGTGTCATGCATTGATCTTGACTTGACTCTTTTCGTGAAAGGGGAAAACTAGATGTCCGTGTTGTTTTTTTAAGCTATGCATATTGTTAGTACATGGTTTCACTGTGAACCATCTGTTATTAATTAGAGCCGAGAATCATGAAGATCTCGTGAAGCAATGGTACCTGTTTTTATTCCTTCCTAAGAGTTAACAGACTCCTCCTGGAAGATTAAGGGATACACCAGAGGTCAGTCCATCACTGAGACATGTGAAGGTTGATACTTGCTCAGGATGTCTTACCTCACCCTGGGCTGCCGCCCCCTGTGAATCTCATCCACGCCAACGCAGCTTCTCACCCACCAGCAAGCTGGATACCAGTTGTGGGATTTGAGCCCCAGGAGTAGTTCCCTGTATCATTTCTGTTGTTTTTCTTTTCTTTTTAAACATCACAATAGTAACTTATTCTGAAATATGAAGTCCTTGTAACATGTCCTAAGGTGAGGAGTGAGAGCAAGGCTTTCTAAGTCTGGTTTCTAGAGTGTGTGTGTGTGTGTGTGTGTGTGTGTGTGACTTTATTACCAAGAGTTTAGGTAAACAGCCTTTTTCCAGCTTCTTAAAAACCTCTGTTTTCTCTGGGACTAGTTTCTCACCTTCAGGACCCATGTACTCAAATTGCCCAGAATGTCCAGGAAATCTTTTTCACACACTGTTCTCACACCTCTTTCTAAGAGACATTGATGGGAAGGTGAGGGCATAAGTCCTATGCCTAGAGAGGACTGAGGTATCCACACTCTTGCCTGTGGTTCTCTAGGGGAGGGAGGAAGAGAGTGCGATTCTGTTATAACATTTGGCTCTTTGAGGTCAGAAGGGCTCTCCTGTAGCTCAGGAAAATGGGGTAACATTTGCATCTTTGGATCGCAGCAAAGTAATTCATAATGGGTACAGCCATGCAGAGTGGATGGGATGGGAGAAACTGGGTGCAAATGCCAATTCTACTCCTAACAAATGGGCAGTCCTGGGCAAGCGACCCCCTCCTCCAACACTGGCCCCTGGTGAGGCTCAGTTTGCCCAGCTGTTAAAGAGGAGCAGTATTATCTGCCCAGGTTACAAGGGATGGCATATGTGAAGCCTCTTATATTCTTCTAGACAAGATGGAGACATATGGGGGGCACAACGGGAAAATGTGGTAGATTGGTAACTCAACAACTATGACTTCCCAAAGGACTCTGTCTTTGGCCCCGTCCTGCTCCATTTGTACAGCAATGATTTAAAGCTATAGAAGACGTTTTTAAATGTTTTCATTTGTGGATGTTACAAAATTGGGAGTCATGGCCATCAAATGCAAACAAACAAACAAAAAACCCAAAGTCAAAAATCCTCAAAATGTCAGTGCTAACAAAAGGAATTTTCAAAGTGACCAAAGCATAAACGACTTAGGTCCAACACAGAAATTATCAAAAAGTCCAGGTTGCCCACATAGCAGCATGTGTTCAAAAAAAAAAAAAAAAAAAAAAAAAAGGAGGCTCTAGAGGAGAGTAAGGAAGGAGAAAGAGCAGGGGAAGGAGAGCTTAACACTTCTCTGATGAGATGCTGGAAAAATCGGATGTACTTGCAGGTTGTACCAAGAGAAGTATGGTACCTAAAGCAAGGGAGGTGATCATTCTCCACTCCTATGGAGCAAAATGATCAATTCTGCATACCTTTCTGTAAAAGGAACACAGACAAACTGAGGTGCATTCAGGAGAGTGGCCAAAGATAAAGATTTCTATACCATGTCCTATGAAGAACTCAGAGTATTCAACTTGGAGAAAAGAAGCCTTAGAGAGACCCTCATAGCTGTTGCAAACATGGGAAGGGGCCACAAGGGGTTAAGACAGTGAGGCCAACTCTATATATTTCTGCAGACAGAACGAGGACTAGAGAGTAGATGAAAGCCGAGCTCACAACAGGTGCACTGGGCCGCCCAAGTGACTGTCCTGCTGGTGATTCTCAGAGGCTGCGTGGCTCCTTGGGAGAATGTTATCATCAGGGGTTCATGCACCAGAGGAACTCAAATTTTCCTTCTACTCTTAGAAATCCATGGCCATCATTGACCCCAGTGTCGCTCACAGTTTTCCCTCAAGGAAACATCTTTGGGAGATAGGTCCTAAGGTAAATACTTTTAGTAGAACACATTTTATTGGGAAAAAAATCCCTGAGTTCTGTAGCAAGCCCTGATTTCAATCAGCAGCACAGGACTATGAAAAGGGGACTGGATTTGGAGACACTAATTGGGGTCAAATTCCAGCCCTGGAGCTTGCCAGCTATTTGCCTTTAGGCCAGTTACTTGACTCCTCTGAGCCTCACTTTCTTCATCTGGCAATATTAATACTTATTTCAAGGGTCGTTGGGAGGATTAAATGAGATACCATATCGCCTCAATTCTAAGATGGGTAGTTTTTCACCTTTTAATAGCTCGCAAATCCAGATGCATTCTTTTAAAATATAATTTCTTGTCAAATTGGTTTCCATACAACACCCAGTGCTCATCCCAACAAGTGCTCTCCTCAATGCCCATCACCCACTTTCCCCTCTCCCCCAACCCCTCAAGATGCACTTGAACACTGGTAGTGTGCCATAGTTTAATTGAGAGTGTTACTTTGTGTCATAGTGGCACATAAAGTAATATGGGTCTTACAAAAATCAATGGCGACTTATATTCAAAGGAATATAACACATATTAAACACTTAGCATAATGACTGGCACACCATGAGAGCTCAATGCCCTGCTAATTCCCTTTTTCCTTTGATAGATAACACCTTCACAACCTCTTGAGAAACAGGGGGGTCCTCAAGAATTAATAATTGGTACTGGTCTACAGATTCTCACAATGGTAAACTAAGGAGAAAGTTCGCACTAGATCCCAAGGAGAATCCATTCTATTCTACACACACACACACACACACACACACACACACACACACACATTCTTTATATATTTTATATAAATTTATGTTTATATATATTCTTTATATGTTTATATATATATATGTGTGTATTTTTTATCATCCCATTTCCTGTAGTCGCGTAAACCTTCTATAATTTTCCAACTTTGCTTAGTGAGTATATTTTGGTTTAACATTTATTGAGCGCAAGGCTAAATGTTTTGCCTACTTTATCTTAGGAAAGAGGATATCCTTGCCTTCACCAGAAGTCTACCACCATCTTCCAAACCAATCACCTACCACAGAATGTCTTTGTCAAGTTTAATATCCTTCACATCTGACTCCTTTCCTCTTCTGGTGCTCAATTCAAGATGCTTTACTTTGTCACAAGAAGCGTATAATCAACTCCATGCTCCAATGATATATGAGTAAGGGAAATTTTTTCATGACCTGGCTGGCCCTGAACATAATCACCAGAGAGGCTCTTTGTAGTCAGATACTGTGGTTTTAAGTGTGGATTTTTGTCTCACGTAAGGACATATCTTGTCTTTTATAAAATGTTATCAAGCATGCTTGTCTCAATGTTATTTTTTTGTGTTAGAGTTACACAGGTTAATTACATATTACACAAAATCCAATTCTTTTTTATTTCTTTCTTTCTTTCCTTTTTTTCTTTTTTTAAGTAGGCTTCACGCCCAGCGTGGAGCCCAACACAGGGCTTGAACGCACAACCCTGAGATCAAGACCTGAGCTGAGATCAAGAGTTGGACGCTTAACCGACTTAGCCGCCCAGGCGCCCCTAAACAAAATCCAATCCTTTGTAGCTGCCTCACATTTAACTGTTTAATGGTACATGTTATCTTATCTTCCATTAATATTTGAAATTCACTTGCTAGCTCTTCTTCTCTCTCCCTAAACCAACTTCTGGACAGGTGATCGCTGTTTAGTACTCCCAGCAGAAAATGAACAGTGGCAAAGTTATGTTTTGTTTCTGTTGGCACGGCTAGTTGGCGTGTTAGTTGATGTTTACTGAGGGCTCACTATATACCCGTCACTGTGCTAGATCCTAACCAGAAAGATAAATGCTAGACCTTCAAGGCATTCATCGCCGAGGCCAGACATGGAGCAGAAGCCACACTGAGCAGGGGCTCCCTTGAGTGACTGACACTTCACTGACTCATCTGTGGCCTCCACTCCATCTGTAAAGGTATAGACATAGGCCCATGATGCGGGGTGATCACAGCCAGTGGTGGGCTCCTCTAGGAGCCTGCCCTCTGCTATTCCCGCAGCAGAGTTGTCTGCCCACCAGAAGTTGGCATATTTGTTTCCAAACCTACTTAGTCTAGTTCCTCCCGTCACTGTTATTACACAATTTAAGTAAATGTACGTAACATAAGGAATATGAATAAAGAAGAGAGAATTTGTTTCTACCGGAGCTCAGGTGAATGTTTGGGAAAGGCACAGGAAAGGTAAACTACTAAAAACATGTGCCGTCAGTGTATGCGTGGGAGAGCCACCTGTAAAAAATCTGGAAAAATCTGATTGCTTCACAGAATGGCTTTAAGATCTTGCTCTACTTTAAAGGAAACCAAGACAAAATGATTGCAAAAGCCTCAGAGGTGTGGCTTATATGAGAAATAGGGCACAGAACTCTAATGGGAGGCCTGAAACTCAAAAGACAAGAGAGGCCTTGGCCCTACATCAAAAATTTGAGGGATGTTTTAAGTTGAAATAAAAGCTTAAGGAACGATTCCATCATTTTGTATGATTCCTGCTTTAACTAACTTGTTCAACCAAATCACCAACTATTCATTGCATAGGGCATAAGAGTTTCCACTGTTAACATAATAGTATGTTTAAAGCTACAATATGGGGGGCTGAGGCATACAAGACGACTTCTTCTTGGGGAAAGGAGGGCTCAGGACAGGCTCCATGGAGGAGGTTAGTCCTGAATTGGGTGCCAAAGAATAGAGTAGGCGTTCCTAGGGAAATAAGTAAGCCAATCACTCCCCAGGAGAGGAATCAGCATAGTCACAAAAGTCGGCTCTCTAGACTTTGTCAATCAACCCAGAGGTAAGACAACACAGGTCTGACTCTGTTCAGTCATTGCTATGTGTCCTTAAGCAAGTCGTGTGTGCTTCCGTGTCTATATCTGGAAGATGAAGACAACTGTGGGTCTGTACCTCAGCAGACTGTTGTGAAAATTACAGGAGATGACCTTTAGATAATCATGCATTAATAAAAACATTGCAAAATTATCTTAAGGCTTACTGGGAGCAAGGGAGTAAGACAATCTGTGGATGATCCTGGAGATTAAAGAAATGTGGCACACCTCTTCTAAAATTTCCTGCCACAAACATAAGCTGGAGAAAGTTCAAGAAAAGGGAAGGTGTGATGTAAGTTCCCAGGTGCCAGGAGACCAGCAAGCCAATACTCTTAACAAACCAATCCGCAATATCAAACATCAAGGCTCACCCACCACTTTCAATGGACCCATTTGGTTCTCCCAACAAGCGTGCAAAGCAAGTATTGCTATTATCTCCATCTTACAGATGAGGGGACTGGGTCTCCTAGAAGTCAAGCATAGCACTCAAGGTTGGACAGATGATAAACACAGAGTATGGACCAGAACCCTGGTCAGCTGATTTCAAACTCTGTGAGCTTCCCAACACCCTGGCTGCCTTTCTTGTCGGCTGTTTAGTTCACAAACCGTGGGCTGCAATGTCCCTATTTGTTCATTTGTTAAAACTTTTCATAGGACAGGAGGCTGCAACTAATAGCTCAAATGAGGGTTGGAGATTATCAAGGATTTCAATTATCCTGCCTATCTCTGACCTCCATTACCAAGGATAATCTGAAGCGAGCTCGAGCAATTTTCTGAAACTTTCATTAATTTTAAATAAATTTATACAATGTCATTCCCCCCCTTCCCCTTTATCCAAATTAAAATGTCCTTGTCTTTTCAGTCTCTCATTATAGGCAAATCCTTTGCATGTCTTGGAGATGGTCTGTTGTTTTTCTCTAGGTCTTTTGTATTTCTGCTTTGTTTTCTTGGAGACGAAAGGACCCAATGCCGAATTCTGATTTTAAGGTGAAGTCATGACATCAATGTATGTCATTAAAATGTTTTATTGTAATTACAGAACTAGTCAATGCCAAATTATGTGCACTATATTATTTTCTGCATCATTCTTTATCCCATTCTCAAAGTTAATACAGCCTATTATATCTCATTCATTCTTCTGGCTGCCTCTGCACAGCAAGCAGATGTCTCCATTGAGCAATCCACAATGAATCCGAGATCTTTTTCCTGGGCACTTACAAGTGGAGTAATTCAGAGCCCATCAGTGAGTATGAGCTGTTTCAATTGTTCCTTCCAGTGTACATTAGCTCGCACTTGTCTACATAAAATTTCAAAGAATCATACATATTACAGATGGAAAAGACCAGTTAGTTCATCAGGCCTGCCCACTCTGCCAGCAAGAGTAAGCATGGAAGCACTTCTACCAGTTCATGCTATTTTAATTATGTGTATTAATAATAATTACAATTACTGTTTATACTACATGGTTTCTTTCATCCTAAAATCAGTTAAAAGGCTTTCTTTTTAAAGCAACGTTTCTTTTCCAAAAGGGAACTGGAGGTCAGACACCAACGTTACTAGACCCAAAGCCAGCCCGACGTGGGGCACCTGGGTGGCTCAGTCGGTTAAGCGTCTGACTCTCGGTGTCACCTCAGGTCATGATCTCATGGTTTCGCGAATTCGAGCCCCGCGTGGGGCTCTGCGCTGGCTGCGTGGAGCCTGCTTGGGATTCTCTCTCTCCCTCTCCCTCTCTGCCCCTCCCCCACTCGCACTGTCTCTGTGTCTCTCAAGATAAATAAATAGCTCTGAAAAACCCAGTCCGACAAAACCCAGAACTCAATTCAGTTCAGTTCAGTAAACATCTCTGAGCGCCAGCTACTCGTAAGGCAGGGGCCGTGTTGGGTGTTTACAGGGATCTGTAGGTGAATGGCACCTAAAACCTGCCCTCTTGTTTATCGCCTATTAAGGGATTTGTGATGGTGAACGTGTAGAGCTCTTACGGTCACTTCAAGAAAAGAACCAGATAACATGGACACTCTGGGGATGGAGAGACTCCTCAGGCTCTAGGAAGGGTGAGCATAATGTCCATCAACAGAGATTGGGGAAAAGAGGGACTTGAGGAAAGAACCAAACAAAAACAAGGGACAAAGTCTGTGAGCAGAAGATGTCTACAGGCCTCTCCAAACATTTAATTGATGACTTTGAATTACAATCAGAACACATAGATTACCAATCATGAATATACTTATGGAGCGAAGGCAGAACGTTTTAAATTGGGACTGGCATTTTGCTTTCTTTTGTTTGTTTTGTTTTTTGTTTTGTTTTGTTTTTGGTTTTTTTTTTTTTTTTTTCAGAAAACCTGGTATTGTATGTAAGAAAAATTGAGAACTCCCAACCACAGACTAAAATCTCCATTCCAAATTTAAATGGATAGGTGACCCACTTGCCGGTAACTTAGTACTTTTAACGCCTCACGATACAGCTGAAAGCGGACACTGGTGTACCATTTGGCCACTTGGGGGATTTGTAGTTTCTTGTTGGATTGCTGGACAACTTGAGACCTTCAAACTAGAATGCATAGAAAACAGGATTCCATTTTCTGGTCCTTTTAATAGAAACACATCTAAGTGCAGACCAGGAAAACACAAATATATTCTTTAAAACAAAAACAAAAACTTTTTTTAACATTTATTTATTTTGAGAGAGAGAGAGACAGAGACAGAGTGTGAGCCGGGGAGGGGCAGAGAGAGAGGGAGACACAGACTCCGAAGCAGGCTCCAGGCTCCGAGCTGTCAGCACAGAGCCCCACGGGCCTCAAACTCACGAACGCAAGATCATGACCTGAGCCGAAGCCGGACATTTAACCAACTGAGCTCCCCCCCCGACGCCCCAAATATATTCTTATGATTAACAAGAGTAGCTGTTTCTTCACACTCAACGAACCTAATCTTTTTTTTATTTAAAAAAAAAATTTTTTTTTTTAACCTTTATTTATTTTTGAGACAGAGAGAGACAGAGCATGAACGGGGGAGGGTCAGAGAGAGGGAGACACAGAATCTGAAATAGGCTCCAGGCTCTGAGCAGTCAGCACAGAGCCCGACGCGGGGCTCGAACTCACAGACTGTGAGATCATGACCTGAGCCGAAGTCGGACGCTTAACCGACTGAGCCACCCAGGCACCCCACGAACCTAATCTTTAAAAACACTACTAACTCTCAATATATTACTGCAGGAGTTACTTTGTACCACCCTTTGTAAAACCACTGGTATCAAGAAAAAGGAAACTATAGGAGGCTTCTTGTCCTTCTGTATTTGTCCCCTCAAAGACCACGGCAGATGTTGTCTACTGCATGAAGCCTTCCTCTGTTCCTTCTACCACCGTTTCCTTCACCCACCAAACTAACCGTTCTCTCCCTTGACTCCCATAGTTCCTTGATCCAGCGCTACAGGCTTTATTAACTGTATGAGCATCTATCTCTTTCCACCAGAATGAAAGCACCTTAAAGGAAGGAATTCAGTCTTACTTGCCTTGCATTCTCACAAGGCCAAGATCATTTTTCATTGCCTGACACACAGTAGACATTCAACACATGTTTGTTAAATCGTTTCATCAGGTCTGGGAGGCCTATTTGGACATATTTTAATTTTTAAATTTTTTTTTCCTTTGTACTCTTTCCAAAATTTGCCCTTCTCTGTCTAGTCATGGCATTCGGACTCAGATGCAGCGTAAGTGTGTGTGTGCTTACCGCTATCTGTCATTCAGTCAGGGCATACCTCTGGTGGTGAACTTCAAGAACGCTGCCCTACACAAGACCAGAATCTCGATTCCATCACATTCACATTCAGCCGCTAAGTGACTTTGGAAAACATTCGAGTCAGATGGACCTGAGTTCAGACAGACTTACACATAAGCTCTGATTGGCGCTTACCAGTTGTACGGCTTTGGGCAAGTTAAACTCTCTAGACCTCAATTTCCTCAACTACGACATGAAACATAACGAGCACCTAACTTGATTTAAATAAGACAACACAGGAAAAGGTTCAGGTCAGTGCTTTGCACATAGCAAATAATTAATTACTAAAATTGTAGCCTTGTTCATAAAGTAGAAATAATAATACAAACCCTTTAGGATTCTTACAAGAGATAAATGATATAAGAAGCAAAATTTTACCCAACACATTCAGTCAGTGTTTCCTTCCTTCCTGTGTGCTAGAATAATTGTTACAATGCACTGAGCACCTATGTGCTCATTACCTATCCTAGGTAATATATTATGCCTTTAAATATATTATGCCACCTAACTTAATTCTTGTAATAAGCTATCGAGATAATAATCATTATCCCTATTTTACAGATGAGTAAATTGAGTTTCAGAGAGAATAAATAACCAGCCCAAGGTCACATCATTAGTTCATGACAGATTGTTCCAGAAGCTAAAGTAAGTGGGATCAAGAACAGAATAGGAAGCAGAGAAAGAAAATACAGGCAGAAAGTATAGGCAGAAACTCCCTAAGAAGCCTATTTATCCCCACCCTAATCCCCAGTTTCAAGATTATGCTTGCTTTTTTTTTTTTTAATTTTAATGTTTATTTATTTTTGAGAGAGAGAACGACAGAGCACAAGCTGGGGAGGGGCAGAGAGAGAGAGAGGGAGACACAGAATCCGAAGCAGGCTCCAGGCTCCAAACTGTCAGGACAGAGCCCAACATGGGGCTCGAACCCATGAACCGTGAGATCATGACCTGAGCCAAAGTGGGACGTTTAACTGACTGAGCCACCCAGGAGCCCTGGATTATGCTTGTTTTTTGTTTATTTTTTTAATCTTTATTTATTTTTGAGAGAGAGACATAGTGCGAGCAAGGGAGGAGCAGAGAGAGAGGGAGACACAGAATCCGAAGCAGGCTCCAGGCTCCCACCTGTTAGCACAGAGCCCGCCACGGGGCATGAACCCACGAACCGTGAGATCATGACCTGAGCCGAAGTTCGACGCTCAACCGACGGAGCCACCCAGGTGCCTCGATTAGGCTTGCTTTTTAAGCCAGCCTCTGGGATCTGACACAATATATTCTCACTTTCACTATTCACACACTCCAGCCTTTTAATAAATGTATGAAATGATGTCACTCATCTAAGAACTAACTCTAATACATTTCCCTCTCCTAATTTCTTTCCTGGTTACAAATTTGCTATTTGTTCCCACAGTCTTCTTATCTCTGTATACTGTCAACCATGAAACATTTTAATTTTTAATAATCTGGTTACCCTTAATTTCTTTAAATTTCCATAATGGACTTATATTAGATATGTCAAATACATTTGTTGCCACCTACATAGAAGGGAAGATGGCCCTTCCATAGTTCCTACTAAACGGCAATCCAGTTTTATATTAACACCCCCCCCCACCCTCACCCACCTCCCTTTACCGCGGCGCTCTAGGCTAGAGGTTTGCGTTTGACCCTCGCGCAAGGCTGGTTAGGGACTTAGAAGAAGGGCAAGGAAAAGGCTAGCTGGGTTATTGGATTCTTTCTTGGGTATCTGAATTAGGAAAACCTGAGAGAATGAAGCAATTATCAGGGAAAATTACAGATGAAAAATGTAGGGAAAGAAGGCACGAGGAAGAAGAAACAGAAGAAGCAGGGTAGAGAGGGTAGAGTTCTGGACATGGAGGTCTTGGCAAGTCAAAGAAGCAACACTAGGTGTAAGCAAAAGCTATGAGATGGAGAGAGGTTACGCCGAATAAAGCTGGAAGACCAAATCAGCATGTAGCAAAAGGAGCTAGTAAGGCAAACACACAGTGAGAGAACGAGACTGATATAAAAGAAGAGGTTGCCCTTGGAGCTGCCTCAGGTCCTGAAAGACTTCAGTTCTGATTTCAGGTTCCTTCTTGAGCATCCCCACAGGGAAACCCCTTTCCTTGAGGAAACTTCCATGAGTCAGTTCTTTGCAACCAGAAGGCCTTTTCTTGAGGGTTCAGCACTTAAAACCTCTTTTAGAAAATGAAGTTTCGGGGCGCCTGGGTGGCGCAGTCGGTTAAGCGTCCGACTTCAGCCAGGTCACGATCTCGCGGTCTGTGGGTTCGAGCCCCGCGTCAGGCTCTGGGCTGATGGCTCGGAGCCTGGAGCCTGTTTCCGATTCTGCGTCTCCCTCTCTCTCTGCCCCTCCCCCGTTCATGCTCTGTCTCTCTCTGTCCCAAAAATAAATAAAAACGTTGAAAAAAAAATTAAAAAAAAAAAAAAAGAAAATGAAGTTTCAATTGTATTGTTCTCTTGTTTCAGGTGAGTCTCAGCTGCAGATTCCTGGAAGTCAGGCATTCGTTCACCTGACGACCCTCTGATTGTCCAGACTTCCTCAAAGATCTATTTTCCCTGTTTCTGAGATAGGAGAAACTTCTCCTGTTTAGCTACTACCTAAATATCAATACAGACCGCACCACTCATTTATCACCTATGACCCTTTGACGTAAGAAGTAAACTCTTAGACCAATGAGAAACACAACTAACAAACTTTACAGGAGAAAAGCTGAGCACAAGAAGAGGAAAGATTCAGGGATTCACAAAATACTTTGCTATGAAGGTATAGTTTACTCTGCAAAGGAGGAGAAGGGTGAATATCCTAATACAAGAAACTTCCTTTTTTTAACTTGGGATGTAAGGTTGTATAATTTAAGATTTTTACCTGTTGTTCTTTTTGCATTTAGCTAAATTTCTTCTTCTTTTTTTTTTTTTTTTTTAAGTAGGCTTCACGCCCAGCACAGAACCCAGTGCAGGGCTTGAACTCACAACCCTGAGATCAAGACCTGAGCTGAGATCAAGAGTCGCCGAATGAGCCACCCAGGTGCCCCGGTTTAGTTAAATTTCTTAATAAGCTACATTTCACTGTGAATTACCTATTCACTTGACAGCAACAAATGGCCACCTGCTGTTTCACCCTGTGCTAGGCAGCAGGTGCACAAAAGCTAAAGACAGTCCCAAACCTTGAAGGGGCTACAGCCCAGAGCAGGAAGTATCCTATTCCAGCGCAGTGTCATAAAGGCCACATAAGCATACGCCCGGCCGAAGAGGCAGTGGGACAGAGATAGGATCTAAGAAGCTTCCCAGAAGAAATGCCCAGGATAAGTCTTGAAGGAGCGGCAGGAGTTGGCTTGGAAAAGATGAGGTGGAAAGATGTCCAAGCGAAGGTAATGACCTGGGCACTAATGCTCTGCATCCTTTAGACCACAGTTGCCTTAAAGACCCCAGGATATCATGGACTTCCGTACAATAAGCCACCAATCCAGGCGTCTTTAGAAAAGGCAAGTATGCCCTTGACTCACATTCAAAAAGTCCCTTAGTCATACACCTTAAGCAAAGTTTTTCTCCCCAACCATACGCTAACTACGCCAGCCCCAAGGATAGCAGAAAATCCAACGTAGCTAGTACTAGACAAGGTAAAGCTACCACAAGGCTCCCAAGTTTCTCTTCTGAGCAAATGATGCCTTGGTTCCTTTCAACTGTCATTACTGTTCATTTTGAGTTTGTGTATGTATTTTTCGAGGAAAAGAATGATTATGGTTTTCTTTTTTTTTATTAAAAATTTTTTTTTCTTAACACTTATTTATTATTGAGAGACAGAGAGAGACAAAGCATGAGCATGGGAGGGGCAGAGAGAGGAGGAGACAGAATCCGAAGCAGGCTCCAGGCTCTGTCAGCACAGAGCCCGACGCGGGGCTCGAACCCACAAACCGTGAGATCATGACCTGAGCTGAAGTCAGATGCTCAACCGTAGCCACCCAGGCACCCCAACGATTATGGTTTTCACATAAATTACTAAAGCTCTCCAAAGCTTTTGATTAGAGGCATTTCGAACCTTTCCATGAACAAAATAAAAATACTTTAAGATTTTTATTTTAATTCCAGTATTGTTAACATATAACATAAAAAATACTTTTGAAAATTATCTTGATCATCAAAAGTCAGATTGGCTACACTGATATATAGAATATGTTTTTCTTTTCCTTCAAGTTTAGCATTCAACAATAACCACATTTCACATATTTCTATAGAGCATAGTCTTTTTTCTTAAGTTTATTTAATTATTTTTGAGAGATAGAGCACAAGCAGGAGAGGGGCAGAGAGAGAGAGGGAGGGAGACACAGAATCTGAAGAAGGTTTCGAGACGCAGGGCTCGAACGCTCGAACCGTGAGATCATGACCTGAACCGGAGTCGGACATTCAACCGTCTGAGCCACCCAGGCGCCCCTATAGAGCACATAGTCTTATGTTCTAAAAAGCTTGCTGGTATATCATTTCACAAACCTGTTCGTGTTTTCCCATCTATAAAGTCAATAATATATTTCTCTTACGTAGTTACTTCTTAGGATTTTATGAAGTTAAGCTAGATACCCAATGTTAGGAATTTTAAGCAACCAAAAATAAAGGTATAAGTCAAAATATTATTAAATATGGTCTTCCAAATTCCCTTCCCCAGTTAAAAGTAATTATATCTTAGATACTTTTTTTTTTAGCAGACAGAAATAAGACCAATTCAAAGAGAGTCAGTGGTTTACTGATCCTCAAAGCGCCTTGAACTAGTCTCCCTTGCCACAAGTAAGATGATAGTCCTAAAATATGGTACAAGTTCTTACTCCAGATTCCAAAAATTGCATTAAGAGCTACCATGTGAAATTTTTAAATTCTATCTTTTCAAAGATTTAGCCAGTTTCAAGCGACTAGTGCTTGGAATTACTCACACAAAACATGATTAATAAAAACATCATTCAGTCTCCACCCTATCTGTCTCTCTTGGTCACATTTCAGAGGCAGTTTTTCACTCACGTCCTAAAGGTATATTCCACATATGTATGTGTGTGTATGTGTGTATATATATATATATATATATATATATATATATATATATATCTCACACATCATATCAGCAAGTCTTCAGCAATATCCTCCAGGAGCTGCTGATCATAAAGATCGTCAGTAGCCCTGTCATCCCCCAAAGCATGGTGTTTAACACGTAGCGTGTGTCACCGGCACTGCCGTTGCTTAAACTGGTCCCTTGCGCCCTCGAAACAGTATGCAAGCATAGTTCGAAAAGGAACAGCACAATTTCTGGGAGGAAGCAGTAAGCATGGTGAAGCTAAGAGGTGTACCCGGGGCCCGTCCATTTTCAATTCATACTTATTATACAGGAAGATGTGCATTCAAAACAGCCTATTCTTTTGGAACTGGTTCTTTAGTCTCCTTGCACATGCGCCTGCATGCTGACTGGCCAATTCTCTTCAAATCCATAAATTAAAATCCCACTTTTGCTTATTGTGCTTTTCACTTCAAAACGTCAACGTGGTTTGGATGTGTAGGAATGAATCCCATATACCCACAAAACTCACATCTCCCCTCTGGGGACCACAGTTCTTGAATTGGGCTTTGTAAAATGTAACCAAAAGACCAGATCCGTGGAACATTCTCTTCACAGAATTCGAGACATAGGGAACAACAGGAAGGAAACTTAGATATGAGGTAGCCCAGCCCCTCATTCTGAAAGAGGTCCAGGGGAGCAGAATGGGGAGTCCTGGGTCATAGAATGGCAAAACCAAAACCAAAAACTGGTCCAATACACTCGTAAAAACCATGTAAAGCTTAAATTAGAATTGGGGCCCCTTCTTTTTTGATCAACACTCTAAATCTTTTTTTTTTTAATTTTTTAACATTTATTTATTTTTGAGAGACAGAGACAGAACATGAGCAGGGGAGGAGCAGAGAGAGAGGAAGACATAGAATCTGAAGCAGACTCCAGGCTCTGAGCTGTCAGCACAGAGCCAGACGCGGGGCTCAAACCCACGAACCACGAGATCATGACCTGAGCCGAAGTCGGAGGCCCAACCGACTGAGCCACCCAGGCACCTGAACACTCTAACTCTTAAGTCTTTAAAGAAAGGAGTAAATTTGTCTGGAATATCAATGGTGACTGCCTCACGTCTCTGCTTCTCATCTCTTGAAGGGATTTGGCCTAACGGAAAAACGGAAATTTAATCAGCTAGCCATGGTGCCCCTTATTTTCTTGTGAGTCCTTGGGTGAGTCACATAACCTTACTCAACTATAACAGAAGGATAACGATACTACTTAATTCATAGGGCTATTGTAAGAGAGGGCTTAGCAGATATTTTAAAGTGCATTAAAATGTCAAGGCTTAAAAGAAATGGAGAAAATTTCCATTTTACACCTTATATTTATATCTTTTGGGGGGAAACACACACACACACACACACACACACACACACACTTCCCTTCACTAAAGTTACATGCAAAATCGGCATTTGTAACCAAGGAGTTTGGGGAATGTCCCGCAGGTAGTAACGGTTTTACCTTCAGAGGGACTAGAAGCTCTCGCACTTTTATTTACACACAGTGCACAAACAATGCACTTTTTAAATGTCATCAGTCTTCATTTTTATTCCCCCAGAGTTAAGGATGACCTGATGACTTGTTGTCTGGCTTCCCAGTTCTGTTAAATTTCTCCCTCAACCAGATCCTCCTTCTATCCACATCTTAGCTCCCCACTCCCCTCCTTGGATTACTCTTCCAAAGCGCACTCAGATTGCCTCCCCCAGAGGCAGCGCCCCAGTGAGTAACACATTGGGGGGCGGGCAGAGTGTGTCGGAAGTGATCAAATACTTGCAAATGAAGTCGTACAGCTCACAGGAGAAGGCAATGGCCACAGGTGCCAAATGCAGATGACGATGGCAAGCTGTGGATAGGGCTGTCGCTACAATGCAGGCCGGTACTTCACCGCGTAACAACGTTGGGTGCAGAGAAATGACTCATCACACGACTTAACCACACGACCTGTGTAGGTTCCCCAAGTAGAGGCACCAAACCTATGATTTATGTGTGGGTGGGCATGTCTGTCTTCCTTTTAAAGTACTAAATTAGCCTAGAAAAAAAAAAAAAGATGGATTGACAACACTCCTCTGAGTACTAGAGAAACACACCACGTAGAAAATGGGGATACAAGCGTGAGCACAAGTCTGCCTGCACGGACACGGAAGAGACTGGCATTTCAACCATACGTTCCCTCCTAGCAAGACCAAAATGGGGACGGGAGATTCTCCTACTTTGGGGGATCAAGCCAGTCAGATTTTAATAACCCAGCCCAAAGGGGACTATGGTAAGATGAAGAGGCTTTAAAATATTTGCCCTTTGTAGATACACGTCCTTGTCAGGAGGAATGGGAAAAGCCATGTCATTACGCTATCTATGGTCTTTGGAATTGTGAGGGGACAGTGCTAATGGCGGGGTTTCCCACAGCTATGTGTTTAGTTGGCATCAACTGGAGAAACTATGGAATAAGTGAAATGAGACAAGGGCTTCACGAACCACATGTCTCTCCCAATGCCCATTAGAGGTTAACAGGGTGCAGAGGCCACAGCTAACGTGAGTCACCCGGGCAATGGCTGCCACGGAGGCCAACTCACAATGAGTGTGAAGTTATTTAATAGTACAAGTGTAAAGGGTTAATAGATACTATTTGTATCTCTGTTGCACTGTGGGCAGGTGGGGGGAGGGGTTCTAACTGGAAACACTGGACTCTGTGCGAGTTGGGATGCCTCCAGTGAAATGGAAGTTGGCTGGGGGGAGAACTCAGCCAAGAAAAAAGGACAGCTAGCTTAAGTCTAGCTACAAATTTAGGGCAGTTACTTCTACGCCTTTATGCTCTGCCCTACGACGGTATCTGCATGCTGTTCGGTGTGAATTATCAGTATTATGATTATAATTTAACTGTGTGGTGAATGTTGATTACACCACCAGGACCAAGTGCTCCAAGAGCAAGGGACCACGTGCCTGGTCCTTCCCTGTGTCCTCGGTGCCCAGCAAGGTGCCTGGTACCTAGGAAATGCCCCTCAAATATCACTTGAATAGACAAGTGAATACATGAATGAATTCCTGCGAACTCACGCTGTCACACGGGGTCGCCCTGTCCGCTCCGTGTGCCATGAGCAGGGCTGAGTGTACCGCTCTAGTCCAGCACGGCAAGCAGAAGCCAAAAGGTGCCAATCTTCTTGGCAGACCCGAGTGCTGGGCCGTACAGGGTCCAGCGTGGAGGCCAGGGAAGGGGGCCAGTGCGACACCATCGGGGCACCCAGAACCCCAGGGCAGCTTCATCGAACCCCTCAGATCACTGCTGATCCTTCCAGGCCTTTGGTGTTCTCATTTAAGACCTGAGGAATAAATACCCTTTCTCTCCCCTGGCAGTTCTGAAACTCTAACATTTTAGGAAGATATCCGGAACCAAACCATGGTAAGATCTTCTGCTTTACGAAGTGGAAAAGAATTAAGTTTTTAAATACGAAGTTCAGTTCTATTCCAGTGAAACATTATATGGGTGTGTGGAGGGCGCTTCTTGCCCGATCCAGGCCAATTAGTATCTCTTTCAGCCCTTCTCACACCCAGAAGTCAGGTTCTCCAGGCCTCCCAGAGAAAAACATAAATATTCTGAACCAGGGCCGGCCCTTTGCTTCAATCTCTAGCTATCACAGGGAGTCAGTCTGATAAACATTTGCAGTTCGAATGGAAGGAGGCACAGCCTCCCAGACTTTCACAGATTTTTTTCTTGGGGGGGACAACTAGCAGAGTCACAGAAAACCTAGAATTAGGTAAGAAAGCGAAATTCCCCCAGAGAATTCAAAGAGAGCTACAACTGAGAGCCTTGCCGCGTAAGAAGAGAAGAAAGGAAATCCACAGTTCAAGAAAATAAGCAGACATTTTTTTTCTTAAAAAAATTTTTTTACGATGAGTGTTAGGCACTGATTTTCGCCTTCTCTTCCCATCTCTCAAGATGTCACTTTAAAAAGCAAAAGGTTTTATCCACAAAACCACCAGCGAGTAAACAGCCTTCACATTCTTACCCTCACACACACAGTAAGACATTTACTCTCTGATAAACAGCAATTGTAAATAAATCTCATTTAATCTCTAAAAGCCACAATAAAAATCTTTAACCTCCAAGGTAGAGTTTACAGATGTGTCTACAAGCCTTACCAGAGCCAGAAAACACAAGGTCTTGAATAAACTACTCTAACAGGAGGCACATTTTCTCTCAAGCATCTTACAGGGACCTTCTTTTAAAAAAAAATATGTACACGGGAGGAGGAAAGGGGAAAACCTAAGCCCTCCCACCCCATTCTCTGTACAAATCGGCCAATAAATCTAACGAAAAGACACAAGAGGAAAGGACAGAAGCCAACAGGTGGAAAAAGGCATTTTGTTTCCTTAGAAATGCTCAGACACTTGATCTGTGTTCCCCGGTTTTTTGTCTCGGGGTGTCTTTAATGATGGTTTGACGATGATGATGATAACAGTTCTACTTGGGGATCCTGCAGGATTGCCAGCTCGAAGATGTCTCCATGCCTCTTAGACACAAGGATCTGTACTGTGTCGCCAAATCCCAGGCAGACCTGCGGCATCCCCACTCAGCTCTCTGGATTGTACAGAAGGGGAAACTGAGGCACGCCCCCCTTCCCCACCCCCCGCACCCCACCCCCCCACACAACTCCTTTACAGCATCTACCACCAGAGAAATCCCCGAGACTGGAAAAGTTTCTGGATTGTCTCGCAGCAGAGTTCTCCTGCTCTCCCTTCTCGTCTGCTTGCCGCTCTGCCTCCGAGTCTGGGCTCGGGGTGACGAGGGCTGGGGTGCCTCCCCTTCACAAGGGGGGCCAGGGCCATGTGGGGGAAGTCCACACGCACACCCTCGCACACACAAAGCTCGAGGCCATCTCTGCAGGCGCCCCCCGGCCAGCCCTAGCCCTGCCTGAGAACGCACAGCTCCCAGCCTGCAAGGCCTCCTTGGGCTCCAGGCTGGGGCTGCTCCGAACGAGGGCTCTGCCCTTCTCTCCCTCTCTTTCAGCCTCCCCCCTCTCTCTCCTCTCTCTCTTTCCCCCTCACACCTCCACCCTCACACCCTCCTCCCGCCCCTCTCCATCCACCCCTTCTCCCCCACCAACCCAGAGGCACAGATCGTGTTACTGGGGTTCCCTCGAAAGAGGGGCCATCCCCAGCCCTGCAGCACTTCTAGGGGCAAAGGCAAGAGCTCCAGCGGCAGGACCCCAGCGCTCCCTCCTGAGCAGCGCAGGAATGAGACCCCCACTTCCAGGCACGGGCGAACGAGCCAGCCACAGAAGAAGGAATTGTTAGGGCTCTTACCTTTTTTATGAGGAGAAATTCTGGAGAATCATTTCAGAAACTGAGGGGGGAAAGTGAATGAAGACAAAAAAGGCCCTTTTCCTGCAATCCCCGGCCTCCTGGTATCAAGACACTAGGACAACATCAAAGCAACTTAGGGGGAACACTTTAGGGGCCTATTGTCTGCTCTGGTCTGATCTGTTTTTCTTCTGACTCCCCCTCTTGCTGCGGTGACACTTGGTACGGCCCAGGCATTCATGCCAAGTAGCTTTCACACATGGAAGCTTGTCTCAAGCAATTGCTGACAAGCCACAAACAAGACATTCTCCCTCCCTTCTGGGCGCCCCCCCCACTCCTCCCCCTCCACCTTTTCCTCCTCCCCCCTTGTCTCCCCTCCTCCTTTCTTCTGAATGCAAACTAAAACTCTCCAGTGACAGGCAGGCTCGCAGGCTTGGCCTAGCTGCGCAGGCAGAAACACACACACACTCTCTCTCTCTCTCTCTCTCTCTCTCTCTCTCACTCACACGCAAGCAGCTCAGCTAGTTGCTGCACTGGTGGAGTTAAGAGACAGGAAAAAGCCTAGGCTGAGTTGGGGGCAGGGAGAGAAAGAGAGAGGGAGCGGGAGAGCAGGAGAGCCTCCTGTGTCCTGGTAAAATGGCAGAAGAGAGGTGAGCCCTTTGGAAAACCAGCAGTGGCCACACACGTGTGCACAGAGACGCCCCCCACCCCACCCCCGGGGGGTAGCCTGAGCTCCAGGAAGAGTGAAAGAAATGACTCCACAAACAAAACAGCAAGGTCCCGTCAGCTCCACACTGGGGGAGTGGGGACGTGAGAGGGTAGGTGGGCCCAGCTCCGGCGCGTCTGTAGAATGTTATAGGTGCCTTTTCTTCTCTCCGGTAGACAAAAATTGGTCCCCTGAGGAGCTGGTCTCTCTTCACTGCATAACTGAGCCAGACCTGAGCTACTAGTTAAAATAAAACCATGAAACGTGTCAAGGTGTGAGTAAACTTTAACTGTGGGTTCAACTTGTACCCGGGATATTTTTAAAGTGGATTTGTTTTTTTTGTTTTTTGGGTTTTGTTTTTTGTTTTGTTTTGTTTTTTTGTTTTTTTGTTGTTTTTTTTTTTGCAGAAACCCTAGAGAGCAGTAGCCAGGAGAGTAGTAACAAGTAGTGTAAACTCCGAGAGCTGTGAAGTGTGATGCTACAGTTACTGATTGCCAGGCGGCTGGAATGTATGGAGGGTGGGCGCTGCGAGTTGCGGGGAAGGGGGGAGGGGGGAGGGTGAGTCTCAGTGAGCTGTTTTCGAGGAATGAGGGGGGAATGAGGTAGGATAATGAATATGGCATGAAGCAAGCAGGAATTTGATTGGTGTGGCGGGAGGAGGAAGGTGGGGGTGTAAAGGAGAGAAGAGAAGGGGGGGAAAGAGAGAGAGAGAGAGAGAGACTGCATTGAAAAAGGAAGAAGAAAAATGGAAGCCCAGAGATTGAAACATGTGGGGGAAATGAGATGGCAAACGAAGGCATAAAATGTGAACAAGAAGGAGCACAAAAGATGTGCGAATTTGCAGATGGCATGAAATCAGGAGGGCCGATTGAGATCAAGAAGAAGGACAGGATGATTATGTGACATTCATATGCTTACTGTGTTGTGCAGTCACAGACCTGACAAGGTCTCCCCCTAGGCCAGGAAGTGACCCCCCAGCACGCGGGGTCTGTGGGGAAGCTTAGCTCCTAACTGGAGCTGATCTAGACCTGCATTCTTACAGGAAGGTGGCTTAGACTCTATTTCTCAGAATCTTCTACAAAATGCAAATTACGTGGACGCACATCACTCACTCTTCGTAGAGGTGCGACAAAGGGGAAATTAGGGCTCTTTAAACCTAATGCTGACTACATGGCTTGTCACTGCCTAAAACTCACCAGGTCAAAGGCACATCCTTGTTCCTGTTACTTCATCACCTAGTTTGCTTCTCCATTAGGGCCGATCCCTAGAATTTTCTGTCCTAACTCCCATTCATGGCGATCATAAGAATAATAACCACTTTATTATTTTTTTTAAATGGGCTCCGCACCCAGTATGGAGCCCAGCTCGGGGCTTGAACTCACAGCGCTGAGATTGAGACCTGAGCTAGGATCAAGGGTTGGACACTTAACCAACTGAACCACCCAGGTGCCCCAGAATAGTAACTACTTTTGATTATTTACCTAATTGTTAGCACTTGTCCAAGCATTTGTACCATGAAAGCATTTCTATTCAGACCATCTCCATTTACAGATGATAAAAAATGAGGCACAGAGAGGTTAATTAACTTCCCTGAGGTCACACAGCAAGGTACAAGTGGAGCTGAAATCAGACCCTGAAATCAGGTCTGTGTGATTCCAAAGGCCCGGCATTTGCCCACTAGTTTATGCCCTCTCACCTGCATAGCTCGGGTTCTCCATAACACCCCACTCAGCCATACAAATGCATTGTTTCCTTCTGCACCTCAGAACTGGATTTGAGTCCTCTCACTCTGAGCCAGGGGACCTTCTGACCTCCCCTTAACAGGCTACTGACTCACCGTCCACTTCTAAGCCATGATGACTCACTATACACAATGGGGCCTTCTAGGCAAAAATTGCATAAAGGGTCAACTTAACCTTTAATGACTACATGATTTACAGATTGCCGGGCAATGGAGAAAGGCAGCTAAGGCCAGGAAGGCTTCCCTTCCTTAAAAAAAGAATAAAAGCAAACTAAAAACACCCGCAAGGTGTTGACGATAATGATGATGATGACGGTAGCTGACATTTATTAAGCTCCTCCGTCTGTTAGACAACCCCATAAGGTATAAACTGTTACCGCTCCCATTTCCTGGGTGAAGAAGCTGAGGCACGGAGGTTCAGTAAGGTGCCAAGCTCAGTGAGGCAGGAAGTGCTGGCTGAGATGTGGCCCCAGGCGGCCCTCCTCTCCAGAGACTGTGATCTCCACCGCTGCACAGTAGTGGGAGAGTGAAGACCCCTTCCAGTTATTAGAGTGACAATCTGAATGCTCAGCGAGAGAGAGAGAGAGAGAGAGAGAGAGGAGAGGCAATAACAATGCTAATGTCTTCACGTGACATCTCCAGGAGGGGCTAATGGAGAAGAAAGCCTATGCCAGGGTCCCCCCTGACAGCCCCAGTTTTCCAATTCCTCCATAGTCCCACCTGGCCGAGGGCCGAGACTCCCCAGCGCCTGGGTCACAACATGTTGATAGGAACGCCAGGTTGTACTATCTTGCCTCTACCACTGATGGTTTGCACCTGCCAAGTCCAAAGAGCCAAGAAGAGAAAATCCACATAGGCAAGTGAGCAAGGTCACGGTGTGAGTGTTCCTCAGTTTATTTTAGGAGACTTCTGAACGCTAAGAATGGAGTAGGGTAGAAAATGTCGTGGATTCTTGAGTGGAAGGTCTGGATCCTAGTGCCATTCTACCACTCATGGGGATGTGAACCAGGCCCTTCTGTCCGAGCTTGGTGTCGTCAGTTATAAAATGAGCCGACGCCATCAGCCGTAGCGCCGTGTCTAGCACTAAAATGCTATCGTTCTGGTAAGTTTCCCTGGTCAAAGCCAAGGTAGCTGATGAGACGTGTGTTTGGGTACGTGTGTACATGTGTGCCGGAGAGGGTCATGGCATGAAGGGATAGAGCAAGGAAGACTCTTTGGGCGGATCTACCCAAATCGTGGCACATCTCCCCCCAAATACCTACCACGTGAGAGCTATTTTTCACTTTATTTTCTTTCACTGCCAGAATTTCCAACAATTGCACATTCGCTTGCAATATTAACAATCTTAAAAAAAAAAACAAAACAAATGCTTCTAGAGGGGATGAGGAAAATCAGCCACTCTTAGGTTAGTGTGAATTATTTCATTAGGCTACTTTCCTCCAAATACCTAATTCATATCAAATGGCCAGTTAGCTTAGAGAGTGAAGTGGAAAAGACTAGGGGAAGCAGGTAGATAGTTTCAGAATCGAGAAGCGTCTTTGTTTAAGACAGGCCTGATTTGGGGCTTGCTCGAAGCCGGAGAAGATAAAGGGCCAGGAGGGGATGGCATTAACTATGAGAAGGTGAGAACACAATAAAGGCAAATAGTTTCAAAATTGTATCTGAGGCGAGTCTGGAATTCAAGGAAGAAGGACCGGGGCACCTGGCTGGCTCAGTCCATAGAGCATGCAACTCTTGATCTCAGGGCTGTGAGTTCAAGCCCCATGTTGGGTGTAGAGATTACTTAAAAATAAAATCTTTTAGGGGTGCCTGGGTGGCTCAGTTGGTTAAGCACTGGACTTCAGCTCAGGTCGTGATCTCACGGTTCCTGGGTTCGAGCCCTGTGTCGGGCTCTGTGCTGACAGCCCAGAGCCTGGAGCCTGCTTTGGATTCTGTGTCTCCGTCTCTCTCTGCCCCTGCTCAGCTCTCTCTCTCTCTCTCTCTCTCTCTCTCAGAAATAAATAAACTTTAAAAAATAAAATAAAATCTTTTTTAAAAAATTTAAAAATTGTGGCGCCTGGGTGGCTCAGTCGGTTAAGCATCTGACTTCGGCTCAGGTCATGATCTCACAGTTCATGGGTTCAGGCCCTGAGTCGGGCTCTGTGTTGATAGTTCAGAGCCTGAGCCTGTTTCAGATTCTGTGTTTCCCTCTCTCTTTCTGCCCCTCCCCCCACTCACACTCTCTGACTCTCTCTCTCTCAAAATAAATAAACATTAAAAAATAATAAATACATACATACAGGAAGAGGGACCCTGATTTCATCCTCCACACTCTCCTTTCCCTGCACCTGACACATGCTCACAATAGGTCCCTGCGGGGTCCCTATGGGGCTCAAGTTCCATTTCAAACATGGTTTTTATGAGGGAAAAATGCTCAGCCCTCCAAACACCCAACTCACGAATTAGTGTAACAAAACCCAGCCCATTCATAATTTGATATCCATCTACCTGTATGTATTTGACTGTGGGAAAAAATGTGGGAGTCAGACAAAAGAGGTTTCTCTCTCCACATTTCTGGAAGGTGAACTGTCTGACATAAAGGAGAGAATCAAGCAGAAAATCAAGAACCAAGTTTCAAGCTTTAGCAAGATAAAGCAGCAATTTAGAGGGCAGGCAAGATTAGAACTCACCTGATTTGAAAATAGCCACTTCTCCTAATAATAAATTAAATAAATTACGTTAAAAATATAGCTACCTCCTCCAGGATTAAAAGGCAGGGTGAAGTTTCTGGGTTCTGGAATTGAAACATATGAGTTCCGATGTGATGTACTTATAAGCTAAATGCCCTTGGCCAAGGCTTTTAACCTTTCTGAGCCACAGTTTGACGATACTTCACATGATATCATGAAGTGATGAGTTACTGTGTCAATGGGCTTGATGAAGAGTAAAGCGCTATACAAATTTTAGCAAGTAATAGGTAAACATTTGTGACAATAAGAGCCCTACTATGTATCAGGGCTGCTTTTGACATGCAGTATCTCATTTAATTGCTACAACTCACCCTGTAAGAAAAGTACTGCTAACACAATGCAACACGGTGCTTTCGTGCTCATACTGGGTCTCTAGAGCCAGCCGGGCATGGTATCATGTTACAGTGAGTCACAGTCACTCTGTGATTTCGGACAAATTACTCAACCTTTCTGAGTTTCAGGTTCTTCGTTTGCAAAATGAGGATATCAACAGTACCTTCCTCGTGGGATTATTTTGAGGAAGAAATGAGATAATGAATGCATGTGACATAATTAGCACAGTGCCCAGCACATGAAAAGTAATCAGCAGACGTTAGATGTTATATTTGTTCTCATTTCACAAACGTGGGGAGATTAAATGCTTTGCTCAAGGTCGCACGGCTTATACATATAAGGCACCCAAATGTGGTCCTGTTGGACCCAGAGCCCCTGCTCTTTACTGTTCTTTTATATTGTCTATCTCGCCATTGATTTTTCTGAACCGCAGGTAATTGAAAGGACATGTTAATGGCATCATCATTTGCTTTACCCTTTATTAGCGTTCCCACGTGAACTGTTGGTCTGTAAACATAAACACTCAAGGAAAATATTTTCCATACAGCACATCTTAGAGAAATGATGTTATTATTTGAAAACACTAGTTGGAAGGATCCCTCCAAGTAATCCTGGAGAAGAGTGCGAGCATCTCAGAAAATGGTCGTGGCAGACTCGTGTTTTAGAACTTAAAAATTATTAGTTTGAATTTTATCTTCTCTTCTCAGCTAAGCTTCAGGTCAAAAAAAGAGCATAAGTGGCCAAAAAGTATAGTGTAGAAGAAAGAACAGGGGCACCTGGGTGGCTCAGTCGGTTGAGCATCCGACTTCGGCTCAGGTCATGATCTCACGGTTTTTGAGCTCGAGCCCTGCGTCGGGCTCCATGCTGACAGCTCAGAGCCTGGAGCCTGCTTCGGATTCCGTGTCTCTCTCTTTCTCAGCCCTTCCCCTGTTCATACTCTGGCTGCCTCTGTCTCTCTCAAAAATAAACAAACATTAAAAAGATTTTTAAAAAATAAGAAAGAACAAAGCATGTAGGTAATCTACAAATAATAGTATGCTCCCACCCCAAATGTTGAGAGATGCATAGAAATTTGAGAAGATCCATTTTACAGGCAAAAAATATTTAAAGGGAGCACAACTTAAGTTTATATCTTAACGAGAGATTCACATAATTGAGCTCCAGTGAGAGATGGCAGGTGACCACAGATCATCACGTAGTGAGGAACAGAAACCCCTCTCCTGCAGAGTGAACGAATACGGCTTCTTCCTTCTCTTTAAAGTACAATAAATCAGAAGAACAGGCTCAATGTGGGGAGGTTGACAGGATAACCATTCTGGAAGCGGCCAACAGATTCAATGCCCCAAGGTCTTCACACACCATTTTTTAAGCTCGAGTTATTTCATCTTTTTTTTTTTCCAGGCAACTTTCAGAAAAAGCTCTAATTGTTGCAAAGGACCTATGCATGCTTGTAGAGGACCCTAATTGAATGATAAAGGAGATCAAGGATAGTTGGAGATTTGCTGGAGTTCATATGTATTTGCTTCGTATTTATAATTGTCGTTTAAGTGGGTTAACTAATGATAATTTGGAGTTCTGTGCATTTCACGGGGGGGACGTGGCACATATATACGTGTGCCACGTATATATACACAGTCGTCTTGGGAGAGAGGTGGGCCCGGATCTGCATGATTAAGTACCCCAACTATGCAGGTTGTAGAGTGTCTGTTAGGAACTGGCATTTCAGTGGGACAGAGAGGTCACTGTGTCCCGTCTCCCTCTCCTCTAAGCTAGATGTGGAAGGGAGCTTAGAGGGCCTGAGGAATCGATATTAGCCAAGGCCAGGAAGGCACAAACTAGAACATGCTGCATTTGCCGAGGGCTTTATCTGTAATGCCCCTTCCCGGAGATCTGCTTCTATACATATACAAAGCTTGTAGCTCATCAGCACAGAAAGAGGCAGCAGAGGTACCGATGGGAGCTGCAGGTTTTGGTAAACAATGAGCCAACTTCTCCCCCAAGGGAACAGATCAGAGGCGATGTAGTAACGTGGCTAGAGAGCTTCTCTCCAGCAGTCAGGGAGACAGCCAGGGAAGGACTGCTTCCCCTGATTGACCTTGGAGGCTCGGCCTCCCTGGCCTTGGTTAATGGCAGAGGGATTCAGGTGTGACCTGAGGCCCTCAGCTGCTCCGGGGCCTGCTTAGAAGCCAGCTCAGGCAGCCAGTGCCTCGGCCACCAGCCACAACCACGTAATCCTCTGCTCCAAGCGGCTGGGAGTTCACTTTTCGCTCACTCTGAGAGGGGTACTTACACAAGGATCTCTCCCTAGATTGGCTCCAGAGTTGGAGCTGTTCCGCCCTGCAGAGCTGGAAGGAGATAATTGCTCTGCAACTATGATAGTGGCATTCATAGTACATCTGGACCCGAGGTCGTTTGACCTCTGAAAACCTGGAATGGAAATAATGCAATTATCTGAGCTTAAGACAATTTAATAAAAAAAAAAAAAAAATCCCGAAGCCAGGAAAAGGAAATTTATCTTTCATGCCACCTGTCTTTTGCCTAGCAATGGAATGTGTACCTTTCATAAAGATGAAAGATGAAGTAAAGACTGAATAGAAGGTGGTATTTTCAGTCCAATTCAATAAGCATTTGCTATTACCTGTTGTGTGCAAAACACTGTGCTCGGCCTGGCGCCACCAAAATGAGTAAGACTGCCTCTGTTCTAAAGGAGCATGCCCTCTAGATAGTGGAAAAGAGAGAGATGCTTCCAAGTGAAAACACCAGCCATCACAAGGTAAATGAAGCCAACAGGTGTCACAGGCATTTTTTTTTTTTTTTTTAAAGAAGGCCTCATGTGGGGCTAGAACTCACAACCCTGAGATCAAGAGTCGTGTGCTCTACCAACAGAGCCAGCCAGGAACCCAGGTATTGGACATATTTTGAGGTTTCTGCCCAAAACATGTCCTCCATTCCTGGAGTATAACACCCAGGCCACCTGCTCAGAAAAGCTGGAGCACTTATGTTTATACGATGCAACCAGCTCCCCTGGCCAGTAACATTCTGTCTCTTAAGAAATTGAATCAGGACTTAACAGAAGCTAGTTGATCTCTTTTAGCTCCTGAATTGAGAGAACTTCTGAGTGGGGGAAGAAAAGTAATGAAATCAACCTACTCAGAGAGGTAGAGAGGAGAATCCATGTGGCTTGACAGAGAGAGAGAGACAAAGTATCCTTGCTTGTCTGCTCTGGGGGAGGCTTCCTGAATTGAGGTCCCTTGAGATGTTCAGGACACTAAATAACCCCTCTCCAGCTCTCCCCCCAGACTACTTCTAACAGGTTTCTCTTTCTTGCCCCCAGTAGAGAGAATGAAGCTCAGTAACTCAGTTCAACCCTTCTTAGATGCCAAGCAGCATACTTGTTCCAGATGCACATTAAATAAATCGAACTCACAAGGAGTTTGAGGCCTAGTAGGGATTCTGGTAGGTGAAAAGTACGTATATAGTACTATGAAAGTAGTGTTAAGAGAATCTGGGGAGGAAACAAGCATTTCTTTCTTCAGAGGAATTTTGGGAAACTTTCACAGAGGATGCAGTGTGTGATCTAAACCTGGAGTAGGATTTGAAGAGATTTGGTGGGCTCATGCATTTCAAGCAGAGGAAAAGATACTACAGAGAAGGTAGGAAGGTCATATGAAGGTATTACTTCTACACGTCATTGCCTCTCTAGTTTTCAACCACGTTCCAGCATGGCAATCTAGGGTGCTCCCTAGGACCCATGGGCCATATTCGACCTGTAGCATTTTTGTACGGTATAGCCTGCAATCTAAGAATGGTTTTTACATTTCAAAATAATGGCTGGAAAAATTTTTTAAAAGATGACTGTTTCATGACATGTAAATATTAGATGAAATTCAAATTGGTCTCCATGAATAAAGTTTTATTGCAACACAATCACCCTTATTCCTTCACATAGTATCTACAGTTGCTTTCATACTAGAACCATGGAGTTAAGTAGCTGCAACAGAAACCATATGGTCTGCAAAGTGCAAACTATTTCTTTCTGGCCCTTTGCGGAAAAAGATTGCTGACCTACACCCTATACTTCAGCCTCCAAAGGTTTCCTTGGAACGTTTGCGATATGAAGATGCCACCTTCAGAGAGGGTATATCAGTTATCCATAACTGATGGATATCCATAACAAATGGTGTTACCAATATGTACTTTGTAGGACTGTTTGAGAATCATCTAGAATATTTGTCATGTGAACAAAGATGTGAAATAGTATACATATTTTGGGCCCCACATTATATAGATAGATAGATAGATAGATATAGATAGATATAGATAGAAACAAAACCTGAAAAGATATGCAAAGAGCTGTCAATACTGGTTATTCTGAGATGTGAATTGTGGGGAGCTTCATTTACAGAACAACAGCAATAATAATAATATCAACTACAATCCCCTTTTCCTGACTGCTTACTATGTACCGAGCATGGTGATCAATGCTTTATGTATACAACATCTTACTTAAATTTCCTAAGAACTGTATGATGTTAAGAACTCTTCTTGCCCTCACCTAGCAAATCAGGAAACTGAGGCACAGAAGAGCTAAACAAGATCACACAGCCAACATCAGTAGAGCCCTAATATGAACACAGGCAGTCTGAGCCCAGGGCTTTCCCTCTTCCCAGGACACCACACTTGCCCTTCTTCTGTTATGCATTTCTTGTTAGAACTTTTAACACTGCCCATCTATTACTTTTGTAATTAGGAAAAACATATACTTTAAAAATAAATAAACACATAAGTACATAGCATGGTATGGTGCCTGGACACACTGTGATTGTGGTGATGGTGATGATGATGATGATGGTGACGATGATGGTAAGGAGAAGGATGGAGGAAGAAGATGATGGCGACCTACACTTATTGACCTGTTCCTACAATGTAGCAGGACTTGGCATGCTAACGTAATTGAGGATGTATTACAACTTGTTATTATTGCTGTGATTACTCTTCTCTTTCTCAGAGATGGGCTAGGGCTGCGTGGATCTCCAGTCTGAATGCCGAGGGCTAAGGAAAGCTGTCTTAAAATTGCCCCCACTTCCTTGCAATTTTAGGTGGTCAGAGAACGCATGAGTGTAGAGGGGTGGACTGGATGGCTTCTGGGGTCAGGTGGAGGAGGGTTCCAAATCTGGTTCCAGCACTTGCTTGGCACTGTGACCCTGCTCTAGACCTTACATTGTCACAGTTGGACATATTTGGCCTGCTTTTCCAACTCCACCTTATGGAGTAGGGCAACAGGTGTTTGAGGCCACTGGAAGGCCCCACTGCCAGGCCTCCTATGCCTGAGATTTCTGCAGGAAAAATTCTTTTCTTTGGGTTAAAGCTTAGCTAAGGAGAAGTAAGGTTGCCTGGCTGGCTCAGTCAGTGGACGGTGTGACTCTTGATCTCAGGGTTGGGAGTTCGAGACCCACCTCCACTGGGTGTGGAGATTACTTTAAAATCTTAAAAAAAAAAAAAAAAGCTTGGCCAAAGACAGGTGCCCCTTAAGCCACTGACTCTGTGGCAATTTAATGTCGTGGAATCATAAGATGTTAGAGTGAGGAGTCACCTGAAGTCCAAAGCCTCATTGTCCCTGAATCTAAACCCCTTTCCTTTTTCTATCTACAGTGAGAGAGGAGTCCCTGCTCCTGTCTGTGTCAATCCTTCTCCTCCTCTGGATCCCCCTGCCCCCCTCAATCTTCCTCCTCTGTCCATCATACTGTCTTTTTCATACCATCACCTTGCTGGCTTCTTTCAGTCAGTCTTTAAATAAGCTCAAGTTCCCCTCATCTTTAAACAAAATAACATATCATAACATAACATAACGTAAAATAAAATAAAAATACAGGCCTCCTGGGCCCCGTATCCTCTATGGCTACTGCCTGGTCTCACTTTTCTCCTCAGCCCAACTGCTTATAAGAATTGCTGATAGACGCTAAGGGGGTAAACAACAGAACCCTGGGTTTTTAGGACGGTCATATGGTTTGGGGAGCACATTCAGCCTGGAAGAGGAAGAGTGAATGGCACAGAAATCAGTAGAGAAAAAGAGGAGAAGAAAGTGGGAGGGTTCCTGTGGACAAACTGCCTATTTCATAATTTTACCCGAAATCAAAACTAACCCTTCACAACCGGTTAATAAATTTTATTGGATCTGGGTACCTGCTCAGAGTCTGCCGGCTCAGTACTGCGGGAGGTAGGGGGAGGAGACAGTCATTTACTTACCACTGCCTTTGAACCGTTCAGTTTCATCCGGGAGGCAGGATACACACACTCAATTAAGGTATCAATACAGGGCAGTGCATGATTTTTAAAAAATTTTTGTAAATGTTTATTTATTTGAGAGAGAGACACACACAGAGAATGTGGGCAGGGAAGGGGCAGAGAGAGACACATACAATCCGAGACAGGCTCCAGGCTCTGAGCTGTCAGCACAGAGCCTGACACGGGGCTCAAACTCACGAGCTGTGAGATCATGACCTGAGCCAAAGTCCGACGCTTAACCGACTGAGTCACCCAGGCGCCCCTGGGGCAGTGCGTGATTAAGGCTATGTGAATGATCTAGATTAGTGGTCCTCAGACCACTAGCTCAGCATCACTTAGAAATTTGTTAGCGATGTCGGTTCTCAGGCCCCACCTCGGGCGTGCTGAATCTGGAACTGGTTGGGGGGGGGTGTCCCAGCAGTCTGTGTTTTATAAAGCCCCCCAGGTGATTCTGAGGTGGGCTAGCACCTGAAAGCACAGGTGTAGGCGATTCAGTTCTGGGGCTGGAGGCTCAGGTCAGACTCACAGGGCATTCAGCTTTTAAACTTGGTTCTGATCAATGAGAGAGGGTGAAGGGTTGGGGGCTATCTACGTGAGTGGATGTATAGGGGTAGGAACGCATAAACCACAGGAGGAGAGGAGGAGACGGTGCCGTTGGGGAGGAAGGTCAGGAAGAGTAGGGACCAGAAGCTGTAGCTTGGACGAAGAGGAAGTGGTTACAGAGGCTGAGGGTGGGGCCAGGGAGCCCTGAATAGCAAACTCCTGTGGGGAAACAGAAACCTCCTCTCGTTCTCTCTAGAGAGGACTCCACCTGCCACATCTCATTTCTTTCTCTCCTTTACCTACTCAGGCACTCTCTCCCCGCCTCTCATCTCCAGAAGCCGGGATCACCCCTCTCCTTTGATCTCTGCTGCTCTGATCCAGGAAGGTGTCTCTCTCCCTGCCTCCCCCATCAGTACTTCCTCTTTCCTCCTCCCAACCCACCCCCTGACTCCTGCTGCAGAGGAGAAATTATAAACCACTCCTTTGAAAAACCATTCCTAGAGAGGCTACACGATTTGAACAAGTTCCTATTCAAAGCGTCAGGGGAGCCACACCTGCCTCTTAGATTCTGACAGTGTGTACCCGGGATTCATTCAGCATGGATCAGAGGACGGTTGTCAGAGCCGGCTGTACGCTGAGCCTCAACAGCGAAGTTACACCGGGGCCTGCGGAAGGCTGTGTGGTGCTGCTCCAAGCAGCTCTCTGTGGGAAGTCCCTCCAAAGCCCAGAGGAATGCTTTAAGGCTTGCAGCCTTCCTTCCCAGTGGGATCTTCTCTCAACATAGAGCCACCACATGCACCTTTGGGCTCTCATGTTTAGGCGTCGTATTCCCGGAGAGGCAAGGAGGTGTTGCGGGATGTGCGTGGGTTGTGAGGGCACAAGGGTTGCTCCTTCCCTTAAAGGTTTTCGATGCAAGACCGAGGTTTAATTTAAGCTGGCAAGGTGGCTTTGTCTGCTTAACTTCACACAGTTGCCTTATCTGTAAAATGGGGATCACAAGACCAAATGACAGAGTCCCTGTGAACATCAAACGAGAGGGGAGAGCCCATTATAAATTATAGTTGATGCTTGTGGGGGTCAGGGACGCCACGCCTCTGCACAGTCAAAAACCCAAGCATAACTTTTGACTCCCCCCAAAGCTCCTGTTGGCCGGAAGCCTTACCAATAGCATTAGACAGTTGATTAGCCCATATTCTATACGTTATATACACTACACGCTGTGCTCTTACAGGAAAGGAAGCTAGGGAAAAGAAAATGTTATTTAAAAAATCATAATGAGGAGAAAATACATTTAGAGTTGTGTACGGTACTCATCCCAAAAAACCCGCGTGTAAGTGGACCCACGCAGTTCATACGCGAGTTGCTCAAGAGTAACTCTGTGTGGCCCATACAACACCCCGTGACCCCAGTAGGCTCCTAATTGGCCTCCCCATTTCCTCGGTTGTCTCCTCACTCCACCAGACCCTGTCTGATGTCGTGAACTGGTTTTCCGAAAATAGGACTCTTATTATGTGGCAGGATAGTGTCTCAAGGTACAAATTAATATTTCCCACTCCATTTCATCTCCCAACATTTCTTTTCATCCTTTACCTTTCGGTCACCATGTGGTAGCAGGAATGAGAAAGACGAAGACAGGAGCTGGGAGTCCTCTGGCCTTTCCCCGGGAGAGACGGGAAGAGCCCTCGCAGTCCCGACAACACCCGTGCACGTGGCTCAGAGCAGGCCTGCAGACCTCGGGAACGAGATGTCTCAGGGGCGCCACATGGGAGGGTGACAACGGCCAAGAGCCAGCCCCTTCTCCAGGGCTTGCTAAGCCGCACAGCACTTGGTCTCTGCCCAGGGAGGTGCCGGCCGATCCTTCCTGATGCGTTATTTTCACCACAGAGTGGAATGGAGTTCTGGTTTAGTTCTTGTATTGTCACTTGAGGCTTGACATTTAAAAAGCTGTTACTGACCATGTTGCTTCCCTAATCAAAGGGCCTCAGTGACTCCCTACTGCCTTCAAACTCACATCCGTGTGTTATCCTGTCATCCGGGCTCTCTACAGTCCAATCAGCCCTGCCCGTCCGGCCAGTCTGTCAGATTGCGTGTCACTTCGTCCAGCCAGCCTGGCTGGATCCATCCCCCACCCACGGGGGTCCTCACTGGATGTCCCACAGCTGCCTCCCCCATCACCTCCATCCCTGCCTCCCTCACTTCCTACAGTTCCGACCCCTGCAGACAGCCCCACAAGAAACACAATTGTAGGAGCAGAAATCTGGGGGTCGCTCTAGCCCCTCCCCACTTTTCTCCCCGCATCTAATCTCTCACAATGCCCAGGAGAGCCTACGTCTTAAATACTTTTGGACTCTGTCTCTTTCTCTACACTCCTCCCCCACTGCTTCAGTTCTGGGCTTAGTATCTTTTGTTCTGACTACAGCTCTGCCTCTGCCCTTCTGGTCCCTTCCATGCAGCAGAGAGGTAGCAGCGTGTAGGGGTAAGACAGGAAAGCCTCCTCAGCTCCTCACCCCTTGAGTGAACTTGGGCAAGTTTGTGCATCTCTCTGGAGGTGATAAAGATTATTGTGAGGTTGAGGTTTATAAACCACAGTTGGCCCTCCCTAAATAATATAAGACACAGTTATCATTATCTTTCCAACATACAAATGTGGTAGGTCATTTCCCCCGAAAACTTTTACTGATCGTCCTGTCCTCTGAACAAAGCCTAAATTCCATTGAATGGCCTCTAGTGCCCTTATGACCTGATCTCTACCTGTCTAACTACCTGATTTCCCATCACTCTTCATCTGCCCTTATACACTGGCTTCTCCAATGGGCTTCCTAAAGAGCCTTTGCACATGCTGGCCCTTGTTCCTGCAGTCTTGGCTCCCTTGTCACCTGCTGAGTCCCCACGTCATTATAGCCTTCTGCACGTTACTTTACACATACTTCAATTGTTACACATGCCACACTGTAATATGCTTTTTACAAATGCACCTGCCTCCCCCGTTAGCCTACAAATTGAGGGAAGGAACGATTTCTTATTCCTCTTTAAGACCTATAATAGATATTTCCAAAAATAAAGTCTGTTCCATGAATTGATGAATCAACGAAATACAAGCCGTGCTGATCTTTACTTCTGCGAGTTTCCTCCTCGGCATGCCATCTCTGCCCCCATACATTTACGTTACACTGAGCCTTCAAGTCACATCAAATTCCATCCTCAGAAAGCCACACAAGACCACTCAGGTACATCTGGTAATGCGAACACTGAGCAAATCCCTAAAACATGACTGTGTTCTGTCCTGTATTGGAGCTGTTCTCATACAGACCGCCAACAGGTTTTTTTTTTTTTAATTTTTAAAAAATGTATCTTATTTTGAGATGGGGGGAGGGACAGAGAGAGAAAGAGAGAGAGAATCCCAAGCAGGCTCCACGCCATCAGCACAGAGCCTGATGCAGGGCTTGAACTCACAAACGGTGAGATCATGACCTGAGCTGAAACTGAGCCACCCAGGCCCCCCCGACCACCTTCAGTTTTAAAGTACAGGTTCCTTGAGGGCAGGTATGTAGTTTCCTGAACTTTCTATCCTTTATGACCTTCAGCACAGTGGCTGCTTAGTAAATGTCTATTAAACAATGAGTCAGTGAGTGTTTGCAAGAATGAACAAATGAATCAACGTCTCCCTTGTCTTAAAGTATTGCAGCAGTCACCTGCTTTGTCCACTTAGGGATGTATTCATATACGATCTTATAATGTGTCTACTGTATTCTCTCTTTAAGAGATTATAAGCCCAAGAGCAAAGACTGCCATATACTGCCTTTCTATTTCTCACAACCCTGATCACAGTGCCGAAAAAAATGATAATAGTACAAATTTTGTAAATACTTCTTGAGGAATTGAACCAGCCTCTCTGACTAGTAATGGAAGTAACAAACTGTACAGAAGAAGAAATTGGTCTGGTGAATTACAACAAGTTCTACTCGGTGTCTGTGCTTCTTCACATCACTGTTTTTCTCCTGTTCTGCTGTTGTTCAAGTCTGTTTCTCTAGCCTGCGGCTAAACATTACAACCAGCTCAGTTCCCGCTACTCCATCCTATTCAATGCCAAGAGCAGTTTTCCTGGGGATCTTTCCTCCGTTAATGCCTGCCACTGCCTGCTCCTGTTCCAAATGGATCCTGAGGATGAAACTCAGCCTGCAGATCTGGTCAGATCAGAATGATTTTCTTATACCAAAAGCAATAGCAACAGTAATAATTACTAACATTGAGGGAGAGCTTACAGTGTGGCAGATGATGAGCTATGGGCTTTAAAATGTTTTTATATTAAAGGGGCGCCTGGGTGGCTCAGTCGAGTGTCCGACTTCAGCTCAGGTCATGATCTCGCAGCTCATGAGTTCGAGTCCCGTGTCGGGCTCTGTGCTGACAGCTTGGAGCCTGGAGCCTGCCTCGGATTCTGTGCCTGTCCCTCTGCCCCAACCCACTCACATTCCGTCTCCGTCTCTCTCAAAAATAAATAAACGTTAAAAAAAATTTTTTTTAATGTTTTTATATTAAAAAATTTTCAGGGGTGCCTGGATGGCTCAGGTGGGTAACTGTCTGACTCTCAGTTTCGGCTCAAGTCATGATTTCACAGCTTCATGTGTTCGAGCCCTTCCCCCCACAACCCGCGTTGGGCTCTGCACTGATGGTGCAGAGCCTGCTTGAGATTCTCTGTCTTCCTCTCTCTCTCTCTCTCTGCCCCTCCCCCGCTCGTGCTGTCTCTGTCTCTCTCAAAATAAATAAATAAACAAAAAAATTTTTTTCAGGGAGCCTGGGTGGCTCCATCATCAGTTGGGTGTCCTACTTTGGCTCAGGTCATGGTCTCACAGTCTGTGGGTTCGAGACCCACGTTGGGCTCTGTGCTAACAGCTCAGAGCCTGGAGCCTGCTTTGGATTCTGTGTCTCCCTCTCTCTCTGCCCTTCCATGCTCACACTCTGTCTCTGTCTCTCAATAATGAATAAACGTTAAAAATTTTTTTTTCAATAACAATATCTGATTACCTTTCATTGTAAGAGAGTTGAATCATTCAGGAGTATATAGAATAGAACACAAAGGCTGAGCATTTCTCTGCCTTTTATCAATTAATCCTCATCACAATGATAATAACTAACAAATATATAACCAGGCACTATTTTATACATTTCACATACATTAAATTAACTTGTTTTAAGCTACACCATACCTGTTTGAGGTAGATGTGCTGTTATTTTCTCTATTTTACAGATAAGGAAACTGAGGCACAGAGAGGCATGGAGAGATTCACTAACCTGCCCAAGTTACGTGCTAGAAGTGGCTGAGTTTGAATTCAGATGAATTCCATGTTCTTTGTCATGATGTTTTATTGCCTATGGAGCAGTGGTCACATTACTCCCATTTCATAGGTTTCTGCATTCATTCAGAAAATATGTACTGCCAGGTGCCCTACGAGGCTCCAGGGCTATCACCATGAATAGGGCAAAGTGCCTGTCCTCACGGGGTTTCCACTCTAGATGAGGAAGCTGTGCTGGGAGGTACGTGTGGAGCGAGGGCTGTTCAGCCTGCCTAAGGCAGCGCTGGGACCCTCGGGTCTGTCGCCCAGGCCAGGATCCTGACCCCTGGGCCACGCGGCTTTCCTGAACAGGGTCCAGAAGACCTGTAGGGCTGGCTGCTGATGCGGAAGCATTCCGACAGCAATTACAGATGCCATTCCCCCTTCCTTCTTGCCTTTCCCACCGCCCTCTCTCCCCTCCTCTCCACATCGCTTTCCTGCACCTTCAAGTGCACACGGGTAAAATTGAGCCTGATGGCATCACTCAGGGCCAGAGAGATTGTCGAGGAGAACAAGCCTCCCACCACCAATGACTGGGCTTTAGTTGTCCTTAAATGAACCCTGAGTCCTGTTGGTCTTACCAGAAACCCTACTCAGTCATTTACCTCTCTTCAGTCTCCCTGACAATCTTCCCGCCCCCACCTTCCCACCTAATGCAAGGCCTTCACGGTCCTTCTGAGGGAGAAGTTCCCACCAACCTCAGTCTTTCAGGCAATGTCCCATGCCTCTGGCATGGGTTGGTCTGTCTGAATCACTGGGACCATTGGCACATTGCACATCCTTCCTTCTCACCGAGCTAAGTCACCCTGTTCCTCTCGGCATTCAGTCTAGATCTTTCTCTCAAACCCATATCCCTGTGAGATCCTCTCCAAGTTCTTATTATCATGCTTCACTTGTGAGGCACAAAACTCAACATGGTCTACATTCAGAGAGGATCAGGCGTACTGCCAAGATCAGAGCAAGCCGGTCTGAGGGCCCTTCTGAGCATGCTTTCTGGTGAGGACACAGTGGGGCCGAGCGGTCTGGGGAGGCTGGCTGTGTGCAGACTGAGCAAATGCCAACCTGGGGATGGGTCGGGGGTCTGGAGAGTGCTGAGACCTGGTGGCTTAGGGAGGGAGGAATGTATAGGAGTGCCACAAGGGTGCTGCAGGTAGGCTGAGGTCCAGCTCTCGCCCTCTCCACAATGCTGGGCCTCAGAATACAAGAACCCCTTTCAGCTTTCACTGACAACTGGGGAAAGAGGAGGGCACGGGGCTGGGCTGCTGCAGCCTCAGTGAAGTGTCCTATACCACACAGAGGTGGCGTTCTCCACTCAGGCCTCAGGGAGCTCTCTGAAGACCCCCAGGAGGGCTCTAAGTGAAGTCCTGTAGGACCAATCCAAAAGAAGGAGCAGGTCACCCACCTGTGAGGTTTGGTAGAGAGATTCGGCACCTCCCTCCCTGTACCGTATTGCATGACTTTCTCCTCTCTCTGGAACACCTGCTTTTCAGGGAGGACAAGAAAAAGCAACAAGCTCATTCTCAACCTTAGTCCAGACTCTTTCCAAATCAAGAGCTTGTGTGCAGGCGGTTAGTTTTGGGAAGTGATTCTAAGGAATAGGATTGGGGGCCTAGGGGTCTGTAAAGACTGAAACAGGAAAGGAAGAGAAGCCAATCCATGCGGACTTTATTTATCTGATCATCACTGCGGGCAACCCGCGTTCAGTGCTAGTTGGGACGCTCTGAAGAGCCCTTGTATAAGGCATCTCAGACTTGGGAACCCGCAGGGTGGAAGACGGAGGCATCGGTCCACCAGCTTCTGCTCCCCGTTGATCGAGTGCTGTCCATTGGGTGTTAACTTCCACAAGCTGCCAGTTTGCACGTGTATCAGAGCAGCTGAGCTGGTTCCTGCGGACGGACAGTGAGGGCGGAGGAAGCCAGGAAGGGAAAGCGAGCACTGCTCCGGGCCCCGAAGTGCCAAGTCTTGTTCGCTTGTGGCTGGTTGCTGCAGCAATGGCCGAACTAGCAAAGGGGGCCCGGAGAATGTAGGTGGGGCACTGGATTCGAAAGAGGAAGTCTCTTTCCCCTCCCCTCTGCCTTCAGAATCAGATCCTAACAATCCTTCAAAGTTCAGTTCAGTCCTCTCCCATGAAGATTTCCCAAAGGAATGTGATCACAGCCAGCTTTCCCCCTGAATCTCCTAGAGCACATTCACCAGTCAGCGCTTACTTTTTGCTTGACTTGTGTTACTACGCACTACAATGGTTTTACTCCTTGGATGATAACAAGGGCAGAGGCTTCATGCACCCCACTCCCGGGGCCTTGTAGGGTTGTGGACGTACAACAGGCCTGTCATCCAGTGTTCATTAAATTGAACGGCTGTTATTAGCAGAAGAGCTCTGAAGTTTTCAAGTACTTGTTAGAAAGCATTTGTTCTTTCTTGTCGTTATAAGCTAAGTGATAGGAATGGAAGTTGGGAACTTGGGTGAAGGTTTTATTGGAGGTTCTGGATTTAAAATTTAGCCAGTGGAAGCATGACACTTTCCTGTTCCTCAAACTCTTCAAGGTATCTCTAGCAGAAAATGTACCCTCTGACCTCCTCTTTGAAGACCTGATGTGTTTTGGAACCAAATGTCCCAGCTGGTCATTTCTTCCTGTGCCGTTGTTCTCACTTTAGCCTGGCTCACCCCCTCCTTCCTAAACATTTTAGGGCTAGATCCAGTTGAATCATTGAATATTGACCCAGAATCTTCTTGGGGTAACTCCACTGATTCTCTACCACTTTTCCTAGGAGAAAAATTAAAATAACGAGATTTTCTTTCCCAGGCTCCCTGGAATTAGTAATGGATTTGCCCCTCCTTATTCAAATTATTTTGTCCATTCCTTGCTGTTGACCATGACACTCAGGCAAAACGGTTGATTAGGAGAGTGACCTCTATCTCTGGAACTAAGATTGCTACTGTCTTGGGACAGAAGTAACTGTTCTTTTGAGAACTGAACCAATGCCCTTGACCTTATTGGCACAATGCTTCCACTGACACAGACGAGCCCATCGTGTACTCTTTGCTATCTAGACTAAAGAAGGGGAGCACTGGACATGAATAATAGAAGCCATAGGTAATTCAACCCAACAAACAGCTAATGAGGGCATATGGCATGCCAGCCTCACATTACTCAGGGACGCAGGGGGGTGCCCTGAAGAGACCATCGCATTTGGCATCAGAAATCCTGGGTTTGAATCGTGGCTCCATCACTTAAATATATGTGTTCGTAGAGGAGTCATTTGACTTCTAGATGTCTTGATGTCTAGATGTTTCTTGATGGTAAAATGGGACCAATAGTTCTTTGTTCACTGTGATTTTTGTGAGGGTCAAATGAGATACTATATGTGAAAGTACATTTAAACAGTTGAGTGTGAAGTATTACTAAGTTTATGTAAAGACGAACAAGACTCAGTCTCTACCTTGAAGGTTCTTAACTTCTGGCTGAGTCTGATGGGGCTGAATTTCTCCCAGAGAGAAAATGTCTTTGAGGAACAAAGTCGGGGCCCTGGCCCTCTTGGGCAGAAGCAAACTTCTTGTAGGAATAATCCACCTTCCTTCCACAGGGGACTTCCCCAGCTTCCTAACCGGGGAAGGGGGCTGCTGACGTCAGGCCTTCTGAACAGGCAGCAGCTAACTGCTAGGTAAGGGCCCTTACCCTTGATAATACACACACAAATTATGGAGAATTGATAGATATATTTGAGTAGACCCTCAAGCAGGATATATGTAGATATTCCGGAGCAGATCATTCTAAGCAAATGGCTTAAAAGTCAAATTTTCCCAAGGGCGCCTGGGTGACTCAGTCGGCTAAGTGTCTGGCTTTGGCTCAGGTCATGATCTCACGGTCTGTGAGTTCGAGCCCCACATGGGGCTCTGTGCTGACAGCTCGGAACCTGGAGCCCGCTTTGGATTCTGTGTCTCCCTCTCCCTCTGCCCCTCCTCCACTCGCACTCGGTTTCTTTCTCTCTCAAAAATGAATAAACATTAAAAAAATGTTTTTAAAAATCAAATTTGCCCACAATTGCCAGTATGACAGAAACTTGTCCCCCGCAAATCCTCCTGGATTTGAGAAGATGTGTACGGTCTGACTGGGGAGCAGTTAGACCCTTAACAACTAATTAAGTTGTAGAAATTTGAACAGTCGTGTGCATATTTGGCTAGTACTTAACAAAACACATTAAGGGAGAAACTAGAGTTACCCAAGTTTGGGAACACTGTAAAGTGGTTAGAGTTCAGGGAAGAGGAAAACAGCTAGAGAGCTTTAAGGGGATTTAATTCACGAGAAAAACCATTAAGCCAGGAATAAATGAGAAATAGAGAGATGAATAAAAAAGTTATGTCGTTTATTCCTCTGACAGTTATTGAGTGTCATGTGGCAGGCTGCATTCAGTTGCTGGGGTGAGTAGCAAATCCTCTTAGCCAGAGGGCGTACCTACCTGCTAGCTGCTAAGGACTCACAGCTGCCCTTTTCTGGAATCCTATGGGTGGGAAGCACTGTCCCCAGTGATGCCAGGGGGTTATGTCCCCGACACACTCTTTCTCTCTTTCTCTCCCTCTCTCTCTCTGAGGGGATGGAAGTTCAGCCCCCTTGCTCACTGGAGAGGGGACAATCTGTGTTGTCATCAAGACCCAGAGCTCCCTCTGGGACCAGCTTGAGATAAATACTCCCTCAATAAATCGATCACCTGCCAAGAATCCTCACCTGTTTCAAAGGAACCCAACTTAGGGCAAAGGGTGACAATGTATGAATGAGAAGCAGTCTCTACCCTCTGGGAGCTGGTTTTGGTGGGGGACACTGACAAATAAACAGGGACTTCCGATGTTGAGTAACGGCGATACCGTCAGGAAATACATGGGGCTCCGGCAACCGGAGTGGGTCACAGAGAGCTTCTTAGCAGTGAACATTTTTGAGCTGAGCCCTGGAGTGTGACTCGGGGCCCAGGGGCCGGCTGGGTAAAGAGGTGGGGCAAAGAATTTGCCAGGCACAAGCAAAAGGCGGTATGGACAGATGCGAGACACTGTGAGGTGTGTGCTCAAAACTGCAAACGATTCAATGTGACTGGAGCCCAGGGTGACAGAGGCAAGAAGAGAGTCGGAGAGGTTAATGTGGTCCAGATTGTGAAGGGCCCAGTGAGCTCGAAACAAGTTTGTACCGTATCCAGGGCAAAGGAAAAACAATGAAGAGTTGTCAGTGGAGGATACATGATAAGACTTCTATTTTTAAAAATGCCCCGGGCTATAAGAAGGGAGAAAGGACTTAAAAGGGCAAGGCTGGTGGTAGGGACAGAACACCAGCCCACATTTCAGTTTTCATGGAATGGTCAAGGGCTGGAGCATTAGCATTAGAGAAAGAGGGGCTCGCGTTCCAGCTCCAGCAAGTTATTTATTCTCTCCGAGTTTCAATGTCCTTAACCATCAAATGAGAGACTGGTAATGAGCACTAAGCTACCAAGTAGGCACGGACATTGAAGGAGTTCGCGTATGAAGAGCAACTTACTTAATTCACTTATTTATATACGTACATACTACCACAACACTCGGCACCCCGAAAGCTCCATCAAAATTATCTGCCGTTATCCCTGTGGCCATGGGTCCTTGGGCAATAGCAGTGTCCCACCGGAGGAGAAGCATGCGGAACCAAGAATAGGAGGAGGTGGAATTAAGGGACACGTCACAGGTTGGATGTGGCAATGAAGTGAGGCAGCGGGTGGATGGCAGCATCCTTCATCGAGATGGGACGTCAGGATGGGGTGAGGGTTCTGAACGGAAGCTCTGGCCAGTTCTACACGTGTTGCTTTTGAAGAGCCTGGGAGGTCCCCAGGGTGGAATTGTCTGGCACGCAGCTGCACGTGGGAGCCTGAGGCTCAGGAGCGAGCTCTGAGCAGGAGGTCACTGGTGGGGTGGAGGAGAGAGCTCAGAGAGGTGGCCCAGAATGAAGATGTGGCTTGTACTCTCGGGGAACTCACAGGCTGGTGGGGGAAGCAGATATTTCAACAGATTATTAGAATACAATAGATATGTTTTATTTTATTTTTTTTAAACATTTACTTATATTTGAGAGACAGAGAGAGACAGAGCATGAGCGGGGGAGGGGCAGAGAGAGAGGGAGACACACGATCTGAAGCAGGCTCCAGGCTCTGAGCTGTCAGCACAGAGGTTGACACAGGGCTCGAACTCACAGACCATGAGATCATGACCTGAGCCGAAGTCGGATGCTTAACTGACTGAGCCACCCAGGTGCCCCATAGAATACAATACACATGTTTTAAACTAGAACTGAGGGGTGAATCCCAGGGGTTACGGGAACTGGGGATAGAAACACCACTCCAAAGGTCAGGACACTCGGAGACAAAATAATTGACTGTAACATCACAGCGTTAGGAAGGGCTTTCATGCAATTGAGTTCCACGTCTCAGAGGCTGTGCTATTCTGGAATCCTTGGGGTTCTGAGGGGCCCCTGTAAGTAGAGCCGGCCACGGTGTGGGGAGCTGAAACCAAGCAGACACCCAACTGGAGAGAGTGTCCGTCATTGTTTTGCAAATTGGGACTGTGTACAAGCTTTCTTTTGAAAAAACTGTTGTTACCCCCACGTTCCGCCCCACCCCCAAAATCAAAGCTATTAATTTAGGTCAAAGTATAGATAAGGAATCTGAGGCCCACAGAGGTTAAGTAACTTTCTTAAGATCATACAGCTAATTAGAGATCAAGCTGGGCTAGCTTCTATTTTTTATGTTTATTTATTTATTTTGAGAGAGAGAGAGAGAGAGCTCGAGCATGCTTGAGTTAGGGAGGGGCAGAGAGCAAGGGAGAGAGAGAATCCCAAGCAGGCTCCATGCTCAGCACAGAGCCTGACACGGGGCTCGATCCCCTGACCAGGGGATCATGACCTGAGCCGAAATCAAGAATTGGACACTCAACTGACTGAGCCACCCAGGCGCCCCTGGGCTAGCATCTAGATATTTGATTCTCAGGGCTGCTGTTCATTCTTGCTATCTTTGAGGCCTTATACTTCGAATTTACCTAGTCTACGTTCAATTGCATCTTGACATTTTTCTGAACTATAATAAGAGGGATGTGTATTTTAAAATATCACAGGAATAAGGTCTGGGAGGGATGTTATGGAGCAGCAATCAAAGTCATTGACAGCACCTGGTCTTTCGCAAAGGTCTTTCGCAATCGAAGTCCCTTTCAATTCCTGTAATGGCAGCTGCAGAACGTGAGCACAGGAGGAAGCCCCTCAGCCTTGCTGGGGTCCCAGGCTTTGCTTCCTGTCAAGGGGTCCCATTTCATCAGAATGGACTTCAGTCTCAACGAACACCACGACCTGATGTTGGCATGAAAGCGTTACCATGACCTCTGTTGAAAGATCATCCTTAAGAAAAGGTAGACTCGACGCTCATACAGAGTTAGAATGCTCATGCCTTGCAGATTTTTTTTTACTGCCCCCTTTTTTTTTTTAAAGTGATCTCTACCCCCAACGTGGGACTCGAGATCACAACCCTGAGATCAAGAGCCACGTGCTGTACCGACTGAACCAGCTGGGCGCCCCCTTAGAGACTTTATTTAATTCAACCAGTGAGGGAACTAGATGGATGTTACAACTGGATCAAAGAGAATCCAGAGAACAGGGCTGTTTCTACATCAGGAATACTGAAAAGAATGTACAAAAAGAGGCAAAACTGGCTTCTTCCATGGGGGGTGGGAGTCATCTGAACCACTCCCTAAAGTGATAGAATTTGCATGTCTGTAGACAGGAATTATTTTGCAATGCTATCAGTTATCTATCATTTTTTTAAATGTTCACTGATTTATTTTGAGAGACAGCATGAGTGAAAGAGGGGGCAGAGAGAGAGGGAGAGAGAGAATCTCAAGCAGGCTCTGCACTATCAGCACAGAGCCTGATGTGGGGCTCAGTCTCATGAACTGTGAGATCATGACCTGAGCCACAGTTAAGAATCGGATGCTTAACTGACTGAACCACCCAGGCGCCCCAGTGATCTGCAATTTATACACTTGTCAAATAGATCCCATAGAGTCAAAATCAGATAATGCAAAAGAGTATCCTATAGATACTACATAATTTTCCAGTGATGTACATATTTTTCCCTATACCTATGAAAAAAGCAGAGGCCCATTTTACAAACAAACATGATGATCCCAGGTTCGTTGCCCTGCTGTATACGTATACAAAAATACGTGTGTGTGTATTTACTTATACTTAAAAGTTTCACAAAACCATACTTATCGAGTTAAAAACAAACAAACGCATACTCAGCCTTGCTATATGCAATGTGCTGTAATATTTTCTACTCTATTATTTGTTATTGCTGATATCCACTCATGGATCAAGGATCGATCAGGGCTATCTGTTCCAGAGGACTTGTTTTTAAGTTGTTGTTGTTGTTGTTGTTGTTTACCATTTACAGCCCTTCGGTTACTGATAATTTTGTAAAACACAATAAAAATAAATTACTAGAAAAATGAAGTAAAAATAAACCCCCAGACTTACTAAACGCAGGCTCAAATTTTTTTTTATCGGTAGATTCAACAGCCATAAAACTGGATGTTGCGGCAAAGTCAAATTCCCGGTAAAGTACCAAATGCTTACTCTCACTTTCTGTTCTTGGTTCGCATGCACGGCCCGGCGGTGGAGTGCACTGGTCCTTGGGCCGTACTTCAGGTAGCACTGATGAAATGATCCCTAACTGGCTGACAGTCCTGGGATATCTTCTTTCCCAGGAACAGACACCACCTCACTCTGCCTCAGTCGGTGGGGGCCTACTGAGGCATACCTATGGCAATAGAAGAGAGACACATCCCAGAACCATCTGGCAACAGTAGCCTCTCAGCGAGGGAAGTGTCTGATGGGCGCAGGGAGGATCTGCCCCAGGAGGCGGCCCTTCAGCATTGTACTGTTTGCCACAAGCGTGACCCGCTATTCTCCCCAGTTGCCCTTCCCTGTTGAACTTCTTGACGCTTTTCATGCTACCGATTCTTTTTTGGAATTTACTGGTTCAAATTTCTAAAAGAACCTTATTGCCCTATGTCATCACTTCTGTGGAGCCCACTTGATACACAGTTCGGACTGACTGTCTTTCTTTTCTTTTTTTAATTAAAAATTTTTTTAAATGTTTATTCATTTTTTTTTTTGAGAGAGAGAGAGAGAAAGAGACAGAGCATGAGTGGGGGAGGGGCAGAGAGAAAGAGGGAGACACAGAATCCGAAGCAGGCTCCAGCCTCTGAGCTGTCAGCACAGAGCCCAACGCGGGGCTCAAACCCACAGACTGGGAGATCATGACCTGAGCTGAAGTCGGACGCTCAACCGACTGAGCCACCCAAGTGCCCATTTTTTTTAGAAAGAGAGAAAGAGAGTATGTGAGTAGGGGAGAGGGGCACAGGGAGAGAGAGAGAATCCTAAGAAGTCTCCTCAGTGTGGAGCCCAAAGTGGGGTTCGATCCCATGACCCTGGGATCATGACCTGAGCCCAAATCAAGAGTTGGTTGCTCAACCGACTGAGCCACCCAGGCGCCCTGGCTGCCTTTCTATCGAGATCCAACTATGCATTCGATCACAGGGCAGAGAGCAGTCTCTTGTAGAGAACACAGCCACCCTGGTTGCAAAAGCAGCCCAGGGCCTTGTCCCGCAGCACAGCAGGGAATGGGGGGTCGAGGCCAGGCACCCTTTGAAGAGAAGGTTGGCCAATCCGAAATACATTTTATAGTTCTCCATCCCCCAAACCCTGAGCAAAACAGAGGTGTTACTCCCAGGAGACAAGAATGGCAAAGCTGTCACAGCAGCGGCTCTGACAGAACCACTGGTACAGACCCCGGTGATTCCACTGGAATTAGACCACAGGGAGGCATCAGAGAACTTACCCCTGCTCAACAGGGGACTTGAGCGCCGCTCTGAAATCAGGAGACCCCTTGCCTTTATGAAGTGCACTTCCTAACATCTTTGTAAGTCTTCAAACTCGCATTTAAAACAGTGGTTTCTAGTCTCCACCCATGAAGTGCAGTAAAGCATCCTTTCAGAAGAATGACTACAAACTCAATGAAATATATAGAACAAGGAGGTTGTACTGAGATGCAACCAGTGGGCAGTGAAACTTTCTCCCCCAAAGCTAAGAGAGAATCGTCGCCCGACATAAGTCATTCTTATCTGAGCACGTTGCACATTAATCCACGACCTGCACTTTAAGGACTGCTCCTCGATAGTCACTGCTCGTTATGTCAAATCCTGGAATGCCAAAGTCTGTTCCCACACCTCTTCCCTATACCCTTTCATTTATTTCCTTTCATACCAAAATGAACAGGCGTATTACTTGATGTTTCGATTTCCCAGGCTAGTCCACACTTCCCATATATAAGATGTGCATAAAGTGCTTAATACAATATCTGCTGCATAGTAAGTACTCGATAAATGTTAGCTCTGACATACATATGTATTAAATCTATACTATCTAGATTGCTTGAGTTGTCTTTTGTGCATGTGGTTGTATTGCTACCTGCTTAGATTACAGCTATCTTCATTATTCGATATGGCCCTGCTTCCTCTGAAGTTCACAGAAGTGTTGTTTGCTGTGGTGGTTTCCTCCACTAGTTTTTAAGCTCATCCGGGAAGGTCTTTTCAGCCTGGCTAACTCCCCACCGTTATTTGTACCAAGAACGCTCTGTGCACAGTGGGTACCTGCAAACGCTGCTGGCTGGCCGACTGATTGATTTACTCCCACCTTCCCTCCATCCTGTTATAAGCTTTCATCACTGCAAATATAAGAACCTCCTTATCTACGTCTCCTGCCATCCAGAACAGTCTTCCCCCATCTCCCTGCCTCATTGACTCACCATCTCATTTCACCCTTTCTTCCTTTTCCCGGACCTTCACAACTTGGTTTTTCTCCCCAGACCCTCATTTTAACTCAGTGCACACATTATTTGGTTTTGGAATATATTTACCCTGTGCTCCTATATCTTAATTTGGTTGTACCCATTTCTACAGAGCCTACCAGGATAAATGAGTCAATGGCTCAAAGAACCACTTGTGAAAAATGAAAAGCTCCACGCAAATTGTCAGGGAAATGAAATACATACTTGAGGCCAGGAGCCGGATCTGTGGGGGAGAAAGCTTCCTTAGCACATCTTCTCTGTGAAGCTGCCTTTGGATGAACGTTTTAATTAGTTAATTAATTTATTTTTAAATAATTTTTTAAACATTTATTTATTACTGAGAGACAGAGAGAGACAGAGCATGAGCAGGGGAGGGGCTGAGAGACGGGAAGACACAGAATCCGAAGCAGACTCCAGGCTCCGGGCTGTCAGCACAGACCCCGACGCGGGGCTCGAACCCACAAACCACGGTTTCAAGACCTGAGCCGAAGTCAGACGATTAACTGACAGAGCCACCCAGGTGCCCCTGTGTTTTTTTTTTTTTTTTAATGTTTATTTATTTATTTATTTTGAGAGAGAGAGGGAGTGGGGGAGGGGCAGAGAGAGAGGGAGACGGAGAATCCCCAAGCAGGCTCCACGCTCTGGGTGCAGAGCCCGGTGCAGACTCAAACTCACGAACTGGGAGTCAACTCCACTTCAGCCTCCGTCCAGGAACGGACACCGGGTTCGAGCTCTTTAAATGGCAGCCTTAAGTGAGGGAGTGAACAAGAGATGAAGCAAACTTCTTTGCAAACCGCTCTCTGTCAAGCTAAGCGGGTAACTTCAGGAGGGAAGGTAACTCACGCAGCCTCTTGGCTCCGTGCTGAGTGTGGCATCAAGGTTCATGCACATTTACGCACCTGCAGCTTTTTATTTTTTTTAAATCAAGCCTGGGCTAATTACAGGATTTCATTGTATTTTCATACATATAATAATCTAGTTTACTCTGTAAATGATTCATTTACAATTCAATTAAACAGCCAAGGAGAACAAAATGTTAAAATAAACATGTGTTTAAATAAGATACAATATGTATAATTAGACACAACACATACCCTATCTTAGTGTTTGATTTGCACGATAATACCAAACAGGTCATTTGAGGCTATGCCAAATATCAGGGATTAGATGACCTTTAAGTTCCTGCCAAGCTGGAGAGTTTATGATTTTGTGATCTGAATGAAAAATGAAGAATTCAGTGCGTCATCCAAATGTTTACAAGAATCCAGCTGTTTGATGTCAGGTAGACAAAACACCCAGACAACTGACAGAGGCATTTCATTTTCATCCAGATGTGGTTTTTTTGCATTGTGTTGATTTAGCCTGACACATAGCAAAGTTAAGTGACTTACTCAAGGCTTGTGACAAAATCTGGATATGCTGGCAATGAAATTGTTCAGAGGTGTGCCCTTTGAGCATTAGGAGCACCAACGTTTGGGCACTGCCTCACTGATGGCTTCTGAACCCGTGAGAGGAAGATAGGCGATTTGGTCTTCTCCATTCTCCAGCTTTTGCTGTCCTTGCTCCCACCCACCCACCCCTCCCGCCCCCAACCTCCCCAACCAAGGTCTGTGTTCACCTGGGCTCTGACCCATGACAGAGCGGGCCCCTCCATCGAAGGATTGTGCATAGTGGCCTTTGTCTCGCTCACGGCGGTCACGGTGTCTCTGGCACATCGTTATCTGGGCCAAGGGCTGGCCAGATCAAAATTTCTAGCCATCTTATAGGTTGATGGCAGTACAGGCGATCACAGCCACCATTCATCCTCCTATTGTCATGGTCAATAATACAACTCATCCAGATTTGGCTGTGATTCACAGGGTGGAGGTGACTGATGCTGACCAAAAGTCCTATCCACACTCCATAAATCTAAATTCTGTCCTTGGGTCCTGCAGCTGCGGTTTCTGTTTGCAGAGCCCTGTGCTGTTTGCAAATCAGCCTCTTTTGACTCTGCCTCTCCCGACTGCTTTGACTCCCAGGGAATTTCCTGGTGCCTGACTGCTGCCCAGTCCAGGCCCACCTGGCACCTCTCATGCCCAGATGTCTCAGGCTTGACTGTTCCATTTGAAATGGTGCTTCTGGAACATCTTCCTCTGGGACCCTTCCTGGCTTCTTTTCTTCCAACACCCTGTTCCCTCACTTTCTTTCCCACTGCCTCTACCCCCGCCCTACCCCCAGCCCTTTGCACAGACCCTGCTGTGCTACTCACCCTGCCAGAGTCTGGATAGAGTGGCCTTGCCTGCCCAGAGAGCTGTTTCTAGACCACGCTCCCTACGTGACCTTGAGCAAGTCACAACACCTCCCTGGGCCTCACTGTCCTTATCTCCACATGAGAGTGCTGGACTAAATCAGGTCTGAGGCCCCTCCAGGTCTAAAATTATATTATCTCTCTAATACGGTTAGTGTTAGACTGGCTGCCTTCCAAGGTGTCACTGCTCATCATTCTATCTAGTTGTTATGCAGGGATTTTTTTGGAGCGTGAAAAAAAAATGAGGCTCCAGAACTAGTATCTCGAAAAGTAATAAAATGCGTCTGCCCCCCTTCTCATCTTCCTGATCCCCCTCCTTCTCTTCTCTGTTGAAAACTCAGAGACTTAAACGTACACATTATGACAGTTCTGTCACTTCCCCAAATTGCACAGGAAAAACAGGAAAAGGTGCAGGTGAGCTTAGCACCCTGAGTGTCATACAAGCAATGTGCTTCTGGGCCCAGGACGGGGCTGCGTGGTGGAAAGAGGTCCTGCACAGCGATGTCAGATGAGAGACATAAAGGGGCTGAGGGAAGGGGCCTGCGTGCAGGTGAATACAAGGGGTGGGGGGCAATGTTCACCTGGAGCATCCAATCAGCGCTTTGTATGGCGTTTAGAGAGGTTCATTCCAAAAGAACCCAACATTTCAAAAAGAAAGAGAAATTGGGGTGCGTGGGTGGCTCAGTCGGTGAAGCATCTGACTTCAGCTCAGGTCATGATCTCACGGTTCGGGAGTTCAAGCCCCGCGTCAGGCTCTGTGCTGATGGCTCGGAGCCTGGAGCCTGCTTTGGATTCTGTGTCTCTCTCTGTCTCTGCCCCTCCCCCACTCACGCTCTGTCTCTCTGTCTCTCAAAAATAAACAAACATTAAAAAAAAATTTTTTCTACAAAAAGAAAGAAATTTAGCATATGCACCGTGGTTCTATTTCCAGATAAACAGGCTTCTAAGGAATTAAAAGCTTGTCCATTCCTGGTATGGGTGGTCTGGGCCAGATCACACTAACTGCTTTCCCTTCCAGATAACTTGAGGTTACTGAATATCCAGGGCAGTTTTCAAGAAGTCACAAGGGGTGTTAGTCTAAGAAGCAGGTGCTGAGACAGAGAAGAGGGCATGTCTATGCCCCCACCTTGTGTGAATGAGCCAATGGGGCTATTGCTGTTGTGATTCTGGTTGTTTTTATAATTTGAAACCACCAGAGGATACAGTGATTGACCTCCCCCAAATGTACTGATTAAAATGACGACCGGTGACGACCTCTGATTTTGGCCTCTAAGGTCAGCAATGGTTCTGAATAAGTCTATTTCTAAGTTGAATCATAAGAAGTCAAAGGCATGTCTTGTGGAGGGTGACACTAGATGAGAATGGAACACCTTTGCAGCTGGCCGGAGAGGACGTCTGCTTTGCCAAGGTGGGTGGTTGTCAGGGAACAGAGCATGATCAGGGAGGACTGAGTTCTTCTCCCGCCCACCCAGCAACTCCTCACCCTCTCATCTACTCCTCATTTCTCCCCTTTCTCACATTCTTTCCACCCTCTCTCCTCTGAATCCAGCAATGATTGAGAGTGTGCTTTAAAACTCTCTTAGCATTTTATTCCTCTCCAAATCATCTTCTTCATGGCCAGGAGAACCTTTGGTCAGGATATCCCCTCTAGCAAAGTTTCTGTAAAGAGGGAAAGCAAGAAGTCCCATCAGGGTGTGTGGGGACAGAGGTGCTAGCCCTTAGTGCCAAGGCGGCCACTAATACTCTTTAGGGTGGGGAGAGCCGGCCTAAAGAACCAAATTGGATTGGGTGAGAGTCAAGTTGTGGGTGTGGTGGGGTGAGTATAAGGCTTTGGCAGCAGCTGCAGATTGCGCCAAGTTAGGGATGATGCGGAATGCAACCTTAGCAGCTCCTGGATCAGAAGGGAGCCTCCAAGCAAGAGAGCCCGGGGCAAATGTCAGCTGGAGTCCCCAGTAGGACTTGGATAGCTAGCTCATGGTCTCTTGACTATTGAAGAGATAGTGGGTCCAGAAAGAGGACGGGGAATCCGGAAAAGCAGAGGAGTTCAACCATGCATAGTTTTTTATTGTTCTATAATTTTACAGCTTACAAAGCACAATCACAAATACTATTGCATGTAATTTTCACAATTACCCAATATAACAGAGAAGTAGTTATAATTAACGCTGTTTTGCAGTTCATTCATTCATTCAGTATTATTTTGAGAGCCTTTGATGTACACGGCGCTCTGCCGGATCCTCAAGATACTGCAACAGACGAGACTACATCAACGGTGGGAAAGTAATTGCAGTGAAGTGATTGGCTCATTCTCAGGACCGCAATGGGGTGATCGCAACGAGGTGAAGACGACGGGAAGAAATCCCGGAAAGAGACGCAGGAACGCAGCCTTAAAGGGCCTTGGAAACCCCGTTAAGGAGGATGAATAAGATGTAACACAGAGGACACTAAGTTTCCTCACTCGGGCAATCGGTGGATAATCGTGTGATTCTACTGAGAGAGGGAGTCTGGGAGCAAGAGCAGGTCTTGAGGGACAGATGTCATGTCATGTTTGAGACCTCACGTGTCACTGGCCCATGGGCAGTTGGAGAAGACGATCTGGAGCTCAGGAGAGGAGCGTGGGCTGAAGGTAGCCGTGTGGCACTATTTCCTTGCTAAAGACAAGCGGGTGAGACTGTCCAGGGAGAGTAGACAGCAAGAGGAGAAACAGGGCCACGCCAGAGCTCCAAGGAGCTCTAAAAGTGAAAAGAAGAAAACCTACCAATGACATGAAGCATCTTGTTGCTGTTGGAATAAGCTTTGGAATCGGATCAGGCGCCTCTGGCCATTCGTCTCTGGGGAAGTTGTGTCACCCCGTGAGCCTTGGTCTCTTCCTCTCTAATGGGGCAATGACAGTACGTACCTTATAGAACCGTATCTACGAAGTTTACCAAAATCCTGGCACACAGTAAGCATCCATTAATGCCAGCTATTATGTTAATTATGTTTAATAAGTGTAGGACTGATGATAACCAGAGGAAGCAGCGGCCAGAGAAGCCAGAGGGTGTCAGACGAGGGTGATGTCACGAAAGCTGAGGGAAGTGTTTGCAAAAAACCCGTCAGTAAGGACAAATGGGCTGAGAGGTCAAGATAAAAGGCCAAAAAGGGTACGTTGGATTTAGCTGTTGGTAGAACGTTGACAACTCTTGCAAGGGATGTGTCATGGCATGTTCCAAGCGAGGGAAAGGCCCGGAGATGATAGCTGTGGGAGACACAGAGGATCAGAAGAGTCTGGTCGTGCGGCCAGCAAACTCTGTTGTCCTTCTGGTCGTGTGGCCAGCAAACTCTGTTGTCCAACAAGGAACTAAAACTTAGCGACACTCTGCATTTGGTTTGCTTTCCGCCTATAGGACCCAAAGAAGGCGATTTAGCAAGCAAACAGGACTCCATGCCAAGTTAACTGAGGAGAGGAAGGAATGAAAAACCTGGGCAGGATGGGGATGGGGGAATATCCAGCAAGGCACAGTGGGTGGGCGCAGAGGTGACTTGGCAGACCCATTCCCAGGAAGGGGAGGAAACTGGACACAAAACAAATAAATATTTCTTGAATACCTGTCGTGTGTCAAGCACGTGGGGGTGTTGATGAAACAGACACAAGACATGATTCCTGCTTCTAGGAATAAGACAGAAAACATGTGGAAGATTCAAGGGCCAAACAGTTGTTAAAGGCAACAAGAGGAGGGCTGTCACAAATACAAAGCAATATAGGATTTATCGGCAAGTGAACTGTAGCATACGATGAACGGACAAACTTCTTCAGACCTTGCCAAGGAAGGTTCACCCTGGGAGGAAGAATTTCAAACTGCCGGCTTCATGTAGCTGAACTGGCCCCGTTAGCAGGGGACAGGTACTGAGGTCTCTGGGAAATGTGTGATGAAAACGGGGTGTGGGATCGGAGGAGGGAGAACAGGGAAACCGTCTCTATGGGGCAGGGCCCAGAACTACTGGCCGCCCCCTAACTGGGCACTCAGGGCGTGTGAGCGTGTGTGTGTGCGCATGTGTGTGTCTGAGTGAGACCAAGAGACAGAGGAAGACACAGAAAAACAGACACACGGACACAGAGATACAGAAGGGAGAAAAACATAAAATAAAGGATACCCAGAGTATTCACAGGATAAATGAACAGAACGTCCCAGGAGACACAATTCAAAGTACACAGGAAAGGCAGAACCACATATTGGGTCAGACTCAATCCTGACTCTTTTTACCTGTATAAATGTAGACAAGTTACTTAATTTTTCTGGGCTTTCTTTTTTTTTCTTTGCCAGAAAGGCAGGGATAGCAATACCTTCTTCACCATGCTGTTGTGAAGCCTTGCATGGGATGATCTATAATAGCCAGTACGTATTCTGGTCCAGAGTCTATGCTCACTAAATATCAGTTGTCAATGACAGTTCAAGGTGCTTACAAATGGTCACCTTTTGCTGAGCTTCCAGATGCTTTAGAAATATTAGAATATGAAGCCTTGCAAGACACTGGAAAAGCGGGTACCAGATGTTATCACACACCCCCCTTTCGTGCGTGGAGAACTTTGGCGCAGAGAATCAGGGTTTTGCCAGAGGAATAAGCAATTCTGTGGGAGGATAGGGAAGGGAGGGGGAGGAAGCAAAACCTCCACAAAGATTCTTGAACACCCGCCTTCCTTCCCTCCTGCCCTCCAGCCAGCCCTCCAGCCAGCCAGCAGGTGGTGGCGTCAGATTACACGTTTCTCATCTCTCCCCTGCCCGCCCCTCGAGCCCAGACCCAGGCCGGCTGGCTGGGGAGCCTGCGAAGACGCGATGTGATCCTGGGCGTTTATTTCTCAAAAAACCGGGCAGCACTAAGACGATGATCTCTGATCAGACCCAGCATTGGCTCCTTCCGAGAGCAGTCTACGAATCAGACGCTCTTGGGCAGCCTTTTCCCACCTCCTCCACGACAGCCTGATAATAGCCGGTCCTGGTGGAATTTTCTCCCCCAGGACATTCCTGCCACGGAGTTGCTTCGCCCTTTCAAAACACCAGCAAGCAGAGCTCAGAAACCGAAACAGCCTTCCGGTCTCATTAGCGCGCTGCGTTTCCCTGTCGTTCTGATTTGCTGTTGTGTTTCCTATGTGTGAATATGATCATTTGTTAAAGTAGTCTATTTATACGATTCTTCTCTTTAGTTTACCCCCATTACTCAGCACCCAAGAAACCGAGAGAAGTCAGTGCATTGCACTAACGGTTTCTGGGGCCCACGTTACTAGGAGTGAGTGTGGGGACCCAGACCCTGCGGAGGCTCAGTGTCCGAACCAGCGTCACACCGCCTCCACCAGCCCATCCTCGGGCACAGGCACCAGGGAAGCACCCATCGTTAAGGTTGACTTGAGTATGTGTACGTGTGTCGGAAATTAGCTCCTGGAGGATGGACAAGAATTGAAATTGGATGGGAATGGAACGCACATGTGCGCGATTGTGGTGCTTCAGAAAGGCCCGGCAAGGAAAGGAGGCCTGGAATAGGAATGGAATGTGGGGTCTTGAAGGGTGCTTGGCGCACAGTAGGTGCACAGCTCAAGGGGTGACTGAGTGTGGGGAAAACAGAACCAAAGCAACCGCACGAGTGGGTTCAGTGCTAGGTTCTTAGGCCCGAGACTTGGAAGGAATCATCTTCTAATCACTCCCCGGGCCTTGGCTAAGCCCCCACGTCAGCAAAATAAGACTTTATGTATTTATATGTTAAAGCTCCAAAGGGTAGCAAGCAGACACCCCTCCTTGCTTAGAACTCTGTACCTAATCCCTCATCAGGAAGTCCTTCCCTCCTGTGTGAAGCTCATTTTCTCTGGATCTGCCCCAAAATGAAATCAAGAGGTACAATTCTTTGGCATTTTTGAGGGAGCCCCTTTACGCACGTGTGGACACGTGTAGTGTGTGGACACACGAAATGACTCCTTTATGCACGTGTGGACACAGGTAATGACTGCTGCCTTGACCTTCACTTCTCCATAAGGCTGGTCTCAGTTCTTCAGTGTTTGGGACCTTCCTAACTGACTGTTTACACCCTCCCCTTGCCACTGCCATGACTTCTGTCAGGGGCTAATCAGGCTGGATGTGATGCAAAGACTGGAATGTGACTTGTCTCTCTCTCACTGTTTTAGGATTAGCAACAATGGCTGAATTCACGGAGCACTTTGCCACACGTGTGTTATCTCAGCCTATCGGTCAGCAGCTCCAGGCGGAAGGTACTAGTATTATCCCCAGATTATAGACAAGGAAAACCAAGGCACGGAGGAGGTTGGGGGACTGGCCTGAGGTCACACTACAGAGTAGCAGAGCCTGGATTTGAACTTGAGGTAGTCTGATGCCAGAACTGGTGCTTCTGCCACCTTACCCGTGAAGTGTTATCGGGGTCATGCTCCTCCTCAGCTCTCCCACTGGCGATCCATCATGAACGATGCTTTTACTTTGTTTTCTGCCGTACTATACCGCATCAATCTTTTTCCATCTCCGAGGGAGCCTTTTGTTTTTCCTTCACACGTCCTTTCCTTCATACGTCCATTCTGTTCTAGATTACCTCGTGGGTACAGGTTCCATGAAGTTCCAAAGGCATCTTCCAAAGCCCAGCTTTCCTGTTTCTCATCTCTTGACCTTCCTTATTTTATTCCATTGGAAATAAATTTAAGAATTATTTTCATGGTTTGACATTGAAAGCATCTCAGAATTTATCTACCGACCCATTCATTTTACCCATGAAGACCAAGTCTACAGACCTCACATGTCTAAGAGTCTTGTCCTAATTCAAACTTGATGTCTCCTCTTGACCCCTTGCTTTAACCTTAGTACTAGGTACATCATAGATGAGGGGTACTATTTGGCCTTTCGTATCAATCTGGGACTCAGTTCTTTAGTCTATAAAACAGGAATACTATTCATATTTACCTCTTAGGGTTCTAGTGACAACTGAGTTAATCATGTCAATGGCTTAGGTTACTGCCTGAATTCATACACATTAGTTTATTATTATTTTAATTCCACTTCACATATCTTATTATTCAATTTGAAGCTAATATTTCTAAATACAGTCGATTTTTTTTTAAATACAGTTGATCCTCGAACAGCATGGGTTTGAACTGTGGAGATCCACACATAATAGGGGGGCTCTTTGCAGTACAGCTTTGTAAATGTATTCTCTGTGCCTTAATTTATATATGTGTATATATATGTGTGTGTGTATACATATATTGTATACATACTATATATATATTATTTGAGAGAGAGAGAGAGAGCAGGGAAAAGAGACAGAAGGAGAGAGAGAGAGAGAGAGAGAGAGAGAAAGAGAATCTCAAGCAGGCTCCATGCCCAGTGCAGAGCCCAATTTAGGGCTCAATTCCACAACCCTGGGATCCTGACCTGAGCCGAAATCAAGAGTCGAACACTCAACTGACTGAGCCACCCAGTGCCTCTCTTCCTTAATTTCTTAATAACATTTTCTTTTTTCTAGCTTACTTGATTGTAAGAATAGAGCATATAATACACATAACATACAAACTATGTGTCAATTGACTTATCAATGAGACTGCTGGCCAACAGTAGTCTATTAGTAGTAACGTTTTGGGGGAGTCAAAAGTTATATATGGATTTTTGACTGGGCAGTAGGCTGGTGCCCCTAATCCCTGTGTTGTTCAAGGATCAGCTGTACTTACCATATTAAGATGTTTTAGCCCTACACATGGGCTTAAAACAAGAACTTCTTCAACTGATCTTATGCTGCTATTGATGTGTTAATAGAAGATATTGGGTATAATTTAAGAAGCACTGTGAAGTCTTCCCAGCCCCCTTCACTACCCAGAGACTTTGGCAAGGTCAGGCCATGCACTTTCCTTTGCTTCCAAATACCCTGAACATTGGATCATTAGTGTTTCCCATTCCTGCCCCTACTACACTCTGGGAAACTTGAGGGTATAGCCTAGACCTGTTCTTTTTATTGTCAGCTCTAAGCACTCAGTAGCTGGCACACAGTAGGTATTCAGCACAGATTTATTGTTGAATAAATGAATCAATGCAACAACTGCATATTTATGTCATCTTCTCCCACCCACCCCCTTCTAGCATCACCTTCAACTTCTTTCTACTATGTATATATATTACACATTTTTTTCTGGCCTGACTTTTAATTCATTTTCTAATCTACCATTGAGCTCAAAACAAAAATATAAACTGTCAAATGTAGCCAGACAGCTGGCTTACATAGAGAACATAAAAAGGAACATGTAAGCAAAAATCAATCAGAAGTCTCCAGTACTGTGGCTCCTGGGTGGCTCAGTCAGTTAAGCATCTGACCCTTGATTTCAGCTCAGGTCATGGTCTCACAGTTCATGAGCTCGAGCCCCGCATCAGGCTCTGCACTGACAGTGTTGGAGCCTGCTTGGGATCCTCTCTCTCTACCCCCTTTCTCTGCCCCTACCCCACTTGCTCTCTGTCTCTCAAAATAAATAAATAAACTTAATTAAAAAATTGAAAAAAAAGAAGTCTCCAGTACTATACCAGGGAGAAGGTGGTCCCAGAGTGAACAGATAAGGCTAACTCTTTAAGTGCCCCTAACCCTAAGAGAGGACCAAGAAGGTGGTTGAAAATCAATTTTGTAGATAGATGCACCTGAACTTGAATGAATAAGGTGACCTCCCAAGTTTCTGCTTTACCACTAGTAAAATGGGGTTGATAACTAGTGCTCTTGCAGAGTCTGAGGCCATTCATGTCCAGTGCCTAGAACAATGAGAGAGCTTGATAAGTATTAGCTGTAGAAGAAGGGCTGGCCCTCCACAGTCCCCACCCACACCCACCCTTGACAACATCCCGAATCTGTGATCACAAAACATTTGGTCTCTTGGTTGGACCTGAGAATTAATTCTGGGGACTGGTGAGGGATCTCTCCTTCTCTATGTGAATGTGTTTGCATTCTGGTTGATCAATCAGTTCTAAAAGGACTTTCTCACTTTGAGGCTTGAACCTGAACTGACAGAACTCATGCACAGTCCCCAGACTTGTGGGGACTTTCCCTCTCCCCTCCCTCCAAACACACATATGAGATGCAGCCACCTGGAGAGAATCTGTCAGAAACAGCCAGGCATCTCCCACCACGCAAAGAGCAATAGCACTCATTTTCATCATGACCATCATCATCATCATCATCATCATCATAGGTTAATAGGGCACTTGTGCAGTAAAGACAAATGTGAGCCATAAATATAAGAATAATAATTTAAAGGAAACAAGATCATTCATTTTAGCCGTACTCTCCACTCTCCTGAGCTTCACTGAAATTATACAACCAAACAAGCAGCAGACAGACACTGGGTTGAACATGGTTACCAGAAAAACTCCCTGCCTTTGCTTTGTGATTGGCTGAGCGTCTCCTGAGGGCAGAGAGCTTTTTAAGCAGCTGGTGCAAATGGATGCCTTTCTGAAATTAACCAGTTGATGAATGTCACAGGCATCGGGCTCCATTCCAGGGTTGGGCCAGGCTGTGCTCAAACTGCACGTTTCCCTCACAGCCTCCAGGGTCTATGACTAACAAGGAGATGAATGGTAACGATGGGGGGCAGGGAAGGGGGAGCAGTTAGAAGGGAACTACAAGATGCTCGGCCCTTGGGGGCTGGTGCCTCTCTCCCTTGTGCATCCTTGAATCCGTGTGCAGGCCCTGCCGTGTCCACAGTGTCCGGACCCTCGTTCCCATAAGGCCTCAGTCCGGGAGGAGGGTACATGTCGTTTATGTATGTGGTACAAAGACCCTGTCTTTTGAGCAGCACACTTCACCCTGCCCAGCTACTTACTGCGTGAACTTGTGCAGGCTAGTGCCCACTCTGAATTCGAGCTTCCTCATCTGCTTATAGAAAAACAAAGACCTGCTTTACATGGGCATTAACTATATATAAAAGCAGATTTTTACACCACCTGGAACATACTGGGTGCTCGGGAAATGGTATGTTGATTATTGTTACTTTTACTCTTACTAAAGGAGCCAAGAAGTTCTGAATACAGACTGTCAGAGACCAAAAGTGCTGTTAGAGACTTTTTTTCTCCTAATGGGTCCTTTTTCATTCATTCATTCATTCATTCATTCATTCATTCATATATATCATTGAAGTAGAGTTGACATACAAGGCAAATCCTTTTTAAAAAAGAAATATGGGGGGCGCCTGGGTGGCTCAGTCGGTTGGGCGGCCGGCTTCGGCTCAGGTCATGATCTCACAGTCCATGAGTTCAAGCCCCGCGTCGGGCTCTGTGCTGACAGCGCAGAGCCTGGAGCCTGTTTCAGATTCTGTGTCTCCCTCTCTCTGACCCTCCCCTGTTCATGCTCTGTCTCTCCCTGTCTCAAAAATAAATAAATGTTAAAAAAAAATTAAAAAAAAAAAGAGATATGGGTTTTGCCTGTACTGAGGTGTTAATAATGCGTATTAGCATATCTAAGTTCTTTATTCTTGATCTGAAAAAGGTGAGAGGTTATAAGACTAGCTCTGTTTACACGGTGATGTTGCCTAAGGTTGAACCCATGCAAAGAACATTGCGGTGGGGCCAGGATGCCAGGCTGGTCCTCGCTCTACCACTCTTCACTTGGCTCTGGCCAGGTCTCTCCTGTGACCTCGGTCTCCTCGTTTGCAAAACGAGAGGGTTCCATTTGATTGGTGACAGATCCCAGGAGTGAAGAGGAGGAGGGGTGGGAAGAGCAGACCAGAGCTGAGTCTAGGCCAAAATACTGAAGGGAGAAGCAGAGCGCCAGTAAATCTGGTTATGAAGAGTAGTAGTTCCTTCTTCCCAAAGGACCTTGGGAAACCAGACTCAGTATCTCTGAGGCCACCTTGGAAATGTTACGGGACACTCCTGAGTAGGCAAAACTGTGTGTGCAACCGAAAGAGGCAAAGGTTTTATAAGGCTAACCTGTCACCCAGAGAAGGGATTAGATTTCAAAGCCCCTGAGTTTAGCCACATGCTGCACCTGTCTCCCTCTTTCTTTCTACTAACACAGGCTGCGCCTCAAATACCTATTGACCATTAATTAACGGCCAGCAAATCAGCAAACCTGCTGGTACCACTATTCACAGCCTAAGAATTTGTGCAATGAATTGTATTCTTCTAAAGGGTTGTTAGCATATCCCAAGGCCAAGAGTTGAGCCTGGCAAGGTGATCTTTTAAAAATCTACTTACTATTCTGGCCACAGGCTCTGTTGCCTAGAAAAGTCCTTAATGAAAATGGTTAAATAAACAAGCAGTTGATCAACACAGACACAGTTTAGGAACACTGATGGACATCAGCTGGTTAGCGTGCATTTGCTATGACAAGTAGGTCCACCTAATTCTTGTCCCCATGTGTCCTTTTGGCTCTTGGCCCCTGCCATGGTGTAGTTGTGATGTGCCGTTTCTCAAGTCCAGTTCCTCTGTGATGCAGAGCAAGAGTCTTGGAATCAGAAAACCCAGTTCCTATGCCCACTCTGCTGCTTACCTGCTGTGTGACATTGGACACATATACCCCCTCTTAGCCTCAGCTACATCGTCTGCAAAATGGGCAATCACAACACCCTCCCAGGTGTTAAAAAACAAAACTGAAGGAAATTTGAACATCTAATTGGCTTTATTAAACAATTCGTTAACCAGGCAGCATTCTATCTGGCAAGTAGAAAGGCATACAAAATGGAAGGTTTTTATGGGAAGGCTGGTAAGGAAAGAAAGTTATAAGCAAAAGAAAAGAAAGGATTTGGGGCACCTGGGTGGCTCAGCTGGTTGAGTGGCCAACTTCAGCTCAGATCATAATCTTGTGATCCCAAGTCGGGCTCTGTGCTGACAGCTCAGAGCCTGGAGCCTACTTCGAATTCTGTGTCTCCCTGTCTCTCTGCCCTCCCCCATGCCTGCTCTCTCTCTCTCTCTCTCTGTCTCTCTCTTTCTCTCAAAATTAAATAAACATGAAAAGAAAAGAAGAGAAGAGAAGAGAAGAGAAGAGAAAAGAAAAGGAAAGAAAAGAAAAGGAAAGAAAAGGAAAGGAAAGAAAAGAAAAGGATTGTTCTAGGCCTTATTAGGTGAATTACCTCATCTTCCTTTGGGGGATGGAGAGGGCCCTTGTGACAGACCACCTCAGTGGTGTTCATCAGAAAATTCCTGACTGACATGGTAAGACATATTTCTGGGGAAGATGGGAACTACAAATAGGTTAGGTATTAGGCCCAGGGTTGGGCCTGGCCCAAGTGACTCCATTTTGGGCCTGTTGTTTTCTTTCTAACACGGGCTTGGTGTGAAGATCAGTCAAGGTCACCTACAGGAAAAAAACCCATCGCGGACTGTAGGGCTCTGTGGAACTGTGAGCTCCTTGAGGCCTGGTCAGTGATTCTGTGTTTTGTTGAATACAGTGTCTAATGTGGTGGTTCTCAACCACATGAGAATCGTCCAGAGAGCTTTTAAAGAATACCAAGGCCTGGGCTCCACTCCCAGATATTCTCATTTAATTGGCTTTGGGTGGAGCCCTGACATTGGTATTTTTAAAAGATCCCAGGTGATTCTCCTGGGCAGCCGGGATTGAGAACTACCTTTGGCTCATAGCTGGGGGCTCAGTTCTGCTGGATGAATGAATGATGCTAATTATGACGTCCTCTCCCTGTCCTTTGGAGGAGCGTTCTTTGTACCGGATGGAAGGATGTTTCCTGTGTCACATTACACTCAGGTGCCTGGCTATTTCTAGAACTGCTATGCAAGAGCGTTTAGACCTTCATGTTCAGAAGGTGCTCACAGTGACTAGCATACTGGTGGGCAGCACCTCTGAAGGTGGGGGCGGGGTAGCCTCCAGGCTGCTGCGTGTGGCCACCGGACTAGCATCTTTGAGTGGCAGCTGGCCAGGCTTGTGGTAGGTGGAAGAGAACTGGGTTTCCCTGGCCGCTGATCTACACCTGCCAATTAGGTCAGGTCAGCCTTTGGCTGTGTTACAGGCTTTAGGAAGATCTTGGAGGCTTTCCCATTGTTTACCTTGTGAAGACACTTCAGTTGGGTTTTTAATAGAACGACTCAACGTGAAATTAATTTCCTGGGCGAGCTGATAGTGAAGCACACTGGTGTTAATACTCTACCTTTAGATTTTTTTTCACTTCAGCTTTTGACCCCTACTTCCTTCCAGGGAGAGTTCTTTTAGAGAATTCAATCAGCCTTAAGTATGCGTGCGTGCATGCATGCGTGCGTTCCTGTGTGTCTTTCTCTCATACACCAAATACACCATGTTTCAATGCATCACGTTAACTACAGATTGGTGTGTGGGAATTCTTTCTTCCTTTTTCCCGCTTCTAGGCTTGGCCACTTTGAGCTTTCCTCCAGAATTCCTTCTAGATCCCTCGGTCAGGAGCAGTTATTCCCTTCAGAACTCCCGGCAGCCTTCCCTTTATGGCACTTTCCATGGTTTCACCTTTTGCAAGCACCTCACAGAAAAAGGGCACAGTGAAAACACAGGCAGAGCTGAACTTAACCTCCAGCATTGCCACTTGCATGCTGGTAGGACTTGGACAAGTTAATTAACTTCTCTGGTCCTCAGTTTCCTCATCTCTAAAATCAAACCAAGGATGGGGCATCTGGGTGGCTCAGTCGGTTGAGCGTCCGACTTCGGCTCGGGTCATGATCTCACAGTTCATGAGTTCGAGCCCTATGTCAGCTCCATGCTGACAGCTCAGAGCCTGGAGCCTGCTTCAGATTCTGTGTCTCCCTCTCTCTCTGCCCCTCCAAATTCTGGGACACTGACAAGGAAGACACCCTCCTTCCCAGCCTCTTTGATAAATGTAAAATATATATACACATATATATCCTGTGGCTTTGCTTGTTATGTTTCTGTGTTATATAGTGCCGTTTACATACTTGGCCATGCAGCAGAGCATTATAAGCAGATGGGATCATCTGGGTTGATGACTGAAAGTTGCTTCCTGAGGGTGAGTTAGTCCAGAGAGGAACGAGAGCCTCGGCAAGAAGAGGAGAAAGGTCTGGGGATTTGACTAATGTTTACTAAGGCCTCTCAACAACTCCAACTTACCGACGTAACATGCTGCATGGCATATGGCAGGAGCACTATTACCCATAACACAGACCATAACACTGATGTTCAGACAAGTTGGGCAATTTGACCGAGCGGGGATTCTTGGCTCTAAAACCCACACCCTTGCCGTTGTGTCACACTGAATTTTGAACCTGTGATAGATCTGTGATTGTCACTCACCAGCCAGTGGCCTTAATCTTTCTGAGCCTCCAATTTCCTCCCTCGCCTAAACGGAAGGAGTGTTGGGCCACTAGGTGATGATGGCCGGTTCTCTGGGTTGGGTCTCGCTGACCGTCTGTACCTGTCACCGCTAGTCTCTGCAGCCCTCTAGCGGTGCCTTGCAGGACGCAGAATCACTCCTTCCCTGCCCGTTGCCATATTCACAAAGGGCAGATGCAGATTCCCAGGGCATCTGGAAGCGAGGTGTCCTAAGGCCTTCACTGATGACCAAGACAGATGAGACAGATGTCTCAAAGCAGCCCTAGAGACAGAGGTGAAGAGACTGGTTTTCAGAACGTTGTTATTTTTAAAAATTATTTGCTCTTGTTTGTTCTATGCTGAATCTGGAACTATCACTCACTCTTTAATGGTACAGAACGAAAATCTCGAATACGGGTTGAAATGTTCATTTTAAATTCACCTGTGAGAGGTACACACACCTGGCCTTGTTTGCAGCCCACAGACTCTATGCCATCGGGCCATCTTGGCAGCCAGAAGGAGTGCCGAGAGGGCGCGTGGGAGCCAGCACACGTAGGTTCAAGGTCTGGCTCTGCCGTGCGCGCACCAGACCTGTGACACCGCTGGTCAGTTTATCTCTCCGCACACGGAACTTCTCATCAACAAAATGAGGGGTTCGGAGGCAGAGCCCTTGCAAAGTCTGACATCTTATGCGTGTGTCTGGAGTTTCTTCTTCTTTAAAATGGCAGATTTTTACCACCCCATCCGACTTTTACTTTGCTATTCTTGCCAATGGAAAGATGCTTTTCTGAGAGCGGCGATAGACGGTGTTAGGTAAGGATGTTATTCGAGGCTATAAAGCAGAGTAAGGGGAACCAACATGGCCTCACGTACCATCCGCGTGCTGATGTCGCCCACATCTCCTCCGGACCTTTTTTCCCTGAAATCCAGGCCTACCACCTATCTGTCTACTTCACATGGCAATCGGACAGATGTTTCAAATGTAACATGGCCAAACAGAGCTACTGATTCCGCACTCCAAATACATTTCCCCATCTCAGCCTTCCTCACTTTAGCAAACGGAACCACCATCTACTTAGATACTCTGAAGGCTCTATTTGATCCCTTTCTCTCACTCATATCCCTGCATCTAGGGCTTCAATAAACCCTTTGGCTCTACCTGCAAAATACATCTCAAAGCTGACACAGCCACAGCCTTTTAACTGGTCTCATACTTTCATAATTTCCCTATAACCCATCCTCCATTGCAATCATTCACAAAACCAGAGCAGGTCGCATCACGCCCTTGCTTCAACCCAGCTAGCCGCTTTGCCTTTGCACATAGAATCGAATCTGAAGGCCTTACTGTTGTTCCCCCAGTGTCAGCCCGTCCAGCCCCGCCACTCTTGCCAGCTTCCCCTTCCTCCCCTTGCCCGTCACTCACCTCATGTGGTTCTTCCCACCCTCGCCTTCCTCTGTTCTGTAGGTACCCAAGTCTTTCTCTTCTCATGGCCTGTGTGGGCTTCTCTGCCTTAGATTCTCCTCCCATAGATTTTTCTTTTTCACCATCTTTCAAACATGGCCTCCTCTGAGCAGCCAGCCCTGGCCACGTCACTGAAACACCTTAGTCACATCCCCACACGTAATGTTCTTTCTAGCCCTTATGCAGGCCTGATATTATGTTATTTATTTGTTTAGGAGTTAACAGGACTCTCCACCCTAGACTAATCCCCTTTAGGTGAGCTAACGTACTCCTCTTCTTCACCAGTGATTCCCCAGAGCCTTGAATTGTGCCTGTCACAAAGTAGGTGTTCAAAAATATTTGATGAGGGGCTAACCAACAAGCTGATGGTCACAGTTGCTTTGCTAACTCTTTGTCTTTTTAATTTTTTTTAACGTTTATTTTTGAGAGAGAGAGACAGAGCACAAATGGGGGAGGGGCACAGAGAGAGAGAGAGAGAGAGAGAGACAGACAGACAGACAGACAGAATCTGAAGTAGGCTCCAGGCTCTGAGCTGTCAGCACAGAGCCTGACACGGGGCTTGAACCCATGAACCACAAGATCGTGACCTGAGCTGAAGTCGGACGCTTAACTGACTGAGCCACACAGGCACCCCTTGCTTCACTAACTCTTTACACAGTTGGGTTCATCACTCCAGCATGTGCTTTGTCCTCCAGAGGAAAAAAAAAATGTCCAATCATGGCACCTTGGCCCCATTCTCTAGTCTTTTTTTTTTTCCCCCTTTCTCCACTGCAAAGAGAAGCTAAGAGCTTTTTATTTCATTAACGATTAAGGGTATACTGATATCTGAAAATACTGAATTATTTCAGGCATACAGTTACAAGAGTCAGACAACAAATAGAAAAGGGGTCAGGAACCAACATGCTGAGATCACCCGTCTGCATCGTACATTAAAATCCATGATAAATAGTTCTCCGATTATTCTTAGAAAAATACTAGACACGTTAAAGGCTGGAAAGCTTTGCTTAAAAACAACGTGTATGTACAGGATAAGCTTACACCTTCAAAATCAAGCTAAAAACTGGCAAAGTAAAACAAATGAGAAAAAGTGGTGGGGCACCTGGGTGGCTCAGTGGGTTAAGCCTCCGACTTTCCGCTCAGGTCATGATCTCGCAGTTTGTGGGTTTGAGCCCCGCGTCCGACTATGTGCTGACAGCTCAGAGCCTGGAGCTTGCTTTGGATTCTGTGTGTGTGTGTGTGTGTGTGTGTGTGTGTCTGCCCCTTCCCTGCTTGTGCTCTGTCTCTCTTTCTCTCTCAAAAATAAATAAACATTAAAACAATTTTTTTAAGTGGTGAGGCACCCCCTACACATTAACTTGTATCAGACGCCCCGTTTTCTAGTCTTAACTGAACGCACTTTCCCAGAAAACCCGCCCTGGGCTGGCAGAGATGGAAGCAATGAGGGAGAGGATATATGTGTGCATGGTGAGTGTGTATTCACGTGTTCCCCACATGTGTGTTGGGTGGATGGGGCTGGGATTTCATTTCAAAGTTGAGCGTGGTAAATGATTTTCAGTTGCCTTATCCACTACTCTGAGCTAATTTAGTGTAAATAAAGCACCAGGTGGCAGCAGGGAAGTATTACCACACTTTCTTCCCAGTGAATTGCCTGCTGTATGAAATGGACAATTAGCTACAATCCCTGCACTAAGAGCTTGCAACCCATGGATGGATTGTCCTCACACAAGGGTCTATATTTTCATTATCAAAAACGTACATGCTGAACGCCCTTCTCTACAAGATATTAGGCAAGGACTGTAGAATCTCAGCAGACCAGGGTATGCCTTGCTTTGTGGAGATAACAGGAATGTAGATGGCTTCACAAGCCCGTAGCAAGTAAAGGCATGGCCTGGGGCATGGGGGCGGCTCAGTCGGTTGAGTGTCTGACTTCCACTCAGGTCATGATCTCAAGGTTCGTGAGTTTGAGCCCCAAGTCAGGCTCTGTGCTGACAGCTCAGAACCTGGAACCTGCTTTGGATTCTGGGTGTCCCTCTCTCTGTCCCTCCCCCGGTTGGGCTCTGACTCTCTCTCTCTCTCAAAAATAAATAAACATTAAAAAAAATTTTTTAAGTAAAGGAATGGTCATGTATTGCAATTATCTGTTGTCTTGCTGTTTAGTTTATTGTTCATTCCCTCTTCTAGACTGAAAGTCCTTGGAGGGCAGGGATCAAGTCTTTCATCTTTGGACTCTCAAAGTCTTGGCAGAGAGCTTATCACATCACAGGGGCTTAATAAATAGTTGTTGAAAACATGAGAAAAAAGTTTAAAAAAACAAAAAGAAGAAGGAAAAACAATGAACATTATACAGACATAAGTTAGGTGCGTGACTTGCACGAAATATCTGAGTTGCATGCTCTTAATCCCAGTTTACGTTCATGTTTCTTTTTCTCCTCTTTGAGAAAAGGCAAGAATCCTACCATGCCTGACTTGGGTGGAATATTGGTCATTTAGAGTTCTCCAGATCAGGAAATCCAGTTGAAGTCGTGAGATTGCTAGCCAGAGAAGATCCTCAAGATACATTCTCACTTAGCTGCTTAGCACTATCCACCATTCTTCTAGCTAAAGACCATTGGTGTGCATCTGGAGACCATATCCTGGGTTTTCAATCTTTAGCATCTTAGGATCTTTATTATCACCCACATGATGAAAGACAAAGGGCATGCATCTTATTTCTCCCCACCTGAGCTTCCCTTGGGATTCCTTCTCACGAAGTTCCCTTCATGTGTTTTCCATGTCAATCCCCGAGCTGCCCAGCAGAGGGGGTCCTGGAGTATGTTTTCCCTCCCTGGATGGAGAGGTGGTAGAATGGGACAGAGATGGCTGACAGGCTTCAAAAAGAGGAAAGGCAAACAGGAAGAGAGCCCCAAGCCAGACACAGCCATGGTCCCTGGCAAGAGGAGGACACCGGGAAGAAGGGACTTGAGGGTGTCTTGAGGCAGGTTAAAGCAGGGGGCAGCTTTCTGTATGCCACCTGCCTAAGCCTGTGAGTTCAGATCACAATTCAGATTAGATTTGTATTCTGTTCAATTTCATTCCCAAATATGGTTTAAATGCTTTTCTTTTTTTAAGTTTATTTATTCTGAGAGAGAGAGAGGGTGTGTGTGTGCACATGCACGGGGGAGAGGGACAGAGAGAAAGAGGGAGAGAGAGAGAGAGAGAGAGAGAGAGAGAGAATCCCAAGCAGGCTCCGCACTGTCAGCACAGAGCCCGACATGGGACTCGAACTCATGAACTGTGAGATCATGACCTGAGCTGAAGTCAAGAGTCAGACACTTAGCCAACTGATCCCCCTGTGAGCCCCAATATGGCTTAAATTCTAAGGAGAGAACCACTCCTATATATCCTCGCTGTCCCCAAATCCAGTTCCTCCTCCAGTCCAGGGAGTCTGAATTCCAACATCCTTTAGGTGAGAGGGAAAGTCTTTCTTCCACAATAATGCATTAAAAGTCTTAAAACTGCCAACAGAGGTAGCACATTGGTGTGAATGAATGTCAAAACATACCCAATAGCTCCTTTCCTGTATTGTCTGAGGGCAGGGGAGGGAGCCATAGGGGAGAAAAGCAGGAACTGGAAACTCCAGCCAACCGATTTCTCGTCCTCCCTGTTGCCAAGAAAAGAGTCTGTGGACCAACTCTCTCTGCAAAAATCAATGTAGGCATTTCAGCAGCACTCAGTCTCTACTTTCCCTTAATCTGTTCTACTTTTATAATCACGTCTAAAAATGAATACAAGCATTTTCTGAATTATAGATGATTCTCTTAAAAACTGAATATGGCCTCCTAGTTTGGGTACCTGGTTTTGTATCTGCCTGAGATCATATTCCTGTCAAGTGAAAGCCAAATAATGCTTCCAGATCATCTGTAGATGAAGTTTTCTGCTAGTTCAGGAAAATACAAGCGCTGGGAGAGTTGTCATCACTACCACGTGACAGAAAAATACAGGAAGGTCAAACCTGGAAGCATCTGTGCACATCAGTGAGCACCACATTTGAATGCTACTCCTATTTTAAGTGTTTGCCTTGTATTCTTTGTTCATACTAACTTACTACATACAGTTCAATAGCAGAAAATAAATCAATAATTTGCTTAAAAGAGTGTTTTAAAAATATACTATTTTATATGGGAGGGGTGCACCCTGGCATTGATTGACCCATCCCAAAACAAATATGTGGTTAAATGAGTTCCATTTTTTAAAAAGAAGTTTATCACCAATGATTTGATGGTTCAAGTGCAAGTCTACTGTGCACAAAGCCAAAAAAATCAAGTTAATAATAGGATTTTATGCCTTTATCGATAAACTCCACACTGGCGATTTTGCTTAAGCAAAGCAGTACTACATGTCACATTAACTTAATGTGGTCAATTGGAATTTTATTGGGTTTGCTTATATTTAATTTGTAAACTGATTTGGTTTTATAGTTGCTTATATAAGAGCTGTAAGTGCAAGGAGTGGAGTTTACACCTATTTTTATGATTGTACATACTTATTTTATAATACAGTCATCTAAGTCAATGTTTTATCTTTTATTTTTTAAATGTTTATTTATTTTGAGAGAGAGAGAGAGAGAGTGAGCTGGGGAAGGACAGAGAGAAGGAGAGAGAGAATCCCAAGCAGGCTCCGAGCTGTCAGCACAGAGCCAACGCTGGGTTCAAACTCATGAACTGCAAGATTGTGACCTGAGGTAAAATCAAGAGTCAGACACTTAACCGAGTGAATCACCCAGGCGTCCCTAAGGCAATATTTTATAGGTCATATAATAGTTAAGTTTGAGATATACTTTCTGGACGAGATTTCCCAAAGATCGTCTTATGGAATGCTAGTCCCAGAAAAGAAGCAACCACAACAAAATGCGTTTGTTAACCAATAAGTTTAGGAAATGCACTACAGCATTTCTACAGCTCCCTTTTGGGAATTTATAGTACATGTTAGCATACTTTTACATGAGAAAACTGTTTAGTTATGCCTGCAGTTTTCCAAAATTATTTGACTACATGAAACTATTTTTTCATGGAATAATCACTAGGATCTTATGAAGTTCTCCAGAGCACAGTAATGAAGAATTGTTCTAGACTAGAGAAAAGCAGATCACACACTTTTCGATGAGGAGATAAACAAGCTAACCAAGTCAGAAGCTTTGACAGGGATGTGGCTGCAGGAGATGAGAGGAATTAAAAAACAGAAATGTTTTCTTCTGTGAATGCTAATGATTCCTATAAGGAAGTTTCGGAAGGTTGGGAACATACTGAGTTTCCAGGGCAGCTGTGTGGGCTGCTGTCCCATCTATAGGCAAACCTGATGACCACTTGTAGAAGAGAGAGACAGCATACACAGGGATGCTTTCTTCAGTGTGGCCTGAATGAGTAGACACTGGTGAAAGTTACTACAGAGCAGATTTCCCAGATGTCCAATAACTACATACACATGCGCTGTCCCTGAGCAGCTCAGACAAAAGCTGAATGGCGATGTGGATACAATTCAAGTATCAATTCAGTGTTTGGGCTCAATGGCTTTTAACCTTGAGGTTCTATGAGTCAACTCATTTGTGATCAAAATTGAGATATGTACCCAAGATAACAATGTACCCTACAGGATCCTAAGAACCGTTAAGTGATACCCTGTCCAAGCGTGTTATGTGTATTAAAATGACTCCTCAAATCCTTCCAACACCACGATGAAGGAGGCGCTGATTTTTACAGATGCGCCCCATTTGACAGCTGAATAGCTGTGATGAGGAAACAGTCATGCTCATCACTGTCCCTTTAAACTAATGACCACAGACCTCAAGTGGGCATTAATGCTGTCCAGCTATCAGACTGCATTCCCTTCCATTAACTCTTCTCTCCTCAGATTTCCAGCATCTCCCCAGTCCTCACTCTCAGCCGATCCTTGTACTTCCTACGTCACAGAGAAAACTGGAGTAATCAAAGGAACTTCACCATACTCCTACCAACTTCCATGCATTCTGTCTCCTGACTGTTCCTCCAACTGAAGGACCTACTCTCCCAACTAGAACAACACCCCCACTTGTGCACTGGGTCCCACACCCTATCGTCTACTCAAGGCCATCACTCAGCGTTATCCCCTCTTCTTCCACATTATCGATTGTCCTGTGTGGCCATTTTCATCCTATGCATTGTTATTTCTCTTATCTTTGAAAAACTTTCTTGCCGGGGCACCTGGGTGGCTCAGTTGGTTAAATGTCCCACTTGGGCTCAGGTCATGATCTCACGGTCCATGAGTTCGACCCCAGCGTCAGGCTCTGTGCTGACAGCTCAGAGCCTGGAGCCTGCTTCAGATTCTGTATCTCCCTCTCTCTCTCTGGCCCTCCCCCATTCATGCTCTGTCTTTCTCTGTCTCAAAAATAAATAAACATTAAAAAAAAAGAAAAACTTTCTTGCCTTTCTTAACGCCATTTCCCTTTCAGCGGCACCCCATTTCTTTGCTTCCCTTTATAGCAAATGCTTCCATCAGCTAATTGTTAATGCTTCCAGTTCCTCTCTTCCCATTCTCTCATAAACTGACTCCAGTCAGGCTTTCACCCCCCACTATGCTACTCAGACTGCCCTTGTCAAGGTCACCAGCTGCCACATGGCTGAATCCAATAGGCACATCTTAGTCCTCTCCCCTGACCTATCTACAGCATTTGCAACGATTGGTCATTTCCTCCTCCTGGGAACACCTTCTGCACTTGGCTTCCTGGTCACATACTCTTAGCTTTCTTCTTCCCTCAATGGCTGCTCCTTCTCCATTATTTTGGCTGGTTCCTCTACTTCCTCTTAGACTTCTTCACTGGAAGTGCTCCAAGGTCCAGGTTTTGAACTACTTATTTTCCAATACCTCTGGTCATCTCACCTAATGTTACAGTTTTAGAATGTCATCTAAATGCTGTTGACTCCAAATTTGTCTCTGGCCCACACCATTCTCTTGAGCTCCAAGCTCTTATACCCCACTGGCTGCTTGATATCTCTCCACTTGAATGTCATATAGACATCTCAAATGTTAACAACACTAAGCTTCAGATCTTTTGCAATGAATGAGATGATGCACTCCCCTTTCAGGACTGAGGCTCCCATTCCACTAGCTCACAGCAAAGCCCCTGCCTAGGAATTGCTCTCAGTTGAAAGGAGCTGTCTTGCCTGATTGGAGTTTCCTTCCAATGCTTCCTTCCAGCTTCCTTCCAATGCCTGCTTGATGTGGGAGGTACAAAGACCTGGTCCCCTTGCCTCAATTTGAGACAGCTTTTTTTTTTTTGAGAGACAGAGACACAGCGTGAGTGGGGGAGGGACAGAGAGAGAAGGAGACACAGAATCGGAAGCAGGCTCCAGACTCTGAGCTGTCAGCACAGAGCCCGATGCAGGGTTCGAACCCATGAACCCGCAAGGTCATAACCTGAGCTGAAGTCGGACAGTTAACTAACTGAGCCACCCAGGTGCCACTGAGACAACTCTTAAGAGTCATCCAGCTCCACATGGGATCAACTGAGGCCTCTGTCAAACCTGGATCATTTCTCCCTCTGTCCAACCCACTTCTACTCCTGTTACAGGTGGGGTCTTGCAACGCTAATCCCTGTCTCAGATCTCTTTCCCAGGGAATATGGATAAAAGAGTAAATATTGAGACTGTTCCTAGGAAACAGACTCTAAAAACGGATTTCAGAACTGGATCACCAGCCCTTTGGCTGGGTATGAAAGCCTTATTACTGGTGGTTGGTGGAGTCTGTGGTATAGTGGTTTTTAAAGCTATCATCATTAATTGTTCTACCAGCAATTGAGAGGGGTGTTGATGTCTGCTATACCTGTGGATTTATCTACTCCTCCATTCAGTTCTATCAGTTTTTTATGTTCTGTTATTAAACGAATACAGTTAGGCTTGTTATATCTTCTTGAGATATGATAGCCTTCTATCATTACAAATATCCCTCTTTAATCCTGGTTATGTATCTTATTCCGAAGTATACTTTGTTTCCCTTAGTCTTGTTTAGTGATGTGAGTCAGTAAGTTTCACTTTTAGTCTCAGTCATATTTCCATATGCTTCTTTTCTTCTTCCTTGTTCAGGGCCCCATTTAGATATACCTACCCTGAGAAGCTTCTGAAGACAGAATTTGTTATTACCTCCATTCATGTTGAGCATGGAATTTATTGAGCACAGATTGCATGTGTTTGTTTTAATTGTATTGAGCATGGAATTTGTATGTATTAGTTTTAATTATGGATTGGCTGCTCATGGGTCAGACATATATCTATTGTCCAAAATATGTGTGTGGGAGTGCAGTGGGAGGAATGATATAACATGACTGTACAGGGCTACTCCTTAGTTAGGGGCCTATGGATGTCTCCCTCCCTTAATGAAAAGTAGACAACATATATATCATTGATGAATAAATATATGATGAACCTAAAATATAAGATGATTCCCCTATAAGATTTACCCATGTTGCTTTTTCCCCAGCTGCTTTTAAGGTGCTCGATCCTTCCAGGGAAGCGAAGGACGCACTGGGGTGAGGCCCTCACTTGATTCTGCTCAGCCCTCACCCGCACCATGGCCTCCCTCTTGGAGCTCACCTGCACCTACTTGACCCTCATCGTGCACGGCTGTGAGGTGATGGTCACAGAGGCCAAGATCAATGCCCTCATTAAGGCAGCAGGTGTAAATGTTGAACCTTTCTGGCCAGGCTTGCTTGCAAAGGCCCTGGCCAGTATCAACACTGGGGCCTCATCCTCAATGTAGGGGCTGGTCGACCTGCCCCAGCAGCTGATGCTGCACCAGCAAAAGGTCCTGCTCCCTCCACCAGGGCTGCCCCGCCGCCACCTAGGAGAAGAAAGTGGAAGCAAAGAAAGAAGAATCAGAGGAGTCTGATGATGACATATGCTTTGGTTTCTCTGACCAAGCCTCTTCTGTAACCTGTTCAATAAAAAGTCGAACTATTTTTTAAAAAACCTTATCCATGTTGACGCATGTAGCTCTAGCTTGTGCACATCCTGTTTAATAGTGCATTATATGAATACACTCTAATTTATCCATATTTTGGTAGATACTCATATAGAATATGCCTTTCAAACTGGTATTTAAAATGCTTGTTTATTCTGCCATACAACAAATAAAATAGTGAGGTCATACTTTTAGAAAGAAGTACTAAATGTATGAATTTCTCTCTCTTCTCTCACCATTTCCATCAGGGATAGCTCTTGCATATGTAAATATTATAATTTGTTTGATACCATTTAAAGCTAAGTAGTCTTCCCCCACCTGAAGTGCTTGGTAGTTCAGAATAAAATAATTAAGAGTGGGCTGTAACATGAGACTTTGCAGATATCCTTCTTTTCTGAGTGGGAGTATTGCAAGAGAAATGAAAAAGATGTCCACGGAATACTTATATACAAATGTTTATAGCAGTTTTTTTCATAGTAGACCCAACTGGAAATGACCCAAATTTCTATCAACAAAGTGAATGGATAAACATATTGTGGGATATTTATACAATGGAATACTAATTTGAATTAAAAAGTAAAATTATTGTTAACAGAATCTCAAAAACTGTTTTGTTTGTTTCTTTTTTAGAGACAGTGCATGAGCAGGGGAGAGGGGCAGAGAGAGAGAGAGAGAGATAATTGATCCCATGATCCTGGGATCATGACCCGAGCTGCAACCAAGAGTCTGATGTTCAACCAACTGAGCCACTCAAACGTCCCTGGTCGTATTTGGAAGATAACACCTTCACTAGGTTGTGAAAACTAAGCCAAGTGAAAAGGGGAGTGGGTTAGGGTAAGGCGTGGTTATATTAAACCAGCAAGAACAGGTTTTTGAGAAGGAACATTTGAAGGAAGATCTTTAGAATGAGAATGAGCCAGACATAAAAAGAGCTGGGGCAAGTACTTTGGGTTAAAGCAGCAGCAAGTGCAAATGCCTGGCCACAGGAAAGGTCATGCTTTGTTGAAGAAGGGAGACCCCTTGTGGCTGAAGAGAAGACAATGAGCGAGGTGGAGAGCTGGTATGAGATTAGGCTAGAGACAGAGGCAGGAACTAGATTATGTACAGCTCTACAACCCATGGTAAGGCATATACTTTTGAAATCAGCTTCATGGGGGTATAATATGTAATATGATATATATTATAAACATATATAATTTACTTATGTATTGGGGTAAAATATATATTATATATCGGGGATAATATGTATTATTTATTTGTTATATATAATTTATTTATATATCATATATTGAGGCATCATATGTACTATATACGATAATACATATGTGTGTGTATGTGTGTGTATGTATACACGCACATGTATATATATAAATAAGCTCTAGGCCCAACGTGGGGGTTGAACTCATGACCCAAGATCAAGAGTCACATGCTCTACAAACTAAACCAATGAGGTGCCCCTAGGATATAATGTATATTATATATTCATTTTACATATAATAAAAGCACTCACTTGAAGTATACAGTTTAGTGAGGTTAATTAACAATGTCAAATATGGTTACCTCACGTAACCACAATCAAGATCCAAATAAAGAACATTTCCAGTACCCAGAGTGTTCTGTTCTTCCTCATTCTGGCCAACCTTCTCCATCCTCAGTCCTAAGCCAACCATTTTCTTTTCTTTTTTTTTTTTGCCGTCTACAAAAGACTCATTTTATTTTATTTTATTTTTTTAATTTACATCCAAGTTAGCATATAGTGCAACAATGATTTCAGGAATAGATTCCCTAATGCCCCTTACCCATGTAGCCTATCTCCCCTCCCATAACCCTTCCATCAACCCTCTGTTTGTTCACCATATTTAAGAGTCTCCTATGTTTTGTCCCCATCCCTGTTTTTTTAATTATTTTTGCTTCCCTTCCCATATGTTCATCTGTTTTGTATCTTAAAGTCCTCATATGAGTGAAGTTATATGATATTTGTCTTTCTCTGACTAATTTCATGTAGCATAATACCCTCTAGTTCCATCCATGTAGTTGCAAATGGCAAGATTTCATTCATTTTGATTGCCGAGTAATACTCCATTGTGTGTGTGTGTGTGTGTGTGTATATATATATATATATATATATATACCACATCTTCTTTATCCATTCATCCAGTGATGGACATTTGGGCTTTTTCCATACTTTGGCTATTGTTGATAGTGCTGCTATAAACACTGGGGTGCATGGGCCCCTTCTAAACAGCACACATGTATCCCTTGGATATAGTAGGGCAATTGCTGGATCATAGGGTAGTTCTATCTTTAATTTTTTGAGGAAGCTCCATACTGTTTTCCAGAGTGGCTGCACCAGTTTGCATTCCCACCAGCAGTGCAAAAGAGATCCTCTTTCTCCGCATCCTCGCCAACACCTGTTGTTGCCTGAGTTGTTAGTGTTAGCCATTCTGACACGTGTGAGGTGATATTTCTTTGTGGTTTTGATTTGTATTTCCCTGATGAGGAGTGATGTTGAGCATTTTTTCATGTGTCGGTTGGCCATCTGGATGTCTTCTTTGGAGAAGTGTCTATTCAGGTCTTTTGCCCATTTCTTCACTGGATTATTTGTTTTTTGGGTATTGAGTTTGATAAGTTCTTTATAGATTTTGGATACTAACCCTTTATCTGATATGTCGTTTGCGCATATCTTCTCCCATCCCATCAGTTTCTTTTTAGTTTTTCTGATTGTTTCCTTCGCTGTGCAGAAGCCTTTTATTTTGATGAGGTCCCAATAGTTCATTTTTGCTTTTGTTTCCCTTGCCTCTGGAGACGTGTTGAGTAAGAAGTTGCTGCGGCCAAGATCAAAGAGGTTTTTGCCTGCTTTCTCCTCGAGGAGTTTGTTGGCTTCCTGTCTTACATTTAGGTCTTTCATTCATTGTGAGTTTATTTTTGTGTATGGTGTAAGAAAGTGGTCCAGGTTCATTCTTCTGCATGTCGCTATCCAGTTTTCCCAGCACCACTGGAAGAGACTGTCTTTATTCCACTGGATCTTCTTTCCTGCTTTGTCAAAGATTAGTTGGCCATACGTGTATGGGTCCATTTCTGGGTTCTCTATTCTGCCCCATTGATCTGAGTGTCTGTTCTTGTGCCAGTACCATACTGTCTTGATGATTACAGCTTTGTAATACAGCTTGAAGTCCGGATTGTGATGCCTCCAGCTCTGGTTTTCTTTTCCAAGATTTCTTTGGCTATTTGGGGTCTTTTCTGGTTCCATACAAACTTTAGGATGGTTGTTCTAGCTCTGTGAAGAATGCTGGTGTTATTTTGATAGGGATTGCATTGAATATGTAGATTGCTTTGGGTAGTATTGACATTTTAACAATATTTGTTCTTCCTATCCAGGAGCATGGAATCTTTTTCTTTCTTTCTTTCTTTCTTTCTTTCTTTCTTTCTTTCTTCTTCTTCTTCTTCTTCTTCTTCTTCTTCTTCTTCTCCTTCTTCTTTTTGTATCTTCTTCAATTTCTTTTGTAAGCTTTCTATAGTTTTCAGTGTATAGATTTTTCACCTCTTTGGTTACATTTATTCCTTGGTATTTTGTGGGTTTTGGTGCAATTGTAAATGGGATCGATTCCTTGATTTCTCTTTCTGTTGCTTCGTTGTTGGTGTATAGGAATGCAACTGAGTTCTGTGCATTGTTTTTATATCTTGTGACTTTGATGAATTCATGAATCAGTTCTAGCAGTTTTTTGGTGGAATCTTCTGGGTTTTCCATATAGAGTATCATGTCATCTGCGAAGAGTGAAAGTTTGACCTCCTCCTGGCCGATTTAGATGCTTTTATTTCTTTGTGTTGTCTGATTGCTGAAGCTAAGACTTCCAATAGTAGGTTAAATAACAGTGGCGAGAGTGGACAGCCCTATCTTGCTCCTGACCTTAGGTGGAAAGCTCTCAGTTTTTCCCCATTGAGGATGATATTAGTGTTGGGTCCTTCATATATCGCTTTTATGATCTTGAGGTATGATCCTTCTATCCCTACTTTCTTAGGGTTTTTATCAAGAAAGGAGCTGTATTTTGTCCAATGCTTTCTCTGCATCTATAGAGAGGATCATGTGGTTCTTGTCCTTTCTTTTTTTGATGTGATGTATCACATTGATTGTTTTGTGGATATTGAACCAGCCCTGCATCCCAGGTATAAATCCCACTTGGTCGTGGTGAATAATTTTCCAAAGTATTGTTGGATCCGGTTGGCTAATATTTTGTTGAGGATATTTGCATCCATGTTCATCAGGGAAATTGGTCTATAGTTCTCCTTTTTCGTGAGGTCTTTGTCTGGTTTTGGAATCAAGGTAATGCTGACCTCATAGAAAGCGTTTGGAAGTTTTCCTTCCATTTCTATTTTTTGGAAGAGCTTCCAAAGAATAGGTGTTAAGTCTTCCTTAAATGTTTGGCAGAATTCTCCTGGAAAGCCATCTGGCCCTGGACTCTTGTTTTTTGGGAGATTTTTGATTACTAATTTGATTTGTTTACTGCTTATGGGTCTGCTCAAATTGTCTGTTTCTTCCTGTTTTAAGTTTTGGTCGTGTATATGTTTCTAGGAATTTGTCCATTTCTTACAGATTGCCCATTTTATTGGCGTATAATTGCTCATAATATTCTCTTATTATTGTTTGTATTTCTGCTGTGTTGGTTGTGATCTCTCCTCTTTCATCCTGATTTTGTTTATATGGGTCCTTTCCTTTTTCTTTTTGATCAGTCTGGCTAGTGGTTTATCAATTTTGTTAATCCTTTCAAAAAACAGCTTCTGGTTTCATTGATCTGTTCCAGTGGGTTTTTTTTTTTCTTGTTTCAATAGCATTAATTTCTGCTCTAATCTTTATTATTTCCTGTCTCCTGCTAGTTTGGGGTTTTATTTGCTCTTCTTTTTCCTGCTCTTTAAGGTGTAAGGTTATGTTGTGTATCTGAGACCTTTCTTCCTTCTTTAGGAAGGCCTGGATTGCTATGTATGAACTCCTCTTGTGAATTCCTTTGCTGTGTCCCAGAGGTTTTGGGCTGTGGTGTTACCATTTTCATTGGCTTCCATGTACTTTTTAATTTCCTCTTTAACTTCTTTGTTAGCCTAGTCATTCTTTAGTAGGATGCTCTTTAGTCTCCAAGTATTTCTTATCTTTCCACATTTTTTCTTGAGCTTGATTTCGAGTTTCATAGCATTGTGGTCTGAAAATATGCACGGTGTGATCTTGATCTTTTAGTACTTGTTGGGGGATGATTTGTGTCCCAGCATGTGGTCTATTCTGGAGAACGTTCCATGTGCATTGGAGAAGAATGTGTATTCCACTGCTTTAGGATCAAATGTTCTGAATCTATTTGTTAAGTCTATCTGGTCCAGTGCGTCATTCAAAGCCATTGTTTCTTTGTTGATTTTCGGTTTAGATGATCTGTCCATTGCTGTAAGTGGGGTGTTGAAGTCCCCTACTATTATGGTATTATGTACCATATGAGTTTCTTTATGTTTGTGATGAATTGATTTATATATTTGGGTGCTGTCACATTTGGAGCATAAATGTTTACAATTGTTAGGTCTTCTTGGTGGTTAGACCCCTGAATTATGATATGCTTTTCTTCATCTCTTGTTACAGTCTTTATTTTATTTTTTTTTTAAATTTTTTTATGTTTGTTTTTGAGACAGAGAGAGACAGAGCATGAATGGGGGAGGGGCAGAGAGAGAGGGAGACACAGAATCGGAAGCAGGCTCCAGGCTCCGAGCCATCAGCCCAGAGCCTGATGCGGGGCTCGAACTCACGAACCATGAGATCGTGACCTGAGCTGAAGTCAGACGCTCAACCAACTGAGCCACCCAGGCTCCCCTACAGTCTTTATTTTAAAGTCTAGATTGCCTGATAAAGTATGGCTACTCTGGCTTTCTTCTGGAGACAATTAGCATGATAGATAGTTCTTCATCCCCTTACTTTCAATCTGAAGGTGACTTTAGGTCTAAGTGGGTCTCTTGTAAACAGCATATAGATGTATCTTATTTCTTATCCATTCTGTTACTGTATGTCTTTTGATTGGAGCATTTAGTCCATTGACGTTTAGAGTGAGTACTAAAAGATAGGAATTTATTGCCATTATGTTGCTTGTAGACATGGAGTTTCTGGTGGTGTACTCTGGTCCTCTCTAGTCTTTGTTGCTTTTGGTATTTATTTATTTATATTTATTTATTTATTTATTTATTTATTCATTTGCATCTTGTCTCCCCTCAGAAAGTCCCCCTTAATATTTCTTGCAGGGCTGGTTTAGCGTCACGAACTCCTTTAAATTTTATTTGTCTGGGAAACTTTTTTTTTAAAATTCTTTTTAATGTTTATTTATTTTTGAGAGAGACAGAGACAGAATGTGAGTGGGTTAGGGGCAGAGAGAGAGAGGGAGACACAGAATCTGAAGCAGGGTCCAGGCTCCAAGCTGTCAGCACAGAGCCCAACGCAGGGCTTGAATTCATGAGCTGTGAGATCATGACCTGACCCAAAGTCGGATGCTCAACCGACTGAGCCATCCAGGCACCCCTGTCTGGGAAATCTTTAATCTCTCCTTCTATTTTAAATGACAGTCTTGCTGGATAAAAAATTCTTGGCTACATATTTTTCTGATTCAGCACGTTGAATATATCCTGCCACTCCTTTCTTCCTGATCAGCAATCGTGCACCCGTCCTTTGTCTCTGGCTTCCGTCTGGCTCCCCGCTTTTACACTGTCCGTGACCAAGCCGTCAGGTTGCCAGGTGGCACCTCCCTCCTGAGCTTTATCTCAGATGCAGCTGTTTTTCCTGACTCCTTACTTCTGAAGGACTGTGGCTTTGACTGCTCAGACCTTCTGGGGGAGGGTCTCACCGAGCACTGGCCGGGTGCTGGTCGGTCACGCCCAAGAACATTTGCAAGACCGTGCTGCTGCTGATGCCCAGAGACTGTGGCCAGTGCCAGCCCACCCCAGAAAAAGTTCACGTGATGGTGTAGCAGCAGCATTTCAGGGATTATGGAAAATCACAACACGCATCTGGTGCCAGGCTTCACCCCCAGGGACCTTGTTCCAGCACCAGCAAATGTGGTTGTTCTCCCAGGTCCACTGGGGCCTTTGCCACTGGGGAGGCCACACCGTGTCTACCAGATGTCCTCCCAGCAGGGGAACCACCTCTCCTGGGGTGGCCCAAAGAGCCCCAGATCCCACTCTGCTCTTGGGGATTCACCCTTCCCACCAGAGCACTGCCAGATATCGAGCTGTGGAGTTTCAGACTCTGCACTCCCCCTGTTCATAGTCTTAATGGAATTTAAACCTCTCCTTTTTCCTTTCTCCCTTTTTTTCAGTCCCTGCGGCTGTTTCCATTTTTCCATTTTCTCTCCGGATGCTTGGGGGGGAGGGGTGCTTTTCCCATATTCTCCCCCCTCCCCCACTTCGTCCTCTCTCCACAAGCAGAAACAGCTTCCTGCCCTCTGCAGCTTCTCTCTCCCCCAGTTCACTTCTCCACGTTGTGTACCTGCTGAGTTCTGTGGTTCAGGCTGTGAAGATTGTTGTGTTAACCCTCAAATGAGTTTTCTAGGTGTGCAGGATGGTTTAGTGTTGATCTGGCTGTATTTCATGGATGCGAGACACACACACACAAAACTTCCATGCTGTTCTGCCAACTTGGCTCCTCCCTAAACCAACCACTTTCTTATTTCTATTATTATTGATTGGTTTTGCCTATTCTAGAATTTCATATAAAGGGAATCATAAGGAAGGTACTCTTTCATGTCTGGGATCCTTATCTCAGCACAAAGATGCCAATACAATTCAATAAGAAAGGGATAATCTTTTCAACAAAGAGTGCTGGAATGATTTTATATCTGTAAGGAGAAAAACCAACCTTAGCTCTTACCTCACACCATACTCAAGACTTAATTCAAATTTATTTGTGGACCTAAGTAAGCATGGTAAAGCTATAATCTCATAACTCAGTGGCAGGCAAAGATTTCCTAGTTTGGACACTAAACAAGACAAGACCATGTACAATAAAACTGAACTTCATCAAAATTCAAAACCTCTAAAATGTCTGCTCTTCACAAGACACTGAATAAAATGAAAAAGCAAGCCACAGGCTGGGAGAAAATATTCACAGTATATATATCCAACAAAGCATGTATAGAATATATAAAGAAGTCTTACAACTAAGTAATAAGACAAAAATCTAATAAAACTGGGCAGGAGATCTGAACAGACCGTTCGCAAAAGAAGATACGTGAATGGCCAGCAGGCACAGGAAAAGATGCTCTATATCTTGAGTTCCTAGAAAAGGAAAAAATTAAAACCATAATGAGATATCAACATACACCCAATAGAATCACTAAAATTAAAAAATATTGACAGTAACAAGTATGGGCAAGAATGTGGAGCAACCGGAATGCTCATATATTGCTAGTGGCTGTGCAGACTAGAGCAACTACTGTGGAAAACAGTTTGGTGGTTTCTTACAAAAATATACCTACTGTATGCCCAGGAATTTAATTCCACTTTATCTCTACTATTTATTAGCTATGCTTTGTTGTTGTCGTTGTTAAGTGTTGCTCTAAGGTTTACAACACGCACTGTTACTTTATTATAATCTACCTTAGAATGCTATTATCCTGCTTCACAAATAATGTCTGACCCTTACAACAGGGTGCTTTCCTATCCTTTGTGCTGTTGGCATCACACATTTATTTTATCTCTATGTTTGCTATAGAACCCATAATACATTGTTAATGGTTTTGCTCTCAATATCCATTATCTTTGAAAGAAATAAAACAATGACAAAGAACATTGTTTTAAATTTTTTTAAATGTTTATTTATTTTTGAGAGAGAGAGAGAGAGAAAGAGAGAGAGAGAGCAGGGGAGGGGCAGAGGCAGAGGGAGATCCAGAATCCGAAGTAGGCTCCTGGCTCCCAGCTGTCAGCATACAGCCTGATGAGGGGCTCAAACTCACAAACTAGGAGATCATGACCTAAGCCAGAGTCAGATGCTTAATTGATTGAGCCACGCAGGTGCCACACAAAGAAAATTGTTTTAATATTTACTCATATATATACCATTTCCAGCATTTTCATTACATGGATTAATCCAATTTTCACCTGGTGTCCTTTTTTGTTTAACATTTCTTGTTCACACTGGCTGATGATGAATCCTCCTAATTGTTTATCTGTTCACCTTTACTTTTTAAATTACCAATAACTTACTTATATGACTTAATATAATGCTGTCTAGATAGCAGGCTTTTAATAAAGGTATTTGACTTTTACATATGCATTAAATGGGCTTTTAATAATCTTCCATTAGTCAGAAAAAGCAAATTGTTTTTATAATTATTGCAAAGTAGAATCTTATTTTGAGATACTAATTATTTCCGATTATTATTAATTAAGTAACTAAGGGATGGCACCTTGAGAAGAAGATTGGTGAGGCAGAAAAACTGAGAGATTTCTTATTATTTTGTAAACATAAAATATTCGGGAGTGAACTTTTTTTTTAAAGATTTTATTTTTTTAAGCAATCTCTACACCCAATGTAAGACTCAAACTCACAACTCTGAGATCAAGAGTCATGTGCTTTCCCGACCAAGCCAGCTAGGCACCCAGGTAGTGAGTTTAGTGATCACCAGATTGATAGACTAGTAGGTGAAACTGATTCTATTATAAATCCCAGAGAAAACAATTGATTCTTTAAAATGTGCATGTTTTGTTCTCAAAAAGGCCACAACTGTAATATATTATACTGCCAGACAGATGTAGATGCTTATCGACCAATTTAGACACGTAGAAATGCTAAGAAGGAATTAGGTAAAAGTTGTCACTTAAACTGAGACTCTTAGACTCCTGCATAAACTGTATCAGAGGGACTTCCGCATTAATACTCAGGAGTTTTTTTTTCTTGAACTAGTTTCACAGTAGAGAGAGGCTTTTTCTTTAAAAGTGCACTTAAGGGGCGCCTGGGTGGCGCAGTCGGTTAGGCGTCCGACTTCAGCCAGGTCATGATCTCGCGGTCCGGGAGTTCGAGCCCCGCGTCAGGCTCTGGGCTGATGGCTCGGAGCCTGGAGCCTGTTTCCGATTCTGTGTATCCCTCTCTCTCTGCCCCTCCCCCGTTCATTCTCTGTCTCTCTCTGTCCCAAAAATAAATAAACGTTGAAAAAAAAAAAATTTAAAAAAAAAAATAAATAAAATAAAAAAAAAATAAAAGTGCACTTAAAAGATGTTTATTTATTACACTTGTTTTTATTTACACTTCTGTAATAAAAATATATGTATATAAATACAATGGATAAAGTTACTATCATATATAACGTAAAATATATATTAGAATACATATAATATACAAATGTATATTTATATATCTGCTGTATAAATATAGCAAAAAATGTGCCATGATGAGACCTTTAGACTTTAGAAAGATGACTGTCATTATTGTCAAGAGCAAGGAGTAAAAGCTGTGGGGTGTGGGGAGGAATGGGGAAGAGGATGGTAAAAAAAAATCAATTGAGAAATTAAATGTAATTTGGGTCAAGAATAAACATTTTCTGAGGGCTTACTCTGTGCCTACAGGAAGATCTGTCTTTCAGGAGTTTATGATTCACTCAGGGAAACACCTAAGTGATAATTATAGTGAAAATATGTTCAGCTTTATTCTTGAAAAATATTTTGGGGCGCCTGGGTGGCTCAGTCGGTTAAGCGTCTGACTTCAGTTCAGGTCATGATCTCACAGTTCGTGAGATCGAGGCCCGTGTCGGGCTCTGTGCTGACAGCTCAGAGCCTGGAGCCTGCTTCACGTTCCGTGTCTCCCTCTCTCTCTGCCCCTTCCCTGTTCATGCTCTGTCTCTCTCTGTCTCAAAAATAAATAAACATTAAAAAATTAAAAAAAAAAGAAAGAAAAATATTTTTCACTGGATATAAGTTTCTTGGCTGACAATTTTTCTAGAACTTTAAAGATATTATCCCATTGTCTTCTGGCTTGCACAGTTTTTGAAAAGACATCTATGATAATTCTTATCTTTGTTTCTCTGTATGTGATGTGTCTTTTCCTATTGTTGCTTTCAAACTTTCTGTTTATCGGATTCTCTCTCTCTTTTTTTTTTTTTTTTTTTTTTTAGCACCTGGATCATGATGTAAGTGATATGTGTGTGTTTATATCCTGCTTGTAGTTCATTGGATTTCCTTGATATGTGGGTTGATAATTTCATAAAATTTAGAAACTGTTTGCTCATTAGTTTTCCAAATACCTTTTCTGTTCCCCTTCTCTCTCTTCTACAGGGATTCTAATTACCTGTACATTCAATCACTTGATAATTATGTCACAAATTCCTAAAGCTTTGGGTTTTCTTCCAGCCTTTTTCCTTCTGTGCTTCATCTTGCACTGTTTCTATTGGGACGTAAGTTTACTGATCTTTTCTTCTGTAGTTTTTTTTTAATGTTTATTTATTTTTGAGAGAGACAGAGACAGAGTGCAAGTGGGGGAGGGGCAGATGAGAGAGGGAGACACAGAATCCAAAGCAGGCTCCAGGCTCTGAGCTGTCAGCACAGAGCCTGATGTGGGGCTCGAACTCATGAACCGGGAGATCATGACCTGAGCTGAAGTCGGATGCTTAACTGACTGAGCCACCCAAGCGCCCCTCTTCTGTAGTTTTTAACTTAATATTAGTCTCACAGTGAACTTTCTCTCAGATATGGTATTTTTATCTTTAGAAGAAGTTTTATTTGGTTCCTTTTTATGTCTTCCATTGCCCTCCTCATTATGTTCATACTTTCTTTTACATTATGGAACATATGGAACATATTTATAATAGCTGCTATAATGTCTTTATTTGCTAAGTATATCATCTCTGTCATTTTTGGATCTGTTTATAGTGACTGTTTTTGTCCTGAAACTGCATTTTTCTCCTTCATCTTACATATGGCAAATTTTTAATTGGATGCTGGAAGTAATGAATATTATATTCTTGAGTTCTATCTTTTGTTACATTTCTTTACAGAATATTTGATTTTTTTCCTGTCGATCAGTTTAGTTAGTTGCAGATCAATTTGATTCTTTCAAGGCCCTTCATGAAGTTCTTTAAGTCAGGTCTAGAGACCTTCAGGGCTAATTTAGTTACACTTCTTCTTCTTCCTTTTTTTTTTTAAAGTAGGCTCTATGCCCAACGTGGGGCTTGAACTCACAACCCTGAGATTAAGAGTCCCATGCTCTACCAACTGTGCGAGCCAGCACCCCAAATTAAGCTACACTTCTTTTTTTTTAAGTTTATTTTGAGAGAGAGAGCAAGTGGGGGAGGGGCAGAGAGAGAGAGGGAGAGAGAGAATCCCAAGCAGGCTCCACACTGTCAATGCAAAGCCCGATGCAGGGCTCAAACTCACAAACCGTGAGACCATGACCTGAGCCAAAACCAAGTGTCAGATACTTAACTGACTGAGCCACCCAGGCGCCGCTGAAGCTACACTTCTAAGGTATGGCCATTCTGGTATCTCTACTGACTGCCCTGTGTATCCATGGATGTCTCTATGTTTCCCATAGTGGAAACTGGAATGATTTCTGGATCTGGGAATAATTTGGCTTCTTGTTGTTTGTAACTACCTGGTAATTGGTCTTCCCCACAGGTTCCTGCTTAAGTTCATGAGGTTTCTCCCTATGCACACACGGATCAGCATTCAAAGACTCAAGGAGATGCTGATGTAAATTTCTGGAATTCTTTGCATCACTGCTTCCTTTTAATATCTTGCCCCATGAATTCTAGTGCTCTTAACCTCCCCATACTCCTCTGTCTCCCCAAAAGAATGAGATGGACTCAAAAGATTGGGCTTTGTTTGGATTCTCCTTCCCTGTACTACAGTTGGGAAATTACCCCTTGGCAGGAAGTCTTGAAATGGTAGAGCCTACTTTGTTTTCCTTTTCTTAGGGACCCCTGTACTGCCTCTTGTCCAATGTCTGAAAATGGTTGTTTCTGATATTTTTACAGGTTTTTTTTTTTACTTCTAATTACATACCCTCTTACCCATGCATGACTGGAACAGAAAACCCAGGAATACTTATATTTCATTCTAAGAGAAATACACATAAAAAGTGTTGTGTTTTTTTGAGCGAAAGCAGAGGAGTATTTGATGTCTTGTTTATATTTTTCAAAGTATCATTTTAATTACCTTGTAGAAAAAAAATTGGAGTGAAGTAAGAGTGGAATCAAAAAAACAAGTGAAAGAATAGTGCTGGAATCTTAGTAAGAGCTGTTAGTGGCTAGGTCCAGGTTTGTGGTGAGGTCGATGAGATAGAAACACAGGACTCAGTCATAGATTGACTGTTCAGCGTGGTTTGGGAATTGCATGATGGTAGAGGATGAATAGAAGGTCAGATAAAAGGCAGGGAGAATCAAGACCTTTATTTTGAACATAGTATGTTTGTGAGGCCTATTAGACATCTAAGAGGAGATATCAGTAGGCAATCACATCTGTAAGTCACAAGCTCAGGAGCAATGTATAGACCAGAGATACACATTTGAGATTTGTAGGCATGTGGTTTTTATAGTTATGAGAATGGATAAAGCCATACGAAGGAGGTGGGTTGTTAAAGTACTAAAACTTGACAGCCTCTCAGGTAGATCATGCGATAGATTCTTAGTTTATTTGTAAATGTCCATCTCTAGAACAAGAGAGAAGGTCAAGCAGATATCGGCCTTTTTGGGGGAATGTTCAGTGCAGACCAACTTGGTAGTGGACATGCAGCGGGTGTTCAAGAAGCTCAGGTTCCTGAGGGAATAATTCATTACAGTGTGGAAGGCACGACTGACTGTTACTATGAGTGTGTTTCCCAGGAGAGTTGTCAGGTAAATAACCAAGAAGACCAGGAAGAACACGGCCTGTAGTTTGGATGGTTGGAAAACCCTAAGAAAATGAATTCAGTGACAACTGATTGATCGTTCATTGCCAATGGTGTCACAACTACAAAACAATGAGAAAAAGAAACCATAATAAAATGAACCCCAAATGGGTTTGTCAACATACGGGTTGTGTCAAACTGTTTTGGGTGCAAAGCAGCCTGGACTGTGGGGGGGAAGTGTGTAGGGCTGTCCTCAGGGAGACCATCCCAGCTCCTTGCCAGACAGACCTTGCCCGCTCAAGCCCAGGCACCTCCTTCAGGGGCTTCTGTGGCTGCCAGAGGGTAAGAATAAGTGCAGACTTGATCCAAATCTGCATGAGTCTCTGCGTTAGAGTGAGCTCATTTCTCACTAGCTAAGCAAAACCTCCCTCCTGCCATTGTTTTCACTATATTACTTAAATGTATTTATATAAAGGTCTTTTTATTACTATTAATATAATAAATGTTTATGGATAAAAATAATACCAAAAAGATGCTTACCGCCCACAGAATCAGTTTTATTTCAATGTATTTCTTTCTATTCTTATTCTCTTTTTTTCTTCCCTTCTCCCCTCAGCCATTCTCTTTCTGTGTCTCTGTATTTATAGCTGTATGTATATACATACATATACGCACCTATAGCTTCACAAAATAGAAATCTTAGTTTATATTCCACTTTGTATCTTTTTTTTTACTATTGTCATAGCACAAACATTTTCCTATAGCTTTCAGTGTATTTGAATGTACAATTTCTAATGGCTGCATAACATTATATTATGTGGAAGTATATATTAAAATGTATTTAATTAATCTCGTATTGTTGAACATTTACATTGCTTTCATGATTTTGTCATTATAGAAATACTATGATAAGCATCTTTTACATAATTATATTTGATCCTTTGCTAATTTCTTCAAGATGAATGTTTAAGTTCTGTGCTTTTTAACAGATTTCTTGAGAATTTTTTTGAGGGGAGCAATTTCTCCTTTGTATGGAGTTTATCTTTCTTAATAAGATTAATTCTGTTTTTAGAGTTCATTATGTATTCAGAATTCTTTTAAATGTCCCCTTTATTTATTTTTCTTTTCTTTTTTAGTTAACATACAGTGTAGTCTTGGCTTCAGAAGTAGAACCCAGTGATTCATCTCTTACATATGACACCCCGTGCTCATCCCAACAAGTGCCCTCCTTAATGCCCATCACCCATTTAGCCCTTCTCCCACCCCCACCCCTCTAGCAACCCTCAGTTTGTTCTCTGTATTTAAGTGTCTCTGATGCTTTGCCTCCTTCTCTGTTTTTATCTTATTTTTCCTTCCCTTCTCCTGTGTTCATCTGTTGAGTTTCTCAAATTCCACATATGAGTGGAATCATATGATATCTGTCTTTCTCTTGGCTTATTTCGCTTAGCATAATACGCTCTAGTTCCATCCACATTAGTATTCAGAAATTTCAATTAACCCATTAGTTTTAGGACAATTTCTTTGATATATTTCCTCATTGCTAAAACTGTTGTTAAACCAAGACTTCCCCTCTATCAAATATTTTGTATTTCCTAGGGGAAGAATCAAAATGATCACCAACTTTCTATTATTCATTTAAACTTTGAGGCAATACCGGGTTCTTTCCCAGAGCATCTGTTCTAGATTCGGAGTGAGTGAACTGTAGTGGAAAGAGCAGGCTTTGTTGCCAGGTAGATTTGAATCCCAGCTTTGCCCCTCTAATCCTAGACAAGTGATTGCTGTAATCTCTCTGTGTAAGTCTCAGTTTATTTATCTAAATGATAAAGATCATTGTATCCGTCCCATAAGTTTTTTTTAAGAAGGATTAAATTTGATTATCTATTAGTCCATGTAAAAATCTCTTAAGATACATGTGCTCCTCAGATCTATCTTCCAAATGTTTCCCACCTGTATTCTTATCAGATCTACTGCTAACCCCCTAGTCCAGGCTACCATCAACTGCCTCTGGGACTGTGCAACAGCCTCCTCACTGACCTCCCAGCCTCCACTCTTGCCTCTATTAGTCTATTCTCCTTACTGAAGCCAGAGTGACTCTTTTTTAAAATTTTGTTTTGTTTTTTAATTTATTTGAGAGAGAGACAGAGAACACAAAAGGGGGAGAGAGGGGCAGAAGGAGAAAGAGAATCTCAAAGCTCTGTGCTCAGTGTGAAGTCCAATGCAGGGCTCAATGTGATGGGCCCCCAACATAACAGTGGTTAAACTTACGATTTTTTGACTCTACAATGGTGTGAAAGCAATAGGCATTCAGTAGAAACTGTACTTCAGGTTGTGAATTTTGGTCTTTTCTAAGGGTAGTGATATGCAGTACTGTTCTCGCTCGTGATGCTGAGGGGGGGACCGCAGCTCCCAGTCAGCCAGGCAGTGTACAGACAACGATTCTGTACCCATTGAACCATTCTGTACTTTCAGTACAGTATTCACTAAATTACATGAGATCTTCAATACTTCATTTTAAACAGGCTTTGTCCAACTGTGGGCTAATGTGTTCTGAGCACACTTAAGGTAGGCTAGGCTAAGCTAGGATGTTCAGTAGTTTGGGAGTGTTAAATGCATTTTGACTTACAATATTTTCAATTTACAATGAGTTTATTGGGGTGTAACCCCATCGTAAGTCAAGGATGATGTGCAGATACAAATCCTGCTGTCCCACTTCCAGTGCTTTCTCATCAAACAAGGAGAAAGCCTCGAATGTCCTGGCCTCTGAGGTCTGTGTGATCTGGCCCCTGACTACTCAGACATTAATTCTCACCCCTTGTCTTAGTCTCACTTGGCTTCATCCCCACTAGGCTTGTTGCTGTTTTCAACTACACCAAGCATGTTCCCACTGTTCTTTTCATATATACAATGCAAATTTATTCAGTCTTTAAAAAGAAAGCCATACTGCCTTTTGCAACAATGCAGATGAACTTTGGGGACAATATGCTAAGTGAAATAACCCAGACACAGAAAGTAAAAAATCAAACAAACAAACTTCATGATATCACTTACATGTGGCATCTTAAAAAGTTGAGTGCATCGAAGCAGAGGGTAGAACAGTGGTTATGAATGTCAGGGAGGTGGGGGAAGCGTGGAGATGTTGGTCAATGGGTATGAAGTAACAGTTATATGAGTAAGTCTTGAGATCTAAAGTACAACATGGTGACTCTGGGTCATAAAACTGTATTGAATAGTACAATTTTGCAAAGAAAGAATATTTCAGATGCTCTTATAAAAATGGTAACAATGTAAGGATGTACATAATTATTAGAAATAAAATAAGATAAAGACATATGTATAACATAGGTTTTTAAGAGAGCTACTAAGCATGTTCCCATTTGCTGTCCCCTCTGCCTAGAATTTTTCCCCTAGATATTTGCACAATTTATTCCCCTTTCCCTCTCTCCTCCCTTGTCACCTCCTTGGAGAGGGGTGCCCTACCCTCTCAACTGTAAGAGAATTCCTTGTTATCCCCTTAGTTTATTCATTTCTCTTTATGACACTAACCATTATCTGACATTTAATAAGACATAGAGATGTATATTTAATTTCTGTCTTCCCAACCAGAATATAAACTCTGTGAGGCCATCTCCTTAATTTTGTTCACCCCTCCAGTCTTTTTTTTTTTTTTTTTTTAAATTTTTTTTTTTCAACGTTTATTTATTTTTGGGACAGAGAGAGACAGAGCATGAACAGGGGAGGGGCAGAGAGAGAGGGAGACACAGAACCGGAAACAGGCTCCAGGCTCTGAGCCATCAGCCCAGAGCCCGACGCGGGGCTCGAACTCACGGACCGCGAGATCGTGACCTGGCTGAAGTCGGACGCTTAACCGACTGCGCCACCCAGGCGCCCCCACCCCTCCAGTCTTAATGCCTAGTGTGATATCTGGCATACTGAAAGGTGCTCAATACATTTTCTTGAATAAATGCATGAAGGAACAAGTAAATCCATGTATGTTTTTAAAATTATTTTGGGATCCAGTACATTTTTGGGGGATAAAACCCTAGATTAATTCATTTCTATTTTATCTAACTCTATCTAGTCTAGTCTTCCTGGGTACCCCTCCTTTATTTTAGCAAAGCTGTCATTTTTCACGTGTATTTTTTTCCCCAAATTTTTATTTAAATTTACTTAGTTAATATATTAGTTTCAGGAATTGGTTTCAGGGGTAGAATTTAGTGATTCATCACTTACATGTAACATCCAGTTCTCAAAATAACAAGTGCCCTTCTTAATATCCATCACCCATTTAGCCCATCCCCCACCCACATTCCTCCATCAACCCTCAGTTTGTTCTCTATTGTTAAGAGTCTCTCTTATGGTTTACCTCCCCCCTTTTCCCCCTTTCCATATGTTCATCTGTTTTGTTTCTTAAATTCCACATATTTAGTGAAACCATATGGTATTTGTCTAACTTATTTCACTTAGCATAATACACTCTAGCTCCACCCAAGTCATTGCAAATGGCAAGATCTCATTCTTTTTGATGACTGATTAATATTCCATTGGGTGTGTGTGTGTGTGTGTGTGTGTGTGTGTATGTGTATGTGTATGTCACATTTTCTTTATCCACTCATCAGTTGGTGGACATTTGAGCTCTTTCCATAACTTAGCTATTGTTGATGATGCTACTATAAACACTGGGTAGCATGTACCCCTTTAAATCTGTATTTTTGTTTCCTTTAGGTAAATATCTAGTAGTGCTATCTAGTAGTGCACTTGCTGGGTTTTAAGGTAGTTCTATTTTTTACTTTTTCAGGAACTTTCATACAGTTTTCCAGAAAACTGGCCGTATCAGTTTGTATTCCCACCAACAGTGCAGGAGGGTTCCCCTTTCTCTGCATCCTTGCCAACATCTGTTATTTCCTGTATTCTTAATTTTAGCCATTCTGACAGGTGTAAGGTGGTATCTCATCATGGTTTTGATTTGTATTTACCTGATGATGAGTGATGTTGAGCATCTTCTCATGTGTGTGTTAGCCATCTGGATGTCTTCTTTGGAAAAATGTCTATTCATGTCTTCTGCCCATTTCTTAACTGGATTATTTGTTTTTTGGGTGCTGAGTTTGATTAAGTTTTATATATATTTTGGATACTAACCCTTTATCAGATATATCATTTGCAAATATCTTCTCCCATTCTGTAAATCGCCTTTTAAGTTTTGTTGATTGTTTCCTTTGCTGTGCAGATTTTTTTTTATCTTGATGAAGTCTCAAGAGTTCATTTTTGCTTTTGTTTGCCTTGCTTCTGGCAACATGTCTAGTAAGAAGTTGCTCTGGCTGAGGTCAAAGAGGTTGATGCCCATGCTTTCCTCTAGGATTTTAATGGTTTCCTGTCTCACATTTAGGTCTTTCAACCATTTTGAATTTATTTTTGTGTATGGTGTAAGAAAGTGGTCCAATTCATTCTTTGGCATGTTGCTGCCCAATTTTCCCAACACCATCTGTTGAAGAGACTGTCTTTTTCTATAGGATATTCTTTCCTGGTTTGTCAAGATGAGTTGACCATACTGTTGTGGGTTCATTTCTGGGTTTTCTGTTGTGTTCTATGAGTCAGGTTTATGGTAGTACCATAATATCTTGATCACTACAGCTTTGTAATACAGCTCAATGTCCAAAATCATGATGCCTCCAACTTTGCTTTGCTTATTCAGGATTTCTTTGGCTATTTGGGGTCTCTGTAGTTCCATACCAGTTTGAGGATTGTTTGTACTAGCTCTGTGAAAAATGCTGGTGGTATTTTGATAGGGATTGCATTAAATGTGTAGATTTCTTTGGTCAGTATAGACATTTTGACAATGTTTTTTCTCCTAATCCATGAGTATGGATTTTTTTCCCATTTCTTTGTGTCCTCTTCAATTTCTTTCATAAGTTATATAGTTTTCAGAGTACCGATCTTTTACCTCTTTGGTTAGGTTTATTCCTAGATACCTTATGATTTTAGCTGCAGCTGTAAATGGGACCAATTCCTTGATTTCTTTTTCTGCTGCTTCATTATTGGTGTATAGCAATGCAACAGATTTCTGTACATTGATTTTATATCCTGCGACTTTGCTGAATTCATGTATTAGTTGTAATAAGTTTTTGGTAGAGTCTTTTGGGTTTTCCATATAGAGTATCATGTCATCTGCATATAGTGAAAGTTTGATTTCTCCCTTGCCAATTTGAATGCCTTTTATTTCTTTTTGTTGTCTGATTGTTACGGTTAAGACTTCCAGTACTATGTTAAATAGTAACGGTGAGAGTGGACATCCCTGTTTTGTTCCTGAACATAGAGGAACAGTTCTCAGTTTTTCCCCATTGAGGATGATATTAGCTATAGGTCTTTTGTATATGGACTATATGATGTTAAGGGATGTTCCATCTATACCTACTTTGTTGAGGGCTTTTATCAAGAATAGATGCTGTATTTTGTATTATGCTTTTTTTGCACCTATTGAGAGTATCATATGGTTCTTATCCTTTCTTTTATTGTGGTGTATCACATTGATTGATTTATAATCAATGTGGTGGATAATTCTTTTAATGTACTGTTGGATTCAATTTGCTAGTATCTTGTTGAGAATTTTTGCATCCACTTTCATCAGGGTTATTGGCCTGTAATTCTCCTTTTTGGTGGGGGTCTTTGGTTTTGGAATCAAGGTAATGCTGGCCTTGTAGAATGAGTTTGGAAGTTTTCCTTCAATTTCTGTTTTTTGGAACATTTTGAGAAGAATAGATATTCACTCTTCTTTAAATGTCTGGTAGAATTCCCCTGGGAAGCCATCTGGCCCTGCACTTTTGTTTGTTGGGAGATTTTTGATTACTGATTCAATTTCTTTGCTGGTTATGGGCCTGTTAAGATTTTCTATTTCTTCTTGTTTAAGTTTTGGTAGTTTGTATGTTTCTAGGAATTTGTCCCTTTATTCTTCATGTGTATTTTAATCTTTAAACTAGAAATTATGTTGTGTGTTCAGATTTTAGGTATTACCTTCCATATCAGTTGTTTCATCATTACTATTTTTTTTGAGAGAGACAGAGAGAGAGAGAGAGAGAGAGAGCAGGGGAGGGTCAGAGAAAAGGGGGGAAAGAGAATCTTAAGCAAACTCCATGCTCAGTGTGGAGCCAGATGCAGGGCTCTATCCCATGATCCTGGGATCATGACCTGAGCAGAAACCAAGAGTCGGTCATTCAACTGACTGAGCCACACAGGTGCCCCTCACCATTACTATTCTAATTGTTCTTCTTTGGACTGGACCTTTTCTTCCTCCTATAGAGCTGACCAACAGAGTTCACTCTACTCAACATTGACCCCATTTGAGCATTATGTATGTTCATTAAAAATGCCTAAAATTCTTTCTCTGAATAGCAGGAGAAACAAATCAATATATTCAGTTTCTTAATGTAACCTTGCTTGGCAACTGAAGAGTAACACTTATAAACTCTGTCTGATCAACATGAAAAATGGAAGCCATTCTTATGATGCTATCACCCTGCCACCGTGATCTTTTTACAACTCAAAATGGATTCTGTCTTCCTTCAGCTTGAAATACTTCAGGGACTCCTCATCCTTTATAACAGTGGTTATCAAACTTCAGTGCACGTCAGAATCACTTGGAGGACTTGTTAAAAACAGGTTGCTGGGCCCATGCCCAGTTTCTGATCCAGGAGGTCTGGGTATAGACTGAGAATTTGCACTGCTAACAAGTTCCCAAGTGAGGTCTGGGGACCAAACTTTGAGAATTACTGCTTTGTAGAATTCAAACATCTCACACAGTGTGCAAGTCAGGATATCAGAGTGGTTAAGGTAGAAGAGACTCAGGCCAATCCAGGAACACTCTTCTCTAGCTTTGTGACTTTTGAAAGGTTATTTTATCTCTTTTGCCTTAGTTTCTTCATCTGTAAAATGAGGACAATTTTTTTTGAGACAGAGAGAGAGAAAGCGAGAGAGAGAGAGAGAGAGTGTGTGTGTAAGTGGGGGCAGAGGAGTAGAGGGAGTGAAAGAGAGAATCCTGAGCAGGCTCCATGCTCAGCATGAAGTCTGACACAGGGCTCAATCCCACGACCCTGGGATCATGACCCAAGTCAAAATCAAGACTCAGGCACACAAATGACTGAGCCACCCAGGTGCCCCTTAAAACCATCTTTGACTTTGTTCTTTCTATCATACCCATCAGCAAAACTTGCCTTCTTTAACATAAATACATATTCAGAATATAACTACATTTTACCATCTCTACTACTACCAACCTAGTTCAAGACATCTGGATATATGAGTATGGGGTTCAGAAAAAAGGGTAAAAGGATAAAGATATAAATTTGGAAGTCATCTGTATACAAATATAAAGGCATAGGAATGGATGAGAGTACATAGGGTGTGAGTGTCCATAAGAAAATTAAAAGATTTTGGGATGCCTGGGTGACTCAGTCAGTTAAGTGTCTCTTGGTTTTGGCTAAGGTCATGATCCCATGGTTTGTGAGATCCAGCCCCGAGTCAGGCTCTGTGCTGACAGCATGAAGCCTGCTTGGGATTTTCTCTCTCTCTTTCTCTTTTTCCCCACTCTCTTTCTCCTTCAAAATAAATAAACATTTAAAAATGTAAAAAAAGAAAAGATTCTTTTTTTAAAGATTTTTTAAATTCATTTTCGAGAGAGAGAGAGACAGTGCGAGTGAAGGAAAGGCAGAGAGTGAGGGAGATAGAATCCCAAGCGGGCTCTGCACTGGCAACACAGAGCCTGACTTGGGGCTCAAACTCATGAAATCTTGAGATCATGACCTTATTTGAAACCAAGAGTTGGACGCTCAACTGACTGAGCCAGCCAGGTACCCCAGGAATGATTCTGATAACTGAGCTCAGTGCAGTCCAACACTTACAGTCCAAGAAGATGAGAAGTGTCTTAGTCCCTTTAGGTTGTTATAACAAAATGCCACTTATTGGGGTAGCTAATAAACAATAGAAATTTATTCCTCACAGCTCCGGAGGCTGTAAGTCCCAGATCAGGGTGACAACATGATCTAGTGAGGGCCCTCTCCCAGGTCACAGACTACTCCTTATAGCCTCATATGGAGAGTCTTTTACAAGAGCACTAATCCCATTCATGAGAACTTCATCTCCCAAAAGCTCCCATCACTTCGGGTGTTCAGATTCCAACATGTGAATTGGGGGCAGGAGGACCCATTCAGACCATAGCAAGAAGCTATCAAAAAGACAGAGAAGAATCAGTCAATATTGTAAGAGGAGAATCTAGAGTATTGTCCCATAGCCAAACAAAACTGAACAATTACTTATGTCAGATAAATCAAGTAAGATAAGCACTTGGAAATGGTGATTGGATTTGGTTATATGGAAGTTATTGGTGACTTGTACAAGGTGTGCTTTGATGAACTGATAGAAATAAAGCTTAAATGACATGTTTTGAAAGACAGTATGTAGACAGAATGTGGAATTAGTGAGTCAGTTTTGGTAGTTCTCTTTAAGGTTTTTGTAAATGGCAGAAAAAGGATGTTGTCCTTCCTCTGAGCTCCCATAATGCCCTAGGAGTTTCTCTATTATTGGCTCCCTTCTTACTATATTTAATTGTTAATGTGTCTGTCTGAGTGATAGTCAACTGAGCAGAGTAGAAAGTTCACCCTCATTGCCATGGGACCATCACCACAAATATACATCACAAATATAAGATACAGAGCAAACTGTCCACGTGGAAGAACACCTATCCCCAACTAAACAGCTCAGGAAATGCTTTCAGATGGATGCAATGTCAGAATTCATTATTAAAGGAAGAGTAATTAGTTGTTTACCAAGCAAAGTAGAATGAAAGCAAAGGTATCCCAGACAGTGAAGAGCCATGAGCCAAAGGACAAAAGGGTAAAAAGAATTGGTGTATTTTTTAAAAACATTTATTTATTATTTTTGAGAGACAGAGAGAGACAGAGCATGAGTGGGGGAGGGCAGAGAGAGAGGGAGACACAGAATCTGAAGCAGGTTCCAGGCTCTGCACTGTCTGCATAGAGCCCAACGTGGGGCTTGAACCACGAGCCATGAGATCATGACCTGAGCCAAAGTCAGATGCTTAACTGACTGAGCCACCCAGGTGCCCCCAGATTGGTGTATTTGAAAGATCCTCATTTAGTACTTTGAAGGTGAAGAGGTAGAAGCGGACTCCTGAAGGGCCTTGAAGTACTATTAGCATTTTTGGATGTAGTATTCCACATGGACCTGTGCTAAGTGCTTTCTAGGTATTATCTGATTTAACTTCACAATAAATCTATGAGGAAAGCACTACTATTAAAGTTTTCTTTGGGACACCTGGGTGGCTCAGTTGGTTTATTTATCTAAAATAAAATTCAAAAAAATTTTTAAAAAGAATGACTTTAAGATTTTTGACCTGAGAAATTATTAAAATGGAGGTTACAACATATATGTATCTAATAACAGAACCTCAAAATACATAAAACAAAACTTATAGAAGAGAGAAATAAATCATTCTACAGAAATCATTGGAAACTTCAACACCACTTTCCAAAATGAATAGAACATGTAGGCAGATCAACAAGGGAATAGAACACTTGAACAACACTATAACAAGAACTAACAGACATCTATAAAATGTTCCACCTGTATTAGTTTGCTCAGGTTGCCATAATAAGATACCACAGATTGGGTGGCTTAAATAACATACATCAATTTTCTCACAATTCTGGAGGCCAGAAGTCCAAGATCAAGGTGCCAGAAAACTAGGTTTCTGGTGACACCTCTTTCTGGCTTGTATATGCCCACCTTCTTGCTGTATTTTCACATGGCTTTTCTTCCGTGTACACATGAAGCAAAAGAGCTCTGATGTCTTTTCCTCTTGTTATAAGAACACCAGTCAGGTTATAGCTTCATTCTTATAACCTTATCTAAACTCCTTAAAGTTCCGACCTCCAAATACAGTCATATTGGGGGTTATTGCTTCAACATATGAATTTTAGGGGCACACAATGCCCAATAATGGAAAATACATATTACCCAATAATGGAAAATACATATTCTTCTCATGTACACATGAAACATTCTCCAAGATAGATTATATTCTAGGCCAGAAAACACACCTCAGTAAATTTGAAAGGATTGAAATTATATACAAAGTATGTTCTCCAATCACTGTAAAACAAAATTAGGAATCAATAACAGTAAAATATTTGAGAAATTCACAAATACATGGAAATTAAGCAACACACTCCTAAGTAACATGAATCGAAGAAGAAATCATAAGAGCAATTAGAAAATACCTTGAGATGAATAAAAAGGAAGACACAAAATTCTGAAACATAGGATTCAGCAAAAGCAATAACAGAGGGAAATTGATTGATGTAAATGCCTATATTAAGAAAGAACAAAGAAGTACAAGACGTATACTTAGAAAACTGCAAACATCAAAAGATATTAAAGAAGGCTAAATAAATGGAAATATATCCCATATTCATGTATCAGGAGATTTAAATGGTTAAGATGGTAGTACATCCCAAATTGATCTACAGAGTAAATGTGATTCCTATTAAAACCCTACCTGGGTTTTTTGCGGAAGTTGATAAACCAATCTTAAAACTAATAGGGAAATGCAAGGGACTCAGTAGCTAAATGTTGAAAAATAAGAATAAAGTTGGAAGACTTAACACTTTTATTTCAAAACTTACTATATAAAGCTACAACAAAGGCAGTATAATACTGGCAGAAGGAGAGATATATAGATCAATGAAATAGCATTGAACATGTATACAGAAACTCTTACACGGTTGATTTTCAATAAGAGTGAAAGACAATTTAATGGGGAATAAATAGTGTTTTCAACAACTGCTACTGGGACAACTGAATATCCACATGTAAAAGAATGAAGTTAGATTCATACCTTATACCACACAAAAAATTTAACTCAAAATGGACCATAGATCCATTTTGATCTAAATGTAAGGGCAAAAGTGTGCCTGGATGGCTCAGTTGGTTAAGGTCCAACTCTTGATCTCCACTTGTCAGGATCTCATGTTTCATGAGCTTGAACCCCACGGCAGGCTGACAGATTTGAGCTTGCTAGGGATTCTGTCTCTCCCTTTCTCTGCCTCTCTCTCTCTCTCTCTCTAAAATAAATAAATAAACTTAAAAAACTGTGAGAGCAAAAATTATAAAAGACTTAGAGAAAATATAGGAATAAATCTTTGTGGCTTTGGGTTAGGCAAAACTTTCTTAGATGTGATACCAAAAGCACATGGTGGAAGAAAAATTACATTACTTGGATCTCATTAAAATGAAAAAGTTTTGGGGCGCCTGGGTGGCGCAGTCGGTTAAGCGTCCGACTTCAGCCAGGTCACGATCTCGCGGTCCGTGAGTTCGAGCCCCGCGTCAGGCTCTGGGCTGATGGCTCGGAGCCTGGAGCCTGTTTCCGATTCTGTGTTTCCTTCTCTCTCTGCCCCTCCCCCGTTCATGCTCTGTCTCTCTCTGTCCCAAAAATAAATAAACGTTGAAAAAAAAAATTTAAAAAAAAAAAATGAAAAAGTTTTGTGTTTCAAAGGAAACCATCAAGAAACTGAAAAGGTAATCCCGCACACTTGAAACAAATATAATATTGTATGTTAATTAACTGGAATTAAAATTTTTAAAAATTTTTAAAAAGAAAAAGCAATACATAGAATGTGAAAAAATATTTGCAAACATGTATCTGATAAGGGAAATTATATTTAGAAAACATGAAAACTCTTACAAATCTGCAATAAAAAGATAACACTATTTTAAACTGGGAAAAGGATCTGAATTGACATTTCTCCAAAGAAGATATATAAATGGCCAATCAGCACATGAAATGATGCTCAACATCATCAGACATTAAAGAAGTGCAAAACAGGGGTGACTGGGTGGCTCAGTCAGTTAAGCATCCAACTTCAGCTCAGGTCATGGTCTCACAGTTGGCGAGTTCAAGCCCCGCGTTGGGCTATCCACTGTCAGTGCAGAACCTGCTTCGGATCCTCTCTGTCCCCCACTCTCCCCGTGCATTTTTTCTCTCTCTCTCTCTCTCTCCCTCTCTCTCCCTTTCTCTCTCTCTCTCTCTCTCAAAAATAAATAAACATAAAAAAGTGCAAATCAAAACCACAATGAGATACTACTTCACACGTGCTAGGATGGTTACCATAAAAAAGACAGATAATAATAAATGTTGGTAAGGATGTGAAGAAGTTGGAATGCTCATGCAATGCTGATGGGAATATAAAATAGTACAGCTGTTTTCTAAAACAATCTGGCAGTCTTAAAAAAGATTTGAAAGGGTAAACATAGAGTTACCACATGACCTAGCAATTCCACTCCAGGTATACATCTAGAAAAATGAAAACATTGTGAGGAGCACTGAGTAACATTTAGAATTGTTGATTCACTATATTGTCCAGCTAAAACTAATATAATACTATAAGAAAAAGAAAGAAAAATGAAAACATGTGCACACACAAACTTTTATTTGTTTTTGTTTTATATTAAATATAATTTATTGTCAAATTGGTTTCCATACAACACCCAGTGCTCATCCCAACAGGTGCGCTCCTCAATGCCCATCACCCACTTTCCCCTCTCCCCCACCCGCCCCCCCCCGGTCAACCCTCAGTTTTTTCTCAGTATTTAAGAGTCTCTTATGGTTTGCCTCCCTCCCTCTCTGTAACTTTTTTTCCCCCTTCCCCTCCCCCATGGTCTTCTGTTAAGTTTCTCAGGATCCACATATGACACAAACTTTTTTTTAAGTTTATTTATTTTGAGAGAGAGAGAGGGAGGGGAGGAGAGAGAGAGAGAGAGAGAGAGAGAGAACAGGCATGTGTGTGCATGAGCTGGGGAGGGGCAGAGAGAAATGGAGAAAGAGAATCCCTAGGAGGCTCCATGCTGTCAGTGCAGAGCCCGATGTGAAATCAAGATTCAGAGGCCCAGCAGACAGAGCCACCCGGGCACCCCCACACAAAAACGTTTACATGAATATTCAGAGAAGCATATTCATAGTACTCAAAAAGTAGAAAAATAGGTCCATCAACTTCTTAACAGATAAATGAAATGTGGTATATGCATCCCTCTTTCTCACTCTGCTGCAGCCAGACCAACCCACTCACTGTTCTCAAACAGCATGTCCAGCACACTTAAATCAGATAATGAACTTTTATCCAGGTTAGCATTTGTAAGAGGGGAGACTGAGATTCACCTGTGAGTGATTCACAAAAGAATCTAGTGAGAGCAAGTTTTAATTAAGGCAGAGAGAAACATGCTGAAACACTACCTCATTCTCTATAAGAAAACTCGTATTCCTTTCTGAAAGGAAGCAATTGCAGATGTCTGGGTGGGAAACTAGAGAATGAGCTGCTGGTAGCAACTGGTGAACCCAAGGAGTACTTAACACATTTATTAACAGGAAGAAGGGAAACTTAAATCCTAAAAAGACTGTTACCTTGTTCACTGTGACAGGCAGAATAATGGCCCCTAAAAGATGTCCTGTTCCCAAAGCCCCCGAATCTGTGAACATGTTATCTATTGTGGCAAAGGGACTTTGCAGATGTGATTAAATTAAGAATTTTGAAATGAGATTATCCCAGATTGTCTGGGTGTATCCAATGTAATCATGAAGGTCTTTAGAAGAGGAAGACAGGTGGATCAAAGTTAGAGGAGATGAGAAGATAGAAGCAGAAGTTAGAATGATTTACAGTTGACCATTGAACAACACAGGTTTGAACTGCACAGGTCCACTTATGTGAAGACTTTTTATAGTATGGTACTCTAGATTGTCTTTTATAATTTCATTAATAACATTTTCTTTTCTGTAGCTTACTTTATTGTAAGAAGACAATATATAATACATATAACATAAAAATATGTGTTAATTGACTGTTTATGTTGTCAATAAAGCTTTTGGTCAGTAGGATGGTGTCAGTAGTTAAATCTGGGGGGAGTCAAACTTACACATGGATTTTTGATTGGGCGTGAGGCCACTGCCCCTGACCCCCATGTTGTTTAAGGGTCAGTTGTACTTTGAAGATGAAGGAAGAGACCATGAGCTGAGGGATATAGGTGGCCTGTAGAAGTGAAAATGGCAAGGAAACAGATTCTTTCCTAGAGCGTCTGGAAGGAATGCAACTCTGCTGACATCTTGACTATAGAACATCTAACTTCCAGAGCCAGAAGATAATAAGTTTGTGTTGTTCTGAGGCACTAAATTTGTGGTAATTTGTTACAGCAGCAAAAGTAAATGAATAAACACGGAGGCTGCATGGCTAATTACAGTATGCCCAGAATCTCTACCTTGAATTTCTTAAATTCTGCTGCAATTGAGCTGGAGGCGCTTCCAAAATAGGTAATTATGTGCAGCTTGAGGGTCCGTGGGATGTCAGTGTAGGTAAGTATATTAGCATGTTTTATAAACACATCCACAAGGTCGCTGAAAATGCTGTCAATCATGTAAGGACATTGGTTGGAGTATTGCAGAACCCAGAGGACATCATGGTGAACTCACACCAATAAAGACATATCTGAAAGTTTATCTTCCACTCCCTGGATGAAGATGAAGTAAAAGGTATCCCAAACATCTAATTTCACGAAGAATGGTACTCTCTGTAAAGAAGGCCTTGGAGGCTTATTCTCAGGGGAGCTGGTAATGGTCCTAGACGATGACTGCATGGTGACCAAGGATTCCTGGCAGATCTTTGATCTTCATTACTTTTCTTTATGAAGATCATCAGGGTGTCCATGTGTATGTATGTAAAAACTGACATCTTTCAAAAGCAGGAATCAATGATTTGTTTGGAGCAGTGGGTTTATTTGCTGAATCCATGAGCCACAGATGGATTGTGAAGCCTCAGTGGTATATAAGAGCATGTGTGTGAATATGTGAGTAGGTGTTTGTGATGCTGATGTGTGCATGTGGAATGTTCTTTAGCCTATGAAGAACACTTCAGAAAACACTTCTCTCCATGGGCAAAAGGATAAGATCTAAAGTTGAATGATGGACAAGGATCCTTTAGGATATGATCCGGCCATGAATCATAGCAGGAGTAAAAGATAAACAGGCTCAGAAGGATTCAGTAGAAGAATGACCACAGCATAAAGGTTCCTAATGTTTCTGGGACACTGGTGAACATTTCCAAGGGCTGAGGGAAGAAAAGCACTTAGATTCTGAGCTCTGAGGGCAATAATTGACTAGCAGCCACATCTGTATCTTTGGAAGTCCCTGCATCTTTGCAAGGACAACCTGCAACTGGGAGCAATTCTGGGAGGCTGTTCCAACAGGCTCCGAGCTTGTTTCTGGGGTATCAGGTGAGGTGATAGGGAATCGATTGCTTCTGGGGTGCAAAACTTGGCTATGGGGACTGTGTCAACCTGCCTTTCTGGACAAGGTCTTCGAGGAAAAGCAACCAAGTACTTCCACAACAGAGGCTTCAGAGAATATCTTCCTACCCTTTCTGGACCAGCAGGAAATCCAGGGATCTCCATAGAAACCAGACTTAGGTATAGGAGTGGGGCATCTGCAAGGGGATGAAGGAAGACTGGGAAGTAGAGGACCTCTGGAAGAAAATATCCTGGGGTTGTCAACATTTATTGGATCGTGATCTGTTCTGATGACCTGATGAAATCCAAGAACTAAAAAAAATGAATTTACCTACATTCATGGAATTTTGCACATAATTCAAAATCACAAAACCCATTGACTTTTCCTAGTGGTCAGTAGATCCTGACATTCAAAATTTCTCATTTAGACCTGGACAGTGGGATGATGTTGATCTATATTTGAATGGAATGGTCTGTAAGTTGAAGATAGAAGTTTTGGAGACTGGAGAAACCCCTGCAGCAATTGTTCACAGTGTGGGAGCCATTTTTAGAGTATCCTGGAGCCTGCGAGTGGGTATGTATTTGTTGAGTCAATTTGGATAGTTCAGGAGTAAGGGGGATGTCATTAATTGATGCACAGTTAGAATGAAGATCATGGGATCATTTTGGAAATTTAAGGTGCTATGGGGCATGAGAAAGTGCTCAGTCAGCAATTGAAAGTATAGGATTGGTACTCAAGAGAAAGGTTGAAGGTAACAGTTTGAGTCATTGGCATAAACATGGATGCTGAAGCCATGGCTATGTGTGAAATGTGCCAGGAAGGGTAGTTAGCATGAGAAAAAGCAGGGACACCTGGGTGGCTCAGTCATTAAGTATCCAACTCTCTTAATCTCAGCTCAGGTCTTAATCTCAGGGGCATGAGTTCAAGCCCCACACTGGGCTCTGTGCTGGGCGTGAAGCCTACTTAAATAAATAAATAAATAAATAAATAAATATAAGGCAAAAAGTTAGCGATGGGATCCTCACACGTTTAAAAGGGAGAAAAATTTGTTGAGGAAAGACCTTCAAGGGACTTCCAGATGTTCACTTCAAACTCCAGAGTGGCTGCTGGCAGTAACATCCCCAAGTCTCAGGCATCCTTTTTTGGTAAATCCATATGTGAAATGGGTTAGGAATCTGTGTGTACTTGTAACAGATCCGTTTGTAACGAGGGCACTGCTTTTTGTGGTCTTTATCATCTCTGTAGATGAACCTCAAATTCTTCCTACCTTGGAAGCTGGTACATCACTTCATCTCATGATGTAGAAAATCCCAACTGAATATCCCAAGTTCATCTAGGTATATTTGGTAGGGGGGAAAAAGGTCTCTTATAGAAGGACACTCTTCACAGAGTTACTCTAAGAAACACTTGCTTAGTTATTGAATGACCAGAATAACAAAAAGAACATAAATTTTCAAGGGTCAAAACTGGTTGTCTTTTGGAATTGGTCACATTGCTTATTTTAAATGCCTTGAAATGCAACTTCATCTACATGAAGGTAGGCCCTGGAAAATAAGAGCACAACTAGAAAGAGTAGTAAGCCCTTATACACAGCTCACTGTTCTAAATACTCTCCACATATTAATTCAGTTATTCTTCACAACAAGCCTATGGTATGGATACTTTTATAACCCCCTCTTACAGATGAGAAAAATAAGACACAGAGAGATTAAATAAAGTGCCCAAGTTCACTCAGCTAAAAAGTGTCAGGGCTGGGATACAACCTGGAGTTGTCAGACTCCAGGGTCAATGCTGTGTATGTATCCTCCATTATGACTTGCCACCTCTGGATCGAGTTCATTATAAACCAACAAATCCACAAATAAAACCCATGCTATTAATTTGAAACTATACAACATTGTCATATGACTGAATTCAAGCTGGATATTCCAAATTATGTTGTGAGTGTGGGCACATATTAGATGGTATAAATAGTATTTAACACTTATAGAGCACTTTCTGGGTGCCAGGATTTGTTCTAATTGCTTTACATGTCCTTACAACAAGCTATGAGTAGTGCTATTATTTAATTTTTTTTAATGTTTATTTATTTTTGAGAGAGACAGAGAGAGAGACAGAGTATGATTGGGGGAGGAGCAGAGAGAGGGAGACACAGAATCCGAAGCAGGCTCCAGGCTCTGAGCTGTCAGCACAGAGCCCAACGCGGGGCTCGAACCCACGAACCATGAGATCATGACCTGAGTCAAAGTCGGACACCCAACCGACTGAGCCACCCAAGCGCCCCTAGGAGTAGTGCTATTATTATACTCATTGTGTAGATGAGAAATTCAAGACACAAAGGGATTAAGTAGTTATAATAATGTTATGAATAATACTTTATATTATCTGATTATAAAATGATGTTTTTAAAGTACTTTGAGATATTCAAAGCATCTATACAAAACGAGGTGCACTTCTTATTCTTTGTCATAAGAATTCAAGACATGATTAAGAGACAAAGCTTTCATTAAAATTCCCATCTCAAAGCTTCAAGGATCTTAAAGTATTTACAATTCAATAGAAACTTGATACTGAAGTTAAAATTAAACAGTTCTTAAAACTAAATTAAAGTAGTGGAAACCCAATAAGCCTGGAGGACATAAATAAGAAATAAAAATTTGCTTTGGCAAAATATGAAATCTCTGTTGAATAAGCTGAAGGGGTTAAACTCTCCATATTAATGTCAGTATGTTTGGGTTTTCAGTCACAACTCATTTCGTTTACTTGTAAATCCACACGGTTTTCCAGTGAATCTCTTGTGTGATTAGCACCATTTGGGAAGTTGAAAAATTCTTTAAAACATTTTTTTAATGCTTTTATTCAGTTTTGAGAGAGAGAGAGAGAGAGAGAGTGTGTGTGTGTGTGTGTGTGTGTGAGCAGGGGAGGAGCAGAGAGAGAGGGAGACACAGAATTTGAAGCAGACTCCAGGCTCTGAGCTGTCAACACAGAGCCCGATGAAGGCTCAAACCCATGGGCTGCGAGATCATGACCTGAGCTGAAGTCAGACGCTCAACCAAGCGAGAAATTGAAAAATTCTTATTGAATTGTAATACTCTCCTTATCCTCATGTTTAATCAAGGCAAATGTATGTTGGCACAGAGGTTTGATTTTTAAATTTGTTGTTGCTGCTGTTATCTTAGTTTTTTGCTTATCAAGTCCTTGTTTCGCTAATTTAATCTGAGCAAGCATTTAATAACTTTTAGGGAGGAGTGAGCTCCTCATCATTGGAGATACCCAAGCAGAGGCTGAACTGCCACATCTGCTGAGACAACTCTTACAGTTTCTACCAACTAGTCATTATTGTCATACTTAGATGTTTATACAATGTAAATATGATATTGTGAAGAGTTTAAGAATTTCCTGGTTCCTCTGAGTGGTTCAAATCAATTACTCCTGAGGAACAGTAGACAGCCCTGGGGTCAGGTGTTATCAATACTGGTTTCAAATTATCCTCTGATTTGTTATTTCCAGGATCAAAAGTCCTCTGATAGATCCTTGCGTTTGCAAGTAACACAGGAAGTTTTTAGTTTTGGCCACCCTAAGTAACCGTTGAACAGATGGAGCTCTCCATTTCAGCACCCGTGCAGTTTTCCCGGCCCTAAGAAGAAAGATTGTCAAAATAGCCACTCCTTAATTTTCTTCTTTACTACATTGCTTCTTCACTTTAGCCACCACGTATCTGACTGCTGGGTGCTGACAGTGAGTACTCTTCCATGGAACAAAGCCATTGCACTCCTAGGCTATGGTCTCCAACTTTAGTCATCTGCAGAGTCCTGCCTCTCTCTGGAGAACTGTGTTCATCTAACAACCCTTAGATATCCTGGGGTGCCTGACTGGCTTCGTTGTAGAGCATGCAACACTTGGTCTCAGGGTCATGAGTTCAATCCCTATGTTGGGTGTTAGAGCTTACTTAAAACATTTTTAAAGTAAACAAAAACCCTTAGACATCCACACACAAAAAAATGGCTTCAACTAAGCTTATGAACAAGCAACCTCTATCCTATTATGAACATTTATTCATTCCACAACACGCACTGAGTACTTGTTTTATGCCGGGTGCATTTTAGGCACTGGAGTACTAGAAATAAGAAGACACAGGTGCCCCCCTCAGAAATCTCAGGCATATTGTTGGTTATACTGCTGTGTGGTTCCAAATCCCAAGTTACTATTACTGCTTTTCTGGACTCCTCTCTTTACCTGTTCCCTATTGGTCAGTCTGAGCATCTTCCATGTTCTCCCCATGGCCATCCATGAAAATAAGCCTCTCTTTTGTGTTTATTGAATAAGTAGCTGATTTTGCTGCTCTTCCTGGATTTTAAACAAGCCATAACTGCAGCTCACCTACTTACTTAGATTCCACACAGGGACTTTTTCCTTCACTTGAGCTGGAGTCCGTGTACACAGATCTTGTTCTTAAACTCCATATCATGTCTTTCCTTTTCTTTTGACTCACCAGCTTAGGCTGACCTGTGTTTCGGCATTCAGAGCTACAGTTCTAACAATGCATTTTCTCAGTACCAACTATGTTCCAATGGAAACTGCTTTCCCAAAGGCTGTGCCTTCTGTCTTCCCCACAGCCTCTTGTTCATCACTCCCCCAAAATTCTGCTTGACATTGCCCATGTCGTGGTACTAAAACCAAGTGCCTCTGGAATATAAGAAAAAACCCCAGCAGCTCTTCAGGGCAAATTTATGCCTCCAGGTTAAAGGAAAGGCAGTAGGCTTGGATAATCTCACAGTGTTTTACTGCAACGAAATTAGGGCAAAAACATCTGACAGTGTCAGATATAGATGTCAAAAATGCAGACACCATTAATAATTTATGCTATTTCTGCTCACTGAGGAGCAATGATGTTTATTAGAAGACCTCAGAAATGTCATAATGGAGGCATGCAAATTGTATGAAATCTGGGCATAACTAACAGGCATACAAAATAGAAATCTTGTATTGGGATTAAACTTTTGCAGCCAGCTGGATTTTGTGTGTGTGTGTGTTTGAACCTGAAGAAAAAGTCTTTCTCTCTTTTTTAAAACTCATACAATTACCAGGAGATTTTGTGAAGAACCACTCCCCTTGTTTGGCCCCTAAAACACAAGTGCAGAGGCATTTTGACATATTCCAATGCGTCACAGTTAATGTCAAAGTGAAACTGTGTTGTTCAAAAGATCATGTGTTCCAGGCAGTTTCCAGCTCACAAGGAGGTTTTGTTACAGAACATAATTTTTAAGATTTGTGAGTAAGGTACACAAAAATTAACTCAAATTGGATCATATTCCTAAATATAAGAACTAAAAGCATACAACTCTTAGAAAAAAAAAACCCGAAGGAATAGGCAAGTCTTTTATCTTGAGTCGTGCAATAGTTTTATAGATGTGACACCAAAAGTACATGCAACAAAAGAACAAATACATACTTCGAGACATTGTACTTCGTTAAATTAAAACATTTTGTGTTTCGAAGGACATCATCAAGGAGCACCTGGGTAGCTTAGTCAGTTAAGTATCTGAGCCTGCTTGGGATTTTCTCTCTCCCTCTTTCTCTGCCCCTTGCCTGCTCATGTCCTCTCTCTCTCTCTCTCTCTCTCTCTCTCTCTCTCTCTCCCCCTCTCTCTTTCTGTCTCAAAAATAAGTAAACAAACAAACAAACAAAAAGAACATCATCAAGAATGTAAAAGACAATTCACAGAATGGGAGAAAATATTTGCAAACATATATCTAATAAGGATTTTGTATCTAGAATATATAAAGAACTCTTACAACTCACCAATAAAAAGTCAAATAACTCTATTTTAAAAAAATGAGCAAAGTTTCTGAGTAGACTCTCCAAAAGAAGAGATTACAAATCGCTAATAGCACATGTAAAGATGCTCCTTCTTTAGCCATCGGAGAAATGCAAAACAAAGCCACAACGAGATACCACTCTTTACTTGCTAGAAATGTTATAACCGTTATAATCAAAAAGAATGATAATAAGTGTTTGATGATGAGGTGGAGAAATTGGACCCTTATGCATTGCTGGTGGGAATGTAAAATGGTATAGCTGCTTTGGACAGCAGCCCGGGAGTTCCTCAAAAGGATGCAGAAATTCCACTCCTAGATGTATGCCAGAAAGAAATGAAAACATAAGTCCAAGAAAAACTTGTACATGAATGTTAATAGCAGTATTATTCATACTGTTTATAAAGTGGAAGCAATCTGAATGTCCATCAAATGCTAAAGGGATAAATAAAATGTGGTATATCCTTAGAACGGAATATTATTCAGCATTAAAAGGAACAAAGTACCAATATATGCTACAACATGTATGACCCTTGAAAACGCTATTCTAAATGAAAGAATCCAGATACAAAAGGCCACATATTTTATAATTCTGTTTGTGTGAAATATCCAGAATAAACAAATCCATATATACAGCAAGTGGATCAGTGGTTCCATGGGGCTGGAGATGGGAATGGGGACTGACTACAAATGAAATTAGGGATCATTTAGGGGTGATTAAAATGTTGGTAAAATGAGATTTTGGTGATGGATGGTTATCTTAAAAAAATGTGTATGCACCTAATAACATAGTTTCAAACTACATGAAGCAAAATTAGCAGAACTATGGGGAGTGAGTGAAGAGGGTGAAGGGGGTCAATTGCAAATGGTGACAAATGACACTAGACTTATTGTGGTAATCACTCTATAGTGTATACAAATTATTATCTTGTACACCTGAAACTAATATAATTTTATACACCAATTTTACTTCAGTTAAGAAATATAACAAACACAAGCCTTATTTAAAAATATTAACTTTGGGGGATTCTGGGAAGATGGCGGCTTAGGAGGACGCTGGGCTCACCGCGCGTCCTGCTGATCACTTAGATTCCACCTACACCTGCCTAAATAACCCAGAAAACCGCCAGAGGATTAGCAGAACAGAGTCACCGGACCCAAGCGCAGACGAGAGGCCCACGGAAGAGGGTAGGAAGGGCGGCGAGGCGGTGCGCGCTCCACGGACTGGCGGGAGGGAGCCGGGGCGGAGGGGCGGCTCGCCGGCCAAGCAGAGCCCCCGAGTCCGGCTTGCAAAAGCGGAGGGGCCTGACGGACTGTGTTCTGACAGCAAGCGCGACTTAGCGTCTGGGAGGTCATAAGTTAACAGCTCTGCTCGGAAAGCGGGAAGGCTGGAGGACAAAGGGAGGGTGAGCTGCGGAGCCCCCGGACGACAGAGCTCAGTTTGGCGGGGAACAAAGGCGCTCGCCAGCGCCATCTCCCCCGCCCATCCCCCAGCCAAAATCCCAAAGGGAACCGGCTCCAGCCAGGGAAATTGCTCGCTCCGCGCGAACACCCAACTCTGTGCTTCTGCGGAGCCAAACCTCCGGCAGCGATCTGACTCCCTCCGGCTGCCACAGGGCCCCTCCTGAAGTGGATCACCTAAGGAGAAGCGAGCTAAGCCTGCCCCTCCTGCCGCCGTGCACCTTGCCTTCCCACCCCAGCTAATACGCCAGATCCCCAGCATCACAAGCCTGGCAGTGTGCAAGTAGCCCAGACGGGCCACGCCACCCCACAGTGAATCCCGCCCCTAAGAGAGGGGAAGAGAAGGCACACACCAGTCTGACTGTGGCCCCAGCGGTGGGCTGGGGGCACACATCAGGTCGGACTGCGACCCCGCCCACCAACTCCAGTTATACACCACAGCACAGGGGAAGTGCCCTGCAGGCCCTCACCACACCAGGGACTATCCAAAATGACCAAGCGGAAGAATTCCCCTCAGAAGAATCTCCAGGAAATAACAACAGCTAATGAGCTGATCAAAAAGGATTTAAATAATATAACAGAAAGTGAATTTAGAATAATAGTCATAAAATTAATCGCTGGGCTGGAAAACAGCATACAGGACAGCAGAGAATCTCTTGCTACAGAGATCAAGGGACTAAGGAACAGTCACGAGGAGCTGAAAAACGCTTTAAAGGAAATGCAAAACAAAATGCAAACCACCACGGCTCGGATGGAAGAGGCAGAGGAGAGAATAGGTGAACTAGAAGATAAAGTTATGGAAAAAGAGGAAGCTGAGAAAAAGAGAGATAAAAAAATCCAGGAGTATGAGGGGAAAATTAGAGAACTAAGTGATACACTAAAAAGAAATAATCTACGCATAATTGGTATCCCAGAGGAGGAAGAGAGAGGGAAAGGTGCTGAAGGGGTACTTGAAGAAATAATAGCTGAGAACTTCCCTGAACTGGGGAAGGAAAAAGGCATTGAAATCCAAGAGGCACAGAGAACTCCCTTCAGACGTAACTTGAATCGATCTTCTGCACGACATATTATAGTGAAACTGGCAAAATACAAGGATAAAGAGAAAATTCTGAAAGCAGCAAGGGGTAAACGTGCCCTCACATATAAAGGGAGACCTATAAGACTCGTGACTGACCTCTCTTTTGAAACTTGGCAGGCCAGAAAGAATTGGCACGAGATTTTCAGGGTGCTAGACAGCAAAAATATGCAGCCGAGAATCCTTTATCCAGCAAGTCTGTCATTTAGAATAGAAGGAGAGATAAAGGTCTTCCCAAACAAACAAAAACTGAAGGAATTTGTCACCACTAAACCAGCCCTACAAGAGATCCTAAGGGGGACCCTGTGAGACAAAGTACCAGAGACATCACTACAAGCATAAAACATACAGACATCACAATGACTCTAAACCCGTATCTTTCTATAATAACACTGAATGTAAATGGATTAAATGCGCCAACCAAAAGACATAGGGTATCAGAATGGATAAAAAAACAAGACCCATCTATTTGCTGTCTACAAGAGACTCATTTTAGACCTGAGGACACCTTTAGATTGAGAGTGAGGGGATGGAGAACTATTTATCATGCTACTGGAAGCCAGAAGAAAGCTGGAGTAGCCATACTTATATCAGACAAACTAGACTTTAAATTAAAGGCTGTAACAAGAGATGAAGAAGGACATTATATAATAGTTACAGGGTCTATCCATCAGGAAGAGCTAACAATTATAAATGTCTATGCGCCGAATACCGGAGCCCCCAAATATATAAAACAATTACTCATAAACAGAAGCAACCTTATTGATAAGAATGTGGTAATTGCTGGGGACTTTAACACCCCACTTACAGAAATGGATAGATCATCTAGACACACGGTCAATAAAGAAACAAGGGCCCTGAATGAGACACTGGATCAGATGGACTTGACAGATATATTTAGAACTCTGCATCCCAAAGCAACAGAATATACTTTCTTCTCGAGTGCACATGGAACATTCTCCAAGATAGATCATATACTGGGTCACAAAACAGCCCTTCATAAGTTTACAAGAATTGAAATTATACCATGCATACTTTCAGACCACAATGCTATGAAGCTTGAAATCAACCACAGGAAAAAGTCTGGAAAACCTCCAAAAGCATGGAGGTTAAAGAACACCCTACTAACGAATGAGTGGGTCAACCAGGCAATTAGAGAAGAAATCAAAAAATATATGGAAACAAACGAAAATGAAAATACAACAATCCAAACGCTTTGGGACGCAGCGAAGGCAGTCCTGAGAGGAAAATACATTGCAATCCAGGCCTATCTCAAGAAACAAGAAAAATCCCAAATACAAAATCTAACAGCACACCTAAAGGAAATCGAAGCAGAACAGCAAAGGCAGCCTAAACCCAGCAGAAGAAGAGAAATAATAAAGATCAGAGCAGAAATAAACAATATAGAATCTAAAAAAACTGTAGAGCAGATCAACGAAACCAAGAGTTGGTTTTTTGAAAAAATAAACAAAATTGACAAACCTCTAGCCAGGCTTCTCAAAAAGAAAAGGGAGATGACCCAAATAGATAAAATCATGAATGAAAATGGAATTATTACAACCAATCCCTCAGAGATACAAACAATTATCAGGGAATACTATGAAAAATTATATGCCAACAAATTGGACAACCTGGAAGAAATGGACAAATTCCTGGACACCCACACTCTTCCAAAACTCAATGAGGAGGAAATAGAAAGCTTGAACAGACCCATAACCAGCGAAGAAATTGAATCGGTTATCAAAAATCTCCCAACAAATAAGAGTCCAGGACCAGATGGCTTCCCAGGGGAGTTCTACCAGACGTTTAAAGCAGAGATAATACCTATCCTTCTCAAGCTATTCCAAGAAATAGAAAGGGAAGGAAAACTTCCAGACTCATTCTATGAAGCCAGTATTACTTTGATTCCTAAACCAGACAGAGACCCAGTAAAAAAAGAGAACTACAGGCCAATATCCCTGATGAATATGGATGCCAAAATTCTCAATAAGATACTAGCAAATCGAATTCAACAGCATATAAAAAGAATTATTCACCATGATCAAGTGGGATTCATTCCTGGGATGCAGGGCTGGTTCAACATTTGCAAATCAATCAACGTGATACATCACATTAACAAAAAAAAAGAGAAGAACCATATGATCCTGTCAATCGATGCAGAAAAGGCCTTTGACAAAATCCAGCACCCTTTCTTAATAAAAACCCTTGAGAAAGTCGGGATAGAAGGAACATACTTAAAGATCATAAAAGCCATTTATGAAAAGCCCACAGCTAACATCATCCTCAACGGGGAAAAACTGAGAGCTTTTTCCCTGAGATCAGGAACACGACAGGGATGCCCACTCTCACCGTTGTTGTTTAACATAGTGCTGGAAGTTCTAGCATCAGCAATCAGACAACAAAAGGAAATCAAAGGCATCAAAATTGGCAAAGATGAAGTCAAGCTTTCGCTTTTTGCAGATGACATGATATTATACATGGAAAATCCGATAGACTCCACCAAAAGTCTGCTAGAACTGATACATGAATTCAGCAAAGTTGCAGGATACAAAATCAATGTACAGAAATCAGTTGCATTCTTATACACTAACAATGAAGCAACAGAAAGACAAATAAAGAAACTGATCCCATTCACAATTGCACCAAGAAGCATAAAATACCTAGGAATAAGTCTAACCAAAGATGTAAAGGATCTGTATGCTGAAAACTATAGAAAGCTTATGAAGGTAATTGAAGAAGATTTAAAGAAATGGAAAGACATTCCCTGCTCATGGATTGGAAAAATAAATATTGTCAAAATGTCAATACTACCCAAAGCTATCTACACATTCAATGCAATCCCAATCAAAATTGCACCAGCATTCTTCTCGAAACTAGAACAAGCAATCCTAAAATTCATATGGAACCACAAAAGGCCCCGAATAGCCAAAGGAATTTTGAAGAAGAAGACCAAAGCAGGAGGCATCACAATCCCAGACTTCAGCCTCTACTACAAAGCTGTCATCATCAAGACAGCATGGTATTGGCACAAAAACAGACACACAGACCAATGGAATAGAATAGAAACCCCAGAACTAGACCCACAAACATATGGCCAACTCATCTTTGACAAAGCAGGAAAGAACATCCAATGGAAAAAAGACAGCCTCTTTAACAAATGGTGCTGGGAGAACTGGACAGCAACATGCAGAAGGTTGAAACTAGACCACTTTCTCACACCATTTACAAAAATAAACTCAAAATGGATAAAGGACCTAAATGTGAGACAGGAAACCATCAGAACCTTAGAGGAGAAAGCAGGAAAAGACCTCTCTGACCTCAGCCGTAGCAATCTCTTACTCGACACATCCCCAAAGGCAAGGGAATTAAAAGCAAAAGTGAATTACTGGGACCTTATGAAGATAAAAAGCTTCTGCACAGCAAAGGAAACAACCAACAAAACTAAAAGGCAACCAACGGAATGGGAAAAGATATTTGCAAATGACATATCGGACAAAGGGCTAGTATCTAAAATCTATAAAGAGCTCACCAAACTCCACACCCGAAAAACAAATAACCCAGTGAAGAAATGGGCAGAAAACATGAATAGACACTTCTCTAAAGAAGACATCCAGATGGCCAACAGGCACATGAAAAGATGTTCAGCGTCGCTCCTTATCAGGGAAATACAAATCAAAACCACACTCAGGTATCACCTCACGCCAGTCAGAGTGGCCAAAATGAACAAATCAGGAGACTATAGATGCTGGAGAGGATGTGGAGAAACGGGAACCCTCTTGCACTGTTGGTGGGAATGCAAATTGGTGCAGCCGCTCTGGAAAGCAGTGTGGAGGTTCCTCAGAAAATTAAAAATAGACCTACCCTATGACCCAGCAATAGCACTGCTAGGAATCTACCCAAGGGATACAGGAGTACTGATGCATAGGGGCACTTGTACCCCAATGTTCATAGCAGCACTCTCAACAATAGCCAAAGTATGGAAAGAGCCTAAATGTCCATCAACTGATGAATGGATAAAGAAATTGTGGTTTATATACACAATGGAATACTACGTGGCAATGAGAAAAAATGAAATATGGCCTTTTGTAGCAACGTGGATGGAACTGGAGAGTGTGATGCTAAGTGAAATAAGCCATACAGAGAAAGACAGATACCATATGGTTTCACTCTTATGTGGATCCTGAGAAACTTAACAGGAACCCATGGGGGAGGGGAAGGAAAAAAAAAAAAAAAAGGACGTTAGAGTGGGAGAGAGCCAAAGCATAAGAGACTGTTAAAAACTGAGAACAAACTGAGGGTTGATGGGGGGTGGGAGGGAGGGGCGGGTGGGTGATGGGTATTGAGGAGGGCACCTTTTGGGATGAGCACTGGGTGTTGTATGGAAACCAATTTGTCAATAAACTTCATATAAAAAAAAAATAAGGGAAGCAAAAAAAAATATTAATTTTGTAAACAAAATTAACAGGATGAAAAGGAGAAATAGACAAGTTAATAATTTTAGTTAAAGATTTAAAGATTTGAACAATGCAATTAACCAACTTCATCTCATTGATATTTCTAGATTACTATACCTAACAACTGTAGAATAAACATTCTTTTTGAGTGCACGTAAAATCCTAGGATACTGTCATAGGACCTAAAAAATTCTAAGAAAATCACAAAAGCCAATCAGAACAAAAATATTTTCAAACTTTCAAACTTTCAAACAAACTTTTGGCCTTCTGGCCTCATTGATCTGGTTGCTATTCATTGATTTCTGCCAAAATAAACCATATAACTGGGACATAAGTTTTGATAAATTTTAAGTTATTGGAATTATATATAATATATCTGATCACAATGAAAGTAAACTAGAAATCAATAACAAGGTAAATGAAAAATCACAAAATATTAAGAAATTAAATAACATATTTCTCAAACCCTATAGATCAAATAAGAAATCACAATAGAAATTTAAGATATCATACACAGAATTTTCACTGACTTCTCATAAACAATTAGGGCCAGAAGACAGTAAACCTATAGTTTTATTTTTTTCCTCTTTCATCTATATGCATGTATGTACATTTGTATTTTTGAATTATAATTGACAATATCCTATTGGTTTCAGCTGTGTATCATACTGACTTGATATTTTTATACATCACAAAATGATTTCTACATAAGTTTAGTTATCTCTCACCACACAAAATTATATTACAATTCTAATAACTATGTTCCGTTTGCTGTACATTATATCCTCATGACTTACTTATTTTATAACTGAAAGTTTGTATCTCTTAAACCCCTTCAACATATTTTGCCTACTCCCCAACCTCTCCCCCATTTGGTAAACAGTTGTTTTCTGTATCTGTGAGTCTGTTGTGTTTTGTTTGTTCCTTTGTTTTGTTCTTTTTTTTTTTTTTGGTTTTTGGTTTTTTGAATTCTTGGTTGGTACTTTTATTTATTTTTTAACAATTTATTTTTTCATTTACATCCAAGTTAGTTAGCATATAATGCAACAATGATTTCAGGAATAGATTCCTTAATGCCCCTTACCCGTTTAGACAATCCCCCTCCCATAACCCCTCCATCAACCCTGTTTGTTCACCATATTTAAGAGTCTCTTATGTTTTGTCCCCCTCCCTGTTTTTTTAATTATTTTTGCTTCCCTTCCCATATGTTCATCTGTTTTGTATCTTAAAGTTCTCATATGAGTGAAGTCATATGATATTTGTCTTTCTCTGACTAATTTCATGTAGCATAACACCCTCTAGTTCCATCCATGTAGTTGCAAATGGCAAGATTTCATTCATTTTGATTGCCGAGTAATACTCCATTGTATATATATATATACCACATCTTCTTTATCCATTCATCCAGTGATAGACATTTGGGGTCTTTCCATACTTTGGCTATTGTTGATAGTGCTGCTATAAACACTGGGGTGCATGGGCCCCTTCTAAACAGCACATGTATCCCTTGGATATAGTAGGGCAATTGCTGGATCATAGGGTAGTTCTATCTTTAATTTTTTGAGGAAGCTCCATACTGTTTTCCAGAGTGGCTGCACCAGTTTGCATTCCCGCCAGCAGTGCAAAAGAGATCCTCTTTCTCCGCATCCTCGCCAACATCTGTTGTTGCCTGAGTTGTTAATGTTAGCCATTCTGGCACGTGTGAGGTGGTATTTCTTTGTGGTTTTGATTTGTATTTCCCTGATGAGGAGTGATGTTGAGCATTTTTTCATGTGTCAGTTGGCCATCTGGATGTCTTCTTTGGAGAAGTGTCTATTCATGTCTTTTGCCCATTTCTTCACTGGATTATTTGTTTTTTGGGTATTGAGTTTGATAAGTTCTTTATAGATTTTGGATACTAACCCTTTATCTGATATGTCGTTTGCGCATATCTTCTCCCATCCCATCAGTTTCTTTTTAGTTTTTCTGATTGTTTCCTTCGCTGTGCAGAAGCCTTTTATTTTGATGAGGTCCCAATAGTTCATTTTTGCTTTTGTTTCCCTTGCCTCTGGAGACGTGTTGAGTAAGAAGTTGCTGCGGCCAAGGTCAAAGAGGTTTTTGCTGCTTTCTCCTCGAGGAGTTTGTTGGCTTCCTGTCTTACATTTAGGTCTTTCATTCATTGTGAGTTTATTTTTGTGTATGATGTAAGAAAGTGGTCCAGGTTCATTTTTCTGCATGCTGCTGTCCAGTTTTCCCAGCGCCACTTGCTGAAGAGACTGTCTTTATTCCACTGGATCTTCTTTCCTGCTTTGTCAAAGATTAGTTGGCCATACGTTTATGGGTCCATTTCTGGGTTCTCTATTCTGCCCCATTGATCTGAGTGTCTGTTCTTGTGCCAGTACCATACTGTCTTGATGATTACAGCTTTGTAATACAGCTTGAAGTCCGGATTGTGATGCCTCCAGCTCTGGTTTTCTTTTCCAAGATTTCTTTGGCTATTTGGGGTCTTTTCTGGTTCCATACAAACTTTAGGATGGTTGTTCTAGCTCTGTGAAGAATGCTGGTGTTATTTTGATAGGGATTGCATTGAATATGTAGATTGCTTTGGGTAGTATTGACATTTTAACAATATTTGTTCTTCCTATCCAGGAGCATGGAATCTTTTTCTTTCTTTCTTTCTTTCTTCTTCTTCTTCTTCTTCTTCTTCTTCTTCTTCTTCTTTTTGTATCTTCTTCAATTTCTTTTGTAAGCTTTCTATAGTTTTCAGTGTATAGATTTTTCACCTCTTTGGTTACATTTATTCCTAGGTATTTTGTGGGTTTTGGTGCAATTGTAAATGGGATCGATTCCTTGATTTCTCTTTCTGTTGCTTCGTTGTTGGTGTATAGGAACGCAACTGAGTTCTGTGCATTGTTTTTATATCTTGTGACTTTGATGAATTCATGAATCAGTTCTAGCAGTTTTTTGGTGGAATCTTCTGGGTTTTCCATATAGAGTATCATGTCATCTGCGAAGAGTGAAAGTTTGACCTCCTCCTGGCCGATTTAGATGCTTTTATTTCTTTGTGTTGTCTGATTGCTGAAGCTAAGACTTCCAATAGTAGGTTAAATAACAGTGGCGAGAGTGGACAGCCCTATTTTGCTCCTGCCCTTAGGTGGAAAGCTCTCAGTTTTTCCCCATTGAGGATGATATTAGTGTTGGGTCCTTTATATATCGCTTTTATGATCTTGAGGTATGATCCTTCTATCCCTACTTTCTTGAGGGTTTTTATCAAGAAAGGAGCTGTATTTTGTCCAATGCTTTCTCTGCATCTATAGAGAGGATCATGTGGTTCTTGTCCTTTCTTTTTTTGATCTGATGTATCACATTGATTGTTTTGTGGATATTGAACCAGCCCTGCATCCCAGGTATAAATCCCACTTGGTCGTGGTGAATAATTTTCCAAAGTATTGTTGGATCCGGTTGGCTAATATTTTGTTGAGGATATTTGCATCCATGTTCATCAGGGAAATTGGTCTATAGTTCTCCTTTTTCGTGAGGTCTTTGTCTGGTTTTGGAATCAAGGTAATGCTGACCTCATAGAAAGCGTTTGGAAGTTTTCCTTCCATTTCTATTTTTTGGAGGAGCTTCCAAAGAATAGGTGTTAAGTCTTCCTTAAATGTTTGGTAGAATTCTCCTGGAAAGCCATCTGGCCCTGGACTCCTGTTTTTTGGGATATTTTTGATTACTGATTTGATTTGTTTACTGCTTATGGGTCTGCTCAAATTGTCTGTTTCTTCCTGTTTTAAAGTTTTGGTAGTGTGTATGTTTCTAGGAATTCGTCCATTTCTTACAGATTGCCCATTTTATTGGCGTATAATTGCTCATAATATTCTCTTATTATTGTTTGTATTTCTGCTGTGTTGGTTGTGATCTCTCCTCTTTCATCCTGATTTTGTTTATATGGGTCCTTTCCTTTTTCTTTTTGATCAGTCTGGCTAGTGGTTTATCAATTTTGTTAATTCTTTCAAAAACAGCTTCTGGTTTTATTGATCTGTTCCAGTGGGTTTTTTTTTTTCTTGTTTCAATAGCATTGATTTCTGCTCTAATCTTTATTATTTCCTGTCTCCTGCTAGTTTGGGGTTTTATTTGCTGTTCTTTTTCCTGCTCTTTAAGGTGTAAGGTTATGTTGTGTATCTGAGACCTTTCTTCCTTCTTTAGGAAGACCTGGATTGCTATATATAAACTCCTCTTATGAACTCCTTTGCTGTGTCCCAGAGGTTTTGGGCTGTGGTGTTACCATTTTCATTGGCTTCCATGTACTTTTTAATTTCCTCTCTAATTTCTTTGTTGGCCCATTCATTCTTTAGTAGGATGCTCTTTAGTCTCCAAGTATTTCTTATCTTTCCACATTTTTTCTTGAGCTTGATTTCGAGTTTCATAGCATTGTGGTCTGAAAATATGCACGGTGTGATCTCGATCTTTTAGTACTTGTTGAGGACTGATTTGTGTCCCAGCATGTGGTCTATTCTGGAGAACGTTCCATGTGCATTGGATCAAATGTTCTGAATCTATCTGTTAAGTCCATCCGGTCCAGTGTGTCATTCAAAGCCATTGTTTCTTTGTTGATTTTCTGTTTAGATGATCTGTCCATTGCTGTAAGTAGGGTGTTGAAGTCCCCTACTATTATGGTATTATATACCATATGAGTTTCTTTATGTTTGTGATGAATTGATTTATATATTTGGGTGCTGCCACATTTGGAGCATAAATGTTTACAATTGTTAGGTCTTCTTGGTGGATAGTCCCCTTAATTATGATATGCCTTTCTTCATCTCTTGTTACAGTCTTTATTTTAAAGTCTAGATTGTGTGATAGAAGTATGGCTACTCTGGCTTTCTTTTGGAGACTATTAGCTTGATAGATGGTTCTCCATCCCCTAACTTTCAATCTGAATGTGCCTTAGGTCTAAAGCGGGTCTCTTGTAAACAGCATATAGATGGATCTTGTTTTCTTATCCATTCTGTTACTGTATGTCTTTTGATTGGAGCATTTAGTCCATTGACGTTTAGGGTGAGTACTGAAAGATAGGAATTTATCGTCATTATGTTGTTTGTAGAGTTGGAGTTTCTGGTGGTGTTCTCTGGTCATTTCTAGCCTTTGTTGCTTTTGGTTTGTATGTATGTATATATGTATGTATGTATGTATGTATTTCATCTTCTCCCCTCAGCGAGTCTCCATTAATATCTTTTGCAGGGCTGGTTTAGTCGTCACAAACTCCTTTAATTTTTGTTTGTCTGGGAAACTTTTAATCTCTCCTTCTATTGTGAATGACAGCCTTGCTGGATAAAGAACTCTTGGCTGAATATTTTTCTGATTCAGCACGTTGAATATATCCTGCCACTCCTTTCTGGCCTGCCAAGTGTCTGTGGATAGGTCTGCTGCAAACCTGATTTGTCTTCCCTTGTAGGTTAAGGACCTTTTTTCCCTTGCTGCTTTCATGATTCTTTCCTTGCCTGAGTATTTTGTGAATTTGACTATGATATGCCTTTTTGATGGTCGGTTTTTGTTGAATCTAATGGGAGTCCTCTGTGCTTCCTGGATTTTGATGTCTATGTCTTTCCTCAGGTTTGGAAAGTTTTCTGCTGTGATTTGTTCACATAACACTTTTTCTCTCTCATCCTCTTCTGGGACCCTTATGATTCTGATGTTGCCCATTTTTAATGAGTCACTGATCTCAAATTCTTAAATTGTACTCTTTTGCATCAGTCTCACTTTTTTCTTCTGCTTCATTATTCTCCAGAAGTTTGTCCTTTATATCACTGATGGGACTCTGCCCCATCCATCCTTGCCACCGTGACATACATTTGAGATTTTAGCTGAGTTATAGCATTTTTTTATTTCATCCTGAGTAGCTTTTACTTCTTTTATCTCCACAGAAAGGGATTCTAATCTATTTTCAACCCCAGCTAGTATTCTTATTATCATGTTTCTAAAGTCTGGTTCAGACATCTTGCTTGTATCTGTGTTGATTAAATTCCCTGGCTGTCATTTTTTCCCCTGTTCTTTCTTTTGGTATGAATTCTTTCATTTTGTCATTTTGAGGGAAGAAAAGGAGTAAGATAAAAAATTAAAATTAAAAACTAAAAACAAAAAAAATCAAATAAATGATGCTAGAATCTAGGTGTGTTTTGGTTTGGTTGTGGAAAGGAGCTTGATAGATTAGTGAAAAAAAGGGAAAGATAAGGGGAAAATGGAAAAAAATGGAAGATGTTTGAAAATTTGAAAAAATGAATACAATGAAATAGAATAAAGTGAAATGATGTAAATAAAATAGAATTTGAAATTTTTACATAAAGGAAAAAATATTGTAGAAAAAAATAAAGAAAAATATTTTTAATAAAAAATGAAAATAAAAACAAATTTTTTCTCTTTCTGTATTTAAGAATAAGAAAAGAAATAGGAAAAAATTGAATAGATGGACCAGCAAGCAGACTGAAATATGATTGAAATTACATCAGTTTCCCCTAGAAGTCAAACTAAGTTTATAGTCTGGAAACTAAGCAGGCAGAGAGATTTGTGTTCCTGAAGAGTGAGTTTGGCCCAGTTGGGCAGCATTTAGTGTAATGGCTTAATTCTCCACTAGATGGCGCGGCTCAGTTTACTGGGGTGGATTATTGTGGCGCTTGACGGTGTGTGAGCGCATGTGAGGGAGCAGTGAAAATGGCATCACCAAGCTACCCAGTCTCTAGTACTGGAATTCTGTTCTCCCCGACTAGCAATTGCTGGTGTCTCCACCTCCCATCCGCTCCCTGCTTTTATACTGTCTGTGACCAAGCTCTCAGGTTGCCAGGTGGGACTTCTCTCCTGAGATATATATATATATATATATATATATATATATATATATATATCAGATGCGGCTGTGTTTCCCAACCCCTCACTTATGAGGGACTGCATGCTGCTTTGACCCACTCAGACCCTCTGGAAGAGGGTCTCACTGAGCAATGGCCGGATGCCGGCCCCCAGGAACGTTTCTGACACCATGCTGCTGCTGTGCAGAGATTGCAGCTGGGTGCCAGTCCGCCCTGGAAAAAGTTCACACGATCTGTAGCAGCAGCGTTTCAGGGATTATGGAAAATCACAGGACACATCTGGCACCAGGCTTCACCCTTAATGATCTTGTTCCAGCACCAGTGCATGCAGTTGTTCTCCAGGGTCTGCCGGGAACTTTGCCTGTGGGGTGGTTGCAGGGCCTCTACTGAATGTCCTCCCAGCAGGAGAACTGCCCCTTCCTATGTGTCCTGAGGACCTTGAGGACCTCGCTCTTTGCTCCGGGGGATTCACCTTTCCCACCAGAGCACTGCCAGGTATCAAGCTGTGGAGTTTCAGATTCTTCATTCCCCCTGTTTATGGAGTCTTAATGGAATTTAAACCCTCTCCTTTCTCCTTTCTCCCTTTTTTTCAGTCCCTTTCATATTCTTTCTTTTCTCTCCAGCTGCTTTCAGGCAGGGGGTTGGGGGGATGCTTTCCCATACTACCCCCCCCCGCCCCCATCTCCATCCTCTCTCCCCTAACAGAAATAGCTCCCTGCCCTCTGCAGCTTCTCTCTCCCCCAGTTCACCTCTCTGCACCATGTACCTGCTGAATTCTGTGGTTCAGGTTGTGTAGATTGTTGTGTTAATCCTCAGATCAGTTTTCTAGGTGTGCAGGATGGTTTAGTGTTGGTGTGGCTGTATTTTGGTGATGAGAGACGCAAAAAAAAAAACTTCCATGTTATTCTGCTATCTTGGCTCCTCCTCCTCTGTTTTATTCTTTATATTCCACATATAAATGAAATCATATGGTACTTGTCTTCTCTGTATGACTTATTTCACTTGACATACACCCTCTAGTTCTATCTCTGTTGTTGCAAATGGTAAGATTTCATTCTTTTTATGGCTAGGTGATATTCCTCTACGTGTGTGTGTGTGTGAGTGTGTGTGTGTGTGTGTGTGTGTGTGTGAATCTGACATCTTCTTTATCCACTCACCTATTTGATTAGGTTGCTCCTATATCACTGGCTATTGTAAACAATGTAGCAATGAACATAGGGGTGTATATATCTCTTCAGATCCGTGTTTTTGTTTTCTTTGGATAAATTGCCAGAAGTGAAATTGCTATATTATATGGTTTTTTTTAAAGGATCCTCCATACTGTTTTCTATAGTGGCTGCACCAATTGGTAAATGTGCAATGTAAATTTACATTCCCACCAACAGCATACAAAGGTGCCTTTTTCTCCATATCCTTACCAACACTTGTAATGTTTGTCTTTTTGATAATAGTCAATCTAACAGGGGTGAGAAAATATCTTATTGTGGTTTTGATCTGCATTTCCTTGGTGATTAGTGATGTTGAGAATCTTTTCATGTACCTATTAGTAATCTATATGTCTTCTTTGGAAAAATGTCTATTTAAGTTCTCTGCCAATTTTTTAATCAGGTTTTTTATGTTAAGTTGTGTAAGTTCTTTATATATTTTGGATATTAACTCCTATTGAATGTATTACTTGTGGATATCTTCTCCCTCTCAGTAGGTTTCCTTTTTGCTTTGTTGATGGCTTTTTTTATTATACAAAAGGTTTTTTTTTTAGTTTTATGCAATCCCAGTTATCTATTTTAGCTTTTGTTACTGTTAACTGAGTAGACTGGTCCAAAAAAATATTGCTAAGATCAATGTCAAAAAGCTTACATAAGCCTATATTTTCTTCTAGGAGTTTGATGGTTATAGGTCTTACACTCAAGTCTTTAATCCATTTTGAATTTATTTTTGTATATGCTATAAAATAGTGGTCCAAGTGCATTCTTTTGTATCTAACTGTCCAATTTTACCAACACCATTTATTGAAGAGATTGCCCTTTCTTCATTGTATATTCTTGCCTTCTTTGTCATAGATTAATTGGCCATATATGCATGGACTTTTTGTAGGTTCTCTTTTCAGATTCTATATCATTTATTTCTGCTCTAATCTTTATTATTTCCCTTCTTCTCCTGGATTTTGGCTTTATTTGCTGCTGCTTTTCTAGCTCCTTTAGGTGTAAGGTTGGTTGTATATTTGGGACCTTTCTTGCTTCTTGAGATAGGCCTGAATTGCAATGGATTAACCTTTTAGGACTGTATTTACTGCATCTCAAAGGGTCTGAACTGTCATGTTTTCATTTTCATTTGCTTCCATTATTTTCTAATTTCTTCTTTAATTTTCTGGTTAACTCATTCATATTTTAGTAGAATGTTCTTTAACCTCCATATATTTGGGGTCTTTCCAAATATTTTTCCTGTGTTTGGTCTCAAGTTTCATAGCATTGTGATCTGAAAATATGCATGGTATGATCTCAATCTAGTACTTGTTGAGGGCTGTTTTGTGACCCAGTATGTGATCTATTTTGGAGAATGTTTCATGTGCACTTGAGAAGAATGTGTATTCTGCTGCTTTAGGATGAAACGTTCTGAATATATCTGTTAAATCCATCTGGTCCAATGTGTCATTTAGAGCCATTGTTTTCTTATTATTCTGCTTAGATGATCTGCCCATTGCTGTAAGTAGAGTATTAAAGTCTCCTACATTTATGGTGTTATTATCAATATGTTTGCTTATGTTTGTAATTAACTGATTTATACATTTGGATCACCACATTGGGGACATAAATATTTACAATTGTTAGCATTTCTTGATGGACAGACCCTTTCTTTAATCATGATATAATGTCATTCTTCATCTCTTGTTACAGTCTTTGTTTCAAATTCTAGTTTGTCTAAGTATGGCTACTCTGGCTTTCTTTTGACGTCCATTAGGATGATAGTTCTCTATCCCCTCACTTTCAATCTTCAGGTGTCTTCAGCTCTAAATGAGTCTTTTGTAGGCAACATATAGATGAATCTTGTTTTTTTAATCCATTCTGATACCCTATGTCTTAGTCCATTTACATTCAGAGTGATTACTGAAAGATATGACTTTAGCGCCATTGTGTTATCTGCAGATTTCATGTTTGTGGTGATGTCTCTGGTTCTTTGTAGTCTTTGCTGCTTGCCACTCAGAGAGTCCCCCTTAGGATCTCTTGCAGAGCTGGTTTAGTGGTCATGAACTCCTTTAGTTTTTGTTTGCCTGGGAAAGTCTTTGTCTCTGTTTCTATTCTGAATGACAGCCTTGCTGGATAAAGATTTCTTGGCTGCATATTTTTCCTACTCAGCACATTGAATATTTCCTGCCACTACCTTCTGGCCTGCCAAGTTTCAGTGGACTGCCACTACCCTTATGTGTCTTCCTTTGTAGAGTAAGGACCATTTGTCCCTACCTACTTTCAGACTTCTTTCTTGATCTTTGTATTTTGCCAGTTTCACTATGATATGTTGTGGTGTTGACCTGTTTTTGCTGATTTTGAAGGGAGTTTTCTGTGCCTCTTAGACTTGGATGCCTGTTTCCTTCCTCATACTACAGAAGTTCTCAGCTATAATTTGTTCAAATAAACTTTCTGCCCCTTTTTCTCACTCTTCTTCTGGAACTCCTAGGATACAGATATTGTTTCATTTCATGGAATCACTTAATTCCCTAATTCTCCCCTTGTGATCTAATAATTTGCTTTCCCTCTTTTTTCAGCTTCATTATTTTCAATATTTTAATCTTCTATTTCACCTATTCACTTCTAGCCTCACTGTCACTGTATGTAGTTTATTTCACATCTCAATTATGGCATTTTTAAATTTTTTAAATGTTTATTTATTTATTTATTTTGGAAAGAGAGAGAGAGAGAGAGGACACACAAGAAGTATCAGCACAGAGCCTGATATAGGTCTGAAACTCATGAACAGTGAGATCATGACCTGAGCTGAAGTTAGACACTTAACCTACTGAACCACCCAGGCTCCCCTCAATTACAGCATTTTAAAATTCATCCTGACTAGTTCTTAGGTCTTTGATCTCTGCAGCAAGAATTTCATTGGTGTCTTCTATGTTTTTTCAAGCCCAACTATTAGCCTTAGTACTGTTATTCTAAATTCTTGTTCAGATACATTGTTTATGTCTGTTTTGAACAATTCTCTGGCTGTCATTTCTTCTTGAACTTTCTTTTGGGGGGAATTGCTCTGTTTTGTCATTTTGGCTAAGTTTCTGTCTTTTGCATATTTTAGAAGCTTGTTAAGTGTCCTGCACCTGAGAGTACTACCATATTAAGAAGGGTCATACACTGTCCAGTGCCTGGCACTTCAGGAAGTTTTTGGTGTATGTTGCATGCACTCTTTTATTGTGTTTTGGCTGCTCTTACTGGTTAGTCCTCTGCAGAACTCCTCCTTGCTTATAGTGGTGGATCATTTGGATCTTCAACCAGGTGTGCTTTTTTAAAAAAAATTTTAAATGTTTATTTTAAGAGAGAAAGATAGGCAGTGAGCAGGGAAGGGGCAGAGAGAGAGGGAGACACAGGATCCAAAGCAGGCTCTAGGCTCTGAGCTGTCAGCACAGAGCCTGATGCAGGGCTTGAACTCATGAACCATGAGGTCATGACCTGAGCTGAAGTCAGACACTTAACTGACTGAGCCACCCAGGTACCCCCCAACCAGGTTTGCTTTGATTTGTTTGTTGAAGTAACCTTGGGGGAAAAAAAAGGAAAAGTGGGGGGGGGGGGGGCGCTGATCCCATAAAAAGAGAAAAATGAAAGTGGAGAAAAGAAGACCAAAGAATTTAAAACCTATAAAGCTAAATCCAGAGAAAGAGAAAGGAAAATAACAAAGGAGAAAAGGTGGAAAAAGAATAGAATAAAAATGCCTGATTAAACAAACAAAAAATTTATATATACATAATAAGAATTGACCAAAAACAAATCAGAAGCTATGATCCTGATTCCAAAAGAAAAAAAGAAGAGAGTAGAAAGAACAATAAAATAATAAAATAAAATAAATAAAAAACAGTTGTCTGTTGGTGCCTGGGACAGGTGGCTCTGCTGGTCTGGAGGAGAGACACTCTGGTTAAATCAGTGTCAGTCCTGCTCTAGTAGATAAGCAGTTGCCAGGCACGGAGGTTTGGGGTTTGGCGTAAGTGGGTCCTGCCTCCACTGGGGGCCAGTGTGCTGCTCTCTGAAGTCCCACCATGTTGCTGTTGGTGAGAAAAATGGTGACACCCAATCTCTTCTTCCTAGAGCTGGTGTCTGAAACCACACTGTTCAGGCAGCCCTCACAGAATAGTGTGGTGGTTGGCTTGCCTTGCTCCACAGTTCTCTAGTGTCTTCTAGGTGCTTGGCTGGGATTCAAAACCCAATGTCTTAAAGGACCCTGTACCACGCAGGCCCTGTTCTGGTGTACACTCTGCTCTTCTGATAAAAGGCCTTTGGCTGGCTAGCACCTGCAGGGTCTTTTTTTTTTTTTTTTTTTTTTTTTTTTGTCCTTGGGGAGGCAATAAACCCTCTTCCCAAAGTATTCAAGGAAGGGGACTATTCTCTCCCAGTGCACCCCTGAGATTGCTACCCCAGGGTATACACTCTGGGTGGCTCTCTTCTCCCCAGGAGCACAAGCCAAAGCTCCTGGCTTCAGTCCAGAGAAGGTAGTGCACTTCCAAACCTCTGAATTTCAGCTCCTAAGGCTGTTGGCAAAAAAAAGAAACTCTCCATATTTCTTGTTCCCCAGCCTGTGGTCTGGAGAGGTTTTCCTCTTGTGCTGACTCGATGCCACACTTTCACAACCCCTCTCTCCTTCTCTCCCTTTTGTCTCTCCACAGAGATGATTCCCTCCCCTCCATGCCTATGCTGTTTTATCTCCTCTAATTCACATATATGCACCTTGATCCTGCCAAGCTGTCTCCTCCCAACTGTGGAGACCCTTCTGCCACTCCACAGATCAATTTCTTCGTGGCAAGATATCTGACCTCAATATAGCTATGTATCAGGTGTACTCTAGGATCCCCAGCCCATGTCCACTTACAACTCCAGTGATCTCACCAAGGTGGCCGCAGCACAGAGTGCCCCAGGATTCCCCAGCTTTATGTCAGTTCCCATGCCAGCTCGAGCAATCCTGCTAGGGTGACCCCAGTATAGAATAGCCCAGAAGTCCAGAGCCCATCTCCACTCCAGCTCCAGCCATTCTGCCAGCTAAACAAACCCACTTCTAACGTGATACTCAGTGATACCCAGTCCCCCTACTTCTCGGCCATCTTTACTCCCTCCCCCTGGGGTTTTCTTTGCCATTCCATTGATCTAGCTGCTTTTGTGCCAATACCATACTGCCTTGATTACTATACCCTTGCAGTATAGTTTGGAATTGGAAATTGTGATACCTTCAGCTTTGTTATTCTTAGGATTTCTTTGGCCATTTGAGGCCTTTTGTGGTTATATACAAATTTTAGAGTTCTTTGTTCTAGTTCTATGAAAAATGCCATTGGTTTTTTTTTAATATGAAATTTATTGTCAAATTGGTTTCCATACAACACCCGGTGCTCATCCCAACAGGCGCCCTCCTCAATACCCATCACCCTCCCTCCTCTCCCTCCCACCCCCCCCTCAGCCCTCAGTTTATTCTCAGTTTTTAAGAGTCTCTTATGTCACGGCTCCCTCCCTCTCTAACCTTTTTTTTTCCTTCCCCTCCCCCATGGTCTTCTGTTAAGTTTCTCAGGATCCACAAAGAGTGAAAATATATGGTATCTGTCTTTCTCTGTATGACTTATTACACTTAGCATAACACTCTCCAGTTCCATCCACGTTGCTACAAAAGGCCATATTTCATTCTTTCTCATTGCCGAGTAGTATTCCATTGTGTATATAAACCACAATTTCTTTATCCATTCATCAGTTGATGGGCATTTAGGCTCTTTCCATAATTTGGCTTTTGTTGAAAGTGCTGCTATAAACATTGGGGTACAAGTGCCCCTATGCATCAGCACTCCTGTATCCCTTAGGTAAATTCCTAGCAGCGCTATTGCTGTGTCATAGGGTAGATCTATTTTTAATTTTTTGAGGAACCTTCACCCTGTTTTCCAGAGTGGCTGCACCAATTTGCATTCCCACCAACAGTGTAAGAGGGTTCCCGTTTCTCCACATCCTCTCCAGTATCTATAGTCTCCTGATTTGTTCATTTTGGCCACTCTGACTGGCGTGAGGTGATATCTGAGTGTGGTTTTGATTTGTATTTCCCTGATGAGGAGTGACGTTGAGCATCTTTTCATGTGCCTGTTGGCCATCCGATGTCTTCTTTAGAGAAGTGTCTATTCATGCTTTTTGCCAATTTCTTCACTGGATTATTTGTTTTTCAGGTGTGGAGTTTGGTGAGTTCTTTATAGATTTTGGATACTAGCCCTTTGTCTGATCTGTCATTTGCAAATATCTTTTCCCATTCCGTCGGTTACCTTTTAGTTTTGTTGATTGTTTCCTTTGCTGTGCAGAAGCTTTTTATCTTCATAAGGTCCCAATAGTTCATTTTTGCTTTAAATTCCCTTGCCTTTGGGAATGTGTCAAGTAAGAAATTTCTGTGGCTGAGGTCAGAGAGGTTTTTTCCTGCTTTCTCCTCTAGGGTTTTGATGGTTTCCTGTCTCACATTCAGGTCCTTTATCCATTTTGAGTTTATTGATAGGGATTGCATTGAATCTATAGATTTCTTTGGGTGTTATGGATATCTTAACAATATTAATTCTTCCAATCCATGACCATGAAATATCTTTCCATTTATTTGTGTCTTCTTCAAGTTATTTCATCAATGCCTTACACTTTTTAGGGTAGGGGTTTTTAACCTCCTTTGTTAAATTTACTCCTAGGTATCTTTTTTCTTTGATGCATCTGTAAATGGGATTGTTTTCTAAATTTCTCCTTCTGATAGCTTATTATTCTGTATAGAAATGCAAATAATTTCTGTATTTTAATATTGTGTCCTACAACTTTACTGTATTCATTTATTAGCTCTAAGTTTTTTGATGGAGTCTTAGGGTTTTCTGTATATAACATCATGTCATCTGCAAATAGTGACATGTATCTTTTAAAAAATTTTTTAAGCTTAACAAATTTAAGCTTAAAAAAAATTAAGCTTAACAAAAGTGAAATAGACCTTTCTTTCTAATTTGAATGTTTTTTTTATTTTTCTTGCCTAATTGCTGTGGTGAGAACATCCAATACTATGTTGAATAAAAGTGGTGAGAGTGGGCATTCCTCATCCTGTTCCTGATCTTAGAGGAAATGCTCTCAGCTTTTTATCACTGAGTATCACGTTAGAAGTGGGTTTGTTTAGCTGGCAGAATGGCTGGAGCTGGGGTGGAGATGGGCTCTGGACTTCTGGGCTATTCTATACTGGGGTCACCCTAGCAGGATTGCTCGAGCTGGCATGGGAACTGACATAAAGCTGGGGAATCCTGGGGCACTCTGTGCTGCGGCCACCTTGGTGAGATCACTGGAGTTGTAAGTGGACATGGGCTGGGGATCCTAGAGTACACAGCACCAGGGCCACCTAAGTGTGATGGCTGGAACTAAGATGGGCAGGGGTAGGGAGCCACCTTGGTTCGATGGCTGGAGCTGGTATGGGCCAAGAGCCTGGGTCTTGCAAGGGCAGCCCTAGCATGCCAGCTAGAGTACCTGGACTCTGCTCTCATTTATGCTATCATTGTGGAGAAAGAATGTAAAGAATGGATTTACCAGCATCTCCAATCCCAGAGAAAGTTCCAGCAGTCCCCCACAGTTTGGTGAATGCTCTAGGGTTGGTAAATGGATTTCCTTCACTTATAGTACATTTTCCCCTTAAATTGCTGGGGGTTTTTGCTGTGCCCTAGGGTGAGTGAGCCTACATGGGAGTTTCTCAGTTACATCCCCCCCCCTACTGCAGATCATCATGTTAGGAATGGGATTCCTGTAGTTACCATGTCTCTGTCTCTCCAAATCTTCTCTGTGTGATTCCTGTATCCTTTGCTGTGCAGAAGTTCAAGTAGCATTTAATTCTTCTTCATTAGGAATCGCTCTATATGCAGGTGTAGCTTCTGAATGTCTGTGGGAGGAAGTGAGTTCAAGGTTTTTCTAGGCTGCCATCTTGGATCATCTCCTGGAGCTACATTTTTTAAATGTCAAATGAAAAAAAGCAGCCAACCCAGAATTCTGTATCTAGTGAAAATATTCTTCTAGAATCAAGGTGATATAATGACAACTTCAAGTAAAAGAAAACAGAATATATTGCTAGAAGAGCTGCATTATTGGAAATGCTAAGGTTCTTCATAACGAAGGGAAATTATACAGAAGGAATCTTGATTCCTCAAGAAATAATGAGCATCAGAAAAGGTAAATGTCTAACAGTAAATGGTAAATGTCTGAGTAAATATAAAAGTGATCTATCAGCTAATTATTGAATTTTGTCTTCCTTTAATTTTGTTGAAAACAAAGAACTAGGAACTACTTAATATCGAGCAAAATACCATGCACCAGTTATCTATCCCAAGGGAGCATAACACCATGCACAGGTTACCAATCCTGGGGAGGACTCTAAACGCTTTGTCCTGTTCCATTTTGGTATTGGAGTATTCCTGTGGCATCAAGTAAAATACAAGGTGGCCAAGCACTGGATGAAGCAATACTTACAGAGAGAAGAGAAAAAGCAAGATCAACATCAATAAGGGGGCATTAATCTCTCATGGCCAATGGACCTTTCCCCACAACTTATGCAGGGAAATTTACCTACATGTATCTATCTCAATGCTTCAGGAAGGACCTCTCCCTCTCTCCATGGAATCCAAAATACTGAAAGCTGGGGGCATGTCTAAAGGCCATTAAGCTATACACCTAAGGGGTGCCTAGGCAGTGCAGTCAGTTAAGTTTCTGACTTTAGCTCAGGTCATGAGCTTGCGGTTCATGATTTTGAGCCCCATGTTGGCCTCTGTGCTGACAGCACAGAGTCTGGAGCCTGCTTCAGATTCTGTGTCTCCCTCTCTCTCTGCTCCTCCCCTACTCATGATCTGTCTCTCTCTTTCTCTCAAAAATAAATAAAACATTTAAAAAAAATTTTAAAAGATACATACTTAAGCTTAACAAAAGAGCACACACTGAGTTTGAAATAGGGAAAAATATTCACAGGCAAGATGACAAGCCCAGCTCAGGCTGTATGGGCTCTTTATATCTTGGTAAGGAGGCGTTCCAGGCCCAAGACCCATACTTATGTGACTGAATGAGAATAAAAGACTGTATGCATGAAAATGCCTTTCTCAATAGTTAACTTCTTAAAAAAAATTGTTACTCATTTATTTAATGTTTTTATCATTGTTACCAATGAGTCTAATTATTACATTCATTTGGGTCTAAAGAGATTGCCACGGGGGTGCCTGGCTGGCACAGTCCATGTGCGCATGACCCTTGACCTCAGGGTTGTAAATTCAAGATCCACGTTGGGTGTGGAGATTACTTAAAAACAAAATCTTTTTTTAAAAAAGATAGAGATTACCATACCCTGGGGGGTGATGCACCATAGTAAGATTTAGAAAGGGTGAGACTAAGTCTTCTCTATCAGTTAGGATTCAGTCGGGGAAAACGGAAGACACTCTTGATATTTGAAATAGAAAAACATTTAATATGGAGAATTCATTTCTATGAATTTTAGAAACATTGAAGGAGCACACATGGAAGGAAGATGGTACCTCCCAGAGATCAGAGATCAGGAAATGTAATAATAAGCTGCTACCCTCCATGCTGGAGCTCATTTGATCCCATGTCTGCCTGTAGTTAATACCACAACTGCAAGAAACTAGCCTAGTCTATAGTCACCATCACTGCCAGAGTCAGAAGAAAATGTTTTTACTCTCCCTGTGCTTCATAGTGTGTCATCTGTGTTTTCATTGGTTGGACCTAACATAGAACTTCAGTAGTAAGGGAATCTTGGAAATTCTGTTTCCAGACTTTCAGCCCCTGTGACTCAGAAGAGAGCATAGAATGGTGAGGATGATGCTGGGTGCCAAGACACAACCTGGCATAGTTTACCCCTTTGGTAAGTCATCCACATACACTCTTAAACTTCAATTTAAACTTCTAAACAATAATATAATGATTGTGCCTTACATGAAGCACTAGTCACACAAAGACACACTTCCTCTCGTTTCAGATTACAGTGTCCCAAAGACTCATCAGTCATATTCTCTAGGTGAGTTTTGTTTGTAGTTTAGTCACAATGTATTGCAGATATCCTATAACTAAAGGCTAAAAAATCAAGTTAATTATCAACCAATACTCTTCACAAAAATAGCAAGAAAAATAAGGGAGAAAATACCTACTTATATATGCTCATATCGAGAGCAAAAAAGAAACAAATTAAGCATGGCTGCTGTGGTTCTCATATATGTTATGTCCTGTCAAAGGCTTCAGAGAGCATCCCTATCTGCCACTGCCACTTCAAGCACAACCGGATCTGCTGAACTGTCAGAGAAGCTTGCACAACATCCTGGACATATTGCAGAGCCTTTTCTTTGGGTCCCACTCAAAAGTAGTATCTTTTCAGATCAATTGGTCAACGGGCCACAGTAACACATCAAATGAGAAATATGTTGCCACTGAAATCCAAAAAAGTATACTAGACTTTGTGCCTCCCTCTTTTTTGGTTGGAGGAGGGGCAAGTACGACAGTTTATCCTTCACCTTATGAGATGTTTCACACCACTGGACCCCTGGAAATTTCACTGAGGTAGAAGGCCCCTGAATTTTTGTTGGATTTATTTCCATATCTCTGACACACAAATGTCTTACCAATAAGTCTAGAGTAGTTTCTTCTTGCTCATTAGGTCCAATCTGCATAATGCCATCAATGTAATGGACCAGAATATTTTGTAGAAGGCAAAGGCAATCAAGTCCTTGTGAACTAAATTATGACACAGTGCTAGATAGTTTATATATCTCTGAGGTAGGACAGTGAAGGCATATTGCTGGCCTTGCCTGATGAAAGAAAACTTCTGATGGTCTTTATTAATTGATATCTATATTAAAAAAAGCATTTGTCAGATCAATAGCAGCATACCAGGTACCAGGGGATGTGTTATTTGTTTGAGCAAGGAAACCACATCTGGTACAACAGCTGCAATTAGAATAACCACCTGGTAGAACTTATGATAATCCACTGTCATTCTCCAAGATCCATCTGTCTTCCGCACAGGCTAAATAGGCAAGTTAAATGGGGGTGTGGGGGGAATTACCACTCCTGCATTTTTTGAGCCGTTGATGATAGCACTAATCTCTGCAATCCATCTAGGAATGTTATGTTACTTTTGCTTTGCTATTTTTCTGCATAGAGGCAGTTCCAGTGACTTCCACTTGGTCTTTCCCACCATAATAGTCCTCACTTCACAGGTTAGGGAACCAATGTGAGAATTCTGACAGCTGTTGTCTATGTCTATTCCAACTGTGCGTTCCAGAACTGGGTAAATAAACACAGGATGGGCATGGGAACCCACTGGATCCACTGTGAGACAGACCTGAGCTAAAACCACATTGATCACCTGACCTCCATAAGCCCCTACTCTGACAGGTGTACCACAGTAATGTGTTGGGTCTCTGGAAATTAGTGTCAGTTCAGAGCCAGAGTCCAGTGATCCCTGAAATGTCTATTTCCTTTTCCTCACTGTATAGTTACATTAGTAAAATTCATGGTTCCTTTTGGGGGAAGACCTGGAGAAAGATTAACAATATAAATTACCAGGCTTCTTCCTCAAGGAGAATTAGACTCCCCTTTATTCAAGGGATTCTGAATCTATAAAGTGGCTCAGGTCTGGGAACTGATTGAGGGGCTGTGACTCTCTGATTTTTATAACGTTAACTTATGTTCCCTTGACCAAGAAATTTTCTGCTTATATAGATCAAGTAATAATTTAATAGGCTTCATCTCTATTTCACTTCTAGGAACATCATGCTCAAGTAGCAAACAGCATAAGTCTATGCAAGTCAAACTATTCTCATTGTTGCTTTGTCTCTTCTCTCCATTACCATACACCTTGCCTTTGGTGGTTGAGTGCTGCCACTTGTCTCCTGGGATCCAATTATTCCCATTGCATTCAGGTTTTCCAATTCAGTGACACGGTTCCTCCTGTAAAGTCTGGCCTACAAAGAGAGCAACCATAGAGGTCTTCAAGGAGGCTGAGGCTTCCCTCACAAATTTATTTCTCACAGTCATGGTGAAAGGTATATCTCCTAGACCCTTCAAGGGTGGATAAGCTGGTGTTAAATGACAAATACACTCTAACATTCCCATTTCCATAAACACTTGAATCCCTTTCCCTACATTAAACCAAGGTAGGTCTTGCATTTCTAACTCACATAGTGTAGGCCACCTTTTGATTTATGTTTTAAGCTAGACAAACAGAGCTCTTTCTAATTCCTGAAGCTGCAGCATTATAATGCAGAATCTTTGCTTATTGAGCCCATATCAATAAATGTGGCCTGATCCACTATTATCCCACATACTTAGTTTCTGTTCCCATATATATTCCCCAGATTTCTGTCTGTATAAGTTAGAAGGCTCAAGTCATTCTTTTATTTGTTTTTTATTTTTTTAAATGTTTATTTTTGAGAGAGAAACATAGCATGAATAGGGAGAAGGCTGAGAGACAGAGAGGGAGACATAGAATCTGAAGCAAGCTCCAGGCTCCAAGCTATCAGCACAGAGCACGACGTGGGGCTCAAACTCACGAACTTGTGAGATCATAACCTGAGCTGAAGTAAGACGCTTAACTGACTGAGCCACCCAGGTGCCCCTCAAGTCACTCTTTTAGAATGTAGCACATCTCCACATGAGTCTCATTTTGTACCTTATCTCCAAGGTCCTTCTGGGACTTGAGTCTAGCTATAGATCTAGAAGCAAAGAAGGGTGGTGGGGATAAATCCTGAGGAAAATCTTCATTGTCTTGCAAGGTTTTCTCAGGCAATGCAAGGTTAAGTGGGAGGAGGACATTTCCACTTGGTATAGAGAGGGCTCTTCCACTAGGATTGGAAAGTTTGCTTCCACTGGCAAAGAAGACTCCTCAGAATTTAGGGGCTCAGTGTCCTAATCAGTTCTCCCACTTAAACAGTAGATGCCTTTTGAGGCTGAAGGTTCAACTTGCATCATAATCCAGCCAAGCACAAGATGTGATTCTGGGTTTGATTTTTCAGCAGTCTCTCAATCCTGTGGCTATAGAAGAAAGGTTCTCCTTCAGGGAACACTTAGACACTTTCAGGTTATTTATATAGCGCTTGAGCTGGGAATTCAAATCCCTGAGCTTATCCTTTTCTTTCCTTACTTTATCCAGTGACATTAGGAGAAACCAGACAATTATATTCATTAGCTTGACAAAAATGTTTGAAAGTATCATATACACAGTTGTCTAGATCCTTGTCTCTTAAAAGTGGTTGATTAGGATCATGTCATAGATTATCAGTGCTTTCTTCACTACTAGAGTCATTAGCATCTTTAAATCTACTCAGGTTAGAAAGCCAATTCCAGAAATTTCAGAACCAATTCAAAAAATTCATCCTAAATGTTTTTTTCCTCTATAACCATTCTTCCTACCAAAATCTGATTTAGTAAGAGTTCTCCAGAGGAACAGAACCAACAGGATGTATATGTAGAAAGAAAGATTTATTATGAGGAATAGGCTCATGTGATTATTGTGGCTGGCAAGTCCCAAGATCTGCAACCTAGAAACCAAGGAGAGCAGATGGTTTTAGTTCTAGTTCAAGTCTCAAGTCCTGAGAACCAGAAGAGCCTATGCTATATGATGAGGGAGCATAAGGCAGGCAAAGGGCAAAGTACAAGCTAGCACACCACCGTCCCACCACTCAGATGGGACATGTATGATATTACTTGGACATTCCTGGCCACTCAAAAACAGGAAAGGACAAAAAAACCAAGTGGTTAAACTGGTAAAAATCTCCACCCATTTATAAGAAAAAGGCAATCCCATTAATAGCCTAAAGTCCAGGAACTCCCTACTGTCTTAATGTTTTGCTAGAGGGAAAAACAACCTTAGCTTGACTATAGTGAGGCCTCCCATAATCTGTGAGTCTTTAGCATATGAAAATCTTTTTAGGAACTTCCCTTTTGACTTTACCTCCCCCAGCCCCATAGTTTAAAATGAGTCACTCTTCACAACCCCAGTGCAGCTCTTTCTGCCCACAGGTCCTGTCCCTGTGCTTTAATAAAATCACCTTTTGCACCAAAGACATCAAGAACTTTTTCTTGACCATCAGCTCCAAACTCCACAAACCCCACCCTCACCCAAAACCTCATAAGTACAGTTCCAGTGTTAAGGCTGGCAGGCTGGAGATTCTGGGAGAGCTGATGTTTCAATTTGAAAGTAGGAAAAAAAAATCTGATGTCCCAGTTCAGAGGTTCTCTGGCAGGAAGAACTGTACTCAGAGGAGGTCAATCTTCTTGTTCTATTAACTGATAGAAAACTGATTAGATGATGTCAGTTGATTGGATGAGGCCCACCCAAACTGCTTTACTCAGTCTACTGATTTAAATGCTAATCTCACCCAAAAGCACCCTTATAGAAACACCCAGGATACTGTTTGACCAAATATTTGGGCACTCCGTGCCCCAGTCAAGTTGATACATAAAATTAATCATCACAACAGGCTAAATATTTAAATTAATCACCCATTAACACTTTTTATAAAGAATAGCAAGAAAAATAAAGGGAGAAAATGCCTAGTCAGTGTATACACATATATGAAGCAAAAAAAAAAAAGAAAAGTAATTATGAATGGTTGCTATAGCCCCCATATCTGTTATATGATGAGACCATTCTTTTTTTTTTTAAGTTTATTTATTTATTTTGTGAGAGAGAGCATGAGCAGAGGAGGGGCAGAGAGAGGGGGAGAGAATCCTAAGCAGGTTCCTCACTGTCAGCACAGACCCCCACGTGGCAGCTCGAACTCATGCACCAGTGAGATCATGACCTGAGCTGAAATAAGTGTCTGATGCTTAGCCGATTAAGCCACCCATATGCCCCATGAAGAGACCATTCTTTGCTCTCTTTCCATTCAGAGTTATTGCCTCAGTTAAAGATGTGATGGAAACCTCTAATTCTAAGAATTATGAGCCCTTATGTTTCTCTCTTTTTGGGGTTCCTGTAGTCTTCCATTAACTAATACTATTGGTCATAGTATTCCTAAAAGCCACCTTTAGGGAGTCCTCTTGGTTTCAGGCTTAATAAGTAACTCCACCATTATTCATTAAAACTATTTCTCTGAGATAATAAAAGTCTTATATGGACACATAACATCCTCTGCTGAATGCTTGGCAGCATCTCTTCCTCTAGGAATTTATATAGATGAAAGATATGAAATAAAGTTTATTACTCACATGGTAAACACCAAAAGGATTGCCAGAGAAGTTCATTCTTGAGTGAAGGAAGAGCAAAGCTTTGGCTTTGGCTTTTAATGTGTCTAGGAGGTGAGGCCAGGTTGGGTTTGCATGATTTAAACTTATCACTGGTGCCAAGACTCTTGGGGAAATGAGGGGAAAAGGGGAAAGTGAAAGAATGGGACCTGGAAACTTCCAGCAGTCATACATGAAAAATAAAATGGAATCTGTCTTTTTATTACAATAGGGAATATTTACCTTAAGCAATATAGCAGCTTCCTACTTTGATTGTTGGTTCAATTACTTCTAGAGCCCAAAATGGCAGTGGAAATCTTAACTTATAGATCAATGGAATCATCACTATGTTCCCTAACAGCATTCTTCCTTTGATAACTTGGACAATTATACCAGAAAAGCCCAGAAACAAACATCTTATGAATGGATTTTAGATAAATAGTGAAAGGAAAAAATTCCCATTTTCACCACTTGGCTACAGACTCATGATTTCTGACTATGGAAAAAACTGTACCATATGTTGTTCACTGGTTCAAAATATATATTACAAAGAAATTGTGGTTTATATACACAATGGAGAACTACGTGGCAATGAGAAAGAATGAAATATGGCCTTTTGTAGCAATGTGGATGGAACTGGAGACTGTGATGCTAAGTGAAATAAGCCATACAGAGAAAGACAGATACCATATGGTTTCACTCTTATGTGGATCCTGAGAAACTTAACAGAAACCCATGGGGGGAAAAAAAAGAGGTTAGAGTGGGAGAGAGCCAAAGCATAAGAGACTCTTGAAGACTGAGAATAAACTGAGGGTTGATGGGGGGTGGGAGGGAGGGGAGGGTAGGTGATGGGTATTGAAGAGGGCATCTTTTGGGATGAGCACTGGGTGTTGTATGGAAACCAATTTGACAATAAATTTCATTAAACTATATATATATATTACATCTTGTATAAAACATCCAAACTTTGCAGTCTTATTTCCAGGCTGGCACCTTAGCTGAGCGTTCAACTGGCTATTCTTACATTCCACAGGGCTATTTGCCTGTAGGTGATATGATACATAGTAAGAGACCTTAACTGCACTTGTTTTGCTGTGAAATGAGTTCCTGGGTCATTAAACATGTTATTTGTGATAATAAAATGAATCCTTGAATGAATGTGGCTCTTTTTTTTTTCCTGTATAAATATCTCTGCTCTCTTTCTAAGATTCCTTTGGCTATTTGGGGTCCTTTGTGGTTCCATACAAATTTAAAAGTTGTTTTTCTAGCTCTGTGAAAACTTTTGATTTTGGTGGTATTTTGATAGGGATTGCATTCGATGTGTAGATTGTTCAGGGTAGTGTAGACATTTTAATATTTGTTCTTCCAATCTATGAGCATGGAATGTTTTCCCATTTCTTTGTGTCCTCTTCAGTTTCTCTCATAAGTGTTCTATAGTTTTCAGAGTACAGATCTTTTACCTCTTTGGTGTATCTTACAGTTTTCGGTGCAATTGTAAATGGGATTGATTCCTTGATTTCTCTTTTTGCTGCTTCATTATTGGTGTATACAAACACAATAGATTTCTGTACATTGATTTTGTATCCTGAGACTTTGCTGAATTTGTGTACCAGTTCTGGCAATTTTTTGGTGGAGTCTTGTGAGTTTTCTACATAGAATATTATATCCTCTGTGAATAGTGAACGTTTGACTTCTTCCTTGCTGATTTGGATGCCTTTTATTTCTTTTTGTTGTTTGGTTGCTGAGGCTATGACTTCCAATATTATGACAAATGGTGTTGAGAAAACTGGACAGCAACATGCTGAAGAATGAACTGGACCACTTTCTTACACCATACACAAAAATAAGTTCAAAATGGATGAAAGACTTAAATGTGAGACAGGAAACCATCAAAATCCAAGAGAACACAGGCAGCAACCTTTTTGACCTCAGCTGCAGCAACTTTTTACTAGACATGTCTCCCAAAAGCAAAAATGAACTGTTGGGAGTTCATCAAGATAAAAACCTTCTGCACAGTGAAGGAAACAACAAACAAAACTAAAAGGAAACCTATGGAATGGGAGAAGATATTTGCAAATGGCATATCTGATAAAGGGTTAATGTCCAAAAACATAAAGAACTTAATCAAACTCAACACCCAAAAAACAAATAATCCAGTTAAGAAATGGGCAGATGACACAAATAGACATTTTTTCCAAAGAAGACATCCAGATGGCTAACATACACATGAACAGATGCTCAATATCACTTATCATCAGGGAAATACAAATCAAAACCATGATGAGATACCACCTCACGCCTGTCAGAATGGCTAACATTAATACAGGAAACAACAGATGTTGGCAAGGATGAGGAGAAAGGGGAACCCTTTTACACTGTTGGTGGGAATGCAAACTGGTGCATCCACTCTGGAAAACAGTATGGAGGTTCCTCAAAAATTTAAAAATAGAATTACCCTAAGTCCCAGAAATTGCACTATTAAGTATTTACCCAAATGATATAAAAGAACTTATTCAAAGGGATACATGCACCCTGGTGTTTATAGAAGCATCAACAATAGCCAAATTATGGAAAGAGCCCAAATGTCCAACTGGTGAATGGATAAAGAAGTGGTATATATACAATGGAATATTACTCAGCATCAAAAAAAAAAAAAAAGAAAAGAAAAGAAAAGAAAAAAGAAAAAAAGAAATCTTGTCATTTGCAATGATATGGATAGAGCCAGGGTCTATTATGCTAAGCAAAATAAGTCAGTCAGAGTAAGACAAATACCGTATGACCTCACTCATGTGTGGAATTTAAGAAACAAAAACAGATGATCATAGGGAAATAAAAGAGAGAGAGGCAAACCATAAGATAGACTTTTAACTATAGAGAATAACCTGAGAGTTGCTGGAGGGGAGGTCGGTGGGGGATGGGCTAAATGGGTGATGGGTACTTGTGATGAGCACTGGGTATTATATGTAAGTGATGAATCACTAAATTCTACTCCTGAAACCAGTATTACACTATATGTTAACTAAATAGAATTTAAGTAAAAACTTGAAACAGGATGAGGAAAGAAGGTCTCTGCCTTCCATGATGGAGTCATCCACTACTGGGAATAGTGCCACTATTGGAAATAGTGCCATATCAAGGGCTCTGATTTGGCTTCTGTTGGTAAATTTAACACTCTGCATTGGTGGTAGTCAGATAAGACTTGATGAAGGGAAAGCCAATAGTGTTGAATTCATGCATTATATCCACCGTTGCCAACATGACTACTTTGTACGTGAGTCTACTGAGCAAGCACTTGGGTGGGTTGGGAAAGGCTACCTGACCTCTACTGAGCATGTCACCTCTCCATATGATTAGTGACAGAAAAGTTCTCTATAATAAGTGTCTTTTAATGATTTTTACCATAAAATGCATATGTCTTCATAATTTGCCCCATTCTGAGGGGTTTATTTATATACCTCTTCCTAAGATCCTCTTTTTTTTTTTTTTTTTTAAGTTGGCTCCATGCCCAACATGGGGCTTGAACTCACAACCATGAGATTAAGAGTCACATCCTCTACTGACTGGATCAGCAAGGCACCCTTCCTCAGATGCTCTTGTTAGCAATATTCCAGCTTTAAGTTCCTGACCATCAATTCAAATCATTGGCCACTGTGAATTGGTATCACTTTGTATATCTGGTCATCTCTCTTTCCAGACAAAAGAGAGAGCCAGATTTATGACTCAAAATTCTACCCACTGGGAGGATTACTTTTCCTCAGTGTCCTTCAGGGCCACTCCTGAGTGGGGCTATCGTGCAGGATCAGTTTGCCATGTCTGGTACCAGAGTCTCTTGTGGAACTATCTGCAAAGCAGTTTTTTTTTTTTAATTTTTTTTTTCAACGTTTATTTATTTTTGGGACAGAGAGAGACAGAGCATGAACGGGGGAGGGGCAGAGAGAGAGGGAGACACAGAATCGGAAACAGGCTCCATGCTCTGAGCCATCAGCCCAGAGCCTGACGCGGGGCTCGAACTCACGGACCGCGAGATCGTGACCTGGCTGAAGTCGGACGCTTAACCGACTGCGCCACCCAGGCGCCCCTGCAAAGCAGTTTTTAATTTTCTCGTCTTCAGTAAACTGACCTTGGAGAACTTCCTGTGAGGCCATTCATTTGTGTTGAGGAAGATGCCAGTACAATAAAGTAAGGTGTGTGGAAGTCTGAACCACTTGCTCATGTCACTAATTTGGGCCTTCAGGACTATTTGGAACTTGACATTGTATATACAATGTCACTTTGATGATGAGGTGCTATCTCACTTACCCATGTTCATAGCTTGGTAGATCAGAGAACACAGTTCATATAAACACCTTAGATCACATTGTTAAAAGCTTTGTAGTCCATGGCCAGGTATTCAGTCTCTTTGGGGACCCATTAGCAGCCAGGAGCTTTTTCTCAAAGGGATAAGAATTATCTTCTGAAGAGAACATGGGTTTGCTCCAGATTCTAGGTGACTGGCATTGTGATTCTCCTATTGGTGCCTCAGGGGCTTTGTATGGCAGCCCATATGCCACAGACTCTACAAAACTCATTAGATCTGTTGGTTCAGAAAGTCTGAGAATGGGTGAGGGTAGCTCTCCATCGTGATGATTCAAGTAATGATTCTAGCTACTGGACTTGGGGTTTTTCATTTTAGTAAGATGCCCATTCATTTCAGATCTAGAGATAATGTGATCATTTAGCCGCTGCCAAAGATCCCTACAGATTAAAATATTCCAACTTCTGCAAAACCACATGACTGCTACTGCTTCAGAATCCCACCATTCCCACTGAAATAAGGAAGTCCATTTTAATGATGCGCTCTCTTAGTGTCATTCCCAAGCTGCAGAGGAGAGCCACTACAAGCTTTACAAGGATGTTGGTACTCTCTTTATCAGCGCATTTTGCAGGAGATTTTGGTAAAGAGAATGTACTTTGGTCCCTCCTTGCATACTTTGTGGATCTAGGGTAAGAGTGTCATGTAAAATAAATCCATTCCAACATTTTTATTTCCCTGAAGCTTTGGATTCCATCTTTTGAATTATGTCAGGAATATCATGGCATCTGAATTTTATTGAATGCAGTCCATTACTGAGTGTAGGTTTCAGTTAACCAACCAAAGAAACAGTTGGAGCCCCTCTCATCTGCTCAAGATAACACATTGAACCCAAAATTTCTGGTAAATGAATCCCTATGAATATATTCAGAATTATCCAGCAATATATTCTGTCCTCTTTGGTCTAGCACACTAAGTCTCCATTGTCATACATATTCTCAAGGCTTTTACCAATAAAAAACTGGTAAAATCTTGAAATTTTATTTTGGTGTGAACATTATAATCTCCTCGGTTATACCTTGTGCCATTAGCCTGAGGTATTCTGGGATTGGACCTCAATTAAGAGTCTAGAGGAAATGAATTGTAAGACAATTGTCTCAGGTGAGGTAATTATAGGGTTTCACCTAAGGGATGGTTAGTCTCCTCAGATAGGGGAGGAGGGGCTACTTCTGATGGGAGGGAAGGTTAAAGGAGATTTAGGGATTCAAGGTTCTAAGATTTATCCAAATCCACTGTATTTTCCCATTTTAATAATGAGTCTCACTCATTCCCAAGTCAATGTCCCAACTGGTACATAAGAGACTTGGAGAAATTATGTATTTACAATCTACTTTGTAATTGTGCAAACCATAAAATCAGATTTTTGCTTTGAATTATACTTTATCAGTTTAGAGAGATATAAGATTTTCTGATTGTTTGACCTTGACTTGAGTGAGGAATTGAAATGCCTGAGCCTGTCATTTTCTTCCTATAAATGTTCCGTTGCAATCAGTGATAGCAGTCAGTAAACTATTTCGTAGTCTTCATTCCCACCACAAAGGTCAATTGTAGCAGTAATTTGGTATTTCAAAGCCTGGTTTCTAACAGACATTTTATTTCAGACAATGTCTATTGATAATTTTAAGCAGCTTTTTGTCATTGAATGCCATGAATGATCAGATTCCCCATTTTCCATTGGCTATGATGCCATCAAATTATTTAAACTCCATCCAACCAGATATTCAATCCAGATTTCTATCTTTGAGGGTCAGTTTCCTAGAACAATTCCTGATATAAAATGCTGCAGCAGTTAGTGTTCGTGGAAGAAATAAAAACCAATCTAGATATTCCAACCTAGAGGAACTTAACACAGGAAATAAGTGATCAATGTGTTGGAAAAGCTGGAAGAATGGGAAAAGGGGAAGGCAGGTTATATTACCCTCTTTATGGAAGCCTCTTACCCTCCCTATAGAGAAATACTCATTTCATACTTGTGTGACCTTATGTCTTAAGAACAGCAGGAGACTGTAAACATCAGCTAATGCCACCTAGAAGTCTGTTTCTGCCACCACAGTGCTCATCTGCCACTGGCACCAGATCCAGAGAAGACAATTTCTTCTATATTCCTTTCCTAATCTCTTGTGTATGACCCTTACATTGGCAGAATTTAATTTTTAAAAAATGTTTATTTATTTTTGAAAAAGAGGGAGAACACAAGTGGGGAAGGGGCAGAGAGAGAAAGAGAGAAGTGGGAGGAGGGCACAGAATCTGAAGCAGGCTCCAGGCTCTGAGCTGTCAGTCCAAAGCTCGACACAGTGCTTGAATCCACAACTGTGAGATCATGACCTGAGCCAAAGTCAGACACCTAACTGACTGAGCCACCCAGGCACCTACATTGGTAGAATTTAAAATGGAAACATGCTGGTAGGGTTTCCAAGGATTTCAGCTCCTATGATGTGGGGAGAACTTAGAAGGATCGAGATGGTGCTGAGAACAAATACAAAATATCTGACACATTATGACTTTGCAAAGTGGAAAACAGAGTACCGGTGGAAAAAGAGGAGAGAAAGAAGTTCCTGAGAAGATCAATTTTGGGAACTGGTATGTAGGAATTGAGGATCTGGATATAGACTCTAAAACTATTCGTGTTAAAAATATCTTGGAAATTTTTCATGCTGGTTGAAGACCATTAATCTAGACACTAATATTGCCAGGGATCATATACCCTCCAGCCAGCTTCCTCAGAGCACCCTTGACCTCCTTGTTTCTCAGGCTGTATATGATGGGGTTCAACATGGGAGTCATAACACAGAAGAGCACAGAAACCAGAATATCCATGTCTAGGGAGTAACCTTCTCTGGGTCTGTCATAGTTAAAGTTGGCTGTTCCATAAAAGACCACCACCACAGTGAGGTGGGATGCGCAGGTAGAGAAGGCCTTGCTCCTGCCCTGAGCAGAGGGAATCCTAAGAATGGAAGAAATGATGAGTATGTAGGACACTCCAGTAAACAGACAGGGGCTCAGGCCAATGGTGGCACTGGCCACATGAAGCACAGACTCATTGAGAGAGGTGTCTGAACAGGAGAGCTTCAGGAGCAGAGGAATGTCACAGAGAAAGTGGCTGATTTGGTTGGGCCCACAGAGAGTCAGTGTGGCTGCCAGCACTGTGTGTGTCACAGAATTCACTAGCCCACACAGCCAGGACCCAGTCACCAAAAAAATACAGACCTTCACACGCATGAGGACGGGATATTGAAGAGGGTGGCAAATGGCTACATAGCGATCATAAGCCATAGCGGCCAATAAGACACATTCAGTGCCAGCACATGTGACGAGGAAGAAAATCTGGGAGAGGCAGCCCTCATATGAGATGGTCTTCTTCTCCCGGAAGAAGTTCACCAGCATGACGGGGATGGTGGTGGATGTATAACAGATGTCCAAGAAACTCAGGTTGCTGAGGAAATAATACATTGGAGTGTGGAGAGCATGACTGATTCTAGTGGCTGTTATAATGAGCATGTTCCCCAGGAGTGTTGTCAGGTAAATGAGCAAGAAAACCAGGAAAAACAAGCCCTGTAGTTTGGGGTGGTTGGAAAATCCCAAGAAGATGAATTCAGTGACATCTGTCTGATTGTTCATTTCAAGTGGTGTCATAGCTACAAAACAATGAGAAAAATAAAAGCCTTATGAGAATGTACAAAGAGCACCCCAAATTGGCTTGTTAACTTGCAAGGCCATGTCAAATAATGTTGGAGATAGAATGGTCTAGACTGTGGAGGGAGGTGTATAGGAAAGACCTGTTGGGAGACCACAACTTTTCATTCAACAAATCCAGCCATCTCAGGCCCAGGGATCTCCTACAGATTCGTGTGTGGCTTCTGGTGCATGAAAATAAATGGAGATTTGGTCAAAACCTTCAATAAACTGATAATCCCTGTGTTAGAGTAAGCTCATCTCTCTCTGGCTCTGCAAAACTTTCCTCCTAACATTGTATGCTTTGCTGCATTAAATTCTTTTTTTTTATATTTTATTTTTTTAAGTAATATAATTGTGAAAAATTAAGAAAATGCAGAAAGAAATAAAGAATAGAACCATTCACAGCATCAATGTTACTATTTAGTGTATTCCATTCTAGTCTCTTTTTCTATATATGAATCTTGATCTCTATTTATAGGCTTAAAATATCGGGAGCACAAATTCCCACAAATGCATTTTATTCTACCATACAAAATAAATTTAATCTCTCCTTTTCAGTGGACATTAGATTGCTTCCATTCCTTTTGCTATTTTAAACACTAGAATGAAAATTTTCATACATAAATATTTGTGAACAACTTTAATTTCTTCAGAATAAAATTTTATTGGTTTGTTTTTTATAAATTGATCTCATTTTTCTCAATAAGAACATTTATATTTTAGGATTTATAAGATATGACATTTTAACTGGTGACATATACTAACATAATTTTCCTCATAAAGGTAGACTTTAGTAATCCAAAGTTTATCCTCAGCCAAATTTTATGTATTTTCTGAAAAGAGAATTAATGCAAGTACCAATTTTCTATTACATTGTCCATTCTAATCTCCAGGCCATTGCTGCAAATTGCAATTTCCATTTCTTTTTCAAACTGGGAAGTGAGATGTTATAGCAGAAAGAGTGGGCTCTTAAGACAGATAGATGTGGATTGTCATCCTACATCAGTTGTTTACTAGATGGAGACAGTAGTTAAATTAGCTGATCTCAGTTCCTTAGTTTCCTCATTGTATTCTGATATTAATAGTACTCAACTTGTGGCTCTTGGAAAAAGTAATATGAGATATTACAAATCATGTGCCCTTTATCAGGCTGGGAAAGTCCCTCTATATGTGCTTTATTGACAGTTTCTATCATGAATAGAAATTGAATTTTGTCAAATGATTTTTCTGCCTTTATTGAGATTATAATGTATTTTCTTTCTTTTTTGTTAACGTTTATTTATTTTTGAGACAGAGAGAGACAGAGCATGAACAGGGGAGGAGCAGAGAGAGAGGAAGACACAGAATCTGAAACAGGCTCCAGGCTCTGAGCTGTCAGCACAGAGCCCGACGCGGAGCTCGAACTCACGGACCGTGAGATCATGACCTGAGCCGAAGTCGGACGCTTAACCGACCAAGCCACCCAGGCGCCCCAGTATTTTCTTTTTTTTTAAGTTTATTTATTTATTTTGAGAGAGAGAGAGAGAGAGAGCAGGGGAGGGGCAGAGACAGGGAGAGAGAGAGAATCCCAAGCAGGCTCTGCCCCATCAGCACAGAGCCTGATGCGAGGCTCAGACTCATAAACCAAAGATCATGACCTGAGCCAAAATCAAGTGTCAGATACTTAACTGACAGGGCCCCCAAGATTATAATGTATTTTCTTATTTAGTCTGTTATTATGATAAATTATATTGATTGACTTTTTGAATATTGAACTAGCCTTGCATTCCTGGATCAACTTCAGTTGATTTTGATGTATTATCCTTTACATATATATACATATTGCTAGATTCAATTTGTTAATATTTTTTTGTGGATTTTTGCATCAATGTTCATTAGGGATGATATTAGTTTATAGTTTTCTCTCTTTTTTATTTCTTTTTTTTTGTCTATAGTTTTCTTCTAATGTCTGTCTAGTTTTGTTATCAATTATCAGGGTAATACTGGTCTTATAAAATTTATTTGGAAGTTTTGGGGCGCCTGGGTGGCTCAGTCGGTTGAGCCTCCGACTTCAGCTCAGGTCACGATCTGGCGGTCCGTGAGTTCGAGCCCCGTGTCAGGCTCTGGGCTGATGGCACAGAGCCTGGAGCCTGCTTCCGATTCTGTGTCTCCCTCTCTCTCTGCCCCGCCCCCGTTCATGCTCTCTCTCTCTCTCTCTGTCTCAAAAATAAATAAATGTTAAAAAAAAAATTAAAAAAAATTTATTTGGAAGTTTCTCTCCGTTTTAATTTTCTAGGAGAGAATGTATAGAATTGGTATTATTCCTTCCTTAAATTCCTGGTCAAATTCAAAACATAAACCTGTTTTGGGCCTGGATTTCATTTTCTGAAAGGTTTTAAATTACACATTTAATTTCTTTAGCATACATAACATTAAGTTATTTATTTCTTCTTACGTGAGTTTTGGCACTTCTTGGTATCTTTCAAGAGAGTGATGCATTTCATCTCATTGAGTTTATGAACATAGAGTCATTCATAATATTCTATAATTATCTAAAATTATATTATATTTATTAGGGGGTCGGTATTGATGTCTCCTCTTTTATTCTTGAAATTGAAATTTATGCCTTCTATCTTTTTTACTTGGCCAGTCTCACTAGTGGTTTATCAATTTGTTTTTCTCAAAGAAACAGTTTTTAGTTCCATTGATTTTCTTTATTTTTAATTTCATTGATTTATTCTCTAATTTTGTTATTGTAATTTTTGTTTGCTTTGGGTTTAACATGCTCTTTTTTCTACTTTCTTAAGGTGGAAACTTAGGTTAAGATTTTAGATGTAAGCTTTTCTAATATAAATGTTAAATGGTATAAGTTTCCCTCAACAATATTTTAGTTGTATCCCACAAAACTGGATATATTGTATTTTAATTTTTGTTCAGTACAAAATATTTTTTCATTTACTTTAAGACTTTCTCCTTTGTCCCATGAGTTATTTGAAATTTGATGAATATATTTGATTAATATATAAACATTTAGGGATTGTTCCAGATATCTTACTGTTAACGTTATTCCACTCTAGGCAAACAATATGCTTTACATGACACTTATTATTTTAAATTTAAATTTTTTAGAGTTAAGAATATGATCTATCTTAGCAAATGTTCTATATGCACTTGAGTAGAGTATATATTCTGGTCTTGTCATGTGGGTTCTTTTATAAATGTAATTAAATTAAGTTAGTTGATAGTTGATCAGGTCATCTATATCCCTACTAATTTTCTGCCTGCTTGTTCTCTCAGTTAATGAGAAAGGAGAGCTGAAGTCTCCCAACTATAATTGTGCACTGATCTATTTATCCCTTCAGATCTATCAGTTTTTGCTTTATGTCGTTTGAAGCTCTTTTTTTAGGCATGTACCCATTAAAGATTGTTATGTCTTCCTAGAGATTTGAATTCTTTATCATTATGCAATATTCCTTTTTATACTTGATAATCTTCCTTCTTCTGAAGTCTGTTTTGTCTGAAATTGCCATAGCCGCCATATATATATAGATGGTGGGGTTAGGTGGGGCTCTTGATCTTGGGGTTGTGAGTTTGAGGGCCTAATTAGGCATAGAGACTACTTTAAAAAATCAATGAACTATTTTGATTAGTGTTTACATAGTATGTTTTTTTGTCTCCTTTTACTTTTAACACTTTTATCTCTTTATATTTGAAGTGGGTTTCTTGGGGCACCTGGGTGGCTCAGTCAGTTAAGCATCCAACTCTTGGTTTCAGTTCAGGTCATGATCTCATGGTTCGTGAGTTTGAGCCCCACATTGGGCTCCATGCTGACAATGCAGAGCCTGCTTGGGATCCTCTGTCTCCCTGTCTCTCTGTCTTTCCCATGCTCTCTCTCTCTCTCTCTCTCTCTCTCAAAATAAATAAATAAACTTTAAAATCATCTCCATTTAAAAAACAATAAAGTGGGTTTATTTTATACAATATATAGTTGGATAGTGTTTTTTTAAATAATCCAATCTGACAATCCCTTCTAACTGCTGTTTAGATCATTCACATTTAAAGTGATTATTGATATGTATGTATTAAAAGCTACCATTTTACTAGCTGTTTTCTACTTGTTCTACTTACTGTTTTTTGTTCTCTCCTTTTCTGTCTCTGTCTGTATGCTTAAGTGAGCATCTTTTATGATTCTTTTTTTATCTCCTTTATTTATTTATTGTTTTATCTTTTAGTCAAATTTTCTGGTTGTTGCCCTAGGAATTACAAGATGCATTGTAAATAATATGAGTCTACCTCATATAATATACCACTTCAGTGTAGTTTTAAGACTTTATGTTTCCAATTTCTCCCTTGCTTCCTTTTGCTATCATTGTCACATATTTTACTTTTACATATGCTATGGACATGCACTACATTGTTGCAGTTTTTGGTTTAAACTGCCAATTGTGAGAATTAAAAATAAAAGTGAATTTTATTGCACTCTCTTAGTTTTCTATGACTGTCATAACAACTTACCCCAAACCTGGTGATTTGAAACAAACAAACAAAAATATTCACTCACAGCTCTGGAGACTTAGAGTTCTGAAATAAAGGTGTTAGCAGAGTCATACTCTCTCTGAAGGCTCTAACAGAGAATTCTTTTTTGCCCCTTCATAGTTTCTGGTGTCTTCTGGAAATCCTTGGTGTTCCTTGGCTTGTGACTGCATCACTTCAATCTTTGCTTCTCATCACATGGCTTTCTTCCCTATGTGTATCTCTGTGTGCCCTTCCCTTTTCTTGTAAGGACACCAGTCTTGGGATTTAGGGTCCACCCTAATCTAGTATTACCTTATATTAATTTAAATAATTACATTTTCGAAGACCCTATTACCAAATAAGGTCACATTCTGAGGTTCTCAGTAGACATGAACTTTGGGGAGAGAAGATTCAACCCAATACACTTACCTTCATTTAACCCATTTCTAATATTTACCATTGTTTTGATGAGGATCCAGGTTTCTGACCTGTATCACAATCCTTTTTCTGAAGTGCTTTCATTAACATTTCTATTAGAGTATGTCCACTGGCAAAGCACCTCTTCTGTTTTTGCTTGTCTAAAAAATATGTTTATTTCTTTTAATATTTAAAGGATATCTTTTCAGCTGACAGGTTTTTTTAAAAGCACTTTAAAAATGCCACACTACTGTCTTCTTGCTTGCATACTTTCTGATGAGAAGTCTGCTGTAATTCTTATTCATGGGCCTCTGTCAAGTTGGGTCTTTCCCTTCTAGCTGCCTTCAAAAAAATTTTTCCCATCTTTATAGCAGTTTGAATATAATATGCTAGGGTTTTGAAGGTGGTTTGTTTTGTTTTGTTTTGTTTTGTTTTGTTTTGTTTTGTTTTGTTTTTGTATTAATCCTCCTTAGGGTTCTCTGAACTTGTCAATGTATCATAAGTTTTGGAAAATTATCAGCTGTTATTTCTTCAAATATATATATTTGCTCTGTTTATTCTGTCTCTTCCTTCTAGGATTCTAATAATGTGTAAAATAGTTTGATATTATGTCATAGCTCTTGGATGCTCCATTCTTCTTTTTTCCTTAACTTTTTTTTTTGGTTCTTGTGGTTTGATTTGGGTAATTTCTATTGACCTATCTTTAAGTTCACCAATTCTTTCTTCAGCTGTGCCAAGTCTACTGACAAAATTGTTAAAGGCATTTTTCATCTTTATTATAGTGTTTTTTATTTCTCACATTTTTATTTGATCTTTTCTTACAGTTTCCATCACTTTGCTGAAATTAACTGTCTGATCTTGTATATTGTTTACTTTTTTAAATGTTTATTTATTTATTTTGAGAGAGAAAGAGAGAGCATGTGCAAGAGAACAGGGGAGGGGCAGAGAAAGGGAGAGAGAGAATCCCAAGCAGGATCTGTGCTGTCATCATTGGAGCCTGACACAGGGCTCAATCTTATAAATCATGAGACCATGACCTGAGCTGAAATCAAGAGTCAGATGCTTAACCAACTGAGCCACCCAGGTGCCCCTATTGTTTACTTTTTCTAATAAAATGTCTAACCTATTGATTATTTTTATTTTAAATTCCTCGTTTGATAGTTTTAATCTCTCTCAAATCTGGATCTGGTTCTGATGTTTATATTGCCTCTTCAGAATGTATTTTTCCTTATCTTTTGTATACATTATAACTTTTTGTTGAAAGCTGGACATGTATAAGGTAGTAAATACTGAAGTATAAATTTATTTGCTTGGAGATGAACATGACGTTCTTTATACTAACTCTTTAGTGTGAGGATTAATCTAGTGAGCAATTGGACTTGAGTCCATTTTTCCCATGGTCATCCTGAGTGACTACACGCTCCAAATTACTCTGATATTTTGTGGTTAGGGTGCGGACTAGTGTGTACTAGTGAAATGTGCCCACATTTCTGCTCCCTTTTACCTGTGTGTTTTCCATTTTCCCTGCTCTCTAGAGATAATCTGTTTCTTCGAGATCTCCCAGCTGTATTCCACTGTTATTTTTACTCAGTGCTTGATAGTGGGCCAATGGGGGACAACGAAGAGGTATTCTCTGATGTTCTGGTTAACCCTTCATCTTAGATACCGTGAACCTGGGTCTTGGAAGTGTGGCCTTCACGAGTGTTCCTGCCCCTCCTCCAGCTGTACTGCTGGACCTAGAGTATATTCCTGCTCCCCAACCCCAAGGAGTAGGACTTTTTTTTGCCTTGTTCCCTTCCTGTGGTGTAATGGGATTCCACAGTCCCCTAAGGTGACAATTTTCATAGCTCTTTCCCTTGCAGATGGCAGCTTTTGTTCTGTAGTAAAAACACAGGAAATGGATCTTGGAAGAGTTTTGACAGTTGCTGCTACTCCTTTTCCCCGTTATTTGCCCTCCACCCCAGCTTGGCCTCAAACAGCATCGTTAGGGAAGCTGTCAAAGAATGTTTCCTGTGGGAATCTGGTTGAGTTCATGCAGGGAAAGCAAGAGGATGCAAACCTTATGTCTACGGCCCTCAGGGACTTCACACTCTTATGCTAGCCTATACTTAGCCTTGAACAATTTATTATATAGTTTTAACTGAGTCTTCTTATAGGTTTACAAGGTATTTAGTGGTTTCTGCCTTAGGTTAAAAAAACCACGGCTCGTGTGGTTGTCTGTCTCTCCAGTTTTGTTTCATTGGTTGCCTTGAAACCTCAATTTCCTTATGGGTTCAAGAAAAGTAATTAATTTGCATTTTTTCCTGCTTTTTGTTGTTGGAATAATGATGGGAACAACATGCTTCCCAGCTCATTAAGTCTCTAAGCTGAAATTCAAAGTCTACATAACCACTTTTTTAAACTATTTGGCAGTTTCTAATAAAGTTGAACATGTGGTTTCTCTGTGACCCAATAATTCCACTCCTAGGCATAGTCTCAAGAAAATGGATGCATGGTTCACCAAAAGACTTGTATGAGGAGGTTCAAAAAAGATTTTTTCAGAATAGCTCAAACAAACAGTATGCCTATAAACAGGAAAATGGATAACAAATGGTGGTTTATCAGACAGTGCAATGCTACACGATTATCCAAAAAAAAAAAAAACATACAAATTACTGATCCACATTATAACATTGATGAATCTAAATAAACATTTTGTTGAATGAAAGAATCCAGGCACAAAAGAATACATATTGTGTGTTTTCTTTAAATGAAGTTCAAAAATAGGAAAAACCAAACTATGGTAATCAAATGAGAACAGTAGTTACTTCTGTGGGTTGAGGGCACTATTATCTGGAATGAAGCATGAAAGAATTTTCTGGGGCTGATGGAAATGTTCTATATAATTCATTTAATAGTATATCTATCTATATCTATCTATATCTATATCTATATCTGTAAAAATTTATCAACCTATACACTTAAGATCTGTGCATTTTACTAAATGTGAATTATAATTCAATTTTAAAAATAAAATGCAAAAAAAGGGGGCCCCTGGGTGGTTCAGTTAGTCTGGTGTCCAACTCTTGATTTCAGCTCAGGTCATGATCTCGTGGTTGGTGGGATCGAGCTTCATGCTGTCAGCACAGAGCCTGCTTGGGATTTTCTCTCTCCCTCTCTCTCTCTGCCCCTCCCCAACTCATTCTCTCTAAATAAATAAATAAATAAATAATAAGGTGAAAGAGATAAAAGCAGGAGGCATCCTAAATATTAAGTCACTAAGACTTAAGTATTTTTTCCCCATTTTTGCATGTCTCTACTTCTTTTTTTTAATGTTTTATTTATTTACTTTGAGAGAGCAGGTGAGCACAAGAGCAGGAGAGGGGAAGAGAGATAAGAGAGAGAATTCCAAGCAGGCTCTGCATTCTGATGATGCAGAGCCTGATTCAGGGCTCAAACCACGAGATCAGGAGCTGAGCCAAAGTCAAGAGTTGGATGCCCAACTAACAACCACTCAGGCACCCCTGCACCTCTCACCTTCTCTGCCACAATAAGAGTTCAGTACACATCACCTTTCGCAAATCATATCAAGCCACTTTCTTTGCAACATTTCCTTTGAGGGATGAATGCAATTGGTGTGAGCATACATTTTTAACTGGGGAGGGAACCATGTCTGAGGACACTGCCCCTTGGATAATGAGATAGCAGGTTGGTATCCCAGGCAAAACAGGTGGCAGAAATCTCAAGCATTTGGTCTTCCCAGCCAAAGGAAAACAAGCTCAGAGTATTTGGGTTGTTCCAGTGCTACAGAAGAAAGGACCCAGAGATCTCTGGGAAAGGAGTGAACTTTGAGAGCTGCACGGCTATCAGGAAAGCTGTTGGATTCTGAGTTCTGCTAGGAGCCCTCTCACCTATGGCTGTATCTCCTATCTCTAGTCATTCCTGCTGTGTTGCAAGGAGTGGAGGGGGTAAACCCAGCTAGGTGCTGCCAAGTTCTAGCCAATTAATTCTATGTTGCCTGGTGATGTTTCTAAACTAAACTCTACCCCCAACTCACAACCCCAAGATCCAGAATCTCATGCTCTACTGACTGAGCCAGCCAGGCACCACATAGTGTGGTGATTTTTATCTCAAGCACAACCTCATTAGTTGTCCAGAGGAGACAGCAGGGCATCAGCTGCCCCTGGGGCACAGGCTAGGCTGTGTGAAGCTGTGCCAGGCCTGTCTTTCTGGTCAGTGTCCTTGGGGACAAAAGTAACTGAGTTCTCCGACATCAGGGGCCTCTCTCCTGCTATGGACCAGCAGAGAGCTCAGATGTCTGCCTGGAAGCCAGGCTTTGGTGTGAGAATGGGAAGGAATGATGGTAGAGTATCAATAATGTCCCATAAACCACTTTCAAGGTTAGGGCAGGCTGGAAGCAAGGGACATGTGGAAGGTAATAGCCTGGATTTTAGAGAAGCATCAGCTTTGAGAAACTGATAAAAAATCTGTAGATCCAGAAAATGCAAATACACACATGCACAGAATCTTTATGCAATTGAAAATTGTGAAACTCATCCCCAGGGTCCCTAAGAGGCTATGTGCCTTAGATTAAAACAATTTTGGGGGGTGTCTGGATGACTCAGTCGGTTAAGCATCCAACTTCAGCTCAGGTCATGATCTCACAGTTCGTGGGTTCCAGCCCAGAGTCCGGCTCTGTGCTAATAGCTCAGAGCCTGGAGCCTGCTTTAGATTCTGTGTTTCCTCTCTCTGCCCCTCCCCCACTCGTGCGCACAGTGCTCTCTGGCGCACGTGCTCTCTGGCGCGCGCGTGCGCTCTCTCTCTCTCAAAAATAAATACATATTGGGGCGCCTGGGTGGCGCAGTCAGTTAAGCGTCCGACTTCAGCCAGGTCACGATCTCGCGGTCCGTGAGTTCGAGCCCCGCGTCGGGCTCTGGGCTGATGGCTCAGAGCCTGGAGCCTGTTTCGGATTCTGTGTCTCCCTCTCTCTCTGCCCCTCCCCCGTTCATGCTCTGTCTCTCTCTGTCCCAAAAATAAATTAAAAAAAAAAACGTTGGAAAAAAAAATTAAAAAAAAAATAAATACATATTAAAAAATTAAAAACAAAAATGAAAAAAATTTTGTTTACTCCAGGAATGTAGTCTGAGAACTACAACCAGAGCAAAGTAACATATTGTTATTTTTTATTACATGTTAATATGTTACAATATGTAACACATTGTAAAGATACAGAGTTTTAGAGCTTGGGGAAAATGCCTGAATCAGTTCATAGAGAAGGAGCTGTGTTTGAAGCACTTTGAGCGTTATGGATGGTGAGGACACTGAATCAGTTTGGGCTGGCAGGCATTATTAAATAAAACGGGGAAAAAAGAGGTGTATCAGGCATGGGGAGGGATGGTAGATTAGATTTGAGTAACGTTAAGGTCAGGTACTTGGGGGATATCCATGCAGAAATGCCCAACAGGCAGTTGAAAAAGGATTTGTCCTCAGTAAACAAGCTAGAACTGCAGATATGGGTTTGGGAGTCATTGCCTTGAAGATGGCTGCTGAAGGCACGGAGATACATGAAATCAACCAAAGAGAGTTGACTAAGGAAAGAAGAGTAAAGCAGGATTCTTGTGATGCTTGAATAAGAAATATAGAAGATTATAAAATATCCACGAAAGATTCAAAAATACTCACCACTCCATCTAGGTTAGTTATAGGCATTGTTTCTCCCTAAGTTTTATTAGCAATGATTTACAGAAATTCAATATTGGAATTGAGTTGGGCATCTATGAGTATTCTTAGAAAGTTCTTATTATGTTATGTATATTTTATTCTCTGTTTTTCTATCAACTACATAGATGAACTTGAAGTCATTAAAAAAAATCAACAACATGGGGCGCCTAGGCAGCTCATTCTTTTAAGCATCTAGATCTTGATTTTGGCTCAGGTCATGATGAGATCAAGCCCCTCATCTGGCTCTGTGCTAACAGTGTGGAACCTGCTTGGGATTCTCTCTCTCTCCCTCTCTCTCTGTCCCTCCCCTGCTCACACTCACTCATGCAGGTTCTCTAAATAAATAAATAAATAAATAAATAAATAAATATTTCTAAAAAAATCAATAACATGTATATTTATGAACACCTGATATCAAAAAGGTAGATATGACAATCTCTTTTAAAGATTAATGTATACATTAAAAGATGCTTAATATCACTCATCATCAGGGAAATACAAACCAAAACTATAATGAGATATCACCTCACACCAGGAAGAATGGTTAAAACTAACAACACAGGAAACAACAGGTACTGGCGAGGATGCAGAGAAAGGGGAACCCTCTTACACTGTTGGTGGAAATGCAAACTGGTGCAGCCACTCTGTAAAACAGTATGGAGGTTGCTCAAAAAGTTAAAAATGCAGTGTACTACCAGGATGACCCAGCAATTGCACTACTAGGTATTTACCCAAAGGAAACAAAAATACTGATTGAAAGGTATACACATAATAGCAACATTATCAACAAAGCCAAATTATGGAAAGAGCCCAGATGTCCATCAACTGATGAATGGATAAAAAAAAAGGTGCTATATATATGGACTGGACACTACTTCATATATATATATATATATATATATAGTATATGTATTATATAATATATATGAATATTATATATGATGGAATATATTAAAATTATAATGTGATGGAATATTATATATATGGATTTTATACATGATGGAATATATATTAATATTATATATGATGGAATATTATATATGTGAATATTATATGATGGAATATATATATGAATATTATATATATAGTGGAAAATTACTCAGCCATCAAAAAGAATGAAAACTTGCCATTTGCAACAATGTGGATGGCACTAGGGTGTATTATGCTAAGTAAAATAAGTCAGCCAGAGAAAGACAAATACCATATGATTTCACTCAGATGTGAAATTTAAGAAATAAAACAAACATGGGAGGAGGTGGGAGAAGAAAACCAAGACACAGGCTCTTAACTATAGAGAACAAACAATGGTTATGGGAGGGGAGGTGGGCGGGGGGATGGGTTAAATAAGTGATGGTTATTAAGGAAGGCACTTGTGATGAACACTGGGTATTGTTTGTGCTGAATCACTAAATTCTATATCTAAAACGAATATTACACTGTATATTAGCAAGGGAGAATTTAAATAAAAACTTGGAGGGGTGTCTGGGTGTCTCAGTCAGTTAAGTCTCTGACTTTGGCTCAGGTCATGATCTCGCAGTTTGTAGGTTTGAGCCCCCCATCAGGCTCTGTGCTAACAGCCCAGAGCCAGCAGCCTGCTTCAGATTCTGTGTCTCCCTCCCTCTCTGCCCCTCCCCTGCTCATGCTATGTCTCTCTCTGTCTCTCAAAAATGAATAAACGTTAAAAAAATTTTTTTAAACAAAACTTGGAAAGAAAAAAAAGCATAAGTGTTGATGCATAAAAAAAATTGATGTCTAGATGTTTTTGTACAAAGACATAAAATTCCTCATGGAAGATGGTTCCACAAGGGTTTACTCTAAGAAACTAATGTGTGATTTGTGGAAATCCAAATTGAAAAACTGAATTTTCAATGTGTGGGAATTTTAAATAATATGGTTTCTAAAGTTATATATACTGCTTTCTTATAAAGGCCTTAAAATTTGACTTCTAATTACTTGAAGTCAGTCCCCAAGGAACATGTTCATGGGATATACTATATATACGCAGTGCAAACAGAACACAATAAAACATTTCCTTTGGTCTGAGTAATTTCTTGCAGGCCAGGGGAATGGGGTGGGGTGTGAAGCAGTGTCCAATCCATTCTTTTCTTTTTTTTTTTTTTATCTCTGATGTGCACATTCTGTCAGTATAGAACAATGTTGAATTATCAGCATTATCATCATCATCAATATCATTATCATCATCAAAATCCATCATTAGTAGGCATTTATGCACTACACTTTGATACAACAGACACTTGCCCCTCAGAATCTACCTACATACGAATAGCTACATATGAATAGGTAACTTCAATCTCAAACCCTTGGCTGTATAATTATGATTTCATTTTCCACAAGCATGTGGGGAAGATTTCATAGGAAAAATCATTTGAGACTAAGTTTTCTTACCCTGCTTCTGTAAACAAAAATGTCTGGCTTAAAAAAAAAAAATCTTGCCTGGGGCGCCTGGATGACTCAGTTAAGCATCTGACTCTTGGTTTTGATTCAGGTCAATATTCTCACAGTTTATGAGTTCAAGCGCCCCCTCCCCCCGGTCTCCCCCCCACCCCCATCAGGCTTTGCATTGACAGTGCAGAGCCTGCTTGGTACTCTCTCTCTGCCCCTCCCCGCCTCTCTCTCTCAAAATAAATAAATAAACTTTAAAAATCTTGCATAATGTTGTTTTTAAAAGATGGGGTTTTTAAAGATTAAATTTGGTATAATCCATCCAAATGGATTCAAAAAATAAAACTTGGGCGCATGGGTGGCTCAGTCGGTTGAGTGTCCAGCTTAGGTTCAGGTCATGATCTCACTGTCCATGGGTTCTAGCCCCTGCATTGGGCTTTGTGCTGATAGCTCAGAGCCTGGAGCCTGCTTCAGATTCTGTGTCTCCCTCTCTCTCTGCCTCTCCCCCACTTGCACTCTCTCTCTCTCTCTCAAAAATAAAACTTAAAAAAAAAAGAAACAAAACACAAGTTACTTTGAAAAGATGCAACATTTTTACATACTTGAACCAGGATTTTCCAAACTGAGTAATGAATACAGACACACATTAGATACTAATCTTATTACTTATTAAATACCTATTATGTGCTAACCTCTTACATGAATAACATCTAAGTTTCTTACATGTATTAACTCATTTGTTTCTCACAACAACCAATAAGACCACTTATTGTGCCCATTTTGTAGATCAAGAAACTGAGGCACAGAAAGTTTAATTCATATATTCATAATTGTTATTATTTTTAAATCATAATTGTTATTAAAAATGATACTTTGTTACCTGATAATGACATCTTACATTTGTAAAGTGTTTTATAGTCTTCAAAGCACATGCATTCTTATCTTTTATTCTAATAATTCAAGGCACATGATTAATAGCAAACCCAATTTTCACTAAAAATCCCAAGTCTCCGGGCTTTGAGGAAATCAAAGTTTTTAAATTTCAATAGAAAGTTGGTACTGAAGTTAAACATAATTTTAAAAATCTAAATATAAATGGTGGAAAATAAGCCTAGAGGTCTTAAAAGAGGAAATTTTTTTTGCCTTGGCGATAAATGAAATGTTTTGTTGACTAACCTTAAGGAATTTATTTCTTCAAAGGAAACAAAATGAGGAAAAATTAAATCAGAGTAACTGGTGTGATTGTGAAAACCCTTACAGCACATAAAGGAAACATCTATTCATATTTTATTTCAATAACACAAAGCAATGATGAAAATTTTTAAATCTAATTTTCATGTAAATTGCTGATCTACTTAAAATACACACACGCACAATATCAGCACATGGGAAACTTTATCTAAAAGAAAATCCAAATGATTTCACATGCTTGTGGCAAAGTTACTTCATTGCTATGGAATATATGACCTATTTTCACCTGGTCCAGATTCCTATTGTACAATTCTCTATAATATGGGTGCCTGGGAACAGATGAAATAATCAGAGGTCACTGTATAGGACAGGGCTTCTCCAACTTTAATGTGCATGTAAATCACCTGCATTTTCAACAAGCTCTTAGGTGATGCCCAAGCCCCCCCCCCCCCAGTCCATCCAGGCTATTCCCACCTAGCAATCAGAGCTGCCTGGCCCGTAACTAGTAGGTTAAGAGTCCTTTCTTAAATGTACCAAGAAAAGGTCTACATCTTGTCTCAAAAATTCTTTCCAGCATTAACACTTCTTTCAGCCTTTATACCTCACCTATGCTTCTCCTAATGTAAAGTCGAAAGGTAAGACAAATTACTACCTTTTTTGGTACGCAAGAGCCCTCCAGCTATAAAATTCTTCAAGCTGTGAAATTCTCATTTCCTTTTAATATTTTCCAACACTCTTATCTTGGTAGTTTTCAATTCAAATCAATTTAGTTCCTGCTTAAGGTCTAATATAGCCCTAGGCTAGGTATTATGAAGAAATCCAAAGGGAATAAGGTTCTTGCCCTCCTCAAACTTACAATCTAATGGGAAGATAAATTGTAGTATAAGGCAGAAAGCTTTGTAACATTTTGTTTACTTTTAAAATAGTTATTAAAAAAAAAAAGAAACTTTTCTATGGCCACACAACCTGTGCTTGAACAGGTCTAGGAACAGGGCACTCGTTACTTGATCCAATCCCCTCATTCCATTTCGAACATTAGCTCCCTGAGGTCATGGTCCAAGCTTTTCAATTCTGTGCTAGAAACCAGGCTGGGACCTAGCATATAGTGTGCCCTCAATAAATGTTTAATAGATGAAGAAGGGCCATAAAGAACATCTATGGGAGCAGAGATAACAAAAAGTTTCTTTAAAGACTGAAACTAATAATACACTGTGTTAACAAACTGGAATTAAAATAAAAACTTAAAAAGCCAAAAAAACACTTCTCTGGCAACTATATATCTTTAATACTGAAAAAAAAAAAACCTATCCAATTTGTTGATTCTATATGCCCAAAGTATAAAATTGATGCTCAAATAAATTCTAAATTTCAAAGACAAAAAAAAAAAAAAAAGGTCATTGCATGGCCGTGGACCCTAAAGAGATGGGCATTTGAGGTAGAGAAACCAGAGAAGCAAAGACATGGAGGTTAGATGCCCAGAGTTGCTTCTTTTCTCCTGAATTACCCCAAGTTTTGTCCCTCTCACATGTTGTACCAGACCACACATCTCTTTCCAAATAGGAAGAGTAAACCTACATATTTGTTTCTGTTAGAGCATGATTTAGACTTTTGTGCCGTATTTCCAAAGCAAAGATCCAGACTAGTTCACCTGTGAGACCTCTCCCATCTCAAACGGCCTATGGTGATGATAGAAACATGAACCTGTTGTCACCAGTTCAGTTCTGGAAACCTTTCTACCAAATTTGTAATTAGCCAGTCAGGGGCACTTTGAAGTGGGGTATTGTGTTTTTCTATCCTTTTGTACATATTATAAATTCCATTACCATGCCTCTTAATACTTGCCGAGCCCATGCTATGTGCCAGGCACTCTATGTAGATCGCCCCCATGAATTCTCAAAGCAACTTTAAGGCATAAATACTATTAGTAACTCTGTTTTGCAGATGAGGAAACTGAGGCTTCAAAATGTTATCCCAAAGTTTCCGTTCAGTTATCCACTGAATAAGCCACCTTCCCCACACTAATGTATGATTCAATTGCCTGCTCACAACTCTGCTTACTTGATTCATTCCAAGCATTTCTTGGTAATCCACTTGGCATCCTGAACTGAAATCTCCTCATCTTTCTCCTTAAGTGAGACATGTAAATATAAATATCAAGGTCTTACATGCATTCTTTATTTTTTAATCTTGCAACTTCTTGTTTCACAAACTGAACTTAGACTAGATAGACAAGCATTTTTTTTTCAAAGTAGACACAGAGCCCAACACTGAGCCTGAACTCACAATCCTGAGATCAAGACCTGAGCTGAGATAAAGAGTGCAACACTTAACCGACTGAGCCACCCCAAGAATTTTATAAAATAGAGAGTAATGAGATCTCATCACTGGAGATGCTCAAGCCAAGTCTATATTGCTAGATCTCTTGTGGAGAGGACTGATTCAGGTCTTAAGTGAAGATCACTGAAATTATTTCTACAGTTCCTTTCAGCCCTGAGATTTTACTGTTTTACCAATGTCATTATACATCTGAAAATAAAGCATGTGTAAGACCATGGAAATTTCATATTTCATGTGGCTGCATCAGTCCCAATATATCAATGCATGGTTTAATATTAATCTACTATGTATATTTCCTTATTTTATGTTATTTATCTTATTTAAAGATTTCAAAATTTTTATTTTGAAACCATTATAGATACACAGGAAATTGCAAAGAAATGTACAGACGACTGTCATTACATTTTTAAATGAAAAATATATGGGATTTTTAATTTCAAAAGTAGTACATGTTCTCTAAAAAAATTTCACATAAGTCAAAAATACATAAAAAGTAAATGAAGTATCTTTACCATCATATAACACTGTCCTCAGCACCACTGTTAACAGTTTGGTGTGTGTCCTTCCAGTCTTTTGTTAAATTGCATACATGGTGGCCAAATGAAAGCTTAACAAACAATCAACAGCCCCAAATATAATAGTAGCTTCTGTTTATGAGTACTTATGATGTACCAGGATGTACATGGGCATTTGTACACATGTTCACAACAATCCAATATAGAAAGTACTTACTAAGATTTGCGGGTGAGGAAACTGATACTTAAGGTTGCATGGCTGCTTAAGTAGGACTGGAATTTAACCCAGGTCTATCTGACTCTGAAGGCCATAATCTTTTCAACTCACTGTCCTGCAGAGAATTTTCCATGGAATGAGAGAGAACACCAAATAGAGGGAGATATCTCTATCTTTTGAATTTCTGAAGAATTCAGTCAAATCAGCATTAAAGAAAAAAACACACAAACAACCCCACAAAAGTTACTGTTAACATTAGTCAAACCACTTTCTTGGAATTCTGCTTATAAAAAGAGTCAAATTACTGACTATTCCACCAATTGTCCCTCCCATGGGTGGCCCCAGCATAAGAGCATGTGGTGCCCATCAGGCTAGGATTTCTCAGCATCAGTTCTGGCTCAAGTGTGATATAGATCAGCATCTCTTAACCAGTGTCTTTAGTCTTAGATTTGAGAAGAGGGGTCTCACAGGAAATCACACCCTTCCCCTTCCACCAATGACCTCTCCAGGAGGGGCACATTAGGTCCTTGACCCTGCCATCATGAAGCCTGATACTCCCAATGGCAGCTGATCCCCCTGCCTACTAAAGCTGAATGGGGCCATAACCTTGAGGTGTAAAGTCTGCTCTCACCAACAACCCAGGCTGAAGTCTGTGCAACAGGAAAAATACAAGACCCAGCACTTTAGTCAGGTCCACAGAGAAAGAAGAAATTAAGAAGGGACATTTCAGCTGAACTTGGGAGGACATTTCTGTCCAGCAGTTTTGGTGCAAACATTTCCTGACTTGAGAAAAATAACAGCCTACGGGCACATAAATGTGGCAGCATGGCCTCTTGGCCTGTGCTGATCCTAACATTGTCTTTTCCCGTAAGAGCAGTGGTTCCAAAAGTTTCCACCTTTTGGTGGCGTTGGCTGTTTCCATGCAGACAGCGGCAATTCTGCCTCTTCCTTTCCCAGGCTATAAATCCTCTCAAAGGCAAATGAGTGAGAATGAAATCATTTAGGAATAACCCTGAATCTATGCGATTTCTAACACACGGATTATGGGGAAAGAAATCATTCACAAACTTCAGGGCTCTATTACAGTTAATAAATTGCTTTCAGTACAACCTCCCAAACATCAGTTAGTTGCAACATGAAGGTAAGAATGTCCAGCTAGTGAATAATATGTTTCCAAATAGAAGTGTTAAGCAAATTTAATTATATTAATTTAAATAAATATTTTGTGTGTGCCTATTATCACATTATAATGTACCATATAAAAAAATGACTCCATCTTTTCTCCCTGAAAATTATTCCTGTATGTCCTGTTTGTCAAAAATAGAGTACTGACACACTGCATTCTATATTATTTACTATAAACTAAATTTTCAGTCATATTATTTCGTTAAGGAATTCAGGCACCCCCTCAGGTTTGGGAGTAGATAATTGCTAAGGTAATTATACTCTGGTTCTTGATATAAGCACTATTATAGAAATTGACATACACATGGAAAAATATTAAAAATGTCATTACATAATGTCTTCAAAATGATAATGAAAATATGCATAATATTTCATAATATGCCCTTAATAGGTAGATATATCCTGACATAGGACACAGTTTTTCTCATTTGTGATGGTAAATAAACTACTTACCACTGACTCTCACAGAAAGCCTTGGATTTCTGGCTTTGTCAGCAGGACTTCCTGCTCCTTACTTTAGTTCCATCCTGGAATGGAAAGGATGCTCTTTGGTAAAACAGACTGTTGACTGCCATGCCTAGTGGTGAGGACATGCCATTCCAGGAGATGCCTTGAGCATACTCAATGCCTAATGCAAGAGTCAAAAATTCTTTGATCTCTCAATGAATTCATTTTTCTAGAGTGGACATGTATAAGTGCCTGTGGACCAATCTTTTGGGAATACTCATGTAATCTCTAAGCAGCTGTTCTGGGATTCCTCAGAGTGCAACCACAACTCAAGGGCAGCAGACTGAATAGAAGGCACAGAGGTGATGAACAATTAATTCTCTCTTGGGTTCATTAAAGTCATGGCAATCATCTTTTCCCAGCATGCAATGAGGAGTTCAGCGTCCTTTCTCTTTAGGGACATTGATGAGTAAAGTTCAGTACTAGATTGCTTCTATTAAGAAGTTGAGGGTGGTAGAAGCCTATGAGATTGGCTTCTTCTCATTATCATCAGGAAGAAGAGAGGCAAGTAAGTGTGGGTGTGGGCTTATTTGGTTGGATTCTATGCAGCATGAGGAGTTTTCCCCTTACACTTGGACTCCATGACAGTTTATGCTGTGCAAGTGGATGGTGTATTAGAGCTATAAAACCTACTCTGTTGGCACTAAGCTTCTCCTAGTTAGGGCTGCTCTCCTGGACACGGTGCTTCCTTCTTCCCCCACCAGCATCCTTATGTCTTCATGTCCCCAGATTTCTGGCCTTGCCAGTGCTCATGACCTGATGATTACATTATTGATACAGTGTTTTAAAGGAGAAAAAGGCAGAGCCATCAAACAGCTCTGTAGGTCACAGTTGGGAAGAAGGATGTAAGTTTGGAAATTTTGCAGTATTTTACTTCACCAAAATTGGGATAAAAACATTAGACAATGTCAAGAGTTAAGTGTCTAAAGCTCAAACACTTCTCTAGTGACATGAGTTTTTCCATATATGAAGGAGAAATACAGAAGTGGTACTTATTAAAGACTTTAGAATCATTAGTCCTCAGGGAAATGCAAACCAAAATCACAGTGATTTAGTATTTCCCACATACTAGGATGGGTATACTAAAAAGAACCTATAATAACATGTTGGTGAGGAAGTAGAGAAATTAGAATCCTCATACACTGCCCTTAGCAATGTAAAATGGCACCACTGTTTTGAAAACAACTTGACAGTTCTTCACAATGGTAAACATAAAGCTACCATATGATCCACAATTCCACTCTTAGATGTAAACTCATTATAAATAAAAATGTATGTTCATAGCAGCAGTATTCATAACAGCCAAACAGTGGAAACAACCAAGATGTCTGTCAAATGATGAATGGATAAGTAAAATGTGGCATATCCATAAAACAGAAATCATTTAGCAATAAGAAGAAATGAAGTAACAATAGATACTACAATATGTATGAGACTTGGAAACATCCCAAGTGAAAGAAGCCAGACACACAAAGCACATATTTATTTTATGATTTTATTTATATGAAACATCCAGAATAGGGATATCCATAGATACAGAAAGCAGATTAGTGGTTGTCTAGTGCTGCTAAATTGGGAGAATATGGGGAATGAGCTTTTTTTTTAATATGTTGGTACTGGGTATTGTGTGTGTGTGTGTGTGTGTGTGTGTGTGAGGGTGAGGGTGGTGGATTATGAAAATGTTCTCAGATATCAGTGGCTTAGAGAACACAGGACATTTGAGATCATGGTGTGTGAAATGCTTGGCACAGGTATAGCTGTTTGTCCGGGTGGAATGGGCATTACAATTATCAGAAGATCATATATAGAAAGAGAGCATTGTTGTAACTGCAGCTAGAAGGTCCATGTTTCTATTGTGTAAACAATTTCCCAAAATGAAAACTTTAATTGCTGATCTCATTCGAGAACCCACATTACCTAGCTAGCTTCCTCAGAGCACCCTTGACCTCCTTGTTTCTCGGGCTGTATATGATGGGGTTCAACATGGGGGTTATGACACAGAAGAGCACAGAGACCAGGATATCCGTGTCCAGGTTGTAGCCTATGTTGGTTCTGTCATAGTTAAAGTTGGCTGTTCCATAAAAGACCACCACCACAGTGAGGTGGGATGCGCAGGTAGAGAAGGCCTTGCTCCTGCCCTGAGCAGAGGGAATCCTAAGAAAGGAAGAAATGATGAGTATGTAGGACACTCCAGTAAACAGACAGGGGCTCAGGCCAATGGTGGCACTGGCCACATGAAGCACAGACTCATTGAGAGAGGTGTCTGAACAGGAGAGCTTCAGGAGCAGAGGAATGTCACAGAGAAAGTGGCTGATTTGGTTGGGCCCACAGAGAGTCAGTGTGGCTGCCAGCACTGTGTGTGTCACAGAATTCACTAGCCCACACAGCCAGGACCCAGCCACCAAAAAAATACAGACCTTCACACGCATGAGGACGGGATATTGAAGAGGGTGGCAAATGGCTACATAGCGATCATAAGCCATAGCGGCCAATAAGACACCCTCAGTGCCAGCACATGTGACGAGGAAGAAAATCTGGGAGAGGCAACCCTCATATGAGATGGTCTTCTTCTCCCGGAAGAAGTTCACCAGTATGACGGGGATGGTGGTGGATGTATAACAGATGTCCAAGAAACTCAGGTTGCTGAGGAAATAATACATTGGAGTGTGGAGAGCATGACTGATTCTAGTGGCTGTTATAATGAGCATGTTCCCCAGGAGTGTTGTCAGGTAAATGAGCAAGAAAACCAGGAAAAACAAGCCCTGTAGTTTGGGGTGGTTGGAAAATCCCAAGAAGATGAATTCAGTGACATCTGTCTGATTGTTCATTTCAAGTGGTGTCATAGCTACAAAACAATGAGAAAAAAAGAAGCCATAATGAAAATGCATGCAAAACACCCCCAAACATAAACTTACAGACCCATGTCAAATGATGTTGGATATAGAACGATCTGGATTGTGAAGGGAGAGGTGCAGGGGTGTCTTCAGAGAGATTACAACTTCTCAAACAGCAGATCTAGCCAGCTCAGGCCCATGGACCTCCCATGGATTTGCATGACTACTGGTGGATCAAAATAAATGTAGACTTGGTTAAACCCAACAATAAACCACTAACCTCTGAATTAGTGTGGCCTCATGTCTCATTGTCTTAGTAGTATCTACCTCCTACATTGCCCTTGTTGGTAAGCATCTCAATTTTTTCTAAGAAATAAAGTTTTATTGCAAAAAAACTTTTAAATGTAGAAAGATACAAACAAGAATTTAATCACCTGCAGAATCAAAGCCAGTGCTACCTTTCGGTGTTCACAAATGTAGTGTTGTGGGTTTGTTTTTGTTTTTGTTGTTGGCAGTTATGTAAATCTTAATCTCTATTTATACCTTTAAAATATTAGGAGCACTTGTGATGAGCACTGGATGATGTATGGAATTGTTGAATCCATAGAACTTGAAACTTGAAACTATGAGAACACTGTATGTTAACTATACTGGAATTAAAATAAAATAAAATATTAGGAGCAAAATTTCCCAAATTAGAAAGGAAGAAGTTAACATTCACAGATGACATAATCCTATATATAGAAAATACCAGAGTTCACAAGAACACTATTATAGCTCATAAACAAATTCAACAAAGTCACACACACACAAATCAGTTATGTTCCCATACACTAGCAATGGACAATCCAAAAAGGAAGTTAAATCAATTCCATTTACAATAATATCTAAGAGAATCAAGTGCTTACAATAAATCTTACTGAGGAAATGAAAGGTGTATACACTGAAAACTTTGAAACATTGGTAAAAGAAATTAAAGAATACATATCTAATTGAAAAGGTACCTATGTTCATGGATAAAAAGACTTAACATTGTTAAGATGTTAATACTACCCAAAGTGATGTACAGGTTCAGTGCAATCTCTATCAAAATTTCAGTATCATTTTCTCACAGAAAAAAAGAAAAAAATCAGTTTTCAAATTCATATTTATTGCAAGGAGCCCTGAATAACCAAAACAATTTTGAAAAAAAAAAAAGAATAAATCTGGAGGGCCCACATTTCCTTATTTCAAAACTTACTAAAATGCTACAGTAATTAAAACAGTATGGCACTGGCACAAGGACTGACATACAAACCAACAAAATAGAATGGAGAGTCCAGAAAGAAATTCTCACATATATAGCTAATGATTTTCAACAAAGGTGCCGAGACCATTCAATGAGGAAAACAGCTCTAGGAAAACAGCTCTAGGAAAATCCACATGCAAAAGAATGAAGTGCACAAAATTAACTCAAAATGGATCAAAGACCTAAACTTAGCAGCTAAAACTGTAAAACCCTTAGGAGAAAAATTGGGGAAAATCCTTATGCCATGGGATTTGGCAACTATTTTATGGATATGACACCAAAAGTATGGGCAACAAAAGAAAAAAATACATAAAGTGTACTTCATCAACATTAAGAAAGTGTCATCAAAGTACACTATCAAGAAAGTAAAAAAGACAACCTATAAAATAAGAGAAAATATTTGCAAATCATATACCTGATAAGGGACTAACATCAAAAATATATAAAGAACTCCTATAATCTAACCATAATCAAAAGAAGAACTCAATTTAAAAATGAGCAAAGGACTTGAATAGACATTTCTCCAAAGACAAAATACAAACGGCCAATAAGAACATGAAAAGATGTTTGATATCATTAGTTTTAGGGAAATGCAAATCAAAAGCATGAGGTCACCTATCAGGACGGTTATAATGAAGAAAATGGAAAATAATATATGTTAGTGATTGTATGAAGAAATTGGAACCCTCATGCATTGCTAATGGGAATGTAAAATGGTGCATCTACTGTGGGAAACAGTTTGCCAGTTCCTCAAAAAGTTAGACATAGAACTACCATATGACTCAACAATTCTACTCCTTAATATGTATCTAAAAGAATTGAAAGCAGAGACTCGAACAGATATTTGTATACCAGTGTTCATAGCATCATTATTCACCATAGCCAAAAACAACCTAAGTGTCCATCAACCAATGACAGGATAAACAAAAAATGTGGTATATGTATACAATGGTCTATTCAGCCATAAAAAGAAACAAAATCTTGATATACACTACAACATGAATGGATCTTGAAAACACTATGCTAACATTATGCTAAGCCAGACACAGACAAATATTGTATGATTTCACTTATATCATGTGCCTAGAACAGGCAAATTCATAGAGACAGAAGGTAAAGATTACCAGAGGCTGAAAGGAGGGTGGAATTGGGGGGAGTTATTGTTAAGGGCTCAGGGTTTACACTGAAGACAATGAAAAAGTTTGGGGTGTAGATAGAAGTGATGGCTATACACACTGTGAATATATTTAGTGTCACTGAATTGTACACTTCCAAATGGCTAAAATGATGATTATTGTGTCTATTTTTCCACTATTTTAAAAATAGTCAAAAATAGTGAAAGCCCAATTTCCCAGGTATGCATTGCATTTCATCAAACAAAATAAATTTAATATCTCTCCTTTGATTAAACATTCAGATGCTTCCATTTCTTTACTATTATAAATACTGGAATGGGCTTTTTCATAGAAAAATATATTGAGCATATCTGATTATCTCTTCAGAGTAAATGTTTAAGTCTCTGTGTTTTTAAATATACTGTTTTTTTTAGTCAGTTGGATTATTATCTTTTCAGGGCTTAAAAGATGTGAAAACGTTTAAGTAATCATATATACTTAGGTATGTTACCTTATTAAAGGTATCTTATTACCTTATTGAAGTAAACTTTATTAAACCAAGATTAATCCTCAAACATTGCATGCTTTCTGAAAAAATAATTGATACAATTACTAGCTTTCTGTTAACTTATCCATCTGATAGTTTCACAGCCGTTGAACTATATTTCTGCACCTTTTTCATTCTTGGAGGTGAGATATCTTGAGCCAGATAGATGTGGATTCAAATCCTGCTTCTTACCAGCTGTAGATGGTGGCTAAATTAGCTGACTCTGTTTCCCAGTTTGCTGGCTGCATTCTCATGTTAATAGTGTCTATACCAGAGTTTTTGGAAGAAGTAGCTGAGATAATATGAGTAGTGTGCCTTGTATGTGACAGGTGTTCAATCAACTGTAGTTATCACAGCTATTATTTTTAATACATACAAAAACTTTTCAAGATAAAATACTTTCTTTGACTCTGCCTTCCAAATTTTACAAATATGATCACTTTTCACTGCAGTCGCTACTGACACCCCCATCCAAGCTACCATTTTCTCATTTGCCTCAACTACAGCAGCAGACCTTCACTTTCTTCCCATCCCCGTTCCCATTTAATCTGTCTCCACACAGCAGCGGCTGGAGCGTGTTTTTACAATGCAAGCTAAATCATGCCATTCCTAAACTCAAAACACTCCAAAGCTTTTCCATCTCACTTAGAATGAAATCTAAAGATCATAAAGCATATGGGACCTGACCTCTGACTGTCTTTCTGACATTACTTTCCACGGTTCTTCCCTTTTGCTCACTTAGCCTGAGCTACGCAGGACTGCTTTCTGTTTTTAACCACACCAAAGACCTTCCGATCTCAAGGGCTTATACTGGCTATTACCTCTGCCAGAAATACTTTCCCCCAGATATCTGCATGTCCCAGTTTCTATTTTCATTGAGGTTTTTCGTGAACTGTTACCTCCTCAGGGATGCTTTCTCTGACTCTTCTATTTAAAATAACAGTCCCATCACTTTTTACCTCCTTACCCTGCTTTATTTACTTCTTTCTGTGGCACTTACGCTACACTTGACATGAAAGTATTGATCTATTCGCTTCTGTTTGTAGTATAAGCTCTATGAGGCCAGGGGCAGCTTTGATCATTCTCTACCCCTAATACCTAAGAGAGAGAACCTGGCGTACAGCTTGTGCTCAATGAATATTTGTTGAATGAATACATAAATCTATTCTTCTAGGTGGTTATGGAATTCATATTTCCTGAGAGAAAATCTAGTCTAATTCTTTTCCATTTTGCCTAATTATACTCAATTATTCTTCCATGTATCTCTCTCTTAACCTATGAATATCAGCCCATTGTGCCTAACAGTCTATTTTACTCTTTAGAGTGGAAAACTTTACACATTGGGAATTTAGGGTTGTTGTTTTTTTTTTCATGTTTATATTTGAGAGAGAGAGCGCGCGTGCGTGCGCGCGCTCAAGTCGGGGAGGGGCAGAGAGACAGAGACAGAATCTAAACCAGGTTCCAGGCTCTGAGCTGTCAGCACAGAGCCTGACGTGGGGCTCAAACCCACAAGCAGTGAGATCACGACCTGAGACGAGGTCGGACGCTTAACTGACCGAGCCACCCAGGCACCCCTACACATTGGGAATTTTAACATCTTACTCTACATTGGCTTTTTATATAATAAATAATCCTCATTAGTTACAAAATAAAGATAAAACCTAGCTTATTTTTATTTCTCTCATATAGGTTATCTATTACAGCCAAAGCTAGCCTGTTAGAACCCACTGATATATATTACTTGATTGGCTTTTAAATGTATTCCCAAACCTGATTCTTCAAACTATTAAGGGGTAGAAGGATTTATCAGATTACTTAATCAGCAATCTTGCTCTGTATCCTAAAGGGCAGCCTCCCTACAATTCTGTTCAATCCACATTAAACTGGAAATCATTTCCTTGGATGCTATCCTATTGAAAGCAGGGATGTCTCTAAGCCCTAAAATATATTTAGCCCCTCTCTATCTTAAGATCCTTTATTGGCCTACATTCTCTATCAAATGAAGTTCAGATTATTTCACATGGCTTCAGAAGGAAGATCCAGATTTGCCAAATCCTAAAACATACCATTTGGGGGGTTTTCTTTTTATTTTATTTTATTTTATTTTATTTTATTTTATTATTTATTTAAAATGTTAATTTATTTTGAGAGGGAGAGAAAGAGACACAGTGAGTGGGAGAGGAACAGAGAGAAAGGGAGAGACAGAATACTAGGCAGGCTTTGCGCTGTCGGCACAGATCCGGAGCTCGAACCCACAAACTGTGAGATCATGACCTGAGCCAAAATCAAGAGCCAGACCTCAACTGACTGAGCCACCCAGGCACCCCTGGGGGCTTTCTTTTTTTTTTTTTAATGTGAAAATGTTTTACTTTAGTAAAATTTCTAGCAATATGATTATGCAAACAGGTTTCTAGGGCACCACTCAAGGCTATAGAAAAGTCCTTTGCAAACTAGAGCCCAGAAGCTTGTTTCAAATGCATTCATTAATGACAGATAGCCTACTACACTGGTTAAGTTGTGAGCTCTGGAGTTAGATTTTTTTTTGGAACAAAACTCATCTCTGTAATGCTTAAAGCATGAGACTTTGGGTAAGTTACTTATTCTCTTTGCTTAATATTTTCACGTCTAAAATAGGAATTGAAATAAAAAAGCTCATGTCTGTAATGGAATAATAAAAAAATGTACTCAAACCAAAAATATAAGTGGGCAAATGTAACATTTTAAAAAATAATTTAAAGGGCCTCCTGGGTGGCTCAGTCAATTAAGTGTCTGACCAGCTCAGGTCATGATCTTGTGGTCTGTGAGTTTGAGGCCTGCCTTGGTCTCTGTGCTGACAGCTCAGAGCCTGGAGCCTACTTCAGATTCTATGTCTCCCTCTCTCTCTGCCCCTCCCCTGCTCACGCTCTGCCTCTGCCTCTCCCTCTCTTTTCTCTCTCTCTGTCTCAAAAATAAATAATGTAAAAATAAAAATAATTTAAAAAGACTCTTACCACTTAGAGAAAAAATAGCATGCATTAGAGAGCTTGTAACATAAGTAGAAATGAAATATATAACAATAGCAACACAAAGGGTGGGTGAAAAAGTGGTAAAATATTTTGTAATGTTCTTGCATTATATATTGTTATAAAGTATTAATTCAAAATAGACTGTATTAAGTAAACAATGTATAATAAAATACATACAGTAAGCACTAAAAAATAATACAAAATATATCCAAAAACTGACAGAGGAGATGAAATAAAATAAAAATATAAACTCAGTTCAAAAGAAGGCACAAAGGATTAGAAGGGACAAATAGAAAAAAGGTAGTAAAATACTAGACTTTGAATTCAATCATACTGGTATTACCAGAAAATAATAAAGGTACTAAGCATTCCAATAAAAAAAACAGATTGTCAGACTGGATTTTTTAAATGTTTTTAAAATTTATTTTTAAAAGAGTACAAGCAGGAGAGGGGCAGAGAGAGGGGGACAGAGGATCTACAGAAGGGTCTGCACTGAGAGCAGCAAGCCCAGTGTGGGACTTGAAGTCACAAACTATCAGATCATGACCTGAGCCATCGGCCACTCAACTGACTGAGCCACCCAATCGCCCCTGTCAGACTGGATTTTAAAATAAACCAACTATATCCCCTGTGTGATAAAGTATACTTGTGTATATATATATATATATATATATATATATATATATATATAGTACTTTACATGGAAGATCTTGGATATGTTCAAAGTAAAAAGATGGTAACAAATATATCATTAAGATAGGTTGCCTAAAGTAAAAAGGAATATTTTATAATAATAAAAAGATCCACTCATCAAGAAGACATAACAACTGTAAATGTATAAAAGCATCTAGTAACATAATTTCAAAATATTGACAAAAGAGTTGGACAAGTTCACAGTCATAATTAAAGACTTAAATATTCCTCTCTCGCTAAAAGTTATAGAATAAGTAGACAAAAAATTCAGTAAAATAGATATTTAAACAACACAATCACCTTGACACAACTGACATTTATAGAACATTATATCCAATAATTTCAGAATAAACATTCTAGTGAATGCACATGGAACATTCACTGAAGTATACCATATGCTGGGCAAGTTTCAATACAATTAAAAAGATTGATGATATGGAGTGTTTCCTGACCATGATGGAATTGAATTGGAAATTAATAACAAAAAGAATTCTGGAAAATCCCCAAATATTTTGAAATTGAGCAAACATTTCTAGAAACTTATGGATCAAAAAAGTCATAACAAAAGTAGAAAATATTTTGAATGTAATGACAATGAAAATATAGCTAATCAAAAAATTGGTGGTGCAGCTAATGCAATGCTTAGAGGGAAATTTATAGTTTTTAATACCTTATTAGAAGTGTTTAACTATATGCTAACTAGTTTGGATGTAAATTTTTAAAAATTAAAAAATTAAAAAAACATAAAAAAATAAAAAAAGAAGAAGATGTGGTGTATATATACAATGGAGTATTACTCAGCAATCAAAAAGAATGAAATCTTGCCATTTGTAACTAGGTGGATGGAACTAGAGGGTATTATGTTACATGAAATTAGTCAGAGAAAGACAAATATCATATGGCTTCACTCATATGAGGAATTTAAGATACAAAACAGTTGAATGTAAGAGAATAGAAGCAAAAATAATATAAAAACAGGGAGGAGGACAAGCCATAAAAGACTTTTAAATATGGAGAATAAACAGAGGATTGCTAGAGGGATTGTGGGAGGGGGGATGGGCTAAATGGGTAAGGGGCTTAAGGAATCTACTCCTGAAATCATTGTTGCACTATATGCTAACTAACTTGGATATAAATTTAAAAGTTAAATAAATAAATAAATAAATAAATAGATAAAAAAGAAGTGTTTAAAATAATGATCTAGGCTTTCACCCCTATTGAATAGAAGTATTATTAACTCATTAGTTAGACATAGAATATAGAATTAAATCCCCCAAAATATTTAAAAGATAAAGACCTGAAATTAATAAAATAGAAAACAGACTCTAACTGGAAATCAATGAAGCCAAAATTTGGTTCTTTGCTAATAAAATGATACATCTCAAGGAAGACTAATCAAAGAAAAAGAAGAGAAAATACAAATTACAAAAATCAGGAATGAAAAAGGGGATACCACTACAGATCCTACAAACATTATTAAATAATAAAATAGTGGTAATGACTTTATTACATTAAATTTGACAACTTAAAATAGACAAATTTCTTGAAAAACACAACTCTTTAAAATATGCAAAGTAATTGACATAAGAAATATAAAATTTAAATAATATTATATCTATTAAAAGACATTTAATCTATAATTTGAAACCTCTCCAAAAAGAAGATTCCAGGCCCAGATGGTTTCATGGTGAATTCTACCAAACATTTTATGAAGAAAAAGTACAATATTACAAAAACGCTGCAGAGAATAGAAGAAGAAGGAATACTTTCCAACTTTATTTCTTTATTTGTTTGTTTGTTTGTTTGTTTGTTTTTGAGAGAGAGAGAACATGCATGTATGCATGGGAGAGGGGCAGAAAGGGGAAAAGAATGAATCTGAAGCAGGCTCCACACTTATTATGGAGCCCAACATGGGGCTCAATCTCAACGACCCTGAGATCATGACCTGAGCTGAAACCAAGAGTCTGACACTTAACTAACTCAGCCACCCAGGCACCCCCAAATTGGTTTATGATAACAGTGTAATCCTGACACCAAAATGTGATAAGTTCCTTATAATAAAAGAAAATTACAGGCTAATATCTTTCATGAACATAGCCACACAAATTCTGAACAAAATATTATAGAGCCAAATCCAACACTATGAACAGTTATGGTTTACCCCAGGAATGTAACTGGTTTTCCACTTTGCCATCCTCATATTAATAAAATAAAAGAGAAAAACTGTGAACATCTCAATGTTCACATTTGGCAAAATATATTTCACAAAATTCATCACCCATTTATAATAAAAGAATCCAACAAACAGAATAAATGAGGACTTCTTTAATCTGCTAAAGTTTATCTGCAAAAACCGTACACATATCATACTTAATTATGACATATTCTACATAATATATAAAACAAAATGACATATTCTACATAATATATAAAACAAAACAAGGATGTCCACTTTTATCATTTCTACTCAAAATTATACTAGAGGTTCTAACCAATGCAATAAGAGAAGAACAATAAAAGGCATAACTAATTGAAATAAAGATGTCCACCTGCCTTTATTTACAGATGTCATAATTTTGTCTGTATAAAATCAAAAGGAATTAACCAAGAAATATTTTAAGCGTCTCAGGAAGAAAAGTCAATATACAAATGTCATTTGTATTTCTGTAATCAACAAACACTGGACATGTAATTTAAAACAATACCATTTGCAATAGCTTTAATTATCAACAAGTGTATAGGATCTCTTCATTGTCCAAGTACAAAATATTGCTGAGACAAATTACAGAAAAAGTTATCCTACAGACTAAATACGGTCCAAATAAAATTTTCAGTAATCCGTTTTGAGAAGATTTCAACCTGATTCTAAAATATATATGGAAATTCAAAGGATCTAGAATAGTCAAGATAATCTTGAAGAACAAAAATAAAGTTGGGTAACTTATACTTCCATATTTCAAGAGTTAGTATAACTTTACTTATTTTAAAGATTTTATTATTGGGGCGCCTGGGTGGCTCAGTCAGTTGAGCATCCGACTTCAGCTCAGGTAACGATCTCATGGTCCATGAGTTTGAGCCCCGCGTGGGGCTCTGTGCTGACAGCTCAGGGCCTGGAGCCTGCTTCGGATCCTGTGTCTCCCTCTCTCTCTGCCCCTCCCCCGCTCACGCTCTCTCTTTCTCTCAAAAATAAATAAACATTAAAAATTTTTAAATAAAAAAATAAAATAAAAGATTTTATTATTTACTTATTTTTTTTATTTTAGAGACAGCACAAGTGGGGAGAGGGACAGAGGGAGAGAGAGAAAGAGTCTTAAGCAGGCTCCACACTCAGTGTGGAGCCCAACACAGGGCTCAATCCCATGACCCTGAAATCATTACATGTGCCCAAATCAAGAGTCATGAGCTGGGGAGGGGCAGACAGAGAGGGAGACACAGAATCCAAAGCAGACTCCAGGCTCTGAGCTGTCAGCACAGAGCCTGACATGGGGCTCAAACTCACGAACCATGAGATCATGACCTGAGCTGAAGTCAGACGCTTAACTGACTGAGCCACCCAGGCTCCCCGAGTCATTTCTTTATCACACTGTCAAGTTCACTGATTGTTTTTTTCAGTTGATGAGCCCATAGAAGGCATCCTTTATCTCTGTCACTGTTTTTTCCCTCTCTGTCATTTCCATTTGATCTTTTCTTATTGTTTCCATCTCTCTGCTGAAATTACCTGTCTGATCCTGCATGTTGTCTACCTTTTCCATTGAATCCTTTAACCGATTAATCATAGTAGTTTTAAATTCCTTGTCTGATAGTTTTAATATCTCTGTCATATCTGAGTCTGGTTCTGATGTTTGCTCTGTCCTCTCAGGCTGTGTTTTTTCTTACCCTTTTGTATACCTCATAACTTTTTGTGGAAACTGGAAATGTTGTACAGAATAGTAGAGACTGAAGTAAATTTGTGTGGGGTGGGGGGGGTAGTGGTGCTTGGAGATGAGCATGTCCACCCTTCTGCTAGGCCTTTAGTGTAGAAGTTTGAATTAATCTAGTGAGGAGCTAGGCTAATTTGGTTTGTTATTGCTATTGTTACCCTCAGTGCACTGCAGGTTTCAAATTTCTCTAGTGATATCTTGAGCTTAGGGCTTAGGCAAGTTTACCAGAGTTTTTATTTTTCTCAATTTTTACCCCTGCTTGGTTTTGGGTTCTTTTTTTACACCAACCCCAGAGATAATCTCTTTCATGAAGATTATCCAGCTGTATTCAACTATTAGTTTTATTTAGTATTTTTTAGTGGGCTTGTGGGAAACAGAAGAGAAGTATTCTCTGATGTTCTGGTTAAGTCTTAGTTTTGGGTACTGTGAACCTGGATCTTGGGGATGTGGCCTTCACATGTGATTCTGCCTGTCCCCAGCAGGGCCTAACACATATTCCTGCACTTACCTGAGGGGGAAGCTTTTTGTCTCTGTGCCTTCTCCAGCTGCAGTGTTTTTCCACAGTGTCTTAAGGTGACAGGTTTTTTTGTTGTTGTTGCCTCTACCCTACAGATTAGTTTTACTTCTGTAGGAAAAATGTGGTAAATGAGTTTGGAAGAAGTTTTGACAGCAACGGCTATTCCTCCTACAGTCTTCTCCCAGATATCCCTGTTAGGTTTGAAATTTTCTCAGAACACTTCCTGGCCTTCACTGTGAGTATATAGTGGAGTTCATGGAGGAAAAGCAAGATGTTGAAAACCTCTTGTCTATGGCCCCCAGGAACTTCACACTCACATACTAGCCCACATTTAGTGTTTAACATTCACTAAATTCACAAAGAAGCTGAATCTTGGGGCCCCTGGGTAGTTCAGTCAGTTGAGTGTCCAGCTCTTCGTTTCAGCCCAAGTCATGATCTCATTCACAGTTCATGAGATCAAGCCCTGCATCAGGCTCTGTGCTGACAGCATGGAGCCTGCTTGGGATTTGCTCTCTCCCTCTCTCCCTGCCCCTCTCCCACTCATGCTCCCTTGCACTCTCTCTCTCTCTCCCAAAATAAATAAATAAACATTTAAAAAATAAATTCACAAAGAAGCTGAATCTTATCAGCTTATATGGTATCTGATGGCTTCTGCTCCAGGTTAAATAAAAATGCATGTATCCTATTTCCTCTGTAAGAGACTATATCTCCCCAGTTTTCCATTTAGTGTTTGCCTTGAAACCTCAATTCCCTAATGGGTTCATGAAAAGTCATTCATTTTCATTATGTCCAGCTTTACTGTTATTGTGGTGATGCTGAAAGCAATACTTTTCTTGGATCTCTAAATCTCTGAGTTGAAAGTGGAAGGCTATACAACCACTTTTTTAAATGATTTGTAAGTTTTTTCAAATATACATTATTCTATGACCCAGAAAATCTACTCCTAGGTATACCCCCAAGAAAAGTGGCTATATATGATCATAAAATGACTTGTTCAAAACCAATTTCTTTACTAGTAGTACAAACTGGAAATAAATAGTATGTCTATCAATAAGAGAATGGTTATAAAAGTGTGGTGTATTTATACAATGGAATACTACACAGTTATTTTAAATACTGACACACGTATAAACACTGATGAATCTATAACACTTTTCTTTAATGAAAAAAGACAGACATACAAGAATTTGTGCTGTATTTTCCATTTAAAGGAAGTGGAAAAATAGGCAAAACTAATCTCTCCACAAAGTGAACATTTATAGTAGTTACCTCTGGATGACATTGATGAGAAAAGAGTATGAAGGAATTTTCTAAAATGAGGAAAACGGCCTATATTTTGATTTGGATAGTGGTTGCATGGGTGCATATATATATATAAATTCATCAGCCTGCACACTTAAGACTTGTGCATTTTACTATATGTGAAGTATTCACTTTTTAAAAATAAAATATGGAAAAGATAAAAGCAGGAGGTATTTTACATGCAATTTTCATTTCAGTATTGGTCACACCCAGGTCCAACCAATCACTAAAACTTCCTAAATATTTTTTTTCCATTTTCTTATCTTTTTTACTTTTTCTCTACCACAATTATAGTTCAGTACCTTATCACTTTTACCTAGACTATTGTAACTGCCTTCAAATTGTTTTCCTGCCTACAGTCTTGCCCCTTCAGGCATATACAAGCATAATTCACTCTCCTCACAATAATTAATTTGGAGGTCATACTCACTTGTGTGTGTGTGTGTGTGTGTGTGTGTGTGTTGTTGGGGGAGGTGCCATGTGTGAGTACACTGTCCCATAAGCAAAAAGATGGCAGATTGGTATCCCAGATCGTGTTGGTGGCAGAAATTTCAAGTAAAATAGACATGGGTCTGTCCAGCCAAGGCCAACCAAACTCAGAGTACTTGTGCTGTCCTTATGTTTATAGGAGAAAGGACCCAGAGGTCTCTAGAACACTAGTGAACCTTCCTGAGAACTGTGTTGCTACTAGAGGAAGGAAGGTTGCAAGGTTCTGAACTCTGCTGAGAGCCCTTCACCTGCAGTTGTATCCCCAAACCCTGGAGATTCCTGTTAGCTGTGGGGAGCTGGTAGGTCAACCTTGTCTGGTTGCTAACAAACTCCTCCATTAATTCTAAGCAACCTAGTGGTTTTCACTTCGAGCACAACCTCATTAGTTAACCCAGAGAATGTGTAGGGGAATCACCTGCCTTTAGGGAACAGGACTGGCATGTAGAGGCTGTATCAGATCTACCCTCTGAGCAAACTCCTTAGGGAAAAAAACCTGAGCAGTCCTCCAACAGTGTCTCAGAAAATATCTTTTCCCTTATGGAGCAGCATGGAGTCTAGATGTCTGGGCCATCTGGAAGCCAGGCTTTGGTGTGAGAATGGGTAGGAATGATTGCAGAGTATTAACAATGGCCCATAGACCACATTCTAGTTAGGGCAGACTGGAAGCAGGCAACATCTGGAAGGTAATGGCCTAGGTTTTAGAAAATATTCAGCTTTGAAAAGCATAAAAATCTATAGATCTAGAAGATAAATATGTACATACGCACAGAAATGTCCATGTCATTTCAATGGAGTCATACAATTGTGAAACCCACCTCCAGAGTCCTTCATAGTCTATGTGCCTTCAGTTAAAACACCGTTGTTCAGTCAAAGAGAGTAGTCTGAGAACTAAAACCAGATCAAAATGAAATGGTCTGTAACAGAAGCATAGGGGTTTGGAAGGTTGGAGAAAATCCATGAAGCAATAGTACACAGAGAAGGAGCTGTGTTTGGAGCACTTTGAATATGATGGGTGGTGAGGTCATGGTGAAGGCACTGAATCAGTTTGGGCAGACAGGGATTATTAAATAAAACATGAAATGAATGAGGTACAGCAGGTATGGGGAGAGGAGATAGTGGATTAAGATTTGAGTAATGTTGAGTGTTAGGTACCTGTGGGATCTCCACGTGGAAATACCCAACAGGCACTTGAAAGAAAGATTTGTCCTCAGGAGACAGGGTAGACCTGTCTACACATGGATTTGGGAATCATTGTTTTGAAAGTGGCTGTTGAATACATAGGTGTACATGAAATCAATGAAAGAGAATAGATGGAGTGAGAAGAGAAGTCTAGATGGGACACTCTTAATCCCCACAGTTCACGGGGAGTATGGTGAAAGATGTATCCAAGACAGAGGTTTACCTACACTCATCACCCTCTCTAGGTTAGCTGTGGGCATTGCTTCACAGTAAAGCAACATTAGGGTTGGCCTTTCCATCTGTGTGTCCTCTTAGAAAACCTTTATGTAATACATGTGTACTATTCTTTATTTTCTCTATCAACTGCATAGATGGATTTCTCTTCATTAAAAATCAATGACATGCATTCTCTTAGTTCACAATATTAAAAATGTAGAGGTAAACACTCTCTTATAGGTAAATAATTAGATTTATTCATAGGAAGAAATGAAATCCTTCATGAGAAGTGGCCCCACAAAGAGAAATTGAGGTATGATCTGTGTATAACTAAATTGTAAAGGTGAATTTTTAATGTTTAGGGACTTAAACAATATGGTCCCTGAAGCTGTATATACTGCATATTTTAAATGTTTTAAAATATGGTTTGAAGTCCATTCCTGAGGAACATATTGATGGGGCATTACACACACACACACGCACATACACACACACACACACACACACACACACACGCAGTAGAATCAGAACCATAATAAATTTTTTTTTCTTGGTCCAACTGGCTAGTCTAGGCCAGGAGGATGGAGTGAGGAGTGACATCTGTTTCATTTCTATATTCCTCATGCTCATGCAGTTTATATGTGGTAACAGTGGTGTATCATCCTCCTCCTCATCAAAACCCACCATTAACAAGCACCACTTATACACTACAGTTTATGGGATACTCTGGACACTTGCCTCTTGGAATTTACATGCTATTGCATATGAATAGGGAATCTCAATCTCAAACCCTCTGCTTTATGATAATGACCTTTCTCTCCACTTTTAAGTGAGGATATACTTTGTAAGAAAAAGAGATTGAGGATGAGGTTTTATAGACTGGCTGTAAAAACAAAAATGGCCAACTTGAAAAAAATCTTGCTGAATTTAGCTTAAAAGAGGTATGTTTTTCTTTAAAGGTTAGAATAAGTTCAGTACAACCCATCTAATCAAAAAATAAAACAAAACTCAATGAGTTAACTTTGGAAGGAAGCAACATGCCTGAATCCAACTAGGATTTTCCAAACTAAATAATGAGTAGAGACACACATTAGGTAAGAACAGTTAGCACTTATGAAATGTTTTGCTGACCAACCTTAGGGGTTTATTTCCTTCAAGGAAACAAAATGAGTACAATATAAACCATGGTAATTAGTGTGATTGTGAAAACCCTTAGAGCACATAAGGAAAACATCTATTTATATTTCCAGTAATGCAAAGCAATAATTAAAATTTTTAAATATAATTTTCACATTGCCCAGTAAATTCACACCACACACACACACACACACACACACACACAGATTAGTAAGAGTACTCAGGATAATTTTTATAAAAGAAAGTCCAGAATATTTGAAATGATTGTGGCAAAGTTAATTTATTGCTATGAAATATAAGCTATTTTTGATTTGCCCAGATTTCTGTTTGTACCCTTCCCCATCATACGGGCATGTAAGACCAGATGAAATATTCAGAAGTCATTAAATAGGCAAATGCTTCTCAAACTTTAATGTGTATGCCAGTTATGTGTATTTACATCAGGTGAGTTGGATGGAAACCCCTTTCATCTCAAACTATGGTGATAATGAAAAGATGGCCCTATTCTCATCTGTACAGCTTTGGAAACTTTCCTACCAAATTTGAGATCATCTAATCAAGACCACCTCAAAGTAGGGCACTGTGATAAGAAAATTATCCTCTTGTACATATTGTTAATATCATCGCTATGCCTCCCACTGTGTTCAACGTGCTAGTTGAACATGTCCTATGAACCAGGCACTCTTCATGATTGCCCCAAGAATTCTCAAAACAACTTGGAAGTGCAAGTTCTATTACTAGCTCTGTTCTCAGTGAGAAAACAGAAGCTCAAAAGGTTATCCTGGTAGTCTGTTTTGACCACTGAGCAATACTCCCCCATACTAATATACGAGTGATGTGATATTTGCTCACAAATCTCTCTGCTTGCTTCGTTTCAAGTATTTCTTGGTAATCCACTTGGCCAAATTGTCAAATTCATGTTGAATTGAAATTTCCTCACCCCTTGTGCTTAATTGGTCTGGTCTCTATTCTACCTTTACTTTATTTAGGCTTGCAACTTTTTGTTTTAGTAACTGTATTTAGACTATATATGCAAGAATTTTATAACACATGGGGAATAATGAAACCTCATCGTGGGAGATATTCAAGCAGTCTAGATTGCTACGTCTCTTGCAGAGAATTGATTCAAGTCTCAAGTGAAGATCATTTGAGTTGCTTGTACAGTTCCTTTCAGACCCAGTATTACATAGTTCTGCCAATGTTGTTGCATACCTGAAAATATGGCATTATTAAGACCTTGACATTTTCATATTCCTATGACTGGATCACTCTTAATATATCAATGTAGCCTTAGTTTTTACGTACCTTGGGAAAATCCCCATTTAACATTTATGAACATACTTTGGGATGGTGACATTCCACATGAGTGAAAGCCTTCCTGGTCTAATTGTATGTTAGAGATAGATACATAGATAGATGGATAGATAGATACATAGGTCCAAATTTTATTTAATATTTACCTTTTACATTTTAAAGACTTTTTATTTTGAAATATGTATAGATTCATGGGGAGTTACAAAGAAATGTACAAGGAGGTCTAATATTTTTAAAATTAAAAATTTTGTGGGATTTTATTTTTTTTATTATTTTTTTTAAATTTTTTTTCAACGTTTTTTATTTATTTTTGGGACAGAGAGAGACAGAGCATGAACGGGGGAGGGGCAGAGAGAGAGGGAGACACAGAATCGGAAACAGGCTCCAGGCTCTGAGCCATCAGCCCAGAGCCCGACGCGGGGCTCAAACTCACGGACCGCGAGATCGTGACCTGGCTGAAGTCGGACGCTTAACCGACTGCACCACCCAGGCGCCCCAAAAATTTTGTGGGATTTTAAATTTCAAAAAAAGCATATGCTTACCAAAAACTTTACTGGAATCGAAGTCATGTCAAATGAAAGTGAAATATCTTCACCTTCATGCTACATTCTGCCTGGCACCACTGTGAACAGTTTGGTGTGTATCCTAGCCTTTTGTTTATGTCATATAATATTGACCATTTTAAAAAGTCAGTTTACAAACAATCTCAGCATCCTTTCTATCTGCACAGCTCTGTCCAAAAGTCCTATGATTGTTAGTAACAATACACAGGATACAAATGAAAAGGTTACTCATTTATAGGAAGGCATAAGTAAAAGGAAATATGGAAGATGGTCACCATTTATGGTAGGCAGAATTCTAAGATGATCCCCCAAAACCCAACTCTTGGTGTATGGGTCTACTATCATCCCCTTTTCTTGAGTATGGGCAGGACCAGTCACTATGACTCATAAACTTCAGGGATTTATGATAGTTAATAAATTGCTTGCAAGACACCCTCCACACATTGTATTGTAATATAAATATGAGAACTGCTAGCATAGTGAACAAAAAAGTTTCCAAATATGAATTATACAAATTTAATTATATTTTATTTTAAAAAATATTTTGTGCATCCTTAATATCATATGATAATGGATACATAGGAAATATGCTTTCTGCCTAAAAATTATTTCTTTCTGTCTTGCTTGTCAAAATTAGAGTAAGAGTAATACTATGCATCATATATTATTTACCATGAACAAATTTTCCCCTCATATTACCTTACTTAAAGAATGTAGGCACTTCTCAGGCTGTTAAGTTGATAATTTCTCAGGTCATTTCAATTCTGGTTTCATTATTACTATTGCAGACAATAATCAACGTAAAAATAATATTACACATATGTCATTACATAAAGGTCATAAAAGTAGTAATGAAAATATGTACAATATTTTATAGTATGCTCTTAAGAAGTAAGTATATCCTGACACTGGGCAGAGTTTTTCTCAACTGTGATAGTAAATAAACTACTTACCACTGTCTTTCACCAAAAGCTTTGGCTTTCTGACTTTGTGGCAGGGCTTCCTGTTCCCTACTCTGGTTCTCTCTCAGACTGGAAAGGATATTCTCTGGTAAAACAGGCTATCAATTACCATCCATCATGATGGAGGCCTGCCATTGCAGGACCTACCTTGAGTATACTCATTGCCTAATATGAGAGTCAAAAATCTTCCTTAGATCTCTCAATGAATTCATTTTTCTAGAATGGACATTTATAAATGCTTGTGGACTGACCATTTGGGAATAACCATGTAATCTCTCTCTGAGTGGCTGTTTTGAGATACCTCAGAGTACAAACAGAATTCAAGGGCAACAGCTTAAACAGAAACTGTTAGAAATGAAAACAATTAATTCTCTCATGTATTCATTAAAGTTATGGTAATCATCTTTTCCCAGCATACAATGAGAAGATTGGTTCTTATCTCTTTTGGGACATGTGCAAGTGAATTTCAGTACTAGATTTTTGTTAGGAATTGTGGGTATTGAATACTAGAGATATGCTAACAGTGAATTTCAGGTGGTCTTATCATACACACATAAAAATGGATAACTATGTGTGGAGATGTGTTAACTAGCTTGACTATAGTAACTATTTCACTATGTATATGTCTATCAAATTATCATCTTGTACACCTTAAATACATATAATTTTTAAATGGTTTAAAAATTAATAAACATGGTATTTTAATAAAATAACTAAAAGGTTATACAAGTAAAAGTTATCAACAGGAAAAAAAGAAAGATGAAAGAAAGAAAGAAAGAAAGAAAGAAAGAAAGAAAGAAAGAAAGAATAAGGACTCTGCAGATGAAAAATGTTAATCTGATATTACTACAGAATATTACTACTATTACTACAGAATCTACCTTCTCCAGCCAGCTTCCTCAGGGCACCCTTGACCTCCTTGTTTCATAGGCTGTAGATGATGTAGTTCAACAAGGGGGTTACAACACAGAAAAGCACAGAGACCAGGGTGTCCATACATTGGGCTGTAGCCTACATTGGGCTGTCATAGTTGAAGTCAGCTATCCCAAAGAAGACTACCACCACAGTGAAGTGGGATGCACAGATAGAGAAGGCCTTGTTTTTGTCCTCAAGGAATCCTAAAGATGGCAGAGATAAGTATGTAAGACATTGCAGTAAACAGGCAAGGGCTCAAGCCAGTGGTGGTGCTGGCAACATGATGGAGCACAAACTCATCAAGAGAAATGTCTGAGAAGAGCTCCAGGAGCAGCGGGATATCACAGAGAAAGCAGCTGATCTGGTTGAACCCACACAGAATGAATGTGACTGCCAGCACTGAGTATGTCACAGAATTCTCTAGCCCACCCAGCCAAGCTCCAGTCAACCAATGCACACAGACTGTTAGATCATGAGAAACAGATAGTGCAGAAGGTAGCAAATAGCTACATGGTGTTCATAAGTCATAGCAGCCACAAGATTTCCCCAGCACAGGTCACAGGAACATCTGGGAAAGGCAGCACTCATACGACATGGTCTTCTTCTCTTGGAATAAGTTCACTAGCATGACCAGAATGGTGATGGACAAGTAGCAGATGTCCAAGAAACTCAAGTTGCTAAGAATACAGTGGAATCTGGAGGAAATGACTGATTTTGATCACGGTGAATGTGAAAGCATTTCCCAGAAGAGTCATCAGATGAATGATCAAGAAGATCAAGACAAATAGCCCTTGTAATTCAGGATGGTTGGGATATCCTGGAATGATAATTACAGTGACCACAGTTCGATTTTCTGTTTCTTTCAGTTCTTACTCAATTGAAATGACAATTAGGAAAGAAATCAAAAAGACAATGAAATACAATGACAAACATTGGAAGAGCTAACTAACTTTTGAAAAAAGTGTTTATTTTTTTATTGAGGGAGAGAAAGAGTGAGAGGCAGAGAGAGGTAGGCTCTGTGCTCCAGTGGAGCCCTATTTAGGGCTCCATCCCATGACCAATGAGATCATGACCTGAGCTGAAATCAAGAGTTGGACACTCAACTGACTGAGCCACCCAGGTGCCCCAAAGCTAATAACTTTTACTCATCCTTTGTTTGGTGGATGAGATTACATCTCTTCTAGATAGTGTAGCTCAATACTCTGACACTGAAATATTTGCATTCCCCCTCTCTGCTGTGATCTTTTGCCCTGTGTTTACTTGTCATGCCAATCACTAGTAACTATTAGCCTGTTAGGCTCCTTACCAGTCTGTAGGTCCATTATCTCTCTCTTTAATTTATATGTATCCTGTAAAACTTTTGTTAAAAGGAAGGAAGGAAGAAAGAAAGGGAGGGAGGGAGGGAGGGAAGGAGGAAGGAAGGAAAGAAGAAAGGAGGGAAGGAAGGAAGGGAGGAAGGAAAGAAGGAAGGAAGGAAATTCAGTCTTCAGCACTGACATTGAAAAACAACAGCTGACGAGTTAAATTAGAACACAAATACTTTTCCTCCCAACCTCCCTCTTTCCTGGAAAGTAGCTGCAATAACAAATTCTAACTTACTACATGTGAAATAGTCTCCATGACCTTTGCCTCCCAGTGTAACTCACATGGATACATTATATTATGTAGCAGAAAGGATTTGTAGATATGATTAAGGTTGTTAGTCACATGACTTTAATATATGGAGATTTTTCAGGTGGGCCTAATCTAACCACACAAACCCTTAAAAGCATAGCAGAAAATGAAGTCAGAAGTTCAAATCACAAATAGGATTCCAGGTGTCATCAGTGGCTTGAAGATGAAGTGGGGAACATGTTAAGGAAGAGGTAACATTGGTCCTCAAATCATGAGAAACTAAATTTTGCCAATAACTTGAATAAACATGGAAGGGGAATCTTCCCCGAAATCTCTAAATAAGAACCCAGCTCAGCTGACACCTTGATTTCAGCTTGAGTCCTCCTCGTACTTTGCCTGGACTTCTGTGAGACAGAGGACTCATGGGAGCCAGGCTGTGCCTGGACTTCTGACCCACAGAACTGTGAGATAATAAGCAAGCATTTAAACCACTAAGTTTGTGGTCATTTTTTACGGTGCCAATAGAAAATACATACATTGAACATCTCACTTCCTGTGTGAAACTTAGGATTGTCGGGGGCTAATTAGGACAGACCACTAATCTAGAAGCCTCAGAAGTGATTTAATCCAATATACTCAAATCTGTGACCACCCTCCCTCTGTCTGCTCTTTTTACCTTTTTTCCTGTGGCTAGTTCTTACTGCCCCCCCCCAAAAAAAATTGATAAAGGGAACACAAAGGAAAAAGTCACTGTACACTGTTCAATTTCCTAGTCAGTAAGTAGCTCCAGTAAAAGGTTGGGAGAAAGACAAATTTGGAACTGTTGGGTAAGATATTTCTGGATGATTTTAGAATTTTAATTAGTGTCTTCCCATTCTGCTTTACCATGAACAACAAATGTTTGCTAGGCTGTGACATAACCATTGCGAATTCTAAGAAACTTGGAAGTTCATTAATTTGCATCTGAAATAATTTTCTTTGTGGATTGTCTTTAAATGAGGCTTTGTGTGCTCTGGCATCACCATTTTCCACAGAAACTGTTAAGCCATCTCTTTTCCTTAACGTGAGCCGGTGGTCAGCAGCCAAATCCAGCCCACCAACTTACTTCTATAAGTATAATTTTATTGGCTTACAGCCACATCCACTCATTTATGTATCATCTATGGCTGCTTTTGTGCTACAATGGCAAAATTGAGTAGTTGAGAAATAGACCATATGGCTCACAAAACCTAAACTTGTTTCAGGCCCTTTATGAACAAGTTTGTCAGCCTCGGGTGTCAGTAGTTGGGTTTAGGAGTTTGACAGACGTGGGTTTAAATCACAGCTTTGTCACTTGTTAACCTGGAACAACTTACTTAGCTACTATAAGCCTCAGTTTGTTCATGTTTAAGATGGGATAATGTCTGGATTATAGAGTTTTGGTTGAGATTAAAATAAGTAATAAATAACAGAGCAGTGAGCTACATACTGTCTCTCCATTATGCCAATGCATCCATTTCAAGTTCCCCTTTAAAAATGTTATTTCCCCTTATCTTTCTCCAGATTGACTCAAATGACACACTGTTTGCATCAAAAATAAAATGCTGTTTTCTAGTTATTGACTTCCCTTCTCTAATCTTTTAATTTCACCATCTCTACCAGCTCCACTTCTAAGCAACTGATATGTAATTAAATTCACCTATTTCTCTCCCATAAAACAAATACTCATGATTGTATCTGCTTTCTTTTCTCTTTTCATTTTTTTCTTTTTTTATAACTACATTTCTGAACAGATATTCACAAGAATCCTTTGAGGGAGGCAGGTAGATTTGATTATCACGCTTTTTTATACAATATTTCCTCTGAAATTGGAAATTAAAAAGCCAAATATCATGTGAAGCTACACGCAACATGACAAGTGGTTGATAAAATTAGACCTAATGCCTCTAAACTCCTTCTAACAATATTCCCCAACTTCCAGTCAGAAACCTGGGATTCATCTTGAGGCCATCCCTTCCCTTATCACCTGCCTGTATCTAACTTTTCAGCCAAACTTTCCCCTTCACTCCTTCTCTCCTTCTCCCTCTTCCTCTCCTCCAAATCTGTGTATTTATTTCTGTCTCCAAGGCCGACCACATGAACACTCTCTACATGGCTGATTCCTTCTCTTTCTTTGGGCCTCAGCTAAAATGTCACTCTTCAGAGAATCCTTCTGACCTCCAATCTAGTATAGGTTTTTAAAAATCTCTTATATCATCCTATTATTTTCCTTCAAAGAATTTATAGTGACCTTCATTTACATATTTATTTACTCACTGAATGTCAGTTTCTCCCCAGTCAATAAGCCCTGAGTAAGCAAGGATCATGTCTGTTTTAAATACATTTTTTTAAATTTTTTTTTTCAATGTTTATTTATTTTTGGGACAGAGAGAGACAGAGCATGAACGGGGGAGGGGCAGAGAGAGAGGGAGACACAGAATTGGAAACAGGCTCCAGGCTCTGAGCCATCAGCCCAGAGCCTGACGCGGGGCTCGAACTCCCGGACCGCGAGATCGTGACCTGGCTGAAGTCGGACGCTTAACCGACTGCGCCACCCAGGCGCCCCTTAAATACATTTTTTTAAGATTTTATTTTTAAGTAATTTCCATATGCATGTGGCTCGAACCTACAACACCAAGATCAAGAGTTGTGCTCTACCCACTGAGCAAGCCAGGCACCACAAGGATCATGACTGTTTTATTCACCTCTATAATATCTCCTGGCCTATAACTGACACTCAGAAAGCATTTGCTTTATGAGTGCATTCATGACCAAGTTTACTAAAATAGAGAATGGATGTGATCATATTGCTTTAGCACCTTAAAATAAAGGTTCAGTTTGGGTAGTATAGATTTTTCTCACCTATCTAAATTTTTAAGTCACTCAAGCAGAAAGAAAGAACCATATTGAAAAAGCAGTGATAGAACATAAAAGTCTCACATTCACAATTGCTTCAACTAAATTACTCAGTTATCGAATCAATTCAGTCAAGAGAAAGTGCCTATATGTTGATGCAGCCTTGATTCATAAAATAATAATATTAACAACAACAACAGTAATGATAGCTCACATTTCTTGCATTTACTAAGTGCCAGGTACAGTTACTGTACTATGTACTTTACACACACTAATTCCCTTTAATTCTTTTTTTTAAAGTTTATTTACTTTTGAGAGAGAGACAGAGAGGCAGAGTGCATGCAGGGGAGGGGCAGAGAGAGAGGGAGACACAGAATCAGAAGCAGGCTCCAGGCTCTGAGCTGTCAGTCAGCACAGAGCCCCACGTGGAGCTCAAACTCACAAAATGTGAGATCATGACCTGAGCTGAAGTCAGACGTTCAACCAACTCGGCCACCCAGGCGCCCCTCCTTTAATTCTTACAACATCTTTGAGAAGTAAAGATATTATTATTCCCATTTTTCAGATGAACAAACTGAAGCTTAGAAAAGATAGGTAAATGCATAGTCATATAATTAATGAAACCACATATTGGCAAAGATCTGTAGCTCCAGAATCAATATTCAGCTCTACCACTAACTAGTCAAAGCATCTTCCCGTCTCTGAACATTAATTTTTCTCATCTGTAAAATTAGAGGGCTGGAATAAGTGATTCCAGCTTTGAGATTTTGTGATGATATTTGGTATCTGCTTATTTCTGTCTTCTCCAAGATGAAACTGAATAACAACAAGGGTGAGAATGTCAGAGATCTCCCAGGGGTACAATTATTTATTTCTCTGGAGTATAAAGGTCTTCTTGGAGTATAAAGGTCAAGGATAGGATGAGGGTTTTAGCCAATACACTGATATGGTAAGCCAAATAATGCGTCCCCCCACCCCAGATGACTATGACCTAATCCTTGGATCCTGTGAATATGTTATGCTACATGGCCAAATAGACTTTGCAAATGAATTTAAGACTATGGGCTATAATATAGGGAGATTATCCTGGATTATCTGGGTCAGCCAAATCTAATCACTTGAGCCCTTAAAAGCAGACAAATTTCTCCAGCTAGAGTGAAACGAGATGTAGCAGGAAAGGGGAGGCAGAGGGGAGAGTCAGAGAGACTCAAAGCTTGAGGGATCCAATCTACCTATGAAAATAGGGAATACAAACTAGAGGGTAGAGGCAGCCTGCATGAGAATGACCTCTGGATGGACACCCGGAAAGGAAACTGGGATTACATTCTAAAACCATATTGAATTCTGCCAATGATCAGAATAAGCCTAGAAAGGGATTCTCCTGCAGAATCTTGAGAAAAGAACACAGCCCTGTTGACATCTTGATATCAGTCTTTTAAGACACTAAGTCAAGGAACCGGCCAAGTCATGTGGTACCCAGATTTGTGACCTACAGAACTGTGAGATAATAAATTTGTGTTGTTTTAAGCTGCTAAATTTGTGGTAAGCTGTTATGGTTTCTCAGTTGGGGTGCTCAGAACCTACTCTTTATCATATACATATGTTCACAGACCCAAATTTGAGTTTTAACTACACTCCCTACTGTGTTAACTTCTGAATGTTGTATTTGGATTGAAAGTTGATACTTAAATTCTCATTTTTTGTTGAGATATAATTGACATATAACATTATATTAGTTTCAGGTGTATGACATTATGACTTGATATTTGTATATATTGCAAAATAATCACCACAGTAAGTCTATTTCACATCTGTCACCATATATAGTTAACAATTTTTTTCTTGTGATGTTAACTTTTAAGTTCTATGCTGTTAGAAACTTTGAAATATACAATACAACATTATTAACTATAGTCAACATGCTGTACATTATCCCCAGGACTTATATATTTTATAATTGAAAGTTTGTACCTTTTGACTCCATTTACTCATTTCACCCACCCACCCCACTTGCCACCAACAATCTGTTCCCTGTATCTCTGAATTGTTTTGTTTTTGTCTTATTTTAGATTCCACATATAAGTGAGATCATATAGTACTTGTTTTTCTTTGCCTGACTTCACTTAGCATCAAAAACCATCCACATTGTTGCGAATGGCAATATTTCCTTCTTTTTTATGTCTGAATATTACTCCATTGTGTGCAGGTATATATATTTCTGTGAAAATGCCATTGGAATTTTGATAGGGATGCATTGAATCTATAGATTGATGTGGGTAGTATGGCCATTATAAATTATTCATTCTTCCAGTTCATGAGCATGGAATATCTTTCCATTTACTTGTGTCTTCTTTAATTTTTTTCATCAATGTCTTATAATTTTCAGAGTACAGTTCTTTCACTTTCTTGGTTAAATTGATCCCTAAGTATTTTCATTCTTTTTGATGCAGTTATAAACAGGATAGTTTTTTAAATTTCTCTTTCTGATAGTTCATTAATAGTGTATAGAAATGCAACAGATTTTTGTATACTGATTTTTATTTTGTAACTTTACAGAATTTGTTTATTAGTTCCAACAGGTTTTTGGTGGAATTGTTAGGGTTTCTTACACATAATATCATGTCATTTGCAAATAGTGACCACTTTGCATCTTCCTTACCAATCTGGATGGCTTTTATTTCTCTTTTTTGCCTAATTACTGTCTAGGACTTCCAAAGTTTTGATGGATAGAAGTGGAGTAGGCATTCGTGTCTTGTTCCTGATGCTTTTCAGCATTAAGTATGATGTTATCTGTGAATTTGTCATATATGGCCTTTATTATGCTAAGGTACATCCCCTCTATACCCACTTTGTTGAGAATTTTTACCATAAATGAATATTGAATTTTGTCAAGTGGTTTTTTTTGCATCTATTGGGATGATCATATGATTTTTGTTCTTCATTTTGTTAATGTGTTGTACCACATCAATTGACCTATGGATATTGAACCATCCTTACATCCCTGAAATAAATTCCACTTGATTACAGTATATGATCCTTTTGATGTGTTGTTGAATTCAGTTTGCTAATATTTGGTTGAAGATTTTTGCATCTATGCTCATTAAAGGTATTGGCCTATAATTTCCTTTTCTTAAGGTGTCATTTTCTGGTTTTGGTATTAGGTAATGCTGGTCTTGTAAAATGAATGTGAAACTATTCCCCCCTTTCTATTTTTTGGAAGGGTTTAAGAAGGATGGTATTAATTATTCTATGAACGTTTGGTAGAATTCACCAGTGAAGCTGTCTGTTCCTAGACTTTTGTTTCTCGGGAGGTTTTTTATTGGTGATTTAATCTTCTTACTAGTAATTGGTCTATTCAGATTTTTATTTTTTCATGATTTATTCTTCGTATGTCATATGTTCCCAGGAATTTACACATTTCTTCTGTGTTATCCAGTTTGTTGGCATGTAACTATTCATAGGAGTTTCTTATAATCCTTTTTATTTTTGTGCCCTTTGTCTTTAAATTCTCATTTAATCTAAATAGTAACAAAATAAGTTCCTAGCCCTCTTGTACTCCCTAATATCAGCCCAGGTGTCAACTGTGCATTTTAAGAATCAGATTTTTGTACTTCTGCTTCCAGCCATGACACAATACTATAACCAGATTTGCCCTTCTGTCTTACCAACTGGGCAAAATTAAAGGAAAAAAGAGGTTTCAGATATTGAACAGCAGGTAGTATGGGATGGAGAACACTGAGAGAAGGGAAACAAATGAGGCAAACCCTGTGAATGCCTTAGTTCCCTTCATTCAGAAAGTTTCCACGCCACAGCACAAGGAAAGAGCACAAAAGTAGAGCTCGGTGATTCCATGCATTAATGAGATAAAATTCAGAGTTCAAGGACACCAAGGTACCTAGCATTTATGTGGCAAAGTTTTGAAGAGGAAAGAGATGCACACATATAGAGAAATCTAGAGAGCCACAGAAGATTCCCCTAAACTCTTTAGCAGAATGTTCATTAGCACATGACAGCCAAAGGAAAGATCATTAGAGATGATCAGGTAGAATAAGATCCAGAGCTCACAGAGGGCTAGGATAAACTTGGATTTTTGGTTTGTGTTCTCACCACTCAGAATATAAATAACTTTTATCACACACAGAGTCATCAGATGGGTACCACTTTAGTAAAGAGACAAAACTAGCACTAGACAAGAAGGTATTCTGAACCCAGCTTACAAAAATTAAAAGCTAGTATTAAAAGGATCAAATTATTTCTAAGCAACTATGTCTAAGCACAAATTTCAAAAACACTTAACGTTATACAGCTGACCCTCCAACAATGTGGGGGTTGGGTGCTAACCTCCCATATATTTGAAAATCCACATATAACATTTGACTCCCCCAAAACTTAACTACTGTTGGCTGGAAGCCTTCATAATAACATAACATCACGTATTTTGCATGTTATATGTATTATATATTCTCATAGTAAAGTAACTAGAAAAAAGACTTATTAAAAATCGTAAGAAAGAGAAAATACATTTACAGTACTGTATTGTATCCAAAACAAAATCTGTGTATAAGTGGGCCTGCACAGTTCGAACCCATGTTGTTCAAAGGTCAACTGCACTAAAAAAGTCTTCAATCACCTATGTAAAATTTACAACATCAGGCATCAAAAGTATCAGACATACAAGGTCAGGACACTCAACTTATATTAAGAAGAAAAAATTAGGGGTGCCTGGGTGTCTCGGTCAGTTGCGTATTGGACTCTTGGTTTTGGTTCAGGTCATGATCCCAGGATTGTAGGATTAAGCCCCACATCAGCCTCCATGCTGAGCATGGAGCCTGCTTGGGATTCTCTCTCTCTCTCCCCCCCCCCACCTTTGTCAAATAAAAATAATTTTTTTAAGGAAAAAATCAATAACTGAAAATAGACTCAGAAATTACACAGTAATAGACTTATCAGACAAGGACATTAAAACAGCTATTATAAGCAGTGTTATTTTCAAGAAGGCAGAGGAAACCATGCACATGATAAGGAGAGACAAGGAAAAAATGTATGTATTTGATATATTTAAAAATTAAAATTTAATAAAATTAAAAAATTAAAATTTATAACTTTCCGCTTGGGGCAGGCAATGGTGCAACTTTGCCTTCAGTTGTCCCAAAATCCAAGTTTATCCAACACCAGCTGCCTCCTCCATGCTGCCTAAGTTCGACCCAAATGAATTCAAAGTCGTTTACCTAAGGTGCACCGATGGGAGGCTGGTGCCACCACTGCCCTGGCCCTAAAGATTGGCTCCCTCTGTCTGTCTCCAAAAAAGGTTGGTGATGAGATTGCCCAAGGCAACTGGTAATTGGAAAAGTCTGAGGATTACAGTGAAACTGCCCATTCAGAATAGACAAGCCCGGATTGAAGTGGTACCTTCTGCTCCCAACCTGTCAAAGCCCTCAAGGGACTGACAAAAAAAAAAAAAAAAAAAAAAACAAAAACAAAAAAAACAGAAAAAAGCAGAAAAACATTAAGCACAGTGGAAATATCACTTTTGATGGGATTGTCAACATTGCCCAACAGATGTGACACTGATCTGTAGCCAGAGAACACCCTGGAACCATTGAAAAGACCCTGGGGACTGCCCAATAGGTGGGCTACAATGATGATGGCTGCCACTCTCATGATATGAATAGAGATGTCGTGAAATGCCCAGCTAGTTAAGAACTACAAAGGAAAATATTTTAAAAAGGACCATTTGACAACCAAAACCAATATATACATAACATTGAACACTGGATGGGATTGACAGCAGATTAGACACAGAAAAAAATCACTGAACTTGAAGGCATAGCAACAGAAACTATCCAAAATGAAACGAGAGAAAAAAGACTGAAAAAAGTAAACAAAATATCAATGAGCTTTGGGGCAACACCAAGAATTTAATATGCTTGTAACTGGAGTCCCAGAAGGAGGAGGGGACAAAAACATGTAGAAAAATTCTGGCCAAAATTTCCCAAATTTGATAAAATATATAGCCCAAAGTTTCAAGTAACTCAACAAACCCCAAACAGAAAGCACCAAAAGAAAACCACACTAAGAAAGTCATAATCAAATTACTTAAAACCAGTGGTAAAGAGAAAACTTTAAAAGCAACTAGTAAAAAAAAGACATTGCATGCAGAAAAATGGACAAAAATGACAGCAGCCTTTTCATTAGAGCAGTGGAAGCCAGCAGACTATAGAGCAACGTCCTTAAAGTTCTGAAAGAAGAACAAGAACCTGTAAACCTGTAATCCTATATCCAGCAAAAATACCTTTCAAAAACAAGGTGAAGGGCAAGACTTTCAGAGTGGCAGCATTAGGACTTCAGTGAACCCTCCTCCTACAAAAGCAACAAAAATACTGACAAAACAATAGAACTCAACCATGTTAGGACTTTGGAAATTAACCAAAAGCATGAATTAAACCAGAAAGCATTTATTCAAGGAAAACTACTGAACTTCATAAGGACAATGGGGTCTGTGACATTTTAACTTGGAACTATTCCCACTCACCCACTGCCCAACACCAGGGTGGTGCTGTCAAGAGGAGTGGAGGCAATTAATGTATTTGGAGCTTTGTGAAATGTCCTATACCCTGAGAACTGTCAATATTTTGACAATATTTTCAGAAGCTCCATGGAAAAGCCCCATTCATAGGGCATTATCAATATTTAATCTAACTTGAAGCTCAACTCCATGGAAAAAGTTCTATTTACAGGAGTTATGGAAAACAATAGCCATCAGCTGGAAATGTTAACATTGCAGTCAGTTGAAGCTATGAATTATGCTGGGGAAAAGAGGAGTGTATTAGCTTTCTAGGACTGACTACCATAACAAAGTACCACAGACTAGATGGCTTAAACAAACAAAGAAAAATGTATTCACTCATAACTCTGGAGGCCAGAAGTCTGAAATCAAGGTGTTGGTAGGGTTGGTTTCATCTGAAACCTCTCTCCTTGGCTTAGAGATGGTCATCTTTTCTCTGTGTCTTCACATTGTCTTCCATGCATTTCTGTGTCCAATTTCCTTTTATTATAAGCATACCATCCATACTGGGTTAGACCCCACCCTAATGCTGTGATTTTAACCGAATTACATCCTTACAGACCCTATCTCCAAATAAAGTCACACTCTCAAGTGGTTAAGATGTCAACAAATGGATTGGTTGGCAAGGGGCACAATTCAGCCCTTAACAAAAAATTTCACCCAAAGTTTAAATGGGAAATTTAGAGAAAAGAAACTATATGACCACAGGGAACTTTGAAAAGCTCTAAGATTCCTGAGGATCTAGAAGACTGCACACGCATGTACAGGGACATGTGCAAGGACAGGAAAAACCACAGAGGGCTTAGTAACTTACATTTGGGTGACCTTGTAGCCCTTTGCAAGCAAAAAGCGAAAGCTACAGCTGACTTGCAAACGACCTTAGATTCGAAGATACGCCTTCACACACAAGTTTTTGGTAAAAGGTAGAAGACTTCCTGGACCATTTAAGGAAACAGTCTGACCAATCATTGGCTGACCACTAAACTAAGCTGACCTAGGAACCTAGGCTCGCAAATAAAAACCAAAACTTTTAAAATGGAATCTGAGAACTCAGTAGCTGAGCCCTTCAAGAAATGTAACCTATACAGAACTGATCCAGGAAAATCATGAAACAAGGAACAGCAAACAGGAAAAGAAAAGCAATACAGTGAAATTGGGGGATGGATGGAGAATCTGATTCCAAAGTTGCTACAATATCTTCAACCCTAAAATGTCCAGTTTTTAACAACTACAATAAAACACAAGATATTCAAAGAAATAGGAAAGTATGGCTCGTACATAGGAAAAAATGCATTCAACTGAAAAGATCTCTGAGGGGTCCCAGATGTTAGATTAAATAAACAGACACTTTAAAGTGGCTATTACAAATAGTTTCAAAGAACTAATGGCAACTATGGTTAAATAATTAAAGTATGAAAACTATGTTTCACCAAATAAAGTATATTAATAAACAGACACAAATTACAAAAATCACCAAATAGAATTTATAGAGTTGAAAAATACAATAACTGAAATGAAAATTCACAGGATTTATTAAAAAATCAGAGAGAAGAAAGAATGAAAAAACTTGGAGATAGGTCAATAGAGATAATGCAGTCTGAGGAACCATAAGAATCAAGAAAGAGAAAAATGAACAGAGCTCAGAGAACTGTGTAACATTATAAAAATACCCATATTTGCAGAATTAGATTACCAAAAGGATAGAATATAGAAAAGAAAGTAAAAACATTTAAAGAAGAAATAATTTCTTAAAATTTTCCAAATTTGATAAACAATTTTATTCTATACTCTGATAGACAGAATGATGGCTCTCCAAAGATGTACGTGTCCATAATCACTGAGAACTATTAATAGATTAACTTATGTGGCAAAAAGGATTTTGAAGATGTAGTTAAGGATCTTGAGGTGAGAAGCTTATCCTGAATTATCTGTGTGGAGTTAAGGTAATCACAAGGATCCTTATAAGATAGAGGTAGAAAGACCACAGGGATGCAGTGTGACAAAGATGTGAGAATCAGTTGCTGATTCTAGTGATGGCGAAAGGTACCAAGAAATACAGTCAGTCTCAAAGCTAGAAAAAGAAAGGGAAAAATGCAGCCTCTAGAAAAAATGCAGCCCTGTTAACACTTTGGTGCTGGCCCAGTGAAACACATCTCAGACCATGACTTCCAGAGTTGTTTTAAGCCACTATCTTTGTGGTAATTTGCTACAGCAGCATTGGGAAACTAATACATACACATATAAGAAGCTCAATAAACTCTAATGAAAATAAACTGAAAAACATTCATACCTAGATATATCATTGTAAAACTGTTGAAAAACAAAGACAAAGAGAAAAATCTTTAGATTGTTTTGAGTATAGTTGAAACACAATGTTACATTAGTTTCAGGTATGCAGCATAGTGATTTGACAAGTTTATACATTATGCTATGCTCACCATTAAGCATAGCTATAATCTGTCACGAGACAATATTATTACAATATTATTGACTATATTCTTTATGTTTTGCCTTTTATTCCCATGACTTAATCATTTCATAACTGAAAGCCTGTATCTCCCACTCTTCTTCACTCATTTTGCCCATCCCCCATCCCCTACCCCTCTGTCAATTATCAGTTTGTTCTCTGTATTTATAGGTCTGATTCTACTTTTTGTTTGTTTATTCACTTTTTTAGATTCCACATATGAGTGAAATCATATGGTATTGTTTTTCTCAGTCTGACTTATTTCACTTAGTATAATACCCTCTGGGTCCATCCATGTTGTTGCAAAAGGCAAGATCCCATCCTTTTTTATGACTGCATAATATTCCAGTGTGTGTGTGTGTGTGTGTGTGTGTGTGTGTGTACACATATAACATCTTCCTTATCCATTTGTCTATAAATGAGTAATATCTTGGCTATTGTAAATAATGCTGCAATAAACATAGAGGTGCATATATCTTTTCAAATTAGTGTTTTTGTTCTCCTTGGGGAAATATTCAGTAGTGGAATTATTGAATCATCTGGTATTTCTATGTTTAATTTTTTGAGGAACATCCATACTGTTTTCTACAATGGCTGGACCAATTTACATTCCCACCAACAGTGTATGAGGGTTCCTTTTCCTCCACGTTCTTGCCAACACTTGCTATTTCTTGTATTTTTGACACTAGTCATTCTGACAGGTGTAAAGTGATATCTCTTATGGTTTTGATTTGCATTAGTGATATTGAGCATCTTTCCATATGTCTGTTGTCCATCTGTATGCCTTCAACAAAGAGAAAATCTTAAAAGTGGCAAAAGAAAATAATGTATCACATACAAGGGATCATGAGTAAGATTAATAGCTGACTTTTCACCAGAAACTATAAAGGCAGAAAGGCAGTGGGATAACATATTCAAGGTGCTGAAAAATGTTAATGAATAATTCTATAGTCATAAGAAAGAATATCTCCTTCAGAATGAAACATACAGGGATTTTGCTTCAAAAGATGAAGCATAAATAATTTTCCCCTATGCCTTCCATTAAGTAGAGCTGAAAGCCATGGACATTTTTCTGTGCATGTATTCTATTTTATTTTACTTTATTTTACTTTAATTCCAGTGTAGTTAGCATACAGTGTTATACTCATTTCAGGTGTACAATATAGTTCCATATATTACTCAGTGCTCATCAGGATAAGTATACTCTTAATCCCCTTCACTTATTTCACCCATTCCCCCACCCACCCACCCCCTCTGGTAACCATCTAATTGTTCTGTATAGTTAAGAGTCTGTTTTTGGCTTGTCTCTTTTTGTTGTTGTAGTTGGCTGTTTTCTTTCTTAAATTCCACATATGAGTGAAATCATATGGTATTTGTCTTTCTCTGACTGGCTTATTTCACTTAGCATTGTACTGTCTATATCCATCCATGTTGTTGCAAATGGGAAGACTTTTTTTATGGCTGAATAATATTCCACTGTATATACATACCTGAACATTTATATTAGAAAACACAAAAAAACTTTAAAAGGTGGAGAGAAGAAGGCAAACTGGCTAGGAATCTTGAGACCTGAGGAAATGTGTGACAGTAAATTCTCTGGGTTCTAATTTTGTTTTACATGTATGTGAGACTAAGTGCTGGCAACCCAGAAATACTAATGGGTACATACAAAAACAAAACAAAACAAAAACTTGCTCTCTCCAGTCTAAGGACCAGAAAAAGTGCAGCATATGAAGGCAGAACATGTTTAAATAATAATTGTTCTACTTTAGCTAAACATTACAGAAAAAAAAAAAAAAACTATAGCTCAACCCCACACCTATTATCAAAGGCAAAGTGGGAAGAATAGAATTGCAAACTGTCTGGTTGCAACCTATAAAGGTGCAACCCTATTCCCTACAGTATCACTAAAGACAAGGTGGGGAGCTTGAATTTTACCTCCCACTCAAAGGTAATAAAGAGCCCTTCCCCTCCTTGCTTGGTCAGTGTTAGGGAATGCCAAGTGGAGAGTTAGAACTTTTACCACCACACAAGACTACCCACTGCAGTGTCAGTGAAGTCCATGTGAGGAGCAGTAGGGAGTCATGCCTGACTCTCCCAGCCATGGTGGTATCAGTGGAGGCCTAGTTGGAAGCCAGATTTCTCACTCCTCCCCAGACATAGAAGATCCCCCTACCCACCACCAGGTGCCAATAGAAGCCAAGTGGAAAACCTAGACTTCCACCCCCTCCTGGCTGTAATGAGGCAGCACTCTGCCTCTGTAAGGGTGGTGTACAAGGAGTCATGTGAAAACAGAGGTTTAAATAAGATCTAGATTTTCATAACAATATTCAAATGTTCAGATTCCAATAAGAAATTCACTTATCATACCCCAAACCAGGAAGACCTCAACTTTAATTAGACAAGGCAATCAATAAACACTGACACCAAGATGACACATAATATGTTAAAATATGACAAGGATTTTAAAGAAACCATCATAAAACTGCCTCACAAAGCAATTACAAAACACCTAAAACAAATGGGGGTGGGGAGAATCTCTGCAAAGAAAGAAGATACATAAAAAAAGTAACGAAAATTTTTCAACCAAAAAATACAACCAAAATTCAATATGCAATTATGAGTACAATAGCTGAATAGAGGTGACAGAGGAAATAATAAATAAAATCATATAAATCAATTGTACAAATAAAATCATATAAATCAATTAATCTTAACAATGGAAAGAAAATAGACTTAAAAACTTAATAGAACCTCAGGGAACTGTGTGGTTATAACAGAAGTTATGTATATATAATACCTAGATAACCACTAAAAATGTTATACAAAGAAATGTACTCAGAATTTATAGTACTTATAGATAAATATAGACATTTAGAGTCAAAATGGAATTTTTTAAATGTTCAAGCAACCCATTAGAAGGCAGGGGAAAACACTCCAGGAAAGTGAACCACAGAGAGAGGAAATAGAAAATAAAAAATAAAATAACAGACTTAATTCCCAATATATCAATATGTATATTAAATTTAAGTGGCCTAAATATATCAATAGAAGACAGAGATTGGTACAGTGAATTAAAAAACACATGGCCCAGGGGCGCCTGGGTGGCGCAGTCGGTTAAGCGTCCGACTTCAGCCAGGTCACGATCTTGCGGTCCGTGAGTTCGAGCCCCGCGTCGGGCTCTGGGCTGATGGCTCAGAGCCTGGAGCCTGTTTCCCATTCTGTGTCTCCCTCTCTCTCTGCCCCTCCCCCGTTCATGCTCTGTCTCTCTCTGTCCCAAAAATAAATAAACGTTGAAAAAAAAAAAATTAAAAAAAAAAAAAAAAAACACATGGCCCAACTATGTGTCTATAAGAAACTCACATTAAATATAACAATGAAGGTATGTTGAAAGTAAAAAAATGAAAATAAAAATACTTTGCCAATATTAATTTGCAAGAGTCAACAGGAATGGATATACATTAGATTTCAGAGCAAAAAAATACCAATAATTGAGAGAGATATTATATCATGATAAGAATCAATCCACTGGAATGATCAAGTAATTCTAAGTGTGCATGAACGAAAACACAGAGCTTTGAAATATGCCTAACAAAGCTGACAGAACTAAAAGGAGAAATAAACAAATCCACAATTATAGTGAAAGACTTCAATGTTTGTCTCTCAATAATTGATAGAACAACTAGACAGAAAATCAGCATAGGTATTAAAGAACTCAACAGTGTCATCAAACTTTAGGATCTAATGTTCATTCACAGAACACTCCATTCAACAACAACATATACCATCTTCTTTTCAAGTGCCCACAGAGCATATACACCAGGATAGACTATAAAACAAATGTTATTACACTTATAACAATTGCAATCATACAGAGTATATTCTCTCTCCACAATGGAACCACACCAGAAATCAAAAACAGAAAGATAACAGTGAAGTCGCAAAACTCTGGGAAACCAAACAACACACTTCTGAATAATCCATGAGTAAAAGAAGTGTCAAGAGAAATTAATAAATATATTTAATGGAATGAAAATAAAAATACAACATATCAAACTTTCTGGGAAGCATCTAAAGCAGTGCTGAGGAACTGTTTAAAATTATTAATCTAAACTCACACACACACACACACACACACACCCCAAAAAAGAGGGAAAAAAACATAAAAAGAAGAGTAAAATAAACCCTAATCAAGGAGGAGGAAATAAATAATGAAGATCAGAGCAAACATCAACAAAATTAAAAACAGGAAATAGTAGATAAAAATCTAAAAAAATCCAGTTCAACTTATTAATCAAAAGATTGATAAAATTGACAAACTTAATAAGACTTACAAAGAAAGAAGACACAAATTATCAAAATCAGCAGTGTAACAGGGGATATCCTTATAGAGCCTGTATTGTTATTACAACTCTTTTGAATATATAATTATTTCAAAATAATAAATTAAGGAGAAATAAAGACATTCACAGATAAAACAGAGATAATTTGTCATAAGCAGTCCTGTCCTACAAAACATACTAAAGGGAGTCCTACAGGATTAAAGGAAAGGACACTAGAGAGTAATTCAAATCCATATAAGAAACAAAGTGTAACATTAAAGGTAACTGAACAAGTAAATACAGAAGACATTATAATACATAGTTTATATTCTTCTCCTGATTTAAAAGACTACTATATAAAATAATAACTACAAATCTGTGTTAATAAGCTCATAATAGAAAGGTAAGGGAGTTATACTGGAGTGAAGTTTCTCTCTATCACTGAAATGAAGTTAGTACTAATCTGAACTAGTTTGATTTAGATTAAGATGCATACTGAAATCTCCATAGAAACACTAAGAAAATAACTTCAAAATACATAGTAAAAAAAGTCGAGCATATGGGAAATCTCATACTTCCCATTCAATTTTTCCATGAACCTAAAACTTTTCTGAAAAACAGTCTTTTTAAAAAAGCAAGTCACCAAAACAAAACAAAAAAAGCAATAAAGGAATTTAAATGGTATACTTGAAAACACCTATTTAACACATAAGATGGAGAAACAAAAAATACATAAAATACATAGAAAGCAAAGAATCAAATGGAAAATGTAAATCCTGCCATTTCAATGATTACATTAAGTATAAACGGATTAAACACTCCAAATAAAAGACAGAAGTTAGATTAGATTAAAAACAGGATCTAATTTTAAAGATACACTAGACTTAAAAATAGCATCCAACTTTAAAGAAACACTTTTGATTCAAAAACACAAATAGGTTGGAAGGATGGAAAGTACAAGGATGGAAAAATCCATGCAAACAGTAACAAAAAGAGCTGGAATGATTATAATAATACCAGGAAAAATAGACTTTAAGGTAAAAAAAAAAAAACAAAAGCCCACTTGAAACAAGAGACGTTTTATAATGATATAAAGTTCAATTCAGAGGTAAACTACAATAATTGTACATATGTATATAAAAACAATGCCCCCAAAGTATATTTAAGAAAAACCGAGAAAGTTGAAGCGAGAAATAGATAATACAATAATATTTGGAGACTTCAATATTGCACTCTCAATTAAAAACTGGACAGAAAACCAGCAAAGATACAAAATATTCTAATTACACTTTCAACCAACTTGACCTAGCAGATATCTATGTAACTCTTCATCCAATGGCAGTAGACTATACATTCTTTTCAATGCACATGGAATTTTCTCCAGTATAGAGCACATACTACCCCATAAAGCAATAATACATTTAAAAGAATTGAAGGTATGTTGTTCCTACAAGGTATGTTTCCTGACCACAATGGAATTAAATTAGAAATCACAAAAGAGGGGCATCTGGCTGGCTCATTCAGTACACCATCTGACTCTTGATCTCAGAGTTGTTAGCTCAAGCCCCATGTTAGACATGGAGACAACTTAAAAGAAAAGAAAGAAATCACAACAGAACGAAATTTGAAAACTCCACAAATGTTTGGATATTAAGTAACATATAGTAAAACCTTGGTTTGTTAGCATAATTCATTCCAGAAACATGCTTGTAATCCAAAGCACTCATATATCAAAGCGAATTTCAAGAACCATGGGCTCAGCTGTGATCATGTGACATTTGGCATCACATACTACTTGTATTGCAAGACATTGCTCGCTTATCAAGTTAAAATGTATTAGAAATCTTGGCTCATCTTGCAGAATACTCGTAGAACAAGTCACTTGCAATCCAAAGTTATACTGTATTTCTAAATAATTCATGGATCAAATAAGAAGTTAGAAAATATTTTGAACTGAATAAGTATGAAAACATAATGTATCAAAATTTATGACATGCAGCTAAAGCATACTTAGAGGAAATTTCATGACTTTAATGCCTATATTAGAAAAGAAACATTCCAAGTCAAATTAAAAGCTTATAAGGGAATATTATGAAGAACTTTATGGCAACAAATTAGATAATTTAGATGAAATGGCCAAATTCCTAGAAAAACACAAAATATCAAAACCAACTGAAGGAGAAAAAAACATCTGAATATGCCTAAAATAAGTAAAAAAAATAAAAATTAAAAGTTAAAAAGTTAAAAATCTTACCACAAGACAAGCTCAGGCCTACATAAGTTTACTGACAAATTCTTCCAAATACTTACAGAAGAAATAATACCACTATTCCACAAATTCTTCCAAAAAATAAGGAGGAATACTTATCAAATCATTCTATGAGGCCAGTACCACACTTGTACCAAAGCCAGACAAAAACATCACAAGAAATGAAAATTACAGGCCAATATCCTTCATGAACATAGATGCAAATATTAGGAAACAACATATAAGAACATATAAAAAAGATTATGCACCATAACCAAATGGATGCATAACCAAGGAATGCAAGGTTGTTTTAACATCCAAAAATTAATTGTTTCACATCATATTGAGACACTATAGGACAAAAGCCACATGAAAATCTCAATATACACAGAAAAAGCATTGACAGAAGTCTAATACCTATTCATGATAAAAACTGTAAAACAGTTTTGGAGTAGAACAGACTTCCTCAGCCTGATGAAGTCCATCTATAAAAAAAGGGAAAAAAAACCTTGCAGCAAACATTCTTAATAGTGAAAGGCTGAATGTTTCACTTCTAAGATTGGGTAAAAGGCAAAGATGTTCATTCTCACCACTTCTATTCAAATTGTACTGGAGCTTCTACTAGCACAATTTGGAAGAAAAAGGGAGGAAAGAGCATACATATCAGAGGAAACGAAAGTAGTGTAGACCATCATGCCTATGTGTAGATGGCATGGTGATCTACATAGAAAATTCTAGAGAAATTACAAAACAAATAATAACAACAACAACAACAAAAACAACTCCTCAAGCTACTAAGTGAATTCAGCAAGGTCACAGGATACATGATCAATACACAAACAACAAATTATATTTTTATGTACCTTTAGTGAATGACCTGAAAATAAAAGTTAAGAATATAATTTCATTCATAAAAGCATTAAAAAGAATACCATGTTTAAGAATAAATTTAATAAAAGAAATGCAAGTTTTGTACACTGAAAGTTATAAAACATTGCTGAGAGAACTGTTTTAAAACATTTAAACAAATGGGGAAACATTCAATGTTCCTGGATTGGGAGACACACTATTAAGATGATGTTATTTCCAAATTGATCTATAGATTTTTATTCAGTCCTTATCAAAATTCCACCAGGTTTTCTTCAGAAACTGACAAGCAGATATTAAAAGTTAAGTGAAATGCAAAAGACTCAAAATAGCCAAAACTATCTTGAAAAGAACAAAGTTGAGGACCCGTTTATGTATAGGAAGACTCAATATTGTTAAAATGTTAATTGTTTCCAAATTTCTTTAAAGATGATGCACAGTCTCAATCAAATAATAGGTTTTCTTAAAAGGACATTGACAATTTTATTCTAAAATTTATGTGGACAGTCAAAAGACCTAGGTAGCCAAAACAACTTATGTGTACTACATAAAAAATTATCCTGTAATGGTCCATAGGCCTAAATATAAGATCTAAAACCATTAAAATTTTAAAGAAAAATAGGATAAATTTTTTTTTTGTAATTTCCAAAAGGAATATGGTTTATTTTAACTGTTGTATATAGGAGTTAATACTCTTTTTTTTTTATATGAAATTTATTGACAAATTGGTTTCCATACAACACCCAGTGCTCATCCCAAAAGGTGCCCTCCTCAATACCCATCACCCACCCTCCCCTCCCTCCCACCCCCCATCAACCCTCAGTTTGTTCTCAGTTTTTAACAGTCTCTTATGCTTTGGCTCTCTTCCACTCTAACCTCTCTTTTTTTTTTTTTTTTTTCCTTCCCCTCCCCCATGGGTTCCTGTTAAGTTTCTCAGGATCCACATAAGAGTGAAACCATATGGTATCTGTCTTTCTCTGTATGGCTTATTTCACTTAGCATCACACTCTCCAGTTCCATCCACGTTGCTACAAAAGGCCATATTTCATTTTTTCTCATTGCCACGTAGTATTCCATTGTGTATATAAACCACAATTTCTTTATCCATTCATCAGTTGACACACCATTTACAAAAATAAACTCAAAATGGATAAAGGACCTAAATGTGAGACAGGAAACCATCAAAACCTTAGAGGAGAAAGCAGGAAAAGACCTCTCTGACCTCAGCCGTAGCAATCTCTTACTCGACACATCCCCAAAGGCAAGGGAATTAAAAGCAAAAGTGAATTACTGGGACCTTATGAAGATAAAAAGCTTCTGCACAGCAAAGGAAACAACCAACAAAACTAAAAGGCAACCAACGGAATGGGAAAAGATATTTGCAAATGACATATCGGACAAAGGGCTAGTATCCAAAATCTATAAAGAGCTCACCAAACTCCACACCCGAAAAACAAATAACCCAGTGAAGAAATGGGCAGAAAACATGAATAGACACTTCTCTAAAGAAGACATCCGGATGGCCAACAGGCACATGAAAAGATGTTCAGCGTCGCTCCTTATCAGGGAAATACAAATCAAAACCACACTCAGATATCACCTCACGCCAGTCAGAGTGGCCAAAATGAACAAATCAGGAGACTATAGATGCTGGAGAGGATGTGGAGAAACGGGAACCCTCTTGCACTGTTGGTGGGAATGCAAATTGGTGCAGCCGCTCTGGAAAGCAGTGTGGAGGTTCCTCAGAAAATTAAAAATAGACCTACCCTATGACCCAGCAATAGCACTGCTAGGAATTTACCCAAGGGATACAGGAGTAAAAATAGGATAAATTTTAATGGCATTGGTTAGGTAAAGCTTTCATAGATATGACCCAAAAAGCATGAACTCTAAAAGAAAATATTTATATATTTGTCTTCATTAAAAATTAAAAATTTTTCTCTTCCAAAAGATACTGTAAAGAAAATGAAAATCAAAGCACAGACTTGGAGAAACTTGCAAACATATATCCAAAAAAAGGACTTGTATCTAGAATATAAAACAGTTCAACAATGAGAAGACAACCCAATCAAAAAATGGGCAAACATTGGAGCAGACACTTCACCAAAGATGCACAGATTAAGTTTGTGAAATATACTCAAAACCATTAGTCATTAGGGAAATGCAAATTTAGACCAAAATAAGACACCAGCACACCTTCTTTAGAGTGGCTAAAATGTAAAATACTGACCAAACCATGTTTCACCAAGGACATGGAGTAACTGGAACTCTCATACACTACAAATAAGAATCTGAAATAACAAATCCTTAGAAAACAGTTTGGCATCTTCTTAAAAAGTTACACATACATGTACCATACCATAAACCCACTTGTAGATATTTATTCAAGAGAAGTAAAAGCATATATCCGCTCAAAGACTAGTACATGAATATTTTTATTTATTTATTTTCAATATATGAAGTTTATTATCAAATTGGTTTCCATACAACACCCAGTGCTCATCCCAAAAGGTGCCCTCCTCAATACCCATCACCCACCCTCCCCTCCCTCCCACCCCCCATCAACCCTCAGTTTGTTCTCAGTTTTTAACAGTCTCTTATGCTTTGGCTCTCTTCCACTCTAACCTCTTTTTTTTTTTCCTTCCCCTCCCCCATGGGTTTCTGTTAAGTTTCTCAGGATCCACATAAGAGTGAAACCATATGGTATCTGTCTTTCTCTGTATGGCTTATTTCACTTAGCATAACACTCTTCAGTTCCATCTATGTTGCTACAAAGGGCCATATTTCATTCTTTCTCATTGCCACGTAGTACTCCATTGTGTATATAAACCACAATTTCTTTATCCATTCTTCAGTTGATGGACATTATAGGCTCTTTCCATAATTTGGCTATTGTTGAGAGTGCTGCTATAAACATTGGGGTACAAGTGCCCCTATGCATCAGTACTCCTGTATTCCTTGGGTAAATTCCTAGCAGCACTATTGCTGGGTCATAGGGTAGGTCTATTTTTAATTTTTTGAGGAATCTCCACACTGTTTTCCAGAGTGGCTGCACCAATTTGCATTCCCACCAACAGTGCAAGAGGGTTCCCGTTTCTCCACATCCTCTCCAGCATCTATAGTTTCCTGATTTGTTCATTTTGGCCACTCTGACTGGCGTGAGGTGATATCTGAGTGTGGTTTTGTTTTGTATTTCCCTGATGAGGAGTGACGTTGAGCATCTTTTCATGTGCCTGTTGGCCATCCGGATGTCTTCTTTAGAGAAGTGTCTATTCATGTTTTCTGCCCATTTCTTCACTGGGTTATTTGTTTTTCGGGTGTGGAGTTTGGTGAGCTCTTTATAGATTTTGGATACTAGCCCTTTGTCCGATATGTCATTTGCAAATATCTTTTCCCATTCCGTTGGTTGCCTTTTAGTTTTGTTGGTTGTTTCCTTTGCTGTGCAGAAGCTTTTTATCTTCATAAGGTCCCAGTAGTTCATTTTTGCTTTAAGTCCCTTGTCTTTGGGGATGTGTCAAGTAAGAAATTGCTACGGCTGAGGTCAGAGAGGTCTTTTCCTGCTTTCTCCTCTAAGGTTTTGATGGTTTCCTGTCTCACATTCAGGTCCTTTATCCATTTTGAGTTTATTTTTGTGAATGGTGTGAGAAAGTGGTCTAGTTTCAATTTTCTGCATGTTGCTGTCCAGTTCTCCCAGCACCATTTGTTAAAGAGACTGTCTTTTTTCCATTGGATGTTCTTTCCTGCTTTGTCAAAGATTAGTTGGCCTTACGTTTGTGGGTCTAGTTCTGGGGTTTCTATTCTATTCCATTGGTTATGTGTCTGTTTTTGTGCCAATACCATGCTGTCTTGATGATGACAGCTTTGTAGTAGAGGCTAAAGTCTGGGATTGTGATGCCTCCTGCTTTGGTCTTCTTCTTCAAAATTACTTTGGCTATTCAGGGCCTTTTGTGGTTCCATATGAATTTTAGGATAGCTTGTTATAGTTTTGAGAAGAATGCTGGTGCAATTTTGATTGGGATTGCATTGAATGTGTAGATAGCTTTGGGTAGTATTGACATTTTGACAATATTTATTCTTTCAATCCATGAGCTCAGAATGGTTTTCCATTTCTTTATATCTTCTTCAATTTCCTTCATAAGCTTTCTATAGTTTTCAGCATACAGATCTTTTACATCTTTGGTTAGATTTATTCCTAGGTATTTTATGCTTCTTGGTGCAATTGTGAATGGGATCAGTTTCTTTATTTGTCTTTCTGTTGCTTATTATTAGTGTATAAGAATGCAACTGATTTCTGTACATTGATTTTGTATCCTGCAACTTTGCTAAATTCATGTATCAGTTCTAGCAGACTTTTGGTGGAGTCTATCGGACTTTCCATGTATAATATCATGTCATCTGAAAAAAGTGAAAGCTTAACTTCATCTTTGCCAATTTTGATGCCTTTGATTTCCTCTTGTTGTCTGATTGCTGATGCTAGAACTTCCAACATTATGTTAAACAACAGCAGTGAGAGTGGACATCCCTGTCGTGTTCCTGATCTCAGGGAAAAAGCTGTCAGTTTTTCCCCATTGAGGATGATGTTAGCTGTGAGCTTTTCATAAATGGCTTTTATGATCTTTAAGTATATTCCTTCCATCCCGACTTTCTCGAGGGTTTTTATTAAGAAACGTTGCTGAATTTTGTCAAAGGCCTTTTCTGCATCGATTGACAGGATCATATGGTTCTTATCTTTTCTTTTATTAATGTGATGTATCACATTGATTGATTTGCGAATGTTGAACCAGCCCTGCATCCCAGGAATGAATCCCACTTGATCATGGTGAATAATTCTTTTTATATGCTGTTGAATTCGATTTGCTAGTCTCTTATTGAGAATTTTTGCATCCATATTCAGCAGGGATATTGGCCTGTAGTTCTCTTTTTTTACTGGGTCTCTGTCTGGTTTAGGAATCAAAGTAATACTGGCTTCATAGAATGAGTCTGGAAGTTTTCCTTCCCTTTCTATTTCTTGGAATAGCTTGAGAAGGATAGGCATTATCTCTGCTTTAAACGTCTGGTAGAACTCCCCTGGGAAGCCATCTGGTCCTGGACTCTTATTTGTTGGGAGATTTTTGATGACTGATTCAATTTCTTCACTGGTTATGGGTCTGTTCAAGCTTTCTATTTCCTCCTGATTGAGTTTTGGAAGCGTGTGGGTGTTTAGGAATTTGTCCATTTCTTCCAGGTTGTCCAGTGTGTTGGCATATAATTTTTCATAGTATTCCCTGAAAATTGCTTGTATCTCTGAGGGATTGGTTGTAATAATTCCATTTTCATTCATGATTTTATCTATTTGGGTCATCTCCCTTTTCTTTTTGAGAAGCCCGGCTAGAGGTTTATCAATTTTGTTTATTTTTTCAAAAAACCAACTCTTGGTTTCGTTGATCTGCTCTACAGGTTTTTTTTAGATTCTATATTGTTTATTTCTGCTCTGATCTTTATTATTTCTCTTCTTCTGCTGGATTTAGGCTGTCTTTGCTGTTCTGCTTCTATTTCCTTTAGGTGTGCTGTTAGATTTTGTATTTGGGATTTTTCTTGTTTCTTGAGATAGGCCTGGACTGCAATGTATTTTCCTCTCAGGACTGCCTTCGCTGCATCCCAAAGCATTTGGATTGTTGTATTTTCATTTTCGTTTGTTTCCATATATTTTTTAATTTCTTCTCTAATTGCCTGGTTGACCCATTCATTCTTTAGTAGGGTGTTCTTTAACCTCCATGCTTTTGGAGGTTTTCCAGACTTTTTCCTGTGGTTGATTTCAAGCTTCATAGCATTGTGGTCTGAAAGTATGCATGGTATGATTTCAATTCTTGTATACTTATGAAGGGCTGTTTTGTGACCCAGTATGTGATCTATCTTGGAGAATGTTCCATGTGCACTGGAGAAGAAAGTATATTCTGTTGCTTTGGGATGCAGAGTTCTAAATATATCTGTCAAGTCCATCTGATCCAATGTATCATTCAGGGCCCTTGTTTCTTTATTGACCGTGTGTCTAGATGATCTATCCATTTCTGTAAGTGGAGTGTTAAAGTCCTCTGCAATTACCACATTCTTATCAATAAGGTTGCTTATGTTTGTGAGTAATTGTTTTATATATTTGGGGGCTCCTGTATTCGGCGCATAGACATTTATAATTGTTAGCTCTTCCTGATGGATAGACCCTGTGATTATTATATAATGCCCTTCTTCATCTCTTGTTACAGCCTGTAATTTAAAGTCTAGTTTGATAGATACTTATACTGATATAAGTATGGCTACTCCAGCTTTCTTTTGACTTCCAGTGACACGTTAAATAGTTCTCCATCCCCTCACTCTCAATCTGAAGGTGTCCTCAGGTCTAAAATGAGTCTCTTTGGAGAGTGTGATGCTAAGTGAAATAAGCCATACAGAGAAAGACAGATACCATATGGTTTCACTCTTATGTGGATCCTGAGAAACTTAACAGGAACCCATGGGGGAGGGGAAGGAAAAAAAAAAAAAAAAAAAAAGGACGTTAGAGTGGGAGAGAGCCAAAGCATAAGAGACTGTTAAAAACTGAGAACAAACTGAGGGTTGATGGGGGGTGGGAGGGAGGGGCGGGTGGGTGATGGGTATTGAGAAGGGCACCTTTTGGGATGAGCACTGGGTGTTGTATGGAAACCAATTTGTCAATAAACTTCATATAAAAAAAAATAAAATAAAATGAGTCTCTTGTAGACAGCAAATAGATGGGTCTTGTTTTTTTATCCATTCTGATACCCTATGTCTTTTGGTTGGCGCATTTAGGCCATTTACATTCAGTGTTATTATAGAAAGATATGGGTTTAGAGTCATTGTGATGTCCGTAGGTTTCATGCTTGTAGCAATGTCTCTGGTACTTTGTCTCATAGGATCCCCCTTAGGATCTCTTGTAGGGCTGGTTTAGTGGTGACGAATTCCTTCAGTTTTTGTTTGTTTGGGAAGACCTTTATCTCTTCTTCTATTCTAAATGACAGACTTGCTGGATAAAGGATTCTCAGTTGCATATTTTTTTCTGTTCTACACATTGAAGATATCCTGCCATTTCTTTCTGGCCAAGTTTCAGTAGAGAGATTGGTCACAAGTCCTATAGGTCTCCCTTTATATGTTAGAACATGTTTATCTCTAGCTGCTTTAAGAATTTCCTCTTTATCCTTGTATTTTGCCAGTTTCACTATGATATGTTGTGCAGAAGATGGATTCACGTTACATTTGAAGGGAGTTCTCTGTGCCTCTTGGATTTCAATGCCTTTTTCCTTCCCCAGATCGGGGAAGTTCTCAGCTATTATTTCTTCAAGTACACCTTCAGCACCTTTCCCTCTCTCTTCCTCCTCTGGAATACCAATTATGCGTATATTATTTCTCTTTAGTGCATCACTTAGTTCTCTAATTTTCCCCTCATACTCCTGGATTTTTTTTTTATCTCTCTTTCTCTCAGCTTCTTCTTTTTCCATAATTTTATCTTCTAGTTCACCTATTCTCTCCTCTGCCTCTTCAATCTGAGCCATAGTTGTCTCCATTTTATTTTGCAACTCACTGATAGCATTTTTTAGCTCCTCCTGGCTGTTCCTTAGTCCCTTGATCTCTGTAGCAAGAGATTCTCTGCTGTCCTTTATACTGTTTTCAGGCTCAGGGATTAATTTTATGACTATTATTCTAAATTCACTTTCTGTTATATTGTTTAAATCATTTTTTATCAGTTCGTTAGCTGTTGTTATTTCCTGGACGTTTTTCTAAGGGGAATTCTTCTGTTTCCTCATTTTGGATAGTCCCTGGAGTGGTGTGGGACTGCAGGGCACTTCCCCTGTGCTGCCTTGAATAACTTGCGTTGGTGGGCGGGGCCGCAGTCAGACCTGATGTCTGCCCCCAGCCCACCGCTGGGGCCACAGTCAGACTGGTGTGTGCCTTCTCTTCCCCTCTCCTAGGGGTGGGATTCACTGTGGGGTGGGGTGGCCTGTCTGGGCTACTTGCACACTGCCAGGCTTGTGGTGCTGGGGATCTGGCATATTAGCTGGGGTGGATTGGCAAGGTGCACAGGGGCGGGATGGGCAGGCTCAGCTCGCTTTTCCTTCTGAGATCCGCTTCGGGAGGGGCCCTGCAGCACCGGGCGGGAGTCAGACCCGCGGGAGGGACGGATCTGCAGAAGCACAGCGTTGGGTGTTTGCGAGGTGCAAGCAAGTTCCCTGGCAGGAACTGGTTCCCTTTGGGATTTTGGCTGGGGGATGGGCGAGGGAGATGGCGCTGGCGAGCGCCTTTGTTCCCCGCCAAGCTGAGCTCTGTCGTCCCGGGCTCAACAACTCTCCCTCCCGTTGTCCTCCAGCCCTCCCGTTCTCCGAGCAGAGCTGTTAGCTTATAACCTTCAAGATGTCAAGTCCCACTTGCTGTCGGAACACACTCCCTCCCACCCCTCCGCTTTTGCAAGCCAGACTCGGGGGGCTCTGCTTGGCCGGCAGGCCGCCCTCCGCCCTGGCTCCCTCCCGCCAGTCCGTGGAGCGCACACCGCCTCTCTGCCCTTCCTACCGGCTTCCGTGGGCCTCTCGTCTGTGCTTGGCTCCGGAGACTCTGTTCTGCTAGTCTTCTGGCGGTTTTCTGGGTTATTTGGGCAGGTGTGGGTGGAATCTAAGTGATCAGCAGGACGCCGGTGAGCCCAGCGTCCTCCTATGCCGCCATCTTCCCAGGATTCCAGTACATGAATATTTTTAGCATCTTTGTGAAAGCCCCAAACTGAAAACAATTCAAATGTTTATCAACAGGTAAATGGTTAAACAAATTGTGGTATATCCATACAATAGAATATTAACGTGAAAAAGAAAAAAATAAAGAGAAAGAAAAAAACATGAAAAAAAGTACAAACTATTGATACAACAGTATTGATACAACAACACGGGTGAATCTCAAAATAATTATGCTGAGTGTAAGATGCTAGATTCTTTTAATGTTTATTTATTTTTGAGAGAGCGAGAGAGAGAGAGAGCGCACAAGCCAGGGAGGGGCAGAGAGAGAGGAAGACAGAGGATCTAAAGCAGGCTCTGCACCGACGACAGGGTCTGCAATGTGGAGCTTGAACTCACAAACTGTGAGATCATGACCTGAGCCAAAGTAGGTCACTTAACTGACTGAGCCACCCAGGTGCCCCAAGAAGCTAGATTTTGTTAAGAGTACTGTATGATTACATTTATATAAAATTATAAAAAATGAAAAGTAATATGTAGTGGGGAAAAAAGCGTATCATTGTTTGCCTAGGATTTGGGGAAGTGATGGGGCAAAGGGAATCTTTTGAGGGTGATAAAAATATTCATCATATAGTGATGGTTTCACTGGTGTGTATATATATCAAAATTCATCAAATTGTACACTTGAAATGTCCAGCCTATTGTATATAAATTATACCTCAGTAGATCTATTAAATCAAGATCTTTCCTTGTATTTTAAAGCCTTCTTGAAAGTGCTGGTGTAAAGAAAATGTGTTCATTCAGAAAATAATGAGTATTCTAAACACCTGATCTCTGTGCCAGTTGCAGGTTATCATTCATATGGTAAAATATATGAATTAGAAAAACAATCTTGCCATGAGTGCTGTAGTGTCCATGACGGAGAATGACCCAACTAGAAGAATCACTGGAGGAAAATAAGCAATTGACACAAAGTAACACAAGGTCCCCTGTAACGTTAGGCCCCAGGCAACCTGTATTCCCATTTTAACTGTTGGCATTTTGACATTGGCAAGAGTAAGTTAAGGAATACTTCTGAGTGGAGGAGTCTTGACTGAGGATTTATCAAGTACATGTGCTTGAACTGCTTTCATTTTTACATCTTTAGCTTTTCTATAGCATAATAGATGGTGCACTCTCTAAGTCTGAATATGGTGCAAAACTTTATCAGGAATCTAAGAATCAGTCAGGGTATTGAGATCGACTCCAGAAACATCTCATATGTTCTTGCCACTGTGTAGGTGAACTAGTAGTATATTATTCTTTATGAAGGTGTACCTAATACTTGGTATAGCCCAAGAAAAGTTTCTGGAAGCAATTGGAAGTTATTCTCTGAAGACTTGGAGAATGCTGATTTGATTATTTTTTTAAATAAAATATTGGTGATCAAATAAAAGAGAACTAGAAAGAGAACTAGAAATTAAATACTTAAAACTCAGTCTGGATGTTCTCTTTTCAGAAATTTTCAGAGACTACAATTTTTTCTTTGAAATCCTGGGAAAATGTGATTCTTTGTGGATGATTCAAAATGGATGATTTTTAGAAACATCCCAAAATTATTTGAAACAGGTTATTCTTGTAACAAGTCCAGTGGATCACATGACCAATAAACTTGGGTAATACCATCTCGATGTATATGGTTATGAGACTTGCGTTCCTGTGTGGCTAGAAAGTTGACTTGAGAGGAAACGGGGCCAAAGCCAGGCTTTCTGTAAGAGCTGCTTGGGATTGTGGTCCCACTCCTCCACATCATCTTCCTCCCACAGCGACCCAGTGCTGGGTGGATTTTCTGGGAGAGAGTGGGTGTTTCATGATTCCCTTCATTGGAGTGAATAATTGAAAGTGAAGAGGGATATGTTAGTGCTTCTTTGAAGGATGTAATTAGGTAATATCATGCAAGAAGGAAACTGTCATAAAGCTAATAAAATGCAAATGAGAAGGAACTGCAGCGCTGCTCATCTGCATCATCTCATTTGCAGAATTTAAGATGAAACAATAGAGATGAACCAAGAAGTTACATATACTCATCAGAATTGCTGGAGAGTCCTGACCTCTGGCCATCAATCAGAGGGGAACATCCACTACTGAAAGTTGTCGTCACTGTACTTGGATCTGAAATAGAAAGAGAGGATAAAAAGTGGTATGCTGAATGAACGTGAGGTAATTCTCTTATTGTAGAGATAGTACTCAAACTTCTCTAACTCATGAGCTGTCTGGGAACATTCGACCCATTCATACCTGGATTCTCTTGCCCACAGAGATGTCAGGAAAATACTTCTGTTACTCCTTCTGAAGACTTCTTAATTCCAGGAGCTGAATATATCTCAAATTCACCGATGACTTTTGGTCATAATTTATCCAAATACTTTCGAAATGCATTTATATTTCCCGTGAAACCTACTTCTTGGGCTAATACATTTATTTTATAAGTTTCAAAAGTTGCCATTTCCCAATTCTAGGACTTTGAGGTTAGCGAGTAAGCAAATCTCTGTTCACCTAATTCATGTTACTTATTATTGCACAGATTTAATTACTCCAAAGTAATTAGATTTCTCATTTTCAGACTGAAAGTCCAAATCTAATGTTAAACAAAACACTCTTTGTATTTCCAATATCTCCAATTATTTTGGACTCGTCTTCCCCAGTTCTTTTCAAGTAATGACAAACTTGTTTCTGAGGCAGAGCAGTAAGAACTACATAAATCCTTTTCAACAGAAATATACCAGGATAAAGCTTTGTTTCCAGTATAATTTTAATAGTTTTCTTCATTTTCTAGACTTTTTTGGCTAATGCAGAATATTGGGTCCAGATTCTAGGGTCAACCTGTAATGACTCTTGGTCTTTTTCTTTCTTTCTTTCTTTCTTTTTTTTTTAATGTTTACTTATTTTTGAGAGAGAGACAGAGTGTGAGTGGGGGAGGGGCAGAGAGAGAGGGAGACACAGAATCCGAAGCAGGCTCCAGGCTCTGAGCTGTCAGAGCCTCGAACTCATAAACCCGGAGACCATGACCGAAGTTGGACACTTAACGGAATGAGCCTCCCAGGTGCCCGGGTCCTTTTCTTAAGTGAATTTCTGATAAGGGAGTCGTATTTTATAAGTGTGTATTTTGGATTATTTATTCCTAAATCCATTATTTTTCTCTCACACTCATTATCATATGTCTTAAGGCTCTGCTTACTGACATAGATTCATAAGATTATTCTGTAGTCTCTGTTATCTGAGGTGGCCCTCCACTAGAGAGATTTGTGTATCTTGGAATCTGAGACTTTGCTGTGTGGACCTTCCTCGCTATCACTTGTAAACTTATTCAACACTCTCTGCTGTATGGATCCTGAGTGATCCCGTGTGTTACTCTTCTTCATCCAGTGATGTGCCTGTCTTTATTCTTTATTTCCTGAGTCAGCATCCTAATGATGAAAAAAATACAATTCCCCATCACCAGCCTATAATGATTCCACTGGGAATCATCTTTGAATATTTAAATAAGTGCCCAAAGATACTGGTTTCAGGAAAGCAAGGTTGGTGGGTATGTGTAGTTACTAATAATCTCTAAAATCCAATATGACCAAATCTATGACTCAAGAAACTCTAAGAGAGTAATAGAAGGGCTCCAATGGAATGTGACAATGGCCTATACTATCTCCCTAGGTTGAAACCCCAAGAAGAAATAAAAACAAATCCACTGGATTTTTTTTTAATTTACATCCAAATTAGTTAGCATATAGTACAACAATGATTTCAGGAGTAGATTCCTTAATGCCCCTTACCCATTTAGCCCATCCCCCCTCCCACAACCCCTCCAGGAACCCTCTGTTTGTTTTCCATATTTAAGAGTTTCTTATGTTTTGTCCCCCTCCCTGTTTTTATATTATTTTTGTTTCCCTTCCCTTGTGTTCATCTGTTTTGTCTCTTAAAGTCCTCATATGAGTGAAGTCACATATTTGCCTTTCTCTGACTGACTAATTTTGCTTAGCATAATGCCCTCCAGTTCCATCCACATAGTTGTAAATGGAAAGATTTCATTCTTTTTGCTTGCCAAGTAATATACCACATCTTCTTTATCCATTCATCCATCGATGGACATTTGGGCTTTTTCCATACTTTGGCTATTGTTGATAGTGCTGCACTACTAGGTATTTATCCAAGGGATACAGGTGTGCTTTTTTGAAGGGACATATGCACTCTACTGGATTTTATTTCCTTTATTTATCTATTTATTCATTTGAAGAATCCAGGAATTATGCTGCCATGGTTAAATGTTTATTTTTGTTTTAGTCTTGAATCATTTCATTTTGTTCAACTTCCCAGTGTGGATTCACCACCTGGTCCCTGTTGGGGTCCTTCTTATAAGTGAAGGTCACATCTATAATTCTTTGACCGCATGGTCCAGGAATAGGTTTGAACTCATGAACCATGAGATCATGGACTCTTAACCAACTGAGCCACCCAGGCGCCCCTGGTTTTAGATATTATTAGCAACTACCCATACTCAATTGTCTTGCTCTTCTGAAACCAGAAATGCCCTGTGTCCCACTTCATATTTTCACCAACTTCTATGATGTAGAAGAAACTAGAAAATTCAGTATGCTTTCTTGAACAGCAACCTTGTTTCAGCTCTTTAATGAGCCAACTGTTCTCTGAGGCTGACACTAGGAACAACTACATGTAAATTTGACAAATCAAGACACAGCCGTGCCCTTTTCAAGTGTTCATCACACTTATTTTTGCTTCCAGAATTCAGTAATTAATCTAAAAAGCTAACTGATATGGCATTTCACTTATAAGCATCATAGATTAATTGGAAGAGCTAGTTACCCCTATTTGTTAATGATGTAAATGGTAATAGTTAATATTTATGGTTATTTCACCATATACCATGCCTTATTCTGAGTATCTTATATATATATTATATTATTTAATCCTAACAATAATATTATGAGGAATATTCTATTATTATACCCAATATATGGGTGAGGAAACTAAGGATCAAAGAATTTAAAGACCTTTTAAGATCACACAACTAATGAATGGTTGAAGCTGTCATTCAAACTCAGGTGTACTTGTCTTCTAGGCCTAAGGTTTGATTACATTGTGTCAAGTTTTAAAAAAAGATAAAATGTTTAGATGTGGAAGAAAGTATGATTGGAACAGAAAATTTGAATCAGGTTATGGAAAAAATCAAAAGCTGGTGACTTTGAAAGAAAGTAACTCTCTTGTCTGACTTTCCCTAGTATATCATTAGATCTAGAGCTGTCCTCATCGTGCCTTTTATAAAAAACTGTTCTGTATTTAAGTTTCTGATCAACACAGTATATTTACAAAATTGTACAGTCAGCAAAAGTACAAAGTATGAGTTATTCTAATCACATTGTTATGTAAAACCAACAGTGCTGGCAGTTTTGACCCAGAGTTACACAATATATTATTTTTCAGAGCCCTGATAATACATATACAAATTATCTGAGTGAGTTTTATCTATTGAAAAGAGGCTATTATATCACATTGACACATATATTTTCCCTTTATTTACCCGTGCTATTTTTTAAAATGTTTATTTATTTATCTTGAGAAAGAGAGAGAAAGAGAGAGAGGTGAGAGAGCACGCACAAGTGGGGGAGGGGCAGAGAGAGAGAGGGAGAGAGAGAATCCCAAGCAGGCTGTGCACTGTCAGCACAGAGCCCAACATGGGGCTCTATCTATCTCACAAACTGTGAGATCATGACCTGAGCCAAAACCAAGAGTCAGTCACTTAACCAACTGAACCCTGCAGATGCCCCTATTTATCCATGCTGTTTTTAATGTGGGGATTTCACCCACATTACACTTCTTCCCTAGAGGAAATTTGTGATGGCAGCAATATTCATTTGGAAAATTTTAGTCAGAGTAGTTACACATAAAGTCCTATTTGGTGAAAATTGATACACAAGGAGACAATAAATGATAAATAGACATCTAAAAGAGACAATAAAGGCACCTGGGTGGCTCAGTTGGTTGAGCGTCCAACTCTTGGTTTTGGCTCAGGTCATGATCTCACAGTTTTGTGAATTCATGCCCCACGTTGGGCTCTGTGCTGACAGTGCAGAGCCTGCTTGGGATTTTCTCTCTCTCTCTCTCTCTCTCTCCCCCCTCCCCCACTCATGCTGTTTCTGTCTCTCTCAAACATAAATAAACTTTTAAAAAAAATTTTAAAATAACAAATAAATAAAAGAGATCATAAAAGTTACTCACTGCTTTGTATAAATTTGGCAGTAATAATCAGGAAGTAGTTCTCAAAATTCACCAGCCCTGAGTTTGTTACTACTTTGAAACAACCTCTTGGTATAAGTAACTTAAAGAGAAAAAATGTAAAGTTATATGCAAAATAATGAGTTAACAGGATATTTTGCTTTTTGGATTGTTGTTGGGAGCCATAGAAATGGAGCTCTTTGTTTTAATTTTTGGTCTAAGTTACAAGCTAAATTGGTCATCTTTGTCCCTGAATTTAGGTTACCCACACAAATTTTGCTCTGTATTAATGCTTACCTGTAGAATTACTACCAAAGAGACTTGGCCGTACCTCATGGAGAATGTGTGTGTGTGTGTGTGTGTGTGTGTGCGCACGCGCGCACGCGTGCGTGTGCGCACGCGTAGGAACTCATCCCAGGACTCACAGAATGGAGGTCACAGGTTCCCATAGAAAGTACCCTTTATTGGCTTCGGAGTCAGACAGGACTAGGTTTGAATGGTGGCTTCTTTTCTCATAACTGTATCACTTATACAGAAATCAGAAATTGCCTCCTGGTTGACATGTTGTCCGCTCTAGCACACTGCATCCCCCCTGCTGCCTCATCCAACACAGTCTCTATTAGAAAAGACAGCTTGCACCTGTTCCTGATGATTCAAAGTTGTCCTTAAAAAGATATCTAGGGACAGCAAGGAACTGGAAATCAATAGAAAAGTCATTCCACTCTGAAAACATTGTTTTTCTTTAGCGTCTCTAATAGAGAAGTACCTCAAGTTGTTTATTGTCTCACCCCTATTATATTGAGTCAGGATATAAAATACTGTATATCCTGTGAATGACCGGTTCATGCTGGATTACTTTCATCACTTTTCTTGGGGTTAAAAGAAACACAAATATCATGGAATCTCAGTGTTATGGACTGAATGCTCATATGTTAAAATTCATATGTGGAAGACCTAACTCACAGTGTGATGACATATGGAGGTGACACCTTTGGAAGGTAATCAGGCTTAGACAAAGGTCATGGGGATAGGGTCCCCCGTGATAGGATCATTGTCCTTATAAGAAGAGGAATAGAAACCAGAGCTCTCTCTTCCATGTGAGGATATAGTGAGAAGAAAGCCATCTGCAAGACAGGAAGAGTTCTTACTGGGAACCAAATCTGCCAGCACCATGATCTTGGACTTCTGAACCTCCAGAACTATGAGAAATTAAATATCTGTTTTTTGTGTCACCCAGTCTATAGTATTTCATTATAGCAGCCTGAGCTAAGACACTCAATTACATATTATTTCTCCGGAAATTAACTTCCCAACAACCTCATATATTCATAACACAATTGAGAAACATCAAGTGTTTTTTTTAAGGGCCATGAAAATCTCCTATCACCACAACCACTTCCCCTGCCAAGATAGAGATGCTAAAAGCTAACAAGAAATGTAGAGCTCTACTGATTACAAGTGCATTGACAGACACATGCAACAGTTGACAGCCTGACAAGGTTAGAGCCACAACACTTTAGACACAGAGACAACTATCTGATGTTTTTACTTTCATTTTTTATCGAAATATAGTTGCCATATAACATTGTGTAAGTTTAAGGTGTACATGTCGATTTGACACATTTATATTGCAGTATGATTACCAAACACCTCTATCAAGAAATAGAGCTCACACCTCACCAAGTTACACAATTGTCATTTATTTTTTATGGTGGGAACAATTAAGATCCAGTCTCTTCACAACTTTGAAGTTTATAATGCGGTATTGTTGACTATAATCACAATACTGCACATTAGCTCTCCAAGATTTATTTATCTGCCAGTTCCCAGTTTGTACCCTTAAATAACCCCCAATTCCCCCACCTTTCAGTCTCTGGTAACTACCATTCTACTCTACTTCTATTTTTATGAGTTTGGCTTTTTTAGATTCCACATATAATGATATCACACAGTATTTGTCTTTCTCAGTCTAACTTATCTCACTTAGCAAAATGCCCTCAAAGTCCATCTATGTTGCTGCAAATGGCAGGATATCCTACTTTCTCATGGCTGAATTATAATATATATATACGTATATACATTTATATAATAATGTATAATATATATTTCATGTTCTTTATCCATTCATCTGTTGATGGACACTTGGGTTGTTTCCATATCTTATCTATTGTGAATAATGCTACAGTAAACATAGGAGTGCAAATCCTTTCAATACCCTGTTTTCATTTCTTTGGGATATATACTCAGAAGTGGGATTGCTAAATCATATGGTAGTTCTATTTTTAATTTTTTGAGAAACCTATATACTGTTTACCATAGTGCTGAATAAATTTATATTCCCTTCGATAGTGTATAAGAGTTCTCATCTCCACATTCTCACACTTGTTATCTCTTATCTTCTTGATGATAGTCATTCTAATAGGTGTAGGGTGATATTGTGGTTTTGATTTGAATTTTCCTGATGATTAGTGATGTTGAGTATATTTTCATGTATCTGTTGGTCATTTGGATGTCTTCTTTGGAAAAATGTGTATTTAGTTCTTCTGTCCATTTTTTAAATTAGATTGTTTTTCTTGATATGTTGTGGAATTAACCTCTTATCCAATGTACAGTTTGCAAATACTTTCACCAATTCTATAGTTTCATTTTCATTTTGTTAATTCTTTCTTTTGCTTCATAGAAGCTTTTTACTTTGACATATTCCCACTTGTTGACTTTTGCTTTTGTTGCTTATGCTTTTGGTGTTATAGCTAAAAAATCATTACCCAGTGCAATGTCAAAAGAGTTTCTTCCTTATATTTTCTTCTAGGAGTTTTACAGTATTGGATCTTGTGTTGAAGTCTCTAATCCATTCTGAGTTAGTTTTTGTGAGTGGTGTAAGATAGGCATCCAATGTCATTTTTATGCATGTGGTTGTCCAGTTATCCCAGCATCCTTTGTTTAAGAGACTATCCTTCCCCTATTGAGTGTTCTTGGTTCCCTTTTCAAATATTTATTGACCACATGTGCTGGATTATTTCTGGGCTCTCTACTCTCTTCCACTGACCAGTGGTCTATGTGTATATTTTTGTGCCACTGTCATACTGTTTTAATTACTATAACTTTGTACTATAGTTTGAAATCAAGAACTGTGATACCTCCTGCTTTGTTCTTCTTTCTCAAGATTGCTTTGGCTATTTGGGATCTTTTGTGGTTCCATACAAATTTTAGGATTTGTTTTATCTATTTCTGTGAAAAGTGCCATTGAAATTTTGATAGAGATCACAATGACTCTATAGAAGGCTTTGGTCAGTATGAACATTTAACAATAATTTTTCAGATCTGTAAACAGGGAATATCTTCCCATTTGTGAGAGAGACAACGACTTTATAAAGCAGAACAATCTGAGTCAGCCCAGAGACACACTTCTTCAGATGCTCCAGTAGTGATTATTGGCATCACTATATTATAACAGAGGATACAAATTTTTTTCAAAAAGATAACCCTCTCCCATCAATTATAAAATTGTGTTTTACCTACTTTGTTTAAGAAAGCAGAAAAATATCTGACTTTTTTACAAGATCATCCATGAAAACAATTAAAAATTTAAAATATTTTGGCACTTGAGGGAATATTTTCCTAATATGTAGAAAATTAATTTATGTTATCCAGTTTATTCTGGGATAAAAGAAGTACTCCTATCCTTGATAAGCTCTACCAGTGAGTCTCATCACATTTTTTAATGTGAGCTCCTTTCCCTCTTATAGATATAAGTGTGGCTAGTAATATTTAGGCTTGCAATTCTGAATATTATTCAGGTGAGAGCTTATGGGTGTTTCTTTGTGTCAGTTCTAAGCATGTGAATAAATAATTCAGTTGGTCTTTCTTGTGATTTACCAGATTCTCATCATCATTGGCTTGTCTCTGACACATAGAGTACCTGGGATATGGCCTATAAGAGACTAGAGAAAATGATATATTATCACATAGTGTTAGAGCTGAAAGAGGCTTGGGATATCTAATCCAAGAACTTTAATTTGTAGATGGAGAAATTGAGGTCCAGAAACTTGCTCAAGGTGCATGACTGGTTATCCCACAGACTGATTTCCAGTCCTGTCCAATACCTTCTCCATAAAGCTTCCCATCAAATGTGAGATAATGATGAAACATGTATGGTAACATTGAGATATTTTCAAAGGGTTCCAGAACCCATGAGTCAATCAAAATCATTATTTATGCTTTTAATGAAAGTTACTATACAAGTAATAAGAATGCCAAATGATCTCCATTCATTAACCACTCTAAAAATGGTTAACTAAGTACCTAGTACAACAAACCATATTTACTAAAGGGGAAGTCAGTAAAAGATGTAAAGAAATCATTCCAATTCATGATAATCATTAGTTAGTAGTTTATTTCTCAAATCACTTTCCCAGGCCCAAGGTTCCAATGCAGTGACAGTGAACAGGGGCTCTCACCAATGAAGCAGCTCTTCAGTTAATTGTTCCTTAATTTAGAGTTCTGCATAAAGTTTTTTTATTAAAAAAATCTGTTGCTAGAAATAATCTGTGAAAACCATAAAAGTGCTACTTAAATATTTCACACAAAAGAAATTTGAATCTCATTGATATAAAGAGATCGGGAAATAGGTTTTCTACTATTGAAATTTCTCATCCGCTAATGCTTACTCCATCACCACCCTGGCTCTTCCGGTTTTTTCCTTTTGTGCATGTCCACTAGAGAGAGATAAATTAAAGCATTAAAAAAAGAAGTGTATATTAATTAGTAAATAAATGAATATTAATTGTACTAAATAAATAGTAAAACACAAAGAGAAAAATCATTTTATTCCACACCCAGAGGTGGGTAATCACAGGAAGATATATCTTCACAGGAAGATATATCCTTCCATTTTTTTCTTGAGATATATATATATATATATATATCATATATATATAATAGATCATAGATGTATATAATAGATCATATATATATATGATATATATATCATATATATATAAGCCACACACACAATTTCTGACACACATGTATGTGTGCATAATTTTATAATCTGAATTTTTCTACTCATGTATTCAATCAAATATTTCCTTATTTTTTTAATTTTTTTTTAACTTTTATTTATCTTTGAGAGACAGAGAAAGACAGAGCGTCAGTGGGGGAGGACCAGAGAGAGGGAGACACAGAATCTGAAGCAGGCTCCAGGCTCTGAGCTGTCAGCACAGAGCCCAATGAGGGGCTCGAACTCACTGACTGCAAGATCATGATGTGAGCCGAAGTCTGATGCTCAACCGACTGAGCCACCCAGGCGCCCCTAAATATTTCCTTATTTTAAAAAATATTTTAGGGGCTCTTGGGTGGCTCAGTCAGTTAAGCCTCCAACTCTAGATTTTGGCTTGATTTTGACCATGATCTCATGGTCATGGGATCCAGCCCCACATCAGGCTCCACACTGAGCATGGGACCTGCTTGGGTCTCTCTCTTTCCCTCTCTCTGCCGCTCCCTTGCTCACATGCACATGTTCCCACATGTGCATGTTTTCTCTGTCTCTCAAAATAAATATTTTAAATTCAATTTTAAGTAATTAATTTTTTTAATAATGCAACTTATAAACAATTTATAAATAAATAGAATAATTTAATTAATTCATTATGATTAAATAAATGAACCATGACTTTAAATGGCATAATTATAACCAATTTAACAAATCTATTGTTGCACACATAAGCTGTATCTAATTTTTCCCTATATAAATATGCTGTGATGAACATCCCTGTAAAATAGGTATACATACAAACATATATACTAGATGATTTCCTAAGGATATAATTCTATAATTAAAACTGACAAGCCAAATTATACATACATCTCTTTTTTTTTTTTAATTTTAGACAGAGAGAGCAGGGAAGAGGGGCAGAGGGAAAGAGAGAGAGAGAGAGAGAGAGAGAGAGAGAGAGAATCTTAAGTAGGCTCCACACTCAGCTTTGAGCCCAATGAGGGGCTCAATTTCATGACCCTGGCATCATGACCTGAGCTGAAATCAAGAGTCAGATTCTCAACAAACAGTCACCCAGGTGCCCCTATGCATCCATTTCTAAAGCCTCAATCCCTATTTTAACTTGCTCTACAGAAAGGAAATCCCAATTTATACTTGCCAAAGTACGTTACAAGAATGCCCTTTCCTCACAGACTGTTTTCCCAATTTTAATATGGGATAAATTTGAGGTTTCTAGATGTTGAATGGGAAAACTCAATAGATTTTCAGTGATTGGAGGTAAGAGAGAGTGGGAGGGATAATTGAAGAAGCAGAGCTCCTTAGAAAGATAAGAAGTGGTCAAATTTAAAGCACATGAAAAGGGGTCAACCTTAGATGGAATGGACCTCTCTTTCTTGGTATGTTGATGTAGTCAGGCAGGTGACTGGTAAGGGCATGAAGTTGAGGAAATCCCTCATAATACTTTCTAGTTTCACTTTGATGTAAAGAGAAAGAGAGAGAGAGAGAGAACAAGTGCAGCACAGAGCCTGACATGGGACTTGAACTCACAACCTGAGATCATGACCTGAGCCAAAGTCAGACGCTTAACTGACTGAGCCACCCAGATGCCCTCATTAGAATTACTTAAAATTTTACTGAAGATAATTTCATCTCAGTTAAAAATGATCATGACAGGCTGACATCAGCATCATGGTAGCATAAATTTCTGGCTTTTGTCCCCCTCTTATACACAACAAAAAAGTGGCACTCATCCATGAACAAAAATGCCTTTGTGGGGTCATGGGATATAGCACCATATGCCAAGGACCTGGGAGGAATCTCACCCAACTGGTGTTGAGTAAGAGACAGACAGACCTCAGTACAGGCTGTAGAACTGGAAAAAGTGTATGAACTAGTTCCATCCCCTCGAAGCCATAGTCTAGAAGCAGAGATAATGGACTTGGGCAGATATCAATGGATAAGAGAGCCTTTGTGGAAGTACAGGTTTCCAGAGAAGTTCCAGCACTCCACTGTAGGAAAAAAAGTGAGTTTAGATGCATTGGAGTGGTTAAGAGGAATGACTTGATTTTACCAGCATCGTTCCTCAGAATGGCACAATGTAGGGTCAAACTAGCTGGCCAGCTCTTTCTTCCACAGGGAAAGGAGAGTGGTGAGTGAATGCATGGCCTTCCTCAGCTGCGCAGGATGCTGCTAAAGAAACTAACTTCTCTCCTGCAGTATCCAAAAAACTAAATCAGGAGATCCATGACTGGAGGAAGGGAGGAGATTGGAAAAGAGGCAGATAAGAACATTAGAGGGCATTAAAATGATGTGATTCCTGGTGGCTGCCTTCTGGACTCTAGCAAGAAGCCTTCCCCTAAAGCCACTGGGAAAACTTCATTTGAACATTCCCCCATTTGATCCCCCAAAGTCCCCAGTGCCACACCTACACCTCTTCCCATTCTGTAGCCAGATCCCTGTTCATGTCTTGAACGAAGTGGGGAGAACAAGCTCAAGCAGACAGGGAACATGCACAGAAAACAGACTGGGGTCTCTGGATGAGGGAGAAATCACAAACTTGAGCTATAGTGCCACCTTCAAGAAAACAAAAGAGAAGTTAGCAGCAGCTAACCTGGCATATTGTAGGATTGAGAGAAGACATATAAACTTAAGAAACTGCATGGAGCAGTTATCCACTCAAAGTCAGAGAAAACGCCAGAATCTATAGCTGAACTGATAAAAGACATCTCTCAGCTGAAGGCAGTTAGTAAAGATTAGAGGAAGTGACTGCTATTTCAAATGTGAAAATAGCAATGCAAAACTCCAAGTAACATGAAAAATCAAGGAAATATGACATCACCAAAGTTCACAATAGTCCTCCAGTGGCAGAACCCAAAAACATAGAGACCCGCAATTTACCTGATAAAAAATTCAAAATAGCTGTTTTAAGGAAACTCAATGAGCTACACAAAAACACAGAAAGACAATTCAATGAAATCAGGAAAACAATACACAAACAAAATAAGAAATTAATGAGATAGAAATCATAAAAAGAACCACACAGAAATTCTGGAGCTGAAGAATTCAGTGAATGAAATAAAATATGCAATAGACAGCATCAATAGCAGAATAGATAAAACAGAAGGAAGAATTGGGGAGTTAGAGAATAGAAACTTTGAAATAACAGAGTAAGAAGAGAACAAAGAAAAAGGAATGAAAAAAAGTGAAGAAAACCTATGTGATCTCTCAGACACCATAAACAAAACAAAACAAAAACAAACAAAAAACAACAACAAAAAAAAACCACAAAAAAACAAAAAACACCTAATACTCAAGTCATTGGAGTTCCAGGAGAGGAAAAGGGGTAAAAAACTTACTTAAAGAAATAATAGCTAGAAACTTCCCAAATTTGGGAAGAGATTTGGACATTCAATGTATGAAGCAAATAGATCACCCATTATTCCAATCCAAAATGATCATCTTCAAGATACATTATAGTAAAAAATATCAAAAATCAAAGACAAAGAATCCTAAAAACAGCAAATGAAAAAAAGATTGTAACCTACAAAGAAAGCCCCTGTAAGTTATCAGTGGATTTCTCAGCAAAAAATGTACAGGCCAACAGAAAGTAGGATGATATACTCAAAGTACTGAAAGAAAGAAAAAAATGCCAACCAAGAATAGTTTACCCAGCAAAGTTATTCTTCAGAAATGTGAATTATATTTTCCCAGAAAAACAAAAGCTGGGGGAGTTCATCACCACTGCCTTACAAGACATGCTGAAGGACTATCTTCAAGCTGAAATGAAAAGACATTAATTAGTAACATGATAACATACAAAAATACACAAAATATATGAAAAGTAAATATAGTCAACTTCAGAATTCTAACACTATAATATGATGGTGTATTAAGTAGTGTAAAGATTAAAGGACAAGAGTATTAAAAATAACTATAGCTATATAATTTAACAAATACACAATATTTAAAAAGGTAAATTGTGACATCAAATATAAAAGGAGGGGCACCTGGGTGGCTCAGTCAGTTAAGCGTCTGACTTTGGCTCAGGTCATGATCTCATGGTTTGTGGGTTCATGCCCCACATAGGGCTCTGTGCTGACAGCTTGGAACCTGGAGCCTGCTTCAGATTCTGTGTCTCCCTCTCTTTCTGCTCCTCCCCTGCTCATGCTCTGTCTCTCTCTCTCTCTCAAAAATAAGTAAACATTAAAAAATTTTTTTTAATTTATATATATATATATATATATATATATATATATATATATGGAGTTGGGGTGCCTGGGTGGCTCAGTCGGTTGAGCATCCAACTCTTGATTTTGGCTCAGGTCATGATCTTACAGTTTGTGAGTTCAAGCCCCACATCGGGCTCTGCACTGACAGCACATGGAGGCTGCTTGGAGTTCTTTCTCTCCTCTCTCTCTGCTCCTCCCTTTCACTTGTTCTCATACATGCACTTTCTCTCACTCTCCAAATAAATAAATAAACTTAAAAAATGTTTAAATATATAAAAGGAGTAAAAGGGGGTGGCTGGGTGATTCAGTTGGTTGAGCTTCTGACTTTGGCTCAGGTCGTGATCTCAAGGTTTGTGAGTTCAAGCCCCACACCCAGTTCATTGCTGTCAGCATGGAGCCCACTTCAGATCATCTGTCCTCTTCTCTCTCTGCACCTCCCCTGCTTGTGCTCTTTCTTAAAAATAAATGAACATTTTTAAAAATGGAGTAAAACTTTTAGTATAAAGGGAAGTTAAGTGCTTTCAACAAAATAGACTTAAATTTATTTTTTAATGTTTTTATTAGTTATTTTGGAAAGACAGAGAAAGAGAGAGCATGGGAGGGGTGGGGTTACAGAGAGAGAGGGAGACACAGAATCCAAAGCAGTCTCCAGGCTCAGAGCTATCAGCACAGAGCCCGATGCAGGGCTTGAATCCGCAGACTGTGAGATCATGACCTGAGCTGAAGTCAGATGCTTAACCGACTGAGCCACCCAAGTGCCCCAAAACAAATTTATGAGGCGTTTATTTAAGTCTTATGATAATCACCAAGGAAAAACTTATAACCTATTCACAAAAGATGAAGAGAAAGGGCAAAGGACTCAGTGCATGTCACTACAGAAAATCACCAATTCATAAAGAAAGATAGCAAGAGAGGAACAAGTGTACTACAAAACAGCCAGAAAGCCATTAATAACATGGCATTAGTAAGTCCTTATATATCAATAACTACTCTAAATGTAAATGGATTGAATTCTCCAATCAAAAGGCATGCACAGAGTAGCTGGATGGACTTATTTCAACTTTAAGGACACACATAGGCTCAAAGTAAAGGGATGGAAAAAGACATTCCATGCAAGTACACACCAAAAAATAAAAATAAAAATGCAGGAGGAGCTATGCTTGTATAAAACAAAATAGACTGTAAGCCAAAAATGTCAACAAAAGACAAAGAAGGTCATTATATAATGATAAAGGGGTCAACTCATCAAGAGGTTATAACAATTATAAATATATGCACATGCAATATCGGAGCACCTAAATATATTAAGCAAATATAAACAGATATGAAGAGAGAAACAGACAGCAATACATTAATAGTAGGGGACTTTAATACCCCAAATTTCAATGATGGATAGATTATCCAGCCAGAAAATCAACCAGGAAATGTTGAACTTGAACCATACTTTAGACCAAATGGACCTAATAGACATATATAGAACATTTCATTCAACAGCGAAATATGTATTTTTCTCAAGTGAACATGGTATATTCTCAAAGATAGATCATATGATAGGACCCAAATCTGAAAAGATTGAAATCATACCAAGTATCTTATCTAACAACAATGGTATGAAACTAGAAATCAAGAACAGAAAAAGTGGCAAGTTTTTAAATATGCAGAAATTAACACACTCCTAAACAATGAATGGGTCAAAGAAGAAATCAAAAGAGGAATCAAAGAATATCTGAAAACAGATGAAAATGGAAACACAACATATCAAAACCTATGAGACACTGCAAAAGCAGTTTTGACGCAAGTTTATAGCAACAGATGCATATATTAAGAAAAAAGAAAGACCTCAAATAAACAATCTAACTTTATACCTCAAAAAACACTAGAAAAAGAAGTACGAACAAAGGCCAAAGTTAGAAGAAGGAAATAACAAAGATCAGAGCTGAAATAAATGAAATAGAGACCCGAAAAACAATTGAAAATGTCAATAAAACTAAGAGCTAGCTTTTCGACAAGATAAACAAAATTGACAAACCTTCAGTCAAACTAAGAAAAAAGAAAGATATTCAAAAAACATAAAATGTAAAATGAAAGAGAAGACATTACAACTGATACCATAGAAATATATAAGATCATAAGAGACTACAATGAACAACTATATGCTGACAAACTAGATAACCTAAAAGAAATGCATAAATTCCTAGAAACACACAACTTACAAAGACTGACTCATGAACAAATAGAAAATATGAACAGACAAATAATGAATAAGAAGATTGAATCAGTAATCTAAAATCTTCCAATAAAGAAATACACAAGACTAGATGGTTTTACTGGTGATTTCTACCAAACATTTAAAGAATTAACACTAATCCTTTTCAAACTCATTTTAAAAATTGGAGGAGGGGGGACATCTCAAACTCATTCTACAGAAACTAGAGAGGAGGGGGTGCACTCAAAGTCATTTATGAGGTCAGAATTATTCTGATACCCAAGGCATATAAGGATACCACAAAAAAAGAAAATGATAGACCAATATCCCTGATGAATATAGATGCAAATTTCTTAACAAAAACTTAGCACACTGAACCCAGCAGCATATTAAAAAGACTGTACACCATGATCAAGCAGGATTTATCAGTGGGATAAATCAGTGGGATCCAAATCAATAAATGTGACAGGCCATATTCAAAAAAAGGAAAGGTAAAAATTATGATCATCTCAATGGGTGTAGAAAAGGCATCTGACAAAATACAACATTCTTTTATGATAAAAACCCTTAACAACATACAACATAATAAAGGTCATATACAACAAGCCCACAACTAATATCATACTCAATAGTGAAACGTTGAGGCTTCTACTCTAAGGTCAGGAACAAGACTAGGGTGCTCAATCTGATTATTCTAATTCAACATAGTACTGGAAGTCCTGGCTGGAGCAACCAAGTGAAATAAAGAACTAAAAGGAAAAACTGGAAAGGAAAAAGTAAAGTTGTCTTTATTTGTAGATGATATGATCAAATATATAGAAAACCCCAAAGACTCGAACAAAAAATAATTAATCAACAACCTCATTAAAGTTGCAGAATATAAAATCAACATACAGACATCAGTTGCATTTCTGTACCCTAACAATGGAATATTTGTGGTGGGGGGGGGGGGAGAATATCTCATTCACAGTAGAATTAAAAATAATTTTTTAAAAACTTCAGAATAAATTTAACCAAATAGATGAAAGGTCTGTACACTTGAAACTACAAGTCTTTGATAAAAGAAATTGAAGAAAACACATACAAATGGAACAATATCCTGTGTTTCTGAATTGGAAGAATTTTGCTAAGATGTCCAAACTACCCAAAGCCTTCTGTAGTTTCAATACAATCCCTATCAAAATTTCAATGGAATCAACAGAGAAAGTAATCCTAAAATTTATAGGAAACAGCCAAAAGACCCCAAGTAGCCAAAGCAATTCTGAGAGAGAAGAACAAAAATGGAGGCTTCACGTTTACTGATTTCAAACTATACTGCAACGTTATAGTAAGCAAAACAGTATGGCATTGGCATAAAAAAATAGATACACACACCAGTGGAACAGAATAGAGAGCCCAGAAATAATCCAGTGCATATATGATCAACCAGTATTTGTCAAGGGAGGCAGGAATACTCAATGAGGAAACAATAGTCTCTTCAATAAATGGCGTGGGATAAATGGATAACCATATGCAGAAAAATGAAATTGCATACCTTTTTACACCACTGACAAAAATTAACTCAAAATGGATTAAAGACTTAAACATAAGACCTGAAACTATAAAACTCCTAGAAGAAAACATAGTCTCCAAAGTCTTGATATCAATCTTGACAATGATCTTGGACTGACACCTTAAAACTGCAAGCAACAAAACAAAAATAAATATATGCAACTATATCACACTTAAAAGCTTCTGCACAGCAAAATAAACAATCAACAAAATGAAACAACAATTTACAGAATGGGAGAAAACGATTACAAGTCATATTTTGAATAAGGAATAATATCCATTATTAAATACATACAGAAAGAACTCATACAGCTCAGTAGAAAAATAACAATCTGATTAAAAATGGGAAGAAGATCTGAAAAGACCTTTTTTTCCCAGGAAGACATACAAGTGGTCAACAGGTACATGAATAACATATAATTACATATAACAAATATTTTTAAAGTTTTTAAGCTTGTTGCTTTAAAATATCTAGCCATTAAATTGAAGTTTTAGTTAACATGAGAAAATCTTTGTCATATACCCAACTTGTTATATAACTATATAAAATCTATGTAATTAAAAACTAGAGAGAAATACACACACACAAAAAATAATGCTCAACATCACTACTCATCAGGAAATGCAAACCTAAATCACAATGAGATTTCACCTCATACCTGTCAGAATAACAGGACAAGAGATAAGAGACAAAAAAGACAAGAGATAACAAGTGTTAGTGAGGATGTGGAGAAAAGAGAACACCTGTGCACTGTTAGTGGGAATGTAAATTGGTACAGCCATTGTGACAAATGGTATAGAGATTCCTCAAAATTTAAAAATAGAATTACCATGTGATTCAGCAATCCCACTTCTGGTGTATATCCAAAGAAAATGAAAACAGGATATCCTATGTTTATTGCAGCATTATTCACAATAACCAAGATAGAGAGACAACCTAAGTTTCCATCAACAGATGAGTGAATAAAGCAAATGTGATTTTGCACACACACATGCACGCACACGTGCAACAATATTATTCAGCCTTGAGAAAGAAGGAAATCCTGTCATTTGTGACAACATGGATGGACCTTGGGTCATTATGCTAAGCGAAGTCAGTCAGTCAGAAAAAGGCAAATATTACATGATCTCAGTTATATGTGGAATCTACAAAAAACAAACAAGTGAAAACAGAGTAGAAGAGTGGTTACCAGAGGTTGGGGAGTGAGGGAACTGGAGAGAGTTGGTCAGTGGGTGCAAACTTCCTGTTACAAGATAAATAAGTTATGAGGATTAAGTCCACAGCATTGTGATTATAGTTAACAGTACTGTATCATATAAAGTTTGTAACAAAGTAGATCTTAAATGTTTGCCCCACAAAAAGTAGTGGTAATTATGTGACATGATGAAGGTGTTAGCTAAGGCTGTGGTGAAAATCATATTGCAATACATAAGTATATCAAATCAGCACATGTATATTTTAAACTTAGACAATATTATATGTCAATTATATTTCAATAAAGCTGACAAAAATAAAATAGTATATAGGCAAAAAATAAAATAAAACAAAGCAGAACATCCCTTAAAGAAAAGTTGATAATAACAGATACATAAACATTCAGTTAAGGAAAGGTGCAATGTTGGGGTTTTTAAGTGTTTATTTATTTTGAGAGAGAGAGAGAGAGAGAGAGAGAGAGAGAAAATCCCAAGCAGTCGCCACACTGTCAGCGCAAAGCCCAATGTGGGGCTTGAATTCACAAACCATGAGATCATGACCAGAGTCAAAATTAAGAGTAAGATGCTTAGGGGCACCTGCGTGGTTCAGTTGGTTAAGCATCCGACTTCGGCTCAGGTCATGATCTCACGGTTTGTGGGTTCAAGCCCTGCACTGGGCTCTGTGCTGACAGCTCAGAGTCTGGAGCCTGCTTCCAATTCTGTGTCTCCCCCTCCCCACTAGTGCTCTGTCTCTCTCTGTCTTTCAAAAATAAATAAACATTTAAAAAAATTTTTAAAAAAGTGCTGGCTTCAGCAGCACATATACTAAAAAAATTAAAAAAAAAAAAAAGAGTAGGATGCTTAACTGACTGAGCCTCCCAGGCACCCCATGGAAAGGGGCAATGTTTCTTAAATATTTTTTTCTCATGTTGCTCCTTAATTAATTTTGAAAAACTATATTATACCATCCACATTAAGTAATATCTAAAGATTTTCATCATAACTTAAAAAGATGATAGGATATAATTCTTAGAGCCTCATATATATCAGCATATTTAATTAAAATGGGTACATCACTTCTTTAATATTTTCAGTAGAATCTAAATAACCACTCAATTGCTACCACCACCCATTTTTAAAACTACACAAACATGCTCTTAAGAGTTGGAAATTTACATCATTTAATTTTCTTATAAAACATGTATCTTATGAGAATGTTATCTAAATGTAATACACTTTCTGTTCTGAAGTATAGAAATAGAAATTCAAATTTTTAAATGTCCCATCATCATAAAGCTCTAAGTACTAGAAAATTTCCTCTGGATTGAGTTATTATCATAAAAAAATAGCAATACACACTTGGTCAAAACAACAGAAATTTATTTCATATTTTGAAATATGTTGTTAAATATAAAGAAGTAAAATTTCATTGGAAATAGGACTTGTTTTAAAAAGTTGGTTGGTGTATCCAATGTTACTTATTGCTAGAATGAAATAGGGTTTGCTATCAATTCTACTCCTACTTTTTGTTTTCATAACTTTTAGTGCTAAGCAATTAAGCTCAAATAAATGAGTGGCTGGAAATAGAGAGAATTTTATTATACCACAGTCACTCAAGTCTTCTGTTCCTTCTAAGCTATAAGCCAAAATCACATAGTATTGTATAATCAATTATAGTAATGTATATCAGCTAATGCTTAACTGTAGTTGAAAGCAAAGAATTGGAAATCACCTGACTCACAAAATGACTTATTACCCAGTCATTACAGTCACTCACTTTCTCTTTTTCTGGGAAGTATCTCAAAAAGATTTTATTAAGACTTGTCAATTACTATTAATTATGCCTGTTACTCTTCCACTTAGAAGTATTTGTTGTACTCAGTAAACTCAGAAAGGGTTCCAAAATCAAATTGTTGTTCGTTTTAATACATCTTTGCAATGTAACATTTTTTATAAAATACTTTTATTTTATTACGTGTTTTTATCAAAGTCTTAGAGCTGTGATTTGATGCCTACCTCATTCAATGGATGGTAAATATCTGCATAATCTATTTGACAATGCCAACTCTCATTGTCAACTCAATCAGCCAAATAAGAAAAAAAAAAATGTGACTTCATGTCTTAATTTAAATAAACACATTACCATGCATCCCCATGACAGTCATCTAACTAATGACATTTTATTTGAAGATAGATAAACAAATACACAAAATAGACAGACTTCCCAAGAATGAAACACAGTTTGCTGCCTTTCCTATTTCTTACTGATGCTCTACTTAAAACCAGCCCAAAACCAGCCCTCAGGAGGGGCGCCTGGGTGGCTCAGTTGGTTGAGCGTCTGACTTCTGCTCAGGTCATGATCTCACAGTTCATGAGTTCAAGCCCCACATTGGGCTCTGTGTTGATAGCTCAGAGCCTGGAGCCTGTTCGGACTCTGTGTCTCCCTCTCTCTCTGCCCATCCCTCACTAGTACTCTGTCTCTCTCTCAAAAATAAATAAAAACATTAAGAAATAAATTTAAAAAAACCCAGCCTTCAGGAAAGATATGTTTTTGACCAGGAAATTGAACAGGTGAGATCATGTTGAAGAAAAACTGTCATCACTGCTACTGCAATCTATAATATATATTATATTACCCTTATATTACCCCTGGATCAGATTGTTAATGAGAGATTACGCCAATATTTGAAATCACCTCTCCTAACTCTGTGATACACTAGAGAAGTCTCATTAGAATTACTTAAAAATTTACTTACGATAATCCTGTCTCAGCTAAAGGTAATCATGGCAGATACAGATCTAAATTTATAACACCTAACATGGGTGAAAATGACAGTTCCTAATGGGAAGCTTCACCCTTAACAGAATTACGTGAAAGGCGGTTATACTGAGATAACTTGAAAAGGAAGATTTGCCTAGTCAAGATTGTAAATTGTCCCTTTGTTTGGTATCCTGAGGCAATGAGCTTATTTAGATTTGGGGTATATGAGAAATGTGTTCTGCTTTGTAAAGAGAAGAAAGACAAATGTTGGGGCGCCTGGGTTGCTCAGTCAGTTGAGCCTCAGACTTCAGCTCAGATCATGATCTCACGGTTTGTGGGTTGGAGCCCTGCATCAGGCTCTGTGCTCACAGCTCAGAGCCTGGAGCCTGCTTCCAATTCTGTTCTCCCTCTCTGTCTCTCCCTCGCTCATGCTCTGTTTCTCTCTGTCTCTCAAAAATAAATAAATGTTAAAAAAAATTTTTAAAAGAAGAAGAAAAGAAAGGCAAATGTAAAAAGTGAAGGGAAGAAAAGGGAAAAAACAGGGGGCCTCCATCCCAGAAAAACTGACCCAGCACAGTGAAAGTCATTCCATGAACCAGGTGGGTTTGAGCCTTAAAAAAAAAAGTGCATATGGTAAATCATAGGTTAGAAGCAAACTGATTTGTCAAGGGCACTATTATTTTTTTTATTTTTTTTTAAAGTTTATTTATTTTTGAGAGAGAGAGAGAGACAGAGCATGAACAGGGGAGGGGCAGAGAGAGAGGGAGACACAGAATCTGAAATAGGCTCCAGGCTCTGAGCTGTCAGCACAGAGCCCGACGCGGGGCTCGAACTCACAGACTGTGAGATCATGACCTGAGCCGAAGTCGGCCGCTTAATGGCCCAAGCCACCCAGGCCCCCCATGGGCACTATTATTATTGTAACAAGGTGATAGTCCAAGGCCTCAAATACTGAAATATTTGTTTCAAATAGTACTCAAAAAATGTTGTCATTGACCAGATGGTTTTCATTTTCAGCAAATGCATAACCAGTGATCCCTAAACAGTCATTGAAATTAACTAATGGAACAACTAAAAGACAAAGGAAAATATGGTAGATGAATTTTTGATTCACAGTTTCAGATAAACATACTGGACTTCCCAAAAATGTTTTAATTAAATTATTTCCAGGTCTTGGGGCACCTGGGTGGCTCAGTCGGTTAAGCGTCTGACTTCAGCACAACCCATGATCTCATGATTAGTGAGTTCAGGCCCCACGTCGGGCTCTGTGCTGACAGCTCAGAGCTTGTAGCCTGCTTCGGATTCTCTGTCTCCCCCTCTCTCTCCCCCTCCCCTGCTCATGCTCTGTCTCTCTGTCTTTCAAAAATAAATAAATGTTTTAAAAAAAATTGTTTTAAATTATTTCCAGGTCTCTTAAAGAACAAATGAGAATGAATGCACAACCAAATGAATGAATTTTTCAGAAAAACATGATAGAAGCTACATCACAGTAAAAAGTTGAAAGAACTACAAAAATGATCAGTGCAATGAGCACATCTAAACTCAGTCAAGTTCTGTGTAAATCAGCAAGAACTTAACTCTCTTCCACTTCCCTGTATCCACAGAGCCTACCTAAGTTTACTTTGACATGCTTATCTTTCTAGTTCCTCCAATCTTCTTTCCTTGATGCTAAGAAATTCACTGAATCTAGAGCTTCACAGTGGTTTGTTCAGGAAAACACAAACCTTATCCTTTCTCCCCATTTATTTCCTGCTCCATTAACATTGCTTACAACTTTCCTAAAATTCATTCCTATTATTAGTCTCTAATTGCCCACAATTATTCCAAATCAAATATAGATTACATAACAAGATTTTGACATGGTGGAATGCAGTGACTTTCATTTTCTGATATTAGCTTTGCCATTGGTGGTTCTAAAATATAGGAAAGGTAAATCAGGGCTGATGAGACTCAGGTTCAAAGAAGTAGAGGTTAAGGATTTTCAACTATAAATATATAGTGTTCAGAATTTAGGTTGAAGTTATTATGCTCTTCGCTTTTCTGTTCTGGCTATGGATTTCCAACAGGCATCTGAGAGAAGAATAAAGAAAAACAAAAAATAAGTCAGCAGATCTTCAAAAGTAGATATTGAGCCCTTTATGCAAAAAGGGAGTAGGGGAAGGCAGGGGTGATTTTGTTTATTATATGTTCTTCTTCCAAGACCTCTGCAGTCAATTCTTCGCAGAGTCTGGCTGTAAGCCCTAACAGTCTGCCTCAGGAAGCCTAAACCTAATCAGTGGCAATTAAAAGTTTCATTGGGCACTATTAAAACTTTCAAAGTCAATGAGTTGGAGTAGCAGTGGCAAATGAGTGGCAATGGGGATTGTTAAATAGTCACTGTTTGCAAGATACATCAGTGGTAGGAGTGTGCAAATTAAAAGATTTCTCCTGCGACACCAAGTCACTGGGAAACTCATTTAACAACATCCCTAAATAATTAGAAGCTCCGTGCCTTCATTAAGAACCAAAAATAAGTGCTTGCACCATGTGCAGGTAAATGACAGCAGGGACATGCAAAAGTTGTTTTCTAGTTCAGACTCAGAAAAACGTGTCATTTTTATTGGTTGAAGAAAAAAATTCCCCATAATAATTTTGTGATTGTGCTCTCATTAGGAGTCATGAGAGAGCTCAAGAAGCCCAGAGCTCTCATAAAGTATCCTGTTATTTCCATCTACTCCTCAACAACAGTTTTATGGTAAAACTAACATAATGAGACTTATTACTCTTTAGCCCTTCTACCTGGGGGTTCTCAGTGACATTAAACACATATAGGTTATTAAACACATATAGGTTAAGATGAGCCTTGTACCAAAAATGTGGCCAGATATCTACGTGGCTTGCATTGAACAGATCAGTTTTCTTTTTTCTTTTTTCAAAGAAATTATGTCTGAATTTCTTCGGATGCTGGTTTGCAAAGAAAGAGTGCAGAAGAAACTAGGGGAATATGCCATCTTTTAGCCATTCTTTAATGGGAAGTAAAATGTCTACTTGACCACTGGTGATGGTCGTTTGCACCAGAATGTCAACTCTGTTGGAACGAGTCTCTGATACAAATGCTAAGTCCTATACAAACTTGGCAAGGACTTCAGTCTGAGTGGAAGCAGGAAGAGGTCATTCATTCCCTTTACAGATATGTACTGAGTTCCTACTAGGCACAAAGTCCTGGGATAAGTACCCAGAAGGATACAGTTTGGGATCACTTGTAAATCCTGACTTCAAGAGCTTGAGCACTGATAGAGAAGATAAAGCAAATTCTTCAACACTGATAATGCAAGATGTGGACAGAGGGGTGCTTTTAAGTGCCTAAAAGATTTCTAGAAAACTACAGAAGACACTGTTACAGTTGTCCAGGAGAGAGAGATTGTATCATCCAACAACAGCAGAATACACATTCTTCTCAAGCTCACATGAAATATTCACCAAGATAGACTGTGTTCTGGACCATAAAACACACCTTAACAAATATTAAAAAATAGAAATCATATAATGTCTGCCTTCAGACTACACTGGAATTAACTAGAAATCAATAACAGAATATAACTTTTAAAAATCCCAGAATATGTGGAGATTAAATAATATGCTTTTAAATAACGCATGGATCCAAAGAAGGAATCTCAAAGAAATTAAAAATATTTTAAATTAATCAAAAATGAAAGCCAACCTATCCAAATTTTTGAAATGCTGTGAAAATAGTGTTTTGAAGGAAACTTACAGTATTCAATGCATATGTTAGAAAAGGAGAAAGATCTAAAATCAATAACCCAAGTTTCCACCTTAGGAAACTAGAAAGAGAAAAGAAAATTAAATCCAAATGAAGCAGAAGAAAAGAAATAATACGAATTAGGGCAGAAATTATTGACACTGAAAACAGGAAATCAATAGAGAAAATCAACAGAACCAAAAGCTGTTTCTTTGAAAGAATCAATAAAATTGATAAGGCTGTAGCTAAACTAAGAAAAAGAGAGGACACAAATTTCTAATATCAAAAATGAAATAGGGGACGTCACCACAGCCCCTAACGGATACTAAAAGGATAACAAAGGATTACTCTAAACAACTCTATGCCCACATATTTGATAACCTAGATGGAACAGACCAATTCCTTAAAAGACACAAGCTGCCAAAACCCACACAAAAATAGACAATCTGAATAGGTGTACAAATATTAAAGATTTTGAATCAATAATTAATAACCTTCTAAGACACAAAGCACCTGGCCCAGATGGGTTCACAGGTGAGTTCTACCAAACATTAAAGGAAGTAATTGTACCAATTCTTTACAATCTCTTTCAGTGGGAATCCCCTGACTCTTAAAACTCACCAAAAAGAAGACAAACAACCTGATTTAAAAATGCGTCAAAGGCCTTAACAGATATCTCACCAAAAAAAAAAAAAAAAAAAGATATACAGATGGCAAATAAGCATATTAAAAGATGCTCCATCTCATAGTCATCAGGGAAATGCCAATTAAAACAATGAGATACCACTACACATTTATCAAAATGGCCAAAATCCTGAACACTGATAACAATAAATGCTGGTGAAGATGTGGAGCAGTAGGAACTCTTATACGCCGGCTAGTGGGAATGTAAAATGATATAGCTACTTTGGAAGACAGTTTGGCAGTTTCTTGCGAAGCTAAATATACTCTTACCATATGATCCAGAACTCATGCTTCTTGGTATTTACCCAAAGGAGTTGAAAACTTATGTCCATACAAAAACCTGCACACCGATATTTATAGCAGCTTTATTCATAATTGCCAAAGCTTAGAAGCAACCAAGATGTCCTTCCGTAGGTGAACGGATACATAAATGGTGATGCATCTAGACAACGAAATATTATTCAGAGCTTACAAGAAATGAGCTATCAAGATATGAAAATACATGGAGAAAACTTACATGCATATTACTAAGTGAAAGAAGCCAATCTGAAAAGGCTGCAGATTGTATGATTCCAACTATATGACATTCTGGAAAAGGCAAACTATGGAGATGGTGAAAAGATCAGTGGTTGCCAAGAGTTGAGGGACAGTGAAAACACTATGTGTGATACTATAAAGATGGATGCCTGTCATTATACATTTGTCCAAACCCAAAGAATGTACAACACCAAGGGTGAACTCATGGAAAATGAGGAATTTGGGTTAATTATGACGTGTTAATGCAGGCTGGTCAATTGCAACAAATGCACCACTCTGGTGGGAGATGTTTATAATGAAGGAGGCTATGCATGTGAGGGTAGGTGCAGGGAGTATATGGGAAACTTCTGTACCTTCCTCTCAATTTTCCTATGAACCTAAAACTGCTCTAAAAAATAAAGTCTTTAACAATAATAATTTTTTAAAATATTGAGATACTGATACATGTTTCAACACAGATGAACCTTGAAAACGTTATGCTTATTGAAAGAAGTCAAACACAAGAGGTCACATATTATATTACTCCATTAAAGAAAATGTCCCAAATAAGCAAATTCATGGACACAGAGAGCAAATTTGTGGTTACCACGGCATGGGGAGGGACAGACATAAAGGAGAGGGGCTGCTCTGGGTAAGAGTTTCTTTTTGATGTGATAAAAATATTTTGGAACTAAATAGTGGTGATGAAATACTAAAAACCACTGAATTGTACACTTTACCAAGCAAGAATTTTCGGGTATGTGAATTGTTAAATAGAACAATTAACCCTTGAATTTGAATTAGGTGGGGGAAAAACTCAGGCAAACTACTTTCTTTGTTACGTTATCTCGTCATCTGACTAGATCATACTGTATTTGCTAATCTGGCCAAATAGTCAACTGCCCACATAGCTTTAGTCAGAGGTAGAAGACAGAAGGATCATTTTCTGTCTGGATTGCCTATTAGACTATAAGCTAGAATGGCTGAGGCTGTCTCTTTTTATTGCACTTGTAAATATGCATTGAGGCTCTCAAATAATGGACAGAGCCAATAAACATAATGAATAGATTAATAATAAAACCAAATCATGAAAGAAAAAGAGCAAATAACTGGCATGCACTGTTGTCAGAACAAATTCACTGAAGTGAGAAAAACAGCCTGTTGGATTCAGCTGCTAAGAAACAGCAATTTATTTAGAAAGCAGCTGCCTTTCCAGAATGGATTATCTTCTGATAAAAGTGATGAATATGTATGTATGAAAAGGGAGAGGGCTGGTTAAAGATTGCACCCAGGATAACTCAATTGATTCCTTTCAGAACTGCGCAACTTGGCAGTGAATCAGCAATGTTGGCAGGGCATTATTTGCTTTTCTGAAGCAATGTGTGGTTGAAACACACTTTCCTACATTGCCCTCCATGTTATACCAGCTAACTCCAACCTACAACGTGAGGGAAAAGATTATTCCCATAAGGATTTAGGACTGGGTAATTTTCATACTGCACCTGTCTGTCACCGATATATTTTATAAACCTAAAACAATCGTCATACTTCATTGAACCCTTCAGTTGAAAAGGGGGATTCAAGAACAGGTTATGCATAAGGACTCTGCCAAAATAAAAAAGCAAAATTTAACAATAACCTTCAAAGACCCTCCACTCCACCCCTGCCCCCCCCCCCCCGGAGTAAGTGAAGTGAAGAGGTATGACTGGAACTACCAGCCTTGGGTAAGTAAGTAAGGAGCCCCTTCTATCTTCCTGGTTTCCTTTGTTTGCCTTACTAACCCTTAGATCATAGTGCAGAACTCTCAGCTTCTCCTAGTGGCCCCATTCAGAAGAGCCTAAATACTCTGGGGCAGACCCAGAGCCCCTGCCACACCTCTAGCCTTATCTTATGCCAGCCAGGGGCTGTGAAGGAGCTGAGTGGGGATAAAATAAAGGTCTTATCCCAGGTCTATATCTCAATTATGATAATTATTTCACCTTGGGCAGGTTACTACTTAAGCCTCGGCTTCCTCATCCGTACCATAGAGATAATAATAGTATTTAATCTACAGAAGTATTCGGGGATTAAGTGAATAATGCACGGAGTTTGGGACATAGAGTACTCGGTAAATACTAGTTATTGTTGCTAAGATTTCTATCTCTTCTTACTTAAGTATCCTCCCTACATAAATGTAAGGAAAAAGAGACTAAGTCACTCGTTCAGAACATCAAGTGATAAATATAAGTTACTAGAAAAAGAATGGGTCTCTACTAGCAACTTTTGACGGTATTCTGAAAACATAGACCTCTACTGAATTAATGTAAAGAAAATGTTTTCTTTCTGACATTCATTCACCTCCCCTGCAACTATTTGGCTCAGTTTAATAACACAAAAGGCAGGTACAGGTGACTGTGGAAAACCTGTGGGTCACGTCCTCCATGGACTCATCTTATGATACCCATAGGAGGTAGGGACTTCAAGGAAAGAAAACTGAATGTAGGAGAATGAGTGCAAAGGAGGCATCTCACATGGCCACTCGCTCCTGTAAATGACTCTGGATGTGGAGAAGGCTAATCGTATTTTCCCAGGGGTGGAGTGACTCAGTGGCTCAACTAGACATGTTGCTGGTAGCCTTTGACATTTCTGCACTTTTTTGGAGTTGAGGAGAAAAAATGAATTTAGAAGCTAAAAAAAGAAAGAAAGAAAAGAAAAGACAAAAAGCTGTGATGTGATCGTGGCACAGGAGTGTTCATCTGACTTTCTTCATGGAGGCTTGTGGTAAAATGGAATTACTGAGCATATTTGCTATAAAGCATTGCCAAATTTTCAATTTGCATGGTTTTTTTTTCTTAAAGCTTGTCTTGTACAAAAAGGCACATGGTTCTTCTAACTCAAGCACTTTGCTTCTGCAACAACTTCATAAAGTAATTGCTATGAAAAATAATTTTGTGCAAAAGTAAGGGCTCCCTAGTGAGAAAAGGCTGTTTCTGAAGAGACATAGCTCCTATTCTTTTTAGAGGAGGATAAAATATTATTCCCTCATCATGAAAAAGATAGTCACAGAGGTTCACACTACTGATACAAACAATTAACATGACTAATCATTCTCTTTCCACTTACACTGTTTGTAAGAGAAGAAGCAAAGGAAAGAGGAGCAGAAGAACCAGAGAGGAAGGCAGAGTAGTTCTACATTTAGTCCTAAGAGTCAAATAGGCAAGAAGAGTAAAGAAGTCCTTTGTGGGGGCGCCTGGGTGGCTCGGTCAGTTAAGCGTCTGCCTTCAGTTCAGGTCATGATCTCACGGTTCATGAGTTTGAGCCCTGCACCGGGCTCTGTGCTGACAGCTGGAACCTGCTTCAAATTCTGTGTCTCCCTCTCTCTCTGCCCCATCCCCGCTCACTCGCGTGCTCTCTTTCTCTGTCTCTCTCTCAAAAATAAATAAACATTAAAAAGAAAAGTCGTTTGTGGTTTGGACTGAGGAAAGCAGTGGCAGACAGGTAGATTTTGAAATCATGGTCTCCTAAAACCCCTGATTTATCCCAATAAAATATTCCAGGGGTGAAAGCAACATAAGAACTCAAATAAGTTAGAAGGAAATTTTTGCCGAAGCCTGAGAACACAAATCAAGGTTAGGTTGATCAGTGGTAGATAACATGAGAAAGATTCCTGGTTTCACTTAAATGTTTGACTTATTTGAATCTTGTACTTTCCATCTACTTAAAATGTTGGCTATTTAAATAAGAAATGTTGCTTTTGTTTTTAAAAAATGAAGAACAATATAATAGAAATCTTGCCAATCATTCCCTTTGTGTCACCTGTACACAGGACCATGATATAGATAATTATGAAACACAGGTGTGAAGGAAAATTTCAGAAAATGATTGGCTACTTGCTTTCTCTCCAAAAAAGGGCCAATCCTGACTGATAATACTCTCCATAGTTTTAAATGTCTCCCCTTATTATCTTACTTGCCTCTCATTTGCCCTCTATTATCTTCTCCTCCCATTATTATCTTATTTCTTATTTGCTCCTTATTATTTTATTCCCCATTGTATAGCATTTCCAGGTAGAAACCTAGCCAAAAGCTTCCTGCCTCAACTAAATTCAATTTCTTGTCTAATATACCTAGAAGAAAGAAAAGACACCATTGTTTGTCCTGGGGGGAGTGGTGAGAAACGAGAAGGGAGGGAAGAAGGATTTTAAGACTAGAAGACAAATTTAAAAGACCAGAGCCATACTCTCTCCACTCACTGCTCCAGATATGAATATCCAGAGAAGGGGAAGGCAAAGAGGGGGACTCATCCATCTAGCGACACAGATAAGCACAGGCATGTTAGCTCCTGTCATACGGCCCAGACATTTGCTGAATCTGTCCTGTATCTTCAGGTCAGGAGGCAGACTCTCATCCAAAAAATTCCCTCGGTTCTGCAATCAGCTCATTGCAAAACAATGCATTGTTCTTTTGTAGCTGCAGAACTCCTTCATGTCTCTTTTTGCATCTATCTGAGACCTCTTTATCTCTCAGGATTTCAGATGTGTTCTCATTTTATGGAAACTTGGGGGTCAATATATTCTTTTTTTAATGTTTATTTATTTTTGAGAGCGTACGAGCAGACGGAGAGGGAGAGAGAGAATCCGAAGCAGGCTCCATGCCGAGCACAGAGCCCAATGCGGGGCTCAATCTCACAACCATAAGATCATGACCTGAACCGAAATCAAGAGTCAGGTGCTTGACTGACTGAGCCACCCAGGTGCCCCTGTTTATGGAATTCTTGCCATGATGGCCCTAATACTGTTCTAGCTACAGAGAATACAAAGTAAGTCACCCTTCCCTCTCTCTATCATGTGTCCTGGGAAAGAGTGAACAAGAATTACAAAGCCCCTGCTCTTGTGGAACTTAGAATCTTTAGCAAAGACTGACAACTAAACCAGCAGTGTTTTAAGGTGGGAAAGTGTGTGTACAGGGAAAGGCACCGGAAAAGTGCCTTTTGAAGTTGTCAGGGAAAACCTCCCAGGGTGAGGGACAAATTTTTGTGAGACCTAAAGCATGAGTAGGAGTTAATCTGGTGAAGAAGAAGGTAAAGAGATTATCAAGCAGTAGGAACAACATGTGGAAAAGCCCAAAGGTAAAAGAATGCTAGTGTGGCTAGAGAACGGAGTGTGTGTGTGTGTGTGTGTGTGTGTGTCTGTGTGTGCACGTGAGGTGGGTAGGGGACAGTGGGGGACATCTCAAACACACACCATTGCTTACCCTGGGGCCAATCTCCTACTGCTTCCCAGATAAACTTCCAGAGGACATTCCTTAATCACAGGGAAATAGGCCTCCACCCCAGCCTACAGGATAAATCATGATTGGCCGAAACCATTCTTAGTGATCTCATTCTTCTCTTGACAGGCATATGAAAAGAGTAGCCTCCTCTCCAGAAGACCACAGAGAATTGTTAGACTCTGGAGAGAACTGAACTTCATTGAAAGCCTAAAGGAAGCAGAATAATCAGTTAAAGATGGAGGAGAGTTTATCATATGACAGATGCCACAGAAACTCTGGGTGGGAGAGCAACAGTGGGAAATTAGGTCAAAAACACAGAACACAGAGATGTAAGCGGAGGGACAGATAACAGGACAAGGTTTCATACTGGGTGCTGAGAAAGGATAAACGGATTTGTGGCAAAATGGGCTTAGCTAATTAGGATCTTTTTAGTTGAAAGTAATAGAAAGTTCCTTGAATCCATACGTTATAAAAAAAAAGGAGTGCTGGACGATTTGGTAGAAGGATTCAGAGGTCTCTCCTGAAACCAAAGGTAAGAAAAGCAGTGGGACCTGAGGAAGATGCTGGAAGCAAGAACTACTGTCTTTGTTTCTCCCTGCCCATTTGCTTTCTTCTTATCTCTATCTATATACACATCTCATCTCTACATCATATCTCTATCTTCTCTACAATTAGTTTTCTCTGTGCCTTTGTACACAGAGCGGACACAGATCTTAAATTTACATGTTGCTTCTCACCAAATGAGTTAGCAAATTGTAACCAACTGCAGACCCAACTCCAAAATCCCAGAAAAGATCTGATTGTCACAGCCTGGGTAGGTGTCCATCCCTGTTCCTACTAGCCAGAACAGCAGAGTCACGTGGGACAAACATGACAACTAACTCTGAACTCCAGTGGGTCAGGAGCACAGTCCCAAATTGTGATCCAGGAAATTAATTCCAATGCACTCAAGCTAATTAATTCTTACAAGTGTTTTTTGGATATACAGGGTCAGCAATGGTGGGGGACTTTCTGGCCTCCCAGGAATTAGCTGACTCCTGGGTAGGTTATCTTGCTGAGGCATTTCAGAGGTCTGATGATTGTAAAGACCCCAGTTTCTCTGTATGGTGTCCTGTATGGTCCAGAATGAATGGGACTCTCAAAGTATATATCCTCCAAGGGGGTGAGTTAAGGCCTAAAGTAGATGTGTGTGAAGGTAGGTGTGGTCAAGTTCCCTCTCAATCCTCCTTGCAGGGGTAGTCTTTTGGCCTCTGGGCACTTGCTATACTGCAGAGGTTTTCAGTCTTTTGTGCATACCATAATCAACTGGAAAATCTGTTAAAATTCAAATTCCCAGGCCAGTCTCTAACAATTTCAGTTCAGTGGTTTGGGACAATATCTAGAAATCTTCACTTTAAACAAGCACCTCAGGTGATTCTCTTATATATACAAAGGCCTAGAGTCACATTTTGAGAAATTTGGCACTACTGACCGGAGGGCAACTTTCAGGGCCCTAATAATGCAACCAGCTCCAAGTTGAGTTTCACTCACGAAAGCTATACGTAACTCATTTTATATACTTACATATATCCACTTATTTCATTTTTGACTCAAATTTGCATTAAATACAAATATGTCTCTTTCGGCATCATGTTTTATTTATATTGTCCAATTTCACTCCCAGCACTGAACTTGCTGCTTCTTAATCATTCTTGATGAATGCTTCTGTGTATTTTCGTCTTTTCCCTTAGTAAAGAATTTACTGCTGGTGACACTTATTCATCTGATGACCTTACTGTTTACTTCATTTGGCTCAGCCACTTGTGGAGGTGGGAAAAGGAATGGTTTGCCTTTGAACTGTTACTTCTCCTCTTTTTAGGTTAGAGGCAGGGTACAAAAACATGAAACAAATAAAAATGTTACACTGAGTATTAAACTGAGTTCCAAATTGCATGTTTATCCTAAAAAAATAAATAAATAAAATCCCAGAATTGCCACAACTGGTGGAAAACTTAGAATTTATCCAGTTCAACCTATCAGTAAGTTGGTTTCAATAATATGAACTACTATTAAGTAGTTCATAATATGACCTACTTCATATTACATGAAGTAGTTCGTAGTATGACCTACTATGTGCAGGGTATTCTAAGTGCTTTGCATGCATTATTTCAGATAATCTTCACATCAACACTTGAGGAAGAGAACAATAGTCCTAATGGAACCAGGGTTTAAAAAAACATCTCAATAGGCTTGATCCATAGGGACAGTCAATTAATAGGGATTAATATAAAGCCATTTACCCAGACTCCAAGCCCAGCTACACAATTTTAGAATAGGTAAGACTGGACTCCACAGCAGTTTGTATGAGATGAAGCATGTGTTTTCACTGGCTGTAAGTTAAACAGGAGCCCAGGGAACCACTGCCAGCAAAGCTAAGTGTTCATACCTACATGAGTGGAAGACTTGTCCACTGGATTCTCTGCTGCTTTTACCTCACTGTTATGTGGGGTTCATTCCAGGCTCTACAATTTATGAGAAATTTTGACCAACCAGGCCCAAAGGAGAAATACAGGATCTCGAAAGACCTTTCCTCTGAAGAACATATAAAAGAATGGAGGATATTCAAACCCAGATGACCTGGAAGCTGCTTTGAATACTTGAAGAGCTATGAGATGAATCTGGGAACAGACTATGCGTGCTTCTGAGTCCAGCAAAAGGTGCAATGGGTGAACCTCACAGCGAGATACATTTCAACACAAGAGAAGGAAGCACTTTCCAGCAGTGAGAGCTGTCCAACAACAGGATGGGCCGATGAGTGAGACCGCAGGCTCCCCATCCCTGGCAGCATCCATGGAGAGGCTGAATACCTCTTGCCCTGGAGGTTTGAGAGGAGATTCATCCCTGGCTGTGGGATTGAGTCCTGTGACCTCTCAGATACCTTCCAACTTAGAGAAGTTCTTATTCAGGTACAACAAACTAGGTATTAGAAAGCTACTGTGCAAAAGGCACTAAACCAGAGCTTTGAAGCATAAAAAATAAACAGAATGTGATTCTTGCCTTCAAATTACTTACCAACCTGGAGACAAACAGACAGACAAGAAGATAAGTACTCCCTTCCATAGCTGAGATTAAAGTCAATTTACATCTTTGCCGCTTCATTTATTGATGAAAGAATTGAGATTCAAGACATAGGATGAATAATGGACCAGGTGTTGGCACATGATAGAATGGAGATCCTCTTAAAGAGTGACATTGATATTGTATTAAAATGGTATTTTATTCAGGAGTTTCAGGGATGATCAAACCCTGCCCCTGCCCCCATGACCCCTCCATTGAAAGGATTCTAATATTTATACACAAAGGACAAAGTAAACCAAGTAAAGGTAAAGAAACACTGAGCAACATCTATAGATTCATTCCCAAATTCCAGTGGCCTGGGCTGAGAGAAGTCCTTTCTCTATGTTAAGTTGACTTGAATGGCCTGGAAAGAAAGTAATCTGTGGGGCCTGTTCTTTGGACCTTCCACAAACCCAATCTTCAATCCCAGATCTGGCACCCATAATGGACAACAAGGAAAAGACAAGTCTCTGCTGTAGTTCCCACATAGACTCACGGACTTGGCCTCTGATGCTGCCTGCCTTGGGTTCTCAATCCTGAGCACTAGATCCGGCATTCGTGTGGGAGAAGAGAAAGAAAGATGGCGGGCGCTACCCAGGAAGGAAGCGAAAGGAGAGAAGAGGAAATACCACATGTGTGTATGCTGAGTCTGCTCTCTTCAAGAGCTTCACCTGCTGGCAACTGGCCAATCCAAATCTCGACTCCTTGTTAGAGGGGAGAGTTTTCCTGGATCCCAAATCACAGAGAAGCCAAGAGGGGCTTTGACTGTCTCCCAGAGGTCAACATTGCTATTTTCTATCACGAGGTTAATAAGGCCTGTTTCTCAGTTACCTTGTGGGACTATTTGGTGAGTTCATCACATCTTTTTAAGGGCTATGATCTCTTTGAAGAAATGTTGCCAGTGTATGGCTTAAGATTGGACATAAACTGGAATGAGAGAATAACTTTTTAAATATCTAGACAAGAATTTACAGAACATAAGGTATATAATAGGTGATCTGTTAGCACCTACTAATAAATTTTAAAGTTTATTTCATAATAACCCTGTGGTTTAGGGATTATTACTAGAATAATAAAAGGTTTTGCTTTCTATCACACTTAAGTCTTTTCATTCTGTGGCAAACTATTCAAGCAAAAACTTCTGACAGTGTAGCTCTTAGTAATCTGAAGTGTGTTTATGTTTCACAGGTGTGTTTGATCTACACATATTTTGTGTATCTTTTTTGCCAATACCCAACTCTGGGTTATTCCTTATGTCTGTTTATTCCTTATGTCTGCCATGCCCAGGCTGCTCAAAGTTTCTGTGAGTAACCACAAAACCATAATCCCAGGGTCCACTCTGATACATCCAATCTCACATGGGTTGGACTCTCACTGCTTTTCAGACAATTACTTTACTCACTGCTTTTTGACTCCCTGATACACCCCTCCTTGTACCGTACCATTCCAATTTTCTCCACATTCCTTAAGAGACCCCCAACCCCAACCCCAACCCCACTCCTTTTTCAGGACCACTTCATTCTTAGCGGGTGGCCATTCTACTAGAATATGGCTCCCCCATTCCTTCAAATGGATGCTCCCCTGACTTCATGCCATAGAGACTTGATCACCATGGCAACCACTGCCGGCTTTGGTTCATTTCCTCAGAAACCCCAACTGGCAGAGATGGCTGAATCAGGGAACTTCTGCAGGGATACACTGGGAGCACTTGGTACCGGGGGCTGAAATCTTAAAGGCAGCTCTAAATTTAAATAGCCAGAAAGAAACAGATTCCATGGCACAAAAGAGAAGCTAAAGGAGGTCTAGAAACAGCAATCTCTTGTCCTGCCAGCCTCTTGAGAGAAGTTATAGGTTCTATGAAAAAAATAGAGGTAGAGAGAGGTCAGCTGGAATTTGAGATCCTAATATCAAGTATCATTATGCCTTGTTTCATTCATTGCCTTGAATATCCAGTAAGGTTGCAAACTTTGAAGGAAGAAAATTAGTATCTTACATTGTTTCTCCCTTACTTATAATTTCACAATTGACTTATAGAGTTATAGGGATGGAATACAATACTTTGAGCCTATTTAGCAAACATTTGTTACTGTCTTCTTTGGGCCAGTCACTGTGCTAGGTGATGGGGAAGAATGAGTTCAATACATAATTTATCCTAACAGGAGATACATACACTGTAAGGGAAAACAAGAAAGTATTGAATTAGACTTACTCTCCTCCAGAGGCATTTCTATCACAAAGCACAAGCATTCACAAGCCTACATGGGATCTCCATGAATGTGGGGAATGCTGTCCAATAAAGAAACCACTCAGCCTTCACAGCACAACCAGGTTATCAAAGCAGTTTATTCTCTTTTGAATCAGTTCACTGTGAGGCACCCTGTAAGTTCCCTATCAGGGACGGATCCTTCACAGTTCTTGGGTGTTTGAATTTTCTCTCTCCTTCATCACCCTTATCCTTACTTACAGAATAGCTGAAAAAGAAGCTCTCTCTTGACCAAAACTTGACATCAAGTTTGGGTCAAACAACAAAAAACTGTAATAAGATGTGGTCATACTTTAACCCATTTGGACAAAGTAGGAAACATAGGAAACATGGGAACATAGGAAAGGGGGTGATGTATTTTGTCCTGGATACTTGGGAGAAGAAAGGCTGGCAAAGCTTCATAGAAGAGAAAATATTTGAGCTGTACTTTGTCCTCCTCCTTTATTCCTAGGTGGTATTGTTTTCCTTTTTCTTTTAATTTATTTATTTTTGAGAGAGTGTGTGTGCGTGAACAGGGGAGGGGCAGAAAGAGAGAGGGAGACACTGAATCCGCAGCAGGGTCCAGGCTCTGAGCTGTCATCACAGAGCCCGACACGGGGCTCGAACTGCAAGATCATGACCTGAGACAAAGTCAGACACTCAACTGACTGAGCCACCCAGGTGCCCCTCCTAGATATTTTACATTATAGTCTCCTTTTTGGGAAAATAAAAATATCACTTCAGGGGCGCCTGGGTGGCTAGTCGGTTAAGTGTCCGGCTTCAGCTCAGGTCATGACCTCGTGGTTTGTGAGCTCGAGCCCTGTGTCAGGCTCTGTGCTGACAGCCCAGAGCCTGGAGCCTGCTTCAGATTCTGTGTCTCCCTCTCTCTCTGCCCCTCTCCCGCTCATGCCGTGTCTCTTTCTCTCAAAAATAAAATAAAATTTAAAAACATATATATGTATATATATACATATGTACATATACATATATATATCACTTCATATCCCAAGAGAAACACATATTCATAGAAATTAGAAAATCCCATAACAGTTCAGATTCCAGTCCTCTACTGTGTATGGGAAGGTGGCCATGAAGCTTAAGAAGACACTCTGACAGTAATTTTGAGTACAGAGGGTTTAAAAAGTGATAATCATAAGTATTTGTTGTAATTGGAGCTTTAAAAAAACTCAAAACAACAGTAAATGAGAATGGGAAAATTGGAAGAGAAGGCAAACTATTCAGAAAACTGGTTCCATTATAATTCTTCACAGCCTCAGTTTTGACTTGCCAGAGGGTCTTTGCTATGTTATGGACTTGGGTGTTTTTATTAAGGACGGTGTGGGATTGTTCCCTCTCTATCCCACAAGGCAGCAGTTACTAATTCACTCTCTATATCCCTTAAGCTTGCATGACTTAATTTCTTTCTTCCCATTAAATTAGAATAAAAAATCTCTTCATTTTCTCAAAGTGTGTTGGAAAGATCAAGGAAACCATCAAATCTTAAGAGTCTTAGAAAGCTTGGGGACACACATGGCATTCAAATACTAGAGATGACATCTAATATCATTTTGTTAATGTCTTTCATTATTTTATCATGTCCTGAAATCCCATAAAAGCATAACAGAAATGGGCTTGGGTATTTTACTAAATTGAAATGTGTAAGGGAGGAGGAGAAAAAAAATGACGATTTGCTTGATTTTCGTTATTGTTCATTCCAAACTCCAGGAAAAAGTAAATGATTAGTTAAGACAATTAGGTGATTCTAATATAGGAAGCCAAGGCAAGGTGTTCGAAACTTAACAGGGCTGAGGAAAGTAGAAAAAAATCAGCAATCAAAATCTCATGCATCTCACTGGCCCCACTTTCTGGGCCACACCCAAAATGTTTCAGTTCTCCACCTGTTCTACTTAGAATCATCAACATTGCTGAAAGCATCTTAAAGGTATTATCTTAGCTAGTTTCCTAATTAGCCATGGGGCACACCTCTGGAGAACTGGAAGGAGGTGGGTATCAGGAACCCCTCCTTGATGACAGGAAACCAAGTGACAGATGAGAGGTGATTTGTCCCAAGACATCTAAAGGCAGATTGGAAATGACAGCTAGGTTCAGGTTTGGTTCGGCCTGAATGAAGAAAAACGCTACCTCTTTCACTGACACCAAAATACTCGCCTTCACCTACAAAATTACTTTTTCTGGCATGATTTTTTTCCCCTCCGTTCAGCCTCAGAGATAATACTAATGATTACCAGCGATGGTAGTGAAAGCCAAGCTTAATCACCATAATTGACAATTAAGTTGGGTAACAACACAGAGACAGGTGATTTCACACAAGGCTAATGAAAATGGGCTATTAAAATCCACACACGTTTGGCAGCAATTATGAGCTCCTGGAGCCATTTGCTTTGAAATGTGCACATTTCACAGGCGGCTGCCTGCCAACGAGACAACTCTGAGCAGGACCAAGAAAGAAGAAGGAAAAGACAGAGTCGCCCGAGATTTCTGTAGGTGCAATCTCCTTTCCGTAGCTTGCTGGATCGCTATTGTTACATGCCTGGTGTTTTGGGGTTTTTTCCTGATATTTTAAAGCCAAAGAAAGATGCACAGTTCACAGCCTCAGGAAATGATGCTCCATTTTCCTACAAAACTACCATGGGATTGGCAGAGGACAAGGAAGTGGGTACTAACAAATGCATGGGGACTGAGTGGTGGAGATTCGTAGACTAAGTACAGGCCATGTGGGAGAGAGCTGGATTTCTTGTCTACGGTGTACTGGAGGCCCTTAACAGTTTTCTCAAAACGTAAAATACAAGTAATAATCCCCGCTTCCCAAAGATGATAAGAATAGTTAACTGAGAGTAGTTAAACAGTTAGAAGTATTGGAGGGGTGCCTGGGTGGCTCAGTCGGTTAAACGTCTGACTCTTAATTTCCGCTCAGGTCTTTTTTTTAATTTTTTTTTCCACGTTTATTTATTTTTGGGACAGAGAGAGACAGAGCATGAACGGGGGAGGGGCAAAGAGAGAGGGAGACACAGAATCGGAAGCAGGCTCCAGGCTCCGGGCCATCATCAGCCCAGAGCCCGACGCGGGGCTCGAACTCACGGACCGCGAGATCGTGACCTGGCTGAAGTCGGACGCTTAACCGACTGCGCCACCCAGGCGCCCCTCCGCTCAGGTCTTGATCTCACAGTTCGTGAGTTCAAGCCTCCCATCGGGCTCTGCGCTGACCATGTGGGTCCTGCTCGAGATTCTGTCTCTCCCTCTCTCTGCCCCTCCCCTGCTCGCTCTTGATCTCTCCCTAAAACAAATAAATTCCCTGTTGGACAATTCCAAAATCTGTGTCATACCTGAGTCTAGTTATGAGACATGCTTTGTCTTTTCAGACTGTTTTTAATTGTGTGTGTATGTGTGTGCATGCGTGTGTTTTAGTGTGCTTTCTAATTTTTGTTGAAAGCCAGACCTATGGATGGGTATAGGAACCGAAGTAAAAGGCCTTTAGTGTGACGTTTTATGTTATTCCAGCTAGGATTTGGGCCGCTTCATGTTTGCTGTAGTTACAGGTGCCAGAAGGTTCAGATCCCACTGTCCTTGTTTTTGTCTCCTCCTTAAATATTGACTCTACCTTGTAGCTCTTTCAACTATAATCTACTGTTATTATTCTGAAGCTCTATTAATGTGATGGCAAAGTGCAGAGGAGGAGAAACATTCTATAAACTGGTGATTAAATCTCAGCCTTTTAGTGGACCAGTGTTTCTAGACTGTGATGCTGACAACTGCTTTTTAGCTTCTGTATAGGTGGTGGAGGAAGGCTAAAGATGGATTTGGGTAATTGTCCTTTGATAAAATGTCCTGGGAGAGTAGACCTTTTTTTTTTATTATTTTTTTTTAACATTTATTTATTTTTGAGAGACAGAGAGAGGCAGAGCATGAGCAGGGGAGGAGCAGAGAAAGAGGGAGACACAGAATCCGAAGCAGGCTCCAGGCTCCGAGCAGTCAGTACAGAGCCAGACGCAGGACTCGAACTCACAAACCACAAGATCATGACCTGAGCCGAAGTTCAGGCGCCCAGCTGACTGAGCCACCCAGGTGCCCCTAGACCTTTATTATAGTAAATGCTCAGGGCACATTCCAATGGCTACTTCTCCCTTCCCCCTGCCAGAGCATTGAGGACATTTTTTCTTAGGCTCTTCATTATGAAAACCTGGTGGAGTTTTTGGAGGATTGTGACCCATGGAAAAGTGGAGAGGCACCTTTAAGACTGCGGCCCCAGGAGTTTCTGCTTCTCCTACTAAATCACACCCAGCCTCCACCAATTCATCAAAATAACCATTTAGTGTGTGTCCCTTAGATCAGATGGGGACCCCCCAAATGTGGTGCAGTGAAAGGATTCACCTGAGACAAAACAAAGGTGATAGAAGCTTATTGAATACACCAGAAAGGAGCCACAGGCAGGATAGCAGAGGAGAGACTGTCTACAATGAGGCAGTAGGTATTTGAAGGGGAAGGTGAGGAAGTATGGGGAGGTATGAAATTCTCCCCTTTTTGGTAGCTGTGCCTGGCTGTAAGTAACCCATTGGTCAGTTAGGGCCTGTGGATGTTTTGAGGTGAGTCACCTGACGGGCCTGTCTGTATTCAGCCAAGTGGTTGCTGTGGGCCCTTTCCCCTTGCTCAAGTTTCCACTGTTCAAGCCTGTTGCCTACAAGAAGCCTGAACAATTTTGACCCTTAAATCTTGAAGGTTGCTGAGAGTAGAAGGTCTGTCCTTCTGTAACTTCTTGCTGAATAGTGGTGTAGGATGTCCCTCCCTATGGGCCAAAATTGGTCAGTGGGGGAACTTATATGGAGGAATTAGAAAAGGCAGAGGCAGCTGAATCCAAGGTAGACCACACGTATCATTTTCCGGGTAGAAAGGATCATCCGTCGGCTTGAAGATATGGCAGTGAAGGAATCTCGCCACCAGGTGGAGATATGTGGGAGAAAACAGGAAAACATAATCAGAATAACAAAAAGAAAAAGAAGCCCAAATAAGAGTCCCTTGATAGTTGACAAAAATCCTCCTCCAGTCCCGGAGTTTAACCAATCACTAAAGGAAAGGGAGGAATCCTTTAAAGCACCAATTTGAGTATTTAAGTCTTTTAGTAACCCTGTCACATTTTTGTGGTAATCTGAAGTATATACATAACATTCTGTTTTAATAAAGCATAGTTTATTCCTTGAGCTGCAGTCAAGGGCCATTTGATTTTAGAGGGTTACCTTTTAAATTTGTGGGTGACTACAAGTTGGGTTTGATTAAAGGTGACTCCTGTATGCTTGCTAAAGATTCTATTTGCAATTTTACATCAATAGAGGTGGCTTCTAGGACAAGTAATGGCTAAGGGATAAAACCATCAAAAAGCCCTCTTTGAGCCCAAGTGTCCATTGACTAATGAATAGATAAAGAAGATGTGGTATATATACACAATGGAATATTACTCAGCCATCAAAAAGAATGAAATCTTGCCATTTGCTACAACATGGATGAAGCTAGAGTACATTATACTAAGCATAACAAGTCAGTCAGAGAATGACAAACACCATGTAATTTCATTCATGTGTGGAATTTAGGAAACAAAATAGATGAACATATGGGAAGTGAGGAAAAAAAAAAGGGAAGCAAACCGTAAGAGACTCTTACCTATATAGAACAAACTGAGGTTTAATGGAGGGAGGTGGGTGGGGGTTGGCTAAATTGATGATGGGTATTAAGGAGGGCACTGGTTATGATGAACACTGGGTATTATAGGTAAGTGGTGAATCACTAAATTCTACTCCTGAAACCAATATTAGACTATATGTTAACTAACTAGAATTTAAATAAAATTTGGGGGAACAAAAGAATCCCCTTTTGATGTTTAGCCTTAACAATATCCTAATTATGAGGAATCACTGGCAAACAGAAGACGACTTGTCTGGGAATGTGGGTATCACCAAGTGCATCATCCAATCCAATCATAAGGAAAGTGGGGCCATCCATTATCTTCATAAGTACATAGTTAACTCCATGGAGGGGGTACACTTTGGCTTTTAAGGAGCAATTGTGTCATTCCAGCCACACAGAATTGGTCAAGTGCTAGTTGAATTATACAATTGTTGGGGAGTCCATCTCATTTCCCAGCTGTTCAAATAATCATATACCCAAGAGGTCATGTTATCTATCTCCACAGAATAACAAACATGAAAACTGTCTATACATGAGCTATTGTGGCAATTTTTCTGAAGTTTACCACAAGTTGTGTAGCGTAGGCACACAATAAACATTCAAAGACAATCAGAACTAGACTTTAACATCCACAAAGGTGTGTTATTGAAACATAATTTTTCTCTCTAAAATCACCTTTATTTCCAGAGATAGCCAAATCAAGACAAATTCTTATGAAAAACAAGTTCAATACTTAACAAACTTGGCCTAATTATTTACATAAGCTAGCAAGAATAGTTATTGATCATATAGACCTTTTAAAATCTGCTTTGCTGGAACTTTTATAAGACATATTGATGGAACTTTTATTTTTTAATGTTTATTTATTTATTTGGAGAGAGAAAGAGAGAGAGAGAGAATGAGCACATGTGAGGGAGGCACAGAGAGAGAGAGAAAATCCAAAGCAGGCTCCTCCCTGTCAACACAGAGCCCAATGCAGGGCTCAATCCCATGAACCTTGAGATCATGACCTGAGCTGAAATCAAGAATCAGATGCTTAACTGACTGAGCCACCCAGGCGCCCCTTGATTGAACTTTTAGTAGCCTTTCTAGGCCAGAATCCAAACAAATACTTGCCATCAGATATGCCTGTTATATCTGTAGATTGGGCAAATTCCTCTTCTCGAGGCCCCCAAAATATCCTGAGGTTCCTATATCTGCCAGGAAGTGACCTTCTTTACTCATCTGGTGAGGCTGCTGGGAACTCTGCAAGCAATATGTCAGGCCAACATTTCCAAAGAGCTTTATTGACTTCATGTTTCATAAAGTCAACCTCAATTCCTTTTTTGTTTCTATAGTGTAATAATGATTTCAGGAATAGAATTTAGTGATTCATCACTTACATATAACACCCAGTGCTCATGCCAACAAGTGTCCTCCTTAATGCCTTTTGCCCATTTAGCCCGTCCCCCCAACCAGTGCCCCTCCAGGAGCCCTCAGTTTGTTCTCTATATTTAAGAGTCTCTTATGGTTTATCTCCCTTTCTGTTTTTATATTACTTTTGCTTCCATTCCCTTATGTTCATCTGTTTTGTATCTTAAATTCCACATATGAGTGAAGTCATGATATTTGTCTTTCTCTGACTTATTTCATTTAGCATAATACACTCTAGTTCCATCCACATTGTTGCAAATGGCAAGATTTCATTCTTTTTGATCACCAAGTAATATTCCATTGTATGTATAAACCACATCTTCTTTATCCATTCCAGTAGATGGACATTTGGTCTCTTTCCATACTTTGGCTATTGTCAATAGCACTGCAAGAAAAATTGGGGTGCATGTATCCCATTGAAACAGCACTCCTGTATCCTTTGGATAAATACCTAGTAGTGCGATTGCTGGATTGTAGGGTAGTTCTATTTTTAATTTTTTGAGGACCCCCCACACACACTGTTTTCCAGAGTGGTTACGCCAGTTTAAATTCCCACCAACAGTGCAAGAGGGTTCCTGTTTCTCCACATCCTCGCCAGCATCGGTTGTTTCCTGAGTTATTAATTCTAGCCACTCTGACAGGTGTGAGGTGGTATTTCAGTGTGGTTTTGATTTGTATTTCCCTGATGATGAGTGATGTTGAGCATTTTTTCATGTGTCGGTTGGCCATCTGGATGTCTTCTTGGAAAGACATGTCTTCTGCCCATTTCTTCACTGGATTATTTGTTTTTCAGGTGTTGAGTTTGGTGAGTTCCTTATAGATTTTGGATATTAACCCTTTATCCAATATGTCATTTGCAAATATCTTCTCCCATTTGTCAGTTGCCTTTTAGTGTTCTTGATTGTTTCCTTTGCAGTTCAGAAGCTTTTTATCTTGATGAGGTCCCAATAGTTCATTTTTACTTTTAACTCCCTTGCCTTTGGAGATGTGACAAGCAAGAAATTGCTGCAGCGGAGGTCAAAGAGGTTGTTGCCTACTTTCTCCTTGAGGATTTTGATGGCTTCCTGGCTCACATTTAGGTCTTTCATCCATTTTGAGTTTATTTTTGTGTATGGTGTAGTTTCATTATTCTGCCTGTTGCTGTCCAGTTCTCCCAGTACCATTTGCTAAAGATAGCCCTGGATCTTACATTGGATACTCTTTCCTGCTTTGTCAAAGACTATTTGGCCTTACATTTGTGGGTCCAGTTCTGAGTTCTCTATTCCATTCCATTGGTCTATGTGTCTGTTTTTGTGCCAATACCATACTGTCTTGATGATTACAGCTTTGTAGTAGAAGCTAAAGTCTGTGATTGTGATGCCTCCCACTTTGGTTTTCTTTTTCAACATCACTTTGTGTATTCGGGGTCTTTTGTGGTCCCATACAAATTTTAGGATTGTTTGAAGGAGAATAGATTCTTACTGAACTTACACAAATGATTATAACTACCATGGAAGAAAAAAACACTTACTGAATTTTTTTAATTTCAGAGAGTTCAGGTGAGAGAGAAAAGTTCAATACTTCAATTTGTTACAAATGAATAGTTTATCACATTTCTTGAAATCCTAGATATCTTAAGAGAAAGTTTCCTTAATTTGAAAGAGCAAATACTGGAGAACCAGCAATGTTTCAAACAAGAGTCACAAAACTATAATCATCTTCCTCAATTCATTTAGTCCCATTTTACTAACTCTTATTTAGTTTGAATGTAGCTTCTTATTTCTGAAAATTCTTACCCATCTCAGTTTCATGATCTTAAAGATATCAAATACCATATTTGTCACAAAAAAAGTCCTTCTTATGAATCTCCTCGAAGATTAAACACGTTTCTCAAGAGCATCAAAACAATTATAAAAGACAAAAAAAAAACGCTCAGAAATGGACATCGTTAAAGATCTGATATAAGAGTTCATTGTGATGCAATTGACAAGGAAATTCAGTTAATTCTTTGCACACAACACTTCAATAATCAGAATATGAAGTGAAGACTTTATACCAGAACATATCATACCAAATAAACAAGCCTAATTAGTCCAAGAGACTTCATTTACAATTCAAATATTGGGCAAATTTGTTAAAACCCTAGAAAGTTTTAAGTTTATTTATTTCTTTTGAGAGAAAGAGAGAGGGCATGGGGGAGGGGTAGAGAGAGTGGGAAAGAGAGAATCCCAAGCAGGCTCTGCACTGTCAGCACACAGCCCAACACAGGGCTCGATCCCATGAACCGTGAGATCATGACCTGAGCTGAAACCAAGAGTCAGACCATTAACTGAGCCACCCAGGTACCCCTAAAACCCTAGAAAGTCTAAAATCACATGCCTAAATAGGATTACAGATCATCAAAGAGCTGATAAAGACAAAACATAGAAACTTTGGTTTTCTAGGCAGATAAAAGGGAAAAAACTTTGTTTACATTTTCTTATCAAGAGCAAACCAACAATCCAAGAAAACTTGGTCTGTTCATCAGAGAAAAAGCAGAATTTCAATCTTATACCAGTGTATTTTTAAAATCCATTCATTTCAATCTTAGCCCATCTTCACCACACACAAAAAATTCCTTTCCAAAGATTTCCCTTCACAAACCTTCCACAACTTTCTTTTGCATGCAGATTTTGTCCCAAGCCATTTTTTCTCCAAACAACTAGTCTCATTTTAGGACAAACTTATTTTCTTTTTCCTTTAACAAAAACGTATTCCCATTCCTTAGATCTTTTTTACACATCTCCTGCTTTCCTACATACAGAGTTGCTTCCCTTATTTCCATCACTCTTAGTTGCATTTAGCAGAATTTTAGCTCTTAGAAACCTTAGTCTCCAATGGAAACTAAGTAGTAACCAATTGTGACCTGTTACATCAGAATTCTTTAGAGGGCAAATTTGTGAATCAATTAAACACAACAGACCCTAAATACCTTTAGTTTTTCTGCTATAGGAAGTCAAAAGCAGATAAACCTTATGTTTAGTGATCAGTCCTTCAGTATTTTATCTTATTTGGAAAAGACTTAAATATCCAATGAATTAAATCCAATTTATCATCCAAAAACACTTTCAAGTTTCAGGTTAACAAAGACTTTGAGGGGTGCCTGGGTGGTTCAGTCAGTTAAACATCCAACTTCGGCTCAGGTCATGAACTGAGAGTCTGGGTCTGTGAGTTCGAGCCCTGCATTGGGCTCTGTGCTGACAGCTCAGAGCCTGGAGCCTGCTTCAGATTCTGTGTCTCCCTCTCCCTCTGCCCCTCCCCTGCTTACGCTCTCTCTTTCTCAAAAAAAAAAAAAAAAAAGACAAAATTATTCATCATTTTTTATGTTTATCTATTTATTTTTGAGAGAGAGAGAAAGAGAGAGAGAGAAAACAAGTGGGGAAGGGGCAGAGAAAGGGAGAGAGAGAGAATCCCAAGCAGGATCCATACTGTCAGCACAGAGCCTGATGCAAGGCTCGAACTTATGAACTGTGAGATCATGACCTGAGCCAAAATCAAGACTCACTTTACTGACTGAGTCACCCAGGTGCCCCCAAATTAGTCATCATTTTAGTCATTGTTTTGCTAACAAATTGCAACAGAGATAACACAAGCTTATTTGACCTTCAGTAAACCTAGGTAGAATAAACATTTCATACTTAATACTGATCATTTTAACAATTTTATTTTTTTAATGTTTATTTATTTTGAGAGAGAGAGAGAGAGAGAGAGAGAGAGAGAGAGAGAGAGAGAGAGACTGCAAGTGGGGGAGGGGCAGAGAGTATCCCAAGCAGGCTCTGTGCTGTCAGTACAGAGCCCATTGCGGCTCAATCTGACAAATTTTGAGATCATGACCTGATCTGAAATCAGATGTTTAACTGACCCAGGAGCCCCATAATGCTGATAATTTTAGAGACATGCCTATCTTACTTAAACCAACAAACTTAAATTAGTTTAAGTACCGAATTATGTTCCACCTGTGTCCACTTAAAGGTCAATTTGTTCCTCATTGTCAATTTTTACCTAGGGCACCAGTGGGGATATCTGAAGTAGTATAAGTCTAGGGGGTGCTCTTTACTCCTTGACAGCAAGGGTAGAAGAAGGAGCAGATGGCACCGGGGGCACCCAGGATGGTATAGGAATCAGTTATGCCGGCCGCACCCAAGGTGGCGCAGAAACAGGAAGAGAGGGGGGTGGGGGGGAAGAAGAGGAGAGGTGCTACCAGCAAGGCTGAAGGCCGATAAAAACCCAGAAGGAAGAGAAAGAGGATTCCTGGTTCTAAAGTTGGTTGGCTTAGACAGATGAGCAGACACCGTGTTTTTTCACCAACAAGTAAAAATAGGCAATCCAGGTCAGGCCAGAGAAGACCTGGAACTTCCCCAAAACAAAAGAAGCTTTGGCAGCTGCTTGGAATATTCCTTAAAGTCCCCATCTTGAGGTAGACTAATCAGAAACAGTTGGTCCCAATTAACCTGGGAAATAAATGAGGGAGTAGCCCCCACATACAACAAGAGTATCCTGGGTCTATTAGGATGAGGAAAGTGAGAGTCATCTAATATGTTGGGAGGGGGGCTATTAGCTTGGTTAGTGGCCAAACACATTCTGCAAGAGGCCCTTAGGTCAGGGTCCTGATTTAGGACCACTAAACTGAGCAAGACACAAGCTACGGTTTTTGTGGAGGTCAGGGTTTGGGGACAATGCCATGAAGGCTTGTACACGTAGGACTTCCAATGATTTGGAGAAGTTCTTGCAAAGGAGGTCAAGCTGGAAAATAGTATTATAACAAAAGAGTTCTGTTGAAGGGCCACACCTCTTGATCTGGGAGTTTGCACTGAGGCCAGGAAACAAGATGAGATGTTTTTCCTCAGGCCTGGGAGTCAAGTTTGTTCCAGCTTTTAAGAACACAGCCCAAGGGTGAGTCTGAAGGAGTAGAAGGGGGTCGTCCCGTAGTGGGAAAGACTGGCTGCTGATTCCCAAAGAAGTGGAGCTATTCCCACCAAAGGGAATGAATGGAGCTTTGACTCGTAATTTTTTGGCTGCAGAGACTTGTGCTCCAGGTAAGTAGAACTTAACTGTGATTGTCTGTATTTGCCTCTCTCCACATCTTGGCGTGGCACTTTGCACTGCCACTCCAACTCTAATGGGTCCGAGAGAAGTCACTGACTTTCACTGATTTGTTTAGCTTTAATTTTATTGCAAGAATGAGAGTGACCATTTCCAAGCTCCGACTTTTCTTTCTTTTTGGGGGCTGAAACTGCAAGTCCAATGTATTTCATTTTAATGAAGTTTTAAAAAGTGATTCAGTTATTGGAAAACTTTAAGTATGTTTCGAATAATGTAGCTATGGGAATCTATTTTTCAACTGTACATTTTATTAAATCCAAATACAGATCGTGTGTTTCCAATGGAGATTCACCATTTGAATTGAGATGTGTTGAAAGCGGAATACATAACCAGATTTCAAAGTCTTTTTTTTTTCAATATATGAAATTTATTGTCAAATTGGTTTCCTTACAGCACCCAGTGCTCGTCCCGAAAGGGGCCCTCCTCAATACCCATCACCCACCCTCCCCTCCCTTCCACCCCCCATCAACCCAGATTTCAAAGTCTTAGTATGAAAGAAGAATGTACACTATCCCATTAATAATCCTTTGTATCGATTGCATATTGAAATTGTCAGTACAAAAAGCGTTGTGTCTTGGTTGTTAGCACCGAGGCAATAAAGAATTAGAGATCGGTGCCCAAAGTGAAAGCAGATAGCAACTTTATTAAAACAACAGTACATTCTAAAGGTGGGAGAGCAGGCAGGCCCAAAGATGGCATCTTCCCTGAGGCCACATGGGTCCTTTCCTTTTCTGTGAGTGGGGTCTTGCATCACGGACAGGGTTGTCTCTGCTGGCGGCTCCTTCCAATCATTTGGGGGACTCCTTCCACAGGTTGGGAAGGGGAGTTTTTGGTTTACACCGGAACAGTCATGGCAGCCTTTCCCCATCAGGTGGGCTATACCCACAATGCAAATACATTATGAGTCAAGGGGTTACTAGAGGTCAGAGGTGGAAGACTGAGTGCATGCTCCACACCTGTGGCTCCTGGTCTGTTAGTCCCAGGGGTTTGGAAGCCACGAGGTCCAGGATGCTGTGCCCCCAGTCTTCTAATAGGACTCTGAAACCCTGAAGGTCAAGGGATGAAGTTTTCTCAGGGCATTTCTTCCACTACTCATTTCTAGCTTCTACCTAACAATATGATAATATTTTTAATGCATTGGTTTAATTAAATAAATCATTAAAGCTAATTGTATTTGTTTTTTACATCTCTAATGTGGCTAAAAGAAAATTTCATATATGTGGCTCACATACTTCCATTTGCCAGCACTGCTCTATAATTTAAAATACACATCTTTGTGGGGACCTGAATGGCTCAGTCGGTTAAGCATCCAGCTCTTGATTTTGGTTCTGGTCATCATCCCAGGGTTGTGGGATCAAGCCCTGTGTGAGGCTAAGCCATGCACTGAGCATGGAACCTACTTAAGATTCTCTCTCTCTCTCTCTCTCTCTCTCTCTCTCTCTCTCTCTCTCTCTTCTCCCCCCCCACCCCCTGCCCTTCTCCCCCACTCATGCCCTCTCTATAAAATTTTTAAAAAAGTTAAAATACACATCTTTTACTTGTTACAATCTACCTTTAAATAACACAACACTGCATATATAATTTGAAACTCTTAAAGTAGTATAAATAATATTTTCCTCTCTTGTCCTTTGTATTATTTACTTTCATATATTTTATTTCTGCATATCATGAACCACACTATATTGTTTTCCTTTTAATCATCAATTACCTATTAAAGACATTAAAGATGAAGGAAAAATCTTTTTTATATACCCATATAGGTACTATTTACAGCATTTTTCATTTCTTTGTGTAGATTTAGGTTTACAAGTAACATTTTCCTTCAGTCTGGAGAGCTTCCTTTAACATTCTTGTGGCACAGGTCTGCTGCCAAATTCTCTCAGCTTTTGTTTATCTAGGAAAGAAAGTTTTTTAGTCTTTTTTTTTTTAATTTATTTTTGGGGGCATTTTATTTTTATTTTTTTTAATTTATTTATTGTTTAATTTACATCCAAGTTAGTTAGCATATAGTGCAACAATGATTTCAGGAGTAGATTCCTTAATGCCCCTTACCCATTTAGCCCATCCCCCCTCCCACAACCCCTCCAGTAACCCTCTGTTTGTTCTCCATACTTAAGAGTCTCTTATGTTTTGTCCCCCTCCCTGTTTTTATATTTTTGCTTCCCTTCCCTTCTGTTCATCTGTTTTGTATCTTATGAGTGAAGTCATATGATATTTGTCTTTCCCTAATTTCGCTTAGCATAATACCCTCCGGTTCCATCCATGTACTTGCAAATGGCAAGATTTCATTCTTTTTGATTGCCAAGTAATACTCCATTGTGTGTGTGTGTGTGTGTGTGTGTGTGTGTGTGTGTGTGTGTGTATACCACATCTTCTTTATCCATTCATCCATCGATGGACATTTGGGCTCTTTTCATACGTTGGCTATTGTCGATAGCACTCCTATAAATATTGGGGTGCATGTGTCCCTTTAAAACAGCACACCTGGGGGCACCTGGGCGGCTCAGTTGGTTAGGCAACCAACTTTGGCTCAGGTCATGATCTCACAGTTCCTGAGTTTGAGCCCTGCGTTGGTCTCTGTGCTGACAGCTCAGAGCCTAGAGCCTACTTCAGATTCTGTGTCTCCCCTCTCTCTACCTCTCCCCTGCTCATGCTCTGTGTCTCTCTGTCTCTCAATAATAAATAAATGTTAAAAAATTTAAAAAAACACACACCTGTATCCCTTGGATAAATACCTAGTAGTGCAACTGCTGGGTCATAGGGTAGTTCTATTTTTAATTTTTTGAGGAACCTCCATACTGTTTTCCAGAGTGGCTGCACCAGTTGGCATTCCCACCAGCAGTACAAAAGAGATCCTCTTTCTCCGCATCCTCGCTAACATCTGTTGTTGCCTGAGTTGTTAATGTTAGCCATTCTGACAGGTATGAGGTAGTATCTCATTGTGGTTTTGATTTGTATTTTCCTGATGATGAGTGATGTTGGACATTTTTTCATGTGTCTATTTGCCATCTGGATGTCTTCTTTGGAGAAGTGTCTATTCATGTCTTTTGCCCATTTCTCCACTGGATTATGTTTTTTGGGGGGTTGACTTTGGTAAATTCTTTATAGATTTTGGATACTAACCCTTTATCTGATATGTCGTTTGCAAATATCTTCTCCCATTCCATCAGTTGCCTTTTAGTTTTGATGATTGTTTTCTTCAATGTGCAGAAGATTTTAATTTTGATGAGGTCCCAATAGTTCATTTTTGCTTTTGTTTCTCTTGCCTCCGGAGATGTGTTCAGAAAGAAGTTGCTGCAGCCAAGGTGAAAGGTTTTTGCCTGCTTTCTCCTCAAGGATTTTGATGGCTTCCTGTCTTACATTTAGGTATTTTCATCCATTTTGAGTTTATTTTTGTATATGATGTAAGAAAGTGGTCTGGGTTAATTTTTCTGCTGCTGCCCAGTTTTTCCAGCACCATTTGCTGAAGACACTGTCTTTATTCCATTAGATATTCTTTTCTGCTTTGTCAAAGATGGACCCATACATTTGTGGGTCCATTTCTGGGTTCTCTATTCTGTCCCATTGATCTGAGTGTGTTTTGTGCTAGTACCATACTGTCTTGATGATTACAGCTTTGTAATACATCTTGAAGTCCGGGATTGTGATGCCTCAGCTTTGGTTTTCTTTTTCAGGATTGCTTTGGCTATTCGGGGTCTTTTCTCGTTCCATACAAATTTTAGGATTGTTTGTTGTAGCTCTGTGAAGAATGCTGGTGTTATTTTGATAGGGATTGCATTGAATATGTAGATTGCTTTGGGTAATATTGACATTTTAACAACATTTGTTTTTCCAATCCAGGAGCATGGAATAGTTTTCCTTTTTTTGTGTGTGTCTTCTTCAATTTCTTTCATCAGCTTTCTATAGTTTTCAGTGTATAGATTTTTCACCTCCTTGTTTATGTTTATTCCTAGGTATTTTATGGTTTTTGGTGCAACTGTAAATGGGATCAATTCCTTGATTTCTCTTTCTGTTGCTTCATTTTTGGTGTATAGGAATGCAACTAATTTCTGTGCATTGATTTTATATTCTGTGACTTTGCTGAATTCGTGGATCAGTTCTAGCAGCTTTTTGGTGGAATCTTGGGTTTTCCATATAGAGTATCATGTCATCTGCAAAGAGTGAAAGTTTGACCTCCTCCTGGCCGATTTGGATGCCTTTTATTTCTTTGTGTTGTCTGATTGCTGAAGCTAAGACTTCCAAAATATGTTGACTAACAGTGGTGAGAGTGAACAGCCCTATCTTGTTCCAGACCTTAGGGGGGAAAGCTCTCAGTTTTTCCCCATTAAGGATGATATTAGCATTGGGTCTTTCATATATGGCTTTTATGATCTCGAGGTATGATCCTTCTATCCCTACTTTCTTGATGGTTTTTTTTTTTATCAAGAAAGCATGCTGCATTTTGTCAAATGCTTTCTCTGTATCTATTGAGAGGATCACATGGTTCTTGTCCTTTCTTTTATTGATGTGATGAATCACGTTAGTTGTTTTTGCGGATATTGAACCAGTCCTGCATCCCAGGTATAAATCCCACTTGGTTGTGGTGAATAATTTTTTTAGTGTATTGTTGGATCTGTTTGGCCAGTATCTTTTTGAGGATTTTTGCATCCATGTTCATCAGGGAAATTGGTCTATAGTTCTCTTTTTAGTTGGGTCTTTGTCTGGTTTTGGAATCAAGGTAATGCTGGCTTCATAGAAAGAGTTTGGACGTTTTCCTTCCATTTCTATTTTTTGGAACAGCTTCAAAAGAATAGGTGTTAACTCTTCTGTAAATGTTTGATGAATTCCCCTGGAAAACCATCTGACTCTGGACTCTTGGTTTTTGGGAGATTTTTGATTACTAATTCGATTTCTTTACTGGTTATGGGTCTGTTCAATTTTTCTATTCCTTCCTGTTTCAGTTTTGGTAGTTTATATGTTTCTAGGAATTTGTCCATTTCTTCCCGATTGCCCATTTTATTGGTGTATAATTGCTGTAATGTTCTCCTATTATTGTCTGTATTTCTGCTGTATTGGTTGTGATCTCTCCTCTTTCATTTGTGATTTTACTTATCTGGGTCCTTTCCTTTTTCTTTTTGATCAGTCTGGCTAGTGGTTTATCAATTTTGTTAATTCTTTCAAAGTACCAGATCCTGGTTTCATTGATCTGTTCTACTGGTATTTTGTTTTTGTTTTGTTTTGTTGGTTTTGATAGCGTTGATTTCTGCTCTAATCTTTATTATTTCCTGTCTTCTGGAAATAGACAGGTTTTATTGGGGTTTTATTTCCTGTTCTTTTTCCAGCTCTTTATCTGAGACCTTTCTACCTTCTTTAGGAAGGCCTGGATTGCTATATATTTCCCTCTTATGACTGCCTTTGCTGTGTCCCAGAGGTTTTGGGCTGTGGTGTTACCATTTTCATTGCTTCCATGTATTTTTTAATTTCCTCTTTAATTTCTTGGTTAGCCCATTCATTCTTTAGTAGGATGTTCTTTAGTCTCCAAGTATTTGTTGTCTTTCCTAATTTTTTCTTGTAGTTGATTTCAAGTTTCATAGCATTGTGGTCTGAAAATATGCACGGTATGATCTCGATCTTTTTGTACTTGTTGAGGGCTGATTTGTGTTCCCAGTATGTGATCTGTTCACTGAGAACATTCCATGTGCACTGGAGAAGAATGTGTATTCTGCTGCGTTAGGATGAAATGTTCTGAATCTATCTGTTAAGTCCATCTGGTCCAGTGTGTCATTCAAAACCATTGTTTCCTTGTTGATTTTCTGTTCAGATGATCATCCATTATTGTAATTGGGGTGTTGAAGTCCCCTACTATTATGGTATTATTATCAATGAATTTATTTGTTTCTGATTAATTGATTTATATATTTGGGTGCTTCCAAATTTGAAGCAGAAATGTTTACAATTGTTAGGTCTTCTTGGTGGATAGACCCCTTAATTATGATATAATGCCCTTCTTCATCTCTTGTTACAGTCTTTATCTTAAAATCTAGATTGTCTGATAGAAGTATGGCTACTCTGGCTTTCTTTTGGCCACCATTAGCATGATAGATGGTTCTCCATCCCCTTATTTTCAATCTGAAGGTGTCTTTAGGTCTAAAGCAGGTCTCTTGTAAACAGCATATAGATGGATCTTGTTTTCGTATCCATTCTGTTAGCCTATGTCTTTTAATTGGAGTGTTTAGACCATTGACATTTAGAGTGAGTATTGAAAGATAGGAATTTTTTGCCATTATGTCACCTGTAGAGTCGGAGTTTCTGATAGTGTTCTCTGGTCCTTTCTAGTCTTTGTTGCTTTTGGTCCTTTGGTTTTTGGTTTTTTTCCCATCTTTTCTCCCCTCAGAGAGTCCCCTTAAAATTTCTTACAGGGCGGATTTAGTGGTCATTAACTCCTTTAATTTTTGTTTGGGAAATTTTTTTTAAATTTTTTAATATTTTTATTTATTTTTGAGACACAGAGAAACAGAGAATGAACGGGGGAGGGTCAGAGAGAGAGGAAGACACAGAATCTGAAACAGGCTCCAGGCTCTGAGCTGTCAGCACAGAGCCTGACGCAGGGCTCGAACTCACAGACCATGAGATCATGACCTGAGCCAAAGTCAGACACTTAACTGACTGAGCCACCCAGGCGCCGCTGTTTGGGAAACTTTTTAATCTCTCCTTCTATTTTGAATGACAGCCTTGCTGGATAAAGAATTCTTGGCTGCATATTTTTCTGATTCAGCACATTGAATATATCCTGCCACTCCTTTCTGGCCTGCCAAGTGTCTGTGGATAGGTCTGCTGAAAACCTAATCTGTCTTCCCTTGTAGGTTAAGGACTCTTTTTCCCTTGCTGCTTTCATGATTCTTTCCTTGCCTGAGTATTTTGTGAATTTGATTATGATATGCCTTGTTGATGGTTAATTTTTGTTGAATCTAATGGGAGTCCTCTGTGCTTCCTAGACTTTGATGTCTGTGTCTTTCCCCAGGTTAGGAAAGTTTTCCACTATGATTTGCTCACATAACCCTTCTACCCCTTTTTCTCTCCATCTTCTAGGACCCCTATGATTCTGATTATTATTCCTTTTTAATGAGTCACTGAGTTCTCTAATTTTTATTTTGGGCTCTTTTGCCTTAGTCTCCCTCTTTTTTTCTGCTTCATTATTCTCCATAAGTTTGTCCTCTATACCGCTGATTCACTGCTCTGCCCTATCCGTCCTTGTCACCGTGGCATCCATTTAAGATTTTAGCTCAGTTATAGCATTTTTTATTTTATCCTGACTAGCTTTTACTTCTTTTAACTCTTCAGAAAGGGATTCTAATCTATTTTCAATCCCAGCTAGTATTCTTATTTTTGTGATTCTAAATTCTGGTTCAGACATCTTGCTTGTATCTGTGTTGATTAAGTCCCTGGCTGTCATTTCTTCCTGTTCTTTCTTTTGGTGTGAATTCATTTGTTTTGTCATTATGGAGGAAGAAAAGGAATTAATAAGGTAAAAAAAAAAATTAAAATTAAAAAATCAACACAAAGATATCAAATAAATGATGCTAGATCCTAGGTATGTTTTGGTCTGGTTGTTAAAAGAAGCTTGATAAATTAGAGAAAAAAGGGAAAGACAAGAAACAAAAAGAAAAAAAAAAGGGAGGGGAAGGGAAAGTTTGAAATTTTTGAAAAAATGAATACAGTAAAATGAAATGATGAAAGTAAAATAGAGTTTAAAAATTTATTTAAAAAAGTAAAAATATAGTAGAAAAAAATTAAAGAAAAATATTTTTAACAAAAATGGAAAATAGGTTTTTTCTCTTTCTGTAGTCAAGAATAAGGAAAAAGAAAAAAAATTGAATAAAAGGACCGGTGAACAGAGTGAAGTATGATTGAAATTACATCTGGTTTCCCATAGAAGTCAAGCTGTGTAGCACTTTATAGTCTGTAAACAAAGCAGGTGGAGAGATTTGTGTTTGTCAGGAGCTCTGTTGGCCCAGTTGGGCAAGGTTTAGTGTAACGGTTCCTTTCTCCACTAGATGGCGCTGCTCAGCTGGCTAGGGTGGATTGCTTTGGCGCATGTAGGCATTTATGTGCGTGCACAGGACAGGTGAAAATGGTATCACCCAGCTACCCAGTCTCAGGTATCAGAACTCTGTGCTCTTGCCTACCAGCAATCAAGCACCGGTCCTTTGTCTCTGGCTTCTGTCCACTCCCCGCTTCTACACTGTCTGTGACCAAACCATCAGTTGGCCAGGGAGCACCTCCCTCCTGAGTATTATCTCAAATGAGGCTGTGTTTCCTGACCCCTCACTTCTGAGGGACTGTGGCTTTGACCCATTCTGACCCTCTGGGGGAGGGTCTTGCTGACCAATGGTGGGGTGCCAGCCAGCCCCCAGGCACGTTCATGGGGCCATGCTATTGCCAATGCTCAGAGACTGTAGCTGGGTGCCAGCCCACCCCAGAAAAAGTTCTCGTGACCATCTAGCAGCAGTGTTTCAGGGTTTATGGAAAATCATAACACATGTCTGACACCAGGCTTCCCCCTTAACGTCCTTGTTCCAGCACTAGCAAATACAGTTGTTCTCCAGGGTCCACTGGGGCCTTTGTCTGTGGGGAGGCCACACCGCCTCTACTGAATGTCCTCTCAGCAGGGGAACTACCTCTCCCCATGTGGCCTGAGGACCCCTGGACCTCGCTCTCTGCTCCTGGGGATCGCCCTTCCCACTAGAGTACCGCCAGGTATTGAGCTGTGGAGTTTCAGACTCTTTGCTCCCTGTGTTTATAGAGTTTTTAATGGAATTTAAACCCTCTCCTTTCTCCTTTCTCCCTTTTTTGTTCAGTCCCTGTAGCTGTTTCCACTTTTCCACTTTCTCTCCAGCTGCTTTTCTGGGGGGGGTGGGGGGTGGGGAGAGTGCTTTTTCCATACTTTCCCCCCGGTTTCTGTCCTCTCTCTGCAAGAAAAAACAGCTCCCTGCCCTCTGTGGTTTCTCTCTCTCCCCCAGTTCACCTCTCCATGCCATGTATCTGCCGAGTTCTGTGGTTCAGGTTGTGTAGATTGTTGTGTTAATCCTCAAATCAGTTTTCTAGGTGTGTAAGATGGTTTAGTGTTGATCTGGCTGCATTTCAGGGACAAGAAACATAAAAGTAACTTTCATGCTGTTCTGCCATCATAGCCCCTCTTCCCCTAGTCTTATTTTTGAAGGATAACTTCACTGGACAGAAAATTCTATGTAGAAAAGGAGTTTTATTCTTTTAGCACTTGAAGTTGCTGTTCCATTGTTTTTTTAACTTAGAGCATTTCTGATGAAAAGTCTGTAAAAATTCTTATCTTTTCCTATATAAACAAGGTCTTTTTCTAGTTGTCCCTATAAATGTGTAGTGTCTTTTTCTAGTTGGTTAATTTGTGGTAATTTGATTGTGGTATGCCTTGGGGTTGTTTGGTGTGTGTGCGTGTGTGTGTGTGTGTGTGTGTGTGTGTCTATGTCTTACAGTTCATTAAGATTCTTCATTCTATTTATTTATAGCTTTCCCAAAAGAAACTGTTAAGCCATTATTTCTTCAAATATTTTTCTGCCTTCAAATATCTTTCTGACTGAGACAGATAAGATCTCTCTCTTATCTCTTTTTGAGACACTGTAGCTTCAACATTGTTCCACAAATTACTGAGAGTTTTTTGGGAGAGGGTGTCTTTTTTTCTCTTTGATTCATTCTGGATAAACTCAATTTTTAGGTCTTCAAGTTTAATGATATTTTCTTCTGCAGTCTCTGACCTACTAGTGACCATATCCAATAAAATTTCCATTTCTGTCATTTTGTCATCCCTAGGAGTTCCATTCATACTTAAATCTCCAGCTTCTCTCCTTATTATGCTTGTTTCTTTCACATTCTTTGAACGTATATTTATAATCTCTTTTAACGTCTTTGCCTGCTAGTTCTATCATCTCTTTCATTTCTGAATTTGTTACTCTTGTCTGACTTTTCTCCTGGTTATGGGTAATATTTTCTTCTCCTATGTATAATACTTTTTATTAGGAGCTGAGCATTGTAAATTACATATTGTTGGTTGTTGGGTTTTTTTATTTTGTTTTTAAAGATTATTGAACTTGGTTCTCACCAGTAGTTAAATTATTCATGTTCAATTTGGTTCTTTTAGGACTTGTTTTAATGTTCTTTCAGGGAAAGTCTGCAGTAGTTTTGCTCTAGGATTAACTTGACCCCTCTTCTAAGGCATGGCTTTTTTTTTTTTTTTTTTTGAGGTCTCTACTGAATGCCCTGTGTACTCAGTAAGGTTTCTCCATCTTTCTACTTGCTACAAGGATTTCCAACCCAGAGTTACCTATCAACATTGTTTGTCTCTTTCCTAGCCACTGTTGTTTATTTGGAATCTAGTTTTTCCCAGACTCATGGAAGTTTGCCCTACAATACACAAATTTTTATTCAGCTATTGATTCCTTAACTCTTTCTATGTGTGTGTCCCTCCTCTCAGGTGTTCTATGCAAAAAAAATCATGATTCTTTGAACTGTCGTCTCTTTTTTCTTTAACACAACAATTTTCCGTGCTTTGCTTGGGTTTCCTATCTGTGCTATAATCTGCCTCTTCTTTAAAAAAATTTTTTTAATGTTTATTTTATTTTTGAGAGAGAGAGAAAGCATGTGAGTGGGTAGGGGCAGAGAGACAGGGAGAGAGAATCCCAAGCAGGCTCCACACTGTCAGCAGAGAGCCTGATGTGGGGTTCAGACCCATGAACTGTGAGATCATGACCTAAGCCAAAATCAAGTGTCGGATGCTTAACTGACTGAGTCACCCAGGTGTTCCATGACTTCAATGATTTCTTTTCTCTCAGGGATTACAGTTCTGAGCTTCCAATGTCTGAAAAACTTTTCTAAAAATTTTCTCCAGTGTTCTAATTTCTATGGTGGGAGCATAATTCTAGATTTCATTAATTGGCAGAAGCAGAAGATGCCTCACAATTTTTGGAGCTATTTCTCATAAAGTCTATCCAACAACTTCTTCCTACATTATCATTAAGTAGAACCTAGTGACATGACCACTTCTCACTCAAGGCATCTAAAATGTATAATTGTTTAACTGGATCCATTTTGCACTCACATAGGCCCTCTCAGACACTTGCCCCCTCTCAGACACTCACACACCTCACACTCACTCTCAAACACATGCTAGTATAATAGTATAATTCTATTATATAGAGGAAGTGGAGGAAGGGAAGAATGAATATAATGAGTTGGCTACTAGCAGTTTCTGCTACAACTACTTACCTTGTTTTTTATAAATAGTATAAAACTTTTAAATGGCTACAAAATATTTTATAACATAGATGCATCATTTATTTGACCATTCATCCTCTGTTAATGGACACTCAAATTACCTGCAGGGTTTTTTTTTTGCAACTACAACTCTATATATACATATATCCCCTCATATATTCATGTTATTAAGGTCCAGACTTGTAGTAACAAAATAAATAGACACATTTCATGAAAATATTAATTACCAAAAATTTGACCTAAAAAGAAAGAAATAGAAAGCTAAAATAAGAATAGATCAATGGAGGGGCACCTGGGTGACTCAATTGGTTGGGTGGCTGACTTTGGCTTGGGTCATGATCTCACAGCTCGAAGGCTCATGAGTTCGAGCCCTGCGTTGGGCTCTGTGTTGACAGCTCAGAGCCTGGAGCCTGCTTCAGATTCTGTGTCTCCCTCTCTCTCTGCCCCTCCCCTGTTCTCATTCTATATACTTCCAGAAATCCGAGTAATAATGTCTACTGCTGGCATGCTGCTAATAATCACTTTAATTTCTGGCAGTATGTGTGTATATATCCTGGAGTGATATTAGAAATAGTAGAAATCAGTATGACATGGAACCCAACTAGCCAGAAGTTCCACTAGCTCAAATAGAACAGATGCCAGCTGTACACAAATGGTATGGTCATTACAGTGTTCAGTGATGACAATCAGTTGTGCATACATGTATGTAAACCTAGCCTTACATATTTGTGCTTTTATATCTATGTACTAGATTCTAAGGTTTGGAAACCTGCAGTAGAAGGATATGTGTTCTTTAAATTTTAACAAATTAGTCAGATGGCATTCAGAAAAGGCTGCAATACTGCATACTGCCATAAAAAGTGTACAAGAGTATCCTGTCTCTATGTCACTGCCAGTAGTATATTCCCAGAGATGATCATAATCTATTTAGATTATGATTATATACATCATATATGTATACATATATGATGAGGATTGTTAAAGAAGGAGAAAGAGAAGGAAAGAGATCAAAATTTATTGTACATTCTTTTCTTTCTGCTTTATCTTCATCATATTCTACCATGAAATCTCTGATTCATTTGTTTAGTTTAGAACATTTCCTCAAATATTATCCTTAAATCTATTATGTGTGCAGTGTGATCTTTGAAATCCTGCGTATTTGAAAATATCATTCTTTCACTCTGACAAGCAAATCATTATCTTGTCTGAGTTTAAGGTTCTTAGGCCCTAGTCCTTGTAGTTGACTGTCAATGCTACTAATGCTATTAACCCTTCCCTCTAGCTTCCAGTGTTATGGGTGAGAAGTCTGACACAAGTCTCATTATTTACCCTTTGAGAATAACTTGATCTTTCTCTTTGGGAGTTTATAAGATTTATCTTGTTCCTGGAGTTCAAGAATTTTACTGGAATGTATGCCATCTTTTAATATAATATGTCTAAGTTTGGGGATACCTCTTTGACTCGATTTTCTAGGCCATCCCATCCTATAGTCTTACACTACCCTCAAGTACATTTATTGTAAATTTTTAGCTCAACGAACCATATTGTTAGTCCCAGGAGATATTTTGGGGGATGTCCTAAGTATTCTTGGGCTCAAGCTGTTGTCTGTCTTTTCTAGCTGTTGTAATTAGTAAAGGATTTATTCTGAATGTTTGCTTATTCTTTCTTCTCTCTGAATGCTGGTCCCTCATAGGTGTGCAGTTCTGTCTCTTGTCTCTGTAAATTGGCTTATATTTATCTGCCTTAAGGTGGAAGGCTCAAAAGCAGTAGAAGGCATGAGTCTCTGCCCCTGTGGATCAGTGAAGCAGCTTGTTGTCTGGCTCCAGTCAAGGTCCTATGAGGAATATTCTCTTTTCTTTCTTCCTTTAAACTTTCCCAGTTTTGGTGTGGAGAGAACTCAGCCCTTTGGTTCAGAAACTCAGCTCCTTCTCTGCTCTTCTGGTTGAACCCTGACTGATACTGGTCATGTCTGCCAGATTCCACAACTGTAAAGTTACCATTTTCCTGATTTGTAATTAGTAATTTGTGGGTAGATACTTAGTGACTATCCTTTTCAAACTTTCAACAACTAGTTCTAGCATCCATTGATGATTTTTGTTTGATTCAATTATTTCTATGATTTTTACAAAAAATCAATTATTTCTATGATTTTTATTATTCCTTTTACATTTTACTGGAAGTTTGTTTCTTAGTTTATTATCACTAGTATGAACTTTAGATTTCTTATTTTATTTAACAAGGTTTAATTGATTACCATATTTATTCATTTGTATGCTCTTTATTTTGTAAATTGAGATATAGTGACATAATATTGCATTCATTTTAGATGTACAGCATAATGTTTTCATATATATATATATATATATATATATATATGAAATCAGTTTCAGGTGTATATCATAGTGATTTGATATTTTTATACATTACAAAATGATCCCCATGACTAATCTAGTTACCATACAAAAGTTATTACGTCTATCACCATACAAAAGCGATTACAACATTATTGACTCTATTCCCTATGCTGTACATTATATCTTCATGATATATTTATTCTATAACAGGAAGTTTGTACTTCTTAATCCCCCTCACCTATTTCACTTGCCCTAAACAGTTTGGTAACCAATAGTCTGTTTCCTGTATATATGTGTCTTTTTCTATTTTGTTCTTTGTTTTTAAATATATATATATATATATATATATATATATATATATATATATATATATATATATTCTATTTTTAAGTAATCTCTACACCCAACATGAGGCTCAGACTTAACAACCCCAAGATCAGGAGTCGCATGCTCTACTGACCAAGACTGGCAGGCATTTCTGTTCTTTGCTTTTTGTTTTTTGTTTTTTTTGGTTTTTGTTTTTGTTTTAGATTTCACATAGAAGTGAAAGCATATGGTATTTGTCTTTTTCTGTCTTACTTATTTCACTTAATATAATACCCACTAGATTCATCCACGGTGCTGCAACGTTTCATTCTTTTTTATAGCCGAGTAATACTCCAGCGTGCATGCGCGTGCACACACACACACGCACACACACACACATTTCACATCTTCTTTATCCACTCATCTATTGATGAACACTTAGGTTGCTCCCACATCTTGGCTATTGTAAAATAGTGCCTCAATGAATATAGGAGGTGCATATATCTCTTGAATTGGTGTTTTTTTATTCTTCAGATAAATGCCCAGAAGTGGAATTGCTGGATCATATAGTAGTTCTCTTTGTAATATTTGGAGAACCTCCAAACTGTTTTCCATAGTGACACTATCGATTTGCATTCCCACCAACAATGTACAAGGGTTCCTTTCTCCATATCCTTGCCAACACTTGGGGTTTTTTTTTGTCTTTTTGATAATAGCCAATCTGACAGGTGTGAGGTGATAACTGATTTGCATTTCCCTGATGATTAGTGATGTTGAGCACCTTTTCATGTGTTGGTTGACCATCTGTGTGTCTTCTTGGGAAATTGTTTATTCAAATCCTCTGCCCAATTTTTAATTACTTGGTTTTTTGATATTAAGTTATATAAATTCTTTATATTAACTCCTTATTAAATGTATGAATTGCGAATATATTCTCCCATTTAGTAAATTGCTTTTTGTTTTGATGATGGTTTCCTTCACTATACAAAAGCTTTTTAGTTCAATGTAATCCTGCTTGTTTTAGCGTTTTTGTCCTTGCCTGAGAAGACTGGTTCAAAAAATATTGCTAAGACTGATGTCAAAAAGTTTACTGCCTGTGTTTTCCTCTAGGAGTTGAATGGTTTTATGTCTTAAATTCAAGTTTTTAATCCATTTTGAATTTATTTTTGTATATAGTGTAAGATAGTCGTCCAGTTTCATTCTTTTACATGCAGCTGTCCAGTTTTCCAAACACCATTTATTAAAGAGACTGTCTTCTCCCTATCATATATCTTTGCCTCCTTTGTTATAGATACTAAAATGCATGGATTTATTTCTGGGATCTCTTTTCTATTTCATTGATCTATATGTCTATTTCTGTGTCAGTACTATCCTGTTTTCATTATGATAGGTTTGTAGTATAGTTTAAAATCAGGGAGTGTGAGACGTCCAGCTTCATTCTCTTTTAAGATTGCTTTGGCTATTTGGGATCTTTTTGTTTTTCCATACAAATTTTAGGATTCTTTGTTCAATGTCTGTGAAAAATGATATTGGTATCCTGATAAGGATTGGATTAAGTCTTTAATTGCACTGGGTAAATTGGACATTTTAACAATATTCTTCCAATCTGCGGTCATGATATATCTTTCCATTTATTTGTGTCAACTTCAGTTTCTTTCATCAATGTCATATTTTCCAAGTAAAAGTCCTTAACCCCCTTTGTTAAATTTATTCCCACATATTTTATTCTTTTTCATACAATTCCATACAAATGGACTTTTTTCTTAATTTTTTTTCTGATAACTCATTATTAGTGTTTAGAAATGCAATCAATTTCTGCATGTTAATTTCATATCCTGCAACTTTGTTGAGTTCATTTATTAGGCTCTAATAGGTTTTTTAGTGTAGTCTTTAGGGTTTTCTCTATATAGTCTCATTTACTGTGCAAATAGTGACTGTTTTACTTTCCCAATTCCAATTAGGATAGTTGTTTTCATTTTTTGTTTTTTGTTTTTTATCTTTTTCTTGCCTAATTGCTGTGGCTAAGGCTTCCAGTGCTGTGTTGAATAAAGTGCGGAGAGGACTTCCTTGTCTTATTCCTGATCTTAGAGAAAAAGCTTTTGGCGTTTCTCCATTGAGTATATTAGCTGTGGGTTTGTCATATATGACTTTTATTATGTTGGGGTACATGACTTATAGCAAAAACTCTTAATAAAATGGGTATATAAGTGGATTTTGAATTTGAATTTTGTCAAATGCTATTTCTGCATCTATTTAGATGAGCATATGATTTTTATCTTTTGTGTGTGTGTGTGGTATATCACATTGGTTGATTTATGGATGTTGAACCATCCTTGCATCCTTGAAATAAGTTCCATCTGACAATGGGATAAAAGGCCTTTTAATGTGCTTTTGAATTTGGTTTGCTAATATTTTCTTGAGGATTTTTGCATCTATGTTCATCATGGATGTAACATGTATGTGTGTGTGTGTCCCTATCTGGTTTGGGGTAATGCTGGCCTCTTTGGAGATGTTCTTCCTCTTCAATTTCTTTTTAATAACTTGAGAAGACTAGGTATCACCTCTTCTTTAAATGTTTGGTAGAATTCACCTGTGAAGGCTTATGGCCCTGGACTTTTGGGGAGTTTAAAAATTACTGATTCAAGTAATTATTTCTAATCTAGCTATTCAGATATTCTATTCATTGTTCAGTCTTGGAAGTCTGTGCATTTTAAGGAAGTTATCCAGTTCTTCTAGGTTTTCCAATTTGTTGGCATATAATTGTAGCAGTGTCCTATGATTGTATTCTGCTGTGTTAGTTCTAACTTCTCTTTCATTTCTGATTTCATTTATTTGGGCCCTCTTATTTTTTCTTGGTGAGTCTGGCTGGACGTTTATCAATTTTAAAGACACCAGCTTTTGGGGTTCCTTCTTTTCAAGGAACCAGCTTTTGGGGTAGCTGGGTGGCTCAGTTGGTTAAGCATCCAACTCTTGATTTTAGCTCAGATCATGATCTCATGGTTGTGAGATTGAGCCCTGTGTTGGTCTCCACACTGGACATGGGGCCTGCTTAAGATGATCTCTCTCCCTCTCCCTCTGTCCCTCCCATACTTGTACTCATTCTCTCTCTCTCTCTCTCTCTCTCTCTCTCTTTCTCAAAAAATCCCCACAAAACAAAAGAACCAGCTGTTATTTTATTTTTTATTTTTTAAAGAGTGCACTTGTTGTGATAAGCATCAGGTGTTTTATGGAAGTGTGAATCACCATATTATACACCTGAAACTAGTATTATACTGTATGTTAACTAACTAGAATTTAAATAAAAACTTTTTTAAAAATAAAAGAACCAGGAGCACCTGGGTGGTACAGTTGGTTGAGTGTCCGACTCTTGATTTTGGCTTGTGTCATGATCCCAGGGTCTTGGGATTGAGCCCTGCATTGGACTATGCACTCAGCATGGAGCCTGCTTGGGATTCTCCCCCTCTCTCCCCCCTCTCTCCCCCCTCTCTCCCCCCTCTCTCCCCCCTCTCTCCCCCCTCTCTCCCCCCTCTCTCCCCCCTCTCTCCCCCCTCTCTCCCCCCTCTCTCCCCCCTCTCTCCCCCCTCTCTCCCCCCTCTCTCCCCCTCTCTCCCCCTCTCTCCCCCTCTCTCCCCCTCTCTCCCCCTCCTGCCTTCTCCCCTACTCTTTCTCTCTCTAAAATTAAAAAAATTTTTAATTAGGGGCGCCTGGGTGGCGCAGTCGGTTAAGCGTCCGACTTCAGCCAGGTCACGATCTCGCGGTCCGTGAGTTCGAGCCCCGCGTCGGGCTCTGGGCTGATGGCTCAGAGCCTGGAGCCTGTTTCCGATTCTGTGTCTCCCTCTCTCTCTGCCCCTCCCCCGTTCATGCTCTGTCTCTCTCTGTCCCAAAAATAAATAAACGTTGAAAAAAAATTTAAAAAAAAATTTTTTTTAATTAAAAAAATAGGTTTTGTTTTATTGATCTTTTCTATTTTTTTTCTTGGTCTCTATTTCACTTGGTTTCTATTTCACTCTGATCTTTAGTATGTCTTTTCTTCTACTAACTTGGGCTTTGTTTCTTCTTTTTCTAGTTCCTTTAGGTGTAAAGTTAGATTGAGATTTTTTCTTATTTCTTGAGGTAAGCCAAAAGTTTACTATTGTAAACTTCCTTTGTAGAACTGTCTTTGCTGGGTCCCCCAAATTTTGAATTGTTGTGTTTCTATTTTCATTTCTCTTCAGGTATTTTTTTTTTTTTTGCTTCTTTTATTTCTTCATTGACTCATTGGCTGTTTAGTAGCATGTTGTTTACCCTCCATGTGTCTGTGATTTTGTTTTGTTTTGTTTTTTTCATTTTTTTTCTTAAAACTCATATTTAGTTTCATAGCATTGTGGTCAGAAAACATGCTTGAGGAAGGAATTAAGATGGTGGAGAAGTAGGGGGACCAGAATTTTCCTCGTCCCACAAACACAGGTGTATTGAAGTCAGATCACTTGGAACACCCACAATGGAGTGGCAGAAGGATCTTCACAGATGGAAAGAAACAGCTTGGCAAGATCAAGGTGTATATGTGAATTGGGGGAGATAAAATGGCACAGGCATGGAGGGGAGGCCAAAAGGGAGAGAAAGAGATAAGGGTTTGGTATCTAGTTAGCACAAGAGGAAAACCTCTCTGGACCACGGAGTGGGGAACAAGAAATACAGAGAGTGCCAATGTCTATGTTGCAAACAGCCTTAGAAGCTGAAACTTGGAGGTTTCAAAAGTTCATGACTTTCTCTGCAACAAAACTAGTTTTAAAAGTGCATGACTTTCTCTGGACTGAAGCTGCAGCTGTGTGTACGTGCCTAGGGTGGGGAAGGAGCCACCCAGGGTGTTGTAACAATCCCAGGGGCACACTGGGAGAGAACAGTCCCCTTCCTCAAGTACTGTGAGAAGAGGGTTTATTGCCTCCCCAAGAACAAAGACCCTGCAGATGCCAGCCAAGGGCCTTTTATCAGCAGAGCAGAGTGGCTGTACACCAGAACAGAGTCCACAGGGTCCTTTAAGACATGGATTTTGAATCCCAGCAGAGCACCTAGAAGGCACTAGAGAACTGTGGAGCCGGATTCTCCACTGTGGAGCTCCACTGTGGAGCGCTGATGGACTGTGCTATTCTGTGAGCGTTGCCTGAACAGTGTGATTTGAGACACCAGCTCTGGGGAGGAGATACTGGGGTGTCACCATTTTTTTCCCTAACACCAACGTGGTGGGACTTCAGAGGTAGGACTGCTTACACCAAACACCGCCCCCCCCACCTCCGTACCTGGCAACTGCTTAACTACTGGAGTAGGACTGACACTGGTTGAACCAGAGGGCCTCTCCTCCAGACCAGCACAGCCACTGATCCCAGGCACCAACAGAAAACTGTTGTGTGGTTTTTTTTTTTAATTTTGTCTGTCTGTTTGTTCTTCTCTTCTCTATTCTTTTTCTTTCTACCATCTTCTTTTTACTTTTGGAATCAGGCTCATAGTTTCTGATTTGTTTTTGGTTAATGCGTGTGTGTGTGTGTGTGTGTGTGTGGTCAATATATATATATATATATATATATATATATATATATATATATGTAATATACATATTTTTTTGTTTTTCTTGTTGTCGTGTTTTGTTTTGTTTATTTAATCAGGCATTTTTACTCTATTCCTTTTAAACCTTTTCTATATCTTCTTTATTTTCCTTTCTCTTTCTCTGGATTTACTGTGTAGTTTTTTTTTTCTCCTTGGTCTTCTTTTTCTCCTTTCACTTTTCTCTTTGTATAGGATCAAGCTTCCCCCCCACTTCCCTTTTTTTTCCATGGTTATTTCAATGAAATCAAAGCACACCTGGTTGAAGGTCCAAACACTCCACCACTACAAGCAAGGAGGAGCTCTGCAGAGGACTGACCAGTAAGAGCAGTCAAAACTCAAGTGTCAGGCCCTGGACAGTGTATGACCCCTTTTTAATTTATTAGTACTCACAGGTGCAGAACACATAACAAGCTATTAAGACACACAAACACAGAAACTTAGACAAAATGACAAAACAGAAGAGTTCTCCCCAAAAGAAAATTCAGGAAGAAATGACAGCCAGAGAATGGCTCAAAATAGATATTCTAAATTCTTCAGATATATATTGTTTACAACAGTCATAAGACTAATAGTTGGGCTTGAAAATAGCATAGAAGACAGCAGAGAATCTATTGCTGCATATATCAGACCTAAGAACTAGTCATGATGAATTAAGAAATGCTATAAATGAGATGCAAAGTCAACTAGATACAGTGACAGTAAGGATGGAAGAAGCAGAGGAGAGAATAGGTAAAATAAAAGATAAAATTATAGGAAATGATGAAGCTGAAAAAAAGAGGGAAAGGACATTCCCTGATAATGAGGGGAGAATTTGAGAGCTAAGTGATTCCATAAAATGAAACAATATCCGTATCATAAGAGTTCCAGAAGAAGAAGGGGAGAGAAAGGGGCAGATGGTTTACTTGAACAAATTATAGCTGAGTACTTCCCTAATCTGGGGAAGGAAACAGGCATCCAAGTTGAAAAGGCACAGAGAACTCCCTTCAAAATCAACAAAAACAGGTCAACATCACAACATATCATAGTGAAACTGGCAAAATACAAAGACAGAAGTCTGTAAACAGCTAGGGACAAATGGTCCTTACCCTACAAGGGTAGACATATAAGGGTCTTGAAATTTGACAGGCCAGAAGGGAGTGGCAGGAAATATTCAATGTGCTGAATAGGAAAAATATGCCAAGAATCCTTTATCCATCAAGGCTTTCATTCAGAATAGAAAGAGAGATAAAGGCTTTCCCAGACAAACAAAAACTAAAGGAGTTCATGACCACTAAACCAACCCTGCAGGAGATCCTAAGTGGGACTCTGTGAGTGGCAAGCAGCAAAGGCTACAAAGAACCAGAGACATCACCACAAACATAAAATCTACAGATAACACAATGGCACTAAAGTCATATCTTTCAATCATACTCTGAATGTAAATGGACTAAATGCCCTATCAAAAGACATAGGTTATCAGAATGGATAAAAAACAGGATCCAGATATATGCTGCCTACAAGAGACTCATTTTAGAGCTGAGGATACCTACAGGTTGAAAGTGAGGGGATGGAGAGCAATTTATCATGCCACTGGAAGTCCAAAGAAAGCTGGAGTGGCCATACTTATATCAGACAAACTACATTTTAAAACAAGACTATAACAAAGGATGAAGAAGGACATTATATGATAATTAAGGAGTCCATTCATCAAGAGCTAACAATTGTAAATGTTTATGCCTCCACCATGAAAGCACCCAAATATATAAATCAATTAATCACAAACATGAACAAATGTACTAATAATACCATAATTGCAGATGATGTTAATACTCCACTTACAACAGTGGACAGATGGCAGGAAATCAATAAGGAAACAACAGCTCTGAATGACACGTTGTACCAGATGGACTTAACAGATATATTCAGAACATTTCACTAGAATTCACATTCTTCTCAAGGGCACATGGAACATTATCCAAAATAGATCACATACTGGGTCACAAAACAGCCCTCAACAAGTATAAAAAGATTGAGATCATACAATGCATATTTTCAGATCACAATGCTATGAAACTTGAAATCAACCACATGAAAAAAAATTGAAAGGCCTCAAATACATAGAGATTAAAAAACATCCTACTAAAGAATGAATGGGTCAACCAGGAAATTAAATAAGAAATTTAAAAATCTATGGAAGCAAATGAAAACAAAAACATGGGAGTCCAAATACTTTGGGATATAGCAAAGGCAGTCCTAAGAGGAAAATGCATTGCAATTCAGACCTATCTCAAGAAGCAAGATAAGTCCCAAATACACAGCCTAACCTTACACCTAAAGGAACTAGAAAAGCAGCAGCAAATAAAGCCCAAAGCCAACAGAAGAAGAAAAATAATAAAGATTAGGGCAGAAATAAATGATATAGAATTTGAAAAAAAACAATAGAGCAGATCAATGAATCTAAGAGCTGATTTAAAAAAAACAAACAAACAAAATTGATAAACCCCTAGCCAGACTTCTCAAAAGAAAAGAGAGAGGACCCAAATAGATAAAATCATGAATGAAAGAGGAGAGATCACACCACCACAGAAATACAATTATTAAAGACTACTATGAAAAATTATATGCCAATAAACTGGGTAATCTGTAAGAAATGGACAAATTTCTAATTACTCACATACCACCAAAACTCAAAGAGGAAGAAATAGGAATTTTGAACAGAACCATAACCAGAGAATAAATTCAATCAGTTATTGAAAATCTCCCAACAAATAAGAGTCCTGGGCCAGATGGCTTCCCAGGGAAATTCTACCAGACATTTAAAGCATAGTTAATACCTATTCTCCATAAACTGTTCCAAAAAATAGAAACAGAAGGAAAGCTTCCAGATTCATTCAATGAAGCCTGCATTACCTTGATTCCAAAACCAGACAAAGACCCCACTAAAAAAAAAGAAGAATTACAGGCCAATATCCTTGATGAAGCTGTATGCAAAAGTTCTCAACAAGTAGCAAATAGAATTCAACATTACATTAAAAGAAATAGTCAACATGATCAAGTGGGGTTCATTCCTGGGCTGCAGGCCTGGTTCAATAACCACAAATCAATCCATGTGATACATCACATCGATATAAAAAAGGATAAGAACCGTATGATCCTGTCAATAGATACAGAAACAGCATTTGACAAAATAAAGCATCCTTTCTAATAAAAACCCTCAAGAAAGTTGAGATAGAAGGAATACACCTTAACGTTATGAAAACCATATATGAAAAGCCCACAGCTAATATCCTCAATGGGGAAAAACTGAGAGCTTCCCCCCTGAGATCAGGAACATGACAGGGGTGTCCACTTTCACCACTGTTGTTTAACAGAGTGTTGGAAGTCCTAGCCTCAGCAATCAAACAACAAAATGAAATAAAAGGCATCCAAATTGGCAAAGAAGTCAAACTTTCACTTTTCACAGATGACATGATGTACGTGGAGATGTACATGTACATGGAGAACCTGAAAGACTCCACCAAACAGCTTCTAGAACTGATCCATGAATTCAGCAAAGCTGAATTCGGGATATAAAATCAGGATATAAAATCAATGTACAGAAATCAGTTCCATTTCTATACACCAATAATGAAACAACAGAAAGAGAAATCAAGAAACCAATTCCATTTACGGTTGCACCAAGAGCCATAAAATACCAAAGGTGTAAAAGATCTGTATGCTGAAACTATAGAAAACTTACAAAAGAAATTGAAGAACACACAAAGAAATGGGAAAACATTCCATGCTCATGGATTGGAAGAACAAATATCATTAAAATTTCAATATTACCCAAAGCAATCTACACATTCAATGCAATCCCAATCAAAATCACACTGGCATTCTTCTCAGAGCTAGAACAAACAATCCTAAAATTTGTATGGAACCACAAAAGACCCTGAATATCCAAAGTAATGTTAAAAAGAAAAACAAAGCGGGAGACATTACAATCCCAGACTTCAGCCTCAACTACAAAGCTGTAAACATCAAGACACTATGGTATTGGCACAAAAACAGACACATAGGCCAATGAAATAGAAGAGAGAACCCAGAATTGGACCCACAAATGTATGGCCAACTAATCTTCAACAAAGCAGGAAAGAGTATCCAATGGAAACAAATACAGTCTTTTTAGCAAATGGTGCTGGGACAACTGGACAGCAACATGAATAAGAATAAAATTGGACCACTTCCTTATACCACAAAATAAATTCAAAATGGATGAAAGACCTAAATGTGAGACAGGAAACTATTAAATCCTACAGGAGAAAACAAGCAGAAACCTCTTTGATCTTGGCCAGAGCAACTTCTTACTTAACATGTCTCCAAAGGTAAGGGAAATAAAAGCAAAAATGAACTATTGGGAACTCATCAAGATAAAAAGAAAAACAAAAACAAAAATAAAACCTTTTGCACAGTGAAGGAAATAATCAACAAAAATAAAAGGCAATTTACGGAATGGGAGAAGATATTTGCAAATGACATATTGGGTAAAGGGTTAGTATCCAAATTCTATAAAGAATTCACCAAACTCAACACCCAAAAAAACCCCAAATAATCCAGAGAAGAAATGGGTAGAAGACATGAATAGACACTTCTCCAAAGAAGATATCCAGATGGCCAACAGACACATGAAAAGATGCTCAACATTGCTCATCAGGGAAATACAAATCAAAGCCATAATGAGATACCACCTCACACCCGTCAGAGTGGCTAAAATTAACAACTCAGGAAAGAACAGATGTTGGCAAGGATATGAAGAAAGGAGAACCCTCTTACACTGTTGGTGGGAATGCAAACTGGTGCAGCCACTCTGGAAAACAACATGGAGTTTCCTCAAAAAATTAAACTAGGGGGAGCCTGGGTGGCTCACTCAGTTAAGCATCCAATTTCAGCTCAGGTCATGATCTCATAATTTGTGAGCTCAAACCCTCCGTCAGGCTCTCTGCTGTCAACACAGAGCCTGCTTTGGATCCTCTGTCTCCCTCTCTCTCTCTGCCTCTCCCGTGCTCTCTCTCAAAAATAAACATTTTTTTTAAAGATTAAAAATAGAACTACCCTACAATCCAGCAATTGCACTACTAGGAATTTATTCAAAGGATACAAAAATGCTTATTCAAAGGGGCACATGTACCCCAATGTTTATAGCAACACTATCAATATCCAAATTACGGAAAGAACCCAAATGTCCGTCAACTGATGAATGGATTAAGATGTGGGGTGTGTGTGTGTGTGTGTGTGTGTGTGTGTGTGTGTGAGAGAGAGAGAGAGAGAGAGAGAGAGAGAGAGATGGAATACTACTCAGCAGTGAAAAAGAATGAAATCTTGTCATTTGCAACAATGTGGATGAAACTGGATTGTATTATTACCCTAAGTGAAGTAAGTCAGAGAAAAGCAAATGTCACATGATTTCACTCATATGTGTAATTTGAGAAGGGGAAGGGAAGGAAAAATAAGATAAAAACAGAGAGGGGGGCAAACCGTAAGAGACTCTTAAATACAGAGAACAAACAGGATTGGTGGGAGTGGGAGGGTTGGGAAAGTGAATGATGGGCATTAAGGAGGGCACTGGTTGGGATGAGCAAGTATTATATGTAAGTGATGAACCCCCGGATTCTACTCCTGAAGCCAAGACCACACTGTATGTTAACTAACTTGAGAATAGAAAAGGGAAAATAAAAGAAAAAATAAATAAAACATGCTTGACATGATTTGTTTTTTTAAATTTATTGAGACTTCTTTTGTGGCCTAATATTTGATCTATACTCAAGAATGATCCATTTGTACTTGAAACGAAAGTGTATTCTGCAGCTTCTGAATGAAATGTACTATATATATCTACTAATTCCATCTGGTCTAAGGTGCCATTTAAGGCCAATGTTTCTTTGATTTTTCTTTCTGAATGATCTTATATCGATGTAAGTGGGGTGTTAAAGTCCCTGCTCTTATGGTATTGCTCTCAATCTCTCCCTTTAAAAGTCTGCTAATATTTGCTTTATATATTTTTGTACTCCTATGATGGATGCATGAACATTTACAAATGTTATATCCTCTTCTTAGATTGACCCCTTTATCATTATGTAATACCCTTCTTTCCTTTTTGTTGCAGTCTTTGTTTGAAAGTATATTTTGTCTGATATGAATACTGCTATTACAGCTTTCTTTGGGTTTCCATTTGCATGGAATATAATTTTCCATTCCTTCACTTTCAGTCTTTATGTGTCTGACTGTGTGACTTTGTGTGTCTGAAGTGAATCTTTTGTAGGTAGCATATGATGGGTCTTAGGGTTTATTTTAAATCCATTTAGCTATCTTATGTCTTTTGATTGGTGCATTTAGTCCATTTACATTTAAAGTAATTATTGATAGATAGGTATTTATTGCCACTTTGTTAACTGTTTTCTTGTTCTTATGGTTCTTCTCTGTTCTGTTCTTCTCATAGTCTATTCCCCTGTGGTTTTATGGTTTTCTTTCATGTTTTGTTGGAGCTCCTGCCTCTTTGTTTTGTGTATCTATTGTAGGTTTTTGATATGGCTACCATGGGGTTCATATACATTGACTTATATACATAGTCTATTTCAAGCTGTTGGCTGCTAAAGTCCAAATGGGTTCATATTGTTTGGGGCTCGATGAGCTTCCTGGACATGGATGTCTTGTTTCCTTCCCCAGGTTGGAGAAGTTTTAAGTCATTATTTCTTCGGATAAGTTTTTTCCCTTTTCTCTCTCTCTCCTCCTTCTGAGACCCCTCTAAAGTAAATGTCAGTACACTTGATATTGTCCCAGTAGTCCCTTATACTATCCTCACTCTTTAAAATTATTTTTTCTTTTCTTTTTGCTGTTCCGATTGGGTGATTTCCACTATTCTACCTTCCTGATTAATGATCTTTTTTTCTTTATCATCTAATCTGCTGTTGATTCCCACTAGTATATTTTTCATTTATGTTATTGTATTTTTCAACCCTGATTAGTTCTTTCTTATATTTTCTGTTTCTTGAATTTTTCACTGTGTTTGTCCATTCTTTTACTGAGTTTGGTGAGCATCTTTATGACCATTACTTTGAATTCTTTCTCAGGTAAATTTCTTATCTCCATTCCACCAGAGGTTTTTATTTTCTGGCTTTTTTTTTCTTTAATTTGGAATGCATTCCTATTTCTCCTCTTTTTGTTTGACTTTCTGTGTTTGTTTCTTTGAATTAGGTGGAACAGTTACCTCTTCCCCCTGAAGGAATAGCCTTGTAGGAGCAGCCCCTATGTAGACTACATTGTATGGAAGCTTTGAGAGGCCAACTGGAACTGGAAAAGGCACCGGTCAGGAAGGGGTATCAGGGTGTGCCATGCCAGGACCACCCTGGCAAGCAGCTAGGTCACCAGGGTAGTGGGGGCAGAGTGGCCATTCCAAGGTTGCCTTGGCAAGATGGCTAGAGATGGAGCAGGCATAGGGGAAGGAGTCCTGTGCATACCATGCCAGGGTCACCTTGGGGGTTGGCTTTAGCTGGTATGGGCCAAGGACCAGGGGCATGCTAGGGAAGCCCTAGCAGGCTTGCTAGAGCTACTAAACCCTATTCCTACCTGCGCTATCAAGGTAGAGAGGGAACATAATAAATGGTGCTTGCAAGTGCCTTCAGTCTCAGAGTTTCAGCAGATCCCTGCTTGTTTGACCAACACTCTAGGGTTGATAAATAGACTTTATTCATTTATAGGCTAGTTGTCTTTAAGCCACTATTTTTTCACTGTACCTCGGGCTGCGTACATCTGTGTGTGGGCCCTTAACGATATCCCTCCTTACAGTAGGTCACTGCATCCAGGGTGGAGCTCCCATTGTTACTCTGTCTCTCCCACCCTTCTCTGTGTGGCCCCTCTACCATTTGTTGTGCAGAATCTGTTTAGCCCTCAGTTCTGCTTCGGAAGAATTGATTTATATGTAGGTGTACATTTCATGTGTCCATGGGAGGAGGTGAGTTCAGAGTCTTTCTATGCTGCCATTTGGACCACCCTCTGCCCTGTAATGAGAAATTTTAATATTTAACCCCTTATCAACTTTCAAATATATAAAATTTATACTGTTAAATATTGTTAACTATAGTCACCATACTGTACATTACATCCCTAGGACTTATTTATTTTACAACAGGAAGTTTGTACCTGATAAACAACTTGACCCATACCTCCCCTCCAGTAACCTCCAGAAAACCCTCCAGTTTTCTATAGTTAAGGATCTGTTTGCTGTTACCTCTCTTTTCCCCCCTGTATTCATCTGCTTTGTTTCTTAAATTCCACATAGGAGTGAAAACATATGGTATTTGTCTTTCTCTAGGTGACATACTTCACTTGGCATAATACTCTCTAGCTTTATCCACATTCTTGTAAATGGCAAGATTTTATTCTTTTTTATGGCTGAGCAATATCCCATTGTACATAGATACCACCTCTTCTTCATCCATCCATCCATCGGTGGACATTTGGGCTCTTTCCATATTTTGGCTGCTATAAACATCAGGGTGCATGTGTCCCTTTGAAACAGCACACCTGTATCCGCTGGATAAATACCTAGTAGTGCAATTGCTGGGTCATAGGGTAGTTCTATTTTTAACTTTTTGAGGAAACTCCATACTGTTATCCAGAGTGGCTACACCACTTTGCATTCCTACCAACAGCATAAGAGGGTTCCCCTTTCTAGGCATCCTCACTAACACCTGTTGTTTCCTGTATTGTCAATTTTAGCCATTCTGACAAGTGTGAAGTGATATTTGTGTCATCTCCACTTTCTTTCATAAGCGTTTTGTAGTTTTCAGAGTACCGATCTTTTACGTCTTTGGTTAGGTTTCTTCCTAGGTGTCTTATTACTTTTGGTGCAATGGTAGATGGGGCTAATTCCTTGATTTCTCTTTCTCCTGTTTCATTATTAGTGTATAGAAATGCAACAGATTTCTGTACAATGATTTTGTATCCTGCGACTTTACTGAATTTGTGTGTCAATTTTAGCAATTTTTTGATGGAGTCTTTCATATTTTCTACATAGAGTATTATGTCATCTGCAAAGAGTGAAAGTTTGACTTCCTCCTTGCTGATTTAGATGCCTTTTATTCTTTTTGTTGCATGATTGCTGAGGCTAGGACTCCAGTACATGTTAAATAACGAGGTGAGAGTGGTTATCTCTGTCTTGTTCCTGACCATAGAGGAAAAGCTCTGTTTTTGCCCATTGAGGATGATATTAGTTGTGTGTTTTTTGTATATGGCCTTAATTATGTTGAGTTATGGTCCCTCCATCCCTACTTTGTTGAGGGTTTTTATCACGAATGGATGTTGTACTTTGTCAAATGCTTTTTCTGAATCTATTGAGAGAATCATAGGGTTCTTATCCTTTCTTTTATGAGTATAGTGTATCACATTGATTGATTTGTGAATATTAAACCACACTTGCAGCCTAGGAATAAATCCCACTTGATAGTGGTGAATGATTCTTTTAATGTACTGATGGATTTGATTTGCTAGTATTTTGTTGAGAGTTTTTTGCATCCATTCTCATCAGGGATATTGGCCTGTAGTTTTCTTTTCTAGTGGAACATTTGTCTGGTTTTGTAATCAGGGTTACATTGGCCTTGTAGAATGAGTTTGGAAGGTTTCCTCCCTTTTTATTTTTATTTTTTTGAATTTTTTTGGAATAGATCCTAACTCTTCTTTAAATGTTTGGTAGATTTTTGATTACCCATTCAATTTCTTTGCTGGCTATTGGTCTGTTCAAGTTTTCTATTTCTTACTGTCTCAGTTTTGATAGTTTATGTATTTCTAGGAATTTATCAGTTTCTTCCAGATTGATTTCATGGCATATAATTTTTCATAATATTCTCTTGTAGTTGTTTGTATTTCTGTGGTATTGGTTATTTCTCCTCTCTCATTTATGATCTTATTTATTTGGGTTCTTTCTCTTTTTGATAAGTTTAGCTAGGGATTTATCAATTTTATTAATTTTTTCAAAGAACCACCTCCTGGTTTTATTGTTCTACTGGTTTTTTGTTTCTTTCTTTCTTTGTCATTTATTTCTGCTCTAATCTTTATTATATCCCTTCTGCTGGCTTTAGGCTTTGTTGGTCTTTTTCTTTAGGTGTAAAGTTAGGTTTTTTATGCTATATCCTTCCCTCTTATGACCACTTTTGCTGCATCCCAAAGGTTTTGGACAATCATGTTTTCATTTTCACTTGTTATCATGTATTCTTTTTATATCTTCTTTAATTTCCTGGTTGACCCATTCATTCTTTAGTAGAATGTTCTTTAACCTCTATGTATTTGTGGTCTTTCCAAAATTTTTATTGGGGTTGACTTCAAGTTTCATAGCATTGTGGTCAGAAAATATGCATGGTAGGGACACCTGGGGGACTCAGTCATTTAAGCATCCGACTGTTGATCTCAGCAGGTCATGATCTCGTGGTTTGTGGGTTTGAGCCTCATATCAGGTTCTGTGCTGATGGCTCAGAGCCTGCTAAGGATTCTCTCTCTCCCTCTGTGCCCCTCACCCCCATCTCTCTCTCTCTAAAATAAATAAACTTAAAAAATATGCATAGTATGATCAATATCCTTTTGTACTTATTGAGACCTGATTTGTGACCCAGTATGTGATCTATTCTGGAGAATTTCCATGTGCACTCAAAAAGAATATGTATTCTGCTTTAGGATGAAGTGTTCTGAATATATCTGTGGTCTATCTGGTCTGATGTGTCATTCAAAGACATTGTTCCCTTGTTGATTTTCTGCTTAGATGATCTGTCCATTGATTTAAGTGGGGTGTCAAAATTCCCTTCTATTATTGTATTATTATCAATGAGTTCATTTATGTTTATTAGTAATAGATTTATATATTTGGGTACTTCCAAATTGGCAACATAAATATTTATAATTGTTAGATCTTCTTGTTGGATAGAGCCCCTTAATTATGACACAGTCCCTTCTTCATCTCTTGTTATAGTCATTGGTTTAAAATCTAATTTGTCTGCTATAAGTATGGTTACTCCAACTTTCATTTGATGTCCATTACCATGATGGATCATTCTCCATCTCCTGACTTTCAATCTGAGGGTGACTTTAGGTCTAAAACGAGTCTCTTGTAGGCAGCATATAGATTGATCTTATTTTTTTTTTATCCATTCTGACACCCTGTGTCTTTTGAATGGAGCATTTAGCCCAATTACATGTAAAGTAATTATTGATAGGTACGTATTTAGTACCATTTTATTACTTATTTTGTCATTGTTTCTGGAGATTTCCTCTGTTACTTTCTAGTCTTTGTCTCTTTTGGTCTCTCCTTCCCACCTAGAGTCCCCTCTAATATTTCTTGCAGGGCTGGTTTAGTGATCACAAACTCCTTTAGTTTTTGTCTTTGTTTGTGTTTGTTTGTTTTATCTGGGAAATTCTTTCTCCTATTCTGAACGATAGTCTTACTGGTTAGAGTATTCTTGGTTGCAGATTTTTCCCATTCAGCAAGTTGAATATATCATGCCACTCCCTTCTGGCTTGCCAAGTTTCTGTGGAGAGATCTGCTGCTAACCTTATGAGTCTTCCCTTTAAGTTAGACACTTCCTTTGTCTTGCTGCTTTTAGTATTTTTTTCTTTATCACTTCATTTTGTGAATTTAAATACAGCATGTCTTGATTGTTGGCCTGCTTTTGTTGATTTTGATGGGAGTTCTCTATGCCTAGTGATTTAGATGTCTGTTTCCTTCCCCAGATTAAGGAAGTTCTCACCTATAATTTCCTCAAATAAACCTTCTGCCCCCTTTTCTCTCTCTTCTTCTAGGACTTCTATGATATGAGTATTATTATGCTTTATGGAGTCACTGAGTTTACTGAGTGCTTTCATGATCTAAAATTTTTCTTTCTCTTTTTTGCTCAGCTTTATTATTTTCCATTATTCTATCTTCTTTCTTACTTATATGTTCCTCTGCTTTTTCCATCCTTGTGGTCATTACATTCAGTCAATTTTGAATCTTGGTTATTGCACTTTTCATTTTGGTCTGATTGGGTTTTTTTTTAGCTCTATTTATCTCTGTGGTGAGAGTCTTCCTGATGTCTTCTATGCTTTTCTCAAGACCAGCTATAATCTTTATGATTGTTGCTTTAAGTTTTGAATCAGGCATATTGATTTTATCTGTTTCGATTAGATACCTGGTCATGACCTTTTCTTTTTTTTTTAATTTTTTAAATGTTTTTATTTATTTTTGAGACAGAGAGAGACACAGCATGATCAGGGGAGGGGCAGAGAGAGAGGGAGATACAGAATCCAAAGCAGGCTCCAGGCTCCGAGCTGTCAGCACAGAGCCTGACGCAGGGCTCGAACTCATGGAGTGTGAGATCATGAATGACCTGAGCTGAAGTCGGAAGCTTAACTGAGTGAACCACCCAGGCACCCCCATGAGCTTTTCTTATTCTTTCTTTTGGGATGCATTCCTCCACCTTGGCATTTTCCTGGGTCTCCATCTTCTTCTGTGTGTTAGGAAAGCCTGTTATGTTTCCTGCTCCTGAGAGTAATGGATTTATGAAGAAGGACTTCTATGATGTCCAGGGTCTAGCACTTCAGGAAGTGTCTCTGGCATGTGCTATGTGCACACTGCTGCTGTTTTGGCTGCTCTAGCCCTCAGGCCAGTCCTCTGCAAGGTTTCTCTTTGCTTGCCCTGGGGAGTGTTTGGACCTTGGTCAGAGTGTAGCAAGTTTTAACTAGGTGTGACCTGGTCTGCTTGCTAAAAGAGACCTCATGCTATTTCTACCAGAAGTGAAGCTTTACAGAACCCTATGGTCAGTAGAAATGGTGTGTGCAGGGGTTTGTGCTGGTCTTTTGGGGGAGGGGCCTACTACACTGGTCCTTCACATACTTGTCTGGGCAAAGCAGTACCAGCAGAGCACAGGAGGCGAGACTTGGTATAAGCAGGTTAGGTGGCCAGTGTTATTCACTGAAGTTAGTTCATGCTGAGGGGTGGGGTAGGAAAATGGCTCCAGCCCACTCCTTTGTACTTGGTGAGGGGAGTCTGTGCTTGCTGCTCTCATGGAAGTATTTTCAGAGGAGTGAATGATTTCCCCTCATGCATCACAGGCATTTTTCAGATCACTGATTCTACAGTGTCTCTGGGTTGCTTGCCTTCCTGGAGCAGCACAGCACACCTTTGGCTCTACCCTAGCCAGGCCTGCCAATTTTTAAAATTCCAAATTTCAGGGATCTGGTGTGGCAGGGACCTGCATTCATCCTTTGGAAAAGGATCTCACTGCACTGGGACTGATGAAAGTTTGACCTAGAAGGGCAGTCATGCCAGAGTGCAAAGGCGTGGGATTTAGAGCAAGCAGGCTCAACAGCCAGTGTCCCAGTTAGCTGCCCTCAACAGGTGTCTCTGCACCTATGCTGAGGGGTGGGGAGGGAAATGGTGGTTCTTTTGTCCCCAGAGAGGCAATGCCATCTCTCACAGATGGGATCCAAAAAGTACGAATAGTCTCTCCCTGGCCCCCATAGGTGATCCTCAGATTGCACAGTCTGTCTTGGGTTTGTTTCCCTGCATCCTCTCCAGGAGTAGGGCAGCATCCTTAGGTCTCTATCCCAACCAAGCCTGGAGACTTCTAAAACTCCAGTCTTTGAGCCCTACCTGTTGCAAAAATTCATGAAATTCAGCCCCTCTCATTTTCCCAGGCAATGGCTTTGGGGAAGTGTTCGCCTTGTGCGTATCCCTGTGCTTTCCACTCTCTGTTACTTTCTTCCGTGACCAGGGCTCCCTCCCCTCCACAGCACCCATTATCCGTTTCTCCCCCAAACCATCTCTCCATACTTCCTACCTTCCTCAACGTGGCCTCTTCTCTCTCTCTAGTTGTGCAGTTTGTTCTATCAGTTCTCAAGTTGATTTCTTGAGTATTCAGAATGATTTGACATTTATCTAGCTGTGTTCAAGAGATAAGTCAAGTTGGTCCTCCTACTATGCTGCCCTCTTAGCTCCCCCGCCATGTTGATTTTATTGAGTATTTTATCTTCTTTGTTATTTTAAATGTATTCTTTGATATATTCTAATCAGTTATAGTTTGTATATATGAATATTTGATTTTTGTATGTTTAATTTTATATCCTGATACTCTGAGAGTTTTTTTTATTGCTTGAGTTTGTTTTATCATCAACTGTCTAGGGTTTTCTAGGTATGCTGTCATATTACCCACTAACATAGATACTTTTACATCATCTTTCCCAGTCTTTGTCTCTAATTGTTTTCTCTTTCCACTTGCACTGGCTAAAACCTCCAGGACAATATTAAATAGTAGAGATGGTAATAGGTATGTTTATTTTGTTCTTGACCTTAGTAGAAATGGCTTGGCTTTAGTGTTTTCTCATTTAGTGAAAACATTGGCTGTAGGAATGAGGGGTGTATATGCACACTCACACACACACATGTAATTGAAATGTAGTTGATATATAACATTAGCTTTAGGTGTACAACATAGTAATTTGACAATTATATACATTACAAAATGCTTCCCTCAATTATTGAATAATATGGCAATTCTATATTTAACTTTTTAAGGAATCTCCATACTGTTCTCCTCAATGGATGTACCAATTTACATTCCCACCAACAGTGCACAAAGGTTACTTTTTCTCTATATTCTTGCCAACACTTTTTTCTTGTTTTTTCAATTCTAGCCATTTTGATAGGTGTGATATCTTACTGTGATTTTGATTTTCATTTCCCTGATGGTTAGAGATGTTGAGCATCTTCTCAAGTGTCTGTTGGCCATCAGTATGTCTTCTTTGAAAAAATGTCGACTCAGGTCCTCTGCCCATTTTTTAATCCAATTCTTTGGGGGTTATTTTGGTGTTGAGTTGTATAAGTTCTTTATATATTTTGGATATTAACCCCTTATCAGATATATCATTCACAAATATCTTCTCACATTCAGTAGGCTACCTCTTTGTTGATTTTTTTCCTTTGTTGTGACAATTTTTTTTTGATTTTTTTTTAACGTTTATTCATTTTTGAGAGACAGAGAGAAACAGAGCATGAGCAGGGAAGGGGCAAAGAGAGGGAGACACAGAATCTGAAATAGGCTCCAGGCTCTAAGCTGTCAACACAGAGCCCAACGCAGGGCTTGAACTCATGAACTGTGAGATCCTGACCTGAGCCGAAGTCAGATGCTCAACCGACTAAGCCACCCAGGCGCCCAAAAAAACCTCTTTATTTTGATGTTGTCACAGTAGTTTATTTTTGCTTTTGTTTCACTTGACTTAGGAGACATATCTAGAAAAAATATTGCTACATCCAGTATCAAAGAAGTTACTGCCTAAGTTCTCTCCTAGGAATTTCATGGTTTCAGGTCTCAGTTTAGGTCTTTAATCCATTTGGAGTTTATTTTTGTGTATGGTGTAATAAAGTGCTCAAATTTCATTCTTTTGATGTAATGGTCTAGTTTTCCCAGAACTATTTATTGAAGAGACTGTTTTTTCTCCATCATATATTCTTGGTTCCTTTGTCATAGATTAATTGTTCATATAAATGTGAACTTATTTCTGGGCTTTTTATTCTATTCCATTAATCTACATGTCTGTTTTTGTGCCAGTACCATACCTTTTTTCATTATTACAACTTTGTAGTATATCTTGAAGTCTGTATTTATGAGACTTCCAGCTTGTTCTTCTTTCTCAATATTGCTTTTGCTATTTGGGGTCTTTTATGGTTCCATACAACTTTAGTATTATTTGTAATTGTGCTGTGAAAAAATGCTATTGGTATTTTGATGGGGATTTCATTGAATCTGCAGATTGCTTTGGGTACTGTAGAAATTTTAATAATATTAATTCTTCCAATCCATAAGCATGGGATATCTTTCCATTTGCTTGTCACCTTCAATTTCTTTCATCGATATTTTATAGTTTTCAGAGTACAGACCTTTCACCTCATTGGTTAAGTTTATTCCTAGATGTTCTTTTTGGTGCAATCATAAAGGAAATTGTTTTCTTGATTTTTCTTTCTGTCACTTTGTTATCAGTGTATAGAAATGCTATACAAATTTCTGGGTATTTTGTATTCTATGCAACTTTACTGAATTTATTTATTAGTCTGATAAGTTTTTGGTGGAGTCTTAAGGGTTTTCTAGTATCATGTCATCTGCAAATAGTAACAGTTTAACTTCTTCCTTACCAATATCAATGCCCCATTTCTTTTTCTTGTCTGATTGCTATGGCAAGGACTTGCAGTACTATGATAAATAAGTGGCGAGAGTGGACATTCTTTCCTTATTCCTAATCTTAAAGGAAAAGATCTCAGTTTTTCATCATTGAGTATGATGTTAGCTGTGAATTTGTCATGTATGGCCTTTATTATGTTGAATTTTGTTCCCTCTAAACCCACTTTGTTGAGTTTTTATCACAAATGGTAAATTTTATCAAATGCTTTTTTCCATTTATTGAGATGATCATGGTTTTTATCCTTTATTTTGTTAATGTGGTCTATCACTTTGATTGATCTGTGGATGTTGAACCATTCTTACATCCCTGGAATAAACCCCAGTTGATCACGGTGAATGACCCATTTAATGTGTTGTAGAATTTGATTTACTAATATTTGGGGGAAGTTTTGCATCCATGTTCATCAGGGATATTGGTCTGTAATTTATTTTTTGTGGTGTCTTTGTCTGGTTTTGATATCAGCATAATACTGGCCTCATAGGATGAACTTGGAAGCATTGCTTTATCTTCCATTTTTAAAGAATAGTTTTAGAGAAGTGGTATTAACTCTTCTTTCAATGTTTGCTTAAACTCACCTGTGAGATCACATAGTCTTGAACTGTTGTTTGTTGTGATTTTTTTTGTTGTTATTACTGATTCAATTTTGTCACTAGTAATCAAGTCTGTTCAGATTTTCTATTTCTCACTGATTCAGTCTGGGAACACTGTGTTTCTAGGAATTTATTAATTTTGGTCTAGGTTGTCCAATTTGTTGAGTTATAGTTTTTCATTGTCATTTCATAATTCTTTTTATTTCTGTTGTGTCCGTTGTAACTTCTCTTATTTTATTTGAATTCTATTCTCTTGATGCATTGGCTAAAGGTTTATAAATTTTGTTTATCTTTTCAAAGAACCAGCTCTTAGTTTTTATTTTTAGTCTCTATTTCATTTATTTTCACTATGATCTTTATTTCCTTTGTTCTATTAACTTTGGGTTTTGTTCTTCTCCTCTTCCTCCTTTTGGCTCTATTCTTTTTAAAATTCCTTTAGTTGTAAAGTTAGCTTGTTTGAGATTTTTCTTTTTTCTTGAGGTAGGCCTGTTATCACTATAAACTTCCCTCTTAGCAACTTCCCTCATAACAACTGTTTTTGCTATGTCTCAAAGATTTTGAATCATTGTATTTTCATTTTCATTTCCCTCTAGGTATCTTTGATTTTTCTTTCATTTTTTTGTTACCCCATTGGTTGGTTTTTAGCTTTTGGGTTTGTGTTTTTTCCATTTTTTTTCTTGTAATTGATTTCTAGTTTCATACTATTGTCATCAGAAAACATGATATGACTTCAGTCTTTCAAAATTTATTGAGGCTAGTTTTGTGGCCAAACATGTGACCTATCCTGGAGAATCTTTCACGTGCACCTAAAAAGAATGTATATTCTGTGGTTGTTGAATGGATGGTTCTGTACATATCTATTAAGTCCATCTGGTCTAATGTGTCATTCAAAGCCACAGTTTCCTGATTGATTTTCTGTCTAGATGATTTATCCATTGATGTAAACTGAACCACCCAGGTGCCCTGAGGTGTTAAAGTTCCTACTATTATTGTCTTACTGTCAGTTCCTCCCTTTATGTCTGTAAATATTTGCTCGTATATTTAGGTACTCCTGAATTGGGTGAATAGATATTGACAATTTTTATGTCCTCTTGTTGGATTGACCCCTTTATCATTATGCAATGCCCTTCTTTGTCTCTTGTTACAGTCCTCGTTTAAAGTGTCTTTTGTCTGATGTAAGTATTGCTACTCCAGTTTTTTAACTTCCATTTATATGCAGTATAATATATATATACTCCATATATATATTTCATATATATGTATGTATATATATATATGTATGTGTGTGTATATATATATAATATATATAAATAATATGGAGTTTATATATATATATAATATGGAGTTTTTCATCCCTTCACTTTTAGTCTTTGAGTATTTTGGTCTGAAGGGAGTCTCTTATAGACAGATATAGATATATATGGGTCTTGTTTTTGTTTATTTACATTTACAGTAATTATTGATAGGTATGCACTTATTGCCATTTTATTCATTGTTTTCTGGTTATTGATAGGTATGCACTTATTGCCATTTTATTCATTGTTTTCTGGTTGTTATTATAGTTCTTCTGTTCCTTTCTTCTTCATTTGCTTTCTTCCATTTGAATTTTATGACTTTCTTTAGTGTTCTGCTTGGATTCCTTTCCCTTTATTTTTTGTGTATCTCTTATAGGTCTTTGATTTCTGGTTACCAAGAGGTTCAGCTAAAACATCCTATATATATATAGCAGTCTATATTAAGTTCATGTCATTTAGGTTCAAACACATTCTAAAAACACTGCATTTTTCTCCTTTCCTCCATGTTTTATAAGATATCACATTTTACATAATTTTATTTTGTGTATCCCTTGACTGGTTTTTGTTGATATAATTGATTTTACAACTTTTGTGTTTTAATCTCCATACTGGCTTTATAAGTAATTGAGCTACTATTTTTCCTGTATGTTTGCTTTTACCAGTGAAATTTTTTCCTTTCATAATTTTCTTACTTCTAGTTGTGGCCTTTTCTTTTTCACTTGAAGAAGTCCCTTTCACATTTCTTGTAAAGCCAGTTTAGTGATGAACTCCTTTAATTTGGTATTGTATTGAAAACTCTTTATTTCTCTAATTCTGAATGATAATCTTGCTGGTTAAAGTATTCTTACTTGTAGATTTTTTTCCTTTGAGCACTTGGAATGTATTATACCACTGCCTTCTGGCCTGCAAAGCTTCTGCTGAAAAATCACCTGATAGCATAATGGGGTTTACTTTGTACATAACAGTTTGCTTTTCTCTTGCTCCTTTTAAGATTCTATCTTTATCTTTAATTTTTGCCATTTTATTTATTATGTTTCTTGGTGTGGACATCCTTGGGTTCATCTTATTTGGGGCTTTTTGTGCTTCCTGGACCTGGATGTTTGTTTCCCTCTCTAGGTTAAGGAAATGTTTAGCTATTACTTCTTCAAGTAAATATTCTGCCCCATTTCTCTCTATCTTCTGGGATGTTTGTAATGAGAATGTTAGCGTACTTGATGTTATCAAATGTTGCTTAACCTATTCTCATTTAAAATTGTTTGTTTTTGTTGTTCAGCTTGGTCGCTTTCTACTACCCTGTCTCTTCTTTTGCATCCTCCGATCTGCTGATTCCATATAGTGTATTTTCCATTTACGTTATTGTATTCTTCAGTTCTAACTTATTCTTTTTTATACTTTCTCTTTGTTGAGGTTTTCACAGAGTTCACTGATTCTTCTTTTAAGTCTGGTAAGTATCTTTATGACCATTACTTTGAACCTTTCATTGGGTGTAGATTCCTTGTCCTGTTTTGTTTAGCTCTTTTTTCTGCAGTTTTGGTTTGTTATTTCATTTGGACATATTTCTATGTCTCCTTTTGTCTAGCTTTCTATGTTTGTCACTATATTTTCAGTAGGTAAGTTATGTCTCCTAGTCTTGAAAGTGGTGGCCTTATGTAGAAGACATCACATTATGCTCAGCAGCACAATATGCCCTGGTTATCAAAACCAGGTGCTCCAGGGACATCCTGTGTGTAGGCTTATGCTATCTTCTGTTGTGGCTGGGCCATGAGCACTGCCAGCATACTGACAGTTGGGGTAGTTCCTGACCCACCTGAGTCAGCTGTAGCTACTTACCAGCACACTAGTGGGTGAAGTTACTCGCTCCACTCCCAAGGCAGCAGTTCTTTTGAGGGGAATGCTGTTCCTGACTGAGGCTGCCCATTGGATGTGGTGGGGTGGGAGCTGCTTTGGACAGTTGCTTCCTTTTGCAGGTGGGTTAGGTGGCAAGGGTCTGCGGGGGAACACCAGGCAGGGCAGGCAGTGTAGCAAGGTAGATGGAGTGTCAGAACTGGCTCTCACATGCCTCCAGACCACTAGGCTGAAGGAGGGCAAGAAAAATGGTACCCACCAGCACTTCTGTTCCTGGAGAAAGCTCCTGCAGGTCCCTGCCTCTCAGGCACACATCCTAAAGTTAGTCAGTAAATCTTCATGTATACCCAGGCACTCTTTAAAATGCTGCTTATGTGCTATGCCTCATGCTGAGTGATACATTGCACTGGACCTTTTAGAGTGGAGACTCAGTTTCCTACAGTCCTGTGGCTCTCCCAGAGCTAAATCTCCCCAGTTTTCAAATCCAGATATTATAGTGGCTTGTGTTCCCCATGAAGGTCCCCAGGGCTGAGGGTGCCCAGTGTGGGGCTTGATCCCTTCCCTCCTCCATTCTTGTGATATCCCTCCTGCTTGTGGGTTGTTGCTCTAGGGATTTGGTTCCTAACCATGTCTCTGTCCTTCCTATCCTTCTCAGTGTGGCCTTCTCTTTATCTCTTTAGCATTGAAAGATCTATTCTTCCATTCTACAGGTTGTTTTTAGAATGAGGTGTGTTACATACAGTTATTGCTTTGTCGTGTCTGTGGGAGATGAACCCAGGATCCTCCTGTTCTACCATCTCCCTCTGCTGTCATATCTTATCATGCTTAGTCTGTGTCCATCAACTCCTACTTGAATATTTTTCTAAATCACAATGATTATTGGAGTTAAAGATTTTTTCAGCATCTGTGATGGTAATCTTATGATTTCTCCCTTATGTTAGAGAAAGTTGCCTCAATTTCTCTCTCTCTCTCTCTCTCTCTCTCTCTCTCACACACACACACACACACACACACAAGACATAGTGTAATGATAGTTATATTATTTATTAATGATATTTAATTAATATGTAATATATATTATATATTAATGATATACTTCTCTTATACATTTTATACATGTTGTTTTGAATTATATTTTGACTGAAATGAACATTTGCCAATCTTAATTTCTTGCTGTTAGTATTTCCTTGGCACATATTTTCCTTACGTTATTTTATTATAATAAGGGAAGTAATATAACATCTAATACATTGTGCAATTCTTTGGTAGCAACCCGAATATTGACGTCCTTCCAAGCGTGTGCAAACTATATTATGCTTCTGGTTTCAAATTAATGGGAGGGTCAGAAATTCCATTTTTATTGTACCTAGTATCTAAATGAGGATGAAATGGCCACTTTCTTGTGGTCTGTATTAGTAAGCTTTTACTGCATAACAAACAACCACAAACTCTAAGTGGGATATAGCAACAAGCATTTATTTCTTCTAGAAGCTCTCTGCTTTAGGATGAGAGAGACCTACCTCTCAGTACAGTTCCGCAGGTCAGCTGGGGCGAGCTGTGCTTCAGATGTGTTGCTCAAAGATATAGGCTAATCGGACAGCAGCTACTCAATGGAACATCACATCGTGACATCACAGGGAAAGAGAGCAAATATAAACAATTGAGGCCTTAAGACTGAAGGTTACAACTGCAGACTATCACTTTTATGCACACTACATCGATCCAAGCATGGCTAGGAGTGTTGATGTATATTCTCCCCATGATGAGGCCAGAGGCAAGACATGGATGCTGGGAAAGATAAAGGTTGATGAGAATTATTTTAATTTATTTTAGAGAGCAAGAGAGAGTAGGGGAGAGGGGCAGAGAGAGAATATCAAGCAGGGTCCATGTTCAGCATGGAGCCCAGTACAGGACTTGATTCCACGACCCTGGGATCATAACCTGAGCCAAAATCAAGAGTCTGATGCTCAACCAACTGAGCCACCCAGGTATCCTCAAATGTCGATGACAATTTAACCACTACAATGACCTTGTACCTATAGTTTTGTTTTTCTGTCAAGGATTTTTTTTCTTTATTAAATCCACATATTTATTTTTGTTGTGCTATATGGAGATTTTATATTCTGTTTAACTCTCAGGGTACCTGGATGGCTCAGTTGGTTAGGCAACCGACTTCGGCTCGGGTCATGATCTCGCAGTTTGTGAGTTCAAGCCTGCGTCGGGCTCTGTGCTGACAGCTCAGAGCTTGGAGACTGCTTCGGATTCTGTGTCTCCCTCTCTCTCTGCCCCTCCCCTGCTCACGCTCTATGTCTCTCTGTCTCTCAATAATAAATAAATGTTAAAAAAAATTTTTTTAATATTCTGTTTAACTCTCCATTCCCATCTGAGATAGCTGATCTATTTAATCATATTCCAGGTGATTTAAGTTTATCCTCTTTAAAAAAAAAAAGCTGGCCTTGTGGAGATACAGTTGACTTATAAAATCATAAGATATTTAAAGTGTACATTGTGGTGATTTGTAATATGTATACATCATTAAAGGATTCCCCACATCTAGTTAATTGACACATTCAATACCTCACATTTAAGTTCTCTCTTAACAAAATTCAATTATACAATGGTGTTATTAACTATAACCACCTGGTTGTACATTAGATGCTCAGACCTTATTCATTTTAAGGTTTTAAATTTATATTGAGAGCAAGAGAGCCAGTGGGGGAGGGCTAGAAAGAGGGGGAGACAGAATCCCAAGCAGGATCTGCACTGTCAGCACAGAGCCCAACGAGGAGCTCGAACCCTTGAACCACAAGATCATGACCTGAGCCAAAGTCAAGAGTTGGATGCTTAACTGACTGAGCCACCCAGGTATCCCTCAGAACTTATTCATTTTATAGTTGAAAGTTTGTAACCCAAATTCTTATTTCTCCCACCTGGGGAATACTTTTCTATTTCTGTGAGTTTGACTTTTTTCTTTTAGGATTCCACATGTAAGTGATACCATGCAGTGTTAATCTTCCTCTCTTTGGCTTATTTCACTTAGCATAATGTCCTCAAGGACCAACCATGTTGTTGGCAAATGGTGGAATTTCCTTTTTTCTCATGGCCAAGTAATATTCCACTGTATATATGTCATGTCTGCTATATCCATTCATCCATTGATATACACTTAGATTGTTTGCAATCTTGCCTATTGTGCGTAATACTGAAATGAACATGGGGATGCATCTTTTTTTTGTAGTTTTCTTAAAGTTTATTTATTTTGAGAGAAAGAGAGCATGCAAGCAGGGGAGGGGCAGAGAGAGGAGAGAGAGAGAATCCCAAGCAAGCTCCATGCTGTCAGCATAGAGCCTGCTGTGGGGCCTGATCTCATGAACCGTGAGATCATGCATGACCTGAGCCAAAACCAAAAGTCGGACACAACCAACTGGGTTACCCAGGTGCTCCTGCATATATCTTTTTGATATCATGTTTTCATTTCCTTTGGATATATACCTAGAAGTGGGATTGCTGGATTTTTATGTTAGTTTTATTTTTAATTCTTTTTTAATTTTTTTAATGTTTATTTATTTTTGAGAGAGCCAGAGACAGAATGCGAGTGGGTTAGGGGCAGAGAGAGAGGGAGACACAGAATCCGAAGCAGGCTCCAGGCTCCAAGCCGCCAGCAGAGCCCAACGTGGGGCCTGAACCCATGAGCTGTGAGATCACGACCTAAGCCAAAGTCGGCCACTCAACTGACTGAGACACCCAGGCGCCCGTTTTTAATTTTTTGAGATACATTGTATATTGTTTAACATAATGGCTGTACCAATGCACATTCCCACTAACAGTGCACAATAGTCCCCTGTTCTCCACCCTCACCAATACTTAGCTCTTTTTTTAATGATAGTCATTCCAACAGATGTGATGCAATATCTCATCATGGCTTTGATTTGCAATTCTCTGAAGATCACTGAGGGTTACTGATGTTGAGCACCTTTTTATGTGCCAGTTGCCTATTGGTATGTCATCTTTGGAATAAATGTCTATTCAGATAATCTGCATTTTTAAATCAAATTGTTCAGATTTTGTGCTATTGAATTGCATGAGTTTTTAATGCTTTTTAGATAGTAACCCCTTATCAGGTGATTTGCAAAAATCTTCCTCCCAATCCATAGATTTTCTTTCATTTTGTTGATAGTTTCCATAATGTGGAGAAGCTTTTTAATTTCCTGTAATCCCACTTGCTTATTTTTGCTTTTGTGGCCTTTACTTTTGGTGTCAAATCCAAAATATCATGGCTCAGATTAATGTCAATAAGTTTGCCCAATGTTTTCTTCTGGGAGTTTTATGCTTTCAGGTCTCACATTCAGTCTTTAATCCAGTTAAGTTGGTTTTAGTGTATGGTAACTACATTTCCTTAGGGGTCCAATTTCATTCTTTTGTATGACTGTCCAGTTTTCCCAAAACCATTTACTGGAGAGACTGTCTTGTGATCATTGCATATTCTTGGTTCCTTTGTTGTAAATTAATTGGCTATATAGGTATGGGTTTATTTCTGGGCTTTCTCCTCAGTCCCTTTGATCTACATGTCTGTTTTTATGCCAATATCATATTGTTTTGGTTACTATAACCAAAAGTAACCAAAAATGGTTTGCTCTGTTTCCGTGAAAAATGCCGTTGGAATTTTGATAGTGATGGAATCGAATCTGTAGATTAGTTTGGTTATTATGGACATTATACATTATTCATTATTCCAATCCATGAACACAGAAAATTTCCATTTATTTGTGTCATCTCCAGGTGTTTTGTTTTGTTTTTTTAATCACTATCCTATAGTTTTCAGTGTACAGGTGTCTTTGGTTAAATTCACTTCTAATATATATTTTTTTAACTTCTAGGTATTTTTTTAATGCAATTTAAAATGGAATGGTTTTCTTCTTTCTGGTAGTTCCTTCTAAGTGTATAGAAACATAGATGATTTTTGTTTATTGACTTTATATTCTGCAACTCTACTGAATTTATTTATTCTAACAGTTTTTTCTGTAGGTCTTCTTTGGAGAAAAGTCTGTTCATGTCTTCTGCCCTTCTTTCAAATTGTATTGCTTGGTTTTTTGGTGTTGAGTTGTATACATTTTTTAATATAGTTTAGATATCCCTTTATGGGATATGTCATTTGCAAATATTTTCTCCCATTCAACAGATTACCTTTTAGTTTTGTTGAGTGTTTCCTTTGCTGTGCAGATTTTTATTTTGATGAAACCCCAATGTTTTTGCTTTTGTTTTTCTTGCTTCAGGAGACATATCTAGAAAGAGGTTGTTACAGAGAAGCTTGATTTCTTAATTGGCAATTTTACTCAATTTGCATTTACTGATTAACTATATACTGATTTGCTTGTACTAGTTTACTTTTTTATGTCAATCTGTGTCAGGTTTTTGTTTTGTTGTTTTGTTTTTTTGGGGGGGGGTTAAGTTGTTTAATTGGTACTTGTATCTTCCCTCTAAATAGAGACCACTTTTTGGTTTTATCCCCACCATACTGTCCAATTCTCATCTGCAACAGCATATTCAAAAATACAATGAGGTACTATTTTTAAAGTATGAAAAGAAAGAACTTTGAAAGATTTCATATCTAGCCCAAGTCCTTCAAATGTGTATGAATAATAAAAAGATCCTTGGACACATTAAGTTCTTCAAGTGGGATGAAGAAAACATGTTAACAAGGTGGTACATTGTCCAAAACAGCCTCTCCTAATTTTATTCCTCTTATTTGAATAATTCTACCAAAAATGTTTTTAAATTTATTTGAGAGAGAGTGTGCAAGAGCACAGCAGGGGTGGAGCAGAGGAGAGGGAGAATCCCAAAAGTCTCTGCCCTGTCAGCACTGAGCCTGATGCAGGGCTTGATCTCACAAACCATGAGATCATGACCTGAGCTGGAATCAAGAGTCGGATGCTTAACTGATTGAGCTACTCAGTCACCAAGTGTTTTTAAAATAATTTTTAGGGGCACCTGGGTGGCTCAGTTGGTTGAGCATCTGACTCTTGACCTCAACCTCAGGTCATATCAGGGTTGTGGGATTGAGCCCTGCATTGGGGTCCATACTGAGTGTGCAGCCTGCCTAAGATTCTCTCTCCCTCTACCCCTCTCCACAGCACTCTCTCTCAAAAAAAAAAAAAAAAAAAAAAAATTGTGGTAAACTTTGAGGCTTTTGAGATACCATAATGTATCTAGCTGTGGGAGTTGTTATCTCTTTGAAGGTGTGCATTCTTCTTTTTCTGTTATTAGTATCCTATGAACACTATCAGTCCCAAGTAGTTCAATTTAATTATGAGAAATTTGTCATACATACATACATACATACGTGTATATATAGTGTAGCTTTATCTTTTCTATTTATTTTCCATTTCCTTTTGGAAGGTCCTGAATTTAAATTTTAACTCTTTTTTAAGTTTGAGAGAGAGAGAGCACACACGTAGAAGTGGGAGGGCAGAGGGAGAGAGAATCCCAAGCCAGGGGCTCAGCCTCACGAATTGTGAGTTGAAATAAAGTTGCTTAACCGACTGAGCCACCCAGGTGCCTCTAATTTTTAACTCTAATTTCATTCTTCTGAAAGATCTAGTCCACTGTTTATCCCATCTTTTGAGGTTATTTTTTTCATTTTTCATGAAATGAAATATAGTTATATATTCTAAATTCTTAGTTTTTCTGTCCTAATATTTTATGTTAACTTTTTCTATTGAGGCAGTTTTAATCCTAAGGTCTTGTTATAAGCTATATTACCCTAGGAATATTTGACTACTCTGTTAATGTACACTGGAGAAGCACAGATGTCCAAATCCAGTCTAGACATTCAGATCTTCAGCTGTGAGCTTCAGAACAGTGGAGGGGAATGAGCCCTAGGGCTCATTACTCTTATCTAGCAGTTCCTTAGATCAGAGTTTCACCTTTTAACTCTCAAATGGAAAGAAACAATATTGGGCAGAAAGGCACTCCATAGACTGTTACCTACCAGTTCTGGGGATTTGAAGGTCAAGGGTAGAGATGTTTGAGGCTGTTCATTCTCAATCTATTGGCCCCAGGGAGGTTTGTCCTGCCCTGATTTTACCCTTGTGGGTATCTGGGCTCTTGTCTTGAATTTCTATAGGGAGGTGGCAGACAACAATGGATCCAAGGGAAAGTCAGGGGGTGGGGGGTGTCATGGTGGTATGATTAGAATAGTTCTTCTTGAACGGCCTCCCAGAGCCACACCAGCCACCAACTAGCCCTATATACCAGTTAAAAACACTTTCCATCCACCCTGGGATTTTTTAGATTTGTGTTACTTCTTAGATCCCAGGCTTCCATTTTTAGTTCCTCCAGGATTGATCTTGGAGGAAAGAGCCCATGTTAATTTGACATTTTGGCAGGAACCAGAATGTTCTCTCTCCAAGTTGTTTAGAATATATGCAGTCGATGGATGCAGAAAATTAGTCATACTAAGGATTTTGGTTTTTACTTTAAGAAAAATGAGAAGCCACTGAAGGTTTCAAGCTGAGTGATGACAGGATCTGACTTTATTTTGAGAAGGCTACTTTGGCTGCAATTTGGCAATCAGATTGGAAGGGAGTGAGAGTCAATATGAGGACAGAGTTAGAAGGGCGTGCAGTTGTCCTGGTGAGATTGTAATGATGGCTGACACTAAGGTGTGATGGAGATGGAGGGGAGGGGATGAATTCAAGAGATACTTAGTAAGTTAAATTGCTAGATTTTAATTACCGATTGAATTTCAGGGAGGTGAGAGATGTATGAAAGGTAACTCTTACACAGTGGGCTTGCATAACTAAATGGATATACTTAATTTGGGAGAACAGGAAGGGATTCAGTTAACTCAGTTTGGGGTGTATAAATTTATGATCCCCTTGAAATATTCAGAAGATGTGTCAAATAGCTGAGAGCTTAGAGGAGACAGTTGAGATAGCTATGATGACTCACACATTTATAAATGGATGAAATAACCTTGAGAGTTCAGAACAGAAGGGGACCTGGAAATGAGCCTTCAGGAACTCCAACAGTTAATGGCTGTTACTGGTTGCACTGTTCTCAAAATTTGTATTTGAAGCGCTCAGCCCCAGTACCTTAGATTGTGACTGTATTTGCAGATAGTGTGCCTTTTGAAGAGGTGATTAAATTAAAATAAGGCCTTTAGAGTAGGGCCTAATCTAATCTGGCTGATGTCCTTTTAAGAAATTTAGAGAAACACCAGGAGGATGTGTACACAGAAGAAAGACCATGTGAGGACATAACAGGCAGCCACCTGCAAACCAAGGAGAGAGGCCTCAGGAGGAACTAAATCTGCTGACACCTGGATTTTGTACGTCAAGTCTCCAAAACTAAGAGAAAATTAACTTCTGTTGTTGAACAGCCGCTCAGGCCTGTGGTTTTGTTATGGCAGCCCTAGCAAAATAATATACTAGGTTAAAAAAACAGTGTGGCAGAAAAATTGTGCGAAGATGATAAAATATAACTCCTGGAGGTTGTTTTGACACAGAAGCAAAGGCCAAAGTTTTTCAACAAGTGGGAAGAAGTCAAAAGTGTTAAGGTTGGCTGACAGGTCACGGTGAGAACTAATTGTTCTCTGGATTTAGTAAGTTGGAGTTTGTTGGTATTCTAACACAGTGTAGAAGGGCAGAATGGTATGGGTTAAAGTGGGGGAGGGCGGGAGTGAAGAAATGACAAGTGACTATGGACAGCTCTTTTTTTTTTTTTTTTTAATTTTTTTTTTTTCAACATTTATTTATTTTTGGGACAGAGAGAGACAGAGCATGAACGGGGGAGGGGCAGAGAGAGAGGGAGACACAGAATCGGAAACAGGCTCCAGGCTCTGAGCCATCAGCCCAGAGCCCGACGCAGGGCTCGAACTCACGGACCGTGAGATCGTGACCTGGCTGAAGTGGGACGCTTAACCGACTGCGCCACCCAGGCGCCCCGACTATGGACAGCTCTTGAGGTTTGTGATAGGGGAGGGAATGAGGAATGGAGTTCTTTTGAAATGGGAGAAATTTGACCTTGTTTTTTGTTAATGTAAGTTTCCCATTTAAAAGTAGTTAAATATAAAAGCAAAAGAGTAATTGGTAGAATAACATTGAGAAGAGTGGAGGGGACAGTTTATAGCTGAGATAGGGGATGGCTGAACTTTTGTTAACAAAGGCTGGAAGCAGAGATGAGACACCTTCAGAGTAGAACTCGGGGGACAGAGAAATGGCTACCTATTTTCTGGTTGATCAAGGCCTCTGGTTTTTAAGCCATCTTTGCTTCCTAAAATGAAATCTCTGTTCTGTTCAACTTCGCCTTATAACTAGTGTCATTTCCTCTCATATTCTGGCATTTGGTTGGTGGTCTATTTAAAGTGTGGTTGTGAGTCTTCACCTTAATGCCACTGATATTTTAGTGAGAAGTTCTGAGAAGCTTCAAAGGGCAGCTGCTAGTCAGATACCCAAAAAAATGACAAGTTTCTGTCTTCTCAAGTTTTATATTTAAATACTTAAGCCATCTGGAGTTTATAATATATGGGGGAAGTCTGATACTTTTCCCAAATTGCTAGTCAGTTATCCCAATACCATTTCAAGTCAAACGTATTTAAGTGCCTACTAATTGCTTTGTGCGATATGCGAAATCATCTTTCTCAAAGACCTTAGTATTTCAGCAAGGGCTAACAGACCAATGAATACAGTATGAGGTACAACAAAGTGCTGTAAACACAATTATTAGCAAACACAGAGATTACCTTTTTGTACAATTATAGGGAATGCCTTTTTCTGGATTCTTAAAACCAGATCTGATAGGGGACAGTGGAGAGTTGGATAGGGGAAGGGATTTAAGGCAGTTCAGGGAGAGGAACCAGAATGATGAGCAAAACCCCAAGTAGGAAACTGCACCATGTCTTTGGGAAGTAAGTTACATTATGGTGGAAGGTTAGAAGTGCTAAAATTCATACTGCAGTTAGTAGACAGCAAAGAAAACCCCACTGGCCTAGAGATGGTTTGGGGCTATAAAATGGCTGTTTCAAGTTATACTTGATGAAGGTTAATTAACTTCATATATACTTTAGATTGATGGCCAAAAAATTAAACAAGTCATAGGCTTGTTTAAAAAAGTAAAGGACAATTTATTAAAAATCAAGAAAATATTGGTAAACAGTATGGAGGTTCCTCAAAAAACTAAAAATAGAACTACCCTATGACCCAGCAATTGCACTACTAGGCATTTATCCATGGGATACAGATGTGCTGTTTCAAAGGAACACATGCACCCCGATGTTTATAGCAGCACTATCAACAATAGCCAAAGTATGGAAAGAGCCCAAATGTGCATCGATGGATGAGTGGATAAAGAAAATGTGGTGTGTGTATATATATATATATATAGACACACACACAATGGAGTATTACTCGGCAATCAAAAAGAATGAAATCTTGGCCATTTGCAACTACGTGGATGGAACTGGAGGGTATTATGCTAAGTGAAATTAGAGAAAGACAAAAATCATACGACTTCACTCATATGAGGACTTTAAGAGACAAAACAGATGAACATAAGAGAAGGGAGACAAAAATAAAAACAGGGAGGGGGACAAAACAGAAGAGACTCATAAATATGGAGAACAAACTGAGGGTTGCTGGAGGAGCTGTGGGAGGGGGGATGGGCTAAATGGGGAAGGGGCACTAAGGAATCTACCCCTGAAATCATTGTTTCACTATATGCTAATTTGGATGTAAATTTTTAAAAATTAAAAATTAAAAAAATCAAGAAAATATCAGGTTGTACATACGGGAAATTTCAGTAGACTTAAGATCCTTGCTATCTCAATAAGCAGGGTTTTTATACTTATGTTGAGGGTACAAACTTTTCGACAAAAGCTCATCAGTGAATAAAATCTTGTATTGTCCTCATAGCTCTGTCTTAGCATCCTCAAACAGGCAGGCTAGATGGCATCAAAGTTAAGTGTAGAGGCTGCTTTTAGGCAAACAGGCTTAAACAATGGAATGCAGAAAGGGCCCACATCGACCACTTGGCTGAATACAAACAGGCCCACTGGGCAACCCACCTCAATGAGCTACTTACCTGGAACCAGGTACAGTTACCAAAAAATTCCATACATCCCCATACCTCCTCACCTTCCCTCTTTAAAAACAGCCCACCCACTGCCTTCCTGGAGACAGCCTCTCCTTTGTTCTCCTGCCTGCCACCCCCTTGTGGTGTATTCAGTGAATTTCCATCTCCTTTGTTCTGCCTCTGGTGAATTCACTGCCCATGCCATCAGGTTCTGCCAGATGGTCACCCCACATTTGGGGACTCCCATCTGCTCAGGAGAGACACCACATAAGCTCTGGAAGAAAGAGAACAAAATCCTTGGGATGAACAGAGTAGGCAGCTTTTCTCTGCCCCAATGACAGAAAAGGTAGGAAGGACGTATGGAGATATAGGGCAGCGGTGAGGACTCTGAATTGCTGAGGTGGACAAAGCAGGGGGTGACCACGAACAGGTGACCCCCTATTTACAGGAGAATGTAGTATGTGGGTTTTCTAATCTTAAGTGTTGTTTTGCCCAACTTCTCATGAGACAGAGGTTCACGGTCCAGGGCCTGCAACCAGAGGAAAAAGCTCATATGACTGGAGCTTGGGGGACAGAGTGCAGGGTGCAAATGAAGCACCTCTCCCCCCCAGAACAACTGTGTCCCTGAAAGGTCAGCTGTATTCTCTTTGACGGGGAGTTCCCTGCTCTAATGCTTCTCTCAGACGTTCAGAAACATTCACACCTGGCCCGGTGCGCTCTGCCATGAGAAATGACCAGGACAGCATACAGCTTCCGCAAATCAAGTTTTCTTTGCATTTGCTAATACCCACCGATTTGCACCTAGGCTGCTTCTGAAGGCATGACAACTTACCTGTGCATTAGCTTAGGTTTCACTATTTTCCCTTTTTAAAGAGTTCCAACTCTATGTCTATTATAGGAGAGACTTAAGATCCCAGTCAAGAGGTTCAAGTTATTATAATAACCTATGTGTCAAGGCCTAGCAGGAAGAGTGGGAGTTAAGAGGCAGTAAAAATGAAAGAAGTTTTAGGAGAAAAAAAATGAAGGACTCATGAATTTAGGGTCTAATAGGTCTTCAACACAGATGTTGAATTGTTGAAGGGTGAAGGTGCCAGGGAGGCAGTCCAACAGAACCGCACAACCCAGGTGCTAAAGACGCCACCTTCCTAGAAGGTCATGGTCCTGACTCTGAATGCCCCACTAGCCAGGGTTCCCCGAATCAGTGGCCTAGGGCTAAAGCTTCAGGAGAGGTCTCTGCAGGCCTCAGGATATTGAGGTCCTAAAAGCAGAAGTCAGGCTTGTTGAAGATAGTCAGCCAAGACCAAGATTTCACATAAAAAGCATAAAAAGCCACAGTTTATATAGTGTCTCCCCGCAAGACTCCCTCTCTTGTGGTTCTCAGCGCCCTGCCCTCCCCATTACCACTACTCATTCTGTGCTAGCTTTGTGCATTTCCACAATTCCCTGATTTCGCTGAGCTCAATTTGGTGGGAAAGGGAACGTGATCCTCTGGTTTCTCTCAAGTCACAAGTGACAGGCCTCTAAGGCCAATGTTTTGTCTCCCGATCTTGATACTGAGCTGTGGAAAAGAAGGGCAGGGGGACTCCACTCATCTGCACCGGGAATCTCACTTCTCAAATGTCTACCCCTTGAGTCCTGTCTTCCGAAAACATGAACTGGCTGAAGATACTTCCTTCTCCCAGACCAATCTGTTCTATTGCTTGTCATTTCTCCTTCATCCACATAGCCTAGCCCTCTGTAAAGAAATCAGTCTGTCGGAGGGAAGAAAACTAGACTGAGGAGAAAGAAAGCAATGAAACAATGAAAGCAATGAATAATTAGAGATAGAAAATTTATTATTATGCAAACAGCTATGCACACTGGAGCCCTGGCAAACTGCCAGGGAACTTTCCAGATTAAGTTGTGCCTCCCTGTATTACAGGTACCAAATCAGAGTAACATCCTGGAGAACAAAACAAGGTATCAGAACACACAGTATCTCAGAGACACACCAGGTCTGGACTCCTTTCTTGAAATGCTCTAAATCAGTAGCTCTGGGCAAAGATCTCAACTGCTTGCTAAATAGCTGGACCTGACGCTGGCCAACTGTTAAGGCACTGGCTGTCCTGAGGAAGAAGAGGACTGTGAATGAAAAACTGCAGCTTTGCTTCTAGGAAAGTAATATCTGATAAGGACAGTCAAGGAAGATGTATTTTATCACTTTAAAATCAATTTTACTAAAACTACGAATTCTCTAATCATTTTTTTTTTAAGCTTATTTATTTTTGAGACAGAGAGAGAGCATAAACGGGGGAGGGTCAGAGAGAGAGGGAGACACAGAATCCAAAAGCAGGCTCCAGGCTCCGAGCTGTCAGCACAGAGCCCGACGCGGGGCTCGAACTCACTGACCGCAAGATCATGACCCGAGCCGAAGTTGGACACTCAACTGACTGAGCCACCCAGGCGCCCCTCTAGTTTAATAATTATTGAAATAATCACTCCAGAAGTAGCATTCCTTAATTTCCTCTCACCATATCATAAATTCCTGCAAAACTGTTAGTACTTACTACTGCTATTGTGATCTGGTTATTAAAACTCTTGATACTGCTTGAGTTACACAAGCATATAAAACAGATCTTTTCTGCTAAGTTTTTATAGTGATTTAATAAGTGTCTTGAAAAATTCACTGAAGTGAATTAATTCCAGTAAGTAAGTAAAAAGATGGAGTTTCTGTATGATGATAGCACTTGGGGGTCAATCCAGCTTTTAGTGATTTTTGGACTCAAACAATGCTAACTGATACAGCAGGGAGATCATGAGAAGAAAATACTAGTCTAATGGTCAAAAAGAATTCCACACTGTGCCCTAAGAATACAATGAATAGGTTCAAAACTAAAATAGTTCACTCATTTGTTTGCTTGGTTAATTGTTCGTTTTAGTGATCAGAGTTAACTTCTTAAAATTAGGCATTGGTCTACAGGCCTAAAGAATTGATGAACTAGAGAATTGATGTGAAAAGATTCACTGTTATCAAATGGCAATTATTCAATAAATTCCCCCCTTCATAAACCTTTCAATCTAGTGGCCAGCACCCAGAAATGCTTGAATACAAGCGTCCATACCCAAGTTACAAAGTACTTTATTCTTGTCTCATTGGTGAGGCGCAGAGTAATAATGTAGCAGCAGAAGGCTTGGCCTTAGATTAAATAGCGATAACAGAAAATGCGAGACTTTTTCCTTTCAGCTGAGGGAACACACTACTAAGATGGCAAAAGGATACATGTAAGTTGGGATGCCTTTTGCGGCCAAGTGTTTCCGAATAAGTCGCTCGGTACCATACCAGTTAAAATCTTTTGTGGCATGTCCAATGCGTGGAAGATGAACACTTGCTGTTAAAAAGAAAGAACATAGATTATGATGTCTTCATTCATCAAAATTTGAATCAGTATAAAATACACATTAAGAGAAAACTACTCGCAGAGTCACCTGGTGGTTTCCAATGGACAAAACGTGTAATCATGGGGTATCCCACACAAAGCCTACAAGTACAATGTCAAAGATATTCTGGGGAGGGACTGTGATGGGAAAAATTAAATAATTCTATCGAACGCAAAGACCTACAGGCCCTGGAAATAAGTAGGTACGATGGAAATAGAATCATGACCAATGTTGGAGATAAACAGATTCTTTAAGAGTCAATCATTTCAACAAACTCTGAGACAGACTGGGTTTGGAAACAAAACTTGACTCAGACTTTTGGCAGAGAATGGTCTGCTAATATGGACTGTGTGTAGCTCTCCAAAAGCTAGGATAAACAACATCCTATCTGACCAGATCACTGCATCTTTGGTCCTCAGCTTCCTCATCAGCAAAATCATGATACAAATACCCAGTGGAGGGAGATGGTCCACAAAGCTAACGGATACAAACGTGATCTGGGAAAGGAAGGGAGGCTATTCAAATACAAGATGATGTGGTGGTTACTTGCATGGTCTCCTATGGGGGACTTCACCTTTACCATGTATAGTGAATGAGGTCTTGACATTTCTCACCTCCTTTTAAAAATCCTATCACATGCCTGGAAACAGAAATTCACCTACTCCTGAACACAGATGAAAAGCTTACCTTTCTTTTTCTTTGCTGCTAAATAGATCTTCTTCAGGCCCTCTTCCAGGGCTGCCATCTTAATGCCAGACAGGACATTGGAGCGATCACGGTGCTGAGCCACAATCAAGGCCAACTAGGAGGAACAGCCATCACACGGTTGACGTGACACGAGACGGCTGCACTGTCAACTAAGTGCCCTGCCGTGGAGGGGGCACAAGCATTCCCCTGACAGGCTTTGTCTCCATCTGTTCTGGATGCTCTGCTGAACAACTCTGTCCTACCAAATTCATGACTTACTCTTCCATCATAATTGTTTTATTTTGTGGTAACTTAATACACAAGCACCTCTTCTTTTAAAAGGTATGTTAAAACCAGGGTCCAAAACGTGCTGTCTTTCCTAAGTTTTCTCAGCGGCAAAGAGAATTTTTCAGAGTCTCAGGAGCAGAAAGGACTTTACAGGTTCCTGTGTCTTCCATCTCTGTTCAAGTAACTCCCACCGTGTCCTAACCTAAGGCCGGGGGGGGGGGGGGGGGAGGGGGAGGACGGGACAGGACTGGAGACAGGGCCAAGGGAGCATATCTGGGACTGACATCACTACAGTCACATCATAACCAGTTGTAAACAGTTTTCTTGAGTCACTGGATTCTGAGCATTTATGCACAACCACGGTGTTGTTCACATTCTCTAGCATTTTAGAAATGACTGAACGAATGACTGTTGTCAGCCACAGGGGCAACCAACCTCAAGCAAATACACCTCTCTTTCAGCTCAGTTTCTAAATTTCTTTTCTAACTCAGTAAGATTTGGCTCTAAATTTGAATATGAATTCAGGCCCTTGAGAAAGCTAGGTTAAGTGCAGGAAATGAAATCTCTTACAGGAATTCTAAAGGACTGGCAAGTAGGAGAGACACTTAAGATGCAAAAGGAGAATTTTAATGCAGGCAGAGGAAATCTGCCTCAGCTCCTCTCCTCTGCTCATAGCTGGCTACTAAACACGGTGTTTTACACAACTTTTCACACAATAAACGATGAAATGCTCAGAGTTCTCAGTCAGGTTTTCTTATTCAGTAAGAGTTTACTGAGCACTTCCTATGAGCTGGTACTGCGTGTATTGAGGATAAAAAGAAAATAGGTCGACACCCTTGGAAGGAGCCCACCTGAGGTCAGTGCAGGAAACAAGCAAGTTAGAGAACGGTGTTCCAGGGGCTGTGATGGACAGAAGCAAGGGGGGACGGAGTGGGTGCGGTGGAGTCAGAGGCCCAACCTGCTTGTTATGGGCTGAACTGTGCCCTCTCGAATTCCTTTGTTGAAGCCCCAACCCTCAGTACTTTAGAATGTGATTGTATGTGGAGACAGGGCCTCTAAAGAAGCAAGTAAGTTAAAGTGAGGCCTTTAGGGTGGTACCTAATCCAGCCTCACTGCTGTGCTCACAGGAAATCTGGACACATGCTGAGACACCAGGGATGCACGTGCAGAGAAGAAAGACCATGTGAGGACACAGAGAGAGGCAGCCGTCCCTAAGCCAAGGAGAAGGCCTCAGAGGAAATCAGCCCTGCTGGTAGCCTCCAGAATTGTAAAGAAATTAATTTATGTTTTCTAAGCCACCTATTGGTGGGATTTTGTCATGGCAGCCCTTACAAACTAATACACGGACAGGCCAGCGGACAGGAGAGGTTTCAAGAGGAGGTGATGTGAGCCAAAATTTAGTTCTCATAAAAGAAGTGGTTTTTTTACTTACCAAATCTTTCCCTTTGTTTCTTGACTCTTTATCATCAATGGGAAATAAAAGGACACTTCCCAAATTCAAGTCTGAGGTAAAATAAAAGAGCAACAGACAGAATATGAGGTTCACTCCAGACTGAGACCTCTGAAGAGAGGCTCTTGTGAATGCCCCTGGTTCCTTCCTTCCCCACAGCCAATCAGGCTTCAATCTCACCTTTTCTCACACTCCTGAGAGTGTGACTCAGAGTGGCACTCAGTGACCGCCTCAGCCAGGTACTCACATGATGCACTCCTGAATTTTTTCCTTTTTGCTCAAAAACTTTCATTTTTTTAATGTTTAATTATGGTAAAATATACCTCATGTAAAATTTACCATCTTAACCATTTTTTTTTTTTTCAACGTTTATTTATTTTTGGGACAGAGAGAGACAGAGCATGAACGGGGGAGGGGCAGAGAGAGAGGGAGACACAGAATCGGAAACAGGCTCCAGGCTCTGAGCCATCAGCCCAGAGCCTGACGCGGGGCTCGAACTCACGGACCGCGAGATCGTGACCTGGCTGAAGTCGGACGCTTAACCGACTGCGCCACCCAGGCGCCCCCCATCTTAACCATTTTTAAGCAAGCAGCTCAGTAGTGCTATGCCGTCAATCTCCACAGCTCTCTTCACCTTGCAAAACTGACACTATACTCATGAAACCTCATTTCTCCCTTTCCCCTACAATCATCACTCTTACTTTGTCAATCCGACTACTATAGTTACAGCATCTAAGCAGAACCACCCAATACTCATTCTTTTGGGTTTTTGTTTTTTTAATGTTTATTTTTGGGAGACTGAGAGAGCACGAGTGAGGAAGAGGCAGAGAGAGAGGGAGACACAGAATCCAAAGAAGGCTCCAGGCTCTGAGCTGTCAGCACAGAGCCAGATGCGGGGCTCAAACTCACGAACCAGGAGATCATGAGCCAAAGTCAAACACTCAACCAACTTGAGCCAGCCAGGTACCCCTATACTCCTTCTTTTGTGACTGGCTTACTTCATTTAGCATAACGTCCCCAGGATTCATCCATGCTGTAAAGCATGTGTCAGAATTTCCTGGTTTCCAAGGCTAAATAATACCCCACTGTATGTATATACCACACTGTTTATCCATTCATCCATCAGACACTTGGGTTACTTCTACCTCTAGGTCACAGTGAATAATGCTGATATAAACATGGGCATACAGATACCTGTTTGAGTTATTGCCTGAGTTCTTTATAAGAGGCGTTGCTAGATTTTATGGTAATTTTATTCTTTTAAAAAAAATTTTTTTAATGTTTATTTTTGAGAGAGACAGAGACTGCGAGCAGGAAGGGGCAGAGAGAGAAAGAGAGAGACACACAGAATCTGAAGCAAGCTCTAGGCTTTGAACTGTCAGCAAAGAGCCTGACGCAGGGCTCGAACTCACGACCCATGAGATCATGACCTGAGCCGAAGTTGGATGCTTAACCGATTGAGCCACCCAGGTGCCCGATGGTAATTTTATTCTTAATTTTTTCAAGAAACACCATACTGTTTTCCATAATGGCTGCATCATTTTACATTCCCACTAACAGCGCACAAGTGTTCTAACTTCTCCACATCCTCACCAACACTTACTTGTTACTTTTTCTTTGGAGATGTAACTGGCAGAACATCATGTAAGCTTAAGGTGTACAACATACTGATTTTACACATTTATACTGCAATACGATTGCCACTGCTGCATTAGCTAACACCTCAATCACATCACATAATCGTCATTCCATCTAGTGGTGGGAACAATTAAGACCTACTCCCTTAGCAATCTTAAAGTTTGTAATAGAGTTTTGTTGTCTGTCTGTCTGTCTGTAGTCCCTGTACTGTGTATTAGATCTCCAGGACTTATTTATCTACTAAATGCAAGTATATATCCTTAAACATTATCTCTCCCGTTTCCACCAACCCCTGGTAAACCACCATTTCACTCTAGGTTTTTTTTTTTTTATAAGTTTGTTTTAGATTCCACCTATAAGGGAAATAGACACTTAAGCTGTTTCTGTATCTTGGTTATTTTGAATAATGCTGAAATTAAACATGGGGTTATATGTTTTCATTTCCTTTGACTATATACCCAAAAGTGGTATTGCTGGATCATATGATAGCTCTAATTGTAATTTTTTGAGGAACCTCTATACTGTTTTCCATAGTGGCTGCACCAGTTTGCATTCCCACCAATTGTGCATGAGGGTTCCCTTTTGTCTACATCCTCAATACTCATTATCTGTCTCTCGACGACAGTCATTCTAACAGGTGTGAGGTGATATATCTCATTGTAGTTTTGATCTGCATTTCCCTGATGATTACTCATGTTGAGCATCTTTTCCATTCCCAGTTGGCCATGTGTACATCTTCTTTGGAAAAATATCTATTTAGTTCCTCTGTTCACTTTTTAATCAGATTGACTATTTTTTCTGTTGAGTTGTCTGAGTTCTTTATAAATGTTGAATAGTAACCCCTTATCCAATATATGATTTTCAAATATTCTCTCCCATTCTGTAAGTTGCCCTTCCATTCTGTTGGCTCTTCGAAAGTGCAGAAGCTTTTAAGTTTGATGTAATCTCACCTGTTGATTTTTCCTTTGTTGTTTGTTCTTTTGGTTGTCCTCTCCAATCTCAAGGAGCTTCTTTCCTAGGTTTTCTTCCGGGAGTTTTATGGTATCAGGTTTTATGCTTGTCTTTGAGCCATTTTAAGATAATTTTTTTGAGTAAGGTAGGGTCCAATTTTACTTTCCTGCATCTGGTTGTCTAGTTTTCCCAACATCATTTGCTGAAGAGACTACATTTTCCTTACTGGATATTCTTGACTCCCTTATTAAATATTAGTTGGCCATATATGTAGAGGTTTATTTCTGGGCTCTGTATTCTGTTCCATTGGTCTAGGTATCTATTTTTATGTTGCTACCGTACTGTTTTAATTAGTATCACTTTGTAGTACAGTTTGAAATCAGGAGGTATAATGCCTGCTGCTTTGTTCTTCTGATGATTGCTTTGGCTATTCAAGCTCTTTTGTGGTTTCACTCAAATTTCAGGATTTATTTCTATTTCTATTTCTATTTCTGTAGAAAATGCCATTGGAATTTTGGTAGGGACTGTATTAAATCTAGAGATGGTTTTGGGTAGCATGACATTTTAATGATATTAACTCTTCTGATCAGTGAATGTGGAATATCTTTCCAATTGTTTGTGTCTTCAATTTCTTTAAACAAAGTCTTGTATTTTTCATTGGCTAGATCTTTTACTTCCTTGGTTAAATTTATTCCTAGGTCTTTTACTGTGTTTGATGTTACGGTGAATGGGACAATTTTTTAATTTCTTTTTCATGTTTCATTGCTAATACATAAAGAAGTAACTGATTTCTGTGTGCTTTTAGACCCTGCAACTTTACTGAATTCATGGATTACATCCAACAGTTCTTTTTTCCAACTGATTAAATCTATTATATTGAGAATTTGGGGTTTTCAATATATAAGACCACACCATCTGCAAATGACAATTTTACTTCTTCCTTTCTGATTTGGATGTCTATTAATTTGCCTTGCCTGATTCGCTCTAGCTAGAACTGCCAGTATTATGCTGGATCAGAGGGAGGAGAAACACGCACACCTGTCTTGCTCCTGATTTTAAAAGAAAAGCTTCTAATTTTTCTCAGTTGAATACAGTTAACTGTAGGTAGCATTATATGGCTTTTATTATGTCCTGTACTTATTCTATTGAGGGTTTTTATCATGAAAGGATGTTGTATTTTGCCAAATGCTTTTACTTCATCTATTGAGAGGTTCAATGATTTTTGTCTTTCATTCTGTTAATGTGGTGTGTCATATTTGTTGATTTGCCTATGATGAGCTGTCCCTGCATCCCAGGAAGAAATCCCACTTGGTCATGGTGTGTAATCCTTTTAATGAGTTCTTAAGTTTGGTTTGCTAATATTTTTTTGAGAATTTTTGCATCAATATTCATAAGGGATATTGGCCTACAGTTTTCTTTTAGTGTCCTTATCTGGCTTTGGTGTCAAGGTAATACTGGGCCCACAGAAGGGGTTTGAAGTGTTCCCTCCTCTTCAATTTTTCTGCAAGAGTTTGAGAAGGATTGGCATTAATTCTCCTTAAAATATTTGACAGAATTTGTCCATGAAGTCATCTGATCCTGGGAGGTTTTTAAAACCTGAGTCAATCTCCTCACTCATTATTAGTCTGTTCAGTCTTTATATCTCTTCCTGGTTCAGTTTTAGTAGGTTGTAGGGACTATGAATTTATCCACTTCTTCTGGATTATCTAATTTGTTGGTGTAAAATCATTCATAGTAGTCACTTATGATCTTAATGTTTTTTTGCAGTGTCAGTTGTTATTTTCTCTTCATTTCTGACTTTCAGTCTTCTCTCTTAGTCTTGCTAAAGGTTTATCAATTTTATTTTTCAAAAAATCAGCTCTTAAGGGTTACTAATCTTTTCTATAGATTTTCTAGTCTCTAATTTTATTTCAGATCTGATATTATTTCCTTCTTTCTGCTAACTTTAGGCTTAATTTGCTTTTTCTAGTCTCTTGAGGTATTTGAAATCTCATTTTTTAATATATACATTTATTGCCACAGACCTCTCAGAACTGCTTTTGCAGCATCCATTTTTGGTATGTTGTTTCCATTTATTTTGAGATATTCTTTGGTTTGCCTTTTGATTTCTTCTTTGACCCATTGGTTGTTCAAGAGTATGCTATGTGCTATTCAGTTTCCACATCTCTGGAGATTTTCTAGCTTGCCTCAATGAAAGATTTCTAGTTTCATACCATTGTGGTTGGAAAGACACTTGGTATAAATTCAGTCTTCTTTTGCTATGACTCGTTTTGTGTTCTATCATATGATCTATTTTTAAAAATGTTCCATGTGTACTTGAGAAAAATGTGTATTGTGCTGCTGTTCGATGAAATTTTCTATAGATGTCTATTAGGCCAATTTGATGTAATATTTGGTCCAAGTCTATCATTTCCTTGTTGCTTTTCTGTCTGGATAACCTGTGCATTGCTGAAAGTGATATATTAAAATCCCCTACTATTATTGCATTGTTGTCGATTTCTTCTTTCATATCTATTAATATTTGCTTAATATATTTAGGTGCTCTGATGTTGGGTGCATATACTGTTATATCTTCTTGATGGATTGAGCCCTTTATCATTATACAATGTCCTTGCTTATCTCTTATTACCATTTTGGTTTAAAGTCTACTTCGTCTGATGTAAGTAACAACTACCCACATTGTCTTTGGTTCCCACTTGCATGGAGTATCTTTTTCCATCCCTTCACTTTGAGTCTATGTGTGTTTTTAAGGTTCAGGTTGGTCTTTTGTAGGCAGAAAACACCTGTACCCTGTTTTTTATTTGTTTCTTCCATCCAGCCACTCTGTGCCTTTTGCTTGGTGAATTCAATCCACTTACATTTAGAGTAACTAACTTATGTTAAGTACTTAACTAATGCCAAGTTACTAACTGCTTTCTAGTTGCTAGGTATTTCCATTGTTTCTTTTCCCCTGTTTCTGCCTACCTTTGTAAACTGGTTATTTTCTGTGGTGGTATGCTATTTCCCCTTTCTTTGTCTCTTGTGGATCCGTTCTATGCTTTTGCAATGTTGTTACCATAAAACATCTTACAGATAAAACAATCCATCTTAAGCTGACAGTAACTTGTGCTCAATCACCTATTGAGGCTCTCCCTTCTACTCCTTCTTGTTCTATTACTGATGTCGCAATTTACCTCTTTTTATGTGGTATATCTGTTAACAATTTATAGCAGCTATACTTATTTTTACTACTCTTTTCCTTTAACCTTTATACTAGAATTGAGTGGTTAAAGCACCATCCTAATATAGATTAGTGATCTAACTCTATTTTTCACCTCTTCTAGTATATTGTGTACTTCCATATGTTTTCATGTTACAGATCACTATCTTTTCATTTCTGCTTGAAGAACTCCTTTCAGCATCTTCCAAGGCAAGGCTGGTGGTGGTAAACTCCCCTTAGCTTTTGTCTGGGCTATCTTATCTGCAAGATAATGTGGCCAAATACAATTTCCTTGGTTGGCAGTCTTTATCTTTCCACACTGAACATGTCAGTCCACTCTCTCCTGGCCTGTAGTTCCTGCTGAGAAATCTGCTGACAGCCTAATGAGGGTCCTTTGTAGGCTATATACCTTCTTTCTCCCCCGGCTTCTTTTAGATCCTTTATCACTGATTTTTCAGTTTCATTATAATGTGTCTTGGGGAAGGTCTTTCTGCATTGAGATAATGGGGTGATCTATTAGCTTAGTGGACTTCTATGTCCAAGTCTTTCCCCAGGTTTGGAAAGTTCTCAGGTTTGATTGACTGATTTTATTTGAGAGAGAGAGCAAGCGGGGGAGAGGGGCAGAAGGAGCGAGAAAATCTTAAGCAGGCTCCATGCCCAGCACAGAGCCCGATGCAGGGCTCAATCCCACAACCCCAGGATCATGACCTGAGCCAAAATCAAGAGTCGGACACTCAACCAGTGGAGCCACCCAGGTGCCTGAGGTATCATTTTTAAAAAATAAACTCTCTATGGAAACCAATTTGACAATAAACTTCATATATTGAAAAAATAAATAAATAAATAAACAAACAAACAAACAAACAAACTCTCTGCCCCCTTCTCCCTGTCTTCTCTTTCTGGAAGCCCACTTATCCTGATATTTGCCTTCCTCTGATAGTTGTCTTTTTGATCCAATCCCATAGCTCATGTACTTTTTTCACTTTTTTTTTTTTTAACCTCTTCTGTGTTATTTCTAAATTGCTATCCTCTAAGTCACTTATTCTTTCTTCCATCTGGTCAGCCCTCCACAGCTGCTCTCTATTGTTATTCTATACCTCATTCATCAAATTCTTCAGCTCCAGAATTTGTCTGGTTCTCTTTTACATTCTCAATCTCTTTGTAACAGAATTCATTTTGTTCGTATGTTTTGCTCCTGACTTTAATGAATTGCCTTTGAGTTTTCTTGTAACTGAGTTTATTCATAACTGCTATTCTAAATTCTCTGTCAGTTAGATTGCAATATTCTGTGCCTCTGAGCTCACTTGCTGGAGAACTGTCATTTTCTTGCTGTGATGCCGTATTTCCCAGACTTTTTACATTCCCCAGAGTTATGCATTGCTGCTTTTGCATTTGAAGTAGCAGATACATCCTTAATTCTGTGCTCGCTGCTTTCAGCAGATGGTTTTATGTTCTGTGGTATTGTTACTATCTGAGATATTCCTTGTGTTTGTGAGGTATACCTGCCACTCTTCTTGCTCTCTCTTGGGGCCAAATTTTTAAGCCCTTGTGTTACCTTTGGTTGTTACAGTTCACCAGGCTGGCTATTGGAAACAGGATTCTAGAAAAGCAATAGCTGGAGTTTATGGTTTTTCCTTGCCCAACGACCAGAGCCTGCTCTGAGTGCGCTCCCGATCTACCAGAGCTCACTCTAACAGACACACTCGGGAGCTTAAACAAAAAGCTAGCAGCAGAATGAGAGGAAGTGGAGTTTAGCACTCAGTGTCTTGGGGAAGCTGCAGACCCAGCAGGGAGAACCTTGGGTGTGGTACTCCAAGATTTGTGGGTGAACTTCCTCCTGAGCCAATCCCTCTGACACCGTCTGAAGTTCTGATCTGCTTCCTCCCAGTCACAGAGCTCCCACCTTAGTACTCTGGGTGCTGGTGGAGAGAAATGGGTTTCTCCAGCGGTGTTCCATTTGGCTGGGACAGCCAGGAGCATTCTCCCCGCTCTCCTTTCCCCCCACAGGACAGGTCACCTTCACCAGATAAATCAGCCCACTCAGGGTTTCCTTGAGGGAGAAGCAGCAGCAGAAGTATTTCTCTTACCACCTCCACTGTGATCAACGCATGTTTTTTTTCTCTTTTTTTCCCTTCTCCAATGGTGTGCTGGAGTCTTCCTGCAGGAAGGCTGGATTCCTGCAAGTTCTGTCTCATGCGTGAGTACCTGCCCGGGTCAGCACTCATCTGATTTTTGCCTGACAGTGGCAAAAGGCATCTAGGCAGTTGTGCTGGCTCCACAGCCTGTATGGAGGTTTGTCTGTCTCTTACTGGTGGTGGTGGTGGGCAAGATTCCGCTCGGGTCCTTCAAAGGAAGGTGCTAGGTCCCAAAAGACCCAACACATGCTTTTGTTTGTGTATGGATGTCTAATTCACTGATTAAAAGGCGGGGGGGGGGGGGGATAAAAAGGAGGAATGTTGCTGACGTCATCCCCTTCACTTCTAAATGATCTCCCAAGTCAATGTCCCTTACGTATTACCTACAAAGTACTCCTGCAGGCATCGGAAACTGAATACAAACCCAGAGGCATCTGGGGATGGAAAGGGGAGAGCATTATGAACTTGAAATTCCTTCAGAAGGCTTATGTTTGTTTGAAACCATTCCAACACTGCACTCTACTATATCTATCTGTACATTTTCCTACCTCATCCAAATCAAAGCAAACTAATGCTCTAAAAAAATGCGCTAAAATAATTCTATGGCTTTATACACTTCACGCACACCCGAATCTTTTAAGTTGTTCTAAAATACTGGCTGTGTTATGCCATTCTTCTCTACAAAACTCCCAAATGACTAACCATTACCCACTGGATAAGGTCTGGCTTAGAATGGCATCTTCCTGGACAAGCCACGTGCAGTCTCCCTGCTGTGGTCCAGATCGCTCTCTTTAAAATCAAACTCTCCTCTATTCCTCAGCCTCAACCCGCTACTCTTGCCTGCCTGGCCTACACACCATGCCCTAAAAACATTCACTGTGTAACTGTCTGGGTCATTCAACACCCCGTACTGGGAATGACAGGAATTGTGGAAATACCACACAGCATGAGACACAGGGATCCTTTTCCATTTCCCTCCACCCACTAAAATTCAACCCATTTTTCCAGGCCCAAGAGAACTTTCACTACCTCTACACAGCCCTGCCCGATAATTCTAGCTCACACTTTCCTTTACCCTGCTCTACCCTGTTTTAGTCCGTCTTCAGAAAAGAATGCACACTCTCAACCCTGTTTCCTTACTGACCACTTACACTTTAACTCTGTGTAACCAAGGTTCAGCCTTCAGACTCTCCTCAAAGTAGGCCAAGGTCTGCGACTACGCTTGGGGCAAATCAGATGGCCTTTCCCCAGTTTTCACCCTCACTTCAGCGCCTGACCATGCAGACCACTTCTTGACACCCTCTCCTCCCTTATACTTCAAAATATTCCATTCTCAAGGTTCTCTTAGTTGACACTTCCTTCTGTCTCCCCTTGTTGCTACAGTTCCTAAGTGGAGGTGTTTTCCACGTTCTGTTCCCTGTCCTCTCATCTTCCTGTCCTGCCTTCCTCACAGTTTCAAACAAGAATCCAAACAGGCAGTCCTCAGTCTTCATTTCTATCTCTGCCCTCTCCTGAATTCTCTGCTTTTCCAACTGCCCAATCACTATCTAGAGCTCAGTTATTTTAACCTATTAAACCCTCTGCCAGTGATCTGTTTGAGTAGAAAGAGTGTTCCCTCTAAGTCCTTATATCCCTTTCCATCCTAGAGAACCAGACAGAAGAATTAGGAAAAGCCAATCTCTGAGGAATCTGAAGGTAAGGTAAGGTAAGGTCGCTTGGCCACTCAAGTCCCCAGGAAATAATTACAATAATAAATTTACTCCTCATATTACTTTGTGATTTCTGTACATAAAAGAAGATGCCCTTTCTCTTTCTCCATGCCAAGGGAGAATACTGACACTCCCAAGTTCCTCTGGCCACAAGCAGCTTTCCTTCTGTCTCTAGGGAATGTTGGATCTCAGCCTATGCTAACTTCCTAATACAGCCTCCTCCTCTTCAACAGCCAACCCGAGCTCCTGTTAGCATTTTAATGGTGTGTCTGATTTCTCTCCCACAGATCTCTGACATTTTGGGGCATGTTCCCTTATGAACATGGGGTGAGTTGGCCACAGTGGACGTAAGCAATGAAATGTTCTTCGTGCCAATACTATAACATGCACACAGGGACTGATGTATCAGAATACTTCCACACCCACTATTCTCACTGCATTTCCATGAGGCTGGTGGAATAAGTATTATTCAAAATTACAAATGAGAAAACAGGCACAGGGAGAGTAGGGACCGCCTCAAAGTCCCATAACTGCTTGCATGATAAAAAAAACTAGCTAATGAGACTCCAACCAGCTCTTCCAACTCCTTAACCAGTGCTTCATAACCCATGTGATACCTGTCCTAAGTGTCCTCTCCACTCGCATTCCATCCCTTCCCCTTCTCTCTGTTTTGCTTCTTACCTTTCATTTTCCCAGCCAGCTCGTATATTTTTCTTGGTTCGGCGGATCGTGTTTCCAAAGCCGTGAATAAACCACCTCTGCCCCAGCGGCCAGAGTCATCTATCAGAAGAAAAAATTTTCATTTATAGAAGGCAGAGTCCAATCCACAATTTAAAAACAAAGGTACACCCACTAGATTTGTAAAAGAATGATTTTTCAAAGGGAAGAGACAACTACCTAGTCTCCCAGGAATATCAGAGGTGGGACTTCTCAAATATATTAGGTTTTATGGAAGATCCCTGGCCATCCTAATAGGAAAGATGGAGAGGAGACGTAACATAACAAACAGCTGAAGCACTGGGGACACAACAGCATACAACTCCCATTTTACAGGTAAGGAAGGAGAAAGGTTAAATGACTTCTTTGAGTTACTGCTACCATAGCTGGTTACTATTTTCCATTTACAGTCATTCAATCATTGTTAGCATGTATTACATGTTAGACACTGTTCCAGGCACTAGGGTTATAGCAGTGGACAAGACCAAAAAAAAAAAAAAAAAAAAAAAAATCACTGCTCCCATGAATTTTATTTTCTAGTGCAATGAGATAATCATATAAACGAATAAGTAATATGTAGTGGTGACACATGTAATAAAGTAAAATAAGGTAGGAAAAAGGAGTAGAGAACAATAGAGACCTGGAAGTGGGATCTGTTTTATATGAGGCATTCAGGAGACCTCTGAGATGCAGACGTTTGACCAATGCTTGCTGTGGCTACCTGTGGAAAGAGGGTTCCTTCCAGGCAGAGGAGTAAAATGTGCCAAGGTCATGGGGGTGGGGGCAGGGGACACACTTAAGAGTTGTCCTGTATATGTTGCCTCCTTCTACCCTCTTAAAAACCTTGTGCAAAGAATAGGAAAGATACTATCCAATTACACAGATAAGGAACCTGAGGCCCAGGGAGATTAGGCTATGCAACCAGGTAAATAAGAGCACCACCAAGAGTCAAATTTAAGTCTCTGGATTTGAAAATCTGACCTTTCTTAACCACATGACTGCACCATGCCCATCAATCACTCCTAGGTCAGGCTTCTGCCTCCTCCTCCCCAGTTCTTAGCACCACAAAGATTAAAGCACCCATCCTGGGCCCGTACTACATTTACCTACCGACGCAGTGAACGATGACCGCGTCCTCCGCCCCAGCCTGCGGGTGGGTGACATCACCACTAACGTACTTGATGGCCGTTGACTCTGGATCTTCATAATCCAGCTGGGCAGAGCTCTCCTCATCTTCCCTGCCCTCTAGGTCCTCCGGTTCACTGTCCTCAGAAGGCAGGCAGAAGGACTGGTAATTGCTGGACTCCCACCAGGCCATCCTTCAACACGCCAGAGAGAAAAGGAAATTAACCTGGCCTCTCACAATTTCCCTTAGAGCGCAATTCATCCTGCTATTCACAAACAGTAAGTGCCCAGTGGAAATGCAATTAGACACTCACCGTGATGGCAGTTTTCTGCCTATTTGTAAGTCAACAAGAAGTCTTACTGATTACCTAGCTGCCTCCTGACTATGCTTCAGTAACGAGCAGCCACCGCATGTCCCTGTTTTTAAGAATAAGGTACCGTTCAAGGGAACTACTCTTTGTCAGGCAGCTACAATAAAATCTTTTCTTGCTTCAACTAAATGAATCTTCTCTGCCTTCGGCACTCAGGACTTTTCACAAAAGCACACTAACTGTTAGGGTTAACATTTGATGTTTAAAAAAAATATTCTATTACCCATAGAAACTACCAGTTCTATAGAAGTTTTCTGCAAGCTTAAAGTATTCAACTGTGGACTCTATACAACAGTGATTCCTTTATCAAATGTGACCCTCAGCTTTATTAGAATACAGTCAAATAATATACATGTACTTTTTTTCATGTTCTGCTTCTTCCTTTTTCCTCTTCTTCTCTTCCACTAGTCTCTTTCTCTTGGCTGCTGCCTCTTGTCTCTTCTTCCTTCTGTCCTCCACTTCCTCTGGGCTCAGAATCCGCTTCCTTTTGGCAGACCCCTCTGTAAGGCCTGGGAGGAGAACCTGTAGGACGAACAAGATCCATAACCAGGAAGGTTGGGGGCTGCCTATTCCTTCTTGAGTTTCATTCATCCCTAACACTCATTCTGTGTGAAAGCAACACGCTTACTAATATTTCATAAAGCTGCATCCCTGTGCCCCTTGTGTGGTGGGAGGTCGTGGCAAGACACTTCAATTTACTGTTCATATTACATATCTCACTTGGCCTGGTGACCAGGATATTGTGATCTAAACTCAACCAAAGCACTGGCATGGCTAGTTCAACAGTACATCATTTTGATTAATTTCAACAGGAATAAGGTGCTTCAGAAAAGTTACTTTTTTTTTATACAAAGCATATCCTGCAGGAGGCCATTTTAGGTTTAACCACTGTTAAAGGAAATCCTCCTACAATGTATTATAGAATTCTTTCTTAAACAGAGTCTTTCAACATTATGATTATCTTAATGGTGGGTAGCATTTAATGAGCACGTACAAAGTGTCAAATACCATGGACATAACATGTATCATTCTTGACTGCCACCCTCTCTTAGTGACAGAGTCAAATTATCAGGAGTAGAGTGCGGTATTTTGGTGTGATACAGTGTATCCCTTCTGGGGTGGCTTAGATGCACAGGGCTGCTTTCGCCTGCATTAAATGGTAAAACACACTGTTCCTGTTGATGTTATTTATGCCAACTTTTTTTTTTAATGTTTATTTTTGAGGGGGGAAAGGAGCAGCAAGAGCGAGGGATACAGGATCTAAAACAGGCTCTGTGCTGCCAGCAGAGAACCCGATGTGGGGCTCGACCTCATGAACCACGAGATCATGACCTGAGCTGAAATCAGACACTTAGGGGCCCCTAATTATACTTACATTTCAACAAATATTTATATACTTATTTCTCAATAAACCACTCCCAGCATCATTTTTGGTTCTCTTAGAAATTGGAAGAATTTATTCTTCTACATAAATTAACAGTTCTTACACTGCCTTTATTTCGGAGTAATCGGCCCTCTTGAGTAGTTTTCTCCAAAAGGGTTTTCTGAAGGTTCACCAGTTGCTCAAAAGATTTTCTGTCTTCTTTACTAGGTTCCTTGGAATAATCTTTACCTTCAAATAAGTACATATGGTTTTCTAAGAACATAAAACACAAAACAGAAATGTTAGAGACTAAAGAAAAATGGATTAATTCCATTCAAAGCAAAAAGTAAGGCAAACAAGAGAACAACCTGTGTTCTAAATGGGCTAAGACTAGCTTGTGATTTTGGATCCCACGGACACTGACGGGTGGGGATCTCATACATTTACTCTTTAAAGGAGAGGATATGGCTGTTGCCCTTCTGGTCCATCTCTGGCTGGTCTGCAAGTCTCTGCTGGATACCTCTACCCTGTTGAGTCTTGGATCCCCTGTCACTCATTCCACACTATTCTTCAGCATAGATCTCACTAAGATCACTTAATAAAAGGTAACTGAAAACATGCTTTTTTTTATTGGACACCTATTTAATACTCAACTTGTTCCTTTAATATTACAGAAAAGGAGGAGAAAAGTGGCAAATTATGAGAAAATGGAGAATCACAAAAATAATCCCTTAGATTTACAATATTCTTTTCATATCGCATAAAGTATCTTTATGAAGCCTCCCCACGATCTTGGTATAACTAACCCTGCTGAAGAAAGGGAAAAATGAGGCTCAGACAGGGATCATGGGACTCCAGTTCTCACTGTTAATAAATGAAGGCAGGATTTTGACTCAAGAGCCAACATGCTCTTTTCTGTGCATTACTGTGTCTGCGGAAGGATGGAGTGAACAAGTCAGCAAATGCTGGTTACAGTAATAACGATAATGACAACAGTGTAATCTTGAATAGCATTTTGTACTGTCAGAGCACTTTCACATCTATTATCACATTTGATTCTTCAACTATTTAAAAGAGTAAAGCAGACACTAACAGCACCATTTTACAGATGAGGACACAAAGGCTGAAAGAGGTTGGGTGATATGCCAAGATCATGAATCAGTGATAGAGGTCATGACCAGCCAAGACCAGCAAACCACAGAGAGATGAGATAATGATTCTAAAGTGAAACGTATTTAATAGCACATATTACCAAAGAATGTATTTTCACAGCATTATGAAATCAGCTAGAAGTATGTTTTCTCTAGAGAGTATGAAAGCAAAACATTTTCATTCTCAAGAGATCAACTGCTTCACACTTGTACCCAAATCCAACCAGCTGTAATTCTAATTGGCATTTGCTAATTAAATCAGCAGGGTGCTTTCAATGAGGTGCTCTATCAACAAGTGGGAAAAAAATAAAGAGCTGAGAAGTGTCAAATATGATCAACATATGTAGCTTCATATTGCATGCAATTCTCAACCTATAAATATGTTTTTTAAAAAAAACCCTAGCATTCCAGATAAAGCAACCCTATTTTTTATTTATTTTTGATGGAGCTGCTTTAACTACTGGTCTTTCATATTCATTTACATTATTTTTAATCGTGCTCCCTGTCTTCACTCTTCAGCCAAGAGGGGGTTGGAGACCACAGGCCTAGGCCCTCATCTGTGTCCTGTCAGTGGCACCATCTACCACAGAAACTGTACTCACTGATCAAAGAGAAGATTCCAAATTTTAATACAAGTGGAAAATCTTTTCTGGCAGCTGGACTGACTAAAGAATAGAAGTCTTCCTGGAAAACAACAAAATTTTATTTTGTCCTAGTAACATGAGGAAAGTAATCTCAAATTAATCTAGAATGAGTGCAGAAATGGGTGCAAGCTTCACTAATGTAATCCAAACAGAACTTCAAAATCAGGTCACATGCATCCATTTTGCCTCCCACCTAAAACCACTAAATAGCAGTGAAGGGATTTTGAAAAGCCAGGAGACAACAGTGAATGAAAAGTTCAGTAATTCTTGGAAAACGGAAAGTGGCTGAAGCAATCAGATCGGATTAAGAAAAACCGTGAAAGCCAAACACAGGTGCCTAGTCAAGGGGTGATTATGAGACTAGAGACCCTGTCAGTCCTCCGAAGGTTAGGATGTATAAGGACAGAGCGCTGGACAGTACGGGATCTGAGAAAGTTCTGTGTACCAAGTAACAGGAGCACCGTTAACCTTTGACTCCCGTGGTCTCTTCAATTTGAGCAAACAGGTTTATTCCAACCCAAGAAAGATACTAAAGGATTCATCTGGAGAAACTAAGTTGCCCAATGAAAAGACTTCAAATACAGAAGCCAGGTCACCAACCAGTAATGCTGGAATAAGGATCAAGATACACCTGCTCGGCTTGGGGCTGCCTGTCAGCTTCGGCCCTTCACCAGCACATGTTTTTCAGACAGCCAGAGGACACCAGCTATTTCAGGAAAACTCAAGACAAAAACAAGATGTTCCAAAAAAAATTTTGAAAACAGCAATGGCAGCAATGAGAGGAAAGAAAGAAAAAGAATACTTTTCAAAAGCTATGATAAACATCTCAAGAGAGGACATTACATCTGTGAAATGAGAACAAGATACAGGTAAAACAGAGAACAAGAAAGAGTATCTGAAGAATAAAAATGGGATACTAATATTAAGAAATTTAAAAGACAAAATGAGAAAAGTCAAAGAGCTGTATCCCGTAGAATGAAGCTAGTTGCCTAAATCCCAATCTCTCTGTACACCCTGTAAAACCACCACTAATCCATGGCTTCTATAAAACTAGGGAGTCTGAGAATATTACAAACTTCAATCTGCAGATAAGTAGAGAAATGAACATTCAAATGCCAATGGAGCCAGTTCCCGAGCCCACACCAGACTTGAGAGTGACGCAGAAGACAGGCAGTGTCAGACACAGCCCCCTGAACACAGTGCCACAACCTAAATAGAAAAACAGTAAGAACACGTCTCAGACTCAGGTCAGAGCACTGGCTACCAAGAAACTGAAAGGAAGGGACTAGAAAGTGCATGCAGTCAGCAATCTGGGAAGGCACTGCTTCTAGGGGAGAGAGAGAGACGTCCCCTGGCAGTTCTATGGCAAAGAAAGGAAGCAAGTGATGAAAAGTGGGGATCCTACAGAAACAAGAGAATCACAAAACCAGAAGTCCCTACCAAAGTCCCTGCCAATCTCGCTCCCTACCAAAAAGGGAGGCATCATCTAGTAAAGAAACTACAGCTCTCTTGAATTAAGGTATTCTTGAATTAAGTCTAGAGTAAGACCCTCAAACCTCACCCCCGTCCACACTGAATTCTTGCTGCCACTGGTACAAGACAATAAAATGACTGTAAGACAGCGGGGAATATCTTTACAAAGCTCCTATGTGAAAAAACGCTTCAAGTCAGAATTTCAAATACTCAGAACCGAAATGGACAAAAAAGACAAATGTTGACCAAATTCAGGAAAGACAAAAATTATCTCATGATTTACATGTACTGTTTCAGTAAAAAAATAGCAGTACCTACACCTTAAAGTATGGTGAAGATTAAACGAAAAAACAGGTATTAAGCACAGGACACGGTACACACTTCTGATTGAGCACAGAATAAATGCTCAACCAGTATTAACGAGCATGTAAAAACCAAATCATTCTACTATTCAGAAGAGGACTCACTATGAGAGGGCAACCATAATAAGGACAGTGGGATTTACTAATAAAAGAGAAGATGCTTGCAACGAAGGCAGGAAAAAGTACAAATTAAAATCCTTGAGATACTACCACAAGCATTAATATCGAGTGGGCTCAAAGTTCAGCTACAAGGGAACAGGCAATTGCTAGTCAGTCTAGGAAGAGTTCTTAGACCAAGGAAGACTTCAACAGTGTGCCCACAATGAGAATAGGGCTGGGTAGGAAAAGATGCCCCAGGGAGCACTCTCCAGGACTTCCTATCGGGACCTCTCTCACTCACGTCTAAATCAGGCAGCTGTGCCATTTGCTCTACTTTCACCCCCCACTTACTGCCTTCCTCCTGCTCCCGGATTCCTTCTTCTGCTGTAGGCAAGGTGTCAGAGATCCACTGGCCGTTTTTTGTTTCTCCCAGGATCGTCTCCAGGTCTATCTCATCCACGGTGCTCCCCTCAGATGACAGCAGTTTATCCAAACCAAATTTGAGTATCTCACTCAACTTGATGGAGAAAATGAAAAAGTCCAGTTGGTTCTCATGAAAACAGGCATTGGGACGTCAGTGTTTTGCTAAATGGCTTGCTGACACAGGGCAGGCTCCTTCCCTGCTGGCCAGCTGTTCTACTCTCCCCACGACGATGATACAAACAGGGCCGTTTAGTGGTTGGATGATGGCCAAGCAGAGAGGTGATAAATACTGATCAGTGACGATGACTCTGACAACTCTCGAGGACAAAAAAAAAATTAGCCTCTTTTTTCCTCAAGAACAGTAATATCCTGCATTATCTATGGCACTTCTCAGGAGTCTTTCTCACAGGCCACAGGCACTTCCAGCGGCCACGCGAGAAGTCAGAGGCCCAGTGAGCTTCTCTCCCACTGACAAACTTGGAAGAAGGCTATGCTGGGTACCTTCCCTCCACCATCAACTGACTTCTCTCCTCTGGCAATCTGGTTTCCTACCACAGCGCTCCACGGGACTCACCTTCACGAAGACCAGTAACAACTGATGGCTAGACCTGAAGGCCATTTCTCAATTCTAATCTTCTTCAATACTCCTCTGACAACTGCATTATTCTGCCTCTCTTCCCTTATCTCAAAGGTACCTATTGAGCCTACCCATTCCCTAGGGTCACAATACTCCTCTGACAACTGCATTATCCTGCCTCTCTTCCCTTATCTCAAAGGTACCTACTGAGCCTACCCATTCCCTAGGGTCACAAGAACCATCCAAACAGTTCAGATCACTTCCCTGGCTTTAAATACCTACTTCCAACTTTGCACCTCCTTAAGCACTAACTCTTAGATTCCAAATCAACGTAGATTCACATCTTGACTTCTAGACTTCTAGTTCATATCTTATCCTTTTAGACTGGGTCAGTTATCTCTAGATGGCCTAGTAAATATTAGGCCAAATACTGGTAGGAATGTAAACTGTTCCCAACACTGGCTGTTTGACAGGGCTCTGTTGGGATTCTTGCTCAGCTCCAGGAAACCAGAAGGTTACATTCTGGTTCTAATGTCTGATTTCTCTCTTCCTCATTCAGACTCTACTAGTTATCTCTTTGGTTGCCCAAAACGAAGGTAACAACCCAGTGACCTGGTCTCAGATGAAAGCAGTTTCTTCGTTGTTTGTTTTAAAATACAAAGAACCGGGGCGCCTGGGTGGCGCAGTCGGTTAAGCGTCCGACTTCAGCCAGGTCACGATCTCGCGGTCCGTGAGTTTGAGCCCCGCGTTGGGCTCTGGGCTGACGGCTCAGAGCCTGGAGCCTGTTTCCAATTCTGTGTCTCCCTCTCTCTCTGCCCCTCCCCCGTTCATGCTCTCTGTCCCAAAAATAAATAAAAACGTTGAAAAAAAAAAATTTAATAAAATACAAAGAACCTAGTAATAAAAGATGTGGTTGTGGTTTATTAAATCTAAAATGTATAGAGTTCTGAAGTCCTGAAAGAGGGAAAGCAGTTTCATTATTCTACAGTGAGACAGATGCAGTGAACATTTACTGAATGCTTACTTTGTGCTAAGTACTATCGGAAGTGCGTCTCTCCAACTGTTTCAGTGAATATGATCCCTTTGGGCAAAATGGAAGAATCTAGGATATATCATGAGTTCTAATTTTAACCCAGGGGCTGCTGTAGAGTAACTCGAAGCCCCATTCCAGAAGAGAAAATCTGTAAGTCAGCATTTGTTTCCTATCCAATATTCCCTTCCTCAAGCAATTAACTCTCATCTTTCATCCATTTTCTCCTATGGAACAATTCTGAATTCCTGATCTCATTTACCATCCTCTGACTATGAAGATCACTCACTGATCAAAAGCTCTGGGGTTAAGACAAGGTATGAGATTAACCATCATTTATTATGCCGAGTTCTCTATTTTATCTAATTTTTTTTTAACACTCCTCTGAGGTAACTTGCAATATTCTCATTTTTTGAAAATGCAAATTGAAGTAGATCTGAGAGGTCAAGCTATCTGCTCAAAGCCACACAGCCAGTAAGTGTCAAGGCTTGGATGTGAATCCAAGTCAGGGGATCTAAAACCCATCCCTGTCACTCCATATTCTGCTACCTTTATTCATCACAATCATTTTTAGCTCCTTGCTTGCATGCAGTAGACAGTATGGCAGGTACGTGTGGAACAGACCTGGGAACAAAAGTGTAGCTGGGGACAATGGGTTTTAAAGCTAGTTCTTTGCATCTGCTTTCTCACCCACAAGAAAATACTGACAACAGGACACATTCTTAAAGGAAGAATAAGATCTTATACCTGGAGGTCAGCATCGGCTGCAGGTTTCCGGGCCCCCAAAGTAAAATGGCCTCCCTCTATGACTGTGCTGGTGAGCTGGAGTTTGGAGGCCGCTTTCCTACAGACTATTTCCTCCACAGTGTCTCGGCTGATCAGCCGAATAACTTTAACAGACCTGTACGGGGTCAAAGGAGACAAATGTGCCATGAGGGTCTGCACAGATGAACAGATGATGCAAGTTCAATACACCTAAAGGGAAACAAACCCCAAATGCCATGCTCAGGGTACAGCTAAAGGGACACTGTACTGTGGACATGAGCATCTGTTAGAGAGATCTGGCCTCCCAGAGGTACTCACTGAAGATTTCCAAGAGAGTCAAGGGATGAAGAGGGGCCATAACTGAGGTTCCTGATGGGAACAGTGAAGGAAAACCTCAGGCAGATCTCCATGATCTTTGTAGCCTAACTCTACAACGCCAGAACTTCATTTTTAAACTGAATCAGACCTTAACTCAGGTGAAAAAGAGTTAAATAACTTCTAAAGGTTCCTTCTCGTCTTTAGAAGTTCATGGCTTCTATTTCATGGCTTGACTGTGGTTCTTAACAAATCACGTGTGCAAGAAGAATGTGTGCTGGCCAGCAGTCTTCAACGAGTCAGCAGCAAAGCTGGGCTAAAACCCAGTGCTCTCTCACCCTCCAGTCTGGGATGTCACCAGGCCCACCAGGTCGTTCACCTCCCTCCCCAACCGAGAACCGCTGAGGAGCCAGGGATGTGGAAAAACACTGATGCTGAAATCTCTCACTTGTTCTGGCCGATCCGGTGAGCTCTGGCAGCTGCCTGTAAGTCGTTCTGCGGATTGAAATCACTGTCAACAAAAATAACAGTATCTGCAGCTGTTAAGTTCATGCCCACTCCACCTGAAAACAATGCAAAAGGAATGTGATCAGCAGCAAGCTGGCTACGGGCTAGACCATAAAGGTGCAAGGCTACAGGGACGAGTAGTAAATTAAGATCAGACAAAACAATTGGCCTCACCTTTCAGACTAACACCCATCCCGAACTCCAGGACCTTGCAGTGGTTAACACTGCTGCCTGGGCTCCTATTGCCTGACTTGGGAAAACTTAACTATTGAAAGTAACAGAATGAGGGGAGCAGGGGCAAACAGTAAAAGTACATACTGAAGTTAGTCCCAGGAAGCCAATTTACATCTCTTCCATTTAAAAATCTTGGTCTGTTTAGAATAGTCTGTGAAAGAGGACACACACTCTTTCAAAAGAAAACAGTTTTAAATATGCAAGAGGTCTTCTGCTGTGGACACTGCTAAGAGAGGAGTTAATATCCACTGCAGGTTATAGCTAAGGTAGCAAGATCCCTGATGCAAGCTAATGAGAGCAGGGGATGACATTTATTTATTACACTCCTCAGCAGAGCACGAAACTACCTCTCTCTGACTGGAGAAAACTTTAGAAAGTCTTTTCTGTATTTGTTTCCACATTAATCAAAGAGTGGGTAACAAAACCAGTCACAGGATAAGAACACTCCATGGGACAACTTTCTGATCTTTCTTCAGCATTGTAGGAAAAGGGATGAGGAGGCTTCTTGGATGATGAGAATTAATTAAGAGAACCATGAAAGCAAATTACAGCTTTGTCTTTGATTAATGTGGAAACAAGTACAAGAGGGACTCCCTCTTGCCAGGGTCGTTACAGCTCATTGCGGAGACAAGCAAGCTGAAAGGGCTTGTTCCAACAGCTTGAATTAAGGACTAACTTTTGAGATGGGCTACCAACTGTAAGCTGGCTCTCAAGACAAGTCAGGCAGGAACATTCTAATTAAAGCCTTCATATAAAATTAAAGCTGGAATAAAGACATAATAAAGACTGATTACTGAGAGATGCTAAATTAGACCTTATAATAATGCCAGCTACGTTTGTGCTGTGCTTACTACGTGCCAAGCAATGTTCTAAGCGCTTTATGTATACTGACTCCTTCAATCCTCACAACACCCCTATGAGTAGTTTACTATTATTACCCTCATTTTATAGACAGAAGAGCAGAGAAGTCCAGGGACTCAGCAGAGATCACACAGCCAGGAAGTGAGAGAGGCAGGAGTCAGTCCCACACAGTCTGGCTCCAGAGCCTTCGCTTTCACCCACTACGCCAGAGAATCTCCCTGGCACTTATTTCATCACAGCGTGAGCCATAAAAGTTTTCTTCTTCTTGGGTTAACATCTGAGTTCAGCGCTTCCTCATTAAATTAAGGGGTGATGTTTTACAAATAAGCTATTCTCCATTCTTGTTTGGAACATCTCACGAGCTACCACTGCCACCCGGTGGCAACATAATTCAATCACAGAACTATTTGAAAGTTGGAGGGAAACCTGTTAAATAAATAACCCTGCTAATTTACAGCTAAAAAGTGATAGCAAATGTGATCATCATTGTTTGGAAAAGGCTCATGTCCAGGATTGCTTCCGTTCTTAAAAGATTACTCTGTTTTGACTGACTCTAGTACTCCAAGGAGCTTACTCTTTCTTCCTAATTTTAGACCTTCAAACGTGATGCCACTCTCGGAATATGAAGATGACAAAATCATTACAGCAGAAGGAGAGCTGTTTTCCCAACACTGAAGATGCATTTGCCCTGATCCTTCCAGCTTCTCCTAAGACCACCCCAGAGACAACTGAGGACATGAATAAATGGCTGATGAAGGGTGCAGTCTATGACACTGGAAGCGAGTGAAGCCAAACGAATCAGATTATATCTTTGTAGTACAGAGATGAGACACACACAGGTGAGAAAATCTCCTTATGGTCAGGGATTCTATTTAACACGTCTTTTATGCACCCTCACCATACTAGACACTTAAATACTTTTTAAGATAGAACTCTCTCTTTAGAAAGATGTTGATGTCTCTTTAATAGAGGACACACATCCCCCTAATGTTCTTGCATCCATTCCATTAAGATTCAGGTCTACAAAAACTAAGATAATGAAACTAAGATTCTAGAAGTTCAACACTAAGGTCTGCTTGCTCCATGACATAAGAATAATTTCATCTCCGGGGCGCCTGGGTGGCACAGTCGGTTAAGCGTCCGACTTCAGCCAGGTCACGATCTCGCGGTCCGTGAGTTTGAGCCCCGCGTCGGGCTCTGGGCTGATGGCTCAGAGCCTGGAGCCTGTTTCCGATTCTGTGTCTCCCTCTCTCTCTGCCCCTCCCCCGTTCATGCTCTGTCTCTGTCCCAAAAATGAATAAAAAACGTTGAAAAAAAATTAAAAAAAAAAAAAAAAAAGAATAATTTCATCTCCATGAACAGATTTCAAACAACTGAAGAGTGTATAAAAGCACTACAAATGTCATATAAAAATATTTATGACTTAAGTCACATTAAAAATAATTCCAAAGAGGTGGCAATTTCATTAGGATCACAACTTTTTAAAAAGCTAGACTTGATTAAGCTTTCACAGCACTATTCCAGACTATGTAAGGAGGAGGGATAACTAGCAGACAGGTTGTTATCTCACTTCCCAAATTCATAGCTGGGAAGGAGAGCGGTCTCTACTGAATGTGAATTACAGACATCTTACAGGACAACCCAGCTCAGTGGTCAAAGCAGGTTAAAATTACTTTCCAACAACCCCTGGTTTCAGCCTTACTTGGCAGCTTAGAAAACTTGGACAGGAAAGAACCCCATGCTAGGAGCCCAGTACTTCGATACACTTACAACAAATCCCTCAATTCCCCTGTTTTACGCTCCTCCTTAATGACCTCACCTTTCAGAGAATTAAGGAAAAACATGCTAATGGCCAGGATGTAAAAGTACTGTATCTCCCCTTATTTGTCTGCTTTTGTCAATGGTTATGTGGCCTACCTGCCCTGGTACTCAGGAGAAAAATAAAAATAGGCTGCTGTCCAAAGTTCTTAATGGCCAAGTGTCTCTCTTCTCCTCTCACAGAACCATCCACGCGCTCATAGCTGTACCCTTCACAGAGAAAAAGAAAACAGAAATATAAACCCTTTTCACATATTCTTTGGGGAATAAAACATTGTCAGCTCAGAAGCAAATGCTAATTTTATCCCTTTCTGTATACAGGTATACCTCTACTTCAAGCAAATCCCATGGGAAAAATCTAAATTTAGGGGACATTTCATTGTTTTACAAAAGAATTCAACATAGGGGTGCCTGGATGGCTGTCGGTTAAGCATCTGACTTTGGCTCAGGTCATGATCTCACGGTTGGTGAGTTCGAGCCCCACAGTGGGCTCTGTGCTGCCAGCTCAGAGCCTAGAGCCTGCTTCGGATTCTGTGTCTTGCTCTTTCTCTGCCCCTCTCCTGCTCATGTTCTGTCTCTCTCTCAAAAATAAATAATAAAACATTTAAAAACAAAAGAACTCAACATAACATAGCTCTCTGGGTTTTTGAAATACATGCAGTTGACGTATCTGACAGTCGTGGAGTTAACAGTCAATTCTGACTATCCCAACCAACCCTGAAGCACACTGTGAACCATGCTGCAGGGCAGTTTCCAATTGTGCCTCGACAGAGTTCTTAACTTATGCAAGCAGTAAGACAAGCACTTGGGAGTTGGTCAGTGAGCCTGCCCAATGGCCCAGCAGCTTCCCTTCAATGAAGCTACAGATTCTCCACCCATCACCACAGAACCCTGTCAAGAAGGGGAATCCTACTCTCAAGCGCTGTTTGTGAATCTAGAGATTCCTCAACATGCCTATGGCATTTCCTGACAAGTGTCCAATGGACCAGGTATACTACAGTACTTGGAGGGCATCAAGTGGCTCTGAGAGACCTACTCTGAATTCATGTTTTAAATTTGTACGGTCTGAAGCTGATACTCCTTCACCACTGATCTCATGAACAATCAATGTTACAGCCTTTTCCCATCATCCCACATACATTTCTTTCAAAGTTTATTTATCCTGCTGGAGTGAGCACGAGCATGCAAGTGGGGGAGGGGCAGAGAGAGAGGAAGAGAGAGAATCCCAAGCAGGCTCTATCAGTGCAGAGTCCAACACAGGGCTTGAATGCACAAACTGTGAGATAATGACCTAAGTCAAGATCAAGAGCCAGACACTTAAGTAAGTCATCCAGAAGCCCTCCACAATAATTTTATTATATATTAAACAGGATACCCAGGTAATAACTTACATTCCCTATTGTTTATACAGAAAAAAAATTCCTTTCGCTTGGCTGATATGTGAGATCTCTATAATTTCATCTTCTCTACTGCTCCTGAACAAATGCTCAAATGTTGAGTTGAATGTTACAAGACACTGAAAGTTCTTTTTTAGCAAGCATTTTCAAATCACTCAACATTTCTGCAACTCACATTTCTTCCAGTACCCGTAATTTTAAATCACATCGCCAGTGGGAATGTGTGTGTTTATTTCTGCTCATGTGTCTCTACCCAGCTGTCAATCCTTGTGTGACACACCTCTCTCCTTACTTTCAATCTTCCTTTGGTTCAGGCTAATGTTCTTTCACTACTTTCCTCTGTAATATCCCCACACCCCAGATTACTCTTCATGGACCTGATGGACTGCTAAAAAGGCTTAAGCAACGTAATGGCCAAGGGATGTCACCTCTGTAGTCCATGTAGTCTTGGAGAATATCCAACATCTGGGTCATTTGGGAGAAAAGTAAAACTCGATGGCCCCTGGCAAGAAAGAGAAAAGGAAAGGCTGCCAACTCTAGGTATTTAAGGTGAGTTTCCCTCAGGTGAAACCTACCAAAGAATACAATTACCAAAGGGGAAATATAAATATCATAATCATTTACAGAGACTTCCTCAGACGTGCTAAATGTTCCACATAAATAGCTCCACATGTAGTCATATCCTGCAGAGCACAAGTTCTCAAACTGGAGTGGGGATATTCCCAGGAGCAAATGTCAATGCACTAGAGCCTATAGAAAGTCCTAGTACAACCAAGAAACCTCTTTCTAGAATGTCAATTTACTAATGGAGAGAAAAATACACTTTCTTTTTAACAGAAAAATAAAGAAAGATATAGGAAGAATAAAATGCAAAATTCAAATGCACAAAAGCCCAAGTCAGAAACCCCAAAGAACTTGGGGTCAGCCATCCATAGCCATTCTCTCCTTGGGGAGTATAAAATCACTAGCCTCTCATCTCCAGCTATATTAGTTGAAAAGTCTGCAAAGTATCACTTTAGAGAAGCAAGGGGCAGGTGGCATCTCATATCCCCTACAATACATTAAAAAAACTTATTTACATACAGGGAGAAGAGAGGAAAGGAAAAGGAAAAATGAATTAAGTCAAGAATGAAGATGAGCCTACAGTCCTATGTTGTCAGGTATTATTTAAGTTTTCATAAAGAAATACGGCACTATCAAAACAAGAGTCTCATTAGGAAAACTAATTTAATCTGAGCTTGCGATGCACATAAAGGAACAATTATGAAGAACCCTTTCAAGACTCTAGCCCCAAATACTTGGAAAGGACATTGAACTTGAAGCCAAGGGCCTCAATTCTAATCCCATCTCTGTCATTTGCTGGCTGTGTGACTTTAGACAAGTCATGACCACTCTGGGCCTGTTTTATCACCTGTGAAATGAAAAGGTTGGACAGAAGATGTTTATGGGTCCTCCTCTACCTCAAACACACTTATAGTAGATATATCACAGCCAATAAAATACAATAAGACATGCAATTATTTGATTTGCACATTCCTAATGTTGGGTGATTTCGCCAAATCTGAGATTTTGAGGTTAGTTCAGGCCCACTTGGGGCAGTTGTCCCATAGGGACAACTTAGAAACCCTTGGGAAGCTGGGCTTTTTCTAGACTCCTCTGTCCTACTGGGGACCAGAAGGATCAGGTAGAGGCTGGCCACCAGCCTACTGAACACTTAGCTGAACATTTTAAGGCTCCAGAAGTGACTTAGTCTTCTGCTACCCAATTCATGTGTCTGGGAAAGAATCCCCCAAGTTCGCCCTGAACCAAATGCCACAGGTTAACCAAAGTGAAGATTTACTAAGCCTTCATTAGGTGCCAATTAATGCAAGGTACCAGCAAGTAATTAAAAAAGAAATGCTTGATGTTATCTCTTTGTGGAACTAAACAATATAGTTGGAGTGATAAGATTAATACCAATTAACCAGACAACAGATTAAGGCAGTGCATTGCCAAGTGCTAGATTAGGATCCTAGGTGCTATAGGAATTCAGGAAAAGGAAGGATGATTATGGAGGGGATGGGGTGGGATGGGGATGGCTGTGGGTGTAGTTGGTGAGAAGATGGAACCAGAATCGGGGTCTTAAAAAAAAGGAAAACTGGAATTAGTCTTAAGAAATCAATGAGTTGTTCATTATTCTGGTTTTAAAAATCACCAGCTCAGAGCAGAAAATGTGAACCAACCACCTACCTGGAATACAGGAATGCCAGGAGCTTATCCAGTAGATGAAGTTTCCCACTGGCCTCGATCAGGTGGTCTCCAATTTCAAAAGGCTCTGGTTCCACACCTGAAAAATGTGTCCCCAGTCAGGGCAGACTCCTTGAGTAGAGAAGCCAAAGGCAAGGCTACAGCAAGAGGCCAAGCTCCTTCTGATAATGGGCCCAAGTCTCACCTCTCTTTAAGGCATTTTATAATTATGTGTTTGCATGATAATCCCAGTGCTGCTTAACATCACAGAGCCAATACCCCCAATATGACAAAAAATGTCCATTCAAGGAACAAGCCCACTCTTTAGGAAAAGGAGGCACAGGGACATGCTAAAGTCCAGAGAATTGAAAATTTGAGACTCTCGCTTGAGAAAACAAATCAAGAAATACAGCTTAGATGTATAAACTAGTAATTCTCAAGCTGGGGGATGGCAGTCAGAATAACCTAGAGGGTTTCTTTCAAAATCTACAAGTTCCCAATGCCCCCCTGCCTTAAAAAAAGATTCTGAAATGCACCTGATTAAGACTCTGCAATTCATAGTACTACCTGGCAAACACTCCCTTAAAAGAACTGCAGCAAACCCTCCACATTGGTCCTACCCATTCTAGTGCTCCCAAGGCCGCAAAAGTCCTGGAAGCGTCCCAAAGGCTACCTGTCAGAATGACTCAAAAAAGCCCTAGTCTGAATGAAAATGAAAATACTACATAGTGAGATGTGCGGTGTGTAGCTAAAACAGCATTTAGAGGGAAATTTGCAGACATCTCTAAGGTACAGGGAAAGCAGCAAAGGAGGCTGAGAAGGAGTGGATACAGGCAAATGGAGAAGTAATAGAAAGCATTCCAAAAGCCAAAAGAAGAAAGTGTTTCAAGAAAGAAGTGATCAACTGTGTCAAAGGTTTTAAGAGGTTAATTAAAATGCGAATGGACAACCATTGAAGGTATCACTGGTAAACTTGCAAAGTTCAATGGTGATGATGAAAGGCTGGCCATGGAGTGGGTTTAAGACAACGGGACATCTAAACACGAAGACATGATCCTTAAATCCAGATGAGACAACCCATAAAACAACTGGCCTTGATTCTTCAAAACTGAAATTTCATGAAAGACCAAAAAAGGCAAAAAAAAAAAAGCAAAGGAGACAGCCAAATATAATTCAGGATCTGTGGCTGGATTTGAATTTGAAAAGAAAAATCAAAGCCATGGGGAAGACATTAAGGGGACAAATGAAGAAAGTTGAATATGAACAGTATACTAAATTACACCAACATAGAAAAATTAGAAAGAAAATAGGGAGAACACTAGACAGTAAATATGGGCAATTCTTTTCAAGAATTTTGCTATGATGTTGGCCACAGAAATATTCATGAAAAGCAATGTGAGAAAAAAGGGCACTGTCTCACCATCAAACAAATACGGATGATCCACACACTTCCGAAGCTGGGACAAGACATTCTGAAGTTTAACTTTCTTTGCTGTCTCATTTTCAAATGCAGCTGTAAACAGATACACAGGGAGAAATGGACTTTTGAACAAAAACAAAAAAACTCAAAAACTCTACGTTTCCATAAATAACCTTATTTATTTCAGTATATATCTCTCAAACCTATAATAACCTCCTAAATTTCACTGAATTGCATTAAGAATTAGCAGCATATTGGGGCACCTGAGTGGCTCAGTCAGTTGAATATCCAACTCTTGATTTCAGCTCATGTCATGATCCCAGGGTCATGGGATCGAGCCTACATTGGGCTCTACACTGACCATGGGGCATGCTTAAGATTTTCTCTCCCTCCCCCTCTGTCCCTCTCCCCAATGCGTGCATGCTCTCTCTAAAAAAAATGCAAAGCGACAGACTCCGTTTCCACTCCCAACTCCTCCCAGTGAATCTTATTCAACAAAAAAGGTGTGCAATATGTTAAATATGTGACAGGGTGGAAAGATGAAAGGTGTGACTGGCATACCTAGAATGTTTGCTTAACTAACTGCTACACAGTATGGACAATTGGGTGGGGGAAGAAAAGGAAATTTCACCAGTGCAACAACCAGTAAAGTCTGCGTTATAGTAAAGATACCCCGCACAGTTTCACTGCAGCTGACTGAACGATATTCAGAATACAAAATCCCATCCCATATTGCTATACGAAGCATGCGTGATGATAAAATATTCCCCTCCATGAAAATCACATCCTGAGTTTCTAAGCAGTCAAGTGCCCTCTGATTACCTAGGTCTTTCATCAGAATGGCCTTGTAGTATTTTTTCTGCAATGCTGACAGGCCATGGTATATCACCACCTCTGTCTTCTTGGGAAGCTCTGTAGCTACCTCGGCTTTCACTCGCCTCAGCAGAAATGGCTGCAAGAGCTTGTGTAGTTCATTTGCTGTGTAAGGAAAGAAACCAACAACACAAGAAGTGTAGGACAAAATTTTCATACCAATTCCACATGCTAGACCAGTCTTGTCATTTTTCATAATACAGGTGAGCCTTGAACAACGTGGGTTTGAACTACGCAGGTTGACTTAAGTGCAGATTTTTTTCCCCCCAACAAATACACTAATGGTACTGTAAATGTATTTTCTCTTCCTTAGGATTTTCTTAACATTTCTTTCCTCTGGCTCACTTGATTGTACGAATACAACATACAACACATGTAATGCACAAAATATGTCTTAACTGTTTACATTATCGGTAAGGCATCCAGTCAACGGCAGGCTATTGGCAGTTAAATTTGGGAAGTCAAAAATTTATAGCAGATTTTCAACCATGGGAGGGCAGTCAGCACCCTACCCCTGTACTGAAGGATCAACTGTGTTTCTTTCTTCACTGGGTTCTTTTTCCCATTTCCTTCTGAAACTATTCCTGGCTCTCAACTCAAGAACTAGGAACACTCAAAGAACTGGATTTTTATTAATAATCTCATTTGCATGGAGTTGTACTGTTTCCAGGATACTTCTGCACTTAATTTGATTGACTAGCATAAGGGTTTAGAAGTAAGTGTAGGACAAGGACTATTGTCCCCATTTTTATAGCTACGTTAAGCAAGGCTCTGCGAAATTAAGCACACTTATCCAAAGTCACACAGCTGGATGTTAATGTTGCATTCAAACTTAGTTCTTTTCACTTCAACGCCCCTGCTCCTTCCCCAGGGGTCATGAACTTCAAAAACTAGCCTGGGCTGGCATTCTGCTCCATGTCGGGTTGCCAGGTACAGCAAACAAGATACAAGAATGCAGTGAAATATAAACTCCACATAAACAGCAGACACTTTTTTAATAGGAGTATGTCCCATGTAATATTTGACGGGCTGTCGTGTGTTTTATCTGGACCCTAAACATGGGGGCAACAAGAGCAGGCTTGCAGGATGGGCAATCTTCAGCTTGCAGGATGGGCAAGGTGTGAGAAGCCCTTCCAACTCCTACTCACCCAGGACATGCACACCCACTGGCAGGCCTGCCTAGCATTGGTGTCGAACACTCGTCCTGGGATAATACTACAGGGACAGAGAATTCTACGAGGCAGAGGGGCAAGGGTGCAAGAGGCAGACCGCAACTGGCAGCTGTACAAACGAGGATGCTTCCTGCTTCACTCCCACCATGCATCCATCCCAGACTTCTGATTTTGGTGCACAGCGAACAGAAACACCAGTGCTGTGGAATGCTGAAGAGTAGTTCGGGACTCTGGCACCCCATATACTTTTCTGCCTCAGGAAATAGCATAGAAAGTTAACAGATTACAAAATTATAGAAATGACAGGTGAGGGGGAAAAAAGTCTGCAAACCAGCAGACACTTTCCATTTCTTCCAAAAACGACCCATGAAGCCCCGCTGTAGAATCACGTAACAAACAAATAAGAATCATGAATAGCAGACAACTGGGAACGACATGAGGGGATCTAGCACCACCTTAGTTTTGGGTGGCTCTTTCTCCCTAGAAGGTGTCGTCTGGTTATCAATTCTCTTTCTTTTCTATCTATAACCAGTGTCTATTATGCACCAGGCCAGTTTCTGGGCCCAGACCTCTTGGCATGATTTGTAGGAAGGGAACTTGCCTGACTCGGACTCTTTCTCGATATCCTGGTAACGCTGAACAAAATCTCCCACCTGCTCCTTGGGAAAGACATCAGGCTCCACAAAACTGAGGAGGGAGTAGAGCTCTTGGAGGCTATTCTGGATGGGAGTTCCGGTCAACAGGAGACTGAAGACTACTGAGAACTCAAATACATAAAATAAAAATTAAAAATCCATAACCTCGGAAAGCAAGAGGTTACCCATAAAAACCTTTACATGAGTTACCCATGAAAACCTTTACAGAGAGAGGCATGATTTAATGGGGTGACAATGAAGACATGAAATCAGAGGACTCAGGTTCAAGTTATATGCCAGCTGTTTGATGGTAGGAATAATACCTCTTCAGTTTCAACTGTAAGGAGATAATAATCCTGGGAAGGAGAAACTGTTACAAGGAGGTGAGTAAAATCACTATGTGAACTCTGAAGTACTACATGAATATTCAATATGATTATTATTGTTCAATCTTTGTGAGAATTCAAGCAGTATGTTACTATCCACATGGTGAGTCTATTGAGACTTCAGAAGCACATGGTATATACTCAAGAGTTTGAAAAAGCTATAGCATCAGGCCCACCACTACAAGCAGGAAGCAAAAAGATCTAGACTAAAAGAATGTCCTTTTGTAAAACATTAGTGTATCACATCCAAAACATCAAGACTTCTGGATGTTTCTGAGCCTCATACAGCATAAAATGAAAGAAACTCTTTAAATTTTGAGCAGGTGATGAGAACACCAAGAGTAAGAGAATAATGAAATAAAAGGTTAGGAAAAACAGTAACAGATACTAGGTTAAGCAAAAGACAAGCTCTAAATTGACATTTATAAGAACTTATACCATTTGAGTTAAATAATGAAAGCCGTATCTTATATATTTCATTTAAAAAAATGAAATACAGTGTGTGTACATGTACATATATACCCTTATGTATATAGACATACTTATTAAATATAAAAATACAGTATATTTTGATTTCTAGAATAACAGTATGCATACTTATATGTTTAGGTGTTCATATGCACAGCAAAGGATATGGAAGCAGATATGTCAAATGTTAATGTATGCAGGGGAGTAAATTATTAATGGCTTTTATTTATTTTTTAATGTTTTTTTTATTTATTTTTGAGATAGAGAGAGACAGAGCATGAGCAGGGGAGGGGCAGAGAGAGAGGGAGACACAGAAACTGAAGCAGACTCCAGGCTCTGAGGTATAAGCACACCCAACCAACTGAGCCACCCAGGCGCCCCTAACGGCTTTTATTTTTATTCTTGTGTTTCTGTATTTAGATTTGGGAAAGGGTCGTAAGATGATACAGCTTTGTAGTAAGGTAACAAATGAAATGCAATTAAAACTGATTTGAGAATGTCATTATTATTTTTTTTTTTTGCAATCTCTTTTATTTTTTTCTTTTTAAATTGTCTAATCAATGTCCATCCACTCATGCCCGCTCTGCTTGTAGGACAATGTTTTCATAGTACTTCAAGTATGGGAACTGGTCAGAAATCAATGCTTCCAATAACCAACTCAAATTTTTATAATATGTGTTCACCAAGCAAACAGCTGGGGTGACCGAAAAAGATGAGGGCTGCCGGTCACTACAGTCAACTTAGACTGTCACATGAGCTCACGTACTTATTCAGAGTAGTGTCCATTTTATCACTGGGTGAAAAAAATCCGGAGCTGATCTCGTTGTATACAGTATTTTATAAACTTTTCTACATAATCTTCCACAGCAGCCTTACTCTGTCAAGGTACCGTACTTATTTTGTGAATGTACTTTGTAAACGTAAACGAGGCGTAGCATAACTTGTAGAACCAACTCCCTATGTTTCAATACAAACTGCTTCCAACTTTCACAAACAAGCTGAAAACAGTATTAGCCCACCTCTCAGCCCTATCAATAAATGCATTTCTCTCCAACCAACAAGTCGTCTGCGATTCAAACCTCACCTAAAGAGGAATGCTTAGATGACACACAAAATTTCCTCACATAATCTCTGAGCCTTAGTTTCCTTATGAACAAGGAAAGGCTCTGGGGCCAGCAATAGAACTTAGTTTCCCCACTCCAAACCTGGGGTTCCTTTACTACACCCGCTTCTCCTCTCCCATTATATTTTAGTAAACTGGCATGGTAGTTTATGATGCAGTGTCTTATAGAGTAAGGTGCCAGAATATGACAATCCTTTGGGAAAAAGATACTGTTAAGAGTCCCAAAATGAAGGCAAACACAGAGCAGAGTCAGCCCCACCAGGGGATAGCAATCTCTGAGACTGGACCAATAACAGTGACCATATCTTCATCAAAATATCAAAAACTCCAACTTTTACCCATTAAATACAGAATTCAGACCTAAGACTTTCCTCTAAGTCACCTCTAATCTTATTATCTGATTGGTTATAGGACAGGGACCAAACTTCAGTGATGGTCACAGGAATTCACACATGCGGTCTCATGAATAAGCCTTTATGAGGTCAGCAAACAGAAAGGCACTTTTTACTCACAAGCTGTTCCACTGGCTCCTCAGAAAAGAGGGCAAGGCTAGGGCTACACTGACATTTCTCATTTCTCACTGTGCCAGAATGATGGCAAAGATCAAGAGAAGGGAAGGAGATCAAGGGTGTCACACTCAAAAGTATGACAAAGACAAGAGAGACTGCAGCTAATAGTCAATGGCATGCAATGGTCTCTTTATGACTCCATGTGAACTGTCAAATTTTTTAAGATGGTAAATGCGGGGAAGGGTACAATATGTCAGATATAACTGCTATTGCAGACAGAAGAGTTATAATAAGATTAATTTTAAAGAACTACCCCTTTGAAGAAGATCAAAAGAGAGCTGAAACATTTCTAAAACTACAATGTATTTTACTGGGATAGCATCTTATTACCTGATAACCAGATTTCAGTACACGTTATTTCCTGTGTAAAAGATGAGAGGAAGGAGCAGTGGGGCCATATAAGTACTACCTCTGTCACTTATGAAATGTTTATTTAGCCCTAGAGAAATCGGGACTGAAAAAAAAAATGTTTCAACTTAACTAACTCTACACAGGCCTAAGATAGTATTTTTCAAAAGGAGATTATACAAAAACTAAGACTATCCTGTGAGTTTACCTCTGAAAGTGTCTTATGCAGCAAGGAGCTTTGGTTTTTCAACCTGTGAGCTTCATCCACAACAAGAACACTCCAAGGGAAGCTGTGAGAGAAAAATCCAAGCTTTCAGTTTTGTGTAAAAACTCCAACATATATCTTATAGCCAAAAAGTCTTACCATAAAAATAACTATTGTTGGCAAGACTAATATTAAGCCCATTCTATTAGAAACACACTCAAGTTTCTTTCTTATCTGAAAGCCTGCCATGTACATGAGACAACATCTAGATAAGGCAGTAAATTTAAGGGAATTTTTTTCCCAAGACAGGAAAGACCTGTGCATAAAGGCAGAAAAGAAGGAGCTGGAGACAGAAAGCAAAAGGAAACATTTATGACCACCAACTATGTGCCAGACACGGTGCTTGGAGCTTTATGTCTGTTATTTAATCCAAAGGAATATGGTGAGTAGACATTATTGTGCTCATTTTACCAACAAGGAGACTAAAGCTCAGAAAGATTAGGTAACTAGGTCAAGGTCATAAAGCTAGAATGCAGTGGAGCTGAGATTTAAACCCAGAAGAAAAATTATGAGAAATTGGTGTCACAGTAGCTTAAAAAGTGTAATTTAAAAAAATGGGGAAGCAGTGAATAAGATCAAATGTTACAGATGTCCAGGAAGATACATCTGTTGGATATACTAGTATGGAGGTCTTTGGTGGCTACTTCCAAAGCACATTTTGTAGCATAGTAAATTACAACAACAATTTCTCAAGACCTGAGCCAAAATCAAGAGTCAGAGGATTAACTGACTGAGCCACCCAGGCGCCTCAAGATGTTTATTTTTTTTGAGATGCTCTTCAAAAGTCTCCACATGGGGCACCTAAGTGGCCCAGTCGGTTTAGTGTTGGACTCCTGATTTCAGCTCAGGTCATGATCTCGTGGTTCATGAAACTGAACTCAATATTAGGCTCCATGCTGACAGCACACAGAGCCTACTTCTGATTCTCTCTCTCTATCCCTCCCCCACTCGCTCTGTCTCAAAATAAATAAAATTTTTTAAAGAGGGGCACCTGGGTGGCTCAGTCAGTTAAGCATCGGACTTCGGCTCAGATCATGGTATCATGGATCGTGGGTTTGAGTCCTGCATTGGGCTCTGTGCTCACAGCTCAAAGGCTGGAGCCTGCTTCGGATTCTGTGTCTCCCTCTTTCTCTCTGCCCCTTCTCCACTCACGCTCTCTCTCAAAAATAAACATTAAAAAAAAAAAAAATTAAAAGAAAAAGTCTCCACAACACCAAGTGGTACATTTGGATGTCTCTTTGCCATTATTAGCAATGTGGCCTCAGCTGAGTTACCTAATCTCTTGCTTTCTTCATTCAGAAGATCTATACTTGCCTACTAGGCTTTTCATGAAGGTCACCTAGGATACTTTAAGTAATCAAAAACATATATGCAACAGGGTGCCTGGGTGGTTCAGTTGATTAAGTGTCTGACTTCAGCTCAGGTCATGATCTCAGTTCATGAGTTCAAACCCCGCGTTGGGCTCTGTGCTGACAGCTTAGAGCCTGGAGCCTGCTTCAGATTCTGTGTCTCCCTTCTCTCTCTGCCCCTCCCCTGCTCACACTCTGTCTCTCTCTCAAAAATGAATGAACTTAAAAAAAAAAAAATTTATGTCCCAATTTTCTCGCCTTTTGAGACTTCCCACATCCTGCCTTGTACTATGAATATCTGTATAGTGCCTCTCCCTCTACTGGAGTCTATGTCCTCTTAGGGAGCTCTACAGTTTACTTTCCTGGCACTGCTGGTAACTCCCAAACAGTGTCTTTCCAGAGAAGAGATCTTCAACAAATATTACGTTAGATACTAATTATAGAAAAAAGAAAAAGAGAGGGAAGCCTATTTTCTTCTTTAAAAAAAAAAAAAAAAGTTTATTTATTTATTTAGAGAGAGAGCATGCAGGGGAAGGAGAGAGAGAGGAGGGGAGAGAGAGAGAATCCCAAGCAGACTCTGCACCGTCAGCACAGAGTCCGATGCAGAGCTCGAAATCACGAACTTTGACATCATGACCTGAGCTGAAATCAAGAGTTGGACGCTCAACCGACTAAGCCACTCAGGCACCCCAAGCCTATTTTCTTCTTAAGAAGAGTAAGATAACATGCTTACTTAAAGGAAACTTATGGGTTGGAAGTCATGAAATCTATGACTGGGCCTTCAGTATCTCAAAATAAGATGAAAACAGAAATCCAACTCAGAAGAAGCTAGATGAGAACATTTAAAATATTGAAGCACTTTGAAAACAGAAGTTTCTCCCCACCTAACCACATCAAAACTACGCATGCTTTGGAGAATGAAACCCTGTCAATGTACCTTTTCTTATGTACCTAAAGTCTAGCTAGTGTTGAATTTACATTGTAACTGTAGTCTCAACCCTATACTGCAACACATCACCCATGGTATTAGGTGGTATGGAAGAATTAAATCTAAGCTTCCTATGCATCATGAGCTGATGTGAAAGCCTGAAAGCTAACTAATTAAAAGTATATTTAAAACTCCCTTCCTAAAAAGTTAATTTCATAGCACTGACTGCTACTTTAAGATACTTCCAGGAAAAGGCTCAAATAATTCACCTCCTATATTGCAGTAAAATCTCTAAATAGCAGTCCTAAAAGGTATCTGCGCAATCTGCAAAGAATCTAGTATTTATTAACCACCCGTCACAGACACCTTATTTAATCCTCACAACAGCCATCCAAAGTAGAGATTATCCTCCTTTTACCAACAAAGAAGCTGAGGTTCACTAAGGTTAAGTAACCCAGGGACACACAGCTAATGAGTAAGGGCTAGACTGCAGGACTACTCTACGCCACACCAATCTGTAAGTAAGACTCATGGAAGACATACCAGGAAGATGTGCCAGACATGACATGAAACATAAAGTACTAAAACGTAAAGGAAAGACGTGACTCTCATGATATATTCAACAGTTTCTGAAGTACCGCAACATACTCACGATTTTAGAAATGATGAATCTTTCAAGCAAATCTGAAAAATTAAGGAAAAAGACACATTATAAAGGCTAGTATTAATACAACTGGTATTAATAAACTAGTTTCTTGTTAGCTAAATCTTATACTTTAGGAGAGTTAAGTCTTAATCATTCACTAAGTAAAAAAAAGTTGTGAGCATAACTTCTAAGTAGCACTATCTTGAAGAAAAACAAAACCTAGGCAGGAGTAAGTGGAAGGTCTTGCCTTCACTTTAAAACTAAAAACTTCAAATGAGACTGGAACTGAGTACGCTCTACTCTCGTCCTGCAGTAACAGGCAACCCCTCAGCCCACAAAACCCTCTCCCCTGCCTGCCTCCTCCTTCCTCCTATTCACTGGCCAACAGGCAGCTCAAATGCCACCCCCTTCACCGGGGCACCTTTGCTCTTGCCGCACCAGGAAAGAAGAGACATTCAGCAAATTTGGAACACAGTAGTCCTTCACTTCCTTTGGTCACAATCCCTCTCTGACAATCTAATGAAAGTAGACTTCTCTCCCAGAAAAATACATGCTCTCCAAAAAAATTAAACCTAATTCCAGTAGATTTTCCAACCTCTACGGTCCCAAGGTTAAGAGTTCTTGATAGAAATAAATTCAAACCTCATAGGTAGTTAGCAGCACATGAAAACGTGACTCTTGTTTCAGGTCTTGCTGTAGGTGGGCTCTCTCCTCCTTGTCACCTGCATATGTTACACAGGAAAGCCCTGGAGCAAATCTGGATCCAAGAAAAGAGGTAGATGAACACCAATGTACAGCCAAAGGGAAGGGTGTGCATGTCTAGAAAATTACATTTCATGGAAGGATTACTGACATGCAGACTTCAAGATGTCCTGCAACCAGAAAGAGTCCTGAACTCTGAAATCTTATCTATGGTAACAGGTAAACCTATAGGTAAGTTTCTGTGTGAACAGACGGAAGGATCAGATGAACATCTACAAGGGCCTTGTGCTAATTCTAAAGAGAAAACTATTTTTTTCCATGTTGGTTACTTCCTATGTCACTGTGAAAAAGATAGTTTCTCCTTTAGTTCAGCAAAATTTACTGAGTACCATTCTGTGTTGTTACTGAGTAACAATAACACCCACTTAATCCTCCCCCCATCAGATTCTGTCTCTACCTTTATTGCTCAGGTCAGAGTATTCTGGAAGAAATAAAATCACTGCTTAGGACAATATGTTGCTTTATCACATTTCACTATCACCAGAAAAAAAAAATCATACTCAATGTAAAAAACAAAATTTCAGCTACATCTACTCTGTACCTCTCCATCTCTTCTGTCCAGTTGCTCAAAACAGACAAGGGGCAAAGAATCAGAAATGGTCCTTCGTCATTTAATCTTCCTGCCAAGTAAATGAAGAGAGCAATAGTCTGGAATACACAAAAAGAAGGCAATTTTTATAACATTTATTACTTTTTCGTGAGAAACAACTACAAAGTTCCCACAACCTTGTAGGGAACACAAACTCTTACAGAAGACTTGGTGTACAAAACAATAATGTACAATCTTCCACACAATGGGAGAGTCATCCAATCCTAGAGTGAAATCCTTTAAGCGTAAATATAATTGCCAAAGAAATTCATGGTACTCAATTACATCAATAGTTAACAAGCAATGAAGCTCAGTATTTATGTAATTAACCCTGCAATGCAAAGGGGAAAAAATCAGGAAAGACAAACAGAAATAAATGAAAAAATACAAATAATGCACAAGATCAAGAACACTCCAAAAACCTAAGGCAAGGACTTCCAAGATGTGACTAAAGATGACCTACCACGAGGTGGCCTCCGCTGCTTGCCACACTCTCCTGAGGGAGGATGCCTTCCTTCCTAACTCCCTCCCTCCTTTCCCTAATGTTTGCCGTCCTTCCATGTGCATTTATAGAGCACCTTCTATTTGCTAGCACTGTTTTAAGTTCTGGAATATAACACTGAACCAAACAGACAAAACTCCTAGCTCTCTCGGAACATATGTTCTACTGAGGAAAACAAACAATAAATAATTCATAAGCTTAAGTAGGCCTAAAAAACAAAAATCTTTGTAAAGCCAAATAAGCACATTTTAGGATAAGGCTGTACACACAGCCTTTAAAAGTTTCTTTAAAAGGTTACTATAGGGGCACCTGGGTGGCTTAGTCGGTTAAGCATCCAACTTCGGCTGAGGTCATGATCTCAAGGTTCATGGGTTTGAGCCCTGGGTTGGGCTCTGTGCTGACAGCTCAAAGCCTGGAGCCTGCTTCAAATTCTGTGTCTCCCTCTCTCTCTGGCCCTCCCCAACTTGCGCTCTGTCTCTCTGGCTCTCTCTCAAAAATAAATAAATATTTTTTAAAAAACTTTTATGGGAATGCAAGCTGGTGCAGCCACTCTGGAAAACGGTATGGAGGTTCCTCAAAAAACTAAAAATAGAACTACCCTACAACCCAGCAATTGCACTACTAGGCATTAATCCATGGGATACAGGTGTGCTGTTTCGAAGGGACACAGCAGCACTAACAATAGCCAAAGTATGGAAAGAGCCCAAATGTCCATCAATGGATGAATGGATAAAGAAGATGTGGTATATATATACAATTGAGTATTACTCGGCAATCAAAAAGAATGAAATCTTGCCATTTGCAACTATGTGGAGGGTATTATGCTAAGTGAAATTAGTCAGAGAAAGACAAAAATCATATGAATTCACTCATATGAGGACTTTAAGATACAAAACAGATGAACATAAGGGAAGGGAAGCAAAAATAGTATAAAAATAGTATAAAAACAGGGAGGGGGACAAAACATAAGAGACTCATGAATATGGAGAACAAACTGAGGGTTACTGGAGGGGTTGTGGGAGAGGGGATGGGCTGAATGGGTAAGGGGCACTAAGGAATCCACTCCTGAAATCATTGTTGCACTATATGCTAACTAATTTGGATGTAAATTTTAAAAAATAAAAAATAAAATAAAATAAAAGTTTATTAAAAATAATAAATAAATAAATAAATAAATAAATGTCTGCTGTGATATACAGAGAAAATACATTTTTGCTTTTATAAAGCAAAATGTTTAAGGAGCCCATTCCCAACTGCTGAACCATTTCTGTGAAAATCTATCCTAAAGATACAATCCAAAATCCTGAAAAGGTTATATGCCCAAGGATGTTCACAGTAAGGTTAATTTAAGTAGCACAAAAGGAGGAGAAGTGGTCATTCCTCATCTACAGAATATTTAAGTAAATTATGAATTCTCTTGATGAAGTATTATGTAGCCAGCAGAAAATGACTGTGAAGAATATAATCAAATGGGTAACTACAATGACAGTGTTAGATTAATAAAATACAAACTATAGGGGCTGCTGGGTGGCTCAGTCAGTTAAGTGTCAGACTCTTGATCTCAGCTCAGGTCTTGATCTCAGGGTCATGACTTCAGGCCCTGCACTGGGCTCCACGACCAGCGTGGAGCCTACTTAAAACAAACAAGCAAACAAATGATATGCTCACTATAATGTCAGCCATTTCAGATACCTTGCTGCCCACGGTTATGGTTAGAGTGTTGTGGTTAGAGGGTGGCAATTACTTTTTAACTGAGATTACATTAATTTTACAATGGAAATCATTTCCTTTTTTAACTATCCATTGCTTCGCAGCCCAGACTGTGCCAGAGCAATCACCAAATTAAGTACTTACTAGAAGAAAATCATTCTGTTCAGCTTTCACGGAGGTTACTATTGAGAGAAAACTTATCTTTTGTTACCATAAACCAGATATATCTACAAAATTTGGATTCATTAGTGAATTCTACCAAACATTTAAAGAAGAAACAATACCAATTCTACACAAATTCTTTTAGAAAACTCAAGAGGACAGAATATTTCTCAGTTCATTCTATGAGCCCATCTTTTTTACCACAACGCTAAAACCAAAGACATTATAAGAAAAGGAAACTAGAGACAAATATCCTTCATGAACACAAATGTGAAAATTCTAAACAAAATTTTAGCAAGATGATAGAATGTTTTTAGGGCACTTCAAGTAGAGCTATATGAACACTCTGGAGAAAGGCAAAGGACAAGTGGAATTTGCTGGCTCTGAATGAAGTCAGGGGGTTCAATGCGGGAAGCAAAGGAGACTGCAGGTGGGGGCGCTCTGTACACGACCCAAGTGTCTCTCTTTTTTTTTTTAATTTTTTTTTAATGTTTATTATTTGAGAGAGAGAGAGACAGAGAGCAAGCAGGGAAGGGGCAGAGAGACAGGGAGACACAGAATCAGAAGCAGGCTCCAGGCTGAGATGCCAGCACAGAGCCCAACGCGGGGCTAGAACCCACAGACCATGAGATCATGACCTGAGCCGAAGTCAGCCGCCTAACTGACTATTCCACCCAGACGCCCCACGACCCAAGTGTCTCGTCAGAAGACTGGCTCCCAGAGACATCCAGAAAACTTACCTTTGTTCTAGTTCTACAGCTCTCAGTTCAGGAACACACTAGAACCCAATTTATTTGCCTGAGAAACCTGAGAGTGACAAATGACATCCTTGAGGGTACCATACTCACAGGTCATTTTTTATTCTGAAGAGCGCCAAGATCAATGAGCTACACCTGGCTTAGATAAAGTAGTCTCCCACACACAGTCACACACAATGTGCAGGGCTATGTGCCAAACTGCTCCAACTGGACTGTTTATGTATGGAGGGTCAGGCTTGCAGGGGCCAGTTGAGCTTCTAAAAGGACAATGAGACCTTCACTCATTCTGTGTGTTTACTGGCAAAAACCTTTTTGGTATGGGGAAACTTACACTTCCATAGTTTCTGATCAAGTGGCCTCTGCTGTATATCCTGACTGCACTGACTTTCTTTGGTATTCTATAGATAAGTAAACCTTGTGTGACTAACCGAAGGGATGTCCGTATCTGAACTTTCAATCAATCCAACCCTACCACTGACATCTGTCCACACAGGGCTGTGCTGGTGATCACCCTACCAGAATAATTGATCTCAACACACAGTCTGCTTATCAATGCGCAAGGAGGCCACATCTCGTTCTCCAGGTCTCTAAACTAGGTCCTACCACTAGATGGCCCAGGCATTCTGGAAGACAGGATACTTCCTCTGAACTTCCCTAGCATGGCACAGAAATGAGAAGTAGCTCTACCACCCATTAAGGAAAAGAGAGAAATGTTAGAAGTAATCCCGTTAACTAGACAGAAGTATTTACTACAAAGGAGGGCAGAGTCAATTTGATCCCTGGGACAGGTATATTTGATTTACATAGAGAAAAACCTTGCCCATTAATTGCAATCCAATGTCAAGGTTAGATAAGCATAGTGACAGTTCAAAACCATCCTCGTAACTAGAAAAGTCAATACCAAGGACATGATCTCTTAACAAAGGTTCAGGCATTTCACCTCCTAATATAAAAACACTTACTAGTAGCTAGCAGCTAAAAATGATGAGATGTGAGGAGGTATCTTAGTGGAGATGAACACTGGTCACTCACAGTAACATACCTGGCAGGTCTTACCCAGGCCCATCTCATCTCCCAGGATGCAGCCATTCTGACAATGGAAGCACTGGGCTAGCCAGTTGATCCCCTCCAGTTGATAAGAACGTAGGTGAATCCCTAGAAATAAAAAATACAGCAAGTTTGAAGAGCAGACATTTCAGCACACACACAAGCTAAGCTATCTCCTAAAGACTTCAACTAAACAACACCATAGCTATATCCTTTGCTCGGAAGTCATAGAAATATAAACATTTGCTGACTTCCAAATGACTTTTTTTCCCCCCAAATGGCTTTTTGAGCAGACTCAGTCACTGTTACATTTGAAGACCTAAACAGCCTGTCAGTGTCACGGGATGCACTTGACAGATGAAGAAGTCAACCTGGGAGCTGGCCTGTATGGTGCCTAGCTCTCATGCCAGTGTCCATTCTAGGAAAGAGGCATTACTAATGCAACATAACTACAAACAACAACACATGGAGGGTACATGTGTCTGTCTGCTTAATTGCAACCATTTAAATTTGCTATCTGTGCTGAAGGGAAAACTCAAGACAGGACAGGATTAAATTTTGTTTCAGCAGAGGAGGAGCACTTAAGAACCGAAATGATGTTGCATATAGAATGTTTAACAGTGCACAAGGACAGCAGAAGATATCTGAAATCCACATGGAGCCACATTTCTCTCTCCTTTAAGAAAAAAAAAAAATCCTAGGGGCGCCTGGGTGGCGCAGTCGGTTAAGCGTCCGACTTCAGCCAGGTCACGATCTCGCGGTCCGTGAGTTCGAGCCCCGCGTCGGGCTCTGGGCTGATGGCTCAGAGCCTGGAGCCTGTTTCCGATTCTGTGTCTCCCTCTCTCTCTGCCCCTCCCCCGTTCATGCTTTGTCTCTCTGTGTCCCAAAAATAAATAAAAATGTTGAAAAAAAAAATTTAAAAAAAAAAAAAAAAAATCCAATTTCAGACAATAACCATATCTAGGGGAAAGGGAAGACCCCAAACATACTATTAACAAGAACATAACTTTCTGGTTTGAACTAATAACCTTTAAAAATAAAGTAGATGGTATATAATAATTGTAGAACATTAAAAAAAAATGAACAAGCTATTTTTATTAAGCACTTCCTAAATACCAGGAAGAGCAGTGAACACTTTACATAAACGGTCTCATTTAATATCTACCATAATGTCATGCACTAGGTATTATCCCCATTTGTAGGCAAATTCAGATAACTGGGGTTCCAGTTCAAGATGGCAATGTGGGGGTGGTGATGAAGGGATGGGCAAAATGGATGAAGGGGAGTGGGAGATACAGGCTTCCAGCTGTAGACAACATAGGAATACAGTCAATGATATTTTAATAGCATTAAGTGGTAACAGACAGTAGCTACATTTGCGGTGAGCATAGCATAACATATAGATGCTGAATTGCTATGTCGTACACCTGAAACTAACGTAACATTGCATGTCAACTATACTCAAATTAAAAATAAACAAAATTAGAGACAAGATAAAATAAAATAGGATAAAATAAAATAAAATAAAAGTTTTAAAAATACAGCAACGTAGGAAGATCCTGAACTCACTTCCTCCCATGGATACACCAAATCTACAGCCATATATGGAACCATTTCCTCTGAAAAAAACTTAAAAACTGGCAGTGACCTCTCCACCTTGGGCAAGAGAGGGAAACCACACTGCAGAGGGCAGGAAAAACTGAGACACAATCTCACCATAAACCCCACTCCAAGACAGGACCCACAATCGGGAGAGGGCCAAGGGGTGCCCACAGTGGGCACCCAACTCTCAATACCAGCACCTGAGAGACAAGCACCCAAAACATGTAGCTTTGAAAACCAATGGGGCTGGCATCCACAAAAATCCATAGGGTTGTAGGAAACTGAGGAACAACTCTATAAGGACCCACACACAGACTCACCTACACAGAAGCAACCCTCTGAAAAGTGTGGACTTTATGTGAAAAAGACTCCCTTCCAAACTGTAAAGCACTGGTGTGGGGGCTGGGGCCTGCTGGGCACTCTCCAGGGGTGGAAGCCGGTGGCGCCATCTTCTTGCGCTCTCTCTGCCTTGCTATGCCATCTCTTTTTCTCTTTTCATTTCCCTTTTTCCTTTTCTCCTCCCACCCCCCCCCCTTTTTTTCTTTCTTCAGTGGGTGCCATCTTCACACTATCCCTCTGTGTGCTCCAGAACACCAGTATCTCCCAGATGGGAGCTTCTACAAACACTTGATGCCCTAGTTTTTAACCTCTGGTGCCCTGGTTTCTATAAATGCTACCCAGGGGATGCTCCTTGATTGCTGCCTCTGGAGGTGAGGAGGGCTTGTGTTGCTGGGTCCCATGGGACAGTAGCAATTGGGAAATTCTGTTCTTGGCAGACTACCACACCCAGGGCACTGAACAGATAGCAGACAAAACACATCCCCAGTCTTTCTGAGAAAGAGGCCTATTTGCTTGTCCATGAGCTTTGGCCTGAATGGCAAACTTCTGGTTTGGTACACGTACAGGGGCCTACGGAGGTACTCTCCGGGAATGGAAGATGGTGGACGCCATCTTTGCACTTTCCCTCAGCCTCATTCCAATTCACCAGTATCTTCCAGAAAGGAGATTACACCCTTCCCTGGTGAGCCCTGAGTTTTGCAGCTGCTGCCAGGGCACACCTCTACACTGCCTAGCTCTGGTGACCAGCAGGGCGTATAGTCATGGCTTTACAGGACGTTAACAAATGAAGAAAGAGTTCTTAAACAGCTACCACCCCCAGGGCACAGCAAGAGCCAAGAGACCCAAGAGCTCAATCTTTCTATAAATGAGGCTTATTAGCTTCTAATTAAACACACATCTAAGAGCTAATTATAAGCCTTTCCTGAGACCTTGGAGGGAGGGCACCATCTTCACACTGTCCCTCTGCCACACTCCAGAGTGCCAGAATCTCTGCAGGGGAGCTCTTCCATGTCTGGTGCCTGCTTGTTACATCTGGTTTTTGTGATTGATACCCGTGCCCTGGTTTTTGTGATTGATACCCGTGACTGCCTGGCTCTGGTGGCTAGGGGGGCCTGCGTTCCGGGGTCCCACAGGTCTGTAACAACCAGAGAGATGGTTCTCGGCATGCTGTCACCCCCAGAGAACCAAACAGACTCCAGACTGAAACACCTGTCCGGGAACGTCAGCCTTAAGGCAGGCTTCAGCTTTCTCACGATCTAGAGGCTACGGAGGTGTTCTCAGGGAACGTAAGCCAGAGGGTGCCAGCTTTGTACTCTCACTCTGCCTTCTTGCCACAGCTTGCCAGTGTCTCCCAGAAAGGTGCTTATACACTTGTCTGGAACTCCAATTTTGTCACTGCTGACCAACTTTTTAAGGGGTCACCTTACAATTGCCTGGCTTTAGAGGCAGTGGGGCTTTTGCTTGCAGTCCCATGGGACTGTATATATATATATATATATATATATATATATATATATATATATATATATATATATATATATTTGCATTCTTTAAAAGCTGTAAGGGTCTGGCTTCTGATCAGCCTGAATCTAAATGCTAAGATCCTCACCTTTGGGAAACGGACTGGTCTCGGCACACCCTCCACTAATGGGAACTATTAAAAATAAAATAGGCTGCTTGGGTAATCACAAAGATCTAAGAGACAACCAAGAGCTTAACAGGGTTGAAAGTCAGTTTTATTACCTACTTTATCACCTACACAAAACCAACCCTTCAAGACTGGGAGAGGTGTTTGTTTCATCATACACATAGAAACCAACACACAGAGGGGTGCCTGGGTGGCTCAGGGGGTTAAGCATCCAATCGGCTCAGGTCATGATCTCATGGTTCGTGAATTCGAGCACCACATCAGGCTCTGTGCTGACAGCTCTGAGCCTGGGGCCTGCTTTGGATTCTGTGTCTCCCTCTCTAAGCCCCTCTCCTGCTTGTGTGGGTACACTTGCATGCTCTCACGCGCGCGCTCTCTCTCTCTCTCTCTCTAAAAAGTAAATAAACAACAAAAAAAGAAACCAATACAGAGTGAGAGTCAAAAGCACAATGAGGATGAATATGTTCCAAACAAAAAACAGATAAACCTTGGGGAAAAATTTCAAGGAAATCGAGTTAAGTAATTTACCTGACAAAGAGTTCAAAGTAACCATCATAAAGGCACTCATCAAATTCAGGAGAAGAGTGGATGAACTACATGAGAACTTCAACAAAGAAACAGAAAATATGAGTTCCAAACAGAACTCAGAGAGCTGAAGAACACAATAACTGAAAGAAAAAAAAACACAGAAAACAAAACAAACCCAACAACAGAGTTCAATGGCAGACTAGATGAAGCAAAGAAAAGATCTGTGAACCTAAAGACAGAATAGAGGAACTGACCCAAACAGAATAGCACAAAAAATTTTTTTAAAAATGAAGATAGCTTAAAGGGACCTCTGGGACAACATGAAACACACTAACATTCACATGATAGAAGTCCCCGAAGGAGAAGAGAAAAGGAGGGAGAAAACTCATTTGAAGGGATAATGGCTGGAAACTTCCCTAACCTAGGGAAGGAAAAAAACAAACAAACAAACATCCAAAACAAACTTCCAATATGGAAGTCCAAATTGTTCCAAATAAGATGAATCCAAAGAGACCCACAACAAATAGATTATAATTAAAATGTCAAGAGCTAAAGACAAAAAGAAAATATTAAAGACAGCAAGAGAAAAAAATTTGATATGTATGCAGGAACTCTCATAAGACAATCAGCAGATTTATCAGTAGAAACTTTGCAGGCCAGAAGGGAGTAGCACAATATATTCAAAGTGCTGAAAGAAAAAAAATTTCCAAACAAGAGTACTCTACCCAGCAAGGTTATCATTCAGAATTGAAGAAAAACAGAATTTTCCAGGCAACCAAAGCCAAAGGAGTTCATCACCTCTAAACCAGCCTTACAAGAAATGTTAAAGGGCCTTCTTTGGGTTGAAAAGAAAGGCACTAATTAGTAACAAGAAAACATATAAAAGTATAAATCTCACTGGTAAAGGTAAATATATGCTAAAGGGAGAGGATTAATCAGTTATAACAATAGTAGGAAGGTTAAAAGACAAAAATAGTAAAAATAAATGTAACTACAATAATTAAGTTACCCAAAAGATAAAAAGTTGTAAAATGTGACATGAAAAGCATAAAACACACTGGTGCAGGAAGAGTAAATATGTAGAGTTTTACAATGAGTTCAAAATTAAGTTGTTATCAGCTTAAAACACAGTTATAAATATATATTGTTATATGTAAGCCTCATGGTAACCACAAAACAAAAACCTGTAATAGATACACAACAGATAATAAAAAAGGAACCCAAGCATACTGCTACAGAAAGTCATCAAACCACAAAGGAAGAACGAGAGAGAGGAGGGAACAAAGGAACTACAAAACCACCAGAAGACAATGAACAAAACTGAGATAAGCACATACCTATCCATAATTAATAAACGTTTTTTAACGTTTATTTTTGAGACAGAGTGCACATGCGCACACGTAGAGGAGAGGCAGAGAGACAGGGAGACAGAGGAGCCAAAGCAGGCTCCCCATTGTCAGCACAGAGCCTGATGTGGGGCTCAGACCCACAAACCGTGAGATCATGACCTGAGCCAAAGTTGGGACACTTAACCAACTGAGCCACCCTGGCACCCCAATAATCACTTTAGATGTTAAAAGACTAAATTCTCCAGTCAAAAGACAGAGTGGCTAAATGGATTAAAAAAACAAGACCAATCTATATTCTGCCTACAAGAGACTCACATCAGACCGAAGGATATAAACAAACTGAAAGTAAAAGGATGGAAAAAGATATTCCATGCAAATGGAAATCAAAAGAAATTGAGGGCAGCTATACTTATATCAGACAAAATAAACTTTGAACAAAATCTGTAATAATAGACAGAGAAGGGTATTACCTAATGATAAAGGGGTCAATCCAACAAGAGGATAGGCCATTTGTAAAAATTTATGTACCCATAATAGGAATACCTACATATATAAAGTAAATATTAACAGGCCTAAAAGGAGAATGTAATAGTAGTTAGAAATACAATAACAGTAAAAGACAGTAATACAGTATCAGTAAGAGATTCTAATAACCCTATTTACATTAATGGTTAGGTCATCCAGACAAAAAATTAGTAAGCTTTAAATGACACATTATATCAGATGGACTTAACAGATGTATATAGAACATTCCATCCAAAAGCAACAGAATGCACAGTCTTCTCAAGTGCACATGGAACATTCTCCATTATAAATCATATGTTAGGCCACAATACAAGTCTCAAATTAAGATTGAAGTCATATCATCTTTTCTTTTTTTTAAAGTGGATTTTTTTTTTTAACGTTTATTTTTGAGACAGAGAGAGACAGAGCATGAATGGGGGAGGGTCAGAGAGAGAGGGAGACAAAGAATCCGAAACAGGCTCCAGGCTCTGAGCTGTCAGCACAGAGCCCGACGCGGGGCCCGTAACGAGTCAATGAAAAAAATCAAAAGCAAAGTGAAAAAACACCTTTAGACAGATGAAAATGTAAAAATACAACATATAAAAACTTATGAGATTCAGCAAGAGTGGTTCTAAGAGGGAAGTTCATAGAGATAAATGTCTAATTCAAGATACAAGAAAAATCTCACATAACCTAACGTCTCACCTCAAGGAACAAGAAAAACAGGAACAAATGAAGCTCAAGTTAGTAGAAGGAAGGAAGTAACAAAGATCAGAGCAGAAATAAATGAAATACAGACTAAAAAGACAATAGAAACAGATCAATGAAACTAAGAGCTGGTTCTCTGAAGAGATAAACAATATTGGCAACCCTTAAGCTAGACACACCAAGGATAAAAAGGGATTCAAATAAATACAATCAGAAATGAAAAGAGGAGACATTACAACTGATTCCCCAGAAACACAAATGAGCATAAGAGACTACTGTCAACAATTATACACCAATAAACTGGACAAACTAAAAGAAATCAATATTTTTAGAAATGACCCTCCAAGAATGAATCATGAAGAAACAGAAAATCTGAATAGACGAGTAAGCAATTACTAGTGAGGAGATTGAACCAGTAATCAAAAACCTGTCCCTCCCAAAAAAAAGTCCAGGACCAAATGGCTTCACTGGTAAATTTTACTAAACTTTCAAAGAAGAATTAATACCAATTCTTTTCAAAGTCTCCAAAAAAAAGAAAAGGGGGTAACACTCTCAAACTGTTTTTACCAGTTCAATATTACCCTGATACCAAAACCAGACAAGCACACAAGAAAATTATAGGTCAATGTCCCTGAAGAGCATAGCTGCAAAAACCTCAACAAAGTATTAGAAAACTGAATTCAACAATGTATTAAAAGGATCATACACCATGATCAAGTGGGATTTATTCCTGGGATAAAAGGATAAACACCCACAAATTAATCAATTTGATACACCACATTAAGAAAATGAAGGATAGGGGCGCCTGGGTGGCTCAGTCAGTTGAGCGTCTGACTTTGGTTCGAGTCATGATCTCAAGGCTCGTGAGTTCGAGCCCCGCCTCAGGCTCTGTGCTGACAGCTCAGAGCCTGGAGCCTGCTTCAGATTCTGTCTCCCTCTCTCTCTCTCTGCCCCTCCCCTGCTCATGATTGCTCTCTCTCTCTCCCTCTCTCTCTCTCTCTCTCTCTCTCTCAAAATAAACATTTAAAAAAATGAAGGATAAAAAATAAATAAACGTTAAAAAAAATGAAGGATAAATGAAGGATCATCTCCTAGAGGCAGAAAAACATTTGGCAAAAACCAACACCCAATTATGATAAAAACTCTACACAAAGTGGGTATAGAGAGAATATACCTCAACATAAGAAAGGCCATATATGACAAGCCCACAGCAAACATATTCAATGGTGAAAAGCTAAAAGCTTTTCCTCTAAGATCAGGAACAAGACAAAGACAAAGTGACTCTTGTCACTTTTATTCAACACAGTATTGGAAGCCCTAGCCACAATAATTAGGCAAGAAAAAAAAGGCATCCAAATCAGAAAGGAAGAAGTAGAAGTGTCACTATTTGCAGATAACATGATATTATAGACAGAAAACCCTAAAGATGCCACCAAAAAACTATTAAAATAAATTAATTCAGTACAGTTGTAGGATACAAAATCAACACACAGAAATCTGTTGCATTTCTATACACTTATAACAAACTACCGGAGAAATTAAAAAAACAATTCTATTTTATCCGCTCCCAGCCTGTACTTTTGGGATTTTTAATGGAAGCTTCATCATGCATGCATCATCAATCATTAACTTCATTTTCAGCCGTTTTCCCTTCCCAAGAGAATGGGGGATGGAGCTGGCAATTCCAAGCTTCTAATTATGGCTTGGCCTTTCTTGTGACCAGTCCCCACCCAAGAGCCATCCAGAAACCTATACAGAGTCACTTCATTAGAAAAAAAGATAATCCTATCACCCAAGAGTTTCAGGAGCCCTCTTCTGGGAATCAGGGGGCAGAGACAAAAATGTATTTTCCATTATCTCACAAGACCATTACTCTGTCAGCTCCAGGACCCTACCCACCTCGGCCACAATCTATCCTAAAGTTAGGACGAGGCTCCAAGAGAAATGTTGAAAACCCAAATCCCTCCCAGGCCGTGGCTTCTCTCCTATCCCCTTTCTAAATCTCTCCACAGTCATCATGCACAATAGAACTACAAAGTCTGAGAAATGTAGTCTTTTGCTTTATAGCCTCCAGGACGTGGTAAGGCAGGCTTCGGATTGAAGAAATGCCCATCAGCTATATCCATCACACAGTTGTTTGAATTCTCTTCCCACCTCTCAGGAGGCATACCTTGTTTTATTGTGCTTCACTTTACTGCCCTTCACAGATGCTATAGTTGGTTTGTTTATTTTTTATAAATTAAAGGTCTGTGGCAACCCTGAGTCAAGCAAGTCTATAAGCACCATTGTTCCAACAGGATTTGCTCACTTTGTGTCTCTGTGTCACATTTTGGTAATTTGACAATATTTCAAACTTTCTCGTTATTATTGTATTGGTTATGGTGAGGTGATCAGTGATTACAACTTACTTGAAAGCTCAGATGATGGTTAGCATTTTTCAGCAATAAAGTATTTTTAAATTAAGGTATGTACATTTGGGGATTTTTTTTTTTTACATGTCATTACACACTTAATAGACTACAGTGTAGTATAAACATAACATGTATATGCACTAGGAAACAAAAAAATTCACTTGACTGGTTTATTGCAATATTCACTTTATTGCAGTGGTCTGGAACCAAATGAACCTGCAATATCTCTCAGGTGTGTCTGTAGTGGAAAAGCAGGGGGGAAAAAGCAATAGGTCTGCATATTCCAAAAACAAAGTTTTCCTAACATTCATGATCCAATGTATTTCGGGTTTCCAAAATTCACTGAAATGTATGGGATACATCTGTCACACTATTCAGGGTTAGAAGATAAACTAAAAATGTCTCACTGGGAAGAATGCTGCTGAACAAAATATTTGTTTCATCAGTTTTCAAAAAGTGGGTGATTAATTCTGTATTTTAAGGAAAAAAAAAGATAGTCAAGTTCCTTCCTAATAAATTTCTGGGGAAATAAAAATTTAAATATAAAGAAATCACAACTGTACTAGAATAAAAATATTAAGCCAACAACGATAAACTCATAGTAGTAAAGCCCCGTCTAAGCAGAACACTAAAGACAAAAATCATTTAGAAAAAGGCCGAAAGATTTGACTACAAAGAATTTTTAAACTTCACCAATGAAACACACACACATACACACACACACACACTTCAAAATCAAAAGACAAATAACAAGCTAGAAAACATATTTCCAATACATATGGCAAATATTTAATATTAATGCAAGAAAGATCCAACAAAGCAAAAGACAAACAGTTAAAAAATGGGCAAGGAGCATAAACAGACAAGGAACAAAAAGAAGACAAATATCCAAGTATCCATCAATATTAGGAAAGAAACATTAAATAACAAAACACCATTTTTAACTTCTCAAATCAGAAAATATCAGTGTTGGTAAGAATGTGGGAAAATGAGCAATAATTTTGCATACTCTTTGGCCTAGAAATGCTGCCTCAGAAGAATTAAAAATATTGGAGCATAATAAATACTTGGTTACAAAGACATTTATTAGTATTTATAACAGCAAAAAAAGAACCTAAATACCTACATATTATCTGGCTAAACTATGGCACATCCATCCATTCATTGGAAGATCTGTACCCACTAAATATGATATTGAAGAAGACAAATGACTAAAAACACTAAATGATAATAAAAAAGTTTCCAAAAAACATGCACACGAAACCCCATTTTTGCTCCTCTCCCTTGCTCCACACCCTGCCTCAGAAAAGGAGAAAAAATACGTACACACACAGATCAAGGGACTGGCAGGAAAATCGGTAACATATCAACAGTAATGAGACTATGGCAATTAATTTTTTTCTTTATGCAAAGAATATTACTCTAAATGTTTTATAGAGAATATGTACTACTTCTGTAATCAGAAGAAAAAATCACTAAGGATTTTTAACCAACTCACAAAAGATCATTTCGTAGAATAAAAATTCTAGTAAATAGAAATAGGAGTTTTAAGGGGCGCCTGGATGGCTCAGCGGGTTAGGTGTCCAACTCTTGATCTCGGCTCAGGTGACGATCTCACGGTATCTCACGGGATCTCACGGATGGTGGGATCAAGCCCCTGTGGTGACAGCGGCACAGCCTGCTTGGGATTCTCTGCCCAGCCCTCGTTCATGTCTGTGCTTTCTCTCAAAATAAATCAACTTTAAACACACACACATACACACTTTAAAAAAAAAGAAAATGGGAATTTCAAGTTAAAATATTTAATGATTATTCTTGTGACTATACCTGTTTTCTATCATTTTCTTCCCCTCCACTACCAATTTATCCATTGCCACCACTAAGTTTCCACCTATTTCCTTCCTCATTCACCAACTCATCTAAGCAAAGGTGCAACCACTTATCTTCTCGTTTTTACTAAAATAGTACACATCCATGTAGACATTTCTTCAGTATCAATGTGCATACTTAATCTAGCTTTCTCCCACAAATGTTATCAAAGCATCCTACCTTAAAAAAACATGGAAATAGACATACACAAACATGTAAATTTCAGTCAGAATACCCATGTTAACACCAGTCCATAAATTCCTACTTAGGTTGGATACATACTCCTTATAGACACAGAGATACACATTCTTAGAGACTCAGGAAAGGAGGGGTCTTTTCTCTTTCCTGTCTGTATCCTACCCATTCATCTTCTATCCACCTCTCTTCTAAGCTGCACATTGAACTGCCATGTTCTGTTTCACTCGGAGAACGAACAAAACCTCACACTTCCTTGGCATTTAGTACATAATAAGAGTTCAATAAATACTCTTTTGTACTTTTGGAAGCACTCACAGTCCCCAGTGTAGAAACTCTAGAAGGGGAGGGCCGTTGTATTTGTTCTGCTCATCTCTGTACCTAACACTTCACAGTATGTGGCTCTCAGCAGTACTCAATAAATGATTGAACGACTACACCACTGTTATTATTAGTCCAAGTTTCTATAATACAGTTAAAAAGCAGGCACTGTGTTCCCCATTTTATAATTTTTAAAAATGAGGACTGGAGAGGTTAGGTGTTGAGTCAAGCGTAGCCAGGCTGGAAAATTAGAGACTGGGTCTTTCCATCCACAGGAGATGGCGCCACCCTCGCTGTCTGTAGACAAGTTTCGAGCTTCAAAGATTCTAGGGAAGGATTAGTATCAATAAAATACAATTATTGAGGTAAAGAGCTAAACTTTGTTGAGCTGCATATTTTAAAACAGAGCATTGGGGGAGAACTGGCCAACGGAGAATTATCAAAGAACTGCAGGGACACTGTAAACGAAAAAGAAAGCTGTAGCAAGGAAACCAATTCTGGTAGTTTTACAGGAGCAACTAATGAAATTCATCAGGACAGGCCTCCAAACCCACCAGAACAGAAACTTTAAACCCACATGCTTGGTGCGCCAGGACGGCCTCGGCTTCTTCAGAAAGAAAGGTCTTACCTTCGGGGCAGGGGTCTCACCGAGTTCCTCCTCCCCGGGGCCAGTGCCTCAGGGCGGCGGCCAGGCCTCACTTCCCCGCACGGAATCCCATTCATCGCGAGCCCGCCCGCCGACCCTCGGCTGCGCAGGCGGGGGCAATGGCCGCCTGGCCCCAGGCCGGGTTCCTCTGTGCCCAGCCCACTTCAGGAGGGAAGGGAAGCAGGTAAAGAACCCACAGGACCGCCCACCCGCGGAGCCGCAGGTCCACTCGGGCGCGGAGTCCCCGGCCCGGCATTGGCGAGTCCCAACGAGCTGGCAAGCCCCGGAGGAAGTCGGCCCGGCGCCACTGACCTGTCAGGCCCCACTGCCTTAGGTCCTGCTCCTGCACCCGAGCCCGCGCCGCCTCAGCTCGGCTCCGGGTCTGAAGGGCCAGTAGGAACCCGGGTATATGGCCACTGCACGTCCCCGCTGCTGCACGCTCCATCCCGCCCAAGAGGGTCCGCCCCGCGCCCGGCGCCCCGCGCCGGCACGCTCAATCCAGCCCAGAGAGGCTCCGCCCTACGGCGCGCGCGCATCCTTCCCGACGCTCACCACCGCACCCCGGCGGGCAGCGGCCGCCAGAGGGCGCGTCCTGAGCTGAGTTGTGGCCAGAGCAGTGCTCGGAGTTAACCTTCAGGCTCAGTTCTGCCTGTTCCGGTTGTGCTCTGCATGCTCTTGACTGGTGGGAAGCTCAGACAGTGCTCACCATTTTTTTTTTTTTTTTTTTGAGACAGAGAGAGACAGAGCATGAACGGGGGAGGGGCAGAGAGAGAGGGAGACACGGAATCAGAAGCAGGCTCCAGGCTCTGAGCCATCAGCCCAGAGCCCCACGTGGGGCTCGAACTCACGGACCGCGAGATCGTGACCTGAGCTGAAGTCGGACGCTTAACCGACTGAGCCACCCAGGCGCCGCTCACCATTCTTTTATTATCAACATTGACTCTGCGCCAGGTACATGCATAACTGCTGGGCTCTGGGATTACAGAATTCAATACTACATGGTCCTCGCCCTCCAGCGACTCACAGCAAGAATGTAAAGGATAATGTGCTCATTTCAGTTTGCACCAGGGATAAATTAGTTTGAGCCCTGAAATCCTTTTAATCTTCCATGTTGGCTGTCGATCAAAGTTAGGAAACTCTGTAGGAAATTAAAATCATGAAAATTGTCATTACCATTACCATTTCTCAAGTGAATTATGGGAAGCAAATTGAAGCAACGTGTAAGATTAGGGGTCACCATGACAACATCAGCTTTGAGTGGATTTGTGATGTCGTAATTTATAATTAAAAGTGTACCCCCTACAGGCGCCTGGGTGGCTCAGTCGGTTGAGCTTCCGACTTCGGCTCAGGTCATGATCTCACAGTTCATGAGTTCGAACCCCTCTTCGGGCTCTGTGCTGACAGCTCGGAGCCTGGAGCCTCCTTCGGATTCTGTGTCTCCCTCTCTCTCTGACCCTAACCCACTAGCATTCTGTCTCTGTCTCTCTCAAAAATAAATAAACATTAAAAAAATAAAACTAAGTCTTCATCTGTGTTTTATTTTATTTTTTTTTAATTTTTTTTCAATGTTTTTTATTTATTTTTGGGACAGAGAGAGACAGAGCATGAACGGGGGAGGGGCAGAGAGAGAGGGAGACACAGACTCGGAAACAGGCTCCAGGCTCCGAGGCATCAGCCCAGAGCCTGACGCGGGGCTCGAACTCACGGACCGCGAGATCGTGACCTGGCTGAAGTCGGACGCTTAACCGACTGCGCCACCCAGGCGCCCCTTCATCTGTGTTTTAAAAAAAAAGTGTACCCTCGATACAAAAGTATAATAACCAAATAACCGCAGTTAACGATGCAGTTAGAGGTGCTGCCCTCAAGGTTTTACAAGTATTTAGTTTCTCATTTAACCCTTTCGGTAACCCTATAAATAGGCACTAGAATTGTTCCCACTTTAGATGAGGAAATCTTAAATAGGAACCACATCATTCTCTGGGTAATGTCATTAGGCTACCATTAGTCCCAAATTAGTCCCATTTAGGTTAACCTTGATGCTTCTATCTTCTGTAAACTCAGATCAAAGTTGCGCTCCCTCCCCCATATCACCCACCCTTAAAATAAAAGGGAGAAATTAGTTCTGAGCCACAAAAGAGATGACTTCGGGTTGATTTATTCATAAAAACCCAAAGCACTGTTATGTGTAGCAACTTTTGTGTGGAGTCATTCTCTAATACTGATTGAGCACCTACCATGTGTCAAGCACTCTTGGCACTGGAGATAGAGACCACTAATCTCACCTGCAGAACATTTAAGTAAAACATTTTAAACTTATATTTTAAATTAAGTGTATATTTTAAAAGGAAGAGACAGACAATAAGCAAATAAAAATCAGGTAGTTATCAATGTTAAGATGAAAGAGAGTCACATAATGGGGCTACACTGATTTCCTACTTGATGTTTTCTCAAAACCATGCTTAGATTTGTATCCTTTCCTGGCTTCTCTGGAGGGGCTTCTGCCTGCCCCCTTGTGGTTGCTTATGAGTGATTTTCACATTCTAATCTCTATGTTTGACTTTCCTCTGCTCCAGGTTCTGTGGGGAGACTTATCCACTCAAGCAGCAATATCAACCACCTGCCACTCAAACAAAAGAGATTTATTATTCTTAACTTAAAATACATTTGTTTTAGCATAGTACCAGCAATAGGGTCCTAGCTATCAGCTAAAATTTCTGTTGGTAGATTGAGTCTGACATCTAAAATACAGCTAAGAAAGGTAGCTGAGAAACTCCACGTCAGCTAGTAAGATGACACCTATAAAAGTTTTACTCTAGACGGTCTATGAAAGGGGGTCTATAGAAGGGGGCAGAGCGGAAGTAGGGAGACCAGTTAGGAGACCATTGCGAGACAAGAGATAATAACTGTTGGACCAGCGTGGTGGCAATGGAGTGGTGAGTAATGGTCAGATACTAGATATATTGAAAAGGTAGAGTCCATAAGTACACAGATTGAGCATCTGAGAAAAGTCCAGGAATAAAGGATGATTTCAGGAATTTGGCCTGAGCAAATGGTAGAATGGAGTTTCCACTTATGGAGGGGGTAAGACAGAGTGAGGAGGTTTGAGCAACAAGAAGAATTCATTTTTTAATGTCAACTATACTTCAATTAAAAAAAAAAAAGAATTCATTTTTGGACACAGTAGCAGGGAACTTCTCTGAGATATATCCAAGTAGAGATTTTGAATAATCAGGTAGATTAGTCTGGAGTTCACAGGAGAGGATAGAACTGAATGTGTTAAAACAGAAGTCATCATTTTCAGATGGATCTTTTTTTTTTTAATGTTTATTTATTTATTTCTGAGAGACAGAGACCGAGCACGAACAGGGGAGGAGCAGAGAGAGAGGAAGACACAGAATCTGAAGACAGGCTCCAGGCTCTGAGCTGTCAGCACAGAGCCCGATGCAGAGCTTGAACTCACAGACCGTGAGATCATGACCTGAGCCGAAGCCGGACGCTCAACCGACTGAGCCACCCAGGCGCCCCTTCAGATGGATCTTAAACCTTGGTATAGTTGGGACCTCTTAGAGGATGATTGGAATTATAAAAGAAACTTAGCCTTGGATAACTAATATTGAGAAGTTGAGAAGAGGAGCAGGAACCAGCAGAGGAGCCTGAAAGCAGCAGCCCATGAGATAATGGGAGACCTAAAAGCATGGTATCCCTGAGGTCAAATAAAGAGAAATTTCAAGAAAAAGGAAGTGATTATCTGTGTCAAACGCAACTGAGAGGTGGGATAAAGATAGGATAGAGAAAGAAACACTGGATTGGGCAAGATGGTGGTCATCAATGACCTTGCCAAGAATGATTTTTTTTTTAAGTTTTTGTATTTTTTTATTTTGAGAGAGAGTACAGAAGGGGCAGACAGAGGGAGAGAGAGAGAGAATCCCAGGCGGGCTCCTCACTGTCAGTGCAGAGCCTGACGCGGGGCCCAAACTCATGAACCGTCAGATCATGACCTGAGCCAAAGGAGGACACCCAACTGACTAAGCCACCCAGATGCCCTGCCAGGAATTATTTCTATATATTATGAAGCCAAAAGCCTGATTGGAGTGGGTTTCGAAGAGAGGAGGAAAGAAAACGGAGACAGAATGTCACACATCTCTTTCAACTAGTTTTGCAGTAAGAGGGTTTTCCCAGAAAAACGGGAGCAGTAACTGAAAGGAGATATGGGGCCCAGGGGAGGGTTGTTTTGTTTTCAGATGGGTGATATTAGAACATGTCGAATACTGATGGGAATGATCCAGTAGACAGAAAAACTGATATTGCAGGAGTGATGTCCTTGAGGGAGAGGAGGTGGGAACCAGTGCACAGTGGAGGCGCCGACCTGGATGAGCACAGACCGTTCGTGTGCCGGAACACACAAAGGCACAGTACACAGGTCTGGTGGGGAAAAGTATGTGCAAGGTCTCTTGTGATTGTTTCTGTTATTTAAGTGCAATAAGAAACAAGGTCATCAGACAAACTTAAAGAAGGGGAAGGAGATTTGGGAGGTTTCAAGAGGAAAATGTGTGAAATAGTTGTCTGGGAAGTGGGATAGTGAATTGACTGGAGAAATATGGTAGCATTGCCAAGCAGCAGCAAGGCTGATGGTCCTGAGACCAGCCAGCATGGTGTGGTCAACCAGTGTGTGTTGAGTACAGGTGGGGCATAGTTAGAGAACTGGATTTTACCAAGGTTGGATTTTTGCTAAATGAGAATAGACAATGATTATACTGGCCATATCTGCAGTGTCTGTAACAGGGGTGAACAAGGCGGAAAAAAGTCTCTGTACACATGGAGCCTAAATTCTAATGATGGAGAAAGACAAAAAGGGGGGAGGGTATAAGTAAGTTATCAGGTAGTATTGGTTCTAACAAGATAGCAAAACAGGGTAATGAGATTAAGAATAGGGCTGAGAAGCAGCTGTGAATAGGGTGGATTAAAGAGCAGGTCACCAAGCAGATGGCATTTGAGCTAAGATCTGAATGATGAGAAACCAGCTGTCTGAGTCAGGAAGAAGAGTGTTCAAGACAGAAACCACAGGGAAAAGGCACGGAGGCAGGATTAGCAAAGAATCTAAAGATTCTTTAGATTGATGAGGGTACACTTGAGGGGACTCAGTCCTTGATTGGATATAGCACTGAGGAAGAAAGAAATGTTGACATTGACTCTGGGGGCTTCTGCCTTGGAAAACTGGGTGGATGTTGATGCCAGCACTGAGACAGAGAACACAGGAAATAGCAGCTAATTTGAGGAAGGGATGATAAGGATTTCACTTTTAGGATATGTTGAATTTGGGGGTGCTTGGGTGGCTCAGTCTGTTAAGTGTCTGACTCTTGATTTCAGCTCAGGTTGTGATTTCGCAATTGTGAGATGGAGCCCCGTGTCGGTCTCCATGTTGGACACGGATCCTGCTTAAGATTCTCTTTCCTTCTCTCTCTGCCCCTCCCTTGCTCACCCACATGCACTCTCTGTCTCTCTCCCTAAAAAGAAAGGACATGTTGAATTTGTACCTAGAACAGTGCCTGGCACATGTATGCACTCAGTAAGTATTGCTGAATGTTTAAATGGGTTGCCTTTGGAACAGTTCTAAAGTTCAGGACCCATGATTGTTATAAACACGAGGCACAGAGAAGACATTTCCCAGATGGGCAAACTAAGGCACAGAAAGTTTAGGCAACTTGGTCCAATATCTTTTCGTAAGACAATGCTAACTGCCATAATAAAATCTAACTCAACTCCTTTATTGCTCAGGTTACATAATCATGGTTTCATATTAATTCTTTGTTTTATTATTCCACAGAGATGATAAATCCTCTTGCAATAGCAACTCAGGGAGATTAATGCTAACCAGATCATGCCTGTGATAGGCCTTAGTATCTGCTCTCTCTACAAAAACAAGCAGGATCAAGCACAGGTTAGCAAACAAGTTGTTTGTTGTCCCTATGTCCCTGTTGGGTAACAGCAGGATACCCACTGGCAGCATCCAGTGAATCAGTCATGGAGCCTGAATAAAAGCTGTCACGTGGAGGAAAATTCATACAGACCTCTTCTTAAGTATACGGACCTAGATCTTTGGGTTCACGTTAGGCTTAGGTGATGGCCCTCAAGTGGAAAAATCATTCTACTGGGATGAAAGAGAAGAGTTTTCTTTTTCCCAAGAAAGGAGATTCCTGATATTATTATACATCTTTTGCATCAAATAACATATAATAAATTTAAAACCCAGAAAAATCAGAGGAAAGGTACTAGAGAGAGTACACATTTAAGTATATCAACTAGGTAAGTCTGGTTTACAGGACCCTTGCCCAGCCACTTTAGAAAATTGACTGCTCTTTAATCTCAAAGGTTACAAAGGAAACAAACCTGGTTAGCATATTAAGAATACAGTATTAGCAAAGCACTGGAATATTATCAGGTAAATCTCTGAGGACAAAGTACAGAGGTTGTAAACTGGCCCTAGGTCAAAATTTGTCCACGGGTATTTTGGTTTACAGTGCTGTGGGGTTCTTTTTCCCCTTTTTATTTGAATGCCTTTTGACTGCCAAGTCTCGCCATCAAATTAATTACATGCAGGGCACTTGTGTGACTCAGTAGATTGAGTGTCTCTCCTGAACCCAGGGTCATGGAATCTCTCTCTCCCTCTGCCCCCTCCCCCACTCATATATGCTCTCTCTCTTTCTTTCTCTCTCTCTCTCTCTAAAATAAAAAAATAAATAAAAATGTAACAACATTTTTTTAAATTAATCACATGGAGTTTCACACAGTGTTCCTCATCCATCAGTATAATTCTACAATCCACACAGCTAATCACAGAAAGCTTTTGAGTTTCCCAACTCTGGAATTTAACTGGTTGACATATTTCCACAGAAGGAAAAGAAGTCTCCATAATAACTGTGAAGCCAAAATGTTACTCATGACTCGGCCTACAATTAAAATATCTTTCAATGGTGTAATCTTGCTACCAGAGGCTACAATCCTAAGAATTCTCTCCTGCTCTGGTTGACCAGAGCCCAAAGCTATCCTATGCCCTTGTTACAGCAAATACTTGGTGCCCAGGAAGAGACAAGCCACATGCACTCGGGGAACCAGAAAAGACTGTTTATTGTGCGTACTGGTGTCGACCCAGCGGAATCATCTCCAAAGGCTGAGCCTGGAACCTTGGCCTCAGCCTCCTTTTATGGCTGGGACTATAGGGGGTTGAGAGACAAAAGAAAAAGGGGAGGGGCCCTTGTCAGTGGTGCTATCCGGGCAGTTGGTGGACAGGAGGCAAACAAGATTACAGAAGCCAAAAGTAGGCAGGGGAGTATCCAGCCTCTGGCATCTGGCTGGACCCTTTTATCTTGTTCTTACTAGCTTTTCTTCTCACCCTGACTACATAAAGCCTGGGTCTCAGGTTTAAAAAATGAGCACACATATCTGTATTCCTGAAGCACTGTTAGAACTTTGATGCAAGGGAGTTCTCCCACTTCTAGCCCCCAAAACTGCTCAAAATTGGCATGTAAAAAAAACTTCATAATCACAGTTTTAACAATCAGAGAGTGCTTCTGCAAGGTCTATGATACAGAATAATTTATAATGAGGATAATAACAACTACCCCATGATGTTGTGAAAAGTAAACGAAATAATTTTTACAAGGAACTAAACACAAATTTGAATCTCCAGGGTATTGTGAAGGAACAAAAAACTTAAGTTAGGAATTAGCCTGGTGATCGCTGAAGTATCTGCATCTCACCAATGGAGACTCAAAGAAATTGGGAATTGTCCCTCATTGTTGAGGTCCCATCATAACCTCATTTGCTTGAGGAATCCACCAAAAAATGTTCCATTGTGTTTTTCTCATTAGTGTGGCCCACAGACACAGGTTCTGAAAGTAAACAGAACACACACATACACACAATGTGGCCTCTCTACTCGATGGTGGGGACGTGGACAGCCAGCTTTGGTAGACTCTCCTATTGTTCCCAACTGTTTCCTTTCTCCCTATATGTGACTATCGACATCCTATAAAATGATTAGACATCTATGTCCTTATCCATTTGACGTTAGTGCCTTCCAATAGGCTGAGTCTGTATAATTTGCTTTGACCACTGCAGTGCAAGTGGATATGAGGTAATCTAGTACATGAGCCAAAACTTTAAATGTACTGGCTCAGATTGTTCTAATATATCAACATATAATATTTTATACTTAAGAAGTTATTTCAAATTTTTCACTATTAATGCCAGCTAATATGACCAGTCTTTTTGTTTTGTTTTCCAACCTGATGAGGAAAACAGCTATCTCATTGCCTAAATTTCTGGTTACACATCTGATTGAAGATTATTTCATAAACTAATTAGCCATTTTTAATCTCTTCTTTCTTGAATGGCCTATTTATATCCTTTGTTTATTTTTCTATTATATTGTCTTTTTCCTTTCATTTTTTTTTATGTTTATTTATTTTTGAGACAGACAGAGACAGGATGCAAGTGAGTTAGGGGCAGGGAGAGAGGGAGACACAGAAGCAGAAGCACAGAGCCTGACTCTGGGCTCGAACTCACGAGCTGTGAGATCATGACCTGAGCCAAAGTCAGACGCTCAACCGACTGAGCCACCCAGGCGCCCCTGTCTTTTTCTTTTTTTAAAAACATTTATTCTTGAGAGACAGAGACAGGGAGACAGAGGATCTGAAGCAGGCTCTGTGCTGACAGAAAGAGCCTGACACAGGGTTCAAACTCCCAAACTGAGAGATCATGACCTGAGCTGAAGTCAGGCACTTAACCGACTGAGCCACTCAGGCACACCGGCCTTTTTTCTTACAGTTGTGTGGAAGCTGTTCCCACATTTTAAATTTTAATCTTTTGAAGGGGCACCTGGGTGGCTCAGTCGGTTAAGTGTCCAACTTCGGCTCAACTTCATGATCTCACAGTTAGTGCTGACAGCTCGGAGCCTGGAGCCTGCTTCGGATTCCGTGTCTCCTTCTCTCTCTGCCCCTCCCCCGCTCATGCTCTGTCTCTCAAAAATAAACATTAAAAAAATTTTTTTTTAATTTTAATCTTTTGTTTAAAACGTTGCAATATGTTTTCCTGCTTGTAGCTTTTCTATATCCCTCATTTAGTATTATTTGTGTACAGAAGTTTTGAATTTCCATGTGTAAAACTTTTCCCTTACTGTTCTTAGTTAAAAGGCCTCCCTTTTCTCTCAGATTATATTTCCCTGTATTTTCTCCTAGTATTTCTCTAGTTTGTTTTTACATTTATCTCTGGAATTTATTTTTCAATACGTTAGAAAGTCAGGACCTAACTTTAACTTTTTCCCTAAATAGGTAATAATTGATAATTCATCCTTTTCTCCAAGGATTTCAAATATCATCTTTACTACAAACTAAATTCCTTTATATAATATGAGGCCATCTCTGTCTACAGCAATATCACACCATTTCAGTCATTATAATGTTTTAGTTTGCTTTATTTCTTTTCAATTTTTGTGTTCCTTTTAATGTTTTATACATTTTCTTTTCCAGTATTGAAAATAAATTTGAGAATCAACTTGTCAAGGTCCATAAAAAATGCAACTGGAGTTATTTAAATTGCCTTGACGTTACCAATTAATGTTGGAAGGCTAGGAAACTTAATAATCTTTACAACACTAAGGTACTCTATCTGGGAACAAGGTATTTATCCAAGTCATATTTTAGGTCTTTCAGTCAGGTTTTATTGTTTTCCTCATATAAGTCTTGCATATTACTTTCTTATTTAGGAAATGTTTAGTTTTTCGTGCTATTGTTAATGGGCTCCTGTATTCTATTACTTTTTTTTAATTGGCATATAGGAAAGACATTGATTTGTGTATGTTAATCTTGTATTTTGCTTCTTTATTGAACTCTGTTTTTAGTACAAATAGTTACTCAGTTGATTCTTTTGGACTTTTGAAATTTCCCCTTATAAGAAAATGTTACTAAATGTTACTGTGACCTTTGGTGTGTGGTTTAAAAAGGTAAATGTTTTTTCAGTGCAAGAATGAGTCCATTATACCTAATAGAATGACAGATAACCATTAAAAAATGCTTGTATATATAAGACCAGAAAGGATAAATAGCAACCATCCTATTTTATGGCACTAAGAGACATAGAATTGTGGGCTGTGTGGACCTTCAGTCTGACCCAAGATGAGTCCAACCTCTAATATATTTCAACTAATTTATTGTTTTAAAATTTACATATGGCAAATTCATGTGGGTTGGGTTTTTTTGTTTGTTTGTTTGTTTGGGTTTTTTTTTTTTTTTTTTTGGTCTACTGTTCTATGAGTCTTACTGCATAGATTGTTATAACCACCACTACAAACAGGATAGAGAACAACTCTAACACTCCTTCGTCAGTCTCTCACTCCATCTCTAACCCTTAGACACAATTGATCTGTTCATCATCCCTATAGTTTTATCTTTTCCAGAATGTCACATAAATGGAAATATACTGGCTTTTGAACCTGGCTTCTTTCACTTAGTATAATGCATTTCAGGTTCATCCGTGTTGTTTACGTATTAATAGTTCATTCATTCTTACTGCTGAGTAGCATTCCCTTGTGTGGATACATCACACTGTTTATCCATTCAAATGTGAAAGAATATTTTGGGTTATTTTTAGTTTTGAGCAGTTATGAGTAATACAACTATGAACCTTCATGTACAAGTTTTTGTATGGACCTGTTTTCATTTTGCTAGACTAAGTATGTAGAAGCAGGATTTCTGGGTCATGTGGTTGGTGTTTAACTTTATATAATATAAACCTACCAAATTGATTGATTCCCAGAATGACTGCTCCATTTTGCATTCTCACCAGCAATGTATGAGAGATCCAGTTGTTCTAGATCCTTACCTGCACTGGATATTGTCAGTATTTTTCATTTTCGCCATTCTATAGATTTTTTTTTTCAACGTTTATTTATTTTTGGGACAGAGAGAGACAGAGCATGAATGGGGGGAGGGGCAGAGAGAGAGGGAGACACAGAATCGGAAACAGGCTCCAGGCTCTGAGCCATCAGCCCAGAGCCCGACGCGGGGCTCGAACTCACGGACCGTGAGATCGTGACCTGGCTGAAGTCGGACGCTTAACCAACTGCGCCACCCAGGCGCCCCCATTTTCGCCATTCTAATAGGCATGTAATCGTTTCCCATTTGGTTTTAATTTTCATTTCCCCCAATGACTAATGAGTTCATTCGTGGTTTTTGCTATCCATATGTCTTCTTTGGTGACGTATCTGTCCAAATCTTTTGCCTACTTTTTTTTAAATTGGGGTGTTTTTTTTTTTCAATTTTAAGAGTTTTTTTTATATATTCTAGGTAGAAGTTCTTTGTGAGATATATGATTAGTAAACTTTTTATCTGACCCATAGCTTGTCTTTTCTCTTAATGTTTTTTGAGGAGAAGCTTTAAATTTTGACAAAGTTGGATTTATTAATTTGTTCTTTTATGGATCATGCTTTTGGTTTTGTAGCCAAGAAATCTTTGCCCTACTCAAGGTCATGAAGATTTTCTCCTATATTTTCTTCTAAGAGCTTTATGGTTTTATATTTTACACTTAGGTCTACCATCCATTTTGAATTAATTTTGCGTATGGTGTCAGATATAGGTCAGTGTTCACTTTTTGTGTCTAGATGTCTACTTTTTCCAGGGCCATTGGTTAAAAAGACTGTCTTTTCTCCATTGAATTGCCCTTGTACTTTCATTTTTTAAAATGATTAAATTTATTAAGGTCTATATCTGCAGTCTGTTCTGTCCCACTGATACAAGTGTCTTTTCTTTCACCAATAACACATGGTCTTCTCTTCTGTAGCTTGATGGTAGGTCTTAAAAGCATGTAATGTGTTCCTTCAACTTTGTTCTTGTTTTACAAAGTTGTTTTGGCTACTTTAGTTTATTTGCATTTCCATAAGAATTTCAGAATTAGCTTGTCTATGTCTGCAAAGAATTCTGCTAGAATTTTAATTGGTATTGCATTAAGTCTTTATATCAGTTTAGGGAAAAGTGACATCTCAACAATGTTGAATCTTCCAGTCCGTGAAAAGGATATGTCTCACCATTTATTTAGGTCTTCTCTAATTTCTTTCATTTGGATTTTTAAATTTTCAAAATATAGATCCTGCATATCCTACTATTATTATACCTATTATTTCATTTATGAAGAGCTGTTATAAATGGTACTGTTTTTAACTTTTGGATTCTAATTTTTTACTGCTGGTATATAGAAATGCAAGTTGATTTAAGAAAAGACATTTATTCAGTGTCAGACTATTACATTTAGCAATCAACAGCATGGGTGCAAAAAAAAAAAAATCTACATTAAAACCCCTTGTTGGAATGCTTTATACTTTCCACAGAACAGAAACTGAAATAACCTATTATACAATTAGTTACCAATACAATCCTTGAGATTTTTTGCCCATACACATGAGAATTGTCTACAACATGTCTTCTTTGTAGCAGTTAGGCCCTGCCACCACAACTAAAGCCAACCCTGCTTGGCTGAGTTCACAGATCTTTTGTAACCTGTAGCTTCCCTGTCACTTCTCTGGCTCTCCTCTCCTGCTAAGTTTGGTCTTCTGGCAGTAATTAAAACCTTCTGCCACCACCATTGCTACCACTGCTGCTGGAACCACCATACCAACCTTAGTTTCATGGTTTGGCAAAGTTTTGGGCTCCACCACCTTAGGGGCCAGAGCTTTCAAAAATTTCCTCCTTTCATGGATCCAAAATCTGAAGTGTGATTGTTGTAATTGCCAAAATTATTATAGGTTCTGCCATTTCCAAGTTGCTGCCATCGTCACCAAATCCATTATAGCCATCCCTACTTCCACCATATCCATCACCACCTTGACTGCCACAAAAGCTACCTCACCCACTGAAGTTTCTTCCATAACCAGAGTTGTCATTCCCACCAAGACCACCTCCATGACCGCCAACAAAGTTTCCAGAACCACTTAGACCTTTGGGCTGGATGAAGCACTAGCCGTCTCTTGCTCAGAGATTTCCTTACTTCACAGCTCTGGCCATTCACAGAATGGCTTTTTGAATAATAATCTTGTCTACAGAGTCATGGTCATCAAACGTTACAAAAGCAAAGCCTCTCTTTTGCCACTGCCTCAGTCAGTTATGATTTCAATCACTTCAATTTTCCCATACCGTTCAAAATAATCTCTTAGATGATGTTCTAATGCCACCAACAAAAATCTTTGTCACAGTTAAGTGGGCACCAGGTCTTCGAGAATCCTCTCTTGAGACCGCCCTCTTTGGTTCCACAACTTTTCCATCCACCTCCTCCATAGTGGCATATGTGACAAACCTAAGCCTCTGGAGTGTGAGGTGTTTGGATCTGTCATTACCACACAGTCTGTAAGCATTCTCCATTGCTCAAAATGCTCATTAGATGTTTCAAAACTCAAACCTCCAAAGAAGAGCTCCCACAGCTCTTCAAGCTCTTCAAGGCGCAGCTGTTCACAATGGCAGTGGGAGGGGAGACTTTTTTCTTTTTTTAAGTTTTTTTATTTATTTTGAAAGACAGAGAAAGACAGAAAATCCCAAGCAGTGCCAGAGACCAGCTCCAGCAACGAGGGGTTCCCGAAGGAAGAACGGCGTCGGTGAAAATAAAATAAAACTAAAATAAAAAACTGGAAAATAAAAAACTAAAATAAAAAACTAAAACTAAAATAAAATGGACACAGACAACAGCAGTGTGTTGAACTGGCCGATTTATTGCAGTAAACGTGGCATTATATATGCTAGTGATTTTCTTGTAACATACGTCATCTATGTTTTTCTAACATTACCCAATTTTAAAATTGTTCCTTTGTATAATCACCCAACAATGAATAACATGATTGTTTTGTCATAACGTTCCCTTCTGCCCTTTGCTTATTGATTAATTTCTTTTATTGTTTTTATTATGTATCTATGTTTATTTATAATTCACAAAGTATTTGCTTTGCTGTTTTCATGAAAGGCCATTTATCTCTCAACACCTCAAGTGGAACAGTTACAGGGACATGACCTCTTAGTTGTTTCCCTGAACCATTAGTGGTTTTGAAGAACAAAAGTGTTCGCTTGGGTCCAAGGTGCCAGGAAGGGGGCCAAGAGGGCCTTAGAAACCCACACCTTATACATTCTCAGAGAGACAATGCGCCTAGGAACCAATGAACCCATTCTGTACTTTAACCGACTAAGTTCAGTCATCATCTGGAATGCCTCCAGATTTGGCCACTGGGGGCCAGGTGGGCCCAGGGGTCAGAGTGACCTGTGTCCATAGATACACTCCTTAGTTACCAGAGTGGAGCTCTCGGATCCATATGTCTCTCCTTCGTTGGCCGCCTTTGCTGGCAAATGCACGAGTCTATCCTTCCTCTAAGTGGAGGAGTCCCCATAGGGGGATGGCAAGGGCTAAACGTTCTTGCGGAACCTTATTTTCTTCCCTAATGGTTCTTTTCCCAAAGGGCCTGCCAAGGGCAATTCCCCAACAGACAATACCTCAGGTAGTTTTAAGGCCAAATTACCTAAAAGCGGGAGTACAAGAAGCTTCAATGTCAGCGGGCTGCCCTGCAGTCATCAGTCTGTCCACAGCTCCGGCTTTGCCACTCAGGCTGGGATAGCTCGGCTTCCAGCAAAGCAGACTCTGCACTGTCAGCCTGGAGCCCAATGAAGCACTCAAACCCACAAACAATGAGACATGACCTGAGTCAAAATCAAGAGTTCGAAGCTTAACTGGGCCACCCAGGTGCCCCAGGCGGGGAGATTTTAACAATGCTTACTCGGTGATATCCACGGACTGAAAAGCACATGTTGATTTTTTTATGTTGACCTTGTACTCTATGACCTTGTTAAGTCACTTATTAGTTCTAGTAGTTTTTTGTGTACATTCCTTGGAATCCACATTTATGTGGATAAATGTGTTCTCTGCAACAGGTACATGAAAAAGGTACTCTACATCAATAATCATCAGGGAAATTCAAATCAATACCACAATGATATATCATCTCACACCAGTTAAAAAAGAGAGATCAAAAAGATATCAAAAAGAGATAACTGTTATCAAAAAGTTAACAAATGTTGGTAAGGATGTAACAAAAAGGGAACTCTTTTTTTTTTTAATATTTTATTATTTATTTTTGAGAGATAGAGGCAGAGCATGAGGCGGGGAGGGGCAAGGATAGAGGGAGACACAGAATTTGAGGCAGGCTCTAGGCTCCGAGCTGTCAGCACAGAGCCCTACAGGGGACTCAAACTCACGAACCATGAGATCATAACCAGAGCCGAAGTCGGACGCTCAACCGACTGAGCCACTCAGGTGCCCCAGTAAAGGGGAACTCTTGATGTTATTGGTAGATTGGTATAGCCATTATATGAAACGGTATGAATGTTCCTCAAGAAATTAATAGAACTACATTATGATCGAAATATTGCACTTCTGTGCATATATCCAAAGGAAGCAAAATCAGTATCTCAAAAAGATATCTGCACTCCCGTGTTTATTGCAGCATTATTCACAATAATTAAGATAGAGAATCTAAATATCCATCAACAGGTAAACGGATAAAGAAACTGTGGTATATAGGGATGCCCGGGTGGCTCAGTCAGTTGAGCGTCCAACTTTGGTTCACATCATGGTTCGTGAGTGCCAGCCCCACGACGGGCTCTGTGCTGAAAGCTTGGAGCCTGGAGCCTGCTTTGGATTCTGTGTCTCCCTCCTCCCCCACCTCTGCCCCTCCTCTGCTTGTGCTCTGTCTCTCAAAAATAAATAAACGTTAAACAAATTAATTAAAAAAAGAAACTGTGACACAATAGAATATTATTCAGCCATTAAAAAAGAAGGAAATCTTGTCATTCTTTACAACATGGATGAACCTAGAAGGTATTATGCTAAGTGAAATAAACCAAACAGAGAAAGACAAAGACTGTATGGTACCATTTATATGTGGAATCTTGAAAAAAAAATGTTGAACTCATAGAAACAAAGTAGAATAGGGGTTATCAGGGCCCACGAGGTAGAGAAAAATGAGGAGATGTTGGTCAAAGAATATGAAATTTCAGTTATAAGATGACTAAGTTCTAAGGAACTAATGTACAGCATGATGACTATAGTTAATAATACTGTATTATATACTTGAAATTTGCTAGTGGAGTAAATCTTAAGCATTTCCACCACACACAGAGACACACAAAAGGTAATTACATGAGCTTGTGGATGTGTTAATTAACTTAATTGTGGTAATCATTTCACAATGTGTGTGTGTGTGTGTGTGTGTGTGTGTGTGTGTGTATAGCAAATCATCATTGGTACACTTTAAATATGTATACTTTACTTTGTCAATAATTTCCTCAATTAAACTTGGAAATATCCATGAGCAAGTTTTTGTGTGAACAGAAGTTTTCTTTTTTTTAATCTTTTTTTAAATGTTTATTTATTTATTTTGAGAGAGAAGGTGCAAGCAGGGGAGGGGTAGAGAAAGAGGGAGAGAGAGAGAATCCCAAGCAGGCTTCATGCTGTCAGCGCAGAGCCCAATGTGGGGCTCTAACTCATGAACCATGAGTTCATGACTTGAGCCAAAGCCAAGAGTCAGATGCTTAATTGACTGAGCCAACCAGGTGCCCCTGGACATAAGTTTTCCATTCTTTTGGGTAAATACCAAGGGTCATGATTGCTGCATGTATGGTTAGAGCATATACAGTTTGTGAGAAGCCACCAAACTATCTTCCAAAGTGGCTGTGCTGTTATGCATTCCCACCAGCAATGAATCAGAGTTCCTGTCACGCCACAGCCTTGTCAGCATTCGGTGTTGTCAGTGGTGTAGATTTTGGCCATTCTAATAGATGTGTGGCATTATCTCATTGTCAGTTTAATCTGCATTTACCTGATGACACATGATGTGGAACATCTTTCCATATGCTTCTTTGCCACCTATTCATCTTCTTTAGTGAGTCTTGTTCTTTTTTGGATGTCTTGGCCAAGATTTTAAAATCAGCCTCACACACATGTGCATGTGCACACGCACTCTCCTACATGTTGAGGTTTGATTGGCATTGCATTGAATTTGAAGACTAAGTTGCAGTGACCTGACACCTTTACAATATTGACTCCTACAACTCACAAACATGGTGTCTCATCCATCAATGTAGGTTTTTAACATTTTTTCCAATATTTTTCTCCAAATTCTGCCCAGAGCACTTGCACATCTTTGGGGGTTTATCCCCAGGAATGTAATATTTTGATATGAGACAAATGGCATTTTTTAAATTTTCATTTCAAATTCTCTTAAAAGACTGTCTGCCATGTAAAACAAGAAGACTGTCAATGTATTGTAGGTTTCATAACATGTTGAAGTGAAATATATGACAATAATAACGAAATTCGGGGGAAATAAAATTATGAGCATACTGTTGTAATACTCTTATGTTGTGGAGCAGTTAAAGAATAATTCAAGGTAGACAGTAATAAATTAAGGATGCTTATTGTAATCATTAGAATAACCACTAAAAATGTAAAAAAATGATTTAAAAAGATAATAAAAGAGGAAAAATTAAGAACTAAAACATACTTTTTTTTTTAACTTGTTATTCTTTGAGAAAGAGAGAGAGCAAGCAGGGAAGGGTCAGTAAGAGGGTAGAAGAGAATCTTAAGCAGGCTCCATGCTCAGCACAGAGCCCAGCATGGGAATTCATCTCATGACCACGAGATCATGACCCGAGCCAAAATCAAGAGTCAGATGCTTAACCAGCTGGGCCACCCAGGCATCCCTAAGAACTAAAACACACTTGGTTAAGTGAAAGGAAAGGAGGAACAAACAAAGAAGAGATGTAAAATTTTAAAAATAAATCAGTTTTGGGTGCCTGGTGGCTCAGTCGGTTAAGCGTCTGACTTTGGCTCAGGTCATGATCTCATGGTTCGTGGGTTCGAGGCCCCTGTTGGGCTCTGTGCTGACAGCTCAGAGCCTGGAGCCTGTTTCAGATTCTGTGTCCCTTTCTCTCTCTGCCACTCCCCCACTCACATTCTGTCTCTCTCCCTCTCTCAAAAATAAACATTTAAAAAATAATAATAATAAATTAAAAATAAAAATAAATCAATTTCCAGTAACTGTATCAGTAATCACAATAAATTTAAAAGGACTAATTAGTCTTTAAAGTTTATTTATCTATTTGAGAGAGAGCACTTGTGTGAGCAGGGGACAGGCAGAGAGAGAGGGAGAGAGAGAATCACCAGCAGGCTCCTCACTGTCTGTGCAGACCCTGACACAGGAGTTAATCTCAAGAACCATGTGATCATGACCTGAGTGGAAATCAAGAGTCAGACACTTAACTGACTGAGTCATCCAGGCACCACAGCACTAATTACTCTTTAAAAAAAAAGACTGTCAGGGTGCCTGGCTGGATCAGTTGGTAGAGCATGTGGCTCTTGATCTCAGGGCCATGAGTTCAAGCCCCACCTTGGGTGTAGAGCTTACTTATAATATAATAATAAATCTTAAAAAAAGAAAAGAAGATTGTCAGACTATTAAAAAAAAAAAAGACCCAACAATATCCTGCCTACAAAAAAACACACTTTAAATATAAGCAGTTGATTTAAATATGAGTAACTGGAAATAAAATGAGAAAAAATATTCCATGCAAATCGAAACCACATGAAAATTGATATGGTTATATTAATAAATGTCAAAGTAAGTTTGAAGGAAGAAGTGAAAGAAAAAAGAAGGAAATTTATAATTAGAAGATACATTCCATAGAAAGAAGCCATAATCCTGAGTGTGTACGTACTTAGTAATATGACTTCAAAATTTATGAAGCAAACAATTAACAGAACTATATGGGAAAGACAAATTTAGAATTACACGTGGAGATTTAACATACCTCCTTGATAATACAGCAAGCAGACAAAACATCACTAAGATTATAGGACATTTGAGCAACAATATCAAACAACTAACCTAAGTCACAGTTGCGGAAGGTTACACAGTCTCTTCAAATGTATATGAAACACTGAACACGATATAACATATGCTAAGCCATTAAACTAGTAATCAATTTCAAAGGATTAAAATCATACAAATTACATTCTTTAAGGCAACAAAATTAAGTTGGAAATCATTAATGACACAGTATCTAGAAAATCCCCAATTATTTGAAAATTAAGTAACTTCTAGGGGCACCTGGGTGGCTCAGTGGGCTGAGTGACTTTGGCTCAGGTCATGATCTCGCGGTTCATGAGTTCAAGCCCTGCATCAGGCTCACTGCTGTCATCACAGAGCCAGCTTGGGATCCTCTCCCCCTCTCTCTCTGTCCCTTCCCTGCTGGCTCTCTCTCTCTCTCTCTCAAAACTAAATAAACATTAAAAACTTTTTAATAAAAACAAAGAAGAGAATCCATTCATCAAAGATGAAATTGCAGTGGAAATTAGAAAATAGTTGAAAGTAATAGTAATGAAAATACAACATATGAAAATTTGTGGGATGCAGCTATAGTAGTTCTCAGATGGAGATTTGATTAAGTAAATATCTCTACAAGCTTAAGAAAGAGTGAATGTAGAATGAAAGAAATAATAAACATAAAATCAGAAATTAATGAAATAGAAAATAGATATAAAACAGAGATTATCAATGGAGCCAAAAGATGGTTCTTTAAAAAGATTAATAAAATTGACAAAATCGATCAAGGAAAAGGAAGAGTGAAAAAAACAGAAATACCTAATATTAGGAAAGGCAGGGACAACATCACTCTAGATGCCACACACTTTAAGAGAATAATATGGGGATGTCATGACTAATTTTATGCCAATAAGTTTGACAGACTAGATGAAATGGGCAACTTCCTAGAAAAACATAACTTACAGAAATTGGCACAAGAAGAGAGAAAATTGGAACAATCCCGTATCTTTCAATGAAATTAAATCCATAATTTAAAACATTCCAACAACAAAATGCTAGATCCAGATGGCTACACTGGTAAATGCTACCAAACTTTTAAGGAAAAAGATCAACAATTCTATACAAAATCTTTCAGACAGGCCAGTATAACCTTGATACCAAAACCTATCAGGGATATTACAAGGAAAAAAAAAATAGAGCAATATTCCTTTAGAATATAGACAGAAAAAAACTCAAAGTGAAAATTTAACAAATAAAATACAATGTTATATAAGAACTATACACATTATGGTTATGTGAGTTTATTCTAGAAAGACATAGGTGGCTTAACATTAAAAAAATCATTCAAAGGGCGCCTGGGTGGCTCAATCGGTTAAGCGGCCGACTTTGGCTCAGGTCATGATCTCGCGGTCTGTGAGTTCGAGCCCTGCGTTGGGCTCTGTGCTGACTGCTCAGAGCCTGGAACCTGTTCCAGATTCTGTGTCTCCCTCTCTCTCTGACCCTCTCCCGTTCATGCTCTGTCTCTCTCTGTCTCAAAAATAAATAAACGTTAAAAAAAAATTTTAAAAAAATCATTCAATATAATTTTAACAACAGGATCATCTTATCAGACACAGAAAAAGCATTTTATAAAATTCAACCCCCATTCATAATAAAAAGCCTTAGTTAACTAAGCATAGAGAGAAACTTCCTCAATTTGATAAGATTATTTACCTAAAATATACAAATCACATCCTCCTAACAAGACAAGAATGTCTATTATCACCACTTCTATTCGATACTGTATTAGTGGTCCTAACCAGTGCAATAAGGAGAGAAAAAAAATTTTTAATAAAAAATTGGAAAGAAAAGTAGCATTTTATTCATAAATGACATGATTGTGTACATAGACTATACAAGAAATCTACAAAGTACTGGAAGTAATAGGTGAATTTAGCAAAGCCGTGTGAAATAAAGTCAATATGCAAATATCAGTTGTATTTCTTCATACTTGCAAGAAACAATTGGAAGATGAAAATGTAAAAACAATACCATTTACAATAGGATTTTAAAAATAAAATACACAGGACTAAATAAAGCATGCAAGATTCCACACTGAAAACAACGTGGGGAAAAATCAAAGAAGACCTAATAATAGGAAAAAGAGTCTATTTTACAGATTAGAACTTATTTGTTAGGATGTCAGTTCTCCCCAGGCTGGTCTACACAATCAATGTAATCCTAATCAAAAGCCAGGAGACTTTTTTTGGTAGAAATTGATAGGTTAAATTTAAAATTTATGTGGAATTGAAAAAAACCTAGAAGAGTCAAAGTCATATTTAAAATCAGCACAGGGGCGCCTGGGTGGCTTAGTCAGTTAAACATCCAACTCTTGATTTCGGCTCAGGTCATGATCTCACAGTTCATGAGTTCCAGCCCCACATTGGGCTCTGTGCAGACAGCACAGAGGCTGCTTGGGATTCTCTCTCTCTCCTTCTCTCTCTGCCCCTCCTCTTCTCATGCACTCTCTCTCTCTCTCAAAAATAAATAAACATTAAAAAATAAAATAAAATATAGGGCACCTGGGTGGCTCAGTTGGTTAAGTGTTTGACTTCAGCTCAGGTCATAATCTCATGGCTTGTAAGTTTGAGCCCCACATCGGGCTCTGTGTTGGCAGCTCAGAGCCTGGATCCTGTTTTGGATTCTCTCTCTCTCTCTCTCTCTCTCTGCCCCTCTCCTGCTCATGTTCTGTCTCTCTATGTCTCTCAAAAATAAATAGACATTAAAAAAATATATATATATATATATATATAATTAAATAAGCACAAAGATGGAAGATATATATAACTAGTCTTCAAATTTTAGATTAAAGGTAAGTAATTAATACAATATGGTATAGGTTTAGGATAAACAAATAGATCAATGGAACAGAACAGAGTCCAGATGTAGGTTCATACATATATGACCAATGACAAAGACACCAATACAATTTAAGGGGAAAGAAAATTCATAGAATAATACTGTTGGAAGAATGCAATATCCAGATGGAAAAAAAATTCACTTTGATCCTTACACTTACACCATTCATATTAATTTAAAATGCATCATAGGGGCATCTGGGTGGCTCAGATGGTTAGCATCCAACTCTTGATTTAGGCTCAGGTCATGATCTCAAGGTCATGAGATCGAGGCCCATGTCAGGCTCCATGCTGGGCGTGGAGCCTGCTTAAGATTCTCTCCCTCTCCCTCTGCCTCTACTGCTCTCAAAAAAGAAATAAAACAGATCATAGATCTAAATTTGAAATCTAAAATTATGAATCTTCTAGCTGGAAACACAAGACACTATATAAGCTTCGGATGTCAAAAATTTCTTAAATAGGAGTAAAAATACTAACTGTAAAAGAAAAACTGTTAAATAAATTTCATCAAAATTTAAAACTTCTGCTCATCAAAAGACACAAAGTGAAAAGTTATGTCACAGACTGGGAGAAAATATTTGAAATGCATAGTTATGTGAAGGGTTTGTAAGCAGACTGCATCTTTCAAATCAATAATAAGGCAACCCAGGTTTTAAATAATGAGCAAAAGATTTTCACAAACACTTGGCAAAAACTATATATACTGGGGTCCCTGGGTGGCTCAGTCTGTTAAGCGTCCGTCTTCAGCTCAGGTCATGATCTCACAGTTCATGAATTCAAGCCCCGCATCAGGCTCTGTGCTGACATCTTGGAGCCTGGAGCCTGCTTGGGATTCTGTGCCTCCCTCTCGCTCTCTGCCCCTCCCCCACTCTCACTCTGTGTCTCTCTCTAAAAAATAAATAAACATTACAAATAAAAATACACACACACACACTTACACACAAATGGCCAAAAAATTAAATGGAAAGAATTTCAACATCTTTAGTCATTAGGGAAATTCAAACACCATGAGATAGTATCAACACACCCACATCAATGGTAATACTGCCAAGGGCTGAGAGGCTATGTAGCTACTGGAACTTTCATATACTGCTGGTAGGTGTGTATAATAGTACAACTTCTTTTGAAAATTTTTCGCATTTTCAGCTAAAATTAAACATATACTGGGGCGCCTGAGTGGCTCTGTCGGTTAAGCGTCTGACTCTTGATTTCTGCTCAGGTCATAATCTCAAGGTTGTGAGATAGAGCCCAGCATCTGGCTCTGGGCTCGGCATGGAGCCTGCTTGAGCTTCTCTCTCTCTCCTTCTCCCCCTGCCCCTCCCCTGCTTGCACGCTCTCTCAAAAAAAAAAAAAAAAAAATCAAACATATGCCTACGTGATGACCTAGCAATTCCACTCAGGCACACGAGAAAAATGAGAACACATGTTCACATACACACAAACACACACGTGTACTCATGCACACACACAGAGACTTACAGAAAAATAAAAAGCCTTCTTCATAATACCAAAAAGTGAATTAATCCAAATGCTCATTAATAAGAGAATGAATAGGGGCGCCTGGGTGGCGCAGTCGGTTAAACGTCCGACTTCAGCCAGGTCACGATCTCGTGGTCTGTGGTCCGTGAGTTCGAGCCCCGCATCAGGCTCTGGGCTGATGGCTCAGAGCCTGGAGCCTGTTTCCAATTCTGTGTCTCCCTCTCTCTCTGCCCCTCCCCCGTTCATGCTCTGTCTCTCTCTGTCCCAAAAATAAATAAACGTTGAAAAAAAAATTAAAAAAAAAAATAAGAGAATGAATAAACAAATTGTATATTCATAGAAAAAAAAAGAGCGAACTACTGTTACATGCAAACCACTTGGATAAATCTTAAAAACATTAAGTTGTATAACAATACCAAGCACAAAGAGTACATACTGTATAATTCTATTTAAATAAAGTTCAAGAACAAATAAGACTACTGGATGTTAACTGAACTTACTGTGATCATTTCACAATATATAAACATCAAGTCACTCTGCTGCATACCTGAAACTAATACATGTCAATTCTACCTCAATTTTTAAAAAGACTATGGTAATGGAAATAAGAATATCTCTTACATCTGGAGGTGGGTATTGGCTGGAAACATGCACAAGAAAATGCTCTATATGAAACCTCTGTTCCACATCCGTCATCACATTCTATCTCTGAACCATACCCAGGATCCTCTACTTCTCCTGATCTCCACTGGTCCCACCCTAGTCCAAGTCTCAACTGTCTCTGATGTACATGCCAGAAAAAGGACCCTTCTGCCTGAGGAGTAAATGAGAGGACTCTTTGGTAAGAGTGGTGTTCTCTATGTGAATGAGTTGGAGCCATTACCACAAAACTTTCATTCCCTATTGATTCAGGATTTTAACTTAACCTGATTGTCTTTTGTGCTACTTTAAGATTTTATGACTCTTCTGGAGCCTTAACCATAGAATGTAACATTGTTTCTATGGGAAAATGCATTTTGATTTTCAACAATTGTTTAGAAAACTTTTTAGAACCCAATCATTCCCTCATTGGGGAGTTGTCCCTTGTTTTTTTTGTTTTGTTTTGTTTTAATAGTTTTTTTTTTTTAATTTTTTTTTCAACGTTTATTTATTTTTGGGACAGAGAGAGACAGAGCATGAATGGGGGAGGGGCAGAGAGAGAGGGAGACACAGAATCGGAAACAGGCTCCAGGCTCTGAGCCATCAGCCCAGAGCCTGACGCGGGGCTCGAACCCACGGACCGCGAGATCGTGACCTGGCTGAAGTCGGACGCTTAACCGACTACGCCACCCAGGCGCCCCAATAGTTTTTTTTTTTTAATTCGAGAGAGAGTGAGCAGGGGAGAGGGACAGAGAGAGAGAGAGAGAGAGAGAATCCTAAGCAGACTCCAAACTCAGTGTGGAGCCTGATGCGGGGCTCCATCCCACAACCCTGGAATCAGGACCTGAGCCAAAATCAAAAGTCCGATGCCTGGGTAGCTCACTTGGTTAAGCATCCAGCTCTTGATTTTGGGTCAGGTCATGATATCACAGTTCCTGGGATCGAGCTACGCATAGGGTTCCATGCTGACAGTGCAGATCCTACTTGGATTTTCCTTCCCTCCCTCTCTTTCTCTCTCTCTCTCTCTCTCTCTGCACCCCTCCCCCACTCTGTCTCTAAAAAAGAAAAAAGAGTTGGACACTCAACCAACTGAGCCACCCAAGTGCCCCATTAATAGTATTTTAAAGTATCTTTAAATCTTTTAAATGGATTTATAGTCTGTGTTTCTAACCATCCTTGAAAATCACGAAGGGCAGGGTCTTCCATTGCTCGTTCTAGAACAGTATGGCGTGCAGCCAGGAGCCACGGGAAACACAGCATGGATGCTTGCCCCACGTTTCATCTCAAGTGAGCTGATTCACAGAACGTGTCCTTCAGATTACGCTTGAACGAATCTCTGTATCTGCATCTTGTGCAAGGGTTTACCACATCTGTATTTGTTTCTTAGAGCAGCTCTAGCTGCCACAAGTTTAGTGGCTTGAAACAATACACATTTATTCTCTTACATTTCTGGAGACCAGAAACCCAAAATGGTATCTTTGGGCCCCAAATCATAGTGTCTGTACAGCTGTGCTCCCTCCAGAGGTTCTAGGGGAGAATCTGTGTCCTTACTTTTTCCAGCTTCTAGAGTTGCATTCTGTGGTTCCTGGGCCCTTCCTCCATCTTCTTTTTTTTTTTTTAAATTTTTTTTTCAACGTTTATTTATTTTTGGGACAGAGAGAGACAGAGCATGAATGGGGGAGGGGCAGAGAGAGAGGGAGACACAGAGGTTCTAGGGGAGAATCTGTGTCCTTACTTTTTCCAGCTTCTAGAGTTGCATTCTGTGGTTCCTGGGCCCTTCCTCCATCTTCTTTTTTTTTTTAAAAATTTTTTTTTCAACGTTTATTTATTTTTGGGACAGAGAGAGACAGAGCATGAATGGGGGAGGGGCAGAGAGAGAGGGAGACACAGAATCGGAAACAGGCTCCAGGCTCTGAGCCATCAGCCCAGAGCCCGACGCGGGGCTCGAACTCACAGACCGCGAGATCGTGACCTGGCTGAAGCCGGACGCTTAACCGACTGCGCCACCCAGGCACCCCCCTCCATCTTCAAAGTCAGCAGCATACCATCCACCTTCAACCATCCACGTGGCCTTCTGTCTCAAAAATCAAACCTTCCTCACTTTCCCTTTTATGGGGACACCTCTGATTACATTAGCCTCCCTGGATAATCCAGGATAATCTCCTCATCTGAAAGATCCTTACCTTAACCACATCTGCAAAGTCTCTTTCGTCATATAAGGTAACATCCACAGGTTCTTTGGATTAGAACATGGATCTCTTTGGGACCATGTTTTCCGTCTACCACAATGCCTGTGCTTTATCTCTTCAGGTCCTTTTGGTATGATTTTTCCCTCCCTCCTCTGTGCCTAACAAAAAACCTAGCCCACAGCAGGCGTAGAATAGCTGCTACTATGCTGTAAGTGACTCCTATAGTAGCCAGGGTTAATTGATGCAGGCGTTACTACCATAACAAATCTCCAAGTGTTAATTCAACAAATGTATATTTCTCACTCATGTCACAGTCCGGTGCTGATCAGGCAGATTTCCTTGGAAGTTCTTCAAACAAGATCTAAGCTAAGCTCCTTCTTTTACGGCTGCCATCTTAAAAGAAGTGGCCTCCAAAGCGCAATATTTATTGAATGAATGTAAAATGCAGACTTAACAGAATTAGGACATGGGAGAACCTCTGACTAGAGGTAAGGCTATGTTGTTCAAAAGCCCCTCCTGGGTTAGACCTTTGCAGAAACTCCTCTGGACAATTCCACATGTATGCACACACACATGCATACATGCATGTACACACACTCCTTCAAAAGCCTCATATATATTACCTTGGAATTAGTCACTGTCATCTATCCTGTTATTTGTGTTACTGTTCTTTCCCAATAGCATGAGTAACTGGGTAGAACCTACCCGTATTTTAGTTTGTACGTATTGTTACAGCCTGGTGAAGAAATCCTCTCATTTGCAAACTGGCAGTTAGACCAAACAGAATTTGAGTCAAGGCTTAAAACGTTTTACAAGTAATTTAAAATAATACAAAACATATTTTCCAAATTTAAAAGTAATTGGGTGGCTCAGTTGGCTAAGCATCCAACTCTCGGTTTTGGCTCAGGTCATGATCTCACAGTTTCCTGAGTTTGAGGCCTGTGTGGGGCTCTGTGCTGACAGAGCAGAGTCTGCTTAGGATTCTCTCTCTTCTCCCTCTTTCTGCCCCTCCTCCGCTCATGCTGTCTCTGTCTCTAAATAAATAAATAAACTAAAAAAATTGTTTTTAAATGTTTATTTATTTTTGAGAGAGAAAGAGCACAAGCAGGGGAGGAGCAGAGAAAGAGGGAGACACAGAATCTGAAGCAGGCTCCACGCTTTCAGCTGTCAGCACAGAGCCCAAGGCAGGGCTTGAACTCACAAACTATGAGATCATGACCTGAGCTGAAGTCGGACGCTTAACCACTTAACCAACTGAGCCATCCAGGTGCTCCTAAAAAAAAATGTTTTTGAGTAATTGACTTAATTATTTGTAATTGCAAAACACTAAGTAGTAAAGAACTAAAGTAATATTACATTTTAAAATATTAAGTTTTAAAAGTAATTCTTGCATTGTTCTGAAATTGTAAATCAATAAGGGAGAGATTAATATGCAGTTTGTAAAAGTATTCACTGTTTTCCTGAACCTAGGTATCTCTAGTACATTCAAAATTATCCAATTTATGAGTAACTTGTTTGTAAATTAAACTGCGTGGTTTGCATCCTTGCCTTTCCACTTACTGGGAAGATGAGGGTGATGATATGCTTGCCTCATGGGGTTGCTGAGAAATTACATGGGTTCATTCCCATCAGGCTTTTTGAAACACACAAGGTGAGTCCTTGAGAAATGATAATTATTGGTCCATGGAGGATGCTTTTGGGGGAGGCCAGCATGTCAAAACCCAGGGCTGACATTATTGACATCAAACCATCTTAAGCCAAGTTGACTGAGGGAGTAAGTAGAAGATAAAGAGATGGATGGCATCAGCCACTGCTTATCTCCAACAACCCCTCACATCTGTCAGAGCAGACTCCTGGGTTGGACAGGCGCTGATTCTGACTCGGTGTGTGAAATCCTACATCCCTTACGCTGGCCTCCTCTGCATGATTTTATATTTGAAAAAAATTGTTTTATTGTTTTTAATTTGTTTTTTTTAAAGTTTATTTTTGACAGACAGAGAGACAAAGCATGAGCAGGGGAGAGGTAGAGAGAGAGAGAGAGAGACAGAATCCAAAGCAGCTCCAGGCTCCAAGCTGTCAGCACAGAGCTGGATGCGCGTGCAGGAGGGGCTAGAACTCACTGGCCCGATCTGTAGGATCATGACCTGACCAAAGTCAGATTCTTGGCCACGGACTGAGCCACCCAGGCGCCCCTCAAGTTCTATTTTCAAAGTGGATATTTATGTTTTTAATCACATATGTAACTGTGTGAGAGAAACCACTTTTAAAAAGTTTTTCTATTTTATTGAAATTCTGTTTATGTTTGGACTTCTCTGCTAAACTATAAGCTCCTCTAAGGAGGAAACAATCCCTTTCTCACCGAACGCCAGCAGCCAGCTCAGTGCACAGGTATTGTAAGTAAATTTCTACCACCAGCGGGGAACTAAAGAGCCACTCTGTGATGTGAGAGTGGGGTGGGAGGGGGAAGGAGGGTGCTGGGGTCTGTTTTAACAGATCTCCTGAAAGGCGTTCTCCACTCAAGCCTTTAGAGCGAGACTTGCTTTGGGGTTGTCGCTGGTTTCCCTTCACCAGGAGGAGTTTGTCACTTTAAGGCAGATACCAGGAAGTTAAAAGTGGATGTGGAAGGGCGGGGAGGGATGGATAGAGACACAGGGCCACTCTGTCTCCAGGGAGCGTAGTTGCGTGTCTGGGCGGCCACAGCTGAAAAATAAAGGTTGTAGGATTTTTTTCTGCCCAAAGCAGGGTTGGCCCACATTATATTTTCGCTGCAGGAGGGAGTGGGTGCCGCTGAGTGGCTGGGCTTTGGCTGGAAGGAGGTGGAGAGGAATGGCTCCTCCCCATTGGCTGTTGCTGTTTGCACTCGGTTGCTTTTTGCACTCGGTTGCTTTATATGTCTTTGATAACAGCTGAAGGGCAGAGTAGCCCCTGCATGACAGCTGAAAGATCGGCCAAGTGCTGCAAAAGACAGTGAGATGGGTTACCACAGTGGGGCTCTCAGCTCTGGGTCTTGCAAACGCAGGGCTCCCATATCCCTTGTGCAGCCATTCCCTACAGCCAAAGGGAAGGCAGAATCTGGCTTCCCCCAAAGCACCTGTTGAGGCAGCATTTATTTGGATGCAGACCAAGGTCTCTCTTCCTCGAAATGTGTTAACTGATGTGTGCTTTCTGTCTTTTGTCCCTTTTTTTTTTTTTTTTTTTTTGGACAGGTTACATTGATCCAGCCTGGTGAAGACATCTGGAGACCATGACCAAGAAAAGAATTGCTGTGATTGGAGGAGGTGCAAGCGGGCTCTCTTCTATCAAGTGCTGCCTGGAAGAAGGCTTGGAACCAGTCTGTTTTGAAAGGACTCATGACATCGGAGGACTCTGGAGGTTCCAGGTAAGTCTCCTGGTTCTTTAATACTTGTAAACCTCTCTGCCACTAAGGGCCCCACAGGAGTGTTAGTTTGCAACCTCAGGAGCTCCCCAGGTGTAATCTGAAACTTGAGCACACAGAAAGACCCAAAAAAGTGGCAGGCCACTCCAGGTTGGTAGGTGGCAGGTTTAAATAAGCAAGGGACCTTAAATATGAGGCTTGTCCTGGGCAGCAGTAATACACGTAGATCTCTGCACCCACCACATGTTAAAAATTCATATAGAGGCGTCAACTGGCTTCCATCAGTACCATGCATATGGTCTCAACACCACATCACTAGGAAGGCAAGCAGAATGCACATTCCAAGAAGTCTCTGAGGGTCCAATTCCTGGGTCATCCTGTGGTCACATCCTCTCGATGACCTCCTCCCAACATGCCACTTCTCCTGACCAGCTTTTACGGGGGGGGGGGGAGTGTCACACAACCCCCTCTTCCATAGTGTCCCCTAAGCAGTCAGCAAGGGGTTTCAGTATCACGGAGGTGGTTCATTTGGTGTCTGTCTGCACTGGGGGGCAGATACCATAGCAACAGTGTGGTTACATGCAAAAGAAAACACAGATTAAGATAATGATTCTCAAAACAATTATTTTTTCCACCAAGAGCTGCATGATTCCAACAACTGATTTATTAAGTTCCCTAGTTTGGGGGTGGCTCCTTCAGGGATTCACTTGTGTTCTCACGTGATTTAGTAAAGGCGATACATTAGCAGACTCATCAGGTATGAACACACAGCATACCTGTTCGGATAATGGCACGGGTGCCTCCTTTTGAGACAAAAATAATGCCCGAAGCCATTCTATTTTGGAGGGCAGTTCTTCTCACTAGAGATATTTCAGTATTCAGTAAGGACAAGTTTTGTTGGTTATCATTTAATATTTCCTGGATGAATTTAGTAAGGGCATCTATATGTGCTATAACATCCACCAAACCAATGGAGGAAACAAAGACAACAGCCACAGCCAAATAATCCATGTCAGTGAAAGACACGGTGTACCTACCTAGTCTTGAGAAGAGAGAAATTGGCAACTATTGTTACCATGGTGGTGGGGAGGGGGGTGATTCTCCCCTGTGCCAAGGGAAAACCCACTGTGCGGTGGTCCCACCACCCAGGTGGGAGCCATAGCCAAAGATTTGTGCCACACAACCACTGAGCCCCTTTGGGTGGCTGCCCAATAAATACCTGGGTGATGTGACCAGTCAGTGCCAAACCAGTCACTTTCCCTTAATATGACAGGATGATTACACAGTTCCCATGATGTCTATCTCATATTCCTGTTACAGCTGGGTTGGTTCTGTTTAGAATGACTTTTCTCTTCCTAATAAAGGGGTGCCCAGGTGTTCGAATGTCCATAAACTCATCCCAGATCTGGCTCAGTGGTGGTATTTCTAGAACCAATCCATTCAGCAGTTTAATAAATGTGTAGTTTAACTGATAGAAAAAGAAGACCCATGCCCAGTGTTATTGATCGTGTGTGCCATGGGCCAGGTTTCCAGATTAGTACTGGTAACATCAGATGAAATCAAGAGTGCTAGTCCTAGCTCATCCTTCTTAATGTACTGTGTTAGGGCCTTTTAGTCCCTTTCCTGGAAGGGCGATACCCACCGTGGCAAGCCTGAGGAGCTAGAGGGGGGCAGCTGCCCACATACCCATCGGTTGGATTGACTTCTTTGTTGGACATAGGAGTGGGCCCACTGTAGAAAGGTATTTCCATCAGGTGCCCATCCTGCAACTGGACACCAAAGGAGCAGCAGAGTCTAAGGTCAAACAGATGTTTAGTAGGAAATTGTATGGGGAGGTGTTTCCCTGCTACAAGAATGCCAAGGCCTCATCTTTAGATGTTAGTGTGGCTACAGTTTTAGGACTTTGACCAAGTCATGTATACCATCCATGTTGGCCAGGGGAGGCGGCACTGTCAGGCGTGAGATGGATTAGGGGTGGGTTATGCCAGAGCAAGACCCCCATCTTCTCCCCCTCTTTTAATGGTACCTGTTCCATTGCAGGTATAGTATGTTTCAACAACAGGTTAAGCTTATAGCAGAACAATGGGATCCCAGAGGAGACTGACTAGTTCCTCCTCACCCAGGAGTGCAAAATAACCACCAATCCCAGCAGAACTTCCCACTGCAAATTCCAGTAGATAATGCCTTTCCCAGGTGTGATGGGATTTGGTGTTTTCAGCAGCATAACTTGTTGATCCTTGGTATGAGTTGGGGCAACAGGTCTTACTGGTTGATCATGAAAATGTGTTAATGCCTGGAATCATTCCTTAGTCAACTTGGCCAAGGTGGTTTTACCTGTTAGTAATGTCATCTGCTCCTTTAATATTCCATTTTTCCTTTCTACCAACCCTGTTGCTTGGAAGCAGGAACCTCTTTTTACTGTCAAGACTCTTTTTTTAATGTTTATTTATTTTGAGAGGGAGAGAGAATCCCAAGCAGGCTCCATGCTGTCACCACAGAGCCCGATGTGGGACTTGATCTCACAAACCATGAGCCAAAATCAAGAGTCAGATGCTTAACTGACTGAGCCACCCAGGCACTCCTCACTGTCATGACTTTGACCAGTCTTGCACATCATGACCCTTGAAATGGGACCCTCCCCCCCACCATCACATCTACTGATGAGGGTATCCATACATGATATTCAGTTTCTATAATCCCCTAATGGTGGCAGCCTGGTTTGCATAGTGCCAGGGGAAAGCTTGGACTAGGCCAGACGCCAGTGTCCACACAAACCAGGACATATGTACAACCTTCACACAGAGGGACGGAGATGATATAATCAATTTGCCAGTCCCATACTGGTTGAGAACACTGGTGGGTGACTCAAGATTCCTTTGGTATTTACCTTTGGCATTGTTTAGAACACACAAAACATGAGTCACTGTAGTTCAAGGGCAATACGGGCTAAGGTATCAGCTTCCTGATTGCCAGGGGATGTCATACTTTATAAGCAGGGATGTAGAAGACAGCCTGTACCACAGCCCCTTGTAGGTAGACCCAAACGTCTTTTTACATATCTTGATCCCCACAAGGGCTTATTCATGATCATCCACCCCTCAGCTTCCCAACGTCCAAGCCATGGGTCTCATCCCTTTAAAACAATCCAATTGTCAGTGCAAAGGGTTAACAAAGGATTAACAGCTAGAATTTACGAGCGATTGATCGCCAGCCAAGCTGTTCTGAGTTCAGCCCACTGGCTGCTGAACTTTGTTCTTTGTTCCTGTTTCCATCCAGATGGTGTCATTATTGGGTTAAGTAGTAACTGCAGTCCTCACAGAGAGATTTCCTGGACTAGACCCATCTGTGTACCAGACATCAGCCAAAATTTCCCCACTACCTCCCCACAGGCTACAGGGACACAACAGGTATAGGGGCAGGGGCACTTGGAGGATCGATATACCCCACAGGTCCTAACTGTACCTGCATTTCTAGTAGGCTGCTGGACAGGGTGCTCCTCTGCTGCAAACAGGCATGCCACTCAATCACAGTGGGAGTTTGAGCCATAGCAGAGGTGGGTCAATGGAACGTATTTTCAACCCATCCCTTCATAGGTAGGGAAGCTCTTACCACAATGTGCTGTTTCTTAGTGAGAGGCTTAACCTGAAGGGGACCTTGGTACACTGATAGGAGCTGTTGCTCTATGGTGGTATGTCAGGTTGTTGCCTGCTTCCAGAGCTGACCCAAATTCCTAGGAGTACTCTCCCCTTCTCTTGTTTCTGCCAGTGTCCAGCTCATATATTCCGGAGTCACAGACCCATCTAATTCAAATGGCAGTCTTGCTTGAGCGATGCTCAGAACTGCAGTCTTGCTTGAGCGATGCTCAGAACTAACCTGCCTTCTAGCATTTTGGCCTTTCAAAGACAGCTTACTGCTCTGATCCCCAGTTGGGGGGGGGGGTGTCTTACTGTTCTTTACCAGGTGATATAAGGTAAGGGGACACTGTATCAGCTGGGGAATAAAAGTCCTCCAAAGCCCCTAAATCCCTACAAAGACTGGCATCTCGTTCACATTCTTAGGGGTTGGATAGGCTTGCACCTATCTGGGACAACAGAAGTCTTATACGACCAGACAACTCCCAAAAACTTTACAGTGATGTCTTGGCCTTGAATTTTTTGTGGGTTCACTGCCCATCCTCTCTCTCTCCAATAAAGCTTCCAGGGTGTCCTGCAGCAGAAGCAAGTCTTCCCATGTTAACATTGTATTATCAATGTAATGGGCCCATTTTAGTGATATGGAGAAGGAGACCAGGGTGGGTATCAGGCTCCCATCCCATGACATAGGGTAGGGCTGTGCAGGTAACCTTGGAGAAGCACTTGGAAGGCCCATTGTTGCCTCTCCCATGTAAACGCCAATTGGTCTTGTGACTCAGTGGTCAGGGGTATACTGAAAAAAGACATTTGCTAAGTCCAGTGCAGCACAGTGCACTCCTAGGACTCTGGCCAAGGTATCTAAGAGGGTGGCAACGTTGGGCACAGCTGTCTGGATGGGGACGCACTACCTTGTTCAATTCTAGGTAGTGTGCGGTCATTCACCATGAGCCATCTGACTCTTTCACTGGCAATGTTGGGCTGTTGAAAGCACTATGGTCACTTACTGCAGTTTTGGATTGCTTCTCCTAGTTCCTTGTGCCCCACAGGCAATTTATATTGTTTCACAGTTACCAGTCTGCAAGGATTGGCTTACTGGTTGCCAGTTGATCCTTCCCCTCAGCACTTGTTTGATTTACCCAGAATTTAATGGAGATTTGCCCAAAGATAGGAGAAGGGGTGAGGAGCCTCCAACTGCCTAAGCCTAGCCTTTTAGTCAACCAGTGATCATTATCTCTTGATGACCTCCTCCAACAACAAGATATTTTATCTTTCATCAGCAAATATATGATGGGTTTAACAATGATTAAACTTGGAAGAATTCAACCTGCTGACCTCTTCTCAGCTGCTACCACCTTAGGTGCTATTCAGGTTCTTCTTTCCCTATGCTGGCAGCAAAATAGGACACAGGTTTCTTTACTGATGTCTATGAAAACGCCCCAGAGATCATTTTCATTTAATGAGTTTTGCTGCTATCTGAAAGAGAGTAACAATCTTGCAGGTGGGCAGTGTGAGGGTGGAGTGTAAAAAAATAACAAATATTAGAAAATGTAAAGTGGTGGGGTGCCTGGGTGGCTCAGTTGGTGAAGGGTCATTCACATGATCCCACGGTTCTTAGTTCAAGCCCTACATCATGCTCTGTGCTGACAGCTCGGAGTCTGGAGACTGCTTCAGATTCTGTGTCTCCCTCTCTCTGCCCCTCTGCTGCACTTCCTCTCCGTCTTTCTGTTTCATATAAATAAACATTTTTAAAAAAGAAAAGAAAAGAAAATGTAAAGTAGTTAGAAAATTTAGAGTGGTTGCTCCTGGTCTGCATTAATAAGTAAGTGATCTTGAAATACCTGCTTACAACTCCTTCCGGGGATCCCCTTTTCAGTCCTCTCTAACTTTATGATCCTTCCACTCCCCTCTCGTCCCCTCTCCTTCTTTCAGTTCTGGTTCAATGTAAAAAACTTTTTTTATGTTTTTATAACTTATTTTTGAGAGAGAGAGACAGAGCATGAGCGGTGGGAGAGGCAGAGAGAGAGAGGGAGACAGAGTCCGAAGCAGGCTCCAGGCTCTGAGCTGTCAGCACAGAGTCCGATGTCACGGAGCCCGATGTTACAGAGCCCGATGCTCGAATCACGGACTGCTAGGTCATGAGCCGAAGTCAGAAGCTTAACCGACTGAGCCATCCAGGCGCTCCAAGTATTTATTTATAAAGCATAAATATATTTGTTGTGTGCTCCAAGTCAGCACAGAGCCCAATACGGGGCTCAAACTCACGGCCTGTCTTAAGAGGGCAGAGGGTGCCTGCAACTGGGATTTCTTGTCCTTGCATATATTCAGTTTTAAAATTGAGTTATTAATATGTACATCCAGTCCTACAACTTGTTACTAAGTTTAGGTATCATCTACTTAAAAGATAGTTAAAATAATTATATGCCAAAGAATACCAACCTCCTTTACTGATCTTCAAAGTGGCATGCATTTGGGTTTGCTTTTCAAATCACTTTTTAGGGGCACCTGGGTGGCTCAGTTGGTTAAGCGTCTGACTTCAGCTCAGGTCATGATCTCATGGTTTGTGAGTTTGAGCCCTGCATTGGGTGGGCTCTGTGCCGACAGCTCAGAGCCTGGAGCCTGCCTCCCTCTGTCTCTGCCCCTTCCCTGCTCACACTCAGTCTCTGTCTGTCTCTCAAAGATAAACAAACATTAAAAAATAAAATAAAATCACTTTCTAAACCAATGAATGGCATTAAGGTGTCCAGATGTGTTTCAGATTTCATAAAAGAAGACAATGTTGACCAACTGCTTAAAAATGGCTTTATAGCATCTTGACTCTATCTTGAGGAACAAACTCTATTTGACAATAGTCCTTATTCAGACCTAGAGTGAATACTCCTTGGCAGAACCCCCATGCCTTAGTTTTGGGCACAAGCTGAAAAGGCTGTTAATTAGTGTTTGGTAATTAGTAGAAAATCATACTTTTGAAATCCAGCCAGAACTTAGTATAGAGGTTAAAATCACAGCCTGGGTTCAAATCCTGTGTCTGTACCTACTAGCAGAAAAAAATCAAGAGTCAGAAGTTTAAATGTCTGAGGCACCCAGGTGCCCCTATTATTATTATTATTATTCAGAGACCCTGGAGTGGGGCCCAAGCTTTTGGTGTCTTTGGTAAGCATCACAGCCAGGTTTGGCAATGACTGATCAGGCATGAAATCACTTCAGGACCCCATTCTACCTGATTATCAGGTTTCTGGCTTTTAATTCCAAAGTGGTTTAAACTTGTTCTCTGTTAAAAACTTAACTTGAGGGGCAACTAGATGGCTCAGTCAGTTAAGCGTCCAACTTTGGCTCAGGTCATGATCTCATGGATCATGAGTTCAAGTCCTGCATCGGGCTTTGCTTCCTTAAAAATAAATAAGCTATATTTCATCATAACTCTCTAACCTCTGTTAAGACAGACTACATCTGTGCCCATTATTATATTGTATGTAATATACTTACACATATACATACATGTACACACACACTATATTTCTAGAGCCAAGTGTAATGCCTGGCACATGTTAAGTGTCAAATATATTTATGCTTTATAAATAAATCCGTGGGGTGCCTGGGTGGCTCAGTCGGTTAAGCTTCTGACTTCAGCTCATGACCTCGCAGTCTGTAATTCGAGCCCCACATCAGGCTCTGCACTTACAGCTCAGAGACTGGAGGCTGCTTCGGATTCTGTCTCCCTCTCTCTTCCCTGCTTGGCTCTGTCTCTCTCTCAAAAATAAATAAACATTAAGAAATTTTTTTTTTTTAATTCCTTGAGAAGCACAATGTCTTGATTGGCTGCTTAGAATGCTTGTGGAGGGACACCTGGGTGGTGAACTGATTTCAGTTCAGGTTGTGATCTCACCATTTGTGGGTTTGAGCCCCGTGTTAGGCTCTGCGCTTGAGAGCATGGAGCTGCTTGGGATTTTCTGTGTCTCCCTCTGTCTCTGCTCCCACCCCACTCACGAGCGTGCAGGCTCTCTCTCTCTCTCTCTCTCTCAAAATAAACAAACATTTAAAAAAAAAGAATGCTTATGGAAATAGAGACTTTCATTCTCATATATTCCACATTTATACCGTTGTGGGTCCTGAGGTATTATAAACATCCATTAATTTGGAAATAAACATCTCTTACATGCCAATGTTGTTTTGTCAAGAATTTCCTCTGAGATCTGTTTCTACCACCCCCTTGCTTATTATTTGGAGTCCTGCTTCCTCGCCCCCACAACCTTTCTGTGATTCACTGGGGGTTTCACACATAGGATCATCCCAAGCACTTTGGAATTCTACCATTGCTGCCACGTGTCCAGTAAGACATCGGGCACTCAGGGCTGCCATTTTCTTTTTCTTGTGATAGGTCTTAGAGATTCAGCATACATGTTTTTCTTCTCAGACACTGTCGCTTGCACTCCCCCATCTCTTTTCCTATGTCTCCATTCCATTTGCAAAACAGGAGTAGGATTCAGTCTCCACTTGCCTTCTTCTTGTTATTGCTGAATACTTTGCAGTAATAATTACTTATAAGTTCTCAAGACATTAATTTCAGTCATTTCTTGGTCTCCTCATTAACATTAGATTAGACTGATAGTGGAAAGTAGGTGCTAATGGGAAATGTATCTTTTTGATTCTTCACACTTTAATATTACTTTAGGAGTGAAATAGCTTTAAAATGATAAACTCCTTATGAATGCTGAGGATTTAATACGTATTTAATGCTGGAAAATACTTTTTTAAGAGTCTTTAGGGGCGCCTGGGTGGCGCAGTCGGTTAAGTGTCCGACTTCAGCTCAGGTCACGATCTCACGGTCCGCGAGTTCGAGCCCCGCGTCAGGCTCTGGGCTGATGGCTCAGAGCCTGGATCCTGCTTCCGATTCTGTGTCTCCCTCTCTCTCTGCCCCTCCCCCATTCATGCTCTGTCTCTCTCTGTGTCAAAAATAAATAAACGTTAAAAAAATTAAAAAAAAAAGAGTCTTTAGTCAATCTGAGTTTTCTAAATCCTTAAAGCATACCAAAGCAGTGCTTTTCGAACTTTAATGTGCATATGAATCACTGGAGATTTTGCCAAAATGCATTCTGATTCATTAATCTGGAGTGCTGCCAAAATTCTGCATTTCTTTCTTAAATTTTTTCTTCCAAAATTTTATTTAGATTCAAGTTAGTTGTGTACATATAGTGTAGTACTGGTTCCAGGGGTAGAATTTAGTGACTCATCACTTACATATAACACCCAGTGCTCATCACAAGTGCCCTCCTTAATGCCCATCACCCATTTAGCCCATCCCCCCACCCACCTCCCCTCCAGCTACTGTCACTTTGTTCTCCATAATTAAGAATCTCTTAGGGTTTGCTTCCCTCTCTGTTTTTATATCTTATTTCATTTTTCCTTCCCTTCCCCTTTTAAGAAACAAATGTTCGTCATTTGTTTCTTAAATTCCATATATGAGTGAAATAATATGATATTTGTCTTTCTGTGACCAATTTTGCTTAGCATAATACCCTCCAGCTCCATCCATGTCATTGCAAATGGCAAGATTTCATTCTTTTTGATGGCCGAGTAATATTCCATTGTACATATATACCACATCTTTATCCATTCATCAGTTGATGAATCAGTTTGGGTTCTTTCCATACTTGGGCTATCGCTGATAGTGCTGCTATAAACATTAGGGTGCATGTGCTCCTTCAAAGATACTGCATATCTGATAAGCCCCTAGGTTATATAGATGCTGCTAATCTGAGAACTACATTTCCAGTTGTAAAGCTCTAAACAGCATATGTAGGGGTGTGTGACTGGCTCAGTCAGTAGAGCATGTGATTCTTGATCTCAGGGTTGTAAGTTTGAGCCCCAGGTTGGGTGTAGAGATTACTTAAAAATAGTATCTTAAAAAACAGAGTGTATATATATGTAATATAAAGAAAGATACCATGTGTATACAATATAATGTAAAATGTGGTGTATTGATAAATGTTAATTTAAAATATAAAAGCATTCTTTATTTATTTTTAATTAAAAAAAATTTTTTTAATGTTTATTTATTTTTGAGAAAGAGTGAGACACAGCGTGAGCAGGGGAGGCCAGAGAGACAGCGAGACACAGAATCCGAAGCAGACTCCAGGCTCTGAGCTGTCAGTGCAGAGCCCAACGTGGGGCTCAAACCACGAACTGTGAGATCATGACCTGAGCTGAAGTTAGATGCTCAACTGACTGAGCCACCCAGGCGCCCCTATTTATTTTTGAGAGAGAGAGAGCACAAGCAGGGGAAGGGCAGAGAGAGAGGGAGGTAGAGAGAATCCCAAGCAGGTTCCACGCTGTTAGTGAATAGCCTTATGAAGGGCTCAATCCCATGAACTGTGAGATCATGACACTAGCCAAAATCAAGAGTCGGGTGTTTAACTGACTGAGCCACCCAGGCATCCCTAAAATATAAAGTTAAGTAATAAATACCCTTATATGAGTAGCTTTTAAAAAATTCTTAGGGGCACCTGGGTGGCTCAGTTAAGCCACCCAGTTCATGAGTTCAAGCCCTGTATCAGGCTCTGTGCTGACAGCTCAGAGCCTGAAGGCTGCTTCAGATTCTGTGTCTCCCTCTCTCTCTGCCCCTACCTTGCTTGCGCTCTGTCTCTCTCTCTCGCAAAAATAAACATTAAAAAATAAATAAATAAATAATTCTTAAATTTATTAACTCTCTTCCCACCAAAAAAAAAAAAAAAAAAAAAGACGAATGAATACAGAAGCACTTCAAAGAGGGTATAGAGCAGTGGTGCTCAGCAGTGGCTGTACTGTGAAGAGTTACCTGGGAAACTTTAACAAATACTGATGTCAGTGCATCCAGAGATTCTTCTTTTATTGGTCTGTGGTCTCAATAAAGCTCTCCATTACTTATTTCTCATTGCAATTGGTGTGGAGACCTTTTCCTTATAGTTTTTACCCCAGCTTTCCCAGGTGATAAATGAGGATGACATTGTACCTTTTTTTAAATGTTTATTTATTTATTTTGAAAGACAGAGAGAGACAGTGCATGCACATGGGTTCCCATGAGCAGGGCAGGCACACAGAGAGAGGGAGAGAGGGAATCTCAAGCAGGCTCCACACTGTCAGCACAGAGCTCTACACGAGGCTTCAACTCACAAACCATGAGAGCATGACCTGAGCTGAAGTCGGACACTTAACCCACTGAGCCACCTAGGCACTTTATCAGGCTTCCCTTGTTTTGATGACCTTGACAGTTTTGAGGATTATTAGTTATTTTATAGAATGTCCCTCAGTCAGGATTTGCCTGATGTTTTTGTCACCGTTAGACTGCGGCTATGGATTTGGGGGAAGAAGACCATAGAGGTAAAGTAACGTTCTCATTGTATCACATCAGTAGTATGTAGTCTCAATATGACTTACCACTATTGATGTTAACCTTGATGACCTTGTGTTTGTCAGATTTTGCCACTGTAAAGTCCCTCGTCTTTTTTTCTCCCTTGCCATACTATACACTCCTTCCTATACTCTACTCTTTGAAAGAAAGTCACTATGCACAGTATACACTTAAGGACAAAGTTGGCCTTTTGTCTTTCAATATAAACTTTAGTTTTATAGTTTGTAGTTTTATAGTTGTAGTTTACTGTCTACAAAATAGCTTGCTGGGATGTTGGTTGGGATTGCACTGAACCTATAGATCACCTTGAGAAGAACTGATATCTTAACAATGTTGAGTCCTTCAATCTACAAGCACCGAAGATCTTTCTACTTATTTAGAACTTTGATTTTTTTCATCTGTGTTTTATAGTTTCTGCATATAAGTCTTACACATATTTTATTAGATTCATGACTAAGTATTTAATTTTGTGGGTCCAATTGTAAATAGTATTTTTTTTGTAAATTTAAATCCAATCACTCATTTCTGGCATATAGGAAAGTAATTGGCTTTGTATATTAACCTTGTATCCTCCAACCCTGCTATACTTGCTTATTAGTTCCAGGTTGTTGTGGGGTTTTTTTCTGTTTTTTTTTTATCCATTGGGATTTTCTACATAAACAGTGATGTCACCTATGGATAAAATAGTTTTATTTCTTCATCCCAATCTGTATACTTTTATTTCCTTTCCTTTTTTTTTTTGCTTTAATGCCACTTTATTTATTTTTGTTTATTTATTATGTTTTTATTTATATTCCAGTTAGTTAACATACAGTGTAATATTACTTTCAGGTAAACAATATAGTGATTCAACACATCCATAAAACACCATTGCTCATCACGACAAGTACACTCCTTAATCCCCATCACCTATTTAACCCATCACCCTACCCACCTTTTCTCTGGTAACCATCAGTTTGTTCTCTGTAGTTAAGAATCTGTTTCTTGGTTTACCTCTCTTTTTTTCCCCTTTGCTTGTTTGTTTTGCTTCTTAAATTCCACATATGAGTTAAATCATATGGCATTTGTCTTTCTCTGACTTCTTTGATTATGTCATTATGACTTAGCATAATACTCTCTATCTCCATCCACATTGTTGCAAATGGCAAGATTTCATTCTTTTTTTTTTTTTTAATTTTTTTTTTCAACGTTTATTTATTTTTGGGACAGAGAGAGACAGAGCATGAGCGGGCGAGGGGCAGAGAGAGAGGGAGACACAGAATCGGAAACAGGCTCCAGGCTCTGAGCCATCAGCCCAGAGCCCGACGCGGGGCTCGAACTCCCGGACCGCGAGATCGTGACCTGGCTGAAGTCGGACGCTTAACCGACTGCGTCACCCAGGCGCCCCAAGATTTCATTCTTTTTATGGTTATTATTCCAGTGTGTGTGTTTGTGTGTGTGTGTGTGTGTGTGTGTGTGTGTGTACACACATACATACCATACTTTCTTTATCCATTCATCAGTCTATGAACACTTGGGCTATTTCCATAGTTTGGCTACTGTAGATAACATTCCTGTAAACATTGGGGTGCATGTATCCCTTTGAATTAGTATTTTTGTATTCTTTGGATAAGTACCCAGTAGTGCAATTGCTGTATCATAGGATAGTTCTATTTAACTATTATTGGAACTTTATTGGAACCTTCATACTATTTTCCCCAAATAGCTAAAGCAATCTTGAAAAAGAAAAGCAAAAATGGAGGCATCACAATTCCAGACTTCAAGTTATATTGAATATATATATATATATATATATTATATATATAGTGATCCAAATAGTATGGTACTGCTACAAAAACAGACATATGGATCAATAGAACAAAATAGAAAAACCAGAAAGGAACCCACAACTATATGGTCAATTAATGTTTGACAAAGCAGGAAAGCATATCCAACAGGAAAAAGTCTCTTCAAAAATGGTGCTGGGAAAACTGGGCAGCAACATGCAAAAGAATTAAAATGGACCACTTTCTTACACCACACAGACAAATAAATTCAAGGGGTGCCTGGGTGGCTCAGTCAGTTGAGCGTCCGACTTCAGCTCAGGTCATGATCTCACAGTTTGTGAGTTCGAGCCTTGCGTCAGGCCCTGTGCTGACAGCTTGGAGCCTGGAGCCTGCTTCTGATTCTGTGTCTCCCTCTCTCTCTGCCCCTCCCCGGCTCATGCTCTGTCTCTCTCACTCTCAAAAATGAATAAATGTTTAAAAAATTTTTTTTAAAGAAAAAAATTCAAAATGTATTAAAGACCTAAATGTGAGACATAAAACCATAAAAATCCTAGAGGAGAACATGAGCAGTAACCTCTTTGACATCAGCCATAGAAACTTCTTTCTAGATATGTCTTTTAAGGCAAGGGAAACAAAAGCAAAAATAAACTCTGGGGACCTCATGAAAATAAAAAGCTTCTGCACAGCAAAGGAAACAATCAAGAAAACTAAAAGGCAACCTTCAGAATGGAAGAAGATTTCTGCAGATGACATATCTGATAAAGGGCTAGTATCCAAAATATATAAAGAACTTATAAAATTCAACATCCAAAAAACAATCCAATTTCAAAATGGACAAAAGACATGAATAGACATTTTCCAAGGAAGACATACAGATAGCCAACAGACACATGAAAAGATGCTCAACATCATTTATAATCAGAGAAACACAAATGAAAACTACACGAGATATCACCTCACACTTGTCAGAATGGCTAAAATCAACAACACAAGAAACAACAGGTGCTGGTGAAGATGTGGACAAAGGGGAACCTTCTTGCATTGTTGGTGGGAATGCAATCTGGTACAGCCACTATTTCCTTTTCCTGTCTTATTGCACCAACTAGGATTTCTAGTATAGTGTTGAACATGAGTGGTGAGAGAGGACATCTTTGCCTTGTTCCCAATTGTAGGGGGAAATTGTCCATTTTCTCACTATTAAGTTATGAAGTTAGCTGTAGGTATTTTGTCAGTTGTTTTTATCAAATTGAAGAAATTTTCTCTTGGGGCGCCTGGGTGGCGCAGTCGGTTAAGCGTCCGACTTCAGCCAGGTCACGATCTCTCGGTCCGTGAGTTCGAGCCCCGCGTCAGGCTCTGGGCTGATGGCTCAGAGCCTGGAGCCTGCTTTCGATTCTGTGTCTCCCTCTCTCTCTGCCCCTCCCCCGTTCATGCTCTGTCTCTCTCTGTCCCAAAAATAAATAAAAAAAAAAAAAACGTAAAAAAAAAAAAGAAATTTTCTCTTTTCTTAGTTTGCTGAAGGCTTTTTTTTTTTTAAAGTCATGTACGGGTGTTATATAAACAACATTTCACAAAAACAGAAGAAAAAAATACTACCTCCTTAGTAAATCAACTTGTTTTTCCTATTTTCAGGCTATACTGACTTAAAAATAAATGAAATAGGGGCACTGGGGGGCTCAGTCATTTGAGTGTCTGACTTCAGCTCAGGTCATGAGCTCGCGGTCAGTGAGTTAGAGCCCTGCATCGTGCTGGGCAGCACAGCCCTGTCTGTGCTGACAGCTCAGAGCCTGGAGCCTGCTTCCGATTCTGTGTCTCCCTCTCTCTCTGCCCCTCCCTTGCTTGTGCTGTCTCTGTATCAAAAATTAATAAACATTAAAAAAATTAAAAATAAATAAATAAGTGAAATATATTCAGAGAGAACTACCTAACAGGAGAGAACTTATACAATGTATAATTATATAAATGTGGGTAGACATAGGTATACAATTGCCCTATGCATACATAGTTTTATGCATTTGATGGTGAGAATGTGAATTTAATTTTGTAATATTACCTTTTTAACTAAAAATTATATCATAGGCCATTTTCAGTGATCCTACATAGATTTGAAAATTATAGTTTAGGGGCATCTGGGTGGCTCAGTTGGTTAAGTGTGCGACTTCAACTCAGGTCATGATGTCATGGCTCATGGGTCCAAGCCCCACGTCAGGCTCTGTGCTGACAGCTTAGAGCCTGGAACCTGCTTCAGGTTCTGTCTCCATCTCTCTCTGCCCCTCCCCTGCTCACATTCTTTCTCTTTCTCTCTCTCTCTGTCTCTCTCTCAAATATAAACAAACATTAAAAAAATTTTTTTAAAGAAAATTATAGTTTAGATGTCTCCAAATTCATTTTCTGCTATGGTCTCTTCACTCACATATTTAGAACTTCAGCTGGGATAAATGGAATTTCCAAGGGCTAGCTGCATATCTCTGTTTCCCAAACATTCTCTTCATGTGGCTGACCTGGGCTTACTCACAGAATGGTGGCTTAAGGTAGTTGGACTTCTTACATAACTGCTGACTCCTGCCAGATCAAGCTTTCTAAGAGAAAGAGGGCAAAAGCTGCAAGACTCCTTAGGACTGTCTTGGAAGCTATTGGGTATCATTCCAACTTCATGCTGTTGGTCAAAAGCAAGTAATAGAGACCACTCAGATTCAAGAGGAAGAGACTACCCAAGGGCACAAATACCTGGAGATGTGAAGGGATGTATGTGTCTGTATAACTTTTTCATTGGCATTTCTTTCAGAAAACTTTTTCAAATGTTTAGTGACTGTTTATAAACCATAAAGTTAATTCTCAAGTTGCTATGAATGCTTCTTATTTACTGTAGGAAAATCCTGAAGAAGGAAGGGCCAGCATTTACAAATCAGTGATCATCAATACTTCTAAGGAGATGATGTGCTTCAGTGACTATCCCATCCCAGATCATTATCCTAACTTCATGCACAACTCCCAGGTCCTGGAGTATTTCAGGATGTATGCCAAAGAATTTGATCTTCTAAAATATATTCGATTGAAGGTAGGAAATTTTGTGAGTGTCTTTGTGTTTGAAGTTGTCAAATAAATGAATAATGTGGTTTCATTTACCAGTGTTTACAAGTAAAGACTGGCTTAATATGCCCATATATCTATCCTATCCAGACAACAACTCTATTCCTATGTCTTCTCTGTGCCTGAAATATATCCATGGAAAGGTCCTTTTTCTGTATATTTTGGGCTTCAGATCTTGGAAGCCACCTGCCAGAATGGTTCCATTCCTTCATTTTATACTATTTAATTGCAATAAAACAAATGAGGGGAAATGTTTTCCCAGTTAGAGAGGGGAACTGACAGATATGGGAACTTAAAACCTTCTCAGTCCGCCACAACTTACCTGCTACTGCTTAGCCTTTTATACTTTCTGAAGTACTTGCCAATGCATTAGTTTTATGTGATCACAACAACCCAGTGAAGCAGTTATCGGGAACTTATTGAGGAAGCCAAGAAGTTAACTCTGGTGTAGAAGAAAGAACACTGAAATGGGGAATGAAAATTTGAGTTCTAGTCTTTGCTCTACCACTAATCAACTTGTGACCTCAGGCAAGTAAGTTCCTAAACTTTGATGTCTCTTGTTTGTAAAAATTTTCTTGTTTGTAAAACAAGATGGTTGTACTAGATCACTCCAATGGTTCCTTACTGTTAAGTCTTCCATGATTTTTCTGTCATCTTTAACCATGGCCATAAAAAACAAAACAACAACAACAACAACACAGATATTTCTGACAACTGGCAAAAAGCCTAAATCTTCTACCTTTTTGTTTCCCCCTGTGATGAGAACTATTTGGATCTACTCTCTCAACAACTTTCTTTTTTAATTTTTTTTTTTTAGTGTTTTATTTATTTTTGAGACAGAGAGAGACTGAGCATGAGCAGGGGAGGGGCAGAGAGAGAGGGAGACACAGAATCCGAAGCAGGCTCCAGGCTCTGAGCTGTCAGCACAGAGCCTGACGCAGGGCTCGAACTCATGAACCGCAAGATCATGACCTGCACAGAAATCAGACACTTAACTGACTGAGCCACCTAGGTGCCCCAGAGCTACCCAGGCACCCCTCAACAACTTTCAAATAGGACTTGTCTGGAGGTCAGGGGAGGAATAGGCACTTAATGCATGGGTGTCTCAGAAGCACTGGAGAAGCCGAAGTTCTATTTGAGTGTCGCATGACATCTTAGGTACTGGTCTAAGAGAACTAGTAATTTGCACTTTTCTAGAAGCAGGGGAGAGTGCGGCATTATCCTGCCATTTTATTTAGCCTGCCTCACGGGAGTTTTCTCACTCTGACCCCAGCCCCAAACAAAAAAGTTCTTATTTGTGAAATATGAAAATTAAATATTCCTGCATTAGCTCTATTATGTGATATCATACTTGTGATATCATATGTGATATCATATGTGTTAATACCCTGCAAAGAGAGACATGTCAGGGAAGATGTCCACTGTACAGGCTATGGTTACAGTATCCCGTAGCTATCACTTTTCTTTCAGACCACTGTGTGCAGTGTGAAGAAGCAGCCTGATTTCTCCACTTCAGGCCAATGGGAGGTAGTTACAGAATCTGAAGGGGAAAAGGAGGTAAATGTCTTTGATGGAGTCATGGTTTGCACCGGCCATCACACCAATGCTCACTTACCCTTGGAAAGCTTCCCTGGTGAGTAGTTTACAAGGAGGGAAGCCTGTGTGCCATACCCGTGACTGATCTCTGAGGAATGGGAAAATGGTGGTCTAAGTGATTCCTACCTTGGGATGAAAAAAGGGCTTATAATAATTCTACATGTTCCCCTGAAAGATGTTGGGGTGACTTTGATTATTGCCATTTGGGAGGCAGAAATAACATTATTTTCGGGGACTAGAGAAAAATTAGAAGGCTCCATCTTTGGTTTCACAACAACCTTAGTTTTTCTAAGGATCAAAAGAAAGAACATGAACTTGAAGGTTGAAGGATTTTTCAGCAATTGAGGAAACAAATGAATATTGAGTTTCTAAAGAAGAAATTAAAACTTCAAGAAAGAAGTTAATTATAGTCTTTGACCTGGATTTTCATTTTGAAAAAAATAAAGCACTCTATTTATTATATTCTAGAGTATATGAAAACATATAAACTCCAATTGAAATGGAAGTATTTAATTTATTTCTTTTGAGACAGAAAGAGAGAGAGAGAATGCACACGAGCATGTGTGTGTGCACACATGAACAGGGGAGAGGCAGAGAGAGAGGGAGAGGGAGAGAGAGAACCCCAAGCAGGTTCCTCACCCTCGGCATGGAGCAGCCTGACTCAGGGCTTGATCTGCAAACCGTGAGATCATGACCTGAGGGAAATCAAGTCAGTTGGCTTAACCAACTGAGCCACCCAGGCACCCCAAAAGTAGGTATTTAAAGAGGATGAAAAGACAAAAGATAATGGAGATTTTCTGAAGGAGTTTGGATTTGGGAGTCCACAAGTCCAAAATATAAACAGATCCTGAGTTAAGCTGACTATTCATGATAAGGAAATCACAAGATTCTGCTCTGAGACTGTGAGAAAAGAAAATAGGCAAATATATTCAGAAGGCAAGAGTGCAGCTGTGTAAAGGGAGACTATATGGAGATGTGTGCTTAAACTCTACACACCGCTAACAGAATGAATGATTTGACAAATGACAGCAGATAAACCTCATCGGATAATTCTTTTCCCTTCCCCTGCAGGAATTGAGAAGTTCAAAGGACAGTACTTCCACAGCCGGGACTATAAGAATCCAGAGAGTTTCACTGGAAAGAGAGTCATTGTAATTGGCATTGGAAATTCTGGAGGGGATCTGGCTGTGGAAATTTCCCACACAGCCAAGCAGGTTTGAATCAGTAAATTACTTTGCTTCACCAAAGAAGATGTATGTGGACCCAACATAGAGTATAAATACCTCTTCGTATAGCCCATATAGCAGCAAACACAGGGCTTGGCTCTGTGACCTCAGTTGGCAACATTATGTTGATGATATGAGGGAGCCAACATTCGCTGTTAGATTCCCATCATTCAGTTGACCTCACACTAAAGAATCCCAGTGATCCCAATCAGCTGTCTCTTCTGAATGTGCTTCTGACTTTAAAGACCATGCAGTTCCTTGGGGAGTTTGGTCGAATGCAGCCTTCAGAGTGTGGCTCTTGTTTAGGACAGCAGAAGTGCCACAGTCTTACGTGAAGGAAAGCACACTGGTTTAGCTGAAGGCTTTGTGCTCATAGGATGGTGGGGGAATTTTCCTCTTCTCTTCCCAAATGGAAAAAAAGAAGCAGTCTAATCTTTCCGAAGATAACGTGGATATCAGTATGGAAAGCATCCACACTGCGGTACATGCAAGTTCGCCTCAGCCTCTGCATACAGTTCAGTAATAGAAGGACATTCACCCTAAAGCAATTTCTATGTCCTAGAGGTCTTTTTTGTTTTTTATCATAGATTTTGAACTAGGAAGAGAGTGCCTTCATTGTAAATTCCTAGAAAAAGATGTGTCATTGTTACATTTTGTTATTCATGTCTTTATTGAATCATAACTTTATTGGCAATAGGGGAATGTCTGGTTATTTTCTAGTAACTTTAATTAAGCTGTGTTTCTCCACAAATATGTTTTAAATTACTATTTTTCAATAGAAGTTTAATGCTGCAACTTTGTTAAGTGACCTTTACTCAGAAACTCCATTCAATAACACTTCTCAGTATTATCCCCATCCATCACCACAAAAGTAATTTCATATGTTATTCCATGCATCAATTCAACAAGCTTTATCAGGAAATTGGTATTAAAAAAAGGGTTAAAATGTGTGTAGGTGTAATGATCAAAGATTGTGCAAGGTATATGGTAGGGATCCAAACATGTTGAATGGTCAGTTATAAGGGCGCTGAGACTTCCATGCACTGAGGAACTGTAGATTGCCAAAGAACAAAGCATCTAGAGCGGGTGGAGATAAGGTGGCTGTGTCTGAGAATGGCCGGGACAATGCACAGCAAAACCATGTCTGCGTGGCAGGGGCAGTGCCGACATCCCACAAAGCAAGCCAAAGACACTCACTTGCCAGGTTCTAACTTTTTGCTTTATGTATTAAATTGTATTTATTAGAATTTGTTTGTAAATCAAAAAATTTAAGTGGATCTGTAAGTTTCAGTATATCAAGGAAGTTTTGGTATAATAATTCTTGTGGTATAATGCTTTTGTGAAGAGAACATATCTGTTTCTTATAAAACAACTTTCCTCACAATTTTTTCTTAGAAATCATTTTTTCTTATAAGTATGGTGTTAAAACTAGGTATAGATAGAAAACTGAAATAAGAAGTATGATGATAACCATTAAGCATTTATTGAATGTTTACCATATGCCACACCCTTTGCAAAAACACTAATTCTGACAACAGCCTTGCGATGTATTATTGTCACAATTTTGTATGTAGGGAGCCTTTTAATTGAGACTCTGAGCATTTATAGGACTCATATACTTTTATAACAAAAGTTATACAGACTGCACATAAAGCTGTGTGATTCCTAGGACCATGCATACTCATTAGACTATGATATGTCAAAGTGCTCAATAATGAGAGCCCATGCGGTTACCATCAGTGAGAAGGTATGTGTAAAGTACATTATCATCCCTCTGTAGACAGGTCACCGTTTTATGGAAGAGCTTAGACAAAAGACCATAAAGCAGGTAATTACATCCCCAGAAAGTCTTGTAGAGAAGGAGGTACTTTTGCCAAGTAACTGAATATCAAAACTTTATCAGCTTCCTGTTGTTTGACTAGCGATCTACAGTTTTTCCTTTAAGCAGTCAGTGAAACAATTCTTCAGCAGCACAGGATTTGGGGTGACTCAGACCTGAGTTGGATATTCAGCCCTTTCATTTACTAGCTGTATGATCTCAGGCAAGTTATTCATCTTCTCATGCATAAAATGAGGATAAGAAGAACTACCTCAAGGGACTGTTGTATTGATTAAATAAAATATAGATAAAGGCCCTGGCACAATCACTTACAGGTCATAATTCTCAATAAATGGAAACAATAAATGGAAACAATGAGGATGATGTGTTGGGGAGACTAGAAGATGTGTATGCTAGACCCCCCACCGTGGAGGAAACACATTTGGAGAGACAGAAATGAGTGTAAAAAGTTTTAATATGGATATAAATGATAAATAACAGGTGTGGGTTTGTTTTGGGGTTTTGGGGGGTGTTTTGTTTTGTGTTGGTAATAGTGCTAACAATGTCAAAGGCAAAAAAGGCTGAAGGTTTTGGATTAAATGATGTGCAATTGCTTTCAGCTCAACTGCTCCATAATTTTAAATGAGTTGGACAGGTGGTAAGTGCTAGAGTAGCTCAGAGGATGGAGAGAAAATTGTCAGCCAGAATGGTCAGTAGTGTCTTACGGAGGAGGCAGACTTGATCTGGATCTTAACAATAAATAGGCTTTGGAGAATTAAGAGGATAGGCGACTTTTCAAGGAGGCATAATGCCATTAAGCAGAAATGCAGTGGTGGTTCAGAGCAAGACACATTCTTAGTGAATGCTCTAATCTAATTGTACACATAGTGTTTGAGAAGGAAAACTGCAGAGAATAAAACAAAGATCGTGCAGGGACTAAAAAGAGAGATGAATGAGTCTGGACTTAATCTTGAAGAGAGCAGGTGCTATCAAAGGATCATGAGCCAGAGAATGGCAAAAGCAAACCATTTTTTTTTTCCATGCCCCAGGTTTTCCTCAGCACCAGGAGAGGGTCTTGGATCCTGAATCGTGTAGCAGACTATGGATATCCCCTTGATGTGTTAGTCTCTTCTCGATTTAAACATTTTCTTTTGAGGATCTGTGGTCAATCATTAACAAACAATTTTTGGGAGAAAAAGATGAACCAAAGGTTTGACCATGAAATGTTTGGCCTAAAGCCTAAACACAGGTATGTTACCAGGATGGGGGTGGGGCAGTAATAGCCAAGGCACAAGAACAAGGACTGTTGGCACAGGTTAACAGAACTACCCCTACCCATACGTTAAGAAAACCCACAGATCTGTGGGGCACCTGGCTGGCTCAGTTGGAAGAGCATGCAACTCTCAATCTCAGGGTTGTGCGTTTGAGGCCCACATTGAGTGCAAAGATTCCTAAAAAGAAGAAAAAGAAAAAGAAAGAAAATCCACAGATCTGAGATCAGATTTCTATTTTGCCCTCATAGGAGTCCAAGATCTACTCATCTGTAATCTTCAAGCTATGACTCTCCTTGACCTTAACCATTTTATTATTTCCTCAGATACAACTTTTTAATTTTTTAAAGGTTTTATTTTATTTTTGAGAGAGAGAGAGAGAGAAAGAGAGCGAGCAGGGGAGTGGCAGAGAGAGAGGGAGACCCAGAATCCAAAGCAGGTTCCAGGCTCTGAACTGTCAGCACAGAGCCGAACGCAGGGCATAAACTCACGAACCATGAGATCATGACCTGAGCTGAAGGTGGATGTTTAACCCACTGAGCCACCCAGGCACCCCACAAGTTCTTTTTACATGATGCCCAGTAAAAACAACAAAATGGGAGCAGAGGGCAGTGTTCATTCATTTATCCAACAAATACTGAACACGCGTAATGAGCCAAACATTATACGGGGCATGAGAACACAGAGACTAAAGACCTAATAGTAATGCTAATACAAATAACAACACTTTATTTTTGAGGACTTAATATAAGACAAGCATAGTGCTAGACTGGAGTTAAATACATTATCTCATTTAATCCTCATTACAACCCTAAAGGTTAGTACTATTTTTCATTTCCATTTTGCAGTTATAAAAATTGACACTTAGAGAAACTAATTTGTCTGAGATCACACAATAAATGTCAGACTCTAAAAATGGATTTTACCTTAAATACTCTAAGGAGGAGACAGACAATAGAATATGATGAATGCATGGAGTGCTATGGGGGTATGAAGGATGGGAGTCCACACAGTCAAGGATGTAGACTATGAAAGCATTTCTAGAAGCTGATTTTGAATGCTTTATTCCCTCCAATTTTTTAAATTTATTTTTTTAAATTTATATCCAAGTTAGTTAGCATATAGTGCAACAATGATTTCAGGAGTAGATTCCTTAAGCCCCTCACCCATTTAACCCATTCCCCTCCCACAGCCCCTCCCACCACCCCTCCAGTAACCCTCTGTTTGTTCTCCATATTTAAGAGTCTCTTATGTTTTGTCCCCCTCCCTGTTTTTATATTATTTTTGCTTCCCTTCCCTCATGTTCATCTGTTTTGTATCTTAAAGTCCTCATATGAGTGAAATCATATGATATTTGTCTTTCTCTGACTAATTTCACTTAGCATAATACCCTCTAGTTCCCACGTAGTTGCAAATGGCAAGATTTAATTCTTTTTGATTGCCAAGTAATACTCCATTGTGTATATATATATATATATATATATATATATATATATATATATATACTACATCTTCTTTATCCATTCATCCATCAATGGACATTTGGGCTCTTTCCATACTTTGGCTATTGTTGATAGTGCTGCTATAAACATTGGGGTGCATGTGTCCCTTTGAAACAGCATACCCATATCCTTTGGATAAATACCTTGTAGTGCAATTTCTGGGTCGTAGGGTAGTTCTATTTTTAGCTTTTTGAGGAACCTCCATACTGTTTTCCAGAGTGGCTGCACCAGTTTGCATTCCCACCAGCAGTGCAAAAGAGATCCTCTTTCTCCGCATCCTCGCCAACATCTGTTGTTGCCTGAGTTGTTAATGTTAGCCATTCTGACAGGTGTGAGGTGGTATCTCATAGTTTTTATTTGTATTTCCCTCATGATGAGTGATGTTGAGCATTTTTTCATGTGTCAGTTGGCCATCTGGATGTCTTCTTTGAAGAAGCGTCTATTCATGTCTTTTGCCCATTTCTTCACTGGATTATTTGTTTTTTGGGTGTTGAGTTTGATATATTCCCTCCAATTTTTTATCCTCTTAAATGCTCAGATTTACTTCCTACAAAATAGTAAGTACAATGAGCACCCATACACCTTTCACTTAGATTCACCTGTTAGTAACAGTTTGCTATATTTGCTTTCTCTCTCTCCCTTTCTCTGAAGATAAGTAAATCCCATCTATCCATCTGATTATATCACATCCATCCATCCATCCATCCATAGATGAATACTACATATTCTTTCCTGAACCATTTGAGAGTATGTTACAGCCACTCTAACACACTTTACCCTACATTCTTTAGCATATATTGCCTAAGAAATAGGGCATTCTCCTACATAAACATAATACAATGATCACATGGGAAGTTCAGCATTAATAAAATACTATTATCTAATGTATCACATTCAAATTTCCTAAGTTGTCCTAATAATACTATTTATAGCTCTTTTATTTTTAAATCCAGGATCCTTTCAGGTATTACCCCACTGCATTTTTTTTTTAACTTTCAAGTTTTATTTATTTATTACACCCCACATGTTGACATTAGATTCCCAGGCTCCTCCTCACCCCCATTCATGTCTAAATATACAGCATTGCGTATATATTTGTGCAACATTATATTAACATTAAAATAAATTATAACATTAAATTATATTAAAATAAAACATTAAACATTAAATTATATTTTAAATAGCAATTGATCATACCATGCTGCTCCTGAAATTCTTCCTACTTATACATTGTGTAAAACAATTGTTTCAGGTTCCTGACTTTTTAAATAATTTTTAATTTAATTTTAATTAAAAATTTTTTGTTTTTGTTTTAATGTTGAGTCATAGACGTCCTTTCCATATTTTAGATTTTATTCTTTTATTGGATATGTAATTTATGAGTATATCTTCCCATTCAGTAGGTTGCTTTTTAATTTTGTTGATGATTTCTTTCACTGCGCAAAAGTTTCTTATTTTGGTGTAGTCCTAAAACTTTATTTTTGCTTTTGTTTCCTTGCCTGTGAAACCTATCTAGAAAAATGTTGCTAAGACTGTCAAAGAGATTAATGTCCATGTTTTCTACTATGACATTTATGGTTTCAGGTCTCACATTTAGGTCTTTAAGTTTATTTATGTTTATGATACAAGAAAGTGGTGCAGTTTCATTCTTTTGCATGTAGTTGTCCAAATTTCCCAGTACCATTTGTTGAAGAGACTGTCTCTTCCCCATTTCAGATTCTTGCCTCCTTTGTTACAGATTAATTGATCATGTAAGTGTGGGTTTATTTTTTTTTATTTTATTTTTTATTTTTTAAAATTTACATCCAAATTAGTTAGCATATAGTGCAACAATAATTTCAGGAGTAGATTCCTTAGTGCCCCTTACCCATTTATCTCCCCCGCACAGCCCCTCCAGTAACCCGGTTTGTTCTCCATGTTTAAGAATCTCTTATGTTTTGTCCCCCTCCCTGTTTTTATATTATTTTTGCTTCCCTTTCCTTGTGTTCATCTGTTCTGTGTCTTAAAGTCCTTATATGTGTGAAGTCATATGATTTTTGTCTTTCTCTAATTCCACTTAGCATAATACCCTCCAGTTCCATCCACAAAATTGCAAATGGCAAGATTTCGTTCTTTTTGATTGCTGAGTAATACTCCATTGTATATATATACCACATCTTCTTTATCCATTCATCTGTCGATGGACATTTGGGCTCTTTCCATACTTTGGCTATTGTTGATAGTGCTGCTATAAACATGGGGGTGCATGTGTCCCTTCAAAACAGCACACCTCTATCCCGTGGATAAAGGCCTAATAGTGCAATTCCTGGGTTGTAGGGTAGTTCCATTTTTACTTTTTTGAGGAACCTCCATACTGTTTTCCAGAGTAGCTGCACCAGCTTGCATTCCCATTACCCCATTGCATTTTATTGTCATATCTCTTTAATCTCTTCAATTGAAATAATTCACCATTTTTTGACATAGATTTTTTTAAAAGAATCGAGCCACTTGTTTTATAAAAAGTCTCAAAATTTGGGCTTGCATAGTTGTTCTACCTTTACTATATTCAGGGGAAACATTTTTGCTACAAATATTTACAGGTTTTGCCTTCTTGGTAGATCACATCAGGAGCCACATGACATCAGTTTATCCCGTACTAATGATGTTAAATTTGATGCCTTGAATAAGGTGGCACATACCAGTTTCTCCTTTGTAAAGATTTTCTTCCTTTGAAATTAATCAGTTGGGTGATAGTTTGAGACTATGTTCTTCAACAACTTTTCACTCATTTATTTCACCCAATTATGGAAACTGTAGCATCCATGACTTCAGTGATTACAAAATGAATTGGGGTTTTAGAACAATAAGACATAGTCAAGCAAATAGGGTAAGGAAGTAGCATTCTAAGTACAAGGTCTTAGAATAATGAAAAATACATTTTGCTCTTGGACTTGCACGTAGCCTGGTTTGGCTGGACTATAATAAAATGGCAAAGATCAAAGAGTGATTGAGTACCTCTCCAGCCTCACTGAACAGGTACATTAAAACCTGTGTAGGGGCGCCTGGGTGGCGCAGTCGGTTAAGCGTCCGACTTCAGCCAGGTCACAATCTCGCGGTCGGGGAGTTCGAGCCCCGCGTCAGGCTCTGGGCTGATGGCTCGGAGCCTGGAGCCTGTTTCCGATTCTGTGTCTCCCTCTCTCTCTGCCCCTCCCCCGTTCATGCTCTGTCTCTCTCTGTCCCAAAAATAAATAAAAACGTTGAAAAAAAAATTAAAAAAAAAAAAAAAACAAAACCTGTGTATCCTCTGCTAAATAAAACTTTTGAAGCGAAGACAGTCCAGAGCCATTGAAAGATTTTAAACAAGCGAGTAACCTAATAATAAATACATTTTGGAACAACTACTCCGAAAATGATGTAGAAGATAACTGAAGGGGAATGGAGAAGGAGGCCCTTGTAACAGTCCAGGTAACACAGAGAATAGATAAAACTATTCTGAGGATATTAAGAGGAGAAAGGGAAAGCCCATGTGAACAGATAGAAGACTCACAGTTTTGTGGCTTGGAAAACTATGTGGATTGTGGTACTATTTGTGAAAAGGAATAAGTTTGGAGAGAAAGATAAATGCTGTTTCTAGGAAATATTACTTAACAGGCAGGCCCAGGGGATCCCAAGGGAATTCATAAAAAAAAACAAAACATTTTGATATAAAATTTCAAATCCTAGACTGTATGTAACCTTGGGCAAGTCACTTTCCTCATCTCTAAAACCTGGATAATGACACCTGTGCTGGGTCTTTCACTGAGTTTATGTAAGGCTCAAATAAATGAGTGTATATAGAATCCATTTACAAATTGCTAAATACATGTAATTTATTACACAGCTTGCAAAATGATGGTCTAATTCTAGCTCGTGGTGGTTTGAAAGTGGAAAAAAGACTCAAAAGAACGCTGATAGTCCAGTCTTATAGACCTATTGATATATGGATAGAAACTATAGGCCTGGGGCGCCTGGGTGGCGCAGTCGGTTAAGCGTCCGACTTCAGCCAGGTCACGATCTCGCGGTCTGGGAGTTCGAGCCCCGCGTCAGGCTCTGGGCTGATGGCTCAGAGCCTGGAGCCTGTTTCCGATTCTGTGTCTCCCTCTCTCTCTGCCCCTCCCCCGTTCATGCTCTGTCTCTCTCTGTCCCAAAAATAAATAAACGTTGAAAAAAAAAATTAAAAAAAAAAAAGAAACTATAGGCCTGTGGCCATTTCATATCACTGAAAATATTACTATTCCTTGAGAAACCATAGATACACTCTTCAAATAAGACCATTTTTCTTTTACTTCTCCAACATCTTCTCTTTCAGTGCCATCTAGGGCCCAACTTCTGCTCTGAGATCCAGATCTGTTCCAAGCTGGTATATTAGACCTTTCCCACATTTCATGGATAGACCAAGAGAGAGACCATTGACATATTGTTTAACTACTTCCATCAAAGTAGAATTTTACTTACGTTACTAACATTCTATCTCACTCTCATTTCTCCTTTTGATCTTTATCACCACTCACAGACCTCTGAGTCAGCATCCAACAGTGAATGATGAACTGCCAAATCGTATAATTTCTGGCTTGGTGAAGGTGAAAGGAAATGTGAAGGAGTTCACAGAGACAGCCGCCCTATTTGAAGATGGCTCCAGGGAGGATGACATTGATGCTGTTATCTTTGCCACAGGCTATACTTTTGCCTTTCCTTTTCTTGAAGATTCTGTTCAAGTAGTCAAAAACAAGGTATCCCTATATAAAAATATCTTCCCTCCTAACCTGGAAAAGCCAACTCTTGCAATCATAGGCTTGATCCAGCCTTTGGGTGCCATTATGCCAATTTCAGAGCTCCAAGGACGCTGGGTCACTCAAGTGTTTAAAGGTAAGTGACCAGACAAGTTGACTAATTACTTAATGGTATGTTTAATTATGTTTATGTTCTTGCTTTTAAATAGGTAGAAAGTATGTATGACTGTAATAGTGCCTGGCATAAAATTAGTGCTCAAAAATTATTCTTGAGTGAATATAAAGTAATAATTTATAACCATACACATATATTGGAATCTCCTGGAAAATCTTGCCCAAAATAGGCATGCTTTGCCTGGTGATGTTTATTTTAAAAGTCTGGGGTAGGCCAGACATAGATAGCTAAGAAAGTGTTCCTCAGTTGATTCCAATGTGCACTCCAGACTAGAATCCACTCATCTATATTTTAGACAACTGATATATATATTTGTGAAGCAAAAGTCATTATAGAGAAAAGCAAATATAGAAATGGTGTGATTGATTTCAGCCAAAAATTAAGACCTGGTTAAAGACTCGTCCAGAATGTGTAAGATTCAACCTCTCAAATTCTTACTTTCCCCCTTTAACATCCCCTGTTTCAGTTTTGGCTAGGAGAACATGAGAAAAAACTTTAGGATTTGGGATAGTAGGCTCAACATGAATCAGGAGAATGATATGGCTTCTAAACGGCCTAATTATATCTAGCATCATTAAAGAATTATAATATCCTAGAATTTACAACTGTTCTTCTCTAAACTGGTCAGCCTATACCCAAAGACATATTTTAGAAGTGAAACTGGAGTGCATGAAAAGGAGAGAGACAAGAATGGTTCAGGGATTTGAAAATGTACCTACCATTTGACGTACAACTGAAGGAGCTGGAGAGGTTTAACTACAGAAGATAAGATTCAGGGGAGATAGGAGAGTTCCCTTCAAATATTTCAAGAATGTCCCATGCCAGGGGCAGCTTGGTGGCTCAGTAGGTTAAGCATCCAACTCTTGGTTTCAGCTCAGGTCATGATCTCACAGTTTGTGGGTTTGAGCCCCACATCAGGCTCTGTGCTATCAGCACAGAGGGATTTTCTCTCTCTCTCTCTCTCTCTGCGCAACCCCATGCTCTCTCTCTCCCTCTCTCTCAAAATAAACATTAAAAAAAAAAAAAGAATGTCCCGTGGCAGAAGGATTTGATTTGCTCAGTATCACTTCAAAGGGTTGACCAGAACCAAGGAGTGAAACTTTGAGGGTTGCGCAAAATCAGTTTAAAATTAAAAACAACCACGCCAACTGTTTTTTGTCAGCTGTTGCCATTTCAAGATGAAATGGCCGCCTCTGAAATTGTGAAAAATCCAAACAGAAGAGGAAAGCCTTATCTTTCATAGGACTTTAGTCATAAAATGGGATCAAGAGTTCATTTTTACTTCCTTCTCTCTGTGGTAAAGCCTGTTTGTTACTAAGAGTACAAATGTACCCTGCCCTTTATTTTGCTCTTTATTTTTCACATACTTTTGGGACCATTTATCATTTCCTTATGTCCATATTTCATTTCCCAATTGGAAGATGAGGAGGAAGATATTGATTGGAAGACAGTATCGGAGAAATCTCTCCCAAAGAGATAGTAGAATAGAGTAAGTTACCGTCCTTAATGGCATCATATTGTGGTGGTGATAGGGGAAGGTGATCCAGTGAATTGTAACCTACTCGAGTACAAAAAATTATTTTGTATTTCTTTGAATTCTCCATGGCATAGTAATTGTTAATAGGATTATTGTTGTCAGTGAGGTAATCTTACACTTAAAATTTTGATTTTTCTCTTTAGGGCTAAAGACATTGCCCTCACAAAGCAAAATGAAAGCAGAGATAGCTAAGGCTCAAGAGCAAATGGCAAAAAGGTAAGAGAGTGTGTGGTAATTTCCTTCTTAGTTCTTAATTAGAGCAATATTGGACTATGTTTATCTTCCTCGTGTTATTTTAAGGATTTAGATTTTTTTTTTCTTTTGTTAATGTTTATTAATGTTTGAGAGACAGAAACAGAGCACGACTGGGGGAGGGACAGAGAGAGAGGGAGACACAATCTGAAACAGGCTCCAGGCTCCAAGCTGCCAGCACAGAGCCTGATGTGGGGCTCAAACTCACGAACTGTGAGATCATGACCTGAGCCGAAGTCAGATGATTAACTGACTGAACCACGCAGGTGGTCCAGGATTTAGATTATATTTTGAAGGGAAGGGAAATGATAGTTTGTGTGACAATAAAATGGGGAAATAGCACCAAATGGTTTGAATATGCATGGAAAAGAACAGAAAAGCATTTAAAATCCTATGATTAGAACCTAAAAGAAAGATAGGAAAAAGTACATGGAGGGAAAATCAGGTATATTAATTTTGGCAGGATTACTTGAAATGCTAGTGGAGCTGCCAAAGGAAGAGGGTCAATGATTTAATGGGAAGAAGATATGGCCCAGTCAGAAATCTGTAGGTGTATCTACAAATCAGCACAGGTGAGCACGGGGCTGGCTCAGTTGGTAGAATATCAGACTCTTGATCTCTGGGTCATGAGTTCAAGCCCCACACTGGGCATAGAGACTCCTTAAAGAAAAACAAAAAAACAAACCAGCATAGGCTACTTTGTCAGCTGTCATCATGTAACAGCACCCTCAGGTCACAGCAGCTCATGGTGTGAACAGTCTTTGTGATCTGGGAAAGTGGTAACATCAGCTAGTTGCTTAGTGCTTGGGCCAACATGGTAATTTAGCAATCTGAATTTTGGAACTTGAGTTTATACACTAGGTGATTTTTATTTGGACAAAGTGGAAGTTGATGGTAAGTTCCTAAATTTTTGTGCAAAAGTTAGGGGTATAATCATTCCAGGCCCAAAGAGGTGGTTTTCTTTCACTGATTTTACTAGCATAACTCTCCCCTGTCTGGGAAGAGGAGAAAGTTTTTAATTAACCCTGATATCCTTTCCAGGTATTCTGCTGTTTTTCTCCTTTCACTGCCAGATTTCTACAATAAATATTCTACATTATATGCTCTAAATTCTCATTCTTTTCTTCCTCCTAAGCCTCCTGTATTGTAACTTCTATCCTTCTGCAACTGTTCTCTTGAAGGTCATCTATGACCAATTCCATTTTTCTTCTCACTGGTGAGTTTGGTGCTTGTAAATGTCTCTTCCTTCTTGGAGTGCTTTCTTTCCTTGCTTTTCTGGCAGTAAATATCCTATTTCAACTTCCCGCCTCTCTTTCCCCTGACTTATTTTTGTCTAACTACCTTTTGACTGTGAGCAGTCCCCAAAGATACAATTTAACCTTTATCGAGGGTCAACTGTGTACGCACACTACGTGTTTTATATGCATGGCTTCATTTAATCCTCCCAACAACCCTACAAGGCTGGTACAAGTGAATCCCTTTTGATAAACCTTTATGAATACTCAGCTCTTGACCCACCACTGAAGGATAAATGTATGCCTACAGACCCTTCAGCCAACATAACATCCATAAGGGGAAGCTCTCAAATTCTTTCCTGTCTTCACTTCTCTTTGAAACTAGTCCCATTTCAGGAAATTGCTATTTGACCATCTGTCAGTTCCTCTGAAATTCTTTTTTTTTTTTCAACGTTTTTTATTTATTTTTGGGACAGAGAGAGACAGAGCATGAACGGGGGAGGGGCAGAGAGAGAGGGAGACACAGAATCGAAAGCAGGCTCCAGGCTCTGAGCCATCAGCCCAGAGCCTGACGCGGGGCTGGAACTCACGGACCGCGAGATCGTGACCTGGCTGAAGTCGGATGCTTAACCGACTGCGCCACCCAGGCGCCCCAGTTCCTCTGAAATTCTATCTCACTAATTCTACCTCAAATTTATTTTCTATCATTTTTTTCCTGTCCCTGTTTTTGGATTCCTCAAGCAATCCCATCTAATCTCAATTAGTTTGACTTGGTTTTTCTCTTCCTTCCTTTCTGTCCTACTCTTCTTTGTTTTATTTTCATTATAGGGGAAGAAAAGTTACCAGTGAGCTCTCTAAATCCCACTCCTGCCACAAGTATCTGTTACCACATTTTCCCTCTAAAAAGTTCTAGCTCTTCAAATCTGCACTTGGTGTAATGCCTCCACCTGGCTCTGTTTGGATGGCCACTACCTCTTGTGGGATAAGTCATCCCCCCACTCCTTTCAGGATTCCAAATTAGCACTGGCCCGGGGAAGTCCTGCTCTGTGGACCCCACTACCACTGCCTCATAAAACAATTGAGGGTCCCAAATTTGAGAATTTTTGTGGTGAGTTTTCTCATAACATCAGAGTCTTCTCTGAATCTGCTATATTTGCCTCTCTCTATCCATCTTTGTTTTCCACAACATGCCTCTTCTACTGTAGGTAGCACCCACAGATATTCTATGCTCATATTCCACACTCATTCCTGCTTTATTCCTTCACTCTGCTGCTCCCCTGACTTGTAACACTTTGCTGTTTGCTAGCAGATATGTCTTCCACATCTTTCAAGGACATACTGCTCTATTTTAACTACCCTCTTCTAACATTTCTACTTAGCAATCTAAAACCACACAATATACCAAAAATCTTATATTCTCTTGTGCTTTATGTGTATCTATCTTCTATCTTCCAGTAGATTATAAGGTCCTTAAGGATAAAGACAATGTCTTTCCTTTCTTCTTTGTTTTCTACAGCTCCTAGCCAAATACGGAGCCAATAACAGGCAATCAGAAAGCACTGATTAATTGACTGAACTATTGACAGGCCATGGCTTCTGTCTTCTCTGCTTCAGGTATGTGGAGAGCCAACGCCATACCATTCAGGGAGACTATGTAGATACCATGGAAGAGCTGGCTGATCTCGTGGGTGTCAGGCCCAGTCTGCTGTCTCTGGCCTTCACTGACCCTAAATTGGCAATACAGATGATCTGGGGACCCTGCACTCCAATCCAGTATCGTCTACAAGGCCCTGGAAAATGGGATGGAGCCCGAAAAGCTATCCTCACCACAGAAGATCGTATCAGGAAGCCACTGATGACAAGAGTTATCGAACACACTAATTCCACGACTTCAACAATAACAATGGCTAAGTGTATGCTGGCTGTTGTTTTCTTTGCTATAATTGTGACCTACTTTTAGCTGTCCCATTTGTCATTGCCCCAGTTTTCTTTGGAAAGCTGCATCTAGAGATGCCTTCAGAATCTGATGAGATTGAACAGCTCTCGGCTTCACATTGTTCAGGAATCTACTTTTCTCTTGCCAAAGCATTAATCTTCTTTCCTCTTTTCCTTACAGTGAGACTCTAGCTTTTCATTCATATTGATTTCCCTCCTGTCCTCTTGTGACCCACCACTTTTTCCTTTCAATAACCCCTGGACTATGAGCTCAAGTATCCTTTCAGTCATTTTTGTAAGTCCTTAGCAGACTTCTTGACATGTGGTATGTGCTTGATAAATGTTGTCAATATTATGGTGGGGAGAAGTCAATATCTGTATACTGGGTGACTCCATGGAACTCTGCTTCTTATAGGATTTGATATTCTATTAGACGTTCAATCTTGGAGCACCTGGGTGGCTCAGTCAGTTCAGTGTCCAACTCTTGATTTCAGCTCAGGTCATGAACCCCGGGTTGTAAGATCAAGCCCAGTGTCAGGCTCCATGCTGAGCGTGAAGCCTGTTTAAGATCTCTCTCTCCCTGTGCCCCTCTGTTGAGTGTGCTCTTGCTCTCTCTCTCTCTCTCTCTCTCTCTAAGGAAAAAAAAATAGCTCAATCTTTTCTTTTTAATACTGTAACTAAATGTAGGTTTCCTGAGAGATCAGAGAATTAATGGTCTTATATACATCTAAGATATATAAACACTTAAAACATTTTATTTCACTAGTGATTCACTACTGTGTCTGATACCTCATCCTTTTTACTCTTTTCCCCTAAGCAATCTGTCTTTATTTTCTCAATGAAGAAACTACCTTCAACTTTCTATGCTCAGGGGTCATCCTAATAATCCAGCATCTGTGAATAGATTTGACTTGGCTGAAAAACTTGGGATTTTAAGTTAGCTGTCTGATCTTCTTTTGATCTCTTAGTTCCCATATTAGGATCCAACAAGACTTTGCCTTAGAAAATATGATCCATAGCTGCCAACTTTTGTGGTATGGCCTACAAATGTCATTTGTCTCCCCTCACTCCTACTTTCTCCTCTCCACTCCCTCACACACACAGAGTCTAAGTAGTCAATATTCAAAGAGGTTACTTATGTATTAAAACAAAATTGATACTAACTAAATACAGGAGCAGTCTGCTTAAAACAGTTCTCTTAGGGGCGCCTGGGTGGCTCAATCGGTTGAGTGTCTGACTTCAGCTCAGGTCATGATCTCACAGCTCGTGAGTTTGAGCCCCGCATCAGGCTCTGTGCTGACAGCTCAGAGCCTGGAGCCTGCTTCTGCTTCTGTGTCTCCGTCTCTCTCTGCCCCTAACCCACTCGCATTCTGTCTCTGCCTCTCTCAAAAATAAAATAAACATTAAAAAAAAACTTAAAAAAAAAAACAGTTCTCTTAATGGCATACAATGTAGTTCTGAAAAACAGCAAATGAAAAGCAGAGACTCCCGTTTATGTCTCAGGACTGCTGTTGATCCTGTTTTCTCATTTGTAGAAGCTCTAGTCTGTTCTTGTCTCACAAAGTTAAACAAGTGTTAGCTATTGGGCACACCAAATTTCATCAACAATGGGACTAGATGTACCAGCCAGGTTTGTATTGATAAATAAGCTGTCATGCAACACATTTTCACATTGCTGCCTGTCATATAACCCAAGGACAAATCTGAACAGCTAAAGAAAAATTAGAAATTATTATTTCCCAATGTAAATGCACATAAGAGAACCAGAAATGTAAGAACTACAACTTGCTCCTAATCATTTAACTATTTGCTCATTTAACTATTTACTATTTAACTATTGGCCTAATTTACAGGTAGAAATGCCTTTTGAAAATTAGAGAACAAAGAAATGGTATTACTTCTTAGGTCTTTTTCCTTCCCTAAAACTTGTGATACTGGTGATTTATCATCTTTTAAAAATGGACTCAATATCTTACAATCTGCAGATTATTCTAGTCCAAAAGTAAAGGTTTCTTACTTCTTTTTCATTTCCTTCTTTTAACATATAAATTTGCCTTTTTTAACATGTAAGCTTATTGAATGAACAGCCCTTTGATAATGTAATTACCAGTTATCAGCAATAAGTACCCCAATTTCCTCTTTAAATAAAAGTATGTAATTATAACCTCATTGACTCTCTCATTTTATTTATAATATGCAAGGTTACAGAAAAAATCATTGGTTAACTTGTAAACCAAGCTAAAAGTGAGATATGAATAGGAAACCAAACTAAAAACAACTCCAGATACAAAGCCCTCACTGCTGATGAATGTGTACTAATATTCATCACTTTACCATCCTTTGCTTTTGTAATTATGTTGAAAGGTTATATCACTTTCCCATTATATCACTTTCCCATCATATTACACACACACACACACACAGTCTTATTATGCCAAGGAAGTAAGAAAGTGCTCAAAAAACAAACTGATGGGGGTATGTCAAAGGGATACAGAAGCCAACCTAAAGTGGTCTCAATGGCCAAAGGTAGAACAATCTGAGCCACAAAACAGATGACCTAATATTGGATTATAATAAAATATAAAACATATCAATGAATCCATACAGATATATATAAATGATTGAATAATTTAATAAGTGGAGTAGAATAGACAAATTTCCCATACAGAAGAATTCTAAACAATTTATATAAATATTCTACCCTCAAGGAAATGGGGCATAACTCCCCACTCCTTAAGTATAGGCTACAGAGAGTATATTCCTTCCAAAGAGAACAGTATGGAAAGGGGAAAAAAATAACATTACAGTGGAGAGATCTGACAAACACTGCCTCAGGTGCATGATCAAAATGAACATAACCAGTGAGTCATGTTGATAGTCGTGCAGCCTTAATATGTGATGACAAGGGTACTTTATCCCTGTGGTCTTCCTCCCCAAAAATGATAGCACCGTCTAATCATAAGGAAACGTCAGACAAACCCAAGTTCAGGAATATCTTACAAAATAGCTAACCATGTTGAAACTATCAAGATCATCAAAAACAAGGAAAGTCTGAGAAATTGTCATAGTACAGAGGAGCCTAAAGAGACCTGACATCTAAATGTAATGTATCTAAAAACAACTCAAGATACAAAGCCCTCGTCGCTGATGAATGTGTACTAATATTCATCACTTTACCATCCTTTGCGTTTGTAATAATGTTGAAAGGTTATATCCCTTTCCCATTGTATCATTTGCATATAAGAACATTGGATAGGATCCTGGAACATAAAAAGGACACCAAGTAAAAATTACAGAAATATTAGGCATGTGAGTGTGTTCTGGAGGTACCACTGCCAGCACCACCACCACCCAGAGCCTGAGCAGAGCCACAGCACAGCCACTGTGTAGGGGAGGGAGGAGGAGGACCAGACCCAAGTGGGGGATAGATTCCCAGAAGTGGGATGACTGGATCAGAGGGTGTTTACTCTGTGTATAACAGTGTGTGTGTCACTGTAACTTCAGTGGCATTGAGTAGATTGTCAGGATTCAAACAGACCAGGTCATGTGTGAGTATAAGCTAGTGGTCCTTGGTTCAGGAGGCATGGGAAATCTGATCTCACAGTTCAGTTTGTTCCCAGAATTTTTGTTGAAAAATATGACCCAACAATAGAAGATTCCTCCAGAATTCTTCAGAAAGCAAGCTAAAGTAGATTGCCAACAGCGTATGCTTGAAATCCTGGACACAGCAGGACAGAGGAATTTATAGCAATGAGGGATTTGTGTATGAACAACGGCCAAGGGTTTGCACTAGCATATCCTATTACAGCTCAGTCCGTGTTTAATGACTTATAGGACTTGAAGGAACTGATTGTATGGGTTAAGGACGCAGAAGATGTCCAATGATTTTAGCTGGCAATAATGTGACCTGGAAGATGAGCAAGTAGTTGGCAAAGAACAGGGTCAGAATTTAGCAAGATGGTTAAAAAAAAAAAAAAAAAAGGAGAAAAGGGTTAGGAAGATGGTGGTATGACCATGCCTTTTTAGAATCTACTACAAAGTTAAAGATCAACATTAATAAGATCTTTTATGACCTGGTCAGACAGATAAATAGAAAAACACCAGTGGGGAGAGGCGCCTGGGTGGCCCAGTCAGCTAAGTGTCTGACTTCTGCTCAGGTCATGATCTCACAGCTTGTGAGTTCGAGCCCCGCTTCGGGCTCTGTGCTGACAGCTGGGAGTCTGGAGCCTGCTTCGGATTCTGTGTCTCCCTCTCGCTCTCTGCCCCTCCCCAACTCACACTCTGTCTCTCTCTCTTTCTCTAAAAAATAAACATCAAAAAAAAATTTTTTTTTAAAGAAAAAAGAAAAACACCAGTGGAAAAGAAGAAGCCCAAAAAGAAATCCTGTCTGCCGCTTTAGACCCGCAGTAAGCAGCAGCTCTGGGCCAGATTACAGGAATGAACTGTGGCCTAACTGGGAAATACGAGCATTCCAGACTTCAGAAATTAAATCTGAAGAGGCTTCTCCTGTTTTATATATTAGGTGAAGAATTTAAATCTTGTATCGGCTTGCACAATTTCCCTGGAGAAAAAAAAAATTGCTCTCTGTATTATCACTTGGAAAATAATAGTATGTCTCCTTTGTAATAGCAGTTATAACAGATGTGAAAATAAATATACTTGACTCTAATATGATTACAAAAAAAGAGCACGGATGCATTTCAAATGTTAGATAGTACTACTGTAATCAAATGATTTCATATTGACCTTTTTATCATGATTCTTCCCTGTCCAGCACTAAAAAAGTTGAACCATTATACTTCATATCTGTAATGATACATATTATGAAATTTCCCCTCAAACCCATTGCACCAGATAACTTTTTGAGTCACTGGCTTCATTTTGTATTTAAAAAATTATGGGGGCACCTGGGTGGCTCAGTCCGTTAAGCATTCGATTTCAGCTCAGGTCATCATCTTACGGTTTGTGAGTTCGAGCGCCACATATAGGGCTCTGTGCTGACAGCTCAGCCTGCTTCGGATTCTATGTCTCCCTCTCTCTCTCTGCCCCACCCCCACTCGTGGTCGGTCTCTTTCTCAAAACTAAATTACGAAATACCCTTGTCATGATATTCTAATTAAAATTGTGCATAATCCTTTGCAAAAATGAGTCTTTCATAGGAAAAAAACTGGGATAACTGATTTCTATGGTTTTCAAAGCTAAAATATATAATAAATCAACTCTAATATTGCTTTTGGTATTTTACCATCAGATTAAATTACAGCTTTTATGAATGATTAAATTTTAGTACATTTTCAAAAAAACTAAAGAAATATTAATAAAGTATGGATTTTGGTTAATAAGAATGTACCATTATTGGTTTATTAGTTGTGACAAATATACCATAGTAATGGGAGATGTTAACAATAAAGGAAATTGGCTGTGGGGCATATAAGAACTCTACCATTTTTGCAACTCTTCTTAAATCTAAAATGATTCTAAAGTTTAAAAATTACTTAAAAAAATAAAGAAATACATTTTTTTTTTTGGTTCAGGGCTTGACCCAGAGCCACATTGTAGTGAAACTTTCTCAGAGAGAGGAAGAATATTGGATAGTATCATTAATTTAAAGTACTATGTTTTCCCTTAATTATATATTAAGTTGTTCTAATAAAGCATAATATAACTTACTTTAGCAATTTTGTTTTCTTTGCTGAATAAATATAGACTACAATTGTAGAGAGGAGAAAACAGTGAAATAAGGTCAAAAGAGACCTCTTGAAATCACTTAGATAAGTTCTTTCCTGTAGCTGAGCAGATTGAGTTAAGTCTCCACTAGCAAGATATATGGTATATTAATGGTAAGTACATTCATAAATGAGATGATTTTGCTTAATACTGAGTCTGTGCCCTGTTACTTTTGTCAATGGCAATATAATATACAATAGGATATAAACATCCTCCATACTGCTTACTTGGAATTTTCCGAAGTGCTGTGTTTTTCCATGCTTCTCTAAACATTCTTTTGCTGTACCCTCCTCTTTGTAAATTCTCCACTTGCCTAATGGCTAGCACTTCTTTTACCCTCAAGATTCACTTCATCTGTTATCTTCCAGGAATCTCTCACTGATCTCCAATTTGAAACAGGTGACCTTTTGCGCCCTTATCGTACCCGGTATGTTGCTTAATTTTATTTGGTGAATATTTTTGGCACCTATGTAATATCAATTGGTTCTTTCCCCTGTTTCCTCCTTGAACTACTAATTCTTTGGAGGAAGAGACTTTGTAATTACTCTGTATGTTCCCAGGGCTGCTTAAAATACAGTAAGACCTCAGTAAATTAGTAATTAATTAATTGAATGAATAAATTCAACGTATTTTTTAAAATAGGAATGTTTTTAAAGGATTAAATAGGGGCACCTGGGTGGCTCAGTCAGTTAAGCGGCCGACTTCGGCTCAGGTCATGATTTTGCGGCCCGTGAGTTCGAGCCCCACGTCAGGCTCTGTGCTGACAGCTCAGAGCCTAGAGCCTGTTTTAGATTCTGTGTCTCCCTCTCTCTGACCCTCCCCTGTTCATGCTCTGTCTCTCTCTGTCTCAAAAATAAATAAACGTTAAAAAAATGAAAAAAAATAAAGGATTAAATAAAATTGTGTATATACCTCAATACACACATACATAAAAATAAAATAATAAATAATACTTTTATTAAAAAGTGATTGAGGAGCTTAAGGATGCTTAACATTTTGAAATGTCTTTCAGTACCTTGACACTTTAAAAAAAATTTTTTTAACATTTACTTATTTTTGAGAGACAGTGCGAGACAGAGCATGAGCAGGGGAGGGGCCATTTCTCCCAAGAGTCCTGATTCCTCTTATTCGAGAATTATATTAGAACCCAAAAACTAGGTGCTAGGTGTACTCATTGCTACTGGGATGTTTTTTCTAGGCCCTTCAGAGGCCAGAACTTGGAAATACATGTGCATATACTAACACATGAATACACACATATTCATAATTATTTCTGTATTTGTCCATCTGTATCTATTAGTAAGGTAAACGTGAATTCATATTGATGTCTTCAAATCTAACCCAGGATTTAGAGATGGACATGCACCATCCTCTCATCGTACAGATGAGAAAATTTATAACTAGAAAGATAAAGATACTTATCCTAAGTCAAACAGTTTACAGTTAGCAGTCTCTTTGTACCAAATCAGTACTCATGTGGTGATACTATATACATGCGTGTATGTGTGTGTCTGTATATATATATATGCTTATTAATTAAGATGCTAATCGAAATACTAATTCTTCAAATAATCTAAGTTTATACTTTTGGAAAAGGAAATTCTCAGTAAGTGTTTAGTCATAAGTATCACTATAGACATTTATGTGTCTTTAAGTGCCACTTTTAAGTGCCAGCTAGGGTCATACCTAGCTGGAGTCATGGTCACTCCCTTGAAGATGTCAAGGTTGTGAGCAACTGAAGAGCAGGGGGCACTTAGTACTAGGCCCTTGTCAAGTTCTAAAAAATGAATGAGGTACACATATCATTTTTGGAAATACTGGCTAAATATTTAACCTGAGCCTTGTTTATAAAATGAGATATAATTATTCATTCAGCTTACCCTCATGGGGCAGTTTTGAGATCACATGATATAATTCATATGCAAATTCTTTGGAATCTGAAAGAAAGAATTATGACAATATGGTGAGGAAAATTCTGGACCCTTTAATTTCGTTCCTCTTCCTTTGGGTGGACAGAATGTAAGAACATCACCACCATTTCCGGGCAGAATAAAATTATTTTAAAATAAAAAATAAGAAACCACAAAAGACCCCAAATAGGCAAAGGAATCTTGAGAAAGGTGAACAGAACTGGAGGTATATTCCTGATTTCAAACCACTATAATCAAAATAGTATGGTACATATATAAAAATAGATACACTGATCAAAGGAAGAGAGTATAGGGCCACCTGGGTGACTCAGTTGGTTGGGCTTCCCACTTCAGCTCAGGTCATAACCTTGCAGTTCATGAGTTTGAACCCTGCATCAGGCTCTGTGCTGACAGCTCAGAGCCTGGAGCCTGCTTTGGATTCTATGTTTCCCTCTCTCTCTGCCCCTCACCCTCTCATTCTCTCTCTCTCTCTCTCTCTCTCTCTCTCTCTCTCTCTCTCTCCCTCCCTCCCTCCCTCCCTCCCTCTGCCTTTCCCTCCCTGGCTTATGCTCTCTCTCAAAAATAAATAAAAACATTGAAAAAAATTTTAATTAAAAAAGAAAAAGGAAGAGAATAGAGTCCAGAAATAAACCCACCTATATACAGTCAACTAATCTTTGACAAGGGCACAAAGAACACAAAATTCTGAGAGAGTCTCTTTAATAAGTGGTACTGGGAAAACTGAATATCCACATACAAAACAAAAACAAAAACAAAAACAAAAAACCTCTACCTTATAACCTTATACCACTCACAAAAACTAACTCAAAGTGAATTAAAGATTTGAATTAAGACCTGAAACTATAAAACTCCTCAAAGAAAACATAGAGGATAGACTCCCTGACTTTGGTCTTGGTGCTATTTTTTGGACTGGACACCAACAGCAAAGGTAATAAAAGCAAAAATAAACAAGAGGAACTACATCAAACTAAAAAGTTTCTGCACAGCAAAGGAAGCCATCAACAATATGAAAAGGTGACCTTTGGAGTAGGAGAAAATATTTATCTGATATTGAATGATATATCTAATCTATCTGATAAGGGATTAATATCCAAAATATACAAGGAATTCAGACAATTTAACAGCAAGAAAACAATCCAACTAAAATATATGCAAAGGTCCTTAGGGTTCTGGTCACCAATTCCAACGTTGGCATACCAACAAACAATTCTCAGGACATGTGGGAAATCAAATAGCTATGTCCTGGTAAAGGAGATTATAGGGAACGTGTTATACTGCTTTCTGGCCATCTGAGAGGAGGGTTGAGGGGCTGATCCTTCCAACTCATGGTATGGTTTAATCAGACGGGCAGGTGCCCAGCGTGATCCTAATGGGAGAACACATGCCTATCCCCTTCCCCAAGTTATCAGTTCATAAAGTCCTTTCCATGAATTATCACCTTGTATGTCTTTGAGTAAAACCTTGGCTAGTATAGTAGAACCGGAAGGTGGTGCAAAAGCCACTTGGCAGCTGTGTGGACTTTAGAATATCAAGTGGGTTGCACAACACAGGCAATTCATAATCAAGATTTAGGTATTCTGATAGGAGTGGAAATGCTCCAGGCCATTATATCACGCCCAAGCCGATCATAGGTTATTCCAACAGTGCTCTACTATTGCAATTGCTGCCTGGTCCCGAGTCCCTGACATAAAAACAAAAACAGGTTTCTTTGCCACCATATGGCAGGGAGCCACTGAGCCTTAGGTTGATTTCGTGAATAGGTTACAACAGAGTATTTCCAGGCACATAGATAATGAAGAAACTGCTCAAGTTTTATTGCAGCAATTGGCCTATGAACTGGCAGGCCGCTCTGTCTGGCATACGTACTCAAGCCAAAGGTATCCCTGAATTCATTAGGGCGTGCCAAAATGTGGGAACTGAGACACATAGCACACAAATTCTTGCAGCTATTATGAGGACGTCTCCAGCCTCTCATGCCTGCTTTAAATGTGGAAAACCAGGGCACATGCAAAAGGACTGTCACCAACGAACAGGGGACAAACTAGTAAGTTACCCAATAAAGATAGTCCCAGATGTAGAAAAGGAAAACACTGGGCAAATCAACGCCCATCTAAATTTGATAAAGAAGGAGGACCTAATTTGATAAAGAAGGATCTAAATTTGATAAAGAACGCCGATCTAAATTTGATAAAGAAGGAGGATCCCTCTTGGGAAACGAGGAAAAGGGCATCAGCTCCCATGCCCCCAGTCCCAAGTGGAGCAAAACCATACAGAACCCTGTTCCTCAGGTTTTCTTAAACCAGGTCAAGGTTGGGTTACAGACTTGCAGGCAGCCACCACTGGAGATTAAGCTATTGATAAAATTTCCTTTCTCTGGTAATTTACTAAAACATTTGTAAACTTATGTCCTGCATGACTGTGATCTCTATCAGTTAACCATTTGTTTTCTTTCCTTTGTTCTTGGGCAGCCAGGAGTGCCTGAGGAATGTCACACATGTCCTACCACAGGGGTAGGGAGGTGGGCAGGTGGGGTTGTGGGTGTTAGCTCGTGCTTTGCCCTCAGATTGCTTTTGGCTCCCTCATCAATATGATCCAGCAATCCCACTTCTGGGTATATATCCAAAGGAAATGAAACCAGGATCTCAAATAGGTACCTGCACTCCCATATTTGTTGCAGCGTTATTTACAATTGCCAAGATATGGAAGCAACCTAAGTGTCCACGGATGAAGGGATAAAAAAAAATGTGTTATATAAAGTGGAAAATTATTCAGCCATGAGAAAAAAGAAAATCTTGCCATTTACAACATCATGGATAGACCTTAAGGGCATTATGCTAAGTGAAATGTCAGACAGAGAAAGGAAATAAGTCAAACAGAGAAAGACGAATACCACACGATCTCACTTCTACACAGAATCTAAAAACAAAAACAAAAACAAAAAAGTCAAACTCAGGGAAACAGGGATCGAATAGTAGTTGCCAGGGACTAATTGGTGGAAAAAAGGGTGAGATGTTGCTATAAGGGTATAAACTTTCAGTTATGAGTAAGAATATCTAATGCACAGCATGGTGTCTATAGTAAATAATAACTATTAGGAAATTTCCTAAAATTGTAAATCCTAAGCAGTATCACCACATACACACAAAGTTAACTGTGGATCAATGGGTGTGTTAATTAACTTGATTGTGATAATCATTCCACGGTGTTTATATATACCAAGTCATTATGTTGGACACTTTAAATATATATAATTTTGTCAATTATACCTCAATAAAGCTGGAAAATTTTTTTAAATAAAACCAATGGTATTTGTTTTTAAAAATAATTGATTTCCACAATGATTGAGTATTCTCTTATGTGTGTAAACTTGCATCTTTCCTCTTGCTAAAGCCAATTTTTAAAATAGTATTAAATTTTTGTTTTTGGGGGCGCCTGGGTGGCTCAGTCCGTTAAGCATCCAACTTCGGCTCAGGTCATGATCTTAAGGTTTCTGAGTTGGGAGCCCCACATCAGGCTGTATCAGCAGGGAGCCAGCTTCGGATCCTCTGTCGTCCTTTCTCTCTGCCCCTTCCCAGCTTGCTCTCTCTCTCTCTCCAAAATAAACACTTAAAAACTTTTTTATTTTTTATTGAGGTATACTTTTCATACCATAACACTCACCCTTTTAAGTGTACCATACTGTGCTTTGGCAGATGCACACAACCACTACAATCAGGATTTAGAACTGTTCTCTATCCCCTAAAATTCCTTTGTGCTCCTTTGTACTCAACCCCTTCTCCCATCTTCAACTCCTAGAAGGCAGGGTTCTGTTTCTGATCCTCTGCTTTTTCCAGAATGTCATGTAAATGGAGTCTGGCTTCTTTCACACCCCATAACACATGTGCAATTCATCCATGTGTGTATGGAGTTTAATCCTTTTTATTGCTGAGTAGTTTTCCATTTACAGTTCTGCCACATTTTGTTTATTGACTCACCAGGTGAAGGACATTTGTGTTGTTTCCATTTGGGGATAAATAGCATAAAGCAACATATAATTGTACAAATAAACATTTGTATACAGGCTTTTGTGTGAACTTATCTTTATTTCACCTGGATAAATACTTAGGAGTGAGATTACTAAACTACATGTTAAGTGAATGTTTAACTTTATAAAAACTATCAATCAGGCTGTTGGGGCGCCTGGGTGGCTCAGTCGGTTAAGTGCCAGACTTCAGCTCAGGTCATGATCTCACGGTTTGTGGGTTCGAGCCCCACGTCAGGCTCTGTGCTGACAGCTCAGAGCCTGGAGCCTGCTTCAGATTCTGTGTCTCCCTCTCTCTCTGCCCCTCCCCTGCTTGTGCTCTATCTCTTTCTCAAAAAAAATAAACATTAAAAATTTTTTTTAAACATCAGGCTGTTTTTTGAGATGGAAATCACCAAGATGACATGTCCTACCCCTCCCTGATCACAAATGGGAGGGGAGATGGGGATATAAACCTCCAGATGCTCCATCTAATCTGCCATCAAGTTCTGTAAAATCAGTACACTCTTCTCCCATTCCCAAGTCCTCACCTCTCAGAGGAAGGACACCTTTAGCAGTGCACATAAAAGTTTACTGTGCTATGAGGTGTCCCAGGCTGTTATTTGCCTCTGTTTATCAGGCAGAATGGCTGATCTGAAGAGATCAGTGGCAATGACGTCTGAGACACAGTAACATCCAGCAAACCCCCACCAACTACTTTACCTATTACCTCCTTTTCCTTCTCTCTGTAAAGAAAGAGAGAACATCGGGACACCAACAATAAAATTAAGTGGAGAAATTATACTCGTATTGGTTAAGAGATCTTGTTTCTTTACCTAGTCATTCACGAGTCTACGAAAACAAACTTGGGACTAGAAAGAAACAGTTAATCCTTCCTATGGTGTCAATTACTTCCATCCTGTGTCTAAATATGCAATATGCAGAGCTGACTTAATGTTAACTATCGCCTGATTTATAAATGCTACTAGAGCAGAACAGTGTCATGGACTAATTCCCCAAAGGAGAAAACCCAAAAATCACTTCTATTTATTTTTTTTTTTTATAATTTTTTTTTCAACGTTTATTTATTTTTGGGACAGCGAGAGACAGAGCATGAACGGGGGAGGGGCAGAGAGAGAGGGAGACACAGAATCGGAAGCAGGCTCCAGGCTCCGAGCCATCAGCCCAGAGCCTGACGCGGGGCTCGAACTCACGGACCGCGAGATCGTGACCTGGCTGAAGTCGGACGCTTAACCGACTGCGCCACCCAGGCGCCCCAGAAATCACTTCTATTTAGTTTTACAAGTTTATTTCTTAAGAAGTTTCGCTTGCTCCAGTATAACACTTGGTTTCCTTCTCCTATGCTGATTTGACTGTTGTAAAGTAATACACACCAGGGACATATTATTTGGCATAGAGAAACCACCCTGGGGTTAGAGAGCTGAATAGTGCACAAGTTAAGGTTGAATGTATTACTCCTTCAAGGGCCTTGCTTCACATCCCATGGAAAGCATAAAATGAACTGGCGGGGAGGGAAACGGTAGGGACCAAAGAGGAGACAGCCAGGAAGTCAAGATTTTGGAGGGATGAGCAAAAGGTTGCCGTAAAAATGTACCTTTTTTTCTGCAAACTGTCTTTGGTTAAAAGCCAGAGAATAACTGAGTTCATTAGAGGCAGAGGAAAGACAAAAGGAAGAGAAGCGGATTTGTTGAACTTAAGTGGATGGATTTTCAATTTAAAATAAACTTTTCAACAAACAGAACTACTCATTCAGAAAGGGTGGTCTTGGGGCACCTGGGTGGCTCAGCCCATTAAGCCTCTAACCTCAGCTCTGGTCATGATCTTGCAGTTTGTGAGTTCCAGTCCCCAGTCCCGCTCTGCTGACAGCTCAGAGCCTGGAGCCTGCTTCGGATTCAGTGTCTCCCTCCCTCTCTGCCCCTCCCCCCCCCAAATAAATAAACATTAAAAATTTCAAAAAGAAAATAAAGGGTGGCTTTGTACAACTTGGATTCCCCATCACTGGTTGTTTAAGTGGTATTATCTTGTTAGAAATGTAGTAAACAGTATTCATGTATCCCTCATTGGGTAAATGTGTATTAAAAGCTTACTCTGTACAAGGTGCATGCAGAATATGTTGGGTAAATGTGTATTAAAAGCTTACTCTGGGGGCGCCTGGGGGGCGCAGTCGGTTAAGCGTCCGACTTCAGCCAGGTCACGATCTCGCGGTCCGTGAGTTCGAGCCCCGCGTCAGGCTCTGGGCTGATGGCTCAGAGCCTGGAGCCTGTTTCCGATTCTGTGTCTCCCTCTCTCTCTGCCCCTCCCCCGTTCATGCTCTGTCTCTCTCTGTCCCCCCCAAAAAATAAATAAACGTTGAAAAATAAATAAATAAATAAATAAATAAATAAATAAATAAATAAATAAATAAATAAATAAAAGCTTACTCTGTACAAGGTGCATGCAGAATATGAAGAGGAATCATCCAGATTTGCTCTCTGCCAGCTGTCAAAGCAGTGCTTCTTACACTCCAGTATGTATACACATTCCCCCGACGCTCTTGTTAAAAGGCAGATTCTGATTGTGTAGTTAAGGCCTCAGATTCTACACCTGTAACAAGTGCCCAGGTGATGCCAATGTTGCTGGGCTGGGTTCACACATACTGAGTGATAAGGGTTTCTCGTAGGGAATTAGGCATGCACATAATTATACAAAGTAAGAATTAGTAAATACCATAGAAGTTCCATTAATTATCAGTAAAAACCTAGATCTGTCCCAATCCTAGAACTATCTTTGTCCTTTTCTGCCTTCCGTGTTCCTTGTTTTTGTTGTTGCTCTTTCTCAAATTTTATTTCTTCCGGGGTTGCTCACTGTACATGCTGTCTCTTAGCTTAGAATAGCTTTCTCCGCCTCTTCAGACTAACGTTTCACTAATTTGTCAAGGTTTATCTCCTAATCACCCGTTATTCCCTGGGCCCCAGTCGAGGCTGACTGCTCCCCACATCAGTTAGTTTGAACCTCAAGCGATTGCCGCTACTTCCTTCTGACTCCAGTAGGAAGTCTGGTTTTTAATTCCCCATCGGAACCCACCTCTTCGGGCCTATCCTAAAAACCCTGCCCAGAAAACGTTTTGGCGAACCTGAAGCCGTGTCAGGCGGCCGGGAAGACAGCAGCACCGCTTCTCCGGGTACAGAACACCCGAGCCCAGCGAGGCGGTTCTAAGTGTCACCTGGAGACCGCGCCCATAAAGGAAAGCCCGGGGGCTGACCGCGACAATGATTCCTGGTCCAGGGCCCCCGACCGGACATCCCAGCCCCGGCGCGAGGCTAACTGCGGAGCTGGCGCCCCCGCCTGGCGCAGGAGGCTGCCCACCACCGAGGCGCTGGCGGCTAGAGAGGCCGGCGAGCTCCCGGTGCCGTCGCCGCGCGGCCGCAGGGAACGCGCGGGGCGGGCCTCGCGCCACTGGCCTTGTAGCCATTTTAGGAGGAAATCAGGTTCGCTAGCCCGGGGCGCGGCTTCAATTTCAATAACTTTATTGGTGGCCTTATCCGCAGAACAACCATCGCACTGGTGGCTGGGGGAGGAGGGAGAGCATCGCGGGAGGTGATTGGGGTGGGGGCGCGCCTGGGCAGTGCGCGCGGGGATGCGGGGAGTTCCCCAAAGTGGGTTTCCTGAGCAGCAGGCATCCAGAGGGTTTGGAGTGGGGGGGTTCCGGGCGCCCCTGGAGGCTGGGGAAGGAGGGGTCCCCGGGCTCGGCTTCCCTGGGGCGGGGATTCCCTTGCCCGAGTCCCCAGGCGCAGGGGCGGAGCCAGGGGCGTCCCTGACGCGGCCGCCGGGGTGTTCCTAGTCCGGTGTTGTTCCCCACGGCAGGTGGCCCCGGACTCGAGCTGCAGCCATGGGAAACACCACCAGCGACCGGGTGGCTGGGGAGCGCCATGGCGCCAAGGCTGCACGCTCCGAGGGCGCCGGCGGCCATGCGCCGGGTAAGGAGCACAAAATCATGGTGGGGAGTACCGACGATCCCAGCGTCTTCAGCCTGCCGGACTCCAAGGTGAGCGTTCCCCACGCCCCCAGCGGGCGCTGCCGCAGCGGGCTGGGTGTCAGCGCTCCTCCTCTCTTGGTTCTTTCTTAGCACGCTGACCTAGCTTACGGTTTTCTGAATTAAAGGGATTTTTCGGGCACGGAGATGTTGGATGGTAACTACTCCTGCGGTGCTGCCTCAAAATAGAATAGAGGCGGAGTTTTTGTTTTTCGACTAATCTGTTGGCCATGATTACGATGGGGACTGTAGACACCCCCACCCCCAATATCTGGTTTTCCTAACAGGCAGGTGCCCTCTTCTAGAGTATTGATGAACTTATAGGTTGTAAATTGCCTGAGTTGCTGACCATAGGCAGCAGTTTCTCAAATTTGCCCGGAGGTGGGTAAGTGACTTTATTTTTCCTGACAACTTATATGTATCAGTATCATTTTGCCCTTCTAAGAACTCAGCACTTCTTTTTTTTATTTATTTAAATTCAAGTTAGTTAACATACAGTGTAGTATTGGCTTTAAGAACTCAGCATTTCTGATCCTCTTGCCCTTTGCATGGCTGTGAGCCATGCAACGGCTTGCTTATTTGATACAATCTCCTAATCTTGGGGATCAATAAAGGACCTTCTTTGGTTGACTGCTCAGTGTTCATCTCATACTTTATAGTTGTGGTAGTTCAGGTGGTGTTTCTTTCACACCCAGCTGCTCCTCAGGTGGGAGAGCAGATGATTCCAGGATTTCTCTGCTTCCTGTTAGTAGTTCATAACGATACCATCGCTGAAAACAGACAGCCCACAGCTGTCCCCGGGACCTTGAACTCAAATCCAAGGACTTTGAGAAAAGTGGCAACTTGTGTTCACCGGTAGAGATAGATGGAGCTGACAGCAATGTGATTACCAACCGAATGTTCCTAGTCACATTGAGAGCTGTCAGCATGATAAACAATAATTCCTCCAGACAGTCTGAGTGGGGTGAAGTAGAAAAATGGAGGGATTGAGGAGATTGGGGTGTGTTTGATTTTTTTTTTTTTTTGTCTTTATCACTACAAACCTTTCACCAAACTGGAGTTTTACAGAGTAAAGAATGATTTGCCCAGTCGGTGGCACGTGAAATTTGGATTCTGTTTATTTTCTTGAATCCCAATTGAGAACATAACCACAGAAAAAGAAGTCAAGTTGATTAAAAGGACCACTTCTTGGTGTTTCTTCTCCATTCCTTTCTTCCTTTTCCCACTCCAGGACTTCCTCAACATATGAGCTGTCTACCCAGTCACTTGAATTTACTTCTTCAAAGCTTTTTCAAGGTGGTCCATCTCGTAATTGTACCCTTTTCCTACATGGATGACTCAGGATTTAAGTACAGTGAGTGTGTTTGTCAAACTGTGACTGCAGTAACCGGTGTCCTGATTAAAAGCCAGGTTCCTCCATCTGAAATGGAACCTTTTTGGGGTCATTCTTTCCCTTTACCTCAGTCTTGCCATTTGTGAATAAGAAAATCGGTTCAGATAATTCCTCAGGTCTCTTCTACATCTAAAATTGTATAGTTCTCAAGCTAGTCTCTTTACTTCTTCCTTCAGTGTTTCACTTAAACATTTTCAAACTATAATTCTCATTGTTTTGCCTCTTTTCCTGATGATCTTGCTGACTATTTAACTTGGAGTAAATGGTCTTTCTGCTAGTCAGCTGCACTCAGGCCTGCCTCAGAAATGTCATGTCATATGTGGGAGGGCTTTCTTCCAAAGCTAGGCATATTAATAGTTTGTAGCTTTCAAACTCTAAACTGAAAATACTAAATCATGAAGGTAACTCATAGGAACAGTGGCAGTGGGGCCTGCATTCCTTCAAATGCCAGTCTTCTTGGTGGACCAGTTCAGTAGTTCTCAATCCTATTTGCACATTAGAATCACTTGAGATTTGTTTAAACACTATATGGAAAATTGGAAACATTTTCCACATTTCAAAGTAGAGAGAACAGTGTAATGAACTCCTGTATACCCATCACCCAGTTTAAATCATGATCAAATTGTGAACAAATTTATATCATCTATACCCCAATCCACTCTCCCCCCCCCCCAATTTATTTGAAGCAAATTCCAGACATCCTAGCAAATATTATTTTGTCTGTAAATATTTTAGGATGTATCTCTAAAGATGAGGTTTTATTCTTTATTTTAACTTAATCACAGTATTGTTATTATTCTTTGTGAGCCTTTTTAAAAATAGATTCCTAGGCCCTGTATCTAAATCAGAATCTGAGAGTTACTCTTAGGCATGTGTAAAAACTTCTGTGATTTTAATGCAGCCAGTTAGGCAAGAGTGCATTGCTTTCAGAATATGGAGATCAAGGTTTTCACTTAAGTCACTTATGTAATATGAAAGTCCCTTCAATTCTGTTTCTCAATTTACTTCAGTTTATGCTGCTACTGGTGTCTCATAGTGTAGTTTTGAGGAATATTGAGAGACAATATGCAAAGGTAGACTACCTTAGCCATTTTGAAAGTAAAGCCCAAATGAATAAGTTAATCCTTTTTTTTAACCCACATTATTTTATTTGCTAAATGTTTTGACTTGATACAGTACAGTCCTGTTTACCTGTTTAACAAAGTCATTTAAGCCGGTCTAAAGTGGGGATCAGCAAACTTTTTCTGCAAGGGACCAGACAGTAAATATTTTAGACTTTGTGGCCATATAGGTTTTGTCACAACATTCAATACTGCTACTACAGCGTGAAAGCAGCTGTAGATAATATATAAATGTGTGTGGCTATTTTCCAATAAAAGCTTATTTATAAAAGCATCTGGCTCACTGGCCATAATCTGCCAACTCTTGTTCTAAAGGATGGTAATGAAAAGAAACTAAGTAAGGAGACATTTGTTTTTAGAATCCTACAGACCTCATTTGATATTAGAACCACTTTTGTTAAAGGAAGCTGGGTTACTTTAACCAGTTGGGTTACTCCTTGAGAGTCCAGAATTTTCATCCCTACTCCTGAAATAATTAGTATAAACTTGGCAGAAGTGTTTCTGCAAGTTAAGAAATCTGCAAGTTAAGATTTCATAACACTTCCCAAAATTTAAGAAACCAATGATGATGATTTTTTATATTTTTAGTGTCCTTTTTGTAACCTGTTTGCTAAAATGAAGTTTGTGAATTATTTATGAATTTCAGTATTTCTAACTTCCATTACAACTGATCATTGAAAACTGTTCCTATTTACATGTGAAAAATACATGGCTAACTTTATTGCTTTTTATAGAAGCATACTTTTTTTTCATATTTTTTTTCTTAAGAGGCACTCAGAAGCATGTCATAATTGCCTGCCTGTGAGTTAATCTGGTAACAGCCAGTAAGCTTCCCCCCCATCTTTTTTTTTTTTTAATTTTTTTAATGTTTATTTATTTTTGAGAGAGAGAGAGAGCGTGAATGGGGGAGGGACAGAGAGGGAGACACAGAATTGGAAGTAGGCTCCAGGCTCTGAGCTGTCAGCACAGAGCCAGATGTGGGGCTTGAACTCACGAATCATGAGATCATGAGCTGAGCTGGAGCTGGATGCTTAACTGACTGAGCCACCCAGGTGCCCCAATCCCCCTTTCTTTTTTTTTTTTAAAGGGAGATCCCAAGGCTCTGAAAGGGTGGGTGATGTATGCAGCCTATAAAGTTAGGCTGTGATTTGGGCAACCCTTGAGCATAAGCCATTTGACTATTTTGGCCCTCGATGAGTTGTGTATAGTTTATTCAAAATGTGATTTAGTTGCCAATTTCAAGGCTTACTGATCCTTAGTAGAAACCTAGCGCCCCTCTGTAAGCTAGGGGAGAAAGTGACCTTTTAAGAATTCCTGGGTCACAATTTAGGGATGACCTAATCCTTCTTACAGCTCCCTGGGGACAAAGAATTTGTATCATGGCAACAAGATTTGGAGGACTCCGTAAAGCATACACAGCAGGCCCGGCCCACTGTTATCCGCTGGTCTGAAGGAGGCAAGGAGGTCTTCATCTCTGGGTCCTTCAACAATTGGAGCACCAAGATTCCACTGATTAAGAGGTGAAGACAAGTGTCTTGGTTGAGTCTACATGAGTCTACAAAGGAAACCAGAGACCTGATTTCCTTTCTCAGGAGAGAGACCTGGCTGTACTCCTCCAGGGACTCTCTCTAGAACATTTTCTGTGACCAATGACTACATTTGTGACATTTTTTTTTTTTAAGCCTTGTAGTGAGTCAGAGATGTTTTACCCATTAGAATATCACTGCCTCAGAGGAACTTAGTGTAACAGCTTTGTGGGTACATTCTTTAGGACTGTTAACACAAATCCTATCTATGCTTGTGGGAAGTCATTTGTAACTGGCTGAGTCCACTTGTTCTGACTTCTGCATCAAAACAAAATACAACATGACATCTAGTTACTAATGTGAGTTGTTGCTTGCAGAGCAGTAATGAATTATTTGGTGATCAGAATGGCCCTTTACATGTAGATCATTTTTCAGAAAATGCTCACCAAAATGTGGAAAGGGTACCTGAGGCACTTCCGTATCCTGAGGCTACCTGCTATCTTCTTTATACTTGTGAGGGGTCTGTTCCTACTGAAGCATATCAGTTGTGCTAAGGCAAACCATTTTGGGGATTAACATCTCTATCATTCTTTTCCAGATATTAGTTAAGAACTAAAGTTATTGGGAGGGGCTGGTAAATAAGTCTTCAAGGTGATAATACAGAAAAGGAGAATGGGTCTATAAATTATTTTCTATTCCGGGGGACAATTGCTTAGGAATGTGGGAGACCATTGGTATGATGTTGAAAGTCTCATGGTTTTTACATTAACATTCTGTCTTCTAATAGGAACTTGGCCTGCTTAACTTTCTGTTTTCTTCTGTAGCCATAATGACTTTGTTGCCATCTTAGACCTCCCTGAGGGAGAGCACCAGTACAAGTTTTTTGTGGATGGACAATGGGTTCATGATCCATCAGAGGTAAGGCCTTGATTTCCAAGGGTAACCATTAACTTAACTGTGTCCTTTTGGCTATTATTCCCCTTGGTGTCAAATGTCATTGCTGTCAGGATTGATGGGCTCCTACACTGGAGGATTTCTCTCTCGATTAAAGATGGAAGTGCTGAGTATGATCATTTTTAAAATAGGAGAATTAGATGGAAGAGATGAATTTGAAACCGGGTTTATGAATTGTTTCCATCCATTGTTTCAGCCTGTGGTTACCAGTCAGCTTGGCACGATTAACAATTTGATCCATGTCAAGAAATCTGACTTTGAGGTGTTTGATGCTTTAAAGCTAGATTCAATGGAAAGCTCAGAGACATCTTGTCGAGGTAAGTTCGTAGTAATTGCTCTTTCTTGACGTGTTTTTCTTATAACGCATGTTCCTTCCCAAGGGTAGTTTTCGTTCTTTTGCTTTAATGTTTATTTATTTTGAGAGAGAGAGAGAGAGAGAGAATGAATGGGGGAGGGGGAGAGAGAGAGAGTTCCAAGCAGGCTTTTTGCTGTCAGTGCAGAGCCCGATGTGGGGCTTGATCCACGAACTGTGAGATCATGACCCGAGCCAAAAAGCAAAAATCAGATGCTCAACAAGCTGAGCCACCCAAGCACCCCTTGTTTGTTTTTTCCTTTTCTCCTTAGGAATCTTCTTTTTTTTTTTTTTTAATCCTCAAGAATCTTCTGAATCATATATATGTTTTATATATATATATAATTTGTATAAATTTTTGGGCAACCTTTGAGCATAAGCCATTTGTCCATTTTGGTCCTAGATGAGTATATGTGTGTCTATGCGTAAATATATATGTATATATACATATGTATACGTAAATATATATATATATTTATGTATATATACATATGTATATATGTATATATATGTATATATGTATATATGTTTATGTATATATATGTACATATATTTACGTATACATGTATATATGTGTGTGTGTACATATGTATATATACATATACACATGTATATATGTGTATATATGCATACACACAACATATATATGAATCGTATATATGTTTTATATATGTATATATGTAAAATTTGTTAATATATATATTTTTGTCTATATACATGTTTGTCCTGTAAACATTTAGGTCTCCTCTGAGACAAGAAAAACCTCAGTCTAGTGAATTTAATTTCAAACTTTTTTTTTTTTTAATGTTTAATGTTAGTTTACTTTTTGAGAGAGAGAGAGAGAGCGCGTGTGCATGAGCAGGGGAGGGGCAAAGAGAGAAGAAGACCCCTAATCTGAAGCAGGCTCCAGGCTCTGAGCCCAATGCAGGGCTCAAATTCACGAGGCGTGAGATCATGACCTGAGCCAAAGTTGGATACTTACTGACTGAGCCACCCAGGCGCCCTCATTTCAAATTTTTTAATGAGGATCTACAGCAAGACATTTGTTTTACATTGTAACCCAATTCTCTCCCTCCCTCCCTCCCTCTCTCTCTCTCTTTCTCTCTCTCTCCGCCTCCTTCTCTCTCTCTCTCTCTCTTGCTCACTCGCTCACACATACACACCTGTAACACAAGTCTCATAGCAGAATATGTGCCTTTGTTACATGCAATGTACTCTATTTTCTGTTTTATCCTTTCTTTCATAGGCCTATAGTTTAAAAAGCTATTTCTAGGGACACATGGGTAGCTAAGTGCATGGTTAAGTAAGTGCATGGCTAAGTTAAGTGTCTGACTCTTGATTTTGGCTCAGGTCATGATTTCATGATCATGAGATCGAGCCCCTCACTGGGACCCACACTGAGCATGGAGCCCATTTCAGATTCCCTCTCCCTCTCCCTCTGCTTTTCCCTCGCTCACAGACTTTCGCATGGGCTTTGAAAAAAATCAATATTGGGGGCGCCTGGGTGGCTCAGTCAGTTGAGCGTCCGACTTCAGCTCAGGTCAGGTTCGAGCCCCGCGTCGGGCTCTATGCTGACGGCTCAGGTCCTGGAGACTGCTTCGGATTCTGTGCCTCCCTCTCTCTGCTCCTCCCCTGCTCATACTCTGTCTCTCTCTCAAAATAAATAAAGATTTAAAAAAATTTTTTTTTTCCAGAAAAAAATAAATAGTGAAATAAAAGCCTATTTCTAGTAATATTTCAAGTTTTCATTGACCCTTTGGCAGTATCACCCAGCTGAGGCTAGTTGTGTCTGGTTTGCCTTGTTTAGATGCATTAGCTTAATCCTGCCGGTTTGGTGGCTTAGCTGGCAGTTTTATAGGGCCCTCCAAGAATGGCAGTCTTCAGGCAGGGGTAAAGGGGGGAGGGTTACAAAAACCCCACAGTTCTTTTGTGTGTATATTAACTGCATTATAAGTTTTGGGTTAAAAAAAAAAATTCCTTAGGGGCACCTGGGTGGCTCAGTTCATGATCTCACACTCTGAGTTTGAGCCCCACGTCAGGGTCTGTGCTGACAGCTCAGAGCCTGGAGCCTGCTTCAGATTCTGTGTCTCCCTCTCTCTCTGCCCCTCCCCGACTCATGCTCTCTCACTCTCTCCTTCAAAAATAAACATTTAAAAAATTAAAAAAATTCCTTGGTAGAGGAAAAGACCTGTATCTTTTTGTTTCTCCTAATACTACTTTTTCCATGGATTTCATCACATTGACTATAGCATCAGAAGAGTGATGTGCTCAGCACACTCACGGTTACCATTTTATTACATTACAACAAAGGCTGTACCGGTCTAAAGAACGGTGCACTGTGTTCCCAGTGAGTGCAGTTTTCCCTTGTGAGTTAAGAGCCTGCCCCTGCTACTCACTGGCTTTGAATTCATGGACAGGTCCTTCAACCATTTTCCGTAAGTGCAGTATATTAGAATATCAGGGCACGAGGGTGGCTTATGTAGCTTCTAAGAGACCAATCAATGGTATCATAATTGTCTATGAAAATCATACAAATATTGTTTTTATTATATAAGCTCAGAACATAAAGTTGGACATTCTTCTTGACTGGTTGGTTAGGCAGTGACCAACAGAGTTTAGTAATACTGAATTAAATGATGAGACTGCTTGCAGCCCTCCACTTTTGCATTAGAGGATTCTGGCAAAGCAGCCAGTGAACATATACCCATTATTATACAGAAAGAGGACTGGCATACTTTTGATATTCTCTCTTCCTCCTTTAACCCAGTTTCCAGTTTCCTGATCTCCTTTGTGCCTGTATGGATTTGCCTACTCTGGACCTTTCATATAAACGGGATCACACAATACGTGGTCTTTGATGTTTGGCTTCTTTCACTTAGCAGGTTTTCAGCGTTCATCCATGTTTTAATGTGTATCAGAACTTTTTTTTTTTTTAAGTTTATTTTTGAGAGAGAGAGAATGGGAGAAGGGGAGAGAGGGAATCCCAAGCAGGCAGGGCTTGAACTCTCGAATCCTGAGATCATGACCTGAGCCAAAATCAAGAGTTGGATGCTTAACCAGCTGAGCTGCCCAGGCGCTCCAATACTTCACTCCTTTTTGTGACTGAATAAAATTCCATTGTATAGATATATCATTCTGTTTACCTGTTAGCTGATGGACATTTGGATCATTTCCACTTTTTGTCAATTATAAACAATGCTGTTCTGGACATTGTGCTCAAGTTTTTGTGTGAACATGTTTTCATTTCCTAAGAGTGTAATTGCTGGGCCATCGGATAACTTTACATTTAACTTTTGAAGGAATTGGCCACCTGTTCTCCAAAGCTATTGTACTATTCTCTCCGGCAACAGGATGGTACAAAGGTTCCAATTTCTCCACATCCTCACCAATAATTACTTAAAAAAAAATTTTTTTTAATGTTTATTTAGTTTTGAGAGTGAGAGAGAAAGAGAGCACAAGCTGGGGAGGGGCAGAGAGAGACACACACACACAGGATCCAAGGCAGGCTCTAGGCTCCGAGCTGTCAGCACAGAGCCCAGTGCAGGGCTTGAACTCATGAACTGTGAGATCATGACCTGAGCCGAAGTTAACAGACTGAGCCACCCAGGCGCCCCACCAACAATTATTATTGTGTCTTTTTTATTATAGCCATCTTAATGAGTGTTAAGTGGTATCTAATTCTGCTTTTGGTTTACATTTCCCTAACAACTACTTCAGTGTTAGTAATCTTGTCCTCACTGTTGCAATCATTGTAGCATTAGCAATCTTAAGAGTGTATATCCTTGTTGTCTGTTGCTTGGGTGTTAAAAAAACAAAAAAGAAAAGAAAAGAAATCTTAATTTTTTTCACATTGTTTGACAGTTCACAAACAATCTGTTTCTCATTTGAAACACCTGTTATCTCATTTGATTGCTATAAAGACATTGTGAAATAGGGTAGAGATATTACTTTCATTTGATGAATGAAGAAACTGACTGTAGTAGGAGGATTTGTCCCAGGTCATACAACTGATAAATAGATTAGCTTTTCTCTGAACCTACAACTTTGACTCCTCATCCCCTCTTCTGTCCTCCCCATCATGTTGCCATGTTGAGGAATTTCATGTTCAGGATGACTCAGACTCTTTGCCTTACAGTTGTAGAGCCAGCAGCTTATAAGTTTATGATCTATGATATCTACCATATTTAATATTAGCTGCCATGTATTGACAGTTTTTTTCACGCACTTTTACTAGTTCTGCAATTTTCCCTTATATTTGGGTAAATATCTTCCAGACCTTTCCAGCTCTCCCCCAGGGCCTTATGGTCAAGAAATGTACGTGTTTCGATCCGAGGAGAGATTCAAATCCCCACCCATCCTACCTCCTCACCTTCTTCAAGTTATTCTTAACAAGGACACTAATATATCTGTGAGTATCCTGAAAGGATTGCTGGGGCATCTGGGGGTTACTAGAACCATCTGATCCAAAGTTAGTAATCATAGAGGTCAGGATTATTACAAAGCTGTGTTGAGAATATAAATCATGTGTATATCAATAGCATTACAGATCCTTTTTTCCAGGGCTGAGTTGTTACTTTTCCAGCTATTGATGTCAAAATTCATAGTTACCTTCTGATCGTAATAAATTAGACCCAGAACCATAGATTGTTAGAAGTCCCAGAAACTGGGACTTCTATGCCAACAGAAGATAAGGCATATTTATCATTTGGGAGTATACAAAAGGAGTATAAGGGGTTTGGGTTTGCGTTTTTTCCCCATATACTTGATACCTCTAGTCAGTTCACTTGATTCCCACTAAGGTTTTTTGTCTCCTAACACAAATCTTCTGTACGTGTTGTGGGCAAGATTTTTGTTTTCACTCTTATTAAGGGAGATAAATAGATGCTAAGGCTTAGGGTTTGCCCTGGACTCAGAATTTTCCTAATTCTCTGTAATGAGAACAAATGATTGATATATAGTATCATTTAAAAGAAATATACATTCTAGTTTAGAGTTTCTCAACAGTTTTTTTTTTTAATTTTTTTCATGTTTATTTATTTTTGAGAGAGAGAGAGAGAGAAAGCATGAGCAGGGAAGGGGCAGAGAGAGCGGGAGACACAGAATCCAAAGCAGGCCCCAGGCTCTGAGTGGTCAGCACAGAGCCCTACATGAGGCCAGAACTCATGACCTGAGCCAAAGTCAGATGCTAAATCGACTGAGCCACCCAGCCGCCCCTCAGAAGTTTCCAAAGAGCTCTGAGGAAGAGTAAACTGGTTTAAAACTGTGCATTTAATCCCATTTAGTGATTTTTTTCTTTCTTAGTGTGACCCAGCCTTGCTTCCCGAGCCCAACCATGTTATGCTGAACCATCTCTATGCATTATCCATTAAGGTGAGTAGTGGGCCTGGCTCTTCCCCAAAATGAGAGGGAAGGGGTAACACATGTTCTCCAGTGGTAATTTGCCCTGCTCCCTCACTGAAGCTAAAGCTGGCCGTAATGGTCAAATCGTAGGAGAAGTTTCTTAACTAGTAGGTGGATTTTTTTTGTTTGGTTGTTTATTTTAAATCTTAGTCCCTATCCTATGTTCTGGCTAGCTGAATTGCCCTGTGACTTAATGAACCTTTTTCCTTCCTGGTTTCTTTTTGGATAGCTATAACCTTTGTACCACCCACTTAATTAAATTAGAGTTCATAGCACTAGGATTTCATTGCAGACAAAGCAAGTTTATCTTTCCAGTTTGGAGAATGCTCAAATATGACTAAGCCTTTTGCTTTCTAAAGGTGGATAGGAGCCGCTGTCGGGTGCTTCAGTCACATATACCCACTGATTGCATCTCTCCTCTACACTAGGTAAAGGGGAAATGTGACCAGATTTGCTCTGTCACCTCCAACTCTTAGCGTTCTCCTTAGTTTTTCTGCTGCCTCGGAGTCTGGGTTGAAAATTATCCATTCAGTCCCATCACATCTTTGTGGTTTGGCTACTGGAGTAAAGTTTTAGGTAGCTCTGTAGTTACCAAACTAGGCCCATTGTCAGAATTACCTGGGGAAGTTTGTAAAAATACAGATTCAAAGCCTGCATCCCCAAAGATTCTGAATAAGTATGTCTAGGATAGAGCCCCGGTAATTGTTTTTTAAGCTGCTTTTATTTCCTAGATGTGCAGCCAGATTAAGGAAATCACTGATACAGCTATCTTTAACAGATTATGTGATACTTTTCAAATATATATATTATTGAATTTAAATTTTATAATAACCTTGTGAGGTAAGTATTATTTTTAACCCCTGTTTTATAGATAAAGAAACTAAGGCTCAGAGAAGGTCATATTGCCAGTAAGTACCGGCGAGAGGACTGAGGTCCTCCTGTCCTCATTCCATGTTCTTTTCTAGTGGTCACTGCACCAGGTCTTTCCAAGTAGGTCTTTCTGTCACCTGCTCCTCATTTTTACCAGACCCTTCCTGGAGCGGAGTTTTGGTTTATTTTTTTAACCTGCCTCGCTTCTGTCATATTTAGGCTGTGATCAGCACACTGTGGTCACAGAATGTTAATCTGAGAAGTATTCATTGTAGATACTACAGCATATGGGAAAATAGGAAGATGCACTGGGATTAGACTGAATTTTGCCTCCTGTAACTGCTGTTTGGCTCTCAATTGATGCTCACAGGCCTGCCCTCTCCTCCTGTGGCATGCCCTGAGGCTGCAACACAGCCGGGGAAAGAGTACCTCTTACTCTTCATATTGATTCTGACTCAGGTCAGTGTCTTGATTACTGTAGTTCTGCTTGACCTTGACCCATTCGTTCTTGGTTCTGTCAGATTGTTTAGGCTGTTTGGAGCCACTGGATTGAATATCTTTCCAAAGAAGATTTTGGGGTCCACTTTGTTCAGAGAGAGGGATTCCTGAGTTTTCCTCTTGATTAGAATGAACTTTTTAAGTTCATTCCTGGTATTAAATGGAAATTAGACCTGCTTTGGGGCTTGGAAAGGTCAGGGTGGGGGATCACTGCCCTTTCTTCTCAGTACATTTTAGACTTCTAAAACTGAATGTCAAAATATTTTTTCTTTTTTCTTTTTCCATGCAAGTTTTAATTAAGCCCAATATTCAAATCTGAGGTAGGGAAAGGAGTGAGGTAGGAGACTAATATTTCTTCAGCACCTATTATGTGTCAGGTACCGTGTTAGATATTCTCATATAATCATCAGTGCCACCTTAATGGTAGGTGTTATGCTTTGTAATAGTGAGGGAAAAGGCTTAGAGGCATCAAGTAGATTACTCAAGTCCACAAACAGAGTTACAGGAGGAGTCAGGATTGGAACTTAAGTTGAACAGACTCCAAAACCAACCTATTTCTATAATTTCCAACTATCTGTTAAAAGTGAGTGACTGAAACACTGATGGCTGGGAAGAGCCGCCTGTTGCCTAAACTAATGAATTAGGTGCATGTTTCTTTCCCTTGCAGGACAGTGTGATGGTCCTTAGCGCAACCCATCGCTACAAGAAGAAGTATGTCACTACTCTGCTGTACAAGCCCATCTGAAGGGATCCCTTCCTGCCTCTGGGATTCAAGAGAAGCATCTCCCTTGCCTTTCTGGACTGGACCAGTCTTCACCGGAGACTGGAAGGCTAACTTGCTTTGAGGCTGATGTGTGTGTTTCAGAGCCTTTGAGTAGGATGCTCTGCTTTTGCATCTGATTGCAGATGAGAGCTTTATGAGTTCATGGAATTTATTTTAAGAAAAAAAAATTATATATATATACATATACATATATGAGAGGAAGGTTAATGGGAGCCTCCTAGCTAGATGTGTTCTCTCTGCCTATGGGGACTCCCCAAGACCTGTTTGGGGGAGCCGCAGGAAGGACCGTTACAGGAAGCTTGTTTTCTAAAATGAACGAAGAGCCAACTCTCAGGATCCTTGTTGGGTAGAGATTCTGTCACTGCTACCTTGGCTCTCCAAAGAATGGGCTTGTGCCAGACTTCTGCCCTACTTCCAGCTGCCTCCTTGGCAGGGGCAGCTTTCCTTGCATGGGTTCTCTGTATTCCTAGAGTGTGTGGCACAGTCTGTGCTTTTTATGATAACCAGATGCCCCACAGGAACCCTTTCTCTTCTCATTTCACATTCTTGCTTTGATAACCTCCTTCCGATCCTATACCTGACCCTTCCCTAACAACAAAACTCACTGGCAGGTGACCCCTTTCAAAGGCTACGTAAGACCTGACCCACCTCAGAGACTAGGGCTGCCAGAACGTCTCCTTTTTTAGCCCAGCACAGGCCCAGGCCACTTTGTTACCACTTGTTTTAACTTCTACTAAAGAAAATAGGTCTCAGCGTTGTAAGGAAGGCGGAACGCGGAAGGTCTACTTTCTTGTGTTAGTTTAGTGCCACGGCTTAGGCTGTCTTGGCACGTTCCCATCGGTTTTCCCACCTGGCCTGGCCCTGCTTCCATATTTTCTTTCACAGAACAGACACCTTTGAAGATGGGAGTGGAACCAGGGAATGCTTTAATGTCTTTCATCCTTGGGAGATTTTTTATGTGCCTACATTTTTCTTTAATTAAAAAATGCCTTTTCATTGTTCTTAAGAGACTACATAGGAGAATTTTAGGCCCTTGATAAATGGTTCCCAAGATTTTCTTCAACAAGAAAGTAGTAGTCTAGTCCTCTACAGTCTTACATTAATGTGACCAACCCCATGCACATCATTACACTAAACACTGTTCTAGATACAGATTCAGGTTCACTGGGTGCACCTAAAAATTTCTTTTAACTTCAAGATCCATGATGCCAAGAAGCAGGAAAGTAGCCCTGGTGTTCTAACCGTGAATAGTATTGCTTCCCTGTACCAAGTGCTAATGGAAAATCACTTTGTCTTTCTCTTTTTTAAAAGTGTTTGATGATGAAGTGAGGTCAGTGACTTTCATTTGTGGAATGAAAAGTAGCTACTCATTCCACTCTTGAAATGTTGTTCAAAGATAAAACTTTTTTTCCCCAAATATCTGTGGCTCTTCCATTACAGATAAATGCAAGTTAAACATTCAACTCTGAAGGAGGCCAAACTTGTTGCTTGAGAGACACCTTCACTGTTAAGATGTGTCCAGCCGCACTGAAAGGGCGCACCCATAGGTCAGTTTAGCTACCTCCTGTCTTTCCTATTCAAAGCTGATGACACAGTTGTCTTCGGGTTATGTAGACCTGTTAGATCCTGGGAGGGAGGCAGTAGGGCATTGGGGTGGTGGTTTTGCTGGGAATGTAAATTGTTAAGTGCTTTGGTGGTTACTTGCCGAGAGTAAATACCGCTTTAGCCACTCAAGGCTGCCTTCTGCAGCAAAAGGCTTGTGTGGGAAACCTTTTATTGTCCCAACCACTTGTTGAGTGGTGTGTCATTTAAAAAATCCAGGCCAAATCCTATTATTACCAGCTCTCAGGATCTACATTGTCTTCAGTTATAGTACTGTTTTTTCCAATACCCATTAAATAAGTGGGCCACAAAGGAGGATTCAAAATCCTGGTTGTTAAATGGAGGATTTTGTTACACTCCTTTTTCTTGTCAACAGTATTGAAATGTGATTGCCTATGTGTTCGTGTATTAAAATTTTTACTCTACACAGGTGTATCAGTAGAGTGGGGCAGGAAAAGAGATCCCTTTAATTTTGATTTCAAGCCAGAGGCTTCTGACTCCAGTGATGCTAGGTTTTGGTGCTGGTGGCCTTGAGATCTTCCCGATCTGGAAATGTAGAGTGTCAGTTTCCCAAGTTCTGAGGTAATCTCTTGGCCAAATGTGACATGAGAGCCCACCAGCTGGTATGGAAGAGGACAGGCAAGGAGAGCTGGGCGATGCCCCCTTCAGCACTGTCCCTTCTCTGCACTGCTCATACACCTCTGGCTCTGAGAAGCCTGTCACACACAGTCTGTCTCCAAGAAACTGTTCTAGAAGGTAGAGAGGAAAGGAGGAAGGTAGCCCAGAGTACACCCCACTCATTCTTTTATGTTGGTTAAAGGGATAGTTTATTTTCTGCAAGAGAGAGCTTGGCAGATTTTGAAAATGAATAAAGGCAAAAACCCCCCACATTTTTAGCTTTTTTTTTTTTCTTTTTAACCTACAGGAGTTTCACAGAGTCAAAGTTAGAAGAGTTAGAAAATCACTCTTTAGGAGGGCTCACCCTTTAAGAACTGCATCGTGGTTTGGGGGTTGTGAGGAAAAAGGAAGAGTGACTGAGCTAAGGAGGATACTAGGAAACTAAAGGCTTCCATAACTCAGAACTAAAAGTAGCCTTTTTGTTGTTAATTACATGAGACCTGACATACTGGAATCCTTGGATCTCACTGAACAGAACCTACTATATAAAACATCCCTTCGTCTCTTGTTCTGTTCTCTACCCTTTTTTCTGAATTCTGCTTTACCTTCAAGCTGACTTTTACCAGAGTCTCAGGTCAAACAGTACCTAAAACAAATGTTAGTCCTCTTGCTGGTATGGTCATGGTTATTAGCTTGCATTAAGCTTAGAAATGAATGGGATTTGGTCACTGCAAGTAACACCCCCTAGGGGCATACCTGGCCTCTACGGTGTTGGCTTTTTTAAAAGCAATGCTTACATGGTAGAGAAACCCTGTAAAAGAAGAATCCAAGAGAAGATTCTGAGAGGATTGTACAAACCTCGGCCTCCAATTATTTCTTGTCTCTTGTAGACCTAATGGATCTGAAAAAAGCCTTTTCAAAGTGTTAATACTACATGCATGCTGCTAAAATGAAGTTTGGAAAGAAGTATTACCTCCAGGCTGGGCTTATATTAATCTGAGTATAAATGAAGGAGACATAGTAATGATAGAATCCCCTGCTTCTAATTGGGGAAATAGGGCTTTTAAAATTTTGACCTCAACTAAAAATGATATGCAATAGTCTATGTTGTATGTGTTTGAAAAATATTCTATCTCAGAGATTTCTAAGTCCTCACGTTCTAGTGATTTAGGGCACAGGCCTACGAGCAGATACACAATTTGTTCACACATTATTCTGACTCATCCTTAAAACCAAGGCCTTGCTGTCTTCTACCAGGGACTGCTAGCTCCAGCTACGCATGGGATAGAGCACCTGGGAGGGGTGGGGTTAGGGTCTTTCACAACTCCGGATCTAGGCATTTGTCTCTCCCTAGGTGCCCATCACAGCAGAAGGTAGAAGGCCTATCATTTCTTCAGTGAACCCAAACTTTTGGAGTAAAAGGGCCAAATTCATTTTTTAAATTATAAGAAGGAAGGGAGGGAGGAAAAGAGGGAAAGAAAGAGAAACCTTAAGAGTCTATTACTTATGAAATCCAATTCTTAGCAGTGGAATCCCTCTAGGATTCAAATGTGGGCTTTGTCTTGATTTACTTTTCTCGATTGTGCTTTGAAGTGATTAAATTTCATTAAAAATGAATGTATTAGTTCCATCCTTATTTGGAGTTGAATTAATTGGGTGTAGCACAGTGCTTTTGCAGTAAGATTGCTGTGAAATACCAAATGCTCTGTGGATTTTGTAGTCAGGTTAAATGGTCAAGGGGTATCTACCTACCGTAAGTATTATGTATTTGATCATCTTTTCTGTTCCCACCTACAGAACACTTACCTTACCTAGCTTGTGGTTTTAGAACAGCCAAAGCTCACTGATGTCCATTAGTCCTAATCTCCACACTGGGCCCATATGTGAGACTTGTTTGAATTTTGGTAAATGGGAGGATGTTGGTTGTTATTTCACTGAAGCATTTTGAATGAGTGCAGCTCTGTCATAAAGGGGGAATAAGACTATAATTTGGAAGGGAATTAAATAAGCAAGTCCTCCTTTAAATGGTGCTTTTTGTAACCTTTAGTGCCGAGGTACAGAGCTGTATTCCACAAAGGAATGGCATATGAGAATGGATTTTAAAGCTTTTCTCCAAATGTAATTTGTCATTGGACTTTGACATGTCTGAAAATTATGTGATGTAACAGACAGAAATGTGACATTTTTTCCCATAAAACTGTTGAATAAAAAATACTACACAGCAATAATATTTGAGTTTTTCGCTGGTCACTGATTATCTTATCAAAATCTATCTGCCTCAGTAGTCTCAGAACCTAAAGAATGTGAACTGCCACACAAACACATTTGAATAAAGAGAGAAGGTGTAGGTGTAGGACAGAAGTGATGTCATCCATCCATCTACCACTTTTCCTCTTTTCGTTCCAGGCTATGCTGTCATTAACTAGAGGAATGCAGACTCAGTGGTTTGAAATGCAGCACTCTAAAACTGCATAGTTAGCTATTGTCTTGTGTTGGGTTTGCTGAGACCCTAGACCTTGGGTTTTCACCCCTGTCTGTACATTTATCACCTATGCAGATTCTATAAAAATATTGGTGCCCCATCCACTACCTCCATCCCCATTTAAATAGAAATCTCTGGTATGGAATCCAGGTATCTGTAATCCCTCTAGGATTCAAATGTGGGCTTTGTCTTGATTTACTTTACCAGGTGAGTAAATTACTTTACCACATTACCAGAGGAGTCTAATGCACATCCAAGGATGAGGATCCTCTCTACTTATTCTTACTGTTAGATACTTCTATGGAAGCAGATTATGTGCTTCATTCTCACAGCAAATCACTCTCCTCAAGTGGCTTTGTTCAGGGTCATGGTGGTAGCAGGATAATTTTTGTCTTCCATCCCTTATTTCACAGAATTCTTAGAAAGCTGACCCCTGGACTTTGAAACAACACAGTCAGACTCCCTTATACACGCCACTCCAAAGCATCTAAAGTGAGTTACACTTCCTTGAGGGAGAGAAGAGAGTGCCACTGGGAGTGACCAGAAGGTGAGAAGAGTAGGGGAGGTGATGACAGAAGTGAATGTGAAGGGGTGAAGTGGGGCAGGTGATGAAGACAGGGGATTGCGGCAACACAACAAAAGTCAACCTCAGCCCCCCCACAGCAGGTCACAAGACTACCTGCAGATAAGGTACAGTGTCAGATGTGATGTAGACTCAGCCTCTGACAGCATGCTCTCCTAAACATCATGCCCTCTGGGCACTGAAACAGCATGGCACCAGAATTCTATCAAGGCCCAGACTTGCATCGGTGTGTGCTTCCTAAAGCATTTCTCTGGCTCACTTGGCTAAGGGTCTTGTTGGATCCCTTCGATACCCATCCCCCTCCTCTGCACCGACAGTTACTCATAACACAGGTTGTTCAAAGACATCATGAATCTCTCCCCTACACCCGTGGCTTGTGTGGCCAGTGGTCATCCAGCCGCACATATGTGAGTCCCTCCCCCCTTTCCCAAACCCATTCTTTGAATCCAGGGCACTTACACCGGCTGAAGATGAATTTCCCCATTCTCTCCCACCAGTTAGAATTCCTCAGGCATTCAGTTGTGCTCTGAAGGACACTCCTGTCTTGTGAATGTTCTCTTTTTCACTGACTTCTAGGGAAGAGGGCAGGGCTCTGTGTCAGAGGTCAGAAGGCCTAAAGTCCATACACTATATGGTATTTATAACCAAAAGTAGGTTTTCACAAACTTCTCAACTTCTTCTGAACTAGTGTTCCTTTCACTATAGCTTCCAAAGTGCACCTGCTAGTGATAGCTTATGATAAGAACACCAGGCAAGAATACAGAGCACCCCTGGATCATGGGAGAAGTCTTTACCCCAGGCCAACTGATTCCTCAAAACTATGACCTGTACTGTAACTTAGTTCTTGTTTTCAGGGATCTTTGTTAGAGATTACAGTAGTTCTGGGTCACAAGTAGAAGTTAGGTTTTGGGACTGGGTAGTGGGAGAGGTGTTGCACACCCAATTGGATCTCAGAAAAATATCTCTGGGGGTCAGGCTGAGGACATCTTGGATGTTTGGGGTCTTCTGTTTTATCCACAAATGGAAATATTCTGCCACCCCGAAGATGGTGTTTCTTTTTCTCCCCCAATTAGCAGATCTGGTTCAGAAGTTCATCTAGGAGAGTGGCCTAGAGTTAGGACATCTGGGGGCAGAGTAGAAGAATTTGACAATCCCGGGAATCTACCAGATAAGGAGCCAATCTGAGCTCGCAACTTTTAGCTATTAGAGAACTGTAGTAGCAACTAGGTCTAGATGAACTCAAGTTCATGAAACAAGGTAGAACTGTCCAAGGTGAATTGAGATCACTTGTTCTCTTATTCCCTATAGCCATTTGCTGATTCTGGGAATGGGCTGAGGACCTAGCTTTGCCTGGGCAGAGGGTACCTGAAGTTGGTTGGTAAAGTAAAACCAACCAAGCTCTTAGTGGCATGTGGCCATAAAGGGATTGACTTGAAAACTTGAAGGGCTTCAGCCGTGTGCCTGGTTTTCCCCAAAGGACACTTACTGAGGCTGAACTGCATGGGATGCTTAAGAGCTAGCACAGGGGCACCTGGGGGGCTCAGTCAGGTAAGCACCCAACTTCAGGTCATGATCTCGCGATTCGTGAGTTCAAGCCCCATGACCGAGACTGTGCTGACAACTTGGAGCCTGGAGCCTACTTCAGATTCTGTGTCTCCCTCTCTCTCTGTTCCTCTCCCACGTGTGTTCTGTCTCTGTCTCTCTCAAAAATAAACATTAAAAAAAAAAAGTGAAGACAAAAGGCTTATAAAAGAGTGAAATCTCCCAAAGTCCCATGGTGCTGAGGTGATAAACTATGGCAAGTGGGCTTGACTGAAGAACATGGTCCCAAGACATTTGTCAAGTATTGAGTGATGTGGGGTAGGACACAAAAGAACTATATCAAAAATTCTTGAAAAATTAAATTAAAAAAAATTTTTTTAATGTTTATTCATTTTTTGATAGAGACAGAGCATGAGTGGGGGAGGGGCAGAGAGAGAGGGAGACACAGAATCCGAAGCAAGCTCCAGGCTCCAAACTGACAGCACAGAGCCCGACACGGGGCTTGAACTCATGGACCGTGAGATCATGACCTGAGCTGAAGTCGGATGCCCAACTGACTGAGCCACCCAGGCGCTCCTCTTTTTAATTTTTAATTAAAAATAAATGGTTTCCAGAGAACTGCTTACAAAAACAAAATTCAAGAATACCTAAAAGAATTAAAAAAAAAAAAAAACAAGCAGCACTCAACGAGGTAAACAGTCACAATGTTTGATATCCAATCAAAAATTACCAGGAGACTTGTTTCTGGTCAAAATGAAATAAAAGGGACTAGATTTTTTTTTTTTTTTGTCTTTATTTTCTGAGAGAGAGAGAAAGAGAAAGAACACGAGCAGGGGAGGGACAGAGAGAGAGAGAGGGAGACACAGAATCCAAAGCAGACTCCAGGCTCTGAGCTGTCAGCACAGCACCCCATGCGGGGCTCGAATCCACGAACCACAAGATCATGACCTGAGCCAAAGTCTTGATGCTTAACAGACGGAGCCACCCAGGTGCACAACTAACAAGCCAGACAAAATATATGAAACAATGGTTTGAAGAACAGTGATCCCTGAAATATGTGAAACAAATGAAGTAAGCCCTTTAACTGCCTAAGCTGACTTTCTTGAAAATTTCCAGTGGGGTGAACTGCCTGAGTTGAGGACACAGAGCTAAGAGTCTTCAGAATCCAACATTGCTAGAAGCACAGCATAGAGTACTAAGGAGAGGACTACACACAGATAGAGCTAAATCAGCAGAAGGTTCCCTTGGGTCTTCAGCAACATACTGACCAACGCATGTGAGAAAGGAAACTTGCTGAGTCTAGATAAAGAACCACCAGACAGAATAAAAAGAACAGTGCCCAGACCTCACACGGGGCCAGAAATAGCCCCTGTTCCTGCCAGACTGGTAAACCTCATAATCTGAGGAATAATGAGTACAGTATTCAGAAGAGTCTTGCTTTAGTTGTGGGGAACAATTAGCCCCAAACAAAATGTTTGTGGTAGGCAGAATAATGGCCCTCCAAAGATGTCTATGTCCTAATTCCTGGAATCTATAAGTATGTTGGATTATACATGCCAGAGGGGAACTAAATTTGCAGATGGAATTAAGGTTGCTAATCAGTTGACCTTGAGATGGGGGATTAACTCTGGATTGTTAAGGTGGAGGGACCCAATCTAGTAAGTGCAAGAGGGAGGTCAGAGTGATGCAATGTGAAAAGGACTTGACCTACTGTTGCTGGGTTTGAAGATAGAAAAAATAAGACTGTAGCTAAGGAATGTGGGTAGCCTCTGGAGTTACAAGTAAATGGATTCTCCTATGGAGCCTCCATAAAACAAAAAAAGAAAAAACAAAACAAAACCATGGAGACATCTTTATTTTAGGCCAGTGAGGTCCATTTTGGACTACAGAATGTAAACTAATAAATTTGTGATGTTTTAAGATGCTAAGTTTGTTGTAATTCGTCACAGCATCAATAGGAAACTAATACAACACTGTGATGGTCTCACCTAACATCACAAATGCAAGAGCCATAGGATCAAATTGTTCCCAAGTAATTTAGCTGTATCCCAGAACAAAGCTAAAGAGTATTTACAAAAAAAAAAACAAAAAACAAAAAACAAAAAAAAAACCCTGTACCAAACAAGACAAAACCATAATGAGAAAAAAAAATCAACTCAAATTGACTCAGAATTACACAAGAGGTTAGAAATAGCAGACAATGAACACTGGAACAATTATTATAACTTTATTCCACATGTTCAAAAACGCAGAGAAAAGACTAAACATTTTAAGTAGAGAACATATCCGATATGATATTGAACTTTAGAGATGAAAACCACAAATTGTGAGAGGAAAAACACATTGGGTGGAATAAGCATTAGATTAGACACTGCAAAGGAAAGATCAAACTTGAAGACCTAGAAAGAGAAACTACACAAGATAAAACAGGATGAAGAAAGACTTATAACAATGAATAATACATCAGTGAATTGTGGAAAAACTTCAAGTGACATAATAACTTAAGAGTACCCAATAGAGGTAACAGGAAGAGGAACAGAACAAATATTTGAAGAAATGTGGCAAATTTTCCCCAAATTTGATGAAAACCATAAAGGTACAGATCTGAACAGCTCAGTAAACCCAAGCACAAGAAACAACAACAAAACCCAAAACACTAAACTAAGGCAAATAGTAACCACATCTTTCAAAACCTGTTATAAAGAGAAAAGTGTAAAAGAACCTTGCGGGGGGGGGGGGGAGGGGATGTTATGAAGAGAGCAACAAAGATAAGGATGCAGCAGATTTGTTATTGAAAATAATGGAAGTTAGAACACAGTGGGGAAACATTTTTAAAGTACCAAAAAGAAGGGAAAAAAAACCAAACCCTGCTACCTTGAACTACTTACCCAGTGAAAATATGCTTCAAAAAATGAAGGTGAAATAAGGACTTTTTCTTATACTAAAAAGCAGAAAGAGTGACTTCTGCTTCTGGGCGGACAGCTAAGACATACTGTTTCCTATTTCTCCCCCTAGGAACAACCAAAACCCTGGACATTATATATAAAACAAACATAAGAAGACACTGAGAGGTAGAAAAGGCAGGCTGACTAGGGACCTCAGGATGCAAGGAATGAGACAGTGATGAGTTCCCTGATCTCTCTAGGCCAGCAAAGGGGCAGCCCAGAAAGACATAGAGGCCATGCAGAGAACAGTAAGGAGGCACTCCTACCCCTCCCAGCCTGGGGTGGAGGACATCAGGGGGACCTAGTGTGGAGTAGAACTCCCATCCCTGCCAAATTAACAAGCACCCTTCTTGGGCATCAGTAAGGCTGAGTGGGGAACCTGAACATCTACCCACCAACACCCTCATCTCAATACTGTCAGAGGAAGCTAGTGAAAATAGATTTAAGTAAGATCCAGAGTCTCATGATATAATGCCCAAACTGTCCAGATTTCAATAAAAAATCAGCTATCATATCAAGATGAGGAAGAGTTCAACTTAATGAGAAAAGACAACTAGTACATGATAACAAAATGACGCAGATGTCAGAGTTACCTGGCGAGGGTTTTAAAGTCATCGTAAACATGCTTCAAAGAGCAACTACTAACACACTCAAAACAAATGAAGGAGAAAGTCTCATCAAAGAAATAGAAAATCTCAGTAAAGAATAGAAGATATAAAGAAGAAACAAATGGAAACTTTATAACTGAGAAATACAATAAGATAAAATCTCAGTAGATTAACTCAATAGCAGAACAGAAGAAACAAAAGAATGAAATGGAAATAGAACAACAGAACTTAGAATGAACAACAGGGAGAAAATAAACCAAAAAGAAATGAATTCAGCCTCAGAGAACTGTGAGTCTATAACAAAAAAAACTTTTAACATGCCTATCATCGGAGTCCCAGGAAAGAAGTGTGTGGGGTTTAAAAAGTACTCAGAGGAGTAGTGACTGAAAACTTCCCAAAGACATAAATCTGCAGCTTCCAGAAAGTGATCAAACCCTAAACAGGATAAATCCAAATAAATACACGAAACTCATCATAACCAAACTTCTGAACACCAAAGGGAAACAAACAAAAAAAAAAAATCAAAAACCACTTGAAACCAGTGAAAGAAATGACACCTTACCTAGAGAAAGAAAACAATCCGAATGACAAAAGACTTCTCATCAAAACCATGGAGTCCAGAGGAAGTAGCACAACATTTTTCAAGTGCTAAAGGAAAGGAACTGTCAACCCAGAATCATATATCCAGTGAAAACAATACTGCATTTCACAAACTTTTATATTTTATGTTTTCATTTTTGTTCACTTCAAAAAAGTTCTACTTTTCCATCTAATTTTTCTTTGATCCATGGAATACTTAAAAGTGCTGTGTTTATTAGTTTCTAAATATTTGAGAATTTGCCATGTGTCATATGTCTTCTGTTATCGATTTCTAATTTAAGTCGATTGTAGTGATAAGACATATTTTTATTTATTTACTTTGATAAAATGTACTTTGTATGAATTGAATCCTTTTAGATTTAATGAGACTTGTTTCATGGCCCCAAATATGGTTGAACTTGGTAAATGCTCCATGTGTACTTTAAAAGAATATGTTCTCTGGACACCTGGGTGGCTCAGTCGGTTAAGCCTCTGGCTCTTGGTTTCATCTCAGGTCATGATCTCACAGTTGGTGAGTTTGAGCCCTGCATCAGGCTCAGTGCTGACAGTGTGTAGCCTGCTTGGGATTCTCTCTTCCCTCTCTCTCTGCCCCTCCCCTGCTTGTGCACTCTCTCTCTCTCCCTAAATAAATGAATAAGTAAACTTTATAAAATAAAATAATACGTTCTTTGCTCTTTTGGGTGGAATATTCTATAAATGTCAATTAGGAATTTCAGTTGATAGTTTTGTGCAAGTCTTCTCTATCCCTACTGATACTCTGTCTGCTTGTTCTACCAGTTACAGAGGGAGGGCTGTGGAAATCTCTGATGATGGCTATAGATTTGTCTCTCTCTTTGTGCAGTTCTATCAATTTAATTTTGTGTATTTTGAAGCTCTATCATTCAGTGCCTAAACATTTCGAATAAACTTTATGGGCTCTTAATAAATTGACCCCATTGCCAATTTTATTCTTCTTTTTTTTAATTTTTTTAATGTTTTTATTTATTTTTGAGAGAGAGAGAGAGAGAGAGAGAGAGAGAGCATAAACAGGGGAGGGGCAGAGAGAGAGGGAGACACAGAATCCGAAGCAGGCTCCAGGCTCTGAGCTGTCAGCCCAGAGCCCGACGCGGGGCTCGAACTCACGGACCGCGAGATCGTGACCTGAGCTGAAGTCGGACGCTTAACCGACGGAGCCACCCAGGCGCCCCCCCCCCATTGCCAATTTTAAATGACTCTCTTTAATCCTGGTAATATTTTTTGGTCTGAAATCTACTTTGTCAGATTTTAATATAGCCACTCTAGCTTTCTTTTTAGCAATGTTAGCATAGTTTATCTTTTTCCATCCTTATACTTTTTTTTTCATTTTGGGGGGGGGGGATATAGCTGAGAAACAATGTGACATCAGTTTCAGATGTACTACATAGTGATTCAACGTCTCTATACCTTATGCTATGTTCACCACAAGTATAACTACCATCTATTACCATGCAACACTATGGCCATGTCATGGACTATATACCCTATGCTGTACCTTTTATTCTCATGATTTATTCATTCCATAACTGGAAGCCTGTATCTTCTACTCCCCTTCACCCATTTTGCCCATCCCCACCCCTTCCCTCTGGAAACTATCAGTTTGTTCTCTACATTTATAGGTCTGATCCCGCTTTTTGTTTATTCACTTGTTTATTCATTTCTAAATTTTTTTAATGTTTATTTATTTTTGAGAAAGAGAGAGAGACAGTGTGAGCAGGCAATGAGCAGAGAGAGAGGGAGACACAGAATTGGAAGCAGGCTCCAGGCTCTGAGCTCTCAGCACAGAGCCCGATTCAGGGCTCGAACCCATGAACCGTGGGATCATGACCTGATCCAAAGTCGGACCCTTAACCAACTGAGCCACACAGGTGCCCCCATTTGTTTCATTTCTTAGATTCTACATAAGAGTGAAATCATATGGTATTTGTCTTTCTATGTCTGATTTATTTCACTTAACATAATACCTCCTAGGTCCATCCATGTTGCCATAAATGGAAAGATCTCATCCTTTTTTATGACCGCATAAGTATTCCATTACACACACACACACACATCATCATCATCATCATCACATATTCTTTATCCATTCATGTATATCTACAGATATTTAGGTTGCTTCTATATCTTGGCTATTGTGAATAATGCTGCAACAAACATAGGGGTGTATATATCGTTTTGAATTGGTGTCTTCATTTTATTTAGGTAAATACCCAGTAGTGGAATTAATTATTGTATCATGTGGTATTTCTATTTTTAATTTTTTGGGGGAGCCTCCATACTGTTTTCCACAGTGATTGTACCAATTTATATTCACCTGAGTGTTCCTTTTTCTCCACATCCGTATCAACATTTGTTATTTGTGTTTTTTATTTTAACCATTCTGACAGGTATACGGTGATATCTCACTGTGGTTCTTATTTGCATCTCCCTGATGCTTCTCACACCTTTAATCATATACGCCTTTATATTTAAAGTGGGTTTCTAATCATTTTATAAAAACACAGCAGGCTTTTGGAGAAATTGATAAACTGATTCTAAAGCTTATATGGAAATGCAACGCACCTAGAATGGCTGAATCAACTTTGAAAAAGAACAAAGTTGGAAGACTAACACTACCTGATTTCAAGACTTAAGCTTCAGTTATGAAAACAGTGTGGTATTGGTCTAAAAATAAACAAATAGATAAATAGAATAGAATAATTCTATTTATTCAGAAATGGACCCACACATCCACCATCAGTTGCTTTTCAACAAAGGTGCCAAGGTAATTAATTGGGGCAAAGGATAATTTATTCAACAAATGGTACTGAAACAATTAGGTAGCCATATGGAAAACAAAATGAAACAAAAACAAGCAAAACCAAACCCCTCAGGGGCACCTGGGTGGCTCAGTCAGTTAAGAGTCCAACTGTTGATTTCAGCTCAGGTTATGATCTCACGGTTCGTGAGATCAAGTCCCATGTAGGGCTCTGTGCTGACAGAGCAGAGCCAGCTTAGGATTCTCTCTCTCCCTCTCTCTCTGCCCTTCCCCCACTCACACTCTTTCCTCTGTCTCTCTCAAAATAAATAAATGAACATTTAAATAAACCAAATCCCCCCAAAACCCTTCACATTACAAAAATTAACTCAAGAGTTTTTCATAGACTTAATTATGCTAAAAATACAATATTTCTAGAAAAATACAGAGGAGAAAACTTAATGACTTTGGGTTTGGTAAAGATATCTTAAATAAGACATTAAAAAACATAAACCATAAAGGAAAAAAAATCAATAAGTTAGATTTCACAAAATTAAAACCTTTTTCTCTTGAGAGGATATATTTTTTTAAATGTTTATTTATTTATTTTGAGACATGGGACTCAAACTCATGAACAATGAGATCATGACCTAAGCAGACACCAAGAGTCAGGTACTTAACTGACTGAGTCACCCAGGCGCCCCTTACAAGGATATTTTTATGAAAATAAAAGACAAGTCACGGACTAGGAAAAAATATTTGCGAAACATGTATTTGACAAAGTTCTTATATAGAGAGCATATAAAGAGCTCTTGCAACTAAATAATAAGAATACAAGTAACACAAACAAAAAGGGCAACAGATTTGAACAAATGCTTCACCAAAGAAAGTATACTAATGGGAAATAAGCATGTGGAAAGATGCTAAAATATTACTAGTCATTAAGAAAATGGATAATGACACGCCAGTACATGCCCACTAGAACAGCTGAAGTTTTAAAAACTTAACCACATCAAGTATTGAAGAGGGTGTCAAGCAACTAGAACTCTTATACACTGCTAGTGGGAATGTAAGATGTACAGATACTTTGGAAAACAGTTTGGTAATTTCTTTAAAATTTCAACTATTATATGAGCTATTCCATATAATAGGAAAATACGAATAAGAATGTAATATTCTATTATATGAACTATTCCATTCATGGAAGGCAAATAATTGAAAGCATATGTTCACACAAAAACTTATTCAGAGCAACTTTTTTGGTAATAGCTACAAACGGGAAACAAAAAATGTCCCCAACAAATAAATGGATTAAAAATTGTGGTATATCCATACAATTAAATACTAGTCAGCAAGAAAAACAAACAACTTCTGACACATACAAGTATTAATGAGGATTCTCCAGAAAAACAGAACCAATAGGAAATATAAATATATGTGTTTATGACACACACATATATACAAAGTGGGATTTGGCTCATGTAATTATGGAGGCCAAGAAGTACCATAATCTGCCCTCTGGATAATGGAGAGCCAGCCAGGAAAGCCGGTTATATAATTCAGTCCAAGTCCAAATGCCCAAGAACCAGAAGCTCCAATGCTCAAGGACAGGAAAAGACAGACATCCTAGACCAAGAAAACAGAGTGAATTCTCCCTTCTTTTTGCCCTTTTTGATCCATTTGGACCATCACAAGATTGGATGATTCTCACTCACACTGTTGAGGGCAGATGTCTACTCAGTCTACCGAATCAAATGCTAATAAACACCCTCACAGACATGCACAAAAATAATGTTTTACCAGCTATTTGGGCATCCCTTACTTAGCTCGGTCAAGTTGACACATAAAATTAACCATCACAACATAATAACATGGTTAACACTCAACAATGTTATGCTAAGCAAAAGAAGCCAGACAGAAAAAGAGCATATACCATATGATCCAGAAATCAGATCAGGTGACTACCTGGGGAAGGAGGTGTGAATGGTAGAGACAGGAGAGAGGGTGAGGTTACAAAAGAGCAAGAGGAAACTTGTGGGAAGATAGTTATGTTCATAATCTTGATTATGGTGATGTTTCCACACACATATATACATACATCAAAACATCAAGTGTGTACTTTAAATATATGTAGTTAATTACATGTCAATTATACCTCAGGAAAGCCGAAAAAAACTTAAAAAGTAAAAAAAAGATGGTGAAATAAATGTTTTTAGACCAACAGAAATTAAGGAAATTCAACACCAGCAGAGGATGTTACAAATATATAAAAAGTAATTTTTATGGGGGCGCCTGGGTGGCTCAGTTGGTTGAGTGTCCAGCTTCATCTCAGGTCATGATCTCACAGTTCGTGAGTTGGAGCCCCGCCGTAGGGCTCTGTGCTGACAGCTCAGAGCTTGGAGCCTGCTTCTGATTCTGTGTCTCCTTCTCTCTGCCCCTTTCCTGCTCATGCTCTGTCTCTCTCTGTCTCTCAAAAAATGAATAAATGTTAAAAAAAAGTTTTAAGCAATTTTTATGAAAGAATGAAAAGATGAAATCCTAGTTGAAAACACAGCACTGCAGAATGGAATGAAGAATATTGGAAAAGGTCGATACATGGATATAAAAAGTTTAATGACTTCAGGACTTTACAACAATAGCTTGTCAACAACAATGCAAAAGGTAGAAGTGGGTATAGGGAGTTACAGTTTTCTAAGATTGTAGCAGTACTGTGAAAGTGATCATTTGTATAAAAATGTAATAAATCAAGGATACATGTTGATATTTCTAAGGTAAGCTCTTAAAGAATCGTAATTGTTAGCAGGTTAATAGAACAATGTGATAACATAAAATATTTGTCTAATCCAAAAGAAAGCAGAGAAGGAGGAGAAATAGATGGTGTATATAGAAACCAAGTAGTAACGTGGTAGATATAAACCCACCTATAATAGTAATTACATTAAATTTCAATGAACTAAAATCTTCAAGTAAAATATTAAGATTGGCAGACTAGCTAAGCAAAAACCCTGTCCTTGAGAACATAAGGATTTGTGTTTAGTTTGAAGGCTATTATATATGAAAATAACTTCATATACATGCTCAGGAAGAGACATAGAAGCTATTAATAGAGTATTTTATTTTCCCAGCAACATTCGCAAGCTCAGAAGCACAAACCCTGATCCATATGAGAAACAGGAGAGTGTCAGACCCAGAGAATGTTAGATTGACTTTTGTGAGAGAAGAGATAATTTTCTCCAGATATCTTATTTTCCCTCCAGCAGGATAAGCTGGTCTCTGCCTGACATTGCTGTTCTCAAATACAGTTGACAACACTTTTAAGATCCCTTAAGTCATGCATTGTATAAGGTCACCTCTGTGTCCCCGGATGTAACCAGAACAGTACTTTACCCACTGGATCTCAGTAAACGCCTGAAATGAGTTCTAAGGTAGAGTCCTAAGACATCTAGACCATCAGAAATGCTATGTTTGCAGAATCAAATGCAGTACATAGAAGAACAGAAAGACAGGTGATGAGTTTAATCACGTTCCTTAGAAGGCGGTTGAGCGTCTGTAGTAGAAATCAGTATCCTTGGATTTTGACTCCACTTCTACCCTACAGTACTTTATTCCTTTGTATCTCAGGCCTTTTAAACACTTGTTTAACTTGTATTCTTTTTTTTTTTCATTTTATTTTTATTTTTCATCCTGGTAAGTGATGAGGTTTTTGGGGATGACAGGGTTAGCGGGATCCAGAGCCGACGGCCAAGAAAGAATTCTTGAAGACGTCTTTGGTGCAAAAGAGGTGGTTTTATTAAAGCAGGACCCGTGGGCAGGAAGAACTGTGCGGGACCATGAGGAGAGACCTGTTATATACTATAGAGTTGCGGAGAGGTGGCGGGCAGGTAAAGTACAGGGGAAGTTTCCAGTGAGATTTTCATATGCTAAAGACTCACAGCATAGTAGAGGCCTAGCTATTGTCAAGCTAGGGTTGTTTTCCCTCTAGCAAAGCATTAGCATTAAGACAGCAGGGAGTTCCTGGAAAAACTTCTCTGCTGGCCTCAAGTATTTGTCAGTGGACTGCAGGATATAAGGAAATTTAGTTCTATCTGTCATTTCCATCTGCCTTTGTTTTGTTTCCCTGCATCTCTATGGAGGGGTGATGGAGACTTAGGTCCTGCAGGACTATGATCTCTATCAGTTAACCATTTCTTTTCCCCCATTCCTTTGTTCTTGGGCAGCCAGGAGTGCCCAGGAGTATCACACATGTCCCGCCCCCACCTGGAGGCGGGGGGGGGGGGGGGGGGTGTTTGCAGCCCATCAGTTTGCCTCATGCTCCCTCATCAGTAAGTGTACTCTTTAATCCTTATCCCCTATTTCCCTCATCCCCCCACCCCTCTCCCTTCTGGTAACCATCAGTTTGTTGTTGACAATTAAGAGTCTGTTTCTTGGTTTGTCTTTTTTTTTTTCCTTTGCTCTTTTGTTTCATTTCTTTTTTTTTTAATTTTTTTTTTAACGTTTATTTATTTTTGAGACAGAGAGAGACAGAGCATGAACAGGGGAGGGTCAGAGAGAGGGAGACACAGAATCTGAAACAGGCTCCAGGCTCTGAGCTGTCAGCAGGCTCCAGGCTCTGAGCTGTCAGCACAGAGCCTGCCGCGGGGCTCGAACTCACGGATCGCGAAATCATGACCTGAGCCGAAGTTGACCGCTTAAACCGACTGAGCCACCCAGGCGCCCCTTGTTTCATTTCTTAAATTCCACATATTAGTGAGATCATATTGTACTTGTCTTTCTCTAACTTATTTTGCTTAGCATTATACTAGCTCCATCCACGTTGTTGCATGCAAACTCAGGTTTTTTTTCTTAACTTTATTTATTTTGAGAGAGAAAAAGAGAGAGAGCGAGACAGAGCGCATGTGCACAAGTGGGGGAGGGGCAGAGAGAGGAGGAGGGGGGAGAGAGAGAGAGAGAGAGAGAGAGAGAGAGAGAGAGAGAGAGAGAGTCCTAAGCAGGCTCCATGCTGTCAGCGCGAGGCCTACGTGGGGCTCTATCTCACATAACGTGAGATCACGACTTGAGCTGAAATCAAGAGTAGGCAGCTTAACCAATTGAGCCACTCAGGTGACTCTAGGCTTTTTTTTTTTTTTTTTTAAACTGAAAACAGATCTATTTTAGGAAAATGGTGAAGATTGCAATTACTTGATATTGGGAATATGAGAATGAAATCTGGAAAGCAGCTTGTCAGAAAGGAGATACATTATCACTCATCACTGTGGGAATGCTCAAATTACATGACTCACTAAATATGCCTTTTTCCCTTCAACTGATTGGCTAGGACAGGTACATTAGTTTTATTTTCAGCAGCTTCTGAAGATCTTGGCAATCTTGTCTACACTGAACCAGCCAGGAGCTCAAGTACTGGGGGAATCTACAGAGGCTGAAATCCTCCTGAGACCCAGTCACTGGCTTGAGACAAATCATTCAGCTATTAGAAGAAGCAGGTATGGAGATTAGGAGATCAATACTGGGCACTTCTCCTTTCACACTCTGCATTTTTTATCCATGTTGCTGTAACAGCACTCTTCATGCCATTTGGCAAATAATGGCTCCAAGAAAAAGGGCTCCTCAAGAGCTGGGATAACACTGGTTCTTCTTTTGTTTTGTTTCAAAAGGTGTAACTCGCTTTCCCCCTCTTTTTAAATTACTCAATTATACATAAAACTATTTGAACAATTTTAAGGATGCAGTTCAATGGCATTCATGCCATTCATTCATTTATGAATTCATTGAATGCAATCATCACCCCATCCATCTCCAGAACTTTTTTCACCTTGCAAAACTGAAGCTCTGTTCCCATTAAACAATGCTTCATTTCCCCCTTCCCTAACCGCCAATCCCCTGCAACCACCATTCTATTCTCTGTCTCTATGAATTTCAGTACTCTAAGTACAAAAGGAATCATACAGTATTCGTCCTTTTGTGACCAGCTTATTTCACTTAGCATAACGCCTTCAATATGCACACACATTGTAGTATGTATCATCCTTTCCTTCCTTTTTAAAGCTGAACAATGTTCCATTGTATGTAAACACCACATTTGTTTAACCACTCACCCATCAATGGACACTGGGGCTGCTTTCATCATTTGGCTACTGTGAATATTGTTGCTCTAAACATGGATGTACAAGTATCTGTTTGTGTCCCTGCTTTTAATTCTTTTGGGTATATACCCAGAAGTGGAATTGCTGGATTATACGGTAATTCTATTTAAAAAAAATTTTTTTTAATGTTTATTTTTGAGAGAGAGAGACAGAGCATGAGCAGGGGAGGGGCAGAGAGAGAGGGAGACACAGAATCTGAAGCAGGCTCCAGGCTCTGAGCTGTCAGCACAGAGCCAGATACGGGGCTCTAAATCCTGAACCATGAGATCATGACCTGAGCCGAAGCCGGACGCTTAACCAACTGAGCCACCCAGGCGCCCCTGGTAATTCTATTTTTAATTTTTGAGGAACTTCCATAGTATTTTTCATAGTGACTACACTGTTTTAGATTCCCATCAATAGCGCACAAGGGTTCCAATGTTTCCACATCTTCATCAATACTTGTCATTTTCTGGTGGTTTTCTGTTTTGGTGGTTTAAATTTTTTTTATAACAGCCAGTCTAATGGGTGTGAAGTGGTGTCTCATTGTGGTTTTGATTTGTATTTCCCTAATGATTAGTCATGTTGAGCATCTTTTCATGTGCTCATTGGCCATTTGTTTATCTTCTTTGGAGAAATGTCTATTCAACCCCTGAGTCCATTTTTTAAATGGGTTGTTTTTTGTTATCAAGTTTTAGGAATTCTCTAATCTTTTGGATATTAATCCCTTATTAGATATATGATTTACAAATACTTCCTACTTTTTTCACTTTTTTTTTACTTTTATGATATAAAGTCCTTTGATTCACAAAGTTTTTCATGTTGATGGAGTCTAATTTATCTATTTTTTTCTTTTGTTGCCTGTGCCTTTAGTGTCATAGTCAAGAAATCACTGCCAAATCCAATATCATGAAGCTTTCCCCCTAAGAGTTTTGTAGTTTTACATCTTACGTTTAGGTCTCTGATCCATTTTGAACTACCTTTTTGTATATGGTGTTAAATAAGGGTTCAACTTCATTCTATTGCAGGTGAATATCCATGTTTCCTAGAACCATTTGTTGAAAAAACTGTCCTTTCACCCACTGAATGGTCTTGGCACCCTTAGAGAAAATCATTTGATGATATATGTGAGAGTTTATTTCTGGGCTATCTATTCTATTCCACTACTCTATATATCTATCTGTCTTTATGCCAGTACCACACCGTATTTGACTAGTGTAGCTTTGTGATAAGTTTTGAAAGCAGAAAATGTGTGGAGTCTTCCAGCTTTGTTCTTTTTCAATACTGTTTTGGCTAATTGGGGTCTCTTGAGATTCCATATGAATTTAAGGATGGGTTTTTCTACTTTTGCAAAAAACGTTGGGATTTTGACAGGGATTGCATTGGATCTGTAGATCATTTTGAGCAGTGTGGACATCTTAGCAATATTAAGTCTTCCAATCCATGAACATAGGATGTCTTTTCATTTGTTTATGTCTTCTTTAATTTCTTTCAGCAGTGTTTTGTGGTTTTCATTGTACAAGTCTTTTACCTCCTTGGTTAATTCCTAAGTATTTTATTCTTTCTGAAGCAAATGGAAATGTTATCCTAATTTCCTTTTTCAATTGTTCATTGTTAGGGTATAGAAATACAAATGATTTTTGTACATCGATCTTATATCCCGCTACTTTGCTGAATTCATTTATTGGTTCTAACAGATTTTTTGTGTGTAAAATCTTTATCGAGTTTTCTACATATAAGATCACGTCATCTGTGAACAGAGGTAATTTTACTTCTTCCTTTCCAATTTGGATGTCTTTTAGCTACTTGCATTCTTATTCCACGAATCCTCTGAGGGATGGATTCTAGGCACTCTCCAAAGATGCAGCAAAGATCTTTCTTTAGGGAAGACCCTGCCTTATACCATCCATTCTCTGGGACATTCTCCTGTGGTGAGCTCTGATAAGAATTAGATCGTCGTTGAAAATTCTCACTGTTTTACCTTTTCATTAGCAAGAGATGTTCTTGTCCTGAACTACATGCCCCTCCTCTATGCTGCTATAATATCCAAAGGTTAGGACAGTTGCCACATTCTGACAAAACCATCTGTTTTTGAGTACTTACTCCCTACCAATTTAAAGTCTTCAAAGAGAAGGCGACTGACCTCTATGCCTCCAGTGCCTAGAATGGTGTCAGGAAAATTAGTTACTCAATTAAGTATTCATGATATGATGTGTATAAAAACCTTTGTAAACTGAAAGTACAGAAAAACCTTTGTAAACTGAAAGTACAGAAAAATATAATTATTCCTATTTATTTACGTGCAATGGTCCTTTTTCCTTAGCCCCTCCTAAGAGAACCATCAAGATAAAATTCTCTAACACTTCAAGCATTTCATTCCTGTTAATCCAACAGTTATGTAGTGGGCATCACTGTGAAGGCGGCTCCAAGGTCAAGCGCTGGGATGTGCAGCAGAGCCTAATAGTATATCCTCCTCCCCTCGGAGTTGATTATGCCCAGCAGTATAGAACCCTGGGTCCACCTGTAGCTCTTCTTGGCCAAGTACACAAGTTCACTGTCAGGTGAGTTACTCTTCCAGTCTTCACTGCTCAGCCCAGGCTCCTCCTTAAGGTGTTGGATGTTGTTGTAGGCACTCCTCAGTTTCCCCTCAAGCTTTCTGATGCTAGCCTGAACTTCATTCTCATTCCCTTTGGCTATCAAGACACCATCAGCATACCCTTCTGAATGCTGTTCTCATTCTCTAAACCTGTAGACACTCTTCGAACTACTCTCTTATCTATGTGTTCTCAGGGCATAGGCTAAGCACAAAGTTTATTCAGCAAACACACATACCAGGGACTATCACCTGGTCTTGGTTGCAGTTCCTAATGACCCCTTTAACACACACCTCAGTTCATCATAAACACAGAGAACACTGGAGCAGGAAGGAACTGTCTAGTATACAAGATAAGGCCAAGGCCTGCCTGATTTGTCTGGCAAAAATACAATGAGCCACTTTTAGCTTCACTTTATTACTTTCATAGACAGTGAAAGGGAGAGTAGCCAAATGTGCCATCCTCCTGGGCCACTGTCCTATATACCAAAACATACAACACCAAAAAAAGTGGGGGGGGGGGGCGGCGGCTGATAATCACAATGGGAGCTGCAGAACACCCATTGCTAAGGAGCCAGTTCTGGACTGCAGCTGAATGGTTTTATGGTCTCAGCCATACCTTGAGGTGGGGAAGGGGCAGGCAAAGCATTATATCTCACCAAAACTTGGTAGGTATTGATAGCCTCTCGCATGACAGCTTATAAGGAGAAATAGAGAGGTGAGTGAAATCTTCAGGGCAACTTCTCATAAGCCTCCCATCCTCTCATGCTCTAGTGGATGAAAAGATATTCTACCAGGACTGATTCAAGCCTGTGCCTATGTGACTATGTGAAAACATATAAGGTCTCCAGGGTACCATGGTGGAGCCGTTCCTCTATAAGAAACTTGGAAACCTGGAAAAATTAGGATAATAACCTAATTTTATAGATGAAGAAACTGAGACTTGCAAAGGTTAACAAAGATGAACTTGCTAGAGCTCCCACAGGTGGTTGGTGGGAGAGCTACCTTTATAAATCCAGGAGCTTCGAGACTCCCTAGTCAGTGCTCTTCACGCGGTGCCACACAACCTCATATTAGAATGTCAGGGGCCTGCAGAATAAACAGTGTTTTCTCACTTTTAAGACAAATAAATCAGAAGATTCTTGCCCGGGAACAATATATTCTCATCGTCTCTATAGGTCTACTTTTTATGCTCGGTGAACTTTCAATCCTTAGCTGATGATACTGAACCAAGGAATACATTAAGTAATAATTAACACTCATCGCAATTATAATGTTTTTAGTAATTATATGTATAATGTTTGGCTGTTAGAGATAATCTTCATGTGAGCAGGACTTGTCTTGTCCCCCTGCCACATAGTCAATAAATATTTGTTGAATAAATAAAGTCATTATTTACATTATTAAACAACTAATTTTTACCAATATTCCTTAGTTCTAAGTGTATTCTTCACCCAATCCTTTACTGAAGCTGGAGTAAAGCAATAAAACCATGGATTGGGAAAAGACATTATTGGATTTGAATACCAGATCCACCACTTAACTAAATATGGAGGGGCGCCTGGGTGATTCGGCTGAGCGTCCGACTTTGGCTCAGATCATGATCTCGTGGTTTGTGGGTTCGAGCCCCACCTTGGGCTCTGTGCTGCTGACAGCTGGGAGCCTGGAGCCTGCTTCGGATTCTGTGTCTCCCTCTCTCTTTGCCCCCCCCCCCACTCGCACTCTGTCTCTCTCTCTCTCAAAAATGAATAATAAACATTAAAAAAAAATTTTAACCTAAATATGGAATAGTAGATAACATCTTTAATCTTTTGAAGCCTCATTATCTAATTTTACAAAATGGAGAATATAACAGTACACATTTGGATGATTATGTGTGTGAGAGACAGAAAGAGAGAGAGGGAGAGTAACCTCAGTGTCTAAGTCACTCAGTTAATGTGAATTCCTCGTTCTCCAAGCCTTTGTGCACTGGTTGCAGACATAGGAATCACTTACACCAAAATCACACAGAGAACTTGTTAAGAATCTCAGGGCATAGGGATAAAGCACAGGAATCCCCCTTTTCCCCACAATTTCCTGGGTCACTCTTACACAATCACTGAAGAAGCAAAGTAAATAGGTAGTTGAAAATCTGAAGAATCACCTCTTAGATGGTCAGTGGATGGCTCAGCCCCTTCCTTGACATCAAGGAAAAATTCTTTGAAACATGGGAATGGGGAAGAGAATAACTAGTACAAGGTTTCTTAATAAGAAAGAAGAAATGATAGCTGTTGAAATAACAAGGGGCTGGAGGAGGGAGAAAAAGAGGCACACGTATTGTTTGAGAAAAGATATTCATTATTATAATTTTATGTTTAACAAAACCTCACTACTTTCATGACACAGACTATAGAAAAGAAAAGTTCAATGACAGCTCCTTGACAGGGAAGGCTGTGCATTGGGAAGGTTCTATCTTTTGCATTATCAGAGAGTGTCAAGGCCATGGGAAAAATTAAACAAATGGGCATTTCAGGTCAGTAACTCTGGGAAATAGAGAAAATAATCCATCGTAATATCTTGATATGGTTCAATTGTAGGTTTGAATGTGAGAACAAAGCTACATTTTACTTGCCCAAAGTATCACCCACCTAAGTTTGTTAGGAGCTTAAGCCAGGCAAGCCATTTTGTGATGATTCAGGATAAAAGGACTAGCATTAGGAATTATGACATGAAAAAAAAAATGATCATAAAATTATAATTTTTTTAACCCTCCAGAGAAAACACATGCCACAGGGGAAAGCAATGTCAGCTTTGTGCACTGAGAGTCCAGGGTTCTAGCATTATTTCTGCCATAGACATTGTGCAAATTTGATCAGTCACTTTACCTCAATTTTCTCAGCTATAAAATGAGGATAGTAAGTAAATGACCTCTAAGTTTCTTTTAACCCAGAATTATCCTGTGGTTTCATGAAGTTTAAGCAATTCATGCCAGGCAGTGAGACAACAGAGCACAGAAGTAGAGGTTAGAGCACCTCCAGTGCTGTGTACCAACAAAAAGCCATCTTCATAATTGTTAAATTTTCAATATCTGGTCCCTGGCACTGAAAAACAAATGAGTTGCCTCATCCTCCCCCCTGGCTGCCTCTAGATTCTGGAAAAACAGCAAAGGTCTCAGAGCTTTACAATGTCACTTGGGAAGAAATGTGAGTAAAATGAGAAAAAGGAAAGAAGAAAAATCTTGAAATAGTGATCAAATGGTAGAATTTGAAGAGTTAATTCATGACTATGCTTCTAAGCTTGGGGATGATATTTGGATAATGTGTGAACAGGTCAGATGATAGCAGCCCGAGGCTATGGTCAGTATGGCTTGGCATTGTTTTGACCTTCAGGTGTTGAATTTTCCTGGAAATGTCCTGAAAGTCACAGAGACAAGTGAAATCTGAAGCCATGGAAAGACATAACAATGCTATACTATAGCCATGTAACCCAATTTTATGAGAAGATTCAACTACTGCAAGAAAACGTAAAATTGACATTCAAAAAGCCCTAGGAGAGGGGCGCCCGGGTGGCTCAGTCTCTTGAGTGACCTACTTCGGCTCAGGTCATGATCTGACGGTTCGTGAGTTCAAGCCCTGCATCGGGCTCTGTGCTGATAGCTCAGAGCCTGGAGCCTGCTTCGGATTCTGTGTCTCCCTCTCTCTCTGCCCTCCCCCCCCACCACGCTCTGTCTCTCTCTGCCTGTCAAAAATAAAGAAAACTAATAACAAAAAAAATTTTTTAAAGCCCTAGGAGAAATATAGAAGCTGTTGAAGATTACCACGAATGAGTAGGTATAGCAGTGTGTTGGGAACCAAGGAGCATGGCCTGAACTTGCAGAACTGTATGTCAGTGACCACAACTATGCAGAGAAGCCTTTTGTTCACAGGAGCTCATGGTGACAAATCCACACATTTACCTTGTCAGATCCAGGGATGCTGTCAATAGGATGCTGAAGTTAAATATAACCAAGGCAGAGTCAAAAATCTTGACCTTTTGGGAGAGTATTTTGCACAGGAATTGAAACTGTTCAACAGAAACATGAAAGCTTTGTCTGGGCTTAAGTGTATGCAAATCATGTTGCTTCTGATCCCAAAGCAAGCATAAAAATGGAAAAAGACGACTTGAAATATGTTCATTGGTCAGCTAGTCAAATAACAGAGTTTATTAGTTTGAAGGCTGAAATAAGGAGGAAATCAAATACAGCTGATCCTTGAACAACTAGGGGGTTAGGAACACTGACTCCACACACACACACAGTCAAAAATCTGTGTATAACCTTTGACTCCCCAAAACTTAACCTCTAAAAGCCGACTATTGGCAAGAAAGCCGTACCAGTAACATCAATAGTCAACACATATTTTGTATGTTAAATGTATTATATACTATATTCTTACAATAAAATAAGCTAGAGAAAATAAAATGGTATTAAGTAACTCATAAGGAAGAGAAAATACATTTATAGTACTTTACTGCATGTATCAGAAAAAATTACACATACATAGATCCATGCAGTTCAAAGGTCAACTCTACTCTCCTTAACCAGTGGAAGACATGTTGGAAACATTGTGGATCACTCATTCTTAAGGTTTCAAAAGCTAGTGCACATTAGATTTCACAACTAATTAGTTGAGTTTATTGGCCTATAACTTACTAACTGCCTAATGCTCTGTGAATGAGGCAGTTGTGTGGGGGGGTGGTAAAAGGGAGGGGGAGAGTGAGAGAGAGAAGGAATGAATGAATGATTTAATGCCATTTTATCTGTATGACCCCAAGGATGAATGCTTTCAAACTCCCTATGTTAGCAAGGATGACGTACACATAATGGCTTAACTGGTACAAGTTTCAGGGTAATCACTGATCACATCCATTTGTTTTATGTGTATTTCTTGGCCATGCTGAGATTGTTGGTTATGATGGAGAATTATCCAGAGCCTTTTACTCTTATCCTATACGGTGATTCTGCTTTTCCTTACACAATGCCTTTCTACAAACTATGAATTAGAAATTGAGGCTTCTGAAAGAAACATCAAGAGCCTCAGTAATAGACTGTATCTAGTATTCTTAACTATTAATAGTACAGGAAACAGACTCATGGGTACAACTTCCCAGTGTAAGTTAACACAGTGTCTCAGGTGGACATTTGTCAGGCTGTACAAGTGAATGCAACTTGTAGTAAGATTCCTGCAAGGATTTTCAGGACTCTTACCCAGAAGCAGATGACTTTGCAGAAGTAGATTATGTACCCCCAAATCAACAAAACACAAATGGACCGAAACAACCGTCAAATCGCGGTTAATATTCTCTTTTTAGTGTCCACATGAGAAAACCCCTTTTCTTTTTATTATACCCTGCCTCCTCAATTTAACAGAGTCTATGTATACAAACTGGAATGAAACATTGTTTAAATGCATTTTGCATCAACTAAATCTTTGCATTAGTGAAAAAACATTCTGTGGAAATCTCACTACAGATTATAAATGAATTCATCACCAAAAAAGTTTAAGAATGATTCTACATAAAATAATACAGATTGAATGGCCTATAAAACTACTCAGCATAAGGTAACAAGGGTTAAACATACTGGGAAGTGCCTTTATTAAGTTCCTTTACTTTCATGATCTTGTAGTTACTTATAAATATTCAATTAGAATCTTTACTCTTCCTACCAGAACATAATTAAATATATAATATTGTAACCTTGATCTTACCACAAATCTTGTTAAATTTGGTGTGCAGCCCCACTCTACAGAATAAGAGCCATGCTTCACCTATAGAAATGATGCCTATGAAGTCCTCTCAGGAAAATGGCCTCTTACCTGGTGGATAGCTTATGGAATCCCAGACTTACACATACTGAAAGGCGTCCCTTCCTACAGGCCAGCAACCCTGACAAATAGGGGGCTCTCTGGGAAAGAGGACCATACAGTTTTAGGTGTAGCAGGTAAATCTTGGTGGGCGTGGTTTGGATAATTATTAATCCTTATCTCCTTAAAGCTAAGAAAATAAAAGACTTTGTGTACCCCTAAAAATAAATTACAACCCCGGAGGTTTTATAAAGCTTCCAGAAAGAAGTTAACTCCCAGGCTTACTTACAACTAGTATCTTGTTATATTAACTATATATTACTATATATTAATAAGAATGTTTCTGAGCATTAGTTAACATTTTTTTTTCACAGCTAGGCAAACAAAACTTGTCAAATAAGATAAAAATGTAAAACAATTGTATGGAATCAGAAAATTTCTAAGCACTCAGGAGAATGAAACCATGACTTACGGTGGAAAATTTGTCTACAGGGAGGAAGTGAGGTACAACTGACATTTTGCCTTTTTACCATTATGAATAAAAACTTACACCATGCTCCTCAGTCAAGAATATAAACACATCTAAAACCCGAGGTAAACACAAAAGAACAGGGTCATCCTATTTAGCTTTGATCCTCCCCAAAAGATAAAAAAGTTAAACATTTCTCATAAGCCTGGACTCTCTAATGGAAACAACCTCATTATTCCTTTCACATTTACTAGCTGCTATTCTATAAAGTACAGCCTTCCCTCCTCCATCTTTCAAGTATTCTACACGGATTATACTCTGTGATTACTGCATGCATATTGTATGGATTCCTTTCTTATTCAATATGTTATAATCCATTATAGTCATTATTCCCTTTGCTGTTCTAAATTTGTGACGGTCTTCAATTTGACAGGGGAGCTCCTCAAGCTGGCTTCTTTTGACTTGTCTCGACTAATCTTTGAGCACAAAATATTCCAGGCTCACTTTGTCCTTTGATTCTCCCAACCTCAAATCAGACAAGGAGTTTACATTCCTGGAAAATTATATTTAGAAACACAGACAAGCCTTAGGGGGGGAAGGTGGTTTTGCGAACCATTTAGAGGAAAGTAAGAGGGTGGGGATAAACCCCAAACAACACGCCTATAGGATAATGCTGCTCAGTCCAAGGCCCTCTGCCCCAACTGGCTTGGGGGAGGCTCCAGCTTTATCCCCTGGGATCTCTAACAACTCTGGGCCAGAGTTCTCTCCCCAAAGAGGCTCTCATTTCTCCCTCCCCAATTACACTGCCTCTGCATGGGCATCTGAGGCGTCTTTCTTTCATTTTTTCTTATTTTCATCCTTTCTTTTCTAAACCTAAGCAACACATTGATATATTATCTTTAAGTGACATGATAAAAGAATGCATAGGGGAAAAATTCAATTCGTCTCCTCCACACTAATTTCCCCAAGAATAACTACTGGTAACAGGATACACACTACAGTTCTGGCTCATTTATAATTCCCCCACTGAATCTGACTAGCATACTTCATTCAGTCTAAGGGGTGAAACCTTTTTTCTCTTTTCTCACACAAAGCGTCCACCCTCCCCTCCCTCGCTCAAGGGTGATAAATGTCCGGGTTCTCAGATGTTAGGTCGCGCAAAGATGGTGGCAGGAGGGCTTTGGCCGAGTCTCTGGGCCACAGGAAATTTAAAAAGTGGAGGGCTGGCTGCGGAAGGCTGGGGGTTCTATGATTCAGTCTTCTGCCTGGCAATGATCCCCGGGTTCCAACTGGGGGGACTATCCGGTCCTAAACACTATCTAAGTGTTTTTTTTTTTTAACCCGCTTGTAGCCAGGAGAGAGAAACATACCTGTTTTCTTCTCTATACATCTATTTTAGTCGGTGGTTTGTCGGACTTTTTATTTTCGAGGTCCTGAGTAGCCTCGTTCTGTGAATTTTCTGGCATCTCTGGCCCCGGCAGCTTCCGGCCCGGCGTGAAGCTCTGTGGCCACACGGGGGCGATACGACGACCCATGGCTTTCCCCCGCCCGCGCCATAGAGAACCCGTGCTCCAGGTTCATCTTGGCGGGATTTGATCAGCCAGCCGTGAGCTGCGCCGGACCCAGGTTCTTTGCTTTGGAGTCGCCCCAGCCCCGGGATGGTCTCGAGCCGGCTGAAGGCCCACGCTGCCCAGACCTAGAGCGCTGGCTGGGGACGCTCCACTGCTCGGGGTGTCCGGCAAAGACGCTAAAGTGTCCTGAGCCGAGAAGCAGTCGAGCTTCTGGCGTCCATGGAAAACGTACCCTCTGCTTCCTGTCAGACCGTGGCAACCCTTCCCAGTGTTCCGATAGCCGGCTCTGTGTGCCGGGGCGGGAGTGGGGAAAGTGAGGGGGTGGTAGAGAAGGAGGTGAAGCAAGAGGGAAAGCTGAGAAGACAGCGAGGAACGCGGGGAGGAGAGGGGATCAGGAACAGAATCAGGGGTTGGAGCCCCAGGACGCCCCACGTCCGGTTCGAGGAGCACCGGGGTTCCCGGGGCAGTGGGAAGAAGACAACGGACAAAGCAAAAGAAGGGAACACTTTTTTCTGGCGGGAAACTGGTAATCCAGGCAGAGCAGGTGCACTCGGGGGAGGCCCCCAAAGCCCATCCGTCTCGCTGATTCCACCCGCTTCCCCGCCCCCCCCCCCAAGGGACCCCCGATCTCGGTCCCCTACACGCCAGCCGACAGAGCGGCCGCAGAACGTGGCCCGGGGCGACCCCTGGCGGGCGGGGGAGCAGAGCTCGGACCCTCGAGGCGAGCAGAGCCCGGTAGGAGGCGCGGCCGGGAACGCCGGTCGGAGGAAGGGCCTCCGCACACCTCGGAGAGGCAGCCGGTCGCGTCCCCGGCGGTTCCATGGTGTAATGGTGAGCACTCTGGACTCTGAATCCAGCGATCCGAGTTCAAGTCTCGGTGGAACCTGTCCCTTTGGGCCGAGCCGCGGCCACCTTTTACTCTCCGCTCCAAGGCGCCGCGAGGAGGAGCACGAGCCTTCCCGCTCCCGCTGCCCTCGGGCCGGGGAGGGAAACTCCGGGGACCACGCGCGCCGCTCCCGCTCCCGCCGCCGCGTCCCCCGCGCTCCGCCGCCGCCTCCCCCGCGCTCCGCCGCCGCCTCCGGACTCGGGGACCAGCGAGCCCGGTTCCCAGAGCGGCGCGCCCGGCACAAGCGGTGCAACCACGGCGAGGAGACCCGGCCAGCGCCGCCCCTCGTCGGGCTCACCCTCGGGCCTCGGGGTGAAAGCCACCGGCCGCGGCCACTGAATCCTGCACCGCGACGCACGTCGCGCGGCGCGTCCCGTACTGGCACCGATCGGCCTGCACCCGTAGAGGGCAACTTACGTGCGAGACGGCGGGTCTTACCTCAGCCGGGCGGTGGTGACACTGAAGTTTCGGGTCGTGGGTTCTAGCAGAAGGTCGGGTGCCATTTCATTTCAGTTTCCGCGGCTCCTTTCCTACCAGCTACCAGAAGAGTCCAGAGTCTCTGCTGAGGCCAGTGGGGGTCGCAGTTGTCCTGAAATATGTGCTTCAGTCCGTGGCCCTCGTGCGGAAAACCCTCAACTCTGCCCAAAAGGGAGATTCTGGCCGGGGATTCTTGGTCCCTGACCCGCCGCCTCCCACGGGGCTCCCCCTTCTTCCTGCCTGGATCTACTCCAAGAAGACACCGTAGGAAAAGAAGGCCGTTGTGTTTTCATTCTATCCAGAGTCTTTGTAGTTTTAAAGTTTTTTGTAGATATAAACAGATTCTCATTTTGGTGGCCTGGAATGGCCGAGAGAGAGAGAGAGACCTTAAAAGAACTAAAAATACTTTTGTAAAAGTAGCATAAAGGTATAGGAATAACACTACCCAACTTTAAGACTTACTATAAAGCTACAGTTAGGGATATATTGTGAATAAGCAAAGGCATAGACAAACAGACCAATTAAATAGAATGGAGAGTCCAGAAATAGGACTACAGAAATATGTCCAATTGATTGTTGATGAAGGTGTAAAAGCAATTTGATGAAGACTTTTTTCTTTTCAACAAATTGTGTTGGAATAATTGGACATCTAGATGAATGAAACTTCCACCTACACTACAGTTTATACAAGAACTAACTCACAATGGAGCACAGACTAAATGTAAAATGTAAAACTCGAAAATTTATAGAAGGAAGTCTTCATGACCTGGGGTTAGGCAGTGTTCTTAGATATGTCACCAAAAATTCTATCCAGTAAAAGAAAAAAAAATCAATAAATTGTATTTCATTGAAATTATAATGTTTGTTTAAAAAAATAGCTGAGAGAATGGACAGTTACAGATTGAGAGAATAAAAATCAACAAATCACAAAGATGACAAAAAGGTTGGTGACAAGATGTATAAAGAAATCTTGGGGAAGGAAAAAAAAAAAAGAGGTTAGAGTGGGAGAGAGCCAAAGCATAAGAGACTGTTAAAAACTGAGAACAAACTGAGGGTTGATGGGGGGTGGGAGGGAGGGGAGGGTGGGTGATGGGTATTGAGGAGGGCACCTTTTGGGATGAGCACTGGGTGTTGTATGGAAACCAATTTGACAATAAATTTCATATATTAAAAAAAATCTTAAAATTAACAAGGAAACAACAACAATAACAACAACAACAACAACAAAAAGGCAAAAGATAGGAACAGACACTTCCCTAGAGGATATAAGCACATGAACATCATTAGACATTAGGGAAATGCAAATTAAAACATAATGAGATACCAATATACACCTGCTAGAATGACAGTACCAAGTGTCTAAGATAAGAAGTAAGCAGAATTTTCATACGCTGCTTGTGAGAATACAAAATGGCACAGCTACCCTGGAAAAGATTTGGCAGTTTCTCATAAAGTTAAGCATATAAGTACTATATAATCTAGTAAACACAATCCCAGCAATCTGCCTTGAAGAAATGAAAATTTATGTTCACAGAAAAACCTGTACAGGAATTCTCATAGGCTTTATTTGTAAGAGCTGAAAGTACAATCATCGAATATCTTTCAAGGGATTAATTGATAGACAAAACAGTGGTTCACCCACTGGATGGAATACCCAACGATAAAAAGGAATTCTTGATGTATACAACAACTTAAAGAAATCCCTAAGTCACTGTGCTGAGTAAAAGAAGCCAGTCTCAAACGGCTACATACTATATACTTCCATTCTTAGGACATTCTCAAAAAGACAGAACTATAGTGATGAACAGATCAGTGATCCCAAGGGCTTATGTTTGCGGGGGAGATGTGACTGTAACACTGTAACAAGATAGCACTAAGATTTTTGGTGAGATGAAACTTATGTATTCTAATTATGGAGAATTTGTACCAAAAGAAAAAGTCAGTTTCACTGTATGATAATTGAGACAGCAGAAGCCATACATTACGGACTGAACAAACTAGATGATGAAAAGCTGGGATGTCTTCTACTTAATAGTAGGTCGGTTGCCTAAACTTCTCCTAAGAATTCGTTTCCCAACCATGCTGGATGCTTTTCTTCAGAGTCTGACGCATAAATTAAAGTTAGTGGTTCCAGATGCACGCTTTTTCCTTTCTCACAGCCCGTCAGGCCCTTTTGCAGTCTTTGCCTTGCCCCTTGGGGGGCGAGGGCGGGAGCCGGGATAAGGGGTGCGGAATGCGGGCGCTGCAGACTTTGGCTCGCGGCGACCTGCGGCCTTACCCCAGGTTAGGCGGGTGGAGGGCTCAGGCTGGGAGCACCGCCACGGGGGACCTCGAGAGCCCGATCTAACTGCCGACGGTCACCAGTTTCAAAGCGGGAAATCGCACCATATCTCCGGCTTTACCGGGGGTTTGTTTAAAGAGGAAAATAGCGAGTTAGACAACATCACAACTCGGATTCAAGCCAAGGTTACTAGGGTCGCATCGTGGAGAACTAACCACTAACCATCACCGCACGCCACCGACTGGGTGTGCTGTGGTTGAGGGCTATTAATTGACCTCAATAGCCGCAACGTTTTCTAACTGGTTTTTCTTTCAGCCGCTAGTGTTGGTGCCTCTCAGCTTTCTTTTCACTCCTGTCCTCCCTTTGCCCTTTCTTCCTTGCTCTCCAGACTGCCACCCGCTTTCTTCTCTTCAGCTTTCCTCGTTCACCTTTCTCCCTGCGCCCACCGGCGTCCCCTAGGCTGAGGCCGCCGCACCTTCCAGGGTGGGGAACTCAGTGACATTCTAGGTTGTGTCCTCTAGACGTTTCCACGATCGGGACCTTGACCTGGTTCTAAAACAGCTTCGAGTATAAAGATTTTAAAGAATGGCCGCCTTTCACGTCTTCCCATTCGGGGTATTCTCCAAAACTAAAACTGACAGTGCAAGGTGAAATTCTTGGTGCCTTTCGTGTCCCCTCCAGGCCCCTGCGGCGGAATGGACTCCTTCACCGAGCATTTATTGGGCTCCTACTAAGTGCCAGGCAATGTTGTAAGCGAGGGACTGCACCGTGAGCAAACCCAAGGTCCCTGCCCCATGGAGTCTACATCAGGGGCATCCCGGGGGGGCAGGGGGTGCGCAGCGCGGTGGAGGCACCGCCGATTCTGGTGCTTCGCGAGCGCGCCCGCCGGTCAGGATCCGGGGCGATTCGTGGACAGATGAAGTGGAGCAAAGAACTGGAAAATGGATGACGTCAGACCGAGAGGCTGCGGTTGTCACCTGGGGGCCTGTTGTTCGACCGTCGGAGTTCTGCACTCATTCGGAGCTCCATGTCAGTATACCCACATTTAACTGGTCACACGACTCCAGGCCTCAATGTGCCTGCGCCCTCAGGCTTCTGTGCCCTAGCTCGGGGATAAAGAACACTTCTCTGTAAGTTTGTACAATGAGGTGATTATGTATAATATACTCCTCCCCCCCCCCCAGTTTTTTATTTTAAAAAAACCATCCTTTTTTACATTTATTTATTTTTTTTTAATGTTTATTTATGTTTGAGACAGAGAGAGACAGAGCATGAACGGGGGAGGGGCAGAGAGAGAGGGAGACACAGAATCGGAAGCAGGCTCCAGGCTCCGAGCCATCAGCCCAGAGCCTGACGCGGGGCTCGAACTCACGGACCGCGAGATCGTGACCTGGCTGAAGTCGGACGCTTAACCGACTGAGCCACCCAGGCGCCCCAACATTTATTTATTTTTGACAGAGCACAAGTGGGGCAGGGAGAGGAGACGCGAATCCGAAGCAGGTTCCAGGCTCCGAGGTCAGCACAGAGCCCCATGCGGGGCTTGAATATTTAAAAATAAAAACCCTTTTTTACATTTATTTATTTATTTTTTTAACATTTATTTATTTTTGGGACAGACAGAGACAGAGCATGAACGGGGGAGGGGCAGAGAGAGAGGGAGACACAGAATCGGAAACAGGCTCCAGGCTCTGAGCCATCAGCCCAGGGCCCGACGCGGGGCTCGAACTCACGGACCGCGAGATCGTGACCTGGCTGAAGTCGGACGCTTAACCGACTGCGCCACCCAGGCGCCCCTTACATTTATTTATTTTTGACAGAGCACAAGTGGGGTGGGGAGAGGAGACGCGAATCCGAAGCAGGTTCCGGGCTGCGAGGTCAGCACAGAGCCCCATGCTGGGCTTGAACTCACAAACCACGAGATCATGACCCTAGCTGAAGTTGGCCGCTCAACCAACTGAGCCACCCAGGCGCCCCCCTCCCCGGTTTTATTGAGATTGAAATGAGATACAGTTCTGTAGAAGTTTAAGGTGTACAGCATAATGACCTGACTTCCATATATTGTGAAATTTGGTGAACATCTATCATCTCATACAGATACAAAATTTTTTAAATGTATTTTTTCCTTTTGATAAGAACTCTTAACTATTTAATAAGAACTTTCAAGTATACCATACAACAGGGTTAACTAGAGATATCATGTGCATTATATCTATTCATTTATCTGATGATTGGAAATCCTAAGAGTCTGACCACGAGCGTCAGACTATTATGTATATAATACAATTGACTTACAACAACCCACAGCCGCCTCCACCGGGTGTCTCTGTGGCGCAATCGGTTAGTGCGTTCGGCTGTTAACCGAAAGGTTGGTGGTTCGAGCCCACCCAGGGACGCTTGTGTTTCTGGCGACATTGCCTTTCCTCTTTCTACTCAGGATGTTGAATTTATGGCCCTGGTCCTCACGCACCACAAGCAAAGAGTGCCCCTTTGGGAGCAAAGTTTTGGGGCTCCAGAGCATACCTAATCTACACCGGCAATCCATCTTCCCTACTTTTCTGAGGCTGGTTTTTACAGCTTAGCATATTTGGAATATTATAAATCCCTCAAATGAAGAACAAGAGAACCTGAGGCGCATGATCTGGATGGGAAACCTAACTTGTGCAAAAAAGTTACTTGACTTTTCTGTGCCTCCATTTTTACATGTAAAATGAGCCAAATGGAGTACTTGGGTGGTCCAAAGTTTAGATGTGTAGGGAAAGCAGGTAGCCAGTTACTCTCACGTAGCAAATGTTTCAGTACAGATTAGCTCTTACTAGTGCCATTGCCATCAGTGTTTTTGTTACCCACACTGTTCATTTTAGTTAATATCCTTCTTGATGTAAATGAGTCATTACTCAAACAGTCTCTAACTGATGGTCATGCAATTGGTTCTAACACTTATTATCACAAATACTACTGCAGGGAGGGGCATCTGGGTGGCTCAGTAGGTTAAGTGTCCGACTTCGCTCAGGTCGTGATCTCATGGTTTGTGAGTTGGAGCCCGGCGTCAGTCTCTGTGCTGACAGCTCGGAGCCTGGAACCTGCTTTGGATTCTATGACTCCTTCTTTGCCACCCCCCTAACTTGTGCTCTGTCTCTCAAAAAATAAATAAATGTAAAAAAAAAATGCTACTGCAGGAAACAGCGTTACACAAATATGTCATCACTTGTTTTCCTCTCTACAGAGTTCCAGAAATGGAACTGCCAGATCAAAATATTTGCACATTTCTAATTTTGCTAATTCCTGCCTAGTTACCCTGAAGAGAAAATGTAGTCGGTCATATTCCCCATGTTTTATGAGAACATTCTTTTCTCCACTGTTTTGCCAAAATTGGATAGTACTTACCTACCATTTCTTTTGAACCTATTTTTGCTAACATTTTTATAGACCTCGAGTGGGAAGGCGTTCTGTGCATGACACCAAACCCAGAATACTTCCATGAAAAGAGCTATTAATATGACTATATATACACTTATATTCAGGGTACAAACAATAAACTTTAAATTTACATACATGTACATATGTGGCAAAAGAATTATTTTGTGTTTGGGACATAGCTTTATCAAAGTTATATATACTCATAAGTTTATTTAGAAAAACAGCAATCCTCCTTTACTACTCTTTGACTTTTAAATTGTAGACGTTATCTCTCTTTCACATACTCCTCCATCAACACCCACACACCCAACACACCTCCCCTGGCCTTATCCTCCAATATATTTGTATCATAATTTGATAGGTCAATTATTATATTATTTAAACTGTGTAAACTCTATATTCAGTTGAGCCACGTAGGATACAAATAGCAGGAACAAAAGACCAGTGTCTTCAGGGGCTCTTTTTCTTTCAACCTTTTCCATGTTTACTTACTTATTTTGAGAGAGAGAGAGAGAGAGAGAGAGCACAAACAGGGGAGGGGCAGAGAGAGAGGGAGAGAGAGAGAATCTCAACTAGGTTCTGCACTGTCAGGGCAGAGCCCAACATGAGGCTGGAACTCACCAACCAAGAGATCATGACCTGAGCTGAAACCAAGGGTCCCAAACTTAATGGGACTGAGCCACTCAGGGACCTCAAGGACTCTTTTTTTAGTGGATTAAGCTGAAGTTTATTTGCTCTTTGGTCAAGCACCCTCCCCGCCCCCCCTTTTCATATTCCAGGGAAGTACAGGATCTAGGTCTGATTGGCTCAGCTTGGGTCAATGCCCTCTCCTGGAGCAAACGAAGGCAGAGGACCCTCATGAACAGTACCAGGAAGACGTTACCCAAAGAAAGAGCAATAATTCCAAGAACAAAAGAAGAAAAATGCTGGGGTGCTGGGTAGGCAACAGCAAAGACAAGAAGAAAACTGTATCACTCTGCAATGGGTATATGTAGCAGAATACAGATCCAGGGTGAGGGGAAGGAGTTTTGAGAGATGTAAGCCTTGGGTATGCTGTATGGACTGAAGTCACACACACCTATGTGGGGCTGCCGAGGGGCGGGGAGCTGAGGAGCATCTGCCCGTCCTAACCCAAGGAGACTGGTGAGGGGCTGTCCTGGTCACTCAGCTTGAGTTAGAACAGTTCAGGTGGGAAAAGAAAGGGAAGGGCATCTTCTCCTTGAAGAAAAGTCTGGAGCTCAGATCTTGGTAGGGAGTGAGGCTATGGTTGGTCAGATAAGGGTACTAAAATCTATCTGTAAATGCAGTTCCATTAAAAGAATCGCTCTAGTAAAGGAGGAGGGGATCTAAAAGGAATGTCTGCGATCCTATGGAGAAAGCCCATTGAGTAACCGTGACTCTGGTCCCCTTGCCTAGTCTCCTGGCCAGGCCCTCAGACTCCCTGTTCTGGAAGGGCACAGTCTGCTCAGCCACCACATGTCCAGCAAGGACTGTTCCCTGGCAATCTTCATGGTCTTGGGTGCCATGACCCTCTCTAGGCCCGCTATTGCCAGCAGTCGTCTTGCAAGGCGAGAAAAGGGAGGGAAAGTCTACTTGCCAGTTAATGCCAAGGAATCCAACAAGGTCCTGATTTGGTTCCCAATAACTTGCAGGTCTATTTACCCTCCTACTCTGACCCCCACAATTAATGAAAAGAAACTGCAAGGACAAACGCCAGCCAAGCAGGTTCGGGTTTTCCAGGTAGAGCCGAAAGTCTCTCCCCCCCACGTGGGAGCACTGTAGAGGGAGCCGGAAGGGGCAACCGAACCAGTGCGTGAACTCGCCCTCGGAGGGCGCCCCTTCTGTTTCCTACCTCCTTACTTTTCTCGTCTACGCTTTCCCGTTTCTCCCCACCCGCCCTCGGGCCCTCACCCCCTTGCCTTTCAGACCCTCAAAGCGAGCCCTTGAAAAACAGTAGCATTTTACAGTCCTTTGTAAACCGGTGGAATCCCCAAAACTAAGAGAGATCTGGCGGCTTACACTTTCACTAACTATGACGTCCTTCAGAAATCCCAGATTTTTTCTACCGAGTAGAGGAGAACGAGCGTGTTTCCATCCGGTATCATCCTAAGGCGCCTTCAGTCCGTGGAGCAGAGTCGCAGCAGGACGGAGGGGCAGAACTCGGAGCTGGTCCGGCTCCTGTCACTTTTGTCCCGCGCAGGAGCCCCGTGGGAGGCGGCGGGTCAGGGACCAAGAATCCCCGGCCAGAATCTCCCTTTTGGACAGAGTTGAGGGTTTTCCGCACGAGGGCCACGGACTGAAGCACGTATTTCAGGACAACTGCGACCCCCACTGGCCTCAGCAGAGACTCTGGACTCTTCTGGTAGCTGGTAGGAAAGGAGCCGCGGAAACTGAAATGAAATGGCACCCGACCTTCTGCTAGAACCCACGACCCGAAACTTCAGTGTCACCACCGCCCGGCTGAGGTAAGACCCGCCGTCTCGCAGGTAAGTTGCCCTCTACGGGTGCAGGCCGATCGGTGCCAGTACGGGACGCGCCGCGCGACGTGCGTCGCGGTGCAGGATTCAGTGGCCGCGGCCGGTGGCTTTCACCCCGAGGCCCGAGGGTGAGCCCGACGAGGGGCGGCGCTGGCCGGGTCTCCTCGCCGTGGTTGCACCGCTTGTGCCGGGCGCGCCGCTCTGGGAACCGGGCTCGCTGGTCCCCGAGTCCGGAGGCGGCGGCGGAGCGCGGGGGAGGCGGCGGCGGAGCGCGGGGGAGGCGGCGGCGGAGCGCGGGGGACGCGGCGGCGGGAGCGGGAGCGGCGCGCGTGGTCCCCGGAGTTTCCCTCCCCGGCCCGAGGGCAGCGGGAGCGGGAAGGCTCGTGCTCCTCCTCGCGGGGCCTTGGAGCGGAGAGTAAAAGGTGGCCGCGGCTCGGCCCAAAGGGACAGGTTCCACCGAGACTTGAACTCGGATCGCTGGATTCAGAGTCCAGAGTGCTCACCATTACACCATGGAACCGCCGGGGACGCGACCGGCTGCCTCTCCGAGGTGTGCGGAGGCCCTTCCTCCGACCGGCGTTCCCGGCCGCGCCTCCTACCGGGCTCTGCTCGCCTCGAGGGTCCGAGCTCTGCTCCCCCGCCCGCCAGGGGTCGCCCCGGGCCACGTTCTGCGGCCGCTCTGTCGGCTGGCGTGTAGGGGACCGAGATCGGGTCCCTTGGTGTGTGTGTGGGGGGGGGGGGGGGAGGGGGGCGGGGAAGCGGGTGGAATCAGCGAGACGGATGGGCTTTGGGGGCCTCCCCCGAGTGCACCTGCTCTGCCTGGATTACCAGTTTCCCGTCAGAAAAAAGTGTTCCCTTCTTTTGCTTTGTCCGTTGTCTTCTTCCCACTGCCCCGGGAACCCCGGTGCTCCTCGAACCCGACGTGGGGCGTCCTGGGGTTCCAACACCTCCCCTTCCACTCCGGATCCTATTTCCTTCCCGTTTTTCTCGCTGTCTTTCCTCACCAGCTCTCTCAGTTCTCCTTTCTCCAGCTCTCTCAGTCTCCTTTCCTTCCTCCTTGGCCACTGCTCCGTTTCCTTCTCTTCGCTCCCCCCTTCCCCAAACCACCCTGGCCCAGGCCAACGTAGGAATGGGCTGCCCGGCCTGAGAGGACGATGAGGAAGGCAGTTCTCTCTGGTCAGGACTTTATGGGGGTCTGTGCTGGGGAGGCGGAGTGAGGTGGTCCCAGCGGAATGGTGAGGGTCCGCAGCCGGTCCTCCAGGGCCTGGGCAGGACGGGCTGATCGAAGGCGACTCGCTGCCGGGGGCGACCCAAAATAAGCAAGGCTACCTCTGACCTCCCATGTCCAGGGAATGGAGACCTCCGGGCGACCTCGTCCTTTGCCAGCCGTTAAAAAAGTTTTTTTTTTCTTTTCCCATCAATGTCTATTTATTTTTGAGAGACAGAGCACGAGGGAGGGGCAGGCAGAGGGAGACAGAATCCGAAGCACAGCCCGACACGGGGCTCGAACCCATGGAGCTGTGAGATCATGGCCCCAGCCGAAGCCGGACGCTTAACCGACTGAGCCACCCAGGCACCCTCTTTGCCACCCGTTTTAAGTGAAAGGAACACGGCACCTCCTTGTGGTCTCTTCAGGGGGACCTGGGGTTGGCATCACCTAGGATGCTGCAGTATCTTGTCGGAAGAAAACGAATCCAAGCTTCTCAGTTAGACGTAGAAGGTCCACTCGAACCGAGCCCTTACCAAGCAACCGTCCCCGCCTATTCTCCTGGAGGGGTCGGTAGCCGCAGAGCCGGCCACTCTTGGCCTCCGTCGTGGAGCTGCTGCCGAGTGCCCGCACGAGGGCTTCGGGCCGAGTCCCAGCGCCGCGCAACACTTTATCTTCTGTGTGTGGTGCGCCCAGCGCAGCCTCGCCCCAGGGAGAGCTCCAGGGTCCAAAGAGTCAAATCAGACGGCGTTGCCGGCTTCATTCGAGGACAGGGTCCTCTCTCTATTATGAATCGGATTCAAACGGAAGCTGCCAGGGACCCTGTACACCACCCCATGAGCAAGGTTCGCCACCCACGACCTGCGGTGGTGTGGTCAGGTGTAAGTAGGTGACGGCATTTTCCCCTGGCTCATTCCTCGGTGGCTGTATTTGCATCTCTCTCTCTCTCTCTCTCTCTCTCTCTCCCCCTCTCTCTCCCTCTCTCTTTCTCTCCCTCTCTCTCCCTGTCTCTCCCTCCCCTCACTTGGTCATCCCACCTTCACCTTCCTCTTCTTCAACTTTTGGGGTTCACCCCTCCTTCCAACCCGCAGGTGTCCGCGCAGACTCGAGGCCGCCGCAAGGTCCCGGATGGAGGGCTCAGTGCGATTACAGGTGGTGCCTTCTAGACATTTCCACTATCAGGACATTTGCAGGATTCAGCTACCAGTGTAAAAGTTTTAAACAACAATCACTTTTAAAGTCTTTCACATCCTCCCATTCTGGGGTCCCTTTTAGGACTAAAACCTAATAGTCCACAGTGACATTTTTGGTCCCTCCCAGCACCCTGACGCAGAATATATCCTTCACCGAGCATTTATTGGGCGCCTACTAGGTACCAGACCCTGCAGTGCGCAAGGGGCTGCATGGTGGGCAGATCCCAGGTCCTGCCCGATGGAGGTCTGGTGCGGAGGCACTGAGAGGCGGCAGCGCGTTGTGCGACACAGGCCGGCTTGTCCTTCCACAGTCCGGGTCCAGGCCGAGGGACTCGCGGTGAGCGCGACGGGTGGCGTGCAGCGAAGAATGGCAAATGGATGACTTTGGCCCAAGAAGCTGTGGTCGTCACGTGGAGCGGGTCCTCTTGTGGGGGAGGCAAGGGGCAGGCTGGGAGGACCCAGGGCCTGGCATGCGGCATCTAGTGGCCACTTGCTAGTGTCAGTGCCCAAATAACGCCCGATATTAAGACTCAGCGTCTCCAGCACCAGCTGGCTTTGAGTGTGTTTTTGGCAGAGGATGGAGGGGATGGGGAGCAAGTTCTCACCCATGGCAACGCTGAGATTTTGTAATACCCGGTCTCAGGAGTATAATGAGCGGGTATGGCTGGCAGTGGAAAGGTTGGTGGTTCCAGCTCATCGTGGAAAGTTCTAGTCTTCACTGACCCTTATTTTCCTCTGGCTTTCAGTTCTCAGAACTTATCAGAGCTTCTCGAGCTGGTTTTTAAAAAATTTTTTTTAATGTTTTTATTTATTTTTGAGACAGAGAGAGACAGAACAGGGGAGGGGCAGAGAGAGAGGGAGACACAGAATCCAAAACAGGCTCCAGGCTCTGAGCTGTCAGCACAGAGCTCGACAGAGCCCAATCTCACAGACTGTGAGATCATGACCTGAGCTGAAGTCGGATGCTTAACCAACTGAGCCACCCAGCTGCCCTGGATTTTAGATATTCTAATAAGTGTGTAGTGGTATCTCATTGTTGTTTTATTTTTTTTTTAATTAATTTACTTATTTTGAGGGTGGGGGGAGGGGCAGAGAGAGGGAGAGAGGATCCCAAGCAGATCCACGCTGTCAGCAAGGAGCCCTCTGAGGAGGCTCCATCCTATCAACCCTGAGATCATGATCTGTGCCAAAATCAAGAGTCAGACACTTAACCAACTGAGTCACCCAGGTGCCCTTCATTGTTGTTTTAATTTAAATTCTCTAATGACAGATGATTCTGAGAATCTTTCATAGGCTTCTTTGCCATCTGTATATCTTTTCTGATGAGGTATCTGCTTAGATCCATTGCCCATTTTTAATTGAGTCATTTGCTTTCTTACTGTTGAGTTTTAAGAGTTCTTTGTATGTTTTGGATACCAGTCCTTCATCAGATACACATTTTGTAAAGATTTTATCACAGTCTATGTCTTGTCTTTAATTAGCTGGATGGTGTCTTTCATAGAGTGGAAAATTTTGATTTTATTGAAATCCAACTTAATCAAGTTCTTGTTTCATGGATTGAGCCTTTGGTGTTACAGCTAAAAAGTCATCACCAAACCTAAAGCCACTTAGATTTTCTCCAATGCTGTATTCTAGAAGTTTTATAGTTTTACACCTTACATTTAGGTCTATGATCTATTTTGTGAAAAGTGTAAGGTTTCTGTCTAGATTCTTTTTTTCCCCCTAGCATGTAGATGTCCAGTTTCTCCAGCACCATTTATTGAAAAGGCTATCACTATACATTCTCCATCAAATTGCTTTTTCTCCTTTGTCCAAGATCAGTTGACTCTATTTACGTAGACCTACTTCTGATTGTGTTCTATGGATTTGTTTGTCTGCGTTTTCACCAATTCCATACTGTTTTGATTACTGTAGATTTATAGCAAGACTTGAAGTTGGTAGTGTCGATCCTTTGGGGATTTTTCTACTTCAGCACAAGAACCTGCATAGGTTCATGGAGGTAAAACCTCACAAAATGTGGAGCCCTGGGAGTTTTAAACTCTCAAGCTATTCCACACTCAGCTTCCAGCAACTTGAAGATTTCTATCAGTTGCTGACTCCAGTAAGCTGTTCCAATAAGCTGTGATTTCCTGAATTAGCTTGTCCCTCTAGTTTTTGGGGTCACGTACCCTATGACCTCACTTCTCTGGTCTAAGAAGAGTTGTTAATTTTCAGTTTCATGTGCATTTTTTATTGTAAGGATGAGAGTGGTGACTTCCAACTTCTTTTCATGTTGGAGTAGAAACCTAGTTTGATTTTTTTTTTTTGAGTAAATAACATATATGTGATGGTTAATATTATTTGTCAACTTGGCTGAGTCAAGGGGTGCTCAGATTAAACACTATTTCTGGGTGTGTTTGTGAGGGTGTTTGGGATGAGACTGGCATTTGAATCAATGGACTCAGTGTTGCCTCCTATCATATGGGTGGCATCATCCAATTATTTGAGGACCTGAACGAAACAAAAAGTGGAAAGATTGATCCTTTTTCCATTTTGCCTTTCTGCTTGAGCTGGCACATCAGCTTCTCCTGCCCCTAGATTGGGATCTATACCATTGACTCCCTTGGTTCTCAGGCATTTGGACAGACTGAAAGTACACCACTGGCTTTCTGGGTCTCAAGCTTGCAAATGGCAGATCATGGGGGCTCTTAGCCTTCCTAACTGCACAAACCAGTTCCTCATAATACATCTCTATTGGTTGTGTTTTTCTGGAGAACCCTTACACAATATTACAAAATTGTAAATGTACAATTCAATGATTTTAGTATATTTATAAGGTTGTCTGTCACCAGAGTCCAGTTTTAGAACAATTTCTTTGCCTCCCCAAATCCCTTCCAGCCTCTTTGCAGTCAGTCCCTAATCCCTACTCACCATGCCTATACCTAAACACAAGAACAATTTGGAAAACAGACATCATTAAATTTAAATGTTTATTATATTGCGACTTTATACAATGGATCATTTTCTTTGGTGATAACTAGAAGAGAGATTGCATCATAGGGACTTTGTTTGGGGGAACTTAACCTATTAGCTGTTCTACTGCTCTCCTTGAAATGGTTTGCCTGTTCGAGTAAGTGGTACTTGCTATAAAATCTTGTCTGGTAGATCAGGAGAACAAGAACTAAAAAAGCAAAACAAAACAACAATAACAAAAACTATGTGCTGCGGAAATGGTGATAAATGCTGAAATCACAGATAATGTTACCTGAAGCTAAGTATTATACCATCTTTATTCGTAAAGAAGTTTGGTTAGTAACATTGGAGAGACATTTCTCCAGCACCCGAAATGCCCTTCACAGTGTCCTTTATTTTAAAAGGGCTTGGGAAGAGTCATGTGAAAGTGAGCATAAGATTTTTACTGCACTTCTTTGATTTTTTTCTCTTATAGGAATTAGCATACATGTTTCTGAAAATTAAAAAAAATCAGGAAAATAGAGATATAGAGATAGACGTCTGAATTAGTTGGTTATTGATGCATGTGAGCAGATTACAGAAAGAGTGGTTTAAAACAACATACATTTGTTATATCGCAGTCCTGTAGATTCCGAAGTCTAGAATAATGTGTGTGGGTTCTGTGCTCAGAATCTCCCAAGTCTGAAATCCAGGCGTCAGCTTGCTGTGATGTGATTTCGTAGACGAAATGTTGGCTCTGTCTCTCGTGAGGGGCTGCCCTCACCATCTCCCTCCTCTGGGGTCCTCTTCCCTGATCTGATTTCCATCTGTCATGATTGTTTCCACTTACCCAGGTGGCTTAGGAGGAAGCCTAGATCTGTGGGGTCCCAGAACTGATCTCTGCTGTCTCCTACTCCAGGAAGAGCATAAAAGGACAGAGGTCTTCATAAAGAAATGACCTCCATGAGGGCTGACATCCCCCAGCGAATGGAACAGAGGAGGAAACTATAGGGCAGTGGAGGTGCTAAAAGCCCAGATCACGGAAGCAGGACCCACTTCCCAGAAATGTCCCCATTTCCCATTGAAAGCCATCTTGAATGAGGGACTTGATCTGCTCAAAGCTGAGTCAGCCCCTGGTGAGCACTGGGGCTTTCAGAGTCTGCATCTTATGCTCATTGTTTACTAATGGGCTTCTTCCTTACCTGGGAATCTCCTTGGAATTTTTGTCTGAGATGCAGCTTCTTATCCCCATGGGATTTGAACAGGCACCACAGTGACTCTGATGTAGGTGATCTTCAGCCCCACAGCTGGTGCCCAAGGACTGGAGCCCTGTCTGCTGCACGATGTCACATTTCACATCCAGCACCCGAGTGGTTGATGCTGCCTTCTATTTACAGTATACGTTCTCTATTTTACATGAGGAAAAGGTGCTCTAAAAGATAATAAATAAAATCATCCACCAAAGTGTATGTGACGTGTGGTAAAGCTGGTTTTGGAATCCTGGAATGCTTTTTTAATTCTGTACTTTTATTGCTTTGGCACAGATCCGGGATAGGGTTTCTTTGGAAATGTGTTTGGAACTAGAGATCGGTAAAAGGTAGTTATTCCTGGTAAATGTTATTTATCAGCTTGACAAGTATTTACTGAACGTTTTCCCTGGCAGGTTCTTAATGGAGGCGCTGCAGAGATGGGGTGAACAAGGCAGACAGAGCGCCCGCTGTCAGGAAAATAAAACCGCACAAGAGCCAGATCTATCTATCTGTCTATCTATCTTTAGATATATATATCTGGATACTTTTTAATGTTTGAGAGAGAGAGAGAGAAAGCTCTCATACATGTGTGCATATGAGCGTGCATATGAGAGAGAGGGAGAGAGAGAATCTCAAGCAGGCCCCTCACTGTCAGCACAGAGCCTAGCTCGGGGCTTGGTCTCAAGAAAAATGAGATCATGACCTGAGCCTAAATCAAGAGTCAGGGGCTTAACTGACTGAGCCACCCAGGCACCCCAGGAGACAGGTTTTTATAGATAATCACATAAGTACATTTTATTTGTGATTATGATAAGTATTATTTAATACTTTTTGTGTTCTGTGATCCTAATCTATGAGCCAGAGATTTAAAAGAGAATATAGGGGTGTCTGGGTGGCTCAGTCACTTGAGCATACAACTTTGACTTAGGTCATGATCTCACGGCTCGTGGGTTCAAGCCCTGCGTCTGGCTCCCCTCATCAGGCTCCCCATGTCAGGCCCTGTGCTCACAGCTCAGAGCCTGAACCCTTCTTGGAATTCTCTGTCTCGTTCTTTCTCTCTGCCCCTCCCTCGCTTGTGCTCTCTCTCAAAAATGAATAAATAAACATTTTTAAAAAAACTAAAGTGAATGTAAATAACAGAACTATAGAACTGGGATAAAAGATTTGTCCCCAGAAAGGCCCTTCTGGTATTTTTAACAGTGGAAATATCTACATTTGATCCAAAGTCCTCTGAAATTTACTAATTAATTTATTTTTAAGTTGAGCTTTTAAAACATTTTTTAAAACTTTTATTTAATTATTTTGAGAGAGAGAGAGCATGAGCAGGGGAGGGGCAGAGAGAGATGGGGAGAGAGAGAATCCCAAGCAGGCTCCAAGCTGTCAGTGCAGATCCAGATGTGGGGCCCAAACTCACAAACCATGAGATCATGACCTGAGTTGAAACCAGAAGGTGGACCCTTAACCACCTGGGCCACCCAGGTGCCCCTGTAAGTTGAACTTTTAATTTCAGTGTCCCCTGAATTTCAGATGTGGGTTCCTGGAGGGTATGACTCCACAGGGAAGCTTGTAACCAAGGCCTGTGTGGTGTGTCTGCTGCCATCAAGCGATGAGGGAGTTTGGGAAAATCTCATCTCTCTGGGCCTCAGTTTCTTCGTCTGCAACATAAGGTTGTTATTCAACTTCTCCAAAGTCCCTTGCCGCTCAGTCTCTCTGAGAGCACGAGGGACTGAGGTGCCTGTTAAACGTGTCCTGGGGACTGTGGCTGAGACCTGACTTGGTCCCTTGTCTGTGTGTCTCCTGCAGGAGCCCGGCTGAGCCCACACTGGAAACAGAGGACCGAGGGAGCCAATGGAAGACAGAAAATCAGCAGGTGTGGAGCATGAGAATAACCCGGAGAAGGACAAAGGTAATGGTGGAACAGTGGTTGCCCAAGGACCTGAGGATACGGGCAAGTTGAGCTCAGAACAATCTGGAGAAACTGAGGAATGCGTACAATAGCATCCAACCCTGCAAGGAGCAGCCTGAGGCGAGCAGTGAGGACTGGGGGTGTAACGTACTCCACAGTGAACGGTGCACCTGCCAGGGAGCCCCACAGGACGGACGGGGGTTGGTTTGCACTGCCGGGAAGCACCGTTGCTAAGGGTAGGATGGTGTGACCATGAGGCTCTGCCCCAGTCCCCGAGCTTCGACGTTGGAGCTGCCCTGACAGTGGATGGCCTCTAAGGAAGTGTGGGTTTGGAGGGATCAATGGCGTTTGGATCAGATTTGGAGATGTCCATTCCTACCACAAATCGTTTTGCCCTAAGGCCAGGAGGGGCCAGGGAAGCGGACCCTTGGATCTGAAGTCGTAATGGTAATAATATTCTTCTGAATTTCTGGTCAGGAGTGTGGAAGGCTTTACACATAATATCTGTTGACCAGTGATTTTCTTGACTATTGGTTGAGTGCTTCATTTTCCTGAGGCTGTGTTCAGAACTTGGAAATCAGTACGATTTCCCGAGGAGGACAAAGCAGTGGGAGAACGATGCAAATACAATGTGGTAGCTCTCCTAAACTGGAGTGTTGTGTTGTGACAGAGCAGAGGATTGGAGTGGGGGTCCAGGCCCAGGACATCTCTTCCCAATGACAGAGTGAGCCATTGAGAGGAATCCCCGAGGAGAACCCCGTCTTCATCAGAGCTCACCACAGGGCAGTGTCCTGGGACATGGAGAGGGTAGGGCAGGTTCCTCTCTGAGGGAGGGGATTCGCTACCTCTTGGGAGAAAGCAGGGGACCCCTGAGTGGACATTTGTGACTGGAATGGAGTTGAGATGGTCAGAGATTGGCAGCAACTTGTATTTGATCAGTGAAAGGAAGTCCCTGAGGGCCTCCTCAGTGCTTGGCTCGGTGCTAGGAACCCTGAATACAGTGGTGAATAACACATTCTCCCAACTGTCCTGGGGCTCTCAGTCTAGTCAACAGGAAGTCATGAGAAGTGTAGTGGTGGTGGGTTCCTTGGAGGAAATGGCCAAAGCTGCCTGGCGATGACCTCGGTGATTGTCCTGGTCTGCCTCTGTGTTTTCCAACAGCTGGGTGACCTGTCCTGCCCAATGACCCAGGGCCTCAGCCAGATTTCAGCCTCCTGGGATACAACAGACACCTGGGTTCTGTGTTGGTCCAAAGAAGTCAACACTGCCAAGGTCTCCAGAGGAAACGGCTGGTATCTGTAGCTGCTACCCACTATGTCTTGGCCAGCTGGAGAAACAGAGGCAACTTCCCTAAGTCTTACAGGGTCATCCTCTCCATAATGACCAGTGATGACCCATCTCCTCTAAGTTAAATGCTTTCCAGATTTCAATATTCTTTCTTCTCATCAAAAATAATGTAAATATTGCCCATGTTCCTACAATTGTAGAAGTGGGCAATTTTATCCTCAAATTGTAGATCAAGAACTAAAGTAGGAGGGAGTAAAGCAAGTTTATGAGGAGAAGGAAGGGGCCTGGGGCTAAATTCCTTGCTTTCTGGTTCCTTGTGGTTGATGAACACAATGACTTTTATACTCTTAGAAACAATAAAATAGTACCTCTGTTTTGCTCCTCTATGTACCCCATTCATTTCTCTCTTCTATAACAAATCTGCTTATCCAGACAACTTGGCACCTAAATTAGGTGAGCTCCATGAGTGCACTTACAGTGCCCCTGACGGCAAAGCCAATTACACTGGGGGCTCCAGAGGGAAGTTATACAAACCCTTCCGAAAGAGAACCTAAAGATGACTATTCCCAGGTAGCCCTGGTTATCTGTAGATGAGAACATCTATATGTGACCTGCTATCTCTGAACTTACTTGCAGAAAATCAAAATGGTCTTGAGGAAGGAAATGGACAACCCCCAATATGCCCCAGGTAACTCTTGAGGATTTCTGGGCTGTGAATTTTTCTAGTGGCACCTGGAGACCTTAGATCCAGGGAGAAACAGAAAGTACTGCATACAACTATTCCATCCATTCAGCAATGGCAGAATATCCCTTTGAAACATATCATCTATGTTCACGTGGTAGTTGTGTAGGTCTCTAGGTTACTCAACAGGAGAGAGAGTAAGAAATACAGACAGTGGACACACATGAACTGACCCACCCAGGGATTCTTGTAATCAGGTGTTCTCTCCTGCGTGGGTAAGACCCAGGTGAGATGCATATCAGCATTATGTCTGTTTGGCATCATCATGCTGGCAGGTTTTTTGATAGCAAGAGTGGAAATTGAAGAATAAATTCATGTTATATCACATGTTGAGAAAATGGTCCCTGTAGTCAGAATATCTAAGAGTCCGTAAGGCCTCAGGAACTTTATTTACTTGGACACTCCATGTGAAAGTCAATGCAATGTAAACAGAAGGATTGAAGCCACTATATGCTATGTCCTGGGAGTCATGACTTTCACACACAGGGAGAGGTTAGTCTCCTCCTCCGTCACCTGCTTCTGAGGCCGGTACACAGAGTATCTGCTGTTCTGTCTCTCTCTACTCCTCATACAGGAGGAAAGATTTTTCCCTCCAAGGGGACAGCTACTTTGCTTTCTGCGACCACTCCCTTGCCTCCCATCAACACCAGCTAGGAAGCAACCATGGTGTCTGACCCTCCTGGTTTCATCTTTTGTCATTCTTGCTCCACCTGGCACAGCATGGAGCTTCCGGAAGCTGAAAAGAAGGAAGTCCTCCAGGACACGCTGAATGAATGTGTTTTGACTCCTTCCATTGGCCAAGAAGGGCGTGGCTGCTACCAGCCTTACAGGGATGGCACATTCCCATCTGATGAACAGGAATTCAGCTCTGCTCTGGATGTAGCCTGTGAATGCTCCCATTCCAAAGGGGATGAAACTCCACCCGGTTCCCCAGGTAGTGTCCATAATCTTTCTTGCACACACCCTGTGTAGACCAAGAGATTTAATCTGCAGAAGTGGACCATGTACTCACAGACAGTTTCCATCCAGGCTCTAGGATTGAGTTTGAAGTAAGACATTCCATGAGTCAGTGAGCTTTGTTCGATTCATGTCTAAGCCATGGCACTTTTATGTCTGAGCCACCACCCATCACTGCTCTGAAGGTGGTCCTGCCAGACTCCTATACCTCTCTACCCCAAGCACAGGAGTTCGCTATCAGACCCCCAAATTTTGAATTAATCTCTTATCTCTCTTGCCAGGCTCTGATTTCCATCCTTGAACCATGTTTCTGAATATCTATGGCCACCTAAGGCTGTTGGAAGCCTTTTCTATATCATAGGAAGTGTCACAATCGAGGTTCACTGTCTCTACCTGGTCTGTCTCTTCCTTTTCTTCTTGTCTCAAGTCAGCTGAGAACCAGGACAGGACTACGTCTATCATACGTTGTATGTTTCTCTGCAGCAAGGCAGGGCCCTGGAACTTCCCGACCCCATGAACAGCCCCAGGTTCTCTGCAGCTTTGAAGATTATTTTGATTTGATGGTGTGTAGATTCCAATCGTCAGTTTAATCTCAATGGCTGATTCCTCAAAACCATTAACCTTCGGCAATTCAGATGCAAAAAGCCTGAACATTGCAGCAATGCTCTAGGAAGCAGCCAGGTCCTTCCCCAGGATCTCTGGGAAAAGGGATACATTTTCTGTGTGTGTAGATCTGTCTTAGGATATTGTGATGATGGCCTGTCATATCAGGGAGATTTATTTGCTCAAGAAAGCAATCCCAGTGATTTTTTCCAGGGCTCTACTGAATCCGTCCTGAATGACTTCTCTCACAATTACCTGTTATTACTCTGCTTATATTTCTGTCCTGTGCTACATGAGTGAGCATTTGTGGAGAGGAATCTGCTTAATGGAACTCTTTCTCCACCTTATTTGCAGAAAACAAAATTGATCACAAGGTGCTTACCAGCAAGCTGTGTGTGGGAATCCATTCAGTCCTCACAGGGACACTCCCCACAGGTGTGCATGTCCTATGAGAGCAGAGAGTGCTGAGACTCAGCAAGGTCACTCCACTTTCCCAAGACCCCCGGCCAGTGCGCAGTGGGACATCAGACCCTCATCAGCTCAGGCTCTGTCCTCTGCTCTCCACTCGGTCCTATCAGGGACTAAATAGGGATGGTGCTCACCCTTTCCTCTTTGCTTTTGTACCAAATTATTTGAAACAGTTATAAATGTAAAGAGAACAGTTATGAGATGCCCCAAAGACCCCTGTGACCCTGCAGGACTGCCAGCTCCTACCCTGTCAGTGCACTTTGTGGTGTGAGCAGAGCCAGGGCTCATCCAGTCCCTCCAGGAGCTCAAGGTCTCCAGGAGACGCTCCATGAAAAGCAATCAGGGCTGAGAGGTCCCAGACAATTTCTGTTCTCACTAGGGTTCCCATGGCGGCTCTTCACTTGGCTGCCTGGCACCCTGGTAACCCTGCAGAGCTCTGTGTCAGAGACACTGACAGCCAGGTCTGGGTTTCCATGGGGCAGGGATGGGACAGGTTAAGACGCGTCTCAGGAGGGTGATGTGTGTGACATGGCCTTGCATTAAGCCTGGGCCTTGAGAGGCTATGAGGATGGGCGGAGATGAATGAAGGCAGCGTCTCCATTATGCACAGCCCGTCCCCGGTGCAGGTTCTGGTGGGAACGTGGGATCAGTGTGTGTGGGCTGTGATTTCCACAGGGGAGCTGCAGGAGTGCTGCCGTGCCCCATCCTCCCTGCACAGGGACCAGCATTGGAGAAACAGCTGAATCACAACCTACATTCCAAATTCATCTTTTATCCAGGGATTTTCCCCACCTGCCAAACTAATTATATTGGGCAATACTTCAGAAGTTTGATAAAATGTTTTCCCTTTTCTCCTGCAAGTGCATGAGTATTGTAAGCATACATTTAATACTGCCTGGTAGTTGAGAAAAGAGCAATAAAATGCCATGAGGAAATTAGGAGTGATAATTTTGAACATTCTTAGACCTTCATTCAAAATAACAATGAGACTGGGAAATGCATCTGAGAAAGAAGGATCTTTATCACACAGGCCTTCCCAGGATAAGGACAGCTGAATCTCTCAACACATACTTCCAAGCTGAGGGATTAACCTAGAGAGTCAGTAACACCACTCATTACCTGGCCCCTAAATAGCCAGGGGCCGGAGAATACTGTGGACTCCAGCTGGTTGGCATTGAGCCAGGTGTGGGAGCCAGAGGCCTCAGAGGGGTCAGCACAGCCCATGCACTTAGAGGAGAGGACAGTAGGGAGGGCTTTTCAGGAGGGAACCCAGGTGAATGATGGCAGAAAGAGAGTGGGGATAGCTCAGAATGTGCCTGAGGCCTGCTGAGGACAGCTTGGGCTCCTGGGATTGGAAGGAAAGTGGCAAGATGTGGAGCGCCAGAGGAGGGGCTCTGGGGGAGGCACAGTCACCACTGCAAGGGGGCAGACCTGGGTGAAGGTAGCATCCTGTGGAGGCTTGTGGTGAAGAGAAAGAATGAAGCGACTGGTAGATGTGAAAGGTACTACTGGGAGAAGCCAGGATCCTAAGAGCAGAAGGCACACCCCGCCTCTCCTCAGACCTTTACATCTGTTAGAATGACTGCACCAAAGAGAGAGATCCAGACACTGGTGTCCACTAAGCCACTCAGAGCACTCACTCGTTCCTACAGGGAACTTTGTTGCTCCTTCCAGAAAGCCCAGACACGTGAAAGGGAAAGTGGCATAGCAGACATGTATTCCAAGGTAACAGAAACAGAAACAGTCAAAGATTTCAGCTTACAGCCATCACAAAACCCAGGAAAACTATAAAAAATGACATTCTGGCCTGAATTTAATGTACCTAACGAAGCATTTGTAGATATGAAGAATATGAACCGTCACTTAAGAAACACACAACTCAAGGGGCACCTGGGTTGGCTAAGTCAGTTGAGTGTCTGACTTGGGCTGAGGTCATGATATCATGGTTCATGAGGTCAAGCCCCACATCGGGCTCGCAGCTGTCAGCACAGAGCCTGCTTTGGATCCTCTGTCTTCTTCTCCCTGGCCCTTCCCCACCTGTACTCTCTCTAAAATAAGTAAAACATTTAAAAACAAAAAAAAAAAAAGTTCTTCTTTAAAAAAAACACAACTTAAAAGAGAAATGGGCAAGAAATAAGAAATGAGAAACCAGAATTAGTAGAACTAGGAAAACCCTGAAGAAAGGAAATTCTCTGATAAAGAGGCTGATCGACAAGGGTCATAAGGGCAACATTTGTCCCAAATCATAGGAAACACTGAGTATAGAAATGAAAGCATCAAACAGAATGGAAATGAATAAAAGATATTGAGAGAGGAGCAGAGAGGGAGTCATAGATACCTGGGAGAGGCAGAGGGGAAGAGACAATGCTAAGACCCACCCTCACAGATATAAATTTTGTTTATTTTTTAATGTTTATTTTTGAGGGAGAATGAGAACGTGCATGGGGGAAGGCCAGAGGGAGGAGGACAGAGGATATGAAGTGGGCTTTGTGCTAAGCAGGCTCTGTGCTGGCAGTAGACGCCTCGAATCGAGGTTCGAATCACGAATGGCGAGATCGTTAACTGAGCCAAAGGTGGACGCTTAACTGACTGAGCCACCCAGGCACCCCTAGAACTAATAGATTTTCGAGAAAAAGAGCAAAATCTCTGATGCTGCATACACCTTCCCCACCACCAAAAGAAGCCAATTTATATCCCATGGAGAGAAAACCAATTTACAGTCTACATCCCGACCAAACATACAAAGCAAGGCAATATATTTTAATGCACATCCAGACACACATATGTACTCTTGCCCGGAGGGGAAAGAAATTTAGCCTAAAAGATACAGAGACTCAGCCTTAAATACCAGAAGAGAACCAAGAACATTTACATCACAATGGTGATGGATTGGAGCCCTGAAGGAAACGCAATTCACCAGTCCCCAGTGATTGTCAAAATAAACACTTCAATGATATAGAACAGGGAGGGAGTGTTCTTTTCCACAGCACAATGCCAGCAAATACACATACACAAGGATGATACAACTAGAGTTTTTCCAACATACAAACAGATACGGTTGTGACACACTGCAGGGATCACTAAAAGATGGTAACATTGTAGAGACAGACTTTAGAGACAGCATCTTCGCACATTCTCAGATGTCACACCCAAACAGAAGACCATGAACCATCTGATAGGCCCCCCATAGAAGGCAACCAGTGCTGCTCTCACAATGATGGTGATGGCACACTGGAGGCTCTGGGTCTTTGGGTGGGCGGGGCTGGGACACACAGCATTCACGAAGGAACGCCCGGGAAAAAGGTTAGCCTGAATTTAATCAGGAGGAAGTGATCAGACACCTTCAGGATGTAGACCATCAAGCCAGACATCTGGCCTGTCCCCTACAGACAAGGAAGTGTCACCACCACCAGAGACAGCCACAGAAAGGTGAGGAGATGTTTGGGGTTCGAAAGGACTACAAAATTACGATAGCACAATCTTCTGAGTCCTTTGGAACCCAAGATATCTCTTCTCCTTTTTGTCGTCTTATTTGTGCTGTGGACACTGGCTGTTTGAAGAAAGACAGGCCCGCTGTCTTGTTCGATGGACGAAATTCTGCAGTTGTCTGATCCCTACCTCGTGCTCAGATTCAGGCTAAGCCTCTTCAGCAAGAACGCTGCGTACTTAATGCTGTCTGCTCCTGGCACAGCCCAGCGGGTGGCCCAGAATGTCCAGTTTGACATGGGGTCTATTGTCACGTTGCTCCAGCCTCCGCTTATCCGCAGGATGGAATGGAGAGGAGCCAGAATGAAGGTGTCTCACAAGGGCGTGTGGTCTGGGCATTGGTTGCCTCGGCGACTTATCACGACTGGAGTCAGAAGAGCGAGCATTCCTCTCATCAAACCAGACTTTTGGAGTAAAAATCCCAGAGAGTGGCTTGTGATCGAGATGTCGATTCTCAGCAAAGGATCCCTCGCATGTTCTGTTTGGGCAGAAATGTGACAAACTGCCTAGGAAGCTGGGATGAAATATTAGAGACCCATGCCCTTAAAGTCCATCATCCATCTTGGCTCGTGGAAATGGTACCAGAGGTGGAATAAGTGCAATTAGCTTTCTTTTTCAGATACTAACATCCTGTGAAATACAAACATCTCGAGTATTTTCTCTCTTTTCTCTTCAAGTTAAAACTTAGCTTTTCTTCTCCCTTTAGTAGTAAAGAACCATTTTGACTATAGAAAGAGGAGCTAGGAATATGGAGCTTGTGTGGGGTAACCTGGTAATAAGAAATCAGAGGAATGAGTCCATGGGAAAATACATCAGGGTGATTTCTGTAGGATAATAGTTTCTGAGTCTTAAAACATTTTGGAATATGGATTTAAGATACCCTCTCACTAGACATTTAGAGTAATAACTTTGTTAAGTAATTTTATTATAATTAGAAGACATGTTGCTTTTAAGTAGTCTGAGTGTTGACAAAAGGTAAGTCCTCAACTTCTTTCTATATAATCACATGAGCCAGGACGAGTTTCCCAAATAAAAATTTTGCTTGTAATTTGCTTCCAGTGGAAGTTGGGTAGTGGTAGGGAATCACAACACGTAGAGTGGACAATGGGAATTTTACCAGGTTTCAAAAAAGAATGATTAAACTTATAAAGTGATGTACTAATTCTTTTGGCATTACTTTCCCTTTAACATGTTGTTTAAAGTCAGATTCCAGAAATAAAAATTTTTATTTATCGTACTGTTTTCCTTTTGCTAAAGCTAGAAGGATAAAATATAGAAAGTTCAGTAAGAAAATGTTTGCTAGGAAATAATATGAAGAATAGGGGTGTTAAGTAGATGAACTAAATTGGCTTCCTTGTTCCCTTTAAAAACTCAGAATTGTCTAGCACATGCATGTAGCTAGCTTTGCCTTTAGTGTAACATTAATATGTAGTGCTTACCTTTTGCAGTTAACAAAATCATTGCTCTAAAATACCAACCTCTCAATCTGTAAACTTTAAGAGCTGTGTGTGTGTACAAATATGTTTTATAAATCATGAATTTCTATCTGTTTCCATGAAGTATTCAGTTTGATAATAAAAACAGCTTTACTTTGATCACACAAAATTTTGATCCTAGGGCTGTTGAGAAAAACTGAAGTGATCTCGTAACAGTTTAAATGAAGAAGGAAGTGGCATGTTAAACAATCCAATAACTTGGCAGTAGATTATTCACAGGACTATTTTTTCACCAAAACAAGCTGTACATTTTCCTCTGGAAGTTCATTTATTCATGGCACTGTGCTGTGTTCAACTGTGTTAACATTTGTGCTGAAATGGAGAGTGTACATTTTAAATACGTAAGTGTTAGAATTTAGCTACTTTAGTTGAGACACAGAAAATTGTTACCGATCCAATAAAAGTATCAAAGGCCAAACAGTCACTATTTGGTTTCATTCTTGAGAAGATTTATGAGAAGAAGTAGAGAAAGCTCATGTCTTTTTTTGTTTGTTTCCTTATAGGACAATCCGTCCCTTGATCATTATTATACTTAAATTCCAAGCCAAAGTTAAGGCTCTGGGATCAGTGAATGCTTTTGTATTTATTTAAAGGAAGGAAGAGGAAGAAACCTGGATTATTCTCTCTCAAGGAAGTGAGACAAAAGAAACAGCATTACGCTTCCCCCAGAAATGTGAAGTGAACTACTTTACCTTAAAAACTCTTTCTTGTCTCCTTGCTGAAGGAGAGCAGTAGCAAGCAGGATGGAGATTTGAGGAACCAGTTGTCGTGATGGGTGGTGCTATTCCCACAAATGTTCGGGGAATTCCCGCTTCTTGTGTTCTTTGAAGGGGCAAAAAAGAGGCCATGAGCAGGCGGAATTCCTTAATGTTACAGAATTTTAAGTCACTGGAAAATGCTTTCTGAATAAATTACAAGCTGGAAAGCTGCTTGAGAGATGTTGCAGATAAACGACAAAGTTATGTCTTAAAGGAGCTTGACCGCAGATGGCAGTTTCCTTTTCTAGCTACTTCTGTTCCAAGATCAGATCCGGAATCTGTCTAGTCCAAGCATTTTCTCAGCAGAAGCTGATGGAGGACTATGTGAAATCTTACAATTTTTTTTATGGTTCAGAATGGAATGGATGCAGGTGAAATGGCAGTTTGACAGGAGACCTTTTTTGTCACACAGCATCGTAATATTTAAGTCAGGGATATTTTAGCTGGTTCGTGATGTGAACATGCGAGAGTTCTCGCGGTGAGCGCAGGGCAGAGTGCCTAAGAGTGCAAGTGTGATGGCCCAGAGGATCTGGTCCGAGGGCCTGGCACTGAGGGCAACACCACCCCAGGGCTTAGCACCACACGCCTGCTTCTTCTGTACGGTTCTTGCTCTTTCCGTCCCCTTCCAAAATCAGATGTGACTCCTGCTATGTTCTGAGTAACTATATGGGAAATATTACTCCTTTTCTGTTGGTTGAATATAAATGGCTAAAAGGGGAAACAATAATGACTGTAGAGTAGAATTTGGGGACAACCCAGTTTAGGCTCCTTTACTGAAGAATGAAAATAACACTATGTGACCTTTCCCCTAAGGCTTATTCATACATGATGGCGTTGTAAGGCAGTTATAATGTAATAACGATGAGTCCTATTTATAAAAGACCTGTTCAAAAGAATGCATCCTACCTTGCTGCAAGTTCTGTTCTTGCAACTCTCCTATGATGCAGAGAGACCAAAAAGTATTATTTCAAACCTCCTGTTACGGGAAGCAGAAGTAAGGAAGTGCAGAATAGACTCCATCAAGATCTTCCAGTTAATAACATTAGGTATAAAATTTCTCTCTGCTGATTACATTTATGTTCTGGGGCCACCTTTTTTCAGCCCATGGATCCATGTCAGTTTACCAACAATGATACTAATATTGATTCAAGGCCATATTTATTGGGCACACCCTGTATGCCAAGCACTGTTCTAAGCACTTCAAAAGCAGCAAATCCTTTGAAGTTCACTACACTGTATGGAGTGGATATCACCATTAACCCTAAGGAAGAGGTGAAGCAGTTACAGAAAGTTGTGACTTGCCTAAAGTCACATAACTAAGGACAGAAGCAGAAATCTAATCTAGATAATCAGGCTCCAGAGTCCATATTCTTATTAATTATGCCATCCTCAACTTACAAAGTTCCACAAAAATTTCAATTGTTGTTTCAATGATTAAAAGAATACGTATGCATAACAAATTTTCACTTAAGGATTTAAAGTATTTTAGAGGCTTTTATTTCTGTGTACTGTATCAAGCCAGATAGCTGGGAGAAAATACTTTTCTAAACCTAACGGGGAGTTTTAGGTACCACGTCCATTATATATGTGAAATACAGAGAGAAATTTGCAATTTCTCAAATTTCAGAGCCACCATCAAAGCCTCCAATAAAAAAATGTTTAATAAAATTTCTAGTCTAACATATAAAACTTAACCTGGAGATAAAACCTGGAGAAGAAAATTAAATTTGAAGTGACAGACTCTTAGTTTTCAGGGTATGTAAAATAATTAGCAGTATGCTCGTGAATATAAGGTATAGTGCCTTTAAGTTAGAAATTTAGAGCATTCCAAGTTAGTTTGGAAGATAGTATTTTGTTGCATTGTAAAAGCTTAGGAAAGTGTGTTCCCTCACAAAAGAGAAGTTCTTTTATCATCATTGATCGAAAAACAAAAAACAGAAAGAAAGGTGTTTAGGGTAAACTTACAGGGCTCTACGTAGGATAACTTATTCCAATATTTTCTATAAATTTTTTTCACCTTTATTCCAGCCCCCCCCCCCCCAAAGCTTTCAGCATTCTAACTCAAATTGGTAAAAGGCTGAGCAACCATTGAAGTTCCCCCAACGGAGCTAGAGCAGGCTGAGCTAGCTAAGAATAAGAAAAGGAAAACACCTATGTAATGGAATGTTGGGATGAAATGGGCATTCTTACTTTGTCTCCATCTAACTCCTGATGAAGTCAAAACTGTGGTATTCTGTCCCTGAATGAATGAAAGAGAAGATTACCTAAAAATGCAGATGTGGCATCAGAAAGGCTGACAAAGGTAAGTGGAGGGAAGAAAGTGTGAGATAACAGCCTTTAAGACCAGGGACAGTCACTTTTTCTAGTCCTCCCTTACCTTACTCCTGGAACCTAGCACAGGAATCCTCTGGGGATGTGAGGCAGCATGGCCATCCAAGCCACCAAGAACAATATGGAAAGGAGGACCTGAACTCCTACAGCTGAGCTTTCTTCAACCACAGGATCATTCTCTGGCCCAAAGCTCAATGTGAAAACAGTGTGAAAACTATATTTTCTTAATCTGTCGTTGAGTGGGACATTCCTTCTCTTTGCAGGGAAAAAAAAGATTCTGATCTCTACTGTGGTACAGGGAATATTTTCCAAAATAAGCATGATAGGATTGGGATGTCCTCAAGTGAATCAGCATCCCGGATTCAGTGAGTCGCCAAAGCGTAGGGGGCGTGTTCTTCCACAACCAGTATTGTGGATGACACGGTTCTGGGGCTGGTTTGAAAGATGGAGTATTGGAAATGCCTATTGTACCCTGTCTGGCAGGGAATCTCCAAAAGTGCTGAGTGGTGGATATACCTCTTTGTAGGTCAGACTTTATGGTACAGGGTACAGGAACTCGGTCCAAAGTTAACGCAACATTCATGGAATGAGTCATAAGATTAAGTTGTTAGGGCAGCATGCTTACTACCTTTTAATACTTTAACGAGATCGGCCTGGGTCGTGGCAAGCACTCTGGCCTGAACTTGCAGATGACAAGAGATGGAATGTAGGTGTGAACTGCTCCTGTTCACCTTATCTGCAGCGAGGGTAGTGAATGGTCACTGTTCGTGCAGAGCCTTTCATCCATGGAGGTCTGAGCTCAGAAGCAGGTTCTTTGGTCTTGGAAGAAGAAACAAAGATCTAATCTGTCACCAGAAGGAATAGTGAGTTGCCTCTGTCTGAAAGTCCAAAGACATGACTTCTTGGCATAGCTCTTGTCAGGACCAGCTGTATAACCATGGACCCACCGTCTAATCTCTTTCAGGCCCAGGTTACTCAGTGGTCAGAAGAGGAGTTTTAATAGGTTGGTTGCGGAGGTGAGAACTAGATCTCAAGCTTCTCTAACTTGGGTAGGTTCTGTAAGACCTGTTCTACAGACCCAGGAAGTATCAGGGTAGATTTTCCTTGGTGTTAAAATGAATTAACCATCATAAATCCTCCATTTTTAGAAGAAATGAGTAATGTGGGCCACAGGTCTTAATCTAAAATTGGATGGACAGTCTCTTATTGGACAGATGTGGAGAGGAGGAAAGGCCCTAGCTCTGTTCTGTCCAATATGGCAGCCACTAGCCATGTATGGCTAGTTGAATTTTATTTTAAATTAAATTAAAAATTTAGTTCCTTAATCATTCTAGCCACATTGCAAGTGCTCAGTAGCCACATATGTCTGCTGTATTGGGCAGCACATCCATAGAACTGTAGAAAGTTCTGTTGATCGACACTAAGACCTTTGCCCAGACCATGAATTTCAGCTACTTGTCCCTTATTGCAAGGCATAGATGTTTGTGTTCTAGGGTGACGGTGTTCATCTTTAAGGGATAAAAGAATGTATTATGGGGCGCCTGGGTGGCTCAGTCTGTTGATCATCCAACTCCTAATTTCTATTCAGGTCATGATCTCAACGTTTGTGAGATTGTGCTCCACTGACAGCATGGAGCCTGCTTGGGATTCTGTCTCTTCCTCTCTCTCTGCTCCTTCCCTGCTTGCTCTCTCTCTCTCTCTCTCTCTCTGTCTAAATAAACTAAAAAAAAAAAAACGTATTAAAACCCACTTGGACAAAGACGTATAAGAAACCCTTCAGGCAAAAGATGTTGGCATTGAACAAGAGTTTGAGAGAGATAGGGAGGTTAAAGGAAGGAATTAGGAAGCACCCAAATCATTCTGTGCCTTGAGTCTTGACTGGACTTGAGCTTCTGTAGGACACAAAGCCCCTAGAGGGGTGTTCTTCAGAGAGATTGTCACCCCATGCACAACTGATCCCAGAGATGGGAAAGTATGAGAAAAGTCAGGCGCCCTTAATCCCGAGTAAATACAGACCCTCTGAGCACTCATTAGTGGGGGAAAAGATTAGTCATGTTGGGCCCATATCTCAGAAGAGAAAGTCATTACATTGCCAGACTGGCAGGACAGAGAATAATTCAGGCTTTCTGGAAATAGGTGAGAGGGATGATCACCCTATCTAACAGCCAGCTTCTCAGGTACAGGTCTGTGCAGTCAAAGCCAGAGAAGGTTTTAAGACTTAAGTTGTATGTTAGTCCAATGCTATACTAATAGTGATAGCAAAAAAGGCTTTTCTACACATCTGGCACACTGGTCCTGCCTTCAGCCCTGCTGGCTAGGGGGTCACGCATACGGAGAAAGAAAGAAATCAGAGGCAGGTGCAAAAAAAGTGTAATTGTAGCTGCTATCTGAAAGCCACCTGTGAAAGGAGTCACCTTTTTCTTCTGGACTCACTTCCAGGTGCAGCTGCAGGGGACGATACTGAAGATGCTAGTACCGAGTTCACCGACAGCATCGAGGAGGAGGCTGCACACAACAGCCACCAGCAGGTAAGTCCAAGTCAGGTTCTGGGTTCCCAGGGTGGAAGGCTCATAGCCCTTTGGGGTCTGGTGGTCTCCTGCAGCCCCTGCCTGCGAACCTAAAGTAAGAAGCTATCTTTTACTAAAAACCAGTTTCCAGTCTTCTGCCCCCCCAAGCTTCCCAGCCACCTTGCCAACCCCCGTCCTCACTCCACTTTTCTCTCCAATCTACTTTTATTTTTTATTTTTTACTCCTTCTATCTCTTGCTCCCGCTCCCTGCCCCCTCCTTCCCACCCTTGCCCCCATGTACCATCTATAGCTTTAGCGTCAGAAGAATCTTTACATACAACAAGGCCTTGGACAGTTCCCCTCTTGGGTTTTTGTATCTGAAACACCACAGAAGACAGGGAGTCATCGGAGGGCTGATCGGGGAGGTGCAGGCCTAAGACCTGCTTCAGGAGAGTGCTCTCTGAGAACCTCCGAGAGGATCAGAATGCTTCCAAAGTAGGGATCTGTCCTGGTGAAATCTTGTTGTGCAAAAGAGAAGTCTGTTGGGCGACCAACAGACCATGCAGGTTGTGACATGCCAGTGACCAGCAGGTGACACTTCAAGAGCAAGCCCCCATCAAACCTCAGAACTTGGTACCCAAGGCTGAAACACTGTTCCCACCAACCATCAGTGAAGGTGTAAACCAGCATGTTCTCAAGCTCAAGAGTTGAATGTCCTGGACCTCAGAGATTAAGTCACCAACAGTGACCCCATGGCACTCACTGGCACTCCTCTGTGTCTCCACCTTGCCCAGTGACATTTAGCAATCACGTCTCCTAGATGGACCATGCCTCTGAGTTGTTGAGGAGAAAGTGGAACATTGGTATCTGTCCTTCTGCAGAAGTAGCTGGGCTTTTCCAGTGATGGCTTCCTTGGAGCTATTAGGAAAACTTCAGGGGAAATGAGGCTTTCTGGGTTGGCCTCTATACCTCCTGTATGAGAAAAACAGCCCACACGAGCATTCCTCACATCTCACGGAACTTGTCACAGTCTTCGGTTCTTGAGGACACGAGTAGTCCTCAAGTAGGCAGTTGTCTGAGATCCCTCACATCCTCAACACAGTTTCTTTACCTTCCACCAAGCTCCCCTTTTTGTTGCTTGAGCTGTACCTGACCCTCACGTCTCCCTCGAGATCCTGCATGAGTTCCTCTTCTCCTTTTGCTTGAACAGCTTCTTCTGAGTCCCCCTAACCAATGCTTGTGACCTGAAGGATGTATACTACTGCCCCTCCAGACAGATTCCTCTGCTTCCCATGCCCTGATGTCCCTGAGGAGCTTTGGGGAGAAAAGGGGGATCTGCAAGATAAGCAGATGTCCACTCTAAGACAGTTCGATTGGGATGTCTGCCGGTCACTGGTGGTTATTGCTGCTGTGGACCCGATTAATTCCAGAATAAGTGAACAAGAAAGCCAGATTCTGACTAACACGGTCTAACCTATGTGTGGTAGCACAAGCCCCTTGCTCTCATTCTCAGCTGTGGGCAAACTGGTTTGTAGAGTTGTTCTTCCCGAACCTTCCTTCCTATAGCCTAGCACGCAGCAAATGACCAGACCACATTTTGAGGAGGTCAGTTCAACCCTGGAATAAACCTTTACACTGGAGCATGTATATTTCCCTTGCAACGTCTGCCCTATTACTTGGCAGCAATACTTAATAAATTATTAGTTAACAGACATTTAGATTAGGGCTTGACTCATGATAGACAAAGTTTTATACCTGCTGGATGAAGAATGTCTTGGGTAAGCATCATTTTCTTTCCATCATCTGTCCTTGAAAATCTGTCTCCAGTTTGGGGTAGGAGGAACCTTGGTGTATGAAATCATTGTAAATTCACTTCAACTTTTCTGGAGTTTTGAGGGTGTGACTCTCCTGCTACCAAACAAATAAAGCTTCTTTTGTCATAACTGTTCTGTGTCAAGATTCTCAAAACTGTGTTTGCTGCTTTCCAGGGAAATGGTCCCTTATAATTAGTCTCTGAGTTCCTCCCTGCTGTGTCCTTGGAAGGTAGACTTTACTCAGCACCAGGCTACCTTTCTACCTCAGGCATACACATCTTCCCCTAACAAGCACATCCAACTTGGTGTTCCTTCCAAGGCAAGAGCTATCTTTTGGCCACAGCAAGTTGCTTCGTTCTTATTGTTAGACTCACTCACCCCAGGAAGTCTCAGGTCTAGCTATATTGGTAATTTTCCCCAGGTATCTCCCACAAAATCCCATTCTCAAGCAAATGTAAGGCTATAAATACCTGGGAAGCACCTGTGAAAGGAATCAAGCAGTGCCTTCCTTCATTTTAACTTTTGCAGTAGAAAAAAGCGAATCAAGAATCGAGATTCAAATGTGACGAAGGAGAAAAAAGTCAGTGGACTTAGTGTGAAGAATGTGAGGAACAATTATTTTGAATGCCCTCCATGCTGTGTGAGAACTGATTTACATGGTGAGACATAATGTAATTGGGCAAAAAACAACTCATTGCAAACGAGAGATCAGACATGCATGTAGACTTCTCTGGGGTAAAAGGAAACCGCGCATACAACAAAGTTTATACCATGGAAGCATTACAACAGATGAGTTAGGAAATGGTGCGGGGTGGTGGAGGAGGAACCTGTTAGATACAACTAACAGTAGGCCTAAAGGATCCATACTACCACCCTACAGACTGGAAGCCCTGGGGGTTTATTTGGGAGAAATATAGAAATAGTAACTTTCCATAGATGGGAAAGAAAAACTGTTGAAAAGGCTAGATTCTGAGTCATTTTTCATGCATTTGTATTTCAGTTTTACAGACAAGTTAGCCAAAGTAAGCTCCCTTTAACGTGAAAATAAGAAAACCCAAATTAGCCTGGGAACAAATCGTCTCTCTATTTTCTCATTTTTAAGGGGGAAATTAGACCAGGTGGGCCTTCAGGTCCCTCCTGGTACTGACATTCCATGGTTCTTAACTTTCTTTTTAAGGAAACTAGGCATATTTCAGTCAGTAGAAGATAACATACATCCAGAAAGGTACTTTAAGAATAGGTGAGACATTACAGGGAGACGTTATTTTCAAGCGGCAGGAACCCTTAAGTTTTAGAAAAGAATAAATGTGCCCATATTCAAAGCCGATGGCAGTGTTTATTGAAGTTAGTTGGAAAGGGTTTATATAGAAAGGTAATATCACATAGTTTAAATGAGGGATTGAGATCCTAAATTTTCAAAAGTGGTTTTTATCCAGTCCCCCTTTCCTGATTTTTGTCCCAAATGCTTGGTGGCACACGCAGAGATAGGCCAGTCTGACTAAGCCCAGCAGCAGACCGTAGAGACAAATGCCAGGCTCAGAACCCTAGGAATGCCTAGGAAATGAGCAACTGTGTCCATGCATGTTTCTTCTTTCTTTTCCTTTGCAACCTCAACTGCCGTGCTGCTCACCGCCATTGCACATGCACGCTGTGAATCAGCCCCACCCCACACTCACAGCCTAGATTTCACCATGTTCGGTTACCGGCCAAAGTCAATGGCTCTGTGCCAAGCCAAGCAGCTCAATCATTGATCCACTTAAGCTGCTCTGGGCTCTGTTCTGTTCAATATATTTGTGACCTGAATGAAGGTATAAAGCATATGATTAACTCCACAAATCATCCCCGGTCAAGTGGCTACTCCTTCATCTCTGGAGACGCACATCAAATATTTTGAGGACTTTGACCCTTGAGAAATGATTCTGTATAGCCAGAATGAATTTACAAGTGACAAGTGTAAGTCACACTATTGACACACATAGAGGAAACAACATGACCCAGAAACAGCTGTGGGAGAGAGGTGGGAAACTGGGAGATAACAATAGACCTGAAGCTGAGTAGAATCCCAGAGTGCAGTCACAGAGAGGAAAATGAAGCAGCATGACATTGGGATGTATTAATATTGGACAAATGTATGAGAAATCCTTGCACTAAACTAGTCATACACTGAGTAGGTTGTCATACTCGGGTTTTGGTTTCTACACTTTTAAAAGCCTAGGGAAAACTGGAGAGGAACAATAAGAAAGCCTGCAAGTTAAAACAATTCTCCTTTGAGGAAAAACTATATAACCTGCTTGAGTTGACACACTGAAGAGTAACTTCAAAAAGATCCTCAAAAAACAGAAAGTTGTTGGGGTGCCTGGGTGACTCAGTCAATGGAGCGTCCGACTTTGGCTCAGGGCACGATCTCGCGGTTCGTGGGTTCAAGCCCCGCATCGGGCTCTGTGCTGACAGCTCAGAGCCTGGAGCCTGCTTTGGATTCTGTGTCTCCCTCTCTCTCTCTGCCCTTCCCCTGCTCATGCTCTGTCTGTCTGCCTCTCAAAAGTAAATAAACATTAAAAAAAATTTTTTTTAAATAGAAAGGTGTGCTGAAATTATTTCCACCTTGTTTTCTTCTCACGAGCTTAGATTTGTAGAGAGTTTGGCTGGCAGCATCAGCACCAGGATAATAGCACGTGACACTGGCTGCTGGGCAGGTGGCCTCACCAACTTCTCCGTCGTCGGAGGGCGTGGTTCTCCTGCTGCTCGTGAAATTAAACTTCTGTTTTACCTGTAGCTGAGTGCTTTCCGTCTTAGTCATCCTTTTTAGAGTCTTAGGTACAGACATGGCCTTCGGCTTTGCGTGCTGGTGTCTCAAGCTGTGCTCTTTGCAGTTGAGGACTCCAATGTTGGGAAGTCAGGGAAGCTTCCTGACTTGTGAGAAAACTCTCCTCCTCTGTCCCACGGGGAGGGAACAGTCACAGCATCCACGCTCTCCAGTCCTGTTTACACCTCATGTGTTGGCGCTTGCTTTTAGTTATGAAGTGCTTGTGTCTTTTCCTCACCTACCTCTGGATGCTGCTCTTCCTGCCCATGGCAGTAATTCTCCCCACTCTCCTGGTGTCTTGCCCACCCAAACCAGTGCCCAGGACCCTTATGGCTGAGGAAGTCCTTAGGGGGAGCTTGTTTTAGGGCCGTCTTTTTTGTTCCCACCAAAGGCTGCCTTTGCAATCTGATGTTCCTTTGGGACCCCCCTTCATGACCTAACTTCTTTAAATTATGCTTTCCTTTCAGCTCATCAAGGTGGCTTTGGAGAAAAGCCTGGCAGCTGCAGAGACCCAGAACATATGTCTTCCCCCTCCTTCCTCGACAGGAGGGGATGGTAACAGGGGTCTTCAGGAGGAAATGCTCCACCTGAGGGCTGAGATCCACCAGCACTTAGAGGAGAAGAGAAGAGCTGAGGGGGAACTGAAAGAGCTAAAGGCTCAAATTGAGGAAGCAGGATTCTCCTCTGTGGCCCACATCAGGTAGGACACCCCCCAGAGAAGGAGAGCCTGCGGTGGAGAGGCCACCAGAGCCAAGGAACTCACCTTCTGCAGCCACGCATTTGTGCTTAGGGCTTTTGGGCCCACAGCCCAAGCTCCATGCACGAATGGCTCAAATTCTTTATGGAAAAGTTAATAATATTGGATAATAGTGATTATCAATAATTACCATTCAAATTATTTAAATGTGGTCTTAGTTCACTATAATAATGCCCATTATTAGCCATACAGTCACAAGTGAAAACCTCCCAGTTGTATGACAGGCATTGCCCTTTGGAACTGACTGGATCATATGAGGAATCTCCTGCTACCCACGATGCTTCACTATTACATGCAGGGCAGAATGGTCTGTGGAGGAGAGTTTGTACAGGGGGCCCCTTCATCCCCACGCAGCTCTCCCTCAGCAGTGTAAATCCTTAAATCATGGAATAGCAATTTTAATCATCTCTGCTGTTTTGTTAGATTTACCAAAGTGGCAGATAGCTGATTCACTGGCTAGATGGGCCACTCTGTTTTTAATGGTGTTTTTTCAAAAGATGCTCCAGGATCGTGCCAATGATGTACGGCTAATCCTTTCATTCATTCACCCCTGAGGGTCATAATCCTCGTGTCCTGTTGTTTAGAACACAGCGGTGCAAATCTAATTCATGCCCTACTGTTTCCCTATTATGTGCCACTTAAACGTCCCTGAGTCCTCAAATGATATTAGTGTTGAAGAGGACCTTGGCATCTAGATTAATCCTTATTTCATAGCCAAGGAAACTCCGGTCTAAAAAGTTCTAGTAACTTACTCAAAGTTGCATAATAGTCCATGGCTAGACCCCTGCCTTCCAATTTTTAATATCTGAGCCTTTTCTTCTATGTTGTATACTTTGCCAAACAATTTTGGAAATAATCTTGTGAGCCTCCTTCATGCTGGTTCTTTTACTCTGAATTATTATGATATTTATTTCTACTTAAGTGAAAGCATACTTTTCTTCAGTTTTTGGGTTTTTTTATTTTTTAATTTATTTAATGTTTCTATTTATTTTTGAGACAGAGAGAGACAGAACATGAGCAGGGGAGGGGCAGAGAGAGAGGGAGACACAGAATCCGAAGCAGGCTCCAGGCTCTGAGCTGTCAGCACAGAGCCCGATGCGGGGCTCGAACTCATGGACTGTGAGATCATGACCTGAGCCGAAGTTGGACGCTTAACTGACTGAGCCACCCAGGCGCCCCTGTTTATTTTTTTAAAGTAAGCTCTCTGCCCAATGTGGGGCTTGAACTCACAACCTTGAGATCAAGAGACGCACCCTCTACCGACTGAGCCAGCCAGCTGCCCCAAACATAATTTTTCCCTAGCCTTTTTCATATGTAAACTTGGTTAAGCTCATGGGTAAGAACAGTACATCTCTTTTGATACTACAGCTGAATATACACTCGAGCCACATGTCAATACCTTCATGGATTATTTTCTTTTTTTCCCTGGAGTTACTAACCTGAAACTCTGGTTTAGTTCTTCACCCAACCTTAACAATCACAGATACTGTAGAAGCTAGGATCTATCCATCTTTTGAGACTTCATCAGTTACTATCATGAAAACAAAGGAATTTCCCCCCAAAACATGAAGCTATAACATAATATCAAGCATTGTTTTCCATACTATACATGCATTCCCTTCTCTCCCTCTTACACCTCTGTTTTGGCAAAAGCCCTATCCCTCTTCTTCTCCATTGAGGAAACTGTGTCATGGAGAGCCTGTCTGATTCCTATGTCCTAAAGGATTCTCTTCCTTGATTCTCACTAGACAAGCCCTGCTCTTGATTCCAAGACTTCAGGATTCTAAGAAACCCAGTTGAGGGGGGTTATCCAACTGCTAATCCTTCTGGGTGTGAATTACTTGTTTCCTTTGCCCCTTCTAGTCAGTGGTTCTCAATTTAGTGTGCTTAAGAATCACCTGCAGAACTTAAGTAAAAAGTAGATTGATAGGCCTTAGCTCTAAAGTTTTGGGTGTTTTTTTTTTTTTAACAAGCACCTCATAGGATTCTGTGTTAGTGTTTTTCAGGTTTGCAGCTAGTACAGCAGGATTAAATGACTTCTCTGTTTCAGACCCTGAGTTAACCATACCATATATGCAATTTCATCTCAGCATCCAATTACTTCAGTAGGTATGAGTGATCCTTATTTTATGCAAAAGGAAACTGAGGCTCAAAGAGGTTAAGCAAAATGCCTATTTAAATGCATTGCCTTGCTAAAGCCATGTTTTTTATTGCTTCCATCCAACCCTGCTGAAGGGTTTAGTGTGAAGAAAGGATGGGGCCTAGAATGTCTTAGTGAAAATTAGTTGTTTATCTGTTTTATTTCTTCCATAAATATGAATGTTGTCTGTGGCAGGCACTGTAGAGGCTCTGGGGATACAGAGTGAACAGGACAGAAGGAGTCCCCACCCTCCTAAAGATGATCTATCACAAGAGTCAGGCATAAAGCAAATAATTACAGAAGTACATTTGAGGGGCACCTGGGTGGTTCAGTCGGTAAAGTGTCCGACTTTGGCTCAGGTCATGATCTCACGGTCCGTGGGTTCGAGCCCCCCGTCGGGCTCTGTGCTAACAGCTCAGAGCCTGAAGCCTGCTTCAGTTTCCGTGTTTCCCTCTCTCTCTGCCCCTCCCCTGCTCACACTCTGCCTGTTTCTCTCCCTCAAAAATAAATAAACATTTAAAAAAAAAATTTTTTTTTAAAGAAGTACATTTGGTTGCAGTTCTGACTAGTATTATTTATTTCGTGTTTTCCTAGGTCCCCATCTCTCATCCAGTGGTTGGAAACTGATGATAATTAATAATAAATTTGCCCTCGGCAAGATCTTTCTTTTTTTTTTTTTTTCTTAACCTTGTTTATTCCAGAGGCCACTTAAAATTAGAATAGGAGGGCTCCACGACATGGGTAAAGACGGAGTGTGTTAAGCCCAAGGCTTTTAGTAATTGTGTTGCCACCAAGGAGCGGTGGTAGTGTGGGCAAGGCTCGCTCTCTTCCTGAGCCTTGGTTCCCTTGTCTACGGTATAAGGGAGCAGCTGTAGGCCTCTGAGGTGGCTTCACGCTTTGGGATGTCTCTGAGTCTCTGCTGTACTGAGACGGGGGGTACTGTCGGGACCTGAGGCAGAGACCAGAAGCAGCCCCTGACTGTGTGTGCTTTCTGCAGGAATGCCATGCTGAGCCTTTGCCTTGAGAATGCAGAGCTGAAGGAGCAGATAGGAGAAGCAATGTCTGACGGATGGGAGATAGAGGAAGACAAGGAGAAGGGCGAGGTGACGCTGGGAACTGTGGCAACCAAGGGGGGTCTGAATGAGAGTAGCCTTCAGGCCGAGTTCAGAAAGCTCCAGGGAAAACTGAAGAATGCCCACAGCATCATCAACCTCCTCAAAGAGCAGCTGGTACTGAGCAGCAGGGACAGGGATAGTCCACTTAGTCCAGAGCTCCTCGTGCGCCTGGCCCAGGAGATCGACAGGATGAATGCAGAGCCGGGCTGTTTTCCTGAGAAGTCCCGATGCCAAGAAGAGGAGCACGTGACCACGAAGCCCTGCCCCAGGCCCCAGAGCCTCAACCTTGGGGCTGCCCTCACAGGGGCTGCCCATCAAGTAAGTGCGGAAATAGATGGAATGAAAGACCCTTGGAGAAGGGCTGGAGGCAACACTTCCGTCCTGTGGGTCAGGAGGGACTGAGGGAAGGGCAGCTTTGCACCACGAGCAGCAGCAATGTTCCTCACGCATTCAGCCTTTAGAAAGGCTTTTACAACATCATCTCATAAACATTACTTGAGTAATTAATTTCTCCTACGTATTTCTGGAGTGCTTACTTTTCCAGATAACACAGTAGGCATTGGCAGCAGGCAGTAGGAGCTGGTCTCTGCCCTTTTAGTACTCAGAACAGTGGGGAGGGAAGGCGCGGAACAGATTATTTCATAGGATGCGGTCTAGGGATGCCTGGAGTTAAGGCAGCCCAGACAAGTGGTGTGTAATGACATCTCTCCCTTATCACTGCCAGTTTCGTCACAGCTCATCACAGGTGTCTGCTCCTGAGGCTCAGGAGGGCCTAGTGGGGTCCTCTTAAGGGGAGGGGCTTTGCTGAGGGGTCAGTAAATGGAGAATGTAGAGGATTCTGAGAGCAGGGAGAGACGAGCAGAGGTTTCTACCCCTTCTCCTTCTAACCATTGCACGAACATTCGCACAGAGCTCCCAGTAGACTCTACTGGCGACGTGCTATGCGCTGTAGACACAGAGATGAATGAAACATTATCCCAGGTCTGCGGGAGCTCGGTCAGGAAAGCAAGCAACTGCCAGTGGCATGAGGCACGTTGTGACAGACCCAAGCAGAGAGTCCACAAGGCTCCGAAGGGGCAGCGGCAGTTGCTGCACAGTGCGTGACCTCAGACCACCCTGGTCCCTGTGCTGGCTCTTTTCACAGCTGGATAACCAGCCCCAGGCCAGAGACGCCGGGCCTCAGTCAGAATGTGGCCTTCCTGGATCCACCAAGCACCTGCGCTCCCAGCTGGCACAATGCAGACAGCGCTATCAGGATCTCCAGGAGAAGCTGCTGATCTCCGAAGCCACGGTCTTTGCCCAGGCCAATCAGCTGGAGAAATACCGAGTCATGCTTAGTAAGTCTTAGGCCCATCGTCACCAAGGCATCTGTCTTCTCCCCGAGAAGCTGTGTGCTCTGCAGACTTCACTTTTCTTCCCCAGACTCGAAACCAGTGTCATCCTGACCCCGGCCCTAGAACTGTGGAAGGTAGACATGTAACTTCAGTCTGCACGTGGCAGAGAAGAATAAAGAACAAAGCAAGTTTGCAGTGAGCATTTAAGGAGGAAATGGGCTAACATCTAGGTTTACTGATTTTTTTATGTTTATTTTTGAAAGAGAGAGTGAGAGAGAGTATATGTGCATGAGCGGGGGAGGAGCTGAGAGAGAGGGGGACAGAGAATCTGAAGCAGGCTCTGTGCTGACAGCAGAGAGTCCGATGTAGGGCTCGAAGTCACGAGCCGTGAGATCACGACCTGAACTGAAGTTGGGACACTCAACTGACTGAGCCACCCAGGTGTCCCTAGATTTGCTGATTTTTGGTATAGTCAGCAAAATGTCTTACCTCTCTCAACATAAACTGATAGTTTCTCTCCTTCTCTTGGCACCAAATCATATTCTTCAAAAATACATCATCATCTTTGGTCTAGAATCCATGCTTTCCAGGGGTGCCTGGGTGGCTCAGCCAGTTGGACATCCAGCTTTGGCTCAACACGACCTCATGATTCATGGGTCCAAGCCCTGCATCGGGCTCTGTGGTGACAGCTCAGAGTCCGGAGCCTGCTTCAGATTCTGTGTCTCCCTTCCCCTGCCCCTCCCCCATCCACTCTCTGTCTCTCTCTCAAAAATGAATAAACATTAAAAAAAATTAGAGTCTTTCTGATAGAACTTCCTGCAGTGATACAAATGTTCTGTATCTACATCACATCTGCTTAGGAGTCATGCTCATTCAACTTGGGAAATTTCATTTAATGTTAATTAATCTAATATGAAGTAGTCCCATGTGGCTAGTAGCAATCTTACTGAACAGTGAGGATTTAGATGCTTTAGGACTGTGTATTAGTTCAGCTCCATTCATGTATTTACTGAACCTCTGTGGGTAAAGCGCTTGCTAGTTTCACTGGGGCTTCTAAGGATGATAATATACAATGCCCAACTTAGAGATGTCTGGTCCCTACAAAGCCTCAGTTGTTGTAGGTGAGATCATTGGCAGCAGACATAGGCTCAACCCCGTGGAAGGAAGTCCTGCCTGGAGTGGGTGGTCTCTTCTCCCACTTGAGTCCAAAGAAGCACCCATCCCACTCTGGCCCTGACCTCCTACCCCCTGAGGGCTAGGGCGTGTGCCACTGAGGTTGAGGGTGTATGTGGGAAATTCAGATCCTCTGTAACACCCTCTGTCTCTTCCCGAGCAGGTGAATCCCTGGTGAAGCAGGACAGCAAGCAGGTGCAGGTGGACCTCCAGGATCTGGGCTATGAGACATGTGGCCGAAGCGAGAATGAGGCCGAGCGGGAGGAGAGCACCAGTCCTGGTAGGAGCATGAGGGCGGGGCTTACCTGTCCACCCACATCTGGGAGATGTTGGCCTGTCCCGCCCCTGATGGGCTGAGGTTGGGGGTGGTGTTGAGGACTGAAGGGGACACAGGACCAGAGAGGGACAGGAGAGTCTGGCAGAGAACTCTTGCCCCAAATGAGGCTGAGCATGAGTTTGAATTTCTATAATTAGTTTTCAACATACTGCCGTTAATTAAAAGGAAAAAAAAAGTTCCATCCAACAGATTATTAGAAAAAGCTTACTTTTTAATGAAAAGACAAGATGAGCTGTTGGGGACGTGCTAACCCTAAGTTTAAAAAATTGTCCACAATAAAAGTGCTTTGACTGTAGGCACACCCACCAAACAGAAATCGTGAAGAGAAGAAAAATGCTCAGTACAACAGAAGGTGACCAGACCTGACCTGCAGGGCCGTTGGGTGGGTAAGAAATACGGTGTTTGAATGCTAGGAGAGTGCAGGGCCGAATGAAGTTCTGCTTCAACTTTTGCTCTAGTAATGATTAGCCCAGCCACAGAGCGGTTTTCAGCTACCGCAGGATGTGCAGCTCTTCTCAGGAAGATGTCTTTGTCTTTTCTCAGAGTGTGAGGAGCACCTGATGGGCTCACCGCTGGCCAGCCCCCCTGGGAAAAAGCCCTTGGAGAGCCATCGAGGGAAGCAGGAGTTCCAGGCGTGTGGAAAGTCAGAAGACATCTCTGTCCTCCATAAGGACATCAGAGACCTGAAGACCCAGCTGCAGAACGCCAACAAGATCATTCAGAACCTCAAGAGCCGGGTGCGGTCCCTCTCAGTGACAAGCGATTATTCATCTAGTCTGGAGAGACCTCGAAAGCTGAAGGCCGTTGGCGCCCTCGAGGGATCCTCCCCTCATAGTGTCACTGACGAGGATGAGGGGTGGCTGTCCGATGGCACTGGGGCTTTCTACCCCCCAGGGCTTCAGGCTAAAAAGGATCTGGAGAGTCTGATCCAGAGAGTGTCCCAGCTAGAGGCCCAGCTCCCGAAAACTGGAACGGAAGGGAAGCTGGCCGAGGAGCTGAGGTCAGCCTCGTGGCCTGGGTAAGGAGGGCACTCTTTGGACCCTTGTTTAACTGATGCTGGCTAAGTTTGTGTTTCAGGCTGGGTAGCCCGGGCGGGTGGAAGAGAGAACCAGCCGGGGCAATCAGCAGAGCACCTGTTAACAGGCTAGGCCTAGATCTGAAGGAAGGACAGGTGGGCCCTGCTGGGAGACAGCAGCTCTCCGGCATTTCATCTCAGGAACCTGTTAGTAAAGTGACAGGATATGTGGTGTAGTAGTAAGACCGGCGTCAGACTCCCTGGGTTCGAATCCTAGCTCTGGCACTTTCTAGCCATACCACTTACTTGGACTTTCTGGGGCTACTTCTTTTTCTTTTCTTAAAAAAAAAATTTTTTTTTAGTGGTTATTTATTATTGAGAGACAGAGAGACAGAGCACAAGCATGGGAGGGGCTGAGAGACAGGGAGACACAGAATCTGAAGCAGGCTTCAGGCTCTGAGCTGTCAGCACAAAGTCTGGGCTTATTTCTTTACCTATTAAATGAGGATAGTAAGAGAACCTATCTCAAAGCCTGGTTGTTAGGTTTAAAAGAATTAGTACAGGGGTGCCTGGGTGGCTCAGTCAGTTGGGCCTCCGACTCTTGGTTTCGGCTCAGGGCATGATTTCACAGTTCGTGAGTTCAAGCTCCATGTTGAGCTCTGCACTGGCAGCTCAGAGCCTGCTTGAGAGAGATTCTGTCTCTCCCTCTGTCTACCCCTTCCCCACTTGTACACACACACACACACACACACACACACACTCTCTCTCTCTCTCAAAAATAAGTGAGTAAACATTTGAAAAACAGAATTAGTAGAAGCACTTATAATTACATAACACATACTAAGTCCTCAATACTATTTACCAGAACTATTATTGGTATTGGTACTTTGTGTTGAAAACACTGGGTAAACTTCCATCTCGGTATCTGTCCTTGCTATCTGCACTGAGTGTCAAACCACTTAAAAAGCTTAGTGGCCTCAAACAATAGTTTATGTGGATTGGGCTCAGCAGGGTGGTTTTCACTGGGGGCATCTCTCATGCAGTTGCCATCAGATGGTGGCTGGGGCTGGAGTCATCTGAAAGTCCTGAGTGGGCTGGGCGTGGCTTCTTCAATCACACATCTAGTGATGCGGTGCTCCTTGGCTTCTCTCTTTCTCCATGTGGCTTCTTGTCTTCTGGGGTCTTTCTTCCTGGTGGTGGCCTCTCATAGTATGGTGGTCTCGGGGTAGTTGCCCTTCTGCATGGCAGCTGGCTTCCAACAGACCGGAAATGGTCGTTGCCAGGACAGTTAAGAGCTAGTCTTGGCACCATATCACTTCCACTATAGTATCTTGGTCATAGTGGTCACAGAGCTTGCCCACATTTAAGGAGGTGGAGAATAGCCTCTACCTGCTAATGAAAGAAGAGGCAAAGGCATGTTGCCAGACACTGTGTGGAACCGGAACTTGTGTAATGGCCATCTGTAGATGGTCTTTGAAACAGAAGGCATGAAAGATTCTACCCAGACTCAGGACTAAGTCATTCTAATCACTGAATTTATTTTTTAGTATTTATTGGGTATCTATTTAGTGTTTACTGAGTACCAACTGTGAGTCTACACTCTACTAGTCCTGGAAGCAGTATAAACTTTGGCACTGTCTTGACCTTAGAACTTAGGATCTGTTTGGACATACGACTAATATGTATAAAACAGTGTCAGAACAATGGCATACTAAGTTGTTGTCGTCATTTGTCAGAGCAGGATTTACTCTTAAATACCATCTTTGAGGGGCGCCTGGGTGGCTCAGTCGGTTAGGCATCCGACTTCGGCTCAGGTCATGATCTCACAGTTCGTGAGTTCGAGCCCTGCGTCGGGCTCTAGTGCTGACAGCTCAGAGCCTGGAGCCTGCTTCACATTCTGTGTCTCCCTCTCTCTCTCTGCCCCTTTCCTGCTCATGCTGTGTCTCTCTCTGTCTCAAAAATGAAATAAACATTAAAAAAAATTTTTTTTTTAAATACCATCTTTGGTTTATGTGCCAGAATTCAGCTTGTGGGAGCTCCTTAGAGATATTCTCACAGAAATCTCTACAGAGGCCCCAGGATTTAATACTCACTCTTTTTCATTCTTTTTCCTCTTCTCTCCTGCATTAGGAAATATGATTCCCTGATTCAGGATCAGGCCCGAGAACTATCCTACCTACGCCAGAAGATAAGAGAAGGGAGAGGTATCTGTTATCTTCTCACCCAGCATGCAAAAGATACGGTAAAATCTTTTGAGGACCTTCTTAGGAGCAATGACATTGACTACTACCTGGGGCAGAGCTTCAGGGAGCAACTTGCCCAAGGAAGCCAGCTGACAGAGAGGCTTACCAGCAAACTCAGCACCAGTAAGTTGGCCACAGGGCTTTGGCACACTCTCAGTCACTCCCACAGCCTTTTAACCCATGTCCTGCTTCCACTTCCTTTCCTGGGGCCATTACAGGATCAGAACTGGTTGGTGGGGGGCATTGAGGTGGAACACATCTCAATGGGTTGGAGAGGCCATGACTGCAACTGCAGAAGCTTGAGCACTGGTGGCAAGTGACCTTTAGGGAAGTAGGCTGTGTCCACCCAGTGCTAAGAGATCGGAGGACTTCATCATACTGAAAAGAGCCTGACCTGAGAATTGCAAGACCCACGCTGTGGCCCAGATGCTGCCATTAACTTGCTTTGGGCAATGGCTTAGCCTTTCAGTGTCTCTGTTTCTTTGTTTATTGCATGGTATCATCCATGAGTATAATTCAAATATAGATAAAGCACCTTGCCCTTTGGACATGGTCTAGGCACCAAATGTCATAGTGCAAAGGCTGGGAATATTGGTTATTATTGGAGCCCTTTACTTCAAAAAAATTTCCTGAGAGCACCCAAGGGAATATAGCAGGATCAGTCTTGGGGGCCAATCATCCACATGCTGGTGGCAGGTACAGAGGTGGGACAGGGCTGTCTGTCATCTCCTCAGGGCAAGAGTGGGTTCTATATGAATGCTATGATGGGACACAGAGCATACATCTGGCAATCCATCTATGGCAGGCTTGGAAGTTAGAATGTTCCAGAGAGAAGCTGGGCAAGTGCCTTTTAAACTTCTCTGCATTGATTTAGGGCAGAGGAAGTCACGATGCTGATACCAGGTCGGGGAGGTCTGCCTGGTGAGCTCAGGAGAGCCTACAGGTCTCCCCTCTGAGGGCACAATCTGAAGCCTCTCCGAGCAATCCTCCTAAGCATCCTGGACATGCACAGAGGAGTCACCATTCTGTACCCACAGAGGCTCCTCCTGTAATGGGGGAAGTGGGACCTGTTTAATTTCTTACCATTTCTTTCTGAATTTGGCTTGCAGAAGATCACAAAAGTGAGAAAGATCAAGCTGGACTCGAACCGCTGGCTCTCAGGTAATTTGAGATAGGATCTGGTGAAGGAATCAGGAACAAGGCCCAGGGGGTCCAGGGTGAGTGCAGCTTCACAAATCAGGGGGTGGGAAATGCTGGTTGTAATGACTTCATTCATTCATGAAACATCTTACTGTTGTGCTTAGCCTAAGTCTTTACTCTCTTTTGATATAATTCTGTTGATTTCCATTTGCATCTTTATTCTCCAGACCCAGAGTCGGTCTGACCCAAAAGTAAACTAACCAGGTTTCAGGGGCCCTTAGCACTCCGAAGCCCCTCCCCGGCTCTCCTCCTGTGTGTTTAAAGACGAGATGTGCAGTGCTGAGTTGGCTTACCCCGAGTTGAGTTGACAGCTAGCTTGATAACCGTCCAATCTCCTCAGGGAAAAGAAAAAAAAAAGAATCAAAGAATCCATTCATAGGGGAAAGGCCTAGATGTTGCAGATCCCTGCGAGGCTACAGTGCCTTAGGAACCAGTTTTCCACAAGTCACTGCATATAGTCTTAAAATGTATGGTAAAATATGGACTCAAAATCCATTGTAGCCACTAGTTCAGGCCCCTTTGTGTCAGAAGTGTGCTTTGAGACCACATAGTGCTTTTTAAGATACGTGTGGTGAAGAATAAAGTGTTTTATTTTTGTTTTCACACATATGCGCTGTACCCTCAACCAACGAGATGATTCCACTTATACTGCTCTTGGTTGCCAATGGCAATGCTTACCTCCAATTTCTGTGCTTCTCTTCTTGGAGACTGGTAACCAACAGGTGTCAGCCCACAGCTCTGCTGGGGCCACATTTGGAGCAGCAGTGCCTTAGAGGGGTGGCCGAGTGTCTGCCAGTCCCCAGAGTATCACGCGGCCAGTGCAGTGGGTGGCTGTTGTTCCTCCACCCCCTCACCCCACCTATTCTCTGCTCCTAATCAGAGATGGGTTATTTCAGTGGTTCTTTGCAGGAATGGTTCCCTTGACTTCTGTGGCTTTCCCATGTGCCTTCATCAGGACTAGCTGGTCCGGTGACCTCGGCTTCACCTCTTGTTGCTTCACCCCACAGGCTCAGCAGGGAGCTTCAGGAGAAGGAGAAGGTGATTGAAGTCCTGCAGGCCAAGCTGGATGCCCGGTCCCTCACGCCCTGCAGCAGCCACGCCTTGTCAGACCCCCAGCGCTCTCCCAGCAGCTCCTCCTTCCTGTCTGATGAGCTGGAGGCCTGCTCTGACATGGACGTAGCCAGCGAGTACACACATTACGAAGAGAAGAAGGCTCCGCCCAGTCACTCAGGTAGCCTCCACTTTCTGAGTGGTACCGCTTTTACCTAGTCTGAGAGGAGACGTCCATAACCAGGCCTTATAAATCCACCTTGGTGTGTATCGGGCTGAACATGGCTGCGGGACCAAGCGCCAAGCATAGGCCCCAGTGGCTCAGGATCTTTGCTCTGCTCATGACTCTGGAGTTGTCACTGGGTCTCCCCTGGATGTGCATGCTGGTAGACCCAAGGTGAACCACAGTGGGAAGAGGGAGAGGATCCTGGCAGACTTTTCTTCCCCACTGTCTCTTGAGCATGGGCTGTCTGACTGACCTCCCTCTTAAAATGGGATATCTCATCCCTCCTGCAGTGATCTTGCTAGCTGCATTTCCTGAACGGTACCCCCCGAGTATCTGTCAGTGTTCACAGATGCTGTCGGGCCTGCCTGGTATTTTGGGAGGCGCCATTTTCATGGTCTGGGCCCCACTTTCACCTCTAAGGCAGCCTGCCTCACTAAGGCAGCTATCTGCAAGCAAGAAAATGAACGCTGCGCACAGGGCTTGTGCTTGGTGCTTTCCCAGAAAGCAAGGCTCTGCCCTGGTACCCCTGGTTAAATATAAGGCCAGATTCCCGTTCTTTGTGGACCACCAAACATTTTCTTTCATTCATGGGTTTTGTAGATTCCATCCACCATTCGAGTCATTCTGCTGTACTGTCTTCTAAACCATCAGCAACCAGTGCACCTCAGGGGGTTAAGGCCGAACCCAGCAGCAACCCCATCAGCTTGCCAGCTCCCCAGAACCCCCCCCAGGAGGCCAGCCAGGCCCATCCAGGTATGCGACAGCCAACATGGCAGGAGCTTTGTCTCCTCTCCCTCAGCTGCCTCTTTGACTCTTTGTCAGGGACCAGTGTGTCCACTGTAAGGGGCTGGTATGCATCAAATCCTAGACGAAACCAAGGGACCATCCTAGTTCGCTAATTGTGTCTGAGTTTTGTCTTAAATATTTTAGAAAAATCAGAAATCTACAACAGACTTTGACCTGTGTACCCATTTTGACCAGCAGTTGGCCAATCATTTTAAAGCTAAACATTTTCATTTCTTTCCTTCACTTCGCCCTGGGGAGCAAAGAGGCCAAGTGTTTCTCCCAGGATTACAGTAGCCAGAGCACAGAAAGAAATTCACAGCTATTGCTTGCCTATAAGCAATACCCATTTTATCCGCACTGTGGGCCTCAACAGCTGCTCAGGATGCTTCAGCGTCCTCAGCCAAGGGTCTTTTCACGTCACGTGACCATCCGTGGATTTAGCCCTTGCTGTGTACATGATGCATATCCTGGAACCAGTTCGAGGGGTACATTTCATTTACCTGCCCCAGCCTACTTGCCAGGGGTGTGCTGTTCATTTACAGCTTCGCACCAGTGATGGTCGGGAAGGGCAAGGCTTGTCCTCGCCTCCTCCCTCCTGCCATGACTGGCTGGTTTGTGTAAGGTGCCCCCAGAGAGCACAGTGCTTCCTTCTACTGCCCCATCTCTCCTGAGAACAAGTCAGCCAAAAGCTTAAGAAAGGGATGTGTCTGACTCTGAGCCTGGGCTCCCAAGTTTCTCAGGCCGAATAGGCAGCAGCTGGCCCAGGAAGTCAATGGGGAAAAGCTGTCTGCCTAGCACCATGGACATCTGTGTAAATGCTTTGGGGTCAAGCAGAACAGAAGGCCAGGGGTTTCAAAATCGGAATGCCTCCCTGAAGGATGCCTGGCCTCTGTCACTTGGCAATGGGGGTGTCTTTGCAGTGTCGCCCTGATAGTGTGTCAGCACCCTGGGGCAAGGGATGTGATTTAGAATATAATCATCTTCCACGGGAGACATTCTCCGCAGGTCAGTCTTGGTTGGTTTCTACTCACTTCGTGGGCTACCTGCCATATAACTGTTTTTAGGAAAGAGGAGACAGAGTCAAACAGCAGAACATCCCAGGGTTCCTAAAGACCTGTCTGTAGCTGGGCTGTATAATGGTCATCTGTGAAGATGTTTTTAAATGCAAATTTCTAAGCCAGACTCCCAAAGTTTATGACTTAGTAGATCAGGGCCTGAAGAATCTGCATGCATTAAGAACTTTTCTTTTTTTTTTATTTTTATTTTTTTTTATTTTTTTTAATTTTTTTTTTTCAACGTTTTATTTTATTTTTGGGACAGAGAGAGACAGAGCATGAGCGGGCGAGGGGCAGAGAGAGAGGGAGACACAGAATCGGAAACAGGCTCCAGGCTCTGAGCCATCAGCCCAGAGCCCGACGCGGGGCTCGAACTCACGGACCGCGAGATCGTGACCTGGCTGAAGTCGGACGCTTAACCGACTGCGCCACCCAGGCGCCCCAAGAACTTTTCTTAAGTGGTGTGAACACGCAGACAGACATGCAAGCTATTGTGCCTAAGTCACTTCAGCAAGACCTTTATTTTTCATTTGGTGAATGAACATGTTGATTTGAGATTCTGAGGTTTGTTTCTGCTAGAGTCTTGAATTACATGCATTAGGAAGGCACATTCCCCACAGTCCGGGCACGCTCCTGCCCTCCTTGGGGTGAGCCCTCATGCTTTCAGAAGAGTTCGAGGTGTAGGGAGAGTCTTGTCACAGGGGCAAGGGTCGGCAGGGATGCTTGAGAGCATTGAGGCCTGGCTATGCTGACCCGTCCATGCCTCGGATGGCTGGGATGGGCTCTCGTAGCTGCCGGGGCTACAGTGGCACCACCTTGCCTTCTGTAGCCAGTAGTTTCTAAGAGGGCATAGGATATGTATGCAGGATACCGCTGGCAGGGGAGAAGGCGGATCGGCCAGGCCTGCCTCTTGGGTAGCAATGCTCGCCCTTCACCAGCCTGCACCACGTTGAATGATAGCCGCCCCCCAAGGAGACATCTGGTCAGGGCACAGTCTCATCTTCTCAATCTTTCACCCATTCCTTTCTCTCACTTTCTTTCTAATGACGTGTCTCCTTTCTCCCCAACTTTCTAGGCCTTCATTTTCCCTCCATACCCTCGCTGGCTAGCCTTGCCCAGGCACCACTGCCCTCAGCTCCACCCAGCTTCCTGCCCTTCAGCTCCACTGGCCCTCCCCTCCTTGGCTGCTGTGAGACACCCGTGGTCTCCTTGGCACAGGCTCAGCAGGAACTGCAGATGCTGCAGAAACAGTTGGGAGAAAGTGAGCACTTACTGCTGCATTTGTGTGCTTGGCAACTGCAGCCTCGCCCTGTGTGGCTCTGCATGGCTTTGGCTTCGAGAGCGGAGTCTTAGAAAACAGCATAGGGCATGGGCTTCACCAGCGGATGGCTGAGGGACGGCTCTGCCTGCTTGTTTTGGAGATGTGTTTACTGTTATCTTTCTGGTGCGTGTGTCTCATTGGTTCCTCAGGCCCTAGACCTGGCCCTGTCGCCCTGCTGACAGTGTGGGGCCCCACCAAGTATGCTGGAGCCTGGTGATGTGTTTATTGTCGGGGCACGGGAGACAGCTTGTGTGCCGTGCCTACGCAAGACACAGCAGCCATGAAGAAGATGGCCACTCTCAGGGGGACCCTTTCCGTGCCTATTATATTCTCCTGCTGTGAAATGCTTTTAATCAAGTTCAGATCCTGACACCATCAGGTTGAGGGCAAAAAAGGTAGTAATGGAGGGATTCAGAAGAAGTGACAAAGCCCATCTTCCTATTGCACAAGGTTCATTTCTACCCCTGGACAGGTGACAGGTGGGCGGCCAGAACCCGAAGCACAGGCTGTGACATCTGATTGTGAATTCTGCTCTCTGACTCCCAGAGATAATTGATTTTATCAGTTAGAGACTGTGTATAGTATCTTTTTGGAAAGACTTTGATACATGTATGGGCTGGATGCCGCATCACAAAAAATTTTGTGTGCGATCACTTATAGCTTAAAAAAATAAGAAAAACCTTCATGTGAGGAATTTGCCTTCTAGTAATGCTTTTAAAAAAAACTAGAAATCACACTGAAGTTTCCTTAAAACCACATTATGTGCCTGTAAACAAACAAACAAACAAAACACCTCAGGTGAGCCAGACATTGATGGTAAGGGTCACCACGCACAGCGTCCAGTGACCTAAGACCACAGCCAAGAATACATATATCTGAACCCCCAAATGTCGTTTACGCTTGCTTATTTCTTTTGTCAACCCTGAAAATGAATTCACTGTCTACTGTGTCTCAGTTTGATTCCCAGAACCAACTAGATAAGATCATTTTTAGGAGGGTTCGTACATCTCCCTTTTTACAGCCAGTGAAGTCTCAAAGATTGCCCCCTGCTTATTACAGCTTTGCACAGGTGTAGCACTCTAGGCTTACCCAGCAACATGCGCCTGGGCTTTCTTGAGCTTACCTGAGCCCCACATGACTTGTGTGATAGGAAGAACCAGAGCAGGGAACTAGGTGAAGCTCGGGGAAGTCAAGGTGCTTGTTTAAGGTTACTCGTAAGTGGTTGAGATGGGCTTGAGTCCTTGTCTTCTGCTCCTAGTCCCATATTTCCAGTATAACTTCTCTGCCTACGATGGTTTTGAAGTTTATTTATTTGTTCTGATAGAGACAGGGGGGGCAGAGAGAGGAGAGAGAGAATCCCAAGCAGGCTCCGCACTGTCAACGCAGAGCCCGACGCAGAGCTCGAACCCACAAACCGTGAGATCATGACCTGAGCTGAAGTCAAGAGTCAGAAGCTTAACCAACTGAGCCACCCAGGCACCCCATAGGATGGTTTTGTTACCGTCCCACTCAGAGCATGTGGCTGAGCTAAACTTAAATTCTCGAAGCCCCTTGTGGCCATCTTTTCTTTTTCTCTTCAGAGATCCATGGAAAGTTCTGATGTCTCTGACCTAGAACGTGTTATTTTAGCAGTTCTGAAACCAACAATTGATGAATAACAAACTTGTCTCATGTCAAAGTGGCAAGAGTGTTCCCAGGCTTCCTTTTCTTTTCCTTTGCCTTTCCATATTTGTCAGTTTGTCTTTGTCCAAAAGGAAAGATAGGAGACATCTGTGCATGAAAAAGGGTCTGCTGTTACAGGTTGAAGTCATGTCTCATCTGAACCATTTACCAGAGTTTGGTGAGGAAGCTTCCCCACCAGCTTTGGTGAGGAAGACTGTAGCCCTTTCTTTTTCGTCCTGACGCACAGTCCTCTCTGATGGCCCACAACTTACCAGTGTTCCTTGTTTGCCTTAAACCGAGCTTCCATGTGGACAGTGGTGCATGGCGGCTTCGCAGGTCACTATGGGGCAAAAATCTCCTTGTGCTAGAACCTGTCTGGTGTCTTTGCATGGTTTAGGGCATGTGCTCTGTGTTGTGTGGCCAGAGGAAACTGAAACATGAGAATACTGATCACTGGTACTCATAGACTTGGAACCTTCCATGACCTTGGTTAAAAAGAAGCTGTCAACAACCCCTGATTTCCCCTTTTGCCTTGTGTTGGGCTGGGGCGGAAAGGGGGTGAAAGAGGTAGGAAACCACATCTTTACTGAATCCCAAGTAAGATTTAGATGCTGATATGTTCATCCCCCTCTTTAACTCCCAGTGATCCTCAGGAACATGTGGTATTTTGCAAATCGGGGAAGGAGAGACCCCTGACAGTACTTCTCAAACTTTGCTGCCCATTAGAATCACCTGCGATGATTTTAAAACATCCAGTGCCCAGGCTGTACCGGTTAAGGCAAAAATCTCCGGGAGGTCTAGGCCTCAGGATATATTTGTTTACATTTCCGAGGTGACTCTAGTGTGTAGCCAAATTTCAGAACCAGTTACAAATGGAGATAAAAATTGACAAGTGCCAGTTGCATTAACCCCTCAGCGGAGTTTGGCTTGGTTGGAGGGAAAGAGGTTGGTTCCTCTTTGCTTGGGTGGAGCTACCTTCTTACTCTGCTGCCCATGCTGATAAACCCTGAAAGAAAGCAGCCTTCTGGACATGAATACCCTAAAACTACAGCCCTACCCACCTCTCTCTGTCTCTCCCACAGGCTGGGCTTCCTTTTACATAGAAGCAGAGATGATTAGGTGCAGGGGCAGGCCCATGATTTCCTAAGATCTAGGAAAGCATCAGCCTATTAAATGGAAGGTCCTACATCCCCCCGTGGACGCTAGCATTGAGCACACCCATGAGCAGGAATGTGCCATATGCCCTGACTTTGGGACTGAGTTCTGCTGGAACTTCCCTGGACTCTACCATGAGGACTTACAGTAGAAGCCAGGAGTGGGGCCCCTGGACTTTTCATTTGTGTACACTGGTGACTTTCGGATACTTTATCCATCCTCTCTGCCTCTTGGTGTCTCAGGCCAGCAAATACATGGGGTGGAAGGTATAGCCTCTAGGATATGGTCTTCATCTGACTGGTATTCTGCAACAGACTGGGATCTCCAACACCACACGTGTCCCCTTTAGTGTCCATTCTTAACAATCCCACACTTCCTTGCTGGTCCTGCCCTTCCCATACTCTGTTCCTCACTCATGTTTCTTTCTGCCCAGGCATCAGCACCGTCCATCCTGCTTCCCCAGCTGTGCTGCCGAGCAACCATGTAGAGGCCAGCTCCTCCCGCTACCTCAACCCTGCCCAGCCCCACTCACCTCTGAGAGGCAGTACAGAACTGGGCAGAATCCTGTCCCCTGGCTACCTTGGCAGCGGCAGCCCGTGGGATGTGATGAGGCCTCAGAAAGGGAGCGTGGCAGGCGACCTGTCCTCAGGCTCATCCGTGTGCCAGCTGAACTCCAAACCCACAGGTAAACACAAAGCTGAGCAGGTCGGCCTATGAAATGAACTCTCATTTAGAGTCTACCGCTCTCTTACCTGGGCCAGGGGCATTTTTTATTTCTCCTCTAGTCCCTGGCTCACAGAGTTGGGAGGAAATGAAAGGGCCCTCTCAGCTCAGCCCCACATTAGGTGAGCTCAAGCCCCGCTCTGGGCTCTGTACTCTGTCTCCCTCTCTCTCTTCCTCTCTCTCCTCCTCTCTCTGCACCTTGTGGGATTCTCTCTTTCTGCCCCTCAGTCACCTGCACACTCTCTAAATAAATAAGTGAATGAATGAATGGATTTTTTTAAAGGTCTCAGTGCTGAACCTTTCTTTCTTTTCTTTTCTTTTTTTTTTTTTTGTGTGTGTGTATTTATTTTTGAGAGAGACAGAGTGCAAGCTGGGGAGGGGCAGAGAGAGAGGGAGACACAGAATCCGAAGCAGGCTCTAGGCTCTGAGCTGTTAGCACAGAGCCTGATGCAGGGCTTGAACTCACAAACTGCGAGATCATGACCTGAGTTGAAGTCGGGCACTTAACCGACTGAGCCACCCAGGTGCCCCTCTTTCTTTCTTTTTTTAATGTTCATTCATTTTTGAGAGAGAGAGCGTGAGCAGGGGAGGGGCAGAGAGAGAGGGAAGACACAGAATCTGAGGCAGGCTGCAGGCTCCGAGCTGCCAGCACAGAGCCCCATGCAGGGCTTGAACCCACGAACCATGGGATCATGACCTGAGCCCAAGTCGGTCGCTTAACCAACTGAGCCACCCAGATGCCCCAGTGTTGGGCCTTTCTAAGTGCATCCCTTCAGCCCCTGTGCCATGCCAGGGACTGGGAGAGTCAGGGACACCCTTGTGCTGTCACGTTCAGGTCATTAACCACACAGGATGAGTTTGTATCCATGTACTTTTACCTTAGGCTTTCTCTCTAAGGCTGGAAGAAGGGCTCAATGCCTTGTTAAAGAATGTTCAGTCGAGAATCAGGAAAAGGAACGGTCTCAGGGTGGAGTGAGGCCCTCCCTATCACATTCAGGAGAGAAACTCACACTCAGGAGGTCGCCACACTTTTCTTGATGCTTCCACTTTCTTTTTTTAAATATTTATTTATTTTGAGAGAGAGAGAGCAAGCAGGGGAGGGGCAGGGACTGAGGGAGACAGAATCCCAAGCAGGCTCTGTGCTGACAGCCCCGCCCCCCTGCAACGTGGGGCTTGAACTCATGACCATGAGATCATGACCTGAGCCGATATCAAGAGTCAGATGCTAAACTGACTGAGCCACCTTCAGCTGGTTTTCTAAACCATGTGGAACTCCCTTATACTTACCAGTTACACTGATCACTTGATCACTTGAAACTTCCTCACACTTACCCCCGTGTGGAGGAGGCCCATGGGGCATGCTTAGGGCCACACTGTCCTGGGTATGAAAGCCGGTTTCCTGTTTAAGCAAAGTCACTGTACTCCTGAGTGCCCCTGCAAGAGACAATGCAGTTGGCGGAAGGATGGGGCTGTTCAGGGATCCTGCAGAGAGGCCCCTGGCCTAGCCCCTCCCCGACCTGGGTGCCACTAGTGACCAACGTTCTCCATCTCCCACTTCTTTCCTGTCCTGGCGGGACGGCTGCAGGGGCTGACCTGCTTGAGGAACATCTTGGTGAGATCCGGAACCTGCGCCAGCGCCTGGAAGAGTCCATCTGCATCAACGACCGCCTGCGGGAGCAGTTGGAGCACAGGCTTAGCTGTGCGGCCCGCGGGAACGGTAGGTGAGGCCCTGAGCCCAGCCGCCCAGCTCTGGTCGCAATTGGGGAGCTTCCGAAGGGAGGGCCCTGAGGCTGAGCCTCACACTTTCAAAGCACCGTGCTGGGCTTCAACTCCACTTGCTCTTTCCAGATGGTCCAGCAAGGCAGGTGGGCCAGATACTATTATCCTCCCTTTGTAGATAGACCCGAGCTAAGAGAGAACTTTCCTCATGGCAGCACTAACAAATCGTGTCCACAGAGTGTCCTACTTTTTCCCGTCCCATCCTTAATCTGCTCCCAGAACTGCCTGCTGACCTCTCTGTGTCTTGTCTCTGCCAGTGGTAGAGCCAAGTCAGCGGGGGATGCCCCCAGACACTTAGCACAGTGGCCTTTCTCCCCACAGTCTCCTCCAGGCTCTTGTCACTTGGAGGCCGTTCCTTCCACACACTCTTGTCCTGCCCACAGCACAGCAGCAGCCATTAGGGGCAAGAGCTTCCTGAACAACCGCAGCCAGGTCACGTGGTGACTGAAAGGAGGCACACCGAAACCAGGCATTTGGCCCATCAGACGTTGGGTCCAGGCCTCGAGTCCCCAGGCATTCCTGCTGGGTTGGGACAGCATTTCTGGAGATACAGAACGGGTAACTTCTGAACGCATCTGTTACCCAAGTGTGTAACTTGTCTGCTTATACTTTCCGGGACAGGATCCACGTCTAATTTCTACAGTCCCAGCCTGGAACCCACACCTCAGCTCTACAACGAGAACAGAGTCCTTAAGGAAGAAAACCGGAGCCTTCAGGCTCAGCTGAGTCATGTTTCCAGAGGTAGGTGGTAAAAGCCACCAACCGTGCTCATTCCCGCGTCCCTTTCCTCCCTGGCCATACCAATCACCAACTGGAGAAGCCAAGAGAAGAAGGTAGACATCACTGCTAATCAGATCCACCAACCCAAAGTCCCATGGCTATTCTCAGTCTAGGAAGGGCTACTTCCTGAGAGATCCCAGCCGTGGGCCCTCACACTCCTAGGCTCCAGAGACACATAGAGCTCTCACAGAGCTCTCGGATCTCCACCACCTCTGTGCAACCCATAAATACTCAGTCAATCAGTGGTTATGAAATGGATACCAGTTAGGCCTGTTCTACCTGTCCAGACCTTTCTGCAGCCCTGGGTGTCCCTCCCGGTACTGATCTGCCATGCTATCTCCTCACCACCTCCCCTCACGCACACACTTAGGGTTTCTCTCTGGTTAGTAATCCTCAGGACTCAGTGTCTGGAAGCACCAGCAAAATGTTGTTCAGAGCTTTCCCAACACTATTCAGTGGGCATCCAAGGGGGTCATTTCCTCTGTAACTTGGGGGGGAGGTGGAGCTGACCTTAGTCTTAATTGACTTGATCAAATCAATATGTTATTGATAACAAATTATGTTTATTTGCAAATATTTATTTAAAAGCCATACAAGACTAATCGTTTCGGAAAGGATTAAGCCCAGAATGAAAGAATGCTTGTAGAACGGGAAGACACATCAAGTGATATTTCTAAATTTGCCTCTTCAGAGCGGGAAGATGTGAGGGGAAAGGTCATAGATGGGGCAGGAACAAGACTTCACAGATAAGAGAGGAGGCACAACTACCAAGCCACCTTCACATGCTGGGACAGGCTAGCACAGACCTCACAGCGGGGAAGATGCTAAGATGTGAGCAAGTATAGTCTGCCAGGCCTGGGGACGTCCCCCAAGAGGACTGACAGAACCTGCAGCCTGGTGCTGAGTCTGTGCCAACAGTCCCTGAGAAATCCTGCAGATCAGAGAGATACCACAAGCCCAGAAGAGACCAGATGTCCCCATTTTCAAATTGATGAATATAATAGATTCTAAAAACTATAGACAAGGAATCTTGATGCTGATCTTAGGCAAAATTCAAGAATGGGTTATAGTGCGGAGGGCATGGGAACTTAGGAAATAGCGTTAGAAACAGGAGCATTTGGTCTAAGAACAAGGGAGACCTTATGGAATGAGAAGATCAAGGGCATTGCAGGGCGGGGGCTCCACGTTCCCCAGGGTGCGTGGATGTGGTGAGCCGATGCCCTCTGCCTCCCTGGGCAGCTGCGGCACACGCTGGCCTCCCTGTTGCCTGGGTGCTGCGTGTAGGGATAGATGAACTTGGGCTCGCCTTCCCGCTGACTTCTGGCCCCATGGTGTACAGAGCGCTCCCAGGAGACGGAGTGCCTGAGGGAGGCCCTGCTGTCCTCTCGGTCCCGGCTTCAAGAGCTGGAGGTGGAGCTGGAGCACCAAAAGGGGGAACGGCAGCAGCTTTTGGAAGACTTAAAAGAGAAGCAGCAGGAGATCTTGCGTTTCCAGGAGGAACGACTCTCCCTCCAAGAGAAAGACTCCAGGTAAGAGGGAGCCCAGTGATACAGAAGGTGGCCCCATTTTCCAATGTAGAAGAAAGGATATTGGCAAGACAGGCACTGGTGCCTTTTGGAACCCTCAGTTTCCCCTCTGCTCTTCCTGATTTATGGGTGACCGTGAGCAGAGGGAAGGACTTCTCTGGGAATGCCTTTTTCACTCCAAAGTTGGGAGAGTAAAACCCTGTTTTAGAAGGCTCATCAGCATATCAGATCCTGGAGAAAGAATGTTCTCATCCTTCCAGTTAGTTGAAGGGTATTAGTTTCACCATAATGTAGGAAGCATCTGCACTAGCCATCATGCTGGGGGCCCCATAACTGCCCGTCACCGTGGAAAGAGCACCAGTGGGGGGCAGTGACAATACCCAGCTTGTGTGTCTGCTCCTCACCAATGGGACTTCAAGCAAAGCCACTTCACCTCTCAGAGCCTCTGTTTCCACATCTGTAAAGTGAAGTGATGGTCTTCATGACACTGGGGTTGGTATCTAGGGCTAAAACACTCTGATGCAGAGGCTGGCTGGCAACTCAGTGGGCCCTCTCGTCTCTCCCCTGTAGGCTGCAGCACAAGCTGGCCCTCTTGCAGCAACAGTGCGAAGAGAAACAGCAGCTCTCTCAGTCCCTCCAGTCAGAGCTACAGATCTACGAGGCACTTTATGGCAACTCCAAGAAGGGGCTGAAAGGTATGTGTCCATCTACTCCCCCAACCCCACAAGCTTCCTGCCCTTGCTCAGAACCCCAGTGAGGTCTTCACCCTGGGAGTTGCAGAGCTCTGGAAAGCTACTGGGTTCTGCCTCAGAAACTCCCAGCCAGGCCGGAGTGCCTAGTAAGAAGAGAGGGCATTTCTCATGCACAAAGTCCAGAGGTCGGTAACATGAACAAGATCCAGCAGAGACATCCTTAAAAGTAGGCCACAAGAGTCCAACTCTACCCACCTAGATGGCCAGAGAAAAGTTGATCGAAGTCCAGATTATATACTGATTTTTTTTAATTCAAAGAACTGTCCTGATGGCACTATCATGTGAGGTCTTGAATAGCGTGAATAATACATACTAACCACCCATGCAGTTAGTACAGGGGGCACCTGCTCCCACCCTGACCCATTCCCCAGGGAGAAGATTAAAAGATGCAAAAAAACATTTATAGAAATACCACTAGTAGGACCTGAACTTCAAGCCTGGATTTAAGTTTTAAACTGTTTTATTGAGGAATTTTGCCACCTGCTAAAATACTAATCTATTGCTTAAGAATCTTTTTCTATTTCCCCATTGCTCTTCAAATGGGACAGGGTATTCTAAACATCAAGTTAAGGGGCGCCTGGGTGGCTCAGTTGGTTAAGCGTCTGACTTCGGCTCAGGTCATGATCTCACGGTTTGTGAGTTCGAGCCCCACGTCAGGCTCTGTGCTAACAGCTCAGAGCCTGGAGACTGCTTCAAATTCTATGCCTCCCTCTCTCTGCCCCTCCCCCACTTGTGCTCTGTCTCTCTCTGAAAAATAAATAAAATTTAAAAAAAATTTAAACATCAAGTTAATAAATCCAACCAGGCTGGAACAGAGGACTAATGTCAATATGATGAAATTTGGAAAAGATTTAAAAAAAAAAAAATGAACCTGAGATTGATTAAAAATATCAGTGGTAGAAGTTCAGGATGGGGAAGCCTGGCTCTTTAGCCATTCGTGAGCTTGAAGATAGGGAGTTAGGTAGAAACCCATCTAGACAAGGAACTCATAGGTCAAGGTTGCTAACAAAAGCCAACTCAACCTGAGACCACAGTATTGTACTGTGGTACTGTACTGTAAGAGTACTGTAGGAGTACATAAGAGTCAATATGGAGACACCGTGTGAGAAATAGTGCTAAATTATGGGGTGCCATCTGGGAATGCAAGCTGGTGCAGCCACTCTAGAAAACAGTATGGAGGTTCCTCAAAAAACTAAAAACAGAACTACCCTACGACCCAGCAAATACGGAGAACAAACTGAGGGTTACTGGAGGGGTTGTGGGAGGGGGCATGGGCTAAATGGGTAAGGGGCACTTAAGGAATCTACTCCTGAAGTCATTGTGGCACTATATGCTAACTAATTTGGATGTAAATTTTTAAAAAGAAAATTAAAAATTTAATAAATAAATAATGGGGTGCCATCTTGTAAAAGGGACATTGACAAACCAGGGAGCACAGTGAAGACAGGGGCCACCATACCAAGGGACCAGAAATCTCAAACTGGTTGAAGAAACAAAACAATTTTAGGCCTGAAGAGATCACAAGGAGATGAAAACTGGCTTTAAATATTTGAAGAACTATCAGATGAAAAAGAGCTGATGTGTTTGGTGTCCCTTCAGAGGGCTTAACAAGGGTCAAAGGGTCAAAGGCAGTGGAATTCGGACTTACATAATTATGCGTTCCTTACCCCTAGAGCCTTCCAGTGATGGAATTGCTAGTTTGTGAAGGAATAAGCTTCCCAAGAAAGGGATGATTTGTCAAGGATCCTATAGAAGCAGCTCTTGCTTTGGATGGAATGTTGGCTTTCTAAGCCTTTCAATTCTAAATTTTTTCCTGTGTAAAAAATTTCTTAAGCAATATGAAATTTTCAATATTCAGCCAAATCTGAATTTTCATCAAACCTGATTGGATTTCCTAGTTTGTTGATGAGAAGGTGAACCAGCACTTGTAGACATATCAGGGGCACTGCAGGCTGAGAGAATAGCTTGTGTGCACCCACGGGAGCATTGGGTCCAACCTGCCTATGGAGAGCTTTGTATCAGGGAGTGTGAGAAGTCAGGTCAGTTGACGTGAGAGCTGCCGGTATATAGGATACCTACAGGGTAGAGTGGAAGTTTACATCCTGTGTAGCAGGTGATAGAAAATGAGGCAAGCAAAATAGGTAGGTAGTGGATGGGAACAGAACTCTTAGATGGTAGGACTGGTGGGACACGCTGGAGTCGGGAGACAGTAGAATCAGGGAAACCTCCTGAATGGGTGCAGGGATTGTCTGGGCACATAACTGATGAGAGTCTGATCTAAGGTGCTGTGGGGAAGATAAAGAGGAATGGATAGATGGATGACGTTTTTTAAAAAGAAGCAAAACTTTGTGAGAATTAGGAATTAGGGAAAGAAAGACAGGAAGGAGCTTCATGGAACTTCAGAGTTAGTATCTGGAAACCACTTCATCCTGACCCCATCCAGTTTCACGCCTTTTTCCCTTTTTGTGGGTGTTTCAGGAGTCATTTCAAAGCCACTACTACTAAGGCCCCATAAGTTCTTATCCTTAATTCTGCAATCCAATGAGGGCTGTGAATTGAACTCTTTCTCATTTACTCATTTGGTCATGAAATGTCTGAACTGACCAAAAGGGTATTCATAGCTTTTACTTATCCCACTCAGTGAGAATATTCACCTAGCTCATCGCAGAAATAGGAATGTGTTTGACTAAGGCCCGCCCGTGACCCATGCAACTGGGTGCGTGTGCTATATGATATATGGTATATGAATCCTACTGCCTTCCTAAACACCAAAACGAATTCTACTTTTTGAAATATATTTGGATTCAAAGTTTCAGATAAGAGATTGTGGTGTTATAGAATATTTCTCAGCTCTCTTCATCCCCAGTATGAAGAAACAGACTATGCGTGGTAAACGGAGGTTGAAAAACACATGGAGAAGCCGAACAGTTCAGTGAATTGTGACTGAATCTCTAGTCCAGTGTTGACGCCCTATCTTGGAAGACCCTGCCTCTCTGGCCTGCAGGGCTACAGTCACTATCGAGGTGAAAAACCAGTCTTGACCTCATCTGCCCATCAGAGGCTCTGTAGATGTACATGGGGCATGGGCCACATGAGCCTTGGGGAGATCCCAGTGCGTGGTATTCTAGCGTGTGCCAGGCCCCACAGAGGAAGAGTGGCAGCTCCCTCACAGATATGTTGCCTGGGACCCTGAGCAGAAAGGAACGTCCCAGAGTAGCGTTCTGACAAACGCTTGGAAATGCTTGGATCGGTGCCACCAGACCCCTCCTCTCTCTTCTCTCAGCTTCCACCTGGGATGCCTGTCACCAGGTCCCTATGAACAGTGACCTCAGCCACCTGGTGGCAGAGATCCGAGCTTTGCGAGGGCAGCTGGAGCAGAGCATCCAGGTGAATAACTGTCTGCGGCTGCAGCTGGAACACCAGCTGGATGGCGGGGGGAGCACAGCCCGCCTCAGTCCTTCTGCCAACCAGGAGGACCCTGGAAACAAGCAGCCACTCTTCCAAGGTAGGAAGGAAAAGGGGACCAGGAGGCGGGCAGCTGGTGGGGCCGGTTGCCAGGATGTCTGTGGTGGAAGGGACCATCTTACCACTTCCACACCCCTTAGAGTCAGGGTGAAATCCGAGGTGCTTCGATCTATAGCCTTGGGTGAGGGCATGGGATTTAGGCTCACACCTGGCTCAGATTCCCAAGTTTGCCACATATAGGTTGCTTGCCTTAGGCAAAGTGTTTTAAGTCCCCAGGTACTTAAGCCTTAGTTTCCTCATCTTCAGGATGAGGATGATGGTCATATATAAATTGTATGATCATTTGGAGCATTAAATGAAATAACTTACAAGTGCCTGGCGGAGTAAGAATCAGTCAACAGATGACATCGATTCCTTGTATCTGTGGAGTGCTTTAAAACTTACCATGAGTTTTCAAACAATTTTTCAAATAATTTCATCCGAGGTAGGGGCGGCCTTACTCTCTGTATTTCACGCGGAGAAACTCCGGCATTGAGACATTAACTGGCACACTAAGGTTGGCAGGAGCGGAGACCGACGTAGGATTCAAACCAGATGTTTTGATTTCCAGCCTCTGTCCTTCCTCCTCGCTACATATACTCCCTCTTGGTATCGTTGGCCTTCCCAGATCCCTAGCCTGGTTTCCCATTCCCTAGTTTTAGAGGAATTCAGGGTGTGGAAAACGTTCCTGTCCCTGAGGCAGTCCTGGCTGTGGGAAAGTGGTTGTCAACCGCCTCTCCTGTCCGCCATGTCTGCCCTACCAGATACATCTCACCAGCTGTCTCCCTCTTCTCAATGCCCTTCATACATCTCTCTTCCCCCAGCTTCAATCTGAGTGTTAATACTGCCCCTCCCCATCTGAACACATTATTTTATCTTCTTCTTCTTTCTTTCCTTGTGACACACCACTTAATTCATCATCTCCTCTCCCCTCCATGGTGTATTTTCAATTGTATTCTTATAGGAGCCATTTCTGCTCAGGATTATCTAAAGCTGAGCTTTCAAACTTTCATGCCTGCTCTTCCTGGGGCATGTTAATCCTCATTCCCCTGCCCCCCACCCTGGTCCTGCTAGATTTTCATTGATTAGACAATGACCTCATCTGTCAAATGAAGGTGACGCTTCCAAGATCACGTGTGGCGGCTGTTAATTATGTCGACCACGAGCATTGTGCACGGCCCATAGAAACAGCTCGGCTACAGTAGGTGGCTGTCTGGCTCCAGTCAGGCTGTCACGATGCTTGTAGTGTTCAGTTATATCTCCCCCTCTGCCCTCCTACTGGGCTTTCCCCTCTCACTGTGTCCCCACAACACCAGCCTGGATGCAGTGCCACTGGCTCAGCCACTGCTCCTGCTCCTCACCCACCACAGAGGCCTGAGCTGGAGAGCAGGCTCTAAGCCTGAGCAGGATTGTGCCTGTCTTCTCTGTGATATCTTCCAGTTCCTCCACCGCAGGATTGCTGCCTGGTCTCCGGGAGGGCATCTCTAACCCATCATGACTTCTGTCTCTCCTCTTCTCATCCTACTACACTGTTCCCAGCACTGATGCATCAGAATGGGGATTGGAATGCTGAGTTTAATCACCCACAACTCCATTCATTCTTTGATTCAGTATTTTTTAACACATATGCTACATATATATATATATATATATACACATACATGTATATATATATACACATATATGTGTGTATGTATATATATATGTGTGTGTGTGTGTATATATATATATATATATACATATGCCTAGTTATGTGTAGTTACAAGACATTGTATTAGACATTGCATACAAAGTTATATGCAAAACACAGGTTAGAAAAATGTACCTAAGAACTTTTCAAACCAGAAGTTGCTTCTCATGGAACACGCTTCCATGAAGAGAACACGTTCTTGTTCCAAACTAAGGGATTTGTTTGCTATTACTTACGATCATGGTCTGTGGGTGATGATTGTGTAAGCGGTGAGCCTCGCTGCCTTAGATCTCCACTGGCGAAGACCAGGCTGTGTGTGTGCTTGTTGAGCGGTGCGTTCCAGGGTCCCTGAGAACTGTTCTTGTCTTCACACCCTAGATCCAGTTGCTTCCCCTCCAGTCCGAGATGTTGGCATGAATTCTCCAGCTCTCGTGTTCCCTAGCTCTTCTCCTGCTGCTCCTGGCTCGGAGACTGCCATCTTCAATAGGACAAATGGTAAATATGGCAGCTGAAGGATTCAGGGACTGATGATGGAAAATTTTATTAATGCAAGTAACCTTTGGTTGCTAATGGACACATTATCTGATTACAGAGATTTTTCTCCCTGGGTCCCAAGGTCTTTAGCCCTACTCATTGCACCTTCTGTGGCCACCTTTTTTTTTTTTTTTAATTTTTTTAATGTTTATTTTTGAGAGAGAGAGAGAGAGAGACAGAGTGTGAGCAGGTGAGGGGCAGAGAGAGAGGGAGACACAGAATCTGAAGCAGGCTCCAGGCTCCAAGCTGTCAGCACAGAGCCTGACGAGGGGCTTGAACTCACAAACTGTGAGATCATGACCTAAGCGAAGTCAGGCACTTAATCAACTGAGCCACCCAGGTGCCCCTGTGGCCACCTTTCTTGTCATAATTCTTCCCCCTGTGGTTTGCCTATTGCTCTGTTGTGCCTCATTGCACTGTGATCCCTCCTCTCTTGAAAGTGCTTTCTGTGTCCAGCTTAAACGTTTTTTATATGTCTTTTTAACCAGAAATTAAAATCTTTTTTATTAAAATCATATTTTCCCTGAATATTCATTTGTCAATGAGGATAAAATTGGCCCCATGGCAGTTTTATCATTATGAGATAATGTAAGAAAGATTATAAAAATACAGAGCCCAGAAATCTATGGACTTCACACCTTGCTTGTACTTTCCCAGAGTGCCTTTCCTGTTCTGGCCTCTTTCACACTATTTGATGACTCTTCTAGAGGGAAGTGGCCTGAGGATATGCTCCTCACTGTGGATTCTATGTTGTTGTGGTTTTGTTTTTCAGAGCTGGGTTTGGACGCTTCTCCAGTAATGAAGAACCCCGCCAAGCTAGAGGGTGAAGCTACTGATGGTTCCTTTGCCAATAAGCATGGCCGCCACGTAATTGGCCACGTTGATGACTATAGTGCCCTAAGACAGCAGATTGGGGAGGGCACACTGCTGGTCAAAAAGATAGCAGCATTTGTGAGATCAGCCTGCACCTTCCCTGGCCTTGAAGCTCAGGGCACAGAGGTAATCACGTTGTAGGTCTTAGGTGCTCCTCCTTCTGATCTTCGCCCCTTCTCCCATGCTGTACACGCCCCACAGCTGAGGACACATCTACTTACACCCGGCCAAGCCTTTTTTCTCCATCCCCTATTTTTGCTATAAACTCTGCTCTGACCAATGTTTCCTCTCAGAACCACAGAAATGCCTGTGCAACATTACCATCCTCATCTGTAGAGTACTTGCTGGGTGTTGGCATACATGGGGTGCTGTCCTGAGCACCCTTTGGTCGCTTGGTATCTGGTCCAGTCATGCTGGCACATGGCCATCCATGGGCAGAGTAAAATCATTTAATCAGATGGCTGGAAATTCCAGATTTGCATCTAGATGGGCCGCATGTTGTGGAAGGGGCGAGAAGCCGGGCAGCCATGGGATTTCTCCGTACAGACTGAGCAGGGGAGGGAAGCAGGCAGGAGCCATCTCACAGTGCCTCCTGGTTTGGGGAACAGGCACCAGCTCCTGTGCTGTCCGAGTCACAGGAGATGCAGGGACATGGGGGGCAGCCCGGTCCACAGGAGGCTCCGCCCCAGAGAGGGAGCCACACATCCGTGTAGATAAGTACAACAGCGGGTCTGGGCTCAGTGTCAGAAGCCGTCCTCTGAGTTGTGAGGGCATGAACACAGAAGGGGCCACTGTGCCAGGCAAGGAAAGTCACATGGTCCTAGAGGAACCACTAGGGGGAACACAGATCCTCTGGGGGATAGAGGGTGGCGTTCCAGGTAAAGGGACCGGCACCTCAGTCCTTGGAGCTACAATTGCTTCCCAGTTGAAGCGGAAAGTGTGATTTAGGGTTTTGCCCAGTGGTGCCAGTGCAAAAACCAAGGACCTTAGACTTGAGAGCTCGGATCAGGACTAGAAGCTTACAGAGAGTATGAGGGAAGCCGGAATCTGATGATCCTTGCAAGTTGGAGGTCACTGCTGAGGTGGAGACCCTGGGCTTCCAGGTTAGAAAACGGTTTCACAGGGTCAAGCAGGCCCATGTCTGTGCCTCACTCACAAAGGAAGCCTGAGCCCTGAGTGCTGGGGTGGGGAGGGATGGGAGAGAGGGATCGCTCGGCCCCAGTGATGTCCGCGCCCGTCTCACCCACTCTCCCAGGTGCCAGGCAGCAAAGGCATCCATGAACTCGGGAGCAGCGCACAGGCCCTGCAGCACGCACTGGAGGAGTCAGCCTCCCTCCTCACCATGTTCTGGCGAGCAGCCCTGCCAAGCCCCCCCAGCCCTGCACCGGCTGGCAACTCGGTGAGTGGCACATCCTTCCCTGCTTCTGCCCCAGATGTCACCCCTCTCCTCCGTCCCGCAGGTCCTGAAGGTCAGGAGCCAGACACTGAGTTGGGACAGAGGCTCCTCAGAGGAGTGTCCCCGAGGGAGACCTGTCATCTGTGCTGGCTGCATGCAGTACAGCTCTGACGACATCCCTTCTCCTTCCTCCCCCTGTGAAGACGGAAGAGGAGGCTGTGGAGAGGGCGCGCAGCAGAGCCCTGGTGGCCCAGGAGTGTTCGCTTTCTTTCACTTTCTAAACTTGGCTGAGCTGAGAGTTTAGGGGCATGTGAACGTGTCAACATTCGTGTCCCTGTGCCACCCCACAGAATATCACCATGAGAGGACCAGCCTCTAGAAGCCACCTACCGCATCCCAACACACAGCTTACCTCTGCATCCCTGGGCCAGGCCCCAGAGAGTCAGCCCTGCCCCCACCTCCGCCAGGTGCCCTCAGACCCGAGGCCTGGGCTCTGCTTGCTGGGACCTTGGACAGGAAGGTTTCTCCGTCTGCCCCCCACCCCGGGATTCTGAAGCCAGATTAATGTCACTGACACCTTAGGAGACCTAAGTATGCCAGCACCAAGGGAGGGGGTGTTTTGCCATCTTGAAGTTGGCACAAATATCTACAAAATCTCAGACTCTCTCAGGCCAGCCCTCTCTCTCTGGGTGTCACATTCCCAACTAGCAAGTCATATTTGTGATGCCAGGGTACCAGACATGACGTCAGCACCAAACGTGGGTTCTTTCTTGTTCAACCACCAGGACTTCTGGCACTGCCCGGAGTCAGGTTCTCTTCAGCAACAGGACTGGAGGCCTCCTCTGTGTGGGGCTCCCAGGTTTTCAGGGAGGCTTCCTAATCCTACCGTTCCAGACCACCCTAGGCGGGCCTCCGCTGGAGGGTTTTAGAGGCTTTCAGGGAGGGAACCCGGGCCAGAAATAATTGAGAAGATCATAGAATCCCAATTTCGATTTTCAAGAGCCACAAAGCATGGGGTGCTTAGGCCTTCTGACCACTGACAGAGAGCCTGTTTCTCTTCCTCAGGGACAGTCCCTGAAAAGGGAACTTCTGGAACTGAGAACCAAACTGTCCGCACAGGAGAATCTCCTTCAGAGCACAGCTGAGCGTCTGAAGACCGCCAACCAGCAGAAGGAGACCATGGAGCGGTTCATCTTCAGCCAGTGTGAGTGCCCCCAAGCCGAGGGACGGGAGAGGAATTTGGGGTGGGGGGGCTTCCAGCCTACCCACTTGTGCTGCGGATAGACGGTGACCACACAGACTTGGGGAGGGGGCACACTGATGTGACATCCCCAAACCTCCCGTGCCACCAGTGATTGTGGATGTGGAGGGAGGGGCACGTGGGGACAGCAGGAGACCCTGAGCTGAGTGGCCAGAAGGATACGCTTCAGAACACACACCCAAGGCAGGTATGGGCCCAGCTGGTGATCCCTGCCTTGTTGGGCTGTTTTGTTGTTTTCAGTGACCAGGACACATGACGTGTTGAAGAAGGCAAGGACAAATTTGGAGGTAAGGGGGACACTGACCAGTCAGAGCCACAGAGCCCAGCCCACACCCATCTCCATGTGTCTTCAGAGTCCGCAGGTGATCCCTGACCTGCTCTGACCTTCCAGATTTCCCATCCACTTGTAGGACTCAGGTCCTCAATAAGTGTCCTTCTAGCTCCCCTCCCAACCCCTCCACTGCCATCTCTGTTCCCTGTCACATTGTCACCCTCTTGTTTCCTCACCCCACTTCTTCCTTCCTGTAGGCCAAGTCAGGAGTCCGAGGAAAGCAAGTGAGTTGATTCTCAAGGTCAGAGGGGAGTCCGCCTCTGAATGAGCTTCTGGGAGAGGGTGCTGGGGCCCGTTCTGCTGTTTCCTGGAGCACTTTCCACCTCATGAAAAGTAAAGCCAAGATGCCATCTAATTGATTGAGTCCATCCCACCCCCTATTGCGCTGAGGACAGCAATTCGACTTTGATATATCTCATCCCAAAGAAAACCATTGGGTCCTATCCACCTAAAAGAGAATTTGATGATAAATAAAAATGGAACTTGAAGGGAAACATTTTATCTATATGGCAGACATTCTGTAGGTTTACTTAAAATACTAACACCTTCCCTAGCAAATATGCCCACCAAACACGTGAAGTGTAGGAAATGGCTTGTAAATCAGAAACTATACCTTTCACTTGGACCTCAAAGCTTTGCCAGAAGCAGTTGGGCCTATTCCTAGGAATGTTCCCTAACTATAACCTGAGAGAAAGCTGATCCCACAGTGTGAAAATGGGTCGGGCCATGACGTCACCCTCCTTTTTTTTTTCTTTTTTGGCTAATTCCCTTTCCTTTTTCTCTGATAATTCCTTTCTTTCCTGAGCCTCTTTAGAAGAACACTTACAAGATGGCCTCTGTAAAGCCTTATTCCTGTCCCAGCAAAGGTAACCCAACAGCCCCACATACCCACTGGCTTCCCCTTGTATGGAAGTTTCCTCCACACTTCCGAGAGACAATGGAAAGGGCCCAGGGCTGGGTTCTAATCCTGGGATTGTCACCAACCAGCCCTGTGGCTTTGGCTGGCCCCTCAGTCTCTGTGAGTCCACCACCGTGCTTCTGTAGGAGGTGACACTAGACTTAGGGGATCTCTAAGCTCCCAGCTGCCTTGCCCCTCCCTCTCCTCATTAAGTGCTAGACATGAACTTCACAGGGGACTTCCCTGCACCGTGTGCTATCCATCCTGCAACAGGCTATTTCTACACATGCATGTTTCATGCTAGGCGCTTCTATTCCTGGGAGGTCACAGAAGCCATCATTTTGCTCCAAGTGAACTGGGGAGTGAACTGGGTCCCAAAGAGGGAGTGTGGGATCCGGGCAGCGGCTCTGAGCAGGGCCATCACCACCCGAGGTGGTGGGAAGCTTTCCCTCTAACCCGGTGGCACCAGAGGTTCCTCAGGATGGCAGCCCTTCCCCTAGGCTGTCACTGAGCCCATGGCCCTGCCACCGCCCAGTGCTCACTGCAGCTCAGGGAGCCACCAGCAGGGCCTGACAATGGACTCACCCTGTTGCACTTTTGTCTCCAGGTGAAGTGCCTGAGGGCTCTGCCAGGCACCCCAGTCTTGTGACCCTTGCCTTCCAGGAGTCACGCAAGAAGAGGAGCCTGCAGAGATCCATCAAGCAGCAAGAAGGATGGGCCCACCCCCCCCTTGGTGCAACTCCCACCTGCTGATGAGACCTGGGCCCCACTCCTGCACACCTGTTGGAGGGTGCAGGAGGAGCCAGACACGTGGCCCAGTGCAGGAGGGCGGAAGGTAGAGAGCCTGTCCTGCGGTTAAGGAGCACCATCAAGAGAACCACCAGCCAGGGTGCCCTGGGCCTAGCCCTGAGCAGAACAGGCATGGTTTGTACAGGGCCTTGTGACCCTGCTTCTAAACGCCACACTGGCCTGGGAACTCGCAATGGCCACTTCTCGCTTCAGTGCCCTTCCTCACGTGGTCACCCAGGGGAAACAGGACCCTGCTCCCTACGGATGGGACACGCGGTCCCCACACGGGAGCTCCTCAGAAGTTCTAAAGCACACGAGTGACAGCGGTGCCCTGAGGGACAGTGGGGCTCAGCCGGCACTACTCCCAGATGTACGCTTGCTCGGGGCCAGCTCAGCCCGGCCAGCGTGGGCTGGGCGTCCGTCTACACTGCAGCACCCGAGTGCTTTGAATCCACGTGGCGAAAGTGGTGGCTTCCCACGTGCAATGTCCCGCTTAGCCTGGCGCCTCCTATTTCCATTTATGGCCTCCAAAGTGTGGCGATGACCGCGGCCTAGTTACGCTGTCCCCTTTTAAATAAGTCCTCTCTGGGGACCTGGGACTCGTGGCCAGACCAAGCCCATCGAGAGTCCTCTGTAAGACAACCCAGTGATCATACTTAAGTGGCACCTGAGAGGCCCCCAGTTGTGTGAAAGCCTCGTCTGTATCTTCGCAGTGCTTTAGAACGCGTGTCTGTGTGTATAAATGTACCATAGATATTTCTATCTGTCGCTATAGCGATATGTTTTGGGCAACATAACTGGTGGACAGAGTCTGTTAGAGGAAATGAAACACAGTCTTTTCGATGGCTATGAAAGTAAAACGTGTATAAAGAAATCAAACATTTTTCTTCAGCTGCTTTATTTCCGATCTGGGCACCGTCTCTAGGCTGAGTGTGAGAGAGGACCAAAGTCACACTGTCCCTAAGAAGGTCACGGTCCAGTGTTTAAAGTCTTTGGAGTAAAGGAAAAAGTTTGGGCTTCTTTGATCATTGTGTAAGAATCCCCAATCTAAAAGTAAAAGAGAGTGGTTCTTAGGTTGGGAAAGCCTTAGAGTCAGCAATGGAGGTCACAGAAGCTACCACCTGGGCTCTAACCCCAAGAGATGTAGTTGGTGTGAGGCCCCAGAATCTGCATTTCTTACATCAAACCCAGGTGATTCTGATGCAAGTGGGCTGCAGACCAATTCCAACATATTGCTCTCTAACATTGACCCAAAGGTATGAATGAAGTTGGTTTCCTTTAAGGGAGCATCTTTAACTGCAAAGCGTGGAAGTCCTTCCACAAATGTGGCACCGAGATCTGCAACTATTCCTCGGCAAGTGTCCTTAGTCACGTCCTTCCAGGAACTAACACAAAGCTATCGCTCCACAATGATTTCCTAGAAAGAGTTCAACAACACAGACAGCAGCAACCACAAAACCCTCAAACACCATCCTCCCCACCACCTCCAGTAACAAATAGATCCATCCAAAGACTCACACCCGAGGCAGACACGGGTCCTACTTTCACGGTAGATGGAGTGACCCCACGTGTGCTGTCACACTTGGTTGTTTAAGTCTTCCCATGAGTGCCTTTGGCTGTCAACAGAGCAACTCGCTGGCCCAATCCGCAGAACGGATGACGAGTCTGTAAACAAGTAGGACACAGAAGCCCAGAGCGAGGCTGTGCTGCCCCGTGATTATTCCAGGATCCGGACAATTCCTCCCCCATCCCTGTGCTGCCGGGCCTGGTCGCAGAATCAGTACTCATGAGAACTCGGTGCTTCCACAAAGTTCGTTTTATGTCCGTGACATTTACGAAAGCAACAGCCTATGACGCCCTATAAAGCTCAGGTCTGCTCGGGATCCAGTCACAGATCACTTTTGGGGGAAAGCCGTAAACGCCATGCTTGCATGTTCGCTCTCTGTGACATGCTGAAAAGTAGCTCTGTGCCTTAAGAGAACTCGCGCAACAGAAACGTAGCTGTGAGAGGAGGGGGTTCTCCCGTATTTTTCCTTTTGTAAGTTATGTCCTTGCCCTCCTTGGGAAAGGAGCACAGCCCACTCTTGAAAAGTGAACAGTCAATGTGTGTGACCACCAGTGGCTTCCACTTTGCATAAGAACGTGCTGAGCCTGTGTGCAGGGAACAGACTTTGAATGTTACAGAAAAGAAGGGAAAGAAAAAAGATGGCGGGTGATGAGGTGAAGAAAGGCAAAAGAAATGTAGATGCAATTCAATTTCCTTACACCTTGCAGCCCACTGGTCAACAGCTGACACAGGACCTCCTCAAGGAACTCACAACTGCCTTAATGTTAACGCTCTGCTGGACGCAAAAACCAACCTCGGCTTGAGGCTAACCAGACCTCCAGGGTCCTGTAAGCCTTCTGGAACGTATGGAACTCCTGACGGAAACTTCATTGGGCTCTACGCCCCCATCCTCCCCCACCCCCAAATTAAAACTTTATAACCAGTCACACCTCCCAATCCCAGTGCAGCTCTTCCTGTCCCCCTGTCCTGTCCCGTCCTCACGCTTTTTAGAAACACCTTTTTGCACCGAGAACGTCTCACAAAGTCTTTGTTTTGTTTTGTTTTTTAGTTTATTTATTTTGAGAGAGATACAGGGAGAGAGAGAGAGAGAGAAAATCCCCAACAGTCTCCCTGCTGTCAGCACAAAGCCTGACTTTGGGCTCAATCTCACAAACCTGTGAGATCAGGACCTGAGCCAAGAGCAAGAGTCAGATGCTGAAGCCACAGAGCCACCCAGGTGCCCCGAGAATTCTTTCTGAACCTTTCACTCCTGGCGCACCTCACATCGGCAGGTACCTAACCTAACACTTCACCGTGGAAAAGCAGCGCTTGGCCGGACCACCTAAGACTCACGACCTGCAGCATTTATACAGGATTGGTTCCATCCCGCAGAGCTAACTACCGCTGACGTGATGAGCCAGACACCTGACATGGGTTGTCTGTGGCCGGGGGTACCGACTCACCGCGAACTTAGAGGCTTAAAAGGACACACGTTTGTTACCTGACAGTTCTGTGGGTGACAAGTCCCAAAAAGGATCTCACCAGACTCAGATGGAGATGTCAACAGAGCCACCGCCCCTTCTGGAGGCTCAGGGAGACCGAGCAATTTAATCCAGGGAAACCTCACTACAGTGCAGTCGGGAGGTTTTGGCAAGGGAGCGCCTGTGTCCCACCCGCCCTGGTTTCCTCTTGTCTCCATCTTCCGCACCACCAGCTACAGCAGGCAGACATCTCCTCCTCTGCCTCCTCCAGGTTGAAGGCACCCCTGTAATTCCAGGGGGCCGCCCGGATATTCCAGGACGATCTCCCCATCTCAGGGTCCTTGACCTAAGCACCTTCGCAGAGGCCCGTTTGCTGTGTGATGGATCATTTTCACAGGATCCGGGATGAGGCTGGGGACCTCCCAGGCAGGGGGCATCCTTCCGCGGACCACCACAGTATTGACTCAGGTGACAACTAATGTCAGACGCCCGCCCCCCCCCCCCAGGTCTCTTCTAATTTCAGCAGTCTAGTAAAAGTCAAGCACACGTCAAGGCCCAAGGGAGACAAAGGCAAATCAGAAACCAGAACGCGAGGGACAGGACCAGGAAATTGCCCCAGGACTAGTCTCTTCCGAGTAGGTGCTGCTTGGCTTTCCAGACCTGGCTTTTCCCCACGGAAGGGGGACTTTGCTGGCGGAAATCTCCTCCAAGGGGAAGCGCGCAGCGGGGGAGGAAGGGACGGCAGAGGCAGAGTGGGGCGCCCGGGACCCCACTAACCCCTGCTGTGACCTCTGGCAGTGGGGGGAGGGTCTAAGTGAGCTCAAGGCAGGTGTCCGTGGACCCGCCCCCGCCTCAACGCGGGGATCCTGGTGCGCCCCCCCCCGGGCGTCCACCAGGGGGCGCCGCGGCCCCGCCCCGCCCCGCGAACGCACCTGTAAAGCAGCAGGCACGCGGCAGTTCTCAAACGACAGGTGTGGGTTCGCGCGCCCCGAGCTGCCAGACGTTCGGTCCCCCCGCTCTGGTGTCCAGCCCTGGTGCGGGGGGACTGGCTTGGCGGCTGAGCCCCTCAGGTGGAGCCATCGCAGTGTGTCTCCTTCAAACCGGGCTCTGGGCAGAGACAGAGCGAGAGACAGAGCGAGCGAGGTGTGTGGGCGCTTCTCCGGCTGGGGGACGTCCTCCCTCGTGTTCCTCTCAGGCGGGCGCAGTCGGCCCGGTGCTGCCCGCCGCGTGGGCGCCACGACGGGCGCAGGGGCCGTTGCGGGAGCTGCATGGAGAGGGAAGACGAGCGGGAAGCAAATCAGTGTGGAGGGGAGAAGACGGAGGAGACCCGCAAGGAGAGGAAGGAGGCGGGGGGCGGGAGGAAGAGGAGACGCCTCAGCGCTGAGACCCCGGCGGGAGCGGAGCTGGGGGCAGGGAGACGGCGTGCGCGTGGAGCCGGGTGACGCGGGGAGGGGCGGGGAGTGAGGCGGGGCCGTTGCGTCCTGACCGGGGCGTGGCCTTATGGAAATGAGGCCGCGGTGGGCGCGGTAGAATTCCACCGGGCGGTAGAATTCCCCGGGCTGTGGAAGTGGCCGAGCTGTGGCTCGGCTTGTCTGAGGACGACGTGTGTGGGGTGAGGATGGTTGAGACGGGAGTGGGTGCGGAGGGTTTTGGGGTGCGGGGAGGCCAGTGACCGTGTGTGTACAGTGTGGTGCGTGTGAGGCTGGGTTGGGGCGGAGGGGGAGGAAGTCATACTTACCTGGCAGGGGCGACACCATGATCAGGAAGGTGGTTTTCCCAGGGCGAGGCTTGCCCATTGCACTGCGGGCGTGCTGACCCCTGCGATTTCCCCAAATGTGGGAAACTCGACTGCATAATTTGTGGTAGTGGGGGACTGCGTTCGCGCTCTCCCCTGGTCAGTGGCCTTTCAAAGTCAGATGTGTCTGCGAGCTTCCTTGCCTTGTTTTTCCTCTTTCTCTTCTTACTTCGATGTGTCTCTTCACAGCAGAGTAAATTGCTGCTGTTGTAGGCGGTTCTTTACTTGTCCTATCTTCGGTGTTGGTCTCCTGTGTGGTTGGTTGTTTCTCACTTTGGGCGGTGGGAGCAATGTCCCTTGGGGGGGTTCGAACTGTTCCTTACTGTCACCCTGATCCTCATACAAAGGCTTCTTTACGGGTTTTGCCTTTGTCAAAAGGGCGGGAGGGCTCTGACCTCTCACCACACGTGTGGCGTCAGGACTGCAAGTGGGAGCTCAGGACCTCACCTCAGCTGGGTTATGAGCTGGAGCCCAAGTCAGATGCTTGGGATGCTTGCAGTCTTGATGCTTAACCAACGGAGCCTCCTAGGCGCTCCACGTGTTCGTATTTCCTAGGGATGGCCTCAGTGCTTTCTCTGCAGGAGAGGAGGGGAGGGGAGGGAAGTGGGGCTGCAGTGGTCAACCATTGCCTGGCCTCCCCGTTTTCTGCCAGCAGGTGCAAGGGAGCTCCCAGGAGCCTAAGGCCAGTGCTGCTCAGAGGTGTCTTTGGGGGAAAAAAAAAAAGAAAAAAGAAAATCACTCCAGGGCTGCCTGGGTAGCTGAGTGGTTGAGCGTCCGACTCTGGCCCAGGTCATGATCTCAGGGTTCCTGAGTTTAAGACCCACCTCCTGCTCTGGGCTGACAGCTCTGAGCCTGGAGCCTGCTTTGCATTACGTGTCTCCCTCTCTGCACTGCGCGCGCTCTCTCTTTCAAAAAATAAATAACAACCATTAAAAAAAAGAGAAGAAAAACACTCTGAAAGGAGGGGATTATATGGAAAAGACAAAAAGGATCACAGGGGGATTTGGTTGGGTTCCCACAGGGTCCCCATGGGTTGGGGGAAAGGGGACTCGCACACAACAGGAACTCAGGAAACATGCACACAGGGATTGGAGCATATGGAAGGCATTTCACACATCTGTAAACATTTTGCCTCACGTGGAAATCGTGGTATGTGCTTGGCCGTCATAAGGTGCCTGAATCAGGAAATCTGGAGGTACTCTCCCTGAGGAAAGGATGGGGCAACTACCTTTGTCCTTGCAGATCCAGAGCCATTCTGAGCCCTGAGAGAATCTTACATGTTGACCGACATTCCAATTCAAGATCAACGCAGAGACCCTACAATTTTAAGTTTGTTGGGTTTCCCGTGTGTGGCCAGAGGTCCCCTGGCGGAGAACAGTTGACACGCGGAGTACAGAAGTAGGCCAAGAAACAGAATATTACCTGGATATACCACATTACTTACCGCCCTCACTAGTCTCACTGAACATGGGAGTGGGCGTTTCAATACGTGGTATTCAACGAGGTTTGTGGAAAAAAAAAAAAATGGAAAGTTTGGGTTAATAGTTTACATTGTTGTGTCCACATTGAATTCCATGGGCAGTGAAGAACGTTTTCTAGGTTCTGAGTGTGGAAATGAGGGGCTAAAGGATAAAAAACAATTCTACAACTCAATGTAACTTTGGTAACTTAGTATCTTTCACACTTGACACAGTTTTCTTTCATTTTGTCTGATGCCCTGCTCCCGTGAGTAAGTCTAAATGTATTTGTACAAGAAAGCTGCTATCAATACGAAACGTAAAATCCATACCATTGCGTTTGGCCCTGCTTATTCCTAACGGTGTTTTAGGCTGGTTTCTAACTGCTTGTAGCCACGTTATGGCTCACTCTGAAGGCAGCCCATTCTAGCCACAGGCACACTTCTCCTTGGCCCCACCTCTAGTCTAGGTTAAGCAGACCCTCTGAGCTGGCTCCCTCACTGGGGGAAGGATGTAGGTCAAGCAGGTAATAAAGGGAAATGGAGAGAGGATGCTTAAACCAGGCATTGTCATGAGTGGGATGGACAATGTGGGAGGACTATGGCAATGCTAAAATAACATGCCTGGCGATATCTCTCTCACTCGCTCTCTCTCTCTCTCTCTCTCTCTGTCTCTCTCTGCAAACTTGCACTGCCCAATGAGCAATGCTGGGAGAAACCATTGTATCTCTTCTCGGAGGAAGAAAATTGGATTCCTGCTGATTTATAAGCTCAGCCTAAAAACTCCACCCAGACAATTTGGACAGAAGAACAGGAACTGGGTTCCTTGCAGTTGCTCAGTTCCTTCAGTGACGCTGGCCTGGAAAGAAAGAAAGGTACCCCAGTCAACTTTCCGCATAACCATCGAGTGAGGAACCTCTTGGCAAACACACTCATGGTAGTTACTGTAGGGAGAGTCCTGACCTACGACATGCCTGTAAGTGGGAGGGATCTCGTGTGAGCAGAACCCTGTAGGGACTCAAACATATGCCCGTGGATTTATGTAGCTTAGTGTCCTGGAAACTGTCGCATCAGTTAGGTGAGTATCAGCCTAGCAGGTGACTTCTACCAGGTTCATCGACTTCAACCAGATTCATTGGGTACAAGTGACGACTTCATGCAGCACTTAGAGAGCACGTATGTTAACTCGGGGCCAGAACACGTCCTAAGGTGGGAAGAAGTTTCTTGCAGTTAGTGTTGGTTGTCCGAGATTTCTTGTTGCTTTGCTTGCGCCTCACACAGTTAATTTTATCCTTGAAAATGTACGTCAAACTTGATACCAGAGAAGATTTGTGGGTTTGGTGGGTCTGATTTGGCCATGCAGTATTTTATGTGTGTCCTTTTCAGATGGATGTGCTCTGATGCAATTCTCTGACTGTTCTTAAAAGAGTCATCATGGGGGCGCCTGGGTGGCGCAGTCGGTTAAGCGTCCGACTTCAGCCAGGTCACGATCTCACGGTCCGTTAGTTCGAGCCCCGCGTCGGGCTCTGGGCTGATGGCTCAGAGCCTGGAGCCTGTTTCCGATTCTGTGTCTCCCTCTCTCTCTGCCCCTCCCCCGTTCATGCTCTGTCTCTCTCTGTCCCAAAAATAAATAAACGTTGAAAAAAAAAAAAAAAGAGTCATCATGACCAAGATAAACAGGGATAATCTGTGAGCAAAGTGACTGGTGGATCATGGATCAAATACGTAGCGGGCTTTATGGCCACATTTCTTGCTGGCACGTCTTCCAAAATCACGTATTGTTCTTTTTGCGTGTGCCCATTTGTGACTCCCAAAGCCCAGAGCCACCTTTCCCTGCCACCCTGTAGTCCTTGTCCTCAGTTCCCTACAAGTTCAGGATGATGACAGCTCTCATTAAATCCCACACAGGAGAAAGCCCATATATTGTAACTCTCTGTCCCTTAGTAAATGTTAATTTCCCATATTAGGAAAGGAGCAGAGATAAGAGAATATCAAGTACAGTGAGCACTCTTACCTTGAGGAGGTACATCGACCTTGGGGAAATCTGCCACACCACGAGTGAAAAATTGTTCCCTGTCTCCCCTGGCATAATCTTAGAGAAACGTAACCTTAGGAGAAATTTCGGATTTCTCTTCAGCCAAATCAGCAGGAACGTACATCCCATGAAACAAGTGGGGGTTTATAATCATTGCAGCCGGAAAGATCTCACCCCACGGTCTCAGTAAGAGAGTGGTAGAAAGAACCACACATGACAGGATTAGGGCTGTGGTTGGTTGATGGCGGGGAGGCTGGAAGGAAGCAGGGTCTGCTCTACCTTGAACACTGGTAGTCTGCACGGGCCCGTCTTGACTGCGGTGAGAGTCAGCAGTCATTTCCTTACGAAAAGAGGAGGGTGTTCGGGGCGTTGTAGTTTGCACGGTGACCTGGTGTTTGTGGGGCCTGCTTGGAATAATCAGGTAGTCTTGTTGTGTCTCATTGTCTCAGGGTTCAGAGTCTCTTTGAGGTTGAGATCCTGTATCTGAGACTGTTTATTCCCAGCGTGAGAACAAAACAGTCAGGCCGGGATGTCAGCAGGGCCATTCAGGACATCAGAGGCTGGACTTGTTCTTTCTCCCTGGAAATCCCTAACCTAGAGGTCAAGAAAGAGAGCACTCTGGGCTCACAAGCTGTAGGTGCGAGCCTGGCTGAGTTACAGTGTGACTTTTGAATTTTCCTTTCTGTGGCTCAGTGTCTCATTTCAAAATGGGGCCAATGGGGTTTCTTCTACACGAGTCGTCCCCGGTGTTACAGGAGAGGTGCAGGTGAAGCACTGAGCCCAGTGCCTGGCAGGGAGTAAATACTCAGCACATATTAGCTCTGCTCGGTCCTCTGCCGTCAGCATTTTTATCATCTGCCTCATTCTTTTTTTGTTGTTTTGTTTTCCAAATATACTTTATTGTCAAGTTAGCTAACATACAGTCAAAACAGTGTGCTCTGGGCTTCGGGACGGGGTTCCCATGATTCATCGCTTACATACAACACCCAGTGCTCAACCCAACAAGTGCCCTCCTCAATGCTCATCACGAAATTTCCCCTCTCCCCAACTCCACCATCAACCCTCAGTTTGTTCTCTGTATTTAAGAGTCTCTTCTGGTTTGCCTCCCTGTCTGTTTGAAACTATGTTTTCCCCTTCCCTTCCCCCATGGTCTTCTGTTAAGTGTCTTCAGTTCCACATGTGAGTGAAAACATATGGTATCTGTCTTTCTGTGACACTTACTTCACTTAACATAATACCCTCCAGTTCCATCCACCTTGTTGCAAATGGCAGGATTTCATTCTTTCTCATTGTCAAGTAGTGTTCCATTGTATATATAACCCACATCTCTATCCGTTCGTCAGTTGATGGATGGATTTAGGCTGTTTCCATAAGTTGGCTATTATTGAAAGCACTGCTGAAAACATAGGGGTATACGTGCCCTTCTGCATCAGCACTCTTGTATCCTTTGGATAAATGCCTAGTAGTGCTCTTGCTGGGTCATAGGGTAGTTCTATTTTTAACTTTTTGAGGAACCTCCACACTGTTTTCCAGAACGGCTGCACCGGTTTGCATTCCCACCAACACTGCAAGAGATTCCCGATTCTCCACATCCTCGCCAGCATCTGTTGTTTCCTGAGTTGTTCGTTTTAGCCACTCTGACTGGCGTGAGGTGGTATCTCAGTGTGGTTTTGATTTGTATTTCCCTGATGATGAGCAATGTGGAGCATCTTTTCACGTGTCTGTTAGCCACCTGGATGTCTTCTTTGGAAAAGTGTCTATTCGTGTCTTCTGCCCATTTCCTCACTGGAGTTTTTGTTTTTTTGGGGTGTTGCGTTTGGTAAGTTCTTTATAGATTTTGGATACCAGCCCTTTATCCGATCTATCATTTGCAAATATCTTCTCCCACTTCATCGGTAACCTTTCAGTTTTGATGATTGTTTCCTTTGCAGTGCAGAAGCTTTTTATCTTGATGAGGTCCCAATAGTTCATTTCTGCCTGTATTTCCCTTGCCTTTGGAGATGTGTCAAGTAAGAAGAGAGAGGGGGACAGAGGATATAAAGTGGGCTCTGTGCTAAGTGGGCCCTGTGCTGGCAGTAGATACCCCACCTTGAGTATTGAACTCACGAAATGTGAGATCGTGACCTGAGCTGAAGGTGGACGCTTAACTGACTGAGCCACCCAGGTACCCCTAGAACTAATAGATTTTCCAGAAAAAGGAGAAAACCTCTGATGCTGCATACACCTTCCCCACCACCCAAAGAAGCCAATTTATATCGCATGGAGAGAAAAATCAATCTATAGTCTATATCCCCACTAAACATACAAAGCAAGGCCATATATTTTAATACCGCAGCAAAAACTCATTGTACAAGCACTTTCTATTCACCTAAGATGTCCATGTACAAAGGCAGTAGATAAAGAGTCCTAAATATGCAACACTCAGGGAGTCCTGATTCCGTCACTAGGAGTCATTTAAAGACGAACTCTGCCCAATAAGAGAAGTTTTGACTTTTGTACAACTGATTGTCACTGAATACACTTCATTGTAGATCTGAGACAAAAGTCTGGGAGTGGAACCAGTGGGAATAATAGGATGTAAATGGCATCCGTTTCACCGGGCGGGAACAATACTATAAGAAGTGGCAGGTGGAGACAGAAGAGAAAATAGAATAATGTCAGAAGTCTGAGTTTGGGAGATCACTTAAAACTTGTGTTGTTTTCATTTATTTTTGAGAGAGAGAGAGAGAGAGAGAGAGAAAGGGAGAGTGAGTGAGTGTGGGGGCAAGGCAGAGAGAGAGAGAGGGAGACAGAATCTGAAGCAGGCTCCAGGCTCAGAGGCCGATGCGGGGCTCGAATTCACGAACCGTGAGATCATGACTTGAGCTGAAGTCGGACACTCAACCAGTTGAGCCACCCAGGTGACGCTGTGGTTATTTATTTTTAAGAGAGAGAGCATGCAAGCGGGAGAAGGGCAGACAGGGGGGAGGACGGAGAATCTGAAGGTGGTTCTGTGCTGACAGCAGAGAGCTAGATGCGGGGCTCAAACTCATGAACCGCTAGGCCATGACCTGAGCCAAAGTTGGACACTCAACCTGCTGAGCCACCCAGTCACCCCGAGATCGTTTAAATCTTAGAATGGCAATGTGACAAGTTTGACAAGTTAATACAGAACCAAACATGTCCCACACTTGTGATGCAGTGTTCAGTCCTACATATACAACCTTTCTAAACAACAGGTGCACATTCAGACACACATACGTACTCTTGCCCGTAGGGGAAATATAGCCTAAAAGATACAGACACTCAGCAGTAAATACCAGAAGAGAACCAAGAACATTTACATCACAATGGTGATGGACTGGAGCCCTGAAGGAAACGCAATTCACCAGTCCCCAGTGATTGTCAAAATAAACACTTTAATGATATAGAACGGGGAGGGAGTGTTCTTTTCCACAGCACAATGCCAGCAAATACACATACACAAGGATGATACAACTAGAGTTTTTCCAACATACAAACAGATACGGTTGTGACACACTGCAGGGATCACTAAAAGATGGTAACATTGTAGAGACAGACTTTAGAGACAGCATCTTCGCACATTCTCAGATGTCACACCCAAACAGAAGACCATGAACCATCTGATAGGCCCCCCATAGAAGGCAACCAGTGCTGCTCTCACAATGATGGTGATGGCACACTGGAGGCTCTGGGTCTCTGGGTGGGCGGGGCTGGGACACACAGCATTCACGAGGGAACGCCCGGGAAAAAGGTTAGCCTGAATTTAATCAGGAGGAAGTGATCAGACACCTTCAGGATGTAGACCATCAAGCCAGACATCTGGCCTGTCCCCTACAGACAAGGAAGTGTCACCACCACCAGAGACAGCCACAGAAAGGTGAGGAGATGTTTGGGGTTCGAAAGGACTACAAAATTACGATAGCACAATCTTCTGAGTCCTTTGGAACCCAAGATATCTCTTCTCCTTTTTGTCGTCTTATTTGTGCTGTGGACACTGGCTGTTTGAAGAAAGACAGGCCCGCTGTCTTGTTCGATGGACGAAATTCTGCAGTTGTCTGATCCCTACCTCGTGCTCAGATTCAGGCTAAGCCTCTTCAGCAAGAACGCTGCGTACTTAATGCTGTCTGCTCCTGGCACAGCCCAGCAGGTGGCCCAGAATGTCCAGTTTGACATGGGGTCTATTGTCACGTTGCTCCAGCCTCCGCTTATCTGCAGGATGGAATGGAGAGGAGCCAGACTGAAGGTGTCTCACAAGGGCGTGTGGTCTGGGCATTGGTTGCCTCGGCGACTTATCACGACTGGAGTCAGAAGAGCGAGCATTCCTCTCATCAAACCAGACTTTTGGAGTAAAAATCCCAGAGAGTGGCTTGTGATCGAGATGTCGATTCTCAGCAAAGGATCCCTCGCATGTTCTGTTTGGGCTTTAGCTTGATTTGCTGCTTTAGAGTTCTTTTCAGTAAGTGCAGAATGATGGGGTTTTATGATGGGGTTTCGTTTAAATGAGGAGTATCTTTTCTTAGTTCCTGGAGTCCTTGGTATCTGAGACAGAGAGACAGAGAGAGACAGAGGAATCAAATATGAGTCTTGTTCAGGTCCTGCTGACGGCTGAGCCTGGAGGGATGGCTCCGTGGTGACAGAGGCCAGGGGCGAGCTGAGCCCCCGTGCAGAGAAGGAGCTGAAGGGGGGTCTGCAGGCAGGCTGAGGGGGAGAGTGAGAGCCACAAGTCTGAAGCAATAGCCCCCTCAATTGCATCCAGCCTACACTGTAGGATGCAGGGACCCCTGTGCTCCCTGCAGCAGGCGCCTGGTGGCATCCCAGCTCAAGGCTGCCCTGAGCTGTTGCCAGGTCCCGACCATCCCTCCCTCAGCAGCCACCTCACCCTGGAACCCCCTTCATCAGAAGCAAAGTGATGGCTTTCTCATGTGTCCCACGGAGGGATGTGCTTAGCCCCCGACACACACGTTCAGAGACAGACTGCCGAAGGAAGGAGGGGCCCCTCTGCAGACAAACACACCCCTTCTCACCCTGCCCTGGTCTTCTGAAGGGGGAGGCCAGGCTATGGAACGAGCCCCAGGATGTGAGATGCAACAGGGGCCTCAGACGATGTCCCAGTTCAGTCCTGCCGTGTGCAGATGAGGAACCGTGGGCCAAGGGGCTGATAAGGACCACCTGTAGCCGTGTGACCTGTGCCTGACATCCTGGAACTGAAACCCAGGCTTCGGGCCCTTCCCATCTGTGTGGGGGTCGGGAGACGAAAGCCTCTGATCTGGGGGTGTGGGCAGGCAGTAGATGCTGTTGGCCGCTTGGCTGGACGGAAATAAGGCTTTGCACAGAAATCCTGCCCCAAAGGGGCTGAAAAGAACCCCAAAGGGAGAAACTCCAAGGGGAATGACAAAAAGAGCAGGGAGTGTAGTACCCACGGCCTCACCCCTTTTTGCTCAGGGACCCCAACAGCCCCTGCAGGGCACCTCACGCCAGGATACACCTGAGGGAACATCTAGGAATATTCTCAGTGGAGACACTCGGAACTCTGCAGAGAAAACGGAAGAGCCTTCCTTTTAGTTGTCTAGGTTCTCCTCGCACGTTTCCCAAACTTCCCTGAGGAGAGAGTCTCTCGGTGTTGACACTAATGTAAACGAGGGCCTGCAAAGGGCAGAGGGAGACCTAAGCTTCTTTACTGAGGTTTTATATAAGGAGAAAGTTTGATTAAAACATTTCCTTTCCATCTGCAGTGCACCTGTCAGGAGGCTGGGAAACGCATTTAGTGAAGAGTCAACCGTGATTTTCATTGCATGAGGAGGAAAAAGAGCCCTGAATTCCATTACTGGTAATCAGGGAACGGATAGTTGTTCTTACACTGGGTTTCTAGGCAACATTTCTTTCTTACTGCATCCTATAGTATAAAAATTGTGAGACACTTGGATCCAGAAGAGGGAGTACTCATCGAATTCATTCATGTGTCTTTGTCCTCTTCTTTCTCTGGGCTCTGTTGAGGGAGGAATGTCAACTCCATCAGGGGCTGGTACTCAGCTTGTCCACAAAATGAGTGACACACACACGGGACCCTTCTATATGGCTGATGAACATCCTATAGATCCATAGTCCTTCTGATTCCTAGGTGCATACCTGCAGAGCTTTAAAACATCTCCCGTTACCCACACCCCAGCCCAGAATGTTGAAATCAAAATCTCAAGGGATTGGGTGACGGCATTCACGTGAGTTCAAAGCTCAGTCAGTGTTTCTTTCACGACAGCGTGATTTAGAACTATTAGCTAAGCTACTCTGTTTCAGACCACGGTGTTCTTGTCCTCATCTCTGCCACCATGACCATACCGGCCCTAAAGATTTTGGTCTTCCTTCGGACACCCTCCCATGAATCCCCGTTCTGAGCCGGACTTGTATGAGGCACAGATTGTCTCGTGTTCCCCTGGATCTCGCGGGGACTTCACAGAGCTGCCCAAAGTTAATTCAGTCAATGCTCGCGTATGTGCTCTGGCCTGAGACTCAACTCAGTTCCTTTCGGTGGATCCTTTTATGAACCAGCTGAGCATGTAGACACGGTAACGGCAGTGAAAAGGGAAGACAGGTGGATGCCTGAACATCTCATGTCTGTGCAGGTTGGAAACCTGGCCTCTGCATCTGTTTGGCCAGTGTCCCTGTAGAGTGCCATGACTGTCCTCCACCTGATGCCAGCTCTCTTGAGGTCCCAAGGTGTGGGTGGACACTGAGTCCTGGAAACCCCACACACATTAGCACAGGCCTGCTCACCTGGGGCCGAGGACAAACCTGACCCCAGGCAGGCCGTGTGGCAGTCCCAGAGGTGACCCATGTTGTCGTGCAGTTTTTGTCGGGGTGCTCTTTCTCCTCAGTTTTAACACTTCTTAATTCACATGGAGAAGCTGAGGGGTAAGTGTCATTCTAGGTCGTGTTCCCGGAAACACCCCGGAGGAGAAGCCATGTGCAAGAGACATTAAGACGATGTTCCTGATGCGGCATCTAGGTGGTTCAGTCGGTTAAGCGTCTGACTCCTGGTTTTGGCGCAGGTCACAAGCCCACAGTTTGAGGGTTCAAGCCCTGCATCTGGCTCTGTGCTGACAGTTCAGAGCCTAGAGCCTGCTTGGGATTCCCTCCCTCTCCCTCTCTCACTGCCCCTCCCCGACTCGTGCTGTCTCTGTCTCTCTGAAAATAAATGACTTTAAAAGAATAATTAAGGAAAAAAAAAAGACAATGCTCTGGGAGAAAGAGGTCATGGAGCTGGGGAAGCAAGGAAGGAAGTCAAAGAAGCCACGAAAGTGTGTGCCTTGTGCCAAAGTGCCATGTGTTTGGCGACACGTGTAAATGATGCCGGTCTGCTGAGGGGGGCCGTGGGGCCTAATTCCCCGCGGCCGTGAGGACATGGGAGAGGGAATGCCAGGACAGCCCCCGTGGGGACACAGCACAGCTCACATGCCACAGCTGATGGAGATGGGAGGGCCCCCAGGGTGGCAGTCCCCATGGCAAACAGAGGCAGGACCAGACAGAGGCAGGACCAGTCAGAGGCAGGAACAGACAGAGGCAGCGGCAGCTGGCGGAGGGACCAAACGAGGAAGAGAAAAACAGTTTGGGGTGTGGGCGGAGCTATAATCTAACAGAGCAACAGGAATCCATACTCCAAGAGCCCCGGACACCATTACCTCTGTGCCCTATGCTTGAAGGCCACGGAATCTGCACGCGAGTCTGCCCTCGCCGAACTGCACTTTTCTCTTGATCATCTTCTGTTTCATCACACCCAGGGCATTAACGTGGCCAAAGACTTGACCTGCACACTGGTTGGCCACCAAGCCCTCAGCAGCATCACCCTCCAGCTTGGGAGGGTTCTTCACACCCATGGAAGCTTCCAAACCCTGCTCTGAAAATAAAAGCACATCAACAGGATCCACTGCTAGTCATGGTCTTCCTGTGACTAAATCCCCTACCTACGGTGACATCGAATAAGGACGGTGGGCAGGACGAGAAAGGCCATCGGGAAGTTCACGTGTGAGGGGCGCCGAGGGACACGCTTTGATTACCGCCTGTGTTGTTGACCTCTCTCAGCTACCCTGTAAGGATAAGAGTGCGGGGAGGGCAACATGCCCCCGGTGCCAAAAGTGAAATTGAGAAAAGTAGAATTGGTCAAAACACACAGTTCTGACAAAGAAGAGACAAAGGCCAGGAGATGGTGCTCGAAAGAGGCTGTCCTATTCAAGGGAGGAGTCAAAGTTGAAGGCAAGCCTTTTGAGAGTCACCGGGGAAACCAAAGCTGGGGAATTTACAGAACACGCCCCAATATTTGATATATTTCATATATGTACACTATGCAGAGCATACACACCGAATATACGTAATGTGTGTGACATAAGACGTAAATATGTGTGTCTATGAGCACATTCTTATCTAATTGAGTAAATGGGCAGTTAAGGGTTGGGGGACATTGAGCATAAAGTTCTAAACACTCTTTGGTCAGTTGCAAGTGGAAAATATATACAAATTTGAGAAGGATGAGAAGAGTTGTGGCAAGAAACAGGTGACCTTTTAAGCACCAGGGAAGAATTACAGGCTGAGAATCAAACAGAGTAAAACCACCTGTCCCAGAGCGATAGTTTGTCTTCCCCCAAATTCATCTGTGGAAACCCAATTCCCAACGTGATGGTGGGTGGGGTGGGCCTATGGGAGGCAGATCCCCCCATGAAAGGGATCTGTGCCCTATGAAATTGACCCCACAGAGCTCCCTCACCCCTCCACCCTGTGAGGACAGAGCAAGAAGGCGGCCACACATCACCAGGAAGGAGGTACCACCAGGCGCCCAATGTGCCACTGTTCGATTTTGGTTCTACTCAGCCTCCGGAACGGGAGACACAAATCTCTGCTCTAAGTCACCCGGTCTATGGCATTTTTGTTATCAAAGCCTGAATGGACTAAGAAACCCTCCTTGGACAAAAGTCTGGCATGGAGCCCCGTTTCCTGCTGAGGCCTGGGGGGAAGGTGAGCCACAGAGAGGGACTGAGCCAGCAGGAGAGTCTGGGCCGGGACCACGGGAGTCAGGGAGAAGTGGCAGAGAGGCAAGAGGGGAAGACAGTAAGAACCTCCCGTCCTAAGCCACCTGTCAGGGCTGTGCTTCCCTGAACTCCCACTGAGGCGTCCTCTCGAGCATCTCGACGGGGCGACAGGGCTGCGCCCTCATCACCTCACTTGGGAACTGTGTCTCCTCTTTTCACAGATGAAGTCGGTGCCTGTAGGAGGAGACCCAGGCTCCAGGAGGGGACACCAAGGGTGGGGGGGGGGGGTAAAGACAACACAACCCAGGGGAACGCTGAAACGCTCGGTCTTCATGAAATGTGAGCTGACGCGGATCCTGATGACAACGAAGCTGGGGACGTGCTCGTGGAGATGAGGGGGGACAAGAGGAACTAGATGAAGTATTGGAGAACGGAGTGTGCACTTTAGGAAACTGGCCCCTTATAGTTGCAGAGAAGGGAAACCAGGCAAATGCATGGGAAACTGTCGTGGAGCCACTATTTCCACTGTTACTGTGAGCGCCTAACAGGGAATATTGGCTGCCTGATGGATGTTGAAGGAGAGCAAACGCTGGCCCACAAGCCTTGCTGAGAGAGTCCGGGAAGATGGGGTCCAGCGAAAGCGGAGCCAGGTAAGAACAGCTCTAGCACACGTGAAACAATGCCACGGAACCATTTTCCAAGTGTTCAGACGCCACAAAGACACAAGAATTACGCATGACAGATTCATCGATGTTCTCAAGCCATTTTGCTCACTCGGGTCCCTGGAAATTATGTAGCTTCATGCTCCCAGCATTGACGAGATGGAGATCCCATTTTCAATGGTTTCAGATGAAGGGACCGAGGGGGACATACATGAGATGATGAATAACTTGGCCAGTAAACAGCCAGGAGGCTGAAACCATGGCACCTGGGCAGACAGAGCTGACCCTCAGCCCCAAGCTCTTTGGAGCTGGAGCGTTGTGAGTTTGGAGCTGGGCAAAGCAAGCCTGCAAGAGGCCCCATTGCTGCCCCCGCCCACAACCCTGTGACTGGAGCTTCCTACTCCCCCCGCACCTCTCACCTTGGAAGAGCGGCCGTTGGCTCCCAGAAACCATCGTGGCTGCCAGTCTCCTGATGGCGGGGGAGGGGCGGAGCCTGGCTCTGCCGTCACCACAAGCCAACTGCTGGTCCGGCTGCCCTGGCACAGAATTGGCCACCTGGGTATTTGACTGTGGCGGTGCTTGTGAAGCTTGCACCTCCGGCCTTGGGAAAGTCAAGTTTCCACTCGATGGCCCTTGGGGACCGGGCACCTGCATCGGGGCTGAAGCAAGAAGACACTTCAATGGACAAACCCCAGTTTTCTTAACTCAGCACTGCCAGAACTTCCATTTGTGATGTCCTCCCGCCTCGTCCCCCACCGTCTGTGAGACCAGCCAGTGAGCAGGTACAAAGGCAGACATCATGGATACGAAGGCGATGTCACCGTTGTGTCTATGCCTGGGCATGCTGAGATGGCAAGTGTCCAGGACGCAAAGTCCCTGAAGGGAAGGTCACCCCCTGGAGTCCAGACGGCTTTGCATGGGAGGCGGGCTCATGCCTATTATTCTGTAGTAGTACCCTTCGTCCTACAGCCTAGAGAGAAGGTTCTAGAGAGGCCTCAGGGCACAACGAGAAAGAATTGCTGCTATGTGCCCCAAAAGAAAAAAGAAGAGGGGGAGAATTTGGCCTCAAGGCTTCAGATGCCTGTTTCTCCCTGGCTGGTCCCAGTGCAGGGAGGCTGGGGCAGGGCAGCCCTCCTGGGGCGCCCCCTGCGGCAATCACAGCCCACACACACTGTTCCCACGTTCCCACCAGAACCTGCACTGGGGACGGGCTGTGCATAATGGAGACGCTGCCTTCATTCATCTCCGCCCATCCTCATAGCCTCTCATGGCCCAGGCTTAATGCAAGGCCATGTCACACACATCACCCTCCTGAGACGCGTCTTAACCTGTCCCATCCCTGCCCCCATGGAAACCCAGACCTGGCTGTCAGTGTCTCTGACGCAGAGCTCTGCAGGGTTACCAGGGTGCCAGGCAGCCAAGTGAAGAGCCGCCATGGGAACCCTAGTGAGAACAGAAATTGTCTGGGACCTCTCAGCCCTGATTGCTTTTCATGGAGCGTCTCCTGGAGACCTTGAGCTCCTGGAGGGGCTGGATGAGCCCTGGCTCTGCTCACACCACAAAGTGCACTGACAGGGTAGGAGCTGGCACTCCTGCAGGGTCACAGGGGTCGTTGGGGCGTCTAGCAACTGTTCTCTTTGCATTTACGACTGTTTCAGATCATTTGGGTAGAACTGGGTGCTCTGGTACACAGGGAGGCGGGCGCCCCAGGAGAAACAACTAGCATCTCAGCAACGATTTAACAGATGCAGCCAATGTGGAGCTGACCACAAACCTGTGTGGAAAGCCAGGGAGTTTGTAGGAAGCCACACAAGAAATACAATTGGCAGCAGAATTGCACAAGTAGCAGAGGTCACCTTTTGGAACAAAACAAAATCAGGAAAAAACAAAGGAGGACTGTCACCCAGCTGTCTCCGGGTAAGATAGCGGTGGCTGAGATTCTGAACCCTTTTTTCCATTTTCTCCATTTCTCCTCTCGAGCCTCACTTGGTACCAACAGCCTGCATGTTGGACGGGGCCGGGGGACAGAGGGCAGCCTGGGACAGAAGGAAGGAAAGGGCTCTGAGCCACAGGATGCCTTTTAAAGAGTGAATCCGAGAGCAGAGTTCAAACCGGTACGAGCCTACAGGGCCTGTTGGCAGGGATGCAACTCTCAGCCGATTCAGGTTGTTGAAGACCCAGAGGACAGGCTTCCTGGGGCCCCAGCAGGAACTTCGTGCCCCTCACAAGAACAGGACTCACCATCTACATCCACGCCCAAGAAGACTTCCTGTTTATCAAAGGTGAATGAGGCACTCCTATAAGGCCTATAGGTGTCTGACAGGTCATGGCCAACGGAAGGAGTCAAATTACATTCCCCCACTGAGTCCTGTGGGACTTCATCCTCTGGGGCCACTGGCAGCTCCCTGCAGAGCCTGGTGTTGCTGGGAGGACGAGACATGCAGAAAGAAGGTTTAGTCAACATGCAGTGCCAGCTAGTTTTGAGGGCAGGGCGGAGGGACTGGTCACAGAACACAAGCGGGATCCCCACAAAGGGAAATGAAGCAGTCTGCCTGAAGCTGGGGCCACAGTGTGGGTGCACCCGGGATAGGTGCGGGGGGGGGGGGAGGGCGGGGACAGGCAGGTGCTCAGGGCATGGCCAGAGTGCCAGCTTATGGGGCAGGAGTCGGAACCACCCCAGGGCACAACAGTCATGACCCACAGCACACCAGAGGAGGATAAAGCAGCATCAACACTTTGGCATACACTGTGTGGAGATTTACACAAAGCACCAAGAGAACCCCAGGCTAAGGCAGCATTGTAGACTCCTGGGTATCTGGTGGGCCCAAGGCCAACGTGTCTAAATACTGAGACGTGAAAACTGTTTTCCTCAAACCATGCTTGCTGTGAATGCCCGCCAATGTGGTAATGGCAACCGGCAGAGAGAGCTGTGCATCTTACGCGGGACCTAATATGAGGAGAGACCGGGAGAGTGCAAGGCATCCTGGGACTGCTTAGTCCACCTGCGTCAGTGGACGGCAGATACTCCATTTGAGAGGGATTAATAACGGGGCCTATGCGAGTACCACATGACACAGAGGACCTTGCTGAAGGACCACCTTGTGGGTGTCGGAAGGGATGAAATAGGTGCATTTAGCACTTTCTAGATTGGCCTAGATCTGAGATCCCCAGATGTCACCACTGAATTAAATTCTTCAGAGTTACCTGGGGCATATCGGGTCCTGGTCTTCTTCATCGCAAAGATCATTATGATTGTCTACAAGTAAATACAGACCGGCCAGTCACATAAACAGAGCAGCACTTGGACATGAAAATTAAGTGTCCCACGCAACTAGCACACGGGCACTAATGTCCTTAGTTGGGCAGCAGGGCATTGAGAGAAATAATCCAAGAGGCCTCAAGCAATGTCTTGGGAATGTGCCTTGGCTAGCTTTCCTAAAGCATCGGGCAGGATTTCCCTGATCTGGTAGAGCCCCATCTCAACAGTCCGTCTGCAGAGGTCAACCTCTGTTTTACCGCAGATTCTGGTGAACGGCTTACCTGCATTCTCAAAACTTACTGCAACCTTCTCTCACTAGCTTCCCTCATGAGATACTCTAGGTGGCAGGGTTTTAGGGAATTTCTACAGAGGCCAGACGGATGCACGGAGTCTGCAGACCCTCAAGTCAAAGGAAATCTTTTGTCCGTGATCCCTTTTGCTACACAGGCACATGGGCCATGCACGGGGTGGGGCCATGCCGGGGCTCAGCTAGGCTTCAGGGAAACGTACAAGCAAGCTGATGGTAGAGGTGGTTATGTCCTGACACTCAGACGACGACTTAGGGAAGACAACCAACACAGAGGACACGGACACTGGGGACCAGAGCAGTGAAACCAGGGAAACAACAAACCCAAAGACATGGGTAAGGCTGACATCGCCTTGACAGGCACAAAACTTCAAGGAACACTGTTTGGGATGAAAGTGAGAGGATGGCAGTTGAGGAGACACATTGTGTGGAAATCAGGAACAAGACAGACTCCTCTGCGTGTGCCTCACAGATGAGTGTGAGTTTGTCACACCCGCCCTGACCCCAATGTCCTGACTTGTGTCAGGAGCCACAGGCATGGCTTGAGATGAGGAACAGAGGGCAGGGCCCTGATGCATCTGATGTCTGTGCTTAGAAGTCTATCCTAGAGCCTGACTCAGATCCATATGTCTACGGGGCTGAAACACCTGGATAACAAATTCCAACATAAGCAGAGTAGGGATACCCAACTCTGGGGTCGACTTGGGAGTCCAGTTGGAGCTTTATCACCTTCGCAGTGGAGGACTCACTAGCTACTTCCAGAGCAGGACAGACATCCAGATCCTCATATGAGTTGATGTTGGCCCTCCTGTGTGTCCAGGGGGAATCAGATGGGTCAGGAAGAGCTGAGTAAGTCAAATAGCGTTCATCCAGTGAGTCCTGTTGGACATCCTGCTCTGCACTCTCCGGCAGCTCCCTGCCGAGCCTGGTGGGGAGGGGAGGTCTGAAGATTACAACAGGAAAAGCAGACACCACAGCATCTTACTGGTTTTCACGGGAAGCCGAGAAGTGTAGTCATAACGTAGGGGCAACCCCATTATTATTGACAGGGAAAACTATCCTCCTGTTTCAGGGGCACAGTGGGGATGCTATGGGGGAAGTCGAGGCAGAGAGGGAGAGACAGGGAGACACACACACACACACACACACACACACACACACACACAGAACAGAGGTGTTCAGGGCACTGGCCACGGAACCAACTTCTGTGCACCAAACTGAACTACTGTGGAATGGATGTCATGACTCACAGCACACATGGAGAATCCTAAACATGAGTTCAACCCTTTTGCATACATTTTGTTGATATACATTCAGTGGCTAAGTGAACACATGTTAAAAGGCATCATCCACATGGAGAGATTTGCGTCCTCAAGGACTCTTTCTCTTACTATCGTGACATCATGTGAGGTTTTTTGATTGTTTTGCAGTTTTCCATTTGCTACAGCAGATCCTCAAAGAGGTAACACCAGAGAGACAGAAGTAGACACGTCTGTCACTCTGGTGTTTCCCAAAGGAGAGATCAGGGCAATACAGAGCACCTCAGGGAGTGACAATTCACCTACTTCAACTGACTGCCGGTTATCCAAATTGAGGGATCATTAAAGGAACTTATCCACATAATACATGAAGACACACGTCATGGCCAAAAAAGATATTCTGAGACTGGAGAATGGATGAGATAGGTAAATTTGGCGGTTTCTGTTTTTCCTGTGAAATGTAGAGTTGAACCACTGAAATAAAATCCCATGATTCTTCAGACTTACCTGGCGCATGTCAGGTCTTGGTCTTGTTCCTCCTCTTGATGGGTCTGATTTTCTGCAAATAAATACAGACGGGGCCAGTCACATTAAACAGATCCCTGCTTGCACATTAGTAACCCAGTATTCGGTGCCACCCGGGGACTCAGCTATGCTCAATGAGAGCACAGGTTGAGTGAGAAGGATATTTCAGGGTGCCTCGGATAGTGTGACAACTGGCTTGATTTCCTGGCCTGAGCCATTGGGAGAAATTTGCTCTCTCCAAGAGATCATCATCACAATTTCCTCTGTTTTGAGTCTGTGCAAACACTTTCAGTTCTCTTTTTCACACAGATTCTGGGGACCTGGCCTCTCTACCTTCTAAAAGGATTACTACAGTTTTCATCCTTCTCTCGTGAGATACCTGGTTGGTGACGGCTTAGTGGAATTTATACACTGAGATGGAACAGAGAGCATGCAAGTACAAACCCTCAAATTAAAATGAGTCTTTGGAGCTACACAGAAACCTTGGCGCAATTCCTGTGATGAGGGAATGCCAACGCACAGCTCTACTCCTGGAAACACACAAACGAGCTAACAGTAGAGGCACCTAGTAGGGTGGGTTTTCACACGAGGCTTAGGAAGACAAGCCAAAGCAAAGAGATAGAGAATGAGGCTAAGAACAGGAAAGCCAAGGTTACATCTTTCACCCTGGACAAGGATTCCGACTGACTGTGGCAGGCATGGGTTCTTAAAGGACCTGGCTCAGAGATGAAATGTGGAGCATGAAAGGTGAGAAGAGGCATTGCATCCAAGGTCTGACAGACACCTTCTATGGTCGTGTTGCTGAGGCGAGTTGTATGTGTCATGCCGCCCTTGGGTCCAATGACCTGACAGTGAAGCCCAGGGGACATGGGCATGTCCTGGGAGTAGGAAGGGAGAAGAGTTCCCTGACCCACATGATGTCTGTGCTTGAAACTCCATCCATCCTGGAGCCTGGCTCAGATCAAGATGTGTGTACAGGGCCTGCACACAGGGATGAGCTCTCTCAGCACAGCACAGGTGTGGGGCACAAAGACCAGGAGATGTACGGGGCAGTCCAGCTGGAGCTTGATCACCCTGACAGCGGAGTACTCACTGGCCATTTCCAGAGCGTAAGAGACTTCCAGTTCCTCAGGGAAGAAGATGGCGGTGCTCCTGTAAGGCCAGTAGGAGTCAGACAGGTCAGGAAGAACCGAATATGTCCAGTAGCGTTCATCCAGAGAGTCCCATGTGATTTCCTCCTCCACCACCTCTAGCAGCTGTCTACTGAGCCTGAGGCAGGGGCAAAACTGAAGATTAACCAAAGAGGGATCTGAAATCCTACGTCCTGTCTGGCTTTGATGGAAGGCAAAAGGCATTTTCACAAAAGCAAAGAGAGTGCCTCATTAATGAGAGAAACAACTCTTCTTTTTGTGTGGGACGAGGTGTGTCTGTCACAGGGGCGGCAGACAGAAAGGACAGTAAGTGCTCTGTACACTGGCCACCTAGCAAGCTGATGAGGAAAGAGCCTGAATGAGCACCGTGCCATCCAGTCCTGACTCAAACACACAGAGTCACAGGACAGCAGTGGCTCCCTCCCTTCCGTTCAAATGCCCTTGAGTCCTGCATGGAGTGGCCCAGTGCGTGCAGCTTCGGGGGCGGGCTACTGTCTCAGAATTCTCATGCCATGAAGGCCTGTCTCTCTCAGTATCACGGCATGATGGCACATTTTAGTCTACGTACATTCTTGCTCTGAAATACATGCCCACATGCTAAATCGAACGGGGCAGAAAGTAGATTGCCTTTCTCTCGAATGCTGGGGAGAATGGTGAGTGCAGGAATCCCTGTGCCTTTAGCTCACCTGGGCCAGCTGACTGTGTGTTACTCAACTTGAGTCGTAATTAAGAAATGGGAGCGATACAAGTACCACAATGAAAACAGAAACCATTGTGAAAGCGGATAATTGGCCATTGACCGAATGGATAACATGGTTCTATCCAGCACTTTCTGCCTTTCCTTGGATCTGAGGTCTGCAGACGCCACCACTGATTTCCCAGCCCCCAAGTATTCAGAATTACCTGGGGGCATCTGACTCTCGCCCTTTCAGCCCCTCGTGACCCATTTGGTTGTCTGCAAATAAATGAAGAGAAAGTTCCATTAGGCAGATTCCCCTCCACAAATGCTCACTCCCATGTGCCGTGTAGCAGAAAACAGAAATAGAAGCACAGTCATAACAGGCAATTGTGAGAGAAATCATTCAGGAGGGATTCAGTAGCGCCCTGGAAAAAAATCACTGGGATTGTCTTCTTGAGCAAAGAAATGTCCCTGATATGACAGGCCATGATCACAGTGTCCTAAGACGGGTCGACACACACAGAAAATTTATCCTTTTTCCCAGAGATCTTGGGGAAGGACCTGGCTGCTTCCTAGAGCATTGCTGCAATATTCAGGCTTTTTCCATTTGAAACGCCGCAGGCCAATGGTTTTGAGCAATCAGCTGTTGAGATTAAACTGACGATTGGAATCTACACACCATCAAAGCAGAATAATCTTCAAAGCTACAAAGCACCAGGGGCCGTTCATGAGGTCGGGAAGTTCCAGGGCCCTGCCTTGCTGCAGAGAAACATACAACGTATGATAGACGTAGTCCTGTCCTGGTTCTCAGCTGACTTGAGACAAGAAGAAAAGGAAGAGACAGAACAGGCAGAGACAGTGAACCTGGATCGTGACATTTCCCATGATACAGAAAAGGCTTCCAACAGCCTTGGGTGGCCATAGATATTCAGAAACATGGTTCAAGGATGGAAATCAGAGCCTGGCAAGAGAGATAAGAGATTAATCCAAAATTTGGAGGTCGGATAGCGACCTCCTGTGCCTGGGGTAGAGAGGTATAGGAGTCTGGCAGGACCACCTTCAGAGCAGCGATGGGCGGCGGCTCAGACATAAAAGTGCCATGGCTTAGACATGAATCGAAGAAAGCTCACTGACTCATGGAATGTCTTATTTCAAACTCAATCCTAGAGCCTGGATAGAAACTGTCTGTGAGTACGTGGTCCACTTCTGCGGGTTAAATCTCTTAGTCTACACAGGGTGTGTGCAACAAAGATTATGGACCCTACCTGGGGAACCGGGTGGAGTTTCATCCCCTTTGGAATGGGAGCATTCACAGGCTACATCCAGAGCAGAGCCGAATTCCTGTTTATCCGATGGGAACGTGCCATCCCTGTAAGGCTGGTAGCAGTCACGCCCTTCTTGGCCAATGGAAGGAGTCAAAACACATTCATTCAGCGTGTCCTGGAGGACTTCCTTCTTTTCAGCTTCCGGAAGCTCCATGCTGTGCCAGGTGGGGCAAGAACGACAGAAGAGGAAACCAGGAGGATCAGACACCATGGCTTGCTACCTAGCTGGTGTTGATGGGAGGCAAGGGAGTGGTTGCAGAAAGGAAAGGGACCATAGCCTTGAGAGAGAAAAGGTTATCCTACAAGAGGCAGAGTGTGGCCAGGAAGGGCTGGGAGAGAAGCAACAACAGATAGATACTCAGTCCCCTGGCCACATAACGAGCAATGAGGAATGAGACTCGACCATCCCAGTATGGTACAGTCACGAGACGAAGGACAAATGGGAGTCCATGCCAGGGGCAACCGCCACGTGCCTGAGTCATGTTGAATTTAACATAGACTGAACAAGCGGTTACAGCTCTTGAGTCACTGTGCACTGCAGAAACTTGTGCCCTCCAGGCACTTTTCTATTCATAGTGTCACATGACACCCCAACTTTTTGGTTTTGGTTAGGTAATTCCGTGTTAATTTTGCCAGCTCTCTGTCTATCAGTTCCTTTGCTGGTTACCTTCCTACCAGGGACCTTTGAGAACTGTGTAGAGATGCGTCTCCTCCTGGTGTTCATTTACAGGAGAGAACGGGTACTTTGTGCGTACGGGGAATCCTAAGGCGGCTGAGTTCATCTGGGGCTCCCCCAGACAAGCAGCCCCGCGACAGCAGACAACCGAGGGAACAGGGCCATTTGCCGCTGAGGGAATTCAATCACTACCATCCGCAGCTCTGCTGATCCCTGCATCTGCCACCTGGACTCTGTGACCTCACCTACTGTTCTTTCTGAGTCCCTATCCTTTTTCACCCACACATTACCGGGTCCCCAGTATTCATTGTTACCTGGCGGTGAGGGATTCTTCTGCTTGTTCATGCTCCTCCTCCTCCTCCTCCTCCTCATCTTCTGCAAAGAAATTCAGAAATCTCCCGTGAGCGAGCTCCCACATCACCACTAGCGACATAATTATCTATGCATGACTAACTCTTGTTCTGAAGCTCCAGGGCACTGCCCTTGAGAACTGTTGCGGTATGGATTTCAGATCCAGCAGGGAGTGTCTCTGATTCGGAGGCTCACCATGACTGAGACTGGGCAAAAGTTTAAACTGTCTCTTGGCCAGATCCGTGGATGCCTGTCCAGTTTCGATCCGACTTCTGCGAACAGTGTCTTGCAGGTGCCACAGTCATGCCACCGGCGCAGGCCCTGTGTGCTCCCAGTGCTCACGTAGAGTCTCCTCCTTGCCCCGAGGACAGCACAATCACCCGGTCCCAAGTCCCTCCACGTGTGGACTCATGGGTTCCCAAGTGGACGTCAGTGTTACGGACGGGCCGTCTGTATGAAAAGTGTTTCAGTCTAAACGACGTTCCACCTCCAAGGCCTACTACATCCAATACCTCATTCAACTCCACACAGTCAGGGGCTTTATTTTTCCTGAAGTGCATTCGTGAATTTTCTGCATGTGATCACCACAGCTATGATAGGTTACTTGATAGACAGATGAGGAGACAGTTATGGAGAAAGCGAAGATCACTCTCTCACCCACAGTTCATAAAGACAGCTCCTGGGCGGGAGCCTGGAACTTCCCGCTTAGCTCAGGGCTCCCTACACTCGAACAAGCTGCCTCCTTCCTCGTCCTCCCTTCTGGGCTCTGACACTGGTGGAGGCTGCCTCCTGCCCTAAAGGCAGTTCCCTCGGGGAGGACACAGATGGGTGGAGCACCGTGACCTCCACCCTGTGCACTTCTCCTCTCCTTTCCCACCTGCTAGTCCGGGTCCTCTGGTGGCCCCATGTGTCACATGGAAACCAAGACAGCGGCTGCCAACAATGTGAGGGGAGGCGGGAGATGTCTGGGGAGCCCAGGACCTCGGAGCAGCTCAGTGCACTCAGGGCCTGTGGCCGCCTTACCGGGGCTGAGCTGGCGGGCAAGGCACTCTGCCAGCCTGTGTCTCTCGGCCACTTGCTCCTGGAAGCCCTGGCCTTGGGAACGCTCGGGGTCATGGTGGGTGAGGAGGTCCTTGAGGTGCTGATCGACTGGCTCAGAAACTTCTCTCCCTTCCCGTAACTTCTGCCACAACTGGGTCAGCTCTGCAGCCTGAGCTTTAATCAGGATATGATATTGCCTAAGGTGGGACATAGAGAAAATTTTAAAACACAGAGTTGAATAGATTCTCTAAGAGCTTTCACGGACGTTTCTGTGAGAATTTCCGCAAGGAGCCCTCAAGGCCACGTTCTGGCACGTGTGTGGGGCCCTGCCTGTGACACAGAAAGAAGAAGGTAAAACAAGGCTCCTCTGTGTCGGGGAGGCTCCTTGACCTCCTTTGCAGCTCCTTCTTCTGTAAACAAAGCCAGGTGTCTTCCTCAACACCCGTCAGAGAGATGTCCCTTCAGCCCCTCGCTGCGGCACGGCCATTTCCTGAGAACCTACACGGTGTGCATCATGCTGTGCATGGACCCAGCGCCAGCCACAGAAATGTGGACAGGACAGCTGGTGTGGACTACACAGGTCAGGAGAACGGCAGGGTCAAGAGGACAGCATTGTCTGAAGGAAAACACGACCGACAAGCTGTCATCCCTCAGGAGGTGACTGTGTTACAGGCAAATGAGGCGGTGATCTCACAACATTGTGAATGTGGCCAATGCCACAAATTGTTCACTTGAATTTGGTGACTTTCAGCTCAATAAATGATATTTATTTGCCACAGAGCGAATGATACATGGAAGCCAATGAAAATGAAACACGACAGTCCAAAACCTCTGGGATGCAGCAAAGGCGATCATAAGAGGGAAGCATATAGCAATCCAGGCCTTCGTAAAAGAGGAAGAAAAGTCTCAAATACACAACCTAACTTTACACCTAGAGGAGCTGGAAAAAGAACAGCAAATGAAGCCCAAAACCAGCAGAAGAAGGGAAATAATAAAGATGAGATCAGAAGTCAATGATATGGAAATAAAATAAAACGGAACACATCGATGAAACCGAGAGCTGCTTCTCTGAATGAATTAACATTATCGGTAAGTCCCTAGCTAGCTTTATCAAAAGAAAAAGGAAAGAGCCGAAACAAATAAACTCAGGAGTGAAAGTGAAGCGACCACAACCAACACTGCAGAAATACACAGAAAAAGGAAGACATTACGATGAGCAATTACATGCCAACAAATGGGGCAATCTGGAAGAATAGGACAAATCCCTAGAAACATATAAACTCCCCAAACTGCAATAGGAAGAAATAGGAAATTTGAACAGATACATAACAAGTTGAGAAACTGAATCAGCAATAAAAAACTCCCAAAAAACAAGAGTCCAGGGCCAGATGGCTCCCCAGGGGAATTGCACCTGACATTAAAGAAGGGTCCGTACCTATTCTTCTGAAGCTGTTTGAAATAGAAATGGGGGGAAAATTTCCAAACTCATTCTACAAGGCCAGCATTAACTTGACCCCAAAACCATCCAAATCCCCACTAAAAAGGAGACTTGCAGACCAATCTCCCTGATGAACACGGATGCAAAAATTCTCCACAAGATACTAGCCACCCACACCCAACAATACATTAAAAGAATTATTCACGGGGTGCCTGGGTGGCTCAGTCGGTTGAGCGTCCGACTTCGGCTCAGGTCATGATCTCAAGGTTCGTGAGTTTGGGCCCCCATCGGGCTCTGTGCAGACAGTCCAGAGCCTGAAGCCTGCTTTGGATTCTGGGTCTCCAACTCTCTCTGCCCCACCCCCACCTGCGCTCTGTCTCTCTCTGCCTCTCAAAAATAAAGAGAAAATTAAAAAAAAAAAAAAAAACAACAAAGAATTATTCACCACAATCAGGGGGGGATTTATTCCTGGACTGCAAGGTTGTGTTAATATCTGCGCATCAACCAACCTGATACATCACATGAATAAAAGAATGGATAAGATCCACATGATCCTCTCAATCGATGCAGAAAAAGTTTTTGACAAAATCCAGCATCCTTTCTTGAGAAAACCCTCAAGAAAGTAGGGATAGAAGGAACATACCTCAAGATCATATATACTGATTACAAAAGACCCACAGCTAATATCACCTCAGTGGGGAAAACCTGAGGTCCCTAAGGTCAGGAACACGACAGAAGGTCCACTCTCACCACTGTTGTTGAACATAGTGTTGGAAGTCCTAGCCTCAGCAACCAGACAGCAAAAGAAAGAAAAGGCATCCAAATCAGCAAGGAAAAAGTCAAACTTTCACTCTTTGTAGACAACATGATACTCCACATGGAAAACCGGAAAGACTCCCCAAAACACTGCTAGAACTGATGCATGGATTCAGCAAATTCGCTGGAATATGATCAACGTACAGAAATTGCTTGCATTTCTGTATACCGATAATGAAGCAGCAGAAAGAGAAATCAAGGAACTGATCCCATTTCCTAGGGTCCTGAAAACCACAAAATACATGGGAATGAACCTACCAAAGAGGTAAAAGATTTGCTGTAACTATAAAAAGCTGTAAACTGTAGAAAACTTATGAAAGAAATTGAAGACACACACACAAAATGGAAAAACAATCCATGCTCCTGGATCTGAGGAACAAATATTGTTAAAATGTCATCACTGGGGCGCCTGGGAGGCTCAGTCGGTTAAGCATCTGACCTCAGCCCAGGTCATGGTCCCGCGCTTCGTGCGTTCGAGCCCCACGTCGGGCTCTGTGCTGACCGCTCGGAGCCTGGAGCCTCCTTCAAATTCTGGATCTCTCTCTCTCTCTCTCTGTCCCTCCCCTGTTTACACTCTGTCTCTCTGTCTCCCAAGATAAAAGAAATACTAAAAAAAAAAAATGTTTTTAATTTCAATACTACCCAAAGCAATCTACAGAGTCAATGCAATCCCTATTAAAAGAACACAAGCATTCTTCACAGACCTAGAACAAGTAATCCTAACATTTCTGGACTTCAAGCCACATTATAAAGCTGTAATCATCAAGACAGTATGGTATCAGCACAAATACAGACACATAGAACAAGGGGACAGAAGAGAGAACTCAGAAATGGATCCACAAATGTATGGCCAAATAAGCTTCGACAACACATGAAAGATTATCCAATGGAAAAAAGACGGTCTCTTCGGCAAATGGGGTTGGCAAAACTGGACAGAGACGTGTGGAAGAATGAACCTGGAGAACGTTCTTACACCGTACACAAAAATAAACTCAAAATGGATGAAAGACTTAACTGTAGGACAGGAAACCATCAAAATCCTGGAAGAGAAGACAGGTGGCAACCTCTTTGACCTTGGCCGCAGCAACTTCTTCCTACACGTCTCCTGAGGCAATGGAAAGAAAAGCAAACATGACCCACTGGGATCTCATCAAGATAAAAAGCTTCAACAAACAACAAGCTCAAAGGCAATCGAAGCAATGGGAGAATATATTTACAAACAACATATCGGATAAAGAGTTACTATTCAAAATCTATGAAACAACCTTGATCAAACTCAAAACTCAACACCCAAAAAGCAAATGATCCCGTAAAGAAATGGGCAAAAGACAGAAACAGACACTTCTCCAAAGAAGACATCCAAGGTGGTAACAGACACATGAAAACTTGCTCAACATCATTCATCATCAGGGGAAAAGGAAAGTAAAACCACAATGAGATACCACTCCTATCTGTCAGAATGGCTAAAATGAATAACAGATGGTGAGGATGTGGAGAAAGGGGACCACTTTGGCACTTTTGCTGGTAGAAATGCAAACTGGTGCAGCCACTCTGGAAGACAGTGCGGAGGTTCCTCAAAAAATTAAGAGAAGAGCTACCCTACAACCCGGCAATGGCACTACTAGGTAGTTATCCAAAGGATTCAAAAATGCTGATTCGAAGGGGCACCTGCACCCCAATGTTATAGTACTGTTATCAACAATAGCCAAAGGATGGAAAGAGCCCAGATGTCCATCGACGGATGAATGGATTGAGAAGACATGGTACATAAACTGATACAAGGGAACATTCCTTGGTGATGAAAAAGAATGGATCTACCCTTTGCAACACTGTGGATAGAACTAGAGTGTATTATGCTAAGCCGAATAAGTCAATCAGAGAAAGATAAAGATCACATGATTTCACTCATATGTGGAATTTAAGACACAAACCAGATGCACGAGGGGAAAGGAAGGAAAATTAAGATAAAAACAGAGACAGAAGCGACACATTTAAATGCAAAGAATAACCTGAGACTTGCTGGAGGGGTTTTGGGTGGGAGATGGGCTAAATGGGAGATGGGCATTAGGGGGGCAGTTTTCGGGATGAGCACCGGGTGTCACTTGTAAGAGATGATACCCTAAAATCTCCTCCGGAAACCATTTATACACTGTATGTGAACTCATTTGGATTTAAATAAATTAAAAAAAAAAAATACAAACATTGAGCGAGGCCCCGAATAATTGGAGTCCGCAATACACCAGATACTGCTATCTTCACTGTTTGACAGATGTGTGTGTGCACCTGTGTGCCAGGCAAGTTTCTGCCCTTCTCCTGGCCCAGACCTGTCGCTGACAGGAGTCAGAGATGCCTACGGCCTCCCACCAGCCACGGAGCCCTCCTTACCTGAGCTTCTCGGTCAAGGTCTCTGCCAACTTCCCCTGCTTACACTGCAGCGTCTCCCCCAGCACGGATTCGATGATGTCTTTCAACTCTTCACACTCTGAGAACACAGACACCGGCCTCAGTGGACAAGCTACACGGGCCGCTGTGCTCGCTGCCTCCAGGGAGGGGGCGGGGTGTACCCCAGGACAATGTAAGCCCAGCATCGGGCTCGGAGCATCTCATTCCTCAGCCCCCCAGCTACACAGTATTTGATACCTCCCTGTTTTAGAGCTGAGGGAAGAGCAGCTCCAAGGCGTGGACAGGAACTAGACAAGGTGAATGACTGGTATTTGGCAGAATCAGAATCCACACCCCCTGACACTCACCCTGATCATGGCCACTCACCCGAGCTTGCAGCCTCTCAGGTAGGACACTAAGCAGGGACATGAACTGAGGCCCTTAGGACCACAGGACTGACTCATGGTTCCCTTGAGTTGGATAATGAGCACATATCTCAAAGGCAAAAAGTTCACCCGCATACTCTTGTGTGCACTATGGTGCGTAAAACCAGAAGGACCTGAAAGCGATACGGCCAAACACTAACAAAGCTTGTGGTGTCAGAAGCAGCAGACGGGGTGGGGCGCCTGAGTGGCTCAGTCAGGCGAGCTTCGACTTGGGCTCGGGTCATGACCTCGTGGTTTCTGAGTGCAAGCCCCTGCAGCAGGCTCACTGCTCTCAGTGCAGAGCCCACTTCTCGGATCCTGTGTCCCTCTCTCACTGCCCGTCCCCTCCACTCAAAGCAGCAGGGACTATGACAGCAGCAGGATCACAGAGGAGGAATGTGAGGCACAGAAATCGGGACAGGGCAGCATGGGGGGGAGCACAGGAAGACTGGCCCAGAGCCATACTGTGTTCCCTCCACCCCAAGCTCCTGGGTGATGTCTTCCTTCGTCGTCTTCACAAGTGGTTTCCCGCACTTGTGTCATGGTTATCAGGAAAGATGCAAAGAAAACTTTGCTTGTCCTTTCCCCAAAGCTCATCATCTCTTCACCTTGCTAAAGAGCCGCTTCCAACATTACTTTTCTCCCCATCAGTCATTTGTAATCCCACCTCCCCTCGTTTCATGGAAAACTCTTGGTAAGGAAACGGCAACAGTTCGGGCTCAGAGTCGTCAGGATTCCTTCCCGTTGCCCCGCTGCACACATGCCCCTAACTCAGGATTCCTCCCGCCGTGGCAGCCCCCTCTGAATGAGCAGGCAGCTGGCCTCCCCATTCCAGGCTGACTGTGGGGGAGGGCCAGCTCCACACACTGGCTTGGGCGGTCACCGGGGCGGTGGTCTCCCCCGCTCACCCTCATTCTCACCGGGCCACTTGACTCCTGGCCCAGGCCTGGCCCTGCTGGCCATCCTGCATCCTTGAAGGTTCCCCAGCTCAGGGAGACACACAGGAGGGAGCACAGATTGTCTGATGGGCCTTGAAATGCCCTCTACCTCGCCACAGGGTGTCAATGGCTACCGAGGACTCAGGAAGCAGAGCCTGTGCCCCACGAAGCACGGCTTCCCTCTCATCAGGGGAGCCACTGTCTGGACGGCATCGCTCGTGGATACCGCAGTTTCAGGGAAAGCAGACCCATCTTCCAGCTCCTTGCAAGCTGGCCGTGTCCCCTGGTCCCCACCCGCGCCCCGTGTGCACCATCAGCAAGTTTCCCCAGTGAGCCAGCTCGCTGCTTTGCCAATGGAACCTCAGAGAAGTGTGACGTGATGGAGTTCATTAGTCCGAGACACGAAGGCCAACGGTGATGCAGGATGTGACACACACACACACAGAGGATCCTGAGAGGACCAGGCATTTCCGGGTCTGCGTCAGGAATCAATCACTAGAAAGTTAACTCGAACCCCGCCCTATACAGCACTGCAAACCAACCTGGAGAAACTGCTAGTCTCGCTTTCCCCATTCTTCCCATCCTTAGCAAAATGAGGGTAAGACACCCACTTCTACTGGGTCGCCCGGGAGCTTTAGTCTGTTAAGCGCCCAACTCTTGATTTTGGCTCAGATCATGATCTCACATTCCTGAGATCGAGCCCCACGTCAGCCTCTGTGCTGACAGCACCGAGCCTGCTTGGGATCCTCTATCTCCCACTCTCTCTGCTCCACCCCGACTAACACTGTCTCTCTCAAAACCAACAAACATACATTAAGAAAAATACCCACTGCTACTTTTCCTGGATTGTGGTCACAATGGAATTTATCGTGACGATGGAAATAGAGAAGCCAAAGTCCGCAGAGGGCTTTCGTTTTCTCTCCACACAAAGCCAATTCCTGTCTCCAGGAATACGGACAGTCATCATTTTGGTGACCCTGACCTTGTAGGACTTACTATATTTCTGCAGCTGGTTGGCCAGGGAGTAGGCAGTAGCTTCGGATACAAGGAATTTCTCTCTGAGGTCTCGGATGTCCTGCTGGCTTGCTTCCAGCTTGGATTGAAGCTCCTGGTTGAGTTCCAAGAGGCTCATTTCTGTCCCTGGGTCAGACACCGGGTCAAGAGGTGCTGCCATGGTGACATGTGGCAGAAGAGGTAGAGCTGGGGACTGGGGAGAAGAAACCAAACACATGACGGGTTAAAAACAAGTGAAATCAAGTAGGTTCAATCAGGACTGAGGGGCGAGGATACAGGAATTCTTTACTTACTATTGGGAACAACTTGAACAACACCCCACAGCACTGGAGAGTCAGCAGCTACAAAAAGAAGGTTCGAGATGCCAGAGTCGAGAGCCCAAGGCACTGCCTGTAGCTCAGACTCCAACCGGAATGACAGACCGAGCACCCGGCACGCCACGTGACGGTCTGCAGTTGCAATAACAGAATTGGAACGCGGGGGGGTGTCATGGAACCTTGGGACCCACTGCCTACCAGGTGCCAAGGCTACGCGGATACCCAAGGCTGCCTAGTCTCCCCTGAAGGTCACCACTGATGGGGACCACCCCTCAGCGGCCACTCTCAGCAGTTGTCTACCCTTGTGCTCATACCACAGATCCTATATCTCTCTCTGTCTATCTCTGTTTTAAGTTTATTTACTTATTTTGAGAGAAAGCACGAGCACGTGAGCGGGACGGGGTGGAGGGAGAGGGAGAGAGAGAGAATCCCAAGCAGACTCTGTACTATCTGCACAGTACCGTACAGGAGGCTTGATCTCATGAACCGTGAGATCATGACCTGAGCCAAAATCAAGAATCAGACACTCAACCCAATGAGCCACCCAGGTGCCACAGACCCCATCTCTTTCCAAACACATCTCAGCATCGTTCTCACTGTTCATTCTTGTGTGTGCATAAAAACATCAAGGCAGAAATAGTTTCCCAGGTTTTACTAAAGGGCTGTCATGAAGCCACCCCACTTCTCTTTAAGGTCAAACAGACCTTCAGGCTTTTCCAGTGAGTGAAAGATTCCAAAGTCTTAGACTGTCATGATGTTCTTCTCTGGGTCTCTCTAGTTTGTCCTCTATCCATTAAAAAGTGTAAGACACGAGGCAGAGTATAATACTAAGTGAATAAATATTTACTTGAGAAAAATGTTTTGTCCCAACTCTCACTGTTCTTCTGGCTGTTTTCCTGTGTTATGAGGCTTCCTTATCCCCTCTTGGGGCACCATGTTGGCCTTCCATTAAACTGATGTTGGATATCCCTATATCCTCGACTCCTTCTCTACGTGTGAGTTGCTTTTTTTGTTGTTTTTATAATGTCACTAAACAACCATATTTCATGCTTGTCACTTACGGATTTCATGTGTCTCTCACAAGATCTCTTTCGAACTGTGAAAATGTTAAGTTATACGTATGTCCTTGAATACACGTAGTGACCACCTACTTTGGAAACATCTATAAACTTGAGGCTATTTGATTACGTTCATTTGGCCTACCCTCATATTTAAGAGAACGGAGGTTAACAAACCCTCAGTTTGCTCTCTATACTTAAGAGTCTGTTTCATGGTTTGCCTCTCTCTTTACCAACCCCCCATTGTTCATCTATTGAGTTTCTTAAATTCCACAGATGAGTGACATCATATGATATGTGTCCTTCTCTGGCTGACTGACTTCACTTAGCATAACACACTCTCGCTCCATCCACGTCACTGCTAGAACTGATACACGAATTCAGTAAAGTCCCAGGACACAAAATCAACATACAGAAATCTCTTGCGTTCCCACACGTCGATAATGAAGCAGCAGAAAGAGAAATCGAGGAGCTGAAACCATGTACAATTGCACCTAAAACCGTAAGATACTTAGGAATGAACCCAACCAAAGACGTAAAAGGTCTGCACTCTGAAAACTAGAGAACCCTTACGAAAGACACTGAAGAGGGCAGAAAGAAATGGAAAAACTTCCCATGCTCATGGATTAGAAGAACAGATATCGTTAAAATGTTGATGCTAACCAAAGCAATCCACACACTGACTGCAATCCCTATCAAAATACCACCAACCTTTTCCACAGAGCTACAACAAGCAATCTTCAACTTTGTATGGAACCAGAAAAGACCCCAAAGAGCCAAAGGAATCTTGGATGACCTCGAAAGCCAACCTTGTACCCCATATCAAAGCGACTGACAGTACTTTTGCTGGAATACGTCTCAGTGTGTATTGCTCTAGAGTGACTTTCCTAAGGCAGCAACATGCCATTCTAATCTTATTTGAACTTGTCATTCTCACTATCCTTTTTTTTCATGAAATTATACTTTTTAGTGTTTGTTCTGTTGAATCGCTTTGGGTTTCTCCTCAAGACATTCTTATTGTGATGTGCATGTTCCATATTTGTTACCGATTTCCTGTCATTTGTCATTCTCTTTTCGGCTCGGTCATCTCTCTCTTTTTCAATTCTAACAGTTCTTTATTGGGGTCGAATTGACCTAGAGCAAAATGCACAAACCGCAAGCACACAGCTCAATGAATTTAACGTACGTATGCATCCTGTCACCACCCAGATCGAGATATAGAACACTTTCCTCCGAGGCGCAAAGTTCTCTTCTGCTCCTTGCCGGTCAATACCCATTTCCAAACACAAACACATTCTGAATTCTCACCCTAGACGACTTTTGCTTGTTCTTACACTTCATATAACTGCAATGATGTCGTATGTTCTCCTATGTTCTGTGTTCTCTCACTTGGTGTCTGGTTTTGAGATTTCGTCCTGATTAGCTGTGTGTCAGCCATTGGTTCTGATGCTGCCGAGAAATACTCTGCTTGGGGATTATAGCACAATTTGACTATCTGTGTTCCTGTTGGACAGATCTAGTTTTGGTTATCACTCATAGAGTAAGGACGAATAATCATGTACAAATTGTGTTTTGTGGAGACACCCACTGGTTCCTCCCAGGTATACATCCTAGGAATAAAATGCTCGGGGAAAGCAGAGAAACTGACACACACTTTCGCAAAGGCTTTGTCTCCTTTTAGATTTCCGCCCAAAGGTAGGCAGTCCCAGTTTCTGTACATTCCCACATACCTGGTGTTCTCGGTCCTTTTGATTTTAGCCATTCTGCTAGCTGTTAGTGCTCGGTTTAGTTTTCGAATGCTCTTGGTCATTTGGATATCTTCTTTTATGAAGCGCCTTTTGAGATCTTTTCCTCATCAATAAGCTCGGTTCTCTGTAATTTTCTTTGTGATGTGTGTAAGTTCTTTCTGTATTTTGGATAAGGTCGTTGCCATATATGAGGTATTGCAAGGAATTATTCCTGGACTGTGGATTGTGTTTTCACTGTGTATTTTATGATTACTTTTTAAATTTTACGTATTTTGAGAGGGGGAGGGGCAGAGAGAGGGAGAGGGTGTGTAGTGATTTATGATCAACGAAGGATTTAATACTTTATGAAATCCAGGTTTTTATACTTTTTTTCTAAGTTCTTTATGTTGATAGAGAGAGTGAGTAGGGGAGGGGCAGAGAGAGAGGGGGAGGGAGAGAGATTCCCAGGCAGGCTCCACACTGTCAGTATGGAGCCCAATGCCCCCGGGGCTCAAACCTGTGAAGTGTGAGATCATGACCTGAGCCAGAATCCAGTGCCGACGCGGACCTGACCAAGCCATCCAGGCACCCTTCCACATACATTTTAGAATTCGTTGGTAACTTCCCCCCAAAATGCCTGCTCCAATAGGAATCAGGGTAATACTGATTTGGTATTCCAACAATATTGAATCTTCTCACCTATGAAGGTGCTGTATACACTTTTATATGTATCTAGATCTCCTTTAATTTCCCTCAGCAATAGTTGTCTGGAGTCTTCCTTATATGTGTTCTTATGCATTTAATGATTGTGTGGATGTGCATCTCTATTGTGTTTATTGAGTTTAATTTTATTTTGTTTTTAAATTTCATTTTCTAAATGCTCACGGTTGGTATGGAGAAATACACTAGATTATCACACGAATGCTACCGAGGGATACTTTGGGTACGTTAGACGGCATTTTTAAAGTGTACCATGTGGGATATGGGTGGCCCAGTTAGTTAGGCATCTGACTCTCTGGACTTTGGCTCAGGCCATGATCTCACGGCTAGTGATTCAAGCCCACACATCGGGTGCTGTGCTGACAGTGTGGAACCTGCTAGGGATTGTCTTGCTCTCCCTCTCTCTATACCCCTTCCCTGCTCAATCTCAGAATAAATAAATAAACATTAAAAAAGTAAATAAGGCGTACAATTCAATGCACAGCAAAATCAAACTCCAGCTACCATCAAGACACGGCATTTCTTCCAGCTCACAACTTCCCTTGCGGCCCTTTGCAGTCCATCACTGTCTCCGCCTCAGCCCCAGGCAACCACTGACCCTACAGGTGGGTTTGCATTTTTTAACAACTCTAGGTAGGTGGAACGCTTTGGTGCCTACATTCCTTGGTGCAGCATAAGGATTCTGAAATCCATCCATATTACCGCGCGTATCGCCAGTTCGTGCTTTTTTATCGCTAAGTAGTATTCCTCCGAATGGCTACATCCTGTCGATTTATACAGTCACCTACTAGTGACCTCTGTGTGGTCTCCAGGGTTTAGCCACTGTGAAGAAAGCGATGGGGACTTTTCACGTACAGATCGGTGTGTGGACATATTGTGTAAATACTTAGAAGTGAAATGGCTGTTCATGTGAGTGGTCAATGTTTAACTATGGTTCAGCCTCTCTACAGGACTGGACCAGTTTTCATTCCCACAAGTGTTGGAAACTTCTAGTGACTTCACATCCTCACCACATACATTTCCGGTCTTCTTCATTTTAGCCCATGGCGATGGACGTGTAATGCTAACTCACGGCAGCATTAACTTGTGTTCCTCCTGATGACCGAGTGTGTTCTGGAAAACTGACCTCCGTGCTTTGGAGCCAAAATATACCACAAAGACAGAGTCTGAGATAAGGAGGAACACTAACAGCTTTCTTGCTTTCCCAGGCAAAGAGGACGACAGCAGCCTAGGGCCTTCAAAAACTGCCAGCTCCTGCCCCCTGCCCCCTGGAGGAAGGGGTTGGGGGTCTTATCGGGAAAATCAAGGTGTGGCCAGTGGTGACGGCAACTGTGCACATGCTGCTACCCTCCTTCCTCATGTCCTGGGGTGTACCTGCTTCCTGATACACAAGGCTAAGAAGGGAGGAGGGGAGCTTTGCAGAAGACAAGAAAAAGGTTACTTAGTTTAAAATCGAACGCTGCGGAAACATCAGGGAAGCCATTTTGGTTTTTCTTCAACTTTAAGTGGTTTCAAGTGGAGCATCTTTTCAAGTGCTTTGTGGCCATTTGTACATCGTGTTTTGTGAGGTATTTCTTCTTCGAGACTTTTGACCAGGAGCGCCTGGGTGGCTCAGCTGGTTAAGTGTCCGACTGGTGATTTTGGTTCTGGTCATGCTCCCACAGTTCCTGAGATCGAGCCCCACTTCAGGGTTTGTGCTCACTGTGTGGAGCCTGCTTGGGATTCTGTCTCCCTCTCTCTCTGACCCTTGCCTGCTTGCTCTCTATAGCCCTCTCAGAATACATAAAAATAAAAGAGTCTTGACCAAATCTCTTCTTGCACTGTCTTATCACACAAAATACGTGTCAGAACAGTACACTGAACACTACACAGCATTACCTTGAGAAATTAATGAACTAAACACATGGAGAGGTAAAATTTGCTGTGGATTGGAAGACCTCAATATGGTTTACATGTCAATTCTTCCCAAATTGATCTACAGATCTGATACAAGGCCAATCAAAATTCCAGCAGACATGCTAGGAAACATTTCTAAGCTGATCCAACACTTCATATGGAAATGGAAAGGATCTTGAATTATCACAGTGATTTTAAAAAGAAGAAGAATGGTGGATGACTCAAGTGCCTGTTCCAGAATGGCCATACACATCTTTTACGCAATTTCGGAGTGATGTATCCTATTATTATTCAGTTGTAAGAGCTTCTGTACGTTCTCACTGAAGCTTGGAAGTTGCTCTACTCCCTTTGTACGTGAATTCCTTGTTCTGAAATTTGGCCAATATTTATATTAGTTTTTATGTGGCGAGAGAATATGGAAGACCAGAAAGCATTTAACTTACCAGAGAGGAAGACAGATCATCACTGGTCATTATGGAGAGGATGACCCTGTGAGATTTAGTGAAGTTGCCTCTGTTTCTCCAGCTGGCCAAGACATAGTGGGTAGTAGCTACAGATGCCAGCCGTTTCCTCTGGACACCTTGGCAGTGTTGACTGGTTGGAGCCACCATGCACCCCGGGTGTCAGTTGTGTCCTAAAAGGCTGAAATCTGGCTGAGGCTCCAGGGATGTTGGGCCAAGGCAGGTCACCCAGCTGTTGGAAAACACACAGGCAGACCAGGACAATCACCGAGGTCATCGCCAGGCAGCTTTGGCCATTTCCTCCAAGGAACCCACCACCACTACACTTCTCATGACTTCCTGTTTACCAGACTGAGATCCCCAGGACAGTTGGGAGAATGTGTTATTCACCACTGTATTCGGGGTTCCTAGCACCGAGCCAAGCACTGAGGAGGCCCTCAGGGACTTCCTTTCACTGATCAAATACAAGTTGCTGCCAATCTCTGACCATCTCAACTCCATTCCAGTCACAAATGTCCACTCAGGGGTCCCCTGCTTTCTCCCAAGAGGTAGCGAATCCCCTCCCTCAGAGAGGAACCTGCCCTACCCTCTCCATGTCCCAGGACACTGCCCTGTGGTGAGCTCTGATGAAGACGGGGTTCTCCTCGGGGATTCCTCTCGATGGCTCACTCTGTCATTGGGAAGAGATGTCCTGGGCCTGGCCCCCCACTCCAATCCTCTGCTCTGTCACAACACAACACCCCAGTGTAGGAGAGCTACCACATTGTATTTGCATCGTTCTCCCACTGCTTTGTCCTCCTCGGGAAATCGTACTGATTTCCAAGTTCTGAACACAGCCTCAGGAAAATGAAGCACTCAACCAATAGTCAAGAAAATCACTGGTCAACAGATATTATGTGTAAAGCCTTCCACACTCCTGACCAGAAATTCAGAAGAATATTATTACCATTACGACTTCAGATCCAAGGGTCCGCTTCCCTGGCCCCTCCTGGCCTTAGGGCAAAACGATTTGTGGTAGGAATGGACATCTCCAAATCTGATCCAAACGCCATTGATCCCTCCAAACCCACACTTCCTTAGAGGCCATCCACTGTCAGGGCAGCTCCAACGTCGAAGCTCGGGGACTGGGGCAGAGCCTCATGGTCACACCATCCTACCCTTAGCAACGGTCCTTCCCGGCAGTGCAAACCAACCCCCGTCCGTCCTGTGGGGCTCCCTGGCAGGTGCACCGTTCACTGTGGAGTGCGTTACACCCCCAGTCCTCACTGCTCGCCTCAGGCTGCTCCTTGCAGAGTTGGATGCTACTGTATGCATTCCTCAGTTTCTCCAGATTGTTCTGAGCTCAACTTGCCCGTATCCTCAGGTCCTTGGGCAACCACTGTTCCACCATTACCTTTGTCCTTCTCCGGGTTATTCTCATGCTCCACACCTGCTGATTTTCTGTCTTCCATCGGCTCCCTCGGTCCTCTGTTTCCAGTGTGGGCTCAGCCGGGCTCCTGCAGGAGACACACAGACAAGGGACCAAGTCAGGTCTCAGCCGCAGTCCCCAGGACACATTTAACAGGCACCTCAGTCCCTCGTGCTCTCAGAGAGACTGAGCGGCAAGGGACTTTGGAGAAGTTGAATAACAACCTTATGTTACAGATGAGGAAACTGAGGCCCAGAGCGATGAGGAGATTTTCCCAAACTCCCTCATCGCTTGATGGCAGCAGACACACCAACAGGTGTCTTGGCCGCAAGCTTCTCTTGGACTCTCCTATCACACCCTCCAGGAACCCACATCTGAATTTCAGAGGACACTGATCAAACATCAGTACCCCCCCTGCCCCCCTGTTAAAACAAAAATGTCGCAAGGAACTTTCCTGGGACACTTCCTTGTCACACTTCTACAGTCCTGTTGTTTATATTCATTTGATTTTCAAGCCTGCTTCACACAATGAGCCCAAGGTACTCAACAATTAAGTAAAATTCATCACAGCAGAAATTAAAATGTATTGATGTGGTTATGTATAAGACACCGATCTCCTGGGCTGGGAAATCATCTTCCTAACAGCGGGCACTCTGTCTGCCTTGTTCATCCTGTCTCCACAGCGCCTCCATTAAGAGCCTGCCAGGGAAAATGTTCAGTAAATACTTGTCAAGCAGATAAATAACAGTTATCAGGAACAACTGCCTTTTACTGATCTCTAGTCCCAACCACAATTCCAAACAAACCCTATCCCAGATCTGTGACAAAGCAATAAAAGCACAACTTTAAAAAAGCATTCCAGGATTCCAAAACCAGCTTTACCACACGTCACATACACTTTGGTGGATGATTTTATTTATTATCTTTTAGAGCACCTTTTCCTCATGTAAAATAGAGAACGTATACTGTAAATAGAAGGCAGCATCAACCACTCGGGTGTTGGATGTGAAATGTGACATCGTGCAGCAGACAGGACTCCAGACCCTGGGCACCAGCTGTGGGGCTGAAGGTCACCTACATCAGAGTCACTGTGGTGCCTGTTCAAATCCCATGGGGATAAGAAGCTGCATCTCAGACAAAAATTCCAAGGAGATTCCCAGGTAAGGAAGAAGCCCATTAGTAAACAATGAGCATAGGATGCAGACTCTGAAAGCCCCAGTGCTCACCAGACTGATTCAGCATTGAGATCAAGTCCCTCATTCAAGATGGCTTTCAATGGGAAATGGGGACATTTCTGGGAAGTGGGTCCTGCTTCCGTGATCTGGGCTTTTAGCACCTCCACTGCCCTATAGTTTCCTCCTCTACTCCATTCACTGGGGGATGTCTTCCCTCATGGAGGTCATTTCTTCATGAAGACCTCTGTCCTTTTATTCTCTTCCTGGAGGAGATGGCAGAGATCAGTTCTGGGACTCCAAAGATCTAGGCTCCTCCTAAGCCATCTGGGTAAGTGGAAACAATCATGACAGATGGAAATCAGATCAGGGAAGAGGACCCCAGAGGAGGGAGATGGTGAGGGTGGCCCCTCATGGGAGAGACAACCACAACAAGGTCACTGTCAGACCTGTTCAGGTGGGGGCAACATACTCATCAATTTTGTGAGCAGAGAAGCAGCCTCGTCATCCAGACTTCTGATCTGCAGGACTGGGAGATAACAAATGTTTGTTGTCAGAAACCACTGTTTTGTCATTTGGTAATATGCAGCAATGGGGAAGTTCGGATGCTTATTACTAATCCGCTTAGCTTTGTAATGTTTTCAAAGTTGTGTGCTAATCTCTATAAAGAAAAAAGCATGAAAAAACCACAGTAGCAATCTGTTCCTCACTTTCACATGACTGCTCCCAAGCCCTTGTAACATCAGGGACACTGTGAAGGGCATTTCAAGTGCTGGAGAAATGTCTCTTTAATGTTGCCAAACAAACTCTTTAATGTTGCCAAAGAAACATGGTAGAACACTTAATTCCACATAACATTATTTGTAAATCTATCAACTTTCTCCATCTTCTATGGAAGAGTTTTTTTCTAGCTTCTTGTTCTCTTGAGCTACCAGACAAGCTTTTATAGCAAGAACCACTTACCCGCACAGGCAAATCAATTCAAGGAGAGCAATGTAACAGCCACTGTATTATGTTCCCCCAAAGTCTTTTCAATGCAACCTCTCCTCTTCTTTTGACTAGAAAGAAAGAAAAGATCTATTTTGTAAAGTCCTATTTTAATGAAAATGCAAACTTAAATGTCTCTGTTTTCCAATTTTTCTTTTGCTCAACCTCAATCATGGAGGTCTAATTCCTCAGGTTGAGTTCACACTTGGCTCCAACCTGGGCCCTCTGTCAACAGAAGTCAGGGAATCACAATCTCACACCTCTTTGGTGAACCAGCCTCTCACCCTCAAACCCAGAAGAATTTGTGAACCCAAAAGACAGGAGCTCTCACAAAGTGAGAGTGATATATGTGCACTGGTCTTGGCTCAGATTATCTGAGAAAAAAGAGCAGTCATAAAACAGGAACTTTTTTATTCTCTTTGCTCTTTGAAGGAGAGCAAAAAGAAAATCATTCTCTTTGCTCTTTGAAGGAGAGCAAAGAGAAAATCACGTTGATTTCTGCTTTTCTGGGATGTCAGGTAAGTGAGGCCAGTGACTGTAAACTTATTTGAGGAAATCTCTGAATAGGGGTTACTTGTTGGCAAAATAAATGGTAGGTACAAATGCTATCCAGTATCAGCAAGAGAGAGGAACAAAAAAATACTTGAAATTATAGAGAATATGAATTCATAAATCTTCTGTGCAAGACACTAGGGCAGGAATTAGAAAAATTAGGTATGTACAAATATATTTCTAATTTTTTTTTAATGTTTATTTATTTTTGAGAGACAGAGAGACAGAGTGTAAGCAGGGGAGGGGCAGAGACAGAGGGAGAAACAGAACCGGAAGCAGGTTCCAGGCTCCGAGCTGTCAGCACAGACCCCAATGCGGGGCTGGAACCTACGAAGCACAGGATCATGACCTGGACTGATGTCAGACGCTAAAACGACTGAGCCACCCAGGTGCCCCTGTAAATGTATTTCTAAACTGAGCAGTTCCATTCACAGAAATATATACTGGAAAAATATACAAGGGAGCATGAAGATGATAGAGGTAGACACAGAGATATAGAGATAGAGACGTCCTCCACAGCATTGTTGTAAGAGCAATCACGGGAACCAACTACATCTCCATCAACTGCAGAACAGTTATTTATGATGCTGTATCTGAACCTGAAATGGTCTGCACTTGTCCAAAAGAACTAGGCAGATGATAAAACTGCTAACGGCAGAGGACCAAGCAGACCTAATACGTGCTGAGTATTTACTCCCTGCCAGGCACTGGGCTCAGTGCTTCACCTGCACCTCTCCTGTAACACCGGGGACGACTCGTGTAGGAGAAACCCCATTGGCCCCATTTTGAAATGAGACACTGAGCCACAGAAAGGAAAATTCAAGACACCCAGGCAAAGTCACACTGTAACTCAGCCAGGCTCGCACCTACAGCTTGTGAGCCCAGAGTGCTCTCTTTCTTGACCTCTAGGTTAGGGATTTCCAGGGAGAAAGAACAAGTCCAGCCTCTGATGTCCTGAATGGCCCTGCTGACATCCCGGCCTGACTGTTTTGTTCTCACGCTGGGAATAAACAGTCTCAGATACAGGATCTCAACCTCAAAGAGACTCTGAACCCTGAGACAATGAGACACAACAAGACTACCTGATTATTCCAAGCAGGCCCCACAAACACCAGGTCACCGTGCAAACTACAACGCCCCAAACACCCTCCTCTTTTCGTAAGGAAATGACTGCTGACTCTCACCGCAGTCAAGACGGGCCCGTGCAGACTACCAGTGTTCAAGGTAGAGCAGACCCTGCTTCCTTCCAGCCTCCCCGCCATCAACCAACCACAGCCCTAATCCTGTCATGTGTGGTTCTTTCTACCACTCTCTTACTGAGACCGTGGGGTGAGATCTTTCCGGCTGCAATGATTATAAACCCCCACTTGTTTCATGGGATGTACGTTCCTGCTGATTTGGCTGAAGAGAAATCCGAAATTTCTCCTAAGGTTACGTTTCTCTAAGATTATGCCAGGGGAGACAGGGAACAATTTTTCACTCGTGGTGTGGCAGATTTCCCCAAGGTCGATGTACCTCCTCAAGGTAAGAGTGCTCACTGTACTTGATATTCTCTTATCTCTGCTCCTTTCCTAATATGGGAAATTAACATTTACTAAGGGACAGAGAGTTACAATATATGGGCTTTCTCCTGTGTGGGATTTAATGAGAGCTGTCATCATCCTGAACTTGTAGGGAACTGAGGACAAGGACCACAGGGTGGCAGGGAAAGGTGGCTCTGGGCTTTGGGAGTCACAAATGGGCACACGCAAAAAGAACAATACGTGATTTTGGAAGACGTGCCAGCAAGAAATGTGGCCATAAAGCCCGCTACGTATTTGATCCATGATCCACCAGTCACTTTGCTCACAGATTATCCCTGTTTATCTTGGTCATGATGACTCTTTTTTTTTTTTTTTCAACGTTTATTTATTTTTGGGACAGAGAGAGACAGAGCATGAACGGGGGAGGGGCAGAGAGAGAGGGAGACACAGAATCGGAAACAGGCTCCAGGCTCTGAGCCATCAGCCCAGAGCCCGACGCGGGGCTCGAACTAACGGACCGTGAGATCGTGACCTGGCTGAAGTCGGACGCTTAACCGACTGCGCCACCCAGGCGCCCCCATGATGACTCTTTTAAGAACAGTCAGAGAATTGCATCAGAGCACATCCATCTGAAAAGGACACACATAAAATACTGCATGGCCAAATCAGACCCACCAAACCCACAAATCTTCTCTGGTATCAAGTTTGACGTACATTTTCAAGGATAAAATTAACTGTGTGAGGCGCAAGCAAAGCAACAAGAAATCTCGGACAACCAACACTAACTGCAAGAAACTTCTTCCCACCTTAGGACGTGTTCTGGCCCCGAGTTAACATACGTGCTCTCTAAGTGCTGCATGAAGTCGTCACTTGTACCCAATGAATCTGGTTGAAGTCGATGAACCTGGTAGAAGTCACCTGCTAGGCTGATACTCACCTAACTGATGCGACAGTTTCCAGGACACTAAGCTACATAAATCCACGGGCATATGTTTGAGTCCCTACAGGGTTCTGCTCACACGAGATCCCTCCCACTTACAGGCATGTCGTAGGTCAGGACTCTCCCTACAGTAACTACCATGAGTGTGTTTGCCAAGAGGTTCCTCACTCGATGGTTATGCGGAAAGTTGACTGGGGTACCTTTCTTTCTTTCCAGGCCAGCGTCACTGAAGGAACTGAGCAACTGCAAGGAACCCAGTTCCTGTTCTTCTGTCCAAATTGTCTGGGTGGAGTTTTTAGGCTGAGCTTATAAATCAGCAGGAATCCAATTTTCTTCCTCCGAGAAGAGATACAATGGTTTCTCCCAGCATTGCTCATTGGGCAGTGCAAGTTTGCAGAGAGAGACAGAGAGAGAGAGAGAGAGAGAGAGCGAGTGAGAGAGATATCGCCGGGCATGTTATTTTAGCATTGCCATAGTCCTCCCACATTGTCCATCCCACTCATGACAATGCCTGGTTTAAGCATCCTCTCTCCATTTCCCTTTATTACCTGCTTGACCTACATCCTTCCCCCAGTGAGGGAGCCAGCTCAGAGGGTCTGCTTAACCTAGACTAGAGGTGGGGCCAAGGAGAAGTGTGCCTGTGGCTAGAATGGGCTGCCTTCAGAGTGAGCCATAACGTGGCTACAAGCAGTTAGAAACCAGCCTAAAACACCGTTAGGAATAAGCAGGGCCAAACGCAATGGTATGGATTTTACGTTTCGTATTGATAACAACTTTCTTGTACAAATACACCTAGACTTACTCACGGCAGCAGGGCATCAGACAAAATGAAAGAAAACTGTGTCAAGTGTGAAAGATACTAAGTTACCAAAGTTACATTGAGTTGTAGAATTGTTTTTTATCCTTTAGCCCCTCATTTCCACACTCAGAACCTAGAAAACGTTCTTCACTGCCCATGGAATTCAATGTGGACACAACAATGTAAACTATTAACCCAAACTTTCCATTTTTTTTTTTTTCCACAAACCTCGTTGAATACCACGTATTGAAACGCCCACTCCCATGTTCAGTGAGACTAGTGAGGGCGGTAAGTAATGTGGTATATCCAGGTAATATTCTGTTTCTTGGCCTACTTCTGTACTCCGCGTGTCAACTGTTCTCCGCCAGGGGACCTCTGGCCACACACGGGAAACCCAACAAACTTAAAATTGTAGGGTCTCTGCGTTGATCTTGAATTGGAATGTCGGTCAACATGTAAGATTCTCTCAGGGCTCAGAATGGCTCTGGATCTGCAAGGACAAAGGTAGTTGCCCCATCCTTTCCTCAGGGAGAGTACCTCCAGATTTCCTGATTCAGGCACCTTATGACGGCCAAGCACATACCACGATTTCCACGTGAGGCAAAATGTTTACAGATGTGTGAAATGCCTTCCATATGCTCCAATCCCTGTGTGCATGTTTCCTGAGTTCCTGTTGTGTGCGAGTCCCCTTTCCCCCAACCCATGGGGACCCTGTGGGAACCCAACCAAATCCCCCTGTGATCCTTTTTGTCTTTTCCATATAATCCCCTCCTTTCAGAGTGTTTTTCTTCTCTTTTTTTTAACGGTTGTTATTTATTTTTTGAAAGAGAGAGCGCGCGCAGTGCAGAGAGGGAGACACGTAATGCAAAGCAGGCTCCAGGCTCAGAGCTGTCAGCCCAGAGCAGGAGGTGGGTCTTAAACTCAGGAACCCTGAGATCATGACCTGGGCCAAAGTCGGACGCTCAACCACTCAGCTACCCAGGCAGCCCTGGAGTGATTTTCTTTTTTCTTTTTTTTTTTTCCCCAAAGACACCTCTGAGTAGCACTGGCCTTAGGCTCCTGGGAGCTCCCTTGCACCTGCTGGCAGAAAACGGGGAGGCCAGGCAATGGTTGACCACTGCAGCCCCACTTCCCTCCCCTCCCCTCCCCTCCTCTCCTGCAGAGAAAGCACTGAGGCCATCCCTAGGAAATGCGAACACGTGGGGCGCCTAGGAGGCTCCGTTGGTTGAGCATCAAGACTGCAAGCATCCCAAGCATCTGACTTGGGCTCCAGCTCATAACCCAGCTGAGGTGAGGTCCTGAGCTCCCACTTGCAGTCCTGACGCCACACGTGTGGTGAGAGGTCAGAGCCCTCCCGCCCTTTTTACAAAGGCAAAACCATAAAGAAGCCTTTGTATCAGGATCAGGGTGACAGTAAGGAACAGCTCGAACCCCCCCAAGGGACATTGCTCCCACCGCCAGAAGTGAGAAACAACCAACCACACAGGAGACCAATACCAAAGATAAGGACAAGTAAAGAACCGCCTACAACAGCAGCAATTTACTCTGCTATGAAGAGACACCCGAACTAAGAAGAGAAGGGAGAAAAACAAGGCAAGGAAGCACGCAGACACATCTGACTTTGAAAGACCGCTGACCAGGGGAGAGCGCGAACGCAGTCCCCCACTACCACAAATTATGCAGTCGAGTTTCCCACATTTGGGGAAATCGCAGGGGTCAGCACGCCCGCAGTGCAATGGGCAAGCCTCGCCCTGGGAAAACCACCTTCCTGATCATGGTGTCTCCCCTGCCAGGTAAGTATGACTTCCTCCCCCTCCGCCCCAACCCAGCCTCACACGCACCACACTGTACACACACGGTCACTGGCCTCCCCGCACCCCAAAACCCTCCGCACCCACTCCCGTCTCAACCATCCTCACCCCACACACGTCGTCCTCAGACAAGCCGAGCCACAGCTCGGCCACTTCCACAGCCCGGGGAATTCTACCGCCCGGTGGAATTCTACCGCGCCCACCGCGGCCTCATTTCCATAAGGCCACGCCCCGGTCAGGACGCAACGGCCCCGCCTCACTCCCCGCCCCTCCCCGCGTCACCCGGCTCCACGCGCACGCCGTCTCCCTGCCCCCAGCTCCGCTCCCGCCGGGGTCTCAGCGCTGAGGCGTCTCCTCTTCCTCCCGCCCCCCGCCTCCTTCCTCTCCTTGCGGGTCTCCTCCGTCTTCTCCCCTCCACACTGATTTGCTTCCCGCTCGTCTTCCCTCTCCGTGCAGCTCCCGCAACGGCCCCTGCGCCCGTCGGGGCGCCCACGCGGCGGGCAGCACCGGGCCGACTGCGCCCGCCTGAGAGGAACACGAGGGAGGACGTCCCCCAGCCGGAGGAGTGCCCACACACCTCGCTCGCTCCGTCTCTCGCTCTGTCTCTGCCCAGAGCCCGGTTTGAAGGAGACACACTGCGATGGCTCCACCTGAGGGGCTCAGCCGCCAAGCCAGTCCCCCCGCACCAGGGCTGGACACCAGAGCGGGGGGACCGAACGTCTGGCAGCTCGGGGCGCGCGAACCCACACCTGTCGTTTGAGAACTGCCGCGTGCCTGCTGCTTTACAGGTGCGTTCGCGGGGCGGGGCGGGGCCGCGGCGCCCCCTGGTGGACGCCCGGGGGGGGGCGCACCAGGATCCCCGCGTTGAGGCGGGGGCGGGTCCACGGACACCTGCCTTGAGCTCACTTAGACCCTCCCCCCACTGCCAGAGGTCACAGCAGGGGTTAGTGGGGTCCCGGGCGCCCCACTCTGCCTCTGCCGTCCCTTCCTCCCCCGCTGCGCGCTTCCCCTTGGAGGAGATTTCCGCCAGCAAAGTCCCCCTTCCGTGGGGAAAAGCCAGGTCTGGAAAGCCAAGCAGCACCTACTCCGAAGAGACTAGTCCTGGGGCAATTTCCTGGTCCTGTCCCTCGCGTTCTGGTTTCTGATTTGCCTTTGTCTCCCTTGGGCCTTGACGTGTGCTTGACTTTTACTAGACTGCTGAAATTAGAAGAGACCTGGGGGGGGGGGCGGGCGTCTGACATTAGTTGTCACCTGAGTCAATAGTGTGGTGGTCCGCGGAAGGATGCCCCCTGCCTGGGAGGTCCCCAGCCTCATCCCGGATCCTGTGAAAATGATCCATCACACAGCAAACGGGCCTCTGCGAAGGTGCTTAGGTCAAGGACCCTGAGATGGGGAGATCGTCCTGGAATATCCGGGCGGCCCCCTGGAATTACAGGGGTGCCTTCAACCTGGAGGAGACAGAGGAGGAGATGTCTGCCTGCTGTAGCTGGTGGTGCGGAAGATGGAGACAGAGGAAACCAGGGCGGGTGGGACACAGGCCCTCCCTTGCCAAAACCTCCCGACTGCACTGTAGTGAGGTTTCCCTGGATTAAATTGCTCGGTCTCCCTGAGCCTCCAGAAGGGGCGGTGGCCCTGTTGACATCTCCATCTGAGTCTGGTGAGATCCTTTTTGGGACTTGTCACCCACAGAACTGTCAGGTAACAAACGTGTGTCCTTTTAAGCCTCTAAGTTCGCGGTGAGTCGGTACCCCGGCCACAGACAACCCATGTCAGGTGTCTGGCTCATCACGTCAGCGGTAGTTAGCTCTGCGGGATGGAACCAATCCTGTATAAATGCTGCAGGTCGTGACTCTTAGGTGGTCCGGCCAAGCGCTGCTTTTCCACGGTGAAGTGTTAGGTTAGGTACCTGCCGATGTGAGGTGCGCCAGGAGTGAAAGGTTCAGAAAGAATTCTCGGGGCACCTGGGTGGCTCTGTGGCTTCAGCATCTGACTCTTGCTCTTGGCTCAGGTCCTGATCTCACAGGTTTGTGAGATTGAGCCCAAAGTCAGGCTTTGTGCTGACAGCAGGGAGACTGTTGGGGATTTTCTCTCTCTCTCTCCCTGTATCTCTCTCAAAATAAATAAACTAAAAAACAAAACAAAACAAAGACTTTGTGAGACGTTCTCGGTGCAAAAAGGTGTTTCTAAAAAGCGTGAGGACGGGACAGGACAGGGGGACAGGAAGAGCGGCACTGGGATTGGGAGGTGTGACTGGTTATAAAGTTTTAATTTGGGGGTGGGAGAGGATGGGGGCGTAGAGCCCAATGAAGTTTCCGTCAGGAGTTCCATACGTTCCAGAAGGCTTACAGGACCCTGGAGGTCTGGTTAGCCTCAAGCCGAGGTTGGTTTTTGCGTCCAGCAGAGCGTTAACATTAAGGCAGTTGTGAGTTCCTTGAGGAGGTCCTGTGTCAGCTATTGACCAGTGGGCTGCAAGGTGTAAGGAAATTGAATTGCATCTACATTTCTTTTGCCTTTCTTCACCTCATCACCCGCCATCTTTTTTCTTTCCCTTCTTTTCTGTAACATTCAAAGTCTGTTCCCTGCACACAGGCTCAGCACGTTCTTATGCAAAGTGGAAGCCACTGGTGGTCACACACATTGACTGTTCACTTTTCTTTTTTTTTTTTTTAATTTTTTTTTTAATGTTTATTTATTTTTGAGACAGAGAGAGACAGAGCATGAATGGGGGAGGGGCAGAGAGAGAGGGAGACACAGAATCGGAAGCAGGCTCCAGGCTCCGAGCCATCAGCCCAGAGCCCGACGCGGGGCTCGAACTCACGGACCGCGAGATCGTGACCTGGCTGAAGTCGGACGCTCAACCGACTGAGCCACCCAGGCGCCCCGACTGTTCACTTTTCAAGAGTGGGCTGTGCTCCTTTCCCAAGGAGGGCAAGGACATAACTTACAAAAGGAAAAATACGGGAGAACCCCCTCCTCTCACAGCTACGTTTCTGTTGCGCGAGTTCTCTTAAGGCACAGAGCTACTTTTCAGCATGTCACAGAGAGCGAACATGCAAGCATGGCGTTTACGGCTTTCCCCCAAAAGTGATCTGTGACTGGATCCCGAGCAGACCTGAGCTTTATAGGGCGTCATAGGCTGTTGCTTTCGTAAATGTCACGGACATAAAACGAACTTTGTGGAAGCACCGAGTTCTCATGAGTACTGATTCTGCGACCAGGCCCGGCAGCACAGGGATGGGGGAGGAATTGTCCGGATCCTGGAATAATCACGGGGCAGCACAGCCTCGCTCTGGGCTTCTGTGTCCTACTTGTTTACAGACTCGTCATCCGTTCTGCGGATTGGGCCAGCGAGTTGCTCTGTTGACAGCCAAAGGCACTCATGGGAAGACTTAAACAACCAAGTGTGACAGCACACGTGGGGTCACTCCGTCTACCGTGAAAGTAGGACCCGTGTCTGCCTCGGGTGTGAGTCTTTGGATGGATCTATTTGTTACTGGAGGTGGTGGGGAGGATGGTGTTTGAGGGTTTTGTGGTTGCTGCTGTCTGTGTTGTTGAACTCTTTCTAGGAAATCATTGTGGAGCGATAGCTTTGTGTTAGTTCCTGGAAGGACGTGACTAAGGACACTTGCCGAGGAATAGTTGCAGATCTCGGTGCCACATTTGTGGAAGGACTTCCACGCTTTGCAGTTAAAGATGCTCCCTTAAAGGAAACCAACTTCATTCATACCTTTGGGTCAATGTTAGAGAGCAATATGTTGGAATTGGTCTGCAGCCCACTTGCATCAGAATCACCTGGGTTTGATGTAAGAAATGCAGATTCCGGGGCCTCACACCAACTACATCTCTTGGGGTTAGAGCCCAGGTGGTAGCTTCTGTGACCTCCATTGCTGACTCTAAGGCTTTCCCAACCTAAGAACCACTCTCTTGTACTTTTAGATTGGGGATTCTTACACAATGATCAAAGAAGCCCAAACTTTTTCCTTTACTCCGAAGACTTTAAACACTGGACCGTGACCTTCTTAGGGACAGTGTGACTTTGGTCCTCTCTCACACTCAGCCTAGAGACGGTGCCCAGATCGGAAATAAAGCAGCTGAAGAAAAATGTTTGATTTCTTTATACACGTTTTACTTTCGTAGCCACCGAAAAGACTGTGTTTCATTTCCTCTAACAGACTCTGTCCACCAGTTATGTTGCCCAAAACATATCGCTATAGCGACAGATAGAAATATCTATGGTACATTTATACACACAGACACGCGTTCTAAAGCACTGCGAAGATACAGACGAGGCTTTCACACAACTGGGGGCCTCTCAGGTGCCACTTAAGTATGATCGCTGGGTTATCGATGGGCTTGGTCTGGCCACGAGTCCCAGGTCCCCAGAGAGGACTTAGTTAAAAGGGGCAAGCGTAACTAGGCCGCGGTCATCTCCACACTTTGGAGGCCATAAACGGAAATAGGAGGCGCCAGGCTAAGCGGGACATTGCACGTGGGAAGCCACCACTTTCGCCACGTGGATTCAAAGCACTCGGGTGCTGCAGTGTAGACGGACGCCCAGCCCACGCTGGCCGGGCTGATGCCCTTAGCACTGGTGCAGTGCTTTTTAAGTACAAACGTTGAGGGTTTCCTTCTTCCAGTGTTTCACCCTAACTGTGGCTATTTTCTGTATTCGTAAAAGTCTGTATTCAGAATCATTTTCCAACATTGATTCTAAACTCTAGGAGCCACACCAATACAGACCCACAGGAACTGATTTCTTCTCCTGCCCGAAACCAGAAAGCAAGTACAAACCACACAAGGACAGGGAATTCGGATTTCCGAGATCCTGGGCATCAGGGTTCGAGGATGGCGATCCCGGACACTTGGAAACACACAGGCGAGCCGAGCCCTACCGTGGCTCCAGTGTGCTGCCCCGAGAGACTTTCCAAGCAAGGAACCGGGAGAGGAGACTGAAGAGGAGCCCAGTGGACCTCGTGGGGTCGAGGACACGGAGATGAGAGTCCACAGGACAGTGTAGAAGGGAGGACAGAGCTGCGGAAAGCCAACTAGGGAGAACTGCTGGGGCGCCCAAAGGGTGCAGCACAGTCCTGCTCTGTGCCTCCCTGGGAGCCAACTCCAGCAAGTCTGGGGCAATCCTGTGAGAAGATTAGAGGCAATAGGGCCCGGTTCTCACAAAGGGGAAAGAATTGCTCATGAGGAGAGAGATCAATCCTTTGAACAGAGCCCAGAGCTGACCCAGATGTGAGAACCACCAGAGAAGGACATGAACACATGTAATTCTAATCGTAGGTGTGCCTGGGAAGCTTACTCAGTTGGGTTTCTGACTTCTACTCAGGTCATGATCTGGAGGTCTGTGAGTTCAAGCCTGACGACAGGCTCTGTGCTGACAGCTCAGAGCTGGGAGCCTGCTTCGGATCCTGTGTCTCCCTCTCTATCTGCCCCCCTCCTGTGTGTGCATATGCGCGCTCTCTCTCTCTCTCTGTCTCTCAAAAATAAATAATCATTAAAAATGTGTTTTAAGTGATCATATTCCATCAGTTGAAAATGTTAAATAGATAATAGAAAACATAGAAAAGACCCTCTGTATCTTTAAGAGATGAAAATCATGGGGGTATCTGAGTGACTCAGTAGGTTAAGTGTCCAAGTCTTGATTTGGCTCAGGTCATGATGTCATGGTTTCTTCATTGAGCCCCACAACAGGCTCTGCGCTGACAACTTGAGTCTGCTTTGACTTCCCTCTCTCCCTCTCTATTTTTCCCCAACCCCCCCCCCCACTTGCAGGTGTGCGCGCTCTCTCTCTCTCTCTCTCAAAATAAATAATTTTTTTTTAAAAGGAACTCTTAAAAAAAGAGAGAGAGACATGAAACTACGATGTCGGAAAGGAAATGTAGTGTAAGGGATGGGAACAATTAGAAAATTCAGAGGAATGTCTATACTACCTAAAGCAATGTACACATTAAATGCAATCCCCATCCAAATACCACCAGCCATGGGGCACCTGGGTGGCTCGGTCGGTTGAGCATCCGACTTCAACTCAGGTCGTGATCTCGCAGTCCGTGAGTTCGAGGCCCGCGTCGGGCCCTGTGCTGACAGCTCGGAGCCTGGAGCCTGCTTCGGATCTGTGTCTCCCTGTCTCTCTGCCCCTACCCCGCTCATGCTCTGTCTCTCTCACTCTCAAAAATGAGTAAATGTTAAAAAAAGTAAATAAAAAAAAATACCACCAGCCTCTGTCACAGAGCTAGAACCAACAACGCTAAAATTTGTATGTAATCGCAAAAGCGCTTGAAGAGCTAACTCCATCCAGGAAAAGAAAAGCAAAACTGGGGGCATCGTGATTCCAGATTCCGAGCTCTATTACAAAGCTGTGGTCATCAAGTCAAGGTGGTAGTGGCACAAACACACACACATAGACCAATGGCACAGAATAGAAAGCCCAGAAATGGGCCCACAACGATATAGTCAACTCCTCTTCGACAAAGCAGGATGAATATCCAATGGAAAAAAGACAGTCTCTTCAACCAACGGTGTTGGGAAAACCGGACAGCAACATGCCGAAGAGCGAAGCTGGACCAATCTCTTGCTTGACACAGAAAGATAAATTCAAAATGGAAGAAAGACCTCAATGTAAGACAGGAAACCATGAGAACCCTAGAGGAGGACACAGGCAACAACCTGTTTGACATCGGCCAGAACAACTTCTTCCTGGACACGTCACCAGAGGCAAGGCAAACAAAAGCAAAGATGAACTCCTGGCACTTCATCAAGATAAAAAGCCTCTGCACAGTGAAGGACACGATCGATGAAACTAACAGGCAGCCTACGGAACGGAAGAAGAGATTTGAAAATGGCGAATCCGATAAAGGGTTAGTATCCAAAATCCGTAAAGAACTTATCAAACTCCACACCCGAAAAAACAGAGAATCCAGTGAAGTATGGACAGAAGACATGAACAGACAGTATTCCAAAGCAGACATCCAGCTGGCTAACAGACACGTGAAAAGATGTTCAGCATCACTCATCATCAGGGAAATACAAATCAAAACCGTGATGAGATACCACCAGACATCTGTCAGAATGGGTAACATTAACAACACAAGAACCAACAGGTGTTGGTGAGGATGCAGAGAAAGGGGAACCCTCTGGCACTGCTGGTGGGAATGCAAACTGGTGCAGCCAGTCCGGAGAACAGTATGGAAGTTGCTCAGAAAGTTGACAGTGGAGCTACCCGATGATCCAGCAATGGCACTACTGGATATTTACCCAAAGGATACAAAACTACTGATTTGAAGGAGCACATGCACCCCGATGTTTATATATAGCCGCGTTATCAACAATAGCCAAACTATGGAGAGAGCCCAAATGTCCATGGACTGATGAATGGATAAGGAAGATGTGGTACATATCAAGTGCAATCAAGTATTACTCAGCCCTCAGAAAGAAGGAACTCTTGTCATTTGCAACACTGGGGATGGAACAAGAGTGTATTATTATGCTAAGTGAAGGAGGTCAGTCAAAGCAAAACAAACAGCATAGGATTTCACCGGTATGGTATGTGGACTTTAAGAAACAAAACAGATGAACTTTTGGGGGGGGGGGCAAGGGAGTGAGGGAAACAAATCAAAAGAGACTCTTAGAGCTAGAGAACAAACTGAGGCTTGATGGAGGGAGGGGATGGGCTAGACAGGTGATGGGTACTAAGGAGGGCACTTGTTATCATGAGCACTGGGTGTTGTATGTAAGTGATGAATCACTGAATTCTACTCCTGAGACCAAGATTGCACTGTATGTTAACTACAAGAATTTAGATAAAAATTGGAAAAGGAAAAAACAAAAGTAAAAGCAGAGGGAAAGATTTTGATCGAATTGAATCTCTAGATCCCTTTGAGGAGTGTGGCCATATTAATTACATTCAGTCTTATGATACGTGAATACTGGAGGGGTTTTCCCCTTAGGTCTTCTTTAATTTCTTACAACAATGGTTTATACCTTTCAGTGCACAAGTCTTGCTTCTCCTGGAATCAATGTATTCCTCAATAGTTTATTGTTTTGGGTGCAATTGTAACTGGAATTGTTTTCTCCATTTTGTTTTCAGATTGTTCATTGCCAGTGCATAGAAGCACACCCGATCTTTGTATATGTTGTACCCTGCAGCTTTCCAGAAGTAGTTCATTGACTCTGGTATTTGTGTGTGTGGATTATTTGAGAGTTTTCAACACATAGGACCATGTCCTCAGCACATAGAGACACAAGATGACCCTTGAACCCGGCGGGGTTAAGGGTGCTGACTCCCAAGGTCAGAACTCTGTGTATACCTCCTGACTCCTCCCAAACTTAACTACTAACAGCCAACTGTTTACTGGAAGCCTTAGCGATAACATCGTCGACCCACCTATATTTTGCAAGTTATACGTATCATACACTGGATACTTACAGTGAAGCAAGCTAGAGAAAAGAAAATGTTACTAAGCCAATTCTAAAGAAGACGGGGTGCCTGGGTGGCTCAGTCAGTTAAGTGTCAGACTCTCGATTTCGGCTCAGGTCATGGTTCATGAGTTGGAGCCCCGTGTCGGGCTCCACGCTGACAAGGGCCGCTGAGCCTGCTTGGGATTCTCTCTCTTCCTCTCCCTGCCCTTCCCCAGCTTGTGCTCTCTGTCTCTCAGTCTCTCTGTCAAACTAAGCAACTCAAACTTAAAAAAAAAAAAAAGATAAGCTGGAAAGGAAAACTTAACCAGAAAGTGACAGGGGTCAAAATGGAGGTATTTAAGGCTACAACTGGGTCCTCTTTCAGTGATATTGAACACTTTTTCATATGTTTATGAGTCATTTACTTGTCTTCTTTGACAAAATGTCTTCTCATGTCTTTTGCTGACTTTAAAAACCCTGTTGTTTCTCTTTTTGGAGTTGGAAGAGTTCTTTGGCTCTTGTGAATACTATTCCTTCATTTCTACAGTTCAATCTGAGGCTATTTTCTCCGGTCTGTGGCTTGTCTTTTCATTTCCTTATTGGTGTCTGTTGATGCAAAAGAGTTCTTTTTTTCCTTACACTGCTTTTTAAAAAATGTTTATTTAGTTTTGAGACAGGGAGAGAAAGCACACCCACAAGAGTGGGGGAAGAGCAGAGAGAGAGGGAGATGGGAGATCCAAAGCAGGCTCTGCCCTGAGAAGGGAGAGCCAGACGAGGGGCTCGATCCCACCAGCTGGGAGATCATGACCTGAGCCACAGTCAGACACTTAACTGACTGAGCCACCCAGGCTCCCCACAAAAGGGTTCTTAATTTTAAGCAACTTCAATTTCTTAATCTTTTTCTTTTATGTACTGACTGTCCTTTTGCTGTGGTGTCTTAGAACTTTTTGCTTAATGCAAATTTATGACAATTTTCTCCAAAATTCCTCTTGAAATTTTATTTTATCTCTTTTATTTAGGTTTGTGATCCATTTTGCATTAATTGCTGTATACGGTGTTGCTGAGAGAAAATCTGTCTAAAGGCCTAATATTTAAGGGAAATCATGGTAGACTTCTTTCTAAGTCAGCATAATGGTGGATAAACTTTGTTCCAACCTGAAGGATGATTTTTGGCCCGCCAGGCACGCAGTGAGGAGAAGCATTTGCCATTAGTATTTCAATCAATGCTCTTACTCCCTGCATCCGTGATGTTAAAACTCGTGATTCCTGTGTGTCTATGTTGATCTATAATCTTTTTGAACTTTTTGTGTTGTCTCTCCCGATCGGATGGGGGCCCCCAAAATGGGGCGAGGATTGTGTGGAAGGGGCAGAGCGGGTGTGAGAAGGTTCACTTGAGGCAGGACAAAGGGGATGGAAGTTGACTGAATACACTGCAGGGAACAGAGGGCAGGTCAGCACAGCAGAGACTCTCTGCAAGGAGGCAGTGGGGGGAAGGGGTGGGGCAAGAGGCACAGCCCCATGTGGGATTTTCCCTCTTTTGGTAACCTTGCCTGTAAGTGGCCCATTGGTTAGTGAAGGCCTGTGGATATTTTGAGGCGGGTCCCTGCATTCAGCCAGGCGGTCACTGTGGGCCCTTCTGCCTTGATGAAGTTTCCATCGCTCAAGCCTGTTGTCTGAAAGTGGCCTTGGCATTTTTCAGGAATGTACTTGTGACCTTGATTTGTGGCTCTCTATGTAAAGCATAGGTAACCCTGTAAAAAGTGTTCATTCTCTGGAGCACTTTCTTCCCCCTGAGGACGGGGTTCCCTGGGCAGCTATCCTAATCCGGGTTTGAGTCAAACTCTGTCTTCTTCTTATATTAGAGTTCTTTCTGGTCAGTTGGCGTCGATAGTGTGATTTCAAGTAAAGTGCCATGGGGAGGCTTTGTCCTGATAGCTGTAAGAGAATTTAGCGGTAAGTTATGTTTAAGAGTTCATCTCCAGGCCAGGAAGCGGAGACTTCATACCTCTGCACCTGTCAGTGATGGGCTAAATGCCCTGGGGTAGGGGAGATGAGTGAGGTTTGGTGGCCGTACACCCCGTGTACTGTCAATCTTACAACACTGGGTAGCAAGCAGTCCTCCTCCAAGATGTCCGTAGAAACAAAAACACACCAAAAGCAGGAGAGGATTCCACACAAAGGATAAAGGGGGACCAGCAGGGACTCAGGAAACATATGCCTGAGGGATCAGAGCAGACGGAAGGCATTTCACAGACTTGTAAACATTTTTGCCAAAAAGAAAATAGTGGTGTGTGTGTGTGCGTGCGCGCGCGCGCGTGCGTGTTGTCTTGGAAATCATAAGGTGTTTAGATCAGGAACGTGTTGTTACTCCCCCTAAGGAAAGGAAAGGGAAAGTATCTTGGGCCTTGCAGATCAAGAGCCATTCTGAGCCCTGAGAGAATCCTAAATGTTGCCTGACATTCTCCAAGATCAGTGCAGAGTCCCTATACGTTTAAGATTTGTTGACGGGGCACGTGGGTGGCTCAGTTGGTTGAGCATCTGACTTCGACTCAGGTCATGATCTCACAGTTCATGAGTTCGAGCCCCACATCGGGCTTGCTGCTGTCAGCCTGTCAGATCCTCTGTCCTCTTCTCTTTGCCCCTCCCCTGCTCGTGCTGTCTCCAAAGAATTAAAAAAAAAAAAAAAAAAAAGATTTGTTGTGTTTTGTATGTGCGGTCCGAGGTACAGTAGCAGACAAAAGTTGACACGCAGAGTACAGAAGTAGCCCAAGAAACAGAATATGACCTGGATATAGCACATTACTTACCACCCTCACTAGTCTCACTGAACATGGGAGTGGGCATTGGAAATACCTGGTATTTAAGGCAGGTTATGGGAAAACACTGAAGGTATGGGCTAACAGTTCAAATTATTATGTCCTTGGATTATATTCGTTGGAAAATGAGGACTCTGCTGAAAAGTTTTGTTGGCTCTGCAGGTGGAAAGGAGACATTAAGGGAGAATGAAATTATACAACTCATTATTATTTGTTTAGTGTTTATTTCTTTATTTAGAGAGAGCATGAGAGCAAGCAAGTGGGAGAAGGGCAGAGAGAGAGAGAGAGAGAGAGAGACAGGGAGAGAGAATCCTAAACAGTCTCTGAGCTGTCAGCACAGAGCCTAATGTAGTGCTTGATCTCACGAACTATGAGATGATGACCTGAGCCAAGACCAAGAGTCCAATACTCAACCGACTGAGCCACCCAGGCGCCCCTCAATCTAACTTTGATAAATATCTTTCACACTTCACATAGGTTTTCTGTCATTTTCTGTGATGCCATGGTCCCTTGCCGACGTCTAAACATACTTGCACCAAGAGGTTGATATCAAAATAAAATACAGGGGCACCTGGGTGGCTTAGTAGATTGAGTGTCCCACTCTTCATTTTGGCTCAGGTCATGATCCCATGGTCATGGATTGAGCCCCATGTCAGGCTCCACATTGAGTGTGGAGTCTGCTTAAGATTCTCTCTCTCCCTCTGCCCCTCTCCCCTACCTGCAGGCGCGTGCGCTCTCTCTCTCTCTCTCTCTCTCTCTCTCTCTCAAAAGAAAAAAACAAATGCACACACAAAAATATGAAACCCGTATGACTAAATTTGACAGTACTTATTCATAATGGTACTTTAGGCTGGTTTACTAGTACATGTAGCTAAATTATGGCTGACTCTGAAGGCAGCCCCATTCTAGCCGGGTGCACACTACTCCTTGGCCTCACCTCTAGGTTAAGCAGTACCTCTGAACTGGCACCATCACTGGGGGAAGGATGTTCGTCCAACAGGTAATAAAAGGAAATGGGAGAGGGTAGTAAAAAGAACACATGCTCCTAAGTGGGTTGATTCCACAGAGGACCATGTTCTTTCTTAGGATAATATACATATTATTGAAATATGAAATCTGGTACTGACTAATGAGCAATGCTAGGAGATATCACTGTACCTTTGCTCGGAGAAAGAAACTTGAATTCCTGCTGATGTATAAGCTGTGCCTAAAAACCCCACCTAGACACTTTCTTAAAAATGTTTATTTATTGAGTGGGGTGTTCAAATCCCCCACTAGTATCGTATTACTATTTATTACTCCTTTTAGCTCTGTTAGTTTTTGCTTTGTATATTTAGGCACTTAGATATTGGAGGAATAAATATTTACAGTTGGCATACAAAATGTTTATTTATTTTGGTATAGAGAGATGGGGACAGAGAGAGAAGGAGAGAGAATCCCAAAAAGGCTCTGCACTGTCAGGGCGGGGCCCAACACAGGGCTGGATCCCATGATCCATGAGATCATGACCTGAGCCAAAATCAAGAGTAAGAGGCCTAACCAGCTGAGCCACCCAGGAGCCCCTCCACCTAGACAATCGGGGACTAGAAGAGAAACTGTGTTCCTTCCACTTGTTATTATCTCCTTTGCTGAGGCAGGCCTGGAAAAAGAAACATGCCCCAGTCAAGTTTCCTTGTAAGCATCTGGTGAGAAACCTGTTGACAAAGATACTAATGGTGGTTCCTATTGGGAGAGGTCTTCCCTATGGCATGCTGAGAGCAGGATGTATGTGGTGTGTGGAGAACTCTTCAGGGAATCAAACGGAGACTCTGTGGATTTGTGAGGCCTCGTTCCTTGCAACCTGTCACATGAGTTATGTACGTATCAGCACGGGAGATGGCCCTAAACAGCTTCATGCTGTATAAGTGACGACCTCGTACACCAGACACCACACGTGGTCGACTCAGGCCAGAACACGTCCTAATGTGGGAAAAGGGTTCTCGCAGATAGTGTTCCTGGCCTCAGACTTGCCGTTGCATTGCTTGTGCCTCCCAAGTTTATCCTCAAAACTGTGAGTAAAACTTCATAGGACGTAAAGCGTACCATCCTGGTGGGCTGACGATGCAGCAGCCTTTATGGCCAAATATGTTGGTTACATGGCTTTCATGACATGTGGGTGGAATTAACCCAGCAGATAAGAAGTCCAACAAAGCAATGGTATCTTGAAAACATACGGCCACTTTTGAATACCTACAGGACCATACATAGAAACCCAGCCTGTGTCGCCTGGGCACAACCTTGTATTCTTCACAATGTACATTCACGGTCTCTAGGATGCAGGCCTACCCCTGTGCACACACACACACATGCACGCGTGCCCACATACACACACACACACACACACACGCGCGCGCGCGCGTGCATGTCCATCTACCCAGACTTGCAAGCAAATCAGGTAGCAGTCCTAGAGTATCAGGTCCTAGAGTCTGTGAGCAACAGAAGCCTAAACAGCAGCCACTGTCAAGCCTCATCCACAGGAGACAGGCCCCTTTCCATGGGTTCCTTGGCTGCCACTCCCATGGGAATGATGCTCCCCCACACCTCTCCCCGCCCATCCCACCCTCCTGGCCAATGGCCTGCTGGCCTACCAGGCAGGAAGTGATGTCATTACCCTCTAGGTTCAGGCCCAGTGTGGATTCTAAGGCCTCAGGCCTTGGATGCTCCCTGGTTATGAGACCGGTGTAGAAAAATAGCTCTTGAAAATGAAAACGTCAATAGTAGGAATAAGAACAACAACAAAAAGATTCGCCAAATGTATGCCACGGATATATTCTAGAAGTCAGCCAAAACTTTAAGGGAACAAAATGAAGAAAGACCCAGAAGGTGTGTCTGGTAAGCACAGATACAAGGAGCGGGATTTCTGGGGGAAAAAGAGATGTCATGTGAGTCTCTCACTCGCCGGCGGGGGGGGGGGGGGCGGGTAGGAGTGGAGACCAGCACCCCACAGTGTCGTGGGAGGAGAAAGGAAGGGAAGGGCCAGGCACCCATGTGAAGGAGACCAGATGGAAGGAACCCACCAAGTCCTCCTTGTGCTTTACCGAGACCGCCAGGCGCCTAACCGAGTTCGGCTTTTGCTACACAACACGGACAAATGCATTCCGAACAGCATACGTTTCAGTTGGATGGGGTGAGGACGTCTTGATATTGACTAATTACTGAAAGAAATGTAGCATCTCCTGAACGTGGCATGGGAGAGTCCTGCGACGTAGACAACAGAAGATTTTGTGATGCTCTGATGTCACATAGCTGTAGATACGGCAACACGGTTTTTGGGCTCGATGTCTTCTTTTTGTTTGTTTGTTTTGAATTTCATTTTTAGTAATCTCTACACCCAATCCGGGCTCGAATTTACAACCCTGAGATCAAGAGTCATGGGCTTACCAACGGAGCCAGCCAGGAGCCTCATGGGCTCAATATCTTCTGAGCTGATGGAGTTAGACAAGGCAGAAGAGCCCAGAGTGGCAACTTGGGGCTAGAGAGGCCAGGGAGAGGATCAGCGCCTGCCTTTGGTTGGGTCAAGACCGAGCTCCTTCATCTGCAACTGAAGGCTTGGAGCTTCAAGTCCAGCTAGGAATACTAAGTTTTAAGTGATCCCAGGCCCTGGGAAGCTACACGTGTGCTACACATTCTCTCTTAACTAGCTTCTTTCTTAACCTTAGCCTTAATCTCTATCTTAAATCAGATGTGGAGAAAAACATCCTGCCTGAGCGCCTAAGTTTCATGTTAGTTACCAAGGGGGTTTGGTAGAGAGAGTCTTTTATTTTCTTTTAGTTTTTAAGATAAAAATCAGGTCTGGATCCCCAGAGCCTAGGCATCTCCCAGACAATGTAACCTTTCTTCCTGAGGCTGGGTGTTTACAGCTGCTCATTCCTGGAAGGCCGGTGTTAATTCCTTTAAGCCAAATTGCCAGGAAGACACCTCTCACTAAAGAGGTTGGGATTTTTATTGCTTGCCGCCAGAAAGAACACACCCCAAGGTCTCAATGAGAGGATCTATTATAGGATTTGGGCTTTGGTTGGTTGATGTGGGTGGGGGCTGATGGAAGTAAGCAGGGTCTGTTCTATATTGAAGCCTATTAGCACTGGACATTCTATGCTTATAGCATTTCCTTATGAAAAGAAGATGTTGGGGACATTGTAAATTTCACTGTGACCTTGCTATTGTCTGGCCTGAACAATATTGTGAGGTAGCCTTGTTTTGTCTCGTTTTATCAAGGTCTCAAAGAAGTCTTATCTCAGGTTGGTATTCTGTATCTCAGATCCTCGCTTTCCAGCATGAGAACAACACAGTCAAGCCGGGAGTGCAGAGTTCAAGGCATTGGGGGCTGGCCTTGTTCTTTCTCCCTGGACATCCCTAACATAGAGAACAAGAAAAGAGAGCACTCTGGCCTCACAAGCTGTAGGTGCAAACCTGGTGGCAAAAGTGTGACATTGACGAAGTCTCTTGAATCGTTCCGTGGCTCCATTTCTCATTTCCAAATGGGTCAAAAGGAATTGTTCCTACATGGGTTATCCCAGGTGTTACATTGATAGAGTAGGCAGCTAGACAGGAGCTGGAGGCAAGGGTGGTGGTAGAGAGTGGTTTTGTGGTTTCCCGCCTCCTGGGACTAGAAGAGCAGGGACACGGCACGTGCTCTACTTTCTAGCTTGTGTCCTACAATGCCCGATGGCTTCATCATAAAATATTGACCCTGTGGTTTTGATCCCCTGGGAGGGGAAGATGACCATGACAGTTCCAGCAACAACCTTGTAGAGCCAAAAACTGCCCCTCCTGACCGATAGGACAAGTTCCTTAGATGATTGGAAACAACTTCAGTTGGAGACCACACCAGCTATGACCCCATAACCTCTGCAAACAGAAGAAGAAAAGACACCTCTAACCCTGGTGCTGTTGCCCCTCTGGGCCTGCCTGCATTCCCATCTTGAGAATGTGCTGTCCTTCATCTACTGCCCTACTGTCCTTCCACAGGCTGGTAGCATACATTTGCTTTTATTTTCATTTTATATTTTAAGTAGGCGCACCGCCAACGTGGGGCTTGAGCTTCCGACCCCGAGATCAAGAGTCGCATGGTTTACCGACTGAGCCAGCCAGGTACCCGGTCACTGTCTTCATTCGGGCACGGATCCTCACGTCAGTCGTTCACGGGGAATCTAAGCACAGAGCTCTCCATTCACACAATGCAGAATCTCCCACTGGTAACATCTTCTGGTGCCGTGATTCAGATTGCTTAAGGTAAGATAGTCCTCGCCCTCCTGCTGCTAGAGGACTTCTGTCAGATGAATTTCTCAGATGCCTGCTCTCTCATTCTCCTTGCAGGTTGGCTACCCCTGTGTGCTGCATGATCTCACATTTTCTGATCCAATACTCTCGTGGTTCACGCTGATTTCTCTACCTTACAGTATACATTCTTCTCTTATTATACATGCGATAAACATGCTCCAAGAGATACTGAAATCATCCACTGAAGCATATGTGACATGTGGTCAAGGTGGTTTTGGAATCTGGGCCTGCTTTTCTTAAGGCTGTGCTTTTGTCGCCTCAGCACAGACCCTGGATAGGGTTTGTTTGGAACTGTGTTTGGGACTAGAGATCAGTAAAAGGCAGTTGTTCCCGCTAACTGTTATTTATCTGCTTGACAAGAATTTACTGAACGTTTTCCCTGGCAGGCTCTTAATGGAGGCGCTGCAGAGATGGGATGAACAGGGCAGGCAGAGCGCCTGCTGTCAGGAAGATGATTTTCCAGCCCAGGAGATCGGTGTCTTATACATAACCACATCAATACATTTTAATTTCTGCTGTGATGAATTTTATTTAATTGTTGAGTTCCTTGGGCCCATTGTGTCAGGCAGGCTTGAAAATCAACTGAGTATAAACTACAGGACTGTAGAAGTGTGACAAGGAACTGTCCCAGGAAAGTTCCTTGCGACATTTTTGTTTTAATGGGGGGGGGGGTACTGATGTTTGATCAGTGTCCTCTGAAATTCAGATGTGGGTTCCTGGAGGGTGTGATAGGAGAGTCCAAGGGAAGCTTGCGGCCAAGACACCTGTTGGTGTGTCTGCTGCCATCAAGCGATGAGGGAGTTTGGGAAAATCTCCTCATCGCTCTGGGCCTCAGTTTCCTCATCTGTAACATAAGGTTGTTATTCAACTTCTCCAAAGTCCCTTGCCGCTCAGTCTCTCTGAGAGCACGAGGGACTGAGGTGCCTGTTAAACGTGTCCTAGGGACTGCGGCTGAGACCTGACTTGGTCCCTTGTCTGTGTGTCTCCTACAGGAGCCCGGCTGAGCCCACACTGGAAACAGAGGACCGAGGGAGCCGATGGAAGACAGAAAATCAGCAGGTGTGGAGCATGAGAATAACCTGGAGAAGGACAAAGGTAATGGTGGAACAGTGGTTGCCCAAGGACCTGAGGATACGGGCAAGTTGAGCTCAGAACAATCTGGAGAAACTGGGGAATGCATACAGTAGCATCCAACTCTGCAAGGAGCAGCCTGAGGCGAGCAGTGAGGACTGGGGGTGTAACGTACTCCACAGTGAACGGTGCACCTGCCAGGGAGCCCCACAGGACGGACGGGGGTTGGTTTGCACTGCCGGGAAGCACCGTTGCTAAGGGTAGGATGGTGTGACCATGAGGCTCTGCCCCAGTCCCCGAGCTTCGACGTTGGAGCTGCCCTGACAGTGGATGGCCTCTAAGGAAGTGTGGGTTTGGAGGGATCAATGGCGTTTGGATCAGATTTGGAGATGTCCATTCCTACCACAAATCGTTTTGCCCTAAGGCCAGGAGGGGCCAGGGAAGCGGACCCTTGGATCTGAAGTCGTAATGGTAATAATATTCTTCTGAATTTCTGGTCAGGAGTGTGGAAGGCTTTACACATAATATCTGTTGACCAGTGATTTTCTTGACTATTGGTTGAGTGCTTCATTTTCCTGAGGCTGTGTTCAGAACTTGGAAATCAGTACGATTTCCCGAGGAGGACAAAGCAGTGGGAGAACGATGCAAATACAATGTGGTAGCTCTCCTACACTGGGGTGTTGTGTTGTGACAGAGCAGAGGATTGGAGTGGGGGGCCAGGCCCAGGACATCTCTTCCCAATGACAGAGTGAGCCATCGAGAGGAATCCCCGAGGAGAACCCCGTCTTCATCAGAGCTCACCACAGGGCAGTGTCCTGGGACATGGAGAGGGTAGGGCAGGTTCCTCTCTGAGGGAGGGGATTCGCTACCTCTTGGGAGAAAGCAGGGGACCCCTGAGTGGACATTTGTGACTGGAATGGAGTTGAGATGGTCAGAGATTGGCAGCAACTTGTATTTGATCAGTGAAAGGAAGTCCCTGAGGGCCTCCTCAGTGCTTGGCTCGGTGCTAGGAACCCCGAATACAGTGGTGAATAACACATTCTCCCAACGGTCCTGGGGATCTCAGTCTGGTAAACAGGAAGTCATGAGAAGTGTAGTGGTGGTGGGTTCCTTGGAGGAAATGGCCAAAGCTGCCTGGCGATGACCTCGGTGATTGTCCTGGTCTGCCTGTGTGTTTTCCAACAGCTGGGTGACCTGCCTTGGCCCAACATCCCTGGAGCCTCAGCCAGATTTCAGCCTTTTAGGACACAACTGACACCCGGGGTGCATGGTGGCTCCAACCAGTCAACACTGCCAAGGTGTCCAGAGGAAACGGCTGGCATCTGTAGCTACTACCCACTATGTCTTGGCCAGCTGGAGAAACAGAGGCAACTTCACTAAATCTCACAGGGTCATCCTCTCCATAATGACCAGTGATGATCTGTCTTCCTCTCTGGTAAGTTAAATGCTTTCTGGTCTTCCATATTCTCTCGCCACATAAAAACTAATATAAATATTGGCCAAATTTCAGAACAAGGAATTCACGTACAAAGGGAGTAGAGCAACTTCCAAGCTTCAGTGAGAACGTACAGAAGCTCTTACAACTGAATAATAATAGGATACATCACTCCGAAATTGCGTAAAAGATGTGTATGGCCATTCTGGAACAGGCACTTGAGTCATCCACCATTCTTCTTCTTTTTAAAATCACTGTGATAATTCAAGATCCTTTCCATTTCCATATGAAGTGTTGGATCAGCTTAGAAATGTTTCCTAGCATGTCTGCTGGAATTTTGATTGGCCTTGTATCAGATCTGTAGATCAATTTGGGAAGAATTGACATGTAAACCATATTGAGGTCTTCCAATCCACAGCAAATTTTACCTCTCCATGTGTTTAGTTCATTAATTTCTCAAGGTAATGCTGTGTAGTGTTCAGTGTACTGTTCTGACACATATTTTGTGTGATAAGACAGTGCAAGAAGAGATTTGGTCAAGACTCTTTTATTTTTATGTATTCTGAGAGGGCTATAGAGAGCAAGCAGGCAAGGGTCAGAGAGAGAGGGAGACAGAATCCCAAGCAGGCTCCACACAGTGAGCACAAACCCTGAAGTGGGGCTCGATCTCAGAGGAACTGTGGGAGCAGGACCAGAACCAAAATCACCAGTCGGACACTTAACCAGCTGAGCCACCCAGGCGCTCCTGGTCAAAAGTCTCGAAGAAGAAATACCTCACAAAACACGATATACAAATGGCCACAAAGCACTTGAAAAGATGCTCCGCTTGAAACCACTTAAAGGCATAAAGTTGAAGAAAAACCAAAATGGCTTCACTGATGTTTTCGCAGGGTTCGATTTTAAACTAACCTTTTCTTGTCTTCTGCAAAGCTCCCCTCCTCCCTTCTTAGCCTTGTGTATCAGGAAGCAGGTACACCCCAGGACATGAGGAAGGAGGGTAGCAGCATGTGCACAGTTGCCGTCACCACTGGCCACACCTTGATTTTCCCGATAAGACCCCCAACCCCTTCCTCCAGGGGGCAGGGGGCAGGGGGCAGGAGCTGGCAGTTTTTGAAGGCCTTAGGCTGCTGTCGTCCTCTTTGCCTGGGAAAGCAAGAAAGCTGTTAGTGTTCCTCCTTATCTCAGACTCTGTCTTTGTGGTATATTTTGGCTCCAAAGCACGGAGGTCAGTTTTCCAGAACACACTCGGTCATCAGGAGGAACACAAGTTAATGCTGCCGTGAGTTAGCATTACACGTCCATCGCCATGGGCTAAAATGAAGAAGACCGGAAATGTATGTGGTGAGGATGTGAAGTCACTAGAAGTTTCCAACACTTGTGGGAATGAAAACTGGTCCAGTCCTGTAGAGAGGCTGAACCATAGTTAAACATTGACCACTCACATGAACAGCCATTTCACTTCTAAGTATTTACACAATATGTCCACACACCGATCTGTACGTGAAGAGTCCCCATCGCTTTCTTCACAGTGGCTAAACCCTGGAGACCACACAGAGGTCACTAGTAGGTGACTGTATAAATCGACAGGATGTAGCCATTCGGAGGAATACTACTTAGCGATAAAAAAGCACGAACTGGCGATACGCGCGGTAATATGGATGGATTTCAGAATCCTTATGCTGCACCAAGGAATGTAGGCACCAAAGCGTTCCACCTACCTAGAGTTGTTAAAAAATGCAAACCCACCTGTAGGGTCAGTGGTTGCCTGGGGCTGAGGCGGAGACAGTGATGGACTGCAAAGGGCCGCAAGGGAAGTTGTGAGCTGGAAGAAATGCCGTGTCTTGATGGTAGCTGGAGTTTGATTTTGCTGTGCATTGAATTGTACGCCTTATTTACTTTTTTAATGTTTATTTATTTATTCTGAGATTGAGCAGGGAAGGGGTATAGAGAGAGGGAGAGCAAGACAATCCCTAGCAGGTTCCACACTGTCAGCACAGCACCCGATGTGTGGGCTTGAATCACTAGCCGTGAGATCATGGCCTGAGCCAAAGTCCAGAGAGTCAGATGCCTAACTAACTGGGCCACCCATATCCCACATGGTACACTTTAAAAATGCCGTCTAACGTACCCAAAGTATCCCTCGGTAGCATTCGTGTGATAATCTAGTGTATTTCTCCATACCAACCGTGAGCATTTAGAAAATGAAATTTAAAAACAAAGTAAAATTAAACTCAATAAACACAATAGAGATGCACATCCACACAATCATTAAATGCATAAGAACACATATAAGGAAGACTCCAGACAACTATTGCTGAGGGAAATTAAAGGAGATCTAGATACATATAAAAGTGTATACAGCACCTTCATAGATGAGAAGATTCAATATTGTTGGAATACCAAATCAGTATTACCCTGATTCCTATTGGAGTAGGCATTTTGGGGGGAAGTTACCAACGAATTCTAAAATGTATGTGGAAGGGTGCCTGGATGGCTTGGTCAGGTCCGCGTCGGCACTGGATTCTGGCTCAGGTCATGATCTCACACTTCACAGGTTTGAGCCCCGGGGGCATTGGGCTCCATACTGACAGTGTGGAGCCTGCCTGGGAATCTCTCTCCCTCCCCCTCTCTCTCTGCCCCTCCCCTACTCACTCTCTCTATCAACATAAAGAACTTAGAAAAAAAGTATAAAAACCTGGATTTCATAAAGTATTAAATCCTTCGTTGATCATAAATCACTACACACCCTCTCCCTCTCTCTGCCCCTCTCCCTCTCAAAATACGTAAAATTTAAAAAGTAATCATAAAATACACAGTGAAAACACAATCCACAGTCCAGGAATAATTCCTTGCAATACCTCATATATGGCAACGACCTTATCCAAAATACAGAAAGAACTTACACACATCACAAAGAAAATTACAGAGAACCGAGCTTATTGATGAGGAAAAGATCTCAAAAGGCGCTTCATAAAAGAAGATATCCAAATGACCAAGAGCATTCGAAAACTAAACCGAGCACTAACAGCTAGCAGAATGGCTAAAATCAAAAGGACCGAGAACACCAGGTATGTGGGAATGTAGAGAAACTGGGACTGCCTACCTTTGGGCGGAAATCTAAAAGGAGACAAAGCCTTTGCGAAAGTGTGTGTCAGTTTCTCTGCTTTCCCCGAGCATTTTATTCCTAGGATGTATACCTGGGAGGAACCAGTGGGTGTCTCCACAAAACACAATTTGTACATGATTATTCGTCCTTACTCTATGAGTGATAACCAAAACTAGATCTGTCCAACAGGAACACAGATAGTCAAATTGTGCTATAATCCCCAAGCAGAGTATTTCTCGGCAGCATCAGAACCAATGGCTGACACACAGCTAATCAGGACGAAATCTCAAAACCAGACACCAAGTGAGAGAACACAGAACATAGGAGAACATACGACATCATTGCAGTTATATGAAGTGTAAGAACAAGCAAAAGTCGTCTAGGGTGAGAATTCAGAATGTGTTTGTGTTTGGAAATGGGTATTGACCGGCAAGGAGCAGAAGAGAACTTTGCGCCTCGGAGGAAAGTGTTCTATATCTCGATCTGGGTGGTGACAGGATGCATACGTACGTTAAATTCATTGAGCTGTGTGCTTGCGGTTTGTGCATTTTGCTCTAGGTCAATTCGACCCCAATAAAGAACTGTTAGAATTGAAAAAGAGAGAGATGACCGAGCCGAAAAGAGAATGACAAATGACAGGAAATCGGTAACAAATATGGAACATGCACATCACAATAAGAATGTCTTGAGGAGAAACCCAAAGCGATTCAACAGAACAAACACTAAAAAGTATAATTTCATGAAAAAAAAGGATAGTGAGAATGACAAGTTCAAATAAGATTAGAATGGCATGTTGCTGCCTTAGGAAAGTCACTCTAGAGCAATACACACTGAGACGTATTCCAGCAAAAGTACTGTCAGTCGCTTTGATATGGGGTACAAGGTTGGCTTTCGAGGTCATCCAAGATTCCTTTGGCTCTTTGGGGTCTTTTCTGGTTCCATACAAAGTTGAAGATTGCTTGTTGTAGCTCTGTGGAAAAGGTTGGTGGTATTTTGATAGGGATTGCAGTCAGTGTGTGGATTGCTTTGGTTAGCATCAACATTTTAACGATATCTGTTCTTCTAATCCATGAGCATGGGAAGTTTTTCCATTTCTTTCTGCCCTCTTCAGTGTCTTTCGTAAGGGTTCTCTAGTTTTCAGAGTGCAGACCTTTTACGTCTTTGGTTGGGTTCATTCCTAAGTATCTTACGGTTTTAGGTGCAATTGTACATGGTTTCAGCTCCTCGATTTCTCTTTCTGCTGCTTCATTATCGACGTGTGGGAACGCAAGAGATTTCTGTATGTTGATTTTGTGTCCTGGGACTTTACTGAATTCGTGTATCAGTTCTAGCAGTGACGTGGATGGAGCGAGAGTGTGTTATGCTAAGTGAAGTCAGTCAGCCAGAGAAGGACACATATCATATGATGTCACTCATCTGTGGAATTTAAGAAACTCAATAGATGAACAATGGGGGGTTGGTAAAGAGAGAGGCAAACCATGAAACAGACTCTTAAGTATAGAGAGCAAACTGAGGGTTTGTTAACCTCCGTTCTCTTAAATATGAGGGTAGGCCAAATGAACGTAATCAAATAGCCTCAAGTTTATAGATGTTTCCAAAGTAGGTGGTCACTACGTGTATTCAAGGACATACGTATAACTTAACATTTTCACAGTTCGAAAGAGATCTTGTGAGAGACACATGAAATCCGTAAGTGACAAGCATGAAATATGGTTGTTTAGTGACATTATAAAAACAACAAAAAAAGCAACTCACACGTAGAGAAGGAGTCGAGGATATAGGGATATCCAACATCAGTTTAATGGAAGGCCAACATGGTGCCCCAAGAGGGGATAAGGAAGCCTCATAACACAGGAAAACAGCCAGAAGAACAGTGAGAGTTGGGACAAAACATTTTTCTCAGGTAAATATTTATTCACTTAGTATTATACTCTGCCTCGTGTCTTACACTTTTTAATGGATAGAGGACAAACTAGAGAGACCCAGAGAAGAACATCATGACAGTCTAAGACTTTGGAATCTTTCACTCACTGGAAAAGCCTGAAGGTCTGTTTGACCTTAAAGAGAAGTGGGGTGGCTTCATGACAGCCCTTTAGTAAAACCTGGGAAACTATTTCTGCCTTGATGTTTTTATGCACACACAAGAATGAACAGTGAGAACGATGCTGAGATGTGTTTGGAAAGAGATGGGGTCTGTGGCACCTGGGTGGCTCATTGGGTTGAGTGTCTGATTCTTGATTTTGGCTCAGGTCATGATCTCACGGTTCATGAGATCAAGCCTCCTGTACGGTACTGTGCAGATAGTACAGAGTCTGCTTGGGATTCTCTCTCTCTCCCTCTCCCTCCACCCCGTCCCGCTCACGTGCTCGTGCTTTCTCTCAAAATAAGTAAATAAACTTAAAACAGAGACAGACAGAGAGAGATATGGGATCTGTGGTATGAGCACAAGGGTAGACAACTACTGAGAGTGGCCGCTGAGGGGTGGTCCCCATCAGTGGTGACCTTCAGGGGAGACTAGGCAGCCTTGGGTATCCGCGTAGCCTTGGCACCTGGTAGGCAGTGGGTCCCAAGGTTCCATGACACCCCCCGCGTTCCAATTCTGTTATTGCAACTGCAGACCGTCACGTGGTGTGCCGGGTGCTCGGTCTGTCATTCCGGTTGGAGTCTGAGCTACAGGCAGTGCCTTGGGCTCTCGACTCTGGCATCTCGAACCTTCTTTTTGTAGCTGCTGACTCTCCAGTGCTGTGGGGTGTTGTTCAAGTTGTTCCCAATAGTAAGTAAAGGTATCCTCGCCCCTCAGTCCTGATTGAACCTACTTGATTTCACTTGTTTTTAACCCGTCATGTGTTTGGTTTCTTCTCCCCAGTCCCCAGCTCTACCTCTTCTGCCACATGTCACCATGGCAGCACCTCTTGACCCGGTGTCTGACCCAGGGACAGAAATGAGCCTCTTGGAACTCAACCAGGAGCTTCAATCCAAGCTGGAAGCAAGCCAGCAGGACATCCGAGACCTCAGAGAGAAATTCCTTGTATCCGAAGCTACTGCCTACTCCCTGGCCAACCAGCTGCAGAAATATAGTAAGTCCTACAAGGTCAGGGTCACCAAAATGATGACTGTCCGTATTCCTGGAGACAGGAATTGGCTTTGTGTGGAGAGAAAACGAAAGCCCTCTGCGGACTTTGGCTTCTCTATTTCCATCGTCACGATAAATTCCATTGTGACCACAATCCAGGAAAAGTAGCAGTGGGTATTTTTCTTAATGTATGTTTGTTGGTTTTGAGAGAGACAGTGTTAGTCGGGGTGGAGCAGAGAGAGTGGGAGATAGAGGATCCCAAGCAGGCTCGGTGCTGTCAGCACAGAGGCTGACGTGGGGCTCGATCTCAGGAATGTGAGATCATGATCTGAGCCAAAATCAAGAGTTGGGCGCTTAACAGACTAAAGCTCCCGGGCGACCCAGTAGAAGTGGGTGTCTTACCCTCATTTTGCTAAGGATGGGAAGAATGGGGAAAGCGAGACTAGCAGTTTCTCCAGGTTGGTTTGCAGTGCTGTATAGGGCGGGGTTCGAGTTAACTTTCTAGTGATTGATTCCTGACGCAGACCCGGAAATGCCTGGTCCTCTCAGGATCCTCTGTGTGTGTGTGTGTCACATCCTGCATCACCGTTGGCCTTCGTGTCTCGGACTAATGAACTCCATCACGTCACACTTCTCTGAGGTTCCATTGGCAAAGCAGCGAGCTGGCTCACTGGGGAAACTTGCTGATGGTGCACACGGGGCGCGGGTGGGGACCAGGGGACACGGCCAGCTTGCAAGGAGCTGGAAGATGGGTCTGCTTTCCCTGAAACTGCGGTATCCACGAGCGATGCCGTCCAGACAGTGACTCCCCTGATGAGAGGGAAGCCGTGCTTCGTGGGGCACAGGCTCTGCTTCCTGAGTCCTCGGTAGCCATTGACACCCTGTGGCGAGGTAGAGGGCATTTCAAGGCCCATCAGACAATCTGTGCTCCCTCCTGTGTGTCTCCCTGAGCTGGGGAACCTTCAAGGATGCAGGATAGCCAGCAGGGCCAGGCCTGGGCCAGGAGTCAAGTGGCCCGGTGAGAATGAGGGTGAGCGGGGGAGACCACCGCCCCGGTGACCGCCCAAGCCGGTGTGTGGAGCTGGCCCTCCCCCACAGTCAGCCTGGAATGGGGAGGCCAGCTGCCTGTTCATTCAGAGGGGGCTGCCACGGCGGGAGGAATCCTGAGTTAGGGGCATGTGTGCAGCGGGGCAACGGGAAGGAATCCTGACGACTCTGAGCCCGAACTGTTGCCGTTTCCTTACCAAGAGTTTTCCATGAAACGAGGGGAGGTGGGATTACAAATGACTGATGGGGAGAAAAGTAATGTTGGAAGCGGCTCTTTAGCAAGGTGAAGAGATGATGAGCTTTGGGGAAAGGACAAGCAAAGTTTTCTTTGCATCTTTCCTGATAACCATGACACAAGTGCGGGAAACCACTTGTGAAGACGAAGAAGGAAGACATCACCCAGGAGCTTGGGGTGGAGGGAACACAGTATGGCTCTGGGCCAGTCTTCCTGTGCTCCCCCCCATGCTGCCCTGTCCCGATTTCTGTGCCTCACATTCCTCCTCTGTGATCCTGCTGCTGTCATAGTCCCTGCTGCTTTGAGTGGAGGGGACGGGCAGTGAGAGAGGGACACAGGATCCGAGAAGTGGGCTCTGCGCTGAGAGCAGTGAGCCTGCTGCAGGGGCTTGCACTCAGAAACCACGAGGTCATGACCCGAGCCCAAGTCGAAGCTCGCCTGACTGAGCCACTCAGGCGCCCCACCCCGTCTGCTGCTTCTGACACCACAAGCTTTGTTAGTGTTTGGCCGTATCGCTTTCAGGTCCTTCTGGTTTTACGCACCATAGTGCACACAAGAGTATGCGGGTGAACTTTTTGCCTTTGAGATATGTGCTCATTATCCAACTCAAGGGAACCATGAGTCAGTCCTGTGGTCCTAAGGGCCTCAGTTCATGTCCCTGCTTAGTGTCCTACTTGAGAGGCTGCAAGCTCGGGTGAGTGGCCATGATCAGGGTGAGTGTCAGGGGGTATGGATTCTGATTCTGCCAAATACCAGTCATTCACCTTGTCTAGTTCCTGTCCACGCCTTGGAGCTGCTCTTCCCTCAGCTCTAAAACAGGGAGGTATCAAATACTGTGTAGCTGGGGGGCTGAGGAATGAGATGCTCCGAGCCCGATGCTGGGCTTACATTGTCCTGGGGTACACCCCGCCCCCTCCCTGGAGGCAGCGAGCACAGCGGCCCGTGTAGCTTGTCCACTGAGGCCGGTGTCTGTGTTCTCAGAGTGTGAAGAGTTGAAAGACATCATCGAATCCGTGCTGGGGGAGACGCTGCAGTGTAAGCAGGGGAAGTTGGCAGAGACCTTGACCGAGAAGCTCAGGTAAGGAGGGCTCCGTGGCTGGTGGGAGGCCGTAGGCATCTCTGACTCCTGTCAGCGACAGGTCTGGGCCAGGAGAAGGGCAGAAACTTGCCTGGCACACAGGTGCACACACACATCTGTCAAACAGTGAAGATAGCAGTATCTGGTGTATTGCGGACTCCAATTATTCGGGGCCTCGCTCAATGTTTGTATTTTTTTTTTAATTTATTTAAATCCAAATGAGTTCACATACAGTGTATAAATGGTTTCCGGAGGAGATTTTAGGGTATCATCTCTTACAAGTGACACCCGGTGCTCATCCCGAAAACTGCCCCCCTAATGCCCATCTCCCATTTAGCCCATCTCCCACCCAAAACCCCTCCAGCAAGTCTCAGGTTATTCTTTGCATTTAAATGTGTCGCTTCTGTCTCTGTTTTTATCTTAATTTTCCTTCCTTTCCCCTCGTGCATCTGGTTTGTGTCTTAAATTCCACATATGAGTGAAATCATGTGATCTTTATCTTTCTCTGATTGACTTATTCGGCTTAGCATAATACACTCTAGTTCTATCCACAGTGTTGCAAAGGGTAGATCCATTCTTTTTCATCACCAAGGAATGTTCCCTTGTATCAGTTTATGTACCATGTCTTCTCAATCCATTCATCCGTCGATGGACATCTGGGCTCTTTCCATCCTTTGGCTATTGTTGATAACAGTACTATAACATTGGGGTGCAGGTGCCCCTTCGAATCAGCATTTTTGAATCCTTTGGATAACTACCTAGTAGTGCCATTGCCGGGTTGTAGGGTAGCTCTTCTCTTAATTTTTTGAGGAACCTCCGCACTGTCTTCCAGAGTGGCTGCACCAGTTTGCATTTCTACCAGCAAAAGTGCCAAAGTGGTCCCCTTTCTCCACATCCTCACCATCTGTTATTCATTTTAGCCATTCTGACAGATAGGAGTGGTATCTCATTGTGGTTTTACTTTCCTTTTCCCTGATGATGAATGATGTTGAGCAAGTTTTCATGTGTCTGTTACCACCTTGGATGTCTTCTTTGGAGAAGTGTCTGTTTCTGTCTTTTGCCCATTTCTTTTTTTTTTTTTTTTTTTTAATTTTTTTTTTCAAGGTTTTTTATTTATTTTTGGGACAGAGAGCATGAACGGGGGAGGGGCAGAGAGAGAGGGAGACACAGAATCGGAAACAGGCTCCAGGCTCTGAGCCATCAGCCCAGAGCCTGACGCGGGGCTCGAACTCACGGACCGCGAGATCGTGACCTGGCTGAAGTCGGACGCTTAACCGACTGCGCCACCCAGGCGCCCCTGCCCATTTCTTTACGGGATCATTTGCTTTTTGGGTGTTGAGTTTTGAGTTTGATCAAGGTTGTTTCATAGATTTTGAATACTAACTCTTTATCCGATATGTTGTTTGTAAATATATTCTCCCATTGCTTCGATTGCCTTTGAGCTTGTTGTTTGTTGAAGCTTTTTATCTTGAGGAGATCCCAGTGGGTCATGTTTGCTTTTCTTTCCATTGCCTCAGGAGACGTGTAGGAAGAAGTTGCTGCGGCCAAGGTCAAAGAGGTTGCCACCTGTCTTCTCTTCCAGGATTTTGATGGTTTCCTGTCCTACAGTTAAGTCTTTCATCCATTTTGAGTTTATTTTTGTGTACGGTGTAAGAACGTTCTCCAGGTTCATTCTTCCACACGTCTCTGTCCAGTTTTGCCAACCCCATTTGCCGAAGAGACCGTCTTTTTTCCATTGGATAATCTTTCATGTGTTGTCGAAGCTTATTTGGCCATACATTTGTGGATCCATTTCTGAGTTCTCTCTTCTGTCCCCTTGTTCTATGTGTCTGTATTTGTGCTGATACCATACTGTCTTGATGATTACAGCTTTATAATGTGGCTTGAAGTCCAGAAATGTTAGGATTACTTGTTCTAGGTCTGTGAAGAATGCTTGTGTTCTTTTAATAGGGATTGCATTGACTCTGTAGATTGCTTTGGGTAGTATTGAAATTAAAAACATTTTTTTTTTTAGTATTTCTTTTATCTTGGGAGACAGAGAGACAGAGTGTAAACAGGGGAGGGACAGAGAGAGAGAGAGAGAGATCCAGAATTTGAAGGAGGCTCCAGGCTCCGAGCGGTCAGCACAGAGCCCGACGTGGGGCTCGAACGCACGAAGCGCGGGACCATGACCTGGGCTGAGGTCAGATGCTTAACCGACTGAGCCTCCCAGGCGCCCAGTGATGACATTTTAACAATATTTGTTCCTCAGATCCAGGAGCATGGATTGTTTTTCCATTTTGTGTGTGTGTCTTCAATTTCTTTCATAAGTTTTCTACAGTTTACAGCTTTTTATAGTTACAGCAAATCTTTTACCTCTTTGGTAGGTTCATTCCCATGTATTTTGTGGTTTTCAGGACCCTAGGAAATGGGATCAGTTCCTTGATTTCTCTTTCTGCTGCTTCATTATCGGTATACAGAAATGCAAGCAATTTCTGTACGTTGATCATATTCCAGCGAATTTGCTGAATCCATCCATCAGTTCTAGCAGTGTTTTGGGGAGTCTTTCCGGTTTTCCATGTGGAGTATCATGTTGTCTACAAAGAGTGAAAGTTTGACTTTTTCCTTGCTGATTTGGATGCCTTTTCTTTCTTTTGCTGTCTGGTTGCTGAGGCTAGGACTTCCAACACTATGTTCAACAACAGTGGTGAGAGTGGACCTTCTGTCGTGTTCCTGACCTTAGGGACCTCAGGTTTTCCCCACTGAGGTGATATTAGCTGTGGGTCTTTTGTAATCAGTATATATGATCTTGAGGTATGTTCCTTCTATCCCTACTTTCTTGAGGGTTTTCTCAAGAAAGGATGCTGGATTTTGTCAAAAACTTTTTCTGCATCGATTGAGAGGATCATGTGGATCTTATCCATTCTTTTATTCATGTGATGTATCAGGTTGGTTGATGCGCAGATATTAACACAACCTTGCAGTCCAGGAATAAATCCCCCCCTGATTGTGGTGAATAATTCTTTGTTTTTGTTTTTTTTTTTTTAATTTTCTCTTTATTTTTGAGAGGCAGAGAGAGACAGAGCGCAGGTGGGGGTAGGGCAGAGAGAGAGGGAGACCCAGAATCCAAAGCAGGCTTCAGGCTCTGGACTGTCTGCACAGAGCCCGATGGGGGCCCAAACTCACGAACCTTGAGATCATGACCTGAGCCGAAGTCGGACGCTCAACCGACTGAGCCACCCAGGCACCCCGTGAATAATTCTTTTAATGTATTGTTGGGTGTGGGTGGCTAGTATCTTGTGGAGAATTTTTGCATCCGTGTTCATCAGGGAGATTGGTCTGCAAGTCTCCTTTTTAGTGGGGATTTGGATGGTTTTGGGGTCAAGTTAATGCTGGCCTTGTAGAATGAGTTTGGAAATTTTCCCCCCATTTCTATTTCAAACAGCTTCAGAAGAATAGGTACGGACCCTTCTTTAATGTCAGGTGCAATTCCCCTGGGGAGCCATCTGGCCCTGGACTCTTGTTTTTTGGGAGTTTTTTATTGCTGATTCAGTTTCTCAACTTGTTATGTATCTGTTCAAATTTCCTATTTCTTCCTATTGCAGTTTGGGGAGTTTATATGTTTCTAGGGATTTGTCCTATTCTTCCAGATTGCCCCATTTGTTGGCATATAATTGCTCATCGTAATGTCTTCCTTTTTCTGTGTATTTCTGCAGTGTTGGTTGTGGTCGCTTCACTTTCACTCCTGAGTTTGTTTCGGCTCTTTCCTTTTTCTTTTGATAAAGCTAGCTAGGGACTTACCGATAATGTTAATTCATTCAGAGAAGCAGCTCTCGGTTTCATCGATGTGTTCCGTTTTATTTTATTTCCATATCATTGACTTCTGATCTCATCTTTATTATTTCCCTTCTTCTGCTGGTTTTGGGCTTCATTTGCTGTTCTTTTTCCAGCTCCTCTAGGTGTAAAGTTAGGTTGTGTATTTGAGACTTTTCTTCCTCTTTTACGAAGGCCTGGATTGCTATATGCTTCCCTCTTATGATCGCCTTTGCTGCATCCCAGAGGTTTTGGACTGTCGTGTTTCATTTTCATTGGCTTCCATGTATCATTCGCTCTGTGGCAAATAAATATCATTTATTGAGCTGAAAGTCACCAAATTCAAGTGAACAATTTGTGGCATTGGCCACATTCAAAATGTTGTGAGATCACCGCCTCATTTGCCTGTAACACAGTCACCTCCTGAGGGATGACAGCTTGTCGGTCGTGTTTTCCTTCAGACAATGCTGTCCTCTTGACCCTGCCGTTCTCCTGACCTGTGTAGTCCACACCAGCTGTCCTGTCCACATTTCTGTGGCTGGCGCTGGGTCCATGCACAGCATGATGCACACCGTGTAGGTTCTCAGGAAATGGCCGTGCCGCAGCGAGGGGCTGAAGGGACATCTCTCTGACGGGTGTTGAGGAAGACACCTGGCTTTGTTTACAGAAGAAGGAGCTGCAAAGGAGGTCAAGGAGCCTCCCCGACACAGAGGAGCCTTGTTTTACCTTCTTCTTTCTGTGTCACAGGCAGGGCCCCACACACGTGCCAGAACGTGGCCTTGAGGGCTCCTTGCGGAAATTCTCACAGAAACGTCCGTGAAAGCTCTTAGAGAATCTATTCAACTCTGTGTTTTAAAATTTTCTCTATGTCCCACCTTAGGCAATATCATATCCTGATTAAAGCTCAGGCTGCAGAGCTGACCCAGTTGTGGCAGAAGTTACGGGAAGGGAGAGAAGTTTCTGAGCCAGTCGATCAGCACCTCAAGGACCTCCTCACCCACCATGACCCCGAGCGTTCCCAAGGCCAGGGCTTCCAGGAGCAAGTGGCCGAGAGACACAGGCTGGCAGAGTGCCTTGCCCGCCAGCTCAGCCCCGGTAAGGCGGCCACAGGCCCTGAGTGCACTGAGCTGCTCCGAGGTCCTGGGCTCCCCAGACATCTCCCGCCTCCCCTCACATTGTTGGCAGCCGCTGTCTTGGTTTCCATGTGACACATGGGGCCACCAGAGGACCCGGACTAGCAGGTGGGAAAGGAGAGGAGAAGTGCACAGGGTGGAGGTCACGGTGCTCCACCCATCTGTGTCCTCCCCGAGGGAACTGCCTTTAGGGCAGGAGGCAGCCTCCACCAGTGTCAGAGCCCAGAAGGGAGGACGAGGAAGGAGGCAGCTTGTTCGAGTGTAGGGAGCCCTGAGCTAAGCGGGAAGTTCCAGGCTCCCGCCCAGGAGCTGTCTTTATGAACTGTGGGTGAGAGAGTGATCTTCGCTTTCTCCATAACTGTCTCCTCATCTGTCTATCAAGTAACCTATCATAGCTGTGGTGATCACATGCAGAAAATTCACGAATGCACTTCAGGAAAAATAAAGCCCCTGACTGTGTGGAGTTGAATGAGGTATTGGATGTAGTAGGCCTTGGAGGTGGAACGTCGTTTAGACTGAAACACTTTTCATACAGACGGCCCGTCCGTAACACTGACGTCCACTTGGGAACCCATGAGTCCACACGTGGAGGGACTTGGGACCGGGTGATTGTGCTGTCCTCAGGGCAAGGAGGAGACTCTACGTGAGCACTGGGAGCACACAGGGCCTGCGCCGGTGGCATGACTGTGGCACCTGCAAGACACTGTTCGCAGAAGTCGGATCGAAACTGGACAGGCATCCACGGATCTGGCCAAGAGACAGTTTAAACTTTTGCCCAGTCTCAGTCATGGTGAGCCTCCGAATCAGAGACACTCCCTGCTGGATCTGAAATCCATACCGCAACAGTTCTCAAGGGCAGTGCCCTGGAGCTTCAGAACAAGAGTTAGTCATGCATAGATAATTATGTCGCTAGTGGTGATGTGGGAGCTCGCTCACGGGAGATTTCTGAATTTCTTTGCAGAAGATGAGGAGGAGGAGGAGGAGGAGGAGCATGAACAAGCAGAAGAATCCCTCACCGCCAGGTAACAATGAATACTGGGGACCCGGTAATGTGTGGGTGAAAAAGGATAGGGACTCAGAAAGAACAGTAGGTGAGGTCACAGAGTCCAGGTGGCAGATGCAGGGATCAGCAGAGCTGCGGATGGTAGTGATTGAATTCCCTCAGCGGCAAATGGCCCTGTTCCCTCGGTTGTCTGCTGTCGCGGGGCTGCTTGTCTGGGGGAGCCCCAGATGAACTCAGCCGCCTTAGGATTCCCCGTACGCACAAAGTACCCGTTCTCTCCTGTAAATGAACACCAGGAGGAGACGCATCTCTACACAGTTCTCAAAGGTCCCTGGTAGGAAGGTAACCAGCAAAGGAACTGATAGAGAGCTGGCAAAATTAACACGGAATTACCTAACCAAAACCAAAAAGTTGGGGTGTCATGTGACACTATGAATAGAAAAGTGCCTGGAGGGCACAAGTTTCTGCAGTGCACAGTGACTCAAGAGCTGTAACCGCTTGTTCAGTCTATGTTAAATTCAACATGACTCAGGCACGTGGCGGTTGCCCCTGGCATGGACTCCCATTTGTCCTTCGTCTCGTGACTGTACCATACTGGGATGGTCGAGTCTCATTCCTCATTGCTCGTTATGTGGCCAGGGGACTGAGTATCTATCTGTTGTTGCTTCTCTCCCAGCCCTTCCTGGCCACACTCTGCCTCTTGTAGGATAACCTTTTCTCTCTCAAGGCTATGGTCCCTTTCCTTTCTGCAACCACTCCCTTGCCTCCCATCAACACCAGCTAGGTAGCAAGCCATGGTGTCTGATCCTCCTGGTTTCCTCTTCTGTCGTTCTTGCCCCACCTGGCACAGCATGGAGCTTCCGGAAGCTGAAAAGAAGGAAGTCCTCCAGGACACGCTGAATGAATGTGTTTTGACTCCTTCCATTGGCCAAGAAGGGCGTGACTGCTACCAGCCTTACAGGGATGGCACGTTCCCATCGGATAAACAGGAATTCGGCTCTGCTCTGAATGTAGCCTGTGAATGCTCCCATTCCAAAGGGGATGAAACTCCACCCGGTTCCCCAGGTAGGGTCCATAATCTTTGTTGCACACACCCTGTGTAGACTAAGAGATTTAACCCGCAGAAGTGGACCACGTACTCACAGACAGTTTCTATCCAGGCTCTAGGATTGAGTTTGAAATAAGACATTCCATGAGTCAGTGAGCTTTCTTCGATTCATGTCTAAGCCATGGCACTTTTATGTCTGAGCCGCCGCCCATCGCTGCTCTGAAGGTGGTCCTGCCAGACTCCTATACCTCTCTACCCCAGGCACAGGAGGTCGCTATCCGACCTCCAAATTTTGGATTAATCTCTTATCTCTCTTGCCAGGCTCTGATTTCCATCCTTGAACCATGTTTCTGAATATCTATGGCCACCCAAGGCTGTTGGAAGCCTTTTCTGTATCATGGGAAATGTCACGATCCAGGTTCACTGTCTCTGCCTGTTCTGTCTCTTCCTTTTCTTCTTGTCTCAAGTCAGCTGAGAACCAGGACAGGACTACGTCTATCATACGTTGTATGTTTCTCTGCAGCAAGGCAGGGCCCTGGAACTTCCCGACCTCATGAACGGCCCCTGGTGCTTTGTAGCTTTGAAGATTATTCTGCTTTGATGGTGTGTAGATTCCAATCGTCAGTTTAATCTCAACAGCTGATTGCTCAAAACCATTGGCCTGCGGCGTTTCAAATGGAAAAAGCCTGAATATTGCAGCAATGCTCTAGGAAGCAGCCAGGTCCTTCCCCAAGATCTCTGGGAAAAAGGATAAATTTTCTGTGTGTGTCGACCCGTCTTAGGACACTGTGATCATGGCCTGTCATATCAGGGACATTTCTTTGCTCAAGAAGACAATCCCAGTGATTTTTTTCCAGGGCGCTACTGAATCCCTCCTGAATGATTTCTCTCACAATTGCCTGTTATGACTGTGCTTCTATTTCTGTTTTCTGCTACACGGCACATGGGAGTGAGCATTTGTGGAGGGGAATCTGCCTAATGGAACTTTCTCTTCATTTATTTGCAGACAACCAAATGGGTCACGAGGGGCTGAAAGGGCGAGAGTCAGATGCCCCCAGGTAATTCTGAATACTTGGGGGCTGGGAAATCAGTGGTGGCGTCTGCAGACCTCAGATCCAAGGAAAGGCAGAAAGTGCTGGATAGAACCATGTTATCCATTCGGTCAATGGCCAATTATCCGCTTTCACAATGGTTTCTGTTTTCATTGTGGTACTTGTATCGCTCCCATTTCTTAATTACGACTCAAGTTGAGTAACACACAGTCAGCTGGCCCAGGTGAGCTAAAGGCACAGGGATTCCTGCACTCACCATTCTCCCCAGCATTCGAGAGAAAGGCAATCTACTTTCTGCCCCGTTCGATTTAGCATGTGGGCATGTATTTCAGAGCAAGAATGTACGTAGACTAAAATGTGCCATCATGCCGTGATACTGAGAGAGACAGGCCTTCATGGCATGAGAATTCTGAGACAGTAGCCCGCCCCCGAAGCTGCACGCACTGGGCCACTCCATGCAGGACTCAAGGGCATTTGAACGGAAGGGAGGGAGCCACTGCTGTCCTGTGACTCTGTGTGTTTGAGTCAGGACTGGATGGCACGGTGCTCATTCAGGCTCTTTCCTCATCAGCTTGCTAGGTGGCCAGTGTACAGAGCACTTACTGTCCTTTCTGTCTGCCGCCCCTGTGACAGACACACCTCGTCCCACACAAAAAGAAGAGTTGTTTCTCTCATTAATGAGGCACTCTCTTTGCTTTTGTGAAAATGCCTTTTGCCTTCCATCAAAGCCAGACAGGACGTAGGATTTCAGATCCCTCTTTGGTTAATCTTCAGTTTTGCCCCTGCCTCAGGCTCAGTAGACAGCTGCTAGAGGTGGTGGAGGAGGAAATCACATGGGACTCTCTGGATGAACGCTACTGGACATATTCGGTTCTTCCTGACCTGTCTGACTCCTACTGGCCTTACAGGAGCACCGCCATCTTCTTCCCTGAGGAACTGGAAGTCTCTTACGCTCTGGAAATGGCCAGTGAGTACTCCGCTGTCAGGGTGATCAAGCTCCAGCTGGACTGCCCCGTACATCTCCTGGTCTTTGTGCCCCACACCTGTGCTGTGCTGAGAGAGCTCATCCCTGTGTGCAGGCCCTGTACACACATCTTGATCTGAGCCAGGCTCCAGGATGGATGGAGTTTCAAGCACAGACATCATGTGGGTCAGGGAACTCTTCTCCCTTCCTACTCCCAGGACATGCCCATGTCCCCTGGGCTTCACTGTCAGGTCATTGGACCCAAGGGCGGCATGACACATACAACTCGCCTCAGCAACACGACCATAGAAGGTGTCTGTCAGACCTTGGATGCAATGCCTCTTCTCACCTTTCATGCTCCACATTTCATCTCTGAGCCAGGTCCTTTAAGAACCCATGCCTGCCACAGTCAGTCGGAATCCTTGTCCAGGGTGAAAGATGTAACCTTGGCTTTCCTGTTCTTAGCCTCATTCTCTATCTCTTTGCTTTGGCTTGTCTTCCTAAGCCTCGTGTGAAAACCCACCCTACTAGGTGCCTCTACTGTTAGCTCGTTTGTGTGTTTCCAGGAGTAGAGCTGTGCGTTGGCATTCCCTCATCACAGGAATTGCGCCAAGGTTTCTGTGTAGCTCCAAAGACTCATTTTAATTTGAGGGTTTGTACTTGCATGCTCTCTGTTCCATCTCAGTGTATAAATTCCACTAAGCCGTCACCAACCAGGTATCTCACGAGAGAAGGATGAAAACTGTAGTAATCCTTTTAGAAGGTAGAGAGGCCAGGTCCCCAGAATCTGTGTGAAAAAGAGAACTGAAAGTGTTTGCACAGACTCAAAACAGAGGAAATTGTGATGATGATCTCTTGGAGAGAGCAAATTTCTCCCAATGGCTCAGGCCAGGAAATCAAGCCAGTTGTCACACTATCCGAGGCACCCTGAAATATCCTTCTCACTCAACCTGTGCTCTCATTGAGCATAGCTGAGTCCCCGGGTGGCACCGAACACTGGGTTACTAATGTGCAAGCAGGGATCTGTTTAATGTGACTGGCCCCGTCTGTATTTATTTGCAGAAAATCAGACCCATCAAGAGGAGGAACAAGACCAAGACCTGACATGCGCCAGGTAAGTCTGAAGAATCATGGGATTTTATTTCAGTGGTTCAACTCTACATTTCACAGGAAAAACAGAAACCGCCAAATTTACCTATCTCATCCATTCTCCAGTCTCAGAATATCTTTTTTGGCCATGACGTGTGTCTTCATGTATTATGTGGATAAGTTCCTTTAATGATCCCTCAATTTGGATAACCGGCAGTCAGTTGAAGTAGGTGAATTGTCACTCCCTGAGGTGCTCTGTATTGCCCTGATCTCTCCTTTGGGAAACACCAGAGTGACAGACGTGTCTACTTCTGTCTCTCTGGTGTTACCTCTTTGAGGATCTGCTGTAGCAAATGGAAAACTGCAAAACAATCAAAAAACCTCACATGAAGTCACGATAGTAAGAGAAAGAGTCCTTGAGGACGCAAATCTCTCCATGTGGATGATGCCTTTTAACATGTGTTCACTTAGCCACTGAATGTATATCAACAAAATGTATGCAAAAGGGTTGAACTCATGTTTAGGATTCTCCATGTGTGCTGTGAGTCATGACATCCATTCCACAGTAGTTCAGTTTGGTGCACAGAAGTTGGTTCCGTGGCCAGTGCCCTGAACACCTCTGTTCTGCGTGTGTGTGTGTATGTGTGTGTGTGTGTGTGTGTGTGTGTGTGTGTGTCTCTCCCTGCCTCTCCTGCCCCCATAGCATCCCCACTGTGCCCCTGAAGCAGGAAGATAGTTTTCCCTGTCAATAATGGGGTTGCCCCTACGTTATGACTACACTTCTCGGCTTCCCGTGAAAACCAGTAAGATGCTGTGGTGTCTGCTTTTCCTGTTGTAATCTTCAGACCTCCCCTCCCCACCAGGCTCGGCAGGGAGCTGCCGGAGAGTGCAGAGCAGGATGTCCAACAGGACTCACTGGATGAACGCTATTTGACTTACTCAGCTCTTCCTGACCCATCTGATTCCCCCTGGACACACAGGAGGGCCAACATCAACTCATATGAGGATCTGGATGTCTGTCCTGCTCTGGAAGTAGCTAGTGAGTCCTCCACTGCGAAGGTGATAAAGCTCCAACTGGACTCCCAAGTCGACCCCAGAGTTGGGTATCCCTACTCTGCTTATGTTGGAATTTGTTATCCAGGTGTTTCAGCCCCGTAGACATATGGATCTGAGTCAGGCTCTAGGATAGACTTCTAAGCACAGACATCAGATGCATCAGGGCCCTGCCCTCTGTTCCTCATCTCAGGCCATGCCTGTGGCTCCTGACACAAGTCAGGACATTGGGGTCAGGGCGGGTGTGACAAACTCACACTCATCTGTGAGGCACACGCAGAGGAGTCTGTCTTGTTCCTGATTTCCACACAATGTGTCTCCTCAACTGCCATCCTCTCACTTTCATCCCAAACAGTGTTCCTTGAAGTTTTGTGCCTGTCAAGGCGATGTCAGCCTTACCCATGTCTTTGGGTTTGTTGTTTCCCTGGTTTCACTGCTCTGGTCCCCAGTGTCCGTGTCCTCTGTGTTGGTTGTCTTCCCTAAGTCGTCGTCTGAGTGTCAGGACATAACCACCTCTACCATCAGCTTGCTTGTACGTTTCCCTGAAGCCTAGCTGAGCCCCGGCATGGCCCCACCCCGTGCATGGCCCATGTGCCTGTGTAGCAAAAGGGATCACGGACAAAAGATTTCCTTTGACTTGAGGGTCTGCAGACTCCGTGCATCCGTCTGGCCTCTGTAGAAATTCCCTAAAACCCTGCCACCTAGAGTATCTCATGAGGGAAGCTAGTGAGAGAAGGTTGCAGTAAGTTTTGAGAATGCAGGTAAGCCGTTCACCAGAATCTGCGGTAAAACAGAGGTTGACCTCTGCAGACGGACTGTTGAGATGGGGCTCTACCAGATCAGGGAAATCCTGCCCGATGCTTTAGGAAAGCTAGCCAAGGCACATTCCCAAGACATTGCTTGAGGCCTCTTGGATTATTTCTCTCAATGCCCTGCTGCCCAACTAAGGACATTAGTGCCCGTGTGCTAGTTGCGTGGGACACTTAATTTTCATGTCCAAGTGCTGCTCTGTTTATGTGACTGGCCGGTCTGTATTTACTTGTAGACAATCATAATGATCTTTGCGATGAAGAAGACCAGGACCCGATATGCCCCAGGTAACTCTGAAGAATTTAATTCAGTGGTGACATCTGGGGATCTCAGATCTAGGCCAATCTAGAAAGTGCTAAATGCACCTATTTCATCCCTTCCGACACCCACAAGGTGGTCCTTCAGCAAGGTCCTCTGTGTCATGTGGTACTCGCATAGGCCCCGTTATTAATCCCTCTCAAATGGAGTATCTGCCGTCCACTGACGCAGGTGGACTAAGCAGTCCCAGGATGCCTTGCACTCTCCCGGTCTCTCCTCATATTAGGTCCCGCGTAAGATGCACAGCTCTCTCTGCCGGTTGCCATTACCACATTGGCGGGCATTCACAGCAAGCATGGTTTGAGGAAAACAGTTTTCACGTCTCAGTATTTAGACACGTCGGCCTTGGGCCCACCAGATACCCAGGAGTCTACAATGCTGCCTTAGCCTGGGGTTCTCTTGGTGCTTTGTGTAAATCTCCACACAGTGTATGCCAAAGTGTTGATGCTGCTTTATCCTCCTCTGGTGTGCTGTGGGTCATGACTGTTGTGCCCTGGGGTGGTTCCGACTCCTGCCCCATAAGCTGGCGCTCTGGCCATGCCCTGAGCACCTGCCTGTCCCCGCCCCCCCCCCCCCCGCACCTATCCCGGGTGCACCCACACTGTGGCCCCAGCTTCAGGCAGACTGCTTCATTTCCCTTTGTGGGGATCCCGCTTGTGTTCTGTGACCAGTCCCTCCGCCCTGCCCTCAAAACTAGCTGGCACTGCATGTTGACTAAACCTTCTTTCTGCATGTCTCGTCCTCCCAGCAACACCAGGCTCTGCAGGGAGCTGCCAGTGGCCCCAGAGGATGCAGTCCCACAGGACTCAGTGGGGGAATGTAATTTGACTCCTTCCGTTGGCCATGACCTGTCAGACACCTATAGGCCTTATAGGAGTGCCTCATTCACCTTTGATAAACAGGAAGTCTTCTTGGGCGTGGATGTAGATGGTGAGTCCTGTTCTTGTGAGGGGCACGAAGTTCCTGCTGGGGCCCCAGGAAGCCTGTCCTCTGGGTCTTCAACAACCTGAATCGGCTGAGAGTTGCATCCCTGCCAACAGGCCCTGTAGGCTCGTACCGGTTTGAACTCTGCTCTCGGATTCACTCTTTAAAAGGCATCCTGTGGCTCAGAGCCCTTTCCTTCCTTCTGTCCCAGGCTGCCCTCTGTCCCCCGGCCCCGTCCAACATGCAGGCTGTTGGTACCAAGTGAGGCTCGAGAGGAGAAATGGAGAAAATGGAAAAAAGGGTTCAGAATCTCAGCCACCGCTATCTTACCCGGAGACAGCTGGGTGACAGTCCTCCTTTGTTTTTTCCCGATTTTGTTTTGTTCCAAAAGGTGACCTCTGCTACTTGTGCAATTCTGCTGCCAATTGTATTTCTTGTGTGGCTTCCTACAAACTCCCTGGCTTTCCACACAGGTTTGTGGTCAGCTCCACATTGGCTGCATCTGTTAAATCGTTGCTGAGATGCTAGTTGTTTCTCCTGGGGCGCCCGCCTCCCTGTGCACCAGAGCACCCAGTTCTACCCAAATGATCTGAAACAGTCGTAAATGCAAAGAGAACAGTTGCTAGATGCCCCAACGACCCCTGTGACCCTGCAGGAGTGCCAGCTCCTACCCTGTCAGTGCACTTTGTGGTGTGAGCAGAGCCAGGGCTCATCCAGCCCCTCCAGGAGCTCAAGGTCTCCAGGAGACGCTCCATGAAAAGCAATCAGGGCTGAGAGGTCCCAGACAATTTCTGTTCTCACTAGGGTTCCCATGGCGGCTCTTCACTTGGCTGCCTGGCACCCTGGTAACCCTGCAGAGCTCTGCGTCAGAGACACTGACAGCCAGGTCTGGGTTTCCATGGGGGCAGGGATGGGACAGGTTAAGACGCGTCTCAGGAGGGTGATGTGTGTGACATGGCCTTGCATTAAGCCTGGGCCATGAGAGGCTATGAGGATGGGCGGAGATGAATGAAGGCAGCGTCTCCATTATGCACAGCCCGTCCCCGGTGCAGGTTCTGGTGGGAACGTGGGAACAGTGTGTGTGGGCTGTGATTGCCGCAGGGGGCGCCCCAGGAGGGCTGCCCTGCCCCAGCCTCCCTGCACTGGGACCAGCCAGGGAGAAACAGGCATCTGAAGCCTTGAGGCCAAATTCTCCCCCTCTTCTTTTTTCTTTTGGGGCACATAGCAGCAATTCTTTCTCGTTGTGCCCTGAGGCCTCTCTAGAACCTTCTCTCTAGGCTGTAGGACGAAGGGTACTACTACAGAATAATAGGCATGAGCCCGCCTCCCATGCAAAGCCGTCTGGACTCCAGGGGGTGACCTTCCCTTCAGGGACTTTGCGTCCTGGACACTTGCCATCTCAGCATGCCCAGGCATAGACACAACGGTGACATCGCCTTCGTATCCATGATGTCTGCCTTTGTACCTGCTCACTGGCTGGTCTCACAGACGGTGGGGGACGAGGCGGGAGGACATCACAAATGGAAGTTCTGGCAGTGCTGAGTTAAGAAAACTGGGGTTTGTCCATTGAAGTGTCTTCTTGCTTCAGCCCCGATGCAGGTGCCCGGTCCCCAAGGGCCATCGAGTGGAAACTTGACTTTCCCAAGGCCGGAGGTGCAAGCTTCACAAGCACCGCCACAGTCAAATACCCAGGTGGCCAATTCTGTGCCAGGGCAGCCGGACCAGCAGTTGGCTTGTGGTGACGGCAGAGCCAGGCTCCGCCCCTCCCCCGCCATCAGGAGACTGGCAGCCACGATGGTTTCTGGGAGCCAACGGCCGCTCTTCCAAGGTGAGAGGTGCGGGGGGAGTAGGAAGCTCCAGTCACAGGGTTGTGGGCGGGGGCAGCAATGGGGCCTCTTGCAGGCTTGCTTTGCCCAGCTCCAAACTCACAACGCTCCAGCTCCAAAGAGCTTGGGGCTGAGGGTCAGCTCTGTCTGCCCAGGTGCCATGGTTTCAGCCTCCTGGCTGTTTACTGGCCAAGTTATTCATCATCTCATGTATGTCCCCCTCGGTCCCTTCATCTGAAACCATTGAAAATGGGATCTCCATCTCGTCAATGCTGGGAGCATGAAGCTACATAATTTCCAGGGACCCGAGTGAGCAAAATGGCTTGAGAACATCGATGAATCTGTCATGCGTAATTCTTGTGTCTTTGTGGCGTCTGAACACTTGGAAAATGGTTCCGTGGCATTGTTTCACGTGTGCTAGAGCTGTTCTTACCTGGCTCCGCTTTCGCTGGACCCCATCTTCCCGGACTCTCTCAGCAAGGCTTGTGGGCCAGCGTTTGCTCTCCTTCAACATCCATCAGGCAGCCAATATTCCCTGTTAGGCGCTCACAGTAACAGTGGAAATAGTGGCTCCACGACAGTTTCCCATGCATTTGCCTGGTTTCCCTTCTCTGCAACTATAAGGGGCCAGTTTCCTAAAGTGCACACTCCGTTCTCCAATACTTCATCTAGTTCCTCTTGTCCCCCCTCATCTCCACGAGCACGTCCCCAGCTTCGTTGTCATCAGGATCCGCGTCAGCTCACATTTCATGAAGACCGAGCGTTTCAGCGTTCCCCTGGGTTGTGTTGTCTTTACCCCCCCCCCCACCCTTGGTGTCCCCTCCTGGAGCCTGGGTCTCCTCCTACAGGCACCGACTTCATCTGTGAAAAGAGGAGACACAGTTCCCAAGTGAGGTGATGAGGGCGCAGCCCTGTCGCCCCGTCGAGATGCTCGAGAGGACGCCTCAGTGGGAGTTCAGGGAAGCACAGCCCTGACAGGTGGCTTAGGACGGGAGGTTCTTACTGTCTTCCCCTCTTGCCTCTCTGCCACTTCTCCCTGACTCCCGTGGTCCCGGCCCAGACTCTCCTGCTGGCTCAGTCCCTCTCTGTGGCTCACCTTCCCCCCAGGCCTCAGCAGGAAACGGGGCTCCATGCCAGACTTTTGTCCAAGGAGGGTTTCTTAGTCCATTCAGGCTTTGATAACAAAAATGCCATAGACCGGGTGACTTAGAGCAGAGATTTGTGTCTCCCGTTCCGGAGGCTGAGTAGAACCAAAATCGAACAGTGGCACATTGGGCGCCTGGTGGTACCTCCTTCCTGGTGATGTGTGGCCGCCTTCTTGCTCTGTCCTCACAGGGTGGAGGGGTGAGGGAGCTCTGTGGGGTCAATTTCATAGGGCACAGATCCCTTTCATGGGGGGATCTGCCTCCCATAGGCCCACCCCACCCACCATCACGTTGGGAATTGGGTTTCCACAGATGAATTTGGGGGAAGACAAACTATCGCTCTGGGACAGGTGGTTTTACTCTGTTTGATTCTCAGCCTGTAATTCTTCCCTGGTGCTTAAAAGGTCACCTGTTTCTTGCCACAACTCTTCTCATCCTTCTCAAATTTGTATATATTTTCCACTTGCAACTGACCAAAGAGTGTTTAGAACTTTATGCTCAATGTCCCCCAACCCTTAACTGCCCATTTACTCAATTAGATAAGAATGTGCTCATAGACACACATATTTACGTCTTATGTCACACACATTACGTATATTCGGTGTGTATGCTCTGCATAGTGTACATATATGAAATATATCAAATATTGGGGCGTGTTCTGTAAATTCCCCAGCTTTGGTTTCCCCGGTGACTCTCAAAAGGCTTGCCTTCAACTTTGACTCCTCCCTTGAATAGGACAGCCTCTTTCGAGCACCATCTCCTGGCCTTTGTCTCTTCTTTGTCAGAACTGTGTGTTTTGACCAATTCTACTTTTCTCAATTTCACTTTTGGCACCGGGGGCATGTTGCCCTCCCCGCACTCTTATCCTTACAGGGTAGCTGAGAGAGGTCAACAACACAGGCGGTAATCAAAGCGTGTCCCTCGGCGCCCCTCACACGTGAACTTCCCGATGGCCTTTCTCGTCCTGCCCACCGTCCTTATTCGATGTCACCGTAGGTAGGGGATTTAGTCACAGGAAGACCATGACTAGCAGTGGATCCTGTTGATGTGCTTTTATTTTCAGAGCAGGGTTTGGAAGCTTCCATGGGTGTGAAGAACCCTCCCAAGCTGGAGGGTGACGCTGCTGAGGGCTCGGTGGCCAACCAGTGTGCAGGTCAAGTCTTTGGCCACGTTAATGCCCTGGGTGTGATGAAACAGAAGATGATCAAGAGAAAAGTGCAGTTCGGCGAGGGCAGACTCGCGTGCAGATTCCGTGGCCTTCAAGCATAGGGCACAGAGGTAATGGTGTCCGGGGCTCTTGGAGTATGGATTCCTGTTGCTCTGTTAGATTATAGCTCCGCCCACACCCCAAACTGTTTTTCTCTTCCTCGTTTGGTCCCTCCGCCAGCTGCCGCTGCCTCTGTCTGTTCCTGCCTCTGACTGGTCCTGCCTCTGTCTGGTCCTGCCTCTGTTTGCCATGGGGACTGCCACCCTGGGGGCCCTCCCATCTCCATCAGCTGTGGCATGTGAGCTGTGCTGTGTCCCCACGGGGGCTGTCCTGGCATTCCCTCTCCCATGTCCTCACGGCCGCGGGGAATTAGGCCCCACGGCCCCCCTCAGCAGACCGGCATCATTTACACGTGTCGCCAAACACATGGCACTTTGGCACAAGGCACACACTTTCGTGGCTTCTTTGACTTCCTTCCTTGCTTCCCCAGCTCCATGACCTCTTTCTCCCAGAGCATTGTCTTTTTTTTTTCCTTAATTATTCTTTTAAAGTCATTTATTTTCAGAGAGACAGAGACAGCACGAGTCGGGGAGGGGCAGTGAGAGAGGGAGAGGGAGGGAATCCCAAGCAGGCTCTAGGCTCTGAACTGTCAGCACAGAGCCAGATGCAGGGCTTGAACCCTCAAACTGTGGGCTTGTGACCTGCGCCAAAACCAGGAGTCAGACGCTTAACCGACTGAACCACCTAGATGCCGCATCAGGAACATCGTCTTAATGTCTGTTGCACATGGCTTCTCCTCCGGGGTGTTTCCGGGAACACGACCTAGAATGACACTTACCCCTCAGCTTCTCCATGTGAATTAAGAAGTGTTAAAACTGAGGAGAAAGAGCACCCCGACAAAAACTGCACGACAACATGGGTCACCTCTGGGACTGCCACACGGCCTGCCTGGGGTCAGGTTTGTCCTCGGCCCCAGGTGAGCAGGCCTGTGCTAATGTGTGTGGGGTTTCCAGGACTCAGTGTCCACCCACACCTTGGGACCTCAAGAGAGCTGGCATCAGGTGGAGGACAGTCATGGCACTCTACAGGGACACTGGCCAAACAGATGCAGAGGCCAGGTTTCCAACCTGCACAGACATGAGATGTTCAGGCATCCACCTGTCTTCCCTTTTCACTGCCGTTACCGTGTCTACATGCTCAGCTGGTTCATAAAAGGATCCACCGAAAGGAACTGAGTTGAGTCTCAGGCCAGAGCACATACGCGAGCATTGACTGAATTAACTTTGGGCAGCTCTGTGAAGTCCCCGCGAGATCCAGGGGAACACGAGACAATCTGTGCCTCATACAAGTCCGGCTCAGAACGGGGATTCATGGGAGGGTGTCCGAAGGAAGACCAAAATCTTTAGGGCCGGTATGGTCATGGTGGCAGAGATGAGGACAAGAACACCGTGGTCTGAAACAGAGTAGCTTAGCTAATAGTTCTAAATCACGCTGTTGTGAAAGAAACACTGACTGAGCTTTGAACTCACGTGAATGCCGTCACCCAATCCCTTGAGATTTTGATTTCAACATTCTGGGCTGGGGTGTGGGTAACGGGAGATGTTTTAAAGCTCTGCAGGTATGCACCTAGGAATCAGAAGGACTGTGGATCTATAGGATGTTCATAAGCCATATAGAAGGATCCTCGTGTGTGTGTCACTCATTTTGTGGACAAGCTGAGTATCAGCCCCTGATATGGAGTTGACATTCCTCCCTCAATAGAGCCCAGAGAAAGAAGAGGACAAAGACACATGAATGAATTCGATGAATACTCCCTCTTCTGGATCCAAGTGTCTCACAATTTTTATACTATAGGATGCAGTAAGAAAGAAATGTTGCCTAGAAACCCAGTGTAAGAACAACTATCCGTTCCCTGATTACCAGTAATGGAATTCAGGTCTCTTTTTCCTCCTCATGCAATGAAAATCACGGTTGACTCTTCACTAAATGCGTTTCCCAGCCTCCTGACAGGTGCACTGCAGATGGAAAGGAAATGTTTTAATCAAACTTTCTCCTTATATAAAACCTCAGTAAAGAAGCTTAGGTCTCCCTCTGCCCTTTGCAGGCCCTCGTTTACATTAGTGTCAACACCGAGAGACTCTCTCCTCAGGGACAGTTTGGGAAACGTGCGAGGAGAACCTAGACGACTAAAAGGAAGGCTCTTCCGTTTTCTCTGCAGAGTTCTGAGTGTCTCCACTGAGAATATTCCTAGATGTTCCCTCAGGTGTATCCTGGCGTGAGGTGCCCTGCAGGGGCTGTTGGGGTCCCTGAGCAAAAAGGGGTGAGGCCGTGGGTACTACACTCCCTGCTCTTTTTGTCATTCCCCTTGGAGTTTCTCCCTTTGGGGTTCTTTTCAGCCCCTTTGGGGCAGGATTTCTGTGCAAAGCCTTATTTCCGTCCAGCCAAGCGGCCAACAGCATCTACTGCCTGCCCACACCCCCAGATCAGAGGCTTTCGTCTCCCGACCCCCACACAGATGGGAAGGGCCCGAAGCCTGGGTTTCAGTTCCAGGATGTCAGGCACAGGTCACACGGCTACAGGTGGTCCTTATCAGCCCCTTGGCCCACGGTTCCTCATCTGCACACGGCAGGACTGAACTGGGACATCGTCTGAGGCCCCTGTTGCATCTCACATCCTGGGGCTCGTTCCATAGCCTGGCCTCCCCCTTCAGAAGACCAGGGCAGGGTGAGAAGGGGTGTGTTTGTCTGCAGAGGGGCCCCTCCTTCCTTCCGCAGTCTGTCTCTGAACGTGTGTGTCAGGGGCTAAGCACATCCCTCCGTGGGACACATGAAAAAGCCATCACTTTGCTTCTGATGAAGGGGGTTCCAGGGTGAGGTGGCTGCTGAGGGAGGGATGGTCGGGACCTGGCAACAGCTCAGGGCAGCCTTGAGCTGGAATGCCACCAGGCGCCTGCTGCAGGGAGCACAGGGGTCCCTGCATCCTACAGTGTAGGCTGGATGCAATTGAGGGGGCTATTGCTTCAGACTTGTGGCTCTCACTCTCCCCCTCAGCCTGCCTGCAGACCCCCCTTCAGCTCCTTCTCTGCACGGGGGCTCAGCTCGCCCCTGGCCTCTGTCACCACGGAGCCATCCCTCCAGGCTCAGCCGTCAGCAGGGCCTGAACAAGACTCATATTTGATTCCTCTGTCTCTCTCTGTCTCTCTGTCTCAGATACCAAGGACTCCAGGAACTAAGAAAAGATACTCCTCATTTAAACGAAACCCCATCATAAAACCCCATCATTCTGCACTTACTGAAAAGAACTCTAAAGCAGCAAATCAAGCTAAAGCCCAAACAGAACATGCGAGGGATCCTTTGCTGAGAATCGACATCTCGATCACAAGCCACTCTCTGGGATTTTTACTCCAAAAGTCTGGTTTGATGAGAGGAATGCTCGCTCTTCTGACTCCAGTCGTGATAAGTCGCCGAGGCAACCAATGCCCAGACCACACGCCCTTGTGAGACACCTTCATTCTGGCTCCTCTCCATTCCATCCTGCGGATAAGCGGAGGCTGGAGCAACGTGGCAATAGACCCCATGTCAAACTGGACATTCTGGGCCACCCGCTGGGCTGTGCCAGGAGCAGACAGCATTAAGTACGCAGCGTTCTTGCTGAAGAGGCTTAGCCTGAATCTGAGCACGAGGTAGGGATCAGACAACTGCAGAATTTCGTCCATCGAACAAGACAGCGGGCCTGTCTTTCTTCAAACAGCCAGTGTCCACAGCACAAATAAGACGACAAAAAGGAGAAGAGATATCTTGGGTTCCAAAGGACTCAGAAGATTGTGCTATCATAATTTTGTAGTCCTTTCGAACCCCAAACATCTCCTCACCTTTCTGTGGCTGTCTCTGGTGGTGGTGACACTTCTTGTCTGTAGGGGACAGGCCAGATGTCTGGCTTGATGGTCTACATCCTGAAGGTGTCTGATCACTTCCTCCTGATTAAATTCAGGCTAACCTTTTCCCCGGTCGTTCCCTCGTGAATGCTGTGTGTCCCAGCCCCGCCCACCCAGAGACCCAGAGCCTCCAGTGTGCCATCACCATCATTGTGAGAGCAGCACTGGTTGCCTTCTATGGGGGGCCTATCAGATCGTTCATGGTTTTCTGTTTGGGTGTGACTCTGAGAATGTGCGAAGATGCTGTCTCTAAAGTCTGTCTCTACAATGTTACCATCTTTTAGTGATCCCTGCAGTGTGTCACAACCGTATCTGTTTGTATGTTGGAAAAACTCTAGTTGTATCATCCTTGTGTATGTGTATTTGCTGGCATTGTGCTGTGGAAAAGAACACTCCCTCCCCGTTCTATATCATTAAAGTGTTTATTTTGACAATCACTGGGGACTGGTGAATTACGTTTCCTTCAGGGCTCCAGTCCATCACCATCGTGATGTAAATGTTCTTGGTTCTCTTCTGGTATTTACTGCTGAGTGTCTGTATCTTTTAGGCTATATTTCCCCTACGGGCAAGAGTACATATGTGTGTCTGAATGTGCACCTGTTGTTTAGAAAGGTTGTATATGTAGGACTGAACACTGCATCACAAGTGCGGGACATGTTTGGTTCTGTATTAACTTGTCAAACTTGTCACATCGCCATTCTAAGATTTAAACGATCTCGGGGTGACTGGGTGGCTCAGCAGGTTGAGTGTCCAACTTTGGCTCAGGTCACGGCCTAGCGGTTCATGAGTTTGAGCCCCGCATCTAGCTCTCTGCTGTCAGCACAGAACCACCTTCAGATTCTCCGTCCTCCCCACTGTCTGCCCTTCTCCCGCTTGCATGCTCTCTCTCTTAAAAATAAATAACCACAGCGTCACCTGGGTGGCTCAACTGGTTGAGCGTCCGACTTCAGCTCAAGTCATGATCTCACGGTTCGTGAATTCGAGCCCCGCATCGGCCTCTGTGCTGACAGCTCAGAGCCTGGAGCCTGCTTCAGATTCTGTCTCCCTCTCTCTCTCTCTGCCTTGCCCCCACACTCACTCACTCTCCCTTTCTCTCTCTCTCTCTCTCTCTCAAAAATAAATGAAAACAACACAAGTTTTAAGTGATCTCCCAAACTCAGACTTCTGACATTATTCTATTTTCTCTTCTGTCTCCACCTGCCACTTCTTATAGTATTGTTCCCGCCCGGTGAAACGGATGCCATTTACATCCTATTTCTCCCACTGGTTCCACTCCCAGGCTTTTGTCTCAGATCTACAATGAAGTGTATTCAGTGACAATCAGTTGTACAAAAGTCAAAACTTCTCTTATTGGGCAGGGTTCGTCTTTAAATGACTCCTAGTGACGGAATCAAGACTCCCTGAGTGGTGCATATTTAGTACTCTTTTTCTACTGCCTTTGTACATGGACATCTTAGGTGAATAGAAAGTGCTTGTACAATGAGTTTTTGCTGCAGTATTAAAATATATGGCCTTGCTTTGTATGTTTGGTGGGCATGTAGACTATAGATTGATTTTTCTCTCCATGGAATATATTGGCTTCTTTTGGTGGTGGGGAAGGTGTATGCAGCATCAGAGGTTTTCTCCTTTTTCTGGAAAATCTATTAGTTCTAGGGGTGCCTGGGTGGCTCATTTAAGCATCCACCTTCAGCTCAGGTCACGATCTCACATTTCGTGAGTTCAATACTCAAGGTGGGGTATCTACTGCCAGCACAGGGCCCACTTAGCACACAGCCCACTCCATATCCTCTGTCCCCCTCTCTCTTCTTACTTGACACATCTCCAAAGGCAAGGGAAATACAGGCAGAAATGAACTATTGGGACCTCATCAAGATAAAAAGCTTCTGCACTGCAAAGGAAACAATCATCAAAACTGAAAGGCTACCGATGAAGTGGGAGAAGATATGTGCAAATGACAGATCGGATAAAGGGTTGGTATCCAAAATCTATAAAGAACTTACCAAACGCAACACCCCAAAAAACAAAAAAATCCAGTGAGGAAATGGGCAGAAGACACGAATAGACACTTTTCCAAAGAAGACATCCAGGTGGCTAACAGACACATGAAAAGATGCTCCACATTGCTCATCATCAGGGAAATACAAATCAAAACCACACTGAGATACCACCTCACGCCAGTCAGAGTGGCTAAAACGAACAACTCAGGAAACAACAGATGCTGGCGAGGATGTGGAGAATCGGGAATCTCTTGCAGTGTTGGTGGGAATGCAAACCGGTGCAGCCGTTCTGGAAAACAGTGTGGAGGTTCCTCAAAAAGTTAAAAATAGAACTACCCTATAACCCAGCAAGAGCACTACTAGGTATTTATCCAAAGGATACAGGAGTGCTGATGCAGAGGGGCACGTATTCCCCAATGTTTACAGCAGTGCTTTCAATAATAGCCAACTGATGGAAACAGCCTAAATCCATCCATCAACTGACGAACGGATAGAGAAGATGTGGGTTATATATACAATGGAACACTACTTGACAATGAGAAAGAATGAAATCCTGCCATTTGCAACAACGTGGATAGAACTGGAGGGTATTACGTTAAGTGACATAAGTGTCACAGAAAGACAGATACCATATGTTTTCACTCACATGTGGAACTGAAGACACTTAACAGAAGACCATGGGGGAAGGGAAGGGGAAAACATAGTTTCAAACAGACAGGGAGGCAAACCAGAAGAGACTCTTAAATACAGAGAACAAACTGAGGGTTGATGGTGGGAGTCGGAGAGAGGGGAAATTTCGTGATGAGCACTGAGGAGGGCACTTGTTGTGTTGAGCACTGGGTGTTGTATGTAAGCGAGGAATCATGGGAACCCAGTCCCGAAGCCCAGAGCACACTGTTTTGACTGTATGTTAGCTAACTTGACAATAAAGTATATTTGGAAAACAAAACAAAACAAAAGAATGAGGCAGATGATAAAAACGCTGACAGCAGAGGACCGAGCAGACCTAATACGTGCTGAGTATTTACTCCCTGCCAGGCACTGGGCTCAGTGCTTCACCTGCACCTCTCCTGTAACACCGGGGACGACTCGTGTAGGAGAAACCCCATTGGCCCCATTTTGAAATGAGACACTGAGCCACAGAAAGGAAAATTCAAGACACCCAGGCAAAGTCACACTGTAACTCAGCCAGGCTCGCACCTACAGCTTGTGAGCCCAGAGTGCTCTCTTTCTTGACCTCTAGGTTAGGGATTTCCAGGGAGAAAGAACAAGTCCAGCCTCTGATGTCCTGAATGGCCCTGCTGACATCCCGGCCTGACTGTTTTGTTCTCACGCTGGGAATAAACAGTCTCAGATACAGGATCTCAACCTCAAAGAGACTCTGAACCCTGAGACAATGAGACACAACAAGACTACCTGATTATTCCAAGCAGGCCCCACAAACACCAGGTCACCGTGCAAACTACAACGCCCCAAACACCCTCCTCTTTTCGTAAGGAAATGACTGCTGACTCTCACCGCAGTCAAGACGGGCCCGTGCAGACTACCAGTGTTCAAGGTAGAGCAGACCCTGCTTCCTTCCAGCCTCCCCGCCATCAACCAACCACAGCCCTAATCCTGTCATGTGTGGTTCTTTCTACCACTCTCTTACTGAGACCGTGGGGTGAGATCTTTCCGGCTGCAATGATTATAAACCCCCACTTGTTTCATGGGATGTACGTTCCTGCTGATTTGGCTGAAGAGAAATCCGAAATTTCTCCTAAGGTTACGTTTCTCTAAGATTATGCCAGGGGAGACAGGGAACAATTTTTCACTCGTGGTGTGGCAGATTTCCCCAAGGTCGATGTACCTCCTCAAGGTAAGAGTGCTCACTGTACTTGATATTCTCTTATCTCTGCTCCTTTCCTAATATGGGAAATTAACATTTACTAAGGGACAGAGAGTTACAATATATGGGCTTTCTCCTGTGTGGGATTTAATGAGAGCTGTCATCATCCTGAACTTGTAGGGAACTGAGGACAAGGACCACAGGGTGGCAGGGAAAGGTGGCTCTGGGCTTTGGGAGTCACAAATGGGCACACGCAAAAAGAACAATACGTGATTTTGGAAGACGTGCCAGCAAGAAATGTGGCCATAAAGCCCGCTACGTATTTGATCCATGATCCACCAGTCACTTTGCTCACAGATTATCCCTGTTTATCTTGGTCATGATGACTCTTTTTTTTTTTTTTTTCAACGTTTATTTATTTTTGGGACAGAGAGAGACAGAGCATGAACGGGGGAGGGGCAGAGAGAGAGGGAGACACAGAATCGGAAACAGGCTCCAGGCTCTGAGCCATCAGCCCAGAGCCCGACGCGGGGCTCGAACTAACGGACCGTGAGATCGTGACCTGGCTGAAGTCGGACGCTTAACCGACTGCGCCACCCAGGCGCCCCCATGATGACTCTTTTAAGAACAGTCAGAGAATTGCATCAGAGCACATCCATCTGAAAAGGACACACATAAAATACTGCATGGCCAAATCAGACCCACCAAACCCACAAATCTTCTCTGGTATCAAGTTTGACGTACATTTTCAAGGATAAAATTAACTGTGTGAGGCGCAAGCAAAGCAACAAGAAATCTCGGACAACCAACACTAACTGCAAGAAACTTCTTCCCACCTTAGGACGTGTTCTGGCCCCGAGTTAACATACGTGCTAAGTGCTGCATGAAGTCGTCACTTGTACCCAATGAATCTGGTTGAAGTCGATGAACCTGGTAGAAGTCACCTGCTAGGCTGATACTCACCTAACTGATGCGACAGTTTCCAGGACACTAAGCTACATAAATCCACGGGCATATGTTTGAGTCCCTACAGGGTTCTGCTCACACGAGATCCCTCCCACTTACAGGCATGTCGTAGGTCAGGACTCTCCCTACAGTAACTACCATGAGTGTGTTTGCCAAGAGGTTCCTCACTCGATGGTTATGCGGAAAGTTGACTGGGGTACCTTTCTTTCTTTCCAGGCCAGCGTCACTGAAGGAACTGAGCAACTGCAAGGAACCCAGTTCCTGTTCTTCTGTCCAAATTGTCTGGGTGGAGTTTTTAGGCTGAGCTTATAAATCAGCAGGAATCCAATTTTCTTCCTCCGAGAAGAGATACAATGGTTTCTCCCAGCATTGCTCATTGGGCAGTGCAAGTTTGCAGAGAGAGACAGAGAGAGCGTGAGAGAGGTATCGCCAGGCATGTTATTTTAGCAATGCCATGGTCCTCCCACATTGTCCATCCCACTCATGACAATGCCTGGTTTAAGCATCCTCTCTCCATTTCCCTTTATTACCTGCTTGACCTACATCCTTCCCCCAGTGAGGGAGCCAGCTCAGAGGGTCTGCTTAACCTAGACTAGAGGTGGGGCCAAGGAGAAGTGTGCCTGTGGCTAGAATGGGCTGCCTTCAGAGTGAGCCATAACGTGGCTACAAGCAGTTAGAAACCAGCCTAAAACACCGTTAGGAATAAGCAGGGCCAAACGCAATGGTATGGATTTTACGTTTCGTATTGATAACAACTTTCTTATACAAATACACCTAGACTTACTCACGGGAGCAGGGCATCAGACAAAATGAAAGAAAACTGTGTCAAGTGTGAAAGATACTAAGTTACCAAAGTTACATTGAGTTGTAGAATTGTTTTTTATCCTTTAGCCCCTCATTTCCACACTCAGAACCTAGAAAACGTTCTTCACTGCCCATGGAATTCAATGTGGACACAACAATGTAAACTATTAACCCAAACTTTCCATTTTTTTTTTTCCACAAACCTCGTTGAATACCACGTATTGAAATGCCCACTCCCATGTTCAGTGAGACTAGTGAGGGCGGTAAGTAATGTGGTATATCCAGGTAATATTCTGTTTCTTGGCCTACTTCTGTACTCCGCGTGTCAACTGTTCTCCGCCAGGGGGCCTCTGGCCACACACGGGAAACCCAACAAACTTAAAATTGTAGGGTCTCTGCGTTGATCTTGAATTGGAATGTCGGTCAACATGTAAGATTCTCTCAGGGCTCAGAATGGCTCTGGATCTGCAAGGACAAAGGTAGTTGCCCCATCCTTTCCTCAGGGAGAGTACCTCCAGATTTCCTGATTCAGGCACCTTATGACGGCCAAGCACATACCACGATTTCCACGTGAGGCAAAATGTTTACAGATGTGTGAAATGCCTTCCATATGCTCCAATCCCTGTGTGCATGTTTCCTGAGTTCCTGTTGTGTGCGAGTCCCCTTTCCCCCAACCCATGGGGACCCTGTGGGAACCCAACCAAATCCCCCTGTGATCCTTTTTGTCTTTTCCATATAATCCCCTCCTTTCAGAGTGTTTTTCTTCTCTTTTTTTTAACGGTTGTTATTTATTTTTTGAAAGAGAGAGCGCGCGCAGTGCAGAGAGGGAGACACGTAATGCAAAGCAGGCTCCAGGCTCAGAGCAGTCAGCCCAGAGCAGGAGGTGGGTCTTAAACTCAGGAACCCTGAGATCATGACCTGGGCCAAAGTCGGACGCTCAACCACTCAGCTACCCAGGCAGCCCTGGAGTGATTTTCTTTTTTCTTTTTCCCCAAAGACACCTCTGAGTAGCACTGGCCTTAGGCTCCTGGGAGCTCCCTTGCACCTGCTGGCAGAAAACGGGGAGGCCAGGCAATGGTTGACCACTGCAGCCCCACTTCCCTCCCCTCCCGCAGAGAAAGCACTGAGGCCATCCCTAGGAAATGCGAACACGTGGGGCGCCTAGGAGGCTCCGTTGGTTAAGCATCAAGACTGCAAGCATCCCAAGCATCTGACTTGGGCTCCAGCTCATAACCCAGCTGAGGTGAGGTCCTGAGCTCCCACTTGCAGTCCTGACGCCACACGTGTGGTGAGAGGTCAGAGCCCTCCCGCCCTTTTGACAAAGGCAAAACCCGTAAAGAAGCCTTTGTATGAGGATCAGGGTGACAGTAAGGAACAGTTCGAACCCCCCCAAGGGACATTGCTCCCACCGCCCAAAGTGAGAAACAACCAACCACACAGGAGACCAATACCAAAGATAAGGACAAGTAAAGAACCGCCTACAACAGCAGCAATTTACTCTGCTATAAAGAGACACCTCGAAGTAAGAAGAGAAGAGAGAAAAACAAGGCAAAGAAGCACGCAGACACATCTGACTTTGAAAGACCGCTGACCAGGGGAGAGCGCGAACGCAGTCCCCCACTACCACAAATTATGCAGTCGAGTTTCCCACATTTGGGGAAATCGCAGGGGTCAGCACGCCCGCAGTGCAATGGGCAAGCCTCGCCCTGGGAAAACCACCTTCCTGATCATGGTGTCTCCCCTGCCAGGTAAGTATGACTTCCTCCCCCTCCGCCCCAACCCAGCCTCACACGCACCACACTGTACACACACGGTCACTGGCCTCCCCGCACCCCAAAACCCTCCGCACCCACTCCCGTCTCAACCATCCTCACCCCACACACGTCGTCCTCAGACAAGCCGAGCCACAGCTCGGCCACTTCCACAGCCCGGGGAATTCTACCGCCCGGTGGAATTCTACCGCGCCCACCGCGGCCTCATTTCCATAAGGCCACGCCCCGGTCAGGACGCAACGGCCCCGCCTCACTCCCCGCCCCTCCCCGCGTCACCCGGCTCCACGCGCACGCCGTCTCCCTGCCCCCAGCTCCGCTCCCGCCGGGGTCTCAGCGCTGAGGCGTCTCCTCTTCCTCCCGCCCCCCGCCTCCTTCCTCTCCTTGCGGGTCTCCTCCGTCTTCTCCCCTCCACACTGATTTGCTTCCCGCTCGTCTTCCCTCTCCGTGCAGCTCCCGCAACGGCCCCTGCGCCCGTCGGGGCGCCCACGCGGCGGGCAGCACCGGGCCGACTGCGCCCGCCTGAGAGGAACACGAGGGAGGACGTCCCCCAGCCGGAGAAGCGCCCACACACCTCGCTCGCTCTGTCTCTCGCTCTGTCTCTGCCCAGAGCCCGGTTTGAAGGAGACACACTGCGATGGCTCCACCTGAGGGGCTCAGCCGCCAAGCCAGTCCCCCCGCACCAGGGCTGGACACCAGAGCGGGGGGACCGAACGTCTGGCAGCTCGGGGCGCGCGAACCCACACCTGTCCTTTGAGAACTGCCGCGTGCCTGCTGCTTTACAGGTGCGTTCGCGGGGCGGGGCGGGGCCGCGGCGCCCCCTGGTGGACGCCCGGGGGGAGGCGCACCAGGATCCCCGCGTTGAGGCGGGGGCGGGTCCACGGAAACCTGCCTTGAGCTCACTTAGACCCTCCCCCACCTGCCAGAGGTCACAGCAGGGGTTAGTGGGGTCCCGGGCGCCCCACTCTGCCTCTGCCGTCCCTTCCTCCCCCGCTGCGCGCTTCCCCTTGGAGGAGATTTCCGCCAGCAAAGTCCCCCTTCCGTGGGGAAAAGCCAGGTCTGGAAAGCCAAGCAGCACCTACTCGGAAGAGACTAGTCCTGGGGCAATTTCCTGGTCCTGTCCCTCGCGTTCTGGTTTCTGATTTGCCTTTGTCTCCCTTGGGCCTTGACGTGTGCTTGACTTTTACTAGACTGCTGAAATTAGAAGAGACCTGGGGGGGGGGGCGGGCGTCTGACATTAGTTGTCACCTGAGTCAATAGTGTGGTGGTCCGCGGAAGGATGCCCCCTGCCTGGGAGGTCCCCAGCCTCATCCCGGATCCTGTGAAAATGATCCATCACACAGCAAACGGGCCTCTGCGAAGGTGCTTAGGTCAAGGACCCTGAGATGGGGAGATCGTCCTGGAATATCCGGGCGGCCCCCTGGAATTACAGGGGTGCCTTCAACCTGGAGGAGGCAGAGGAGGAGATGTCTGCCTGCTGTAGCTGGTGGTGCGGAAGATGGAGACAGAGGAAACCAGGGCGGGTGGGACACAGGCGCTCCCTTGCCAAAACCTCCCGACTGCACTGTAGTGAGGTTTCCCTGGATTAAATTGCTCGGTCTCCCTGAGCCTCCAGAAGGGGCGGTGGCCCTGTTGACATCTCCATCTGAGTCTGGTGAGATCCTTTTTGGGACTTGTCACCCACAGAACTGTCAGGTAACAAACGTGTGTCCTTTTAAGCCTCTAAGTTCGCGGTGAGTCGGTACCCCGGCCACAGACAACCCATGTCAGGTGTCTGGCTCATCACGTCAGCGGTAGTTAGCTCTGCGGGATGGAACCAATCCTGTATAAATGCTGCAGGTCGTGACTCTTAGGTGGTCCGGCCAAGCGCTGCTTTTCCACGGTGAAGTGTTAGGTTAGGTACCTGCCGATGTGAGGTGCGCCAGGAGTGAAAGGTTCAGAAAGAATTCTCGGGGCACCTGGGTGGCTCTGTGGCTTCAGCATCTGACTCTTGCTCTTGGCTCAGGTCCTGATCTCACAGGTTTGTGAGATTGAGCCCAAAGTCAGGCTTTGTGCTGACAGCAGGGAGACTGTTGGGGATTTTCTCTCTCTCTCTCTCTCCCTGTATCTCTCTCAAAATAAATAAACTAAAAAACAAAACAAAACAAAGACTTTGTGAGACGTTCTCGGTGCAAAAAGGTGTTTCTAAAAAGCGTGAGGACGGGACAGGACAGGGGGACAGGAAGAGCGGCACTGGGATTGGGAGGTGTGACTGGTTATAAAGTTTTAATTTGGGGGTGGGGGAGGATGGGGGCGTAGAGCCCAATGAAGTTTCCGTCAGGAGTTCCATACGTTCCAGAAGGCTTACAGGACCCTGGAGGTCTGGTTAGCCTCAAGCCGAGGTTGGTTTTTGCGTCCAGCAGAGCGTTAACATTAAGGCAGTTGTGAGTTCCTTGAGGAGGTCCTGTGTCAGCTGTTGACCAGTGGGCTGCAAGGTGTAAGGAAATTGAATTGCATCTACATTTCTTTTGCCTTTCTTCACCTCATCACCCGCCATCTTTTTTCTTTCCCTTCTTTTCTGTAACATTCAAAGTCTGTTCCCTGCACACAGGCTCAGCACGTTCTTATGCAAAGTGGAAGCCACTGGTGGTCACACAGATTGACTGTTCACTTTTCAAGAGTGGGCTGTGCTCCTTTCCCAAGGAGGGCAAGGACATAACTTACAAAAGGAAAAATACGGGAGAACCCCCTCCTCTCACAGCTACGTTTCTGTTGCGCGAGTTCTCTTAAGGCACAGAGCTACTTTTCAGCATGTCACAGAGAGCGAACATGCAAGCATGGCGTTTACGGCTTTCCCCCAAAAGTGATCTGTGACTGGATCCCGAGCAGACCTGAGCTTTATAGGGCGTCATAGGCTGTTGCTTTCGTAAATGTCACGGACATAAAACGAACTTTGTGGAAGCACCGAGTTCTCATGAGTACTGATTCTGCGACCAGGCCCGGCAGCACAGGGATGGGGGAGGAATTGTCCGGATCCTGGAATAATCACGGGGCAGCACAGCCTCGCTCTGGGCTTCTGTGTCCTACTTGTTTACAGACTCGTCATCCATTCTGCGGATTGGGCCAGCGAGTTGCTCTGTTGACAGCCAAAGGCACTCATGGGAAGACTTAAACAACCAAGTGTGACAGCACACGTGGGGTCACTCTGTCTACCGTGAAAGTAGGACCCGTGTCTGCCTCGGGTGTGAGTCTTTGGATGGATCTATTTGTTACTGGAGGTGGTGGGGAGGATGGTGTTTGAGGGTTTTGTGGTTGCTGCTGTCTGTGTTGTTGAACTCTTTCTAGGAAATCATTGTGGAGCGATAGCTTTGTGTTAGTTCCTGGAAGGACGTGACTAAGACACTTGCCGAGGAATAGTTGCAGATCTCGGTGCCACATTTGTGGAAGGACTTCCACGCTTTGCAGTTAAAGATGCTCCCTTAAAGGAAACCAACTTCATTCATACCTTTGGGTCAATGTTAGAGAGCAATATGTTGGAATTGGTCTGCAGCCCACTTGCATCAGAATCACCTGGGTTTGATGTAAGAAATGCAGATTCCGGGGCCTCACACCAACTACATCTCTTGGGGTTAGAGCCCAGGTGGTAGCTTCTGTGACCTCCATTGCTGACTCTAAGGCTTTCCCAACCTAAGAACCACTCTCTTGTACTTTTAGATTGGGGATTCTTACACAATGATCAAAGAAGCCCAAACTTTTTCCTTTACTCCGAAGACTTTAAACACTGGACCGTGACCTTCTTAGGGACAGTGTGACTTTGGTCCTCTCTCACACTCAGCCTAGAGACGGTGCCCAGATCGGAAATAAAGCAGCTGAAGAAAAATGTTTGATTTCTTTATACACGTTTTACTTTCATAGCCACCGAAAAGACTGTGTTTCATTTCCTCTAACAGACTCTGTCCACCAGTTATGTTGCCCAAAACATATCGCTATAGCGACAGATAGAAATATCTATGGTACATTTATACACACAGACACGCGTTCTAAAGCACTGCGAAGATACAGACGAGGCTTTCACACAACTGGGGGCCTCTCAGGTGCCACTTAAGTATGATCACTGGGTTGTCTTACAGAGGACTCTCAATGGGCTTGGTCTGGCCACGAGTCCCAGGTCCCCAGAGAGGACTTATTTAAAAGGGGACAGCGTAACTAGGCCGCGGTCATCGCCACACTTTGGAGGCCATAAATGGAAATAGGAGGCGCCAGGCTAAGCGGGACATTGCACGTGGGAAGCCACCACTTTCGCCACGTGGATTCAAAGCACTCGGGTGCTGCAGTGTAGACGGACGCCCAGCCCACGCTGGCCGGGCTGAGCTGGCCCCGAGCAAGCGTACATCTGGGAGTAGTGCCGGCTGAGCCCCACTGTCCCTCAGGGCACCGCTGTCACTCGTGTGCTTTAGAACTGCTGAGGAGCTCCCGTGTGGGGACCGCGTGTCCCATCCGTAGGGAGCAGGGTCCTGTTTCCCCTGGGTGACCACGTGAGGAAGGGCACTGAAGCGAGAAGTGGCCATTGCGAGTTCCCAGGCCAGTGTGGCGTTTAGAAGCAGGGTCACAAGGCCCTGTACAAACCATGCCTGTTCTGCTCAGGGCTAGGCCCAGGGCACCCTGGCTGGTGGTTCTCTTGATGGTGCTCCTTAACCGCAGGACAGGCTCTCTACCTTCCGCCCTCCTGCACTGGGCCACGTGTCTGGCTCCTCCTGCACCCTCCAACAGGTGTGCAGGAGTGGGGCCCAGGTCTCATCAGCAGGTGGGAGTTGCACCAAGGGGGGGGTGGGCCCATCCTTCTTGCTGCTTGATGGATCTCTGCAGGCTCCTCTTCTTGCGTGACTCCTGGAAGGCAAGGGTCACAAGACTGGGGTGCCTGGCAGAGCCCTCAGGCACTTCACCTGGAGACAAAAGTGCAACAGGGTGAGTCCATTGTCAGGCCCTGCTGGTGGCTCCCTGAGCTGCAGTGAGCACTGGGCGGTGGCAGGGCCATGGGCTCAGTGACAGCCTAGGGGAAGGGCTGTCATCCTGAGGAACCTCTGGTGCCACCGGGTTAGAGGGAAAGCTTCCCACCACCTCGGGTGGTGATGGCCCTGCTCAGAGCCGCTGCCCGGATCCCACACTCCCTCTTTGGGACCCAGTTCACTCCCCAGTTCACTTGGAGCAAAATGATGGCTTCTGTGACCTCCCAGGAATAGAAGCGCCTAGCATGAAACATGCATGTATAGAAATAGCCTGTTGCAGGATGGATAGCACACGGTGCAGGGAAGTCCTCTGTGAAGTTCATGTCTAGCACTTAATGAGGAGAGGGAGGGGCAAGGCAGCTGGGAGCTTAGAGATCCCCTAAGTCTAGTGCCACCTCCTACAGAAGCAGGGTGGTGGACTCACAGAGACTGAGGGGCCAGCCAAAGCCACAGGGCTGGTTGGTGACAATCCCAGGATTAGAACCCAGCCCTGGGCCCTTTCCATTGTCTCTCGAAGTGTGGAGGAAACTTCCATACAAGGGGAAGCCAGTGGGTATGTGGGGCTGTTGGGTTACCTTTGCTGGGACAGGAATAAGGCTTTACAGAGGCCATCTTGTAAGTGTTCTTCTAAAGAGGCTCAGGAAAGAAAGGAATTATCAGAGAAAAAGGAAAGGGAATTAGCCAAAAAAGAAAAAAAAAAAGGAGGGTGACGTCATGGCCCGACCCATTTTCACACTGTGGGATCAGCTTTCTCTCAGGTTATAGTTAGGGAACATTCCTAGGAATAGGCCCAACTGCTTCTGGCAAAGCTTTGAGGTCCAAGTGAAAGGTATAGTTTCTGATTTACAAGCCATTTCCTACACTTCACGTGTTTGGTGGGCATATTTGCTAGGGAAGGTGTTAGTATTTTAAGTAAACCTACAGAATGTCTGCCATATAGATAAAATGTTTCCCTTCAAGTTCCATTTTTATTTATCATCAAATTCTCTTTTAGGTGGATAGGACCCAATGGTTTTCTTTGGGATGAGATATATCAAAGTCGAATTGCTGTCCTCAGCGCAATAGGGGGTGGGATGGACTCAATCAATTAGATGGCATCTTGGCTTTACTTTTCATGAGGTGGAAAGTGCTCCAGGAAACAGCAGAACGGGCCCCAGCACCCTCTCCCAGAAGCTCATTCAGAGGCGGACTCCCCTCTGACCTTGAGAATCAACTCACTTGCTTTCCTCGGACTCCTGACTTGGCCTACAGGAAGGAAGAAGTGGGGTGAGGAAACAAGAGGGTGACAATGTGACAGGGAACAGAGATGGCAGTGGAGGGGTTGGGAGGGGAGCTAGAAGGACACTTATTGAGGACCTGAGTCCTACAAGTGGATGGGAAATCTGGAAGGTCAGAGCAGGTCAGGGATCACCTGCGGACTCTGAAGACACATGGAGATGGGTGTGGGCTGGGCTCTGTGGCTCTGACTGGTCAGTGTCCCCCTTACCTCCAAATTTGTCCTTGCCTTCTTCAACACGTCATGTGTCCTGGTCACTGAAAACAACAAAACAGCCCAACAAGGCAGGGATCACCAGCTGGGCCCATACCTGCCTTGGGTGTGTGTTCTGAAGCGTATCCTTCTGGCCACTCAGCTCAGGGTCTCCTGCTGTCCCCACGTGCCCCTCCCTCCACATCCACAATCACTGGTGGCACGGGAGGTTTGGGGATGTCACATCAGTGTGCCCCCTCCCCAAGTCTGTGTGGTCACCGTCTATCCGCAGCACAAGTGGGTAGGCTGGAAGCCCCCCCACCCCAAATTCCTCTCCCGTCCCTCGGCTTGGGGGCACTCACACTGGCTGAAGATGAACCGCTCCATGGTCTCCTTCTGCTGGTTGGCGGTCTTCAGACGCTCAGCTGTGCTCTGAAGGAGATTCTCCTGTGCGGACAGTTTGGTTCTCAGTTCCAGAAGTTCCCTTTTCAGGGACTGTCCCTGAGGAAGAGAAACAGGCTCTCTGTCAGTGGTCAGAAGGCCTAAGCACCCCATGCTTTGTGGCTCTTGAAAATCGAAATTGGGATTCTATGATCTTCTCAATTATTTCTGGCCCGGGTTCCCTCCCTGAAAGCCTCTAAAACCCTCCAGCGGAGGCCCGCCTAGGGTGGTCTGGAACGGTAGGATTAGGAAGCCTCCCTGAAAACCTGGGAGCCCCACACAGAGGAGGCCTCCAGTCCTGTTGCTGAAGAGAACCTGACTCCGGGCAGTGCCAGAAGTCCTGGTGGTTGAACAAGAAAGAACCCACGTTTGGTGCTGACGTCATGTCTGGTACCCTGGCATCACAAATATGACTTGCTAGTTGGGAATGTGACACCCAGAGAGAGAGGGCTGGCCTGAGAGAGTCTGAGATTTTGTAGATATTTGTGCCAACTTCAAGATGGCAAAACACCCCCTCCCTTGGTGCTGGCATACTTAGGTCTCCTAAGGTGTCAGTGACATTAATCTGGCTTCAGAATCCCGGGGTGGGGGGCAGACGGAGAAACCTTCCTGTCCAAGGTCCCAGCAAGCAGAGCCCAGGCCTCGGGTCTGAGGGCACCTGGCGGAGGTGGGGGCAGGGCTGACTCTCTGGGGCCTGGCCCAGGGATGCAGAGGTAAGCTGTGTGTTGGGATGCGGTAGGTGGCTTCTAGAGGCTGGTCCTCTCATGGTGATATTCTGTGGGGTGGCACAGGGACACGAATGTTGACACGTTCACATGCCCCTAAACTCTCAGCTCAGCCAAGTTTAGAAAGTGAAAGAAAGCGAACACTCCTGGGCCACCAGGGCTCTTGCTGCGCGCCCTCTCCACAGCCTCCTCTTCCGTCTTCACAGGGGGAGGAAGGAGAAGGGATGTCGTCAGAGCTGTACTGCATGCAGCCAGCACAGATGACAGGTCTCCCTCGGGGACACTCCTCTGAGGAGCCTCTGTCCCAACTCAGTGTCTGGCTCCTGACCTTCAGGACCTGCGGGACGGAGGAGAGGGGTGACATCTGGGGCAGAAGCAGGGAAGGATGTGCCACTCACCGAGTTGCCAGCCGGTGCAGGGCTGGGGGGGCTTGGCAGGGCTGCTCGCCAGAACATGGTGAGGAGGGAGGCTGACTCCTCCAGTGCGTGCTGCAGGGCCTGTGCGCTGCTCCCGAGTTCATGGATGCCTTTGCTGCCTGGCACCTGGGAGAGTGGGTGAGACGGGCGCGGACATCACTGGGGCCGAGCGATCCCTCTCTCCCATCCCTCCCCACCCCAGCACTCAGGGCTCAGGCTTCCTTTGTGAGTGAGGCACAGACATGGGCCTGCTTGACCCTGTGAAACCATTTTCTAACCTGGAAGCCCAGGGTCTCCACCTCAGCAGTGACCTCCAACTTGCAAGGATCATCAGATTCCGGCTTCCCTCATACTCTCTGTAAGCTTCTAGTCCTGATCCGAGCTCTCAAGTCTAAGGTCCTTGGTTTTTGCACTGGCACCACTGGGCAAAACCCTAAATCACACTTTCCGCTTCAACTGGGAAGCAATTGTATCTCCAAGGACTGAGGTGCCGGTCCCTTTACCTGGAACGCCACCCTCTATCCCCCAGAGGATCTGTGTTCCCCCTAGTGGTTCCTCTAGGACCATGTGACTTTCCTTGCCTGGCACAGTGGCCCCTTCTGTGTTCATGCCCTCACAACTCAGAGGACGGCTTCTGACACTGAGCCCAGACCCGCTGTTGTACTTATCTACACGGATGTGTGGCTCCCTCTCTGGGGCGGAGCCTCCTGTGGACCGGGCTGCCCCCCATGTCCCTGCATCTCCTGTGACTCGGACAGCACAGGAGCTGGTGCCTGTTCCCCAAACCAGGAGGCACTGTGAGATGGCTCCTGCCTGCTTCCCTCCCCTGCTCAGTCTGTACGGAGAAATCCCATGGCTGCCCGGCTTCTTGCCCCTTCCACAACATGCGGCCCATCTAGATGCAAATCTGGAATTTCCAGCCATCTGATTAAATGATTTTACTCTGCCCATGGATGGCCATGTGCCAGCATGACTGGACCAGATACCAAGCGACCAAAGGGTGCTCAGCACAGCACCCCATGTATGCCAACACCCAGCAAGTACTCTACAGATGAGGATGGTAATGTTGCACAGGCATTTCTGTGGTTCTGAGAGGAAACATTGGTCAGAGCAGAGTTTATAGCAAAAATAGGGGATGGAGAAAAAAGGCTTGGCTGGGTGTAAGTAGATGTGTCCTCAGCTGTGGGGCGTGTACAGCATGGGAGAAGGGGCGAAGATCAGAAGGAGGAGCACCTAAGACCTATAACGTGATTACCTCTGTGCCCTGAGCTTCAAGGCCAGGGAAGGTGCAGGCTGATCTCACAAATGCTGCTATCTTTTTGACCAGCAGTGTGCCCTCCCCAATCTGCTGTCTTAGGGCACTATAGTCATCAATGTGGCCAATTACGTGGCGGCCATGCTTATTGGCAAAGGAACCATCAGTAGCTTCACCCTCTAGCTTGGCGGGGTTCTTCATTACTGGAGAAGCGTCCAAACCCAGCTCTGAAAAACAAAACCACAACAACATAGAATCCACAGTGAGGAGCATATCCTCAGGCCACTTCCCTCTAGAAGAGTCATCAAATAGTGTGAAAGAGGCCAGAACAGGAAAGGCACTCTGGGAAAGTACAAGCAAGGTGTGAAGTCCATAGATTTCTGGGCTCTGTATTTTTATAATCTTTCTTACATTATCTCATAATGATAAAACTGCCATGGGGCCAATTTTATCCTCATTGACAAATGAATATTCAGGGAAAATATGATTTTAATAAAAAAGATTTTAATTTCTGGTTAAAAAGACATATAAAAAACGTTTAAGCTGGACACAGAAAGCACTTTCAAGAGAGGAGGGATCACAGTGCAATGAGGCACAACAGAGCAATAGGCAAACCACAGGGGGAAGAATTATGACAAGAAAGGTGGCCACAGGGGCACCTGGGTGGCTCAGTTGATTAAGTGCCTGACTTCGCTTAGGTCATGATCTCACAGTTTGTGAGTTCAAGCCCCTCGTCAGGCTCTGTGCTGACAGCTTGGAGCCTGGAGCCTGCTTCAGATTCTGTGTCTCCCTCTCTCTCTGCCCCTCACCTGCTCACACTCTGTCTCTCTCTCTCTCTCTCTCTCAAAAATAAACATTAAAAAAATTAAAAAAAAAAAAAAAAAAGGTGGCCACAGAAGGTGCAATGAGTAGGGCTAAAGACCTTGGGACCCAGGGAGAAAAATCTCTGTAATCAGATAATGTGTCCATTAGCAACCAAAGGTTACTTGCATTAATAAAATTTTCCATCATCAGTCCCTGAATCCTTCAGCTGCCATATTTACCATTTGTCCTATTGAAGATGGCAGTCTCCGAGCCAGGAGCAGCAGGAGAAGAGCTAGGGAACACGAGAGCTGGAGAATTCATGCCAACATCTCGGACTGGAGGGGAAGCAACTGGATCTAGGGTGTGAAGACAAGAACAGTTCTCAGGGACCCTGGAACGCACCGCTCAACAAGCACACACACAGCCTGGTCTTCGCCAGTGGAGATCTAAGGCAGCGAGGCTCACCGCTTACACAATCATCACCCACAGACCATGATCGTAATAGCAAACAAATCCCTTAGTTTGGAACAAGAACGTGTTCTTTTCATGGAAGCGTGTTCCATGAGAAGCAACTTCTGGTTTGAAAAGTTCTTAGGTACATTTTTCTAACCTGTGTTTTGCATATAACTTTGTATGCAATGTCTAATACAATGTCTTGTAACTACACATAACTAGGCATATGTATATGTGTATATATATATACATGTATGTGTGTGTGTGTATATATATATATATATATATGTAGCATATGTGTTAAAAAATACTGAATCAAAGAATGAATGGAGTTGTGGGTGATTAAACTCAGCATTCCAATCCCCATTCTGATGCATCAGTGCTGGGAACAGTGTAGTAGGATGAGAAGAGGAGAGACAGAAGTCATGATGGGTTAGAGATGCCCTCCCGGAGACCAGGCAGCAATCCTGCGGTGGAGGAACTGGAAGATATCACAGAGAAGACAGGCACAATCCTGCTCAGGCTTAGAGCCTGCTCTCCAGCTCAGGCCTCTGTGGTGGGTGAGGAGCAGGAGCAGTGGCTGAGCCAGTGGCACTGCATCCAGGCTGGTGTTGTGGGGACACAGTGAGAGGGGAAAGCCCAGTAGGAGGGCAGAGGGGGAGATATAACTGAACACTACAAGCATCGTGACAGCCTGACTGGAGCCAGACAGCCACCTACTGTAGCCGAGCTGTTTCTATGGGCCGTGCACAATGCTCGTGGTCGACATAATTAACAGCCGCCACACGTGATCTTGGAAGCGTCACCTTCATTTGACAGATGAGGTCATTGTCTAATCAATGAAAATCTAGCAGGACCAGGGTGGGGGGCAGGGGAATGAGGATTAACATGCCCCAGGAAGAGCAGGCATGAAAGTTTGAAAGCTCAGCTTTAGATAATCCTGAGCAGAAATGGCTCCTATAAGAATACAATTGAAAATACACCATGGAGGGGAGAGGAGATGATGAATTAAGTGGTGTGTCACAAGGAAAGAAAGAAGAAGAAGATAAAATAATGTGTTCAGATGGGGAGGGGCAGTATTAACACTCAGATTGAAGCTGGGGGAAGAGAGATGTATGAAGGGCATTGAGAAGAGGGAGACAGCTGGTGAGATGTATCTGGTAGGGCAGACATGGCGGACAGGAGAGGCGGTTGACAACCACTTTCCCACAGCCAGGACTGCCTCAGGGACAGGAACGTTTTCCACACCCTGAATTCCTCTAAAACTAGGGAATGGGAAACCAGGCTAGGGATCTGGGAAGGCCAACGATACCAAGAGGGAGTATATGTAGCGAGGAGGAAGGACAGAGGCTGGAAATCAAAACATCTGGTTTGAATCCTACGTCGGTCTCCGCTCCTGCCAACCTTAGTGTGCCAGTTAATGTCTCAATGCCGGAGTTTCTCCGCGTGAAATACAGAGAGTAAGGCCGCCCCTACCTCGGATGAAATTATTTGAAAAATTGTTTGAAAACTCATGGTAAGTTTTAAAGCACTCCACAGATACAAGGAATCGATGTCATCTGTTGACTGATTCTTACTCCGCCAGGCACTTGTAAGTTATTTCATTTAATGCTCCAAATGATCATACAATTTATATATGACCATCATCCTCATCCTGAAGATGAGGAAACTAAGGCTTAAGTACCTGGGGACTTAAAACACTTTGCCTAAGGCAAGCAACCTATATGTGGCAAACTTGGGAATCTGAGCCAGGTGTGAGCCTAAATCCCATGCCCTCACCCAAGGCTATAGATCGAAGCACCTCGGATTTCACCCTGACCCTAAGGGGTGTGGAAGTGGTAAGATGGTCCCTTCCACCACAGACATCCTGGCAACCGGCCCCACCAGCTGCCCGCCTCCTGGTCCCCTTTTCCTTCCTACCTTGGAAGAGTGGCTGCTTGTTTCCAGGGTCCTCCTGGTTGGCAGAAGGACTGAGGCGGGCTGTGCTCCCCCCGCCATCCAGCTGGTGTTCCAGCTGCAGCCGCAGACAGTTATTCACCTGGATGCTCTGCTCCAGCTGCCCTCGCAAAGCTCGGATCTCTGCCACCAGGTGGCTGAGGTCACTGTTCATAGGGACCTGGTGACAGGCATCCCAGGTGGAAGCTGAGAGAAGAGAGAGGAGGGGTCTGGTGGCACCGATCCAAGCATTTCCAAGCGTTTGTCAGAAGGCTACTCTGGGACGTTCCTTTCTGCTCAGGGTCCCAGGCAACATATCTGTGAGGGAGCTGCCACTCTTCCTCTGTGGGGCCTGGCACACGCTAGAATACCACGCACTGGGATCTCCCCAAGGCTCATGTGGCCCATGCCCCATGTACATCTACAGAGCCTCTGATGGGCAGATGAGGTCAAGACTGGTTTTTCACCTCGATAGTGACTGTAGCCCTGCAGGCCAGAGAGGCAGGGTCTTCCAAGATAGGGCGTCAACACTGGACTAGAGATTCAGTCACAATTCACTGAACTGTTCGGCTTCTCCATGTGTTTTTCAACCTCCGTTTACCACGCATAGTCTGTTTCTTCATACTGGGGATGAAGAGAGCTGAGAAATATTCTATAACACCACAATCTCTTATCTGAAACTTTGAATCCAAATATATTTCAAAAAGTAGAATTCGTTTTGGTGTTTAGGAAGGCAGTAGGATTCATATACCATATATCATATAGCACACGCACCCAGTTGCATGGGTCACGGGCGGGCCTTAGTCAAACACATTCCTATTTCTGCGATGAGCTAGGTGAATATTCTCACTGAGTGGGATAAGTAAAAGCTATGAATACCCTTTTGGTCAGTTCAGACATTTCATGACCAAATGAGTAAATGAGAAAGAGTTCAATTCACAGCCCTCATTGGATTGCAGAATTAAGGATAAGAACTTATGGGGCCTTAGTAGTAGTGGCTTTGAAATGACTCCTGAAACACCCACAAAAAGGGAAAAAGGCATGAAACTGGATGGGGTCAGGATGAAGTGGTTTCCAGATACTAACTCTGAAGTTCCATGAAGCTCCTTCCTGTCTTTCTTTCCCTAATTCCTAATTCTCACAAAGTTTTGCTTCTTTTTAAAAAATGTCATCCATCTATCCATTCCTCTTTATCTTCCCCACAGCACCTTAGATCAGACTCTCATCAGTTATGTGCCCAGACAATCCCTGCACCCATTCAGGAGGTTTCCCTGATTCTACTGTCTCCCGACTCCAGCGTGTCCCACCAGTCCTACCATCTAAGAGTTCTGTTCCCATCCACTACCTACCTATTTTGCTTGCCTCATTTTCTATCACCTGCTACACAGGATGTAAACTTCCACTCTACCCTGTAGGTATCCTATATACCGGCAGCTCTCACGTCAACTGACCTGACTTCTCACACTCCCTGATACAAAGCTCTCCATAGGCAGGTTGGACCCAATGCTCCCGTGGGTGCACACAAGCTATTCTCTCAGCCTGCAGTGCCCCTGATATGTCTACAAGTGCTGGTTCACCTTCTCATCAACAAACTAGGAAATCCAATCAGGTTTGATGAAAATTCAGATTTGGCTGAATATTGAAAATTTCATATTGCTTAAGAAATTTTTTACACAGGAAAAAATTTAGAATTGAAAGGCTTAGAAAGCCAACATTCCATCCAAAGCAAGAGCTGCTTCTATAGGATCCTTGACAAATCATCCCTTTCTTGGGAAGCTTATTCCTTCACAAACTAGCAATTCCATCACTGGAAGGCTCTAGGGGTAAGGAACGCATAATTATGTAAGTCCGAATTCCACTGCCTTTGACCCTTTGACCCTTGTTAAGCCCTCTGAAGGGACACCAAACACATCAGCTCTTTTTCATCTGATAGTTCTTCAAATATTTAAAGCCAGTTTTCATCTCCTTGTGATCTCTTCAGGCCTAAAATTGTTTTGTTTCTTCAACCAGTTTGAGATTTCTGGTCCCTTGGTATGGTGGCCCCTGTCTTCACTGTGCTCCCTGGTTTGTCAATGTCCCTTTTACAAGATGGCACCCCATTATTTATTTATTAAATTTTTAATTTTCTTTTTAAAAATTTACATCCAAATTAGTTAGCATATAGTGCCACAATGACTTCAGGAGTAGATTCCTTAAGTGCCCCTTACCCATTTAGCCCATGCCCCCTCCCACAACCCCTCCAGTAACCCTCAGTTTGTTCTCCGTATTTGCTGGGTCGTAGGGTAGTTCTGTTTTTAGTTTTTTGAGGAACCTCCATACTGTTTTCTAGAGTGGCTGCACCAGCTTGCATTCCCAGATGGCACCCCATAATTTAGCACTATTTCTCACACGGTGTCTCCATATTGACTCTTATGTACTCCTACAGTACTCTTACAGTACAGTACCACAGTACAATACTGTGGTCTCAGGTTGAGTTGGCTTTTGTTAGCAACCTTGACCTATGAGTTCCTTGTCTAGATGGGTTTCTACCTAACTCCCTATCTTCAAGCTCACGAATGGCTAAAGAGCCAGGCTTCCCCATCCTGAACTTCTACCACTGATATTTTTAATCAATCTCAGGTTCATTTTTTTTTTTTTAAATCTTTTCCAAATTTCATCATATTGACATTAGTCCTCTGTTCCAGCCTGGTTGGATTTATTAACTTGATGTTTAAATTTTTTTTAAATTTTATTTATTTTTCAGAGAGAGACAGAGCACAAGTGGGGGAGGGGCAGAGAGAGGGAGGCATAGAATTTGAAGCAGTCTCCAGGCTCTGAGCTGTTAGCACAGAGCCTGACGTGGGGCTCGAACTCGCAAACCGTGAGATCATGACCTGAGCCGAAGTCAGACGCTTAACCAACTGAGCCACCCAGGCGCCCCTTAACTTGATGTTTAGAATACCCTGTCCCATTTGAAGAGCAATGGGGAAATAGAAAAAGATTCTTAAGCAATAGATTAGTATTTTAGCAGGTGGCAAAATTCCTCAATAAAACAGTTTAAAACTTAAATCCAGGCTTGAAGTTCAGGTCCTACTAGTGGTATTTCTATAAATGTTTTTTTGCATCTTTTAATCTTCTCCCTGGGGAATGGGTCAGGGTGGGAGCAGGTGCCCCCTGTACTGACTGCATGGGTGGTTAGTATGTATTATTCACGCTATTCAAGACCTCACATGATAGTGCCATCAGGACAGTTCTTTGAATTAAAAAAAATCAGTATATAATCTGGACTTCGATCAACTTTTCTCTGGCCATCTAGGTGGGTAGAGTTGGACTCTTGTGGCCTACTTTTAAGGATGTCTCTGCTGGATCTTGTTCATGTTACCGACCTCTGGACTTTGTGCATGAGAAATGCCCTCTCTTCTTACTAGGCACCCCGGCCTGGCTGGGAGTTTCTGAGGCAGAACCCAGTAGCTTTCCAGAGCTCTGCAACTCCCAGGGTGAAGACCTCACTGGGGTTCTGAGCAAGGGCAGGAAGCTTGTGGGGTTGGGGGAGTAGATGGACACATACCTTTCAGCCCCTTCTTGGAGTTGCCATAAAGTGCCTCGTAGATCTGTAGCTCTGACTGGAGGGACTGAGAGAGCTGCTGTTTCTCTTCGCACTGTTGCTGCAAGAGGGCCAGCTTGTGCTGCAGCCTACAGGGGAGAGACGAGAGGGCCCACTGAGTTGCCAGCCAGCCTCTGCATCAGAGTGTTTTAGCCCTAGATACCAACCCCAGTGTCATGAAGACCATCACTTCACTTTACAGATGTGGAAACAGAGGCTCTGAGAGGTGAAGTGGCTTTGCTTGAAGTCCCATTGGTGAGGAGCAGACACACAAGCTGGGTATTGTCACTGCCCCCCACTGGTGCTCTTTCCACGGTGACGGGCAGTTATGGGGCCCCCAGCATGATGGCTAGTGCAGATGCTTCCTACATTATGGTGAAACTAATACCCTTCAACTAACTGGAAGGATGAGAACATTCTTTCTCCAGGATCTGATATGCTGATGAGCCTTCTAAAACAGGGTTTTACTCTCCCAACTTTGGAGTGAAAAAGGCATTCCCAGAGAAGTCCTTCCCTCTGCTCACGGTCACCCATAAATCAGGAAGAGCAGAGGGGAAACTGAGGGTTCCAAAAGGCACCAGTGCCTGTCTTGCCAATATCCTTTCTTCTACATTGGAAAATGGGGCCACCTTCTGTATCACTGGGCTCCCTCTTACCTGGAGTCTTTCTCTTGGAGGGAGAGTCGTTCCTCCTGGAAACGCAAGATCTCCTGCTGCTTCTCTTTTAAGTCTTCCAAAAGCTGCTGCCGTTCCCCCTTTTGGTGCTCCAGCTCCACCTCCAGCTCTTGAAGCCGGGACCGAGAGGACAGCAGGGCCTCCCTCAGGCACTCCGTCTCCTGGGAGCGCTCTGTACACCATGGGGCCAGAAGTCAGCGGGAAGGCGAGCCCAAGTTCATCTATCCCTACACGCAGCACCCAGGCAACAGGGAGGCCAGCGTGTGCCGCAGCTGCCCAGGGAGGCAGAGGGCATCGGCTCACCACATCCACGCACCCTGGGGAACGTGGAGCCCCCGCCCTGCAATGCCCTTGATCTTCTCATTCCATAAGGTCTCCCTTGTTCTTAGACAAAATGCTCCTGTTTCTAACGCTATTTCCTAAGTTCCCATGCCCTCCGCACTATAACCCATTCTTGAATTTTGCCTAAGATCAGCATCAAGATTCCTTGTCTATAGTTTTTAGAATCTATTATATTCATCAATTTGAAAATGGGGACATCTGGTCTCTTCTGGGCTTGTGGTATCTCTCTGATCTGCAGGATTTCTCAGGGACTGTTGGCACAGACTCAGCATCAGGCTGCAGGTTCTGTCAGTCCTCTTGGGGGACGTCCCCAGGCCTGGCAGACTATACTTGCTCACATCTTAGCATCTTCCCCGCTGTGAGGTCTGTGCTAGCCTGTCCCAGCATGTGAAGGTGGCTTGGTAGTTGTGCCTCCTCTCTTATCTGTGAAGTCTTGTTCCTGCCCCATCTATGACCTTTCCCCTCACATCTTCCCGCTCTGAAGAGGCAAATTTAGAAATATCACTTGATGTGTCTTCCCGTTCTACAAGCATTCTTTCATTCTGGGCTTAATCCTTTCCGAAACGATTAGTCTTGTATGGCTTTTAAATAAATATTTGCAAATAAACATAATTTGTTATCAATAACATATTGATTTGATCAAGTCAATTAAGACTAAGGTCAGCTCCACCTCCCCCCCAAGTTACAGAGGAAATGACCCCCTTGGATGCCCACTGAATAGTGTTGGGAAAGCTCTGAACAACATTTTGCTGGTGCTTCCAGACACTGAGTCCTGAGGATTACTAACCAGAGAGAAACCCTAAGTGTGTGCGTGAGGGGAGGTGGTGAGGAGATAGCATGGCAGATCAGTACCGGGAGGGACACCCAGGGCTGCAGAAAGGTCTGGACAGGTAGAACAGGCCTAACTGGTATCCATTTCATAACCACTGATTGACTGAGTATTTATGGGTTGCACAGAGGTGGTGGAGATCCGAGAGCTCTGTGAGAGCTCTATGTGTCTCTGGAGCCTAGGAGTGTGAGGGCCCACGGCTGGGATCTCTCAGGAAGTAGCCCTTCCTAGACTGAGAATAGCCATGGGACTTTGGGTTGGTGGATCTGATTAGCAGTGATGTCTACCTTCTTCTCTTGGCTTCTCCAGTTGGTGATTGGTATGGCCAGGGAGGAAAGGGACGCGGGAATGAGCACGGTTGGTGGCTCTTACCACCTACCTCTGGAAACATGACTCAGCTGAGCCTGAAGGCTCCGGTTTTCTTCCTTAAGGACTCTGTTCTCGTTGTAGAGCTGAGGTGTGGGTTCCAGGCTGGGACTGTAGAAATTAGACGTGGATCCTGTCCCGGAAAGTATAAGCAGACAAGTTACACACTTGGGTAACAGATGCGTTCAGAAGTTACCCGTTCTGTATCTCCAGAAATGCTGTCCCAACCCAGCAGGAATGCCTGGGGACTCGAGGCCTGGACCCAACGTCTGATGGGCCAAATGCCTGGTTTCGGTGTGCCTCCTTTCAGTCACCACGTGACCTGGCTGCGGTTGTTCAGGAAGCTCTTGCCCCTAATGGCTGCTGCTGTGCTGTGGGCAGGACAAGAGTGTGTGGAAGGAACGGCCTCCAAGTGACAAGAGCCTGGGAGGAGACTGTGGGGAGAAAGGCCACTGTGCTAAGTGTCTGGGGGCATCCCCCGCTGACTTGGCTCTACCACTGGCAGAGACAAGACACAGAGAGGTCAGCAGGCAGTTCTGGGAGCAGATTAAGGATGGGACGGGAAAAAGTAGGACACTCTGTGGACACAATTTGTTAGTGCTGCCATGAGGAAGGTTCTCTCTTAGCTCGGGTCTATCTACAAAGGGAGGATAATAGTATCTGGCCCACCTGCCTTGCTGGACCATCTGGAAAGAGCAAGTGGAGTTGAAGCCCAGCACGGTGCTTTGAAAGTGTGAGGCTCAGCCTCAGGGCCCTCCCTTCGGAAGCTCCCCAATTGCGACCAGAGCTGGGCGGCTGGGCTCAGGGCCTCACCTACCGTTCCCGCGGGCCGCACAGCTAAGCCTGTGCTCCAACTGCTCCCGCAGGCGGTCGTTGATGCAGATGGACTCTTCCAGGCGCTGGCGCAAGTTCCGGATCTCACCAAGATGTTCCTCAAGCAGGTCAGCCCCTGCAGCCGTCCCGCCAGGACAGGAAAGAAATGGGAGATGGAGAACGTTGGTCACTAGTGGCACCCAGGTCGGGGAGGGGCTTGGCCAGGGGCCTCTCTGCAGGATCCCTGAACAGCCCCATCCTTCCGCCAACTGCATTCTCTCTTGCAGGGGCACTCAGAGCACAGTGACTTTGCTTAAACAGGAAACCGGCTTTCATACCCAGGACAGTGTGGCCCTAAGCATGCCCCATGGGCCTCCTCCACACGGGAGTAAGTGTGAGGAAGTTTCAAGTGATCAAGTGATCAGTGTAACTGGTAAGTATAAGGGAGTTCCACATGGTTTAGAAAACCAACTGAAGGTGGCTCAGTCAGTTTAGCATCTGACTCTTGATATCGGCTCAGGTCATGATCTCATGGTCATGAGTTCAAGCCCCACGTTGCAGGGGGGCGGGGCTGTCAGCACAGAGCCTGCTTGGGATTCTGTCTCCCTCAGTCCCTGCCCCTCCCCTGCTTGCTCTCTCTCTCTCAAAATAAATAAATATTTAAAAAAAGAAAGTGGAAGCATCAAGAAAAGTGTGGCGACCTCCTGAGTGTGAGTTTCTCTCCTGAATGTGATAGGGAGGGCCTCACTCCACCCTGAGACCGTTCCTTTTCCTGATTCTCGACTGAACATTCTTTAACAAGGCATTGAGCCCTTCTTCCAGCCTTAGAGAGAAAGCCTAAGGTAAAAGTACATGGATACAAACTCATCCTGTGTGGTTAATGACCTGAACGTGACAGCACAAGGGTGTCCCTGACTCTCCCAGTCCCTGGCATGGCACAGGGGCTGAAGGGATGCACTTAGAAAGGCCCAACACTGGGGCATCTGGGTGGCTCAGTTGGTTAAGCGACCGACTTGGGCTCAGGTCATGATCCCATGGTTCGTGGGTTCAAGCCCTGCATGGGGCTCTGTGCTGGCAGCTCGGAGCCTGCAGCCTGCCTCAGATTCTGTGTCTTCCCTCTCTCTCTGCCCCTCCCCTGCTCACGCTCTCTCTCTCAAAAATGAATGAACATTAAAAAAAGAAAGAAAGAGGGGCACCTGGGTGGCTCAGTCGGTTAAGTGCCCGACTTCAACTCAGGTCATGATCTCGCAGTTTGTGAGTTCAAGCCCTGCATCAGGCTCTGTGCTAACAGCTCAGAGCCTAGAGCCTGCTTCGGATTCTGTGTCTCCCTCTCTCTCTGCCCCTCCCCAGCTTGCACTCTGTCTCTCTCAAAAATAAATACACACACACAAAAAAAAAAAAAAAAGAAAAGAAAAGAAAGAAAGGTTCAGCACTGAGACCTTTAAAAAAATCCATTCATTCATTCACTTATTTATTTAGAGAGTGTGCAGGTGACTGAGGGGCAGAAAGAGAGAATCCCACAAGGTGCAGAGAGAGGAGGAGAGAGAGGAAGAGAGAGAGGGAGACAGAGTACAGAGCCCAGAGCGGGGCTTGAGCTCACCTAATGTGGGGCTGAGCTGAGAGGGCCCTTTCATTTCCTCCCAACTCTGTGAGCCAGGGACTAGAGGAGAAATAAAAAATGCCCCTGGCCCAGGTAAGAGAGCGGTAGACTCTAAATGAGAGTTCATTTCATAGGCCGACCTGCTCAGCTTTGTGTTTACCTGTGGGTTTGGAGTTCAGCTGGCACACGGATGAGCCTGAGGACAGGTCGCCTGCCACGCTCCCTTTCTGAGGCCTCATCACATCCCACGGGCTGCCGCTGCCAAGGTAGCCAGGGGACAGGATTCTGCCCAGTTCTGTACTGCCTCTCAGAGGTGAGTGGGGCTGGGCAGGGTTGAGGTAGCGGGAGGAGCTGGCCTCTACATGGTTGCTCGGCAGCACAGCTGGGGAAGCAGGATGGACGGTGCTGATGCCTGGGCAGAAAGAAACATGAGTGAGGAACAGAGTATGGGAAGGGCAGGACCAGCAAGGAAGTGTGGGATTGTTAAGAATGGACACTAAAGGGGACACGTGTGGTGTTGGAGATCCCAGTCTGTTGCAGAATACCAGTCAGATGAAGACCATATCCTAGAGGCTATACCTTCCACCCCATGTATTTGCTGGCCTGAGACACCAAGAGGCAGAGAGGATGGATAAAGTATCCGAAAGTCACCAGTGTACACAAATGAAAAGTCCAGGGGCCCCACTCCTGGCTTCTACTGTAAGTCCTCATGGTAGAGTCCAGGGAAGTTCCAGCAGAACTCAGTCCCAAAGTCAGGGCATATGGCACATTCCTGCTCATGGGTGTGCTCAATGCTAGCGTCCACGGGGGGATGTAGGACCTTCCATTTAATAGGCTGATGCTTTCCTAGATCTTAGGAAATCATGGGCCTGCCCCTGCACCTAATCATCTCTGCTTCTATGTAAAAGGAAGCCCAGCCTGTGGGAGAGACAGAGAGAGGTGGGTAGGGCTGTAGTTTTAGGGTATTCATGTCCAGAAGGCTGCTTTCTTTCAGGGTTTATCAGCATGGGCAGCAGAGTAAGAAGGTAGCTCCACCCAAGCAAAGAGGAACCAACCTCTTTCCCTCCAACCAAGCCAAACTCCGCTGAGGGGTTAATGCAACTGGCACTTGTCAATTTTTATCTCCATTTGTAACTGGTTCTGAAATTTGGCTACACACTAGAGTCACCTCGGAAATGTAAACAAATATATCCTGAGGCCTAGACCTCCCGGAGATTTTTGCCTTAACCGGTACAGCCTGGGCACTGGATGTTTTAAAATCATCGCAGGTGATTCTAATGGGCAGCAAAGTTTGAGAAGTACTGTCAGGGGTCTCTCCTTCCCCGATTTGCAAAATACCACATGTTCCTGAGGATCACTGGGAGTTAAAGAGGGGGATGAACATATCAGCATCTAAATCTTACTTGGGATTCAGTAAAGATGTGGTTTCCTACCTCTTTCACCCCCTTTCCGCCCCAGCCCAACACAAGGCAAAAGGGGAAATCAGGGGTTGTTGACAGCTTCTTTTTAACCAAGGTCATGGAAGGTTCCAAGTCTATGAGTACCAGTGATCAGTATTCTCATGTTTCAGTTTCCTCTGGCCACACAACACAGAGCACATGCCCTAAACCATGCAAAGACACCAGACAGGTTCTAGCACAAGGAGATTTTTGCCCCATAGTGACCTGCGAAGCCGCCATGCACCACTGTCCACATGGAAGCTCGGTTTAAGGCAAACAAGGAACACTGGTAAGTTGTGGGCCATCAGAGAGGACTGTGCGTCAGGACGAAAAAGAAAGGGCTACAGTCTTCCTCACCAAAGCTGGTGGGGAAGCTTCCTCACCAAACTCTGGTAAATGGTTCAGATGAGACATGACTTCAACCTGTAACAGCAGACCCTTTTTCATGCACAGATGTCTCCTATCTTTCCTTTTGGACAAAGACAAACTGACAAATATGGAAAGGCAAAGGAAAAGAAAAGGAAGCCTGGGAACACTCTTGCCACTTTGACATGAGACAAGTTTGTTATTCATCAATTGTTGGTTTCAGAACTGCTAAAATAACAAGTTCTAGGTCAGAGACATCAGAACTTTCCATGGATCTCTGAAGAGAAAAAGAAAAGATGGCCACAAGGGGCTTCGAGAATTTAAGTTTAGCTCAGCCACATGCTCTGAGTGGGACGGTAACAAAACCATCCTATGGGGTGCCTGGGTGGCTCAGTTGGTTAAGCTTCTGACTCTTGACTTCAGCTCAGGTCATGATCTCACGGTTTGTGGGTTCGAGCTCTGCGTCGGGCTCTGCGTTGACAGTGCGGAGCCTGCTTGGGATTCTCTCTCTCCTCTCTCTGCCCCCCCCTGTCTCTATCAGAACAAATAAATAAACTTCAAAACCATCGTAGGCAGAGAAGTTATACTGGAAATATGGGACTAGGAGCAGAAGACAAGGACTCAAGCCCATCTCAACCACTTACGAGTAACCTTAAACAAGCACCTTGACTTCCCCGAGCTTCACCTAGTTCCCTGCTCTGGTTCTTCCTATCACACAAGTCATGTGGGGCTCAGGTAAGCTCAAGAAAGCCCAGGCGCATGTTGCTGGGTAAGCCTAGAGTGCTACACCTGTGCAAAGCTGTAATAAGCAGGGGGCAATCTTTGAGACTTCACTGGCTGTATAAAGGGAGATGTACGAACCCTCCTAAAAATGATCGTATCTAGTTGGTTCTGGGAATCAAACTGAGACACAGTAGACAGTGAATTCATTTTCAGGGTTGACAAAAGAAATAAGCAAGTGTAAACGACATTTGGGGGTTCAGATATATGTATTCTTGGCTGTGGTCTTAGGTCACTGGACGCTGTGCGTGGTGACCCTTACCATCAATGTCTGGCTCACCTGAGGTGTTTTGTTTGTTTGTTTGTTTACAGGCACATAATGTGGTTTTAAGGAAACTTCAGTGTGATTTCTAGTTTTTTTTAAAAGCATTACTAGAAGGCAAATTCCTCACATGAAGGTTTTTCTTATTTTTTTAAGCTATAAGTGATCGCACACAAAATTTTTTGTGATGCGGCATCCAGCCCATACATGTATCAAAGTCTTTCCAAAAAGATACTATACACAGTCTCTAACTGATAAAATCAATTATCTCTGGGAGTCAGAGAGCAGAATTCACAATCAGATGTCACAGCCTGTGCTTCGGGTTCTGGCCGCCCACCTGTCACCTGTCCAGGGGTAGAAATGAACCTTGTGCAATAGGAAGATGGGCTTTGTCACTTCTTCTGAATCCCTCCATTACTACCTTTTTTGCCCTCAACCTGATGGTGTCAGGATCTGAACTTGATTAAAAGCATTTCACAGCAGGAGAATATAATAGGCACGGAAAGGGTCCCCCTGAGAGTGGCCATCTTCTTCATGGCTGCTGTGTCTTGCGTAGGCACGGCACACAAGCTGTCTCCCGTGCCCCGACAATAAACACATCACCAGGCTCCAGCATACTTGGTGGGGCCCCACACTGTCAGCAGGGCGACAGGACCAGGTCTAGGGCCTGAGGAACCAATGAGACACACGCACCAGAAAGATAACAGTAAACACATCTCCAAAACAAGCAGGCAGAGCCGTCCCTCAGCCATCCGCTGGTGAAGCCCATGCCCTATGCTGTTTTCTAAGACTCCGCTCTCGAAGCCAAAGCCATGCAGAGCCACACAGGGCGAGGCTGCAGTTGCCAAGCACACAAATGCAGCAGTAAGTGCTCACTTTCTCCCAACTGTTTCTGCAGCATCTGCAGTTCCTGCTGAGCCTGTGCCAAGGAGACCACGGGTGTCTCACAGCAGCCAAGGAGGGGAGGGCCAGTGGAGCTGAAGGGCAGGAAGCTGGGTGGAGCTGAGGGCAGTGGTGCCTGGGCAAGGCTAGCCAGCGAGGGTATGGAGGGAAAATGAAGGCCTAGAAAGTTGGGGAGAAAGGAGACACGTCATTAGAAAGAAAGTGAGAGAAAGGAATGGGTGAAAGATTGAGAAGATGAGACTGTGCCCTGACCAGATGTCTCCTTGGGGGGCGGCTATCATTCAACGTGGTGCAGGCTGGTGAAGGGCGAGCATTGCTACCCAAGAGGCAGGCCTGGCCGATCCGCCTTCTCCCCTGCCAGCGGTATCCTGCATACATATCCTATGCCCTCTTAGAAACTACTGGCTACAGAAGGCAAGGTGGTGCCACTGTAGCCCCGGCAGCTACGACAGCCCATCCCAGCCATCCGAGGCATGGACGGGTCAGCATAGCCAGGCCTCAATGCTCTCAAGCATCCCTGCCGACCCTTGCCCCTGTGACAAGACTCTCCCTACACCTCGAACTCTTCTGAAAGCATGAGGGCTCACCCCAAGGAGGGCAGGAGCGTGCCCGGACTGTGGGGAATGTGCCTTCCTAATGCATGTAATTCAAGACTCTAGCAGAAACAAACCTCAGAATCTCAAATCAACATGTTCATTCACCAAATGAAAAATAAAGGTCTTGCTGAAGTGACTTAGGCACAATAGCTTGCATGTCTGTCTGCGTGTTCACACCACTTAAGAAAAGTTCTTAATGCATGCAGATTCTTCAGGCCCTGATCTACTAAGTCATAAACTTTGGGAGTCTGGCTTAGAAATTTGCATTTAAAAACATCTTCACAGATGACCATTATACAGCCCAGCTACAGACAGGTCTTTAGGAACCCTGGGATGTTCTGCTGTTTGACTCTGTCTCCTCTTTCCTAAAAACAGTTATATGGCAGGTAGCCCACGAAGTGAGTAGAAACCAACCAAGACTGACCTGCGGAGAATGTCTCCCGTGGAAGATGATTATATTCTAAATCACATCCCTTGCCCCAGGGTGCTGACACACTATCAGGGCGACACTGCAAAGACACCCCCATTGCCAAGTGACAGAGGCCAGGCATCCTTCAGGGAGGCATTCCGATTTTGAAACCCCTGGCCTTCTGTTCTGCTTGACCCCAAAGCATTTACACAGATGTCCATGGTGCTAGGCAGACAGCTTTTCCCCATTGACTTCCTGGGCCAGCTGCTGCCTATTCGGCCTGAGAAACTTGGGAGCCCAGGCTCAGAGTCAGACACATCCCTTTCTTAAGCTTTTGGCTGACTTGTTCTCAGGAGAGATGGGGCAGTAGAAGGAAGCACTGTGCTCTCTGGGGGCACCTTACACAAACCAGCCAGTCATGGCAGGAGGGAGGAGGCGAGGAAAAGCTTTGCCCTTCCCGACCATCACTGGTGCGAAGCTGTAAATGAACAGCACACCCCTGGCAAGTAGGCTGGGGCAGGTAAATGAAATGTACCCCTCGAACTGGTTCCAGGATATGCATCATGTACACAGCAAGGGCTAAATCCACGGATGGTCACGTGACGTGAAAAGACCCTTGGCTGAGGACGCTGAAGCATCCTGAGCAGCTGTTGAGGCCCACAGTGCGGATAAAATGGGTATTGCTTATAGGCAAGCAATAGCTGTGAATTTCTTTCTGTGCTCTGGCTACTGTAATCCTGGGAGAAACACTTGGCCTCTTTGCTCCCCAGGGCGAAGTGAAGGAAAGAAATGAAAATGTTTAGCTTTAAAATGATTGGCCAACTGCTGGTCAAAATGGGTACACAGGTCAAAGTCTGTTGTAGATTTCTGATTTTTCTAAAATATTTAAGACAAAACTCAGACACAATTAGCGAACTAGGATGGTCCCTTGGTTTCGTCTAGGATTTGATGCATACCAGCCCCTTACAGTGGACACACTGGTCCCTGACAAAGAGTCAAAGAGACAGCTGAGGGAGAGGAGACAAAGCTCCTGCCATGTTGGCTGTCGCATACCTGGATGGGCCTGGCTGGCCTCCTGGGGGGGGTTCTGGGGAGCTGGCAAGCTGATGGGGTTGCTGCTGGGTTCGGCCTTAACCCCCTGAGGTGCACTGGTTGCTGATGGTTTAGAAGACAGTACAGCAGAATGACTCGAATGGTGGATGGAATCTACAAAACCCATGAATGAAAGAAAATGTTTGGTGGTCCACAAAGAACGGGAATCTGGCCTTATATTTAACCAGGGGTACCAGGGCAGAGCCTTGCTTTCTGGGAAAGCACCAAGCACAAGCCCTGTGCGCAGCGTTCATTTTCTTGCTTGCAGATAGCTGCCTTAGTGAGGCAGGCTGCCTTAGAGGTGAAAGTGGGGCCCAGACCATGAAAATGGCGCCTCCCAAAATACCAGGCAGGCCCGACAGCATCTGTGAACACTGACAGATACTCGGGGGGTACCGTTCAGGAAATGCAGCTAGCAAGATCACTGCAGGAGGGATGAGATATCCCATTTTAAGAGGGAGGTCAGTCAGACAGCCCATGCTCAAGAGACAGTGGGGAAGAAAAGTCTGCCAGGATCCTCTCCCTCTTCCCACTGTGGTTCACCTTGGGTCTACCAGCATGCACATCCAGGGGAGACCCAGTGACAACTCCAGAGTCATGAGCAGAGCAAAGATCCTGAGCCACTGGGGCCTATGCTTGGCGCTTGGTCCCGCAGCCATGTTCAGCCCGATACACACCAAGGTGGATTTATAAGGCCTGGTTATGGACGTCTCCTCTCAGACTAGGTAAAAGCGGTACCACTCAGAAAGTGGAGGCTACCTGAGTGACTGGGCGGAGGCTTCTTCTCTTCGTAATGTGTGTACTCGCTGGCTACGTCCATGTCAGAGCAGGCCTCCAGCTCATCAGACAGGAAGGAGGAGCTGCTGGGAGAGCGCTGGGGGTCTGACAAGGCGTGGCTGCTGCAGGGCGTGAGGGACCGGGCATCCAGCTTGGCCTGCAGGACTTCAATCACCTTCTCCTTCTCCTGAAGCTCCCTGCTGAGCCTGTGGGGTGAAGCAACAAGAGGTGAAGCCGAGGTCACCGGACCAGCTAGTCCTGATGAAGGCACATGGGAAAGCCACAGAAGTCAAGGGAACCATTCCTGCAAAGAACCACTGAAATAACCCATCTCTGATTAGGAGCAGAGAATAGGTGGGGTGAGGGGGTGGAGGAACAACAGCCACCCACTGCACTGGCCGCGTGATACTCTGGGGACTGGCAGACACTCGGCCACCCCTCTAAGGCACTGCTGCTCCAAATGTGGCCCCAGCAGAGCTGTGGGCTGACACCTGTTGGTTACCAGTCTCCAAGAAGAGAAGCACAGAAATTGGAGGTAAGCATTGCCATTGGCAACCAAGAGCAGTATAAGTGGAATCATCTCGTTGGTTGAGGGTACAGCGCATATGTGTGAAAACAAAAATAAAACACTTTATTCTTCACCACACGTATCTTAAAAAGCACTATGTGGTCTCAAAGCACACTTCTGACACAAAGGGGCCTGAACTAGTGGCTACAATGGATTTTGAGTCCATATTTTACCATACATTTTAAGACTATATGCAGTGACTTGTGGAAAACTGGTTCCTAAGGCACTGTAGCCTCGCAGGGATCTGCAACATCTAGGCCTTTCCCCTATGAATGGATTCTTTGATTCTTTTTTTTTTCTTTTCCCTGAGGAGATTGGACGGTTATCAAGCTAGCTGTCAACTCAACTCGGGGTAAGCCAACTCAGCACTGCACATCTCGTCTTTAAACACACAGGAGGAGAGCCGGGGAGGGGCTTCGGAGTGCTAAGGGCCCCTGAAACCTGGTTAGTTTACTTTTGGGTCAGACCGACTCTGGGTCTGGAGAATAAAGATGCAAATGGAAATCAACAGAATTATATCAAAAGAGAGTAAAGACTTAGGCTAAGCACAACAGTAAGATGTTTCATGAATGAATGAAGTCATTACAACCAGCATTTCCCGCCCCCTGATTTGTGAAGCTGCACTCACCCTGGACCCCCTGGGCCTTGTTCCTGATTCCTTCACCAGATCCTATCTCAAATTACCTGAGAGCCAGCGGTTCGAGTCCAGCTTGATCTTTCTCACTTTTGTGATCTTCTGCAAGCCAAATTCAGAAAGAAATGGTAAGAAATTAAACAGGTCCCACTTCCCCCATTACAGGAGGAGCCTCTGTGGGTACAGAATGGTGACTCCTCTGTGCATGTCCAGGATGCTTAGGAGGATTGCTCGGAGAGGCTTCAGATTGTGCCCTCAGAGGGGAGACCTGTAGGCTCTCCTGAGCTCACCAGGCAGACCTCCCCGACCTGGTATCAGCATCGTGACTTCCTCTGCCCTAAATCAATGCAGAGAAGTTTAAAAGGCACTTGCCCAGCTTCTCTCTGGAACATTCTAACTTCCAAGCCTGCCATAGATGGATTGCCAGATGTATGCTCTGTGTCCCATCATAGCATTCATATAGAACCCACTCTTGCCCTGAGGAGATGACAGACAGCCCTGTCCCACCTCTGTACCTGCCACCAGCATGTGGATGATTGGCCCCCAAGACTGATCCTGCTATATTCCCTTGGGTGCTCTCAGGAAATTTTTTTGAAGTAAAGGGCTCCAATAATAACCAATATTCCCAGCCTTTGCACTATGACATTTGGTGCCTAGACCATGTCCAAAGGGCAAGGTGCTTTATCTATATTTGAATTATACTCATGGATGATACCATGCAATAAACAAAGAAACAGAGACACTGAAAGGCTAAGCCATTGCCCAAAGCAAGTTAATGGCAGCATCTGGGCCACAGCGTGGGTCTTGCAATTCTCAGGTCAGGCTCTTTTCAGTATGATGAAGTCCTCCGATCTCTTAGCACTGGGTGGACACAGCCTACTTCCCTAAAGGTCACTTGCCACCAGTGCTCAAGTTTCTGCAGTTGCAGTCATGGCCTCTCCAACCCATTGAGATGTGTTCCACCTCAATGCCCCCCACCAACCAGTTCTGATCCTGTAATGGCCCCAGGAAAGGAAGTGGAAGCAGGACATGGGTTAAAAGGCTGTGGGAGTGACTGAGAGTGTGCCAAAGCCCTGTGGCCAACTTACTGGTGCTGAGTTTGCTGGTAAGCCTCTCTGTCAGCTGGCTTCCTTGGGCAAGTTGCTCCCTGAAGCTCTGCCCCAGGTAGTAGTCAATGTCATTGCTCCTAAGAAGGTCCTCAAAAGATTTTACCGTATCTTTTGCATGCTGGGTGAGAAGATAACAGATACCTCTCCCTTCTCTTATCTTCTGGCGTAGGTAGGATAGTTCTCGGGCCTGATCCTGAATCAGGGAATCATATTTCCTAATGCAGGAGAGAAGAGGAAAAAGAATGAAAAAGAGTGAGTATTAAATCCTGGGGCCTCTGTAGAGATTTCTGTGAGAATATCTCTAAGGAGCTCCCACAAGCTGAATTCTGGCACATAAACCAAAGATGGTATTTAAAAAAAAATTTTTTTTTAATGTTTATTTCATTTTTGAGACAGAGAGAGACACAGCATGAGCAGGAAAGGGGCAGAGAGAGAGAGGGAGACACAGAATGTGAAGCAGGCTCCAGGCTCTGAGCTGTCAGCACTAGAGCCCGACGCAGGGCTCGAACTCACGAACTGTGAGATCATGACCTGAGCCGAAGTCGGATGCCTAACCGACTGAGCCACCCAGGCGCCCCTCAAAGATGGTATTTAAGAGTAAATCCTGCTCTGACAAATGACGACAACAACTTAGTATGCCATTGTTCTGACACTGTTTTATACATATTAGTCGTATGTCCAAACAGATCCTAAGTTCTAAGGTCAAGACAGTGCCAAAGTTTATACTGCTTCCAGGACTAGTACAGTGTAGACTCACAGTTGGTACTCAATAAACACTAAATAGATACCCAATAAATACTAAAAAATAAATTCAGTGATTAGAATGACTTAGTCCTGAGTCTGGGTGGAATCTTTCATGCCTTCTGTTTCAAAGACCATCTACAGATGGCCATTACACAAGTTCCGGTTCCACACAGTGTCTGGCAACATGCCTTTGCCTCTTCTTTCATTAGCAGGTAGAGGCTATTCTCCACCTCCTTAAATGTGGGCAAGCTCTGTGACCACTATGACCAAGATACTATAGTGGAAGTGATACGGTGCCAAGCCTAGCTCTTAACTGTCCTGGCAACGACCATTTCCGGTCTGTTGGAAGCCAGCTGCCATGCAGAAGGGCAACTACCCCGAGACCACCATACTATGAGAGGCCACCACCAGGAAGAAAGACCCCAGAAGACAAGAAGCCACATGGAGAAAGAGAGAAGCCAAGGAGCACCGCATCACTAGATGTGTGATTGAAGAAGCCACGCCCAGCCCACTCAGGACTTTCAGATGACTCCAGCCCCAGCCACCATCTGATGGCAACTGCATGAGAGATGCCCCCAGTGAAAACCACCCTGCTGAGCCCAATCCACATAAACTATTGTTTGAGGCCACTAAGCTTTTTAAGTGGTTTGACACTCAGTGCAGATAGCAAGGACAGATACCGAGATGGAAGTTTACCCAGTGTTTTCAACACAAAGTACCAATACCAATAATAGTTCTGGTAAATAGTATTGAGGACTTAGTATGTGTTATGTAATTATAAGTGCTTCTACTAATTCTGTTTTTCAAATGTTTACTCACTTATTTTTGAGAGAGAGAGAGAGAGTGTGTGTGTGTGTGTGTGTGTACAAGTGGGGAAGGGGTAGACAGAGGGAGAGACAGAATCTCTCTCAAGCAGGCTCTGAGCCGCCAGTGCAGAGCTCAACATGGAGCTTGAACTCACGAACTGTGAAATCATGCCCTGAGCCGAAACCAAGAGTCGGAGGCCCAACTGACTGAGCCACCCAGGCACCCCTGTACTAATTCTTTTAAACCTAACAACCAGGCTTTGAGATAGGTTCTCTTACTATCCTCATTTAATAGGTAAAGAAATAAGCCCAGACTTTGTGCTGACAGCTCAGAGCCTGAAGCCTGCTTCAGATTCTGTGTCTCCCTGTCTCTCAGCCCCTCCCATGCTTGTGCTCTGTCTCTCTGTCTCTCAATAATAAATAACCACTAAAAAAAAATTTTTTTTTTTAAGAAAAGAAAAAGAAGTAGCCCCAGAAAGTCCAAGTAAGTGGTATGGCTAGAAAGTGCCAGAGCTAGGATTCGAACCCAGGGAGTCTGACGCCGGTCTTACTACTACACCACATATCCTGTCACTTTACTAACAGGTTCCTGAGATGAAATGCCGGAGAGCTGCTGTCTCCCAGCAGGGCCCACCTGTCCTTCCTTCAGATCTAGGCCTAGCCTGTTAACAGGTGCTCTGCTGATTGCCCCGGCTGGTTCTCTCTTCCACCCGCCCGGGCTACCCAGCCTGAAACACAAACTTAGCCAGCATCAGTTAAACAAGGGTCCAAAGAGTGCCCTCCTTACCCAGGCCACGAGGCTGACCTCAGCTCCTCGGCCAGCTTCCCTTCCGTTCCAGTTTTCGGGAGCTGGGCCTCTAGCTGGGACACTCTCTGGATCAGACTCTCCAGATCCTTTTTAGCCTGAAGCCCTGGGGGGTAGAAAGCCCCAGTGCCATCGGACAGCCACCCCTCATCCTCGTCAGTGACACTATGAGGGGAGGATCCCTCGAGGGCGCCAACGGCCTTCAGCTTTCGAGGTCTCTCCAGACTAGATGAATAATCGCTTGTCACTGAGAGGGACCGCACCCGGCTCTTGAGGTTCTGAATGATCTTGTTGGCGTTCTGCAGCTGGGTCTTCAGGTCTCTGATGTCCTTATGGAGGACAGAGATGTCTTCTGACTTTCCACACGCCTGGAACTCCTGCTTCCCTCGATGGCTCTCCAAGGGCTTTTTCCCAGGGGGGCTGGCCAGCGGTGAGCCCATCAGGTGCTCCTCACACTCTGAGAAAAGACAAAGACATCTTCCTGAGAAGAGCTGCACATCCTGCGGTAGCTGAAAACCGCTCTGTGGCTGGGCTAATCATTACTAGAGCAAAAGTTGAAGCAGAACTTCATTCGGCCCTGCACTCTCCTAGCATTCAAACACCGTATTTCTTACCCACCCAACGGCCCTGCAGGTCAGGTCTGGTCACCTTCTGTTGTACTGAGCATTTTTCTTCTCTTCACGATTTCTGTTTGGTGGGTGTGCCTACAGTCAAAGCACTTTTATTGTGGACAATTTTTTAAACTTAGGGTTAGCACGTCCCCAACAGCTCATCTTGTCTTTTCATTAAAAAGTAAGCTTTTTCTAATAATCTGTTGGATGGAACTTTTTTTTCCTTTTAATTAACGGCAGTATGTTGAAAACTAATTATAGAAATTCAAACTCATGCTCAGCCTCATTTGGGGCAAGAGTTCTCTGCCAGACTCTCCTGTCCCTCTCTGGTCCTGTGTCCCCTTCAGTCCTCAACACCACCCCCAACCTCAGCCCATCAGGGGCGGGACAGGCCAACATCTCCCAGATGTGGGTGGACAGGTAAGCCCCGCCCTCATGCTCCTACCAGGACTGGTGCTCTCCTCCCGCTCGGCCTCATTCTCGCTTCGGCCACATGTCTCATAGCCCAGATCCTGGAGGTCCACCTGCACCTGCTTGCTGTCCTGCTTCACCAGGGATTCACCTGCTCGGGAAGAGACAGAGGGTGTTACAGAGGATCTGAATTTCCCACATACACCCTCAACCTCAGTGGCACACGCCCTAGCCCTCAGGGGGTAGGAGGTCAGGGCCAGAGTGGGATGGGTGCTTCTTTGGACTCAAGTGGGAGAAGAGACCACCCACTCCAGGCAGGACTTCCTTCCACGGGGTTGAGCCTATGTCTGCTGCCAATGATCTCACCTACAACAACTGAGGCTTTGTAGGGACCAGACATCTCTAAGTTGGGCATTGTATATTATCATCCTTAGAAGCCCCCGTGAAACTAGCAAGTGCTTTACCCACAGAGGTTCAGTAAATACATGAATGGAGCTGAACTAATACACAGTCCTAAAGCATCTAAATCCTCACTGTTCAGTAAGATTGCTACTAGCCACATGGGACTACTTCATATTAGATTAATTAACATTAAATGAAATTTCCCAAGTTGAATGAGCATGACTCCTAAGCAGATGTGATGTAGATACAGAACATTTGTATCACTGCAGGAAGTTCTATCAGAAAGACTCTAATTTTTTTTAATGTTTATTCATTTTTGAGAGAGAGAGACAGAGAGTGGATGGGGGAGGGGCAGGGGAAGGGAGACACAGAATCTGAAGCAGGCTCCGGACTCTGAGCTGTCACCACAGAGCCCGATGCAGGGCTTGGACCCATGAATCATGAGGTCGTGTTGAGCCAAAGCTGGATGTCCAACTGGCTGAGCCACCCAGGCACCCCTGGAAAGCATGGATTCTAGACCAAAGATGATGATGTATTTTTGAAGAATATGATTTGGTGCCAAGAGAAGGAGAGAAACTATCAGTTTATGTTGAGAGAGGTAAGACATTTTGCTGACTATACCAAAAATCAGCAAATCTAGGGACACCTGGGTGGCTCAGTCAGTTGAGTGTCCCAACTTCAGTTCAGGTCGTGATCTCACGGCTCGTGACTTCGAGCCCTACATCGGACTCTCTGCTGTCAGAACAGAGCCCGCTTCAGATTCTCTGTCCCCCTCTCTCTCAGCTCCTCCCCCGCTCATGCACATATACTCTCTCTCGCTCTCTCTTTCAAAAATAAACATAAAAAAATCAGCAAACCTAGACGTTAGCCCATTTCCTCCCTAAATGCTCACTGCAAACTTGCTTTGTTCTTTATTCTTCTCTGCCACGTGCAGACTGAAGTTACATGTCTACCTTCCACAGTTCTAGGGCCGGGGTCAGGATGACACTGGTTTCGAGTCTGGGGAAGAAAAGTGAAGTCTGCAGAGCACACAGCTTCTCGGGGAGAAGACAGATGCCTTGGTGACGATGGGCCTAAGACTTACTAAGCATGACTCGGTATTTCTCCAGCTGATTGGCCTGGGCAAAGACCGTGGCTTCGGAGATCAGCAGCTTCTCCTGGAGATCCTGATAGCGCTGTCTGCATTGTGCCAGCTGGGAGCGCAGGTGCTTGGTGGATCCAGGAAGGCCACATTCTGACTGAGGCCCGGCGTCTCTGGCCTGGGGCTGGTTATCCAGCTGTGAAAAGAGCCAGCACAGGGACCAGGGTGGTCTGAGGTCACGCACTGTGCAGCAACTGCCGCTGCCCCTTCGGAGCCTTGTGGACTCTCTGCTTGGGTCTGTCACAACGTGCCTCATGCCACTGGCAGTTGCTTGCTTTCCTGACCGAGCTCCCGCAGACCTGGGATAATGTTTCATTCATCTCTGTGTCTACAGCGCATAGCACGTCGCCAGTAGAGTCTACTGGGAGCTCTGTGCGAATGTTCGTGCAATGGTTAGAAGGAGAAGGGGTAGAAACCTCTGCTCGTCTCTCCCTGCTCTCAGAATCCTCTACATTCTCCATTTACTGACCCCTCAGCAAAGCCCCTCCCCTTAAGAGGACCCCACTAGGCCCTCCTGAGCCTCAGGAGCAGACACCTGTGATGAGCTGTGACGAAACTGGCAGTGATAAGGGAGAGATGTCATTACACACCACTTGTCTGGGCTGCCTTAACTCCAGGCATCCCTAGACCGCATCCTATGAAATAATCTGTTCCGCGCCTTCCCTCCCCACTGTTCTGAGTACTAAAAGGGCAGAGACCAGCTCCTACTGCCTGCTGCCAATGCCTACTGTGTTATCTGGAAAAGTAAGCACTCCAGAAATACGTAGGAGAAATTAATTACTCAAGTAATGTTTATGAGATGATGTTGTAAAAGCCTTTCTAAAGGCTGAATGCGTGAGGAACATTGCTGCTGCTCGTGGTGCAAAGCTGCCCTTCCCTCAGTCCCTCCTGACCCACAGGACGGAAGTGTTGCCTCCAGCCCTTCTCCAAGGGTCTTTCATTCCATCTATTTCCGCACTTACTTGATCGGCAGCCCCTGCGAGGGCAGCCCCAAGGTTGAGGCTCTGGGGCCTGGGGCAGGGCTTCGTGGTCACGTGCTCCTCTTCTTGGCATCGGGACTTCTCAGGAAAACAGCCCGGCTCTGCATTCATCCTGTCGATCTCCTGGGCCAGGCGCACGAGGAGCTCTGGACTAAGTGGACTATCCCTGTCCCTGCTGCTCAGTACCAGCTGCTCTTTGAGGAGGCTGATGATGCTGTGGGCATTCTTCAGTTTTCCCTGGAGCTTTCTGAACTCGGCCTGAAGGCTACTCTCATTCAGACCCCCCTTGGTTGCCACAGTTCCCAGCGTCACCTCGCCCTTCTCCTTGTCTTCCTCTATCTCCCATCCGTCAGACATTGCTTCTCCTATCTGCTCCTTCAGCTCTGCATTCTCAAGGCAAAGGCTCAGCATGGCATTCCTGCAGAAAGCACACACAGTCAGGGGCTGCTTCTGGTCTCTGCCTCAGGTCCCGACAGTACCCCCCGTCTCAGTCCAGCAGAGACTCAGAGACATCCCAAAGCGTGAAGCCACCTCAGAGGCCTACAGCTGCTCCCTTATACCGTAGACAAGGGAACCAAGGCTCAGGAAGAGAGCGAGCCTTGCCCACACTACCACCGCTCCTTGGTGGCAACACAATTACTAAAAGCCTTGGGCTTAACACACTCCGTCTTTACCCATGTCGTGGAGCCCTCCTATTCTAATTTTAAGTGGCCTCTGGAATAAACAAGGTTAAGAAAAAAAAAAAAAAAAGAAAGATCTTGCCGAGGGCAAATTTATTATTAATTATCATCAGTTTCCAACCACTGGATGAGAGATGGGGACCTAGGAAAACACGAAATAAATAATACTAGTCAGAACTGCAACCAAATGTACTTCTTTAAAAAAAAATTTTTTTTTAAATGTTTATTTATTTTTGAGGGAGAGAAACAGGCAGAGTGTGAGCAGGGGAGGGGCAGAGAGAGAGGGAAACACGGAAACTGAAGCAGGCTTCAGGCTCTGAGCTGTTAGCACAGAGCCCGACGGGGGGCTCGAACCCACGGACCGTGAGATCATGACCTGAGCCAAAGTCGGACACTTTACCGACTGAACCACCCAGGTGCCCCTCAAATGTACTTCTGTAATTATTTGCTTTATGCCTGACTCTTGTGATAGATCATCTTTAGGAGGGTGGGGACTCCTTCTGTCCTGTTCACTCTGTATCCCCAGAGCCTCTACAGTGCCTGCCACAGACAACATTCATATTTATGGAAGAAATAAAACAGATAAACAACTAATTTTCACTAAGACATTCTAGGCCCCATCCTTTCTTCACACTAAACCCTTCAGCAGGGTTGGATGGAAGCAATAAAAAACATGGCTTTAGCAAGGCAATGCATTTAAATAGGCATTTTGCTTAACCTCTTTGAGCCTCAGTTTCCTTTTGCATAAAATAAGGATCACTCATACCTACTGAAGTAATTGGATGCTGAGATGAAATTGCATATATGGTATGGTTAACTCAGGGTCTGAAACAGAGAAGTCATTTAATCCTGCTGTACTAGCTGCAAACCTGAAAAACACTAACACAGAATCCTATGAGGTGCTTGTTAAAAAAAAAAAAACACCCAAAACTTTAGAGCTAAGGCCTATCAATCTACTTTTTACTTAAGTTCTGCAGGTGATTCTTAAGCACACTAAATTGAGAACCACTGACTAGAAGGGGCAAAGGAAACAAGTAATTCACACCCAGAAGGATTAGCAGTTGGATAACCCCCCTCAACTGGGTTTCTTAGAATCCTGAAGTCTTGGAATCAAGAGCAGGGCTTGTCTAGTGAGAATCAAGGAAGAGAATCCTTTAGGACATAGGAATCAGACAGGCTCTCCATGACACAGTTTCCTCAATGGAGAAGAAGAGGGATAGGGCTTTTGCCAAAACAGAGGTGTAAGAGGGAGAGAAGGGAATGCATGTATAGTATGGAAAACAATGCTTGATATTATGTTATAGCTTCATGTTTTGGGGGGAAATTCCTTTGTTTTCATGATAGTAACTGATGAAGTCTCAAAAGATGGATAGATCCTAGCTTCTACAGTATCTGTGATTGTTAAGGTTGGGTGAAGAACTAAACCAGAGTTTCAGGTTAGTAACTCCAGGGAAAAAAAGAAAATAATCCATGAAGGTATTGACATGTGGCTCGAGTGTATATTCAGCTGTAGTATCAAAAGAGATGTACTGTTCTTACCCATGAGCTTAACCAAGTTTACATATGAAAAAGGCTAGGGAAAAATTATGTTTGGGGCAGCTGGCTGGCTCAGTCGGTAGAGGGTGCGTCTCTTGATCTCAAGGTTGTGAGTTCAAGCCCCACATTGGGCAGAGAGCTTACTTTAAAAAAATAAACAGGGGCGCCTGGGTGGCTCAGTCAGTTAAGCGTCCAACTTCGGCTCAGGTCATGATCTCACAGTCCATGAGTTCGAGCCCCGCATCGGGCTCTGTGCTGACAGCTCAGAGCCTGGAGCCTGCTTCGGATTCTGTGTCTCCCTCTCTCTCTGCCCCTCCCCTGCTCATGTTCTGTCTCTCTCTGTCTCAAAAATAAATAGAAACATTAAATAAATTAAAAAATAAAAAAACCCAAAAACTGAAGAAAAGTATGCTTTCACTTAAGTAGAAATAAATATCATAATAATTCAGAGTAAAAGAACCAGCATGAAGGAGGCTCACAAGATTATTTCCAAAATTGTTTGGCAAAGTATACAACATAGAAGAAAAGGCTCAGATATTAAAAATTGGAAGGCAGGGGTCTAGCCATGGACTATTATGCAACTTTGAGCAAGTTACTAGAACTTTTTAGACCGGAGTTTCCTTGGCTATGAAATAAGGATTAATCTAGATGCCAAGGTCCTCTTCAACACTAATATCATTTGAGGACTCAGGGACGTTTAAGTGGCACATAATAGGGAAACAGTAGGGCATGAATTAGATTTGCACCGCTGTGTTCTAAACAACAGGACACGAGGATTATGACCCTCAGGGGTGAATGAATGAAAGGATTAGCCGTACATCATTGGCACGATCCTGGAGCATCTTTTGAAAAAACACCATTAAAAACAGAGTGGCCCATCTAGCCAGTGAATCAGCTATCTGCCACTTTTGTAAAGCTAACAAAACAGCAGAGATGATTAAAATTGCTATTCCATGATTTAAGGATTTACACTGCTGAGGGAGAGCTGCGTGGGGATGAAGGGGCCCCCTGTACAAACTCTCCTCCACAGACCATTCTGCCCTGCATGTAATAGTGAAGCATCGTGGGTAGCAGGAGATTCCTCATATGATCCAGTCAGTTCCAAAGGGCAATGCCTGTCATACAACTGGGAGGTTTTCACTTGTGACTGTATGGCTAATAATGGGCATTATTATAGTGAACTAAGACCACATTTAAATAATTTGAATGGTAATTATTGATAATCACTATTATCCAATATTATTAACTTTTCCATAAAGAATTTGAGCCATTCGTGCATGGAGCTTGGGCTGTGGGCCCAAAAGCCCTAAGCACAAATGCGTGGCTGCAGCAAGGTGAGCTCCTTGGCTCTGGTGGCCTCTCCACCGCAGGCTCTCCTTCTCTGGGGGGTGTCCTACCTGATGTGGGCCACAGAGGAGAATCCTGCTTCCTCAATTTGAGCCTTTAGCTCTTTCAGTTCCCCCTCAGCTCTTCTCTTCTCCTCTAAGTGCTGGTGGATCTCAGCCCTCAGGTGGAGCATTTCCTCCTGAAGACCCCTGTTACCATCCCCTCCTGTCGAGGAAGGAGGGGGAAGACATATGTTCTGGGTCTCTGCAGCTGCCAGGCTTTTCTCCAAAGCCACCTTGATGAGCTGAAAGGAAAGCATAATTTAAAGAAGTTAGGTCATGAAGGGGGGTCCCAAAGGAACATCAGATTGCAAAGGCAGCCTTTGGTGGGAACAAAAAAGACGGCCCTAAAACAAGCTCCCCCTAAGGACTTCCTCAGCCATAAGGGTCCTGGGCACTGGTTTGGGTGGGGAAGACACCAGGAGAGTGGGGAGAATTACTGCCATGGGCAGGAAGAGCAGCATCCAGAGGTAGGTGAGGAAAAGACACAAGCACTTCATAACTAAAAGCAAGCGCCAACACATGAGGTGTAAACAGGACCGGAGAGCGTGGATGCTGTGACTGTTCCCTCCCCGTGGGACAGAGGAGGAGAGTTTTCTCACAAGTCAGGAAGCTTCCCTGACTTCCCAACATTGGAGTCCTCAACTGCAAAGAGCACAGCTTGAGACACCAGCACGCAAAGCCGAAGGCCATGTCTGTACCTAAGACTCTAAAAAGGATGACTAAGACGGAAAGCACTCAGCTACAGGTAAAACAGAAGTTTAATTTCACGAGCAGCAGGAGAACCACGCCCTCCGACGACGGAGAAGTTGGTGAGGCCACCTGCCCAGCAGCCAGTGTCACGTGCTATTATCCTGGTGCTGATGCTGCCAGCCAAACTCTCTACAAATCTAAGCTCGTGAGAAGAAAACAAGGTGGAAATAATTTCAGCACACCTTTCTATTTAAAAAAAAATTTTTTTAATGTTTATTTACTTTTGAGAGGCAGACAGACAGAGCATGAGCAGGGGAAGGGCAGAGAGAGAGAGGGAGACACAGAATCCAAAGCAGGCTCCAGGCTCTGAGCTGTCAGCACAGAGCCCGACGCGGGGCTTGAACCCACGAACCGCGAGATCGTGCCCTGAGCCAAAGTCGGACGCTCCATTGACTGAGTCACCCAGGCACCCCAACAACTTTCTGTTTTTTGAGGATCTTTTTGAAGTTACTCTTCAGTGTGTCAACTCAAGCAGGTTATATAGTTTTTCCTCAAAGGAGAATTGTTTTAACTTGCAGGCTTTCTTATTGTTCCTCTCCAGTTTTCCCTAGGCTTTTAAAAGTGTAGAAACCAAAACCCGAGTATGACAACCTACTCAGTGTATGACTAGTTTAGTGCAAGGATTTCTCGTACATTTGTCCAATATTAATACATCCCAATGTCATGCTGCTTCATTTTCCTCTCTGTGACTGCACTCTGGGATTCTACTCAGCTTCAGGTCTATTGTTATCTCCCAGTTTCCCACCTCTCTCCCACAGCTGTTTCTGGGTCATGTTGTTTCCTCTATGTGTGTCAATAGTGTGACTTACACTTGTCACTTGTAAATTCATTCTGGCTATACAGAATCATTTCTCAAGGGTCAAAGTCCTCAAAATATTTGATGTGCGTCTCCAGAGATGAAGGAGTAGCCACTTGACCGGGGATGATTTGTGGAGTTAATCATATGCTTTATACCTTCATTCAGGTCACAAATATATTGAACAGAACAGAGCCCAGAGCAGCTTAAGTGGATCAATGATTGAGCTGCTTGGCTTGGCACAGAGCCATTGACTTTGGCCGGTAACCGAACATGGTGAAATCTAGGCTGTGAGTGTGGGGTGGGGCTGATTCACAGCGTGCATGTGCAGTGGCGGTGAGCAGCACGGCAGTTGAGGTTGCAAAGGAAAAGAAAGAAGAAACATGCATGGACACAGTTGCTCATTTCCTAGGCATTCCTAGGGTTCTGAGCCTGGCATTTGTCTCTACGGTCTGCTGCTGGGCTTAGTCAGACTGGCCTATCTCTGCGTGTGCCACCAAGCATTTGGGACAAAAATCAGGAAAGGGGGACTGGATAAAAACCACTTTTGAAAATTTAGGATCTCAATCCCTCATTTAAACTATGTGATATTACCTTTCTATATAAACCCTTTCCAACTAACTTCAATAAACACTGCCATCGGCTTTGAATATGGGCACATTTATTCTTTTCTAAAACTTAAGGGTTCCTGCCGCTTGAAAATAACGTCTCCCTGTAATGTCTCACCTATTCTTAAAGTACCTTTCTGGATGTATGTTATCTTCTACTGACTGAAATATGCCTAGTTTCCTTAAAAAGAAAGTTAAGAACCATGGAATGTCAGTACCAGGAGGGACCTGAAGGCCCACCTGGTCTAATTTCCCCCTTAAAAATGAGAAAATAGAGAGACGATTTGTTCCCAGGCTAATTTGGGTTTTCTTATTTTCACGTTAAAGGGAGCTTACTTTGGCTAACTTGTCTGTAAAACTGAAATACAAATGCATGAAAAATGACTCAGAATCTAGCCTTTTCAACAGTTTTTCTTTCCCATCTATGGAAAGTTACTATTTCTATATTTCTCCCAAATAAACCCCCAGGGCTTCCAGTCTGTAGGGTGGTAGTATGGATCCTTTAGGCCTACTGTTAGTTGTATCTAACAGGTTCCTCCTCCACCACCCCGCACCATTTCCTAACTCATCTGTTGTAATGCTTCCATGGTATAAACTTTGTTGTATGCGCGGTTTCCTTTTACCCCAGAGAAGTCTACATGCATGTCTGATCTCTCGTTTGCAATGAGTTGTTTTTTGCCCAATTACATTATGTCTCACCATGTAAATCAGTTCTCACACAGCATGGAGGGCATTCAAAATAATTGTTCCTCACATTCTTCACACTAAGTCTACTGACTTTTTTCTCCTTCGTCACATTTGAATCTCGATTCTTGATTCCCTTTTTTCTACTGCAAAAGTTAAAATGAAGGAAGGCACTGCTTGATTCCTTTCACAGGTGCTTCCCAGGTATTTATAGCCTTACATTTGCTTGAGAATGGGATTTTGTGGGAGATACCTGGGGAAAATTACCAATATAGCTAGACCTGAGACTTCCTGGGGTGAGTGAGTCTAACAATAAGAACGAAGCAACTTGCTGTGGCCAAAAGATAGCTCTTGCCTTGGAAGGAACACCAAGTTGGATGTGCTTGTTAGGGGAAGATGTGTATGCCTGAGGTAGAAAGGTAGCCTGGTGCTGAGTAAAGTCTACCTTCCAAGGACACAGCAGGGAGGAACTCAGAGACTAATTATAAGGGACCATTTCCCTGGAAAGCAGCAAACACAGTTTTGAGAATCTTGACACAGAACAGTTATGACAAAAGAAGCTTTATTTGTTTGGTAGCAGGAGAGTCACACCCTCAAAACTCCAGAAAAGTTGAAGTGAATTTACAATGATTTCATACACCAAGGTTCCTCCTACCCCAAACTGGAGACAGATTTTCAAGGACAGATGATGGAAAGAAAATGATGCTTACCCAAGACATTCTTCATCCAGCAGGTATAAAACTTTGTCTATCATGAGTCAAGCCCTAATCGAAATGTCTGTTAACTAATAATTTATTAAGTATGGCTGCCAAGTAATAGGGCAGACGTTGCAAGGGAAATATACATGCTCCAGTGTAAAGGTTTATTCCAGGGTTGAACTGACCTCCTCAAAATGTGGTCTGGTCATTTGCTGCGTGCTAGGCTATAGGAAGGAAGGTTCGGGAAGAACAACTCTACAAACCAGTTTGCCCACAGCTGAGAATGAGAGCAAGGGGCTTGTGCTACCACACATAGGTTAGACCGTGTTAGTCAGAATCTGGCTTTCTTGTTCACTTATTCTGGAATTAATCGGGTCCACAGCAGCAATAACCACCAGTGACCGGCAGACATCCCAATCGAACTGTCTTAGAGTGGACATCTGCTTATCTTGCAGATCCCCCTTTTCTCCCCAAAGCTCCTCAGGGACATCAGGGCATGGGAAGCAGAGGAATCTGTCTGGAGGGGCAGTAGTATACATCCTTCAGGTCACAAGCATTGGTTAGGGGGACTCAGAAGAAGCTGTTCAAGCAAAAGGAGAAGAGGAACTCATGCAGGATCTCGAGGGAGACGTGAGGGTCAGGTACAGCTCAAGCAACAAAAAGGGGAGCTTGGTGGAAGGTAAAGAAACTGTGTTGAGGATGTGAGGGATCTCAGACAACTGCCTACTTGAGGACTACTCGTGTCCTCAAGAACCGAAGACTGTGACAAGTTCCGTGAGATGTGAGGAATGCTCGTGTGGGCTCTTTTTCTCATACAGGAGGTATAGAGGCCAACCCAGAAAGCCTCATTTCCCCTGAAGTTTTCCTAATAGCTCCAAGGAAGCCATCACTGGAAAAGCCCAGCTACTTCTGCAGAAGGACAGATACCAATGTTCCACTTTCTCCTCAACAACTCAGAGGCATGGTCCATCTAGGAGACGTGATTGCTAAATGTCACTGGGCAAGGTGGAGACACAGAGGAGTGCCAGTGAGTGCCATGGGGTCACTGTTGGTGACTTAATCTCTGAGGTCCAGGACATTCAACTCTTGAGCTTGAGAACATGCTGGTTTACACCTTCACTGATGGTTGGTGGGAACAGTGTTTCAGCCTTGGGTACCAAGTTCTGAGGTTTGATGGGGGCTTGCTCTTGAAGTGTCACCTGCTGGTCACTGGCATGTCACAACCTGCATGGTCTGTTGGTCGCCCAACAGACTTCTCTTTTGCACAACAAGATTTCACCAGGACAGATCCCTACTTTGGAAGCATTCTGATCCTCTCGGAGGTTCTCAGAGAGCACTCTCCTGAAGCAGGTCTTAGGCCTGCACCTCCCCGATCAGCCCTCCGATGACTCCCTGTCTTCTGTGGTGTTTCAGATACAAAAACCCAAGAGGGGAACTGTCCAAGGCCTTGTTGTATGTAAAGATTCTTCTGACGCTAAAGCTATAGATGGTACATGGGGGCAAGGGTGGGAAGGAGGGGGCAGGGAGCGGGAGCAAGAGATAGAAGGAGTAAAAAATAAAAAATAAAAGTAGATTGGAGAGAAAAGTGGAGTGAGGACGGGGGTTGGCAAGGTGGCTGGGAAGCTTGGGGGGGCAGAAGACTGGAAACTGGTTTTTAGTAAAAGATAGCTTCTTACTTTAGGTTCGCAGGGGCTGCAGGAGACCACCAGACCCCAAAGGGCTATGAGCCTTCCACCCTGGGAACCCAGAACCTGACTTGGACTTACCTGCTGGTGGCTGTTGTGTGCAGCCTCCTCCTCGATGCTGTCGGTGAACTCGGTACTAGCATCTTCAGTATCGTCCCCTGCAGCTGCACCTGGAAGTGAGTCCAGAAGAAAAAGGTGACTCCTTTCACAGGTGGCTTTCAGATAGCAGCTACAATTACACTTTTTTTGCACCTGCCTCTGATTTCTTTCTTTCTCCGTATGCGTGACCCCCTAGCCAGCAGGGCTGAAGGCAGGACCAGTGTGCCAGATGTGTAGAAAAGCCTTTTTTGCTATCACTATTAGTATAGCATTGCACTAACATACAACTTAAGTCTTAAAACCTTCTCTGGCTTTGACTGCACAGACCTGTACCTGAGAAGCTGGCTGTTAGATAGGGTGATCATCCCTCTCACCTATTTCCAGAAAGCCTGAATTATTCTCTGTCCTGCCAGTCTGGCAATGTAATGACTTTCTCTTCTGAGATATGGGCCCAACATGACTAATCTTTTCCCCCACTAATGAGTGCTCAGAGGGTCTGTATTTACTCGGGATTAAGGGCGCCTGACTTTTCTCATACTTTCCCATCTCTGGGATCAGTTGTGCATGGGGTGACAATCTCTCTGAAGAACACCCCTCTAGGGGCTTTGTGTCCTACAGAAGCTCAAGTCCAGTCAAGACTCAAGGCACAGAATGATTTGGGTGCTTCCTAATTCCTTCCTTTAACCTCCCTATCTCTCTCAAACTCTTGTTCAATGCCAACATCTTTTGCCTGAAGGGTTTCTTATACGTCTTTGTCCAAGTGGGTTTTAATACGTTTTTTTTTTTTTTTTTTTAGTTTATTTAGACAGAGAGAGAGAGAGAGAGAGAGAGAGAGAGAGCGTGCAAGCAGGGGAGGAGCAGAGAGAGAGGAAGAGACAGAATCCCAAGCAGGCTCCATGCTGTCAGTGGAGCACAATCTCACAAACGTTGAGATCATGACCTGAATAGAAATTAGGAGTTGGATGATCAACAGACTGAGCCACCCAGGCGCCCCATAATACATTCTTTTATCCCTTAAAGATGAACACCGTCACCCTAGAACACAAACATCTATGCCTTGCAATAAGGGACAAGTAGCTGAAATTCATGGTCTGGGCAAAGGTCTTAGACAGTGTCGATCAACAGAACTTTCTACAGTTCTATGGATGTGCTGCCCAATACAGCAGACATATGTGGCTACTGAGCACTTGCAATGTGGCTAGAATGATTAAGGAACTAAATTTTTAATTTAATTTAAAATAAAATTCAACTAGCCATACATGGCTAGTGGCTGCCATATTGGACAGAACAGAGCTAGGGCCTTTCCTCCTCTCCACATCTGTCCAATAAGAGACTGTCCATCCAATTTTAGATTAAGACCTGTGGCCCACATTACTCATTTCTTCTAAAAATGGAGGATTTATGATGGTTAATTCATTTTAACACCAAGGAAAATCTACCCTGATACTTCCTGGGTCTGTAGAACAGGTCTTACAGAACCTACCCAAGTTAGAGAAGCTTGAGATCTAGTTCTCACCTCCGCAACCAACCTATTAAAACTCCTCTTCTGACCACTGAGTAACCTGGGCCTGAAAGAGATTAGACGGTGGGTCCATGGTTATACAGCTGGTCCTGACAAGAGCTATGCCAAGAAGTCATGTCTTTGGACTTTCAGACAGAGGCAACTCACTATTCCTTCTGGTGACAGATTAGATCTTTGTTTCTTCTTCCAAGACCAAAGAACCTGCTTCTGAGCTCAGACCTCCATGGATGAAAGGCTCTGCACGAACAGTGACCATTCACTACCCTCGCTGCAGATAAGGTGAACAGGAGCAGTTCACACCTACATTCCATCTCTTGTCATCTGCAAGTTCAGGCCAGAGTGCTTGCCACGACCCAGGCCGATCTCGTTAAAGTATTAAAAGGTAGTAAGCATGCTGCCCTAACAACTTAATCTTATGACTCATTCCATGAATGTTGCGTTAACTTTGGACCGAGTTCCTGTACCCTGTACCATAAAGTCTGACCTACAAAGAGGTATATCCACCACTCAGCACTTTTGGAGATTCCCTGCCAGACAGGGTACAATAGGCATTTCCAATACTCCATCTTTCAAACCAGCCCCAGAACCGTGTCATCCACAATACTGGTTGTGGAAGAACACGCCCCCTACGCTTTGGCGACTCACTGAATCCGGGATGCTGATTCACTTGAGGACATCCCAATCCTATCATGCTTATTTTGGAAAATATTCCCTGTACCACAGTAGAGATCAGAATCTTTTATTTTTTTTCCCTGCAAAGAGAAGGAATGTCCCACTCAACGACAGATTAAGAAAATATAGTTTTCACATTGTTTTCACATTGAGCTTTGGGCCAGAGAATGATCCTGTGGTTGAAGAAAGCTCAGCTGTAGGAGTTCAGGTCCTCCTTTCCATATTGTTCTTGGTGGCTTGGATGGCCATGCTGCCTCACATCCCCAGGGGATTCCTGTGCTAGGTTCCAGGAGTAAGGTAAGGGAGGACTAGAAAAAGTGACTGTCCCTGGTCTTAAAGGCTGTTATCTCACACTTTCTTCCCTCCACTTACCTTTGTCAGCCTTTCTGATGCCACATCTGCATTTTTAGGTAATCTTCTCTTTCATTCATTCAGGGACAGAATACCACAGTTTTGACTTCATCAGGAGTTAGATGGAGACAAAGTAAGAATGCCCATTTCATCCCAACATTCCATTACATAGGTGTTTTCCTTTTCTTATTCTTAGCTAGCTCAGCCTGCTCTAGCTCCGTTGGGGGAACTTCAATGGTTGCTCAGCCTTTTACCAATTTGAGTTAGAATGCTGAAAGCTTTGGGTGGGGGGGGGGGGCTGGAATAAAGGTGAAAAAAATTTATAGAAAATATTGGAATAAGTTATCCTACGTAGAGCCCTGTAAGTTTACCCTAAACACCTTTCTTTCTGTTTTGTTTTTGTTTTTCGATCAATGATGATAAAAGAACTTCTCTTTTGTGAGGGAACACACTTTCCTAAGCTTTTACAATGCAACAAAATACTATCTTCCAAACTAACTTGGAATGCTCTAAATTTCTAACTTAAAGGCACTATACCTTATATTCACGAGCATACTGCTAATTATTTTACATACGCTGAAAACTAAGAGTCTGTCACTTCAAATTTAATTTTCTTCTCCAGGTTTTATCTCCAGGTTAAGTTTTATATGTTAGACTAGAAATTTTATTAAACATTTTTTTACTGGAGGCTTTGATGGTGGCTCTGAAATTTGAGAAATTGCAAATTTCTCTCTGTATTTCACATATATAATGGACGTGGTACCTAAAACTCCCCGTTAGGTTTAGAAAAGTATTTTCTCCCAGCTATCTGGCTTGATACAGTACACAGAAATAAAAGCCTCTAAAATACTTTAAATCCTTAAGTGAAAATTTAATTGTTATGCATACGTATTCTTTTAATCATTGAAACAACAATTGAAATTTTTGTGGAACTTTGTAAGTTGAGGATGGCATAATTAATAAGAATATGGACTCTGGAGCCTGATTATCTAGATTAGATTTCTGCTTCTGTCCTTAGTTATGTGACTTTAGGCAAGTCACAACTTTCTGTAACTGCTTCACCTCTTCCTTAGGGTTAATGGTGATATCCACTCCATACAGTGTAGTGAACTTCAAAGGATTTGCTGCTTTTGAAGTGCTTAGAACAGTGCTTGGCATACAGGGTGTGCCCAATAAATATGGCCTTGAATCAATATTAGTATCATTGTTGGTAAACTGACATGGATCCATGGGCTGAAAAAAGGTGGCCCCAGAACATAAATGTAATCAGCAGAGAGAAATTTTATACCTAATGTTATTAACTGGAAGATCTTGATGGAGTCTATTCTGCACTTCCTTACTTCTGCTTCCCGTAACAGGAGGTTTGAAATAATACTTTTTGGTCTCTCTGCATCATAGGAGAGTTGCAAGAACAGAACTTGCAGCAAGGTAGGATGCATTCTTTTGAACAGGTCTTTTATAAATAGGACTCATCGTTATTACATTATAACTGCCTTACAACGCCATCATGTATGAATAAGCCTTAGGGGAAAGGCCACATAGTGTTATTTTCATTCTTCAGTAAAGGAGCCTAAACTGGGTTGTCCCCAAATTCTACTCTACACTCATTATTGTTTCCCCTTTTAGCCATTTATATTCAACCAACAGAAAAGGAGTAATATTTCCCATATAGTTACTCAGAACATAGCAGGAGTCACATCTGATTTTGGAAGGGGACGGAAAGAGCAAGAACCGTACAGAAGAAGCAGGCGTGTGGTGCTAAGCCCTGGGGTGGTGTTGCCCTCAGTGCCAGGCCCTCGGACCAGATCCTCTGGGCCATCACACTTGCACTCTTAGGCACTCTGCCCTGCGCTCACCGCGAGAACTCTCGCATGTTCACATCACGAACCAGCTAAAATATCCCTGACTTAAATATTACGATGCTGTGTGACAAAAAAGGTCTCCTGTCAAACTGCCATTTCACCTGCATCCATTCCATTCTGAACCATAAAAAAATTGTAAGATTTCACATAGTCCTCCATCAGCTTCTGCTGAGAAAATGCTTGGACTAGACAGATTCCGGATCTGATCTTGGAACAGAAGTAGCTAGAAAAGGAAACTGCCATCTGCGGTCAAGCTCCTTTAAGACATAACTTTGTCGTTAATCTGCAACATCTCTCAAGCAGCTTTCCAGCTTGTAATTTATTCAGAAAGCATTTTCCAGTGACTTAAAATTCTGTAACATTAAGGAATTCCGCCTGCTCATGGCCTCTTTTTTGCCCCCTCAAAGAACACAAGAAGCGGGCCTTTCCCGGAACATTTGTGGGAATAGCACCACCCATCACGACAACTGGTTCCTCAAATCTCCATCCTGCTTGCTACTGCTCTCCTTCAGCAAGGAGACAAGAAAGAGTTTTTAAGGTAAAGTAGTTCACTTCACATTTCTGGGGGAAGCGTAATGCTGTTTCTTTTGTCTCACTTCCTTGAGAGAGAATAATCCAGGTTTCTTCCTCTTCCTTCCTTTAAATAAATACAAAAGCATTCACTGATCCCAGAGCCTTAACTTTGGCTTGGAATTTAAGTATAATAATGATCAAGGGACGGATTGTCCTATAAGGAAACAAACAAAAAAAGACATGAGCTTTCTCTACTTCTTCTCATAAATCTTCTCAAGAATGAAACCAAATAGTGACTGTTTGGCCTTTGATACTTTTATTGGATCGGTAACAATTTTCTGTGTCTCAACTAAAGTAGCTAAATTCTAACACTTACGTATTTAAAATGTACACTCTCCATTTCAGCACAAATGTTAACACAGTTGAACACAGCACAGTGCCATGAATGAATGAACTTCCAGAGGAAAATGTACAGCTTGTTTTGGTGAAAAAATAGTCCTGTGAATAATCTACTGCCAAGTTATTGGATTGTTTAACATGCCACTTCCTTCTTCATTTAAACTGTTACGAGATCACTTCAGTTTTTCTCAACAGCCCTAGGATCAAAATTTTGTGTGATCAAAGTAAAGCTGTTTTTATTATCAAACTGAATACTTCATGGAAACAGATAGAAATTCATGATTTATAAAACATATTTGTACACACACACAGCTCTTAAAGTTTACAGATTGAGAGGTTGGTATTTTAGAGCAATGATTTTGTTAACTGCAAAAGGTAAGCACTACATATTAATGTTACACTAAAGGCAAAGCTAGCTACATGCATGTGCTAGACAATTCTGAGTTTTTAAAGGGAACAAGGAAGCCAATTTAGTTCATCTACTTAACACCCCTATTCTTCATATTATTTCCTAGCAAACATTTTCTTACTGAACTTTCTATATTTTATCCTTCTAGCTTTAGCAAAAGGAAAACAGTACGATAAATAAAAATTTTTATTTCTGGAATCTGACTTTAAACAACATGTTAAAGGGAAAGTAATGCCAAAAGAATTAGTACATCACTTTATAAGTTTAATCATTCTTTTTTGAAACCTGGTAAAATTCCCATTGTCCACTCTACGTGTTGTGATTCCCTACCACTACCCAACTTCCACTGGAAGCAAATTACAAGCAAAATTTTTATTTGGGAAACTCGTCCTGGCTCATGTGATTATATAGAAAGAAGTTGAGGACTTACCTTTTGTCAACACTCAGACTACTTAAAAGCAACATGTCTTCTAATTATAATAAAATTACTTAACAAAGTTATTACTCTAAATGTCTAGTGAGAGGGTATCTTAAATCCATATTCCAAAATGTTTTAAGACTCAGAAACTATTATCCTACAGAAATCACCCTGATGTATTTTCCCATGGACTCATTCCTCTGATTTCTTATTACCAGGTTACCCCACACAAGCTCCATATTCCTAGCTCCTCTTTCTATAGTCAAAATGGTTCTTTACTACTAAAGGCAGAAGAAAAGCTAAGTTTTAACTTGAAGAGAAAAGAGAGAAAATACTCGAGATGTTTGTATTTCACAGGATGTTAGTATCTGAAAAAGAAAGCTAATTGCACTTATTCCACCTCTGGTACCATTTCTACGAGCCAAGATGGATGATGGACTTTAAGGGCATGGGTCTCTAATATTTCATCCTAGCTTCCTAGGCAGTTTGTCACATTTCCACGCAGGTCACTGGCGGCAGACCTGGAGAATTACTGCTGAGGCCCTAGTTGAAGAGGCAACTTGAGTTTTTCAGGGACATACAGTGTGAAGATTCTAGGAATTTTTCATATAAAAAGATCATGAAAGCAGAAAAAACAGTAACTTTATCCTACCAAACAGGAACTAGAGTTTTCTAATACTAGCTCAAGGAAAGCAGAACTATTGAAGTTTTTTTCCCTCTACGGTTTATAGTCTAAAGGGAAGTGACTGTAGGTAGGTCAACTTCTATTCCTCAGTGGAAGGAGCAATTTTTGGTGTAGTCTGAGCTGCTTCTCCTTTCCCTAATCAGAGGACCCCAGATTCAACTGGAAGACAGAGCACCCAATTTTCTTAAACTGTTTCAAATCTTAAGCCAAACTCCCCAGGACCAGATACCAAATCAGCATAAATTAGCATAAAAGTGAAAGGTCTTTTATGTACACCTAGCCCAGAGGTCACTTAGGTATAAACTGTACAAGCAGGATATACTCAAGAACCTTCTAGGAAAGCTTTTGTGGTGAGAATCTAATATCCTGTACAGGTCATGATTTTCTGGATCTTTATAGATCTCTTACTGTTCATAAGGACATGGACAAATCTTTTAAAAATATGAATAAGGAAGCAGAAGTACCAAAAATACTGTGCTGTCCACAGTGAGCGAAGAGAAGGGCGTGTGGGAGAGGGGTAGGTAAGATTAAGGAGAAGCGTGCATCTATCAAGGCAAAGGCTGACAATATTAAAATAGCCCAGTCGTGCCTTTTCAGAAAAATAACGTGGCTAAACAGCTAAGAAGGAAACGCTGACTTATATGAGGTGCTAATAATCATCAGACTTCAACAATATAAACCTGCAACAGAAAAGAATTTAAGGGAAGTATCTATCAAAAGGACTCCCATTTCACTCATTAAATAAATCCTGGAGGTCCTTTACAACTCTACAGCTCTAAAATTATAGATTTCATCTACCCTGACCTCTTACCATCATTACTTTGCATATTTGCTATTATTCAAAAACAAAATGTAAGAAAAAACAAATCTATCCATATGGATTTTACTCAATTTAAGTTGTATGCTTCCAATTAATCATGGCCTGGATGTAATTCATTCATTTTCTCTCAAGATTTTTTCTTTCTTTTTTTTTTAAATTCAAGCACAAGGTTCTTGTGGGGCTCAGCCTCTGACTCTTGATTTCGGCTCAGGTCATGATCTGATGAGATCCGTGAGACTGAGCCCAGTGCTGGGCTCTATGCTGAGCATGCAGCCTGCTTAAGATTCTCCCCCCACCCCTCCCTCTCTCCCCTGCTCATGCACGCTCAAAAAAAAAAAAAAAAATTAAATTATTGTAATGTTGAAAATGCCTGACAAAGGTAAAATAATCCAGTAAGATAAAGGGTCTGTACTCCTGAAGAGAGAATAGAATCATTTTATATCATGCTTAATAGAATTATGTGAATGATGTGGCCTATCACAGCATCATCTGTCTATGGGTTATAGAATAAAATTCATGAGAGTCGAGTTCTCTAATAAGATGCCAAATTATCCCACAAACTGTTAGACTAGCAAGCCCTCTCCAGGTAGCACTGTTTGCAAGCCTCATTCCAGGACATTAGTAGCAGATTTTAGCCACATCTATGGTAGCAAAATCAACCTCTTAATTTACCCTTTCTCACAAAATCACTTAATTTTCTAAAACGTTCCCCAAGGATCAATATTAAAGTAACTATAGCACTAGTCTGTCTCTTTGGGACCCAAATCAGGACCAGAATTCACTTACTTTCCTCCCCTGCTTATCTATTATGATAATTTTTCAATAGGAAGTTGGGTTTCTCATTATTCATCCAGCTACTTTAATATTTCTAACACTTAGTAACAGTTCAGGATACCAAGCGAAATTTCTACTCTTGGAGGGGGATAGAAGCAGGGGTAGAAATTATCAGAAATTACTGTAATCACTGAGTCATTAGAACCCAAAAAACCACCCATGTTTGAATCTAAACAGGACACTTGAAAGCTTCCTTGGTCTGTTAGCAAAATTAAGGAAAAAAAAAAAAAAAAAAAAACCAAAACACTTCCTAAATGCGTTATAATCATATGACAGACTAGTCTTTGGTGGGTTTAAGTTTCTGTAAGTTCAAATACCCCCTCTTTACTTCTAGAACATTACAAAAAGCTATGTGCAGGAGATGGTCCCTAAAGATTAGAAGACTAAGAAAGTGGATGGTTCCTCTGACACTTCCTATCTCCTTCCTTAAATGACCCCTCACCCCAAAGGCCATTAAAACTTAAAAGCATTTCCATGAAGAGAAAGGCTTAAGGCCATCAATCTTTTGCAAAATACTTAATCAGAACATCTCAGGGTGCTTCTCCTGGAGAACATTTTCTTCCCTGTCCATTTTGGTTTGACTGTTGTTACAGACATGGCTAAGGTTACAGAGACTTGGACAGAATTTAGAATGTAAGGCAACTCGTGTCAACCCACGAATGTGAAAGAAATACAAGTGTCATGTAAAAAATGGAGGGAAAACAGAAAAACCATTGGGTGCCCCCTTGGTGAGAAAGAGTATGCAGTCACATTTATGATGCTGGAAAGCCTCCAGTGCCTATTCACCAAATTCTGTGTTTAAAAACTAAAATCTCAGCTTCTAATCTAGGAGACTTCCAACCAGCAGAAATACGAAACCTCAGGGTGTTGAACCCACAAAGCTCCAAAAAATCCTGGTTACTTTTTACACTCTTGATATTTAAGATAGTAGAAATACAATCTACAGTGCCCCTTTCCTTATGCATCTCCTGCTACCATAAGAAAGCACTGAGACAATGACCAAAACCTGATCTGTGATTTTTTTTTTCTAAACTATTCAAACACTCCAAAGCTTATTATTTTAATATGGAGTAATGTATAAGCACTAAAACATGAAAAGCACAGGACTCCATCTAATGCCACTACCAAATGGCTGCAATAGGCTATTTAGTGAGATGCTGAATTTAGAGGGGGACATTACATTTGAAACTATCTTTTTTACATAAAGAATTGTGACTCTGAAAGACATGGGAAGCATTCTTATTAATGTTCTGACTAAATAGTATACTCTTGGTTTAAAGAAAAAATAGTGATGGAATTTCATCCACATCTAATCTAATTTCATTATCCATTTGATTCAATATCAACTCTGAAACAGTATCAGAGAAAAAGGTTTACCGTAAACACTTGAATGGTCTTTGCCTCTGCTCTTCAGCTTGACCCTTGACCCTTCTACTACTTGCAGTGGGCTATGGCAAGACTTGGCTTTGATTACCTTCTGAGAAGGGTTATACCACTTTTGCAAAGTCATTCTTATGGACATTTAATCTCTCTCTTTTCTCTTTCATCTTGAAACTTTTATTTGATTAAAAAAATCCTCTCTCTCAAAGAGCAGGAGTTGACTGAATGGCAAAAATAATACACATGCATGCATTTATGACAGGATATGGTACATATGAAATGGGCGGTGAGGGCGGGGGAGGAATAAACTTTATTGGCCCACGGAAAGAGAAGAGGGAATGAGGGGGGCCGGGGAAAAGAGTGAATACGGGTGGGAAAACTGAAATGGAATGATTTAAAAGGTGCACATTCATTTTGTAACCTCCACCATTCAACTCAGAGAGAGATCTGCACAGTGCCGCGCAGGGAGACCAAAGTGAGTTTCACTCTGTAGCTGATGCTACTTGCAGCAGTTCTACCATTACCAAGTCACCATTTAATTCTGCCAAAGCCAGACAAGGCTCTCGGGTTAGTGCAAACAAGGTTTTCCATCCTGGGCTGCAGTCTGACCCGCCAGTGCTCAGAAGGCATGCTTGTGACGAACTCGCACACTTTCCAGTTCCCCACCTCCAATGGCGGCCAGGGTCTCCAGCCTGCTTAAGCGCTCCAGGCTTCTTCCAAGAACTTCTTCTAGCCGACCACGTATCACCTGGACCCCTTCTAGTTCCACCTGCAGAGTTCGGTCTCTCTCAGAGCTGAGTAAACATGCCACATGGAAGGAAAATGGATTAGCTGTCGACTGTAATGAGTCTACATATACTTCCAAAGAGTCATGAGACTTTCTAAAGGATGCTCTCCAGGACACAATCAACGAACACAGTCTTTGTTTTGGTACTGTTACTGTTCATTGCTGACAGATTAGCAAGGCCTGCTCCTTTATGCTAGATTCTGGGCCAATGTCACATAAAACTATAGCTCCTAAGACTTATCTCACACCTCTATAGCCAACATAAGAGAAATTTTGCTTTTTAAAAAAAAATTTTTTTTAATGTTTATTTATCTTTGAGAGAGACAGAGTACAAGCAGAGGAGGGACAGACAGAGGGAGACACAGAATCCAAATGAGGCTTCAGGCTCTGAGCTGTCAGCACAGAGCCCGACGCGGGGCTCAAACTCATGAACCACAAGATCATGACCTGAGCTGAAGTCGGACACTTGACCGACTGAGCTGGGACCCAGGCACCCCAAGAAATTTCACTTTTTGACTAAGAGTATTCGTTTCTGAAAAAACAAAACCAGGAAAAACTACATGCAAACTGAAGCAATACTGAGCCAAACAGGACTGCTATTAAAGATAGGTGTTCTAGGGGCGCCTGGGTGGCGCAGTCGGTTAAGCGTCCGACTTCAGCCAGGTCACGATCTCGCGCTCCGTGAGTTCGAGCTCCGCGTCGGGCTCTGGGCTGATGGCTCAGAGCCTGGAGCCTGTTTCCGATTCTGTGTCTCCCTCTCTCTCTGCCCCTCCCCCGTTCATGCTCTGTCTCTCTCTGTCCCAAAAATAAATAAACGTTGAAAAAAAAAAAAATTTTAAAGATAGGTGTTCTCTTGGGGCACCTGGGTGGCTCGATCAGCTCAGGTCATGATCTCACAGCTCGTGAGTTTGAGCACCCGTGCTGGGTTCTGTGCTGACAGCTCAGAGCCTGGAGCCTGCTTTGGTTTCGGTGTCTCCCTCTCTGCCCCTCCTCTGCTCGTGCTCGGTCTCTCTCTCTCTTACTCTCTCAAAAATAAACATTAAAAAAATAAAATAAAATAAAGACAGGTATTCTCTCATTTGTTAACCAAACTTGACAGAGCATTAAAAAGGAATCCAGTTCAAAGACTAAAGATCCAGAGATTCTTTAAAAGGTAATACAGTCAAGGGGTGCCAGGGTGGTTCAGTCGGTTAAGCGTCCAACTGAGGCTCAGGTCATGATCTCGTGGTTCATGAGTTTGAGCCCCCCGTCGGGCTTTCTGCTGACCACTCAGAGCCAGGAGCCTACTTCAGATTCTGTGTCTCCCTCTCTCTCTGCCCCTCCCCTACTCATGCTCGCTTGCTCTCTCAAAAATAAACGTTAAAAAAATTTTTTTTGAAATTAATACAATCAAGTTGTCCTATCATACCTCTCTTCTGCTTTCATTTTCTTCAAGGAGAAAGAAAAAAATGCTTAAATTGAATACCAAACTAGAAGAAACTGAATACTGAAAGAATAAAAATTAGGAAAGAGAAAAGGGGTGAGGACCAAAGGCAAATGAGAAAAAAAATTAAGGGAATAATAGAAAATGAACCAGAATGCTATAATATACATGACGAAAAATCAAGAGGTACAAGCAAACATATTCATCGTGATGGCTAGCAGTGATCCTGGGTTGATATCGGCCATCACGGTAAATAGATTTTCTTTCATGATACTCAGTGAGTATCAATACCCTTTATACCCTTACTCTTGGAATAGAACAGCCCTTACCAGGACATGGATCAGAGGAAGGAAAGGAAAATACATTGAATGTTTACTATATGCAAGGCATTATTTGAGACATCTGACAAGTCTTCTCATTTGATCACTGTGTAGCTATATGAAATAGGGACTATTTCTGACTTGAGACTTAAACACTAGGCTCAGAGCCATCCACACAACAAATGACAAGTTCAGTAGTGCCAGTGTCTTTGCTCTTTTTTCTTCCTACTTCGAGATCATAAGCATCTGTGCCTAAAGATGAATAGAAGGATATACATTGCCGTCACTCTCTTACCTCTCTGGATGGGCATGGAACTTCACCAGACTGCTATAGAGCTGTCTCTCTGCTTGCAAAGCCTCATTGAGCCGACTCCGTTCATCTACCAGCCCTTCAAGCATCAGCAGCAACTGAGGAAAAGAAGCAATATGCAAATGGAGACAGGAGACACAAAGCCACATTGGATCCCGAGAAAGCAACCAAAACAATGTACTAGCATGTACTATGGCCAATAAAACTCACTATCTAACTACTTAAGCTTTCTGTTATATTTTACAGTTTTCACATCAAATCATGCAGGGGCGCCTGGGTGGCTCAGTCAGTTAAGAGTCCTGCTTTGGCTCAGGTCATGGTCTTGTGCTTTGTGAGTTCAAGCCCCTCATCGGGCTCCGTGCTAACAGCTCAGAGGCTGGAGCCTGCTTCAGGTTCTGTGTCTCCCTCTCTCTCTGCCCCTCCCCTGCTTACACTCTGTCTCTCTCTCTCTCTCTCAAAAATAAATAATAAACATTAAAAAAAACGAATAACCAAAACTCTATAGGGTAGATTTCAAACATGGGAGATAAAAGAAGAAAGAGGAGACAGAAGTCAGAAGCATGGGAAAGAGGCTAAGAGAAGAGAATGGAAGGAAAAGAGAGGAAGGGTCAGAAGGAGACACACAGTAGGACTTACTGGTATTTCATTCATTCAATAAATATTTATTGAGCACCTTCTATTGCCAGGCTCTGTTCTAGGGATAAGCCTACTATCTAGTGGGTGGAGGAGACACCATCAGTCACAGACCTGTGTCACGGTGAGCCATAATAAGTGCTGTAAAGAAGGTGAACCATGACAGTGTGCAACAACAGAGGTCTGTGTAGGTGAACTGCTCCAGTTAAAAGCTAGGACTGGAGTGAAAGGAGTAGTTAGTGAGAGAGATGATAATGCAGACAGGGAGTATAGATAAGTAGGTCTTTTTTAAAAAGTCTGGCACTGAAGAAAGGTCAGATATGGGGTGGTAGCTACCAAGGAACTACAAACGTTAGGGGCCTCTGTTGCTGCTACTGACCAAGGCAGGAAACTTTAGAGCACAGATTCTCTACGAAATTCCATAAACACCTCTTCATAAGTAATGGAGAATGACAGCTTTTCCGTTGTCTATTTCACAATAAAAATAAGGTTTATATTTCAATAACTTACTTGTTGTCTTCGATTTCCTGAAGCTTCCTGACCCTGTGATTCTACTGAAGCAACTTTTTCCCGAAGTAGTAAGACTTCTTGGGTCAGGCGTTCCATAGCTGGTATGTCTTCAGGATCAACCAGTTGCATTTGCAGGTCCTAAAAGTAAAAAAACAAAAAACAAAAAAAACTAGTAATAAAAATGCTATTAAGCGGAGGAGCAAAGGAGCAAAGGTCCCTGAGATAGTCTACGCTGTCAATTGGAATACTGATAAGTCATACAAAAGTAACAAACATTCGTTATGAAATCTCAGAGACTCTAAAGAAGTCAAAGAGAATATGGTGATATTTAAGAGGCTCAGACTAACAGTGCATCAAGGAAGCAAGCACTTGGCCGGGGGACTCAAAGTATTCAAATGTCTGAAGGTGCCCTACAGGATTCTGAGCTGTAGTCATTTCCAACGGTCTTTAAAAAGCTTTGAAAGACCTTTATGAGGTCTTCTTTTATCTGTATGTTCCTGGTCAGGGACTCCAGATCGGCCGCCTGCACCTGCAGCTCTTCCTGTTGCACAGCCACCACGGACTGTAGTGCAGAAAGTTCCATCTGCGGAGAGGAGAAATCCTGAAGTTAGTGGGTAGAGGAGACGGCATCTATCACATCTACATTTTAACACCAAGGCCAAGGTTTTCCCACATTATATCACCATCAGTCAGTAATGCACGTAAAAACTAGAAGATGAATAGTCCTCTACTGGATCAGATCAATAAACCACAGAGTGTGGTACGAAGGCGTGTTTTATGGGAAGCTGTAATGGTAGTTTTAATGACGTCCTCCGCTTTAGTCAGCACTATAAAACATCAAATTTGTTTAACTAATGAGTTTATTATGTTGCTTAAAAAAATAGGTCACCGTTAGCAGGTGAGTGAATCCTCCCAACAACCCTACAGAATAAACTTTTCTTCTGTTCCCCAATTTACATATGAGGTGACTGAGGCTGAGAGAAATTAAGGAACCCGTTCCAAGTCCTGGAGCCAGGAAATGGCAGATCCAGAATGCGAACTCAAGGAAGCAGACTCCGCACATGAGGCTGTCATGCCTTTCCTGCAGAGTCTACGCATCCACATGTTCTTCGTGGTAATGGCAAGTTATTTGTAAGTAAACATTTTAAGGAACTATTTTGAGATATGTGAAGAACACAGGTGTAGGGGGCACCTGGCTGGCTCAGCCAGTAGAGCACGTGACTCTAGATCTCGGGGTTGTAAGTTCAAGTCCCACATTGGGTGTGGAGATTACTTAAAAAGAAAGTCTTAAAGAAAAAGAAAATAGGTGTGACAAGGAAGACAGATGACACACAGAGAGTGTAAGGCACAGCCAAGCTTCCTAAAGGAAGCAGCACCTCTTTAATATATAAAATGTGAGTTACCTGCAATAAAAATGTTACTTCTACCTCCATCAACACTGACAGTTCACCATCTGGGCTCCTGATGATTTGCAACTACACAAAGTTATCTGGTGTTCTGGGCTACTGCGGCATGTTAGGAAGAAATGCTTCTCCCATTTCCTCGCATGTCGAAGGACCTCAGTTAATATAACTCCTGACCTTTCTCCACTCCTTTACTCAGCCCCAGGCAGGTAAGGGACTTGTCTTAACGGTATATTGGGGAAGCATAAATGAGGTATGCTTGACTTAGCTCCATCTTTCTTCTTTCGGGGAGGCACCTGTCTGCAGGAAGCCTGTTTTTGCCACTGCTTCTCCAAGGGCAGGCCCACGGTTGTCTGTGACTAGGTAGATAGAGAAGTCTACCCAATTCTGGGGATTGGCTAGCAGGCCTCTTGGTTCTTGCATTAAGTTCTCCACCTAAGCCTTTATCTGTAACGCAGTTGGTAAAATAACTATCTGCCACTACTTTATTTCTCAGTTTGTTCAGATCCTGGGTATGAAAAAAGGAAGGCCCTCTTCAGAGGCCTCTATCATTACAGGTGGGTATTTGCTCCACATAAGAGAAATTCAAACATGAGGAAGCTACATTACTGCGGCATGATAAAGGTCTGCAGTGAGGCAGACATGGGCTTTAAATCTTGGCATAATCTTCCTACAAGGCATTTAAACTGAGCTTCAATTTCCTCAACTGTAAAAACGGAAAAAAACACCTACTTTTCAGGGCTATGTGAGAATAGAGAAAATGTATTTAAAAGTGCACGGCAGGCGGGGCGCCTGGGTGGCGCAGTCGGTTAAGCGTCCGACTTCAGCCAGGTCACGATCTCGCGGTCCGTGAGTTCGAGCCCCGCGTCGGGCTCTGGGCTGACGGCTCAGAGCCTGGAGCCTGTTTCGGATTCTGTGTCTCCCTCTCTCTCTGCCCCTCCCCCGTTCATGCTCTGTCTCTCTCTGTCCCAAAAATAAATAAACGTTGAAAAAAAAAGTGCACGGCAGGCAACCAGTGAATGTTAATTACTGCCACCACAGCTACTATTATTTCAAGACAGTAGGGGGAATGTTTAAAAATTCGGGAAAATCGACATGGCTTTTGGTACATTATCTAATATTAGAGGGAATGTGATAATGAATATATATGGCACCGAACCGGGGAGTGGGAACTGATTAAAGACACAAAAGTAAGCAATATAGCTAAAGATAACTCACTCAAAATAACCATTCATAGTCATAAATTTATGACCCCCAACACAGGACAGAACCAAAAAGTAATATTACACTGAATTGAGTATATACGGGAAAAACAGGAACGGCATGTGGAAACCGAACTGAAATATCTGACACGAATAATCAGATAATGGCTACAGTAGAACCCCTGCCCCCCAAAAAAGAAAAAAAAGGAGGGGAACTAGGGGATTTTGAAAACTGGTATTTTTAAAATGCCACACAATTTCATATCCTCAAAACTGGAGTCATGTAACAGGAGTCTGGTTATAAGGAGAAATATAGTTATGAGAAAAGAAAGAAGTACAGTAAGAGAACTTGACCACAAATGCGAATACACGTCTTATGTTATAGATTAACTCTGGCAAAGAGATGGACTACACCTGATAGACTAGCCAGGTAAACGGAAGTTAGGAGCCCATGACACTGCTGACCCTTTGAATTAGTGTTAGCTGGTAACTCTATACTGTGGTCCTAATACTTCTTCTACATCATGGCTGGACATACAACCAGCTGTACAGGGAGGCAGAAAGAGAAGGGATTCTTCTGGAAGGCTGAGAGGCCTCTTCTGAGAAAATTCATGAAAACTCTCACCAGAAATAGGGCATGAGAATGGGAAAATTATCTGCTCCAAGTCATGACTTCTTAGCAAGTCTTTTGAGTCACAAAAGACCTCAATTTAAATCTTAGCTTCAGGTGTCTTAGTTACAGGACTATTTCCCACCTCCAATGTTTAAAAAAAAAAAAATCAGTGTTTCAGCTTCTTCATCTATAAAATAGGGTCAATACCACTCAGTTTACAGAGTCATAAGCATTAGCGCTAATTTACGTTCCCATACAGTGCACTGCATACAGCAAGTAGTCAATAAACATTATTGATCAGTCCCCACAGTCTTTAGTTCCAGGTTTTTAAACCTAATTTTCCAGATCAAACATCACAATTCGAAGCAGGAATTATATAGTATTTCACTCTTTCACAAGTCCTTTACGATTATTCCAGTTAGCAACAGGCAGAGAGAGCTGCTATAAGCTCTTTTCAGCACTTAAAAGTTTAATGGTCTCCATGAATAAAAATAAGGGCCTCTTTTGAGAAAATATGCATATAAAGCGATTTCTGGTTTTCTCCAAAAAGACACGTCTTACTTTGCTTTTGGACCTAGGTATTATACTTGGACAACTATAGCCTTGAATATAAACTATCTTGAAATATACACTATCTTGAAAGAAAATACCAGGAATTTAGAAATTAGGCTCACTGAGAAAACTCACCCGACTTTCTCTTTCTTTTTTAGCCATGAGCTCGAGCTCCTCCTTGGCAGTACTCAGTTCTTTCTCCAGCCCGGACACTGCATCCAAGTCTCCTGGAAATGAACACACAGCACTAGCTTCGATCACTACAACCCAACACGACCTCTGCTGCTTTGCTTCTGGGGAATTTACTCTGAATACACAATCTAACAACAACAATAACAACGAATATACGTATAGGTTGTTCTTTGCAGCATTATTTGTAATGGCAAAATACTGCAATCAGTCTACAGAAGACTGAATAAACCACAGTATGTCCATGCAATGAAGTACTATAATCAACCGTAAGAAAGAATGAGGAAAATCTTTATGAACGGATATGGAATAATTTCTAAGCTATACTGTTAAGTAAAACAGGGCAGGTACAAAAGGATACACCTAGTGTAGTATGTTTTACATTAGGAAAGGGGGCAACAGGAACACACACATACACATCACACAGAGACACAGGACTGCTCTCTTACTTTGCAAAAAGAAACCTAGGGAAGGATAATCCAGAAATGAAATCAGTTGCCTTCAAGGGAGGGGTGAAAACAGGAGAGAAATGTTAGGGAAGTAGTTGGGGCTTCTGAGCATACTTTTCTATATATTTGAGTTTTGAACCATGCTAATGTTTTATTTTTAATGTGTAAAGTTAGTTCAGTAATCATGGGCAGGAAAAAGCCTAAAACTGAATATTAACATAAACAAACCTGTATAGCAAATAGATAAAATAAGCACCTAGGAAATAAAAAAGTTAACCCAAATAATTTTTTGAATTCACTATTCTAACTATATACCTTCAGTGGGAAATAGTCTAAGGATTAAAAAAATAAAAAGAAACCTTAAACATTATTTAATGATTCTTTCTGCTGATAGGTGTATTCGTGTAGCAACCCTGAAGCCATTTTTGTGTATTGTGCAAATGTATAAATAAATTGACGTTATAGGTAAGCAGGTTTCTCAATGTCAAAAAAAAGAAAAAGAAAAAACAGAAAAGAAAGCAGATACAAATACAAAGTAAGCCAAAGAAAGAACTTGTGTTGTTCAATTAGAGAAATCAGTATCAAACACACATACACACACACCCCTTTAGTTCTGTTCATGTAAAAGGGCCTAGAAGCTGTGAACCTATCTTATGCCCAGAAATTAGTATCTAAATGCCGTTATCCACTTAAAGGAACCAGAGCCCCTTGAAGTAATGGGTAATTCCAGGGCTGAGGCAGGGAAAGTAAAAGTTGATCCCAGAACATCTTATTGTGCCAGAAAATGTAAAAGTGCTGAAAAACTGATGGGGAAATACCAAAAAGAACAGAGGAGCAGCTAGAAGGGGCTCCAATTGGCCAAATCTGGGATAATTTGGGCATCAAGTGGAATAATAACAGAAATAGACAATAAAATGTGTTTTTTAAAAAAAGAATCTAGTAGAACACATTGATATAAAAAAATGGAGTGGGGAGAATACAGAAAGGGCAGAGCTTCTTTGTAAAGGAACACACACTAATAATTAAGGAAGAAATTTTAGAAATAGAAATCACTTTATTATTATTATTTTTTATGTTTGTTTGGGGAGGGGGAGAGAGAGAGAGAGGGGAGGGGGGAGGGAGATAGTGCAAGCAGGGGAGGCGCAGAGAGAGGGAGACACAGAATCCAAAGCAGCCTCTAGGCTCTGAGCTGTCAGCACAGCCTGATGTGGGGCTTGAACCCACGAACCATGAGATCATGTTCTGAGCTGAAGTAGGATGCTCAACTGACTGAGCCACCCAGGTGCCCCAGACATCACTTTTTTAAACTATCAATGTAATATAATAGTTGATTCAGGCAAGGCTGAAAGATGCTAAACCCCTGGGTGAGTGACTGTGGGGAAACAGAACTGCCAACTAAGATATTAGTCTGGCAGATTACTAACACAAAGGGAGACATGAGCCTTCCCAATGGAGAGATCCAGCAGATACAACCTTAACCAAGGATAATACTAACTGGTATCATGTGCTCCTGACGTGATGCACTGAGAAAGACATCACCCTTGTAGTATTCTTGCCAAAAATGTTAAACTTGAATCTAACCATGAGGAAATAATCAGAGCCAAATTGAGGGCCATGAGCTGACCCAGAGTTTTCAAAAATGCCTACGTCAAAAAAGACTAGAAAACTGTTCCAGATTAAAGGAGACTACAGAGACATGACAAGTAAATGCGATGCATGACCCTGGAGGGAGAAACCCAGCCATCGAGGACATTCCGGGGACAATGGGAACTCTGAATATGAACTGTACATTAGGTACCAGGACTATGTTAAGGTTGAATTTCCTGAATGTGATAATTATACTGTAGTTATGCAGGAGAATGCCCCTGCTGTTAGGAAATACGTAATGAAGTATTTAGAAATGAAGTGTCAGGATACCTAAGTAATTTTTAAACGGCTTGGAAATTAACATTATATCTGCGTGTATGCATATAAATTAAGGACGCAAATGTGGCAAAAAGTTAACGGGGTGAATCTTAATACAAGTGTATATGTGTTATTTTTGCCACCTTTCTATAAGTTTGAAATTTGTAAAACACAAAATTGTAGAAAGGTAGTTTTTGAAAAAAGGTAAATAGGGAATAAACAAATCCAGCATCCATTACTCTTTGACTAACAAAGTTTTCCTACTAAAAAATAACTACTCGCGTGACTTATCTATGGAATTGCATAATAGTTAACACTGTAACACAGAAACAAAGTTTTTACATTCTTAATATTGTTTAAAGATCGTAAGTTAATTATCAAAGTCCACAACCTTTCTTATTATAGCGCTATAATCACCACTTCATTAATGACGGTAAGCCCCTATTTCTAGAACTCACTGGGGAAACATCTTCCTTGATGTTAGGAAAGGGGGGGAAGCTACCACAGATCCTGGCCTTTTGCTCTAAGAAAGTCAGAGACTGTAATCCCAAGCACTCAGTATAAGTTTTGTTCCTACTATGCACAGAATTCAGCTGTTTTGGGGGAGTTCAAGGCCTACCACTGTCTCTTACTTAGATGGCTGTGATCTTGGCAAACAGCTTAATGCACACTGCCCGTCCCCCCCCCTCCCCCGCCCCCAACATGTAAAACAAGTTATGCCAAGTTACAGTGAGTAGACAGGGACTGCCTGAAAGACATCCAGGAGAAGGTGTCAGCCCCATGGTCTTGCTGTGTAGGTTGGGAAACACTACCTCCTGCATTTCTGAATCCCTGCAAAACTACATGAAAAGGACAATCAGGAGGCAGTTTCCCTGGGCCGAACCACGTACCCAGAACAACAGTGTCAATTCAATGTAAGGTAAGGTCAGTTCTTTCTAAAGAGACATGTCTTCAGCCTTTTAGGGAAATCTAAACTTATTTTTTTCCACTAAGGTAGGAAGAGAAAGAGAGTCTTGGCCACACCTATTAACAGAGTTACAGGAAGAAAAGATGGCAGGTTCCTTAGTGAAATTAAATTTGATACTTACCTAATGAGGACCTGGCTATACTGGTATCCCCTTTGGCAGTCAATGAAATGCCATCATCCTTGGAGGGTATATGCACGGAACCCTAAAAATTGGAAGAGTCAGGGGATTTAGGAAAGTGCGGGAACCATGATCACAATGACAAGGACTTGGAAAGGTATTATAAAGATCAAACTTCTGCCTCCCACACAAAAAGGAAAGGCAGTTGGCATCAACATCTACACAAGTACATAGTTCTTACTTGATCAGTCTGATCTCCAAGATGGGGGCTGCTGGAGGTAACTTCAGTGGGTTGGTTAGAGATCAGTGCTTGGGACACCATGAAGTCTTTCCCTCCTAAATACTGGCGCAGGGCCTGCAATTCTGAATTTCTTTCCATTAGGGCCTGTACCATCTTCTCTGCAGAAGCCTGGTAAGGAAATCACATGGAACATTAGAAAACAAAATTCACGTTGTGACGTTATTCATTTAAAGCCAGTTATTTATGAAAAGCCAGTTATTTATGAAAAGCCAGTGGGGCCCTTCAAAATAGTTTCCTTGCTTTCAGTTTATAGCGAAAAACACAGCTGAACATTGGAAAACCTGAACTGAAGTCATCTATTACAGACAGCACAGTCTGAAATGGGTTCTGCCAGAACTCTATCAGGCTAAGGTGAGAAGATTCTGGTTGAGGTGGACCAGAGTAGATGTCCTTCACTCTGGGACACATGTGCCTTTGGCCTGGATGTCCTCTACCCAAACGTTCGCTTGCTTTGCTCCAATTACATCTTTGCCTATTGCTACCTTCTCTGACTAGCCTCCTCTGCATATCCTATCTAAGACAGTGATCTTTTCTCTACTCCTGATTCTCCTCATCCTGCTAAGTGTTTTACAACACATTTACCATTATCTGATAGATCTGTTTATTGTCTCTCCCCCAACTGGATGTCCTAAGGGCAGGTTCTAGGTTTTCTTCAGCACTGAATCACAAGCACCCAGAACAGTGTCTGGCACACAGTAGGCACTCAATACGTATTTATCCAATGAATCAATTACATAGAGACATTTTTATCAGACCATACAATCTGGAGAATCTGAACCTCCAAACCACTGAACACGGTTTTGTTTAATTTCAAATCCCAATTTTCTAAGACAGATGATGGCACATTAAGGAAAAGGATCTAGAACATTATTCATGACCTTTACCACATTAAAAGTGTGCATTTAGGGGTGCCTGGGTGGCTCAGTCAGTTAAGTGTCTGACTTTGCTCAGGTCACGATCTTGCGGTTTGTGAGTTTGAGCCCTGTGCTGGGCTCTGTGCCCACAGCTCAGAGCCTGGAGCCTGCTTCAGATTCTGTGTCTCCCTCCCTCTCTGCAACCCCCTCATGCTCTGTCTCAAAAATAAATACACGCTAAAAAAAAATTTTTTTTAAAAAGTCTGCATTTAATCAGAAAATCTGGAAATAATAAACCAGGACTAAAATTACTGGGGTATAGGGTGATGAATCAGAACTATATTAGCTGTCTCAGCACCAACTGTTTCTGAGGACAATAACTACTGTTTTAAATGAGAAGCAGAGCTCTTGTCATAATCTCTAAGGGAAATAAAAGATTAACCTTACAATTTTGGTAAGATTCAGGCCCTTTAGGGATTTGGACATAACCATCTAGATGCTAACAGTACATTATTAATTCACCTTAATAAATATCTATGGAAATTATTATGGAAAAAAGCATAAGTAACATACAAAATCTCTTGGGTCATATATATGATCTGGCTTTGAATTCTTTCTCTAGTAGTGTTGTTGTCGGCAATGGTCCTCCAAGTGGGGCCCATGGACTAACAGCATCACCATCACCTGAAAGCTTGTAAGAAATGCAAATTCTTAAGTCCTATCTATCTCTCCTAGTTTCTGTCCCCAGGAGTGAGCATGGGAATCTATGTTTCTAAAAAGCTATCCAGGGGTGCCTGGGTGGCGCAGTCGGTTAAGCGTCCGACTTCAGCCAGGTCACGATCTCGCGGTCCGTGAGTTCGAGCCCCGCGTCGGGCTCTGGGCTGACGGCTCAGAGCCTGGAGCCTGTTTCCGATTCTGTGTCTCCCTCTCTCTCTGCCCCTCCCCCGTTCATGCTCTGTCTCTCTCTGTCCCAAAAAAATAAACGTTGAAAAAAAAAATTAAAAAAAAAAAATAAAAAGCTATCCAGGCGATTTCTCCTGCATGTAAAATTTAAGAAGCAGATCTAGGAGAATACAACCCTTTTTCTTTTTCTGGAGTTAAAATGATCATTTGTAATTTCAGTTACCTCCTAGCTTCCATTATTTTACTCTCAGCAGCATACAGTACTTCTGAGGTGTACTAATTCTTTCAAATTACAAAGGGTTAAAAAGAAAACTCACACAAAGACTTTTGTTAGCCTCCTGCCAGACTTAAATGATTCACAGTGATTCCGTTAGGTCTACTCCAGAAGCAATTTCTGCATCTCATTTAATAGGAAGGAAATGTATAATCACTTCAGGGGGCCTGAGAATTAGAGAAGGAATAGAACTATCTCAAGATATAAGGAAGCATTAGAGAATGTTATGGTCAAATGATAAGAATCTGGTGCCCCCTAAAGCTGTCTGGGGGGATTGGAACGACTGGTCCCTAAAATGCAGCTCATGTCTCTAGCCTTGAGGAGGAAGATATCTGCGAATAAGGATAAATTAAGAATTGCCTTTTGAAAAATTGTGTACCAGTATTTTAAGATTATCCCATATTATTATAAGATTATTTCTTCTCATCAAGACCTTTAAAAAAAACCCAGTCTGTTTTCCTCTTAAGAGAATTCAGTTTTTATAAGAATTAAGAAAAAATATGTGAAGTTTAAGTTTTCCCATACCTTGGCTGGAAACAGAAAATATCACTGAAGTTTTTTTTTTTAAAGGTTTTTTTGTTTTATTTTAGAGAGAGAGCGAGCGAGCAAGTGGGGGGGAGGGGAAGAGAGAGAGAGAGAATATATCTTAATCAGGCTACACACTCAGTGCAGAGCTCAATCCTATGACCCTGGGATCATGACCTGAGCCAAAATCAAGAGTCAGATGCTCAACTGACTGAGTCACCCAGACGCCCCCAAAATATCATCAAGTTTTGATAATTTAGAATCAAAACCAAAACACTCCAGAACCCCGTATGTGAAAATTATCAGAATATCAAGGAAAAGAAAATGTACATAATGAAGTTAATGGGTATGTGTATTGTTTAGGCAGCCTTCTAAATGCAAAGTGCTCTAAAAATATCGCACGTTTTGGTGACTGATATGAAACTATAGTGTAGGTAACAGACTGAAGGAAAAAATCTTCACGAATGGAGTATAAAATGACACACATACACACACACATGACGATGTTCAAAAGCTTCCTATTCATAGTCTGTAAATGCACCCATGCTGTTCTGGTCTGTGTGTTGGTCCTTACTTGGCTCTCCTGCTCTCTGGTGCTCATAGACTGAAGCAGGCCTTGAATCTCTACTTCATGTTCCACTGCTTGCTTGTTTCGATCACTTAGAAGTTCCTGCAGCAGCCTTTCCTTTCTCTGCAGACGCTGGCACAGCTCCTCGGCAATTTCACTCTGTCCTGGTCCGAGTTTGCAGAGCAGCGTTGAGCTAAGATCCTAACACAAAAGGGACGGTGTAAGTTTTGGAGGAAAGAATGCCCTCTACTACATATCAAAGGGTTTATTCTTTAAAAATCTATTATAGAAGAAAGAGCTATGGGATTCTGGAGAGCAAGTATCCTGTTTTACTCACTTTTGTTTCTCCAGATCCAGCACAGGCCCAGCTCACAGAAGACCGTAAACACGTGCTCAGTGAATGAACACGAACAATATAGAAAAATACTTGTAACGGCAACTTACTTATTGTTTTCTGAAGTAAGCCCTTTCCCTATTTGCTCAGAGTCCATAATAATTAACATTAGATAAAGATAAATGGACACTTAGTTCATTTTTATTTATTTTCTCCCCAGTATAACTTATATGGGGGAAACACAAAACCATAGGCTAAAAAAGACTAATGAGCCTATGTTAGCATGGTGACGAAGTTCCTCCTTCCATACTGAGAGGGAGCACATGGTGGTTAAAACTGCCTAGGCTGCTTCCTGGGTCTGTCAGTTACTATGTTACTTTGGATAAGTGTCATCTCAGAAGCCTGTCTCCTGGTCTGTAAAAGAGGGGTAATGATATATATACCTCATAGACTTGTAAAGATTCAATGAGTTAGCATTCATTAAGCAATTAACACAGTGCCTAGCAAACATGAGCACTTTAACTAAAAAAGGTCAGCTCTCACATTAAAGGTGGATGTTTCTGTTCTCATCAATTCTCACATGACTTATTTGAGAAAGATAATTGTCACCTTGAGTTTATAGGTGCAGGAAAAAAAAGTCCCAGGGAAACCCAATGACTCGCCCAGGCACAGAATAGAATTCGAGACTTGGGTCACTAGCCTCCCAGACCTCAAGAGTCCTAATCCAGACAGATTATGCCATCACTAAACCAACTGCCTTCAAGTAACTAAAGTCTTGCCTCCACTTCTTTGTTCCTGTCATGCAGAGATGTCTGTAACTGCTGAATGATACTTTCTTGTTCCTTCTGCCAATGGCTAAATTTAGTTTCCATTTCTTCTTTCAGCCACTGGAGGTTTTGACAGGTAGCAGATAAGTGTTCTACTTCCAGGCCTTTGGCCCTGAGGAGACTCTCCATACTCTGCAGTAACAAAGAAAGCAACTGTAAGTGAAAGGGCACCCCACACTCCTCAGGATAAACAAGAAACTTGATCCACCTTGAAATGTCTCCTAAATTGACAATTTTTTTTGCAATAGGAGAAACCTTAGTATCTAATGTAACGATGCCATACTAATAAATGTATATATATTTTTTTGGTTTTGGAAACTCTCATCTAATTTTTAGAGAAATAAATACAATGTGTATGATAAATGAAGTAGTTTTGAGGAAGCAGGTTATGCTACAGAGGAAGTGAAGGACTTCTTTAAGAAGTGGCAGATGGTCAAATGTATAAACTCTAAAATACATACACAAGAAGAGCCCACAGGAAATACTACTAAGCAAGTATTCTGACCGTGGCTATAGAAGGACATGTATATAATATTAGAGAGAAAACAACAGTATAACAGTTGTACCCTGGCAATGCTTATGTAAAAAGTGTACAGATATTGACAAGAATTAGAAATAAATCAGAAGTATGTCTAGTTGCCGTGCCTGCGTGGCTCAGTTCATTAAGGGTCCGACTTCAGCTCAGGTCATGATCTCACGGTTAGTGAGTTTGAGCCCTGCATGGGGCTCTGCACGAACAGTGCAGAGCCTGCTTAGGATTCTCTGTCTCCCTCTCTCTGCCCCTCCCCCTCTTGTGAGCCCTCTCTCTCTCAAAAATAAATACATTAAAAAGATATTAAAGAAAAAAAAGATGTCTAGAAATCTATATTCACTGCTTCCTCCTGCAAAGTTCACAGTAGACTAACACTTCTCACTTCCTAATCTATAATGGTGGAACTAATGATTACTGTTTTTGTTTTTGTATTTTTTTTTCTTATAAAGCAAATACGTTGGTTTTCAGAAAATGACAGAAGGAGTTGATACTTCAGGTTTAGAAATCCAAGTGGGACAGAGATACCAAGTCATGGCAGATTGTGCTCTTACCTGCATGGTAGCTTCATTAGAGGAAAGAACACCACGCAGTCTCTCTAAGTCATGATCTCGCTCTCGCACAGCGAGATGGAGTTGACGCAGTTCTTTTTCTTTTTCTTCCAGGGTGGAGAACTTTTCATCTATAGCCCGCTGCAAGGAGAGTAAGGATCCTAAAGCCCCTTCAGATTCACTACTGTGATCACACTCATTCATTAAGATTCCAAACACAGAGCGCCTGGGTGGCTCAATCAGTTGAGCATCCGACTCTGGCTCAGGTCTTGGTCTCACAGTTTGTGAGTTCGAGCCCCACACCAGGCTCTGTGCTGACAGCTCAGAGCCTGGAGCCTGCTTTGGATTCTGTGTCTCCCTCTCTCTGTCCCTCCCCAACTCGCGCTGTCTCTCTCAAAAATAAACATTGAAAAAATTAAAAATTAAAAAATAAAAATAAAATAAAGGAAGGAAAAACCAACTTCAAAAAGCAGCAAATTAAGTAGACCCATATTCGTACAGTACCTGAGTAAATGGAATAATCCACAGTGCCATAAACAAAATTAAGGTGCATACCTCCAGAGCAACATCTCTATCTTGTATTCGCTGCCGAAGTTTCTCAAGCAACATTTCATTCGCTTCAAGGGTTTTGTCGGACTTATCTCGATACTGCAAGAGCTCCCGAAATTCCTGATGAGACCAAAAAATGTTTTCCTTTATTCATTTGTCCATTACACACAAAATTCCAACATTTTGCCAACGAATTTGTTGTTTAGGATAAAAAACAAAATGTGACCACTCTCAAAGAAAACACAGGTTAGCTGAGATGACAGGCATATAAATCGTTAACTATTCCACATCATATATATATGTGTATAGACACATACGTGTGTACAGGTGTGTATTTGTATAAATGTATATACATGTGTGTGTATTTGTGTGCAGCTACAGGATGCACTGTCTACATCTGCCTGAAGGTGTCACTAAAGATCTCACAAAAGAGATTACATTTGCTTTGAATCTTAAAGGACTAGGAATTTCAGGTGGAGGTATTTCTATCAGAGAAAAAATGTAGGCACAATATGTGCACACTATGAAAAAACTGTACGATGAGCAAAATGTAAGGGATTCGATGGGACTGAAGCTTAGAGCAGGTGGCAGTCACCGTCTTTACTGTTCCATATTTTCCCTAAAACATTCATTTTATCATCTAAGTAACTAGACATTCATATACAGATGTCTTCACCTACTACACTGAGAGCAGCGGTCATACCTTCTCTGTCTTCCTAGCACCTCACATAGTATCTGGTTCACAGAGGTGTTTAATAACTATTTGCTGAATGTTTATTGCTTAAGACTTTCGGGTCTATATTTATTATTTCCTACACTTGCTGGGTAGCACTGGTGGTTCATGAATTGTACTTCCTATTTATTTTGAATCCTCCCAGTTCCTATCTCTCAGTGTTCTACATGTAACAGGTACTAGACACAGGCAGGTGGCCTAACATCTTGAAATTACATGGACAGAAATTTCAGAGCTCTGTGAGCCCAGTTTTAGTTGAAATCATTGTGTAGACTCACCTGAAGCAGCTGTTCCTTGTGACTCAGACTATGGTTTAGGTGCTGAATGTGCTGCTCCCGAGTTCTAATCTCATTGTATTTTTCAGCCTCCAGGGTACGAAGCTGTTGGCTCTTACTCTGCAATTCTCCTTGAAGCTGCTGCAAGGCTTTTCGTAATTCCTGAATTACAGATTCAGATTCCATTTTTTAAACAATCTAAAATTTTCACATGGTCAGTACATACGAAGACCTTAAAACTTCCAAGGGATATAGAATAAAACATAAAGTAGAAAAAAGTGCCATTCTTAACTAGACATGTATCAACCAGGATATGGGAAATGATAACTGTGAATGGAGGTAAGATGTAAATTTCATATTATACTTCGGTATACTTACTTTCTAGTTTAAAAATGATAGATCTATGTAACTACTTAAGCAGAACTCTGTCCCACTGTTAACCTGGATCCTTTACAATAAGCTCAAGGACAGAATATTTCTACCATCCTTTTAAATCTTAAAAAAAAAAAAAAAACACAAAAAAACTGGGGCACTAGGTGGTTCAGTCAGTTGAGCATCCGACTCTTGATTTCAACTCAGGTCATGATTCCAGGGTCATGGGGATCAAGCGCCATCCCATCAGGCTCTGTGCTGAGTGTGGAGCCTGCTTAAGATTCTCTCTTTCCCTCTGCTCCTCTCCACCCCCTACCTCTCTCTCTCTCTCTCTCAAAAAAAAGGGGGGGGGGGAGTAGGGGAGGGGCCTGGGTGGCTCAGTTGGTTAAGTGTCCGACTTCAGCTCAGGTCATGATCTCACGGTTCGTGGGTTCAAGCCCCATGTTGGGCTCTGTGCTGACAGCTCAGAGCCTGGAGCCTGCTTCGGACTCTGTGTCTTCCTCTCTCTGCTCCTCCCCTGCTCGCACTCTGTCTCTCTCTCTCTCTCTCTCTCTCTCAAAAAAGAAATAAACATTAAAAAAAATTTTTTTTAAATCAATAGCATATGCTCTAACCTAACAAGATAAAGGAACCACTTATGAATTATTAAAAAAAAAAAAAAGAAGTGGTTAATTGTATGTGCCACTACTTGGACGTTGGTTGTTGCTTCCCACAATTCTGTCCTGGTAACCTTTCCCCATTCTTCAGGAATAACCTAAGATAGCTGCCTTCATGGACCTTACCCAGACTCGCTTCCTCAGCCCTTCCTGTATATTCCTCTAGGACCCAAACATACCTCCTTTGCCTCATTTCAGTCTTTACCACACTAAAATTCTGTTTCTGTGACTGTCTCATACTACACTACAAGTAACTGAACAGGAAAGAGCCTGTGATATTCACACTTGCATTTCCAGAACCCGGCCTGATGTCTGGCACATGGCATGAGGGCAACAAATGTTGAGCTGAATTAACTGCATCAAGTGAGTGACTCAAGGGTTCAACACAAACTGTCCTAATGAAAAGTTATTATCAGGGCCAAGTCAGCACTTCTGGCCACAAAATGATTACTGATTTACCTGGTTATGTTTCCAAGAAGCCTCCTTCTGCTGTTCTCTCTCATGGGCTGCAGCCTCTACAAACTGCACACATCGTTTGGCATCCACGAGTTGGCGTTCTTTCTGGCGTATGACCCTTTGGAGTTTCTGTATTTCGAGCTGGCTACAGAACAAGGCACTCTGAAGGTCAAGCAGAGCCACCTGCTGCTGAGCCGTGGAAGCACCCTCGGAGCTCTGAAAAGAGAGTAAAAAGCATAATCACAAGGAGGGCAAGCACTGAGCAGCGAAGAAGACCAACAAAATTAAGACTGCCACCAAAAATGGCAAGTCCTCAACAGGAGCCTCGCCTCCTGTCCTACGTCTGACCCTCACGTACATGAAGTTGTCCAAGCTGGCTTTGGTGCAGCATTTCTCGAAGCTTTGCCATTGTGTCATTTTGACCTTCAATCACCTGGTACAACTCCTCGGTCTGAAAATGAGACAGGGAGTACCAAGCATGTTAGTAAACTAAAAATAAATTCCATTATCTTGCCTGTATAGATTTTAGAAATACCAATTTTGATTATACTCCAGTTTTTCTAGGCTAAGATCTGTCAGTCTGATGATCTGTTTCCATAAAATACAGAATATGTGTCTACCTTGATGGAACAAATGATTTCCTCAGAGGTCCCCAACTGCCAAATATTTACCTCATTTTCCCTGCTTTTCAGAGTTTCCTTGAGGCTTTGAATTGTACCATCTTGCTTCTGAGATGACTCCTGAGCTGACTTCAGTTCACAGCTCATTTCATTCAGTTTCTCCTGAAGAATCTGAATTCAGAAAAGAAAATGATTTCTTTTAACCTCAGATGCAACCAGAAAGTCTTTGCTCAAATCTAGGTTACAGAAAGTAACCATTAAAGTCCTAGGTCAATCATCAAGACAAAGTAGCAGATAATATGAAATTCTTCAATACTCAATTGCTTCAATTCTTCTGCACTGTGGACTTAGAACTTTCTCTGTGATGGGCAGCTGTAATGGCCACCTGTCTACATGAGTCACTGTGGATCCTTTACACAAAGACCAAGGAGCTCTGCTATCTAGGACAGGACAGAACACTACAGGGGTACACGAGGCCAGAAGCTCACCATCGAAACTGTGGGAACTGTTACAATTTTCTCCTAAATAAATGTTAGAATCCTTGGGCTATAAAGGGATGAGAAGTTAAGCTAAAATCAAAAGCACAAACCTCTTGTCCCGGTGCCTTCCACAGGTAAAGACTGCATTCAAGCCTTTTTTTTTTTTTTTAAACTTTTTATGTTTATTTTTGAGAGAGAGAGAGAGAGAGCGCACGAGCCAGTGCGCATGAGCATGGGAGGGGCAGAGAGAGAGGGAGACTCAGGATCTGAAGCAGGCTGCAGGTTCTGAGCTGTCAGCACAGAACCTGACGTGGGACTTGAGCCCACGAACCATGAGATTATGACCAGAGCCGAAGTCGGACACTCAACCGACTGAGCCACCCAGGCACCCCAAGAACTACACTTCTAATCAAATATTCCTTAGAGTGCCCAGGTGCCTGGGTGGTTCAATCAGGTAAGCATCTGAGTCTTGATTTTGGCTCAGGTCATGGTCTCAAAGTTCCCAAGATCAAGCCCCAAGTTGGGCTCTGCACTGACAGCACAGAACCTGCTTGGCATTTTCTCTCTCTCCCTCTCTCTGCCCCTTCTCCATTCGCACTCTCTCTCAAAAGAAATAAACTTTAAAAAAAAAAAAAAAAACAGCACACAAAAACAAAAAAAATCCCTTAGAACAACAGGAATACACAGTATCCATCTTCCAAGTCCTACTCAGGTCCTGGATTGATCATACCTTGTTGGTGGCCTCTGTTTGCTGGATTTTTTCCTGGAGTTCTGCCAAGTGGGAATCAGATACAGACTGCGGAGTTATAATGGTCTCGTCCGAATTCAGCTTCTGTTGTTTGTGTAACTCTTCAGTCATGGGCTAGAAAGAAGCAGCAAGACAAGAATTTGAGTTAAATGTAGCCAACAGTACATTTTATCTTCAACTGCTTCCAGCATCTTTTGGCAGAGGCTTAGAAAACCGAACGTGTTGCATGGATTTAGCAGTATGAATTCCTAAAGACAATCCTGTTCCTTATTGAGAGGACCGGTTTACTTAGCCCCAGCTCCTCCCCCTATCTTTCCCTATGAACTCATGCAAACACTACAGAGTCAGTTAAAACAGATAATTTAGAGTTCAAAGGGAAGATTAAAAAAAGAAAATGTTTATGATGACCAAATACTCACTTTATCCTATTTCCAATCAGGGAATTCAGTAAGCAAACCTATACCATCCATAAGAAAGGAAAGGTCTATTTCAACAGTCTTTCTTATAATATGCTTGTTCACATTACTGGAAAAAATGGACAGATTTTGAATATAGATTATCCATATCATATACATATCGATACTAAATTTCCTAAATTTGGTAATTGATATATTTTTTTAAACATTTAATTATTCATTTTTGAGAGAGAGACAGAGTACGAGTGGGGGAGGGGCAGAGAGAGAGAGAGAAGGAGACACAGAATCCGAAGCAGGCTCAAGGATCTGAGCTGTCAGCACAGAGCCTGACACGGGGCTTGAACTCACGAACTGTGAGATCATGACCTGAGTCGAAGTCAGACACTTAACCAACTGATCCACCCAGGTGCCCCTAAGTTTGGTAATTATACTGTAGTTATGTAAGAGATGTTCTTGCCTTTAGGAAACATGCATACTTAGTATAAAAACTCATAATATCTGCAACTAATTCTCAGATGGTTCAGGAATACAAAAATAATGTGTCTATACAGGCAGTGGGAATGAAACAGCAAATGTAGCAAAATATTAGCAAATGGTGAATCTGGATAAATGTTAACAATTGGTGAATCTGGGAGTTCTTTGTATTTCTCTTATGACTTCTCTATAAATTTGAAGTTATTTCAAAAAAGAGTAAAAATAAAATTAAAAATAAATTTGAAAATCCACCGTGGTCTGGGAAGGAGGTATGTTTAATAGGAATACCAATTCACCAAAAAGATTCAGGAGAAAAAAAACCCATATATTTTTTATATGATGTGATAATAAATCAGACTAAGATAAACTTATAGAACTGTATCTAATATTCATTATGAGCTAAAGGTACTAAAATAAAACTGTAGGAATTCATTGTGGCACTAAACCCATCTCCTCTCTCCCTGACCCTTCCCTTCCCACTCCCTACACACCCCCACACCAATGAGAAAAAATATATACCCATTAGGAAGAGAAAAAGACAACTGCTGTTCATTTTCCCTTTCCCTCACACTTTTAAACTTTGACTACCATTTTCTAGGCAGTGGGGTTAGAGCTTAATTTCAACCTGTTCCTGCCAGCAACTGACTGGAAGTATAAAGATTTCAGAAAAAAAAAAACACAAAAAAAACCACACACAAAAAAAACCCCAGTTTTTTATTCTTCTAATGCTATTTACCAATTTTTAAAAACATCTCTTAAGTACCATAATATATAAAGCACTGTGGGAGTTGGGAATATAATAAAGGAACAAGGAAATACACAAAATCGCAGACAGTGACAGGCCTTATGCTTTAAAACAGAAAAGCATGGTAAAGCGGTGAAGTTACTCAAAGTTGGTTGAGCAGTTACTTTACATTGGTTAAGGGGAGATCTGCAGGATAAAAAGCCAGTCCTTGAAAGAGCTACAAAACAATCTAGGCAGCAGAAACAGCTAATGGAAACGACCTAGAGAGGCTAGAAGCCTGAGACAGAAAGGTCTATGTGGCTAGGGTAGCACTTTCACATAGAAATATGAGTGAGCCATGTATATAAGTTAAATTTTTGTAGTAAACTTCATTGACTGCAGTAAAAAATAAATAGGTGAACTTAATTTCAATACAATATTTTATGAGCCCATATATCTGATCAAAAGAAATTATCATAGTCATGTATTCAATATAAAAGCTATCAACAAGGTATTTTACTTCCTTTCACACCACGTCTCTGAAATCAGGGGTGTCCTTTACTCACAGCATATCTCAATTCAGAGCAGCCACATTTCAAGTGCTCAACAGCCACATAAGGCTAGTGGCTACGTAGCCGGCTAGCACAGGGCTAAAGTGTAATGAGCAGAGGACAGGAATACATGATGAAGAGGAAAGGAAAAGCAGAGGCCAGGTATAGAACTTCTACTGCAGGGTTAAGGAAGCTGGATTTCATTCTCATTGAAATGAGAATGGACTTCACTGTTTTTAACAGAAAAGTAATCCAATCGTATTTGTATTTTAAAAAGCTGCTTCTGTGGAGAATGGGCAGGGGAGCACCAGTAGGGACATGGAGACCAGATAGGAGGCTGTTTCTGTTGTGTAGGTGAAAGAGAATAGTGGCTTATAGTGGCAGTTAGAGAGGGGAAGAGAAATGGATGTATTTAAATGTGTTTTGAAAGGAGAGTCAACAGGACTGGAAGGAAGGAGAGGGACAAGGAGAATCGAAGGATAATGACTCCTAGAAAAATTGAGATATTTGTTGTTGTGGGTATAACAGGGAGCTTTGCCCTGAGGTGCTGTGAACTAGGTCACACCCTGGGAGAGGTAACTATGTGAACAGATATTCACAATTCTAACTGATAAATAAATAATTTTATCATTTATTTAATGATAAAACATTCTCTACAAAACCTGGCTCCTCAGTTCCACAGGGCAAAGAAACTATACAAACTAACCATGTGGTCTAATCCCATTTTACATGGAGACTTAGAGCAGGTAAGTAACGTCCGAAGTTACACAGGAAATCAGGAAAAGGATCCAGTTAAACCAGATGCACTGGAGCTGGGAATGTATCTTCCATCTCTGTAAACCCATTGCCTACCATAATGTCTGCAATGTTGTAGGGACCAAAAGTTTGTGTTTAGTAAGAGAACAAGACTAGAAACAAACACAATCAACAACAGTCCTAATTTCCAGTCCAATGCTCTAATCCTTCCATGACTCTTTAGAAATAAGACTAGATAGATATTTAATAGAGACATTTCATCAGCAACTTTAAAGCCAAAGAATGCCATAGAATAGTACATAACGAGTCTGTGTCTCATCTGAACCCATCTTGGCATTAATAATTGTAGGAAATCCTTAATTCTGTAAATGTAATGCAGTGACCTGAAGATATTTGTTTCTTCCTTATTCATAACTTTTTTATTAAATAATCTCAGAAAGATTATTCAATCTTCATCTCAGAAAACTGTCTTTTCAGATAACAGTCTGTCAAAAGAGCACTTAGCAAAGTCCCCTGAGTTAACAAGCTTCTAATGAATTCTTGTGAAATATCAAATACATAAACCAATCATTCCTAAGATGATTTTAAAAAGCCTGAAATCAGTAATGCTCGATTTGGCTGAATCATTGCTAATTTCCAGACCACTGGTTACTAAAATCGTATCATAATAATAATGTAATTTTAAGTTAAGCTGCTTTTGACTTATTTGGGACAAATGCTTTCCAGCATCAGAAAAGAGAATTGCTTCCAGGCCTGATGTTGCATAATGTACGACCTTTGGGCTAAAAAGGCAGTTATTTAGATCTTCTGGGTTAACAACATTTTTCTTGGCACTTGCTAGTCCTCACAATAGCAAGTCCTAGATCTTTAACTGCTGTGGTTTTCTATCCTATTGTTAATAAGAGGAGATACAAAAGAACCATCAACTAGCATAAAATTAAAGGCCTAATCTTTGACCAGCATCTAATGTTTATACCTTCCAAAGAGTCTGATCTAGGTTCTGTAGCCAAACAGTGAGAAGGATAAATTACCATAGTCACACAGGGGCAGACCCAGGCATTGCAAGACTTAAAGCAAAGATCTCCTGCTCTTTGAATTTAGATAGAAAAGGAAATTGCACATGAGCCAGAACTAAATTGAGGTTTACTAAGCGACCACACCCCTCCTATCACCGCTCTTCTAGTTCAGGGCCACACAATAAAGAAGGAAATTACCAGCTTCAATCTTTCTTTAGATATTTAAACAACCTTGGGTTTTTGGGCATAAATTCTGTGGAAAGCAAGTGAGTCAATTTGCATAATACCAGAAAATTAGTAAGCCAGAGAGCTACACGGTTGCTATTTTTCTTTAATACGAGAAAGAAGAAAAAGAAAAAAAGCAATCAGAAGGAACTCTGATGAAATATTTCATAGTGCACAGAATGGGTTAAGTGGAGGATTAAACAAAGGAATCAAAATGACCTTACAGAACAATCCTTCTTTTTAGGATAGGAGTCTTTGTATTTGCAGTGGAATTTAAATAAAATTTTTTTTTCTTTCAGGGTTTTTTTCTTTCTACAAGCTAAGAACAGAGCTACCAAAAGTAACTTAAATTTACTTCTGTTCTTTTCACATTTGTTCAGAGAAATAGACAATGAGCAGTCTGCCTTTGTCCCGCTAGCTCTGGTTCTGACATAAAGCACACCAGCCTTAAGGCTCCTTAAGGAGCTTAAAAGTCAACCAGACTTAAACAAAAGGTCAGGGGTCCTAAATCCACATTTTATTTACAAACACCCTGAGCCCAATTTAATCATTCTATTTGCACCCACATCCTTAATTACTGGAGAAAATGGCACAACAATTAAATGCCTTGATTCTTCAAGCTGAATGTTTTCTCTTTCCTCTTGTTTTGTTATTGTACAAATAGTAAAGAATCTAAGCCAGGTTGATAGCAGAAAGGTCACACACTACAGTTTTAAAGGTCTATTTTTTTTCCAATGTCCAAATTTAATGAAGTAAAGGTACAGTCTTGACCTAAAGGTACAGTCACCATAGTTAAAATGTGCTCATAGAATGATCAATCTCAAAGCTCCACTTTAAGAAACGAATGCAAAGCAGAGCACTAGGCATTCTAAACATTTTATACAAATGAAAACACATTTTAAAACTTTTTGATATTCATCCTTTTTCATAACACTTCATATATGATGTTTCTGACTACTGTGCGTAAATTTAAAAATATTTCTCCTATTTTTCTGCTAAGTTCTTACTGTGATGCAAATTTTATTTATAATAGAACTACTTTTCAAAAATTTTAAGTGACAAGCAACAATCTCATTTATTATCAAGCTCTAGATTTCTGGGATGATGCTGACTGGTAGCAGGCTTTCCAAAATGCCTTCTAGACTGTCCGCTTTTGTAATGGTATCACTAAATTTATCGGGGTAGAACGTGCCAGATGTTTCACAAAGTTAACTGAAGTTAGCATCCATTGTTGCTGCAGAAACACAGTAGCATCTGTCGGGTCCCTGAATATAACTAAACTTGAAAGGTTGGTATGAAATCAGTTGGGCAGAAATGAACAGCTCACATTAAGATCAATTACCATCTTCTGGTCACTAAGAAATTCATGAGTATAATGGATGATGGGGGGGCGCCTGAGGGGCTCAGTCAGTTAAGCGTCCAACTCTTGATTTCCGCTCAGGTCAAGATCTCACAGTTCGTGAGTTCAAGCCCTGCCTGCATCAGGCTTTGCGCTGACAGTGTGGAGCCTGCTTGGGATGCTCTCTCTCCCCCCTCTCTCTGCCCCCTACCCTGCTCAGGCTCTCTCTCAAGATAAATAAACTTAAAAGAAAAATGTAAAGAGTATAATGGATGAAACTCCTATTACCCAATAATGGAGGAAACCTTTCTTAATGTCAAACATCCTCTTAATAGAGTTCAGCGGGCAAAGAGGCTGTGAACAGTTTTCACCTTAATGGTTTTAATGACAACACTTGAATTCCCAAGTTTCTTTTATGAACAAGTCATTATTAGTTTTCAAATGGCATACTTATTATAAATATTGCTCAGATAGTATAATACTTTGGTGGATTAACAGGTTTTCCCCAAACCTTTACCCTATGCTCTAATCAGTTTGAGATAAACCTTTGGGATGGAACACTTGATGCTCTAGGGAGAACTAGAGAACTCCCTTACGGAATGTGAGAAAACATTGATCATTATAAATGAAAACATCTATACATCTAAAAATGAAAACAAAGCAAAAAGAAGGGGGGGGGGACAGAAAAGGAGGTAAGAGGTTTAGTGCCAGATATAAGATGAAATGTCTTTTTATAGGGTAAAAGTCAATTAGGAATCTCTTTTTGTCTTAAAAGGTCTGTGATTTTGATAATTAACAGGAAGGCCAATAGATAATATTACAAGGATTGTGAAAAGCAAATTCTTTGAGTGTGAACCACATACACTACAATGGGACACAAGCAAAGGTGCAGCAAAAGTGGGCTCAGTGATTAGTTTTCTCAGGTGTAGAAGATTAACCTTCACCCAGGCAGAAATCATGTAAAGCCTGAGACCAGCTAACTATAATCAGAAAGGCGTTATGTAGCCATTTTGTATACCTGGACCCGAAGTGGTAAATAATCTTCACAGAGATCATCCCACAGCTCCTGCAAGTCTGAAATTTCCAAGGGATAAGTCACAGATGTCTTGTAAAGGGGTTTCAAAGACCTGTTAAGGAAACCGGAACTAACTCCATCTGTCATGATATGGCCAGGCCTGGCTCCAGGTGGGCTGGATTTCACTGGAATAGGAAGCTTGCTCCCTCGGGGACTCTGGATGGGCTTATAATCAAGACCTTTAATCATGCTAAGAGCTAGCTCCAGCTTGTGGTTACACATATGTTGTGGAGCCTGCTCTTCTGAACAACAGTCACACTTTGCAAGTTCCTTTGCACTTCTCTCCGTTTCCTCATCCTTTTGCTGTGGAGGACTAGCCTGCACACTTGCATCCAAAGATTCCACTGAGGATCCCGGTGTCCCTTCCTCCATGCTTTCTCCATCTGGGGGTACCTTTGTACTTGGTAAATCCGGTGGCCCCACTTCAGACAACGCTGGTTCTTCAGTGCAAATGCTGGTGGACCACCTGGTAGAAGGGCCACACGAGATACTTCTGGCCACCTTTCGAGGCACCTTACAAATGGCTTCATAGTCAGAATCAGCAACCCGCAAAGCTGCGCAACCACGGCATCTCCTGGGTCGGTTTCCAGGACCTTCCGAAGCATGGCAGCTGTGGAGCTCCTGAATCTGATCCTCATTTTCTACCCAACACTCAAACCCTGAATACGCAAAGTCTTCCTGGAGCAGTGCAGAGTATCTGACATCAGGTAAGCCGGAAATGTCAACCGTCCCATTCCCTGCCTTGGTTTCCGTGACAGAGTCGTCGTTATTCTTACGATACATGCTAGCAATGCAGAACTTGAGGCGGTCTTTCTCCAGCAGCAGCTTTTGCAAGCGCTCAATAGAAAGAGCTTCGATCCGGGCAATAACAGTGTCGAATCTATAGATCCGATCAAGCATGAAAGCACACTTGCTGCAAGCAAACTCGGCTTTGCCATCCCGGGACACATCCTTGCCCAGGACATGCGAAAGCAGAACCTGGAGGTTGAGCTTAGATGCCGTGTGGAAGATCCAGCGCCGCTGGTTTCCGCACAGCTCCCGGGCACAGATCCTGCAAACCTCCTTCATCTTCTCTCTCAGCAGTTGCCAAGGTTCCCGGAGGCGGCTGCAGCCTGTTCACTCACTGGCACTTGGTTGCGCGGCGTCTCCCTCTTCCGTGGCCTCCGGCGGGCATGGCACAGTCTGGTGGGGTCCCCACGCTGCAGGGGCGCACCTCTGCCACCCGCGCGCGGGCTCCGGGTACCAGGGTGGGCAGCCCCGCCCCTCGGGAAGGGGGCGGGCGTAAAAAACGCCTTAAGGGGATGCTGAGTGACAGCAGCGCAGGCCGCGCTCGCAACCAGCCATGTCTCCTCCGGCTCTCTCTCCCGCCAGCCGCCGCGTCCCCAACGTCCTCCCTTTTAGCAGGCTGGGTTCGCGGTACAAGAGCAGCACCCTGCTGCTGACGCAAAGACTCGGAGATCGAGGATCAGATTTCAAGATGGCGCCAGCGGCTCGGCTCCCGCGGCCAGCGGCGGGTTCCTCTGGGAGCTGTAGTCGGGCCGCCAGCTCCCGACTGTGCGCATGCGCGGTAGCGAATGCGTTTCCCCTCGCCCCCAGTCGGGTCACAGCTCCTCGCGCTGAAACGGAGACCTAGTTCCCAGCGGGTACCCGTGGAGAGCAGGACCGGCGCTGGCCACTGCCAGGCTGCTTTCATCTGCTGAGGTTTCACCCGACGAGGGCACCAGTCCTCTCATGGATCCTCCCCTCCTTGTCCCAGCGGGATGACCCGAAGATCTCCGTTGGGAGGAGAAAGTTGAATTCCCTCCCCCTCTCTCCACGGGTAGCGCCACGTACTCTGGATGGAGCAGCCCAGCAGCGCCACTAGGTACCGCTGCGCGCCGCCTTCCTCCCGCCTGCAGCCCCACCTCTCCCCTACCCAGGCTGGTGCCGGGATTAAAAGGCCCCTCGGGTTTACAGCGGCGGGCGGGGAGACGGGGTTGACAAACCAGAGGTGGCAGTTAGGGCGGATTTTAGGAGGCTCAATTCAACCTCTACCTCGACTTTGGGAGTATCTAGAAAAGAGATCAAGTATTTCTCTTCCTTGCAGTGTTGGGGGCGGGCCGTGGGTTTAGCACTGCTGGACGATTTGACCTTTTTTAGAAAAGAAATCTAGAGGACACAAAGCAGTCATCCGAGAAACAGTCCAGCCCATACCACGTGAATGCAGCTGGTGAACCATGACTTTTAAGAATGGGCTTTTTCAAGAATGTAGACACCTGAGAATAGATTACCATCACCAAATTCTCTTTCAGGTTCAGGTGGACTGCAGTCCCTATCTGGGGGGTGGGGAGGGTACATAAACTTTAGAACGAAAAGACCTAGCTTCTTTGAGCAAGAGTACAGAGTGTCAGAGAGTACTGATCTCTGCAGAATTAGGGCTGAGAATTTCACTGACTTCAGTAGGTACCCCGTCTTATTCAACCATATACAGTTGTCACCCTACCCTTGGATACAGAACTTAGAATGTGCACAGTGGGGGGAAGCTGGAGCTCCCGAGTAGGAGGTATCAACTTCCATTTATAATAAAGAATTCCCTTGTTGGCTTAAGAGGCGTTGCAGACACCGGACAGGAAGAAAAACAGCCCCAGCGGATCACCTGGAGTCCCCCAACAGCAGGACATTTACCAGTTACAAAAATACTGGCTTGGCCTTGTGAGAGGTTAAGGGCAGCAACAGTTTTAAGTATTTCTGAACCTCGTCTCTAGGACAGAGCCCATAACTCCTAATAAGAACTCTGAACAGGCCTCCAAACTTCTTATGGAGAATTAAAGGAGATGATTTAGAAGTGTTTTAACAGTACTTCGCTCATTAAATAATAGCTTATACTATTATTTCAATATGATAATGGAAATATTTTAAAATAATTTTAAAACTTTATGGGGCTTTGCACACATAAGATTTTATTGTTCTCTTAATCACCAAAACAAAATCTTAGTACCTCCATCTTAAGGACAGTCCTTTGATCTGTGAGTTTGGAGGAGCTATAGAACTTTGCATATGTTATTTCACTTAAAATATGCATGTTCTGGCCCTAAAAACCAAGAATGTAAAATAGACTTCCAAGGAAAACTCAATTACAGCTACATTTTTGCCTGCCTCTGGGTATATGAGCTTCAAAGTCAAAAGAAAGTAAACAATCTTTGGGATCTATAGTGATCTATAGAGAGGCAAGGAGTTTCTGGACTTCCCTAACAGCCTGCCTGCCAGGACTATACCCTGTTGTACTCTGTCTTAAGTATAGTTCTAAAGAGCTGAAAGAATGCAGAGGTCCATAAAAGTACAAATTAAGACATAAGTCAAGTCCTCATCTTCGATTGTCGATGCCTGCCACATTTTCCTACTGAGGAAAATACTCATGAAACAAAGTAATTGGGGCGCCTGCTCAGTCAGTCAAAGTGGCCAGCTTTGGCTCAGCTCATGATCTCAGTACCTGAGTTCAAACCTCATATGGGGCTCTCTGCTGTCAGCGCAGAGCCCGCTTTGGATCCTCTGTCTCCCTCTCTCTCTCTGTCTCTAAACATTTAAGAAGAAACGAAATAAGTAATGAAACAAAGTGCTTTTCAGGAGTAAATTAAATAATACTTTGTATTATTTTCTATTCCTTAGTAAGATTTTGCATCCGATTGATAGTCTCTAAACTTTAATGACAATATATAAGTAGCTTGGTGTAGAAGTACAAACCAGTATAAATGGAGAAAAGGCAATTTATCATTGAATAGACGTTTGCTATCTGTAAGTAAAGATCAACATACAGAGAGCTATACATATCTAAGCTTCCAACAACAGATAGGAATAAATCCACTCAACAATCAGAAAATTCGAAGATAGCACTCTATTCACGCTTAGAAAAAATATTTAAAAACCATTATTTTGAAGTGGATAGCAAACTATATAATACTAGAACTGGTCCTAATGTGAGCATTTGGTATTATATAATTTCACCCCACTAAAAGATCACTGGTGTATAGATAACAAAACTTGTACATAAAAATTAAGAAATAAAACTTAGAGGAATGCCTGGGTGGCTCAGTCGGTTAGGCGTCTGACTTCAGCTCAGGTTATGATCTCACAGTTCATGGGTTCGAGCCCCTGAACTTCAGGCTCTGTGCTGACAGCTCAGAGCCTGGAGCCTGCTCTGGATTCTGTGTCTCCCTCTCTCTCTACCCCTCCCTTGCTCACACTCAGTCTCTGTCTGTCTCTCTCTCTCTCTTAAAAATAAACATTAAAAAAAAAAGAAAAGAAAAAACTTAGAAAAAAATGTGATAATAAATTCAGCACTTTATGGTCCTTATAAATATCATCTTGGTCAAAATTTTGTATTTAGTTGGGGTGCCTGGGTGGCTCAGTCGGTTGGGCATCCGACTTTGGCTCAGGACATGATCTTGCAGTCTGTGAGTTCAAGCCCCGCATCGGTGTCTGTGCTGACAGCTCACAGCCTGAAGCCTGCTTTGGATTCTGTCTCCCTTGCTCTCTGCCCCTCCCCCACTCATGCTCTGTCTCTCTCTCTCTGTCAAAAATAAACATTTAAAAAAATTTAAAAAAAAATTTGTATTTAGTTAACACTGGCTACCTATGAGGGGGGAAGTAAAATTGGCGGTTGGATACTAACATTTACTTTTTTCATATATATCATTGTCATTTGAGTTGTTGGAAATAAATGTGTATTCATGTATAATTTTTAATTTTTTTTAATTGGAAAATATTCTAAACAAAGACTTGTGCCTATTTAACACACTAACATCAGAGTCTAACTAGTAAAAACTTGAATCTAAAATGAGCATTTTTGTAATATATATAACTACATGTATTATATATGTGGACAACTTACATAAAGATTCAAAGAGGATAAACAAGTTATTAAACGGTGATTATGTCTGGAGGGTGGAATTATGGATACTTATTTTCTTCTTCCCTCATTTGTATTCTATAATTTTCTGTATTCAGCATGAATTGTTTTTGTGATAAGACAAAAATTGTTACTAAGAAATAGGTAAGATAAGCACATTTTGATATATTTGTACAATACTAATCAGCAGTAAAAAAAAAAAAAATTCTGATACCCACAACATGAATGAATCTCAAAAGCATATTAAGTGAAACAAGCCATATACAAGTCAGTACATTCTGTGTGGTTCCATTTATTTTAAGCCTAACAACAAGCAAAATTAAAACCATAGTGATAGAAGTGCAGAAAGTGGTTATGAGGGATGAGACAGGGTAAGAATTGACTGCAGAGGGGCACAAAGGAATTTTCTGGGGTGATGAAAATATTCTCTATCTTGTTTTGGGTGATGTGTACATGATGTGTACAATTCTCAGTTGTACAATTACAACTCTGAGATCTATAGATTTTATATATATGTTAGAATAGTTCATTAAAAAGTAAAAAAGAGGAACTAAATATAAAATATGTATTACCCATAAACTTTTAATCTGAGAGATTTCTTTGGTAGGAAGTAACCTCCATTTTATCATAAGAATAGCTTTCAAAATTGGTTAAATAAAATACAGTCTAGAAAAAAATTCTATAAAAAGCCCAACTGCAAATTCAAAACTTTATAGTGTCTATCATATGAACTTTAAAAAATATTATTTTATATGCATATGCACACCACACATATGATTGAAGCATACTGTTAAGGTGAGACTTAGAGCTTCTGAGGTGATTTAGAATAGGATAATTACTTCTAAAACTTATCAAAGTTATGTAATAAAAATTTGAGAACAGGTTTCATATTATGATAAGCTGTTATGAATTAAATTAATTTTATATATCAGCAGTTTGCCCTCAAAATACATTGATAAATGCATTCACAGCCCTTACCACCTATATGTCCTAGTGAAGTCATTAGTTGCTGGCCCTTAATTTCCTACTCTACAAAGTAAACATGTTGAATTTAAACAGTAGTTTTCAGCCTTTGGCTTCACACCCTGGAGGGTGTGATAAAACAGATTGCTGGGACCTACTTCCTAGAGTTTCTGATTCAGTTTGCTTGGGGTGGGGCCCAAGTATTTGCATTCCTAACAAATTTGGGTCGTGCTGATGCTGCGTCTGGGAATCACACTTTGAAAACCACTGAATTAGAACTATCCTAAGCTGTATTCAGAAAAATCTCAATCCAAAGATCAGAAGTTCTGTAGATAAATGGAAAAACCTATCAATGAAGAACTACTTACAGACTGTTGGATTTAGGGAACTACATTCTCATTTGAAACAAAATTCCTAAGTAGTAATATGGTAGAGATCTTTTGCACGATCTCTATTTTGATCTCTAGATTTTGGGGCCTGGGAAGTATCTCTTGGAACCATTGCCACTTTTGTGACTCCTATGTTGGAGTGCTTCTGAGACCTAATTCTGGGCTGGTAAGGTGTTTCCAAGAGAATCAGGGAGGTGGAAAATCCCCATGTCCCAAACAGTTGTGTTAGGTTTCATTACTCTAATTATGACATTGGAAATAGCTGTTCTAATTACTAAAAACTATGCCGAAAAAAAAGTGATTCTGGCAGAGAGGCTAAAGCAGATGAGGAAATGCAAGAATATCAAAGTAAAGCCAGTTAGGATTTATGGTAACACAAGCATGTACATGGTTTCCCTGTGATGGTTGGAAATCTTTAAGAAGCCACAAGCAATCATGCTTTGCAGTAATTAAAAAAATACAGCATTTTGGGGGTGCCTGGGTGGCTCAGTCGGTTAAGCAGTTCAAGTCATTATCTCAGGGTTTGTGGGTTTGAGCCCCACGTCAGGCTCTGTGTTGACAGCCTGGAGCCTGCTTCAGATTCTGTGTCTCCCTCTCTCTGCCCCTCCCCTGCTCGTATTCTCTCAAGAGTAAACAAACGTTAAAAAAAAAAAAAAACACCCACAGCATTTTGGAACACTTGTTTCAAAACCAGGAGACTTCCAGTTCAACTACAAATTGCAGTAATACCGTCATCGGCAGAATCCATCTTGAAATAGTAAACAGAGTCTTTCAAGTTATTAAATACCTATAGCTGTTTAAGTGAATTTGAAAGTATATATTAAGTCAATCAACCAATGAGCAAGAATTTGTGCAAACTCAGTATGTCTTTTCTCTGTCTTCAGTGAACTCTCAGTTTAGTTGAAGGGGAGAAAATGTGCATGCTAAAATTAGTACAGTTGATTGGTAAATGAAATGGTACTGACAAACTCATCGTGAATGCAGAAAAAGTTGAGATTGGTGTGTGCTGGTATAGTTGAAGGGGACAAGAATGGCACTTGAGATGGGTCTTACATAGGACTCCAGAAAAAGAAAAGAGCATCATCAATAGTCTTAGAAGTGGGTTAGATACAGTGCTAGCCCATAGGGAGATGGAGATTTTCAAGGGCATCTGAATGGCCTGGTTCATCCTACTTTATACAACTTATCCTCTATAATTGCTCATTTAAAGAACACGTATGAAGAGCCAACTGTAAGCAAGACACTAGGCTGTGGTGCTATGTAAGTCTTGGCAACTAGAATTTTTTTTAAAGGTTTTTTTTGAGAAAGAGCACGAGCAGGGGAGGGACAGAGAGAGAGGGGGACAGAGAATCCGAAGCAGACTCTGTGCTGAGAGCAGCGAGCCTGATGTGAGGCTTAAACTCACAAACCATGAGATCATGACCTGAGCTGAAGTTAGGACACTCAACCGACTCAGCCACCCAGGTTCCCCTTGGCAACTAGAATTTAATGTTTGGCAAACACAAAAGAATTTAGACTCAATGTTATAGACTTGAGCAGAGAATGGCATGGTGAAAACTTCATTGTAGGAAGATTAGCCAGGCAACAGGATGGATTGGAATTTCAGGGAATTTCAGATTTTGGGATGGTTACAGGAAGACCTGCTAAAAAGCCATTGCAGTTATTCATATGTGGGGTAATATAAAAAGTCTGGTGTAGAAATGGAAAGAAAGGGGCGCCCGGGTGGTTCAGTTGGTTAAGCATCCAACTCTTGATTTCAGCTCAGGTCATGGTCTCATGATTGGTGAGATTGAACCCCACATTGGCCTCTGTGCTGACAGAAGCCTGCTTGAGATTCTCTCTCTCTCACCCTCTGCCCATCCTCCATTTGTGCGCGCGTGCGCGCGCGCTCTCTCTGTCTCAAATAACTAAACTTAAAAGAAAAAAGAAATGGAAAAAAGTGGTAAATAAGAATTATTATTATTATTTTTTTAATAAGAATTATTTTAAAGGACTGAACAGTGGGACTTGATGTAGAGAGGATGAAGGAAAAGAAACAATATAGGAGATAAGGGTTTTTGTGTCAAAGACTGGTAGAAAACATGGTCTAAATGAATAGAAATGTGAGAGTTGAGTTCATCTGTAAAAAGGTAATGAAAAGTCTGATTAGGAACATGCTGAGTTTAGGTGACTGAGAAAACTAAGTGAAAAATAACTAAGTGGGGCTCTTCTGCAATCAAAGCACAGGTGAGCTGGGGACAGGGTTTTAAGAATGAGAGCAATGGTTAACATTGTCAAAAGCTAGAGAGAGATCAGCAGGAGGGATAAGGTCAGCCATATCATTTCCTGTAACTGAGTGGACTTGTAAACTTCTGAGTTGTCACCTTTGGCTCCTCAAAATCCTTCCCTATCGAGCTAAACACTAAATTGGGATCCTTTTTCTGAACATCTCTAGCATATTCAGAAATGTTGCTTTGCGTTTTCACTACATTTTCTATTTCAGGTTCTTGGAACCTAAAACTTTTGAACGATGTCACATAGGCTTAGAAGCTTATGCCCCTCTAATCATCCTCCATACGGTTTCCAGGACATTCATGGTAAAGATCCATCATTGTCCATTACTTATAGGATGAAGTCCTAAACCCTCAGCTTGGCATTTCAGTATCTCTACAGAAAGATTCTAATCTACTTTTCAGCTACATCTCATACTCCTTTCCTAATAATATGGTGACAGGATATAAATTGTGTTGTTGCCTGTATGCCCTGCCTCCCTCATCTAATCTGAAGGTCAGGCCCTTACCATTTAATTAACTCAGGAATTTTTGCAGAGCAAAGAGCAGAGGCTGAAGTCAAATGCATTTCCTGACTTTAATAAAATTGTAAACCAACTGAGAAGATTAAATCAGGTGTCCCAGTGGGGAAGAGAAGAAAAAGAAATATCTTTGAGGGCAACAGAAAAGGACGGGATCAGATTTCACCCAGATCAGGAGACTGGGGATCAGAGAGTAACAGCGATCCACCTCCATTCCATATTAGTGCCCCCAGGGAAGCAGCAGGACCTGGCGGGGAGAAGGCAATGGGTGACTTAGAGAGGCTAGACTCTAGGTCAAGGGGTTCTGGCTCCATAAAAGCCTCTAATATAACAAGCTGTTAGAGCTGGCAGAACCATGCTTGCTGGGGCAGGGGTACTTCAGTGGTGGACCAATGGGAAGAGTAATCCCTTGATGCTTTGGCACCTGATAAATCCTGGGAACCTTCACCTTAACGTAAATGAGAGAGTGGGGAGGAATATGTACCAAACGGATGAAACTGAATTAGCCTGATTAGGACTGGGACTCAGGGTAACATTAAATTGATTTAAAGAAAGTAAAGAAATGTGATAAATCCTGCATGACCGAATTTGTGAGCTAAGAGTCACATCTACTTTGTACCTTCTGTAGGTGTTCATTGGGGCTCAGTCCTAGACCTTTTCACCTCCCTATTTTAATTCTCTTTCAATATCATCTTATCCTTTTCCATCTTTAAACCAGTAACTTTCCATTTGTATCTTATCCCAAAATTTTCCTCTGAGTTCAACTCTGAAGTAGCCAACTACATATTTGTATCTGCAAGTGATGTGTCAGAGACACCTCAAAATTACCATCATCCCCTTACCTATAATGGCCCCACCCATTCCTCCTAATTCTCTATTAGGGGTCAACAAACTATGAACTGTGGGCTAAATTCATCCCTTACCTGTTTCTGTAAATAAAATTTTACTGGAACAGCCATGCCAATTCATTTATGTATTGTGTATGGCTATTTTTGTGCCACAGTGGCAGAAACCTTATGGCCTGCAAGGTCTAAATTATTTACTATCTGGCCTTTTACAGAAAAAGTTGGTTAGTCCCTGCTCTTTGTTTTCTTGAAAGTACTTACTGTAATTTACAATTAGCTATTTGTTTGGTAACTTGGTAATTTATCTCCCTTAATTGAGATGCAAGCTCCTTACGGGGAAAGGCTCTGCCTTTCTTTTTTCTTTTTTAATTTAATTTAAGCTTATTTATTTATTTTGAGAGAGAGAGACAGAAAAAGAGGGGAGGGGCATAGAGAGAGGAAGAGAGAGAATCCCAAGCAGACTCCACGCTGTCAGTGCAGAGCCCAATGCAGGGCTCAAATCCATGCAAGATCATGACCTGAGCTGAAATCAAGAGTTGGAAACTTAACCTACTGAGCCACCCAGGCGCCCCTCTGCCTTTTTCCTTCTAAATATTTTAAAAATATTTATGATGGAAATATAGTTGACATGCAACGTTGTATTAGTTCCAGGTGTACAAAATGGTGATTTGACAACTCTATACATTATTCAATGCTCACAATAAGTATAGTCACCATCTGTCACCATACAACATTATTACAATATTATTGACTGTCTTCCCTATGCCATACTTTTCATCTCTGTGGCTCACTTATTTTATAACTAGAAGTTTGTATTTCTTAATCCCCTTCACCTGTTTTGCCATCCCCTCACCTCTCTCACTTTGGCAACTACCAAATGTTCTTTGTATTTATGGGTCTGTTTTTTTGTTTTATTTTCTAGATTCCACATATATATGAAATCATATGGTACTTGCCTTTCTCTGACTCATTTCTTTTTTTTTTCCTAATGTTTATTTATTTTTGAGAGACAGACAGAGCATGAGCGTGGGGGGGGGTGCGGGCAGAGAGAGGGAGACACAGAATCTGAAGCTGGCTCCCCAATGCGGGGCTTGAACTCATGAGCCATGAGATCATGCCCTGAGCCCGAGTTGGATGCCCAACCAACTGAGCCACCCCAGTAGCCCTAACTCATTTCAAGTAGCATAAAACCCTCTAGGTTCATTCATGTTGTTGCATGGCAAGATTTCATTATTTTTTATGGCTAGATAATATTCCACTGTATTTATATACCATATCTTCTTTATCCATTCATCTATTGATGGACACATGGGTTGCTTCCATATCTGAGCTAGTGTAAATAATGCTGCAATAAACAAAGAGGTGCATTTATCTTTTTGAATTAGTGTTTTTGTTTTCTTTGGGTAAATATCCAGTAGCGGAATTACTGGATCATATGGTAATTCTATTTTTTAATTTTTTGAGGACTCTCCATATTGTCTTCTACAGTGACTGCACCAGCCTACATTCCCACCAACAGTGCACAAGGGATCCTTTATCTCCACATCCTCACTTGCCAACACTTGTTATCTCTCGTGTTTTTGACATTCTGTCATTTGTGTTTAGACATTCTGACAAGCGTGAGGTGATACCTCATTGTGGTTTTGATTTGCATTTCCCTGATGATTAGTGATGTTGGGCATCTTTTCCTATGTCTGTTGGCCATCTGTCTGTCTTTTTTGGAAAAATATATATTTAGGTCCTCTCTCCATTTTTTAATTGGATTATTTGGGGTTTTTTTTGTGTGTGTTGAGTTGTATAAATTCCTTATGTATTTTAGATATTAACCCCTTATTAAATATATCGTTTACAAATACCTTCACCCGTTCAGTAGGCTGATGTTTTGTTTTGTTGATGGTTTCCTTTGTTGTGCCAAAAGCTTTTGATTTTGGTGTTGTCCCAATAGTTTCATGTTGCTTTTGTTTCCCTTGCCTGAGGAGACATATCTAGGAAAATGTTTCTAAGGCCAGTGTCAAAGAGATGACTACCTATGTTTTCTTCTACATTTTTTTCTTTTTATGGTTTCAGGTCTCACATTTAGGTCTTCAATCCACTTAGTGTTTATTTTTGTGTATGGTACATTAAAGTGGTCCACAGTTTCATCCTTTTGTGTATAGCTTTCCAGTTTTCCCAGCACCATTTAGTAAAGAGACTGTCTTTTCCCCACTGTATATTCTTGCCTACTTTGTCATAGATTATTTGGACTCTCAATTCTGTTCCATTGATCTAGGTGTCTATTTTTGTGCCAGTACCATACTGTTTTGATCACTATAGCTTTGTAATATATCTTGAAATCTGGGATTGTGATACTTCTACCTTTTTCTTTCTTTCTTTTTTTTTTAAGTTTATTTATTTTGAGAGAGAGAGAGTGAATGCAAGCAGGGAATGGGCAGAGAAGTGGGGGTGGGGGGTGGTGGAGAAAGAGAATCCCAAGCATCCCAGTGCAGGGAACAGCCCAAGAGTTGGACACTTAACCGACTGAGCCACTCAGGCACCCCCATTTATCCTTTTCAAATCTACTTTGGCTATTCAGGATCTTCTGTGATTCTATACAAATTTTAAAATTACTTGTTCTAGTTCTGTGAAAAATGTTGTTGCATTAATACAATGCAATGGATACTATGGAAATTTTAACAATATTGGTTCTTCCAATTCATGAGCATAGAATATCTTTCCATTTGTGTCATCTTCAATTTCCTTCATCATCATAAAATTTTATTTCTTGGTATTTAATTCTTTTTGGTACAATTATAAATAGGACTGTTTTGTAGCTAGGACTTCCAATACTACATTGAATAGAAGTGGTGAGAGTGGACATCTGTGTCTTGTTCTTGATCTTAGAGGAAAATCTCTCTGTTTTTCACCATTGAGTATGATGTTAGCTGTGGGATTTTCATATATGGCCTTTACTATGTTGAGGTATGTTCCTTCTAAACTTACTTTGTTGAGAGTCTTTATCATGAATGGATGTACTTTGTCAAATGCTTTTTCTGCATCTATTAAGATGATCATATGGTTTGTAATCCTTTTTCTTGTTAATGTGATGTATCACATTGATTTGCAAATATTAAAACCACTCTTGCATCCTGGAATAACCCCATTTGGCAGTGGTGAATGATTTTATTATTTTGTTAAATGTTTATGTATTTTTGAGAGAGAGCGCACGCACACATGTGCAAGTCGGGGAGAGGTGGAGGGAAGGGGAGATACAGAATCTGAAGCAGGCTCCAGGTTCTGAACTGTCAGCACAGAGCTTGACATGGGGCCCAAGTCCACAAACTACAAGATCATGACCTGAGCCTGAGTTGGATGCCCAACTGACTGAACCACCTGGGCACCCTGTGAATGTTTTTTTTTTTAAATGCATTGTTTGATTCAGTTTGCTAATATTTTCTTGAGGAATTTTGCATCTATGTTCATCAGAGATAATGGCCTGTAGTTTCTTTTTTTTGTAGTGTCTTTATCTGGTTTTTGTATCAGGGTAATGCTGGCCTCACAGAATGAATGGAGGCATTCCTTCCTTTTGTATTTTTTGGGATAGTTTGAGACTAGAATTAACTCTTCCTTAAATGCTTGGTAGAATTCATCTGTGACATCACCTGGTCCTGGATTTTTGTTTATTGGGAGGTGTTCTTTTTTTTTTTTTTTTTTTTGCTGATTCAATTTACTTGCTAGTAATTGGTCTGTTCAAATTTTCTATTTCTTCCTGCTTGAGTTTTGGAAGGTTATATGTTTCTAGGAATTTATCCATTTCTTCGACGTTGTCCAATTTGTTGGTGTAAATATTTCATAATATTCAAAATAATCCTTTGTATTTATCAGTTGTTACTTTCCTTCTTCTTTCTTGATTTTATTTTTTTGAGTCCTTTGCCTCTCTCCTCCTCTCCCTCCTCCCATTCTTGCTCTCTCTTTTTTTATTTTGGATGAATCTGGCTAAATGTTTATCAATTTTGTTTACCTTTTCTCAAAAGAAGCTCCTGGTTTCCTTGATCTGTTTCATAGCTTCTTTTGAGGTATTTTGAATGGTATGTTCTAGGTATCAGTAAATAATCAGTGAATGACTAAATCAATAAACAAATGCCTTTCCTTTTCATCTCTTATTAAAATCGTTTCTTACAGATCAGATTCTTCACTGCCTACCCCAGTCCATAATGTTTTTTTCTTTCTCTACTGCTTTGTATTTTGTTGCCATTAGTGGCTTTCTTACCTTCCAATTCGACTATAATTTCTAGAAGGCAGAGGCTAAACCTTATGCATCTTTGTGTTCTTCTTCCTTCACGTTATAGTACTTTGTGCATCGTAAGTGCTCAGTAAATATTTCTGATGAAGCTGTAATGAAATCCCTTATTTTTCTACCTCCTTTGCTGCTCTAAAGGGTCAGGACTATGGTTGCCTTAGATGGTAAGGCCTGTTTTTGAGATATGTTACCAATGAAGGTTATGTCTGGGAGACAGTGATGTTGAATGAGGATTTATAAATGAACCTCCACCTTCAACATTCATCAGCTTAAGAAGAGAATACGGAAAAGCTTCTTTAAGAAAGATCTCCTTATATGAAGTTGGCTGGAGCTGCCTGAGCTACTAATCCCTGCAAGGTTTTCAGCGTCTGCCTTGAGCATTTAGAGTGTGTTCTTGCCTTAACCTCCACGTCAGATCTCTCCATGGTAACGCTGGAATGTTTGCTATTTTAAGAAATACGCCTCACTGCATGCAGTGCTATTTACATTAGGTTCCAAACAAGGCATAAATGCAATGGCTTGAGTGTCTGCTGATTTCTGTAAGTGGGAAGGTCCTGATTGCTTAATGGATGCCTCACCCTGATTCTGTTGTCCTGTTTCACTTTCTAGGGCAACCACAGTAAAATTACACATTGATAAATATTGTTTATATTATACTGGGGAAAAACTGCAGAATAGAAAAATGAAATAAAACAAGAATTCTTCCAGATTTTCCTTTGCAAGTACATCATTTCCCCTTGCTTTTACACCTTCCACATCCAGTTTCATTTAAAAGGTTCTTTAGGGGCACCTGGTTAGCTCAGTCAGTTAAGCATCCACTTTGGCTCAGGTCATGATCTTGTAGTTTGTGAGTTTGAGTCCCACATCGGGCTCTGTGCTGACAGGTCAGAGTCTGGAGATGCTTAGGATGCTGTGTCTTCCTCTCTCTCTGCCCCTCCCCCGCTCTCACTCTGTCTCTTGGTCTCTCTCTCAAAAATAAATAAATTTAAAAAATGCTTTTTAATAAAAAATAAAATGTTCTTTAAAATGAAGCTTCTAGTAGAAGGGAAAAATGTCAATAACTGGAAGCACTGTCAGCTTTCCAGAGTGTAGGTCTTTATTTGCAGCTTTGTGAAAACATGGAGGAAGAGAAATACTTTGTAAACTTCACTTTATTAGGTTTTCTTTTTACTGAAAAAGATGTGGACCAGTTGCTTCAGCATGGCGGCCACAAGCTCCTGAGTACTCTGATCACAACAACATGCTCTTGATCTGAATGGACACGGAGGTTTGGAAGCAAACACAGAGTGATGTCCATCAGTGGCATGTCAAGTTTATGGCTTTTTCTGTTGTTGTTCCATGGAGTTAATTACATGATAGAAGTTCCCTAGGTGGCTCAGTTGGTTGAGCATCCAACTTCAGCTCAGGTCATGATCTTGTGGTTTGTGGGTTCAAGCACCACGTCGGGCTCTGTGCTGACAGCTCAGAGCCTGGAGCCTGCTTTGGGTTCTGTGTCTCCCTCTCTCTCTCTGCCCCTCCCCTGCCCACACTCTGTCAATCTCTCTCTCAAAAATAAATAAACATTAAGAAAAGTTCTTAAGTATTGTGTGTAAGTACCTCTAAAATGGATGCTGTATGATGTTTTGGTGGGATGGAAAAGGAAAGCAGCTGAGGGATAGTAAAATCAACTAAATCAAATAATCTTTATCAAAACTTCTGTCTTGATCGAGGGAAGGAAGGCTCGTTCTCAGAGATTATACCCAGTCCAGACTTTCATACTGAGATCACATGAGAAGTACTGATCTATGAGAAATGGGGTAAGAGGAATGTTTTCGCTTGGACAACTCAAACCTAGACGTGTAAGATCTGTGAGCTCTCCTTCTTCGAAAGCCCAGCTGCGGTATTCTCAGTTGTGAAGGGTCGGGGAGGGGTAGAGGTGGGGGTGGAGGCAGTGAGTCAGTGGCCAGAACTCTAGGGACGGCTTTGCTAGAGATGAGGGAAATCTTTGGCCTCTGTGGAGCAGGCCCAGAGCTTAGGAAATGAACTTGTGCCTTCCATTTTGTGGGGTTGTGGCTCCTGTGGTGAGAGGTGGCATGGAAGACAAAGGGTTGAGGGTAATACAGCGGCACTAAGAGGCTGTTACTGCACGCAGACGAGGATGACACCCACAGCAGAGGCCACAGGTGTCACCGACAGCAAGAGCTGCCACACATTACTGCAGACAGAGGGGGGAGACAAAGTACTTTATAACTGGTTTTATAATGTTCCTTGCCCCTATCTAATTTGAGAATGGACTAGATGACGCAGTTAACAGCTTTGTCAAATCATGGGTTGACATCAATTATCTGCTCCCTCTATCTTCAGTCTAAACAGCCGCCAGGATTGGCTTTCTAAAATGCATATCATATGCTTTCATTCCCCTTGCTTAACTTTTTTTCTTTTTTTTAATTCTCTGTTACCTATAACATGAAGTCCTTAGCTTGACATTTATGGGATGTTCCAGTTATGTGTTTCATTATTCTCTAACGCTTAGCACGTATTTTTTGTAAAAATTTTTTTAATGTTTATTTATATTTTGAGAGAGACAGAGACAGAGCACGAGCGGGGGAGGGGCAGAGAGAGGGAGAATCTGAAGCAGGCTCCAGGCTCCAAGCTGTCAACACAGGGCCTGACGCGGGGCTCGAACCCACAAACTGTGAGATCATGACCTGAGCGGAAGTTGGATGCTTAACTGACTGAGCCACCCAGGTGCCCCTAACGCTTAGCATGTATTTGATAATACCAATTATTCCCAATTTCTTAACTATATTCCACATTACTGTGTATACTATTCCTGCCTAAAATGCACTTCTCTTGTTTTCTGCTTGGTGCACTCAGCCTTTGAGGCCCAGATCAAGGGAAACTTCCAGGTAAGGCTTTCTTTGACTTTTAAAGGTAGAATTAATCCCGGTCATCTGTGGGTTCCTTTAGCATTGTGCATATATTTCTTTCTCTTCATTTATCATCCTCTATTTTAATTCTTTGTTCATATGCCAATGTTTTATTGGACTATAAACCCTTTGGAAGCTAAGCCCCCAAGACCAGCGGTTCTTACTGAGGTATAGTTATACCATCTCCTGAAGTGCATTTTGCAAATTCATGGGGTGCTTGTTTTTATTGTCATCACTATGATGAGTGGGGTAAGGGGTGCTACATAGTTTGCAATGGGAAGGACAAAGCACTGTGCCAAATTCTGAATGACACCCATCTATCTATCTACCCACCTATGCATCCATCCCTCCATCTATCTGATTCCAGTTTATATGAAATGCATAAAACAAGCAAATTCATGAAGGCAGAGAGTATAATAGAGGTTATCAGGAACTGGGGGAGGGCTGAATGAGGAATTATTGTTTCATGGGTAGTTTCACTTTTGGTCACCGAAAAATTCTGGAAATTTTGGTTCACTGATCTTTTGAGAGCCGGTTTTGAATTTTGTCTGTAGATCTTTTTTGATTCATGGCACACATGTGTACATTTGGGATACAACCTCTTCAGAGTGGTGAATATGGGTGTGAAGCCACATAAATCTACATTCAAATTCTGACCTCACCACTTACTGCCTTTAAAACTTGGGTCGAGTCACTTAATCTAAACATTGGTTCCCCTGATAGCCAAGCGACCCTTATCTAACTTATTTCACAGGTTGTAGTGAGAGTTGGGAAAAAGCTGCATGTTCAGTCCTCCACACAGTGCTTGGAGCAGGAGCAGGACTCAGAATGGGTCCTTCCTCTTTCCCATTCCTCTCCTCTTCACTGGGTAGCGGCATCACACTGCTTCACGGACACTCCATAAAAGCTGGGTCTCTGGATGCCTTATCATTATACTAGTGGACCAGTGGCATTATTTCCATGGTCTCTGATGAACATGACTATTTTTATTTTTTATTTTTTTTAATGTTTATTTATTTTTGAGACAGAGAGAGACAGAGCACGAACGGGGGAGGGTCACAGAGAGGGAGATACAGAATCCGAAGCAGGCTCCAGGCTCTGAGCTGTCAGCACAGAGTCCGACGTGGGGCTCGAACTCACAGACTGTTAGATCATTACTGAGGCGAAGTCGGCTGCTTAACCGGCTGAGCCACCCAGGCACCCCTGAACATGACTATTTTTAAATTTTTTTTTTTCAACGTTTATTTATTTTTGGGACAGAGAGAGACAGAGCATGAACGGGGGAGGGGCAGAGAGAGAGGGAGACACAGAATCGGAAACAGGCTCCAGGCTCTGAGCTGTCAGCCCAGAGCCCGACGCGGGGCTCGAACTCACGGACCGCGAGATCGTGACCTGGCTGAAGTCGGACGCTTAACCGACTGCGCCACCCAGGCGCCCCGTGAACATGACTATTTTTAAAAAATATTTTCACTTGTGGGGCACCTGGGTGGCTCAGTCGGTTGCACATCTGACTCTTGATTCCAGCTCAGGTCATAATTTCACAGTTTGTGGGTTCGAGCCCCACATGGGGCTCTGGGCTGATAGTGCAGAGCCTGCTTGGGATTCTCTCTGCCCCTCCCCCGCTCATGCTCTCCCTCTCAAAATAAATAAACATTTTAAAAAATATTTTCATTTGCAGTAAAGTTATGTTGTTTTCCAATACTAACATGTTATTATTATGATTGTAGCAGGAATAGTATTAGCATTATTAGTAACTCCATAGGATTAAAATATGAAGTTTTGTTTTGTGCTTTCATTACAGAATGATCTAAATGTTCCATGGGGCACTGGTGAGGTAATACAATGTCATATAATCCCCTGAACCTAGAACTGAGCTCTACTGTATATATAAACACAATGTTATTATACAATGAATTTTCCATGAATTCAACTGCTCTATCAAAATTAAGAAGGGGCGCCTGGGTGGCTCAGTCGGTTAAGCATCTGATTGTGGCTCAGGTCATGATCTTACGGTTCATGAGTTCGAGCCCTGTGTTGGACTCTGTGCTGACAGCTTAGAGCCTGGAGCCTGTTTCAGATTCTGTGTCTCCCTCTCCCTCTGCACCCCCCCCCACCCCATTCACACTCTGTCTCTATCTCAAAAATAAATAAACATTAAAAAATATTTAAAAAAAAAAAAGAAAATTAAGAAAAGTTTGGTTTTGTTTTGTTTGGAAATTTACCAAGAGTTTTTCACTTGGCATTGTCACCCCCTTTACTAATGGCATCACCACTTGCCGTTTTTAAGTGGCACAACATAACATGACTGTCCTAGGCTACCTTTGAGGCTGGAACATTCACAGTGATTTGTCATACAGATACAAGCACCTGACTATTTATGTCTTCTAATATAATTGTGCTCATGAATTTATATATTAAAATCAACATTATTTTATTATAAATTATTCTTTTTATGTCTCATGTTAGTATACTTCACAGGATTATTTTGAGGCTTAAGTTAATTTGAGTTAATATATAAGGTATTTAGAGCAGCACCTGGCATATAGAATATGCTACAACATGTGCTGAAGTTATTACTACTGAAAAGTTGTTGAATATTCATTGACAAACACTTCAAATTACACTTGGAATATGTATTTAAGAAATCCTGTGAATTCATTTCTAGGTTTTATATTATAACAATCTGAGCCACTTGAATGTGACTAAATGGTCCCAAGATGTTATAGAAAGCACTTCAATATTTCTTTTTGTCTAGGGGCGCCTGGGTGGCTCAGTCAGTTAAGCATCTGACTCTTGGTTTCAGCTCAGGTCATGGTCTCACAGTTTGTGGGTTTGAGCCCTGTACTGGGCTCTGTACTGTCAGCACAGAGCCTGCTTGGGATTCTCTCTCTCCCTCTTTCTCTGCCCCTCCCCTGCCCACTCTCTCTCTCAAATAAATAAATAAACTTAAAAAAATTAAGAAAAAATACTTCTTTTTGTCTCAGAGATTAAAGTGAGATATAATTCTTGTTTGGACCTGTTTTCCCTGAACCACAGACATTCTGTTGTGGTCCTCCTGGGGAGCAGTAACAGGAACTGACAACTTTGAATATAGTCTTTGTCTATAAAATAATCTTTCTAAAAAGAGACAAAGAAACATGCTCTTAAATACAGAGAACAAACTGGTGGTTGCCAGTGGGGAGGCCGGGGGGGGGCGGTGAAACAGATAAAGGGGATCAGAAACACACTTATTTGACGAGCACTGAGAAATGTATACAATTGCTGAATCATTATATTGTACACCTGAAACTAATATAACACTGTATGCTGATTATACTTGAATTTAAAAAAAAGTCCTTTCAGAAACTTTTCACATGTTTCAATATGTATCTTGTGAGAAGCCTACAGACTTTATTTTCCCCCTCCTGTCTGCCAAATTACATGTATGTACATCATCTCCTGAATTTGTTAACCAGAGCTTTCTAACCAAAATGGAGCCACACAGTCCAAGAAGTTTATAAGTATAGCCAAGATAGGGATTTCTTCTGCTCTCATGGCCTATGCACCTAGACTGACCACCTCCAAGTAAGAAGCTCCATCCATTTACCACTGCACCTGACAAATATTAACATTTTCTATTTGTGCCATGACACAGGAAAGGTTGGGAACTACTTTAAACTACTTCTTATCACTGTTATTTTTATCGTGACTCCAACCTTGGTATCTGTGAAGCATAAATTAAACCTTACAGTCTGCTTTATTACTGGCCTAAGACTTATAAGAATATCTGGTAATTGCTTATGCTACTCGGGCACAGATATATTCTAGGGTTCTTTTAGGAAATATCTTTTTTAGAAAATTAAAAGTTGAACGGAAGAGGGGAGTTCCCTCTGAGGTAACCTTCAAGAGCAACAATATAGACGAATACAATTACTTTTATCATTGTAAGAGTTCTTCAATATTAAAACCACATTATGCACACCTGAAACTAATGTAACACTGTTAACTATACTGGAGTTAAAATGACTAATATATAAAAACAAAATTAACTGAGAAAAAAAAACCCTACATTATATATTCTATATATATAGTTAGAAACCACTCAGTGGTGGGCAAAATTCTAATGGCCCTGATGATTCCCACCCGGTTATCCAGAGCTTTGTGTGATCCCTACCTCTTGAGTGCCAGTGACATCCGCAACTTGTTTCTAAGGAATAGAACATGGCAAAAATGATGGACTGTCACCACATAGTTACGCTATGTTATATGGCAAAAGTGAATGTATATTGCACATACAGTTAATTAAGGTTCCTACTCAGTTTATTTTCAGTTAACCAAAAGGGATGAAACTGTGGGCCTGACCTACTCAGGTGAGCCTCTTGAAAGAATTCATAGAGGTAGGAGAAGCAATAGACCCTCTATTTCTCCCCACTGCTGCCTGTGAAGTAGCAGGCTGCCATAACTTCTACAGCCACCCAGCAATAGATTCTTCCAACAACCTGAGGGAACCCAGAAGCAGACCCTTCCCTAAGTGAACCTCCAGATGAGAAAGCAGCCTGGCTACCACCTTGATTTCAGACTTGTGAGACCCTGGGCAGAGAACCCAGCTGACCCACAGAAAGGGTGGGACAATGAATGCATGCTGTGTTAACTCACTAAATTTGTAGGAATTTGTTCCACGACCATAGATAACTAATACAGAAGCAAATACCTCAGGAAGCTCTGCCCACACCTCACCTGTACTTCCATGCTAGTTGGCTCCTCCAACAGATGTAGCAGTTGTTGTTTCTCCTGAGAGAGCTGTTCTACAAGCTTCTCCTGGGCAGCCAGGCTCTGACTCAGTTCTTCAATTCTTCTGGAGCAAAGAAAATGTAAGAACAACAATGGTCATGGTGCTATTATTGCCTTTATTTTTCAGCCCACTCCAAAGACAGCATGATCCAGTCCAGTAGGTTTCTACCTTTTTGGGTCATTGAACTTGGATATTTTTCTTCAGAAAGCCATGTATTCTCTGCCCCAGTCCCTTCATGCATACATAAATGACGTTCTGCTTACATTTCACCAGGTTCATGGACCTCCTGAAGCTGACCCATGGATCTATAGACCATAGGTGTGTGACTCTTGGAATAAGGGGCCAGAAGTTGTGTTTCTGGTGGTTATTGTTCCACTCAAGAAACAATTCCTGGATAACCATTATGTAAACTCAATACACTCTACCAAATACCTGGGATATAAAGTTGGAAAATCCACAATCTCTGCTCTATAGAAACTTAAAATCTTTTGGTGTGTGTGTGTGTCAGGGGTTTGGGGAGTGGGGAGATGCAGCCACATAAACAAATAACAATAATGAGATGTAAGAAGAGGTACCAAAACAGAGGTATCTATTCTATAGTACTTTGAGTGCTGTCATGGAGCTGTAGGAAGAAAGATAAAGTGAGTTGTTGAACTTGGCTGAGTCTGGGGGAAGAGAGTTGGAAAACTGGACTGTTTTCCAGGTGTACAGGGAGGAGCTTGAATAAAGGAATGAAGGCATAAATATACAAGATACTTTATGGGGTGCTTGGGTGGGTCAGTCGGTTGGGCATCCAACTTCAGCTTAGGTCATGATCCCGTGGTCTGTGAGTTCGAGCCCCGCGTTGGGCTCTGTACTGACAGCTTGGAGCCTGGAGCCTGCATCGGATTCTGTGTCTCCCACTCTCTCTGCCCCTCCCCCATTCTTGCTCTGTCTCTCTCTCTCTTTCTTTCTCTGTCAAAAATAAATAAAACATTAAAAAATTTTTCTTTTAAAAAGATACAAGATACTTTAGGGGAAGAGTCACTGGAACAAAGGTTGGTGTCGGGGGAAGAGGCGAAGGCTAGAGAAGAAGCAGGAAATTCAGACTAGGATTTAAGTTATCAGACTGTGTGTGCTGTGCTGAAGTATACAAACCACAGGTTCAAGTCAACAGCTATTCCTCATCTGCCCTGTGCAAGGTAGATCTTGCTGTTTCTCTTAAGTCTTAGAGTACCAGACATACCTGTCCTTGGAAAACATGCGGCTACTAAATGAAATGTTTCCAATTGTCATCATTATCCCTGTGTAGGTGGAAAAGACAGTGATAGTACCTTGGGAGGCAAATAGTTGGTAGAAAGGTGAGGGATACCAGAAAGTCAAGTAGGAAGCTCATAGACAAACTGTGAATTAACTTATAAATTTTAAACTTTAATTATAAATTATAAATTAATTAAGAATGAGGATTGGCTAAAATTTGTGGATGAGAAAGAACTTTTGGGGGTGGGGCAGAGGGAAAGAGAATCTTTTTTTTTTCAAACATTTATTTATTTTTGAGAGACAGAGAGAGATCGAGCACAAGCAGGGGAGGAGCAGAGAGAGAGAAGGGAGACAGACTCCAAAGCAGGCTCCAGGCTCCAGGCTCCGAGCTGCCAGCACAGAGCCCTATGCGGGGTTTGAACTCCTGGACCATGAGATCATGACCTGAGCCAAAGTCGGCCACTCAACCAACTGAGCCACCCAGGCGCCCCAGAGGGAAAGAGAATCTTAAGCACGTTCCACACGGAGTCTGATGCAGGGCTCAATCCCATGACCCTGGGATCACGACCTGAGCCAAAAATCAAGAGTCATGCTCAACCGACTGAGCCACCCAGGTGGCCAGAGAAAGAACTTTAAAAACTTAAAAACATCATGTAAATGCAAGCTGTAATAGTAATTATGATGATGAATGTGGATTCCATATCAATTCCCCATAGAACATTGCTTTTTTTTCCTCAAGCCTCCAGCCTTACTTAACCGTTTGACCCTTGGTCTCTATAGATGATCTATTCTACTTTACAAAGTTGGTAAGGACATCTGATATAAACTCCCTAATTTATTGGTCACATGTGCATATGTTTTGTTTAACAAGTGTTTATTGGGCTATGGACATGAGACATGGGTCTCAGAGAATCTAGCAGGAAAGATCTGAAAGCAAATATACCACCACACTGGGAACTGTACAAAAAAGGATATGTATGTAAAACAAGGCAACGATACAGAGACTTAATTCTATTGTCACAAAAGCACTCACAGAAGTGACAACTGATACCTTAGTGAGTTTTGAAGAATGAACAGGAATTCACCAGGAAGGAAAAAGATGGCAAGGGTTTCCCACAGAAGGAAGAGCATGAGCAAAATTCTGGAGACCTGACATTGTATTGTTTGCTTCTGAAGGCAATGGGTGGATTCAGGGTTTAGAGTCAAGCAATGCCTGCAACCATGTGACACCATGTGACACAACTCTGTAAATGCCAGGTGTCTTCATTTATAAAGTGTAGTAATCCCTACCTCATGGAGTTGTTGGGAGAATTAAACAGCATTATAGTACTCAGCTCAGTTGTATAGTAAGAGTGCAACAAACATTAGTCATTATTATTAATAGTCTTGCATCAGCAAAGTGTGAAGGGGTCATGGTGGGGCATGATTCTGGGAGAAATCAGAGCTCATATCATAGAAGGCTTTGATGGCCATGATAAGGAGAATGGATCTTTTCTCCTTCAGGTGTTGGAAGAACATTTTATTTTGTTTTATTATCATTTTTAAAAGCTTATTTCTTTACTTAGAGCGAGAGAGAGAGAGAGCGACCTGTCAGCATGGAGCCCGACTTAGGGCTCCCTCCCACGAATTGTGAGATCATGACTTGAGCCAAAATCAAGTGTCAGACCCTTAACTGACTGAGCCACCCAGATGCTCCCTGGTGTCGGAAACCATTTTAAATGGCTCTGCAATGACATGATCAGATTTGTGTCTCAAAAAGATCACATTAGTCATTGTGGGTTTTTCACCTACTCAGTTAAAAACTACTAAAGGCTTTTTATGCCACCATAGTATCATGCATCTAAGAGGCTAAATTATGTGCCAGTGTGATATTGTTGAATTTTCCACTTCAAAACTTCTCTGAATGTTAATATCACAATGAAATAGCAAGGGGCAGGACTGGAGGTAAAGAAATCATTAGGGAGTTGCTGTACTAATCTAGGCATGGGTGACCTCAACAACTGCCCAATTACCTTTAGGAGAAAATTTAAGTTCCTTATGGTATATGAAGCCAGCACAATCTGACCCTATTCCCAGCTTACCTCTCACTAGTCTTTCCCAGACCCTCTGCTCTATCATGTAGAACTATTTGCTGGTCTTGATATATGCCCTTACCTGTGTCTCGCTTGCACAGTTTCTCCATCTGCACAGAATATTTCCCTTTCTCACCCACTTCCTATCTATTTCTTCGATCTCCTATTCATTCTTCAAGACCCAGCTCAGATTTCGTCTCCTCCAGGAAACCTTCAATGGCACCTTGCTCTTTTTAGTCTGGAATAGATGACAATCCTCTATGTCTCCAGAGTATCGCATGCTACTTCTATCAGAAAACTTACTAAAATCATGTAACATGTGATATGCAAGTGATGAATCACTGGGTGGTACTCCTGAAGCCAAGACTACAATGTATGTTAGTTAACTTGAGAACAAAATAGATAGATAGATAGATAGATAGATAGATAGATAGATAGATGAAGGAAGGAAGGAAGGAAGGAAGGGAGAAAATCATGTAACACATTTCTTGATGAGAAGACCTGGGTCGTTCATCTCTGTAACCTTAGTGGTGAGGCCAGTGTCTGGCAGGTGCTCAATAAGGGTGAAGAAGTGAATCCATGTCTCTTGTTTGCCACCATTTGACTACTGTTCTACTTATACCTACTAACAAGGTATAGAAATGAGTCCTGTTAATGGATACCATTGAAGACTCAACCCTAAAAAGAAAACCTTTGGTTGTGGAGGCAATAAAGTCTTGGAAATCATGAAGGTCTACTCTAAGACCTTAAAAGGGAGCGGTACAGCTGGTATATTCTCCTATAACCTTGAGAACAGGTAAATGACAAGTGACAAATAGAGTATCAAAGGCACCTACTTGTCCCGCTCGGCCAGGGCCTCAGTGTATTGGTCAGGATTGACCCGGTCAGTTGGTACATCTTCCCTGTCCTTGGTGACTCCCTTCAGTTTCTCCGAGAGCTCCAGGTTACACTCTTTCTCTGCTTCCACCAGAGCTGCCATCCGCGCAGCTTCATCCTTTGCTAGCCTGGATTCCTGCAAAAAGAATGAAAAGCTGAGAGGCTTTTACAAAGCCCCACCTAAGTTAGGAGCCCTAGACTGTGGACACTTGATGAGTTGGGAAGGAAAGTAGGGACAGAAAAGGTGAATGCCAGGAGGCAGAGCAGTAGGGCAAGAGGTGAAAGAGGCCCCGTGCGCATGGACTTTCAGAACTCCTGCTCACCTCCTGTAGAAGCTGGATCTTATTCTCCAGGAGCTCGTAAACATGCTCTGTCTCCTGCTGTCTCTCCTCAAACTGGCGCCGGAGCTCAGCTTCATTATGGCTGTTGAGATTCTCCACATCAGCCCTACAATCAAGGAGCATTAGCCAGTCAGAGCTAGTCATATAATTTAGCAAGTGGACCCGTTAAAAGTTGTTTCGATAATTCAGAGTCACACTGAAATGAAGCATTTTTCCCTCTGCAATTATTTGTGGAATTGCTCTTTCCAACTTTTCTGGTAATCTTTCAGAACTCTAATTTTTTGTTGCTTGTCAATCAGAATATACTTGACTTTCTAGAGGCTTCATTATTGCTATTGCTTCAAGAGGAGAATCTTTCATTTGGGAGGTGGTCAGTCATCAAATGGTTCAGAATTCAACATCCGTGTTCATCTGTCCTTGGTCTCTTCCATTTAGACTGTTCTTCCAGAGTGCTTTGCTAATTCTCTGCCGTTCTTGCTGTTTGAATTTAAAGTGTTCCTACCATTTAGGTCGCTGGGACAGAATATCCATTTGGGCAGCCATAGAAATGCTCTCCTCCTTTACAGTCATTAACCCACATACTATCCTAAATCTGGCCTGCCGATCCAGAGTTCTATCTAGTTTTCCCATGGTCCCATGCAGAGAACAGACATTTAATCTGTGGAAGCTCAGGGTTCTGGCCCAGTTTTGCTTCTCTGGTGTCCTCAGGAATGAATGTCCAGGCGCTAGCATGTAGGGGGTAAGGTGTCACCGGCTTATTTATAGCTAACAACAGCTGTCCTTGGATGTCTGAGGATTAACAATTTGGAGGCAGTATCAGGTGCTGAATGATCTTAATTCCGGTTTGGTTTTATTCCTGTTTTAAGCCATTTGTTGAGAACCATGGACCGTCTTCTTGTTCTCAGGGCAGAGAACAATATTGAGCCTTCACAGGTTCATGATTAATCAAAGCTGCTCCATCCAAGCCCAGGGGTACTTTAATATTTGGCTCAGAAGGTTGTGTCTATGAAGACCAAAGGGGACTTTCCCAAGGATTATAGGATTCTTTGGTTGATAACGGACACTACTCGGCACCACCCCAGAGGCTATATTTATCTTGAGTTCCCATTTTATTATACAGATTTGGGCAAGTCGAGGGTCTTGGTTGTACAAGGGACACAACTCAAGAAAACAGCCCAAGACCTGTAAATATGCAGACCTCAAGAATCATCAATTTTTACCTTGACTTCATATTCCGTGACAAACGCAATAAACAACAGTTAACTACGATATCTTGAGAATGGAAGTTATACATTTTCTGAGTAACTCAGCAAGGACTGCCTGATTTAATAGGCGACAGCTGTTGTAAAGTCACATGGGCCTTGAACTTGAGGCCAGAAGATGTGGGCTCTGCCACTCAATTGAGAAGACTTTAACATACCTTAGTTTTCTTGTTTCTAAAAATAGGGATAATGCCACCTAATTAGAAGTTGAACTGACATAACACATTTTTAAAAACCATTACACAAATATAAAAATTTATTTCTCAATCATTGTATGTTTTCCAAGTCTATTAAGCTTACTTAATGCCTTAGTAAGTCTTTAGTAATACCAGCATCGTGTATATAATTGAGTCTAGTTTTGAGTATTCTCATCTTGCTGGACTGTCATCCTACATATCAAGAAGTACTGTAAAGATAAACAATGCCAGGTCAGATTGAATGTATACTAATTCCAGGATGGAATCTAAAAATGATTTTGAATAGAAATTTTAACAATACTTGTCATTTAAAACTAAGGGTTTTTTAATTATAAAAACTATAAATTATAAAAGTAACCATTTTGACAATACAAACGTATATAAAGAATACAAAAGTATACAAAGAAAAAAAACAAGACCTCTCCCCATCAAAAACTCTAATCTCACTTCCTTGATACAAGTAATGTTAAAGAGTCTGGGATATAACCCTCCAGTTTTTTTCTGTGTATAATCAAGCAAACACAGGTAGACACAGAAAAGACTGCCTTTAACAAAGGGCCTTATGCCATAAACATCACCCAGTACTTTTCCCCCTTGCTTAGTCTATCAGGGACTCCCACCAAGAAAAGAATACAGAACTAAATCATTCTTTTAAATGACTGCATAATATTCCACAGTATGGTTATGTCAAAATGTCCTCAACCATTGCCCTGTTGATAGATAGCTGTTTCTAGTTTTTTTTGCCATTTCTAAATAATGATGCAGTAAAAATACTTCTAGATTTATTCTTTCATTCTCATGCTTTTATTTATGAGGGATAGATTCCTTCTAGAGATTATCTGGTCAAAGGAAACGTGTATTTTTCACTTCATTGCCAGTGCCACATACCAAATATGTTGCCACAATTCAAACTTTCACGAGCAGTGTGTGAGAGTGTCCCATTCCCCCCAAATCTATGTCAGCCCTTGATGGTACTAGCAGATTATTTAAAAGGAAGTTTATAATCTTAGGCCTGGTGAATTTCCAATCTATGCAAGGCCTGTCAGATTGAGTAACAGAGCCGAAGGGAAAGAAAACATATTGTTTCAGTTCCTCAACTGGACACAGCATTCAAATGCCAGAGTTAAGGTGAAGGAATTTGATTTCAAATCTACTGTTTTCAGATTAATAAACCAGACTCTGAAAAGAACCAAGAGCTCAATTAGTTCAAACCGCAACTCACCATGTTTTATCTAGATGCTGTTTCTTGTCCTGGAGTTCTCGTTTCAGGCTCTCTACTTCAACCTTCAGCTCGATGTTCTGAAAAGCACACAGGCATTAATCATCATTAACTGCCACAGACCCTCTATCCTGGAACCAGGTTCCTACTTGAGTCCTGCCTTGGTTCATAGCTTCTCATTCTATCCCAGCTCTCTTCATGCCTCTTGACATAAAGGAGATTCAGATAGATCAGTATCCCAGCCAAGAATGGACTATACAGCTTCAGATTTCCCTGGAGCTACTCATCCGTTCTCCCAACCCATTCATTATTGTCCCCGGATGACGAACACCACCCAAGCCTGTTTTTCTCTAAAGCACTGGACAACGGCATGTATATTAAAATAATTTTTTCTTGGCGGACCTGGTTGGCTCAGTTGGTAGATCACACAACTTGCAACCTCAGGGTCATGAGTTCAAGCCCCAAGTTGGGCGTGGAGTCTACTTTAAAATAATAATAATAATATAATTTTTTTATTATATAAAAAATGTCAAATTGCTATATATAGAATTATATTTAAATATAACTGGGGATTTAATTTTTAAAGAAATCATGTTGTGGGGTGCCTGGGTGGCTCAGTGGTTAAGCATCCAACTCTTGGTTTCGGCTCAGGTCACGATCTCATGGTTTTGTGAGTTCAAGCCTCACATCAGGCTCTGTGCTGACAGCATGGAGCCTGCTTGGGATTCTCTCTCTCCCTCTCTCTCTCTCTCTCTGCCCCTCCCCTACTTATTCTGTCTCTCTCAAAAATAAACTTAAAAAAAAAAAGAAATTATGTTGTGAACATTTTTGAAAACAACACCCTGCCTTTATTGTTACATTGGACTTCCATAAATTGCATTTGCTTAAGCTGAGAGGGGAATCTGATGGTAAATCTATGAAGGGGACAATTAATTTTTATTGAGGTGAAACAGCAACAAATTGTGACTTGACAGGCAGAAAAAGGAAATAAAAACATCCCAAGAGAGGTAAAGTATGAACAGAGATTTGGTGAAATGTTCATGGATTGTTCAGCTTCAGTGGCCTGGTGTCTGATGAGGAGTGGGAAAGGAGTATAGAAAATAGTTTGCAACTAGTTTGTGAAAGCCATGCTAAGAAGACTGAACAGTAGTCAGTAGAGAACAAGAACTCATCAGGGAGCTTTAGGCAAAATATTGCCATGATTGGGTCTACCTGAGGAAGGAGTTTATAGTAGATGTAAAGAAGATGAATGAATCAGGAGGCAACTGCTCAGATTAGAGACAGGGACTGTCTGGCACCAAAGAAGCATAGGGAGAAAGACTCAAAAGGCATTTCCAAGGCAGAATCCATGAGGCTTTCCTGCTTTGGGAGAGACAGGAAGGAGCAGAGACAATGCCGAGATTTCTAGCACGTGGGTGATAATGCGCACTAGTAACTAAAATAGGGAACAGTAAAAGAGGAGCAGGTGTGTAGGGGAACCTAAAGAGGGGTCTAAAAATACTAGTCAGAGATTTATTTTATTAAGGCTTAGAGCAGAGTACACAGAGATGAGTTAGTCCCTTCCCTGAATATATAGTATTAAGCAGGGAGAATTTTATCAATACTATGTGATGGACTTCATCAGATGCACCTCAGTTTTCCCACAGGTATACTGCGATTGCTTTCTTTTTTGATGAAGATAATAATGTCTATTCCACAGGGGACTTTGTGCAGATTCAATGGGATGAGGTACATAATGCATTTAGAATACCTAGAACTCTGCCTTGCACACAGCTGCTCAACTATCTTTGTCCCCCAGCTAACTAGTGCCAGTCAAGAGACCTCAGCCCCACCAAGAAAAGTATTTAAATCTGAAGGAAGGAAAAAATGGAATGTTAGCTACACTGGAATTAAAAGAAAAAGAAAAAAGACAAAATCTGGAGGATGCAAATTCTGTTGGCTCTATCTTTTCCAAATCCTAGATAAGAAAATGGAGTCAATACTTGAATTAATTTGGCCAAAGATTCCAGGCCCCTCATTTTAAAGATAAGGAAATTGAAACTCCAAGAGTTCCTCTAAGATAAAAACAATAATCAAATCCAGCACTCCATTTTTGCTCTAGCATTTCAGCCACAGATCAGTTCAGGAAGCACGACCAAGTTTTGCTTGATTTAGTAGAAGGTGGTAAATTATAGAATTAGGGAATGTGCCTAATGTATTAGGCAGTAAGTATAGTGGTTAAGAGCACAGGCTTTGAAGGTGATGAGGGCTTGGCAAGTCACATGCCCTCTCTAAAAGCCTCAACCTCCTCATCTATCAAGGGCGGGTGGGGGAGATCATAAGGGCACCCAACTAATTAGGATGTTAAGAACATTAAGCGAAATAATGCACAAAATGTACACTGCGCAATACAGGGCATGCAGTAAGCATTCAGAAAATGTTAGCTATTATTAACCATAAAAACCAAAATTTGCCCTCTCTGACTAGGATAGCTGAAGTTCTCAACCAACCACATGTTGAACTAATATTATGTCATGGAAAGGAAAGAAAACTATTACACCAAAGGTAGGATATCCCAGACACCTGCACACAAATACACACCCAATCTGAACAGTCTTCGCGTGAGCATTACCCTTCTGAGATAAGTAGAAGAGAGAAAGGAAAAGAGGGAAAGGAAGAAAAGAACAAAGAGGAAAGACAAAAAACAGAACTACCTTCCTTAGGCTTCAGCATTACGTCTACTCAAGTCGACAATGAAGTTTATGAGGCTCATAAGGAACTGTTAAAATAGTTTCATCTCCACCAAATTAGGTCCTAAATCTTATGATCAGTGATTCCAGTGGATCAAAGCACTTTCATGGGTGTCACAAAATCGACCATGTGGAAATGCAAGTGCAGGCCAATTTCCAGCATTACGACGGTCCAACCCCTCTTCTGTAACCTCTTTCTGCAGAAGACATCCCTGTGTACTAAATCAGATTTATCCATTCTCCACTAGTAAATATTCATATGTAAATTGTCAAATTCTAAGTACAGCTGGAGTGGATCCCAAATTAACTGCATCTGCTTATTTTACCACCAAATCTTGCCAGCTCTTTGTCAAGATAACTGAAGAAATTTTTGTATTCAAGAAAGAAAGGGGTGGCTGGGGTGGGGGGTGGGTGGAAGAGAGAGCCTCTTTTTTTTTTTTTTTACATGTCCCCAGAGGAGTATTCCCCCATCTAATTCAAGGGAAAGTTTCAGTGATGAAGCTAAAATTAAATGATTAGAAACAGAACTACAATAAACTTTCATTATAATGAAACCCATATTACCTACAGCTTGAGAATTGGGCTAATGATGAGTTTATAGATTAACAGTGTTTAATCAGACTTCTCTGTGTAGGCAGCTTGTTTTGTTTCGGGAAAAATCACTTGACCAGAGTCCTAACAGCAAGTGTTAAACACAGGATTCTCAAGTCATTTCCACCCTGGTGTTTATTGCAAAGTTCAACACACAACTGGGTAAAAAGCAACCAGCAGTAACCAGTTACCTGACTCTTCTCCAAGGCTTTAATTTTAACTCTACAAATTGTTCCACTGCTCATAGAACCCCAAAGTGACTATCCCTTCTAAAAACAAGATTTTCAACTTCTTGCCCCAATAGAAGCTACAGCAGAGTGAATTCTAAAATGTTATTTACAAATGAGAAATGGTTTTTTGCCTGACCAATTTAAAAAAATCTTAATGCAAAATGTTATCAATCCTTTCAGAGTTAGAGTAGTAGCATTATTACCAAATATATTAACTAGGTTAATAGTTTGTACACTATCTCCCACCAGTATTCCACAAGTCACTTTTAGAAGTGGGGAAGGGAGAAGTTTAAATTGAAAAAGTGGGGTGACAGCCAGGCAGTGTTAATGGATCTGCCCTGACTCCTGTAGACCCTTCTCCTCCACACTTAACACACTCTTAGTGTGGAAATGGACTTTAAAGTTCTCTTGGGGAATAATGAAGATGTTCAACATGTATTTCTTATACTTAGTATGCCTGCAATCCAGTTGAGAAGAGAAGAGCTTTTAATATTAATTTAATTAATTTAAATTCTAAAGGTATTTGCTAGGGAGGTGGGTGGGAGATGGGCTAGATGGGTGATGGTTATTAAAGAGGGCACTGATGGGGTGCCTGAGTGGCTCAGTTGGCTGAGCCTCTGACTTTGACTCAGGTCATGATCTCATGGTTCATGAGTTCGAGTCCCATGTCGGGCTCTGTGCTGACAGCTCAGAGCCTGGAGCCTGCTTTGGATTCTGTGTCTCTCTTTCTTTCTGCCCTACCCCGTTCGCACTCTGTGTGTCTCAAAAATAAATAAATATTAAAAAAAAAAAAAAAAAGAAATCGCTGAGTGTTGTATGTAAGTGCTGAAATTACTGAATTCCATTCCTAAAACCAATATTGTACTGTATATTGGCTAACTGAAATTTATAAAAATAAATAAGCAAATAAATAAAGGTATTTTCTAAAAATACTAAGATACTAAAGGTGACCAGTGATGAGGAAGTTCAGATACGGCCTAACCCAGGGAAACTTCATGGGTGAGTAACATATAGAAGGGTGAAGGTCATTGTAGATGAGGAAATATGACAGTAAGATAGAAACTGCTATATAATCCAAATGTACAAGTGCCACTCAGTAGCTGACTTATTTCAAACATAAATATTTGATAGGGCAAAATTCTAGAATAATTAAAATTTTTCCATCAATTGATGAATAGATAAACAAAATGTGGTATACCCATACAGTAGAATGTTACTTGGCCATAAAAAGGAATGGTGCATGCTGCAACATGGATGAACCTTGAAAACAATATGCTAAGTGAAAGAAGTCAGTCACAAAGAACATAACTCTGTTTATATGAAATGCCCAGAAAAGGCAAAACCACAGAGAAATAAAGAAGAATGGTGGAGGGTGGTAGACTGGGGGGAAGGGAGGAAGGGGAAAGGGGAGACAGGGGCATTGGGGAATGATGGTTAATGAGTTGCAGTTTTTTCTTGAGTGATGAAAATATTCTAAAATTGATTGCTATGATATTTGCACAACTCTGAATAGTATAGAAACATTGATGTGTAATTGAATTGTATACACTTTAAATAGGTGAGTTGTAATGGTATGTGAATTTTATCTCTATTAAATTGTTATAAAAATGTTTCAAAAAGTCCTAGGAATTTATAATAGTTATAATTAAAGGATAACCATTGCAAATAGCTTATTGCACATGCACTTAGAACAGTATCTAGCATATAGAAACATCATTACTATATCTAAATTACAAAGCAAAACTACACGATCTCCAAGCTTCTCTAACAAAGATTAGCACTGGGTATTTCAAAATCTCTTTGTAATCTCTCCCTTTTCCATGGTTACCACCCTGTGAGGTATTCCTTCCTTCTCATTGGGATCAGAGCAAATAGTCTCATTACTGGTCTCCCCAACCTCAGCCTCTCCACCATTTAAATTTTTCCTAAAGCATATTTCTCATTAGTTTACTCCCTTTACTAAAAAAACTTTTAATGGTTTGTAAAGACACAGCAATTAAATTTTACTGAGCCTGATAACGGAATCCACTCAAAATCTGACCTTAACCTACCTAATTCATCTTCTCCTATCACACTCCACCAGCCTGACTGGATCTCTCGCGCATGTCCTATGCGTTCTCATTGCCCTGTCACTGTCCCTCTTTCAGCTTCATCCTTAAATGCCATCTCCCTTGTAAAGCCTTACTTTACCCCCCATTAGAAGTCATTTCTTTATTTTTTTAAATTTATTTATTTTGAGAGAAAGAGAGAGTGTGTGTGAGAGTGAGGGAGAGGAACAGAAAGGGAGAGACAGGATCCCAAGCAGGCTCCACACTGTCAGTGCAGAGCCCCACCCAGGACTCAATCTCCCAACCCTGGGATCATGACCTGAGCCGAAATCAAGTGTTGGATGCTTAACTGACTGAGCCACCCGGGGGCCCCAAAAGTCATTTCTTATGCCTCTGGTTTTTCACATCATTCTCTTTGTATTTTAACTGTTGCACACTGTAAAAGGCTTTGTAAATCTACACGTCTTATTTCTCTGCCGTAGGGACAGAGAAAACGATGGTGCCTTGGAACTAGCCAGGTGTGCTCTTTGTTAGCTTCTGCCTTTCAGCTTTGTGAGGGTGGGACATGGGCTTCAGGGCAGGCAGACCTAGAAAGGCAGAAATGCCTTTCTGCCACTTATTAGCTGGGTGACCTTTTCTGTGTAAGTTCCTTTGCCTCTTAGAACCTAATTTCTTCAATGATAAAATGGGGTGAGAAAAATTATCTTGTGGGGTGTAGTGAGGGATAAATGAAATAACCTATGTAAAGTACCCAGCACAGTGCCTGACTCACAAAACTAGCAGTTGTGATGAACCTGAAGTCCTCCCAGGGCTTTGCACTTGGACGCATAGTAAACACATTGAATACGCAAACCAACAGACTGCAAATGAACCAGGGACAAATGCACTCCAGGGAGAAGTGGAACGACAATGTTTGCTGGATGAATAAAAAGGTGACAGGATAATGCTGTGTACTTGTGCAAAAAAACCCACTTTTTATCTGAAACCTTTAAAAGATTTTCTCTGCTCTAAACAGAACATTCTCTAAGAGGTATATTCTTAGCCCATTGGAGACAAAAGGTTACTAAAACTGAGGCATAAAGAAGAGAAAGAATTCTGAATCCAGCTTAGGATTCCAGCCTCTTCTTCTTCCTCTGCCCTCCCCACAAAAGGGCCAAACATACTACTCCTGTGCACTACACCAAGACTCAGAGATACAAATTAAGCGCTTAAAATGGACATTTGAAAGGGAAAATTGACCATGGACCAAGTATTAGATGACATTAAGGAATTACTTTTAAGCTTTTTGTGTACAATAATAATAGTGTTGCCGTTATGTTTAAAAACAAAGCCCTTATGTGTTCGAGGTATATTCTAATGTCGTTCCAGACACATTTCTAGGATGTCCCAGAGCTGCTGTAAGGAGGGGAGGACAGAGACAGCAGACTGTTGGTACCTGTTTAAGCTGGGTGGCAGGACACGGGTCCCCAGGACATGGGACAGGTACATAAGAGGTTCTCTTTATCTTTGTATATGTTCAAAAATTTTTATAATAAAATGTCAAAAGGGGCATTTTCAACATGAAAAGGTAAAATGTTCATTTTGTTTGTTTGTTTTTTGATTTTTGATTTCTGGCATTACTAAGATCACTAATAACGAAGAACATTTGGCTCCCAGGTGAAATAGATCAAGGGGGTTAACTTCCGGTTATAAAATAAGTCACAGAGATGAAAAGTACAGCATAGAGAATACAGTCAATAATATTGTAATAATGTTGTTCAATGACAGGTGCTAACTACACTTACCATGCTGAGCACTGACTAATGTACAGAATTGCTGAATCAATGTTATACACCTGAAACTAATATAACAGTGAATGTTAATTGTACTTCAATAAAAAAAATTAAATTAAAAAAGTTAAAAAATAAAATAAAACAAAAAAGCATTTGGCTCCCTATGGTAGCTCCTTTTAGCCACCAAACTTATATAGAACATTGGTGCCCTATTTCCCAAGATTGAGTGATAAAGAAAATAAACCTCCCTCTAAGTGCCTCTTAAACTTGAGAGTCTCAGAATACAAATGGATATGGGGTCATAGGGAGGAAGGAAGAAATGTAGAAATAAATTACAAACAAGACTCTATTGGAGAGGAATCCGCACCTTCCTTAACTGGTAGACTGGACGAATTCAAACTAATTCACGGATCTCTCACTTCACCTCTTACCATTTCCAGTCTCTTCAACCCCGATATTGCCTCACTCACTCTCTTCCTCCCTCTCTGCCACTCACCTCACCCAGCTTGGACTGTACCCTTTTGGTCCAACACAGGACCAGGATGCCATCAGTGGTTCTCCAGCAGCCATTTAAAAAAAAAATTTTTTTTTAACGTTTTTTTTTTGTTTTTTTTTTTTTGAGACAGAGAGAGACAGAGCATGAACGGGGGAGGGGCAGAGAGAGAGGGAGACACAGAATCAGAAGTAGGCTCCAGGCTCTGAGCCATCAGCCCAGAGCCCGACACGGGGCTTGAACTCACAGACTGCGAGATCATGACCTGAGCTGAAGTCGGACGCTCAACCGACTGAGCCACCCAGGCGCCCCTCCAGCAGCCATTTTTTCTGATAACCAGAACTCTGAGTGATGGTAGCCTATGGCAAGATAGTCTCCAAGGCTCCTTCCAGCCTCTGGTGGTACCACTCTCCTCTCCTCTAAACCAAGATCTTCTACTGATTGAGAAATCACTCCCGTGTGTGTCCTTGGGAGTCATCAAGTCTCTACCAGAGCTGCTCTCAGCCTGTGATGGCTTCTTCCCTCTTTGTAAACCTGTTCTTCACTACTGTTAGACTCTAGCATTCCCTCCTCTAGGAGATTGTCTCCAACCCCCCAGTCAGAACAAAGAGTTCCTTTCTCTTCACTCCCACTACACTTGTTTATAACTAAGAGGACTATAATTTAACACCCATACTGGGACTCTTTTCAAGGTGAAAATATTATATTTATACCATAATTATACCAGGACAACAGGCAACACTGGGACTATCCTGTACATTGGGATGCATGGTCATCTGAAGCCTGTCTCCAGCATAGCAGTCACTTCACTCTGCCCTGATGAGTTATTTAAAATGTCCAGCTCCCCCTCTCGATTTTGATGTCTAGAAAAGTACTATGCTCTCAGTAGCTCAACTATCTGTTTTGGGGATAAACGGTTTATCACCAGTCTTGAGCTCCTACCTCACATTTTTGTTTCTGTATTTAACTTCATGCAAGCATGTGGGTGTTTCAATTAATCTTCAGGCACCTTGAGGACAGATTATATCTTATTTTGTATCTATCACAGTTTGCTGCTGGGGTAAAAGCAGACACTGAAAGAAAGAAAGAAGCTGGACTGCACACTAGCATACATTTGTTGATAAAATCAGCAAGTAAAGTACATCCCGAAGATTAAAAGTTGCTGGAACCAAAGTTCTTCCCATTGCAGTTCTTGACCTCTAGAAGGTCTCAGTGTAGTAAGAGGTGAGCTGGGGTTGGCACGTGAAGGAAATGGGTATCACACCTTTGCAAGACAGCAGGTTACAAGCCAGAGAGGAGAATGCTCTTCCATATAAGAGTCTTTGAGACAAAAGTAAATATGGCCAGGTCTCACTTCAAAGCAATTCTATAAACTAAAAGAATTCAAGAAGAAATAGATTAGCCGGGGGAAGAGTCTCAAAACCTTGTGAGCAGACCCTCTTAGAATCTGTGATTATTCAAAGTGAAAACTAACTCTCAGTGGGTGAGTTTTATTTTAAAAGCTTCTCTTTTTTGGGGCGCCTGGGTGGCTCAGTTGGTTAAGCATCCGACTTCAGCTCAGGTCACGATCTCGTGGCCCGTGTGTTCGAGTCCCGCGGTCGGGCTCTGGGCTGATGGCTCAGAGCCTGGAGCCTGCTTCCGATTCTGTGTCTCCCTCTCTCTCTGCCCCTCCCCCGTTCATGCTCTGTCTCTCTCTGTCTCAAAAAAAAAAAAAAAAAAAAAAAACGTTAAAAAAAAAAAGCTTCTCTTTTTTGAATCATACCCCTTCCAGGGAAAGTGTAGTTCATAAATATTTTTTTCTGCATGCAGAGTTAAATTTCTTTTCTGGACCTCACTGAAACCAGTGGGGCAAAGCCATAGATCTATAAAACAGGGTGAAGTATTGAGTATTTTCTAAAATTTTTTTAATGTTTATTTAAAACATTCACGGAGAGTGTGAATGGGGGAGGAGCAGAGAGAGAGGGAAACAGGGGATCTGAAGCAGGGTCTGTGCTGACAGCAGAGAGCCTGATGTGATGCGGGCCTCAAACCCACAAACTGTGAGATAATGACCTGAGCTGAAGTCGGATGCTCAACTGACAGAGCCACCCAGGCGCCCCACTACTGAATATTTTCATAAGGGTTCTACGGGTTCTGACCAACGGACAAATGGCTGGTCCCTACTCAATCCCTAGAAACACATTTTAGTAGCTTCCAAGTGAGTTCTTTTATGGATGAAGTTTCTTTCCATTCACCCAGTTTTAAAGCAAAAATTGAACTCTAGTGGGTCTAAGTATTTGGTTCTGTCATTAAATAACTGTGTGGTCTTTGACTAGTCACCCCTAAAGCTTTCTGTTTTTATACAAAGAGACTCTCCCTGTCTCCCGTAAGAATTGTAATATAGCCTGCATCCCTCGCCTTAGCTGATGTGAGACACCTAGCCAGAAAGTGTTCAAATGCAAACAGTAAAGTCCTCAGACCCCAGGGCAGAGAAGAGACTTTATCCAGAGTGCAGTCCCTGCCTTTCTACAGATTCCAGGTTCACTGTCATCCACTAGCACAGTTAAGCCCCAAATTAGACACACAGGTGGCCCCAACATGTGACAAGTGTCCTTCATTGTCAGGGAAAGGACAGTAAGGCAGTGTCCTAGCCTCAGTAACCAGAAGACTACAAGGCCAGGGCACTCTTCTGCCAGACACTGCCTTAGTGTCCAGTCCTCCAAAGGGATGGAAAAAACCAAGTGGAAAAGTTTCAGTTTATACAGTACAAAATACAAGGATCTGCATCCAAATACAAACTCCACTATTCAGGTCACTGAAGCCCTACCCATGTCAGTCTGTAGCAGAGGTGTGAAAACAACACCATTTCCTTCCTGGACCAGTTTACCTTGGTTAGACAAACACAGACATCCATATCTGAGTAGGCACTTAGGCCATGGATGGATTCTCAGGTGATCAGATATTTGGACAGACACAGCCAGGGCTCATGTGTTGGGGCACGGGAAGAGAAAAAGAGACAGAGAGACAGAGACAGAAAGGGTGCTCATTGGGCAGAGGACAGGGTAGCTGATTGTAAGCTTTGTTTATTTGTATTTTCATCTAATATTTACTGAGTATCTACTTTGGATGGGCAAGGTACTCTAATAGGCACTAGAAAGAGCAAGGCAGAGGCGATCACGGTCCTCAGGGAATTTATAGCCTATGGTGGCAATTAACCAAATGATTATAATAGAGTGTAATAAATGGAGGAGACCTAGGGGCAAGTGGCTGGCTCAGTTGGAGCATGCAACTCTCGATCTCAGGTTTGTGAGTTGAGCCCCACGTTGGGGGCAGAGATTACTTAAATGTGAATTCTTAGGGATGCCTGGGTGACTCAGTCAGTTAAGCATCCAACTCTTGATTTTGGCTCAGGTCACGATCTCATGGTTGTGGAATGGAACCCCATGTCAGGCTCCACGTCAGGTCCATGCTTGGGATTCATTCATTCATTCATTCATTCGTTCACTCTCTCTCTCTCTTTCTCTCCCTCCCCCTCTACCACTTGCGTGTTCTCTCTCTCTCTCTCTCTCTCTCTGTCTGTCTCAAAAATAAAAGGGGAAGATGAGTTATGGCGATGTATGGAATGCTCCCTTTTTTGGTAGCTGTACCTGGTTGTAAGTAGCCCACTGGTCAGTTAGGCCCTATGGATATTTGGAGGTGGGTCACCTGATAGGCCTGCCTGCATTCAGCCAGGTGGTCACTGTGGGCCCTTTCTGCATTCCACTTCTCAATTCTGTTTGTCTAAAAGTGGCCTCTACATACATCACATTGTACCATACCACTACCCTAAGTACCAAGTCCTTTATTTTCCCTTGGCAGCTCTGTAGTTTCAGATTTATAGCCCTCCTTCCTGAAAGATTAGAATGAGGGAGCTGGGAAGAAGAGCAACCCAAGTTAGACTCAGCTCCAAGAATGTTTCCTGGGAGGCTAAAGCTAGGAGTTACAGGATTTGTGTATCTGCTGCTGTTTATACCTCCACCTGCATGCATTTCCATTTAGCTATCCAATGCTAGGTCTCCTCTGTTGTTGTTGTTGTTGTTGTTGTTGTTGTTGTTAAGATTGCATTTTTTTAAATATTTATTTTGAGAGAGAGTGAACATACATGCATGGGGGAGGCACAAAGAGAGAGGGAGAGAGAGAGAATCCCAAGCAGGCTCTGCACTGCCAGTGCAGAGCCCGGTGTGAGGCTTGTTGCCACCAACCATGAGATCATGACCTGAGCCAAAGTAAGGTGTTTAATGGACTGAGCCACCCAGGCACCCCAAAATATCTGACATCATATAGGCGTTTAATAAACATTAGCTTCCCCAAAGGTGGTAAGACACCTAAAACACAGGAAGGAGAGAGAGTTCTTTTTGGCCAACCCTGAGTTTAGGAACCCAAGAAAAGACAGATGAAAATGAAGTGTCTGGATTTTGATGGTGAGTGAGCTGGTGGGGGGTGGGGCATACATGAGAAATCACTGTACCTTCTACTTATTTTTGCTGTGCACCTAAAACTGCACCAAATGATAAAGTCTATTAAAAACATGGGGGAAAATATGAGAGGTGTCTCGGGCTTGTTTTATTTAGACTCTGAGCTCAGAGGTCCCAATATACACACTGCCTTGGTGTTCACACTGATCTGTAACCTAAACCCTTCTCAGCCACCCCGTAAAAATCTTGGTGGGGTCCCAGAAGCCTGTTGATCTGGTCCAACTGAGCGCGCAAATGAGAAAATATACACATAAATACCAATGATCTCAGTGATTCTCTCCCCCTCCCAGCACATTCCTTAGCAGGATGAATCTCTCTCACTTGGCTGGAGCCTCTCTGTTCACAAATAGGTCTGGCCGGGCTTAATTTAGCAAAGTGCAGGCCTCCTGCGAAAGCCAGGGGTGAGGCTGGAGGCCTGCAATCCCCAGGACACCTTGTGTGGAGACAGGAACACAGCCCCACTGAAGGGGCTGCAAGGGATACTCAGAATGATCGTTTCCACCAGCCATTTAGGAACTGGAGTTCAGGGGAACCATCCTGTGTTTTCTTTTGACTTCTCTTTGGGCAGCAGGTATAGAATTGGGATAAGTAAAAATTTACTTTGGAGTTAAAAGTATAAAAACTATATTAATTTTTCTATAGATAAATTGGTACCCAGGAAACCTATGGCCTACTAAATATTTTAAAGTTACCCGTGGCATCTAACACCATCTGACATTCATGCCCAGATTCAGCTCTCAGTTTTTGGATTGTCACTTGCTTTGATCTATTCTCCAAAAAGGATAAAGCCACTTGTCGGTATTCTGCAAAGTCCAGGATGAAGTCCATTTCTCACACTGAAGCTTGCACTACACACTGGAATCGAAGTTCTAACACCTGGCAGTCACTCCCTTAGAAGCCTGGCTGTGTTCTGAAGCCAGATGCCATGATCAGGCAACTCTCCTGAAGTTATTATACCTCTGCTTGGGACCAGGGACACCACTTAAGACTGTGGACTCCAAGCTGTCTTGTCCAGGATGGCAACCACCAGCCACCCGCAGCTACTGAATCCTTAAGATACGACTAGTCCAAAGTGAGATGTGCTGTAAGGATTTCAAAGATGTAACACACACCGGGTTGCAAAAACTAACCACAACTGAAGAATATATAAAATCTCAATAATTTTTAAATATTGATTTTATGTTGAAATGATAATATTTCAAATATGTTATTAACATTAATTTCGTGTGTTTCTTTTTACTTTTTTTGTAGTGTGGCCACTAGAAAACATTTAAAAAATGTTTTAAGGTTTATTTACTTTTGAGAGAAAGAGAGAGACAGAGGTGTGAGCAGGGGAGGGGCAGAGAGAGGGGGAGACACAGAATCAGAAGCAGGTTTTAGGCTCTGAGCTGTCAGCACAGAGCCTGACATGGGGCTCGAACTCATGAACTGCGAGATCATGACCTGAGCCGACGTCAGACACTTGACTGACTGAGCCATCCATGTGCCCCTAGAAAACTTTAAAGTACATCTTATCTTTCCATGTGTACATTTCTTAGCTCCTTCTAAATTATAAGCACTTTGTGGGTTGGATGGATCTCAAACTTCCTCTGTAGCCTCAACATAATCTTCAACAGCGCTGAGTCCGTAATGGAAACTTAGAAAGTTTGTGGATTGACTGCAAACACCTAGAAGTGGCAGATCACCCAAATCTGAGCCTCTGTGTCCTTGATTCTAAAATGTGGGTGGTAGTAGAGTCCACCTCCCAGTGTTATTATGGGGAAGAGAACTTGAGAGGGAACGGGCTGGAGAAAGGAGGCATGGAGGAGGAGAGATAGGGAGACACCTGTGGTTTGCATTACAATTCTGTTGGACAGTTGCTGCTCTCTAAGTTGTTAGGTAAAAGATGTACTAGTTTGAAGTACATTGCACGAAGACATGCTCTGACCTGCGTCACAGTTAATTCTGTGGTATAAGAGCACCGCTCAGAGTTTTTATGGGGTTATGGCATTCATCAACCAACAAAATACTCAAGTGACTCCAGCTAATTATAGGTGAAGCAAAACTATCTAGGGGGTGATTACAACTGACACCAAGTGACTAAACCAAAGTCAGATCACTATTCTACCCAAAGTATGTTCAGACAGTAAACTGCAAGTGTCAGGAAGGCACAGACCCCCTGTATCTTCTCACCATTGTGTCCTCATTGCTAGCACAGTGCCCATACACAGATGATTATTTATCAAATGAAGAGATGTTCAGAATAAAAATGTAACCCACTCAAACAATTCTCACTGTCAAAAACTTCCTCTTCTTACACTTTCTTTTCTCAATTTGTTTGCTTTCTACTTCTGTCAACCCTTCCCTTGAAGAGACTGCTCAGTTCTGGGAATTTCCCCTGGAATGCTAGCTTCTGGTGGAGGAAACAGCAAACGATGGAAAGGCGGTCCCCTTTCCACCTTTTCTGTACAGATGGACTTCACCTGAAACTTCTAGGTATTTGCAGCCAATCCACAAACCTTCTAAGTTTCTATTATGGGCTCAGCGCTGTTGAGGATTATGTTGAGGCTACAGAGGAGGTCTGAGATCCATCCAACCCACAAAGTGCTTATAATTTAGAAGGAGATAAGAAATATACACATGGAAAGATAATTTCCGGCCAGGCATTAAGTAACAGATGCCAAATAATGCATCTGAACTGTAATTGTTGAGAGAGCACAGAGAGCGAAAGATGATTTCAGGCAGCTGCGATGAGGAACGAGCACCTGAGCAGATGGAATCTGAGTTGGATGCTGAAACCTGAGTACAGGGTTTGCACAAGCAGAGAAAAAGGATACAGGTAATCCAGGTGTGAACAAGGATGTGTCGGCTGGAGTTAGCACACATGAGGGGAAGTAACTGACTCCAGAAACCTGTTTGAAAATACACAGAGTGAGAATACAGCTTGCTTCCTACTTCATTAGGAAAACTGAAACAACTAGAACAAAACTCCGACAGTCTCCTATCACCACATCCATCCATTCACCAGCATCTGAGCTCACATACCCTGTCTTTCCACTTGTGACCACAGATCAACTGTCCATGCTCCTGTCTAGAGACAAACCTCCCACCTGGCATTAGGTCTCATTCTCTCTGCTGCTCAAAAATAACATCCAGAAAGTCTCCTCTCTCTCCTCCACCAATATTTCACCTTCTACTGGAAAATTCTGTTGGTATACAAATATGTTATTTTCCATCTATCTTTTCAAAAATCTTCTATGGACCCCACACTGTTACTAGGTACTATCCTGTTTGTTTGTTCTCCTTTGCAACAAAACTCCTCAACATACTCAGTAATACTCACAGACTCCAATTCTCTCCTCCTTTGTTAAACTAATACAATCAGGCCTTTGCCTCCAAAAGTCCATCAAAAGGACTCTAATCAAGATCACAAAGGGCATTCGTGTTGTTAAATCCAAAGGTCAATTCTTAGTTATTACTTGACTCTCATCAGTGTTTCAAAAGGTTGATCTGGCCCTCTTCCCTTTCTCACTTCCTTTATTTGGCTTCCACAACTCCAGACTATCTTGGTGGAGAGTCCCACCTCACTGGTTGCATCTTCTCCTTCTCCTTCCCCCAAACTTCCTGTCAGAGTGACCCAGGGCTTATTCTTTGGTCGTTTTCTCTTCCTCCTTGATAGGTCTCACTCCCTTGGTGATCTCACAGAAATTTCATGGCTTTAAATACCAACTATATGCTGACACCCCCAAAATGTATATCTCCAGCCCAAGCCTTTATCCAGAATATCCACAACTCCAGACTTATTTTTTTAATTTTTTTTAATGTTTGTTTATTTTTGAGAGAGAGGGCACAAGCGGGGGAAGAGCAGAGAGAGAGGGAGACACAGAATCCAAAGCAGGCTCCAGGCTTTGAGCTGTCAGCATAGAGCCCGATGTGGGGCTTGAACTCACGAACCGCAAAATCATGACCTGAGCTGAAGTCGGATGCTTAACCAACTGAGCCACCCAGGCGCCCCAAGAACTCCAGACTTATATATTCAACTGCTTACTTGACATTGCCATTGGAAATGTTCAACAAATATCTCAAACACAAAAGTCCCCAATTTACTCCTCCTCTCCACCCTCAAACCTACTCTATACATAGCCTTCCCTATCTCAGCTAGGGAAACTCCATCCTTCCATTTGCTTAGGCCAAAAGCCCAAGGGTCTTCCTTGATTCCTTTCCTTCTTTCACGTTCCACAGCCATCCACCTGCAATCTCATTGGTGTCTCCTTCAAAGCTTATCCCCACATTGATTGCTATTACTTTAGTACGATCACCACCATCTCTTCTGTCAATTACTGCAGTGGCTTCTTATCACCACCCTGGCTGGTACCCTTGTCCTTCTACAGCCTATTCTCAATACCACAGCCATAATGATCTTTTCAAAAGTCAGACAGGACTGTCATTGGTCAGATCATTCCTGTGCTAAAAATCCCTTAATAGCTTCCCTTGTCACTCAGAGTAAAAGCTGAAGTCTCTACAATGATCTACAAGGGCCACTGTGATCTATACCAGCCCCATTACCTCTGGGGCCTCATCTCCCAACATTCTCGCCCTTTCTCATGTTGCTTTAGCCACAGTGTTTTCTTTCTGTTCTCTGCCTGGAATATTTTCCCCCAAGTTATCTGTTTGGCTAACTTCCTCATTTCCTTCAAGTTATTGCTTAAAAATCATTTTCTGTGGCAGGGTACCTGGGTGGCTCAGTCGGTTAAGTGTCCAACTTTGGCTTGGGTCATGATCTTGCCTGCTTCAGATCCTGTCTCTCTCTTTCTCTGCCCACTTCCCCTGCTCCCCGTGCTTCTCCCTCTCTTTCATAAAGAAAAAATAAACATTAAAAAAGTCATTTTAGGGGTACCTGAGTGGCTCAGCTGGTTAAGCATCCGACTTTGGCTCAGGTCATGACCTCACAGTCGATGAGTTCAAGCCCCACATCAGGCTGTGTACTGACAGCTCAGAGCCTGGAGCCTGGTTTGGATCCTGTGTCTCCCTCTCTCTCTCTCTCTGCTCTCTGCCCTCCCCTGCTCACGTTCTGTCTCTCAAAAATAAACAAACATTAAAAAAAAAAAAGAAACCACTTTATATGGCATAGCTACTTTGGAAAATAGTTTGGCAATATAAGTTGAAATACACACTTATTATGTGACCTAACAATGCCACTACTAGGTATTTACCCCGGAGAAATAAAACAAAGACTGGGACACGAATATTTCTAGCAGCTTAATTAATGATAACAACCCGTATGTTCATCAACAGGTGGATGGATTAAAAAACTGTATAATATTCATGCAGTGGAAGACTACTCAGCAATAAGAAGGGATGAACAACAACATGGATAAACCTCAAAATCATGGTACATGAAGGAAGCCCTATACCAGAATCCACACTGTATTACTCCAGTTATATGAAATTCTTCAATGGCAAGACTGAACTATAGACAGAAAATAGAGCAGTGGCTTCCTGCAGCCAGAGATGTGAGAGGATCAGCACCCATGGGACATATAGCAACTTCCTAGGGTGATGGAAACATTTTACATCTCAATTGTGTTGTGGTTGTTGCATGGATATATATACACATTTGTTCAAATTCACCAAACTATACACTTAATACAGTTGATTTAAACAAAAAGATAAAAGAAAACAGCAATGATAAAGGAAGTGGCAATGTAAACAGTCAAGTGCAAAGAGTAAGCAAGGAGCTCGGCACAGAGACCACCATCCATGGCCTCAGCTCAGCGCTGAGGACTGTAAATGTTGTGAGAGTAAAACCCAGTAACACATCTTCCTCTGTTGGCCACTAACATGTCTATCTACTTCCTTTTCCACCTCTTCCCTGCAAAACAAGTGGGAAGATTAGACTCAAACATGGCTCCCCATGATCCCTGCCTCCCAGGGTTCATGCCTTTGTGGAATCCCTTCCCCTCTAGTATGGGCAGGATGTGTAACTTGCTTCTAACAAGGAGAACATGGCAAAGGTCACCACATATCACTCCTGTGACTATGTTAAGTTTTAAGGCTCTGTTTGTCAGCAGACTTGCTCTAGAGCCTCTGCTGACTTGAAGAAATATGTGGCCATGTAGGGAAAGTCCAGGTGGCAAGGACAGAGGTGGCTTCAAGGACCTGTGGGCAGCATCCAGCCAACACCCAGCAAGAAGCCAGGACCCTTGGTCCTCCCACCACAGGGAAATGAATTCTGCCAACAACCCATGTGAGTTCAGAAGCCGAATGTTCCCTTGTGAAGCCGTCAGGTGAGAATTCGGCCTGGCCAATATCTTGGTTATAGCCTAGTGAAACCCTGAGCACAGAATTCAGCTGAGTCCTGCCTGGAGTGCTTACCCACCTAAATGGTGAAATAATAAATATGTATGTGTGTTTCTAAATTTCCCAAGGGGCACCTGGGTGGCTCAGTCACTTTAGAGTCTGACTTTGGCTCAGGTCATGATCTTAAGGCTCGTGAGTTTGAGCCACACATCGGATTCTCTGCTGTCAGCACAGAGCCCGCTTCATATCCTCTGTCCCCCTTCCCCCACCCCTCCCCTGCTCACCCTCTCTCAAAAATAAACATTAAAAAAATCAAATAAAAACAAATCATTTTCTAAAACTGGTCTCCCCTGACCACTTTTTGAGACTGCGACCTGCCCTCTTCTCTTAAACATTTTGAGCCCCTTACCCTGCTCTACCTTTTTCTTTCTTTTCCCATGGGGACTTACTGTTTTCCAATATTGTACATATTTTATTTATTTATAACATTTAATGTTCATTGTCTCCTCATGGTAAAATACAAATTCTATGAGGGTTAGGAATGCTAGTCTATTCTGTTCATTGGTATGAACACACACACACACACACACACACACACACACACACACACACACATATTCCAACCACCTCCAATAGCATCTGGAACATAGTATGTGTCCAATAAATAGTTTTAAATGAATGAGGCTTAATGCTTAGGTTTCAACCATGATGAACCTATTCTAATTGTCAGCAGAGACAGTGGACAACTAACCACTATCTGTCACAACCTGAGACATCTAAAATCTACTGTTAGGTCACCTCTGAGTCTGTTCTTCCCCAAATTAAAAATTCCAAGTCCATTGCCCTTTTCTCATAAGCCTCATTTTTCCGACTTTTAAGTTGGAATTCTTCCCCACTTCCTCTGAACTCCTGGAGCCCCATACCAGACTGCACAAGTCTGGTGGGGCACTCAGGGATAAAGACAGCCTGGCTTCTATTACATTCCACATGGCAATTTGCACCTGTTCACAAGTGAAAATGAGGTCAATGGCACCTTGTAGCGTAAATACATCAGCGAGACAATGCCACCTCTTCCTGCCTCAATCTTGGTGAAAGCCCCTATGAAAATAGATATTTTACTACAGCTCCCTCTCTTCTCTTTGGTCAGTCCTGAATACAGTGTAGAGTTATTCACTAAAAGGCATCATTTGCATTTGAAAGGGTGACTAACTTTAAATTCTGGAGAATGTGCCAAGGCCTTGCTTATTAACTGAAGAATCAGGCCTGTGTAGCTGCTGGGATACCAGGTATACTCCCTGAGGCTATTAACGGCAAATCTGGTCCTGTGAAAAATGGGACAAGATACCACCTTCCTAGAGCTATAATATGGTTCAGATCAAGATATGTGTAAAATGCAGAGAATGGTGCCTGGCATGTAGTAAACACTAAATGGACAGACATCCTCTTCCCTGGGGCTTAAATGGGAAGCATTTAGCATTTATTTTCCATATGTATGTGTGAGTTCAGGGAGAGAGGATATGGGACAAAGAAGGACAGAACTGGCCTAAGAGTGGGGAAAATACTGATACCAGAAATGGGGCAAGACTGGGTCTAGAAACGTCTCCTGGAGATAAGTGACCTGGAAATAGAAGGGCAGTCCTCAGGCTGTTTTCCTCATGACCACTCATTTTCTTCCATCTTCCATCAAGACGCTTAGGCACTGGTGACCTACCCTGACCTACCCGTGAAGAATTAGGGGAGGCAGAGAAAAGAGGGGAGGGAGAAAGTACGAAGCTAGCAGTTGAGGGCCAAATGAGGGCAGAGAAAGCCTGAGGTGGAGGTCCAGTTCTAAGTGACAGTACACCCCCTGACTGTAGCGATCCAGGCAAGCCACCTTATGCGGCCCCCGCGTAACCAAGTTTTCTACAGCTGAAGGAACCCTTCTGATCTCACCCCTAGCTTGTCCAGGCTGGCAGGGCCCAGTTACTACTATTCTGACTCTGTCTGGGTCCTCCGAGGCTCCAAAAGGTTTGGCAGCAAGCTGGGCTTCTCCACCATCCACAGCCTGGAAGGGATTGGAGAGAAACAACAAGACTTGGGATGGAGACTACTTCTCACTTCTAAGAGATCTGCTCCTCTGAGCCCCTGAGGCCCACCATCTTGTTTGATTTCTGTATGGGAAGACCCTAGGATCCAGCTCTGGACACAAGTTCCTGACTTTGGAGTGGAGTGATGGCAACGCAAACCTTGTCGTCAACTGAGCTGTGGCAGGTGGGAGGGACGAGGTTTATGTTTGTATCGAGCATATACTCAGCTTGACTAAAGAGAACCTGGATAGAGAGGCCTGCTGGAGTATCAGAGAGGGGCGGCCTCACAGAGGAGCTCTGAAATATAGCAAGAAAAGTACCCTCGGGGTGCCTGGGTGGCTCAGTCGGTTAAGTGTCAGACTTCGGCTTAAGTCATGATCTCATGGCTCGTGGGTTCAGATGCTGCATCAGGCTCTGTGCTGATTGGGTGTTTCCCTCTCTCTGCCCCTCCCCCACTCTTGCTCTTGTTCTCTCAAAAATAAATAAACATTAAAAAATTTTTTTCTTTAAATAAAAAATAAAAAAGAAAGAAAAGTACCCTCAAAGGAATTGCGTACTCTGGCCCTCGGCCAGTACCCAGACTTTCCTTTTGCAGCTCCAGGCACTGGCTTTCATGCTGGCAGCCTCCTTCCACTTACCCTTACAGGCTCAGAGGAGGGCTTCCCCCTCAAGCCTCCATGTGGACTTTGTAAGGTGCTGTGTGCATAGAAATGTGGCTTCCTGCCCTTCATGGCACCAGGGCCTTGCACGAGGTTGGGAGATGAAAAGCTGGCATTACAAGGCAGCCAGTGTCTTTCATTTACTCCCAACCTCTTCAAGCCAAGTTTCCAAATAACAGGGATGGTAACTGCCCAGCGTAGCCCAAAGTCCATTCTAAAGCTGCTTGGCAAAAAGCCACCTGACTATTACTAGCTCCCCACAGAACGGCATGTACCAAGTTGGAGCACTGTCTTCTGGTGTGTGGGTGGATTAGGTGCTATTTAACATGATAGGGCAGGCCCCTTTCCAGTTTGTACCAGCCCCCGCTATGGGCCTTCTCCATGTGTAACAGAGCCCCATTTCTCTATAAAGTTGAACTTGCTTAGAGGCCAAGAGCAGGAAGCAGAGAAGAAAAAAAAAAAAAAAAGAGCTCATAATGGCTTATGGAAACATAAATGAAACGCCTGGAGAAGGGGTATATAGGCTGAGGAAATAAATATTTCCTTTTGTACACACAGAGTACAGAATCATTTATCTGTGATTTGCAGTAGTGCAAAGGAGAAGAAAGTCTATATGCTGACAAGCATATAACCCTTGAACTTTTGTTGAAGACCAAGGAAGTCACTGCAAATGCCTGGACAGGTAGCAAGGCCTCCTGGATTCCAGTCTCAACTTGATCATTAGGTTGCTCTGTGACCCTAGGCAAGTGACTTTACTATTCTGGGCCTCGGTTTCTACATATATATACATATATACATATATACATATATACATATATATATATATATATACACATACATATATATATATATATATTTTTTTTTTAAGTAGGCTTCATGCCTAGCACAGACCCCACCATAGAGCCCAGCATGGGGCTTGAACTCACAATCCTGAGATCAAGACCTGAGCTGATGAAGAGTTGGACACTTAACCAACTGAGCCACCCAGGCTCCCCTCTCAGTTTCCTCATCTTTACAATAAATTAGGGAAAGTTAAGTGAATGGTATATAGAAACTCTCCATATTATTTTTGCAACTTCTCTATGAATGTACAATTGTTTTAACATAAAAAGCTTTCCTAAAAAGTAAAGGGGTTACCAAGTGATCCAGCAATTCCACTACTAGATATTTGCCCAAAGAAAATGAAAACACTAATTTGAAAAGATATATGTACCCCTATGTTTATTTACTGCAGCACTGTTTACAATAGCTAAGATATAGAAGCAACCTAAGTATCCATTGATAGATGAATAGATAAAAAGATGCAACACACACACACACACACACACACACACACACACACACACACACTGGAATATTACTCAGCCATAAAAAAGAATGAAATCTTGCCATTTGCAACAACATGGATGGATCTAAAGAATATAATGCTACATGAAATAAGTCAGAGAAAGACAAATACCATATGACTTCACTTGCATGTGGAATTTGAGAAATAAAACAAACAAACAGAAATAAAGAGATTAAAAAACAGACAAATACAGAGGACAAATGTGTTTGCCCGTGGGGGAATGGGTGAACTAGATAAAGGGGTTAAGGCTACACTTATTGTGATGAGCACTGAGAAATGTATAGAATTGTGGAATCATTATATTGTACACCTGAAAGTAATATAACACTGTATGTTAATTATACTTGAATAAAAAAATATTGTTGGAATTACATTGAATTTACAGATAAAATCTATCTGGGGAAATGTATCCTAGTATCCAAAACTTTTTGATTAATCATACTACTTTTAGTTTCAGAGTATAATCAATTTTTACTATTAAAAATTCTTTTAAAAAATGTTTACTTATTTTTGAGAGAGAGAACGAGTGGAAAGGTGAAGAGAAAGAGGGAGACAGAGAATCCCAAGCAGGCTCCATGCTGCCAGCACAGAGCCCAATGTGGGGCTCCAACTCATGAACCTCGAGATCATGACCTGAGCCGAAATCAAAAGTCGGATGCCCGACTAACTGAGCCATCCAGGTGCCCCATAAGAACTATCTTAATTGACAAAATGTTTTGTCATTGTTTATGCTTATAATCCTCCAATTTTTCTATAATTTCCTACCTACAGTGTCTCATCAATGGTAGCAGTTGAAAAACTGCCCTGAGGGGGCAGGGGAGGGAATAAAAAAAAGAAAAAAAAAAAAAAAGAAAAACTGCTCTCTTGCATGCTACATGCTAAAAAGCATTCTCTATTATACTGTATATTAGCTATTTGTTAATTTTGTTTTTATTGAAAAATTATTTGATTTTTATAAAGTATAAATGGATTTTTCGGTTCTCTAACAAATAAAATAACAATAATGTAAAAAAAAAAGTAAAGGAGTTATAGGAATTATCTCCAAGATCTTCTCTAGCTCTACACTGTGATTCTGTGTTCTTGTTTATCTCCATTCATGTGAAAATAAGTCTCTTCCCAGCTAGCTAAATATATTTCAAAGCAGAATTGTGCCCACTCCTCCTACCACAGACAAGATGTTGATTTTTTTTTTATTGCTTTTAACATATCCTATACTCGAGGCAAAAACTGAATTCTCTAAGAACACATTAAAAACACTCCATCCATATCCACTTGGTTCCTGCAAACAAGCTAATTCATCAAGTAGGGAAAAGCTGTTTCTGGCAGTCCATGCTTACAGAATCTCAGTTTTTCCCTAGCAACTAGGCTAATTATAACTCCAGCTACCTGGTAACAGCACTAGATTTTCCTGACATTGGCTGGCAGTTTTAAAGCCATCTCAGCTCTGCTGGCACTTCCTTTCCTGAGAAGGCATCAGAGCTGCTGACAGACTGGGAGAGAGGAAGCAACTACCTTCACTAGGTCAGAGTATCCAAAGAGGCTGCTCAGAACCACAGAACTTCGGAGCTGGGAGAGATGTTAGTGACCATCCTGGTCCAGCCCACACATTTTAGACACAAGGAGCCAGAGGCCCAGAAAGTGAGTTGTCTTAGCCAGGAACCTGGCAGTCTTCTTGATTTCCTTCTCTTAATCTTCCCATCCCATCAATTCCCAAGTCCTACCGATATTTTACCTCCTGCATATTTCACAGATCGGTTCCCTCCCCTCTATTAGTATTGCCACGGCCCTCAGGCCCTCATCATCTCTCCTGTTTGGCCTGTCCTCCTGACTTCCTGTCTTTCTTCCCTGACTCCATCCTCCCCACCCACCAGAAGGATCTAGGCTGCTCCCTACTACTTAAAGCCCACCAATGGCTCCTTATCTTCCTCAGGATAAAGTCTACACTTTTTAAAATGGCACAAAGAACTATGCCCCAGTGCTCTTCAGCCTCATTCTGTGTCTAGCACTTAAATTTAGCAACACAAAACCACTTCCAATTCCCCACACACCACGTGATTGCTTGCCTTTGGCATTTGCTTCTGGCAAAAGCCCGTTCTTTCCACGTGACCATCCAGGACTGACTAATCATTACTCTCATTTGAAGACAAAGCTCAGGGGTCATCTCCTCAAAGAATCCTTTGTAGATTTTGCCTTCCATCTATTCTATTCAGTCAGATTGAAACCCCAACTGCCAGCACAGTACTCAGAATGTAACAGATGGATCTGTTGATCCATCTATTCTATTCAGTTGGGTTAGAGATGCCTCATTTGAGTTTGCTTATACTGTGTATACAAATCTTTTACTGCTATTTATCACACTCTATCTTTACTCATCTTTGAAACCCCAACTGCCCGCACAGTACTCAGAATGTAACAGGTATTCTGTTGATTATGTTGATTAATGAATGGACAAATCCAAAGCTCTCTCTCATCTATCCCCTGCTCACCTTTCCAATCTCATCCTACTGCAGCTATAAGCCCTTGATACTGCGTTCTGGCCCTATGGAATCACTTGAAGTATGCCAAGCACGCAATGCTTTTTCATGATTTTGTGCCCTTGTATATGCTGTCTCTTCTAAAATGCTTTCCCCATTCTTGTGGTGTCCTTTTAAGATTCAGTTCGAACTTAACACACTTGCAAAGCCTTTCCTGGTGGATTCTGTCATTCTCCTTAGGATTTCAGAGCAATCTTACACAGCTCTATGGTAGCCTTTATTATACCAGTGTTATTTACTTGCTATCTTTCTCCACCAGCATCTGGCACAGTAGCTGGCATACAGTAGGCAGTCAATAGATGCTGGAATGAGTGAATGCATGTGTGCAAACATGAGTAAATGAACGATGGCCAAGGTGATAATGCAAACAAGGGAAACATTTGAGACAGGAATTTAGAATGCCTAGTCTTTCAACTATATCATGCTATTTCTATCAGTGTGTGAACTTAGATGTACATAACTAATAGAAAGAGGAAATAGCTTTATTATAAATCTATACAGAAATACATATTTTGTAGACATGGTTAAGGACATTATTATAAATGGAATAGAATTAAATTAGGCTCCAGAATTTAGTTTCAGATTTACTTCCTAGTGACTGGAAGAAAAGGTGTTAAATATTCAAAGAAAAATTTTTCTTCTTCTCAAATGGTAAGTATTATGACTTCTAATGAAAAGCTCTTAAAAATGAGAAAAGTTGTGTTAAGCAAAAACACACAACAAATTGTTTTGGGTCAAGGCTTCCACAATATTTTAAACTAACTATAACAGTTACGGGAAAGTTGCTGAAAAAGTTTTTTTTTTTATTGTGGTAAAATATATATAATATAAAATTTACCATTTTAACCATTTTTAAGTATACAGTTCAGCGACCTTAAATACATGCATATTGTTGTACAGCTATCCATATCCAGAACTTTTTCCTAAATGACTATACCCATTAAACATCTCCCCTTCTGCACCCTTCCCCAGCCTCTGGCAACCACCATTCTACTGTTTGTCTCTATGCTTTTGACTACTCTAGGTACCTTATATAAGTGAAACCGTATAATAGTTGTTCTTTTGTGACTGGTTTATTTCACTTAGCATAATGTCCTCAAATTTCACCCATGCTGACACATGTGTCAGACTTTCCTTCCTTTTTAGGGCCGAACAATATCCCATTGCACATGGGTCCCACATTTTGTCTATCCATTCATCTGTCAACGGACATTCAGGCTGCCTCTACCCTTTTGCTACCGTGAATGATTTTGCCACGAACGTGTGTGTGCAAATATCTGTTTGAGTCCCTGCTTTCACTTCTTTGAGGTACATACTTAGAAGTGGAACTGCTGGATCACAGCATAATTCTAGGTTTAACTTTTTTCAGGAATCATCATGCCAATTTCCACAGCAGCTTCCTGGGAATACACAGGGTGTCCAGTTTTTCCACACCCTGGCCAATATATGTTACTTTCCAGTTTTTTGGGGGTAGGGTTTTTTTTTTTTGGTGCCTGTTTTGTTTATATAGTAGTTGGCCTAATAGCTGTGAAGATGATACATTTTTTAAACCAAGAACACAAATACTTGTTACAACTATTTAATGAATGGAGCCTCCCTACATTCTTCTTACTTCTTCTCCCAAAAAGAGGAGGAAATGGACAGGCACACCATCACAGACCTCAGAAAGCTGAGAACGAGGAGTCACACACACAGTGTGCACAGACCCAGGCCTACAGCGGCTGTGCTCACACCAGGCTGCCAGAGAACTATTTAAAATTTAAAAAAAAAATTTTTTTTAATCTTTATTTATTTTTGAGAGAGAGAGAGAGAGACAGTGTGTGAGCAGGGGAGCAGCAGAGAGAAAGGGAGACACAGAATCTGCAGCAGGCTCCAGGCTCGGAGCTGTCAGCACAGAGCCCCATGCGGGGCTCGAACTCACGAACTGTGAGATCACGACCTGGGCCGAAGTCGGACACTCAACCGACTGAACCACCCCGGTGCCCTCCAGAGAACTATTTTTATTTTTATTTATTTATTTTTTTAACGTTTATTAGAGACAGAGCATGAACGGGGGAGGGGCAGAGAGCGAGGGAGACACAGAATCGGAAACAGGCTCCAGGCTCTGAGCCATCAGCCCAGAGCCTGACGCGGGGCTCGAACTCACAAACTGTGGGATCATGACCTGAGCTGAAGTCAGATGCTCAACCGACTGAGCCACCCAGGCGCCCCAGAGAACTATTTTTAAGTAAATAACCTGAGAGGGCACCCACGCTCTAGTATGTGTCTCCAAGTACGCAGGATAGTAATAATCCTTCACACCTATTTAACATCTAACACATTAAAACACGTTTGCATTTTGGGATGAGGGCAGGGCAGGAATTTATGTCTCCCTTTTAGGAAACAAAGGCTCAAAGAAGTTATGGACAAGGCCAAGGACATGTAGCTAGGAATATATAGATTCAAAATTCAGGTTTTCTGATTGAGTCCAAAAGTTGTGTCCCTACATTTTGATATCCCCCAAAGATATTAGTCCTTCTGTAATAACTTTCCACTGGTTCAAGTCAAAGTTCCTAAATTATATAGCCCGACGGAGTTCTGTGGGACTTCACTGAACTTTTGGGTGCTTAGAACAGCAAGGCCGCATGTATACTGTTACCCATCATATTACCAAAACCTAAAGAAATAAGGCTAGAACTAAAGAAAATCAGTCAGTGAACCAAAAAGAAATTTAACAAAGAAAACAGATCTTAAAATTCCTCACCACAAGAAAACAATATTTTAGTAACTATTTGTGGTGATGGATGTTAACTTATTGTGGTGATCGTTTTGCAATATGTACATATATCAAATCATTATGTTGTACACCTAAAATAAATACAATATGTCCACCATATCTCAATTACAAAAAAGATAGTTCTTAAAAAATAAAAAACCAAGATGAACTGAATTAAAAACCTGACCAACCTAATGACAAAGTATTAAATCAAGATGCTGAAAAGTGTTGAATTATAACCAATCACAGTCATAATAATTTTTGCAAAGCCAAGGACATTTTACTATTACTAAAGAAAATAATTGGTTTTAAAAACCAGAAACTTAATGAACCCAGCCTTTCTTATTTATTCTTTCTGGAGGAACATTTATATTTGAGGGTGACAGTAGATCTGCTGTGATGGGGACACTTGGATTATATTATTTATTTACAGGCAAATTACAATGGAGAATTGAGACAAATAGAACAAATGGTCCCAAATCCACTACTGAGGGGAAAAAAACTGACTTGAAATTAAAAAATGGCAGCACCTGGGTGGCTCAGTCAGTTAAGCGTCCAACTTCAGCTCAGGTCATGACCCCACAGTTCGTGAGTTCGAGCCCCACATGGGGCTCTGTGCTGACAGCTCAGAGCCCGGAGTCTGCTTCGGATTCTGTGTCTCCCTCTCTCTGCCCCTCCCCTGCTCATGCTCTGTCTCTCTCAAATATAAATAAGCATTAAAAAAGAATTTAAAAAAATAAATACACAAATGATTGCACTTATCCAGTAATTGGATTTATCTGGATAATTCTGCCATCTCTCAATTTGTCACCATAATGGCAAATACTTCTTGAGGGCTTAGTGTCTGATAGGCATTGTGCTGTTTTCAACTAATTGGCTCATTTAATCCTCCCTCGGGTCCTATAAGATAGGTGCTATTACCACACCCACTTCAGCTCAGAGAAATTACAGTATTTTCCCAAATTAATGCAGGTAGCAAGTAGTTAATCAAGATTCTGTCTCAGGTCTGTTGGGTTCATTGCTCTTAACTACTATGCCCATGATCACTGAATGGTAGAAATGATGAAAATTTAGGAGACAAATAAAGTCAGTAGGCTGTTTATCATGATTTTTACAATCTACTACAGAAGCATGCTATGTATAAACTTCAAAGTTTGCTCAGGAAAAATACCGTCCGCAAGACGAGAGACCGCAGCTCAAAGAAGTCAGGCAGCTGGAGGGCCAACATACAATGAAACACAACTCTTCCAACTCCTGTCTAAAGGCCCAGACCACTTTAACCTTCTGGTATCAATTATGTCATATTTAAACAAGGACTCTGCCTGGTCCAGGATGATGACATTCAGTTTTTCCTGAAGGTTTTGTTATCAGATCTGGCCTTGTCAGATTTTAAATTCCATTCTTAAAATGGAATCTTAAATCTTTTTTAAAGCAACCTCGGGTAATAATAAATTCACACAAGTTTAACAAGTAGTCATCATGGGGTAAGACTCAGGAGACGGTGGTTTTGTGTGCTGTGTGGGGACTGGGTGTTTACCACACAGCAGTGGATTTCATAAATTCCAGGGTTGGGCATATTTCTATGCCACACTCAGCTATCACGAGAAGATGCAGGATTGGATGATCAACAACGAGGAAGTCAGCCAAGTTGCCACCCAGAAATTATTCACCAGAGCAGCTGCAGTCCAGAAATGCTAACAAGCCAGTCTCCCTAGGGGTGGGCCATACTCAGCTGTGGTTCACTTACAGCATTTTCTCACTTAACTTTGCTCCAGAATCAGGAGCTGTATGTACCACAGTGGTTTCTCCCTTCTGTGCTTTATGCATTCAAAATGGTCTTCCCACAAACACTGAACCTACAATTAATATTTGCTACAGAGAGGGGGCAGTGGTACCTCATCATGGAGGCATATGCCCCAGCTTCTTTGTGCTGAGGGTAAGCAATCTCTTCCTGTGGTTTTTCTTTTTTTTTTTTTTTGCTTACAAAAATGGACATTCAATAGAAAAGCCTGCAGCCTCACAGAACCAATTTTTATGTATAATGCAATACTATTTTGTTAATCCATAGCTAGTATGAGTTTTAAGATTATTTCTGAATTCTCTGAATAGCTCGAAAGAGAGAAACCCTTAACTCATTTTTAATTTACTTGCTTTGAAGTGGATTCTTCTAGGTTTTTACATAATTCTCTAACTATTACAACTCCTCATGTGATTAAATATCTGTGTTGCTGCCTTTACGATTAAGGATTATATCGATTTTAGTCTCTCCCTCAATCAACTACCTGAGGACTTGCTACTTGGAAAGAGAAAGATCGAACCCTTGGGGCACCTGAGTGGCTCAGTCGGTTGGGCATCCAACTTTAGCTCAGGTCATGATCTCACAGTTTGTGAGTTTGAGTCCCACATTGGGCTCTGCGCTGACAACACAGAGCCTGCTTTGAATCCTGTTCCTGCCCCTCCCTGCCCCCCTCCCCCCCCACTCTCTGCCCCTCCCCTGCTCATTCTCTCCCTCTTAAAAATAAATAAATAAACTTAAAAAAAAAAAAAGATTGAACCCTCTCTCCAGCCCTTTTCTATTAAAGTTTCCCACTATTTCCCTTGCCTGCAGCCATCATGGTGAAATGTTTGTCTACACTAAGATAGTAATTTTTCACTCTTTAGTGAATATCTCAACAAAAATCTGCTGTGGCAAAAATACATAAAATGGTAAAACAATTACTATTCTGCAAGAGACTTACACTACATGTTTCACAAACACTGGATTTATTTAAAAGAGTCATGCATACAACACCCAAGTTATCGCAGATTCTGACTCAGCTGGGTGTGATTTCATGTTTTTTACTATATTTAAAGAAGTGTCCTTCTAACGCTAAAGAAAAATCAAGCTAAGTTTGGTCACAGAACAGGGCTCTAAATTCATACCTGAACCACCTGACTTACCATGTGACGCACCGCCATGTCACCCCAGATGTCTCTTCACCCACACAGCTACTGATTGTCACTGTCATTGTCCTAACCTTATGGACTCACAGTGTGACTTGTAAGGATGAACATAAGACATATTCATGGGTATGGCTGAGGGTGAGATTAAGAGAGCCAAACCTCTTTCTCACTTTAAAATCTCATAATAACTATTACTACTGGTATTACTACTGGTGAACTACTACTCCCCCTCACCCACATACATCTAAAGCTATGAATTTACAACGTGCTGTGATATAAGTCTTCTTACTTAATCTTCATGGCTGCTGTTTATTCATACTCTCTACAAATAATTTTCAGTGCCTATGGTGCTGTGCAGTATTCTTAATGCCAACTCTACAGGGGTTGGGACAGGCTCAGAAAGGTTAAGGAACTTGGCCAGGTTGCCTGATTGTCCAGGGCTCCAGCTGGGGTGTTTTTCTGATCGCTTGTCCTTCCATCAAAATGGAGCTGCCCATGGCAGCTGGGTGGCTCTGTCAGTTAAGTGTCTGACTTCGGCTCAGGTCATGATCTGAAGGCTCGTGGGTTTGAGCCCCGCAATGGGCTCTGTGCTGACAGCTCAAAGCCTGGAGCCTGTTTCGGATTCTGTGTCTTCCTCTCTCTCTGCCCCTCTCCCGCTTGTGCTTTGTTTCTCTCTCTCTCTCAAAAATAAATAAACATTAAAAAAATTTTTTTTTAAATGGAACCGCCCAAAGTGGCTTCTATCAATCACTACATAGTGGGATAAACTAATTTCAACTATGATATTAATGATTGATAATGGCTTTATGTGTTTTGCTTTCCAAAGAAGAAGGCCATTTTAATTTAAACTTTTAGTGCTTCCCAAATAATCATAGCCAAATGAGATGAGTAATACGACAGATGGAGCACAAAAAGGTTTGGTAAGAAGGGAAGGAAGGCGACACGGTAGCCTGAGAGCTCTTAAATCATGTTAGTTAAGTACCTGATGACTCTGTACTTAAGACTGGGAAAAGACAGGGCCTAGTGGCAAACAGGGTTCTCACCTCTGCATGCGACAATGTCCTGTGACCACTCCCTCACCCTGCCCCTCTAGAATCTTCTTAATCACACTTCTCCAGGAGAGGAATGGTGCCATCCCATGCCTCACCCAAAATGTTCCCTGAAGACTATCTCCATTAGCCAGCATAGAGGAGAGGGTGAGACCAAATGATTCAAGCAGTCAGTTGATTCAAGCTGAAAACAAAACAAAACAAAAACCCTTTCCCTCAAATGATCTAAGAAACTGCCCCTTCCTTCAGCCTTGCTTGGGAGACAGTTAATGGAAAAGTGCTCCTCCCTCTGCCCAATGAACAAATTCAGTCACTATTCCTATCCTGAGGCAAAGACTGCCATTCATTCTCCCTGCCTCTCCATCTCTCTGCATTACCAGCCCTTACTTGGCAATATCTTCTTTGACCTTGACCCTGGCAACTCCATGGAGAATTGCTCACTCAACAGCCACATAACAGATGAAAGGTGAGTCTGGACCAATTTCAGGAAAATTCAGGTTAAAACATGGAAATCCAGGACAGAGCAAAAACAGAGCTAAATCCCTTAGAATTTAGCTGTGCACATTAATTGAATTTACCAAATAATTGGGTTTCAAAGACACCAGTTACTCCTCTGATCCAACATATTATCTGGCAGCCTGCAAAAGCTTCCCAACCTTCTTCTCAAGAGGATCGGGCAGGCACACACAGACAACGATAATATTTGTATACAGTCTTCTGGTGTAAACAGCTGGAGATCTAGAAGCTCTGAAAAAGTCAGAGGCAACCAGCTCTAGCCAGGTCACTCGGGCCACTTCAGAGCTCGCCCAGACACTAAGGGGGCTGAGGAAACCAATACTGTGGTAACCAGTTAGGAAGCTTCATCCCAAAGCCTAGTGTCCTCTTACCAAGGTGCTGCCTCATCTCACCCCCACTTAGCCACCCCCCCCCACCTTCCCCACCAAAATCACTCACCCATCAACCAAGACTGGGAAGCACTGCCCTCTCCCCCCGCCTCAGGCAAGCTGTTAGGCTGTTAGCACCCTCTTCTTCATTCTTAGGTGAACTAGTCCTAAGCCTGAAGATACCTAAAATTTGGTCTTTAAAGCTTATCTGGATAATCATCTTCCAAAACAGACAAGAATTTCTCAGGGAACAGAACCATGCTCAGCGCCTGCCCTTTGCTCCATCAACTCTCTCTCTGCCCCCACTGGGCCAGAACGAGAAGGTATGACCTGGAAACTACCTGCTGGGGCCTTGAAAAAATGCAAATTTCTAGGGGGTGCCTGGCTAGATCAATCCTAAGACCATGTGACCCTTGGGGTCCCAAGTTTGAGCCCCATGTTGGGTGTAGAGATTATGAAAACAAACAAACTTTTAAAAATATGCACATTTCCAAGCTCCCCTTGCCTTGCATTAGTAAATCAGAATCCCTGGGGGTGAGGCAGGGAATCTACATTTTAAACCAGCTCCCAAAGGTGATTATTCGGAATACCTCCACAGGTGTTTGAGAGCCTCTGATTTAGTCCAGCTCCCTCTCTTTACACAGAAGGAAAGTGCAAAATGGGCACAAACAAGGTGAAATGGGCTTGTCCGAGGTCACTGGTCTGGTCAGGTTCAGGCGACTGGCCCTGGGGCGTGGAACCCACCTCCCTCCCTAATTAGCAATGCGGGAGATAGAATGAGCCCTAGAAAGAGCCCGGGTAAGGTAGCGGTGGCTGGGCTGCCTCCTGCACTCACCCGCTTGTAGATGTCCTCCCGGCTGGCCTCATACTTCTGCTGCATGCGTTCCTCCAGGAAGTAGATGCGCAGCTTGAGGCTGAAGTTCTCCTTCTTCAGGTCATTGAGATGCTGGGACAGAGTGCGATATCCATTAGACATGGTGGGCAGCCCATGGGGAGCAGCATGCCCGATCGCCCCCTCACCCTAGGAACATAGTGCAGCTGCACCGCGGCCTGAAGTGAGCCGCCCGGACGCTGCTGAGGCTATGGCGACATGACCCCGGTGGCTGGCGCTCTCTCGGGGACCTGGGACCGGGGCTCACTGCTCTGGGTGCCGGAGCGCAGCGCACTTTCCTTTTTTACCTCTGGGAGATATTTGCGGAATCCCTGACAGAGGAACATGCTGCGTGAACTCAGACACAAGTGGTGTAACCCGACTCCGAGCCGGGACTGGGCTGTCACCCTCCCCGAGCCTCCCAGGCCCAACTATAGGCAGTTAACGGCTTCTCAGAAAAGAGAAAATGGACCCCCAGAAGTTTCCAGGAAATGGGGAGTGGGAATACTTCAAGGTGCTGGTGGGCTTGCACAAAACAGAAGGACATGAAGGTCTGTGTGTGTGAGTGGGCACTTAAGTTTTTGGTGGTTGATTTGCACAGTAAAACCCAAAGGAGGGTACGTGGCTGGCTCAGTTGGTACAGCGTGCGACCCTTGATCTCAGGGTGTGAGTTCAAGCTCCACGTTGGTTGGGAGTAGAGTTTACAAAAGTAAACAAAAAACAAACCAAAGCAGTGTGGCCAGAGCAAGCAAGCATGCTCTATAGGAAAGAGCATGTGTACATAAAATGGGGACCACATGTCAAACACCCCCTTTCTGTCAGGTGCAAATCTTAAGGAGCTATTTACTGGTGGGTTCTCCAATTTCCTTTGATGATCCAGGGCTCACCTCTAATCAGTTCCTTCCCAGTTTTCCTCCCTGGACTTCTCAAGCCCTGAGGCAGTTAATTAAATAAACAGCCTTTACGAAAACCATGGGCCTCCCACCCCCCACCCCCCACCACTACAGCCACCCCCCCCCCTCCTAGTTCCCTGTGGAATCATCGCAAACTGTTTACCAGTTAGACTGCCTCACAAAGAGGTGGGGTCAAAGGCTCCTTCCTCCAAGGGATGATGGAAAGAAAGGGTTGGGGGAGGGAGGGAGGCAGGCGTCAGTCTGGAGCCCAGAGATTTCAGCCAGTCACTGGTTCTTAACTCAGGCACCTGCCAAGTGGAGCCAGGCACTCATCACCAGATCCTGCTCGTAAAGCAATTTAAGATCCTTGAGTGACAGCTGCAACATTAGCAGGAAGTATTATTTATATCACATCACACGGGACGTTGAAGGTGACCGGGAGACCATCCCACAGCACAGACATGAAACCCAGGTTCTTGTGCCAGTAATACTAGGTTGAAAAAAAATTAATATTAACATCTAAAGTAAAGGCAACTAAAACCTTTATACTTAAATACTCATTTCTTCCCTCACCTACCTGCTCTTCATTCTTCTAATTCTTAATTCCTCATAATAATTCTAATCAACATTTCCTGAGGACCCACCACCAGATAGTATGAATGAAACAAAGATGAAGACAGTTCCAACTCTCAAAGAGCTGGGTGGCCATATACATATGGGGTGTGTTTTACACTAGAATCTTCCAATCCTGTGTGTTTTTCAAACTTTTTACGTTTTATACTGCAATCCAGTACACACACACGTATGCACACATACATAACTGAAGTAAAAGTTTCATCAAGTAATGTTACCATCACTATGTGTGATGTGCTCTCATATTTTCTATTCTATTTTTCTTCTGGGGAGTGACCCACTGAATTGACTTCATGACCCACGGGTATGTTTCATACTGAAATTTGAAAAACATTGCATCTATGGGAACCCAGAAGAAAGAGTGATTAATTCGCACTGGAATGATGAGAAAAAGCGACACTAAGAGTTGCAGTTGCACTGTCCTTTGAAAGATAGAAAAAGTTTGAGTGAATAAAGTGGCCTCAGGAGGGCATAATAAGAACTGAACATTCTCTGTAATAAATGTGGGTTATAAGTAGGCAAAACATTTCTTACCATTGACTGTATCTTAAGACAAAATATTCATTTCTAAAAAGTGTACACATTTAAAATTCATTTAGCTATTTTCATTAAATCCATGCTTTGAGAATAAATGAGTGTCATTCAGGCTTAGAGACCGTGAAGAAGAGAGAAATCTAAATAAAAACTCAGAAGATCCTTTTCTGGTCTGACCTGTTACTAAATAGCTGTATGACCTTGGAAATTCACTTCTCCAGAGGCCTAAGTGTCCTCATTTATAAAATGAAGCGGTTGGAAAGTAGGTGGTTTTTAAGACCCTTTTCTGGTCTAAGCTCCTAGAGGAATAACCTACTTACAATCTACTTATTATCTACCTACTACCATTTTGCACAGGGGGAACAGGCTGTCAGATTCTAGATTAGTGTTTAATCGTGATTTTGATGTCTCCTCAGATTCTTTTATCACATAAGATAATTTAATAAAAGTTTTAAGGAGCACCTGGGTGGCTCAGTCAGTTAAGCATCTGACTTTGGCTCAGGTCATGATCTCATTGCTTGTCAGTTAGAGCCCTTGCATGGGGCTCTGTGCTGACAGCTCAGAGCCTGGAGCCTGCTTCAGATTCTGTGTCTCCCTCTCTCTGCCCCTCCCCCACTTGTGCTCTGGCTCTCTCAAAAATAAATAAACATTAAAAATATTTTAAAAATAGGGGTGCCTGGGTGGCTCAGTCGGTTAAGCGTCCTACTTCAACTCAGGTCATGATCTCACAGTTTGTGGGTTCGAGCCCCGTGTTGGGGTCTGTGCTGACAGCTCAGAGCCTAAATCCTACTTCGGATTCTGTGTCTCCTTCTCTCTCTGATCCTCCCCAACTCGCACTGTCTCTCTGTCTCTCCCTCAAAAATAAAGAATAAATTTTTTTTTAATATTTAAAAAATAAATAAACAAGTTTTATGAAGGGCCACCTGGGTGGCTCGGTTGGTTAAGCGTCCAACTCTTGATCTCAGCTCAGGTCTTGATCTCAGGGTCTTGAGTTCAAGCCCTACACTGGGCTCCATGCTGGGAATGGAGCCTACTTAAGAAAAAAAAAGTTTTATGGAAAGTAAGGTTCCATATGAATGCAGGGTATTCTTACCCAACCTGGATATTTCTTTCTGCACATTTTTTTATATATAATTTATTGTCAAATTGGTTTCCATACAACACCCAGTGCTCATCCCAACAGATGCCCTCCTCAATGTCCATCACCCACTTTCCCCTCTCCCCCACCCCCCATCAACCCTCAGTTTGTTCTCAGTATTCAAGAGTCTCTTATGGTTTGCCTCCTTCCCTCTCTGTAACTTATTTTTCCCCCTCCCCTTCCCCCTGGTCTTCTGTTAAGTTTCTCAGGATCCACATAAGAGTGAAAACATATAATATCTGTCTTTCTCTGACTAACTTATTTCACTTAGCGTAATACTCTCCAGTGTCATCCACGTTGCTGCAAAAGGCAGGATTTCATTCTTTCTCATTGCCAAGTAGTATTCCATTGTATATATAAACCACATCTTCTTTATCCATTCGTCAGTTGATGGACATTTAGGCTCTTTACATAATTTGGCTATTATTGAAAGTGCTGCTATAAACATTGGGGTGCAAGTGCCCCTATGCAGCAGCACTCCTGTATCCCTTGGGTAAATTCCTAGCAGCGCTATTGCTGGATCATAGGGTAGATCTATTTTTAATTTTTTGAGGAATCTCCACACTGTTTTCCAGAGCGGCTGCACCAGTTTGCATTCCCACCAACAGTGCAAGAGGGTTCCCGTTTCTCCACATCCTCCCCAGCATCTATAGTCTCCCGATTTGTTCATTTTAGTCACTCTGTCATGAGATGGTCTCTCAGTGTGGTTTTGATTTGTATTTCCTTGATGAGGAGTGACATTGAGCATCTTTTCATGTGCCTGTTGGCCATCTGGATGTCTTCTTTAGAAAAGTGTCTATTCATGTCCTCTGCCCAATTCTTCATTGGACTATTTGTTTTTCGGGTGTGGAGTTTAGTGAGTTCTTTACAGATGTTAAATACTAGCCCTTTATCCAATATGTCATTTGCAAATCTTTTTCCCATTCCGTTGGTTGCCTTTTAGTTTCGTTGATTATATCCTTTGCAGTGCAAAAGCATTTTATCTTGATGAGGTCCCAATAGTTCATTTTTGCTTTTAATTCCCTTGCCTTTGGAGATGCGTCAAGTAAGAAATTGCTGCGGCTGAAGTCAGAGAGTTTTTTTCCTGATTTCTCCTCTAGGGTTTTGATGGTTTCCTGTCTCACATTCAGGTCCTTCGTCAATTTGGAGTTTATTTTTGTGAATGGTGTAAGAAAGTGGTCTAGTTTCATTCTTCTGCATGTTGCTGTCCAGTTCTCCCAGCACCATTTGTTAAAGTGACTGTCTTTTTTTCCATTGGATATTCTTTCCTGCTTTGTCAAAGATTAGTTGGCCATACATTTGTGGGTACAATTCTGGAGTCTCTATTCTATTCCATTGGTCTATGTGTCTGTTTTTGTGCCATCTTTCTGCACATTAATGCGTGTTTTCTCTTATACCCAGTGATAACTTTGCTTTTCTATCTCTCTGGCCCTTATTCTGTTTCTTCCCCCCCCACCCCCAGGTCCTTAAAGTAAGTGCCGAAACAATGGTTAGTTCTCCCCCTTCTGATTGTGTTCTCTTCATACTTTCTCCCTCAGAGATATTATCCACTTTTAGGGCTATTGCTGTTGTCTCCCAAACAACCCCCAAACCTTCCCTAAGTTCTCTCCCCCAAGATCTAGCCCTACACACCCAGCTCTTTGCTCAACTTGAATGCTCCATTCTCACAGCAGACCTCAGAGCAAAGACTTCTGCAACAGTGTGTCATGTCTGCCAGACTTCACTACAGCCATCTGTTCTCCATATTATAGTCAAAGTAATGTTTTCAAAGCTCAAATCTTACCCTGACATCTCCCTTACTTAAAGCCCTTCACAGGCATCCCATCACTCTTAGAATAAAGGAAAATGCTATCACATCCCCTCAAGAAACCCTGACTCCTTTTTCAAGTCCTAGTTCTGATCCCACCCAAACAAAAGCCTTCCCTGCTACCCCAGCCTGGAAAGAGGTCTCCCTCTTTGAACTCCTAAGGCAAACATCAACATTTGCAAGTGTTCATATGGTGCCTCATGACATTGCTTGTCTGTGGTCTTCAAGGGTTATTTACATCTTTTAGGGCTCTTTAACTTTTCCCGTGTTTGTGTCTCTCCGACTAGTCTGTGAGCTGCCCAAGGGAAGGCCAAGGACTCACTCGTCGTTCTCTATTCCTTCAGCTCCCACAACAGCCAAGCAGAGCTCCCCAGGAACATTCAGCCCACTGTGCAGTCACAGCCCGCTTACAATCACCTTGACCACACTAGAGTGTTTCGAGGGCTGAAAAGGCATATTTGGTATCTGTGCTCTGTCACTGCACAGTATTTAGGAAGCAGCCCCTAAATATTTGTTGAATTAATGAATAGATAAGTATTCCATATGTATTTTATTTCTTGCTGATTTGATTTGTTAGTTAGGGCCTAGCCTGCTGTTATTATTCTCACAATTTTCCAATAATATAGAAATGTGTGTTTTAATAGCTCCAAAGAAACTACATTTGCTAGAATGGTTACTGTAGAAAAAGTTTATATGCCCATCTAGACCTTCTTCCTGAACTCCAATCTGTGTCTAACTTCCTAGTAGAAATGGCCACTCGAATAGAGACCTGTCATACTTGCGGCATCTGAACCTGAACTCCTGATCTTTCCTAGCAGACACGTTTCTTCCCCAGTGGATCCCATTTCGATTTGTAACAGTTGTTTGGGCCAAAACCTTTTGAGTTCTTCTGGTCTCTTCTCTCTCATACACATCATCTCATCTGTCTGTAAATCTTATTATCTCTTCTTTATATCTGTTTATAAAGTACCACTGCACTGGACCTCTACCACTCTGGCCCAAGATACTGTATTTGATGTCTCCCCTAAATTATTTAAAGAGCCCCCTTAACTGGTCTCTCTGCTCCCACTCTTGCTCCCCTATTCTATTCTTAACAGAGCAGCCACAGTGACCCTTGAAAGCACAACAGATTACTCCTCTGCTGGAAACCCCACTGGTTTTCCCACAAATTCAGAGTGAAATGCTATCTGTCGTTAGGCCATAGGCCCAAGGCACTACGGAATCTGGAGCCTGGATCCTTGCCCTGTCTTCCTTTTTCCTACGACTCTCCCCCTACACACTTTGCTCCAGCCATTCTCTCTTTGCTGTTTCTCAAAAACAGCAAGCACCTTCCTTCCTCAGGGCCTTGGGGCTTGTTGATGCTTCTATATGGTACATTCCTTCTCTGTCTCTAGAGACCTGATTGTCTTCTTCACCTTCTTTGTGTCTTTGATCAAATATCACTTCAAGGAATTGACCACCCTATTTATGTTTGTTTATTTTTATTTTTAATGTTAATCTTTTTTGAGAGAGAGCACAACTGATGGGGGAGGGGGAGGAGAGAGAGAGAGAGAGAGAGATGGAGAAGAGGGACTCACCCGAAGTGGGGCTCAAGTTCACCCGATGTGAGACCCAACTCATGAACCATGAGATCATGACCTGAGCCGAAATCAGATGCTTAATAACTGAGCCACCCAGGAGCTCTTTATTATTTTATTTTATTTTTATTCACTTTGAGAGAGAGCGTGCGCGTGAATGGGGGAGGGACACAGAGAGAGAATCTCAAGCAGGCTCCACACTGCCAGGGCAGAACCGGATGCGGGGCTCACACCCACAAACCGTGAGATCATGACCTGAGCCAAAGTCACATGCTTGACCCACTGAGCCACCCAGGTGCCCCTGACCACCCCCTCTGTAACTCTTCTGGGGTGCCAGGGTGACTCAGTCGGTTAAGCGTCTGACTCTCGGTTTCAGCTCAGGTCATGATCTCACAGTTTGTGAGTTTGAGCCTCACGTGGATCCCTACATCAGGCTCCATGCTAACAGCTCAGAGCCTGCTTAGGATCCTCTCCTTCTCTCTCTGCCCCTCCCCTGCTTGCACACACACACACTCTCTCTCTCAAAATGAATAAACGTAAAAAAAAAAAAAAAAGAAGTATAACTCTCCCTAGGCCTCACCCCTGCACTCCTTTCACTGTTTATTAATCCATACACTTTCATTGTTTAAAATATTATATTTGTTTATTTTGTTTCTTGTCTCTGCCCATTAGTATGTAGACCCCATAAGATAAGCAGGATTTTTTCCTGTTTTTTTTCACTGCTATATCACCAGTTCCAAGAACAGAACCTAGTATACAACAGGTGTGCAACAAATATTTGTTGAATAAAAGAACTGATGGGGCGCCTGGGTGGCGCAGTCGGTTAAGCGTCCGACTTCAGCCAGGTCACGATCTCGCGGTCCATGAGTTCGAGCCCCGCGTCGGGCTCTGGGCTGATGGCTCGGAGCCTGGAGCCTGTTTCCGATTCTGTGTCTCCCTCTCTCTCTGCCCCTTCCCCGTTCATGCTCTGTCTCTCTCTGTCCCAAAAATAAATAAACGTTGAAAAAAAAAAAAAAAAAAAAAAAAAAAAAGAACTGATGAATAATTAACCTGCTCACTTTGACCTCTCTGGATTTCATTCTAATAGAACTCAATCTGTATATAAGATTACAGTTGTTTCAGGATGAAGAGCTTATCTAAAGGCATTCTTCTTCCAGATTGCCCATTTTATTGGCATATAATTGCTCATAATATTCTCTTATTATTGTTTTTATTTCTGCTGTGTTGGCTGTGATCTCTCATCTTTCATTCCCGATATTATTTATTTGGGTCCTTTCCTTTTTCTTTTTGATCAAACTCGCTAGTGGTTTATCAATTTTGCTAATTGAACCAGCTTCTGGTGTCATTGATCTGTTCTACTTTTTTTTTGGTTTCAATAGCATTAATTTCTGCTCTAATCTTTATTATTTCCTGTCTTCTGCTCTAAAGGCATTCTTCTTTATAAAACATTATTTTATAATTAAAACAAACTTGTCTAACAAACTAACTTCAATGTACAAGGCAGATTCCGAACTTTGAGTAAGAATTCTAAACAAACAGGGAATATGGGGTGCCTGGGTGGCTCAGTCGGTTAAGTGTCCGACTGTGGCTCAGGTCAAGATCTCACAGTTTGTGAGTTTGAGCCCCAAATCAGGCTCTGTCCTTCGGATTCTGTGTCTGTCTCCCTCCCACCCTCCCTCCCTCCTTCCCTCTCTCTCTCTCTGCCCCTCCCCTGCTCATTCTCTGTCTCTGTCTCTGTCTCTCTCTCTCTCAAAAATAAACACTAAAAAAAATTTTTTTTAAAAATAATAAACCAACAGGGAATAATATGTGACAAATTACTATCAAAGGACAATATGAACTGTACAAATAATAGAAACTGTAGAAAATAGGAAAGAGAAGCTGTCAGAGAAGGTTCCACAGAGAACTGGTATTTCAGCTCTCCTGAAGGGGTGAACTGGGTTTGACGAGGCTCGGGGGAGAGCATGAGGCAATCCAGGCAGGTAGAAGACAGGTACAGGTGCAGAGGGCTCTCCTGGTCTGAACACACCATCCATGATGGGAGAGACAGGATGGCAAGGACAGAGACACTGCAGGAAGATCTTAAAAGTCAGGGTGAGGGTCCTGGCTGTGTTCCTCCAGGCAGGCAGATCCTGGCTCCCCATCTGCACAAGGAGCGAAGAAAAGAGCAAGGAAAGAAGGCCTGCAGCTGCGTACTAGGGAGATGGGTTTGTTGCTGTGTTTTGTTTTACTTGTTCAGGTTTTGTAGCTTTGACAAACAAACAGAATGCACAACCCTGGGTCGCACACTAAACCTCCGAAATCAGGCCTTCTGTGGGCAGGTCCTAGATCTACAGGTTTTTATAAACTCTGCATTGCTGGGGAAATAAAGAAAATGATGCTGAGGGTTCCTGAGCAAGCGACAGACGTCTATCTTTGTTCTTCCTTCTTTTACACAGAACATAGAAAATCTTTACTATTCTCTCAAAATATTTTTTCCCCTCACACATTAATGGCTCTCCCCTGTTCTTTAATTTCTTCTTCCCGCTGCTTAACGTATTAGTTCAGACTGGAAATAAGACTTTAATAAGGACTCAGTCAATGCCGACAATAGCAGGATTACAACCCAGCTGTTGAATGTCATGCCCCATTAACATAAGCAACTGTCAAGTCGGCCTTGGAAAAAAACTCAGCTTCACGTTTGCTTAATCATCTTCAGACCCCCCAGATTGCTCTCATAATGGAAATGCTTGAAAACATATTAATCTCTCCCCTAAAAATAAAGTTCCACTCCACTGAAAATGACTAATCATTTTAATTGACATTCTTTTCAAATATAACTTCTGCAACTTAAGCTCTATTAATTTGATATCTATGATAATTCATGTCTACATGTCATGAAAATAAAATTATTCTCAAGCAACTTAGGTAAACAGAGGAATAGGAGAGTAGCGTTTTAAGTAACCCTTGACATCTTACCCATGAATAAATAGGCAATAAATATTATCACTATTGTGCATATTTATCCAGGCAGGATAGCATGCCATTATGGAAAGAGCAATAGCTTTGGAACCAAAGAGAACTAGGTTCAAATCCCAGCTCTGCTATTTTCTAATTGTGTGATTTTGGGAAAGATACTTACTAGTAATTCAGTGTAGGAAAGGAGACTCTGGGACCTGGGTAGGTTGCTAAGAGGGTTACCACTGTATCTGTATGCTAAGTTTTTTTTAAGTTTATTATGTTTTGAGAGAGACAGCGCTCACACATGCACGTGAGTTCAGGGCAGTGACAGAAAGAGAGAGAAAGAGAGGATCCCAAGCAGACTCTGTGCCATCAGCATGGAGTCCCATGCAGGGCTTGAACTCACAAACCCATGAGATCATGACCTGATCTAAAATCAAGATTTGGACGCTTAGCCAACTGGACCACTCAGGCACCCCTAACTTTTGTTTTTTAATCTGAGGCAAAGAGAATGAAAATAATATTGGTTAAAGTTTAGATATTAGGTACAAGGACAAGTATTTTATTGTTCTTTGTATGTTCCTATTGTGTAAAATAGGTCATAATTTGTAAAAACTATTTCAAAGGGAATGAAACTAGGAATTACAGGGAGGCAGCTATGAATTAGGAGGATAAATTCTCTAGTAGAGTTGGATGTAATGAACTCTTACCACACTCCATCCATTTATTTATACATCAAATATTTACTGAGAACTTACATTATGAGGGACAGTATATTTCCTGTCACAAAAGGGACTTGGCTGAGGCTAAAAGACCACTTGTCAGGGATTTTGTTAAGTCTTCACACATCACCTCTAGTGACCTCTGGAGGATCCTCACCTATCCTGAGATTCCATGTGCAAAGCACACTTTCTCATAGAAACAATACTACCAAAGGTAGCATTAGTGAGAAAGCTAAAACTTTTTGAAGAAATCTCAGAGCACACCACCAGCTCTCTGATAGTAGAGCCCTAGAAGGTGGTGGCAGTCGACCTGTTCTGACAGAGCTCCAGCTGCCTTCACAGGAAGGTGAGGAGGAGATTAATGAGCACGAAGGACGCCATATTTCCAAGACAAAACCAGCAATGATGATTGGAACCCAACGATGATCGCCAGTAGATTATTTAACCTATAACTTTTCTAACTGTCATATTTTCAAAACAGCCCTATGGGAAGGGCATACAAATGGTTGGAGAGTATTTGCTGCTTTTTAACATCCAGTGGAATCCAACCCAGGAGCCCAACTTGGAGGATAGGGGTAGACACGAAGAGATGGGGCAGGGAGAAGAAAGAGGATGGATTTTTTCACATATAAATATTTTTGTGCATAATACATCTATGTACCTGGAAGTTCCTATGCTTTTCTGACAAAATCTAAGCTGAAGAAATACAAAAGTTGAATTTCCTCGATGTGTATTACAAAACTAATTGGATACAATTATGCTGCCTTCATGACGATCACCTGCATAGAATTTGACAATGTACAAAGGACTTCCATGTATAGTATTTCATTTTGTCTTGTGAAGTAAGAAGATTAGATACTATTATCTCCTTTCAGGAGGTATCAGGAAATCTCACTGTACTATCAGGACACTGAGACATTGAGAAGTTAGCTGACTTGCTCATCTAGAAAGTGGAGAAGCACAGACTACTGCTCCCAACAGTCTGACCCACACTGTATACTCAACAGGGCCTTAACTGTGACACTAGATGACCCCTGTGAACTTGGGATTCCCTCGTGACTGATAAAGTACTTCCCCTTCTACCTCACGTCCCCGCATCTTTTAAAAAAGTATCCCTCACTGTACACCGGTCAGAATGGCTAAAATTAACTCAGGAAACAACAGATGTTGGCGAGGATGTGGAGAAAGGGGAACCCTTTTGCACTGCTGGTGGAAATGCAAACTGGTGCAGCCACTATGGAAAACAGTGTGGAGATGCCTCGAAAAATTAAAAATAGAACTGCCCTACAACCCAGCAATTGCACTACTAGGTATTTATCCAAGGGATACAAAAATGCTGATTCGAAGGGGCACATGCACCCCCATGTTTATAGCAGCACTATCAACAATAACACAGTTATGGAAAGAGCCCATGAATGGATTAAGAAGATGTGATATACACACACACACGCATGTGTATGCGCGCACAAATGCACACGCACACACACTAGAATACTACTTGGAGACGAAAAGGGATGAAATTGTTCAGTTTGCAACAATGTGGATAGAACTAGAGAGTATTATGCTGAGAGAAATAAGTCCATCAGAGAAAGACAGATATCATATGATACCACTCATTTGTGGAATTTGAGAAACTTAACATGATGAACATACAGGAAGGGAGGGAAAAACAAGATAAAAACAGAGAGGGAGGCAAACCATAACAGACTCTTAAATACAGAGGACAAACTGAGGGTTGATGGGGGTGGGGGAAGTGCGTGATAGGTATTAAAGAGAGCACTTATTGGGATGAGCACTGGGTGTTACATGTAAGTAATGAATCACTGGGTTCTACTCCTGAAGCCAAGACTACATTTTATGTTAACTAATGAGAATAATAAAAAGAAAGAAAGAAAAAGCTATCCTTCACCGTAAATAATCTTCCATGTGACCCTGGAGGATCTGACCACCTGAACTTATATAAAACATAGTTTTCCCCATTTTCAAGATGAATACACCAAATCATTAGGACTCAAAGGGTAGTAAACACAGAATTACCATATGACCCAGCAATTCCACTCCTAGTTATAATCCCAAGAAATGTGTGGACACAAAGTCTTGTATACGAATGTTCATAGCAGCATTATTAATAATAGCTAACAAATAGAAACATCTAAAACCTCCATCAACTGATGAATGGATACAAAGTTTAGGATATCCATACAACAGAATATATATTTTTTTAACGTTTATTTATTATTGAGAGACAGACACAGAGCGTGAGCAGAGCAGGGGCAGAGAGAGAGGGAGACACAAAATCTGAAGCAGGCTTCAGGCTCTGAGCTGTCAGCACGGAGCCTGATGCGGGGCTCAAACCCATGAACTGTGAGATCATGACCTGAGCTAAAGTCAGTTGCCCAACCAACTGAGCCACCCAGGCACCTCACACAACAGAATATTTTTCATCCATAAGAAGGAATGAAATACTGATACCTCGTACAACATGGATGAACTTTCGAAACATTGTACTAATGTGAAAGACGCCAAACAGAAAGTCACAGATTGTATGACTCTTTATATGACATGTTCAGGAAAGGCAAATAGAGAAAGTGGATGAATGGTTTCCAGGGGCTGCAGAGAGAGGGAATGGGGAGTGACTGCAAATAGGTATGAGGTTGTTGGGGGGAGATGAAAATGTGGTGTAACTAGGTAATGGTAATTGTTGCACAACTTGGCAAATATACTAAAACTATACTAAAGCTATGGAATTGTACAGTTTAAAAGGGTGAATTTCATTGTGTGTACGTTAAATCTGAGTAAAGCTGTTACTTAAAAAAGAAGAAAAAAGAAACCCAGGCTGGGAGAGGTAACTTGCTTGGTCCTTTGCCTTTCACAAAGGATTTTCATTGATAAAGATTCAAAGTCCAATTCAATTCAATTCAGTAAAAAGCAAATAGTTTAGAACTGATCATTTCTAGGGGCACCTGGGTGGCTCAGTCAGTTGAGCGTCTGACTTTGGCTCAGGTCATGATCTTGCGGTTCATGAGTTTGAGCCCTGCTCTCTACTGACAGCTCAAAGCCTGGAGCCTGCTTCATATTCTGTCTCCCTCTCTCTGCCCCTCCCCCACTCATGCTCTCTCTCAAAAATAAGTAAATATTTTTTTAAAAAGCCCTGATCATTTCTTTTTTTAAAAAAAATTTTTTTTAATGTTTATTTATTTTTGAGACAGAGAGAGACAGAGCATGAACGGGGGAGGGGCAGAGAGAGAGGGAGACACAGAATTGGAAGCAGGCTCCAGGCTCTGAGCCATCAGCCCAGAGTCCTACGTGGGGCTCGAACTCACGGACCGTGAGATCGTGACCCGAGCCGAAGTCAGACGCTCAACCGACTGAGCCACCCAGGCGCCCCTATTTCTAAATGTTCTATATGTTAATCCTGCTTAGATTATGGGGCCTTAACATGAAGGCTAGAGGAAGTATCCTCCAAGTAGCCCTATCAAAAACTCACAGGTTACTATGTTTTATCAAGTTACAGTTTTGTTAACAATCCTTACATAAAACAGAAAGGAAACACAGAGTCCACTCTGTATTTTGACACTGGAAAAACATCCACATTAGGCCATCCTGAAGAACACACATAACTTTTACACACCATTTTAGCAAGGAAAATGTCAATCAAAGTCAGTCAACTTCCCCCCACCCCCACCCCCCACTCATCAGCTTTCACTTTCACTTCCACACAGGGGTTCCAACTAGGCTTCCAGAAGCTGACTGTTGATGCCTGCCTCAGAAAGGAGACTGCAAATGCTACACTTTGCTTTTTTTTTTTTTTTTTTCCTTTTGGGTTCCACAATAACCAAATCTTCCTTCTGAAACTGTTTCTAAAATTTCAACAGAATTCCTGAAATTTGAGAGTCTTTTAAATGATAAAATATTAATAATATCATTCCATTTTCTCCCCCAAAACTCAGAAGCATACCGACACCCATTCTCCACACAGCCTTTTCTTGTTATAACTGTCTTCATGACGAGAGAGTGAACAACAGAGTTACTACATCAGGTTGACTAAACCCTATCTTTGGCAGCCGTGGTTATGCCAATAAAGGATAGGGATTCAGATGATGTTCCTGCAGCCTTCCCCCACCATAGACACACACCCACACCACGCCCGATCCTGGCATAACAAGATGTCACCGTCACCGTCACATTAGAGCACTGTGAACTATATAAAACCAAAACAAAACAAATAACAACTTCCCTGGACACCAAAAATAAACAGGCCAGCCAGAAATAGCGCTGTCAGAGAAAGTTAAATGAACTCCAAGGCAGAAAGGACGGCTGAACTGTACTGATACTCAGAGATCTCAAGGACCCTGAGGCTCCAGACTAGCTTCTCCATCCATCTGGCTCGACCAACACCAGCAGAACTTGGTGTTGTTTGTTCATAACTGGTTCAACCCAAACAGATTATTTGCTGAGCTTCTACTATCCAGAGGGTGACATATCAATTTATGGACTCAATTATTTTTCTAGATTTTCAATCATATTTTCTCCATCCTCCTCTAGGAAAGAAATTAAGACTTTCTCTAGGCATAAGAGCTAAGAGCTCGCAGTGGTACCATGAATGATCGTGGCTGCAACGATAAGGCTTTGACCATGAGGAGGAGTGGGTGGGGGGAGATACAGCCAACTTGAACCTCAGTCAGCACTCTAATGCTTCAGCCATGACAAAAAGCATCCTGTTTCTGAACTCACTATGCTCTCTGGTGCCTCCAGGACTCTTCCTGGGTGCCAGCATTAGCCTGGAATGTCATCACTCTTCACTTCTCACTCAGTGCTGACTTCACTATCTCCAACTTTCCTTAGGACTTGATATTACCTAGTAAACAGAAGCCTATCTGACCCTAAGGCCCAGGGGAGGGCCCCTCCTGACTGCTTCCACAACATATTGGGTACCTACTCTTACTATTGGAATTACCTGTTTGTCTTGCAAGTTAGAGTTAGAATTTTTCAAGAATAGGAAAGATCTCCTCATTTTTCTTCCAAAAATGAAAATCATTTTACTGATTTTTGTTTCTGTTGCTTTAATAATCGTAATAGTACTGCCTGTGGATGGCATCACTCAGAAGTTGCCCAAGCAAAAAAGCTTAGCATCATTCATTCAACCAAAACACAACAAAAAAAGAAAGAGGCGTGTCTACTCTGAACCAGGCACCACACTCATCAGCGTATCTAATAGTGAAGGAGACAGACCCTGTCCTTGCTATCATGGAGCTCAGATTCTAAAGACAGACCTTGCTTGAACAAAGAAGTCATATTATTAAAGGTAAAAGTACAAAGTGCTTGGAAGTGTATGAGAGTGACAACCTAGCAGAGGTGGGAATGGAGAGATGGGTTGGTGGGAGCTCACCTTTAGGCTACTCCTTCTGCACTGGCTCTGCGTCCAATCAACAGCTTAGCCCTGTCACTTCTGCTTCTGAAATCTCGTTCTCTTTCACCTATCCATCTCCCCGACTCCTACACCGTCAGCACCACCAGTGGTTGCCTGGAATACTGCACCAGCCTCCTAACTGCCCTCTCTGCCTTAAACTTCATCCTTCCAACCCAGAGTCCATGCAGAAGCCAAAGGGAATTTTCTATAAGGAAAATCTGATTATGTCACCACCTTCTCTGCAAACTTGCAGCGGTTCCCCATTGAGCTCTGTTAAAATGTAAAGGCTTTTACATAAAGCTTTTGCAAAGACCTGCAGGCTGGTTTCTCTCTTTCTCTTTCTCTCTCTCCCCCTCCCTCCAGTTTTGACACTTCTCCACATTCCTTGCACCCATGCCCTAAGGTATATTAACTTCGTCTTTCTCAGCTGAATCTGGAACATTCTTCTTTCTCCCATCCCCAGCCCCTACTGGTGGCTAATTCTTATTCCTCCCCTTCAGTTCCCTGGTTAGATGCAGTTTCCTTTAGGAAACTTGCTCTGAGTCCTCCCACCCCTTCCAAGTGAGTTAGGATCCCCAGCCATATAGTGTAGCTTCCTTAATTATATTACAGTGATTATATTGTTGTAATTAGCTAATCTGGAAAGACAATCAGGGCAGGAACCAGGTTTGCATATTTGTTATTGTGTCTGCAGTGCTATGACATTATGTTGTACATAATAAGAACTCTAGAAATATTTGCTGAATGCTTAGAGAGAATGAAAACATAATTAAAAATTCAGGTAATACACAAAGTTATAAAGAAGGCAAAACTCACGGCTAAACCCATCACCCAGACATAATCATTATCAATATTTTGGTGTAGATCCTTACAAGCATTTCTATTTTTTTCCTCCCTCAAAAAGAGATTTTGTCTCATGTAATATTCAGTCAAATTGTTGTTGTTGTTGTTTTGTTGTTTAATCCTAAATTTGTTATTATGGACCCCATTCCAACTCAGTACATTGCTCTATGATGTTCTGTTGAACGCATATACCATATTCAAAATAGTCAACCCTCGCCTTAATCCATCCATCCATCCTTCCTTCCTTCCCTCCTTCCTTCCTTCTCCCCTTTCTTCCTTCCCTCCTTTCTTCCTTCCCCCCTTCCCTCCTTCCCACTTTCCTTCCTTCCCTCCCCCTTCCCTCCCTCCTTCCTTCCCTCTTTTCTTCCTTCTTTTCTTTTCTTTTCTTTTTTCTCTTCTTTTCTTTTCTTTTCTTTCTTTTATTTCTTTACAGTGAGGCAGAAGGAGAGGGAGAAAGAATCGGAAGCAGGCTCCATGCCCAGCACAGAGCCCATCTAGGGCTCCCATCTCACCACCATGAGATTGGGACCTGAGCCAAAATCAAGAATCCAATACTTAACTGACTGAGCCACCCAGGTGCCCCAGATTATTTTAATATTTTATTTATATAAAGAATACTGAAGTATGGGGTGCCTAGATGGCTCAGTCAGTTAAGTGTCTGACTTCGGCTCAGGTCATGATCTCACAGTTTGTGGGTTCGAGCTCCACATCGGGCTCTGTGCTGACAGCTCAGGGCCTGGAGCCTGCTTCGGATTCTGTGTCTCCCTCTCTCTGCCCCTCCCCTGCTCATGCTCTCTCTCTCTCTCTCAAAAATAAATAAAGATTTTAAAAATTTTTTTAAAAATTAAAAAAAAAGAATACTGAAGTAAATATTCATCCTTAAACACGTATCTTTTCATGCAGGAAGCATCTCAACTTCCTTCTGTGTATAAGTCCTTGGTGGGGGGTGGGGCGGCTGCCCATGGCCTCAGTGGCTGCTGCGGCTGCATTCAATAGTTTTGTACATCGCTGAGAGTCCCATAGGCAGGTGGGGGAGGGGAGCCTGGGTATATCATCATCTCTGCACTGGTGGGCTTTGTACTCTTCCACCCCTGCCATGTACCTGGCTCATGCGTCACGAAGTGTCACACATATTTATACCTGATCGTTGTGCATCTGACAGCTAGAACAGGGCCTGGCGCACAGGCTGCACTCGGGCGCTCAGGGGACGAATGAATGAACAAATAAATGAAATGAATAAGGAGGTCAGCTGTCCGTAGAGAGGCGTGATAAAATTGTGGCTGAGAGCTCAGGCGCTGAAACCAGTACACTTCTGTTCAAATCACAGCTCAAGTGCTTCCCGGCAATCCCCAGGCCTTCTCAGCTTCAATGTCCCTCTCAAAACAAGTGAACATAATGGTTGTACTAACTTCAAAAGGCTGCTACAAGAACTGAGCAGGACAATGCAAGTGAAGTAAGTGAATCCATAGAGCCCTGAACACTGTAAGCACTCAATAAAACTACATGTATCGTGATTTTTATTACTGTTTAATGGAAACTCCTCGGGGTCCACAGGAAGAAATGTAGAGCTTCTCTTCATACAGTGAAGAGAAGAAAACAAGTTCTAATGAGGAAACAGAAAGGAGATGATTAAAAAAATAAGAAGAATGTTTCTCATTGAAATGCCACTTTCTCCACTGAAGTGACTGCCCTTTTCCATGTTGGTAACTATAGCTGTCAGAGTTTTCAGGGTTTTCCAATTTTTTTAACTTCATTCTTTTTATTTTTTAATTTTTTAAAGGTCATTTATTTTTGAGAGAGAGAGACAGAGAGAGACAGAGCATGAGTGGGGGAGGGAGAGAGGAAGACACAGAATCTGAAGCAGGCTCCAGGCTCTGAGCTGTCAGCACAGAGCCTGATGTGGGGCTCGAACTCATGAACAATGAGATCATAACCTGAGCGCAAGTTGGACACTTAACAAGTCAGATGCTTAACCGACTGAGCCACCCGGGAGCCTCTTTTTAAGGTTATTTTATTAATTATATCACCCAATGTGAGGTAAGATTTATGTTTGTGAAGTTCACACACACATGTACATGCAAATCATAATAAATGTTTTGTCCAAATATTTAGGTTTTAAAGATATACGCTGGTTTGGCAATTCCCCTAATCTTGCGATATTTCTCCCTCTGTTCCTTTAGATGCTATTTCAACTAAATCTTAATACCTTATCCCCCTATTCAGATTGCACGGCTCTTTCAGAATGGTAACTCCTTTGCATGTCTGTGTTCTCCACAGCACTCAGAATCATTCCTTTTACTCAGAATTCTTAAGGGAAGAAAAAGAAAGATTGATCTGATACATAATCGTTGGCAATGTTGCTTAGGGATGAAAACATTTCTAAAGCTCTTCAGAACAACTACGGAATCCCTCTGAAAAGTGAGGTTTAAATAGAAAAAAATTCAGGGCACTTGGCTGGCTCAGTGGAGCGTGTGACTCTTGATCTTGGGGTTATGAGTTTGAGCCCCATATTGGGTGTGGAGATTACTTAAACATAAAATCTTTTAAAAATAAAAGAAAGAGAAAAACTTCTGTGCTTATGATTGCTCAAAGTTTAGAATTGCCCCCTGCGCTTCCTTGTTCATCTAATAGCTTTCTGAAGGTCTCAAGATGCCAGTGAAAACAAAACCAGGATGCTTGGGGCACTGTGGTTTGGGGAGCATAGATGTCGTGTGTGTGTGTGTGTGTGTGTGTGTGTGTGTGTGTGTGCGCGCGCGTGTGTTTAAATGAGAATACACTTCACCGGCAACATTCATTTTCCAAGGTTGTAATGACAAAGAGACACTGAAAAGGAGCTGGAAATAGCTGGGTCTAAAGGCAGTGGTGGCCCAGATTCACCTAAACTAGAACAGGAAACCCGGACTGCGATAACTCGGATCTCCATAAAGGTAGAAAACCCCCTTTTAGGGCTTTCCTTTTCCTCCATCCCCCACAGACATCAACATCCGAGTGGAAAAATTTGCCAGGATGGGTGGGGCCTCAAAAGGCTGAATCACTGTGGTTGCACTGGGACTGCCAGAGAAAGCTGGCTTCAGACTATAATCAGGCAAACACTGCAGCTGGTTTTGCTGGCATTTTCTTGTTAAACCCCCCATTCTTAGAAAATGGGTAAACAGGGGAAGGCAGTGGAGGCCCCCTTAGGACTCGCAGCCACGGACCCCCACCCCTCCGTGGGTTTCGGGTTGGGTAGGGCATTTTGATTCTATCTATGAAACCACCAACGTAACTTGTCCTTCTGTGAATGGTCCTTTCATTTCCCAAGAACCCCAAGAATCCTGGAGCTATTCTGGCTCCGCCACTTTCTACCCGTACAGCTTTATACAAGTTATTTGAGGCTTAGTCTCCTCACAACTCTAATGGCTATAACATCTACCTCATAAGTTAGGAAAAATGAACTGAAAAACAGCTGGAATAAGATATGTTAAGTGTCTAAAAAAGTGCCTGGTATACAATAAACACTGAATAAATGTTATTTATTATTATTAGCTACTATTACGATCTTAATAAGTCTTGTCGAATATTTCAAAAGGTCTCTTACTCTACATTTATAATTTTATCACCCCAGTTTAGGTGAAAAACTGTCTTCCTTTAAATTCATTATTACAAACAAACGTACTTTTCTTGACTTCTCAGTTTCCTATCCTAACCAATCAATTAATACATCAACTTACTATGAATACATCCAGCAATTACTAAGGGGAGGCTGGGGGAAATACAAATTCAACAGAATTGGCTGGAGGAAAATAGGGAAGGAAAATCCAAATCCAAGAAGTTTAATTGAGTTGATGAGCATTTACTGAGCACTTACTATACACTGGCATTACGCTATGTTCTCAAAACTAGAAGGGTACACATAAGTGGTGTTTTCTTGAGGAGCTTAGAGTCAGGGTAATGTTTTGAGACTGCAGAATCAGGGAAGGCATCCTAAAACAAGAGAAAATGGTACTTGAGCCGAAACTTGAAGGATGAGTAGGCTTGAACTAGGTGAAGAATAGGAGAGAAAGGGTATTCTAGGCAGAGGGAACCACCAGAACAAAAACTCAGAAGTATGAAACAGCTTAGGGGCATGTGAGTGGCTCCGTCTGTTGAGTGTCAACTTTGGCTCAGGTTATGATCTCTTGGTTCATGAGTCTGAGCCTGCATGGGGCTCTGCTGATGGCTCAGAGCCTGCTTCAGATTCTGTATCTCCCACTCTCTCTCTGCCCCTCCCCTGCTTTTGTGCGCTCATGCTCTCTCTCTCTCTCTCTCTCTCAAAAATAAATAAATATTGTTTTTAAAAAGTACAAAATAGCTTTGAATTGCAAATAGCTCAGAATTAATGGAGCAAAAAGCACGTGATGGGGAATATTGGGAAATAAAGGAGATTTACAGTTTACTTAGAGAAGATGATACCACACTCTGCTCATCTAAGTTGGAGGAGCTAATGGTTCCAGCCCCATGACCACCATACTTTAACCAGGTGAGCTCCCAACCTAGAAATTACTCACTATTTTAGGTCACAAAAATGATGAGTTTTTTCGGCCCACATTAGGAGACATTGGGTAAGTTCCTTTGTTACTCTTGGTGCCTTTATTTCCTCACTTGTAAATTGGGGTGGTAATTCTGCTTCTTCACAGGGCTGTGGTAAGCATTAAATGAGAGAATACTACACACACTTAGAACAGCACGTGACACATAGAAAGCGATCGGCATATGCTAGCTAGTACCATCCCGTGTTGCTCTGGTCTCGCTCATCCCAGACACGCTGGGGGTGGGGTGGACGTGGTAACCCGTGAGAAAGCACATAGGAAAGAGTCTGGATGTAAAATATCACTGATCCAATCACCTGTCAGGATCTACGATCATGGTACACAGACTCTATGGCACTAAAAAAGTCAAAATTTCTATGAGCCCTGGCAACGACCTTTCTGACAAAAATGTGTGTCACAGCCTCATCATTTATTTATTACTTGACACACAGCGGGTAAGATTTGAAATATCCCTTATCCGCCTTTTCTCTGCATCCTCTTGGTTTCTGTCAGTGGTTCCCGGCACTGAGAAGTGAGGACTGATCTGCTATCTCAGAGCAGGCTGGGAAGAGGAAGGACTTGGGAGGCCAAACCTGAGGAGTCAGCTGACCTCTGCTCGGTGCCCAGGTCAGCCTGTTCGTTTCCCTGTGCCCACCGCATCCGGCCACTCGTTCCCTCAGCAGTGACTCCCTTACCTCTGTATTCCAAATCACCTCTCAACCAAAAGGAACAGGCCCACAGACTCAGAGAGCATCCCACACAGCTTTGGGAAGGACTGCCACTCTGCTCATCCATTCTGCATTGCAGCAGATGCAAAAGGTGAAAAAAGAGGAGGGGTTGTTAGCACCCCCTCTCTCACCACCAGCACCACACAGCTGTTCAGAGGTTTAGTGTTCAAAACCACTTAAGGGGCGCCTGGGTGGCGCAGTCGGTTAAGCGTCCGACTTCAGCCAGGTCACGATCTCGCGCTCCGTGAGTTCGAGCCCCGCGTCGGGCTCTGGGCTGATGGCTCAGAGCCTGGAGCCTGTTTCCGATTCTGTGTCTCCCTCTCTCTCTGCCCCTCCCCCGTTCATGCTCTGTCTCTCTCTGTCCCAAAAATAAATAAACGTTGAAAACCACTTAATATTCCTGTAAGCTCTGTGTCTTTAAAAACAAAAAAACAAAAAACAAAACAAAAAAACCCCACAACACTATCCATGACAACTGAGGAAAAAAACAAAACAAAACAAGAAAACCCCCAAAGCAACAACAACAACCCCCCCCCCCACCAAAAAAAAAACAACAAACAACCCTCAACACTAACAGTAGGCTGTTTCATTCTCGGGCAGGTTTTATATTGAGCGTATTCTTTTTTTAAATTTTTTTTTAATGTTTATTCATTTTTGAAAGACAGAGAGAGCACAAGCAGGGGTGGGGCAGAGAGAGAGGGGGCACAGAATCCAAAACACGCTTCAGGCTCCGAGCTGTCAGCACAGAGCCCGACGCGGGGCTCGAACTCACGAACCACAAGATCATGACCTGAGCCCAAGTCAGACGCTCACCCGACTGAGCCACCCAGGCGCCCCAGTATTGAGCATATTTCTTTGTCCACAGGAATATCTGGTAAGATGTACATTAGATCCTCGGGAAGCATTTCTGTTCACAAATTGAGGCAAGACAGGGTAAACCCATGTCAATCCTGTTTTATTCACCTTTTTTTGAAAATAGAAGTTTATTACTTTATGTCAAAAGCTATCAATCCAAAAAATGAAAGAAACCCACCCACAAATCTAAGGGCATAGGTATACAGTGCTCATATGTGGCCTGATCCATGGGCAACCCCCAGGGGGCACCAAAGAGCTATTTCTTTTTTTAGCACATTGGTGTAAGAAATCCTGTGTGCTCTTTCCAGGCCATATAAATCCCAGAAGACAGGTTCTATTATACAGACTTCCTGGGGTCAATCCAGGGCACAGGGAGGTGGGGACTTGTATTACATTATCAGTAATTTGGCTCTTGTCCAAATCTAAGGATAAACCTATCAAGACACAGAGCACTTCAAGAGTTGAATCAGAAGTTGTAAGCAACAATGCCAGATTCTTTTTTGAGAAGCAAATGGTTGTGGCTGAGGCCACCTTATACTGCAGACAGTATCCAGAGATCTAGAGTGGTTCAAGCCACTGAGAATATAATGCCAACCAATTAAACTTTGTCCCTTAAGCGCACTATGGTCCAGTTATAGATTCTCAGGGTGCCATTTAAACGTCCTGAATTTATTTGAGAAGTAAACCAGGGATAAAAATGCTAAGACAGAATCATTGCTACAGGCAATTGTCCATGAACCAGAGTGCTCAGGGCATAGCTAATAACACATATGTTTATTGGGACATATGCTCTTTTTTTTTTTTTTAAGAGTTGTTTTTATTTTTTTTTTTAATGTTTATTTATTTTTGAGAGAGAAAGAGAAAGGGTACAAGCAGGGGAGGGGCAGAAAGAGAGGGAGACAGAGGATCTGAAGTGGGCTCTGAACTGACAGCACACAGCCCAATGTATCCACGAACCATGAGATCACGACCTAAGCTGAAGTCAGACGCTTAACCGACTGAGCCACCCACGCCCCCTTGGGACATATGCTCTTAAAAGAGACATCATACTGGTTGGTATAAGAATGGCCACAATCCAGACTAAGCCATGGGTCATATGTTTATGAGACATCACTATCCCTTGGTGCTCCTTCTAATTGGGATAACAATTATTCACCCACGTGACTTACCTTCTCAAAGTCTCGAAGAGCCTGGGTCTGCACCTGAGGGGGTTTTTCAAATGCTCTCAAGGAAGGCATCTGTTCAAAGGGGATCTTCTCACCACTTCTCCAACTCTGTGACTGCACTGGAGGGCCTCGATCTTTAGTGTCACTAAGAAAAGCTGCCGGTAAAACAGAACAACAAAAAATTGTATACAACAGTGGCATTATGATCCTTCTAACCAGCACCATCCAGCAGAATTTGGTTTCCACAAAGTACAAATCAATTCTGGGCCACACGGAAACAGTTCACATAAAGTAGTGTGTGGCTGATCATATTAATACTGGTCCCCAGTGAAACGCACTAGTCCATGTTTGTGCCCCTTTGTAACTGGAGGCTTTTGCTACTCTATGGAGAAGTGGAGCCTATTTCTCCAGCCCTTGGATCTGGGTTGGCTTAGTGACTTGCTTTGACTGAGAGAATATGATGAAAATGCCACTGTATGAATTCTAGAGACTAAGTCTTGAGAGACCATGCATTTCTGTTCTTGTCTTCTTAGAGCCCCAAGACCACCCTACTGTGAAGCAGCCCAGTTTGCCCTCCTGAAGGAGGAAAGGCCAAGGACAGAGGGAATGGAGATGCCCCAGCTGACAGCCAGTCACCGAATGCCAGACATGTGAGTAAACCGTCTATGGACTCTCAACCCCAGTCAAGCTCTCAAAAGATTGCAGCTATTTGAGTAATCCCAAGTGAGACCAGCAGAGGAAATGCCCAGTTTGTCAACACACAAGGCTGTGAGAAATAATAAATCATTGTTGTTTTAAGCCCCAGGTGGGCAAACTTTTTTTTAAAGGGCCAGATAGTAAATATTTTAGGCTCGTGGATCATACCATCTCTGTCAGAGCTAGTTACCTCTGCTCTTGCAGCTCAAAATAGGCACAGACAATATGTAACTGAACGAGCATGACTGTGTTGCTATGAAACTTTATTTATAAAAACTGGCAATTGGCCCATGGGCTGCAGTTTGTTGACACCTGTTTTTTTGTTTTTTTAATTTTTCTTTTTAACGTTTATTTATTTTTGAGACAGAGAGAGACAGAGCATGAATGGGGGAGGGTCAGAGAGAGAGGGAGACACAGAATCTGAAACAGGCTCCAGGCTCTGATCTGTCAGCACAGAGCCCGACGTGGGGCTCGAACTCACGGACCGCGAGATCATGACCTGAGCCGAAGTCGGACGCTTAACTGACTGAGCCACCCAGGCGCCCCTGTTGACACCTGTTTTAAGCCACTAAGTTTTAGGGTGATTTGGCACATGACGAAAGAAGACTGAAATAGCTTCTCTTTTTTTTAAAAAAAAAATCAAGCTACTAGCTAAGAGGTGTTTCTACAAAAATATTTCAGGTCATTATTTAAGAGTAGTAACAATTATTACAACCAACATCTTTAACAGGCATTACAGGTTACAAAGTAGTTTCATATGAATTATTTCATTTATAAAGTTACTACCCCAAGTGAAATGGACTGATGCGATTATTAAATCCATTTTACTATGAGTTAATAAAGGTTCAGAAAGTTTGCGTGACCAAGATCACAATGCTAAAAAGTGGCAGAACCAGTCCTATGTTCTCTTCACTCAACCTTCCAAGCGGTCGGCTAATACTGTTAATTTAGGAGCAAAGGGAATCATCACAGGTCTAAGAGTTGAGGGAAAACAGGGCAGGGGGTAGAAATGCAATAATTCCATTAATTAAAGGAAGAATCGCCCTAGGAAAAGCTGCTGCTAACCCCATGCCTGTCTTTGTGAAGTACCATTGTGGAAGCAAGAAATCAGGGCTTCCTAGAAGCAGAGTACACAGAAGACCTCAGACTGAGGTGGACTTAGGGATGTAGACTCAGGTCGAAGACATGGAAAAATACACTTTTCATGGTTGGCAGAAGTAAACAATGATCCTTTATTACGAATATTCTTTTTTTTAAGACAGAGAGAATGACAGCCATTGCTATCCACTGAGCTCCATAGGTGGCATCAGTGCAAGTAAGAGCAAAATGGGCTCTGAAGAAAAATTAACTAGACACACACACACATATGGACAAACAAGCCAAGAGGCAATATGCTTTTTCTGTCCTTTCCCTTTTTTTCTTTTCTCTTTCCTTCCTTCCTTGTACATCCTTATCTCCTTTGTCAAAAACTAACTGACCATATATGCACGGCCACCAAAATCAAAGGCAACAAAAGCAAAAATAAACAAGTGAGGCTACAGCAAACTAAAAAGCTTCTGCTCACAAAGGAAACCATTAAGAATGAAAAGACAAGCCATGGGATGGGAGAAAATATCCCTCCCTCCCTCTTTCTTTTTCCTTCTGCAAACTTGCCAGAAAGAGCACAAGAAAAAGCCTCTAGATATTTCAATCAACTCGGAATTTGTTCTCTGCTAAGAAAAGACAGAAAAAGAGTAGGAAGACAGAAAGGATCAGGAAAATGATGGTGAGGAGAAAAATGAAGACAATAAAAGATGAAGAAGAAAATAATGATGAGAGACAGGGTGATTCCAGTGCAGTTTTTTTTTTTTTCTTACTGAAAAGTATTTAACTCCCTTTGACACCACTGGTTTTAAAGAAAAAAAGGTTGAAATGTAAGGCCACATGATTTGTTTTTAAAATGGACACTGTACAGTGTCTTCATTTTTGTAAAGTTAACATAATATCAGGTGTGTCTTCAGATCACTGTCTTTTTGTTTAAAATTTATTTTATTATTTTTTTAATATTTATATGTTCATTTTGAGAGAGTGAGCATTGTGATGGGGGGAGGGGAAGGGAAGAGGGAGAGAGAGAATCTCAAGCCGACTCTGAGCCATCAGTGCAGAGGTGATGTGGGGCTTGGTTTCATGAACCACGAGATCACAACCTGAGCCAAGATCGACAGTCAGATGCTTAACTGATTGAACCACCCAGGCGCCCTAATTTTTTTAAAGTAATCTCTATACCCAACACAGGGCTCAAACTCACAACCCTGAGATCAAGAGTAGGATGCTCCACAGACTGAGTCAGCCAGGTGCCCCTATATATCCCTATCCTTACTGGTATTCTCAATAGCCACTCATCTTGCCTGGTAGAGTAGAGGGTTTTAAAATGGAACAGAAATTTAAAGCAGGTTTTATTGGCACACAGCACAAATTAGTTATGGATAGAGGTAGTATTCTGTTTCCATATTCAGCTGTCTTTGATTCAACTTGTACAAAATAATTGTTGTTCTTTTAATTATAGAACAGTCTGTGCTTGCAAATTAATAATAATTATAGTAATAGCAAGGTTGCACCTGTTTTGTTGATATTGTGATATTTCTAAGTAAATGCAAATAAATGCTTTACTTAAGAGAAACTGGAAAATAATTATTTTTCCCACAATCAGTTGAAATTAAATAGGCTATCGAATGGAAGAAAATTTGATGAAACAGAACAATACATTACAGTTAGATCAGTGGGATGTGATGGAGGGAAAAGAGTCTTTGAAGCTTGGATATGAATTCTCACCACTTGCCAATTGTGGGAATTCAGGCAAATCTCTTAATTTTGCTCAGCTTCACTGTCACTGTGAAAGTGGGAATAAATAATACCTCACAGAGCTCTTATAAGAGTTAAAAGAAACAATAAGCATCTTCTCTACCCTTCCATTTTTGCCCTACTCCTTTGAGTTGTCACTGCAAAATGGAGGATCTTGATGTTCAAAATGAGTATAGTAGACCCTTGGAATTTGTAGACTTAGCATATACAATTACAAATGCTAATTGTAAGTGTCTGAAATCCTTAACACATTCAAATTAAAAACTTTTTCCATGCTGTGCATGTGAACCATCTGGGCTTCAAGGCTGGAATGAAAAAGGCAAATGACTTAGCGAAGGAGGCAGAACCCTTAAGTGATTCAAGGTTCTTGTGAAAAATGCTCCCCCAAAGAGAACTATCTTCACTTTGGTTTCATAATTCAGGTAAATCCCTGGCTAATGTTAGTTCAGTAATGATGTGATATTATCATGAATACATTAATAACAACAATATTTACTGGGTGTTTATTCCTTTATAAGTCTACAATAAGAGTTTTTCTCATTTAATCTCACTTATGACGTTGACACTATTATTATACCCATTTAAATGGTATGCAAGTAGAGATTTAATTTTAGTGGCAGAATCTATTTTAATCATTTCACAAGTGACTTTAACCTTGGAATTACAGAATCGTAATTTCAATTATGATTTCCTGTGCTGTGCTGGGAAGGTGGGGAATCACATGTTATAGTGGTAGGTGCAAATCTGGAAATTCACGAAAAGTCTGAGAATATTGCTACGCTGAATTTATTTTATTTATGTGTTTATTTATTTTAAGTTTGTTTATTTGTGAGGTGGGGGGGGTGGGGGGGGAGAGAAGAGAATCCCAAGCAGGCTCTGCACTGTCAGCACAGAACCCAACACAGGCCTCGAACTCACTAACGTGAGACCATTACCAGAGCCAAAATCAAGAGTCAGATGTTTAAGTGACTGAGCCACCCAGACGCCCCTGCCATGATGAATTTAAGGGTCCATAATTTGAGGGAATTACGATCAGCAGGAAACCAGAATTTATCAAGACCCACAGCCTCCTTACCACGACCAAGAATTTGTCAAGGACCCACAGCCTCCTTACCTGCTACATGACATGTTCTGGATACCATCTCCCCTTCATCCTCTGCAAAATAATCTCTGTGGAGAGAAACATATTGTTAATTAATGAGATACCCTTAGAGTCCCCAGTCCCTGAGGTGGCAAGACACCGACATTCTGTTTTCATTTATTTCTCCACAAGTATTTATTAAGCTCCTACCATGGATTAAGGACAGTGTTAGGTGTTGGAGATACAAAGACAAACCCCACAGGAAGGTTCCTATCCTGGGTAAGAACATGTAAAGATAGCCATTGAACACACAATTCCATTATGAGAAAACAGCAAAGACCCTGAGTCAGGAAGGAAGTTAACTCGTTGGAAGAACAGAGAAAACCAGTGTTGCCACCAGACTGTGCAGGACCTTGTGGGATACAGTAAGGACACAGAGTTTTGTGTGAAGGGCATTGGGAAACCACTGAAGGATTTTAGGTGAGGGAATGAGTGGTAAGTGACCAGATTTTGATTTTATTTTATTTTTTTTAATTTTTTTTTTAACGTTTATTCATTTGTTGAGACAGAGAGAGACAGAGCATGAACGGGGGAGGGTCAGAGAGAGGGAGACACAGAATCCGAAACAGGCCCCAGGCTCTGAGCTGTCAGCACAGAGCCCGACGCGGGGCTCGAACTCACGGACCGCGAGATCATGACCTGAGCCGAAGTCGGCCGCTTAACCGACTGAGCCACCCAGGCGCCCCCAGATTTTGATTTTAAATAGATCATTCTGGCTGCCGAGTGAGACTGTGTGGAGGGGATAAAAGTGGATGGGAAACGCAAGAAATTGTGATGGTTTTAACTAAAAGAAGCAGAGATGAAGATAAGCAAAAAAATCCAACATATGTTTAGGAAGTAGACTTGGAAAAACAGATAAAAGTCTATTAATGAGGGGCGCTTGGGTGGCTCAGTCAGTTACGTGTCTGACTCGATTTTGGCTCACAGTTCATGAGATCAAGCCCCACATGAGGCTCTGCACTGACACACATGCACACACATGCACTCACACACATGCACACACAGACACACTCTCAAAATAAATAAATGAACATTTTTTTAAAGTCTATTAATGGTAATGTTAAAACCACAGTTCAGTAGAAAGATGTGTATTTGTCCAGCACAGTGAATTAAGGTCACCAGACCTAGCAGAGAAGGGAAATTTTTTTTCAAGATGTATTCAACAAATACTTGTCAGGCACCTACTATGTTTTTAGGCACTGTTTTAGGCAGCATGAATATAGCAGTGAACAAAAAGGACAAAAATGCCTGCACTCATGGAAGTTAGAGTACGGGGAAGCAAAAAGTAAACTGTTTAGAGCAACTGGAGACAAGTGCTAAGAAAAATTGAAGTGGGGGATGGGGATAGGGAGTCCTGGAGATATGGGCAGGAGGAAGGGATTGCAATTCTCAGTAGGCAAAGTTTCTCTGAGAAGCAATAGGGTATTTGGGGGAAGAGTCTTCTAAGCAGAGAACATCAAACACAAAGGTTCACAGGAGGGAGCATGCCAGAGTGTTTGGGAGCAGAAAGGAGGCCAGTGAGGCGGGGCAGAGCGAGCACATGGTGAGGAAGGAGGAGGAGGGAAGGTCAAGAAGTAACAGCAAGGCTGTGCAGGGGGCAGATTGTAAAAGCCTTTCAGGCTGTACTGAAGCATTTGGCCACTGGAATCCTGTGAGTCAAAAAGGGGGTTGAACTGAGTGATGAATGTTTTAAAAGGGCTAGCTACTGTTTTGACAACAGACTAGATGCGGAAGGCAGAAACAGGAAGACAATTGCAATAATCCTACGGGGTGATGCCTTAAACCCTTGGGTGCACCCAGTAAGTTGTTCCAAAAAGAATCGTGTAGACAGAGGTGTAGAGGGCTTCTCAGGAAGGCAGAAGAGAGACTGGCATTTGTTTAGAAATTCTTGTCCTTCCTTCTCTGCCTCAAGGCTGGATGTTGGCATGAATCTTCATTTTGTTAAGTTCCAGATGGACATCAAAGTACCAGACAAGGCATGCTGGACTACACACACCACCTGGCGATTTTTTTATTATTCAAAAGCAGATCACCAGCTTGTGGTTCTTCCGGGTCGTCTGCCTCTTTCCCTTCTCTATCCATTAAAAACTTTCCACAAGAGTGAACAATTAAAGAGATGAACGTACTAGTTACAAATTCCCCTCTGTTGTAATAAAGTAGGGGAAGGATACTGAAGCCATCAACCAGAACACTGTCTTGAAAAATTTGAAAAACTTACACTTAACTGCTGCCATGCAGCCATTGGATGGATTCCTTTATATGCTCAGCCTACAGACTTAGGTAGATGACAGTGTTTGTGCCATCAGGAACATGGTCATTCCTCAGGCCAAATTCAACCCAGCCAAAATGTTTTATTTGGTCAGCACAAGATTGACCCACTCTTAACTTCTCTTAGAAAATGAATGGGTCTAGGGGCATCTGGGTGGCTCAGTCAGTTGAGTGTCCGACTTCGGCTCAGGTCATGATCTCGTGATTTGTGGGTTGGAGTCCCGCATCAGGCTCTGTGCCAACAGCTCAGAGCCTGGAGCCTGTTTCGGTTTCTTTCTCCTCCTTTTTCTCCCCTCCCCCACTTGGGTTTGTTCTCTCTCTCTCTCTCTCTCTCAAAAGTAAATAAACATTAAAAAAGAAAATGAATGGGTCTAGCAACACTGGGCCTGCCTTCCCACATAGGGGACAACCTATCACCTTTCAACGGAACATGTCTTCTCCAGTCTGTCACAGTCCCTGTCCTTCCTATCTTTGTAGTCCCAGCTTACATACTCACTTTTGATACCCTCCTGGCTTCTGTGTAGGTCTCTGAGGCTGTTACCCAGGTACAGATCAAATGCAGACAGAATTTCATTTCTGCTTTAACACACAGTCTTGAGAATGGATAAGGCATATGTGGTATGCATACACACACACACACACACACACAACGGAATATTATACAGCCATAAGAAGGATGAAATCTTTCCATGTGAGACAACATGGATGGAGCTAGAAGGTCTTATACTAAGTGAAATAAATGGGAAAGACAAAGACAATATGATCTCACTCATATGAGGAATCTAAAAAAACACACACACAAATGAAAAAAACAAGCAAAAAGCAGAATCAGACCTATAAATACAGAGAAAAAAGCGATGGTCGCCAGAGGGGAGGGGGCAAAATGGGTGGAAGTGAGTGGCAGATACAGGCTTCTAGTTAAGGAATGAATAAGTCATGGGGATAAATGGTACCGTATAGGGAAGACAGTCAACGATATTATAATGGCAATGTGTGGAGACAGCTGCTACACTTGTGACAAACTTGTTGAATCACTATGTTGTACATCTGAAACTAATATAACATTGTATATCAACCACACTCAAATAAAATTTTAAAAAGACTGTCTTGAGTAACCTAGTTTCTTCAGCGTGCAATTCACTAATCTATGCTGATGAACCACTAACACTGGCTTATAAATCACTTTTACCTCTTGGGCTTCAGTTTCCTCAAATATTTGTAAAGGAACTACATGGATTTTTCTAAGGTCCCTTGCAGTCATTATGCAGTTCTATTCTAATAGATGCTTAACCATAAAGCCCATTTTAATACTTTCCAAGGATCTGGGGGACTGTCCGGACATGATCTTGTTTAATCCTCTTTGCTCTGAAGATTCCACACTCCAGATCAGGAGCAGGTGACAACAAGGCAAGGTGTACAGGCCCCATGAGATACCCCACCTTCTGCAGCCCCAACCCACATGTACTCTGAGCTAGCTGCCTGCCCACTAGGAATCAGTAAGTGTCAGGGCAGAGAGGTCACTTTGGATGGGCACTGAGTTAATGGGCATACTTACAATCTCAGGAGATTTTTTAAAAATCACTTTAACTCTATTAACAGCTCAAGTTCCCTCTCTTATTACCCAAGAGTGGGGCTCATCATCTGCTCCAAAAGGTTAGGAAGGAATTTGATGCTCCCCCAGGGAAGGGGAGTGCTCACAGTGAAGAAACACAGGGTATATGTCTAGGGGACTGCAATCTGTGACAACAGCAGATAAACCAAAGTGCAAAGAGAACTGAGGTATGCTAGAGACAGACTCCAAGCTGGGTCATACACACACACATGCACATGTACACTGCTTTGTGAAGCAGTAATATATGTTGGTAAATTCTTCCATATTACTCAAATCTGGAAAAAACTTGTATGTCCTTGTCCTAGGTTGCTCGAATTGAAGTGTTTGTAGGTTTATTTTTTAACATCAGCCCATGGATGACTCATGCTCAGCTAGCATATGGTTCATTAGAGCACTCATAGCTCTCCAGCATAGATGTACGTATATAATCTTTCTCCCAAGATACTTTTACCTTACATGGTGCTTTTCCTGTATAAATGAGCCATGCTTTCCCTCAATGAGCCTTATCCTTTCTCTCCCTCTACCTCATCAATCTGTCAATACTGATACCAATGCCACTAACGTTACAATTATTAATTTTGCCAAGCCACTCTCTTGCTTAATTTGAAGAACCAAGCATTTTCCAAGTACAACCCACCCACAAGCTGTTCACCCACTTAATTTCCGCATGGTATATTGCCCACGCTTTCTTGATTTGCTGTTAAGCAGCTAAGAAGATATTGGACTCAAACAACACATCGACATTCAATATCCCACATTACTAGCTTTTCCTAGTTTTCCAGGATGGTCAGGTTGACAATAATCAGAAAATAATTGATTCTCTCAAAGCCATCTGCTACACTCTGATACTCTGCTGCTATCAAACTGTGCTCTGAGGATTTTTTTCCAGTAATTTCCTAAATATAGTAGTTTCAATTATGTCAGGAATATCCAAGCACTCAATTTTGCTTTCCTTTGCTTGCAAATGGCCTCACTGACATAGCTCCTTTCTAAAATGTAAGCAGCTGGTCCTGCTTTCTCTCCTAACAGTGTGGGGAGGGGTAGAAACATGGGTCCTTCTTCCTTACCAAGGGGTAACACGACAATGGAGCCTGCAGAGAGATATTTTCTGTAGGGAAGTCATGACTTTCCCTTGCAAACTGCATATTTGGGGTTATTGTCTCATATTTTGGTCTGTTTAATTTGTGGACCCAGAAGAGCAATGCATCTTGTTAACGGACCATATCATTCACAAGCAATGGCAAATGGCAACCATAGGCCTTTACCATTACAAAGTAGGATGTGCAACACATCTTTGACAGTATGAGACAGTGGTATCCCAGGACCATAGTCACCCCCCAAACTATTTCTAAGGAGCTGATGCCTGTCCAGTCCCCATTACCTTCTCCTTCGTCTCACCTAGTAAAATGTTTAACCTACGGGTATTTCTTCCCATAGGGGTATCCAAACTCCCAAAGCAGCAGTTATTTTTAGGTCCTCCCCCCAGGGCAATCACTTCCAACACGCAGTCTGGGCCCCCTCCTTCATTACTCACCACCACTCTTGCTTAAGATCTCTAAACCTGCAGACAAAGGCCATCTCTTGGAGGCATTTTCTATCTTTCATACTTCTTTGTATATAGATTTTTTTTAAGTATAAACAAAAATTCAGAAGGGGGAAACAATCTGCTATAACAGTACTTAGAGCAAAAACCTGGGCCTTGACACTGTTTATAGGGTTTTTCATTCCATCTTATAAACATTTATTGAGAAGTGGCTTATACGGCCAGCCCTGGAAATATAAAGGTGAAAAAGAAATTAAACCCTGTCATCAAAGTACTCAGAGACTACTGGGGAAGGCACATAGGATTCAACAAGAATAATGAGATTTAAAACAGATTGAAAAATACAAACAAGAGAGCAATTAATTTTGTCCTGGTGGGAGAAAATATGCAGAAAACAGAGAACACTGAATCCAGCCTTGAAGGATGGGTACAAATAACACAAGGAAACATGACAAAGACCCCAAAATAGGAGAATGAAGGGTGTATTTGTGGTTTTCATTTTGTTCCCTCCTGCCTGAGTAAACATAAACTGCCCCCAGGACCCCTTCCAACATTTTTACCTTTCCCTGTCCTCAAGCTGTCCTCCTCCAAGCTCTAACCCTGAGGTAGGAAGCTGTATTAAGGGAAGTCACGGGAGGAAACCAGGTCTGCACTTAGCACTTTCCTCCTCCTCATCTGACTACTTAGAATCCCCAAGGACAATCTAAAATGTTAAACAAGATGGGGTGCCCAGGTGGGTGACTCAGTCAGTTAGGCTAGGCGTCTGACCCTTGGTTTAGGCTCAGGTCATGATCTCACAGTTCGTGAGTTCAAGCCCTGCATCGGGCTCTGTGCTGACAGTGTGGAGTCTGCTTGGGATTTCTCCCTCCCTCTGTCTCTCCCTCCCCAACTGATGCTGTCTCTGTCTCTCTCAAAATAAATAAATCTTAAAAAAATAAATGTTAAACAAGAAGATTTTTACACAGCAAAAATGTCTATAGATAAGGACCAGAAGAAAATCTGCACAAGGGATAAGGCTGGAGGTTTAGGATGGCAGAAAATACAAGTGAATATCTTCCTTTTTACACGATTTTATGCTAAAAGGTTAATTCTTACTTTTTTAAAAAAGAGAATGTATTTTGATCCAATTTACATTGTTCTTCTAAAGTATGGCCTCAATAAAAGAGAAACTATGTAAGAGACTAGGTTCAGTCTGATCTTCTCCAACAGTGGGGATTATGTGGTATGACACAGGAAGATTGTTGAAGTTTGCGGTTAATTGGGGCCCTCCTCAGCACTAGACACTGAACTAAACATATATTCTATTGTGGTTCCTATATATTTTTTTTTAATTTTTTTTTCAACGTTTTTATTTATTTTTGGGACAGAGAGAGACAGAGCATGAACGGGGGAGGGGCAGAGAGAGAGGGAGACACAGAATCCAAAACAGGCTCCAGGCTCCGAGCCATCAGCCCAGAGCCTGACGCGGGGCTCGAACTCACGGACCGCGAGATCGTGACCTGGCTGAAGTCGGACGCTTAACCGACTGCGCCACCCAGGCGCCCCGGTTCCTATATTTTTAAAAACATTTTTTTTAATGTTTATTTCTGAGAGAGAGACAGAGTGCAAGTGGGGGAGGGGCAGAGACAGAAAGAGACACAGAATCTGAAGCAGGCTCCAGGCTCCAAGCTGTCAGCAGAGAGCCCGACATAGGGCTTGAACCAACAAACTGTGAGATCATGACCTGAGCCCAAGTCGGATGCTTAACCGACTGAGCCACCCAGGCGCCGCAAGCTCCTATATTCTTGAAACTCATTTGACATGAGTTACTAAATTCTGGTTCAAATGAAAGAAATCTTTCTGATGTTCAGATATCATTTTTTTTTTGTACTTTTAATTTGTATCCACATTCAATGCTTGCAAATACAAAAGGGTTGGAAGGACAAGAACTGTGGCCTACTTTCTTTAATGTTTGGAGCACAGGCCCTGAAGGCTATTGAATGGTAGGGTTTCACAAATAGTGCCAATTTAGGAACAAAGACATCTACAGGTGACTGTCCCTGGACTGCTTGAGCCTAACTTCATGGTTCAACATGTTTTCTTTCAGCAGAATTTTCCTCAGCACTAATCTTGCATGAAATGACCATCATTATTGTGGACAACCCCTGTCACCCACCACCAACACTGTTACCACAATGCATCGAGTGTCTGATGCTTTCCAGGCATCATCTCATTCAGTCCTCACAAAATCCTGTCAGGTAGCTACTGTATCCCTATTTCACAGATGAGGCAACAAGAGGCCTAGGAAGATGAAGTGATTTGCCCAAGATCACACGGCTAGTTGGTGTCAAGCCTGAACTTGAAAATGGCACTTTGGGGGAGGCGGGGCGCCTGGGTGGCTTAGTCAGTTGAGCATCCGACTTCAGCTCAGGTCACAATTTCACAATTCGTGAGCTCGAGCCCCGAATCGGGCTCTGTGCTGACAGCTCAGAGCCTGGAGCCCGCTTCAGATTCTGTGTCTCCCTTTCTCTCTGCCCCTCCCTTGCTCATGCTCTCTCTGTCTCTCTCAAAAATAAAGAAACAAAAAAAAAAAAAAAAGGGAAAAAATGGCAGCTGGGGCTCCTGGTGGCTCAGTTGGTTAAGTGTCCAACTCTTGATATCAGCTCAGGTCATGATCTCATCATTTGTGAGATTAAGCCCTGTGTGGAAATCTGCACTGACAGCGCACAGAGCCTGCCTGAAATTCTCTCTTTCCCTCTCTCTCTCTCTGCCCCTTCCCCACTCTCTCCCTCTCTGTCTCTCAAAATAAATAAATAAAACATTAAAAAGAAAAAAAGAAAAATAAGAAAATGGCACCTGACTCCAAACCTTGACTCTTTCCAATATGTCTTCCTTCTACCGTCACCCCTATCCAGAGCTTCCTCTGTACCTGCCTTGACTGCAGGGAAGTGACCCCTGAGAATCTGAGGGTGGACAGTGGTGCCATGTGAAGATTGGATTTAGAGTCAAATCCAGACACAAATTTGTGTTTTGAGATGCCGACTCATCCCCACTGGACACAGCTCACACTTGAGTATTTCAATACCAGTATAACAGATGCCATGTGACAAAAGAATTACAATCCTAAAAGGGAAGTGACGAGTATGACTTTTTATACAGGTCCTATCCTGGAAAGTGAGTCATCCATCATTATATACTTCCCTATCTCTACCCAAATCTCTCTAAATGTTCACAACTTCCCTGAACCTCTTCTGTGCTAACACTTAACACTGTCCGTAATGGACAAAGGGAATAAACTGAAAGGCAGAAGGGGTAATGGACACAATCAAAACAGGAAAGGCCACTAGTGAACCAGCTTTCAGACTTGTCCTCAGATCTTTTTTTCTCCTGCCAAGAGAGACATGGAGTGTATCTTCCATGTTCCAAATGTTGCCAAATACCACCCCCCATTCAGCACTAAAACTGCATAAACATATTCGAATGCAAATAGGGTAGAAGTCACAGATGCAGAGCACAAATACAGAGAGATTAGAATTTTTTCTCATCTCGAGACCTATCATTATCACCTCTGCAAGCTAGGATGCTGAATTGGCAAAGCCCCCTCAGAACAGAGAGAGCATCGCCTGTGAATCTCTCTCTGCACACTAAGTGTGGGCTGACTTGGCACGGATACAGCAGAGTCCACTTTTCTCCAGTACAGGCTGCAATTACACCCTTCACTCAACAGAGTCTATTCACTGAGAGTGACCACGGCCAAATGGAACTCTGGGAGACAGTTTTCTGAAGTGCTAATCAGTCCTCAATAGCTACAGGGAGCTACCAGCACCATTGTGCACCTGCATCGACTCGTCCAAATTTTATGACCTTTTTCTGCTCTTGGGCTAAGGCCCAAAAGGAATGAACATTATTTTTCTTGCTCCTGTCCATCAAGGTTCAGAGACACAAACCACTTAATACCATAAAAAGGTAAAGGAAGTTCAAGTAATTATTTTTCTCACTTTGCCCCATGAGGTTATCAGACATCCAAATATCTAATATATCCTCTTCCCTATGCCCCGAATCAGCAAAGACACTGACATCACTCTTTCAAAAGAGGTGTAAAAATAATCTGTTTTGGATTCAGTCACATCACCCAGGGATTGTGTACGGCTTCTCCACCCACTTCTAAAACTTTGCTCATATGCTTTTTACTTTTGGTCCTGGCAGTGAATGCATTCCGCAATCCTCAGTTTTCATGAACCACCACTATTCACAAGGCCCTGCGGCATGCCCAGGCAGTTGGCACAATCTGTCTCAGAGCGCTAGACCAAGCATAAAGACCAAGCATTTCCTGTCTCTACCTACTTTTTTACTCACATAATCTTTTACTGTTTCCTTTCTTCATTATGTCCATTTTTTAAACATTTATTTATTTTTGAGACAGAGAGAGACAAAGCATGAATGGGGGAGGGTCAGAGAGAGAGGGAGACACAGAATCTGAAACAGACTCTGGGCTCTGAGCTGTCAGCACAGAGCCTGACGCAGGGCTCGAACTCACGGACCGTGAGATCATGACCTGAGCCAAAGTCGGACGCTCAACCTACTGAGCCACCCAGGCACCGTTCGTTATGTCCATTTTTAATGATTTAAAAAGAATTACATGCTTCTTCCAGAATATTTTGGAAAGAAGAAAAATGTATACAGAAAAATCATAAAAAATGCTACCACCTAAAGGCAACATCGACAAAGAGTTTTCACATATTTACTTTCAGTTGTTCTTCAGTTCATATGCCTGTGTGAATTCTACAAAATAGAAATGATACTGCATGTACAACTTTGTATCTTGATTTTATTTATATCATTGAAATCAAAGGTTTTGAGGAATGCACTTGTAGGGGAAGAGTCAGGGGAGGAGAGCAGAGGAGGCAGATAAGAGAAGGAGGAGGAGAATTTCTTAACATTACAGATCTGCCTGAAATTTAAAAAAAAAGTGAATCTAGAGTCTTCTTTTTCAGTATGGTTCTATAATGTACTAAAAAAAGCTTATAAAGGGAACCCTCGTGCACTGTTGGTGTGAATATAAATTGGGTGCAGCCACTGTGGAAGAGAGTATGGCGGTTCCTTACAAAATTAAAAATAGAGCTACCATATGATCCAGCAATTCCACTTCTGAGTAGTTATCCGAAGATAATGAAAACACCAATTCAAAGAGATACATGCACTTCTACATTCATTGCATTTTTTACAATAGCCAAGATATGGAAGCAAATTAAGTGTCCATCAATAGATGAATAAAGAAGATGAGTGTATATGTATGTATACACCCATACACAATGGATATCATTCAGCTCTAAAGAAGAATGAAATCTTGCCATTCATGACAACATGGGTGGGCCTAGATGGTATTGTGCTAAGGGAAATAAGTCAAATAGAGAAAGACAAATATCATATGATTTCACTTCGATGTGAAATCTAAAACAAAACAAAACAAGCACATAAAATAAAACAGGAACAGACTTATATATACAGAAAATAAACTATTGGTTACCAGAGGTGGGGAAGGGTTGAAGGTATGGGTGAAATAGATGGAAAGGATTAAGTGGTACAAAATTCCAGTTATAAAATAAGTAAGTTATGGGGATGTAATGCACAGCATAAGAAATATAGTCAATAATACACTAAAACTTCTGTGTGGTGACAGATGGTAACTAGACTTACTGTGGGAGCATTTCATAATGTATAAAAATATTGAATCACTATGATGCATACCTGAAACTAATATGACATTGTATGTAAATTGCACTTCCACGAAGGAAAACAAATTTTAAAAATATAAAACAAAGATGATAGAATCCTAGAGGATAATAAAATTGACTGAGGGTTACTGAGTCTTGGGGATTGTTAAGGCAGTAAAAGACTCTGAAGTGCTTAGAAGGATTGACATAGCTGACTCCCAGGCTCAGTAGGGATAGGGAAAAAAAGCAGGGACAAAAAGCTTTTATAACCAGCTGTATCCATTCCACAAGAAGGAGACACCTACCAACCAGATGTTCGTATCAGCCTTGTGGGGAATGTTCTCTAGAAAGTTCTAAATCGAGGATCTTCTAAGTGCTAGAAACAATATTAGATGCTGAAGATTTAGAGACAAAAAACAGAAGTCCTCTCTTCCAATGAGCTGAGAAAATGGAAAATACCCCGTCAACCAACTAACTAGCTTCAAGCTACGACAGAGTAGACAGAGCATACTCTGGCTACAGAAAACACCCAGAACTAGGTTCCAAAAATAATTCCTAAAGGAGGTAATAATGAAACTAATCTTTGAAGGGTAAATAAAGTTATCCTAGCAAAGGCGAGGGTAGGTGTGTGTGGAACAGCTGGCGTATTAAGGCCCACCTAATAATTTTAGCTCAGAAAGAGTGAAATGACACCCTACAACCAGTTCCTTAGGTGGTCTGGCATAATACTGCCCCGTGGCGCCAATAACCTGGAAATCTCTGAGTAACACACAGAAGAAGCGTTGTCAAACCAACTAAGTTGCAAACTTTATACGTTGTCACTTTATGGGCATAAATGTCAATTTCTTCTTGCTGTAAAAACATATATTGACTTAGTTTTAAAGCAGCATGTAAAGGATGTTGTGCATAATCCCATAACCAAATACAGCATCTATTTTTTTTCCTCTCCTTGCGATATCCTAATACGTATGTGTAATTTTGATGTTATTTATATCCATTTTGACTTTCTTATTTTAAATTTTCTGCTTAGTACTGTTTCAGGAAACACTTCAAGATGGTAAGAGATTAACAGAAAGAGGGAAGCATTTTACCCTAAAGAGGAGGAGAAGTTGGGAATGTTGCTACTGATTCATCTAGGACACATCACTTTATGTCAGTGTGCCTCCATTTCCCTTTCTGCAGTACAGGACTCAAGTCTTGAAAATGATGGTTAAACTGAACGAAATACCTTCTACATTCCTGTGAGTTATAGGAGTCTGAATGCTAAGCAGTTTGCCATGTATATTCAACAACTAGAAATGTTTGATGTAGTTAACCTACTTCTTTTTAAATTTTCTTTTTTTTTTTTTGAACGTTTATTTATTTTTGGGACAGAGAGAGACAGAGCATGAATGGGGGAGGGGCAGAGAGAGAGGGAGACACAGAATCGGAAACAGGCTCCAGGCTCCGAGCCATCAGCCCAGAGCCTGATGCGGGGCTCGAACTCACGGACCGCGAGATCGTGACCTGGCTGAAGTCGGACGCTTAACCGACTGCGCCACCCAGGCGCCCCAACCTACTTCTTTTTAAATAAAGTTTATTTATTAATTTTGAGAGAGAGAGGGAGGGAGGGAGGCAGAGAGGCAGAGAGAGAGAGAGGAGAGAAATCCCAAGCAGGCTCCGCACTGTCAGTGCGGAGCCTGATGTGGGGCTCAAACTCAAACCGTGAGGTCATGACCTGAGCCGAAGTCAAGAGCTGGACGCTTACCGACTGAGCCACCTAGGTGCCCCCAGTTATCATACTTCTGAACATCCATCTATCATTCAAAAATAATCCTATAGACGAAGATGCTTTATGTACCTAGGTGTTTATCAAATGTTATTTATAATAGTTAAAAACTAGAAATCTAAAACATCCATATAGGGGAATGATTGAGTAAAGTAGTATATTTCCACATGACATTCTATTCTACATCATGAATAATAGTATTCCATATTATGACATGGAAAATAAATAAATATATTCCCGCACTGTGTGAAATACTAGAAATTGTTCCATTTTCTTTGTCAGTCAATGCTTTCTATAGGTCAGTAGTTATTGCTTCTTTATACCCCTTCCACCTTGGCCATGATGAAAAGACACCAGTTGCTACTGTCCCTAGTTGGCATTGGAGAAGCCATGGGGGAAAGAAGTTTCTAGAGAGTGGAAGAAGCAGAAAAGAACTGGAGATAATGAGACACATTAAGGGAAAATGTATTAGAAACTATTAAAGTGCTATGAAAATACAACTTAATAGTTATTATTATTATTATAGTCTATGAATAATGAGGTGCTTTAGCCATGAGAAAAAATTCAGATCATGCTTGTCTTGATGACCACAGAACTCAGAAGATGTTCTGAAACTGAGGAAAATAAGTCCTCAGTGTATTAGAATGTTTTATTTAGGTATGTATGTATGTAATGTTTTATTTATTTATTTATTTATTTATTTTTAAATTTTTTTTTTCAACATTTATTTATTTTTGGGACAGAGAGAGACAGAGCATGAACGGGGGAGGCGCAGAGAGAGAGGGAGACACAGAATCGGAAGCAGGCTCCAGGCTCTGAGCCATCAGCCCAGAGCCCGACGCGGGGCTCGAACTCACGGACCGCGAGATCGTGACCTGGCTGAAGTCGGACGCTTAACAGACTGCGCCACCCAGGCACCCCTGTTTTATTTATTTTTGAGAGAGAGAGAGAGGAGGGGCAGAGAAAGAGGGAGACACAGCTCTGTGCTGACAGCTCAGAACCCGACGTAGAGCTTGACCTCACAAACCATGAGATCATGACCTGAGCTGAAGTCTGACACTTAACTGACTGAGCCACCCAGGTGCCCCTTGAATGTTTTAAAATAGAATTGGATAGCGACACCTTAGGTCATCATGACCACTCTTGTATTCCGGACTTTCTTTCTAACTTTAAGTGCTATTTGAATTTTTGCCAGAGACAACTTGAGGAATGTTCTGAGCCTATTTTGGAATTTTATTTATAAAACAGAGTCAATTGCACTAGGAATAGTGTCCCAGGGTAGCCACTGAATGAATGGATGCTCCACACAGCTTTGTATAAATTACCCCTGATCCATCTAGAATGGTGAGGGCACTATGATGAGGGTCACCCAATTTATCCTTTAAGAGACAAAACCACCCCTTCCCAGTCTTCTGGTACTTGAAATGCACCTTTAGCATGTAAGCTGAAAGAGTCACAGGGGCAGGGATGTCCAGCCTCATCTCGTATATGGGACATAAGCAAGTGAGAGTGAAAGCACAGATTGAGATAAATCCCTTGAGCCAAAACCCAAGCATAGGCCTATTTAAAAGTAGATCAGAGTTTTGAAGGCAAAGGCTTTACTTCCCCAAATGCAGAAAATTAATTGCTAGAAGTGCTGAATGTTAAAAGGGAAATTCAAAGACCAAAGGTGTCTCAGTAACAGGATTATGAAAAGGAGCATTTTCCTTTTCATAGTGCAGCAGCACCACAGTAAGCAAAGGTACTAGAGTCTACCAGACGTTCATGCTCCAATGCTAAATTAACCTCTCTGGCCTCCACGGCCACATCTATAAAATGGAGGGAAATGCCATCTCTGGTCATAACTGCATTAGTACGTAGGACTCTCTGCCAACTCACCATGAATTCAAAGAGAAATAAATGTCCTTGCTTCCTCCACAGTTAGGAAGGAGTTAATGTAGAGTTTAGTTAAGCTAAGAGTTAATACGGAGCTGAATAAATGCAAATAAGCTATCAATGGGGATCATTTAAGTGCAATATAACCATGTAAATGGGCTTGTCTTACTTGAAGGCCCTATTTTATGTGGGTGAGAAGGAACAAAATCAAATTTTTTGAATTTTCAGACAGAACCACTATTTTTCTTGGCTGTTATTTTCTTTCTCTAAATTTTCATAGCCATGGCAGGCAAATACAATCAATGCTTGCATTTTATTAAATGAAATTACAGTTACATAAAACAAAACAGACTATTAAATTCCTTTCCTTTCCTAACCTTCAATCTTATAAGTAGCCTTTAAATAGGTCAAGCTCACTTTTTCTTGAGTTATTTGTTTAGGGAAGTTGAATAAGGTTCACATATGATTTGCCTGACTTTTACTCAGCTTTCCCATATGCTAGAAACGAGAACATTTCCACCTAAAAGGGGAAGAGAATCAGCGATGACTTTTCCAGCATTTAATAGTTTGGTTGCCTGGATAATGGCCCTCGGAAGAAATCCACAATCCTAATCTCCAGATCCCGTGAAGGTGCTACTTTACATGGCAAAAGGGATTTTGAAATGAGGGGATTATCCCAGATTATCCAGTTGGGCCCAGAGTAATCACAAGGGTCCTTGTAAGAGATAATGGGAGAATCAGAGTTAGAAGAGGGTATAAGGGAACAGAGACTAGAGTGTTACCCTTGCTGAAAAGGGACCATGAAGCAAGGAATGTGGACAGCCTCTAAAGCTGGAAAAGGCAAGGAATAGATTCTTCTCTAGAGCTTCTAGGAGGAACACGCTCCTGCTGACACTGTCACTTTAGTCTAGAAGACCAATTTCCAGACTTCTGACCTCCAGAACTGCAAGAAAATACATCCATCTTGTTAAGCCACTAAATTTGTGGTAATTTGTTTCAGCAGGAAAAAGAAACGAATGCAACTAAGGAATCTGAACTATGCCCTCTTCCTTAGTGAGTTGCTAGTCCAGATAAGTGAATGCTAAAAATTCAGAGCTGTAGAAACTGTTTGTCTGATAGATGCTGCACTTACAAGCTGAGCAAAATTACCCTCATCATCAGGGTCCTCTTCATCTCCATAAACATATTGCTTTGATAACTCTTACCCTATTCATGGATATTAGCTTGCTTAATGACCAAATCAGCTTTTTGTAAGGCCAATGTATTCACAGGAAATTCGCCATTCCAGAACAAACCATGATCTCCCCAAATGATTTAACCACAGAGTCTAGCAATAGGAAGGCAACATCCCTGGGTAAAAAACACTACTATTGACCTCTAGTAGGGCAATGACATGCAGCTGGCAGCAGGGGTTATTCAATTTTGAGAACTCACATACTCAGCCCCCTGACCTTTGTGGATAGTCTGAGCAAGACGAAGAGTATGGAGTCTCATGTGAAGAATCTTCCAGAGAGGAAGCTTTCCAGAGTTGCCAAGAATGAAACTCGGAAACAGAATCACAGTTGGGGGGCCTGGGTGGCTCAGTCGGTTGTGTCCAACTTCGGCTCAGGTCATGATCTCACAGTTCATGAGTTTGAGCCCCGCATCCGGCTCTATGCTGACAGTGTAGAGTGTAGTAGGTTCCCAAGTGAACCTGCTTGGGATTCTCTCTCTCTCCTTCTCTCTCTGCCCCTCCTCCATGTTCTCACTCTCTTTCTCTCAAAATAAATAAATAAACTAAAAAAAAAAAAAAAAGAATCACAGTCAAATTTATTCATAAGCTTAAGAGTAGTCAGGATAAGCAACCAGTTCCAGAACCAACTCAGAAACTGAATGACCAACAAAACTCCGCTCTAGGCTATATCTCCTTCTCAGCTGTGTGTGTTCCCTAGGAACATTATTTAATTTCTGTAAAGTTCAATTTTCCTTGTCTGAAAAATGAATATAATAACATTTCCCTTATACCTCATAAGGCTGTGAGGATTAGGTGAAATAAAATACGCCAAGGGATTAGCACACAAGTTAATAAATGCAAGCCTGATAAATGGTTGCTCTAAAGTTAATTTTTATTCTTTGAATTTCCCAAGTTGTGCTTCTCCACTGTGCTCTCATGTATACATGTCTGCCTTAGCCTCTATTAGGGGCACCTGGGTGGCTCAGTCGGTTAAGCATCTGACTTCGGCTCAGGTCATGATCTCAGGGTTCATGAGTTTGAGCCCCTCATTGGGCTCTCTGCTGTCAGCAGAGTCTGCTTCGGATCCTCTGTCTCCCCCACTCTCTGCCCCTCCCTCACTTGCATGCTCTGTCTCTCTCAAAATAAATAAATAAACTTAAAAAAAAAAAAGAATTATAGACAATGAGGAAGTACAACCCTCAAAGACAGAAAGCCAGTCTCATTCATTGTTTTACCCTTAGCATTTAGCACAGTGCTTTGCGAGTATTGGGCTCTCGCATTTTTTTAAGCTTTTTTTTTTTTTAATGTTTGTGTATTTTTAAGAGAGAGAGAGGTAGAGAGAGAAGGAGACACAGAATCTGAAGCAGGCACCAGTCTCTGAGCATCAGCACAGAGCCGAACCCGGGGGCTTGAACTCACAAACTGTGAGATCGTGACCTGAGCTCAAGTTGGACGCTTAACCAACCGAGCCACCCAGGCACCCCTGGGCTCTCACATTTTAAATAAATGTTTATGAACTGATCTTAGCTATGAGTTAGGAAATATCTGAAATGCCAGTTATATGATTATAGGATTTTCCCATCTGTGACCCACTAGGTGGTGAAATAAATTGAGTCACACCAGCATTTTTTTCTTTTTTGAAGAAGAGGAATAGCATAGAAAAGACCAGAGTACAAAACACACAGGTTAAGTATCATTACAGGAAACTAGTTTGTTTGGGATTCTACCTGGTTGTAATGTAAGTACATTTCTCATTATGAGTGAGGGTTAAAAAAAAAAAAAAAAAGCATAAACATTCTGACTCTTTCACCTTGCCAACATTTGGTATTTTCTGCCTTTTTCCTTGTAGCTATTCCAATATGTATATAGTGGTGAGGCACTGTGGTTCTCATTTGCATTTCCCTGATGATTAGTGATGCAGAGCACCTTTTCACTGTATCTCAGCTCACTGTATATCCTCTTTATAACCACTTTAGAGAATTTTTTGGCAGTACCTACTGAAACTGAACATGCATTTCCTATTACCCAGCAATTCTACTTCTATGTATTTACCCAACAGCAGTATGTACATATGTTCACCAAAAGACATGCCCAGGAATGTTCACAGCAACCCTATTCATGATAGCCCCAAACCAGAAATTGCCCAAATGCTCATTAACAAGAGAATGGATAAATAAAATTGATTTATTTACACACCATAGACTCCTATACAGAAGCAAGAATGAATGAAATACAACTATACACAACAATGTGAAGAATCCCACAAACAGAAGATGGAATGAAAAAAGCTAGATATGAAAGAGTACACAGTGGATAATTTCACTGACACAAGGTTCAAAGCCAGGCAGAACGGGTCTCTGGTGTTAAAAGTGAGGGTAACAGTTATTCTTGGGTCACGAGGCCTCTAGGGGGGCTGGCTATGTCTTCTCTCTCCATCTGAGTGCCTGTTAACATGGATAGACTCAGTTTGTGACATTAATCAAACTATAAACATATGATTTACTCCTTTTTAAAATTATTTCTGGGGGCGCCTGGGTGGCTCAGTCGGTTAAGCCTCCAACTTCAGCTCAGGTCACGATCTCACGGTCCGTGAGTTCGAGCCCCACGTCAGGCTCTGGGCTGATGGCTCAGAGCCTGGAGCCTGCTTCTGATTCTGTGTCTCCCTCTCTCCCTGCCCCTCCCCCATTCATGCTCTGTCTCTCTCTGTCTCAAAAATAAATAAACGTTAAAAAAATAAAAATTAAAAAAAATAAATTAAAATAAAAAAATAAAATTATTTCTGAATTTACCTGAAATCTAAATATACATCTAAAAATAAAGTTCAGAAAAAATTATAAATATATATTTTTATAAGCGTGAATGACACTGATAGAGAGCAAGAATCCCTGATGTGCTCACTCTCATTACCATCAAGGGGTCATCTAACCTTTGCTTGAACAACTTCAAGGTCGGGAGTCTATTTACGACCCAGGTAGGTCACTTGTTAGAAGGCTTTTTCCTGACACTAAACCACAACTTGCCTCCTCGCAACATGTTCTCTCCTCCTAAGGGATTCCAAATCCATCTAACCCCACTCACTACCAGCAAACGCTCTTCAAATATTTGAAGAAAGCTACCATATCCACCTCATCCTCCCTGACTGTCTTCACCTCCCCGACTAAAAGAGCCCCAGGTCCTTCCATCCCACCTCAAGGCATGGTTTTCAGTCTCCTGGTGTCTTCTAATTGCACTCCTTTTATCTAGTCATACCCACATGAGAGTACCATCCTGCAGGAAAGCCTAAGAAGAGAAGCAAAGAGCAAAAAGTGGAATCTCTACTTGCAAATCTAGATAGCATATGCCCACCAACACGCCCTAAGATTCCATTTCTCTAAAACTCATGCTGTCGAACTATTGAAGAATCAGCTGAAATCCCCCAGATCTTTCTCCCAAGTCCTATAAGGCCCCCAGTTTACCTTCCATGTTTGTTCAGTCTGCTTTCTCCTAGGAGTCAGAACACTAATTTGGCCTCATTCCAGTCTCCAAAGCTAAATCCTGGAGGTGGAGCAGTGTCTGTTATGGCAACACCTCTGGAATACAGCCTCCCCATCCACCCTCTCACTGACCAACAAAAATTAAGTCTCTGTCCCAACTCATTATCTTTCATCCTTGAGTAAGCTCTGTTTGAAAGTACATTTAGGGAAAGGACTAGGGGACGGGGAAAACACAATTGCACTGGGCATCTCCACAATGTGACCTAAAAGACAGGCTGTCACCCTCGTCTCCACAAAGCCTGGGCAATGAAAGGCACCCTGGTCTCTTCCTTCTTTCTTCTCCCCAAGTCACACCAACTGGAGACTCTGGAGATGAATACTGCTGGGCTCTGCTCACCCAGAGCTTTGCCTTTGTGTCCCTAGTGGAGGATGAGGTTGAGAAGGAAAACGTGGCAGGGTGAGAAGGAATCTGATCTTTTTCAAGGTATCTGAAATCAAAGCTATCTCTAAAGAAAAACTTAACGCGAATCCCTCTCTGTGGAACAGGGAAAAGACAGAGAACCATTTCTGCAAAAACTTCCAGGTAGCCCCGCTGGGTATTTTGCAGGTCAAGACTAGGTGGAAGGGGGAGATTCATTAAGCAACGCAAACACCTGAGAGAGAACACGTGCAGAAGGATCAAGAGACGTGGGAATCAGGCATTTTAAAAAAGAGAGAGAGATGTCAAAGGCCCCTAGGGGAGGGGGACTTCTCCTTAAGGGCGCGCGGGGCGTTGGGGGAGGGGGGCACCATATCCGGAATGCGGGGAGAAAGCAGCGGCTCACCTACCTCGTCCACGTCTGCTCCATTTTCCAGGCGCTTCCCTCACTCTCAGGGCGCTCCTCACCCGGGAGGGGAAGCAGCCTGGGACAACGCGAACCCCAGCCCCCGAATCTCCAGTGCAAAGAGCAGCAGCTTTTCCCTCCCCAGCTCCTCCTTTCCGCGTCGGCGAAGGGAGGGCGCTGCTCGCTCCCAGCTCCTTCAGAAACCCCTGCCGCAGCCGCACCTCCAGCTAACGGTGCGTCGGGAACAGGGGAGGGACCGTTACGGTAGGAAGCGGGACGTGGAGCGGAGCGGTGCCCGGAGCCGTCGGCAGAGCTGGGACCGGAGGCGGCCCGGCGCGGCGCGCGCTCGCTCGCTCGCTCCCAGGCTGAGACGCGACTGGCTGGCACGAGCGGCTCCGCACCGGCTGAGCTGTCAACCGCGAGGGGGGGGCGGGGCTCCCGCAGCCGGCGTGCGGGGGCGGGGCCGGCCCAGGTGGTGCGCCGCCCCGCCCCGCTGCGACCGCCGGAGGGGCGGAGGGCTCAGAGGGCGCGGCACCAAGCCCCTCTGTCCCTCCCCCATCCCACGGAGGGGCGCTGTGAAAAAGACCGACCGACGCTCGGGAGAATTCCGAGAGAACGTCCTCTTGCGTACGTGCGCACCACCCCACCCGCGGGGTGAGTCCGGAGCCAGAGCTGGAGTCTGGGAAGGTTTGAGGTGCCGTCCTGGCTGAACGCAGGTGCGCACACTAGACGCTCAGAGGACGCGATGTGACTTTCCTAGAGATCTGACATGTCAGTCTCCCCATCAGTCTGCGGACAGGAACTTCCTCAGACAGGGAACCATCCTGACGAAACCTTGCAGCCTTATTTGCTGCCTCCAACGCATTCATCTCCGGATTTTATAATATTCTACCTCTTCAGCTTTCAGTTTCTCAAGCACGGAGGCGACTGGGCTCTACCACTAGCTCCAAAGGGGAAGAGGGTTCCTGTACTTCCCAGAACACGAGACAAGCTTCAAGACAGTAGCCGATGGGACCTTGATTCTCCTCCTTAACCGTTCTAAGACCATGGAAAAGGGCCCTTCGGTGATGGCACTGCCTGAGACTTTGTACTATCTATTTATGTAATGAGGTTTAAACAAGTCAGACATGCTATAATTAAAGGGCTTACAGCCCCGAAGCTCCTTTTTAGCTCTAAATAAAATCTTTTTATTAAGTGACATAATCGCCGTTATTCTTAGCACTACCAATGACCTTTTTTTTTTATTTGCAGAAAGCTTTTATGTAGTAATGTTGATTTAGTTATATTTATTTCACAGATAATACAGTTGAGACCCAAAAAAGCTCAAAGTCTCTGTTAAGGCAGGTCTTTTCCATGCAGTGGCCCCAGACACTTACTCTCTGAATTTTTGGAAATATGGCCAAAGAGGGGTCTCTACAACGAATTGATTGTCTACAATGAATTGATCCTAGGAGTTTACTCAGGAAGGGCCCTGGCATATCTGGGAATTGGTGAGACTGTGCAGAGCCTGTATTCTTGGGGCAAACTGTCATCCTGCCTCCTATGTTTTGGATTAGTTCCCTTAATTATCAGCACAGAATAGGGGTTGGGAGGGCAGGATAACAGTAAGACATCTGAGGGTTTAGAGGAACCATCTAAAAAGGTCCCTGACCTAGAATCCCCTAACCCCAACACTTAACTTGGACCTAAGGCCACACCTGCTCCTGAGCTTAGAATGCTTCCAGGAAACATTTTAAGGCCTAGTTTGACCAGCGACAAGACTTACAGGCCACCTGTCCTGAAAAGAATCTCCTGCTGCAAACAAACCAAACACAAAAGGATGAGGAGAGTCAGATTTCCATCCTCCATAGCAAAGTTGGGGCTATATTTAGTTTTGTCTCAAGTCAAATTATGGGCTACTGAGTTTGGAGAGGAACTGTATCTACAGCAAGACATATGCTGCATTCAGGAAGTGACAGCATTAACTAGATGAATGGTGGAGTCTCAGAAGTGAGGCGAGAAAATATGCTAGTTTAATTTTTAAAGACTGGGCTTACAAAGTTCACAACGCATGCATGGTCAAACAGTTGAAAAATACAAAACAAGTATGTAGAAAGTAAACTACCCATAATACCCAGAGATAATCAATGTTAAACATTTGTTGGAATTTCTTTCTAGGCTTCCCCCCACCCCAGGCTTTTTAAAATTATCTTTTAATTCAAATCACTGACTCTCTCTTACATACCCAGGAGCATATTCTTGAAAAGAGAGGTTTCATTGTTTTTTTAGGATTACATTTATTGCCAGAAGAACAAAGTTTTTATGTTAGATTGTAAGCAAAAAATATTCACCCACATACCCACTCTGCCAACACAACTGTTTAAATTTCTCTACATTCCCTCTAGTCATTATCTGCACATATTACATATCTATTTCTATAGCTTTAATCACAGCCTAGATGTAAGTTTATGTCCCACTTTTCTCACTTGTTAGATATTGTCCATGTTGCTAGAGACTGTTTATATATTTATTATTCTAATGATTATATAATATAATGTCAATAGAACTATAGTTTGCTTAATAATTTTCTGTTACAGCATAGTTATGCTGTTTCTAATATTAGACTCTTATAAACAATGCCTGAATGGAATTTTTATGCCTCCATTATTTCATTCTTTTGAATTATTTCCCTAGGATAACTTCTTAAGGCATAAGAATGTTAGGATAAAAGCACTTTCTAGGGTTGCCTGGCTGGCTCAGTCAGCAGAGCTTTTTTTTTTTTTTAATTTTTTTTCAGTGTTTATGTATTTTTGAGAGAGAGAGACAGAATGCGAGTGGTGGAGGGGGCAGAGAGAGAGGGAGACACATAATCTGAAGCAGGCTCCAGGCTCTGAGCTGTCAGCACAGAGCCCGACAAGGGGCTCTAACTCACGAACTTTGAAACCATGACCTGAGGAGAAGTCGGACGCTTAACCAACTGAGCTACCCAGGCACCCGAAGAGCTTTTAACTCTTGATCTTGGAATTGTAAGTTCGTGCCCCACGTTGGGTTGTAGAGATTACTTAAAAAAAAAAATCTTTAAAAAAGAAAAAGGAATTTCTAATTTTATCATCTTACAGTTCCTGAACAACACTAGGATTTATCATTTTAATTGTTCTCTTTAATAGATAAGACATTATTGGGACACCTGGGTGGCTCAGTAGGTTAAGCATCCAACTTCAGCTCAGGTCATGATCTCGCAGTCCAGGAGTTTGAGCCCCGCATGGGGATCTGTGCTGCCAGCTCAGAGCCTGGAGTCTGCTTCAGAGTCTGTGTCTCCCTCTCTCTCTGCCCCTCCCCTGCTCATACTCTGTCACACTCTGTCTCTTAAAAATAAAATCATATTTTTTTTAAATAAACAAATAGATAAGACATTATTTAACAGTTATATTTTAGGTATGTATCTATGGCTATTTATTTTTTATGTTTTTTATAATATTTATCTAATGATTTAGAGAGAATGTGTGTGAGCAGGGGAGGGGCAGAGAGAGAGGGAGAGAGAGAGAATTCCAAGCAGGCTCTACACTGTCAGTGCAGAGCCAGATCTGGGGCTCAAACCCATGAATTGTGAGATCATGACCTGAGCAGAGACCAAGAGTTGGAGGCTTAACTGACCGAGCCACCCAGGCACTCCTATGCCTATCTATTTAGATAATATATAAATAATTAAACGTCATCTCATTTTACCTTATATTTCTTTACTTTATATCTTATGTTCACCTGAGTCCTCACAGAGACAGGGAGGTGCCTCGCTGAGCCCACCATCTGGCAGTGCCAGGCACGTGAATGAGGCAGTCTCGGACCCTCGAGGTCAGTCCCATCATCTACTGGGCCTAACTGAGCAGCACCAGCTGTGGTTCTGTGGAGTGTAAGTATGGCTGAATGCAGGCAGGCCCATCAGGTGACCCACCTCCAAATATCCATAGGCCCTAACTGACCAGTGGGCTACTTACAACCGGGCACAGCTACCAAAAAAGGGAAAATTCTATATATCACCATAATGCCTTATCTTCCCCCACCCCCAACCCCTCCCCCCACCCCCCACCCCCCACCCCCCTCACGGGCCCCCAAAGCCTCACAGCAGGCAACCTCTCCTCTGCTGTCCTGCCAGTCACTCCCTTGTGGTGCATTCAGTACATTTCTATCTCTTTTGTTCTGCCTCAGGTGAACTCTTCCACCTCCTGGCTTCCACCTGATTTCATTGCCCTACATTTGGGGGTTCCATCCAATTGGGAGACACCTCATTTAGGCACCACAGGAACTGCTGGAGAGACTGGACAGTGAAGAAAATATTACTAGGTGCTAAAAAAAAATGCCCTGTGTTATGTCATGACAGAAATAAATAAATAAATAAGTTTATTTATATATTAAGGTGTATTTATTTATTTTTGAGAGAGGGAGAGAGAAATCCCAAGCAGGATCCGCACTGTCAGTGCTGAGCCCGACGCGGGGCTCGAACCCACGAACCATGAGATCATGACCTCAGCCAAAATCAAGACTCAGACAGTTCACTGACCGAGCCAACCAGGTGCCTCTGTCATGGCAGAAATTTAGTAAAACCATTACCAGTTGAGAATGTGGAAAATAGACAATATTCCTAATGAATGGGTAGGTCTGGCAAAGGAAATTTTTAGATAGAATTTCAAGTGATAACTGGTTTCTTTTAACCACATATGACAAGGTATGGATAGAAAAAGGTGGGTTAAAAAAAGAAAAAGAACCATGCCCTTTGTAAGCAGAATTTAGAGGAAATATAAAGAACCAGGACTTACTAGGCCCAAAAGTCAAATTGCCTGTCATTTCAATCTCTCTAGACAGCAAAAGCTTTCAAATTAAAAAGTAGTTTCAGGGCAAAAATCAAATCCAAGATATGACTGTTAGACTCATGGTTCATACCTCAAAAGATTTAAGGTGGTGCCTCATATACCATTTCAATTTAACAAAAAGGCCTATAAGAATCTTGAGGGTGGGGGACCCTGGCTCAGTCAGCTGAGTGTCTGACTTCAGCTCAGGTCATGATCTTTTGGGGGTTCGTGAATTTGAGCCCTGTATCAGGCTTGCTGCTCTCAGCACAGAGCCTGCTTCAGACCCTCTGTCCCCTTGCTCTGTGTCCCTGTCTCCTCATGCTCTCTTTCAAAAATGAATAAACATAAAAAAAAAGAATCTTGAGGGTGTGCCTCAAGCTTGCAAGAATTTTAAGGGCCCATTCTCCCACGGCAACTTCGTAGGTAGCCCAAGGAAGAGAAGAGCTTGCTTTGGAATGAAATGTGTGTATAGCTTTTGTCTAGAGGAGTTGGTTATAATTAGCACAAAAGATGCACTCAAAGTTTTTAAGTGAATTGTACCAGCACAGCCTGAAAGGGATTAGGACAGTACATAATGAAAAGATGCCTTTGGACCCTCAAGCTGTCAAAGAGAGCAAGCAAGCTGAGAAAGTTACCCAACTGCAAAAAAGGACCATTTCTTACAGAAAAAGAAGAATGGTTCAAAGAATTGGAACCAAGAGCCCAGAGGGCAGACCAAGAGGTCTTCAGATCAACAGGAATGGAACTCAAGCAGCTATACACCCCAGGAACCTCATCTTCACCTGAACTTGATTTGTATGGTAAAATTTTGGACTTTTGAGCTGATATAGTAAATGTTATGCAATTTTGGGGGAATTTGGAAGGGAGGGACTTATGCATGTGGCAACACTTGTGGCCAAAGGATGCAGGAATGTGGTGGAGTAAAGATGGCTGAAAATACTTTGCTACTTTTCCCGTTAAGAAATGGGGTCTAGGGGCACCTGGGTGGCTCAGTCAGTTGTGCCACCGACTTCGGCTCGGGTCATGATCTCACGGTTCATGAGTTCGAGCCCCACATCGGGCTCTCTGCTGTCAGCCTGTCAGCACAGAGCCTGCTTTGGATCTTCTGTCCCCCTCTCTCTGCCCCTCCCCTACTTGCGCTCTCCCAAAAATAAGTAAATATTTTTTAAAAAGAGGTGGGGTCTAATTCTCCTCCCCTTGAATCTGGGATGGTTTTAGTGAATTGTTTGACCAATAGAATGTGGTGCTAGGTCATAAGTGCTGAGGTTGGGCAATAGGAGGTCTTGCAGCCTCTGCCTGAACCTCTTGTTATTCTAAGCTGCCGTAAACCAAGTCTGACTACCTTGGTGGAGCCACCATGTAGTGAGGCTCTGAGACCACATGTGAAACATCATCCAGCAGCCCCCAAGAAGGCATCGGGCATCAGGCATCAGGCATCACTCACATCCCACACCTGATGTCAGTGAAGTTGTTCTGGGACCTTCAGAGAGACCTGGTCAATGCCACATGGTACAGCTGAGACTTGTTCAAATTCCTGACCCACAAAATCAAAAGATCTAATAAAACGGCTGTTGTTTCAAGCCACAAAGTTTTGAAATACACCGCTATGCAGAAATAGATGACTGGAACAATGCGTTAAAATGTGCATAATAATCCTGATACATTATTCACTCATTCATTCAAAAATCACTGAGAACCACTGTGCGTCAAGCACTATTCTGCATACTAGGGGCATAGCAGTAAAACAAACAAACAAACAAGATCCTGTTTTCATGGAGTTTACAGTCTACTGGTATAGACAGACAATAAAGAAAGCAGTATCTCCAATATGCCAGATGCTGATAGGTGTGACGAGGAGAAACCAAGCTGTGTTAAGAGAGCATCCCAGCAAGGCAACCTTCTTTTATAAATGAGGAAATGGCGCCTCAGAGAGACTGACAGGCAGGTAAGAAGCAGGTTCCCAGGTATAAGAAAATTGGAGCTTTCATGTGGTGAAAAACTGTCCAACTGAGTTCATAAATTCAGATCTGTTATCTGTATTGGGAGTGAAACAGAGCAACCTAAGTGGGCAGAACTGAAGCTTGGATGGATGTGCCTGGTTTCCCAGACCATGCAAGTAACCTGGAGAGAAGAGCGTGTATGTATATGAATTGCAAGATCTGCCCTTCTGGAGTGGGGCAGGGGCCAGGGGATGTGTGAGTCTAGGACCATACATGGTCGGCAAAGTGGCAGCTGTGCCTCAGAGCAACAGAGATCAGTACTAGGAGCGGTTTATGAGAGCCTGGGAAACAACCCCTGGGATTAGCAGAAATACTTGTGTGGGGTCCGGGGGAATTTGTGAAAGACTCCATTTCCTAAAGGAACAGGTGGGAGTTCAGAGGTAGCTAATGTTCATGGGACTTCATTTATTCCCATGAGCTGATAAAATTCAGGCAATTTGATTACTCTAGTTCGTTCAATTCAACATTAGTTCGACAAACATGTACTGAGCATATGCTAGGCATGGTGCTATGTTTTTAAAATCCAGTGAGGGAAATTAGTCAGGCATTCATCAAACAATAATACAGATCAGATTGTGTGAAGTGCTGCAATAATGGTACGAAGAGGAATTTAAAGGAGGGGGTGAATGGGGCATGTGGTGGCTCGCTTGGTTAAGCGTCTGCCTCTTGATTTTGGCTCAGGTCACGATCTCACCATTTCTGGAATCAAGCCCCCTGTCAAGCCCTATGTCAAGCCCTGCCTTGGGCTCTGTGCTGACAGCACGGAGCCTGCTTGGGATTCTCTCTCCCCCTCTCTCTCTGCCCCTCAAAAATAAATAAATAAACTTAAAAAAAAAAGATAAAGGAGGGGGTGATTAATTAAATTCAACTAGAGAAGGTTTCATAAGGAAACCTTCTGAGTAGAGTCCTGAAGGATGATAGTCATACAGCACTTTGTCATGTATTAGGACTGCAAAATATAGTGCTTTTATTTAAAAATTTCAATTTTCCCTGGTAGAAGGAAAAATGTTCCCAATCTTCTCTGAATGACTATTTAGAGTCCCATTCATCTGGAAGAGCCTCATAGCATTGCCAGTGTCACTGACGGGCATTACAACAGAGTAGTTTTGATTACTGGCTCTAGAATCAGAGAGATTTAAAAATCTCCCCTCCCCCACCAATTTCCAGCCCTGTGATTTTGACAAGTTAAACTTTAGGAAGCTTTAGCTTCCTCATCCGTAAAATAAGGTTAAATATAATAACTACCTAATAGGGTAGTTGTGAGACCAAAAGGAGATAATATATGAAAAGTGTTTAATTCATTGCTCAGCACATTTTAAGCATTCAATAAATCATAACTATTTTTTTATTAATGTTTGCATACCAGGCAGGATTCCAACCCTGTATTGAAGTTGTGAATTTTAATTTCAGTACCGCTCCAAACTGCACTCTAGGGCTATGCTAGTGACCCAGATTTTCCATTTCCTAGCTCTCTGATTTATCATATGAGACCAAATTACTGGCAAAGAAGCTGAATAAACTGGTTTTCCTCACTTCCTGGCTGGGGTTTTAGGGGGGAGAAAAGTGGGTATTTCCTCCATCTTGTTTTCCTCCTTTTGTCTCCCACCCTCCTCCCCCTTTCTTGAGGACTGTGTGTGTGTGTGTGTGTGTGTGTGTGTGTGTGTTTATTCAGACCCATCTCCTTCACTAACTAGCCCTGTCTGTCAGCTGTAACGAAAACCACAAGGAAAGAAATTATGACCAAGCCTTCAGACAGCTGGTGGTAATTTACTCATACAATCCCCCTCATTCTCTCAACACCCACTATTTATGTGTATCTGATGCTGGGGGAGGGGGAATCATGCAAGAAATGTGGTATGCAAATTTCTAGGAAGAGGGTTGGAACAGTGTGGAGAGACTTGTGTGAATTACATGGATAACTCTCCTTGTTTTGAACATAGATATTGGGTCTTAAAATTTAAAGGGATTGATGTGAGTGTTAATAAATAAATTTCTGGAACCAGAAACAACACTAGAATAAATTTACAAACAGTTTCCAAGGCATTCATGACAATTGCACCATTTCTAAAGCTTGAGTCATTTTCCAGGAAATGGACAAGCACTTCCAGTCCAAGGCCAAGGAGCACGTATCAGGCAATCCAGACTGCTTTCAAGCCCCCTAGAGATAACAATGAAGCACAGCACCTGATCTGGTTTGGAGCTTGGGTTACATTCTGAATTAGAAAACATATTACTTAGAAGAAGGCAGCCATGGGGCGCCTGGGTGGCTCAGTTGGTTTAATCCCACAGTTTGTGAGTTTGAGCCAGGTGTCAGGCTCTATGCTGACAGCTGAGAACCTGGAGCCTGCTTCAGATTCTGTGTCTCCCTCTCTCCCTGCGCCTCCCCCGCGTGTGCTCAGTCTCTCTCTCTTTCTCTCAAAAGTATAAATAAACATTAAGAGGAAAAAAGAAGACAGACATGCAGCTATGGTCTCTGCCTTTGTTTCCTGTATCATGCCACCTACTAGTCTGTCCTCAGACCGACCAAGATGGATTTCTCTGGATTTAAAATTCTGGCAGATACTGACAATCCCTGGTGTACTGTTTGCCCCATAGATTGGACCTAAGGATATATAGATATTATACATAAAGTTTTAAAAATCCAGTGTTCTGCTTCATAGGTATATGTATATATTTTTATATATACATAGATGTACATATTTATTTAGAATGTAAACTTGTTTTTAAAACATTGCATTTTGCAAAAAATGTAAAAATTTTAAACACACCAAAAACCTGCAAAATAGTACACTGAAGTCCTATAAAATCCTTCAGTTGATTTACGAATCCCTGTTAACATTTTGTCACATTTGTTTTTGTCTCTCTCTCTCTCTCTACACCCCCTCCACCACCCCACACACAATTATTGATGAACCATTTGAAAGTAAGATGCAGACTCTTCACTTCTATATTTCAGTGTCCATCTCCTAAGAGTAATTGAAATTATGAAATTATTGTCATTATGTGAAAGTATATATCATGTCTCCCAGGCCTGCTTTTATCACTATTAAACAAAATCTGAAGTATTTGCATTGAATTACCCAACTAATATCAGGAGGTATCTGCGGTAGATCTTTGGCTCAAATCTGCACAACTAATGAGGCTTATCAAATTAATCACCCCAGGACAAAGGTAAATATACAACAAAGATAAATTCACTCTTCTACACTTAGAATTACTGGAAGCCAATTTCTTGTCAGTTTAGAACAGCTGTTTTGTCCTGTCTTCCAGCTGGCAAGGATTCATACATTTTGACATAGAGCCTCAGAAAGCCTCACACAATCAAGAAAAAATTTTAATGAGAAAAATTCCTCATGCATATATTCACTTTTGTCTTAATTTCTATTTTAGCAAAGAAGAAGCCAAAATGCTGAGCTGTGGAGTTCAATATCAAACATCTGGCAATCCTAGACAAAAAATTAGCATACTGCAACAGTCTTTCACCCTTGTAAAGTTCAAGGGAGTATAGACGCTGTAAGAGTTAACAAGCCCATTCTAGATCACAACAGTTCAGGAAAATAAAAAACACACTCAACATTAACCACTATGATTCATTTCACCTAAAAGATTCAGTAATCAAGATATCAAATGATATCTTAGCGCAATATTTCCAAAACACAAAATTAGTGCAGAAAAATCCATGGTGAACAAAATATCAAAATTTTATTTTATTTATTATTTTCTTAAAGTTTATTTATTTTTGACAGAGACAGAGTGGGAATGGGGGAGGGGCAGAGAGAGAGGGAGACACAATCTGAAGCAGGCTCCAGGCTCCGAGCTGTCAGCACAGAGTCCAACGCGGGGCTCGAACTCACGAACTGTGAGATCATGACCTGAGCCAAAGTCGGACGCTTAACCGACTGAGCCACCCAGGCACCCCAAAATACCAAAATTTTAAACAAAGGCAGGATCTGCCCCTGCGTTTGCAAGATCTTGAGAGTGAATGCCTTACTTGCCCTCTGGTTAGGGCCCTGGTTTTTCATCCCAGATGATGTGACAAGAGCCCAACCTTTCGATGCCTCTTCACTGGTAATCTCAAGTGCTAGGTTCTGCTGACCTCGTTGGCAGCAGCGCTCTGTGCATCATGAACTGCCAGACATCAGGTAGCTCCAGTACAACACCACAAGGCAAAAGTGACTATCCAGCCTCCTTCCCTAACAGTTAAGTCTCAAGGGCAAGTTCCTGTGATTTACAAGGCATTAGGGAGATGGTGGAACAAGGGTAGGAAAGGGAGATAGTTAAAGAGGGTGCAAAGAACAATTTATCTTATGAATTGCTGCTAATGCAGTTTAACTAGAATGTAAATTGTCAAGAATCTGCCCTTTTAAGAAAACCCTGAGCCCCATTCTCAGTTTGAGGCACCTACCCACTCAACTCAAAAATGAAGTCTGCTTCACCTTGAGTCTTCCCGTCACATGGACTACAGATGGTTCTGGAAATCAAAGTAGCCATGCTACATCCTCCACGCAGGTTCCACTGAGTTCAAGCTGCTTAGGAAACTTCACCAGACTGGGGCCTCTCCTTTGGCAAGAGATGCCCATCCCCAAGATGGAACCCTAACCTGATCTTATGCCAGTGCAAACAAACCACCTAGAGGTGCCCCCTGCTGGCAGGACCTATGTTACAGAACAAGGCTCACAGACTAGCTTGGCCCTTCGATGGATCATCAATGCTCCAGGTGCTCAGTCACTGACACTACCCCATAGGGTCTTACACCTGACCTGCGTCACTCATGTGTGTTACTTACCAGTCTGTCGGCAGGTACCAGGCATTTGCATATCCCTTTAGGTGACTTGCCTGGCTCCTAGGGACACCCTAGGCCTACCTATATCTGCCTCACAGGGACAGCCTGCCTCTCTAATCTTGGGTCCTTTGTGCCACTTTTTTTTTAACCTACCCTCGGGACAGGAAATGGGAATCACAGCTCAGAACCTCATCCTGAAGAGGTGAACCGTTTGCCAGGCTCTTGACAGTCCCTTCACCTCGGGCCAGACTCCACTTCCTGTTTCCTTTTATTGAAGTAGAACACAGGGCCCAGTCCGATTGAAAGCAGGGCCCCAGTTGTCTCGCTCAGTTTCCGACACCTTTATTTTCAGGAATTGCGCCTTCTTTCCAGTCTCCCTTGACCAATTTCTGCCTGGTAGACTAGGACAGACCAAATCCTGAGGAGATGGGGTAAAGGGAAGGGAAGTCCTGGGGGCCAGCTGAGACAGAAGGGAGGTAAGATACATGAAAGTCTTAAAATTCACAAAAAGCTTTTATAGTTTCACTGAAACAAGGAAAAGAGAAAAAAGTTGCAGCCATTGAAGAGCTAAAGTTGAAGGCTGAGAAAAAGCCATCCCTGTGTCAAACTAGAAGAGTAAATAGAGGGTATAAAATTTTGAATCAAAGTTCAGCATCGCCATTGAGCCAAATCCATCATTTGGCTTCAGCTTTAGAAAACCCAATAGCTGGATGCTGACTCCATATTGTTTCTTAAACTCTGACCTTGTGCTTGTGTGGGCACCATCACGTCTAATCAGCATGACAAGCCAGTGATACAAATAGAGTGTGCCCCTTAGATTTTTGTTAATATCTGAACATTCACTCTCAAATACAGGCAAGTTTCCTGGATATAGTTTGGAGCGAAAATCTCCTTATATGTTTTACGTGTTGAAATTCTGTTAATCCTTCAGAGTATAAAAGTTTAATTATTACTTCAAGAGTGAAATGATGCAATACTGAAAAATAATTATGAAAGCTATTTGTTTAAAAATCAACAGTTATTCTTATTAGTAACATAAGTAGTTTTATTAATAATGTAAGTAATGTTATTAATAGTTATTTTAATGGCATATATGCCCCCAGTTTCTGGCTCTACCAAGCCCTGGCCAGTATGAGGGCACCTCTGTTAATTTATATTAGAAACATACTCTCATTTTGTGGCAAGTACTGTTACATGGTACTATGTCAGAAAGACAATGGATACAGCAACTAGGATCTTTTCTCGGGCCCACTTTAGTAAATGAATAGTGGTTAGGAACCGTCACTGGAAACCCTATATACAAGGTGGTCTCCCAGTAGGTTATCGAAGGCAGAGATTTCCAACCAGTGTACCTCTTGTGCTGCAAACAGGCTACATTGTCCAGAAATTGATCCCTCAACCCTTAAGGCATCCAGGAAGATAGCTAGAGCCAGTCACTGCCAGCAATGTCTTCCAGGATGCTTGCTGACTGAGCAAGTAGAGTCCATATTGTTCTATGGATACAGATGGAAATAGCTTGACATGGTCTTTGGCCTCAGCGCTGGTTCCACTCCTCCTTGCTTTTTGTGCTTGGTTTATGTATTAGCCTCATTCCAAAAGGAAGGAAAGGAATAAATCCTGGTGCTCCTCTAATTTCCAGGAGTTTCTGAAATGGATGCAAACTGTGGTAGGCGGTGTCTAAGATAGCCCTCAGTGATCCCCGGTAATCACACTCTTGTTATTGGAAAGAGACTTACTTGGAAAGTCTTGGTATTGGAAAGGGATTGGCTCATGCAATTGTGGAGGCTGAGAAGTCCTAGTATCTGCTGTATAGGAGGTGGAGACCCAGGAAAGCTGATGTTGTAGTTCTCAGGACCAGAGGACCCATGGGATAAATCTCAGTCTGAGGTTAGAAGACGGATGTCCCAGCTCATGCACTCAGGCAGGGGGAGCAAATTCTCCCTTCCTCTTTGTGTTCTATTTAGGCGCTCAATGGATTTGATGGTCCAACTGTCCAACTACACAGGGGAGGGCAATCTGCTTTACTCCGTCTGCCAGTTCCAACTGCTAATCTCATCTGGAAACATCTTTATAGACTCACACAGAAGTAATGTTTAGCCAAATATCTGGGTATCCTGTGATCCAGTCAGTTGACACACACAATTTACCATCACAGCCACTAAGTTTTGGGGTAATTGGCTATGCAGCAATAGTGAACTGATACACAGACTCCTAAACTTCCCCCCAATCCAAGGTGATGTAGAGTTAGAGACCCAGGCCTCCCATTCACAAAGAAGCTATTATTCTCTTTTCAGGAAATAAAGACACTGAATTTGGAGCACTTATTTAAGGCTGCACAATAGGACCTGGATTTATGATCAACATTATGGGGGGGGGGGCAATAAATAGCACTTTTGTAAGACTATCCTGTAAAATATGTTGCCTAAGCATTCTGTCTCCAGAATGTGCTTTTAATTACTACCAAGAACATTTCTTTTCTTTTGGAAGGTATGCACAATCCATGAAAATCTTTCTTGTTAAGATTATAATAAAGCTGCACATTTTAGTTGCAATATTTCGTTGGAGATTCTAAAGTCAAGATTTACACAGCAATGAGGCAAAAATATGTTATAGATTTGATTATTATGGAGATGAGAAGGATGCTAAAATATGGTATTGTTTCTCTTTGTACACTAAGGTCACTTGTTCATGTTAACATTTTTTATTGGTTCCCCTTTCTCTGAGCTAGTGTTGTATGGTCGAATGTAAGTGTGCACTGAGCACACACACAGTGGACAAAATCCCCCATTCTGTGAATTTTTCATGTGCCTATTGTTCTGGGCAGTGAGCCCAGCTTGCTTTAAGTATTTGTTATTTGAATAGTGTCCCAGATTCTCCTTTGAAATGTACAATTCACCCATTTTTATTAACCTGAATATGGGACCATCTGATGGTTTTTTGATAGATTTTTCAGTCACGTCCAGGTAAACATCTTTTTGTTTTAAATAAGTCATTCATTTCTCTGTGCTTTCAGGACTTATGCCGTATGAATTAGAAAGCAAATCCTCACAAGATTAAATTTTAATAATGGAGTTTATTATTTTAAAACAAGTGGCATTTTACACTTGTTATGCCAATTTTGAAACCAGACCATTTTTGTTAAAGCTCTATCAAAGGATTTTTGTTATTGCTTTGATTTTTTTTAAGTTAATTTATTTTGAGAGAGAGGGCATGAGCAGGGAAGGGGCAGAGAGAGAGGGAGACAGAGAGAATCCCAAGCAGGCTCCACACCCTGTGCTGAGCCCTACGCAGGTCTCGATCTCACAACCATGGGATCATGACCTGAGCAGAAATCAAGAATTAGACACAACCAAGTGGGCTACCCAGCCGCCCCTGTTTTGATTTTTTTAATTTTATTTATTTTAATGTTTATTTATTTATTTTTTTAATTTTTTTTAACGTTTATTTATTTTTGAGACAGAGAGAGACAAAGCATGAACGGGGGAGGGTCAGGGAGAGGGAGACACAGAATCTGAAACAGGCTCCAGGCTCTGAGCTGTCAGCACAGAGCCTGACACGGGGCTCGAACTCACGGACCGCGAGATCATGACCTGAGCCGAAGTCGGCCGCTTAACCGACTGAGCCACCCAGGCGCCCCAATGTTTATTTATTTTTGAGAGTGAGAGAGAGAGAGAGACAGAGAGAGAGAGAGAGAGAGAGAGAAAGAGAGAGAGAGAGAGAGAGAGAGAGAGAGAGAGAGAGAGAGAGAGACCCTGAGTGGGGGAGGGGCAGAGAGAGAGGGAGACTTGGAAGTAGGCTCCAGGCTCCAAGCTGTCAGCACAGAGCCTGATGCAGGGCAAACCCATGAACCGTGAGATCATGACCTGAGCTGAAGTCAGATGCTTAACCCACTGAGCCACTCAGGTGCCTCGATTTGTTTTTTAAGGAAGAGAAAATCTAGGGTCACTGAAAAGAAACATTTTAAAAGCAAGCTGAACAAAAGTAATTACTCGTATGCACATGAAATACAGTTAGCACCTGCCAATTAAGCCCCACTTGTACCATTTCATAACTGTGTTATCGTGTCACATTATTTAACCTTTCTATAAAAATGGGGATAATAATACCTTTCTCAAAGAATTGTAGTGAGGATTAAATGAGATTGTGTGTGTAAATTGCTTAAACTATGGCTTGGCATGTAGCAAGTGCCCCCTAATAATTGTTAATAACGCACATTACACATGCAGTAACGATCACAATGACAATGATACTGCGGTTGCCATGCATGTCAGTGATCAGGATCTAAACTGCAGAATTCTGTTTGGAACTCCTGTGGGATCTAGTACAAATCCCCTTTATTTGTGAGGCTCTCCATCTGGTTATCATCTGTAACTCTCTGTTAAGATACTTGTTGATAGTACCCAGGGTCCTCCCTGTTGGAGAGGTGATGTCTTACATCACCTGACCACCACCACCCCCATCATGAGTGGGGAGAAAACTTCAGCCCGGTGTTCCAAATGCAGCTTAGTACAGTGAAGTCCTGTTTCTCCATCTCAGTTATTTTCTCTTCTGATTTCATCTTCAGCATCTGCAAGGCAGTGAGTTATCTGCCAGCAGGCCCTACGCTCTGAGGCCCACATGCATTAGCACAGAGGCTGCATCTTTTAGGAGGCCCCTGAAGAATCCCGTTTGAGTCCAGTGCCTATCCCTGAACTAATTCCTGAGGCTGTGGGGGAAAACTAATCTTCTTTTTTTCCATTAATAGGAAAAAAAAAATCTTTAGTTTAAATAGACTTCATTTTCTTAGAGCAGTTTTGGGTTTAAGTTATTCTTTTTAAGAAGGTCTGTGATGTTTCCTTTTTAAACTTCATTCCCCTCATCCAATACCCCATTGATTCTGTTGGCTCTGCCCCCCAAAATATATTTGGAATCTGTTCGCTTCTTACCAGCCTGACCACTATACGGTCACCCTATATGAATCAGCCTATCTCACACCTGGTCTACTTACTGCAACAGTCTTCAAAGCAGCTTCCTCTGCTTCTACTCTTGGCCTCTCAAAGTGTATTCTACAAAAGCACAGTGATATTTTTAACTATTTTTCCAGATCATGTCATGGTTCTGCTTCAAACCCTTCCTTCGTTTCCCAATGTCCTTAGAATAAAATCAACTTCTGGGGCACCCGGGGCGCTCAGTTAAGCGTCTGACTCTTGACTTCAGCTCAGGTCATGATCTTCCGGTTCCAGAGACCAACCCCACGTCAGGTTCTTTCTCTCCCTGTGTCTCTGCCCCTTCCCTGCTCACGCTTGCTCTCTATCTGTCTGTCTCTCTCAAAATAAATCAATAAACTTAAAAAATGTTTAAAATTAAAGTTTAGGTATAATTTATATTTGCTGGAGATAAAAATCACAGGCTAACACACATAAGAATCTTTTCTTTAATGCATCTAAGATTCTTATAGCACAAAAAAAAGTACAGAGAATTTTTTAAAGGACAGATTTCAGGGCACTTTCAAATTCTGAAGTGCAATAAAGCTCTTTCGGGTATCCTTCAAAGTTAAAAGACTCTCCTTCAGATTAATGAAAAGATTAGGATTTATAAATCACAACGGGCACTGGAAATATGGTCCATGGTACCTGCTTTAGGTTAGGGATAAATGGAGTCTCCACATTTTAGGGAAGGGGACAAAAAGGCACTTTAAGCTCATGTCCATAGCAGTTCTAATGATGTTGATTCAATTTAGAAAGGCATTATTATCTCATTGCTATCTTCTCAAGGCTTAGTCCTCAAACTGTCCATACTGCTACTTCTCTTCTTTATACCACCAGGAGCAAACCTCTGGGAAGAATGGTAATACAGACTGAAGTCTAAAACTGTGGGTGGTGCTCTAACTGTTTGCCATACAATGTATAACAAGGAGATCGGCTAATCTAGAAATGAAATAACCCTGCCTCTAGCACAGTATCAGGATGTGCTTATCAAAAAACTTTTTGTGGGGGCGCCTGGGTGGCTCAGTCGGTTGAGCATCCGACTCAGGTAATGATCTCACAGTCAGTGGGGTCGAGCCCCGTGTCGGGTCTGTGCTGACAGCTCAGAGTCTGGAGCCTGATTCAGATTCTGTGTCTACTTCTCTCTCCATCCTTTCCTGGCCTGTGCGCGCTCTCTCTCTCTCTCTCTCTCTCTCAAAAATAAATAAACATTTAAAAATAATAATAGTAAAATAAAATAAATTTTAAAATTAAAAAATAAATAAATAAAATTTTTGTGGTATAGAAATGCCCAAAACCAATTACTTAGACTCTTTTGGATATATTTTACTTTCAAAATGAAAATATAATAGGCTAACAAACAAAAATTAAATTCTATTTGATCTGTAAAAAATAATATATATTTTTTTAATTTTTTTAATCTTTATTTATTTTTGAGAGAGAGACAGAGCATGAGCAGGGGAGGAGCAGAGAGAGAGGGAGACACAGAATCTGAAGCAGACTCCAGGCTCTGAGCTGTCAGCACAGAGCCCGACGTGGGGCTCAACCCCACTGACTGTGAGATCATTACCTGAGTCAGATGCTCAACTGACTGAGCCACCCAGGCACCCCAAAATAATTAATATTTTAATGTTTTTATAAAAACAATTCCTTTCAGATGTTTCAGTTAACCTTTGAGTGACATAAAAAATATTTCAGCATTCTGTAATACCAATATTTTGCACAACTTAAGATAAAACCATTGAGTTTAGCATTTTAAAGAAAAAAAACAAAATAAAAAAGGAGAATGGTAACTCACGGAGAAGCTATGTAGCTAATAAAGCTTCATTTTGGAATCTTCTATTTTTAATATTTATTTATTTGTTTATTTATTTATTTACTTTAAATTTTATTTTAGAGAGACAGAGAGAGTGCATGAGTGGGGCATAGGGGCAGAGGGAGAGAGAGAGAGATCCCACAACCTGGGATCATGACCTGAGTCCAAATCAAGAGCTGGACGCTCAACTGACTGAGCCACTCAGGCACCCCTGGAATCTTTTTTAAAAATACAGAAAGCAAAGAGAAATAACAAATTTGAAATTTGTATTAATAAATTTTAACATACCTCTCTCAATAATTGATAAAAAATTAGCTACAGAGTCAATATTGATATGTAAAATTTGAACAACATAATGAACCAACTTGATCTAAAGGATCTTTCTAAAACACACCACTCAACAACAGCAGGATACATGTTTTTCCAGTGCACAAGGAACAATTACGAAGACATATCATAATCTGGGCCATAAAACAATTCTCAGCAAATGTAAAAGAACTCAAATCATACAAGATGTGCTCTCTGACCACAAATGAATTATGTCAGAAATCAGTAGCAGAAAGAAGTCTGAAATATTTTCAAATGTCTTGAAACTAAACACACACTTCTTTTTTTTTAATGAAATTTATTGTCAAATTGGTTTCCATACAACAAGACACACACTTCTATATAACCCACAGAGCAAAGAAGAAACCAAAAGTGAAAAGAGAAAGTATTTTAAACTGAATGAAAATGAATTCAGGAGATATAAAAATTTGTGGCATAGAGCTAATGCAGTAGTTAGAATGAAATTTACAGAACCAAAGAAGTTGAAGTAGAAAAGAAAGGTCTTAAATCAATGATCTAGCCATCCACTTTAAGAAACTGGAAAAAGAAGAGTAAATGAAATTCAAAGTAAGCAGAAGAAAGGAAATAATAAGGACCAGGGGTAAAGCACATAAACTCAAAACACTAAAAACAATAGAGAAATTAAGTGAAGCCAAAGCTGGTTTTCTGAAAAGGTAAATAAAACTGATAAACTTCAGATCAAGTTTATCGAAACAAAAAGAGAAGACACAAATAACCAATATGCAGAATGAGAAAGGTGACATCAGTGCAGATTCTGCAAATATTAAAGGACTAATAAGAAAATTATGTTTCAATTTGCAAAATTTTTAAATTTATGGCAATAAGTTTGACGACTTAGAAAAAATGAACAAATTTCTTGGAAGACACAAATTAACAAAACTCTCCCCAGAAGAAACAGATAAGCTAAATAGACCTATATTTATTAAGGAAATTATATTTGTAATTAAAAACCTTCCCAGAAGGAAAATCTAGGCTTAAAAGTCTTTACTAGTGAATACTATCAAACATTTAAGGAAGCAATAATGCAATTTCTACCCAAACTCTCCCCCAATATTGAAGAGGTGGGAATTCCAACTCTTTTTTCTTTTAAGTTTATTTATTTATTCTGAGACAGAGAGTGTGCAGGCAAGCGGGCAGGGGCAGAGAGAAGGAGAGACAGAATCCCAAGCAGACTTCGCACCATTAATGCAGAGCCTGATGTGGGGCTTGAACCCAGAACTGTGAGACCATAACCTGAACCAAGACCAAGAGTTGGACACTCAACCGACTGTGCCACCCAGGTGCCCTCAACTCATTTTTTGAGGCCAATATTGTCCTTATACAAAATCCAAACAAAGTTATTGTAAATAGAGAATACAAACCAATATCCCCCATGAACACAGATGCAAAAATTCTTAATTTTTTTAAATGTTTACTTATTTTTGAGAGAGAGAGAGAGAGAGCAAGCAATCATGAGTGAGGTAGAGGCAGAGAGACAGAGGGAGAGAGAAAATCCCAAGTAGGCTCTGCACCATCAGCACGGAGACTGATGCGGGGCTCGAACCCACGAACGGTGAGATTGTGACCTGAGTTGAAACCAAGAGTCGGATGCTTAACCCACTGAGCCAACCAGGTGCCCCAAAAATTCTTAACAAAACTTTAGCAGATCTAATCCAACAATATATAGCAAGTATAGTAAATCATAACTAAGTGGGATTTATCCCAGGCACCCAACATTGATGTTAACATTTTTTTTTTTAATTTGAGAGAGAGAGAGAAAAAGAGGGAGGGAGGGGCAGAGGGAGAGAAAGAAAATCTCAAGCAGGCTCCATGCTCAGCACAGAGCCAGACCTGGGGCTCAATACCATGACCCTGGGATCATGACCTGAACCAAAATCAAGAGTTGGACGCCCAATCAACTGAGGCATCCAGATGCCCCAATTTTAACATTCTTATATCAATCATTGCAATTCACCAGATTAACAGAATGTAGAAGGAAAAAATGATACAATAATCTCAACAGATGTAAAACTAGGCATCCATTGCTAATGAAAATCCTCAGAAAACTATGACCAGAAGGGAACTTTTTCAATGTGATAAAAGGCACCTATGGAAAATCTGCAGGTAATATCACACATAATGGTGAAAAACTGAATGCCTTCCTCCTAAGATCAGGAACAAGGCAGAGATGTTTGCTCTCACTATTTCAATTTAACTTTGTACTGGAGGCTCTAGCTAGTGCAATAAGGCAAAGACAAACAACAGACAGACAGACAGACAGACAGATAGACATAGAGATTGGAAAGAGGATTAAAATATCATCTCTCTTTCTTGGGGGGACGACATCATCATGTAGAAATCCTATCAAATCTATAAAAAAAATCTCTTAGAACTAAACTGTGAATTTAGCAAAGCTACAGGATACAAAATCAATAGGGAAAAATCAATATAAACTAGCAATAAACAATCAGAAATTGAAAATTGTAAGATATTATCAACTATAAGAGAATCAACAATATGAAGAATCTAGGCATATGTGTCTCTAAGATACGTGACTAGGATACACTAAAAACAAAACACTGGTGAGAGAAATTAAAGACATTATTATTATTATTATTATTATTATTATTATTATTATTGGATTGGATAATTCTTCATTGTAGGGACTGTTCTGTGCTTTGTAGAACGTTTACCAGCATTCCTGACCTTCATCTACTAGATGCCCGAATCACCCTTGCCCTGAGGTATGATAAACAAAAATGTGTCCAAATACACACACACATCCCCAAAAAATCCCACAAAAATGTGTCTAGATACTGTTATATCTGTTACCCCCAACTGAGAACCACTCATCAAAATAAATGGAGATATGCACCATGTTTATGGACTGGGAGACTCAATATTTTTGAAATATTGATCCTCTCCAAATCAGTCTATAGGGTCAATGTGATCCCAGTTGAATCACCAGCAGGCTTTTTGTCTACACTGACAAGTGGATTCTAAAATGTGTATGAGAATACAAAGGACCTAGAATAGCCAGAATGATTTTGAAAAAGAAGGACAAAGTTGGAGGACTTTCGCTACAAGATTTTAAAACTTATAAAGAGCTGCTGTGATCAAGACAGCATGGAGTGGGCTGAGGTATCAGTAGGAGCAGCTGGGCGGCGGGAGGAGCTGACAATTAAGCTGATCAAGATGACAACCTCCCCAAAGCACAGAGTCTGTGGCAGAGCCCATGGGGGAAGAGCCAACAGGGAGTCTAGCCAGGATCAGTGGAGTTCTGGACAAGGAGCTGGAGGAAGGGGGCTTTGACAAGGCCTACGTGGTGTCCTTGGCCAGTTTCTGGTGCTAAAGAAAGATGAAGATCTCTTCGGGAATGGCTCAAGGACACACACGGTGCCAATGCCCCGCAATCCTGGGACTGCTTCGGGTGCCTCCCAGAGTGGTGTGACACCTTTCTGTGAGGCTCTCTAGGGAGCCCCCAATCTCTAGTCCCAGCACTGGGTCTCCAGAGTTTGCAGCCATGTGGGGACCCCCCCCCCCCCGTCCTCTACGAAGGAAGATATTGCTGTTGTCATACTCACCTGTGATATACTTCAAGATCTTCAGGGAGTTCTCTCCCCTCCCCATTTCAGCTTTTTTGGAATTCGGACTCTTACATGCATCTCCCTTCTTCTTCCCCTGCCAGTTTCATGTAGACAATTATCAGCTTGTCTGAGTGGATTCCCAGCCTTTCCCTCACCCCCACTTCCGTCTCTAGTCTGTTTTATGCTATGTGGCTCCTTTTATGTCTTTGCAAAGTTTTTTATATCAATAAAGTTAGTGGACTTCAAAACAAATGGTATTGGTCTTAAAGTAGACAAATAGATGAATGGAACAGAACAGAAAATTCAGACATAGACCCACATATATTTGATCAATAGATTTCAATAAATTGCCAAGGAAATTAAATGGAGAAAGAACAGAGTTCTCAACAAACAATGTTGGAATAAGTGGAAATCTATATGCAAAAAATGAACCTTGATCAATACCTTGTACCTCATACAAAAGTTAGCTTGAAATGAATCATAAACCAAGCATAAAATGTAAAACTATAAAATTTCTAGAAGAAAACATAGGAGGATATTTTTGTGATCTTGGGTTAAGCAGCACTTTCTTAGAACATGAAAGAACAGTTTGATAGTTTGGGCTTATTTGGCAAAATTTAAAGATCTGATTTGAAGAAATCTGGTCTTCAAAAGACACTTATTAACATAGAAAGACAAGATATAGATTGGGACAACATACTTACAAAGTACCTCTATAATAAAGACTTGTATTTCAGATACGTAGGAACTCCCAAATTTAATCACAAAAAAAAAGCAAACAACTCAATAAAAAAATGGGCAAAAGATTTCAATAGACACTTCACCAAAAATATACAGATGGTAATTAAGGACATAAAAAATGTTCAACGTCAGTAGTCACTAGGGCAATGCAAATCAAAACCATAAGATACCATTTCACACACACTAGAATGGCTATAATAAAAAAGACAGACAATGATAAGTGTTGACAAGAATGTGGAGAAGTGGGAACCTTCATATATTGCTAGTGGGAAATAAAAAGGTACAATCCCTTTGAGAAAGAGTTTGGTGGTATCTTAAAATGTTAAACATATGCCTACTACTCTACTATTTGAAATTTACCTAAGAAAATGAAGGCATAGGTCCACAAAAAGACTTGTACATGAATGTTCACAGCAGTTTTGTTTGTAATAGCCAAAAAACTGGAAACAATAAAACAGCTGGTGTATAAATAAACAACCTGTGGCATATCCATACAAGGGAATACTACTCAGTAACAAAAGAAAACAAACTATTGCTACCCACAACGTCGTGGATAAAACTCAGAATAATTATACTGAGTGAATGAAGCCAGACAGAAACAAAGAGTACTTACTATATGATTCCATGTACATAAATTTCTAGAAAATGCAAACTAACAGAGCAACAGAAAGCAGATTAGTGGTTGATTGCCTGTGTGTGAGGGGGGCACGAGACAGCAGGGAGGATTATAAAAGGGAAGAAGGAAACTTTTGGGGATGATAAGCATGTGATAATTTCACAGATACATGCATGTATCAAAACTTTTCCAATCGTACACTTTAAATCTGCCCAGTTTATTAAAAAAATTTTTTTTAACATTTATTTATTTTTGAGAGACAGAGAGAAACAAAGCACAAGTGGGGAGGGGCAGAGAGAGAAGGAGACACAGAATCCGAAGCAGGCTCTAGGCTCCGAGCTGTCAGCATAGAGCCCAATGCGGGGCTCGAACTCACAAGGCTCGAACTCACAAACCATGAGATCGTGACCTGAGCCAAAGTTGGACGCTTAACCGACTGAGCCACCCAGGCGCCCCAAATCTGCTCAGTTTATTTTATGTCAATTATATCTCAATACAGCAGTAACAAAATAATAATGACAAAAAGAGAGATGGCTAAAGAGACATAATGGTTGAAGTTTGATGTTAGAAAGTTAACCTTCTCTGACATCATTACCCCCGACAGTTGTCTGCTGGTTCCAGGTTATCCACCTAAACATGCAAACTGCTAGGGTTCAAAAATGCACCCAGAGGCAGCTGGCAACTCAGTTAATTCCTCTTCTTAAACAACTGTATACTTGAGAGAGGATCACTTCTGAAAAAAAAATTTTTTTTAATGTTTTTATTTCTTTTTGAAGGAAAGAGAGAGACAGAGCAAGAGTGGGGAAGGAGCAGAGAGAGAGGGAGACATAGAATTTGAAGCAGGCTCCAGGCTGTAAGCTGTCAGCACAGAACCGATGTGAGGCTTGAACCCATGATCTGTGAGATCATGACCTGAGCCGAAGTGGGACGCTCAACCGACCAAGCCACCCAGGCGCCCCGAGAGAGGATCACTTTTGAATTAAATCCTCATTGAAAAGTTCTATCCAGGGTCTCACTTCAAGAAAGCATTTTCCCAGGGCCATACATCTGTTTTTATCCCTCTGCTAAAATTTGCTTCCCACCCAACCCTGGCTTCATTATTTTGTTAGGCCAGACAAAATTCACCTCCTGTGTGTGTGTGAAGCCCTCTCTGGTCCTCTGGTTCTTAGCACCACATTCAGTAGCCATTAACCATCTGGCTCATAATGCCAGCATGTAGGTGCTGTAACAAAATGCCCTGACCCCACTTCCTTACCCCCATCATGAATTTCACCTAAAAGAAAGTAAGCTTGCATTCTGAAATGTAAAGTTTACAATTAAGACAAACCGGTTCAGAGAAAAGATGTGCCAGCACTTGGAACCACACAAGGATTCCTGAGCCAAACAGATTATTACCTAATTGAAAATATTAGTGGGTCAGAGATAGAAACAGAGAGGGAGTACATGAGAAGAGAGGTGCACGCTCACCATCCGGGGAATAAAGAACCCATTTGTATCCTGTTACTCTGTTTAAAGCTATTAAAGTTTACAAAATCTGGAATCCACTGATTACTTTGCCTTGTTTTAAATTCAAGTTTCATAAACAATTTTTTGGTTATAATTTGTTTTCCGAATGTGGCAAGTATGCCAAGAGACCTTACTAGAGTAACAGAAGAGGGTCTAGTTCCACGAGATGTTAGAATCCTCATTTTAATTTTTGAGAATAAATCCTCATAATAATTTGTCATTCTGGGTTTAGATAGCAGTCTTGTGGATTTGTTTAATATCAGCCTGAGAAACAGACTCGACAAGGTAAGACTAGATTCTTTTTTTTTTTTAATTTTTAATGCTTATTTTTGAGAGAGAGAGAGAGAGAGTGGGGGAGGGATAGAGAGAGAGGGAGACACAGAATCTGAACAGGCTCCAGGCTCTGAGATGTCAGCACAGAGCCCAATGCAGGACTCGAACCCACGAACCGTGAGATCATGACCTAAGCCAAAGTCGGACGCCCAACCGACTGAGCCACCCAGGTGCCCCAAGACCAGATTCTAACATATTTTCCAAGATAATGTCACCTTGTATGGCTTCTTAAGACACAGTCCATTTTCCCTGAAGAGATCCTTTTAATTTATTTATTTATTTATTTATTTATTTATTTATTTATTTATTTATTTATTTCTCATTTCCCCACTTCACCCTTCTGTTATAGCACTTACTCCATAACTGGTGTAGAACTATAGATTCTGAGCTACTTGAGGGCAGTTTTGCATCCAGTTTTGTCCTGGCCTCCACCATCGTTGCTCAATAAATAACAGAAGTAAATTGAATCTGGGTAATGTGCAGAGGTGTTTTCTTCCATTTTTAAAACTGATTTGATAGTCAGAAAATTAGATACCAAAAACACCCCTTCTCAAGGACAAGTCTCTCATACTCATTAACCTCTAATACTGTAGATAAGACAGGTGTGTTTTCAAAAGTAAAGGGGCAGCACCCTGCTGGCTCCATTGGTAGAGCATTTGACTTTTGATTGTGGAGTTGTGAGTTCAAGTCCCACGTTGGGGGTGAAGGCTCCTTAAAAAAGAATAAAAAATGAAAGTATGCCACACAGGGGTGCTTGGGTGGCTCAGTTGGCTAAGCATCTGACTTTAGTTCAAGTCATGATCTCATGGTTCATGGGTTCGAGCCCTGCATCTGGCTCTGCAGTGACAGTGCGGAGCCTGCTTGGGATTCTCCCTCTCCCCCTCTCTCTCTGCCCCTCCCCTGCTCGTGCTCTCTCTTTCTCAAATAAATAACTTAACTTAAAAAAAAATGCTGCGCATTCCTAGAGAATTTTTCAATGGGGGTCAGAGTAGCACCAACCTCAGTGAAGTTCCTGACACAGTTTCATTTGGGAATTCCTGAAATGTTAAAAAAAAAAAACAAAACATTTCAAGGCTCTTCGTTACATCAACTAAGATGAATACGGAGATCTGTCAGATGAATAGCCATTAAGGAAATAATTAAAGTGTGCTGTCTATTTAAACAATTAAACCACAATGTAGAGAACCAAATTCTAATTTGGTAACTTTTTGTTACCAAAGACCGTAAAAAAAAAAAAAAAAAAAAAAAATCACATCTTTATAATGAGTCATGATCCATTTTAAATTTTGCAATAGCATTGCTCTTTTGATGAAAAGCGTTCACCACAGTGTATGTATAAACAGTTAAAAAGACTTTAAATTATAGATATATGTTCAGATTAAAATTTTTTTGTTTCAAGCTTTAAAAAAAAAAACCCAAAGTAGTCTGTGAAAACTATTCAACACTGCAGAGATACACATGTTAAAAAAAAAAAAAAAGTAATTGGGCTAAAATTCCATGTTATAAAAAATCAAATAATGAATACTTTTGCCTTGTTCCTTATTTTTTTTTAAGTTTTAATTTTAATTCCAGTTAGTTAACAGACAGTGTTATATTAGTTTTAGGTGTGGCCTCATACTTTCTTAAAAGCAGTAATTTTTTATGGGTATCTTAATAGACATATGATTCCATTAAGCACTGTCAATTGAATGACTTTGACTCAGTTTTCTCACAGTGGGCAGTGTGATGAGTAAATACAACAAAGTGTGAATAAACTAGTTTCCTAATTCACAAATAAAGCATAGTCCTGAACACAGAAAACAGATTCCATTAATATTTCGTTCTGTAATTAATCCTCAAAAGATCCAAATCGTGATTTTATGCATAGGAAATTGAGGCCCAGAGAAACGAAGTTACTTTTTTCATTTCCCAGCTAGTAGACGGCAGCTTAGAGACCAAAGCCACCACTGCCCTGCAGTATGATTTGGCACTCCTGGGTTCCCATAAAAGAGTAAGCTCAAAATGCTAAGGCAAGGAAAGGCTTGTTTCAAAAACGGCGGTAGCACAATCTCTTTTCCAAAACATCATATGCATGGCAGATTTTTGTCCTGCTGATGCTACATGAAGAAAATGTGGGCCTAATCTGTCCAGTCTTCCATTTCAGCGCAAAGGAAGGGGCTGGGTTACGTGGAGATTGTCCTGCACGCCTCATCCGGCCAACAGGCATGGCCACAGCTCTGCAGGGGAAGAGAGGTGGCCTAGGAAGAAAGAACCATCACCAACCCCACCGTGCTGTTTGTCTCTTAGATAAATAAAAATTATATAGATACACAGATAAAAAGGGTGTGAGAGAAAGCAGCGCGTACTCGCGCGCGTTTCCTGATCTGCTTTTACCTTCCCTAATGCTTCCACCCTGGCATGGCCTTCTGCATCATGTGCTCATCTCTCCATCAACAGACATGGCCTTCAACCTCATCTCCACCAACAAAACGGGCGTCTACGCATCCGGCAAAGACCTTGGATGGGACAGCGACGCATTTCCCCAGCTTTAGTCCGGTATAACGCGGAGCCACACCTTGATTTCTAGGCAACTCCCCCACTGGCTTTTCTCCGCTCTGCCCCGCCACCGGCCGCATCAACGCCCCGCAAACCCTCTGCCCGGTGCCCTCCAACCCCTGTCCTAGCTGATGGCCCTCGGCGCCAACCCCTTCAGCCCCCGGGGCCCAGCCCCGGGAACGGTCCTCCCGCCCAGCGCGCCGCGCGCCCCCGCTCCCCGCGCGGACCGCAGCCTCCGGGGCTCCCGCGGGGCTCTCACCTCATCCAGGGTGCGGCCGCCGCGGCTGCCTCCTCCTCCTCCTCCTCGGCCGCCGCCGCCCAGCTCCCGGCCGCCTCGGGACGCCGTCGTGCCCGGCCAGGGGAGCGCCGCGAGGGCGGTGGGGCTCGAGCCGCGTCCCCGGGCCAGTAGGGCGCGCGGTGCGCCCGGCGGGACGCGCGGCGGCAGCAGCTGCAGCCGCAGCGGCGGCGGCGGCAGCAGGACCCGCTGTCGGTCCTCTTCATGGATTTCCCGGGCCTGGCCGCGCCTGTCCCGGTGACCGACCCTGCTTGGTTTCCCCACGGTCTTCGCGCGCTGCCAGGGAGCATCCTCCAGGCGCGGATTGCGGCGGAAACCTGGAAGGACCAGGCCTGCTCCGCGGCTGCCTCGGCCACCTGCTTCTCCCAGATTGCTCTTGTCCCTCGCCCACAAACACCCCCCGCGGTCTCTTCACCCTCTATCATCACCCCATCCTCTCTCCACCCACTACCTCAACCTGGAAACCTTTTCATTCCCACATGGCACTCTTTTTCGTCTTCCTATCCACTCCATGGTCACCGACCTCAATTTCCAACCTTAAAAAGTTTCTCCTTTTCACACTCCCTCTCTCCAAATTTTCCCGGGATTTGTCTTCCTCCTCCCTCCAACTCAGTCATCGTCTTCTATGTTACGTTATTCTTTCCTCAGAATCACTACTTCCCCAGGCTGTTGGCGAACCCCTTTTCTCCCACTCTCCCTGTTTCTCCTTCTTAAACTCTTTTATCCCCTCAATTTTCCCTTTAGTTGTTGTAAAAATCTTCTTCCTAAATAACCTCAGTTTTCCTTTCATTTGAGACTTTTGGATTGCCATTTTTCATGCAGAACTCCTAGTAAAGCCTATATAGCTTGGTATCCAATATCCAGTCAAGGGAATGTAGTCATGGTTAAAAAATAAAAAAGTTCATAGGTCAAATAAATTCTCCACTTCATGTTCCTTCTGAAAGCCTTTTCTTATAGTCCACTAAGGAAGGAAGCTAGTGAGACCCTAGCAGAGCAGAATGCTTCTGTGACACTATTTTATGTACACAAGGCTTAGAAGAGCGGGTTTATCTTTGTAGTGGGCACTGTGGATCCCAAAGTTCAGAGGCAAAATGCCTTATGCAATATGCACTATTGATGGATTCCATGTAAACAGAGGAACTCATCCTTAACACATTTTCCTCCCAAATCTGTGTTGTTGTTGTTGTACTCCAACACTATCATCCACCCATTGCCCAAGCCCCAAATTTGGGAGTGGTCAGAGATTTATCTCTCTCACTCATGCATCTCATCCAGTCAATTCAACTTCTTGACTGTTTCTTTATTTTAAGGTGCCTCTTATCATGATTCCAAATGCCTCCAGAAAATGACACTACCCAGTATCTCATCATTCTTTCAAACCTCCCAGCTTAATCTATATCTTTACCTCTTTTTTCCCTCCATTATGTCTTACCTGCCCAATTTACCCTACCACTCCCGTCCCTGCTAGAGATTCTCAATTATCTTTTGTTGTCTTTCTTTTTTTTTTAAGTTTTATTTATTTATTGAGAGAGAGAGAGAGAGAGAGAGAGAGAGAGAGAGAGAATGAGCAGGGGAGAGGCAGAGAGAGGGAGAGAGAATCCCAAGCAGGCTCCACACTGTCAGTGGAAAGCCACGTGACGCAGGGCTCGAACTTACGAAGCATGAGGTCATGACCTGAGTGGAAATCAAGAGTCGCCCTCTTTTGTTGTCTTTATATCTTTGGCCTCGCCTTCTCCATTAGGTCCATCCCACTCCTGTAAAATAAAGTCCTCTCAGGGCACCTGTGTGGCTCAGTCTGTTAAGCTGCTGACTCTGGCTCAGGTTATGCATGATCTCAGGGTTAGGGAGTTTGAATTCCACTTTGGGCTCTATGCTAACAGCTCAGAGCCAGGAGCCTGTTTCAGATTCTGTGTCTCCCTCTCTCTCTGCCCCTCCCCTGCTCACACTCTGTCTCTCTCTGTCTCTCTGAAAAAAAAAAAAAATGAATAAACGTTAAAAAAAATGTTTTTGAAACAAAAAGGGACATCTTGACCAGGAGGCAGGGTTCATAGATCTAATCAGTTCCATAGCTTTTATGCATTGGCAGGAATCATTCTGCAAGGGCTGAAAAGGAACCCACACAAGAGAGGATGGAAGTTAATGTCACTAAACAGAACCTACATTCAAATCAGCCCCCAGGTACCAGAAGAGGGGCTTCAAAGGGGGAAATGAAAATGAATAGGTTTTGATTTGCTGGTGGAAAATCAAAATCACTAAACTCATTAAACCATGGTTTAATGAGACTAAACTAAGACTGCCAACCTGTAAATTTCTAAATTTTGTAACAACACACGAAGATCTCAAGTGTCCCACTGGAAGAGAGGAAACGATTTCTACAGGTGATTTCCACCTCCACCCACTACATATTAAACACAGTACCATAAACAACTGAAACTATGTTTACAAGTCATAGCTTCAGATAATTGTCCTGAAATGATTGATAAGCCAAAGAGGCTAAAACTGAAAAGGTTTTCTCTTCTTTCTCTATTCAACATTGAATTTCTGCTATGATGTTTGGAAATAGCTATGTGGTTTTGCATTGTCCCAAGAGTTAAACTGGGTTCTGTGATGACATAATTTTGTTTGGGTAGCTCTATTGCCTTGGAATTTACTTAAAAAACTTTTTTGGCTTTGTTAATATTAAGTGTCCTATTACATTTTGGGTTGTTTGAAAGTGAGAGACATCAGAAATTTTGATAGAACAATTCAATATAATGATACTGCAGAAAATATCCAGTAAAAACAGGTGAAGCCCTAGCTGATTAAAAAAAAAAAAATCCTGATTCTACCCAGGTACCTGATTAAGAATTCTGCTGGATGGTGGGATGCCTGGATGGCTGAGTTGGTTAAGTGTCCGACTTTGGCTCAGGTCATGATCCTGCGGTTCATGAGCTCGAGCCCCACATCAGGCTCTGTGCTGACAGCTCAGAGCCTGAAGCTGCTTCAGATTCTGTGTCTCCTTCTCTCTCTGCTCCTCCCCTGCTCACACTCTGTCTCTGCCTCTCAAAAATAAACATTAAAAAAATTTAAATGAAGTTCAATTTACTAGTTCTTTGTCTCATGGCTCATATCTGTGTTGTTTCTAAGAAATCATCACCAGAGCTAAGGTCACCTAGATTTTCTCCAATGTTATTTTCTAGGCATTTTCTCCCTTTCTTTTTCTTTCTTTCTTTCTTTCTTTCTTTCTTTCTTTCTTTCTTTCTTTCTTTCTTTCTTTCTTTCAAGTTTATTTATTTTCAGAGTGGGGAAGTGGGAGAGAGAGAATCCCAGACAGGCCCCATGCTGTCAGCCCCGGAGCCTGACTCAGGGTCCCATGAATCATGAGATCCTGACCTGAGCTGAATCAAGAGTTGGCTGCTCAACTGACTGAGTTGCCCAGGTGCCCCTCTTCTAGGCATTTTCTAGTTTTGCTTTTACATTTAGGTCTATGATCTACTTTGACTTAATTTTTGTGATAGGTGTAAGGTCTGTATCTAGATTCCTTATTTTGCATGTGATGTCCAGTTGTTCCAGCACATAATTGGTTGAAAAAACTATCTTTTCTACATTGATTTGCCTTCTTCCTCTGTAAAAAAATCAGTTGTCCATATTTTGCTGGTCTACTTTTCTCTTCTCTTCTGTTCCACTGATCTATTTGCCTAATGTTCTGTCAATGTCACACTGTCTTGATTACTCAGCTAGTGTTAGTTCTCTGACTTTCTCTTTCAGTATTGTGTTGGCTACTGTTGGTCTCTTGCCTCTCCATATAAACTTTAGAATCAGTTTGTTGATACCCACAAAATAACCCGCTGGTATTTTGAATGAGAATGCATTGAATCTTTAGATCAAGTTGGGAAGAAATGGCACCCTGACAATATTAAGTCTTCCTATCCATGAACATGGAGTATCTTTCCATTTTTCCATTTACTTAGTTCTTTGAATGCTTTCATCAGTAGTTTTTTAGTATATACCCAGGATTGTGCAACCATCACTGCTATCTAATTTTAGAACATTTTGTTCACCCTAGAAAGAAACCCTGTAGCTATTATCAGTCACTCACAATTTCCATCCTCATCATCTACTCTCCCTCCTCCCACTCCTTGGCAAGGGCTAATCTACTTTCTGTCTTTATAGATTTGTTTATTTTAGAGATTTCACATAAATGGAATCATGTAATATGTAGTCCTTTATGTTTGGTTTCTCTCACTTATCATAATGTTTTCAAGGTTTATTCACTCTGTAGCATGTGCCAGGAATTCCTTCATTTTTATCACCCAAAATATATCACATTGTATGGAAATGCCACATTTTGATTATTCACCAGTTGATAGATAGACATTTGGATTATTTCCATTTTTTGACTATTATGAATAATGCTGCTATGACATTCATGTACACAGTTTTGAGAGGACATGTTTTCAATTCTTTTTGGTAGACACCTAGCAGTGGAATTGCTGGGTCACGTGGTAACTCTATGTCTAAGCTTTAGAGAAACTGCCAAACTATCTTCAAAAGTAGTTGCATGATTTTACATTCCCACGAGCAGTGCATGAGAGTTCCACTTCCTCTATATTCTCACCAACCTTTGTTATTACATGTCTTTTTGATTATAGCCATCCTGGTGGATATAAAGTGGTATCTCACTGTGGTTTTGATTTGCATTTCCCTAATGACTAATGATGGTAAGCATCACTTCATATGCTTGTTGGCTATTTGTATATCTTTTTTGGAGAAATACCTATTCAAATTCACCACCTGGGGTGCCTGGATGGCTCAATTGGTAGGTAGGGCATGTGAGTCTTGATCTTGGGATTGTCAGTTCAAATCCTACAATGGGTGTCGAGTTTACTTAAAAAAATCCACTACCATTTTTTAAAGTTTATTTTATTTTATTTTGAGAGAGAGAGAGAGAGAGAGAGCAGGGGAGGGCCAGAGAGAGAGGGAGAGGGATAATCTCAAGCAGGCTCTGTGCTGTCAGTGTGGAGCCCAATGCGGAGCCCAAACCCAAGAACTGTGAGATCAAGACTGGAGCTGAAATCAAGAGTCAGACGCTTAACCGACTGAGCCATCCAGGCACCCCCACTACCCATTTTTTAATTGGGTTGTTTGCCTTTTTGTTATTGAGTTGTAAGATATATAGAGATATCTATATAATATCTGTTAGATACAATGAATACAATTCCTTTACCTTATATATGATTTGCAAATATTTTGTGGTTTGTCTTTTCACTCTCTTGATTATGTCCTTTGAAGCAAAAAAGTTTTCACTTTTGGTAAAGTCCAATTTATCTTTTTTATCCTCCTACCACACCTTTGGTGTCTTATTTAAGTTAATTACTTAACTACTGCTGGGGGTGCTAGGTGGATGAGTTGGTTGAGCATACAACTCTTGATTTGGGCTCAGGTCATGATTTCATGGTTCATGGGATCAAGCCCAATGTAGGGCTCCACAATCTTAGCATGGAGCCTGCTTGGGATTCTCTCTCCCTCTCTCTGTCTCTCCCTCACTTCCATGCCCACACATACAGTCTCTTTCTCAAAATAAATAAACATAAAAAAAAAGTACTGTTGAATCCAAGGTCATAAAGATTCATTCCTATATTTTATTCTAGGAGATATATAGTTTTAGGTCATACATTTAGGTTGATGATCCATTTTGAGGTAATTTTTATATTAGGTGTGAGGTAAGGGGGTCCATCTTCAATCTTTTACATGTGAATATCCAGTTGTACCAACATCACTTGTTGAGAAGACTACTCTTTGCTTCACTGAACTATCTTGTCACCCTTGTTAAAAATCAGTTGACAATAGACATATGAGTTTATTCTGTACTCTCCATCCTATTGTATTGATCTGTATGTCTATCCTTATTCCAGTACCACACTGTTTTTATTACTGTTTTTGTAGTAAATTTTGAAGTTGGAAAAGTGTGAGTTCTTTAACTTTGTTATTTTTTTCAAGATTGTTTGCCTCTTCTGGGTTGTATGCATTTCTAGATGAATTCTAGAATCAGCTTGCAGATTTCGAAAACAAAACAAACAAACCAGCTGGGATTGTGATATGGATTGCAATGAACATGTAATTATTGTTATTTTAATAATTATTTGGGAATTATTGTTATTTAAACCCCATTAAATCTTTCAATCCATGGACATGGGATGTCTTTCCACTTTTTTTAGATTTTCTTTAATTTATTTTAACAATATTTTATAGTTCTCAGTCTATAAATCTTACACTTCTTTTGTTGAATTAACTAAATATTTATTTTTATGCTGTTGTAAATGGACTTGTGTTCCTAATTTTATTTTTGGATTGTTCATTTCTAGTGCATAAAAATACAATTGGGATTTTTGCATATTGATCTTGTGTCCTACAACTTTGATGAATTCACTTATTAATTCTATTTTTTGTGGATTCTTTAGAATTTTCCATATATCAAGTCATCTGCAAATAGATTTAGTGTTACTCCTTTCTCTCCAATTTCAATCCTCTTATTACATTTTCTTGCCTGATTACTTTGGCTTGAACTTTAAATGTAATGTTGAATAGAAGTGGTGAGAGTGGACATCTTTGTATTGTTCCAAATCTTAGAGGAAAAGCTTTCAATCTCACTTTTAAGTAGTGCTAGCTGTAGGTTTTTCATAGGTGTCATTTATCAGGTTGAGAAAGTCCTCTTCTATTCCTAGATGGTTGACTGTTTTTAATAGGAAAAAGGATAGATATTCTTGAGTGCTTTTTCTGCATTCATTGAGATAATCATGTGTTTTATCCTTTATTCTATTAATATGGTGTATTACATTTATTGATGTTCATATGTTGAAGCAATCTTGATTCCTCAAATAAATTCCACTTGGTCATGATATATAATCCTTTTCTTTTTTTACATTTATTTATTTATTTTGAGAGAGGGAGAGCAAACGTAAGAGGATCAGAGAGACAGGGAGAGAATCTCAAGCAGGCTGTCCACTGTTAGCATGCAGCCCAACATGGGGCTTGATCCTATGAACTGTGAAATCATGACCTGAGCTGAAACCAAGATCTGGTCGCTCAACCAACAGAGCCACCTTTGTGCCCTGATGTATAATCCTTTTTATGTATTGCTGGAAAAATTTCACTACTATAAGGTATATTGGTCTGTCATTTTCATTTCTTGTGAAGTAATTGACTGGTTTTGGTATTAGAGTAATACTGGTCTCTTAGAATGAGTTGGGAGGTGTTCTCTTATATTTTTTAGGAAGAGTTTGCAAAGCATTAGTGTTCTTTAAACATTTTCTGGAATTCACAAGTTAAGCTTTCTGGACCTGGACTTTTCCTTGTGGGAGGCATTATTGTTATTATTATTATTGCCATTATTATTATTTCATTGTCTTTATTTGTTATAGGTCTATTCAGGTTTTCTATTTCTTCTTGAATCAGTTCAGGTAGCTTGTGTCTTTCTTGGAATTTGTCCATTTCATCTAGTTTGACTAATTTTTTGGCACACAATTATTCACTGAATTCCCTTATAATCTTTTTTATTTCTATGGATTAGTAGTAATATCCCCTCTTTCATTTGTAATTTGATCCATGTTAAAAAAAAAGTTTGTCTCCCCACCATCACCCCTCACCAAAACAAAACAAAACAAAAATACCTCCATAAAATTCTATTTGAGACAAATCTCAATAGTTACAAAGTTACAACAGTTACAAAGACCAACTTAGGGGAAAAAAAGCAAAACATAAAATACCTCTGTTGCAATTTGTGGTAAATAGTATTTGAATCCAGTCTAACCTGGATATAAACTATCTTCTTGACTTTTTTCCTTTATTCTTCAAAAAAAATGGTTTAAAATTACATAAATTTGGGGGCACTTGGGTGGTTAAGTTGGTTAAGCCTCCAACTCTTGGTTTTGGCTTGAGTCATGATCTCATGGTTTGTGAGACTGAGCCCCACATCAGGCTCTATGCTGACAGTGAGGAGCCTGCTTGGGGTTGTCTCTCTCTCTTCTCTTTCTGCCCCTCCCCCACTCTCTCTCCCTCTCTCTCAAAATAAATTCAAAAACATTAAAAAAAATCTTTATACAAATTTTACAAGAGCTTCTGAGAGCACCTGAATATCATGCATGATACATAATGTCTGTTTACCAGTGTCTTGAAGCATTTTAGAGGTTAAATTAGGGCTTTTTATTTTATTAGTATTTTTAAGTTTCCCCAGCAGCATTTCCCATCTTTTTTCATAGAGCATATTGAATAAAAATAAGTAGTAACATAAAACTTGCTAAAAACCCAAACACATTCAGTAATTTAAACTGAGGTTTTGCCACTGGTGGCAACAAAAATGATGGATGCCAACATAAATATACATCCTATCCCCAGAGCAATATAAAAAAAAAAAATCTAAAAATGTTACTTTTGTGGCAATACTTTGTCGTAAACTGAAGTACAACACAGTCACAATGAGGAGGCAGGTAAGAAAGGCATTATACCATACAAAATTTACAAAAGTCACATCCTCCACTAAAAGCATATTGCGATACAACTTATTCCCAGATGAAGGCTGGAGGAAAGAGAATGGCCGATGTCTATGAGATCACCAGAGCCGCTTCACTAGTAGGAAACAAAGGTGCTAAGATCATTTTGTCCCCTTGTAGGGCCAAGGTTCCCCTCAGTGTAGGGCCATACTCAGAGACAGGTGAGTATTTTTGAGAAAATTCTGGCCTCAGTGCCAGGATGTGTGTTCTCTGCCATGTGGTAAGGAGCCTGCTGCCTCTTTGGGGAAGGTAGCTGTTTCCCAGCTAGATGGGTAAGTCTGCCTAAATCTGGGGTAGAATGTTAGCAAGACCTTTGGGATCCAAATCCATGTTCCCCATTTAATTTGATCAGTAATAAAAGTAGTAGTAGTATTTCTCTGTCTAGTTTTGTATGTCTATTTCTCAGTTTGATCTCAATTTAGAAGAGGAAGAAAGGATTGTTGTCTTGATCCCCTAAAACCCCAATTCAAAGCTGCCATTGTAATATTCTCAAGAAGCAACAGGCTGCATAAATAGTGAATCAAAAAAGGAAGTTGCTTTTGGGATTTTGGTTCTCATTCACCTAAGGGCTCTGAGGTAGGCCTCCTTAGAGAAATGGCACATTGAACTTTGGGTTTGACTGCCAGATTTCCAGAGCCAGAGGATCATACTCCTTAACAAAGTGGGGAGGAAAAGGTCCCCCATCAGATAGTAATGGAATGAAAGGGTGGGCTAGGGGGCAGGAGAAGGATGCTCCCAAGGGACTGATTAACAAGAATTGTGTCTTTGGTTGATAGAGAATTTGCCATAAGACAAAATTAACAAGTTGTTGTATCCCATTTCATCACGTTTAACGTCACATTAGGTTCAGTTTTCAGGCAGGTAGAACTGAATGAATCAAGCTTTCAATTTCCTTCTTTTTTTTTTTTTTTTTAGGTTTCTTTCTTTATTATTTTGAGAGAGAGCGTGTGTGCGTGTGGGCAAGTGAGGGAGGGGCAGAGAGAGAGAGAGGGAGAGAGAATCCCAAGCAGGCTGCACACTGTCAGTGTGGAGCTCGATGCAGGGCTCAAACTCATGAACCACAAGATCATGACCTAAGCCGAAGTCAGATGCTTAACCGACTGAGCCACCCAGGTGCCCATCTTTTTTTCTTTTTCTTTTTAAACAAGGAAGGATAACAAAGACTAGTAAAAACTGAAATATCTGACCCATACGATTGTAAAGAAAAGTCACTCAGTGAGAAAGTTGTTCACTAATTTCTGGAACATCAGTATGAGTAGAAAAGGGAGGGTCCAATAGAAGAAGGAGTTGTAGGAGTATGAGAGGGGGAAGCCAAGCCAACAGTGGTGGTTGTTGAGATAACAGTAGCTAAGATCAGGAACTTGTAATGGAAAACTCAGTCCACTTAGACTCCACAGAAAGGGAGTAGGGGTGTAGTTTTGAGGGACAATCTAGGAGGATACTCAGTGTTTAAAAACAAAATCACCATCAAAGGCTTTTATTCTAGACTGAGGGGTGAGAAGCAATGGGGGTAGAGCTGGGGTGGAGGTAATGGGAGAGAGACAGAGCCTGATAGAATGTAACCTCTACCAACAAACATCATGTTTCTTTTGTTCACCTTTGTATAAACCAGTATCTACTATTCCTAGCCCATGGAGACAACAATAAATATTTTTGAATAACTAATTGGAGAAATGAAGGGAATGGTTGATGGATAGGTCTTCACTTAGTACAGTACAAGCTGTGAATTGTGTTGTATACGACCGATGAAGTGTTGTCCCAATCTATGAGCATGCCATTCATTTGGTCGTTTAGTCAATAAACATTATTTGAGCCTTTGCTAGGTTCCAAGTACAGGATACTAGATTCTGGGGAATAACACATGACTAGTTTTTATGCCCTGAAAGGATTTGATTTAGAGGCTAGTAGAGGAAGAAAGAAATCTGTTAAAAAAAACTTTTTTAATTGAATAAAATATTTTAGATGCTATCAAAGTACCCCAGCTATCCCTCTCATTCCCCCACCCCCCACCCACCCATCCCAAACTCCAAGGGATGGAGCAGCTGGGCCTGCTCTTTGCTAGGCTTTCCTGACAAAGTAGGGAAACCAGACAGATGCGCTGAAAGAAGTCATTTCAGGAGGTAGTTTCTAGAAGGCCTGGGCTAGTTTTGCTAAGGTTTCATATTTGAAGCAGGCTATCTACAGTAGTCATTATTTTAAATAGGGACCTTCGCATTACTTACAATGCACATTTTGCTCTTTCCCCCACCTTTCTCCCCCCACGTCTTGACTTTCACTTGGATGTCTGGACCGTCTGTGTGGATGACACAGATAAGGTCTGGGAACGAATTCAAGAATAAAAAAGACTGATTCCTGCCTCCACGGAGCTCGCACTGTGAGGTTTAGTGAGGGATGATGACTCAAAATAAGCACCAGCACCGACGCAGACAGGCAGGCAGGGTTCCCTTTCCATCCTGGCGGGAGATTGCATGGAGGGGCGTGGCCGAAGGGCGGGCGCCAGGCTGGAAGGCGGGACCGTTCTGAATTTCCTGGAGGTAGCCAATGGTCACCTGGGAGGCGGAGCTTTTGAACTGACTGGCATAGAAAGCGACCAATTAGGACCTAATCTGGATGACCTGCGGAGGGAGATATGTAAGGGTTTTGGTGCCGCTGAGGGGATGCGGCAAGGAGAGGAGGTGCTGAGACAAGCGGCTGCTTACTAATCCTGTAGGAAAACATTTCAATTTTTAAATAACCAGTTCGGCCATACTAGTGTATATGACTGGATATCAGCCCAGATATAGTGGCTATCTATTCTTGTGTCTGCCAAGAGCATTCCTCTTTTCTTAGAAATGCTTTTGTAATGTATGCATTCAATTCAAACAGGAGCTGCTCTTTACTTGCAGACCTATTCTCTTAAGCAGCATTGTTTGGTCTGTGGGTAGATACCGGCCACAGGTTGCTAAGACTGTTTTACTCATCATCCTTATCTCACTCGTATCTGGCATATTATTAGGCACTCAATAATCATTTAAGAATAAGTGGACACAAGTCCCATGCTATTGCTTCCTCTGATCTCACTTTTAAAATCTCTGCAACCTTCTGACTCTTTAATGGAAAATCTCACCCGGTTTTAGCAGCTTGATGTAAGTTTAGATATGTGCATTACTTGGTTTCTTCAATAAGTTGTAAGAATTTGTTGGCAGCTCTAAGTATGATATTCAAGACTTCTATTTTTCTTTTTAGTACAATGTTTATAAACTCCAAGATTCTTGTATTTTACCACTTTACAGGGCTGTCAGGTTTCAGGCAGACAAAGAATATATGTAAGCTTTATATATTCTAAAGTACTAAACAAATATTTGTTGATACCCTTTTCCCATTCAATGTCAAAGACTTGACTATGTTCCATGTACTGAGCACAGTGTTCACAATTATTACACAGTCTTGTATTGCCCAAAGGACCAAAGGGCAAGAGCTCAAAGGCAACATTTGTGTGTGAATGATGTGATGCTGATTAAGTCATAAGCAAAAGTCACTGAGATTCAGAGTTCCTGACGTCTTAGTGTTGGGAAGTTTCACACAAAGACAAATTCTGGCCTTTTCCTTATAGCTCATCAAACCTAAGAAGACCACTGTCCTCTCTCTGGAATATTAATTTCAGTGTGTCTAAAGGATGTCTGAATCATGTAGTGTATCTAAGAAGAAAAAAGTAAAAGTATGAATGTTGTTTCAAGAAAGGGTTGCCCCAGGGTGATTCTGTGCTCCTCTATTAATTAATTGGTTTGGGGGGTTATAAGTAACAGAAACCAAGCAAAGAAAGGAGGGGGGATTATTATAAAGAAACAATGGTGATTCATAGAATCCATGAGCAGAAATGGTTATGGAACTTGGGAAAAGCCTAAAGCCACGAAATAGAAACTGGGACTCTTGCCCCAAATCTGCTTCCTTGTGCATACCTGCTATATTCTTCTCTCTCTGTTTCTCTCATCCACCAAGCAGTACCCTTCTTTAAGATATTTGTTTAAAAATTTTTTTAACCTTTATTTATTTTTGAGAGATACAGAGACAGAGTGCCAGCAGGGGAAGGGCAGAGATAGAGGGAGACACAGAATCTGAAGCAGCTCCAGGCTCTGAGCTGTCAGCACAGAGCCCGATGTGGGGCTGGAAACCACCAACCATGAGATCATGACCTCAGCCGAAGTCAGAGGCTTAACCGACTGAGCCACCCAGGCGCCCCCATTCTTTAAAATATTTGTATTGTGAATTCCTCATTACTGGAATTATTCCAGCAGAGGATGAATAACCATCATTTGAGACTATGGCAGAAGACATATCCTGGTTAGGTGGGAGAGAGAGAAGTTAGATTAAGTTATATATATGGGCTATTCTAAATGTAATATACTATGATTTTACCAGCTTAGGCTACCATATACACAAGGATTGCCTTCCATTTCACTTTCTCACTGTCTCTGTTAATAATAACATTGGTTTCTTTGTCTTGTCTATTTCCCAGTCCTTCATCTTTTGTGTGGAGTCAGTCATTAGGTCTCATCGGGTGTACCTCCCAAAAGCCTCTCAAAAAAATAATATTAGTTTTCTCCTAACAGTTGTAGAGCTGTAGGAAAGGTAATGTAAGCATGAGCTATTTCACCTACAGATAAATATTAAGACAGAGTTGCATCACAAAAATAAAAACACAGGCTTTGGAGTTCAGCCTCAGCTCAAATTTTGTTCCCAATTTTACTAGCTGTGTTACCTTGGAAAAGTTACTCTCTGAGGCATTTTCTCCACCTACAAAGGGGGAACCTAATATTAAACAATCTCACTGGGTTATTTGTCTAAATAACTTTTATCTCTAAAGCACTTTCTATTTCTATTAATGCAAACACCAACTGTAAATGCTTAATGAAGAGTAGTTATTAATATAAGTAATAATAAATGCAACACTTGTATAACTTCTTTCTTTAGTTTATGAAACTCATGCACCTACATTTTCTCATGTATTGTTCACAAAAATCCTGAGAGGCAGATAATATCCCCATTTTAGAGATAGGGACACCAAAGAAAGGAGAGATGATAACACTTCCTCAAGTAGAATTCTGTAGAGATCATTCCAAAAGGGAGTGAATGCCCAGTTACTAGAAGCTCTAGCAAGGCTATCCTGCCACCTATGATAACAGGTGTAGTAGAGATCCCAGCTTTTGGAAGGGTGACTGATTTGGTGATTTCTGAGGTCCCATAGTTGGTCATTTTTTTTTTTCAGATACAATAGATATTTATTTTTTACTGGAAACTGTTCAAGGATCTGGGGATACAGCATAAACAAAAACAAGCAAAACAAACAAACAAACAAACACCCCAAGCAGACAAAAATCTCTGCCTAGAAATATACGAATACAGAAAATATTATGTATAAAATATGTAATATATAAAACAGAAAAATATGAAAACATAGAGCTTGATTTTCAAAGTGTTTTCACATATACTCTTCATCTAAGTACCCATAAACTCCCCCCATCTTTCCCAGCCCCCTCCCGCACTTCAGAAACTAGAAAATTCTGTTTTAATTTGTGTGCCATACCCCCTCAAGGGTCAAGGCGTATTCAAGGCCCCTAACCAGAAAAGCGCACGGGGTCTTGGAAGACGGAAGGAGAGACTGCGGAACCAGTGTTCTGGCGGTTGCGGTTCTCGGAGGGAAGTCAATTCCGCGGACCGGTAGTGAAGAGCACCAAAGCTTGTTTCCGGCCACCTCAGCGGGAAGCGGAGACGCAGGCAGCTGGATCTTCGGGAACTCAGATAGAGGTGTAACTGCGGTCGCGGCGGAAGAAGTCGGGACAACGTCTGCGGCCGCCGGGCCAGTGTTGGGTCCCCGAAGCCTGTGAAGATGGTGTTGCTTACGATGATCGCCCGGGTGGCGGACGGGCTCCCGCTGGCCGCCTCGATGCAGGAGGACGAACAGGTGAGCTGTTCTATCCCCGCGCCCCCAAGTCCCTGCCAGAGCTCTGTGTTCTCAGTACCGGATTTCTTCTTAGAACGCAGGCGACCTTTGCGACCTCCCGTGCGCTCCCGACCCCTCTGAACTGCTCTTTTTATCTTTTGGCAGTGGAGAAACTACTTGTTAAAAGAAATCATTCCTGAAGGCGGAGGTAGATTTTTGCCTTTCCTGTTGTTTTTTTTGTTTTGTTTTTGTTTTTGTTTTTTTTTATAGAAAGACGCTCCGGCGTAGGGATAGGTTCGACTGATTGTGATCACCCAGTGTTGTGTAACTCTTAGAGACTTTGGTAAAATTCGAGATTTCTGTTTTTCTGCTGCTGTTGAGGCTAACAGGTCCTGGGAGAAATCAGCTCCCAAGTTCTTCAACCTCTTTCACTGTGGCACTTGATCCTTGACCTATCTTGATGACATCTTTTGAAAGTGGGTGAGATAATATTGCCACATATAGACACCTGTTTGAAGTTCAGTACAGTACTTTCTTTCAAGTTTATGTCCAATTCCCACCTCCTCCAGTAAGCCTTACTAAATTCCTACTATTGGGATTATAACTTCTGTGTTATATTTCTGTTAAAGCCTTGTACCTTTATTTTGCTACTTTCTTTTGTTTTTCAATAAATTGAGATTCCTATGAGGCAGTCGACAGGTCTTAATGATCTTTGTGCTTCTCATAGCTTTTACGGCAGCAGCTTTATGCTAATAAGTGCTCAAAAAATGTATTGAATTGATTTAAAAACAACAGCTTCAAATATCTTGAAAAGTAAGCTTTGTGCCTTAGAATCACAAGGGAAGGTTCTGGTGTGAGACAGATTTCTGGAGCAACGTGGGGAGATCTCTGAAGAAGGGAGGCTGAGAATGAAATTTATGTAATTTATTTAAAGTGATCAATTTTAGTTTACTTTCTCGAACAACCTAAGTTTTTTTTTAAAAAAAACTTAAGGCCTAAAAAAAAAGATGAATTCTAGGAAATTATTTTGCATATATCTGTTGGATTTTTCACGGAAAAAAACCCAAAACCCTTATTAAGCACATCAACTGTGTCAAGCACGGTGATTATACAGGTTAGAGGACACAGTCCCTACTTTCATGGAGCTTACAGTTTAGTGGAAAAGCCAGAAAACAAATAAGCAATTATAACAGTATAATTGCTATGGAAGAGGAAGAAGGCTCTTCCCAGAAGAAATGACTTCTCAGCTGACAGTGTTGTTTAGTAATAAGGAAAGCTTCTATTTAGTTTTATGCCTTTTTAGGTTTGACTTGGAAATATGTTTATTTTCACTTTTAGGAGAGTAGCAATACAGATCACAAAATTGCAGGTCCTGCTAAGTGAAGTATTTTCAATTTATTGCACAAGACAAAGTCTAATCATTTATATAAAATTTGAAAAATATAATGTGCCCTTAATATTCAACTGTGAAATATTTTTCTTTTCTCTCAATTTGTTAAGAATTTTCTAGGACCACTCTGCAGAAGGAGTGAAATTGTTAAAATAAGTGCAGGAACGTGACTTGAGCAAGGGAGATAGTGTGGAGAAATTTTCCTTAAAGTATATATATAGTTTGACCGAGAAATGGTTTTTCCCAGGGAGGAGTCTGGTCAGTTTATTGCATTAGATTTCAGTGTGGGCAAAGAATACAAAGTGAATTTGAAAGTCTACTTAATATTAGTAGTTCCTTACTCTCTGCCTTGATGCTTTATTGAAAAAATAATTGATATATTATTGTGTGTTTCTTAATTCCAAATTAGGTGTTGGTCTACCAAGATGGGTTACTTTGTTTAATTGACAAAGAAATTTTCCACAAGAATATTTTTGTGATGGCAATTCCATAATTATTTCCTTTAGGAATTTAGGCTTTGAATGATAAAATCTTTCCCTGATTTTTAATATCTACATTATGAGTCTTAGACTCATTTTTATTATGTTAATAGTAAAAGGAACATTTATAGAATGCATACTACATGCCAAGCACTGTGCTAAAGCCTGTCAAGTATTTGATTTCATTCAATCTTCATACCAATCATATTAGGATAGTTTAGTGGTATTCTTCCCATTTACAGGGAAGGAAGCTCTGAGGCATAGAGATGATAAGTTTTTTTGTATGAGCCACATAGTGAATAAGTAGTAAAATGGAACTTTTCATCAGTTTCTTAATATCAACACTATTGATGTTTTCGGTCAGATAATTATTTGTTGTGCGAAACGGTCTCGTGCATTGTAGGATGTATGCTAGTAACTCTGGCCTCTGCCTCTTAGATGCCAATAGCACTACCACCACCTCCACACCTCCAATTGAGTAATATTCCTGGACATTGCCAGATGTGATCTGGGGGTGGGAGGGCAGAGTCACCCTGGCTTAAGAGCCACTGTTTTGGGTTTTTTTTAATGGTTATTTATTTTGAGAGAGAGAGAGCAGGGGAGGGGCAGAAAGAGAGAGAGAGAGAGAGAGAGAGAGAGAGAGAGAATCCTAAGTAGGCTCCGCACCATCAATGCAGAGAGAGAGAGAGAGAGAGAGAGAGAGAGAATCCTAAGTAGGCTCCGCACCATCAATGCAGAGTCCGATGCGGGGCTCAAACCCATGAACCACGACATCATGACCTGAGCTGAAATCAAGAGTGAGAACGCTTAACCGACTGAGCCACTCAGGTGCCTCAAGAACCACTGGTTTTTAATCAGTATTTGTCTGACTTCAGACCAGAGCCTTAGTGCCTAACTGGTACACTTAACAGCCATGTTCTAAGACTTTTTGATAATGTATCTACTTCTTTTTTTTTTAATTTTTAAAAAAAATTTTTTTTCAACGTTTTTTATTTATTTTTGGGACAGAGAGAGACAGAGCATGAACGGGGGAGGGGCAGAGAGAGAGGGAGACACAGAATCGGAAACAGGCTCCAGGCTCTGAGCCGTCAGCCCAGAGCCTGATGCGGGGCTCGAACTCACGGACCGCGAGATCGTGACCTGGCTGAAGTCGGACGCTTAACGGACTGCACCACCCAGGCGCCCCAGATAATGTATCTACTTCTTAGGAGTCTAAAAATAACTTTTTAAGAAATGGCTATTTCAGCCAAATAGTTTTTATTTCTTTAAGTGTTTATTTTTAAGAGAGAGAGACTGAGTGCAAGTGGGATAAGGGCAGAGAGAGAGGGAGACACAAAATCCGAAGCACGCTCCAGGCTCTGAGCTGGCACAGAGCCCAGCATGGGGCTCGAACTCAGGAACCGCGAGATCATGACCCCAGCTGAAGTCAGAAGCTTAACAGAAGTCGGAAGCTTAACCGACTGAGCCACCCAGGCACCCCTCAGCCAAATAGTTCTGTAGTCGAGTACTTTAATTGTTCAGGCCAAGTAATTCAATGTACTTTTTCAATTATTTACACTGATAACAGATGTCGTATGTTACTAGTGCTAGTCCTGTATAAGCTGCCTTACTACTGGAGGTGAACAGTTATTCAGATAATACAGTGGAGAGTAAAATTCAAAAAATGATGTAGGCAGAGTATCTCATCCACTGTTTCCTCTGTGCTCAACTAGAAGTATCAGCCTAGGGCGATAGAGAGATGAACTTTTCTTTTCAAACCTAGACTCTCTGATATTCTGTTTCCTTTCTTTTTACCTTTCTGGTGTGTTTCTACTTTTTGGATGTTTGCATCTCTTCATCTACCTTTGTGTTCTATCTCAAAATGACGGTGTTCTCTTTCCTTTCATTTTGCCCCAGCTCTGTGGACTTGAAGACGATATTTGATCTAACCAAGTATTCAGCAGGGAGCACCAAAAAAGCAGATAGTCTGTTGTACATTTTAAACTGCATTGCTCCCCCAATTATTGAGGGTTCATTAGTCACCTTACTGTAATTGCTTTTAGAGGAAAATGGTTGGTTCTTGGTGCTGCTGGCCTTTGACCAGCCAAGTACAACAGGGATTTTAAAATGATAAGAGCTTAGCTAAACATTCTTATAAAGACAAAAGGTGGCATTTGATATAGTTAGTTGTTCAGCAGTCCTAGGTGATAGCAATAAAAAGTGTTGTGGTTGTGTGGGAAATTTCTACCCTGTACCTGTTATATTATATATATATAGAACCAAATCCTAAATACACTATTGCAGATTAGTTTCAGAAATTGTCCATTCACATCCATTTCATTATCGGATTGCTAACACATCTTTCCATTATACTGTATATAAGCTTCATGAAGTCTGTTGTAGATGAAGTGGAAAACAGAATGAGGACATCTAATCTGTTTTTAGGCAGTCTGGAGGCTGTGGGCCTTTTGTGACTTTAGTCTTGAAAGCAAACTGAGGTTCTGTCTGTACAGTGGTGAATATGTTGTTTTGTGAGATCTAGATCAGAGCTGCCAGTTCTGATCACAGTTTCCTGAGAATTTCCTATGAATTAGATTTAATATGAAATAGTAAGATCACCCAGAAAGTGGATCTGCTATCACCGAAGCAATTTTAATTGTAGAGGTGCTATCGCATGTTTAGGAACGCAGACTCCAGAGCTAGACTGCCTGGCTTCAGATTCTTACCCCTCCTCTTATTGGCCTCTCGTCCTTGGGCAAGTTTGATTTCTCATACAGAAAATGGGCGTAATGATTCTAATCACCTCATAGGGTAGTTGTAAAGCTTATTGGAGTTGAATTATGTAAAGTGTTTAGAACCAGGGCTGACAGAAAGTGAGTGCTTTCATTTAATTTCATTAATTTGCCTATTTCTCAAAATTTTCTTTCCAGTTCCATTTTGCCTTTCTTAAAGTTCAGACTAGAATTGTATGTATTTGTGGGTACAAATATGCAATAAACAGGAATGGGTGAATGAACAATTTTCCCCATTACAAAACTAGCCTGCGCTTATTGTAGAAAATTCAGTAAAAAAGGAAAAACAAGGGGCGCCTGGGTGGCGCAGTCGGTTAAGCGTCTGACTTCAGCCAGGTCACGATCTCGCGGTCCGGGAGTTCGAGCCCCGCGTCGGGCTCTGGGCTGATGGCTCAGAGCCTGGAGCCTATTTCCGATTCTGTGTCTCCCTCTCTCTCTGCCCCTCCCCCGTTCATGCTCTGTCTCTCTCTGTCCCAAAAATAAATAAACGTTGGAAAAAAAAAAAAATTAAAAAAAAAAAAAAAAGGAAAAACAAAAGGACCAAAATGTTAATGGTGATTATTACCAAAATCTTTACTTAAATTGTATACATTTTAACATAAAACCTTAATCTCTGTATGTGTGTGTATATGTATAAAATTAAATAATGGGTAATGCTGTAAGACTTCCACCTAGTTTTTTTTCACTTAGTGTGTAGTGAGTATCTTCTCATATCATTAAATATTATACAGCATTTTAATGGCTGTATAATATTCCATTGTATAAATATGCCACTGTATAAATATGTTATTTAACCAATTTTCTATCCAATTACTGAACATTTGTTTTTTATTTTTATATACATTTGTAGTTGTTTGTTTTAACATATATGATATGTATGTATATTTTCAAAGATACAGAATTGGCTAAAACAATATGTAAAATTTTGTAACTTCTAATACATATTGCAAAAATACCTACCAGAAAGATTGCGCCTGTGTTGTGTTCTCAGGGAACGGTGATGCTGATGGAACCAGCACTGTAAAATGTTGGTTGGCGTGCCACAATCTCTGTGTAATCTCAGTGTCATTATAGATCCCCGAAACTGCAGCATGCTTTCGGCCATAGTTTCTTGTAGTCCATACAGTGGTTAGTCTCTTTCTCTTTGGTTGCAGCGATGTTTACAATGCTTCTTATAAAGTCAAAGGATTTATACCAGTCTTTATTTGACTGACAGTTTTTCTGCCATTTATTTCTTCACCTGGTTCCTTTGCCTTTAGTTGTCAAAAACATTTTTACTTAACATCTGTGGTTGTGGTTATTTTTAAAACACCAATTTCTGAGTTCCACCTCTGAGATACTGATTTAATTGGTTTGGAGGTAGAGATAGGGCTTGATTAGTTTTTGTGCAACCCCCAAGTGATTCTGGTGTAAAGCCAAGGTTGAAAAATCATTGATGTATGTGGATATTATTCCTTGGCACTTTAGTAACATTTCCAACTTTATTTACATCTGTTCTGTCTACTGCTGTGGGGTCAGATCTCTCCCAAATGCCACATATAATGGCATTGGTGAAGCAAACAATTTGGCAAGTACCATTCATTTAGGGAATGCGGGATATTGTGCACTAGTTCAAAGCATATGGTAGTTTTCACTCTCCTTTACTAGCAGATCAGTCATGAAAAAAAATATGCAATACTGATTAATATAATAATGTGAGTGTATATTATGCTAACTATTGTCTAGTATTGTTAATACATAAATACATACATATATATTAATATAGAAATATTTCTTTAGAGTAGTATAACAAATCATTGCCATAGGGACAGTGCTAAATAAGATAAAGTGATACTTCTAGTGGACTCTACCTAACTCTCCTCGTTCACTTCATGCTAATTTACTTCCTTATTCATATTTAAATTTCCAGTTTATTATTTAAAAAAATTTTTTTAATGTTTATTTTTTTTGAGAGAAAGAGGGGGGTAGGGACAGACAGAGAGGGAGACACGGAATCCAAAGCAGGCTCCAGGCTCTGAGCTGTCAGCATAGAGCCTGACGTGGGGCTCAAACTCACAAACCATGAGATCATGACCTGAGCTGAAGTCAGACGCTTAACCAACTGAGCCACCCAGGCGCCCCTCCAGTTTGTCATTTTACATATGGCTTAGGATCCTGTACTTGTACATTTGCTTATCTGCCACTTTCACAATTTTATCATTGCTTCCTTATTTTTACTGTTAGCTAAGTGTTTCACTATCTAGAATTTTAAGATTTCACTTTGCACTTTAAAAAAAAATTTTTTTTAAACGTTTATTTATTTTTGAGACAGAGAAAGACAGAGCATGAAGGGGGGAGGGTCAGAGGGAGGGAGACACAGAATCTGAAACAGGCTCCAGGCTCTGAGCTGTCAGCACAGAGCCTGACGCGGGGCTCGAACTCACGGGCCGCGAGATCATGACCTGAGCTGAAGTCGGCCGCTCAACCGACTGAGCCACCCAGGCGCCCCTGCACTTTTTAAAAGTCAGACCTCAGATCCAGTCCTTGGGAGAACCTCAAATAAATGCTTTTTAAATTTAAGCATTTAGGTATTAAACATCTGTCAAGAAGAGACTGTGTTCTATTGTTTAATCCAAAATAAATAATCCAAAATAAAATAATTCCTTTCTATCACATGGCAAAAGTGCGCTCCTGCCCCCGTATGTGGATGAATAAATAATATGTATTTGCTTTCCGTTCCATTCTTTGCCTTTTGGATTGAATAGGTGAATGAGGTATGATGTTCTCCTTTTGAGATGACACTGGTATTTCGCAGTAGGCTTTTTTCCTTCCTTTTTTAAAAAATTATTAAACTATTTAAAAATTGTTCAAGAAAATATACCTGTAATTCTACCATCTGAATATTGTTATTTGCATTTTGTATGTATATATCTCTTTCTTTCCAAACTCAGAAACCAAATCTATTCACTCAGTAAAGAATATTTGACTTTTCAATCTTGGTCCTTACTCTTGTTCATTTTTACCTAGTTGGAGTTACAGTCTTAGGAATTTGCAGTGATGGGTGCATACATTTATTTTTGCTTAAATGCTCAATACTGTAACACTTAGTGGAAGGTTTTTCTTGATATTCCAGGATAAAAATGAAATTCACCAGTCTGTTGTTCCCAGGATTTTCTCCTGAGTATAGAACATGTTGTGCAGTTATGTGCCAATAATTGTGCAAGTGAAAGGGGTTAGGAGGACCCATTTCCACTGACCTAACAGTGGAAAGAACACTGGATTGAAAGTTAAGAGTGGCTTAAAGGCAGTTGAGAAGTACAAATAATGTGATTTTCTTGAACAACTAGGGGTTTGGTCTTTTTTGCTCTAAAAGTAGGGCATTTTTTTAAAAAAATGAATCTTATTAACCTTTTTTATTTTTCTTTAAAAAAATTTTTTTTAATGTTTATTTTTGAGAGGGTGGGGGAGGGGCAGAGAGAGAGGGAGACACAGAATCTGAAGGCTCCAGGCTCCAAGCTGTCAGCACAGAGCGCAACGAGGGGATCAAACTTGTGAACTGCAAGATTGTGACCCGGGCTGAAGTCCAATGCTTAACCAACTGAGTCGCCCAGGCGCCCTGGATTTTTTAAATTTTTCTTAAGTATTCTTTATTTAACTAATTTCTATACTCAGTGTGGAGCTCAAACTCAACACCTTGAGATCAAGAGTCGCGTGCTTTTCTGACTGAGCCATCCAGGGGCCCCTGTATTTTATTAACCTTCAATGAAGGACCTTACTTACATAGTGTTCTCATAATATGATGCTTCTCATGAATTGTTATGGCTGTTTTTTTGTGTGGAAAATTCTTAAATGAAGGTGTCTTCTTTCAGTCTGGCCGGGACCTTCAACAGTACCAGAGTCAGGCTAAGCAACTCTTTCGCAAATTGAATGAACAGTCCCCTACCAGATGTACCTTGGAAGCTGGCGCCATGACTTTCCAGTGAGTATAATCCTATTTCTTTGTGATCATTTAGGTATGAAATACAGTAAATTTAAGTAACATCTGAGAACAATGGTAACAATTTTTCAAAAGTAAAGAATATTTTAAAAATACAGTCTCTTCATGGAAGGAACTTCCCTGGCTCTAATTCTGCAAAACTGAAATCTTGTTTTGTTGATTCAATTTGCATACAATAAATTAACTGTTTTATCCTGTGCATACAGTAAATTAACCTGTTTTATCCTCTGTCTAATGAATGCTATACCCATCGTGCAATAATAGATTAATTTTTTGCTTTAGGAGTTTCTTAGAGCCAGATGTCTGTAGATTAATACTCTTGCTCAAACACTTACTAACAAGACAACCTTGAACAACCCACATATACCTCTCTAGGGCCTTAGTTTCCTCTATAAAATAGGGGAAATAGTCATAGTTTGTGAGAATAATTAGGGAATCTATTTATATCTCTTAACATCTTGCCTGGCACAGAGAGAATATCAGTAAATGTTAGTTGTTAGAAAAAGGAAAATTATAAAAAATAATTTTAGAGCATCACAATCAGTGGTATTAGTGCATATAACTGAGAAAGGGCTCAAAAGGACTTTAAATTACCTGCAAGTAATTGGTATTAAATGTTTAATACATGTCAAGTTTGAGGGTGATTAAAACAGAAAGGATTAAAAAAAGAGAGGACAGTAAGATCAGAGGAAAATAAAAAAGGATTAGCTAAATAATCCTTGCTATTTTAGGACCTCAGATGCTAAGATAATATAGACCTGGGAAGGACCTGCCTTGTTTAACCTTTTTAAAGGGAGGGGAAATTTTTCCACCCATCAGAAACAAACAAGTATACAAAACTAAAATCGAAACAAAACCCTGGCTTATTGGTTAAGAATGTAGTAGATGTGGGGCGCCTGGGTGGCTCAGTCGGTTAAGCGTCCAACTTTGTCTCAGATTATGATCTCACAGTTCGTGAGTTCGAGCCCCGTGTCGGGCTTTGTGCTGACAGCTCAGAGCCTGGAGCCTGCTTCAGATTGTGTGTCTCCCTCTCTCTGCCCCTCCCCTGCTCTCACTCTCTCTCTCTCAAAAATAAGTAAACGTTAAAAAAAAAAAAAAAAAAATTAAAAAAAAAAAAGAATGTAGTATATGAAACATTTTCTATAAATCTAATTTTCAACATCAAAAAATATAGACACTTAATTATATGTATAATTATATATAGTATCTTTATTTCTATCATGGATTAGGAACAAAAGATCTAGGGAATGGAATTGAATTCCTAATGGAATTGAAAAGAGATTTTCTCTTGTTTGGTTCCTTTATAATTTCATCTCATCCTTTATTTCAATCTAAGACTTATATTTTAAAGATTTATTCTTTACCAGACCATATATTAAGTTCTGCCTTTATCTTATTAGCAGAGAGAAACACATATACAGACAACTAAACTTTAATACCTTAAGGCAAGAAGTGCTGTAATTCATTTATAAATGACATGCTTTGGGAGTAGAGAGAAGGAAGCAATAAATTCCCATTTGTAGGGAGCAAGTTTGGGGAAAGGGGATAGAGGGAGGGAGAATACAGAGAAATATAAGCAGAAATCTATGAGGACTTGAAAGAACCTAAACTTGGAGAGAAGCGTGCTGTTTGGCATATTGGGTGTATGATGGAATGTGGCCCACACCTGCTTTGGAGGCCACAAATACTATACCAAGGAGTATGATTTTATTTTATAGGTATTAGAGAACCCTGAGAGTTTTTAAGCAGAATAATATGGTTATATTTATATGGTTATATAAAACTTGTAGTTTAGAAGATGGCCTAGACTAAAGATAAGGAGACCAGTTGATTTAGATGCCCAAACACATCAGTATCATTATCATCACGACCATCATCATCGTTTTAAGGGGCCTGAGAGGTCATATAATACACTATAAAGTATGCTCTGTGGGGTCCTAGGATGCCTTAGGAGCCACATAGCAAGGGTAGGTATAGGGGGTATGTGTAATGCTTTGGGCCCTTGAAGTCCTACTTAAACTAATGACTTGATTTTATTTCATGTGCATATTGATCTTCTGAATATAATTATTGCTGAAACAAAGAGTCCTGTGGCTAAAGAGACATTGAAAATCACAGAGTTAACCTAACCTCTTTCTGAGACATCTCAGACACGTTAGCCATATAGCCCCTTCCAGAGTGCCAGGGAGCACCTCTCATAGGAGGAAGTCAGTTCTGTTATTGGATAATTTCTTGTATTGGATAGTTGATACAGAGTTTTGGCCTGGAAATTAGGGAATATTATTTATCTTAAGGTCATTATCTGTACCCAGTAAACATTGTGGCATTAACTTCCAACTATGAAGTATCCACAAAAGTTTCCATTTCCACTGTTTTTCTTAAAGCTAGAAAGAGTTTAAATATGTATATACTAATTTCCATACGTAATCAAAGGTAGATGGGGGCGTCTGGGTGGCTCAGTTGGTTGGGTGTCCTTCTCTTGGTTTCGGCTTAGGTCATGATCTCATGGGTTGTGGGTTTGAGCCCTGCATTGGGCTCCATGCTGACAGTGCAGAGCCTGCTTGAGATTCTCTTTCTCCCTTTCTCTCTGCCCCTTCCCTGCATGCAGGCACGTACACTCTCTCTCTCAAAAATGGATAAATTTTAAAAAAGGTAGATGGAGTCACAACTCTTGAGTTTTCAAGAAAAAGTCTTAGGTATTATGATATTTTAGCTGGATTATATAATAAACAATTGTAAACATGTTTAAGTACTTCTTTTGGAATATAATTCTCATAATGGGAAGATGTTTGCTTTCTGATTCCAAGGGTTTGTGGTTTGCAATTGATTTTCAGATTTAGTTAGCTTCAAAGGGCTTAGGCTAGAATATGTTCAAAAGTCTGTAGGGCACGAAGAGTCTGCTTCAAATTGTTGGAGGTATTGTTATTCTACAGACAACTTTTTCTCTTCTTTTTTTGTGTCTCTCCAGCTACATTATTGAGCAGGGAGTTTGTTATTTGGTTTTGTGTGAAGCTGCCTTTCCTAAGAAATTGGCTTTTGCCTACCTGGAAGATTTGCACTCAGAATTCGATGAACAGCATGGGAAGAAGGTGCCGACTGTGTCTAGACCCTATTCCTTTATTGAGTTTGGTAAGTTTTCTCCTCATCTCTGTATCAAGAGAGCAAACAGTTTGGAGAAGCTGTTTGTTACACTGATTAATTTTGACACATTTTTTTCTGATGTTTACCTACTTAAGTTTTGGGTTCTGTCTTTTCCTTTCCACCTCTGTGCTTTTGAATGAATGAAAGTTGCTTCTCACAAGAATTTTCTGTGGTCTTTTAGTCTTTTCCTTAGAATTTGTTACCCTTTTCCCTTTTTGTGATTTGGATTGATTCTTCGTCAGAGTCAAGAACTGTGCCTAAAGATCTGTTTGGTTGGCATGTAGTAGCTGAGTTCTTTCCCCCAAACCACACACACATACGCACAGTCACAGAAAGGTTCATTTTCTGGAGGTCTGAATATAGAAATCAGAATGACATTTTGTTTCTTTTAATCCTCTAGTTAAAAAAAATTACTGGAAGAGGTATGGCATTGGGGGACAGCATTTACTACCTGCAGAAATAGTGAGCATGGGTGTCCATATTTGTATAGTAATTATAGAAAGACTCATTACTGGTAAAGTATCTGATGGCAATAAATCAACAGAAATGTTTTGGGTACTCTAGAGGAAGTGAGAATAAGTATGATTAGACTATATTACTGATATTTTTAGTTAAAAGAAATTGGTTTTACTGTTTCTGAATTTCTGAAGTATTTCCATTTTGCTAGCTAACTGGCCATCTTACTTTTTAGAAATAAGGAAAATTTTAGGAAAACGCTCCAGCATTTCATAACTACAAACTCTCCAAGTGATAATTTTTATAATGTCTGGTTTTTCACATTTTGTTTTTGAAGATAATGAGGTCCAGTAAAACCAAGAAAGCAGTAAGACTGCTACATCAAGGTCACACGAGAAATAGTTGATACACTCAAATTAGCTTAAAGGATTATATATGAATGGGTTTTAGGTGAACTGCAGGTACAGTAACCTGAGATCAGTTACACAGTAATTGTTTCCATCCCCAGGCCTGAAGGGATAAGAGAAAGGAGCAGTTTCTGAAACTGCAAAGGACAAAATTTATAGAGAAGGCCATCTTGAGAGGAGGAGTTACTCTTGCTGGAGGGATGCTGCCAGCCCAGGGTGACTTCTTGATGGGGGTTGGGGGGAGAGGGGTTCGGGAAACAAATACCCTAACATCACTACCTGCTCTCCTGCCCTACTCTTGGGGCTCCCGCATTGGTCGAACCTAACCTGGAAGCCCCCCCGAACAAGGAGCCCATGATGTAGTCCATGCAGGTCAGCTGCCCAAGGCAAAAAGCATGGTGCAGAAGGGTGGAGAGGAGGTCTAGAGAGGCAAACGAAAGGTATCCAGCACATATCACTTAAGAAAATGCCAAAAGTTGAAAATAAAATCTTTAGTAATAAGTCATTCTTTTTATAGTTTTGAGAAATGCAGACATGGTCTAAACATGATAGCTGCAGTTCATAGTGGTATTTTGGGAAACTCCCTGCCACATGTTTGCTTTACCTGAAGTTTAAGAACAGAGTGAGATTAGGAATGTATGTTAAAGAAAATACTTAAACAAATTTTTTTTAATGTTTATTTTTGAGAGAGACAGAGGGAGAGAGAGAGAGCGAGGAGGGGAGGGGCAGAGAGAGAGGGAGACACAGAATCCGAAACAGGCTCCACGCTCTGAGCTGTCAGCACAGAGCCCGACAAACTGTGAGATCATGACTTGAGCCAAAGTTGGAAACTTAACCGACTGAGCCACCCAGGCACCCCATGTTAAAGAAAATACTTTAAGACCATGTTTCCCCCCTACTTTTAATGACAGAACCTGTAGTGATGCTAGATTGTTGTCAGGATCCTTTTCAGGAATATAGAGTTAAGTACTAAAACCCTGAGGATCCTCAGGACGTGGTTTGAAAATAATCTGCTTTCAGGAAAGGCTTACTATAGTGGGTCTTACTTTCCATAAGGGCCCTGATAGCAAAGACTTCGAATTTGAAGGTGTGCAGAGGACATTTCTCCTGAATGGTTGGTCATCTGTCTTTACATTTTACAAATGAAAACATCAAAACTCAAACTTTGGTGTTCATTTAAGAGCTTGGTTATCCTATCCCTACTCCAGTACTTTGATGGGCAAGGTTGTTAATGGTCACTCTTCTTCATTATTCTAGATACGTACATTCAGAAAACCAAGAAGCTTTACATTGACAGCCGTGCTCGGAGAAACCTAGGCTCCATCAACACTGAACTGCAGGATGTACAGAGGATCATGGTGGCCAATATTGAAGAAGTGTTACAACGGGGAGAAGCACTCTCAGGTATGTAAAACATTAAGAGTCCTATAGGGCGCTTCTCAGTCCACAGGCAACGATAGCTTATTTTGGGTTACCTTTTTCACTGTCACTCTATCTAGTACTGCTAAGAATTCATCTCTCAGAAATAATTACATTAGGGGTGCCTGGGTGTGGCTTAGTTGGTTAAGCATCTGATTTTGGCTCAGGTCATGGTCTCATGGTTCATGAGTTTGAGCCCTGCCTCAGGTGAGCTTGAGCCCCGCCTTGGGATTCATTCATTCATTCATTCTCTCTCTCTCATAAATTAAATAAATAAATAAATAAATAAATATCATCAAGAGACATAGCTTACATTACAAAACTTCGTATATGATATGTTTTTTCCCAGCATGATTAGTTTTTGTTGAGTTGGAACAGTGTGAAGGTCCTATTCCATATCAGAAGCAATTACTTCTACCAAGGTATTTACAACATTAAGCAAATATTTACAGAAACTCTTAACATAAATTAAGGGAAATGAAAAGAAGAATGAGAGGAAATTGTCAAAGATTTACTGCAGTGGTTTCCTGACTAGCCACTTTGGGAGACTTTATTGCTGCCAGATCAAATGTTATAAAATGCCATTTTCATCAAGGCATTCCTCTGCTGAAAAACTTTTAAAATCTGTGACTACAAGATACGATCTAGTCTGGTTTCAACTTACTTTTTGTTCTTGCTGAGTGCTTGTCATGTGCAAGGCACTGTGTTCTCTGTAACGGAAGATGAGGAGATTGCAGACTTCTTTCATGCTCTCTAGTTCACAAACATTCTGCTTCAGCCAGGTCAGCTTCCTCACCATCCTGGACCTGTTCTTGAGACCTAGGTACGAGCCGAGCCGCCTCTTCAAAGAAGCCTTCCCAGGTCCTGATAGCCCACGTCATGTTAATCTCTTTTGTCCTTTAAACTCCTAAGGCACTTAGCTGTGTAATGGTTCTTTTTTTTTTTTTTTTTTTTTTTTTTTTTAGCACATAATGGGTGTGTGTACGTGTGTACTTACTTACCTAATTTGCCTTAAAAAAAAAAGAACCATATATACGCATGTATATATTTACCTAATGTTTCAATGTTACCCATGTATTTAAGGTACTCGTAAAGGTAGTGTTTATATATTTCATATACTTCTTTTATTTCTTTCACAGTAAGGATCACAAATAGATGCCTCCATGAGTATGTCTTGAACTTATCCTATGACATACATGAGTAAATGGGTTTTCCTTTATTATGAACTGCAGATTGTAACCTTTATGTCAGTAGTCAGCAGTTGTCCCAGCATGTAGCTTCACTCTTTAAGCATCAAATTTTGGGTGAGTGAGACTGTAAATTTTCATCATAAGAGACTTAGTTTCTACCTGGGATAAAATAGACCAGCACAAGAATTTTTCTTAAATCCAAAATTTGTATACTGGTCAGTTTACCAAAAGTGTAAAAGGATCCTCTTGTGCTTTGCTGGTTACTACAAAGCTGATGTGCTGATTGAAAAAGAAGACATTAGACCTTTGAACAGCGTGGGGGTCAGGGACTCCACATAGAACTTTTGACTTCCCAAAAACTTAACGACTAATAGCCAACTGTTGACTGGAAGCCTTACCCATAATAACATAGACAGTCAATTAACATGTTATTTCGTACGGTACACATATTGCATACTGTATTCTTACAATAATGTAAATTAGAGAAAAAATGTTATTAAGAAAATCATAAGGATGAGAAAATACATCTACAGTATTCTATAAAAATCCATGTATAAGTGGAACTCGCACAGTTCAAACCCATGTTGTTTAAGGGTCAACTGTACAGTTGTAATCTTTAAAAAAAATTTTTTTAATGTGTATTTTTGAGAGAGACAAAGAGTAAGTGGGGGAGGGGCAGGAATTCTCTTACTAGTGCTTATTTCATATGACGTGATATTTGTTCCGCTGCCCAGTTATTCTCAGCAGATTTAGATCCGCTTAGCAAATATTTATTTATTGAGCACTGAGTATTGCCAGACCCTGTTCTGGGCTCTGGGGATATAGCAATAGACACAGTAGTTAAAAACCTCGGTCCAGTGAAGTGTCCAGTGTAGTAGACTGGCTGGAAAAATTCCTCGCAGCATTGTCATGGTTATTTCTCATCTCCTAACTGTTTTCTTGTGTGACTAAGTGTTTTTCTTACAGAACAAATTGCTAATTTACAAGTGGCTGTCATGACTGTGTCATTAAGTAATACCACATTTCTCAACCAATTCAGTCTCTGTTAAGCAACTCCAAATATTCCAAAAGTATTCTCTAAAGAACAAACAAATTCGTGTTGCAAAATAGTCTCTTTAAAAAAATTTAAAGAAGTTGGGGCGCCTGGGTGGCGCAGTCGGTTAAGCGTCCGACTTCAGCCAGGTCACGATCTCGCGGTCCGTGAGTTCGAGCCCCGCGTCGGGCTCTGGGCTGATGGCTCAGAGCCTGGAGCCTGTTTCCGATTCTGTGTCTCCCTCTCTCTCTGCCCCTCCCCCGTTCATGCTCTGTCTCTCTCTGTCCCAAAAATAAATAAACGTTGAAAAAAAAAAATTTAAAAAAAAAAATTTAAAGAAGTAAAATGACCAAAATTCATTTATGTCACACCAAGAATTTGTTTTTATTATTAAAATATGTCATGTATTTTAGTCCAATCTAGCTTGTGTCCCTCTGGCTGTTTCTCTAAGTGCTCAGCTAACAGTTATAACAGCATTACAAATGTCCTTTTAGAAAAACAAAACTTGGTAAAAGGTTCTAAAAAGCTTAATTTGGTAGGTGTTGGTGGCTTCCTAGCACCTGTGATTATGTTTTAGTTACAAGACAACTTTCCTGTGTCTGTTGAAACATAATTTCTGGTAGAATCATAATAGTCTTTACCAGTGGAGAATCTTGGGAATTTGGGAGCGGTCAACTTTGAGATACAGCTCAGTACTCAGTTTGTGGTTCATTGAGTTTTCTGGTTACTGAGTCTTATCTTACATGGATTATCATTTTTTTCACAATATGAGAGAATAAGATTTAGACCATTAAAAGATGATGAGATGTTTATTATCAGCCAGCATTTATCAGTCTTATCATATACAGGCATCGTGTTCACTTCACAGGCATTCTCATGTACTTACAATCCTGTTATACAGTTAGTGTTATTATCCTCACTTTATGTAGATGATGAAACTGGGTTTTAGTAGAGGCTCAGTGAATTGACCAATGTCACATGGCTGGTGCAGCTGAGATTTAAACCAAAGACTCTGAGGTCAGAGCCAGCACTCTTAACCACCTCGCTATACAGTCTCAAGAATCTGAACATAATTTGGTCTGATAATTTTTTTTAATCTTTATTTATTTTTGAGAGAGAGACAGAGTGCAAGTGGGGGAGGGGCAGAGAGCGAGAGGGAGACACAGAATCTGAAGCAGGCTCCAGGCTTCAAGCTGTCAACACAGAGCCCGACATGGGGCTCGAACCCATAAACCCTGAGATCATGACCTGAGCTGAAGTCGGACGCCCAACCGACTGAGCCACCCAGGCGCCCCTGGTCTGATAACTTTAAAATGCATTGTGGATTTTACAGTGCATCAGGATCATGGATTAATCAGTATATGCAACCTAACCTTTAAAATAAAAATGAAATAAGCATCGTGGTTGTTTGGCATAGTGCCACTCATTTAAGTTATTTTTATGTCTTAATACATTAGACATAACACTTCAGTGACTAATTAACATTTTCCTTTTTTCCTCTTCAACAGCATTGGATTCAAAGGCTAACAATTTGTCCAGTCTGTCCAAGAAATACCGCCAGGATGCGAAGTACTTGAACATGCGTTCCACTTACGCCAAACTTGCAGCGGTAGCTGTGTTTTTCATCATGTTAATAGTGTATGTGCGATTCTGGTGGCTGTGAAGTAGTGAATCCAGTCACTGGCAAGGGTGAACCTAGAACCCAGCAGGTGTGTGTTTTCAGGAAGCTGAGCTCACAGAGATGTGTATTAGAATTCCAAGTGGAACTTCTGCCTCTAAGGACCTTGCAAGAAAAGACATGTCCTGAAAACGAAATGTTACACCTCATTTAATGAAGCTTACCCCTTTATAGAAAGTCTCTTTTGGGGGCAGAGGCTTTCTCTGGGTGCTGAGCTGTGTATGCTAGGGAACAGTAGATTGTTTTCTTTTGTTTTTTCCCCTCCCAGTGTTTTTACATTTTTAAAACAGCACTGAGCGGGGCATTTTCTTTTCTAATGGAGCCATCAGTGAGATCTGGCTTAGCCAACCTGTGCTAGCAACAGTCTGAAATTCCTTCAGAAAAGGCAGCCCTTTGGGAAGTTTCTGACTCTGTCTGATCAACATTCCTTTTGTTGGTGACATTTGTGACTTTCAGTAATCTTGAGTTTTTGAGGGCCTTGTAAACAAGACTCCACTCTGTGAAGGTTAATTGCTGTGCTGCGAAGATCTTGTCTGTCGGCCCCTGTAGGAAGTTAGCCTTTGTTGTTTCCCTTTTATGATATTTTGCTTATTGCACAACTGCTTTAGGGTTAAACGAATTATATTAAGATGCCTTGATATTATATTATAGCACTCCTTGATTAAGAAGCTAAAATGTTTTCTGTCATTTACTCCTTAAAAGACTTAAATTTAGTTTGGGACATTCTTAATTGTATTTTTCAGCATCTCGTTTATATTAATATAAGAGTAAATATAACATACGGATAATCAGAAACCCCTGACTTAATGGGAAGAAAGGCCCAGCTCATCACTACAGCTTTGTCCTGCCCCCTTTTTCTCCACTGTAGTTTCTTCCCTCTCGTTTCCTCCTGCTGACACTTTAAAAATTCCTCCGCACCCAATAGTTTTCATGTCCCATAAGCATCCTCTCAGGATATTCTCAAATTTCAAAATGGAAAATGTTCAGCCACGTAGTTCAATTTAAATTTTTACACAGCAACTACTCAAACAACTAGATACATTCATCTGAGAAAGTCTCTGAGAACACCTCGTACTTTCTTCAGTTTATGTAAATTCTCTGAGAATGTTCTAGAGATAGATAACTCATTTACAGTGGCTTCTATTAACAAATAAAAGTACCTATGATTTTTCCCTTTTTGCTCAGGGATAATGGGGATTTCCTTTTACCTTCCGAGGTAGAATTTTTTAAATGGGGAGAATAGGCCTTTTAAATATTGTCACAAGGGTCTACAGTATAAACTACAACTTATACATACTGCACATGTTTCTTTCAGTTGTACAGGAAAATGAGCCAACTTCTTTTCTTTACATCTTTGGAGAGAACTTTAACTAGTAAACAGTTTTATAACTAAGGGATCATCAAAGCTACTGTCCTGATTCCTGATAGAGGTAAAAAACAAAACAAAACCCTATTTCCTTAGAACAAGAAGTGGCTTGTAAATTCCTGATAATTTACAGAACTAGAATAAATTTTTTTTTTTCCCATTTTGGACCTAAATCTGCCAATTGGAGTATGTGCATGAAACATGAAGTTACTTTTTATAGAGAATAAGTGCTTTTAAGTCCCTAAAAGGCTTGTCCCTAAAGTAACGATGTTGGTAATAAAAGCCTGACAGTCTGAAAACCCAAGTAGTGGTACCGTAGCATCTGGTTCTTCTATAGGAGTGGAGAGCGGCAGCTCATTGTTGAGAGTTGCATGCAGCAACCAAGTGGTCAGCAATGAAATAAATACTTCTAGAATGTTCCCTGCAGTGTGAAGTTTTGTTATCTAGTTATTTTATGTACACATAGCTCTCTGGGTACATTTCTACCAAAACCCAGGTGGTTAGTTGAAAAATGAGAAGGGGGCAGAATGATGAAAGGAATGAGAAAGTGGTTTAATGTTATGACGGTTGAAAAATGAGAGAACAAGACTATCGTAATAGGGCTTCCGCTTCTGTTCTTTATTGGAGGTAGTGGGAGGATCTGACTAGATGAAGTGTATCAGCAACTAAACAGGCATCTAAAATAGAATGTAATAAGTACTGTCTAGGGCTAGTGGGGGCACATTAAGAAAGGACACCCTACTTTGGGAAGGAGTGTTGTACGGGAAGAAGAATAAGGTATTCCAGAAAGAGTCAATAGCTTGTGCAAAGTCATGAGTAAAAGAGTGAGGCCCATTTTGGGGATTGTAATTCTGTTGCTTCAACCCAACTCCTTGGGTGAGTTTGGGCACTTGAGCCTTGAGGAAGAACTAGACTGGTCACTGTAATAAAGAGATACATCTACCACGCTTAATGAGTTTATAGTACACTAACGTCAGTGACAAGAGATGGCATCAGATTTAGGGTTTCGGATGATCATTCTGGCCCAAGTACGAGAGAGCTGTTAGGGCTGAGCCTGAAAGTAGGGAGATGAAACTGAGGAGGCAGCAACGGTAGAGTGAGACCTAGGAGACGGGTTTCAAGCCATTTTCAAGAAAAGAGTTATCCCAGGTACCAAATAAGTAATATGGACAATGTTTTCTTACATCTCACATTCACATTTTGAAGCAAGTACTGTTTACACCATATGAATGAAGAAACTTTACAAAGGCTGCTTCTCTGACGCACAGAAGAGCTAAGTGATTCGCCCGATGTTGCAGAGCTAGAACGGGACGCAGCTGAGATACGAACCTCGTCAGTTTGGCTCCAGACTCTGTGCTTTTCTCCACTCTGCTGTCCCATCAAGAGATCAAAATAAGTTCCAAAAAATGTATTTTGTTTTCCGGAAGTAGATGTTGAATTTTAGAGTTACGGGACTTTGTCATACAGGCAGAGGTCATTCAGAGGAGTGGGGCAGACGTCAGGTCACAGCAGGTTGAGGGTTGTGTGCCCTAGGGACTGAAGGTGGCGGACTACTTTTACAAAGTAGTAGTTAGGGCACTGAACTTCATAACATGCTTTTATTAGGAAATCTCACAAATGTTAAAGTGTAGTAATATTTGGGGCACATTGTACATCTGTTTATTTAAATGTCTAATGGTTATTAAGCTTTCTGGGAAATCTTGAAAACCTAATGAAAGGTATGTGCCTTTACCCCAGAGAAATGTTCACAGTGTATGTGAATTCATGCATTCATACAATGAGTATTCAAGAGCCCCACAAAGCCTGTTGGCGATGTAGTGGTCTATGATCCCCAGTTAAGTACTCAAATACGTAGGAGTGGAATTCAAAGGTAAGTACCCAGAAGCCTTGAAAACTGTCCAGCTATGGTGACTTGGAAGAATTCTACAGTTTGAACTAACTTTGTGAATGAGATGTATTCTTGAAAAATTCTGTAAACCGCCCCCCCCCCCAATTCTATCGAATATTTTCCTATAATGCATTCAGGGATCTGGTTCTATAGAAAAATTTTAAAACTTTGGTCTTAGTTCCTCAAAATCACATTTAAGGATCTCAAATTTTCTATTTTCTGCCTGTCACTAGGAAGTCTTGCAAAAGCAAATTAAAACAAATGGAGAATCTTTTCTCATACACAGTATTTAAGAATCATGTATAAGAAAACATCTCCTAATTCAAATTCCTATCCTTGGGAGTTTTCATAACTAAGGGCTTGAATGTTGGTGGCCACACAGTTAAGGCTTTTGGTTGGTGTATTTAGCAGAACCGAGAGCCCATCGGGTTGTCTGCAGACAGCTCAGCAAAAAGGCAGAGAGCATGGTTGTACAGGTGTACTGTAAAGGTACCCAAAGAAAATTTTGGAGCATGTATGACATAGTTTGAAATAGAATGGACAAATTGAGTCAACATCCTGCTCTTACACGGTTGACCCAACAGTATAAAACTGTCTCAAGCAATTTAATCACTCCTAACTAAGTTGATTTCAAGTGCTGTAACTGAATCCATATTTTAGATTAGATTTTTTATTTTTTTTTTAAATTTACTTCTCTGTCTCCCTTTACAACTTTTTGATATTTCTGGCTCTTGTGTTCTTGTTTGCTCTTTTTCATCCTTGTTTTTTATACATCTTAATTTGCTCCTTTTTCACTTGATCTCAATGTTAATTTACCATTTTTCTACATCTGATTTACTTAAAGGTCAGCAAAATGATTTTCAAAAAGCAAACCTCCTCTTTTCTTCTATGTCCTTTACCCGTTCTCTGCCTCCCCCTAGTTTCCCCTCACTTTATATTCCATTTTACTTCACTTCCCTAGATGCTGTTTTTGCTTAGGAGTTAATGTAATGCTCCAACTTTGCTTCTGTAATTGAGAGCTTCAAAATCAACTTCTATTGACTCTATTTTCAGACCTTAGTTTATTTTACCTTTTACTGATTTTTTTTAATTTAATTTTTTTTTTTATATTTATTTTTGAAGGAGAGAAACATGAGCTGGGGAAGAGCAGAGAGAGAGGGAGACACAGAATCTGAAGCAGTCTCCAGGCTCTGAGCTGTCAGCACAGAGTCTGATGTGGGGCTCAAACTCATGAACCGCGAGATTATGACCTGAGCTGAAGTTGGACGCTTAACTGACTGAGCCACTCAGGCGCCCCGAGTTTTTTATTTTAAGGGTATTTATTTGAGAGAGAGAGCATGAGTGGTGGAGGGGCAGAGAGAGAGGAGAGAGAATCCCAAGCAGGCTCTGTGCTGTCAGTGCAGAGCCCATTGTGGGGCTTGAACCCATGAATCGTGAGATTGTGACCTGAGCCGAAATCGAGTCGGATGCTTAGCTGACTGAGCCACCCAGGTGCCCCCCTTTTACTGATCTTATAATATCTGGTATTCTATTATCAGTCAATACAGATATCCCTTTATAAAAAAAACAACAAAAAAAAAACAAGGAAAACTGCAAGAATTTAAGAAACAAGCTCCTCTAGTTTGTCTCCTGTATTTAGGGCTTCAACCGTCACTGTATTACAGCTCTAAGGTACACCTGTGTATCCTCAAACTGAAGGTCCAGCCCCAATATTTGCTGCTCATTGGGTATCTGTGTTTGCATATTCCACATAGACTTCAGTGCATCTAGAACATTACCTCCATCCCATTCCTCTCCAAGGTGAAAGCTGACCTCTGCTTCCAACTGTAGATCTGATTTTTTGGCATCACCCGCCACCTCTACAAGTCATGAATTCCATTTGACTCCTGTTTTCTCCTTTCACCTCAACTGTTACCCAAAATCTGTTTTTCGTAACTGCCAAAATACTCCTTATCCATCACTTCCTTTCCTTTTGGCCTTAGATTCAAGTTCTCATTTAACTTGGGCTCTGGCAGTAGACTCCTTACAACTTTCCTTATACATGTTCCTCCTTCGACTCAGTACTACCATGTTAATACCAGAAATTTTTTTAAAGAGCTAATTGTACCCCCGTTTCCTTCGGGGTAAGATCACCAGTTTGCTTTCATGGTCTGGCCCGCTGTACCATTCCAGACTCATCCGCCACCCCCCCATCACCTCTTGTTTCACTCACACCAAATTAGCTAGCCTTCTCTAAATAGTCAAGCACTTTACCTTTGCCTTGGCTCATTCGTGCCTTCTCTGTAGACTTTTTTTGTGTATCTTACCCCTAGCCTTTTCACTTTCAACCTACCAAAGTTCAGCTCGCCTTTCAAAGACCCACTTCTGATGTCTCCTTCGTAAAGCCTTCCTAACATTCTCACGTCCTCCTTCCCACCAACCTGGGAGAGGCTCTTGTCTCCTCCTCACGGCAGCTTGTTCCTGTTTCCAGTGTGGAACCTACAGGCTTAACATGCCCTCGTGTCCTTCACTGTACACTCTCTGATGTCCCTAAGGTAGATACTGGTCATTACTCGTGTGTGTTTCGATCCTTGGCACTCGATCTAATGGCTGACGTGTTGGAGGTACTCAGCAAATATTTGCAGAATGAGTAAACTGACCACAAAAACATATGTTCAAGTTTTCTGGAAAGGAGCTGCTCTAAATCATGGATATACATGTATTTTGAGTGAAAGGAGAAAACCAAAATGAGATAAAGTGGTGTAGGCCCAATAAGGGATGGGAAGGGGAAAAGGCATGTGAAAAAATCAGAACAAAAGAGAGGAACAGGAAGCTTCTAGCAATATATGGTGAGCACATTGGAGAAAAGGGAGGAAGAGAATACAGCAAATGAAATTGATTCTTTAGGGGCAGAAACAATTGGAAGGCAAGAAGGTGAGGGGGGGAGAGGAAACTAAAACATGGAAACAAATTCGACTTGAGAAAAGTGCAGAAGTCACATAGACTGGTCTGGAAATGTTTTCAGTTGGCCACAGAGGCATCATGCTTTAATGTGAGGATAATATTAAGTGAGCCTTTCACGTCACTGAACCCCTTTTGTCATCGAAAAAGTGACTCCAGATCAATGATAAATACCTTGAACAACATGCCATCTACAGTAAGACGTATTTTAGCATGCTGGTTTAAGACTTAGTTGTGACCAACTGATGGCAGTTTGCATGTGCCAAACTCTCCCAGTGATTCCCTTGCAAGTAGTGTAGGTAGGCAGTGAGGTTTGTTGGGCTGGGTATGCAAGGGCAGGAAGTAAGACCTAGAAAAGTCAGGACTGAAGAGGATATCTATTTGTATGCCTCTTGTTTGGCCATTTGCATTAATATGCAGAGTGTGTTATTTGCACACTTAGAACTTTGGAACGAAAGTAATTGGACTCTCAAGCTGGTTCTTCTCGATTGTGTTTCATCTTTACACTGCTTTTTCTTGCCTCTTTCTCAAAACTCAGTTTTCCCCAATAGCAAACAATATTAGAAAACTCTGCTTGCTAAAGACTTTAAAAAAAAAAAAAAGACACTAAAGAACTTTGGAGCAAAAGTTTAGGAAGTTCCGCTATAACCCATCCACTTGCTTGTGGGATTTATGTATATATGTTTGTTTTTGTCGTTTTGGTTACAATAACAGCGTAGCCTTGCTAGAATTAGATACAGAGCAGGATATTTATTTTCATCAGTTAGGTAAACGGTGTAGCATAAAATGGACATTGCTGAAGAAGGATAGAGATTTACATGAAACCACAACAGAGACCAACCACGTCACATGCAGCAGTGGTCTGTGGAGGTGAAAGGGTTGAAAATACTGAACTGAGGGCCAGGAGACTTGGCTTCTAAACCCAGCTTGCCAGTCTTTGGCTGTAAGACTGGAGGCAAGTTACTTTGGCACTGTGTGCCTCAGTTTCCCATGGTTGAAAAATGGGAATGATACCTGCTTCATCTACTTCCCCTGGACTATTCGAGGATGAAAGGAGGTAAAAATGCAATAAGGGTTCTGAAGATTTTATGAAGTGACCTATAAGCATACTGTATCACTATTATAATTACTATTATAACTGTTCCAGGGAAGCATTTGTGACCAGTGCAATTCTGCTCCTTCCTCTGGAAACTAACAACCTAGTTCTAGAATAATTTTCCTGCTGATGGGGCAGTTTCTTGGTTGTGTTGCGGTGCTTAGGAACGGGCCACACGGCGCATTTGTGGGGCCATGAGTTAGTGTCCCCAGTAGAGGGCAGCAACGCTCCAGTCCCAGGAAGGCCGCTGCCTCAAAGCGGCTAATGCAGCGGCCGCAACAGGAAAACAACCAGACCAGAAAGAGCCTTGGAGAAATAATGGCCTTTAGGTCACAGACAAGGCAAATCTCATTATTATAAATACCGTAACAGAAATTCACTCATTTAAAACAATGTTTTGCCTTTTCTCTGTCCTCAGAGGAAAATCATTTGGGCTGTTTCTTTAACATCACTTTAATGATTTGACTTGTGCAACCAAAATCCTCTAGCCGTGTTTTTCCATGTAACCCCAGATTGTTAGATCTCACCTAGCACCGGTTCTTAAATAATCAAAAAAAGTTTTTTAATGTTTATTTTTGAGAGAGACACAGTGTGAGCAGGGGAGGGCAGAGAGAGGGAGACACAGAATCCGAAGCCTGACTCGGGGCTCGAACTCACGAGCTGCGAGATCATGACCTGAGCTGAAGTCGGATGCTCAACCGACAGAGCCACCCAGGCGCCCTGTTAAATAATTTTTTTTTTTTAAACAAGAGGAAAGTAAGTCGTTCAGGTCTAATGCTTTCCATTTAAGATGCCCAGCTAAGTCCAAAGAATGATTCCCCATGGTGTCTGAAACACGTCATAAAGTGTGCTTGTGTCATGTGGAGCACGTCATCTGCCTCTAATCTTATTCCTTTGGAATTCAAATTTGTTTCAAAAATATCCTTGTGCTTTTATATCCTGTAAGAACATCACCAACTAACATTCGAACTGTTCTTAAGTAGCATGTAAGGTGCCTTCGTACATGTTTTCATGTAAGTTGATAGCCACTATCCCCATCTTACAGATAAATTTTCTCATCTGTGATCAGAATGGCTGTCCTTCACTTGAAGAGAAAAGTGCAGGCGGATGCCCTTATGGCAAGAGAGTCCTGAAGGGTTGGGTGTTTTCTCTCTCCTAATAGGTGGTAGGTACAAGAGCCAATTCTGAATCTGATCCTGTTTTTTGTCTGCTTTACTACAATCAGAGCTGGGGGAGAAAGGCTTTCAGGTATAGTTTTTCAATCCCTTCTGCTTTTGTCAGTTCATTTCTGGCTCTCCGCTTTTGGAAAACAACAACAACAACAACTGTTTCCCACTCCACTCCCTCTACCACCACCCCCACGTCAGAGTCCCCATCCCAGCTAAACCTCTTCCTGTTCTTAAGAATTGCATCACATTCTTGGCTTAATGTAGACCAACACCCCCACACTGGCACCAGGGAGCGTACGGCCCGTCTTTATTGGTTGAAAGTTCTCGTCTAGTGAGCACGGAATAAGTCACCCACTTCCTGACTTCCAGCCCTGGCTGAATTTGCCTCTGGAAAGGAAAATATTCCTTGGATTTTTGTTTGCTTGTTTATAAATAATACCCTTCACTTCAGCCCTACCCTGGAATGAGCAAGACTTTACCAAGTAGGAACAGTATGGAAGGGCATTTGAGGGACAGGAAATAGTCTGCACACCTTGCTGTTTCTGATTCTTCACTTCTCTCGCTCACTTTTCAACCCGGATTCATCTGGCCTTGACTCCCACTGTACGAAAGGGGCTTTCAATAAGGGCAGTACGCCCCCCCCCATCCCGCCCCGCCATTACTAAATGTGGTGGACACATCTCCTGATCTTACCTGACTCTGAGCAGCATCTGATACCATTAGCCTCCTTGGTAGACTCACTGTCTTCCTGTGTTTTCCACATACTATTTTTTTTTTCCTACCTTACCCATGGATCTTCCGCATCCAAGCTCTTTTTTCTCTACCAACTCCTTAGGTGTTGGTGTTTCTCAAGACCCTTTTCTATGTCAGCCTGTCTTCCCTCTACACATTCTCTGAGAAATCTCCCATGGCTTTAGCTGAGATTTATATGCCAGTGACTTCCAAATCTCCACCTCCCCCGTACTCCAGACTTAATCTAACAGCTGCCTTCTAGAACCTCTCCTATTGCCTATCCCTGAAGCCATATTAATCAGCTCACTTCCTCAAACTACCCCTCTTCTAATGTTCCTTTTCCCAATGGATGCCACAACATCCACCCGGTTGCTGTAGCTGGAAACCTAGGATTCATCTTTGATTTCTCTTTTGCTCACCCTCTGCATTCAATCAATAACCAAGTCCAAGTACACTCTACTTCTTTGAATCTACCCAGCTATTCTCATCCCTGGTCTAAGCATTCACCTCTGGATTTTTGCAAGTCTTGGCTACTTTCCTGCCTCTAGTTTTTCTCCTCCCCTTGGATCATTTTCCACCAGCTACCAGAAAGTTGTTTTTTTTTTTTAATATATATAAATGCAATTCTGAAAAAACTCACCTCCTCCATTTCAAATCATTTAGTCGCTTCCCGCTCTCCTTAGGCTAGAGTCCAAACATCCAAACATTATGAGCAGGGCTCGTAACCTGCCTACCTGCCATCAGCCTGCACTCCACTCATGCTGGACTCCAGTATTGCAAACATACCCTACTTTCTCTTGCTTCTGGGCCTTCACAAATGCTCGTTCCTTTGCCTGGAGCAAACACTCTATTCTAGGACCTCAAACATGTCTAGTCTAAGTTCTACCCTCAAAGAGTCATTTGTCTGATTCCTGAATCAGAGCTGAATTTGGATACTTAATTTTTAATTAATTCTTGACTTAAAACCCAAGTTAACCTTATCTTATTTCTTATTTCTTTGAAAAATACCTCCAAGGGTATGGTCAAATGAAAATATACTTGAGCTGATTAACTTACACCAGGATTGACTTTTACCATAGCTGAATGTGAGCTGGAGCATATTTTTTAAATTACTGGAATGTTTTCTGGACTGTTATTCATCATGACATTCTATCTTTGGAATTTTCTGTCCATTTCCAGCTGGCTTGTACCGTTCTTCCTTTCTTACCTCTCAACCCTCCCTTCCCCTCCGGTTGCCCTCCACTTGCCCCTCGATGGATCCAGTTTGCACGCAGTGGTAGCTGCTGTGGGGCTGCGGTTAAATAGAACTGCTCAGACTGCAACAGGAAAGCACTGAATCGAAAGCAAAGGGGAGGAAGCACAAACCGATACCCACCACAAAGCTGCTGAGTGCCCAGCATGACCCAAGCCGCACCCTCTGATGAGGAGCCTTGTGGAGGAGTAAGAAGCCACAGAGTTTAATAAATCATCAGCACAGCCTGTCCTCCACTTCCCCTGATCTACCCTTCCTGGGTCACCCATGAGTGTCCCAGGTCTGGGCTAAGAAGGTGGGTGATGACAGAAAAGCCACCAGAGAGGTAGAGGCTGGGGGAAAGCCCCTGATATGAATGACTGTGGCCCATTCATCTCAGACTCTCCACATGGTCCAGCTCGGTGAGGGATTCTAAGGAGCTTTCTACCTGGGACGATCCCCACACGAAGCTCGCATGTTCCCTAAAAATCCTTTTGCCATCTGCCTGAAAAGCTGTCTCTGGTGTGGCCGAAACATGTTTATAAGTGAAGATAAAGTCCTTGTGAGATCCGATTCAAAAATTAAAAAAGAATTTTTTTTAAGGGTTACTTATTTTTGAGAGTGGGGGGAGGGGCAGAGAAAGAGGGGACACAGAATCCCAAGCAGGCTGGAAGGCTCCGAGCTGTCATCCCAGAGCCCGACGCGGGGCTCGAACGCATGAACTGTGAGATCATGACCTGAGCCGAAGGTGGTCGCTGTGAGCCACCCAGGCACCTCCGATTCAAGAATTTTACATTCACATTAATGTATAAATGACTATTTCCAGGTTCTTTCCTGACTTCAGTAGAGAGGGAAGGAGAAAGGAAAGGGCTGGCAACATCAGAGATCTATCTCACCTACATTCTGATTTTGCCCATGGCCTCCCCTGATTATTCGGGCTTATTTCCTTTGTTGTCAAAGGAGATGCTAACTCTTCAGCAGCCTGAATTATAGGGAAGGGGATGAAGAGTGTGGGGAAATGTGTAGTAACTGTGTCTAGATTTTAAACCCTGGTGAGGTTGGATACTCCTCGGAATTACAGTCTCCCGGCGGCTCATCACCTCTGGACCTGGGGAGGTGAGAGCCGGACCCTGTTTCGCAGCTGGACAGGCAGAGCACCAAGAAGAGGGGCGGCCATCTCGGTCAGAAGGAGAGACTGCGCTGTGTGGCTGAGAGCGGGCACTGTGTCTTCACAGAGTGCCAGACTCACACTCCGCGCAACAGAACAGGAAATACGGTTAGTGCAGCTGGGAGGGGAGTGAGAACTCACTGTGTGCCCAAGACCATGAAGCCACTCACGGGCTGCTTTCACTGCTCTTTCCTATCCTGTAAGTGACCAGGACTGCCTCTGGGGAGCGCGGGGTGGGGGGTGGGGGGGGAGGGGGCAGGGTAGGTGGAACCTCAGGGACAAACCCCCTTCCCTCCTACATCTCACCCCTGCTAGCATGCTCAGCTTCTGTGGCCTATTCATCCCAGAAAATCTTTCAAGTTCTAGATCACCAGTGAGGTTTAAATGGAGGAATGATAGGCACTTTGATAGGAGGTGAGGGAAACCAGTTCTCTTACGAGGCCAGATCTACAAGTGGGAGAAATGCGGCCTCTGCTGTAGCCACCTCCACAGCAGCGAGTGGGAACGGACCCTGATAAAGGAAAAAGGGAATAGAGTTTGTAGTCAGATGACTTTGTTTTGAAACTCTCCCTCCCTCTCTTCCTTTCTTTCTCTCTTCTTTCCTTCTTTCCTCCCTTCCTTCCAGACAGGAAGGATGGGAAGTAGCCATTGAGTGGGAAGCTTCTTGAAGCTCAGAGAAATGCTACAAACTTCCCAAGCCTGACGACCTGCCCAGAGTTTGCCCGATGTCTTGAGTGGTCAAGGGCACTCCTCTCGTTAACCCCTCAAGTTGTTTTTAATAATTAGGCTTGATTCAAGCTGTAAGAGCAGGGTGACTGCGCTCCCCAGGTGCAACCTTTCAGCGTGTGACCTGCCTTCCTACGTCACATTACTTACACAAAGAAGATCGACAACATGAATGCAAAGACGGGGAGACAGTGAGTGTGAGCTACTTTTGAAAAAGCTGATTTAGGAAGAAGAGAGAGAAATTGGCTGGAGGACACGTGAAGTGAAGAACGGATTTCAGTTTTTTGGCCTGAGAAAGGTTTAGGTATGTTTGCAGAGGTCTCACTTCATTCCTAACCTTTGATTCTCTCATCTGGGGGGCGGGGAGGAGAGATTTCTATGAAGATTAAAATTAAATTAAAATCGAACGCAAGGCGGTGGCATTTACACTGCAAAGCCCTTTACACATGCTAATTACTATAGCTCTCAACATCTAGCGTCCCTATGGATGAGTAAGCCCTGGTCACAGCCATTCTGTCTCTGTCTTTTCTGCACTCTATGACAGGCTGTGAGGACACATGGGCTCTTTCTTCAGTGGGCAGGGCCAACACCTACAAGCAATAGGCTGATCGTCGGGTGACTTGTATCTTGCCCTGCTGTGAACTTTTGGGAGATGGTGTGTGTGTCCACACGAGTGTGTGTGTCTTACTAGATTCAGCGAGTTACCACTATATTGTTTACCTTTGCCCTGTGTTCTTATTTTAAAATCCTGATATAAAAAATGGACACATTTCAGACTGAACATCTCTCTAAAAAGCTTTAATTTGGAGAAAACGGTTTTAGAAATTAAAAATACCCTTTTTGAGATGCAAGAGACCGTACAAATAGGATTATAAACGTGAATTTCTGCTGAGACAAAGAAGCGGTCTCCTAAAAGTTACCTAATGTTAATCCACAGCTTTGTAAGAACGGGCAACACTTTATTTTTTCTGGCTATTTGCAGAATGGCATTATAATTTTGCTTTGATACAAATTTGGCAACACCAACCGTGATTCCTTTTCCCAATTGGCTACAGTGCTCACATACTTTAACCAAGGAATCCCCATCAGCTCTACACAGCATGATATACACAGCGAGTCAGTGAAGTCTTCATTCTCTTAATTACTTGCTTTGCAGTTTGGCTTTGAACTATCCCACCTCCTTTCCTTTAAAGATACCCTGCAAATTCCACTCCCACATCTCCTCTCCCTTGCCCACCTGGCTTTCCAACCTTAAGATGATTTATATCTTCATTTCTGGATGCATCTCTTAGCCTATTCCTTACCAGCCCTCCTCCATTCCTTACTCTGTCCTCCTCTTCCCCTGACCCCTCTCTGCCTCCAGCTTTTATTACTTAGCAACCCTGCAGGCCAATCCCATAGCATGTTCCTTCATGCATTACATGAACAAATTTTTTGAGGGCACTGAACAGAACACTGTGGTGTCATTTTCCTAGAGCAAGCAGCCACTTTTTAAAAATAGCTGTACTGAGCTAAAATGTATATCCTGTAAAGTTCACACGTTTGAAGTATACAATTCAATGGCTTTTAGGATCTAGTGTTGTGCATCTATCACTGTAATTCACTTGCCAACATTTCGTTATCCCACAAAGAAACCTGTACCACTTAACACTGCCCCACCCCCCTCTTTCTGCTCTCCCTAACCACTAATCTACTTTCTGTTTCTATGGATTTGCCTATACGAATCATTTTCTATAAATGAGATCACACAATAGGTGGTCTTCTGTGGCTGGCTTTTTTCACCTAGCATAATGATTTTGGGGTTCAACCATATTGCAGCATGTATCTGTACCTCGTTCCTTTTTATTACCAAATAGTATCCCATCATATGGCTAGATCACATTTTGTTTATCCATTCATCGGCTGGTGTACATTTGAGTTGTTTCCTTTTTTTTTTTTTTTTGGTGGCTATTATGTGAATAAAGCTAGGAACATTCACATATGAGTTTTGGGTGGACATATGTTTTCATTTCTCTTTGGTTGATATCAAGGGTTGGAACTGCTAGGTCATATGGTAACTCTATTTTTAGCATTTAGAGGGACAGCCAAACCATTTTCCAAAGTGGCTACACCATTTTACTTTCCCATCAGCAGTGTGTGAGGATTTCAATTTCTCCACATCCTCACCAAAAATTACTGTCTGCCTTTTTAATGATAGCCACCCCAGTGAGTAAACCTGCATTTCCCTAATGACTCTCTGTGTGCTTATTAGCCATTTGTAATATTTTCTTTGGAAAAAATGTCTATTGTAATTGCCCATTTTTAAATTAGGCTTTTTATTATTGACTTGTAAGAGTTTTAAATAGTGTAGATACAAGTCCCTTATCAGATTTATGATTTGCAAATATTTTCTCTCACTCTCTGGTCTGTCTTTTCAGTTTTCTTCATGGCGTCCTCTGAATGCAGTAGTTTTTAATTTTGATGAAATTCAACACATCAATCTTTTATCACTAGTGCTATTGGCGTTTTATCTAAGAAATCATTGTCCAACCCAAGGTCACAAAGACTTACTCTGAAGATTTCTTCTAAAAGTCTTAGTCCGAGCTCCTACATTTAGGTCTATGATCCATTATGAGTTCATTTTTGTGTATGATATTCATTAGAGGTCCAAATTAAATTTTTTGCGTGTGGATATTCAATTATCCCGGCACCACTTGTTAAAAAGGCTATTCTTTTCCTATTGAATTTTCTTGGCTTCTTTGTCAAAAATCAATTGGCCGTAACTGTTACAATTTTCATTATTTATTAAGTATTCATTATTTATTAAGTATTCATTATGTACTAAGAGTGGAGGTATTCTTATTTTAGGATCAGCAGGAAAAAAAAAAAAACTGGCCCCGAAATCCCTAAGAATGTCTCCACTCTTAGTAAATAACGGGCACATTTTCTTCCACACTTAGAATGAAATTGGAGAGGGACGACTGAACAAGTACATTTTGGAGTTGTGGAAAGCAAGGGGGTCCTTTGACAGGAGAACCAAACTGATGGGGGGAGGGAATAAAGGAGCCAAAAAGTTTGTGAACTTCCCACCCTGGTGAGAGGAATGTTTGTCCAGGGGAAGCAGTTTGATCTAGCACCGGGGGACATTGTGAAAGATAATTGAAATTGTTAAGTCCATTGATCTCCCCAGAAGGAAAAAAAGAGGGTCTCTAAGTAAGCAGTATTGTTAGTTTGTTGATTCTTACAGAAGATTCTCATCTAACCAAGGGAAGCAGCTGGCCCTTTCTCAGGGCTCTAAGACCTTGAGAAAAAAAAAAAAAATCCCTCCTTGTCTTTTCTTACCTCTGTCCACAGCCAGCAATAAACTTTATCTTTGTTACTCCTCCCCTTTGTGAGTTCCCCAGAAGGAGAGGGAGGAGAGGGAGAAAAAGAAGAAAACCGCAGTGGGAGAGAGGGTGAGAGATGCTGGGGACCAGGGGGGAGGAATTCTGGAGCATTTGACCCGGAAGGCCTTGAAGGTACTGCAGGAGTGCTAAGACAGGAAGTCTTTCAGGAGCAGCTGGTGGAGCGTCCTGGGGGACAGTACGGACCGGGGCAGGGGCAGAAGGATGATGGTGCTCTTGGATTCAGTAATCCAGCCGCGGTGGCTTATCCCAAGGAGACATGGCACGACAACACCGAGAGTGGCAATGGCAATGAGAAGAGCGTCTGCGTAGCGCAGCTGGAGCAGCCTGGCCCCCACAACACGTGTCGTATGACATCAGGCAGACACATGGCATGTTGTCACCGGTTCCGCTGTCAACACACGCCCTCGGTTGCCTCACTCCTCACAGAACTGTCCACCATCCTGGAGCCAGGTCCCCTCATCCATCTACCAGGCTGGGGCCAGGTCCCCTCATCTGCCCACCACCCCGGGGCCAGGTCCCCTCATCTGCCCACCAACCTGGGGCCAGGTCCCCTCATCTGTCCACCACCCCCGGGGCCAGGTCCCCTCATCTGTCCACCACCCCCGGGGCCAGGTCCCCTCATCTGTCCACCACCCCCGGGGCCAGGTCCCCTCATCTGTCCACCACCCCCGGGGCCAGGTCCCCTCATCTGCCCACCACCCCCGGGGCCAGGTCCCCTCATCTGCCCACCACCCCCGGGGCCAGGTCCCCTCATCTGCCCACCACCCCCGGGGCCAGGTCCCCTCATCTGTCCACCACCCCCGGGGCCAGGTCCCCTCATCTGCCCACCACCCCCGGGGCCAGGTCCCCTCATCTGCCCACCACCCCCGGGGCCAGGTCCCCTCATGTGTCCACCACCCCCGGGGCCAGGTCCCCTCATCCGTCCACCACCCCGGGGCCAGGTCCCCTCATCTGCCCACCACCCCGGGGCCAGGTCCCCTCATCTCTCACCTGAATTATCGCAGTGGCCTCTGGCAGGTCTTTCTGCTTTCACCTTGCTCCCCGGCCCCTCGTCCACTCTCAACACAGGAGTCACAGGGCCCCTTTAGAAAATGAAAAACGTATCAATCCTCTACTCAAAAGCTTCCACAGCTGCCCTCTCATTCAGATGAAAAGCTGATGTTTTTGCTGGTCTCAGGCCCTCCCTCGCCGGCCCCCATCCCCCTCTGACTTCTTCTGCTGCCGCTTTCCTTCCTGCACACTCCACGCTGGCCGTACAGGCCTCCCGACTGGTCTTGAACACACCAGGACTTCTCCTGCCTCTGTGACTTGGAACTCCCCCTTCCCTCTTCTCCCACAATCCATTTGGCTTGTTCCCCCACCACCCTCAGATCCGCTCAAATGTCACAGACGAGGCTTTCCTTCTCTCCCCATCCTATTCAAAATTGCTATCTTCAGGGAACCCCCCTCAAAGTATTGTTGGGAAAAGTCAACGGAAAAAAAGGGAGTGAAGACCTGCCACCTAGTTGGTGCTTTCTGAACACGGAGTCCCCCTCTTCTCCTGAGGAAGAATACAGAGCCAGTGGATAAAAACAGTGGAAGCATGCAAAAGTGGCAGTGGTTGGTGTGTTAGAGTGCTTAAGAATATTTACAAACAGGGGTGCCTGGGGGATCAGCCGGTTAAGCGTCCGACTTCGGCTCAGGTCATGATCTCACAGCTCGTGGGTTCGAGCCCTGCGTCGGGCTCTGTGCTGACAGCTCGGAGCCTGGAACCTGCTTCGGATTCTGTCTCCCTCTCTGCTCCTCTCCTGCTCACACTCTATCTCTCTAAAAATTCAATAAAAACATTAAAAAATTTTTTTTAAAAAGACCATTTTCTTTCTGTTTTCTTTCACTCCCAATGTGTGGCTATATGTAAAGAGTGGTGGGTGGGAGCAAGGTTCTTCCAATTGCCTCCTGGGTTCTGGCTTCACCTCTAACACTTTCAAGATGTGATATTAAGCAAATCCTAACCTCTCTCGCCCTGTTTCCTTATCTGTAAAACAAAGACATTAAATTTAGTAACTTTTAGTCCTATAGATGCTTAAAATTCCACAATTCAGATAGGCAGGCCATCCACCTGGCTTTGCCCTGCTTCAGCCCAGCCTGACTCAAATGCCATGGCCAGATGTTTCTAATCTTAGGCATAAAAGACTCTATTCCTTGGTTTTAAGAGTCCAAAAGAAACTGGAAAGTTTAGGAAAAGTTCTAGGCAGACGAGATTTCCTTCTCTCTGACTCTTCAACAGCCACATTCATATTGTTCAAACTTAAGAAAACACGAAAAGCAAAGCAAAGCAAATATGCACCTTTGAGTCTGAATCCACTATGTGAAGCTTTAAGCCATGAAGGAAAGTGTGTGGTTTTTGGTGAATGTGTGCGTGTGTGTGTGTGTGTGTGTGTGTGTTTTAAAGCAACAACCAGAAAGTAAGTACACATCAGCAGTTCTGGACTTGTAACTGTAACCTTGCACCCGCGTGGCCAGGAGCCGAGCAGGGCCAAGGGAGGGGGGGACGGCTGGAGACTCCCCGCTCTGGAAAGCAGGCGGTTTTGTTTTCTTCTGGTGGCCACCCTGAGGCGGAGGAGAGGAGGATGTTTGGGTTTGCAGGCCGCGGGCCACTGTCAGCAAGTTTGCGGCCCTGGCCTCACTTCCCTGAAGCTGGGGTGGGGGGGGGGGGAGCGGGGGGTCAGCTGCCCTGGCCTCCCTCCAACAACCGAGCCGCAGAAGATTCAAATACCCCATCGGTTGCAAGGCTCTGACTTTACCCAGCTGAACACTGAAGATCTCATCTGGGAAGGGTCAGTTAAAAAATGACAGAACTGCCCAAAGTAAACAGAGGGAACAGCCACAACAGAAACTTTCTCTGCGATGTTTCCTTATAATTACCGGCCGGCCCTCCCGAGCTCTGGCCGGAGTCCCCACCCACCGTCGCTGTTGCCCCCACATGGCCTTGTTTGAGCGAGCCCCCAGCTGACCCCAGCAGTGCCTCCCTGTCCTCTGGCCTCTCCCCGGAGCTGTCCCCAGGGAGCAGGAGGAGTCCAGACTGCAGCGTGTTTTGAGACTGGAGTTTGGGAAGAGTCAACAGCAAGGCCCTGTTGGGCTCATTTATTAGGACCCCCGAGCGATGAGTAAACGCAGCTTAAATGACGTGTCCAAATTCGGAGCGTAAGCGTGGGGTGCAACTGGTCTCCCTATGCTTCACCCAGGGCTCTTTCCAGATTCACACACTGTTGTAGGAGACCCAAGATAAGGTTAACTTGAAAGTTCTCTTTCTCCACCTTTTCTTTCCAACCAAATCCTACTTTGTTGACCTTCAGGGCTGTATAGAAAAGCGTATTTTGAATTTAGACTTGAGGACGATGATGAAATCTTACACTAGGTATAATGATACCTTGTGTGTGCCTCAGTTCCTCTTACCTATTTGCCCCCGCCCCCTGCGGCAGCGTTGTGAGGTCAGCAGCGAGCAGAGGGGGTAGGGCATGGGCTTAGTTTCCACACCTGCAAAATGGGAACGACCCCAGCACCTGCTTCATCCTGTTGTCAGGAGGATTTCATGAGATGATGCATGCAATACACAGTGAAAAACCCAACAAATGCTAGAAATTGCTAACACCCTAGAAGGCATGTATGATTCCTTTTTACAGATGAGAAAGCTGAGGCTCAGAGCAGCTGAAGGACAGTAGTCATACAACCGGTTGGGAAGAGAGCCGGGATCCAGCTCAGCGGCCTGGCTCCACACCCAGGGCACTTGCTGCTCCACTGTTGACAGCGTAGACAGTTAGAGGTGGCTCTGGGCCGTGTGTCAGACATGTTTGTCCGTAGCATCATGGGGCGACGTGTTTTTATTAAGCCCTCACCTGCCTGGGCTGCCGGGAAATGGATGCTTTGGGGGTGATGGAGGCTGTCATGTGCAGCCTGTTTATTGAGGTGTCTTTGCCCGAACGCCAGCCACGGAGCTGAAGCCTGGACTAATCCCTGGCCCAAGCTGGGCTCAGGAGCTACATCAGAAGCCCTTGAATATTCTCAGCTTTTCTTTCCTTTTGCAATGCTTCTGTGATGCGCTGAGAATCCCCTGCTTACTCAGATATCACAGCCCTCTTCACACTCCTTTGTATTGTATCTGTGGATTTTGAGGTGTCTGTCTGGTTCTCCTGTTGGAACAGTGCCCACAGGGGTGCCAAAGATGATATACTGAGGTGTGGGAAGAAAACATGTGAATACCTGTTTTTATTATTCTTTAATCTAAGGTACTAAGACAATTAAGCTTTACCAGTATTTAAAAATGAGTACAATAGAGTTTAAATAATTTATAATGAATATGCAATTGTTGGAAATGTGTATTTGACTATTATTATTATTATTATGTTTGATGGAGTGGCATGATGAAAAGAGTTTGGAGCAACTGTTCTAGAAAGTACGCTTCTAGAGGGCAAGAAATATATCTAGTTCTGATTTGTATCCCACCCTCATCCTCATTATCTAGCGTTAAACGACCATTCCCCAATAAGTGAATTTGGCATCTATATGAACTTGATTGTCTTTGTTTCTTCCCCTCCTATTGTCATCCATCGAATACTATGTCTTATTCAATATTTTGCCAAGAAATGAGCAATAATAAGGCCATGTTTGAGAAGTAAAGAGTACAAATTGCTGTAAGAAGATAGGAAAGTACAACACTGGTAGTCCCAAAAAAGAGTTAACGGAATATCACTCAGCCATAAAAAGAAGGAAATCTCGCCATTTGCAACGACATGGATGGAACTAGAGAGAGTATAATGCTAAGCAAAATACGTCAGGCAGGGAAAAATAAATACCATATGATTTCACTCATATGTAGAATTTAAGAAACAAAACAAAGGCAAAAAAGAAAAAGAAAAAGAAGAGGCCAACCCAAAAACAGACTCTTAACTATAGTCAATCATCTGACTGCTGGAGGGGAGGTGGGTTGGGGGATGGGTGAAATCGGTGAAGGGGATTAAGGGTGCACTTATCTTGATGAGCACTGGGTGATGTATGGGACTGTTGAATCACTGTATCGTACCCCTGAACCTAACATAGTACTATATGTTAACTACACTGGAATTCACATTTTAAAAAAAGTTAGAGAGAGTCACCATAAGGCACGCAGCAGGCAGAGGAAGACCTCAGGGCAGAACTCCTAGGCACAAAGTCAGGCATGCAGTTCCAGCACTGCTGTCTGAGAAATCAAGTGTGATCTGAACATCTGAACATTTTCAAAGTGAGCACTGCCCTCCGTCTTAAAGCTGCAGAGAGCAACACAATGCGAGCAAAGGTCTTAGAGGAAACACCCTCCTGTCTTGGTGATCTCGGCAGAAACCTCGAACAACCTCCTTACCCTCACCCCCAGGAAAACAGTTCTTGACCAACAAATGAGGTCGGACTAGGTGATTTCGGAGGTCCCTTCATACTTGGAAGCAGCCCCGAGTGTGGATGAAGTTGGGAGTTTTCAGTGTCGGAGGTTCCAGAAGCGGGGATGGGCATCTGGACGCGGGGTGTCCGCTGTCTCAGCAGCAGTGCCCGTGCAGTGTCTTCACACGGCTGCCCTGCAGCATAATTCTGGAAGTTGTTTCCGGTGAGCCTCTAAACCTGGGTCTCCAGTCCTCCTGCAGGGCCTGTGAACTACCCAATATCCCTTAATAAATTCATCTTCTGCTTAAATTAATCAGAGCCTGTCTCCTATATTTAAAAGCTTGTTTGTATTTATTTGCCTGGGAATTCTATAGATTTCCTTTGTCCATTGTTCTCAGTTGGATTTTATCTGTCTTTGGGTATTTTGTAAGAACTCCACATTTTAAGAAAACTCTACCTTTTTCATATTTGCTGCAAATATTTTTTCCCAATTTGTTTGTGGTCTTCTGACATTATTTGATTTCATTTTGTCCTGGGCCTCGCAGAAATCTTGAATTTTCATGGAGACAAATTGGTCCCTATTCTGGCTTATGGCTTCTAAACTTGCTCAGAATGGCTTTCACTCAGGAAGCCTCTCGTGGTCTCATTGCTGAAGATGCTAATTTAGAAAACAACGCTTGAGACTTCTGGTTAAAGAGAACAGAATAGACACATGCATTGTGCTCCACTCCCTCTTAGAACTCAACCCAAGGTTAACGTTTGATGAAGTAATATATTCACGTGGTTCTAAAGCCAAAAAAAAGTGTAAAAAGACACAGAGCAAGACGTTTCCCTCATCCATGTCTACCATCGGCCCCGGCCCGGTCTCCTTCCTGTGCGTTAGTGAGCTTTGTCACTAGTTTGCTGTATGCGTTTCCAGAGTTTCTTTGAGCATATGTAAGCAACCAAGAATGTAAGTAAATGGATTTTTCTTTTTTTAAGGCTAACCCCACAAGGACAAAGAGCATATGAAAAGGACAACAGCAGGATAATTTTAAAGGCTGGAACGTAGATGAATGAGTGGTAACTGAATCCAGAGACCCGAGTGAGCTGAATCCTGAGGCAGCAGACGAGAAAGCTAACACCACCCGTTTCCGAATCCTCCACATGCTCAGCGATTTGCAGCACCAGGTACTTTGGTATTTTGTGAGTAAAGCTCGTAAAACTGTGGCCGCAAACAGTAAGATGAGTCGAAAGTCAGTTCAAGAAGCAAAGAGGTCCCCAGGCCCCCCTTCCCCTTGTAGTGTCAGGTAGACTGCCCCTTCCCCATGATGGCGGATGGGGCTTTTTCTTCTGCTGGGAGAGTAAGACAGAGGGAGGGCCAGTCCCAGTTGGGTGAAAGGATAACGTCCGGAAGAGAAAAGGACGTTACTTACAGCCCCCTTGCCCTTTTCCTTCACACGGATCGTAACCCTGAACGTCCTGCCTGGAGATTAGGAAAGCGTTTTCCGAGAGCCTGACATACTGGAGAGAAAGGCCCTAAAGATCTGGAAGTGGCACCACTTCTGAGAGAGAAAGAAAACAGAAAATTATCAATATCCTCAGAGAGATAAGACAGGATAGGACATACATGATAAAAACAAAAAGCTATATTTTTTTTTACAGTTTATTCATTTTGCGAGAGGGAGAAAGCACACACACACGTGAGTGGGGGAGGGGCAGAGAGAGAGCGAGGGTGAGGGAGAGTCCCAAGCAGGTTCTGCGCTGTCAGCGCAGAGCCCCACGCAGGGCTCAAATCCATGAACTGCAAGATCATGACCTGAGCTGAAATCAAGAATTTGAATGCTCAACCGACTGAGCCACCCAGGTGCCCCCAAATGCTATTTTTTAAAAGGAACAGAGAACAACAAAAAGATCTTAGGAATTTAAATATGATCCCAGAAAAGAAAACTCACTAGAAGATGTGGAAAGTAGAAAGTATAGCAAAAAGATAAGACACGGAAAATAGAAGTCATAAGAGCAAGAGTAGGGGTGCCTGGGTGGCTTAGTCGGTTAAGCCTCCTACTCTTGATTTTGGCTCGGGTCATGACCTCATGGTTCATAGGATCGAGGCCTGAGTTTAGCTCCATGCTGAGAGCATGGAGCCTGCTTGGAATTCTCTTTCTCTCTCTGTCTCTCTCTCTCCCCCTCTCCCCTACTCTCTCACTCTCTCTCAAAACAAAGAAACTTAAAAAAAAAAAAAAGGAGCAAAAGTAGTTTATTTGGGAGATAATCCAGGAAACCCTACAGGGTCAGGGGAAGTGAAACAAGGAAGCTAATATATCCAGCAAGTTACTGCGAACTGGAACTCGATTCCTTTGGGGAACTCTGGGAGACCCATGTAGAAATCATGCCTTGAAGTTATCCCCACTCAGGGCTGAGTGAGCTGAGGTACTTATTCTGCTAACTCCCATTGGTCATGGGTTAAGAGGTGCTCCCTGGGAGGAGGAGGTTAATTCCCTGACTCGGGAGCATTTAAAAAAAATGTTTATTTATTTTTGAGAGACAGCAAGTGGGGGAGGGATAGAGAGAGAGGGAGACACAGAATCCAAAGCAGGCTCCAGGCTCTGAGCTGTCAGCACTGAGCCCGACCTGGGGCTCAAACCCACAAACTGTGGGATCACGACCCAAGCCGAAGTCCAACGCTTAACTCACTGAGCCACGCAGGTGCTCTGGCAAAGAGACATTTGTACCGGTAACTTAGACCGCATGGATGTGGCAGGTGCCGAGAGAATACGGCAGGGCACTCATGGCATCTATTATATGTTCCCTGCTTTCTTTCTTGGGAAACTCCTGGAGGATGTGCGCCACCAAAACAATGGAGTGAATCAAGAAAGAGGAAGAGGTGGAATTCAAGGAACCAGACTATTTGACACAAGAGATGAAGGGATTCCCCAGGATGTGGTGAAAGGGTGGCGTGGGGGAGCGACTGGTTATTAATGTAGAACTATTCGATTCTGTCAACTATGTGCATATTTAGTTTTGATATAAATAAAAATCAGCAATTTGTCTTTTTTCTTGTGCTGTATGAAAAAGGGAGGAGGTGAGACAGAGAATGTGCATTATTCCTAGCTGATAAGAAAGGGAAAATGAAACTTTCTTGTTTCTTGGGTCCATCACCCCAGCAGGGCCATTGTCTTTCCATCTCCTGTGGAGGCAGGAAGAACAATTATGAATGGTTGGGAAATAAAGACTTAAAATATTTAAAAGAGCTATTGATGCCACACTGACCTGAAATCTGGGGCTGCCCGAGGAGAGCTCGGACCCAAGGAAATGATCCAAGGTAAATACAAAGAAAGGATGCTATCAAACTAAAAACCAAAACCAAGATTGCATTTAGGGGACTATTAATAGCACTAGAATGCCATTGGAATAAATTCTTAATTGTATCTGGATATGAATTTCTCGAAATTTTACTTTGAATGCCTATTGCCTTAAAACCTACAATTAAGAAATATGGCTATTTTATAGTTTTAATAAAAATGCCCCCATCTAAAATAAAAATAAACAGGGGCGCCTGGGTGGCTCAGTCAGTTAAGTGTCCAACTGTTGATCTCGGCTCAGGTCATGATCTCTCAGTTCATGAGATAGAACCCCGAGTCTGGCTCTGCACTGACAGCATGGAGCCTGCTTGGGATTCTCTCTCTCTCTCCCTCTCTCTCTCTCTCTCTCTCTCCATGTCTTTCCCCCTCTGCCCCTCCCCCACTCATGCCCTCTAGAGAGGCTCATGTCTCTCTCAAAAATAAATAAAAATAAACCTAAAAGAAGTAAAATAAAAATAAACAAAGCAATTCTCCTTTTAGCTCTTGCCCCAGTTTTCTCTTCTCCTTCATCATGATACTTCTGAAAAGAATATATGCTAACTTCCTCCTCTTCCTTACTTCCTCCCTTCATGCTACTCGTTCACCCCAGCTTTCACTCTGTTTTTCACTAGCTTTCACTCTGACCATCTCAGAGGCCTCAGAGGACTTCTTGGCTGCCAAATCCTTTGGTCCTGTCTAGCCCTCATCCTTCTCTCTGCACCCCCCCCCCGCCTCTGGCTGGGTCTCTCTTCTTTCTTGGTGTTCCTACCTCTCTTACCCTCTTTCTGACTGCCCTCTCCCCTGTGCCCCCTTCGACAGGACAGGCCTCCACAGAGATCCCTTGACTGTCTACGAGATCTGGTATCTGCCTAGGCCTCCAGCCTGAGGGGTGCCCTGTCCTGCTTGCTCCCCACACTCCCATTACACCCATGTTCCATTCAGTTCCTCTAAGACATCCAGCTCTTGTTGCCTTGGGGCCTATTCCTGCTACCTGGGACCCTCTTCCCTGCCCCACACCCCAGCCCTCCGTCTGGCTATTTGCCACTTGACTTTCAGGTCTCAGCCTACTGTCATTTCCTCAGAGTGCCCCTCCCTAAGCACCTCCCTTCTCATCCCCAGCAAACCAAATCCATTCCCCCCCCTTCTATCTTAGATATCATTTGTTTTCTCCTTTGAATGAATTACATAGTTCATAATGATAGGCTTTAGCTGTGTGTTTAGTTCCTTAACTATCTACCTTTCTTTCCAGAATGTAAGTTGCATGAGGACAGGAACCATGTGAGCCCTGCTTACCACTGTAGCCTTGGCATCAGCACGGTCCCAGGAACAGCAGAGGGTGTTTGTTGAATGAATGAATGAATGAATGAAGTGCTTTCTTCATGCCCGGCACCATAGCAAGCATTTACACGTCACCTCATTTTTATTCTCACAACAACCCTGTGAATAGGTACTATTATCAGGTCCATTTTCAGATAAGGAAACTGAAACTTGACTGAGTAATAATGCTCGAGATCTGACAGAAACACGAGAGTCAGAGCTAGAATTTGAAAATACAGTTCTCTGACTCTATGTGAGACTTAAAAAAATTTTTTTTCATGTTTATTTATTTTTGAGAGAGAGAGAGAGAGAGAGACGGAGGGAGGGGCAGAGAGAGAGGGAGACACAGAATCTGAAGCAGGCTCCAGGCTCTGAGCTGTCAGAACAGAGCCCGACGTGGGGCTGGAACTCATGAATTGTGAGATAATGACCTGAGCTGAAACCAAGAGTCAGATGCTTAACCGACTGAGCAACTCAGGCTCCCCAAGACTTCTTAATTACCATATCATAGCGCTTCCTGGTTGACAAAATTTCTGCGGTCACTGTCCCAAACTTCCCTCACACTTCCTCCCTCTTGTGTTTCTGGGCGGCTCTCTTCCAGGCAGCATGATGGTACACGCATGGGGAGCTGACCTTGGAGGGGCTGGGTGGTCCTGGCAGCTTTCCCTTGCTAACACCTGTTTCTGAGAAGTACTCAGAAAACCCATGACGTAGGTAAACCATGATGATGGTCAATGTTCTCATAGCTCTCCTGTCCTTTCTAGAAGCTCTTTCTATCTCCTGTCTTCCCCCATGTCTTTGGGTTGCTCCCCAGGGGGTGTCCCACTCACGCCTTCCACCCTGCCTACATATGTCCTAGGCATCTTCCAGTTCCTTTCCCTGACAAAAATGTGCCTGTCCCAGAAAATGATCACCACAGAAAGGTAAGAGAGAGAGAGAGAGAAAAGATGAAATATTGCATAAATAGTTGTTATGGGTTGAACTGTGTTCTCTCTTGTATGTTTGGGTCCTAACTCCCAGTACCCTGGAATGTGACCTGATTTAGAAATAGTGTCTTTGTAAATGTAATTATTCAAATAAGATGAGATCACAGTGGAGTAAGGTGGGTCCCTAATCCAATACAACCGTTGTCCTTATAAAAAGAATGTCATGTGGAGGGACAGGGATGCACGCAGAGAGAAGAGCATGAAGGCGGACATTGCAGTGATGTGGCAGAAGCCAAGGAACAACCAAGATGGTCAGAAAAAAACCACCAGAACCTAAGGGAGGGAACAGTCTCTCCCTCACAGCCCTCAGAAGGAACAAATCCTCGCAACACCTTGATCTTAGACTTCTGGCCTCCAGAACTTGAAGAAACAAATTCCTGTTATTTAAGCCACTTGGTGGTACATTATTGTGTTGTGCATCCCTAGCAAACTAATAAAAGTAGCATAATCCCAATTTTGTAATACAAAACAAACCCCATATATGTTAACAATTATTCTCTCTTCCTCTCCCTCTCTCTCTCTCTCTCTCTCACACACACACACACACACACACACACACACAATCAAAGGAAGTATATAAAAAAGTTAACAGTTATTCTATTGGGAGGGTGGGTGATGGGTAATTTTGTTTTGTACCTTTCTCCACACCTTTGGGTATTGTCCCAATTCTCTTACAACTCTACAATATTATATATCATTCCATAGGCTTCCGTTTCCTCATCTGTAACTTGGGAATAGGCATACCAATCTTCCAGTCTTAAGGTGCCTGACATGCCTGAGTACTGGTCAGTTGGCATCCCTCAAGGAGGGAGAGCAGCTCCAAAGAAGTAAAGCAGGGCATTGTAGCCTGCGCTCTCCTATTTATCATCAGGGGATCACTCAGCTCTTACGAGAAGACATCGGCGTGGCTGCTAAACAAGGCATGTGGGTGCGGTCAGCGTGGGTGTGGAGGGTGAGCTGGCACGAGGGAGCTGGCTGGACACCTTGGGTTTGGGAGGGTCAGCGAAGGAAAGCAAGAGAGGTTGGAAGGTTGATGGCAGAAAGATTGATTAAATGAGGACAACTTGGGGTGCCTGGGTGGCTCTGTCAGTTGGGCGTCTAACTCTTGGTTTCAGCTGAGGTCATGATCCTGGGGTTGTGGGGTCGAGCCCTGAGTGGGGCTCCATCTTGAGCAGGGAGCCTCCTTGGGATTCTCTCTCTCTCTCTTTCTCTCTCTCCTTCTACCCCTCTCCCCTGTTCATGGTCTCTTTCTCTCTCTCTCTAAAATAAAACAAAAGTTTTAAAAATGAGGACAACTTGGGGGCACCTGGGTGGCTCTGTTGGTTGAGCATCTGACTTCAGCTCAGGTCATGATCCCACGGATTGTGAGTTCGAGCTCCATGTCGGGCTCTGTGCTGACGGCTCAGAGCCTGGAGCCTGCTTCAGATTCTGTGTCCCTCTCTTGCTCTGCCCCTTTCCTGCTCATGCTCTGTCTGTCTCTCTCTCTCTCTCAAGAATAAGTAAAACATTGGGGCGCCTGGGTGGCTCAGTCGGTTAAGCGGCCGACTTCGGCTCAGGTCATGATCTCACGGTCTGTGAGTTCGAGCCCCCCGTCGGGCTCTGTGCTGCCAGCTCAGAGCCTGGAGCCTGTTTCGGATTCTGTGTCTCCCTCTCTCTCTGCCCCTCCCCTGTTCATGCTCTGTCTCTCCCTGTCTCAAAAATAAATAAAGTGTTAAAAAAATAAAAAATAAATTTATAAAAAAAAAAGAATAAGTAAAACATTTAAAAAAAGATTTTGAAAATGAGGACAACTTAATCTGTTTGGGGTAACATTTCTTAGTTTGGGGTGAGGGTCTGATGGAGCAACTGAAAAGGAAAGAGGAACCATGATAAAGTAGAAAACACAGCCAAGGAAGCCAAATGATTCCCTCTGGTAGGAATAATGCCCTGCCTCTTCATTTCTTCCCTGAAAACCCTCCAGGAACAGAGCGGGTGATGTAACTTACTAGAACTTTCCACAGCCCATGGGAACGTGGTCTCTTCTGAGGAGCAGTATTCCCCGAACATCCCTTTCCCTGGCTATAGCTGTGATAAGGTGCTCTTTTCTGGAGATTGTTTAGGCAGGTGCTACCAAAACATTTAGCTCTGCCTGTGACTTATCTCAACAGGAGGGTTGTCTTGAATCTTCAATTGGCCATTTGTGACTTCAAATTAATCCTTGGTCTCCACAAATTCTGGGCTGCTTTACTTCTTTGTCATCAGTTATGTCTTTTCTATCTGCATTTTATTCATTTTTTTAAATGTTTATTTATTTCTGACAGAGAGAGAGAGAGAGACAGAGCATGAGCGGGGGAGGGGCAGAGAGGGAGACACAGAATCTGAAGCAGGCTCCAGGCCCTGAGCTGTCAGCACAGAGCCCAGCGCGAGGCTCAGACTCACAGACCGCGAGATCATGACCTGAGCCGAAGTCGGACGCTCAACCGACTGAGCCACCCAGGCGCCCCATCTGCATTTTAAATCCCGGTAACTTAGGGAAGAATTGATACCACAAATGATATTCATGATCCATTCATGATCCATTCATGAGAGGTCACTGATAGCTTTTGGCCCTCTTCTTCACCAATCTATATGTCTCTTTCATTTTATATCTGCTAGCTATGTAGCAACATTTAATATAATTGTAAGTAGTGAAAGGAAAAGAATACAAGAATTGCATGTAAATTATGATTCTGGCTATGTAAAAACAAATAAACACACACACACACACACACACACACACGTATAAGGAAGATAAGTGTGGAAGGAAAAAACCCAAGTAATTAATAATGGTTATGTTATGAGTACTAGAAGTTTGGATTTTTTTTTTTTTACTTATTCTCTATTTCCTTAAACATTTTAATATAATGGAAAAATACCTTTATAATTAAGAAACAAACTTACAAAGATAAAGTAAGAGGCAGAACGAGTAATAAAGTTTGGTAAAATAAATAAAACCGGTAAGCTAGTCATAGATAAGGTTTCCTAGAAGTAAACATACATAGCTCTTAGCTCGGTGTGTGTTAATTGATGGAGAACTATGACCACAGAAGGCTTATGGAAGACATTTAACCACACGTCACCCCTGTCTACTCCAAGAATGACCCAAAGGCAGAACCATATGAGACTTCAAATCTATTGGGCATTTGAGGAGATCTGGGGGAGGGGCTGGAAGTCCAGGCATATTAGAGATTCGGGAGCTTGTAGAAAGACTATGTAGACTTGACTAAACTTGGGGGTTTCCAGGAAGTGTTTCAAGCATGACATGGTGAGGCTCCGATACTGTTTATTTTTAGAAGTCCCGTTGAGAGGAGTATCTTTCACCTCTCACCAAATTAACTACGCTCCTTGGAACCGTGGACATCTTTCTGCTGTAGCAGCAACAGGATCAAAGCACGTGTTTAGAAAGAGAAGTGAAAAACACCAGATGTGAGCAAAACCACAAGGGGAATTTCAGACAGGCAGCACGCACCGGATTACCCAATTTGGAATGTGGCCCAGGTCCCAGGACAGGCGGACCCTCTGAGGATCAGGCTGGAGAGACAGAGGTTATTGGTCCTGATGTCAGCCAAATGCTGCTAACTTGACCTGTGACCTTGCTCAAGCCAGTGACTTCCTCCAAACCACTTTCACCGTCTGTAAGTGGAAGGCGTGGCTCATTTCCTCTCAGGAATAGCTAATGGAAACCATGCTAAAAACTAGAGGCATGATCTTGAAGACTGATGGTAAATTACATATGAGTACATAAATACCATGCCATAGAGACACTTACAGTGTGTAGATACAAATATTTTGTGGGAAGGATATGTGTGAAAAAAAACCCATGAGATTAAAGATTGGGTCACATCAATTCATAGAATAAGTAATTGGAGGGGGTGTGACAGGATAGATATTTTTTCCCTCACCCATAGCTCTTTAGGTCTCCTGGGGTCACCCCAGATCTAGACTAAAGCATACTACCTAGTGTATGGTTAGTGCTGAATAACTATTAGTATAGAATAGAGCTTAAAAAAGGGTAGCGCTTAAGTTTCAAATTTCAGCTTTCTTTTTTTTTAAAATTATTTATTTATGTATTTATTTTTAAAAATGTTTATTAATTTTTGAGACAGAGCATGAACAGGGGAGGGGCAGAGAGACAGGGAGACACAGAATCCGAAGCAGGCTCCAGGCTCCAAGCTGTCACACAGAGCCCGACGCAGGGCTCGAACCCATGGACCACGAGATCATGACCTGAGCCGAAGTCGGATGCCCAACCGACTGAGCCAGCCAGGTGCCCCTGTTTATTTTTGAGAGAGAGAGACAGAATGTGAGCAGGGGAAGGGAAGAAAGAAAGAGAGGGAGACACAGAATCAAAACAGGCTTTGGGCTCCGAGCTGTTAGCACAGAACGTGGTGCAGGGCTCGAACCCACGAACTGTGAGATCATGACCTGAGTGGAAGTGGGACACTTAACCAACTGAGCCACCCAGGCACCCCTCAAATTCCAGCTTTCTTGACCACTTAGTTGTATAGCATATAGTTGTGTAGCCTTGGCTAAGTTACTCCATAGTTTTGCGTCTCAGCTTTCCTTGTATGCAAAGTGAAGATAATGCTCTACCTCGAAGACTTGTTGTGTAGATTCAATAAAGTAATATAACAAAAGAGCTTAGAAGAGGGCTGGGTGGGGGCGCCTGGGTGGCGCAGTCGGTTAAGCGTCCGACTTCAGCCAGGTCACGATCTCGCGGTCCGGGAGTTCGAGCCCCGCGTCAGGCTCTGGGCTGATGGCTCGGAGCCTGGAGCCTGTTTCCGATTCTATGTCTCCCTCTCTCTCTGCCCCTCCCCCGTTCATGCTCTGTCTCTCTCTGTCCCAAAAATAAATAAAAACGTTGAAAAAAAAAATTAAAAAATAAATAAATAAAAAAAAAAGAAGAGGGCTGGGTGGGTAATGTGTGTTATTATTAACTCCCAAAACCTCCAGAATGGACTATAAAGCTCTCTGCATTTCTTCATTTTGTCTCAGTTTTCTCATCCAAATGTTTCCCACATTCTTCCTCCATTTAAGAATATTTCCTGTCTGTCTTATTCATCGATGTAGTTCACTGCTCCCACCAGACTTCAAACCAGCCTTACTCACTCCCCACAGAAGCCATTAATTTATTCTTATTCCTGCCAGCTTTGAGTCAGTCTCTAAGTTGACCCCCCAGTGAGAAATCTGTGAAGCATCACTGAGTCCTCTGCTCTCCCCGTCTTGGGCTTCTTACATAACAAGATGCTTTCTTAACCAGGGGAGATGTCCCACTAGGGATGACAAAGGATGCTTTAGTCCTCTTTAAGAAGAAGTTGTCAGCCACGGCCATCGCAGGGCAGAACAGGGAATCACCTTGGAATCACTGAGCATGGCTGTCTTCAGGAGTCATGGGTATAGTGAACCCCCCGAGACTCTTCGGTGAAAAGTCGTCACTGGAGAGGAAGAGGGATGTGGTACTGGGTCCAGGAAAGCAGATGCTGGAATTCATCCTAGTGCCACTCAGGAAGTGACTGCATATGAGAATGGAGAAAAGAAAAAATAACTTGACTAGCAAGGGTTATGATATTTTGGGCCATTAGAAGATGATGGGGGCACTGCTGAGTGGAGTGTTGTGTTGGGGAGTCACTTTCACTAAACTGCCGATGTGAATGGCCTCTACTTTGGCACACACAGAGTGGCAGAGAACTGAGCTACCATAGCCCTTCCCTGGACAATTTTGTCACCAGCTCTAGCATCATTCCTTCCCAAGAGTGTCCTTGCCTCCCACCAAAACCAAGTTTGAGTATGCTATCCCTGCTAATTGTTTTTATCACTGGCACCTTCCAGTCACTTAGCCTTTTTTAAAAATCCCTCCACCATATCATTCTCTAGGATGTTTTTACTACACGATCGTAGGGGTCCCTGAAGATGACTCAATTCTGGAGAAATGTTTGAGCCCCTATTATACAAGGCTAAATGCTAGGGAACACAAAGATAAGTAAAACATGGTTACTGTTCTCAAGGAGCTGCTATCACATGATTTAGGTGGGTTTGCTAAGTGACACTTAATCCAGGGATGGCCCAGGTTGCCCTAATTATCTTCCCTATTGGCCTGCCTTGTCCCTCTTCATTTATTTAACAAATATTTATTGAGCACTGACCATGTGCTAGGCACTGGGCTAGCCTTAGGATGCAGCAACAAATAAAACAAACACCAGCCTCACCTCTAGAGAGCAAAACTACAATGTAAAAGAATCAGGCTCAGGGCGCCTGGGTGGCTCAGTCGGTTAAGCGTCCGACTTCGGCTCGGGTCACGATCTCACGGTCAGTGAGTTCGAGCCCCGTGTCGGGCTCTGGGCTGATGGCTCACAGCTTGGAGCCTGCTTCGGATTCTGTGTCTCCCTCTCTCTCTGCCCCTCCCCCGTTCATGCTCTGTCTCTCTCTGTCTCAAAAATAAATAAAATAAAATAAACGTTAAAAAGAATCAGGCTCAACACCTGGTTGACTACCAAAGGACTTAGGGTTCCCATCTCTCCTCTCCTAGAGTGGGGTGTGCTGGGCCATACTTCCCTCTCCCAGCCAGTATGCAGTGAAGTTACAGTTGAGACATGTTAAGTTCTTATTGGAGTCTGGCTTCAGGAACACCTGGAATGGGGGAAAAAGACTAGACTAGCTGGTTACTCCATGCCCTGGGCTCCTTCCTCACCAGCATTCTCATCATCTCTCTTCTCAGCAAGCAAGTACCTTTCACACTACTTCCTGGTAGATATGGGTTAGAGTCTTCCAAATAGATAAATGTGGGGTATCTTTGGTTTGTTAATGAACAGTCTTCAACAACTGAGGGGAAAGTCGATTGTATAAATACTAAGTTTCCAAGGAAGGATAAGTGAAGGGCTTCCAAGGAAATGTTTTTCTTATTTGAAGAGGCATGTAGAATGAAGGCAAGTATCAAATTGCTCCTGATGGCAATAAAACTACTTCTTATAATCTTAGGAGGGACAGCTAATGTAACAGTGACTGAGTAAGGGATGTAGTAAATCTCTTCAGGGCCTCTGACTCTTCAGCATAAGACCCCGAGGAATGACTCACTGTAATAGACTCAGCCAACTATTGATTAACTGTGCTCACAGAAGAGCATAATATTAGAATAGAACAGAGCATTATAGATTGTGTTGGATTATCAAGACAAGCACAAAGTTTGGAATCAGATGGTCCTGGGTTCAAATTTCAACTCAGGTTCCTCTTTGCCATCTGGGCCTGAGGCAATTTATTTATTATGTTTGCATAATACAGATAAAAGTTCCTATGGAGTAGTTTTTTTTTTTTAAAGGACTAAATAAAGTGGCATAATCGAAGGCACTTGGCACAGAGTAGGCACTCTGTAAATGCTCCCTTTTCTTCTCCTTTTACAGATTAGAAGCCAAAGACTGAAGAACTGACCTAAGTGGCCTGAGCGCCTGCGATTAACCAAGGTCATGCCTAGACGAAAGCCCCCTGGTTTCCTGACTTCTCATCTAGCTGTCTTTCAGTTGCGTTCATAGTGGGAGTTGTGCAAAGATAATTGAAAACACATTTATCTCTGGTTTTCTAAAGCTTGAGGGGGATGACATTTTTAAAAAGTAGGTGGGGTGAGAGGTGTAAAAAGCGGATTTACTTTGGTGAGTTTATGTTGCTTGAGCATACACCCCACGTGGTAGAGGAAAATGAGTATAGCTAACATGGCATTAAAGATTGTGTTACATTAATCCACAAAGTAAAGATTCCACATATTCTTGAGTGAGGGGGGTGTGACAGGGTGTCTTTATTTTTTGTCCTCACCCACATAACCCTTTGGGTCTCCTTCAGGCCACCTCAGATATAGACTAGTTTTCAGAAGGTCCTACATAAACATTTCCTTCAGAGTTCTGAGCTTGCTAATGTGTGGATTTGGCAGACAAGTGCAAATTAAAGTAGTTATGCATGAAAAATCACTTGTAACCTGCAAATTACTTCGGTGTGGGATTGGTGCTCCACATGGTTGAATAGAAAGAGCCCTCAGGGGCGCCTGGGTGGCTCAGTCGGTTGAGCGTCCAACTGTTGGTTTTGGCTCAGGTCATGGTCTAGAGGTTCGTGGGATTGAGCCCTGCGCTGGATTCTGCACTGGGCTTTGTGCTGGCAGCTCAGAGCCTACTCGGGATTCTCTCTCTCCCTCTGTCTCTACCCCTCCCTCACTCGTGCAGGTGCTCTTTCTCTCACCCTCTCTCTCCAAATAAAGAAATGGACATTAGATAGAAAGAAGGACAGAAAGAAAGACAGAAAGACAGAAGAAAGGAAGAAAGCAAGCCAGCAAGCGAGCAAGCAAGCTCTGGGCCAGGGATGGGATGCCTAGCTTTCCTGCCACTGCCCTCCTAGTCAGGGGGACCCAGGAGGGGAAGCTAACTTCTCTGGGCATCTGTGTTGTCACCTGTAAAATGCCATGAAGTATTGAATGCAAAACACGGACTACATTTTATTTCCCTTTATCCTTACAAGAACACCATGTGGTAGATAGTACTGTCTCCATGTTATAGGTGAAGAAATAGAGGCATATTGTGATTTGTCCAATATCATTAAGCTAGTGAGTGGCAGAATCTGATAAAGTTGCATATTTGAACTCAGAATGGGCTTTTAACCTCCAAGACAGACTACCTATATTGAGAAGGGTAAAATGGATACTGAAGCTCAAAGCACTTTAATGAAGTATAAACAAATGTTTATTACAACATTTGGAGGGGATATGATCCCTAGGCGGTGCCTGTATTCAAGTCATTTTCAGCTCATTGACTTTCTTATTCATTGCTTCTCATCTGATCTGAGAGCATCAAACCACAGTTCTGCTCTCTCACCTCATTTGCTCTGGTGTCAGTTCTCCCTCCCACACTGGCTGCGCTCAGGGGGAGCCTGGCCACTTCTTGCCAAGTGGGGGAGTGTAAGTGTAGGACGCCACTCTCACACACTCAGAAACACGTGCACAGATACCCGCACACAGAAACACACACATAGGTGCACATACCCACATATTCATACTAGTTTGTTATACACATCCATGGTTTCAGAAACCGACAACTTAAGAATCTGTCATTATGATGGCTGTGCAGACATCAGGAATAAACCATTTCCCAGATTTGAGGTTTGGAGTGAGAAACTGGTGTGATAAAGTGATAGAAAGTGGAGACCCACATCCTAAGGAGAACGAACATCAAAAGACTCAGACCCGTTGGCTTCAGTCCCAACCCTGAATTCTGCAATTTCTCTTAGCTCATTCAGCCTGCTGAAAGATGCTTATTCTCAGTGGGCAGTAAAGTTCAACACAAACTTGGTGTCTCTTCATGAACTGATTCTGAGCTTTCACTCAGTTTTCTGTGTATGTGTTCCAGGCAGTGGTGGTCATCAGACTGTAAACCTGGGAGGTTCAGGGTCACATCGATGGAATTCTCCCTTAAGCGGTTTGGCATTACATGCAATTAGCAATTTCGTGATGACAACACTTTTCATTCTTGCTACTGCTTTTTGTTTGGTTTGCTCAGGAGACAGATACAAATGAATTTATTTATTGCCTATGCACTTATTGAACACCCTGGTGATACTCTCTCATTTTTGCATTAACCCTTAATGGTTATAAAGCGTGTTCATGATTAGGATCACACTCAGACTTCCCAAGAATCCTTTGGGATAAAAATATTACCTACTTCATGATGTTTGTGAGGATTAACTGTAACAAACTGCAAAAAGCACTTAGCACGGGGGGCTGGGACACAGTAAACATTATTAAATGTTACTATTCGTATCACTATAGACATTATTAAATATCACTGACCTATATTACTGATGAGGAACCATAGCCCAGAGAAGCTAAGTCACTTGCTCAGGTTGGAGAATTAGGCAGCAGAATTCAGTTAAGAATCTAAAACTCAAAACAAACAAACAAAAAACCACCAAAGAATCCAGATCTCCACTTTCCAAGACCATTTTAGAAAATTATCAGTTGAGATTGCAATCATGGAAGGAAGAAAGCAGGGCCTTAGCATACGTGACAGGTTTTATGGTTGGTGAGTAGGCAGAAGTGTTCAGGGACAAAGCACTGCTGAAGGGGGAGGGGGAGGCCCAGGTCACAGACCACAAGCGGCTGTACGATTCATTTTTGCTCCCACAAACGCTGTCTTCCCTCAGTGCCCTCACATATATTGTTCTCCTTCCCTCGCTGTCTTTCCCCTCTCCCCAGTCCTTCACCAGAATGTGGTGAAGTTCATGTTTCAAGGCTCAGCCGAAACATCTCTTCCAGGAGGCTTTCCTGAGCCCGGTCTGGGTTCGCATCTACTGATATAGTCTTCTAAATCAGCACCCTGTCTCCTTTTAGGAATACTGGTCTAGCATCTGTCTTCCCAGCAAGGATGTAAGCCATGAGAAGTCATCAACTTTATCTTACTTGCTGGCTGATGTATCCTCGGCAGCTTTAAGGTGTGTCTGGCAGCTTTGTTACCCGCAGAGCAGGTGCTGGCCAGCATAAAGATGCAGAGGAAGAAGACTAAGTGGAAAGACATGAACACGACCTTGAAATGCTTTTCCATTTTGCCACAGAATCACTGTGAGTGGTGTTGTTGGGAGAAGCGAGGAAGCCTAGAGCAGACAACTGGAAGAAATGAAGAAGCACTCCAACATGCAAGAGAGGCATGGAAATCGTAACAAACGCAGGTGTTCTTCCTGTAAAGCCCAGAGGTAGGCCCAGACTTCTGCAGACAAAGGAAAGGGGGCTGGGAATGAGCCATTTCTCCTAAACTGCCGCCTTTGCTGCCTTTTGCTAGAAAAAAATCAGGAATCCCTGCTCTTCACAGATGACTGAGCAGGGAGTAAGTAGTCTAGGGATTACCGTGATAAACCTGCTGAGGGCAACAGGGAGGGAAGGAGGGTTTCCCCCGGTTGATTGGTTGATCTATTCGTGACTCTGTCATGTTGGCAGCAAAAAGCGGCGGTGGGACTTTTGGCAGGAAATGTCCAGCTCCGAGGGAGTCCTGATCATGCTGGGAGGTGGCTCCCCTCCCCCGACACCCCAGAGCCCCAGCCTTTTCGCCTCCGCACCCTCAGCGGCGGTGCCCAGACCATCTCTGGCGCCTCCTCCCGGGTTAGGGCAGCGCGGAGGGAGGATGCGGGGCGCAGCTTCAGCCAGGGCCATTCTGTTTACGTTCCCACCCCTCAGCCCTGGGAAGCCCCGGGTTCCCACACTCATTGAGGCAGGAAGGTCGCTGTGGACACCTCATCTGTCTAACTGCAGATAAGCAGCAGCTGCCGCGAGCACGTTGGGGGTCACCTCCCAGACTGCCCACCCTGGAACCACGCGGGAGGAGACCCCTGCTCGTGGCGCGCACGGCGTCCAGGGCCACCTGCTGCCGCAGAGGCCGCTGCAGAACTGCGGGACCCGGCCGGGAAGACCGGGTCTTGGACGCGCCCAGGCACAGCGCAAATCTGCCCAGAGCGGCTGCTGGCCTGACGTTCGGGGAGCCCCGCGGAGTTGCACGATGATGCTCGGCTGCATACTGTTCTCACACCGCTCTGACCACCGCCCGTGAAGAACGGAGAGCAGGTGTTTTTGCGTCCATTTTGCAGATGAGTAAACAGCCTCAGGATGTGCGACAGACCCGCCCATGTTCTCACAGCTCGTCAGTGGTAAAGGCCGTCTGTCTGCCTCCGGTTCGGGCGGGTCTTTCTGTTCCTCCCTGCCAACACAGGAGGCCAAGCGGACAAGTGCCAATTTTTATCCCCGAAAGAGAGCTCTTCCTCCCAGGTTTAACCTGGGTTTAATCTGTCTTCCACCCGGGCCTGGGTGTAGTGAGAAACACCGTGGCCTTGGAGTTTGACTCACGATTCCTCTTCTTGCCAGCCAAGCGTCTTAGTAGCTGCGTGATTTTGGACTCGATTGCCCTGAATATTTGCTTCCATACGCATTAAATGGAGATACAGTTGTTCCAATGGTTGACAATAACAGTAAACACTCTTTTCCATGCCCGGGGCTCCGTTCTAAGCACGTTCTAAGTACACTGACTTGTTGAATTCTCAAACGATCCTATGTTATTTCATTTTACAGATAAAGACTCCATGGCAGAGAAGTAAAGAAACTTAGCCCGGGTGACACCGCAAACAAACAGCAGAGCCAGGATTCCAACCCAGGCTGTCTCACACCAGAGCCAAGTGCTTAATCTCCAAGTTATATTGACTATGCCAATTGTATTTACCATCTCCAGTAGGTCCTCAATCAATTGCTGTTACTAGGAATTAGGGCAGGATTGGCTTGATTTATAAGCAACAAATAGTGCTAACCACCTGAACTAATTAGATAAACCAAAAGGCCTGTCCACTCCAAAATATATTCAGTGTAGTTGTGCCATGGTTTCTAACTTTCCACCACTAGAGTCTCTGTTTAAAATTTAATTTAATTTAGGAGAGAAGGGAGTGAGAGGGGGAGATGGAGAGAGAGAGAGAGAGAGAGAGTCTCAAGCAGACTCCAAACTTAGCACAGAGCCCAACGCAGGGCTCGATCCCACCACCCTAGGATCATGACCTGAGCTGAAATCAAGAGTCGCATGCTCAACTGACTGAGCCACCCAGGTGCCCCTAGAATCTCCTTATATGGCAGGAGGACACTTCAGGGACATTTTGGCAATGTCTGGAGACATTTTTGGCTGTCATAACTGTGGGAGTGCTATGGGTGTCTAATGGGTAAGGCTGCTAAACATTCTATAATGCACAAGATGGTCCTTACAATAAAGAATTATCTATTCCCAAATGTCAATATGCGGAGCTTTAGACACTGCTTTACTACTGAGTAGTAAGTAGGTAGTATTGAGTCAAGACTACTTTAGTCTTGGGGCGCCTGAGTGGGCTCAGTTGGTTAAGCATCTGACTCTTTGTTTTGTCTCAGGTCATGATCCCAGGGTTGTGGGATCGAGCCCCGTGTTGGGCTCTGCGCTGAGTGTGGAGCCTTCTTGGGATTCTCTCTCTCTCTCTCTCTCTCTCTCTCTCTCTCTCTCTCCCTCTGCCCCTCCTCCCTTAAAAAAAAAAAAAAGACTACTTTAGTCTTGAAGGGCCCTAACAGTCATTTGTCACATAGGACAGCAAAGTAATGCTCTATTTACCATCTATTGATGTGTTAACACAGTTCACTATATGTAATCATTTGTTCTTACCTATTGCTGTCACCACTGTTGTTGCCAGGCAAAGGAGATGTGCCCTAGAAATGGTCAGGCTTATTTGGGGCTTGTGGTAGAGTTAGAAAATTGAAGCTGTTTTTCTGGCAAGTGATGTTACTAACCCGCAGATTGCTGACATTTCTTCCAATATGTTGAAGTAGGTCATAAATAAGCTCACAGCAATGCCATTTCCCTTCAGCACGTAACTCTATGAATTCCTGATATCTCTCAGTTGAGTCAGCTCTTGTTTTTGTCCCCCCTGCAATTTTATAAGCACCAAAAAGATTTTTTTTTTTTACAGTCTGATTTTGTTGGCCCCTTTTGGAAACTCCTTTAGCTACTGACATCTTTAAAATGATAAACATTTACTTTACCAATCAGAACTTTGATCAGAAGAAGAATCTTGGTACCTTATGCGTGTATGAAATATCTGTGATGCTTGGCGGCACATCTAGCTCTCTTATTTTGCTGGAGAACACTGTGCCGCACATCATTATGACTCACTGATTTCCATCTCATCATACATTAGCTCCAAAGACTCTATGAATAATCTGGAAAGGAGTTGTGTCAGTTAGTTTAGGCTAGCTTATGATGCAGTAACAAATGATCCCAATATCCTAACTACAAAAAGATTTCTTTCTTTTTTTTTCCTTTTTTTTTTTAAATTTAAATTTTAGTTATTTAACATATTGGTTTCAGGAGTAGAATATTGGTTTCAGGAGTAGAATTTGGTGATGCATCACTTACGTACAACACCCAGTGCTCATCACAAGTGCGCTCTTTAGTACCCATCACCCATCTAGCCCATCTCCCACCCACATCTCTCCATCAACCCGTAGTTTGTTCTCTATCATTAAGAGTCTCTTGTGGTTTGTTTCCCTCTCTTCTATTCCCCGACCCTTCCCATACGCTCATATATGTTTGTTTCTTAAATTCCACACATGAGTGAAATCATATGGTATTTGTCTTTCTCTGATTGACTTACTTCACGTAGCATAATACATTCTAGCTGCATCCAAAAAGATTTATTTCTTGTTCATGTTGCATGTACAACATAAATTGACTGCTGTCAGGGCACCTGGGTGGCTCAGTCGGTTAAGCATCTGACTTTGGCTCAGGTCATGATCTCATGGTTTGTGAGTTGGAGCCCTGCATCAGGCTCTGTGCTGACAGCTTAGAGCCTGGAGCCTGCTTTAGATTCTGTGTCTCCCTCTCTCTCTGCGCCTCTCCTACTTGTGCTCTGTCTGTCTGTCTGTCTCTCTCTTTCAAAAATAAATAAACATTAAATATTTTAAAAAAATAAATAAATTGACTGCTGTCCTATTTCCTCTTCTTCATTCATGATTTAGGCTAAAGGAGCAGGCCCTATTTGGGACATGGTGATGTCATAGCAGGGGAAAAGAGCAATGGTAGAACCATCTGATGACTCTTACAGCTTCCACTTACAATTTCTTACAACTACTCTGAACTGGTGTATGTCATATATGCTTACATTCCATAGGCCAATGCAAGTCCATAGTCCAGCCAGATGTCAATGAGGCAGAGATGTATATTTCTCCCATAGGCTCCATAGACAGGGGCAATGAATATTCTCAACTATAATATAATCTACCGCAGGAGTCTGTCTTTGCCACAAAGTTATGAACTTCTTCAGAGCCAGGGTCTTGGACTCAAATCACTCCCTTTACAAGAGGTTTCTATTCAATAATTGGAAGAAGAATATGAAGTGAAAGAGTTGAGGCATATAATCTGATAATTTATGATTGACTTGATGAAGATCAGAAGTAGATGGTAAATGTTAAGGAAAAGACAGTGGTCAAAGATGACTTCTAGGATTCCAGCTTGGATAACTGATGAATGATAGTGCCAAAAATTGAGGTAAAAAATAGAGAAGAAGAGGAGGTTTAGAAGGCAAAAGACCAGTGTTGGTTTTGACCCAGATAACATGAGGTGTCTTTGGCATAACCATGTAGAAATCTATAGTAGACAGCTGGATGTGGCTCCTGAGAGAGTACTGAGCTACAAAGATCGAATATTGAACAGTATGTTTATTGAGCACTTACTATGTCAGGTATCTTGCAAAGAAATTTACATGCATTTTCTTATTTAGTTCTTATAATAGTCCTACAAGCTAGTTGGTATTATTTATCCTCATTATATAGATAAGGATATTGAGCCTAAATAAGTTTTTTTAAAAAAACCCAAAACTTGGGGCGCTTGGGTGGCACAGTCGGTTAAGCGTCCGACTTCAGCCAGGTCACGATCTCGCGGTCCGTGAGTTCGAGCCCCGCGTCGGGCTCTGGGCTGATGGCTCAGAGCCTGGAGCCTGTTTCCGATTCTGTGTCTCCCTCTCTCTCTGCCCCTCCCCCGTTCATGCTCTGTCTCTCTCTGTCCCAAAAATAAATAAACGTTGAAAAAAAAATTAAAAAAAATAAAAAATAAAAATAAAAAATAAAAAAATAAAAAAACCCAAAACTTCACCCAAGCCTCACGGCTAGGTAAAAAAGGACCTAGGTGCTTTGTCTTCACAAACTACTTTCAACAAGTTATGCTTAGCTGGAACAATGATAGCAAATGAGAACATCCAGGTACCATGAAAAGAAAGGGAAGAGAAGGGCAGCAGGTCAAGGGCAGGACCCTGAGGAATATGAATATTTAAGTATCAGAAAGAAGAAGAGCCCTTGAAGAAGGCAGAGAAGGAGCAGGTAGGAGGAGGTCAGAAGATAAGAAGGCCTCAGAAGCCAAGTGTGTAGAGAGTGACAACAGAAAGAGTTTCTAATAGGGACAGCTGAACACTTGAAGAGCTGGACTGGGAAAGGTCCAGTGGTGTTGATCGGTAGGCCTAGTCCCTGACAATATGTCTAACCTCATGCAAGTATCTGTTACCAGCTATATTCCCCATTGGAATGCCAGGAATGAAAAATGAACCACTGTTGGCTAGTCACATGCTGACTTTGGAAACACCAACCTGTCACTGATTCTCTCTCTGTGAACTCTGTCCCAGAGTCTGCCTTGGCCTTTTGACCTGTTTAGGTAGTTCTTTGTTTCTGGGTCTTGGTGACCTGGATTTTGGACTCTGTACCTATGTGTACTTGTCTGAGGTTCTGGACTGTTCTCTCAGCTTAGAAAACCCAACCTTACACCACATCCCTACTCTTGGTTACTATGTACTCCCATCTTGACAGAGTGAGGTTGAACCACTGTTCCTTAATTCATAAGGCTGTGGCTCCTGCTAATTTTCTGCAACTCGGCTTCCCAGAAGGAAATGAGGGGTTGTGGTCTTAGCTGGTGGCCACTATATCTGCTCTGTAGATATATATATCTGCTCACTTTGAGATCATAGGTTATTGGTCAAACCTTGCCAAGCCTTGCAATACCTGTTGTCAGGGCAGGCTTTCTGTCTTAAGGTGAGCTCCCCAGTTGTCATGCTTTTTAATCCAGCTCCAGCTGTTTGTGGAGATATAAGATTTACATGTGGCCACAAGAGGACACTCATTAAATGAGATTTATCATTTCTGCTTGGAAAGCAGGATGCTGGACAACTGTCCAACTATGGCTGTGAGAAAAGTCCCAGTGGCAACCATAGAGTGGCTCTTGTCCTTAATGTTCACAGAGTAGCCAACTACAACATTAGAGTACATAAGTATCCAAATCTGCCTCACTCCCAGTGACTTGAACTGAATGAGCCTCTCCGAGGGGAGGGCACCCTGAGGGGAGGGCACCAGAATCCTCTAGCATCTCTGCTCTTTGTGTTCACTTGGAGATTGCATATATCCATTACCCTTCCATGACCACACCCCTCAGCAAGTGCTATCAGATTTATTAAATAAAAATACAGGATACCTGGTTAAATTTGAATTTCAGGTAAACAAATACATTTTTAGTATAAGTATATTCTACACAACATAGGGCCTATGTATACTAAGAAATTATTCATTGTTTGTTGGAAATTTAAAGTTAAGTAGGTGTCCTGTATTTTGCTTGGCAACCTTATGGGCACCACAACATCCATCATCTGAGACTCAACAGGAATTCATAGGTCTTGGGATCCAATGGGTCTCCACTTCTCCCAAGTACTGGGTACTTTGTGAAGAAGAAAAACAGGAAATAGTCTCTGTTAGGACTACTAGGGCCCTGATCCTCTCTGGTTCCCTCATGCTTTTGGGTCAGGGGTCCACGAAATTAGATGTTCTGAGTGCCTATAACCTTTGTTTGCCTCTTATCAGCTGCATTTGGAAAATGGCTTTCTAGAAGTGTCCAGATAGTCTGAAGAGATCATTATGCCCCTTGACCTGTGACAGCACCAAATGATCAGTATCTTGCATGACTTTCTAGAGGAGATTTTTTGCAATTCTTGGACACTATCCTAATATATCCTTAAACATCTCCACACATACCCTGCCCAACTGTGCCTCATATAACCCTCTAGTCCAGCAATCCTGGGTTACCTGAAGCATCAGCATCCCCCAAACAGTCTCTAGACTATTCCAGTTTGGTGTAGCCAGGTGTCTATGATCCTGGGGTAAGAGATTTCCTGGTTACTTGAGGACATCTAGACATCCCAAAGCATGCTTGACAGCATTTTGTTCTTTTTTTTTTTTTTTTTTTGTGCAACTGACTTACTAACGACCTCCTAAAAAAGGAGAAGGAAGTTGGCCTGATGTGCTTAGTGTGGCACTATTTTTTGGACAACTCAAGACTCCTTTCACCTCTGTTCCAGTATAGCACCAGCAGGCACTTAACTGTGTGCCAGATATTTATCCAAGGACTTCACTTATATTAACAAATTTAATGCTTATAATAAAAATAACCTTATGAGGTATGTACTGTTATTTTGCTGTTTTAGAGATGAGGAAACCAGGACAGTAATTCCTCTAAGGTCACACGGGTAAAAAAAGTGGCTAAGAAGTAGAAGCTGAGATTTGAATGTGGGCAATCCAGCTCCAGAGTCTGTCCTCACTTGTGTGCCAACTCTAGCCAGCCTGGACCCAGCTTGGTTCAACCTTGGTCCCCTGCTGGGACCAGTGCTGCCAACATGATGGAGGGAGCCATCCTGTTGAGGAGGAGTCCTCTATTACCCCCATTTGGGATGGAGAATGGCTTGCTGTCAAGATGTCTTCAAGGCCTAGAGGGTCTAATGAGTGATATAGTCTGTATAGAGCCGAGTCCACAGAAGCCTGGAGAAGCTAGTACAAGCCTAGAAGCTCAGCTCATGCTATGCAAGGCCTATCATATGAGCCTTGGGTGCTCCATCAGCAACACATCCAGGAACAGAACCCCGGTCTATGTCATAAGCCTGGATACATGGTGGCAGCAGAGAGACACAACTGTGGAAGATTCTGGCTTGAATATTTGAATCATTCAATCCAAATTGTCTTTTAGACATCTACCTATGGTCCTAATCCAGATTCAGGGCTTCTTGGGAGCAATTCATAGGGGTGTAACATGCTAGGAAGGCCTCTATATGAGTAGAATGGTGCCCATCCCACAGCAAGGCCTGAACATAGCATCAGCTCAGCCACCTATCCACCCTGCTACTGAAACACAACATCCCTGTCCAACATATGTCCTGGTACACTCCCACGACAATACCTGGACCTCAAGCAAAGATAACATGGGCTTCCCAAAGAGCAGCTGTTATGGTCACCACCACAGACTTTGCTTTCAGAATTTGTTTCTCTTCTTCCAGAATTGCTTCCCTGTGCAACAATAACTTTCATCCTTACCGTTTTCTTGTGCCCTTCCTTCCTCACACTAGAGAGAAATTGGGAAGGTGTATACCAACTCAAAGGAAACTTGATGAGCATACAAAGTTCTAACTGGCAGCAGAAGTCAAGAGAACGTTTTCATATAGGATGTCATCTGATTTTCCTCTAGCACGTTCATCTTATCTACCTAATGTGAAGGCTAGAGGATTGCTAATAATCATAACACCAGCAACAACAGCTATCACTTATTGAGCACTTACTCTGGGCCAGTACTGTGCTAAATACTTTGCACATATTTCTGACTGAATCCTCACAATAATGCAATGGGGAGGATACTATTTTACCTCCAATTTAGCTGAGAAAATTGCCTTGCCAAAGATCACATAGTGAGTAAGTAGTAGAGCCAAATTTCAAATCCCAGTTAACTGAAATCTTGGGCATTCAGCTGCCTTGTTCTATGTCAGCATCAACTGACTTCCTCCATGCCCAATCTCCCAGCTTCTTCTATTCTTTTCTCTTCTGCTAATTCTCCAGCCACTACCCTGATGACAAGGGAGGATAAACATGAACTATCCCCGAGAGGGAGTAGACTCATTATGACACCATGACTGACCTCACTGACTGGACCACGGGAAGAAGTGAGGGCATGAGGAATTGCTTTAATTCGGTCCTTTGAAGCAGAGACTCTACCCAAAGTAATAACGTGTTTGTTATAACTGCTTTCCTGTTTTGTTCACTGATGGATCCCAAACACCTAGAACCATACCTAGCTAATAGTAGGTGGCCGACAAGCATTAACTAAGGGGATTCAGGAAGTTGGGGTTGCCTGATGAAGAGCACAGGAGCCTTAGTAAAGCTGGGTGGCAGGAAAGTAGCTTTTAGTTGAGCCAGATGACAGGATCTTCCTAACACTGGTATACATTTCTCAGCTACTCTTTGCAGGCTTGCTTCCTACTATCCTATTCCAACTAACACATTCTGTTTACCACTCATGTTTTTTTTTCTTCTACTGCAGGATTGATGCTTATTCATAAATTCCACTTTCTTATCATGCTGTTCTGCTTCCTCATAGATTTGGTTTGTATAACCCTCCACAGCTCTTACTCCATCGTATGACATCCTTTCAACTTCAGCTTAGTTTCCATGACTAATTGCCCTCATTATCTCCATGTTTCCCAATTCAAATCCTACAAGAAGAGAATCTGATAGACCAAATGCATCTTTTCCATTCAAGCCCTGACTTTTGGAGGGACAGCCCTAATGTCAGGGGCCAATCCCTGGTCCAATCAGGAGCCATCCCTGGGTAAAGAACAACCTAGCTCTGCTTCTCAGAGCAGGGGGCTGTGGGTGGGGCAGTTTCATCTCGAAGAGGAAGTTGGGTGTGGCAGGCACTTTGTTGACATATCCAGTATAGGAGTGCTCCTGGGAGCCCATCTCTCATCTCTGAAAGGTGACTTTGTAAGTTAGGACTTTTCATCAGGCCTTACCAGGAAAGCCCAGCCAAATGCAGTGTGACCTGCTGAGTTTGGAATTTCTCTTGGCTGGACACCTTCTTGCACTCTTCCCTCTGGGACTACCTTGGTTTGTCAGCTTATTACCTGTTTGGAGTTGGCTTGTTTCTGGACTCTTTTCTTCACTTAGGTGAGTTGGCTTCCAACCAGATTGCTGGACTCTTGAATATGGTAAGTTTTGGGTTTCAACTTTGGTTCTGGATCATGCTTTAGCTTGAATGTAAATCACCTCTCTTGCTCTCTTGCCTCCTCCCTTCTACAAAAATTCACTCTTCTTGAAGTTATCACTTACCTGAGGGTGCCTATCCTTCCCAGCCCACCAACATATTCCTGAGGGAATGACATTAAGAAATAGGTGATGGCTTCAGTGAGAGCAATTTTAGAGGAATGGTTGGGGCAGCAACCAGACAGAAGCAAGTTGAGGAAGTGGAAATAGTGAGTATAAGACTATTCTTCTGAGAAGTTTAGATGAAAAGGAGAGGAAGAAAACAACTAGGTGCCAAGAGGGTTTTTGTTTAATTATTATTACTTTAAGAATTCTTCTGATTATAGAATACATAATTTTGTAAAACACTTTGAAACATTAAAGTTGTAAAGAATAAATTTAGAATTCTCCATAATTTAATAACTGCCTACATAATTATGATAGTTATTCATTGTTGAGCACCTACTACATAGAGGACTTCTGCTAGTCACTTTATAAGTAGTGTTTCTATTTACTGTGCAATACAAAGTCCTAGCTGGGAAAGACTTAAGATGAATATATCTACAATACGGAGTAAGACAATATCCTTTTTCCTAAAGCAATGATTGGTATCCATTGATTTACAAGAGGGCTGAGAAGTTTGCTGAGGGAAAAACTCAAATCCTTCGGTAGGGTTTTAGTAGTGCATGGACACGTCCATGGGGAATTCTCGAGGCAGGCAGATTGCTGGCAGGTATGGTGGGGCCCCCAGTGAGAGCATAGCCTGTTGAGGCAGGAGTCTGCAATGGTAAGTCTGGGCTTTAGTTCTGGAAGGCCATGGCCAGTTTGGCTGTCATGGGGTAGGGCCTAGTTCAGTTTCCCTGTATGTGTCTTCCCAGAAGAAAACAAAGAAGGGCCTCTGTGTAACAAAAAGAGTCATTTTATGAAGCTCTGTAATGCCCTGGGGCCTATCACCCGGTGGGTAACTGTGTGTAGACTCTCCAGGAAGAGAGCTTTTCCTTTCTCACTTTGAAAGACGCTGACAGACATCACAGGGGCTATCCAGCCCCAAGTTTCCCACAAAACTAGCATCACAGGGCCAGTCATGGCAGCAGAGGGTTTTCGTCCAATTTACAGTAAGGTACCAGTACCTGACCTCAGTTAGCTCCGTAACACTTTACCTTGAGCGTTAATGCTGAAATAAAAAATGGACTCTCTTACTTCCTGTTTTTCAAAGCATCATTGACTAGGGGAACAATGCAGGGCTCTGAAAGAGGCATGCTGTGAGCTTCTAGCTCACTGTGGTACTGCCAGAGCCAGGACCATGGTGTCTGGCTAAGCTGTGACAATAAATGATTCAAGAACATGGGTAACATCTGCCCACTCATGACTCACTCAATGTCTTTGCACAAACACCTTCTTAATAGAGCCACTCTACATAAAACTGAATACCCCCTAACCCCTGCTGTCCCATCCTCAAGAAAGTTGGGATAACTTTCTCTCCACTGCACTCATCATTTTCCATACCATAATTTTTCTTATTTCTTCTTCTTTTTAAAAAATTGCCCCTTTTCCTACCCTAGAATGTAAACTCCACGAAAGTAGTATCCATGTATTTATTGTGTGCCCCCAGAGCCCAGATCAGTGACTGGCACAGAATCTTCAATAAATATTCATTGAGTTTGTCCACTTTGTGGGTTTCCCAAAAATATTTGGGGGAGGATGAGAACTATTAAGATTTTTAATTAGCATCTAGATTCATAGCATGGGAGAACCTAGGATATTTGCTTACACTGATAATAACCCTGTAATGTGTGTACTATAATATGCCTATTTTACAGATGAATAATGAATTAGAGCAAAAGCAACTTGCCCAGACCTCATAGATAATAAGGGCCAGGGCCTTATTATAAACTGGTATAATAAGTAAGAAGACCATATAGGAGGTATTCCTATAGCTGAGGCAAGAGTTAACAAAAGCCTTCATCGATATGGTAGAAATGGAATCAGAAAAAAAAAGTGGGGGGGGGGATGGAAAGGAAAGAAACTGTGCAGATTGATAAGAAACATGGGAGAGAGTATTTAATACATTTTATGGGCTCTGGAAGCAGCCCATAAAAATAAGATGAGCACAAGAAGACTCTTCTAAGAGGGAAGTAACTTCAATTTCTTTCAGAAAGAGAAGATTGGCTAGTTGAAAAACAAGAAAGAAACAGATTGAGTAAATTCAAGTCCTTGCAATGTCGAGCAAATCCATGACAAAATTATCTTAATATGGATTTCATATCTGGATTTTAACTGCAAAACAGATGAGAGTGTAATAACTTACGGCAAAGAGAGTTGAAGTTGAGTCATGACATGGAGAAGATTGTGGCAACAGTGTCCAAGGAATGAGTCAGGAAGCAGTGCAAAGCCTTGGGGAGAGGGGATTCTCAACATTAGGACTTGGGGTTGCTAATTAGCAGGTACCTAGGCAATATGAGAGGCCCTTGAAATAGGCCTTGGTTTAGGGTGAAGGAACTGCAGGGCACAGTAAAGAGTGGGTCAGGCCACCTCTGTCGCAGACTTTGAGTCTGTTGTTCTCTCTTGTTCAGCAAGAGAGCGGATGTAGAATTAAATGTGAGAGAGGCTAATGTCCGGAAGGAGACAAGAGCCATGAGTAAGGGTCCTTGCTCCGTTTTTATTAAGATCAGAAGGCTTACACATGTGATGGATGTGCACAAAGAGACAATGAAATAGTGAACGCTAACTCATGTGTGAGAGAGAAAGGGGTTTCAAAGATATGCGGTGTTAGGGGTTTGGATCAATACAAAACAAAATCCCTGCACACAGCAGATGGTTGTTTATGGCAGGCATGTAGGCAGGCACGCACGCACTAGGCACTGTGTCTGCTTATCTTAACTTGCCTAGGGGATAAGACAGATGGAGCATGCTACCTCAGGGTCAACAAGGCACCTTTCTTTTGCTAATTACTCCGGTCAGGGCAATTTCACTCTGCTGCTGTGGTCTATAGCCCTGTTTACCTGTTTACCTATTCTGGACCTTCTGTCCTGTGAAAGCAGCTTTCTGCTTTTGTTCTATGCTGGGGGTGCTTTTGCCCTGTTTAACTGTCCTGGATGCTTTCATCCTAAGCCTTGTTAACCCACTGGTGCAAGCTCAGGCAATTCCTAAACTTACTCCCCACACATCCCCACCATCCCACTCATCTCTGGCCCATCAGCTGGTATTGCAGACTATGCTGTGATCCCCCCAGGGGTTTTGGAAGGGGAATGAGGGTCAGAAGACTGGATCAGAAGGGCCAGCCAGGATGGTCAGTCACACATGGTGAGAAGCAGGTGGGGAAACTGGATTAATGCCTACAGGAAGCCTCAGGAGGATAAATCCATCCCAAGTCACTGGATACTGGTTATGGGGGTGGCAGCCTATTTATTCATTCAATCAATATTTACTGAGTGTTCTTTATATGCTGGGCACTGTGCCAGACATTGGGCCAGGTGCTGGGAATTGAGGTATGAATAAACTATTTCCTGATTTCTTCCCTCTCTTTAGGAGAAAGAACAGTAACAACATCTGGCTCTCATTGGTACAAGGATTGGGCAGGGCTGCGTCTGAAAGAGGCAGACATCGGCTTGGGCAGAGGGGTCAGGTTGGGGACAGCATGGCCTGGCTGATACAATACTTATATTGTACCATGAATTTGTGTTTATTTTCTACACTTCGCTTGGTACTATTTACTTATATTTGATAAGCAAATTGACTACTTTATGTTTTCTTATAAGGAATTTCTCGATACATAGTTATGAGATTGGATGGAGAGAGGGCTTTTGATTTTCAGTCCTCAAAGCAACAGTGTGCCTAAACTGCTGGCCTTGACAATCACCTAAAATAAGTGTATGTCAAATCATTCAGTAGAAGCAGCAGCAAAGAGGGGAAAGGACATGATCCATCACTCCTTCATCATAAGCTCAAACCATGAATCACAGTGGAGTGTAAGGATTTTATATCACTGCAAGAGTAGAGGTCAGTGTGCAGATGTCTGGAGAGATGATCCCACCCATAACACTTTAAGACACAACACTCGGGAACCACTGAACTTGTAAGAGCAAGCTGGCAATAAACTTCCCAAGTTGTGTGCATGCCTTATTTTACTCAGTCTGTAAGTAGGCCCATAAGATCAGCCCTGTTTTCCCAGGTAAGATTATTCCTCTCAATTACTGGAAGGTAATGGAAGAAACAGAGCTAGTGTCATCAACAAACCTAGGCCCTTGATTTATTTCATAGAATGGAACGGAATACTCATTTTTTTTTTGTCATGGTGATATGGGGTTTCCCTAGTAACAATGTTGTACATAATTATAAGATTCCTATAATAGCCTATCTAATTCTGAATACAGTATATGTATAATATAGTTGACTTCTACACAGCACCTAGCCCAGCATCTGAAAGGGGACAAGAATAGGACAATAAATAAGAGGAGGGGCCCAAATGAAAGTTCATTTAAAAAAAATTTTTTTTTAACGTTTATTTTATTTTTGAAGGAGAGAGAGAGACAGAGTGTGAGTGGGGGAGGGGCAGAGAGAGAGGGAGACACAGAATCCGAAAACAGGCTCCAGGCTCTGAGCGGTCAGCACAGAGCCCGATGCGGGGCTCAAACTCACAAACTGTGAGATCATGACCTGAGCCGAAGTCGGACACTTAACCGACTGAGACACCCAGGAGCCCTGAAAGTTCACTTTTAAACCGTTTTTTAAATTTTAGCTATATGACTACAGGTTCTAGCTGAAAAGGTTTCAATCTTTGCCTTAATGTAAACAGTGAAGATTCCAGGAGACAGGATTTTAGGGTCAATTTAAAAATTTCCTAGATCTGTTGTCTGTATTATTTCGGTCTGAATCCTATACCCCATTTAAAATTTAGGCCATTCATTGCTACAAAGAATTTTAAAGCAGAATCAATCAGTGTACTTCAATCTTAACATTTATTAATTGCTTCCTCCAATCATTTTACATGTATACCAACCCATTCAAGCCACATATCTATGAGATATGTGTCATTATCATTTCCACTTTACAGATGAGGAAATTGAGGCAGACAGTAAGTAACTTGACCAAGCTGTCACATCTAGTGAGTGACAGAGTTCATGCCCAGGATCCAGGCAGTGTGACTCTGGAGGGCACACTTGTGGCCACCAAGCTACATTGGCTCTGCGTACTTAGTTATCCCAGTAAAACAACTCTTAGATGTTTATGTGTTTGGTACTCTTGTTTTGGATGATTACCTATTACCCATTGAAAGTTGTCAACTTTGTTTCTAAAACTGGCAAGCTTGGTTTTAAAACTCATCTTTTTCTGCCCTCTTTTCCCCAAGAGACAGTTGTATAGTAACCTTTTCAGAAACAAAATAAGTGTAGAGTTACTTTTGCGAGGACAAATGGGGGAGGACCGTCCACTCATAAGCTGGGCCAGGGTTCCAGTACCTTGTTTTTAACATGTATCAGTTGCCAGTATGCAAAGACAGTCTTTTTCAATGAAAACCAGATAAAATGTGTTTATTTCCATGCCTTAAAATCTTCCTATATAACAAAGGATAGCTTTTATTTTTCTTATCTGCCATTTTTCTCATCAGTACATAATTTCCTCTCATTTCTTCCAAGGTTGATGTAAGACTAGCCTTTTCACATTTGATACCCTTAGGAAAATCTAGGAAAGAGAAGTGGATGGGGAAGCATTCAGAAATTATTTATTAACTTAGGATATTTTAACAATTGCAGTAGCTTCTATAACGCTCTTTTCTCCAGCTTCTGGGTCTATGAGGAGGAGGAGAAACTCATCTGCAGTGACATTTCTTCATTCTATTATTACTTCTTGCACAGGGTAGTAGAATTTTTTTTTTTTTTTTTGTAAGCATCTTACTTTGGAGATAAGGAAAGGAACAGCAAGTCCAGCCTGTATATTTTCCTACAGAACATTATTTTGACATTCTGCATGACATAAAAGATAAGCTAAAATTATACTCTGTTTAAGTTTTAGATTAGCATATTTTGGCTCAAAATTTGCTATAAATTTTAGAACTTTCTATTGTGTCACGGTGACCCAGACGGAAGACTTTTTTGATTCGTAAAGACTATTAATCTCATACGTCCAAATATATTTCATATGCAGTTCAACAAATGAAAATTAGGTGTTCTTAATGGGTTTAGGGGTGAATGAGCCAATGAGAACAAGCCCCTTTTTACATGACAGCTTCAGGGAGATGGGCCAGTCAGGGACAGGGAGTGCTGAAGGGTGGAGAAAGGAGCAGTTAAGAAGGCTGGAGCCTAGAGACACTCCATATCTTGTTTGTTGAGATGATGTTCTGAGACCCAAATCCATCCTGTTCACTTATTCTCTAACAACAAGCCAAGCAACTGAACACAGTCCACGCTTAGCTAAGTCAAAGCCCAAGGGGTTACTGGCATCACAGGCCTCCCCCGCCCACCTGGAGCATGAGAGTGTCAGCGAAGGAAGGGAAGGGCGGTGCCACCACTTTGTGTCCCCCGAACTAATAAACACACCTCTTTTCCTCTTCTAAAGGCTTGTCAGAAAGGAGGTGCAACTCAGTTGAAGCATCTCCAAACTCCTGTGGCTGGTTTACAAGCCACTCTGTAAAATTATGGCCCTGGCACCAATTTATTAGCTATGTTTCACAGTAAAAAGAAACTCAGGGTCACTGTTTATTATGAGAATGTGGTCAAAGTGAGAATTTTTTTTCTGTTTTATGAATAGATAGCACATTAAGGAATTAGATAATTTATGTATTTGAGCTCAATTCTAGATTATGCATTATTTCTTAGGAATAGGCTAATAAAACATTAAACTTTAAAATTAAAAAATAAAATCTCTGATAAATTAAATTTAAATAATTTTTTAAAATATTTATTTATTTATTTAAAAAAATTTTTTTTAACATTTATTTATTTTTGAGACAGAGAGAGAGCATGAACGGGGGAGGGGCAGAGAGAGAGGGAGACACAGAATCTGAAACAGGCTCCAGGCTCTGAACTGTCAGCACCGAGCCCGATGCAGGGCTTGAACTCACAGACCGCGAGATCATGACCTGAGCTGAAGTCGGACGCTTAACTGACTGAGCCACCCAGGCACCCCAAAATCTTTATTTATTTTTAAGGGAGAGAGACACACACAGTGCAAGCAGGGGAGGAACAGAGAAAGAGGGAGACAGAGGATCCGAAGTGGGCTCTGCACTGACAACAGTGAGCTGAGCCCAGTGTGGGGCTTGAACTCAGAACCATGAGATCATGACCTGAGTTGAAGTTGGATGGTTAACTGACCCAGCCTCCCACAGCCCCTTGTTTTCTAATAAAAACAAAACAAAACAAAACAAAACAAAACAAAACAAAACAAAACAAAACAAAACACCTCTGGGTATATGATAGTAAAATCATATCACACACACACACACACACACACACACACAGATATTTTCTAAGAGACTTGAAGGCTATAGTCTTACCAAGTTAAAAATAAAAGAATATGAAGGCTAAGAGAAACCACTGTGTTTTTGTTTTTGTTGTTGTTGTTGTTTTGTCAGTAGAAATTGACTCTGTTGCTAGGATCCTGAATTTTAAATTACAGAAATCAGTATCATACTGATGAATCAGAAATGTCAGCGCATATTCTACTCAGATATAAAAGATATAAAAAGAGATATAAAAATTATGAAAGGAACATGGAAAATCTGATAGAGCTCTGTGTATTTTGTTGGGCTAATAAATACAGAACTAGTTATTTAAGGTGGATAAAACCTTTGTGGTCTCTCAAGCTTCTAATGTTTTCAAAATGTATTTATCTTATCACTTAAAAGCTTAGAGTAATAATAATTTAAGTTCTGGTTGTTTTCCTTAAATAAAGGAATAAACATTTGAGGACACAATTCTGTCCCTCTACAGCAGGAAGAACCCATCATTGTACCGTGTGAATAATTTAACCAGAATTATTGCCCACCATTCAGAGAGTCGTTTATAGAACCTTTGAGTCAACTTGTGCTTTATGGTGCACTAAGCTCTTGACACTCACCTCTATAAACTGGAGACAGATTTGTTATTTGTATTACCAAATATTGACAGCAAACTTTAAAAAAGGGAACCTCCCTTATAGCATTACAGAATATTAGAGCAAAAGAGAACTGAAAGATGATCTTGAGTAAGCCACCATTTTATAGATGAGGAAACTGAAGCACAGAATGACTTGTGATGTCCCACTGAGCTGGGGCAGTCTGGCCCAGGGCTCAGTTCCCTGGACTCTCAGACCCATGCTGCAGTACCAACACCATGAAGCCTCTCTTGTATCACTTGGCGAATGAGTGTGTTAGGCGCTGGAAAGATAAAAATGAAACAGATACCAAGGAGCTCAAAATCTAAAAGGGGGGAGAAAGCATTATACTGCATTCTGTACATTGTTGCTAGAATGATCTTTCTAAAAATACAAATTGGAACATTTTGTCTGTCCTTGCAGTGGCTCCTCTTTGCCTATAAGGAAAATCCTCTTTTTTGTTCTCCAACCTCTTGTCTAACTGCATCTACACTGATTTTCAAAATCAGCCATAGAGGACCAATTACTTTTCCCTAAACATGACATGCTGTTTCATCCTGCCAGGCCTTTGCTCATGCTATCCTCTGCCTGCAAAGCCCTTCTCTAATCACCCTCCAGGAGGGTTTTCTCCTTTATAACCTATCTCCTTAGGTCACTCTCCTCCAATCTCCAATCTCACAGGTAGAATTGGCCATTCTCCTTTGTGCATGGTCCACTGTGGGCTGCCCATGCTTCTCCTACAGCAACTGTGCTACTTTGTAACATTGACTTCTTCAAAATAAATAATGTATTTGCTACTTACACTTGTGTCTTTCCCTGCTAATTGAAGGTAAGTTCTTGATGGTAGGACCATCTTCTTCATACCTTTAGAACAGAGCTCAGCATCTGGCTCATAAAAGCTCTATTGAATGAACCGCCATAGAGGGCCTTGCAAAGTACCATGGCAATGCAATGGAAGGAGCAGAGGGGACTTGGAGGAGTCATCCCAGGAGATGAAGCTTGGGTGCCAAGTCTTAGATGATCAGTACCCCATCAAGGCAGAGGGCAGGGGTTGGTTCATACCTCATGGCAAGAATAGAATGCACAAAGGTACAGAGGCCTGAGAAATGATGGAAAAGGTGGCACATTTGATACATGGTGGGGTTTTTTTTGTTGTTGTTAAACTAGATGAGTCTACAAAAGTCAGTCAGGACCTGTGTGTGAAAGTCCTGGTAATCCATTCAAAGAAAGGAATTTTGATTGTACTGCAAGGGGCTAGAGAAGGAAGAGCCGTGAAGGGCAACATTCTAGAGTATGAATGATTGGATTGGCCTGTCAAGAGAAAGGGCAGTGCAGCAACTGAGGAGAGGTGGCTCTGGAAAGAGTAGGACTGGCATCTCTGAGTCCAGGTATGACATTGTTGACCTGAGGGCTCAGAGAACTGAGCCTGGTCCTGGTGAGAAGTGAGAAGGCCTGAAGCAAGACAGTGAAGATGGAGACAAAGACAATGATTGGGCAAGCACAGCAGTGTTGGAACGGTGAGTGGGGACTAGTTGAAGATGAAGAATGAGGGAAAGGGGAGAGTCAAGGATACCTTCAAGCACTTATCTTGGATGTTGAAATGGATGGCAGTGTTCTGATACGGAATGCAGGAAGAAGAGGTTTTTGGAAAATAACATGAAGTTGAGTTTGTGAGATGCTTACATGAAGATGTTGAGAAAGCATTTGGAATCATGAGTCTTAATATTTAGGAAAGACTCTAGTCATGAGGATATCTAGTTGATAACTGAGTCCATAGGAGAGGATGAGATCATGTGGAGATCATGAGAGTGAGGGGAGAAGGTCTTGGATGAGGCCCTTGGGAAAAGGAGGAGAGAGAGAGAAGGTGATTTTAAGGACTGAACTGGAAGACCAAGAAGTAGGAACAAATCCAATGTGGAGTCATGGAAGCCATAGACAGAGAGAGCTTATTCACAGGGAAGAAAGAGTTAATGGTGTCAAAACTAAAGAAAGGATGAAGATAATGAGGATTGGAAAAGAGTCCTGGAAGAGCTGTAATAGAAGGCTGTAAACATACTCACTGGGGGCTGGAGGAAGTCCAGCCTAAGCCAGCATCAGCTTTGGCCCAGTGAATCAGACACAAAGGCTCCTTCTATTTCCTAGTCGCATCCAGTTCATAAGCCTGAATTTGGCTTAAAGTAGGAATTATGCTAAATAGTTTCATCTATTTAGGGTTAGTGAAATTGAGGTGGTTGGGCCATTTCATTCAAGAACTTGAGAAGGAACTGAAGAGCTTTCACGTCAGTTTTCTTCTTCATATGTATGAGTTGGGGTAGATTAAGGAGGTAGCTGATGAAAGAAGTAAAAAAAAAAAAAAAAGATGAAAAGGAAGGGGAAATAAGTATTTGCTCTTTAAAAAGGTGATGTGCCAAACAGTAGTAGTCCCAGAACTCTTTATTCACCTGCCTCTACATACTCTAGGGTCTATTTCTAGGAAAACTATCATAGTAATGCAATCTCCATATAATTTGTTCCAAATTCCTCAAAGTTGTTTTACTAAGGGATTTAGTAAGTGTAGGGATATGAAGTGTGGTCTACAGGGAGTCTTGAAATTGAGAGTACAGAAACCAAAAGGAAGTGCTTAGACATTTTCAGAGAAAATTAAGAATGCTATGACATACAAGCGCATCATCAGTGGACTCATGTGACCAAGCAGGGTATAGATAAGCTTGGGTATTGTGGAATTCGCACAAGGAGTCACATGGGGCATGACCTGTGCACTGGTCATGTACAGGAAGACCAGGTATCAGACCGCAACAGTTTAGAAGTTCTTAAGAGACAATCCCCCACCCCCAAAAATGAAAAAATAAACAATCCCCCCAACAACCCACAGATAGTTTGAAAAGCACTATTTTAAATCACAGCCCATTTGTAAGACTTCTCATACTTAGTTTGGGATAAGCTAGTTGACAGCTTGAGCACACACCAAGAAGTTTAGATATAAAGTGAAAGGAAATTAGAAGTCATTGTAGAAGATGTGAATTGCTGCTGAAAATGTCCAAAGTTACCTTCTAAAAAGACCTTCTAGATTAAATGTAGGCTAGTTTATTTTTTACACCACTGTGTTCATTACAATATCCCCAAGGTCTATAACAGTCCCTGGCATGTGGTAGGCATTAAGCGTCTCTGTTAAATATTAAATTCGTTGTTCTAATGACAACGTACAAAATGGATTGAGGAGGAGAAAGACTAGCATTAGAAAACGTGGCTAGGAGAATTAAAAAAAAATTTTTTTTAACATTTATTCATTTTTGAGAGGCAGAGAATGAGGAGGGGAGGTGGGGAAAGAGTGAGACACAGAATCAGAAGCAGGCTCCAGGCTCTGAGCTGTTTGTTAGCACAGAGCCCGACGCAGGGCTCAAATGTACGAACTGTAAGACCATGACCTGAGCTGAAGTCAGACGCTCAACCGACTGAGCCACCCAGGTGCCTCAGACTAGGAGAATTTGAAGACAGTCTAAATATAGGTTGGTGGACTAATCGGCCTACTGGACACAGGAATAAAGAAAACATAAATCTAAGAGATATTGGGAGGGTCCTCCAGCTTTTCTCATCTCAGGAGGCAGCACGGCCATCCACTAAGGTCCAATTAAAAAATCTGGGGTTATTATTGACTCTTCCATTTGTCTTTGTCCCCAGTATTCTGTCATTCTCTGAGTCTTAAATACCTCTTTTTTTTTTAAAGTTAATTTATTTATTTTGAGAGACACAGAGAGAGAGAGACAGAGAGAATCCCAAGCAAACTCTGCACTGTCAGCACAGAGCTCGACTTGGGGCTCAAACCCACAAACTGTGAGCTCATGACCTGAGCAGAAAGCAAGAGTTGGATGCCTAACTGACTGAGCCACCCAGGCACCCACTTGAATCTCTCTTTATTCTGACTTCTATTCATGCTGCTTTAGTCTGAGTTGTGGCACTTTTCCCAGGACATTTGCAATAGCTTCCTCAATAGTCACCCTGTCCCAGGTTCTTCCCCGTTCAACCTTTCTTTCAAAATGGAAAATCTGGTGTTTTTACTTTTTTGTTTAAAATGCTTGAATGGCTCCTGACTTACCTTCTAAGCTTAAGCACTACCTAAGCTCCATGATAGGGCAGTCCCTTACAAGGCTCTATATCATCTAGCACTTGCCTCACACTCCAGCCTTCTCTTCTGTACCTTACCTGATGATCCTTGAACCTAAGCAACACTAAACTACTTGCAACCCCTGCCCTTAAGGGTGTGCCTGCTGGTTTGTGCCTCTGTGCCTTTGCTTATGCTATTCCATTTGCCTGGAATGCTCTAAACCCCTACATCCTGCTTACTGCCCCATCTGTGGCAGTGTCCTTTCACTGTTGGAACGATTACCACAAACTCAGTGGCTTAAAAATGACACAAATTTATTATCTTACTTTTTTAGAAATCAAAAGTCTGAAATGAGTCTTGCAGAGCTAAAACCCCATAAGAGCTGTATATCTACTGGAGGTTCTAGGAAAGAATCTGTTCTTTGCTTTTTCGAGGTTCTAGAGGCTGCCCAAAGTTTTTGGCTGATAGCCATGACATTCCTCTGCTCGCATTGTCACATCTTCTCTGGCTCGGACACTCCTGCCTCCCTTTTATATAAGGACACTTGTGATTACTTCAAGTCTATCTAGATAATCTGTAATCTTTCCATCTTCCCCGAATTTAATCACAACTGCAAAGTCCCTGTCACTAAGCAAGGTAACATCTTCACAGGTTTGGGACATTGGGCATCTTTGGGGAGCCGTTATTCTTTCTGCCTACCACACCATCCACCTCTAGTTGATTTCTTAAAGCTCAGCTGTCACTTTTTCTTGGAAGGCATTCTCTGCTAATCCTTCCACTTAGAGCCAGTCGCTCTCTATTTTGTATATACACGCTACCAGCACTGCATGGATCAGCTTGTATTGCATATATGAATTTTTTGAACATGTCTGCACTCTCTACTATACTTTGAGCTGTTGAGGGAGTAGCTTATTTATGTTTGTATCAATAGCACTTAGCACAGTGCATGACATATAATAAGTATGAGCTATGTTTGTTTTGTAAAAACGAATGTGCCAGGCATTGTGATGGCCTGGCCCCCACTTTCGCACCTACTTCCTCTCACGTCACATGGAGTTTCTAATTAACCGCTCTTGATTATACCATGCCTTTCGCATCCCCATCTCTCTGTCATGCCCTTCTTTCAACTTTTCTGTTTTATGAATGCTTATTCATTCTTCAAGGCACAAATAAAAAAAATTCCCCTCTGTGATACCTTTTGTGATCTCTTTAAGACAAAATTAATGTCTCCTCAGTTGGGTTGCTGAAATATTTTGTAAATATCTGTATTTCATATGTCACATTGTGATTTGCTTGGTTATATACACATCTGCTCCCCCACAAGAGTGTGCAAGGGCCCTTTCTTGTTTATACCAGTGCAAGGTGCATCACAAGGGTCCATTACTGTTTATTAAATGAAATTGCATGTGAGCGAATGAGCATGGAGGGGATGAGCAAGGGAGGCAATAGGAAGGAACCAGAGGTAAAGGATGCCCTCAAGAAAAGGTAAGGAGGAAGGAGGAGACTGAGAAGACACTTGTAAAGAGTGTTCAGAAGACTTAAGGAAGCAGAGTGTGATGAAGACTGGAGTCAGAATGACTGTTCTCTAATTAAAGAGGATAGTGTGAGCAACAGCACCAAATACCACTGAGAAGCTGACCTGGGAAATCAATGAGAAAGGCTGTTGGACTTGACCTTTAAGAGATCTTAAGGGCTTCAGTAGGCACAGCTTTAAGAGGGCTCAGTCAGGGCCCTGGGTCTGCTCCTGCATTTAGGTCAGGAGAGGAAGCATCTCCAGAAGATAAAGGATGAAAAGGAAAACCAGACTTATTATCCAATCACCCTGTCTGAATGTCTGAGGGCATGAACACCACAGCACAATTCCAAGTCAGGTTGAAAAGCTTGGTTCTTTCATCTGATACAGAGGGTTCAAAGTACCGGGAGATGCCAGTGGTTCTCAAGGAATACAGGGACCAACTTGACACGTTCCCTACAATAACCAGAGATTTTCATCAACAGGGCACAGTCAGCTTGGCAGTCTAAGGACATTTTAGAATTCAAGGCAAATGTCCAGTCTGGCTACAGACCTGAGAGGAATTTCTCTTCCATGGAGATTTTCTGGATACTGCGATTTCTCTTTGTGAAGCATTCTCTGACCCAGTGGACCAATATTCTCCATGCCTCTGCCTGCCTTGAATCATGTTCTCTTATCTTCCACCTAAACTGCCTTTTCCAACATATGTCCTCTTTGGCTAATCTTTATGGCCAGCTGTCTGTCCTGATCCAGATGAAGATTAATTTAGACAAACTCTTATGCTTGTCATCTTCCTGGATTTTTTTTTTTCCAAATTGATTTCATTTAGCATTTAGTTCTGTGATCTGCTTCTGTTGTGTCCTAAATCAATCTACTCTGGTCTGACAGTTTTTGCATTCTCAACAGGAGTAAGAATGGTTTTTAGGGTATGAGAAACAGTTTTTTAAATTTATAAATTATAGGTGTAAACACAGAACATAAACTGATAAAACAATATGTCTCTGGTATCAAAATGTCATAGAGGAGAACAATTTAAAAATGTCTGAAAAGGCTCCTTAGGAGGGCAATAATGAAAAAAAAATGTTCAGAAACACCATGTTGGGTAACGAAGCTGAAATTCAAGCTACAAGAGAAACACAAGAGTGAATAGTGAGGAAACAGGCAGTCGAGGTTGGTTACTTGACTGAGTGGATTATGGAGAAGATTCCAACCCAGCAAACAAATTTTGAGCATTTATTATGTGCCATGAGTTCTGTGAAACCGTTCCATGTTTGGTAGCAGAAAGCTTCTCCTTATTTGAGTCTCAACGTATGTTTCATGCAGGAACAACAGCAACATTTTCCATTGAGACAGTAGTCTACTGACCTCCTCTCTGCTTCAGCACCTTTTATGCTAATCACACAGTTGGAGGTAACTCCTCATTCACATTTTGCAACATAAGAAAATGAAAAACACAGCCCAGCTTGTGTTTGTAGAAGCTCCTTTCATGGCAGCCTTTCAACGGGTTGGGCAATTTAAAAGATGCAATTGTAATCATGACTAACTCATTAAGATGCTTGAGGGAAATCTGAACATCCTTAACCTACTTTTGAAAAGAGAGGCAAGGAAAATACAGGATTGGGGATAATCCAAGGAAAACAATTTCAAGTCTTTGAACAATAGACAGACTCTAGACCCTCTTTAGCTGGGCTTGAATAGGCTAGGGCACAGAACAAAGTGTTGCTTAAAGGAAGCCCAGCAATCATTTGTGTCTACTTGCTCTTCTAGAGTATGACCTTTACTTGGTTGGTTGTTTTGGCTTTTAAAGTCCTCTTCTTTGTTCTCTCATAGCATTCATTAGGAATTTACCACTGAGTCTTTGCATTTTATCTTAGTCAGGTTGTCTATGCTGTGTACTCATCTTCTGTACTTGACTCCTGCGTTTTCCTTCTCTTCTGCTTTCCTTCTCTTATCATGAGTGTTGAAGCAGGGATGACACTGTTGGGGTGGAAAGCTGACGGGGTAAGATGGATGAGCCACAGTGTCCACTTAGGATCTAGAGCCAACTCTTGGCAGCTTATCCATGGTAAATCTTGTTTTCAGCTTCTTGTTGACTTTATCACCCACTTTGTGTGCTTAGCTCTCTGATGGATGTTATCATCAGCTCTGTTTATTCACAATGCCAAGAGCACCAGTTGAGCAGGGAAATATTCAGGAGAACCTACTCTTTAAGTGTCAAATTGACCAGCAAAAAAGAAACATCATTGTTTTATTGAATTTGGCATTGTTTTAAACACAAACAATCATTTACACTTTGTCAAATTAGTTGTGCCTGTAGTCATGGTCTTATTCCTCCTTTCTGGTCATACTTTGTTCTCCAGAGGGAAAAGAAGAAAGGAAGGAAAGATTTTTAAAACACAGCTTCGAGTGGGAGTCTGAACCACAGGTAAATGTGTGACTTTAGGGGATAGGGAAGCATGTCTGCTTGGGTGCCTGCAACTGAAAAGGACAATTGACTATAAGGAGAATAGAAGGAAGAGACACTGGTGGGTAATTAGACAGCTTTTCCAGAACTGGGTCATTTTCACATCAGAGCCTCAATATATTTTTTGTTTCATAAGTTCTTGAAACATCCAACATACTCATTCAAACAATTCTTTTGATATAGTAGATATTTGTAGGCTGCCCTGAAAATCAGGGCACCCTGAACTTAATCCCTACAGTGACATTGACTGACTCTATAACCTGCAGCCTTTTCATTTCTCCAAGATAGCATGAATAATGAAAAACATAGAGACTTTGGAATTATTACAACATGGGTTCATCTGCCCCCACCACTTATTCATCCTACCCCTACCACTTATTAGCTTGTTTACCTTGGATAAGTTGTTTAACTTCTTTGAGCCTCAGTATTTGTATTTGTGTGGCTTAACAGAGTTTTTTTGGGTTTTTTTGTTTTTTTTTTAAATTTGAGTGTAGTTGACATGCAATGTTACATCTTCATTTGTTAAATGGAGATAAAGACACCTACCTTGCAGGAATGCTGTGGGGATCTAACAGGGTCATGTATGCAAAATACCTAGCATGTGGAAGTCACTCATAGAGATATCTACACCCAGAGATGGGAAAAAGCTAGGTGACAAAAGGCCTGGGGGTTCTGAGCTCATTAGATGCTTTCTTAACATTATGGTATCGTGAGAGAATGAGAAGAATGCAGGCTGGTCACATAGAAATCCAGGCCTGTTTTATTTCTGGTTACCACAGCAATCAGAATATACAGGGGAAAGGTGAAGAGGGAGGGAGGGAGAAAGGGAGGAGGGTGAGAGAGAGTGAGAACAAGAGAAGAATGGAAAGGATGTGTTCTTCCCAAAGGCAGAGAACTCTAGCGACCTTCTGCAGTAGGCCAGGAATAAAAGGTAAATGGTTGCCTGCTGGTAGTATGCCCACCAAGCCAACCAACCAAAGGGTTTGCTGCTCAGTCTCCACATATGTTGGTCCTTAGCTTTGGACAAGTCCTTTGGAGACTATTTTGCCAAAAGCAAGAAAGGCAGCTGCCTAACTGCCCAGTCCATGGAGGTGACAAACTGGTATGTCATCAAAGAAAGAGAGAGTCATGGAAAATAAAAGCCTGTGGTTCAACCTCTCAGAGAGTCAGGTGGCTGGGAGGTGGCACGTTTGGCTCTTGCTCATTAACAAAGTTTGCCTTTGTGTCCACCTCCACTTTGCCTACCTACCCACTGGGTAGTGGTTGGGTTCCACTGGGTAGGCAGTGAGTGCCTACTTAAATCACTAATCAAAATAATCACTGACTGTGGGGCACATACCCAACGTTCATTTAGCACATCTACATTGGATGTTTTATATGAGAATAACAAAAATAATAAATAGACTTTGACTACACACTCAAGAAGGTCCCAATAGCACAGTCATATGTTCAACTAATTGTTAAAAGGCCATTTTCACATCATATACTATGTGCATATACTATGCAGAAACCAGTGGTAGAGGGACTCAGGGAAAGGCACAACAAATCTGAAAAAGAGTTAAGAGGAGATGGCATTTGACCTAGGCCTTGAGCTAGGATTCCATAGACCAAGGGGACAATAGGGTGGAGGAGGGAAGGCAGCAAAGATATCCAAGGCAAAGGAAAGTGCATGTGCAGTGGTGAAGAGCACATAGCATGTCTGGAGACGGACTGGCCTATAGTTTGATGTTCTTGAAACATGGGCTGTGTAACACAGGGGCAGGTAGAGGAGGTAAATGTGGCCAGAATGCTAAGAGCTTTCTGCGTCAGCCTATGGAGTCTGGGTTCTAACTACCATAGGTAATGGGAGCCACTGGTGGGTTTTAAGTACAGAGTGATGGGACTATACTTCTATTTTGGACAGTCCTGTGGGTTGCAGTGTAGTGAACCTGTACAAAGGAAGGTGAGACTGAAAGCTGGGAGACCATTAAGAAAATCATCAATTGTGTCAGATGCTGAATATGGTCAAGGAGGATGAGGACTGAGATGAAGTTCATTGGATTTGGCACTTGAAGGTCTTTGGTGACCTCTAAAAGTAATTTCACTAAAATAATTTGAGCAGAAACCAAGTTACTAAGCCAGTGGTTCTCAAAGTGTGGTCTCCAGACCAAAGGCATCAGTATCACCTGGGAACTTGCTACAAATGCAAATTACCCAGCCTCATCCCATACCCCACCTCAAAACTCTGGGAGCGAGGCACCACAATTTGTATTTTCATGCCCTCTGGTGCACACCAAAGTTGGAGAACTACTGACCTGAACAAATCTTTCTCCGTCTCTTCTCCAAGCGGGCTGCTTAGAGAACCAGGAACCAACTCTTCCAATAACTGAGCTGAAGCCCTATATACTTGTCAATATCATAGTTTCTCAGCCCTTTGCATAAGTCATTCCCTCTGTCAGTGGTAGGCTCTCCCCAACTCTCTCTCCAAATGTACACATAGATAGTTTCTACCTGGCAATATTGAATGCACTGTTCAAGGCCTAACTCAAAAGCCACCTTCCTAGGAAGTCTTTCCAATTTCCTCCAGGAAGCTCTTCTATGGATCCTGCTGCACATATTTCTACTATGGCATTTATTTTATTGTGTTATTTTGTTTGGTTTACTGTCTTCCCCACTAGCTAGAAGTTCCTCAGGAGCAGGGACTGCCTTGTTCATTTCTATTTCTCCATTGTTTTCACATAGGAGATGCTCAATAAATGTAGAAACAGAAAGCTATAATGGGTTGAGGAAGTAAGAATAGCAAGGGAGAAACTACTCTTTTAAGAGGTTTATGAGTGAAAGGAAAGAGAAATTTGTCTGAGCCAACAATAGAAAGTAATTGTGTGTGTGCACAAGCATGTGCATTAAGGCTGGAAGAAAAGTTTTGGCTGAGAGGATTAAGCCAGTAGAGGGCAAGAAATGAATGACAGTGACAGTGGGGGCAGATGGATAATGAATGGCAAGACTGTCTTGGAAAAGTCCAAAGAGGATGAAATTAATGGCCAATGCAGAAGGATTAGCAGTGGAATATAGGAAAGACTTTTCTCTGAGATATAAGGGCAGGAAGGAAAGGTGGGAACATAAGAGCTAAGTTGTGAGGTTAAGGGAGAGAGGTTGGGGGAGCGCTTTGATGGTCTGCCAGTACAGAAACGGGGAAGGCTAGGGACAGTTCTACAGGGGAGGGGATATTTGAGCTAAGGGATATCTTTATTGAAGTGGGAAGTGAGGCCTTTTGCTGGGGAGGAAACAGGGAACAGAAAGAGGGAAAGAGGCCTGAGGAGACTGGTAAAGGCCGGCCCATGTCTTAGAGGTGGGGGGTGGGGTAGTGAGGTTAGAGAGCTGCAGTGGGGGTGGTGGGTATTTGGTGCTGATCTATTATAGCTGCTGAAGGGCCCGCCCATTCACTCCACTGTCTTGGGCAAGGGATGCAGTGTGGGTAGACTGTTGGCAGGGGCTATCTCTGCAGAATGATGGACAACTCTGGATACAGATCCCAATACTGACATAGGAAGCATTCGAGCTCTACATTTCATCAATGCTGGAATATAATGCAGATAGTAACAATATTACATATGACAACTCTGTAGCAACACAGGAAAAGATCTATGATCTATATGAATTAGCTGAGAAAGCAGGCTAAAAACTCTATGTGTGTCATGATTACAACTATTTGAAAGGTGCATAGGAAGGAAAGCCTGAATAAAATCTACCAAAATGTTATTGGCGATGGTATTATAGGGGGTTTTCCTTTAATTTTTAATTATGCATACATTTAAGTGAAAATATGGAAATAAATAGAATTGGTTCTTTCCCTACTGCCTTTGTCTTTTATTTGGTACGTTTAGAAGACAGCATTTCAAAATAAAAAGTTGTAGTGTGGAACCAACCTGTAGAATTGTCTGAGCTTCTCTCCTCTGAGTGGCAGAGACAGGGAAATGAAGCCCTTGAGTTGTCCCAGGGTTAGAGGCTGACAAGCGAGAGATTGGGCATCCTGCTGTAGGGGAGCACAAAGAAGGTATGTGATCAAGCTGCTCTTTTAATAAACTTGGGAGACCAGGCTTACAATACATGATCAGTGGACAACTTACTCCATGCTCAGGCAAGTTGTCTAAACAATGGGTGGGACTGAAATGCTGTGGCAGAGACCTGTGGGCAGGCAGATGTAATTTGCAGAAGTCATTTGTTGCCACTGGAGGTGGTCAGAAGGACCTGGGCTGTGCCACTGCATAGCAGCTGTGTGCTCTTGGGCAACTTCTGGATTTCGTTTTCTGCCTGTGAAGTGGGAATGATAACATATACTCATAAGCTGGTGGGGACATTACAAATTATAACGCAGGTGAAGTGCTTAATACAGCGCCTCACAGACGTAAGCACTCTGCTAACATTTCCTGCCATTATCATTATTAATGTGGCCAATATTATTATTATCTATAAATATTTATGATAGAGGGAACTTATTTGCATTGGGGGAGCTTTGAATTCTTTGGAGGGAATTCAGGAAGGTGTCCTCAGGGTGGTTGTCTGTCACCTCTAGAGCAAGGCTATGGGTTCACTCCAGGCCTTCAGGAGGGAAGAGGGAAATGTGCAAGGAGGAACTCCATGTTGCTTCTTCTTTTGCTCGTGTTTGTGTTACTTCCCCCCTTCTAAACAGGTGCATATTACTCCAGAGCACCCTTTCACCTTCCTCTCCCACTCTTCTCTTTTTCTTCTTTTCAACTCTTCATACTTCTCTTTTCTCCTCAAAACCCCAGGCAGAGGACACATAAGGAACTATACTACTTTTTGCATGTTCCAAGTTTGTTTTTTGAAACTTGAAGGTTGTCTCCTCGTTGCAGCACTTGGAGTTTACATGAGCCAGTCTGTGTTCCTGCTGTCCGTTCCTCCCCTTACTTAAGAAAGATCTACGCCCCCAACTGCTGCCTTTAGTAAATGCTTTTAAACGATAGTCATCGGTAGACAGGCAGTATTCCAGACCATAAGAGTTCAATTAAGGAAGGTTCTTTTGAGGTAACTATATCTTGCAAAAGAAGCCAACAGAGGTGTGAACTGTCCACAGGGCCCTTCTAGGCAATGAGGTGTATTTTCCCAGACTCAGATGTAAATCTTAATGTGGGAACCATTCTCTGTCTTGCTAGCATCGGTTCTTTTTTTCTTGCTTAGATGTTTAGTAAGTAGGGTAAAAGGGAAAAAGTCAAAGTTTTGAAAGAAAAATGCTTAGACCAGTGGTCTGAGCCAGAGAGCAGAGTGGTCCTATTACGTTATTCTTAACAAAAACCAGAATGATTAAAAACCAAGTTGGTGTCCAGATCAAGTACAACCACCACTCACCTTCCGAATTCCAATTTTACATTCTGTCCTGCATTCATGAGTAATAATGATGTACTTTCAGCTTTGTTGGAAACCCTATTTGTATATTTTACAAGGTCATTACCTTCAGCAACAGATACCTGGTCTGAGCCCAGCAATTACCACCTCTGTCTCTGCACACATTAGCACACATACACACCACTGATTTGTACTTTCCTATAAAATTACTCTTTCCCTTTTTAATTAGAATGTTTTCAGAAGCAAACCCTATCGTTAAGGCCATGTACGCTTCCATTATAAATACCTGTTGCCAGCCATTAATTATCTCCTGATGAATTACTTTAGAAGATCTTTTTTAATGCTCACTTTTAAAAGTGAGATTTCTTTTCCTTACTTGTGATGCCCCCATCCTCATACTTAGTTAACCGCTTTGAATTCCACATAATAAGAAAATGTTCCCCTTTCTTTTGCTTCAGGGGAGTTCGATGTGATCTGTACTCAGAATGAAGATTTTTTTCATACTTTAAGGTGGAAACTTTCTGTGTGCCTGGACCTCACTGCTCAAGAATTTCTTGGCTAATTGTGAGGGAAGAATATAAGAATGTTGGTAGAAACAATTGAATAGTCTCTGGGAACAAACACCTTAACATTTCATAAATATCTATGGTTGCATAACCATTTTAGTGACAGAAGCACTGTGAGTTATCCAATAATATTGTGGTTTGATAATTACACAGTTGTGGATTTATGCTGCTTTTGAATTGGGGAGATGTCCTGGTGCATACAGGTCAATCCTTTTTGTGTCATTATATATAAAATATATACATCCACTTAGTAATTGAACTATAATACCTCCCAGCATAAAGTACTTAAAAGAAAATTTTAAGTTAAGTAATGCTAAAGTGAGCATTCCTGTACTAACTTAGCTGCTTATCTCATGGATAGCGGAGAATTTGGGATTCCTAGTTACGGTACCATTCATTTTGTGGGGCTCGAACTCACAAGCAGTGAGATCATAACCTGAGCTGAAGTCAGATGCTTAACTGACTGAGCCACCCAGGCACCCCTTGACATCAATTAAATTGAGATACTCATATTCCTAAAAGGGTAAAGATATGTCAAGAAGCCCAGGTTACAGTTTCTTATATTATTTATACCCTTAATCAGAGCAGAGGCAATTAGCTGAAGATTCTGATTGGCTCCTAATTCTCAGAGCTAGTTTGAATCCTTCTGGAACCTGTTCTCTGTTTGACTGAACCTGGTGGACCTCTCAGAATGTAGGTCTTCATTGTGCACTTACTCCATGCTCCCTGCAAGACAAGAACCGATTACTGTGGGGTTTACAAACAAGAATAAGAGATGCTTCCTGTGCTCACACTGTTTGCAGTCCAGCTGTATAGGCCACCTCAGTTCATTCATATCTTGTAGGCTGGGGACAGGATGAAATGAAAGTGGCCTTAGAAATAATCACAGTGCTCTCTACTTTCCCACAGCCCCATGCTTCATCTCTGCTGTAGTTATGTTGTATGTTGGCCTTCCTCGATGCATTGTAATGTCCAGAGAACAGGGGCTGGTTCTGATGCACATCTGTATCACCACAGAGTCAAGGATGTGCTTTGCAGAGGGTAGGCTCTCAGAAGATGTGTTTAAACCAAAGAATGTACTCGCTTGCTTAGGCTTCCTAATTACAATGAGTCAGCTTGTTTTGTCCCATTATGGTGGATTTCACTAATATGGTGAAGCTGTTGGCCCTCTGCCCAGAGGTACCCAAACTAAAGATGGTCTTGGATGTGCTTCATAACTGGTGTTATGTTTTAGGAAGAGACAGAATGAGACTGAATAAGAAGTCAGAAATAGCAGGGGTTTTGTCTCAGCTGTCATTAATGACTTGACCTCGGGCAAGGCACTTAAACTCTATCTCAGTTTCTTCATCTGTGAAATGGGGGATAATAATGACTGGCTTGATTGTTTCCCATGGTTGCTTTGCGAGTCAAATAAGATAATGTACTTAAAAGTGTTCTGGAAAGCCTAAAGTGCTGCACAAATGCAAGGTATTATTTTGCAGAGATCTTCCTTTTAATTCTTGCTTCCACACACACTTTATCACACAACTCTGGGTTCCTGGGTTATGTGGGGAGATGTGTGGAGTATATGTGTTGAGTAGCTCAACCTAGGCTTGATAAGTTCTCCAGAATCGCTTCTTCAACATCTATAGCGTTTAACTGATTCAGCATATGCTTTTCCAAAAGACCCAGACAATTATGCATCTCTCTCCAATTCATATAGATATATATACCCCTCATGAAGCACTTATTCAATGCATATACTATGAACACTTTATGTGTACTGCTGTGCTAGGAACTGGGGCAAAATGGACAATGTAAGATCCCTGTCTTTGAGCGGTTTCGTACCCTACTGGATCTGAGAGAACAGACCTAAGAATAAATAAGTGCCTAATTCTGTATTTGTTTTGGGAGGCAATTTTTACTTGAGTTTTAATTAGCAAAGACATTTATGCATATTTTTAGTTTTGACTAAAATGAAAACTAGTGCTGGCCCTTATTCATGTTTTTCTACTGCTAATGGTGTGTAGATTTTAATTGAGCCCCGGAGGCTGAGGTTTTTTGTTTGCTTATTTGCTTCAGATGAAAGTGTGTGGCATCCCATTTTTCTTTGATTCAGTGAAGTTGTGAAACTTTAAGAACTAGCACTGGCTCATTACTTATGGGATCACCTGAATATTTTCCTGCCAATTTCTCCTGTCAAGTAGGATTTGCTTTGACTAGAAGTACTGTCCTAGGGAAGGCCATTCCCAAATCCAGCTGAGTAATCAAACTGTTGAGTACATTTAGGGCTGACATCTCCAGGCAAATTCTGGCAATTTTATGTTCTAGGCTGCTACTGGAGCTTTGAGACAGTACCACGTGACCCCTGGCTCCTGACAGGGATTAGGGAAATAGTCACCTAACTGCACACGGTAGAATTTAGGGTTAGCTTTGGGGGGAGGTTGACCACAGAAAGTGTATTTCAGTGCAATTCCATCCTGCTAATCAGTCAGGGTCCTAAAGCAATTAACATCTGCAGGGCCCCGCTACACCTGAACATGCCTTTCCCCTTTTCAGCAACATTGGTCTTTTGCCCATTTATCTACTCTACGAAACCTCCTTTTCCTTCTCTTATATTTCCTATGCCTGGGTCATTGCCTCAAGATACCTGGGTCATTGCTGATTCCTTGACCTACATTTCCTCTCTCATCTAAACCATTACTAGTCTTGGGAGCCCATCTTTTCTGCACCCCCACAGCTCCTGCCTAAGTTCTTATCTTCCCACTTTAGAGAATAGGTTCAGGTCTTTATTGTTTGCCTGCCTCTATACCTGTTCCCTGTGTCTGAAATAGCCTTAGACTTCTAAACATGAGAACTCTTCTTCTTTACCCGATTAATCTTTTGGTCCTTCAATTCTTAGTCTAGCAGTTGACGTCTTCCCAGAAACCTTCCCTGCCCACTCCTGGGCTGGGACAGGACTCATCGTCCCTTCTCTGTGAACCCACAGCATTCTACATGTCATGTTGGATCTTTGTTGTTGGTTACTTGTCTGTCTTTATCCCTCAGCTACTCACACAGGATCTGGCCCATGGCAATATTCATCAAAATGATACATGATGGGTTGGACTGATTTGTTTTCCTCTCTGTCTTTGCCAACTCCAGTCTTCCCCTTGATTTTCAGCTCCCATTTTGTTTTGTTTTGACTACTTTATATCCATAGCTTCTTTCAAAACATGTCTTTTATAACACCTCTTTGGTAATGTCCTTCTCCTACTTTCATTCATAACGTTTATTCTTTATTCCTCTTGTCCTTATGGGAATGTGTGCAATAAGTTTAAAATTATAACAAATCCAGCAAAAGTTATATGTGAACATAATAATTACTTTCCTTAAAACAGTCACCTTGGGGGCCCGGGGTAGCTCAGTCTGTTAAGCGTCCGACTTCAGCTCAGGTCATGATCTCACAGTTCGTGGGTTTGAGCCCTGCATCGGGCTCTGCGCTGACAGCATGGAGCCTGGAGACTGCTTCGGATTCTGTGTCTCCCCCTCTTCTCTGTCATGAAGATTTGATTTTAGGGGCGCCTGGGTGGCTCAGTCGGTTGAGCGTCCGACTTCAGCTCAGGTCATGATCTCACAGTCGGTGAGTTTGAGCCCTGCTCTGTGCTGACAGCTCAGAGACTGGAGCCTGCTTCGGATTCCATGTCTCCCTCTCTCTCTGTCCCTCCTTGTGCTCTCTCTCTCAAAAATTGAATAAACGTTAAAAAACAACAACAACAACAACAACAACAACCAGTCACCTTGGGAAACTGCATACCTTTTTAAAATAATGTCATAGCCTCAGTCATTTCCAGAGCTGCTTTTTGGGGATGAGTACCTTCGCATTTTTCTGAATATATTTTAATAGTGACAAACCTAGTCTATGCAGGTGATGTTTAAAATTTCTATAGAGCCAAGTCACCATGAACTATATTTAATGGGTAAAGAGAATGCCCTAGCTTGTAACACTATGGGTTAATAACTAAAAAGTAGTGTTATTTTCTTTCTGTGAACATATTTGCACAAGGGAAATTCCAAAGCTATTTTGACTAATTATGTTATTTTTGAAAAGAGTTTCTAGCATCCCAAGGTGACTACTTTCAATAACAGTGCCTGCTTATTTATTATAAAGTGCTTATTCAAATCCAGCCTATAATCATACTGACTTGCATTTGTTTAGTGTTGTTTTACATTATAGTTCAACATCTATTATGTGATAGACACTGGGAATAAATAAGGCCATGGTCTTTGCCCGTAAGGACCTCCTAATTAGTTGAGAAGACAGAAATAGCAGCAGTCCTGTGTAAAAAATAGACATTGCCTGAAAATAAGGAAGCAGTACAGTGGAGAGACTGTCCGTGAGGAGTAAGAATTTGTTACAGTGTCAGCAAAACCTTCTCAGGCCTGAAGGATTAATGATGACTAGAAGTTCACTAAGAGAAGGAGGGAAGGGGATGGCAGGAGTCCTTCCAAGCCCAGGAACAGAAGGTACAGACACCGAAACAAGAAGATATGTTTGGGGGAATGTCAAGTCGTTCAATACTGTTATTGTGTAAAGTTCACAATGGGGGCAGAGAGGGTGAGAGATGGGGCCCAATGAAGTAAAGGCCTTGTATTTTTACCGCCTTTAAAAGTTTGGTGTTTATCCTGTAAGGGACAGGGAGAGGCCCCATGGATTGGATTCTCCTTCCCAATGGGATCCTAAATTCCCCCATCCAATTAGTCACATAGTTGCACCCCCCCATTCCCCCCCTCCCCCAAGATTGTCTCAATTCCATCTCTTCCTTTCCATTCTGACGTTCACCTCATTAGTTCAGGCCTTCATCACCCCAGGCCTGGAGTGTTTCACAAACTCCTGACTGGCCCTTGGACTCCAGTTCACCTTTTGCTCCTGACAATCAATTTTGCACAGGATTATCAGAGCAACTTTTCTTTCCACCAAGTCTCACCCCTGTTCAAAAGCCTTCAGTGGTTTTCTATGATCTGAGGGATAACTGGTCCTCCCCCTTTTCAGCTTGTCATTCAAGATCTTACTAACCTGGTCCCAACTCCCCCTTCCCTCCTGGACTCCTGTAAATGCAAATAGTGTCAGAACTCATCTACTTATTCCCTTATTTGTACCTTTACTTTTATGGTGGCTGTCCTCTGGAATGCTACAACCACACAAACCCTTCTGTTTGTTTTGTTTTCAGCTCTTTTCTTACAAATAGTAAGCCCATATGTACCCAATGCTTGGTGACATCCCCCACTGTCCTGCCCTGGGAGTAACCACTATTCTGGTTATAGTCTATATATTCTATAGAATATGTTCTATATTCTATTTATATTATATTCTATATATTACAATTATATATATGGTGTGGTATATTCCATTATATATATATTATAGTATAGTATACCATATAGTAATCTTTATAGTATACATATATATGTATATAATGTGGTATATTCCATTACATATATATATATTATAGTATAGTATACTATATAGTATACTTTATAGTATAGTATATATACGTATATAGAGTGTGGTATATTCCATTATATATATATAGTATAGTATAGTATACTATATAGTATACTTTATAATATAGTATTTATATGTATAGTGTGGTATATTCCATTGTGTATATATATATATATATTATAGCATAGTATACTATATAGTAGTATACTTTATAGTATAGTATATATATAGTATATATAGTGTGGTATGCATCTATAAATAATAGATGGCACAGGTCTGAAAAACATTAAATATACATGAATGATATACTTTATATCTCTTTTTGTACCGAGATTTTCACTGTCATCTTATTCTTGATCTATCCCTGACATACATGAATATAGTCTCTTCGATTGCTGTATTCCATTTCATTTTACAAATATACCATGCATTATTCATCTATTCATCTATGGGTGGGATTTAGGTTGTTTCCAAGTTTTGGCTTTTACGAACAATGTCACAACGAATATCTTTAGCCAAACCTTCCCTGAATCCTGTAGGATTCTCCTCTAAAGTAGTTTGTGCATCCCGCGTCTGTAGGATCATCCCATTGTGTTGAGCACACTGCTACGCCAAGTATGGCGGTTGGGAAATATTTGCTGACTGAATGAATGAATGAACGGTGCAGCACAACCCGGGTGATGGCCACGTTCCTTTTCAGGGGCCTTTGGCGCCTTGGCCCCCATTTCCTTTGACAGCGCTGGCCCTTCTCTACCGCATTCCTCCAGCTAGCCCGAGAGCGTGTGTAAGTGTGGATGTGTGGGGGCGATACCTCTCTCTCACCGGAGGAGGCACGTCTCTCCAGGCAAGTTCACGATCTCGGCAACCCTAGCGTCTGAAGTTCAGGGTCCGATCACCCACCTCCTTCGGCAGAGGCCCGACCCGGGGAGGCAGTCCAGCGCCGAGGGAGTTAAGGCGCGTCCAGACCCGACGCGGGTCGGAGGAGGCTGGCGGGGCCGTCGGAGGACTCGTAGTAGATCCCTCCGCGCGCAACTCGGGCCGGCGCTTCTTCCTGCGGGAAACCCCTGGGTGCCGAAGGCGGCGGGGCCCGGCCGCGGCGACAGGGGGCGGGGCTTGCGGTGGGAGGAGGCGGCTGAGGCGGAAGGACACACGAGGCTGCTTCTCTGCACAGCCGAGAAAGTTTCAGCCAAACTTCGGGCGGCGGCTGAGGCGGCGGCTCAGGAGCGGCAGCCTTGGGGTGCAGGGTGTGGAGGCATTTACGCCCGGGCTTCGGGGCACAGCGCGAGGCCGTGAGGCGCAGAAGCAGGAGGAGGAGGGGAGAGAGAGTGGGGGGGACCCTTGGTGGGGACCCCCTCCCCATGTGGATCTGCGCAGGCGGCGGCGGCGGCGGAGGAGGCGACCGAGAAGATGCCCGCCCTGCTCCCCGCTCCCCTGTGGGCGCTGCTGGCGCTCTGGTTGTGCCGCGCGGCCCCCGCGCGTGGTGAGTATCGGGCCGAGGGGCGCTGTCCTTTGCGCCGGGGCCCGCGCACCGCCGGCCCAGCTCGGCCGGCCACCTGGGGCGACCATTCCATCCGCCTCCACCTCCCCCACCCCGCCCTCCTGCGTCCTCCTCTCTGCGAGAAGGCCGGGTTCCTAGCGGGGCCGCTCGGTTCCCGAAAGTTTGGACCCCGTCAGGGCCCTCCTCCCCCGCGCTCCCCGCCGCCTCCGACACCCCCGCGGCCCCAACACACGCCTCCTCGGCTGAAGGGGGGCCGGGCCGCGAGCCTCAGAAACTCGCTTTCCCAAGCGGTCGTGTACGGAGACTTGGGCTGCGTTGCCCTTCTGGTTCCGCGTTTCCTGGGGTCGAGCGAGAGCTGAGGGCCGGCTGCCCGAGACGAACCCTCGCCGGCCGCGGACCGCATATGGGCTGAGCGAAGGAATGCCAGATTCCGGCGTGGAGGGAGCGGGGGCAGGGCCTCCGAGCCCAACGGCTTGCACCTTCACGGCCAGACCTCGCTCTGCCCAAGGGAGGCACGCAGGACGGGTGGGCGGCTTTGGGGTGGATGGGGACAGGGCTTCGTGGCGTGCCTGGGTTCGGACACTCGGAATCCGTGGTCCCGAGGAACCCGCGGTGTTTTGCTCGAGCCTTTGAAAGGTGGAGGCAGGAGCAGTAGAGAAACTGGTGTGGCTGCATGAGCCACATGATTTAAAAATCTCGACTGCTGTTATTCTTTCCGAGGCGCTGAGCTCGGGCGCTGTTTCAGAGTCTGTGTCCAGCCCCAGGAATGTGGTGTGACGATCACCAACTCCTCCAACCTGGCAGCGGCGTTTGCTGCTCTTTTGGCATTGTTGGGGGTGGGGCAGGGGCGGGTGAGGAAAAGTGGATACGTTAATTCAAAGTGCTTCCTCGGAAAGCGTCTTTATGGTTGGATATTCGCAACAGTCTTTCTGAACACGGTTGGACCGAGGACGTCGAATCACGTCTTATCCATCCCACCCACAGTCTCAGACTCCGAATTTCTTCAGGCTGTTTAATGGAAAGAGCTTGGGTTTTGGAGCCCAGCTCTGTAATCCTGGGTTCAAATCCCGCTCTGCTGTGTGAACTCACCAATGAAACTGGGAATGAAATTACCCAGCTAATAGGATTAATTAAGAGAATGCATATTCAACCAGTGGCAGTCAAAAGGTATTCAAAAAGTCCTTTCGGGGCAGGGCTGTGTTTTACTTTTTATGAACCCTGCTTCCAGTGGGATGGCAGCTTGGTGCATGTTTGTGAAACTCATAGGGACCTCTTCTTTTCCTAGCCTAATCTTAAGGAAGATTTTACGTTTACCAAAACAAAAACAAAAACAAAACCCCCAAAATAACAAAAAAAAACCCAAAACATGAACATGAACAATGTCTTTTTGCAAAGAAAAGGTTAAGAAGATGATGAAAAATTTGCTCTTTGTTCATTGTTAACAGGTAGTTGACAGGCCAATCACAGATGTTTGAAAGAGAACAAGGTTATTTATCCAAGTACTGGATTGTTCAGCACGAACCAGATCCTGCTTGGAAAGCTCAAATTCCATACACCTCCATGTCCCTAAGAATTTCAGAAGTGGACCAGGAGGCTATGTGATGATGAACCAAAATTGTTGTTTTAGAAGCATTTAACAAAACAGGATAGTATTCTTGCCTTTCCTTTTTTTTTTTTTTTTGAGCGAAAGCTTTACTGTAAGTGTAGATTTAGGGTAAAAAGGAGTGTAAACGATGGGCTACTCTGAGGATTACAAGCCTTGTTTTCTACCATTGACTTGCGTTAGCAAATAACTTCATCTTCATGATCTGTAGTCTCCTCACCTATGAAAAGAGCCAAATAATCCCCTTTAGAGAGTTGGAGGGAATAGTAAATATGATTGCAAACAGATTTGCAAAATTAAGCGTTAGGTGATAAGACTGATGTCAAAAATAGAATTACTCTGACACATAGGGCTTCTCTCATTCTAGGAACTCAGTCCATAGAATGATACCCTCTTTTATACTTCTGTACTGATGAGGTATTGCTATTACCAGCTAGCTTTTAGGTGGACAAGGTGAGTGTTAAGTCAGTAAGTTCAAGGGACTAAATATGGATATTTTGATTTTCAGATGGGTGTTCTTCAGATGCTAAACTACTGTAATAAATGAGATTATAAAACCTGTTTTTGGGTGCAAATTTTAAATCTTTTCAGAGTCTGGCAGTGAAGGTTTCTTGAGTCTCCATCTATTATCATGGCATTTTTTTGTCATGTCAATTATAACACTCTTCCAAATTTTTGAGTGTTCCTGTATTTGGGATTGTGGCCAATTGTTAATTTAAATGTCACTGAGTTCCTAAGGCGAGAAGCTGTCAACCCATCTGTCTGCTTGTTTAAACAGCTATCCAAGACCACCTCTTGCTCCTTTTCTTTTGCTTTGCAGTGGGAAGTGATTCCCTGGTTTTGGTGCCTGCTAGATAATTTCTTAGCTGAATTCTCTTTAATAAAAATCACAAAGAGCAGTTTTGTTTCAGATGAAAACGAAGTTTCTTTTTCTTTTTCTTTCTTCTTGTTCTTTCTATATTATTATTCTTTGGTGGGGGGGAGGGGAAAGGAGAGTGATGGTTTCTTATCTTTCTTTTCTTTTTCCTGATGTTTTGATTTTTAAAAATACTTACCCGCATCTCCTTGGCATCCCTCTGCGCTATTCCCATTCTGCTGTCTATTCTGTAGGCTTCCTGTGGTACAGAGAAGTAACTTTTGGTTTACCTGAATTGTATTTGCTGACTTCAGGACTTTTAGAAAAATGTTTAAATTCGGTGGGATATGCTTGGATGCTTCAGAGCAGCTTTACAATACATTTTAAAAATATCACGCCCACAGAAATTCTATTTTGCCCACAAAATTTGCATCAATCTAGTTCCCACTCTGCTGCCATTCCTAGTGGCTTTCCTCCTTCCCCTGTCCACTGTGATAGAAGAAGGAACTCCAAATCCTGGCTCCACATCAAGATCACCTGGGGGGACTTTTATTGTCAACACCCAGGGATTATGATACAGTAGGTCTGAGAATCTGTAGTTTTCCAGGTTGATAGTAACTTGTTGGAAACACTGATGGTTTATTATTCTGCTTTCAAGTGTGTGTTTGTGTGGTGTGTGTGGGGGGGGGTCTTCCCTTCTTATTTTTAATAATTTCCAGAATTAATCTAACCTTAGTTATTCCAGTGTTTAATCCTCTGTCAAAGATTTTTAAAATTGCCAGCATAAGAGCTATAGAGTATAATACCATTTCTTCTTGTTCATCTGGACACAGTGGGTCCCCATTGTCCCTTTAGAAGGGCTTTATATATTTGAATGATATAGTATAAATCCTCTATCCAACCGTTTTCTTCTCTGTTGTCTTTTATTCCTCAAGCTTCATTCATACATATATAATTTTGGACCCCCTTTATTTGCCCTTAGTGGTTTTAGAGTAAAACATTCTAAGCCATGACTTTAATGAAAATATAATAGGAGATTTTACATTATCCTTATGTTGTGTTTCCACTCATTTAAGTGCGTCCTTTCTTGACATTTCTATCTGGATGCCAAAACTTGAACCTTTCATTTCCTCTCACTTTTTTCTAATTATCCTCCTCTCTTCTTCCCTTTCTCTGCAAATGACTTGAAACCAAAAGGTCTTATTTTCTTCTACTCTTCCTTTTTTATTGGTCTGCTGTACGAATGATATGTTGGAAAGATCAGTAGAGTAGGAGCCAGAAGACCAGCATTCTCCTCCAGGTCTGTATTTAATTAGTCTTATAATCTTGTGGGTGGGATTTTGGTCCTCCATTTGCCCAGGTATATTGTCCATAGTCACCGAGCCATTACAGAGTTGAGAGTAGAATTTCTCTCTTCGGGTCCTCAGTCTGGTGCCTCCTCCACTCTCCGCACCATTTTTGTCTTTTGTACAAATGAGCTTACATACACGAAAACACTTAGAACATTCTCAAGTGCTTCTGGTAAATGTGTACATCTTGAGGAAGAGAATTGTGTTTTTTCATTTATGCATTTTTTCTAAACTTGGCATCTAACTTTCTGTACTTCGTATTTAATAGACACTCAATAAATATTCAATTGGACAATTGCTTTTAGTCATTTTAGTCATTTTCTTATTCTGGACTACCATGGTACTCCAAGACAGTTGTTTTTTTTTTAATAGTATTTGCAAAGGTCATTGCTTACCTTACATTTGGGGCAACACCAAATTTTCCCCTTTCCCAGATGTTTTATTTAAACTTGCTATTTTGAATTTGTGTGTGTGTGTGTGTGCGCACGTGTGTGTGGTTTCTTCTCTCTTTGATCACTTCTGCAAATCATTAAAAAAATTTTTTTTAATGTTTATTTTTGAGAGAGAGAGAGAGAGAGAGACATACAGTGTGAGCAGGGGAGGGGCAGAGAGAGAGGGAGACACAGAATCTGAAACAGGTTCCAGGCTCTGAGCTGTCAGCACAGAACCCAATGTGGGGCTCGAACCCACGAACCATGAGATCATGATCTGGGCCAAGTCAGACTCATAACCAACTGAGCCACCCAGGCGCCCCTCATTCTTTTTTTTTTTTTTTTTTGATGTTTATTTATTTTTGCGAGAGAGAGTGCGAGCAGGGGAGGGGCAGAGAGAGAGGGAGACACAGAATCCGAAGCAGGCTCCAGGCTCTGAGCTGTCAGCCCTGAGCCCAATGCAGGGCTCAAACTCACAAACTGTGAGATCGTGACCTAAGCCGAAGTTCGGTACTTAACCGACTGAGCCACCCAGGTGCCCCTGATCACTTCTGCAAATCATAAAGGTCACTTTGACTTTGGAATTTAACCTCAAAGGCGCTGACATCCACCCCCTGCCTCTTACTTGAGCTTCTTCTACTGTTTCCTGTATTACTATATTACTAAACTAGCAATTCTATTATTTTGTTCAGAGTTGCCATATTTTATTGTAATTTTGGTCATTTGGGGGATTATTGGAATAGTGTTTTTAAAATTAGAGTTAACTAAGTTTATGTTTTGATGTTTTTTTTGAGATTTTTCATTATGAGCTGGATATTGCAAACTTCTATTGCAAACTTTATATTTAGTAAAGTTGTTTTTTTTTTACCCCATCAAGAGTGTTCCCTAAAAACCACTACAACCAACAAAAACTCTAAAGGTGAGAAATGACAAATAAAACCTTGAGAGAACTGTATAGTGTGTGAGCTACTTCTGCAACATACTTGCTCCTTGAGGGCAGGCACTATGTCACACATCCCTCCATAAAACTTGTCTGGCATATGTCCGATGTGCAGAGTCAGCCAAGCAGCAGGTCAGCTTTGTCACAGCACCTGTAATTCCTGCTCTGTCCTCCCAACCTTTGGGGTATTTTGGAGGAGAGGCCAAAGGTGAGTCAGGGGTGTGTGTTACGCTCTTTTCTCCTTTGAAGAGAAAAGATCAGTTGAAAGCTGACCCCACCTACAGACTTTTATACTGTCTCTTTTTATTAGTTAATGGGTAGCTGAAATTTTCCTCTTTGTTGACTTATATGTTGGCAGAAACTTTAAAATTTACCTAGTCCTTCTATCCTTTCCATGCTGGATGTGCTCCTCTTACAACATCCTGGTCAATAGGTAGCTTACCTTTTTTGTGCTTGGACAACTCTTATGGTAGCTCCCTGCCTCTGCAGGCAGCTTAGTTCATCTCTGGACAACTCTGAGTTTTAGAAAGATCTTCTTATATACAGTTGTAGTCTGTCTCCTTGAGAATTGTGCCCATTGGCATCTTCTCAGGCATTTGCCTTATAAAGTTTTAAGCCCTGTGTAAGTGACAGGGATCCAAAAGGGGTACCTTTTACTGAACGGATGCCTACTCTGCCATTAAAGGAGTTAGACCTAGTGAGGAGCATGGAGATGATTCCATCTGGGGTGTTTTCCTGGATATTCTGATTCAGTGGGTCTGAAATAGTATCTGGGAATTTGTATATTGAAGAAATAGCCACTTATTTCTTTTTTTTAATTTTAAAAATGGTTATTTAGTTTTGAGAGTGGAGAGAGAGAGAGCAGGAGAGGGGCAGAGCCCAGTTAATTTTTATATTAGGGAAGTTTGGAATCATTGCAGAGTGAATCTGGGGAAAGTAAGGGTGTTTTGGGTTAGCATTTGTTTGTTTGTTTGTTGTTCTTTGATAGTACTAGAGATAGGTTGCTTTGCCTGGGTCTTGTGGTCATTTTTTCCCCTTGAGAAGAGTTTGATTCTTGGTCACTAGGGAAGCTGCTCTGTATCCCTATAAGACTAATAAAGTGATTTGTTTTATCTTAAAAAAATAATCTACAAACTATTCAGAATATCAGGGCTGGTGTATGTGTGCTGTGTGTGACTTTGGTGGAAGCCTCCTTATCCCTTCATCAGAATGTTACAAAGATGCCAGGATACATAGGTGTTCCACTGTCTTTTTGGTGTCCGCTAAGGAATTCTGTTCTAGTCCTTGTGAATGACACTGCCTTTTAGTATGTCTGCTTTGTTAACCCATGAACATATAACTTGTGTCAGGGATTCCCCTCAGATGTGTTAGTGCAAAAAGATACATGAAAGTCACTCATTTCAGGCAGTCCTGCCTTTGGGCTGTCTGGGCTCTGCAGCAAGTGGAATATGGAAGGGAGAATAAAGGAGGAATCAAGGGTCTTTTTTTAAATAAAAATTTTTAGGTTTATTTATTTATTTTTTTGAGAGAGAAAGTGTGAGCTTAAGAGGGGGAAGGGTAGAGAGGGGAGAGGAAGGATCCCAAGCAGTGGGATGTGGGGCTCGAACTCATGAACTGTGAGATTGTGACCTGAACTGAAATCAAGAGTTGGACACTTAACCGACTGGGTCACCCAGGTGCCCCAGGAATCAAGGGTCTCTTGAGCAGAACAGAGCATTCTGCAAGAAGGGGCCTGGGAGTGTTCCTCTGACAAGGACTTGATGTTGCTGTCCCTTATAGGAACTAGAAAGTGGCTTCAGATCTGAAAGGATAGGCTCCTGGCCTCTGGATGGGACAAACCTGTAGTGTTATTTGTAGTGGTAGGAGGTTTGCTATAGATCTGTTCTTTCTGTCGTCTCCTTTTTGAGGCAGATACCAGCTGTGTGGCAGAAAATACACTCTGATCTTACAGAAAAGAGCAAAACCAAGAAGGGGAGGGAGGGGGATGATAAAAGCCATAGCTTGGAGTGATAATTACTGTACTAATTTATTTATATGTGTAAGTATATAAGTTTCTACATAAAACTCTGGTAGGATCTCTAGTTATTGGCTCTAAGGTTTATTATCTTTGTAGCTCTGCTGTCTTAGTGGTGTGTTAGAGAGGATTGTGGTGTCTTGTCATCCTTAATTTGTGTATTTCATCATGTGGCAGACAGTACAGGGTATTCTGCTCTTGTAGATGTGTGGGAATCATTGACCAAGTCAAAGATAGGGCCCTGCCCCCAAGGAGCTGACATCATCATGGAGATAAGACAGATGAGCACACAATTAGGAATATGAAATACAAGTCATTTAGTCACTTATCTACAGTCTCTGAAAGCAGTTTCCTGCAGTCAGAGTGACTAAGAGCTATAGGGTCTGGGGGAGTAAACTTCAGGTCTACTAGGGAATAGTGACCCCCAGCTCACTCCGACTGGGCTTGTCTGCTATTCTCCCCTTTCTCTTTTGCAATTTAGAAGTATCTAAACTTAACTTGGGGGAAAAGATAAAGACCCCTTTGTCTGGTATGGGTCTAAATGTAAGTTTGGCACATGTTATGGTATCTGTTGTGTCTATCACTGGGTTTGTGGCAGAGAGAGAGGGCTGTTTTCTTAGTCCTTGATGAGAAGCCCGATCTAGGACAAGTTAAGGTGGAAATATCTTCTTTGGAGGACCTAGTTCTCAGTGGCAGTAGCTGAAGGAACTTCTTGTCACAGCCAGGCAATGACTGAGGTACGGTATGGACACACCCAGCGCTGCTGCCTCAGGTGGCATTGATTAATCATACTAACATCTCCCTCACCCTCTGTGCTTGTCTTGGCAAAACCCTGTTCTACCAGCTCCTCAAAGTTTGTGTTTTATTAGATACGATTGAACAAAGTCTTGGGGGTCATTTTACTGTCCCTTGCCACCCTTGAACTGCAGGCTAGTTATCTTCGTCCAGCTCTGGTGTTCTTGGTCTTTGATCATTCAGTGAGGGGCCTGGGTCTTTCTTCCCATTGGACTGAAGCACCTTCCCAGAGACCTGCCTGAGGCAGTTTCTGGTCTTCAAGTCACTTCCTTTCAGAATATTGGCAGCTGGGTAGTGACTCTGGTTCTTTGAATACATCAGCCAGACATCATGCCAAGATGGACTCATTGCTTCACAAAGACACGTTGGGTCTATGGGTGTTGCAGAACCTGTTTCTGGGTTAAGAGTAACTCCCCCACCCTTCTATATATTTAATCATATGAAGAAAGCTTGTGTGTATTTTGTGAGGTAAGGAAAACATGACGATAATATTTTGATTGGAGTCAGATATTGCCTCCTTAATAATATGTTGTCTTTTAACAAATAGCATCACTTTAAACTACAATTTTGCTTGCTGAATGAAGTATTGCACAAGAAGCTGTGGTTACATTCTAAAGTATAGTAGCTTGTTCAGAAGCAGGTGCATTTAAAATGGTTGTTGTTTGCTTCTTTTTCATCTCTTTTTATTCTCATCTGTCTTTTGTGAGGAGATTCTGGGAAGCTTTTTTAAGCCTTGAAGATTAAATAGTCTATTTTAACTAGACCCTAAGAAGGAGAGGTTGCTATGCTGACATATTTATCCAACATTCAAATAAGAATAATCGAATAGTGTTTACTCACTAATGTCTTTTGTTAAGTTTCTGAATATAAATAGTCAGAAAACTAGATAGTGCTAATGTGTTAATTCCTCTAAATTGAAATGTGGTAAGCTGCAAAGAAACTGCCATTTAATTCTCTGCTTTCACATGCCTTGGTCCATCCAGAAAGTGTTGAGACTCGTTGAAGTTTGAGGATGTGTATATTTTGATTATTATTTTTAATGTCTTTCTTTGCTCTGAACATGCCTTTATTTATTTGCTAGATCTTTTTTAATTGGAAATGTTAAGGACATTTACTTTATTGCAACATTTAAAACACTTTCTAATCTTTATGAGGATTATTAGAGGAAAAACATATCTTGTGAATCATGCAAGTCCTTGGTAGTATGTTACTATTTAAAGTAAGTGACAATATTTCAGGACTCCTGTGACATATACTTCCTAAGAGATTTAAAGAAAATGGTTGTAACTAAAAACAAGCATTGTAATATTTTAAGGTAGGTTTACAAAGTAACAGAGTTATTCTTCGTGTTTACACATAATTAACTCGTATTTATACTTTGTTGATTTTCTCTGGCACCTTTACAAGGTTTTTTTAATTAAAAAAATTAAAAAAATTTTTTTTAAATCTTTATTTATTTTTGAGGAAAAGACGAGGGTGAGCAGGGGAGAAGCAGATAGAGAGGGATACACAGAATCCAAAGCAGGCTCCAGGCCCTGAACTGTCAGCACAGAGCCCAACGCGGGGCTTGAACCCACAAACCGGAAGATCATGACCTGAGCCGAAGTTGGACCCTCAACTGACTGAGCCACCCAGGTGCCCCCTAATTAAAATTTTTAAAAATTGTTTACTTATTTTTGAGAGAGAGAGAGAGAGCCCGAGTGTGAGTGGGGGAGGGGCAGAGAGCGAGGGAGATACAGAATCCGAAGCAGGCTCCAGGTTCTGAGCTGTCAGCACGGAGCCCGACGCGGGGCTGGGATTCATGAATTGGATCGTGACCTGAGCCAAAGTCGGACGCTTAACTGACCGAGCCACCCAGGTGCCCCTACAGGATTTTTTTTGGAGGGGGAGGTTATTTAAAAAGTAATTACATTTAAAAGTAGTTAAGGACATTGAAAAATCTAGAAAACTATGAGAAAAATATTCATAATCATACTATTAATATTTTAGTGTACTCTTGGTTTCTTTTTTCTACCCTTAGTTTTATTTATTTATTTATTTATTTATTTATTTATTTATTTATTTATAAAAAATGTTTATTTTTGACAGGGGTGGGGGGAAACAGGATCCGAAGCAGGCTCCATCTGACAGCAAAGAGCCTGATGCGGGGTTCAAACTCATGAACTGTGAGATCATGTCTTGAGCCAAAGTCGGACACTTAACTGACTGAGCCACCCAGACACCCCACTACCTTTAGTTTTAAAAAGTTATTGATTAATGATGTATATGCACAGTTTTCTGTACTGCCTTTCTTTGATGGTTATAAATGTTTTTCATATTTTCAAGCATTTTCCATAAATTGATGTTTTTTGGTTAAATAATATTCTTGTTAATGGGGTTACTAGTTTTGACCATTTTTTGATTGGATATTTAGTTGATTCCACTTTTTTTTCTATATAAATGATGCTGATCACCTTCATACATAAAAAAAATTCCTCATTAGGATTTTTCCCCATTAAACTAGATTTGCAGAAGAAAAATTACTGCATCAAAGAGGGTAATTTTTTAAAATTGGGAAACAATTTAAAAATAAAAAGGAAAGCATAAGAGAAAATTAAAATCTCCAATAAGTCTATCACTTCCAACCAAAACCCACAGTTAATATTTTGATAGATTCTAGACAGTTTTTTTCTGTTATTGCAGTTGGCATTTTAGCATATGTATAGTTTTATCATTTGCTTCTGCACTACTTAAGATATTGTGAACATTTTCCTATATGTAAATGTTCTTTAAGAATATTAAAGGGTGTATACTGTTCTATCTTAAGGATCTGTTATATATAATTTAAACTGAAACCAATTCTCAGTTGCCAACTTTCATAATTGTGAATAATGCTATAATGAACATTCGTACATTTAAATCTTGGTAGGAATATTTATTTTGTTAACATAAGCTCTCAGAAGTCAGTATTTTGTATCAGAGTATGGACTTTCCTGTGACTTTGATACACACTGCCAAATTCCTTTCCACATAGTTTGACCAAGTTGTATTTCCATTGGCAGAATATGAAACTGTGTTCCCACCTGTGTTCAACCCTAGTTTTTATTTTGAAAACTCTTAACCAATTTGATAAGTGGTAAAGGCTACCTCATCTTAACTTGCCTCCCTGATTATACAGTGATACTGAGTGGTTTTTCATATGGTTGGTGGCCACTTCTTATTTACTTATTTTGATAAATTGTGTCTTTTACCCCTCAAGGTATTCGTTTTTTGGTTACTGATTTGAAAAAGCTGTTTATATTAAGTGTATTAGTCCTTTGTCTTAAATGTGTTGCAACATGCATGGACAGGTTAAACTGCATAATATCAAATTGCTACCAATATTGATTTCAAAAATTGTTTATCTGATAGGTTTTCAATCCTTTGATTTGCAATGAGCTTCATCAATTTTCTTTTTAACTGGTAATTTTAATTTTAATTTTAATCTTGTAATTTTCTTGTTAACTGGTATTGTCTATAGCTACTTTAAAATTCTAATCTGACTGTATCATAAAACAAAAAGCTGTCAGTTGTATGTGCTCAGGAAATGCACATATAACATTTTATAAAAATATACTGGAGGGAAACTGTATATTCTGGAACTAAATATGTGATTTTGGTGGGTTGAGGGTAAGCTGCTTATGTCCTGTTTTCCTGGACATCCAAGATCTTTGAAGTATGTAACATCCCTGAAAGGCAGGACTAATGCACTACTAAATCTGACATTTTGACCTAATTGATAATTGTACTGTGGTTTAGCCAGTCAGTTTGGTCAGACAACAGGATGACTAAGATTCCCTCCCCTCTCTCCTCACCAAATTGATTAGTTGTGGGACAGAACTGACTCAATCAACTTGTTGTTTTGGCACCCTGTGGACACCACCTGTTTCTTCCATTTCTCCCTCCAGCCTCCCACTGCCCTAGTGCAGTGCTGTGTGCACAGTGGGTAGGAGATCAATGTTGTTGCTGAAGAATGTTGCAATAAAGAAGAGTAGACTGCTTTTTTTTTCAAGCTTGTATGTTCTTAAGGTACCCTGCTGCTTTTGACATTAAGAGCTCCAGCTGAACTGTTGTATGTGGAAGCCCTGCAGGTCTTAAGTGTTTGATTCAGGGTAATTTCAGGCAATATGAATGCTTTCTTAAGTATCATTGGAATTTACTGGGCTGGTTGTTTGCCAGCTATTACCATATTTAGCAGGAAGAGACCTGGGGAACAAGGACATTTCTGACCAACCAAAGAAGGAAACCTCTCTGAAGAGGATTGTGACTATTTTTTAGGTGTGGTTAAGAGAATGCCAGTTAGAGAGATTCCGGTTTGTGTCCAGTTGTCTTTGTTTCTATGCCCCATCCACAAAATTAATTTATGGGTGGGAAAAGAGATTTGATAGTGAAGCTCTTTCTCACCCTGAAGTCTAATACTGTTTCTGGGAGGAAATTAGAGAATTCTTACACCTAGACTGTGCATTGAGAGGCTTAATTAACAGGTGAAGCTGCTGATTAAAAACAGGTTGAGGGGTATTTATTTTCATCTTTCTTTTTGAAGGCTTACTTATTTTCTGCTTTGTCATGGTCTGAATTTATTTTGGCCTAGTCCTTTTCTCCATCCTACTTTTGGAACTGCCAGCCTTCCCTCTATGGCTTAAAATTTCTCTGCCTGTTTTTCCATTTTAAAGATGAAGATACTATTTGGAAGGATCATTCAATATAACTGACATACAACTTATTTTCATAAAGTAAAACAACCCCGATGTTTACATAGCAATGTAGAGTTTACAGAGCCTTCTTATAATTGTCTCGTTTATTCTTCATAAAACCTTAGTGGAAACTGAGCCTCAGAGGGGTTATTTGGCTTGTATACCATTGTTTAACCCTAGATAATAAGTGACAGGGCTGGGGATATAAACTTGTGGTTTGACTTTTTAAACTTCAGCTTTTTTTAAAAAAAAAAAAAAAACATTTTGTTGAATTCTTACTATGTGTCTCATTCTGCTAGGGCTTTACGTATATTTCCTCACTTAATTTACATGGCTATCCTTTAGGGTAGACAGTATTTAACTGTTTTACAGACAAGGAAATTGGAACTGAGATTCACAGCTTTGGATGATGGGGTGAATAATGTGGTTAATGAAGAATGGAGACAGAATTCAAGCATCTGCAGTCAACGATGGAGCTTTATGTACGTTCATAAAATTACGCCTACAACAACCCTACAAGATGGGGAATAGGTTAAGTGGGGAAACTGAGGGATATACTAAAGGTGCATTTTTTTTTAGAATTTTGTTTTATTTACATGCCATATACATTTTCTTTCTTAAAAAAATTTTTTTTTATATTCATTTATTTTTGAGAGAGAGCACAAGCCAGGGAGGGGTAGAGAGAAAGAGAGACAGAATCCCAAGCAGGCTCCGCACTGTCAGTGCAGAGCCCGATTATAGGTCTTGAACTCATGAACTGTGAGATCATGGCCTGAGTTGAGATCAAGAGTCAGGTGCTTTACTGACTGTGCCACCCAGGTGCCCCTAAAGATGCATATTTTTATGATATGTATAACTAAAAATTCATAAGACTGGCAGTTCTTTGTTTTTTTTTAATTTTTTTATGTTTGTTTATTTTTGATAGAGAGAGAGAGAGAGAGAGAGTGAATGAGAGAGTGCAAGCGGGGGGTGGGGGGCAGAGAGAGAGGGAGACACTGAATCCAAAGCAGGCACCAGGCTCCGAGCTGTCAGCACAGAGCCCGACACAGGGCTCGAACTCACAGATTGCGAGATCATGACCTGAGCCAAAATCAGACGCTTAACCAACTGAGCCACCCAGGCACCCCTGGCAGTTTTTTGAATTGTAGAGGTCAGCTATTAGGAATTTTTTTATCTTCTAATAAACAAGAAATGGATGGACATTAATGGCCCTTGACTTCCTTTAGTTCATTTCTGTCACCAGGAGAAACAAAATGAATTTGGGCTGAGAGGAGGGGAGTTGCCATTAAGGATGAGTCTTTAAGCCAAAATGGGCCACAGCTATGAGATCTTCAGAGGGCTGCCCTTAGCAATGACCTGACTCCTGAGGGCTCTGCTTGGGGACATTCCTGCCTGTGTTTATGGAGACTTCTCTTTGAGAGGGAGTTATTGGCTTATGGGGAGAGAAGATGGGGATACTTTTTAGTCTGGCTCTGAACATACTAGCTCTGTGTCTTTGGGCAAGTTTCTTAAGCACTCTGTGCCTCATATTCGTTAGTAATAAAAGGATTATAACAGCATGTAATTGTTAGGGTTATTATGAGAATTAAATAAGTGTATAATGTGATAATAATTCATAGTGCAGTGCCTGGCACATACTAAGAGTGAGGTAAATAGCGTTATTTTATGTTGCAGTATGGACTTTTTGTTGCTTTCACTTTAATCAAAAGTGGATGAGTGATTCGGACCTTTGGTGAGAAACAGGAGCTTCATCTTTGCAGCAAGTACATTGTTCACTGCTTTTCAGTGACTGTATACATATTTAGGGGTCTTGTCTTTGAGTTTGTTCCCTTAATGGTGTGTACTTCCAATTTGGAGGAATTTTGTCTATTACACAAATTGCACCGATAGGTGTTAACTCATTTCCGTATTATTTATTAACCAGACATTTGTGGTTGGATGTTATGCATACTACAAAAACTCTGATTTTTTGAAGTGTATCTTTAAGGATAATATCAGATCCATTTCAGTTGTTCCCCAATTTCATATGATATGACAAACATCATCATGTGCCATTCGGTGTCACCATGTGGAATACTAGTCTAAAGCCAAAATATTCAATGTTTTAATTAGCCTTATAGCACTTCATGGACTATCTCTGTTAGACATTTTGAAATAATAAAAATATCCTATGGTCTGTTAATACGTCTTTAGGGGCTCCTGGAGATTTGGGAATTTAAGGTGGGTGATTACCCATTTAGTCCATCCTTGTTTTACAGATGAGGAAACTAAAGCCCAAAGAAGTGACTGGTGGGGACCCAGCACTAGGTGAAGGTTGGGCCAGAACCCAAGTGCTTGTTTTCTGGCCACGTGATCTTTCCTCAAATGATCTATCAGTACATCAACTGGCTTTTTCTTTTCTTTTTTTTTTTTTTGAGATCTGAAGAAGGAAACAGAGAAGGAGTGGAAAAGTGGGGGAGAAATGTAGCCATATTGGAAATGTCAGTGACAGTAGAGGAAATATTTGCCTGTGAGCCCCCTGCCTGTCCCTTTGGACTTCTCTGTAGTGGTTAAGACAAGCCAGTGGGGCAGTAGCATTAGTGATTCAGAATTGGATAAGCCAGGACTGGTGGAGTTACTTTCTCAGAAAACCGTTTTGTATTTTAACATTTGTTTCCCATGACAGTTTGCTTATTCTCAAGTTTTGGCAGCCTTGAGCAAATGGTTGTCAGGTTTTTGTTTTGTTTTAAGACAAAACTCCACTTCTTATTTTGCTGATTTAGTAAACTGTCTTCTACCTACCACTCCCTTCTGCTCCCTCTATAATTATTTCTAAGACTTTGTTTTTCAGTTGTGGGAATACTATGAAAGGTTTTCTTTTATAGTCTGAGATATTTATAATTATGTGTAAGCACACTGTTTACAGAAAATGTAAGTGGTGCATATGGTAACTCAAATACTCTTAAAACACTTAAAGTATTTTCCAATATTTAAATCTTTCCAAAAAAGCAGCTGAAACCACTTACAGTAAAAGAGAGGAGGTATACACTATGGATAGCAGCATTTGAATGTAATTAATACAGATAAAAGTGAATGTCACTTTGGAGGAACTGGGGATATTTCATGAAAGTTGACCAAGGCATGCCTCCTTAGTAATAGAGTGAACCATACTGACAAAAATCTCTGTCCTTATGGAGCTTATATGCAGCAACAATAGCCATCATATACTGAGGGTTTATTATGCGACAGATGCTTGACAGTACTTAGTAAAAGTACTTTACCTGTTTCCTTTGGTCCTTACAGTAGGTGTTTTGATTCCTGTTTACTGAAAGGTTAAGGGATGGTCATCTAGGTCAATCAGCTAATCATCGGTATATGCCAACAATTGGTACTCCTCTTGTCCAGCTCCAGAGCTCACACAGTTAACCCACTGTAAGTAATGCCATTTATTTGGTGGAATCCGGTAGTCCCACAGGCAGTGTAACTTTGGATTTAATGATATTTTGTGTACTAAAATGACTTAAGTTTTACCATTCTTAACATCTTACCTCTGAGTGAACATTTGCATTATATAGGAATTATACTTCAAAATTGCAGTTTGAGGATTTGCAGTCCTTTCTAAATCTTTTTTTTTTTTTTTAAGTGGGAAGAATGGATTTATGTTTGTTGTAATCCAAGGAAAGTTTTTAGCATTTCTTTGCCGTTTATATTTTGATCCTAAAAGAAATTCTTTAGTAGATTAGATCAGGAATGAATGGGTAGCTTTTTTTTTTCTTAATAAAGAACATTTTGGAAGATTGAAAATGGCCATCCAGAATTATATTTGTGGCAGCCTTTTTAGTTACACATAGCTTTTTCTTGACTGTGCACATGCACATGTATTCTTACTTAATTTTGAAAGAGATGTAAGAAACCATGTAAAATGATTGGAATGCCTCAGCACATGAACAATGGACGTAGCCAACTACTGAAAGTACCCAGTACTAACCTATCTTGGCCTGGGAAGTTTGAAATTAACTGTGTGCAGCATTTCTACACATGTCATTATAGAAAAAGCACACAGTTTTTCTTCTTTTCTGTGAACTTTTTCCTTATTATTGTCTCCTTTGTTACTGAAAATCAATAGTCATCTGTACCAATAGATAAGAGAATGTGTTTGACATCAACAGATAATCCCAGATAATCCTGTTTTAAAATACAGCCCTTCACATGCATGCTCACACATGTGGGTCCTCTCAAACATACTGGGCTTTCTCCTTAAGGTTTAGTTGTGTTAGCTGCCACTTGAATGGTGAAGGAGAGAATAGAATGCTCGGGGATATTAAGGGTAATGAAAGAAATAAATGACAGTATAGGTTGATTGTTTATTTTTAATTATCTCTTGGAATGACTTTAGATACCCTTTCCCACTACATTGTGATTTTTTGCTTTAGCACAGCTGTTGAGTTTTGGGAGCCAGCTAAACCTGGCTCTGATTCTTAGTTAAGAATATTGGGCAAGCCACTTCTCTAAGTCTCAGTTCCCTTATTTATGTAGTGGGAATAATAGTAATACCTAACTTGCAGGATTATTTGCAGATATTAAAAACATTATATTTAATCGCATGGTCCTGGGCACAAAGTAGGCACTCAAGTGTGGGGGGCTCATAGTTTAAACTTCATTAGCCACATGGTAATTCCCTGCTTTGGAAGATAGGATCTGGACATACTTGTCTGGCCCTTCTTGTTTCAGTTTCTTTCAAGGATTCCCTTTAGACTCTGTTCCATTGCCAAGGCAAGATTATGGATCATTTAAAGAACAGACTAAAAGCACTACCGTCCAGTAATTTCCAATTTGTAAATTAACTGCGTGAATTAAAAGCCTTTCTAACCTTTTGTCTGCGCAAGTTTGCAGTGTCTTGCACCCGTCACCTCAGAAGCAATTGATTCATAGAAAAAAAATTATTTAGTATTTCAAATTAAAGCTGGAGAACTCTTTCAATAAGGAGGATCTACTTGGTACTTATTCCCATCATTCACCCCTGAGTCTTAATGGAAATCAGGTTTGAAATGTTAGAAGCAGTTGGTTTTCAGCATTGGGAAAGCTTATCTAATCAGGCATGTGAAGTGGCCTATGTTGGATTTCTGTGCCAGAGAAGGCTGGGGGAGGCCGAGGAGATTATCGTTCTTGCTTGTAATTCCTGAGCATTGTTGAGGCACTGGGAGAGCAGTGGGGAAATTTTAAAAAATGTCAAAGTTGGTTATACCAGTCCAGCACACATCCCACCCCATTTGGACTGGTCTCGTAACATACGTTTATGTGAGCTCATTTGAATCATGTAATACTTTGTCATTTCTGGGCTAGATGGTGAGGATTTCCTGTTTCACAGGATTTTGGATTGGGAATTTTACATTAAATAGTGCTTTCTGGTTTATAGTCACTTTTATCTTTTATTAAAATTATTTTAAAATTATTTTTTAATGTTTATTTTTGAGAGGGAGAGAGAATGCAAGCAGGGGAGGGGCAGAGAGAGAGAGAGGGAGACACAGAATCTGAAGCAGGCTCCAGGCTCCGAGCTGTCAGCACAGAGCCCGATGCGGGGCTGGAACCCACCAACCATGAGATCGTGACCTGAGCCAAAGTTGGGCGCTTAACTGACCAAGTCACCCAGGCACACCTATAGTCACTTTTATAAACATGATCTCACTTGAGCCATAAATGAAGTCTTCTAAGGAAGGAGGGCTGGTGGTATTATTTTAGTTTTACAGATGAGAATAGTAAGTCTCAGATAGCTCAGAGGAATTCCTCTAGATCACATGGTGAGTGTAGATCACATGGCAAAGCCAGGATTAGAACTCAGGTTCTGATTTCTAGGGCAGTTCTTGTTTCATTACACCACAGTGCTTCCTGCATAATGTAGCTAAATCTGAATTCTGTTCACCAAAATAGGAAAGGATTCTCTTCCTTTCTGTATGATGAGCTGTGTCAGAGCATGACAACAACGAAGCAGGAGCTGAGAATTCTTTCCCCAGATGGATCAGTTAGGTTTTATTAAAGCTATTCTGTGCCTGTAGTCACCAGTTGTTGCTGTTACCTATACAGGATGTTGATCCAAAGTGAAATAGGCAGGAGAGTGTGGCTGACTCAGCTGAGCCCATCACAACTGCCATATGTTCTGCCAGTGGGTCCATAATGTCATGTTAATTTACATGCATTTCATGTGCTCTGATGTCTGTTTCTCAGTGTTTTTCCTCAGCTGTTTTTAATGTCTCAAGCCTTAGCTCTTCCTGAGTGGCCTGAAGTGACTTTCCTGTTCCTTAAAGTTTCCCTAAATTGTCTCAAGAGCACAAAGCCTGGCCTTCTCAATGTAATTTTATTTCATAGCTCTGGGCAGTTCTCTCCTTAACTTGAGCAGAATGTGAATCGTGAATACAGATAGGTGTGTCAGTATTGCACCGTCACTTATGTAAGTGCCTTTTAGCATTTCTTCTTTCTTTTTAATCAAAATGAGGAAATAGAGAATGTTTTGTTATGGTAGTTTTACACGTACACCCATGAGGAAATGCGTAGTTGGCTTCTGTGGGAAGTGTAACTGATATATTTCAGGGAACAAAATGCATGATGGCTAAAATTTTTAAGTCTGTCAAATGTTCATAGGGAAGAAAAGAAAAATGATCAAACTCTCATATGGCACTTCAGTTTAGCTTATTAATCTAAGGTTAATAATTTGTATGAGTCTCTGCCTTGTTTACATCTCTTAGTATATGAAAGTATACTTGCCTTTCCACAGAATGCGTTTCACAAGTTGTGCTTTTTATTGAGGGGAGCCATCTCACCAAATATTTCTTCAGGTGTACAGTGTAGGAAAGCTTTCCACCAAATTGGCCAACTGGTTGAAGGTTTGACACCTCTGTATCAAGAAAATGTCAAGTGGACCATTTTGGCCCAGGAGTCCAGCTTTGGCCATGCCCTGTGGCCAGCTGGGAGCTTCCTTGGTGAAGGCCACTGTCATCTAGCCACATCATCGCCGTGTACCTTTCTCACGAGGAAGAATTTGGCAGTTGTATATCCTGAGACCTAGGATTCCCCATTCTCCCATCACCTGAGGAGAGCTTTGATAGCACTGATAGCAGTCTTGCTTCTGAGGTACATAGCTTATCCAAAATGCATATAATTTGTTCATAGAAAAATTGGGGATTGATTACAGTTTTTCTTCATGACAGTTTGAAATTAATGGACTTGTAATGTTCACTGCAGTAAAGGAACATTCATGGTTTTCGTAAAGTGTTAAATTTCAAATTTGATAGCTTGGAATTTGAATTAAACAAACATCCCTACTCTGTGTGTGTGTGCGCGTGTGCGTGTGTGTGCGCGCATGCATGTGTGTGTGCCTTTCAGGAGGGAGAATAGACCTTGGAACTGTTCATAAATTTTTTTTTTTTTACAATAGGGCCTATTCCCAGTTGGCAAGGAATAGCTATCTAAATGTTGCTCAGGTCTAGTGAAAAGATTTAGGGAAGTTGTAACTAGTTTAATAACCATCTGTGGAGTGACATAGATCGACACACCCAATTACACAAGACCTGAGTCTGAGAACTGTTGATGTGCAATCATCCCATCAGCATCTGCTCGTCATTATCAACAACAATCATGGCTCAACTATTTCTTTGGGGCCACATGAAAAGACAGTGTACCCATAGCAAAGGATAAGTCAAACCTGACAGAAACATAGCCCTCCCTAGCTCTTTGTTCCCAAACTTCTCTTTAAATATATCCTTTTGTGAGCTTTTGGAATATCTTACGTTATTTGTTGTTTGTCATTCATTTTCTGTCTTAAATGGCATGTCTTTCTAGCTCTAATTTTTGCCGAAACCATTAAAGGCCAATGTATGATGGGTCATTTTTCTAACCCATTTCTTTGCATTTGAAAGCCTTCATGTCTCTGGCTTCATGCTACTGTATGTATACAGAAGTGTTCAGTATCTTTTCTAGTTTACATTTTTTGTTACAACTGCTGTCAAACCACTTATGAGCACTTTCTAATATAAATCATTTTGGTGACTGAGTGGGAGGGAAGGAATCGGTTCACAGGAATAAATTTGCATGTTGAGAAGATACTATCTAATAGTTTGCAAAGCACTTTCAAGGGCATCATATCTTTTATAAGACCATGTGTTCATTTCTGGAGGCTGCGACAGAGACTCTCTCTGAGACCTAATCAGTAGCCCGCTGTCAAGTACCAGGGCTGGCTGGAGCACCAAGGCCAGGTCTTCTTTCTGTCCCGTGTGTATAACTGCATCATTATTTTATTGGCAGAAATATGGAATCTTCCTGATTTTAAAAGGTACTTCCTTGCCTTTGGAAGGTATGTTAGCAGTCCTTTCAGAATGGAAAAAAAATTGTTATGTTTTCCTGCCTTTTGATAAAAATCATTGGTTATCCATAATTCTAATTGTTTCTAACTAGAGTCTGATGGCACTGCAGAGCTTCTGACTAAGATGGCTTTTGGAAAATTAAGGTTTTATAGAAATTAGTGAGCTTTTCTATGACTTTCTGAAGGAACAGACTCAATCTAGTGATACAGTTGTGTTCTTGGATCTATTAACATCACAGACTTTAATTTTGGATATTAATATTTGATTATCTTTCTGAAGCATGTGTTTGTGTACAAGATGGATGCTTCACTGGTTCTCATTGATTTTGGCAAGTGGTCAAATGTGAGGTAGGTATTGGTAGGGCAGTGCCATGCAGTTTCAGTGCCAGGGTTGCTGTGTGCGGACTGGCTGTGAGTCTTGAGAACTTCTTGAGAACAAACGTAGATTTTCAGAAAGCGTCCCGAGCCTGTGGCACACAAGTGTTGGTATGGGACAGTGTGAGCCCAGGGAATGTACTTAGCTAAGAGGCCATTTAAGAAATAGGTTTTGTGGGGCGCCTGGGTGGCTCAGTCAGTTGTATCCAACTCTTGACTTTGGCTGAGGTCACAATCTCACGGGTGAGATTGAGCCCCATATCGGGCTCCATGCTGGGGGTGGAGCCTGCTTGGGGTGTTCTCTCTCTCTCTGTCTCTTTTTCTCCCCCCTCTCCCATCCCATGCTCATGCTCTCTGTCTCTCAAAAAAAAAAAAAAAAAAAAAGTAGGTTTTGTATTCCTTCTAAGAGTTAGGCCTTGTGCTGAATGTTAGAGTAGTTGTTCCAAAGGGTTTTTGTTTTTGTTTTGTTTTGTCCACTTTAGGCTCTAGTGGTGAGCTAAGGAGAAGCAAAAGAGGAGAAGCCATTCTTGGGAACTTCTTGGAGGTTGTAGCTGGCTCTGAAGAGTCTTGGTTGAACTAGATGAGTAACTAGTTCCTATGACTAATGAACTTTGCAGGAGTCCCTTTGGTTGTACGTACAGCCCCCTGGGATTGCTGTAAGGTTCCAAGCCATCACAGTTTGGAATCGTGGTTTTCAAACTTGAGTATGCATCAAGTTTGGAGGGCTTATTAGAATACAGATTGCTGGGCCCAGGGCCCATCCCTTGAGTTTCTGATTCTGTAGGCCTGGATTGGGACCTGATAATTCACATTTCTGACAAGTTCCCAGATGCTCCTGCTGTTTTGGAAATTACACTTTGAGAACGACTGGCTTAAAGCAACATTAGGTGTTTTGAGTTTGGGGGCAGAGGGAACTATGCAGGCTGGCTGGGATCTTTTCACTGCTCTTCCAGTGCACAGAGGTGAGCTTCCAGATGTATTAATTAATTCATCCAACAAGTATGTGAGTGTCCACTATGTGCCAGCCACTGTTATAGTTGTTAGGGGATACTGTGAAGAAAGCACACAAAAATCCCTTTGTGGAATTTCAATGAGCACAGGCTGGGATTAACTTGATATCAGTTCTGCTGTTTCTTGATGCTTGCAGGTGAACCTGCCCCTTCTCCTAGCTCCCTTCCACTTATCTTACTTTCTTTTGGAATCTTTGAATTTCATAATAATAGCACTGATATTATTAATCATCCCGACAACTTAAAAAAATTTTTTTAATGTTTATTTTTGAGAGAGAGACAGAACGACAGAGCGTGAGCTCTGAACAGAGAGAGAGGGAGACACAGGATCCAAAGCAGGCTCCAGGCTCTGAGCTGTCAGCACAGAGCCGGATGTGTGGCTCAAACTCACAAACCGTGAGATCATGACCTGAGCTGAAGTTGGACGCTTAACCGACTGAGCCACCCAGGTGCCCCTCATCACAACTTTTTATTGAGTACTTGTTCTATGTCAGAAATAATGTAGCTAAGTGCTTTACATTTATTATCCCATGTTATAACAACCCTGGTGTTTTCATCTTGATCTAAAAGATGAATTTTGAAGAGGTTGGTGACTTACCCAAGATGATACAGCAAGGTGGAGCTAGGTCTGTCTTATTGCAAGTCTGTACTTTACTTCAGTGCTCTAGTCCAAGGTTTTTAAACTGCACATTATGACCACTAGTGGGGCATGATTTGGTAGGTCTCAAACAGCACTTTTTGGGGAAAATTGGAACTGAATAGAAAATGTCACATAGGGTAGGCATTGTTTCTTGAAATTTTTTTTCCTGTGTATGTGTATGTGTGAATATTGAGTTCTGACTTAAAATATATTTCTTACTGTAGATAACAGTAAAAAAAAAGTTTGCAAACTACTGCTTCATTGGCTATGGGACCATAGATCATCTAATCATCATTTTTGAAAAAGAGATTAGAAAATTTAAGCCTTAGAAAAGTAAGTGATTTTTCAAGGGCACAGAATAGTCAGTGGAGTACACAGACCAGATATCTGAGTTTTTAGCCCCTGGTCCACTGCTTCCTTTCTCACATCATGCTGCTTCCTTAAAAGTGCACTCTATTGCCTGGGAATTGAGTCTTATCTTTTCACGTGATGGAAATATGCCATGGAACCTTTAGAGATGTTGACAAAACCTGAAAAGGGAAGTTGAATGTCCTTCTGTTCTGGGTAGGTGGAAATTGTGCCACGAAACCCCCAAAGCCTGCAGATGAAGATGTAGCATTTGTCCTGTTAATTTCTGGTATACTTGACGGGATGAGGATAATAATATGAACTAACAGTCCAAGCTCCACACAAGTTGCTTATATTCACTTGTGTGATTACTAATTATTTTGACAGGGTAGCCATGGCTGGGCCATGAACTCGGTGGTTTGGAGTGAGAGGGGGCATCCTACCAGCATGAGTTAACACTTCTCTATGCTGTCCCCAGTTCCTCATTTTGTTCCTGCCGAGTTCAGAGCTATTTTCCTCATAGCCTAGCTTGTCTAGGCATGGTTTCAGATCGCTCTCTTTCTTTTCTTTTCTTTTTTCTTTCCTTTCCTTTCCTTTTTTTTCCTTTTCTTCCTTTCTTCTCTAGACCATATACCTTCATTATGTGGGTAATTTAGGTTCCTAATGCTTTCCCCCCTAAAATCAGTACATTGCTGATTTCCATGAGGGCAGGGCTGTGGATTCTCAGCATGATCAGGTGGTGATCTATGGTAGGTCCTCCTATAGAATGCTGCCCCAACACTTTATACCAAGGGACTTACAGTCTGTCCAGGAGTAATGGGAGACACTTGAAAATAACTTGAGAATGCTTACAGACCCTTCCAGCAAGTGCCTTTTAGCATCCTACTAATGGTTGATGGAAGCCGAGGAAATGCAAAGTCAAGGCCTCATTGGGGAGGGAGGCAGGGATGGAGATTGATGGGGAGGAGAGGCTAATACATAAGGATAGGATGAAAACCTTAACTTGTGAATCATAAAATTTGAGTGAGAAGGAGCCTAAAAAGGCCTGGAGGGGTGAGGTGGTTGGCCTTCAGTCATATGGCTGGATGATAGAGAGCAGACAGAGTACCTAGGTCATCAGTCTGTGGCCCCTTTCATTCTAAGATGTGTTCACCAGAGTTGTCTTCCAAAGCATCTCATTACAGGAAAGAATGACTGTCACTTACTCTAGAGTGAATGAAATAGAGGCACTAAGAACATGTACCAGGTTTATCTGCGTTTCCCCTCAAATGCTATGTACCCGCTGGGCTATGTGTGTCCTAGTTTGTGAAATGTGGGGGTAAAACAAGAACCTCCAAACTTTCAATAAAATTTATGGCCTGAGAAAAACTTTTTTTTTTTTTTTTAGCATGGACCCGCTCCTCCAAGTAGGTAAATAAATATTTTCAAATTATATGTATGTACAGCTATTAAACCATACATGCATATGTTAACTCCTAGTAAAGCTTAATTATATGGGTTTTAGACTGTACATGTGTAGATTAAAGTGCTTATGATGCCCCAAGGGATGGCCTTACACCCCTCCACTTCTGGGATACACACGTCTCAGTTTGCAGACTACTGGTCCAGAATGAAAATTGAAGAGTTTAATGTCAAAGCTATTGGTTCTTTCATTAAGCATATTATTTTTCACTCCCAATATTTCTTATTTTTAAAGTTTATTTATTTATTTTGGGAGAGAGAGAGTGTGTTGGAGGGGAAGAGAGAGAGAGAGAGAGAGAGAGAGAGAGAGAGAATATGAATGAATCCCAAGCAGGGGGATCAGTCCCCACACGGGACTCAGTTTCATGGACCATGAGATCATGACCTGAGCTAAAATCAAGAGTTGGATGCTTAACCAACTGAACTACTCCCAATATTTCTAATGTCCCTCTGCAAAATAGTTTTTGAATGTAAGTTTTGAATTAAAAAGTGATCTTTCCAGAGTTGATTATGTAAGAATGGAGGATGTATGTGAATTAAGTTGAATCCTTTTTTTGAGAAAAAAATGGTGTTTTTGATTTAAGGAAAATGGACCCCCTCCCCCCCTTGTTTTCAATTAAAAAAGAATTTTTTTTTTTTAAAGTAAACCCTACCCTCAGCCTGGGGCTTGAACTCAGGACTGAGATCAAGAGTCTCATGCTCCACGGACTGAGCCAGCCTGGCACCCCACAACTTTCCCTTTCTTGGTCTGTGTTGGTGCAAAACCCTTGTTCGATGTCTTTAAGACTTCTCTCCCGGGGCTCTTGGGTGGCTCAATCGGTTAAGCGTCCGACTTCAGCTCAGGTCATGATCTCACAGTCTGTGAGTTTGAGCCCTGTGTTGGGCTGTGTGCTGACAGCTCAGAGCCTGGAGCCTGCTTTGGATTCTGTGTCTCCCTCCCTCTCTGCCCCTCCCCTGCTCATGCTCCGTCTCTCTCTGTCTCAAAAATAAACACATTAAAAAAAATTTTTTTTTTTTTTAAATAAAAAGACTTCTCTCCCTACCATTGTAGTGATTAACCTCATAATTCACATTAGGGCTTGTTAACGTTTGCTGATTTTTAAAAAAATTCCTTCAGTCTTAACTGGAGAACAAGTTTATTGCTCTGTTGGCCGCAGTAGAATGGACAATATGCCATACTTTGCTATGGAGTGCTGGTGAATGATATTGGTACTATGTGAGGGTTGTTGTGTGGTAGGCCTTCTGCAGTATCCCCCAAAGTTGAGCAAGACTTGCAATCAGAAGTAAAGGAAATGAATTTGGTCATTTCAAAATTTGGAAGCCCAGGACTGTGGGGATTAGCTGAGACAGAGATGTACTGAGTAAATGCAGTGAAAGATTATTTTGGTAATTCTAATTACCATTTTTGTAATGAAGTACAAAAATTACCATTTTTGTAATGAAGTAAAAAGGAGTAACACTGGTCATCACTTGTGGAGAGACTGGAGAGCAAATTAGAGAGGGATAAAACTCACTTTGGCCACACAGCAGAGCCAGACAAACTCAGGGACATGTATTCTATATTTGTAGGTATTTCCAAATATTTTTTTAGTCATAAGGATGAAAATCATTTCAATATAAGAGCAGCTCATTTCATTATTCTTACTGGAAAAACGAGTTAAACCAAGCACATGTCCTATTGAGGGTGAGTCAACAGTGTCATTTTAACATAAGGAGGGACAGTACTTTAAGTGAGTTATTCCAAGTCCTGTGGTTTTCCTCCAGCTGAGCAAAGACAACTTTTATTTCAGAAGTGAGGCTTACATGCAAAAAAAGTTGCCTTTCATTTCTTTTTCAATTATAGCTAGTTTTCCTTTTGCTCAATACTTTTCAAAAATCCATTTTCTCCTTAGATTTGTATCAGATTTCCTGAATTTTGACGGAGTATTTATTTGTGGAAAGTATATTATTCATTGTAGACCAATTGTATTTTAAAGTTTTATTTTGAATTCATCTACCAATTCATGGGTCAGAGTTGGTATATGGTGTCAGATATCCTTTAAAAAAAAGTTATAAGAGAAACAGGAAAGCAGTCTATTTTAACGTGTCATTATTTTTGTAAGTTTTTTAGTGGTGTGGACATGAAGTAGGGTAGTATTTTGTGGAACATTATACCAAACTGTAATGATGAAATTTATCCTTCTGACTTTGGAAGACAAGAGTCTGGTGTTTTGAGATGTGTGGAAAAACAGTGCCGCGAGCTGTTTAAGGTTTCCTTAAGTGGGATCCAGTATGATTAAGGGTATGTGTCTGGATAGTTTATTCCTTGGTTTGGGAAGGTGAGTTTTTGTCTTTTTTCCCCTCTCAGTTGATTCCTTTAATTGGAGAGAAGCAGACCAGATGAAGAAAATATTCTGTCTCTTATGGCATTCTCGGTTTGCCACATTAGTTATTACATGCCTTCTCTGACTAGCAGGCCACACTTTTTCTGTTTAAAGGTTCAGTTTCACTAGCTTAACTATAGTGTGTTCTCTGGAGGAATTTATTTCTGATAAATTGAATTTGGGTAACTTGATTAAATGATGATGGGTCACCTACTTTTAATAGAGTTCCACCCTTCTTAAGAGTAAAATCTTGTCAACATATAAGATGTGATCATTTTTATGATCTGGTTCCATAATTTCCTTTTGCTTCTTGATACTACTCTGTGCTTGAGGAAAGATGGTATGTAGTTACAGTTTTACAAAGGAAAAACTCGGTACAATTTCACCCATTCTTTTACCTCATAGGGTAGTTTGTTTTTATGTTTGTCTTGAGAAATAATACATAGCAGTGTATTGAATCCTAGAGTTGGCAAGTTTTCCAAATTGGGGTTCTTTTGTTGTGGAGGTGGGAGTGATACTAATGAATGTATGTCAGTCCTTGTTAGGGCATGTCCATGAAGAGTGGTTCTGAAATAAAGCATTGGTGGCCCCTGTTATCCTAGGAACTTAGTCTTAGTTTTATTTTTGATAAGCATATGGTCATTAGCTGGTCTTTGGCATAAATGTTTTTCATGTACATAGCTGGTATGTGGGTGCTTATCTACATGGGGATGTTATAGTATAGAGGTTTGTAGGTTTGGGTAGATATCAGGCTTCACTGACTGCATCTCAACAGATGTAGTGAGTGGAAGGATGCTGGACTGCTAGATAAAAGACTTTTGTTCTGGTGCAGGCTTGGCCATCTTGACTTGAATGACTTTGGTCAAGTTCCTTATTTCTTTGAGTTGCAGTTTTCCTCTTCCGTAAATGGTGCTATTTCCAATTTGCATGCCTTACAGGGTTGTTGTAGGGATCAAATGAGGTCATTTGTATGAAAATGTTTTGTAAACTAGGAAGGTATTTTTATTGTAGCATTGTCTTAAGTCAGACTTAGCAGGGGCGAGAAAGCAAGAGTTGAGAGCTGACATTCTGATTTGTTTGGCCAGTGTTCACATTGGTCTTAGAATACTTGTAGGTTTGGGTGAGGGAACATGGATGGAAATCAGCTAAAAAATCCCTGCCCTTTGGAAGTTGAGATGTTAATCTTAAATGCATGTTGCCAAGTCAGTACCAACTCCCATCTGTAGGGAGAGCAGATGCTTGTTACTCTCATTTTACTGGAAGGACACTGGCCAGCCAACTAACTTAGGCTATGGCTGGCTACTTTCTGAAATTCACATCATTAGAGTTACATAAGATATTGTATTGTAGGAAATTTGCTGATTTGGGTGTGTGTGTGTGTGTGTGTGTGTGTGTGTGTGTGTGTGTGTGTGGTGTTGGAAGGGCACATATAGAAGCCCATTCTGTGCAGATTTATGAACTTTTTCTACTTAATTCAAAAGTCATATCACAAAGAGAGGCAGGATACTTGATTCACTTGACATTTGTTTTTAATATAATTTACTGTCAAATTGGTTTCCATACAACACCCAGTGCTCCTCCCAACAAGTGCCCTCCTCAATGCCCATCACCCACTTTCCCCTCTCCCCCACTCACTTGACTTTTTTAATATAAAACATAAAGTATTTGAGACTTTCTATGGTAATTTATATTCAGGCTTATAGTCAAAGTGATTACAATGCTTTGGTTTTCATATTCTCGATGAGGTCATGTGTACTTTGGTAGGGAGGAGGAGAAATGTTATTTAATCACTAGCACTACCCTAATAACCACATTTGCTTAAATCCTTTGTCCCTTTGCTTGAACTCAGGGTTACTTGCTTTAATACTGGTTTTCCAAAGGACTTAATCCTGTTAATGTGATGAGGTGGCGGTGGGAAGGACATTCCCACTGGGCTAGAGTGGTGTAACTGGTAAAACTCCCTTTTTAAATCCCTCTTGTTCTACATGAATATCACTCCCATGTCCCCAAAGTGGAATGAATTTTTACTAAGGAGAGTATTTTAAGAGAGATAAACAAAAGAGATGAAAATATCTCCTCTGCCAGGTCTTCTTGACCTTAGAAAGCTAGAATAAACTATCATTTTGCAGATTTTATTTTTGTCTTCTTTTGTGGGAAATTAGGGACTTGTTTATGTTCTTTTGGAGGGAGATAGAAAACTGGCCTGCTCCTTCAACAGTTTGGCTTTGAAAGCATTTTTCAAACATTTACCATATGCCTAACATCGTAGCTGGGTTGAAACTAGGTAGAACAGACATGGCATGGGTATTGTTCAGTCCAAAATCCATCTTTTCCTGGAACCCCCCTGGGCTGCCAGGCAGGAGAAAGGCAGCAAAGCAGATGGAATGGGTGGTGGGTTAGGACATCTGCCTTTTTTTTTTTTTTTTTTTTTAATTCCTCTAGGAAGTTGTGATTCATTCATAGGAACTGAGGAAGATTGGGCTCCAGAAAGTCAACACCCCTTACAGGATTTATCCCCTCAATTTTAATTTAATATATTGAGGTTTACATTATTTCTGTAGCTCTTTCTGAGAACTCTGGACTAAAGCTGAAACAAGAGAAGTCTGTTGGCCTCTCTAGAACTAAGAAGACCTTCATGAAGGCAACATAAATTTTGGGTTTGCCAAGCCAGGTGTTGCTGCAAATGGAGAAACCTAGGTTTCCTTCCTTTTTAAAAAATAAACATGGAAATTTCAAGTTCTGGTATGGTCATTTATTAGTGTAGACAAAATTTTCTGTCTTTACTGCCTTTCTTTGGGCATCCACAGCAACAACTGGATGAACAAGAAGGGCCATGTCCATTTGCACACCAGATTGTGACTGTCAGTGTGCGGGGCTGTTTTTACTCTATAGAAACCTAAGTAGTCTTAGAGGTAAATTCTTACACTCACAGTAAAGACAGAATATGAGTAGTTGAAAGGTTTGTGTGTCAGAGGAGAGGGGTTTTAAAGATGACCTGATTGAACATTGAAATTATCAGGTCTTCATCAAACACCTTTAAGTGTACATTATTGTTACTTTTTTCTGTTGACCCTGGGGCCCAAGTTATGTTGGTGTGAGTTGACATTGATCTGTGTTTGAAGAAACAAGTGAAAAGAAGGGAGTGATTGAAAATAAAACTAAATAAAAATTAAAGTTTGATGCTATATTACATGTTTTTTTCTTCCCTCAGTAGTTAATAAAGATTTGATATTTTCCTAGTGTCTACCTTCCTCTGTTCCAAGGTTGTTGTCCCAGACATGTTCCTGGAAATGGGAATGGTATACATTTACCATCTCCACATTTAGACATTTTCCTCACAATGAAGGTTTCTGTGCTTATCTGGAATATTCTGGGTAGGACCTTTTGAGCTCTTGGGTTTAGACAATTCTCAGTGATATGTGCAGGAGTTTTGAGTTGAATATTGTCCACAGGTGAGTAGTGGTTTTGGATGAAGATGTGGAACCTCTGTCACCCAGATAATAATGTAGAAATAACCCAAGTGTTGCGATCTTAGCTTCTTCAGGCCCTGGCTTCAGAACAGTTAGCTTAACACGTAGAGGTGCTTTATGCTGGACTCAGACTTTCTGTCATACGGTGACAGTTTACGGTGTTCTGGTGACTTGATTCTTGGGAGTAGCCTTCATTGCTACAACCAAAGTTGTTTTAAAAAGGCTGCAGAAGAGACACCCATGAAGAAATCTAGGGTGTTCTCTGGATTTACCCCATTTGGTTTTGGGAATTCTCCATGATTTTATAAAATGTAACAATCTCAGGTTTTTTCATTTTTATTTTTAACATAATTTTGTTCTCTACCTCTAAATTAACAAACAATAGAAATTGTCTGCTCCTTTTAAAAAGCTTTCTGAACAATTTAAGCTAAAAGAGCACTTTTGTTTCTCTTGGGTGGGTAGCAAGAAGATTATATATATTTATAAAATTCTTTTCCAGCAAGGGTACTTAAAAGCATGTATTTAAAATTAAGAGCTTTTAAAAAAAATGAAGCTGTATTTAACAAAATAGTCTTTAAAAAGCTTTAAAAAGGGAGCATTTACTAAAAGCACAGGAAATTGGTGACAGGCTGAGTTTGTTTCTGATAACAGAACAGATATACATCATAGAACAGAGGAGGTAATAGAAGATATAAGACAATGGAATAACTCCTCAGATTGGCCTTTTTTGACCACTATATATCACTATACATATATATATTTGTATAGAGAATAATTTAACTTCTAGATCTGATACAGCTCTTCCTCCCTTGGGTTTTATTTTATTTATTTTGTATTTATTAAAAAAAAAAATTGAACGTTTATCTGTTATTGAGAGACCAAGAGAGAGACACAGAGAGACAGAGCATGAGCATGGGAGGGGCGGAGAGAGGGGGAGACACAGGATCCGAAGCAGGCTGTCAGCACAGAGCCTGACGTGGGGCTCGAACTAAAAAACCGTGAGATCATGACCTGAGCCAAAGTCAGACACTTAACTGAATGAGCCACTCAGGTGCCCTGCGCCCCCTGCACTTGGGTTTTATTATACTGAGATCCTGAATGAACCTTTTGGATATATAAATCCTGTAATTATTTTGATCAGTGTCATTTTCCAAAGGGTTAGATGCTCATAGTGAAGAAATACATCAGGTCTACTTTGGATCAGATTGGTGCTTATTTTTCTGTGGATGTGTGTTAGTGAATCTACTTGGGGAAAATGGTACTATATAATGAAAACATATGATCTTAGCTTACCATTCACTTGGAATTTTTATTACTATGTTTTCTGTATTTGCTGTTTAGATGTAAATTACTTTGGCTTTTGTTCAACTCATTTAAATTAATTCATTTTTTAAAACTTTATTTATTTATTTTTTTTGGGAGGGAGGGGGACATAGAGGGAGAGAGACAGAATCCCAAGCAAGCTCTGCACTGTCAGCACAGAGCCTGACGTGGGGCTTGGCTCACACTCAAGAACCTGTGAGATCATGACCTGAGCTGACACCAAGAGTCGGACGTTCAACTGACTGAGCCACTCAGGCACCCCTTAAATCAATTCTTCACCATAATACACATAGCTTAAGATTCATGGGGAAGAGTGGGGGAAGCTGCATCTTTAATTCATGCAAATGTTAAGGCAGGGACTTCCAAATATGTTTAGTTTTGTGAAGATTAGAAAAATAAGGTTCCACTTCCTCAACTTCTCTTCCCTGTTAAAGGCCAGGAAATTTGCACCATTATTTCCTTCTCATTTTACTTTTCTGCTTATGCAAAATGATATCAGAATTATTAGGCACAGTCACATTTGGGATCACTATGCTTGTTAAAATTGAGGCCTTAGAACATTTTAAACACAAATTGGGTGTTGACTTGTTGACTTTGTTAATAGGTTTTGTGTTAAAGATAGTTCATTGAATAACTTGAGTATTGACTGAACCTGCTTACGGTTCTAGCACTGGGCTAGGTCCCAGGTAGACAAAGATGAGCTAGTTGTATCTTAGGGAATTTGCACCGAGATGAGGGAGAGAGACAGGTGAGCCAGCACTTAAAAAAAAAAAAAATCTACTTAGGATGTAATGGGAGCACAGAGGGGGAACATCTAAATCAGACTGGAGGGTCTCTGAGGGCTTCTTAAGGAAGGTATTGTTTTATCTATGATTTGAAATCGAGGTAGGAGTAAGCTAGATGGATAAGGAAGAAAGGGAGGGGAAGTATTTTCCAAGTGAAAGAATGCACATGTGTGGAGAAGTGATTATTAACAAATTGGCCACATCTGATTTATAAATATATTTTTATAATTATTCATTTTATTTAACTCATAAATGAAAATTTTTCTGCAGTCTTTAAGAAGACAAAAATAAAAAAGTAACAATGCATAGTATATGTCAGTATAGCACAGCAAATATTGATGGATTTTGTTTTTTGCAGTGAATCTAATAATATAAAATAGACAAAATTGGCATTTTTAAAATAAAAGATTATTCTAGATTCATCAACTCATTAGGATGGTTATCTTTATAAAATGAATATTACATTAGTAATGTCAAAAACACCCTTATGTAATTTATTTACTTATTTATTTTTATTAAAAAAATTTTTTTAACGTGTATTCATTTTTGAGAGAGAGAGAGACAGAGAGCATGAGTGGGGAAGGGGCAGAGAGAGAGATACAGAATCTGAAGCAGGCTCCAGGCTCTGAGTTTTCAGCACAGAGCCGGATGCGGGGCTCAAACTCAGGACGCAAGATCATGACCTGAGCTGAATTCGGATGCTTACCCGACTGAGCCACCCAGGCGCCCCCCCCCTTATGTAATTTATAACTTCAGTTTCTGTTGGTTATATTTTCTTAAATCAAGGTATACCTCTTTTTGAAAAGTAATACTATTTTGCTATGAACTCTATAGCCTAAGCCTCAATCTTTATGGGTCTGGTATTAGCATCTCTTAAATAGGAAACACATTTTCTATTAGATGATACCTGTAAAGGACATAGAAATCCTTGTAACACTATCAGGAAAATAAAAACTGGTATCTTCCTTGTTGTATTTATTTGCCTTTTAATCAAGACGAATTTCAAAGAGGAAGACAGATGTTTCTCTACTTTGTTTTTATTTAAATGCACCACTTGGGATTTGAAGCTTCTGCACTTCTGTTTGTTTGGATTTTTTTTTTTCATGGCTTGATCCCAAAAAATGGAATAAAAAGTTTAGTGGAAGTTTGTTGTTTGAAATCACAGGGTGCTATGAGAATTATTGCAAATCCCTGATGTCTGTCTGCCCTCAATTCTCCTACTTTTGGTAATAATGCAAGCAGTCATTTTGGAAAACTTTACTTTGTTCATTTTACCGGGTCTCTTCCAGACACCATGTGCCTGAAGCAGCAGCAGCAGCTAGCTGTAGCCAAGGTCCTAGGGCATAAACTCAGAGGACTTGTCTCTCAAATGCTGGTACTCAAAATTTGCATAAACGTTAAAGAGAAAATTCAAAAGGCCCTGTATACCTTCTCTTCACATATTTTAGGAACCCCACCCATTTAAGATATTAAAACGGCTTTTGAGTGAGCAGTGGATATAAACACAAACAGATACCACACTGCAGACCAGTGGAGCAGGATATGGAAAAAAAAAATCATGTGAGATAGACAAGAGGCTTATTTGAAGAGGCTACAAAGCAACAAGTAATGCCAATTCACAGCGATTACATGTTAATGCAACAAGTGAAACACATTGAAGGCTGCTCAGATTACAACTGGCTGGGGTGCAGACTTAATTACTCATGTTAGAGATTCGTAAAACAAAGGGAGGCTTTTAAACCAATGATATGTAGCTGGCATGGTACCGAAAAGCCCTGGAAAACTAGGCAGACGCCTAGACGAAATCTTAAGGAAGGTTTCATCAAGTCAGGATACCTTGGGCCAGTCCCTAAATGGGCAGATTCCTGAAGCCCTGGACCTGGTCAAAATCAATGACAGCTTATTCTGTTTTTTTTGTAGTATTTATAGACAAATAAGGCCAATAAACTTGAATTGATACTAGAACCTTGTCTGGACTGAGTTACACAGTGCTAAACAACAAGGGTTTGGGTTGTATTTCTTAGCGGCTCTTTTTAGGGTGGTCCTGAGATTGATATGAAGAGGGTTTGCTAAAGATATAAAAACAAGTTTTATTTTGTTTGTATTTATCTCAGAGTCATTTGGGTAGATCACATTCTCTTTGCCCCTACCCCTAACTTCCCTTCATTAGATTGTATGGACTGTGAGGATAGGAATTGTTTCATTTGTTTGATTTCCATGCAATGCCTAGTAAAAGGCCATGCTCACAGTAAGTTCTTCAAACAATAGTAGTAGAACCATGTTAAAATTGAAAGACATTTTTGCTCATATATAGTGTGTACCTTTAGTGAGTGGCTTCTTATTCCTGCAGTACTATACTTTTTTTTTTTTTTTTTTTTTTAAGTGGTGACCTCTGCTTTTTTTTTCTTTTCTTTTCTTTGGTGGTGGTAGTAGTAGTAGTTCAGTATGTCTTTTATTAGATTGTTATCGATGGCAACTGGGAAGAATTTATTTCACCTAATGATATTACATCCTAAATTGCCTGGGGCTCTTCTATTTTTCTAGATTTCTCAGTATGTTTAAACTAGGGTTTGATTGATATAACAGGTTTCCCTAAAGGCACCATTTATCATGCATTTAGTTACCAAGAATTTAAGTACCTACTGTGTGAGCTAGGTTTTTTTTGAGTTCTTACTTATGTATTAGGCATTGTTCGAGGCTGTTTAAGTGGTTAATTTATTTATTTCTTACCAGGGTTCTGAGAGATGATTTTATAGGTGAAGAAACTGAAGCACAAAGTGGATACAGAGACAGATAGTAAATGGTGGAGCCAGAATCCAAGCTCAGATGCTGGTGCATTAAACTATATTGCCTCAAATAGATAGAAAAGAAGAAAGGTCTTCTATCCTCTGGGAACTTAAACATGGACAAGCAGAGAGAGAAGACCGTATAGAATTAAGGGCTAAACTGTGAGTGAGTTATCAATGTCGTAAGACTCGGAGGCTATGAGGGGGAGGCAGGAGGTGGGCTGGGCCTCCAAAGAGTGAGTAGAGTGTAGGTGGTGGAGGGAAGTGGCAGCAGAGGAAGCTGAGAAGTAGGTAGAGACCTGGAGGGCAGTGGTGATCCGTCCCAGGGAGAGACTGCATTTACTGTGGTGGGAGGGCACTGGGCAAGGAAGGTGGGCTGCAGTCTTGAAGGCGAGCCTGAAGGTGTAGACTGGAAGACGTAAGAAAAGGCCTGTCCCTGGAAGAAGTGTGAACCATGGCATTGTGTGAAGGTACTGCATAGACCTCTCGTCTAGTTCTTCTGAAGCCAAACTGAGAGTAAGTTCTGAGAATTGAGTAGAACTGAAAGTCAATGTAGATTATAGAGTGCTGGACCAACACTTTGCAAGTGGGGCTTCTGGGAGATTGGATGAGGTTAGAATAAAATTCTTACCATTTTGGGGGAGCTAAGAGAATGGATATCTTCAACCTATTCTAAAAAGGGAAGACTTGAGTAAATTTATATACATATATGTAAAAAAGAAACCTTTCACTCACTGGAACATTTTACAATCGTCACTGTTTTCAAACACAAATCTGATGGTGTCATTGTCCTGCTTAAAGCCAAGCAGTACTTACCTTCACACTTAGACCAGAAGTGGGAGTCTAATCCCTGCCTGCCTCTTACCACTCTCTGCCTTGCTAAATAGTCGCTAGCCACGTGCACCTGGAATACCAGTCTCATTCCCATCTCACGGCCTTTACACTTGCTCTTTCTCTGTTTGGGATTACTCTTTCCCACATCTTCATGGTTCTTTTTCATTTAAATCTTGGCTCAAAGATACCTTCTGAGAGAGGCCTTTCCTAGTCACCCTATCCAGCCTTTGTAGTTACTCTGTCTCCCAAATCCAGGTTCTGTTTCCAACAGAATCTATCACTTACCACTGTCTGAAATGACATTATTTATTTATTCACTTATAATCTCTCTTTCCCTTTTCATGGGGACAGGGACTTTATTCTGTTAACCGTGGAATCCCTGAATTTGGGCTAGTACCTCATGGAGTAGATGCTTTGTAAGTGTGTTCTCAGCATTAGAAGCGTAGTCCCCAAATACATTGCCCAGGAAATGTGTGAAAATTAGAAATTGGTGTCTAGATTTTGTATCACATTGCCAAGTGATGGAATGATAAAATTGAAATCTGCTTCTCCTGTTTTCACCCCGTTTTGGCGGGGAGGAAGGCATGCATGCACACACATACAGTATATGAGATTGATTTAAGTCAGCAGTATTTATTGAGTGATCACTGTGGCTTAAGATGAAAATTTTGGAAAAAGTTACCCTTTTTGTGAGTGACTCATTTCTCTGAGTCTACTAAGACATTAGTTTAAGCATCTGTTCTGTAAATGGGGTATGATTGAGCAGTTTGTTTTTTACTCTACAAATACAAAGGTGCTTTCAATTTCACTGTTAAATTTAAATGTTTTACATTGGAAGAAGGGCAAATTGAATTTTGAAATGAGATCTTTCCTGGTCTCACTGCAGTTTTTTCAAATTATCAAAGTTTTAACTTCTCTTGGAATGGCACATTATTACACTATTCATTTACAGATTATTCCTAAGCAAAGTCACGAGTCTCAAATTTTACTTTATTTTTCTTTTGTCTATTCAGGCAACATCTTACTGTCTAGATTACCTGAGACCTCCAGTGGATTGTATAGTCTTAGAGGATTCCTTAAAGTTCTCAAAGTATGGTTCCTCAGACTTTAACATCACTATTACCTGGGAACTTGTTAGGAATGCAAGTGCCCAGGCCCCTTCTAGACCTCCTTAATCAGAAACTGTGGGGCTGGGGTCCAGCAGGCCCTCCAGTTGACTCTGATGCACACTTTGAGCACCATGGCTTAGTAAACGTTAAAGGGTCAAGGTAGTGTGATCCTAAAGATTAGCCAGATGGCATTAATTTTTAGCCCTGTAAGCCCACCTCCTTTTTGGTCACTGAATTTGATTGGTTCACTAAGGCTAGGCTGTAAAGTTATTTGCTAGATGGATTGCCACATACTGACTTTGGGTTGTTTGTGTTTCTCTGAACTTGTCACTGTAATGATTTGCCAGGACACTTAATAGGAACAGACTGTAATTTTTTTTTGCACCCGTGGCTTTCTGAGTCATGGGTGGCTAGGTCCTTAATGTCCTTCTGCATAGATTTCTCCAGGCACCAGGTATGCCATTCACATACTTTTGATGAGGGAGGTGTCACTGTTGGATCGCAGGAGACCTTCAGAAGCATTTAGTCCACACCAGTGTAGTTTACAGGTGGGGAAATTGAGCCCCCGTGAGGTTGGGCTGTACTTGCAGTAGGACAGCAGGCGAGTGCTGGAGGCAGGATTTCAAGTCTCCCCTGCGCCAGGACTCCTGCAGGGGGAGGACAGGGCTGCAGCTTAGCCCGCTCCCTGCCTGCAGGACATTCCTTTCCTACTGACAGGTTTCTTTTTTATTTAAAGAAAAAAAGCAAATAGAAAAAAGTCAGGAAGTTCTCATTGAAACTAATAAAAGTGTCTAAAGAGAATGAAAAAAACAGTTTGAGAACTTTGGTATGGAGGAAATAACCTGACATTAACTGTTTTAATTATAGTTGTAGCATTGGCCTTATCAGTGTGGGAAGAGGGAGCATTTGAGCCCTACAGGGAAGTGGGATATGGACAACAAGATGACCCTCTTCCTGAATCTGTCTCTTCAGGCTGCAGCTTAGTGACTGTGTGATCCCAACGGCTGCCATAGAGATGGGGCTGGACTCACTAAGAGACCTGGGTCCCGGGCCCAGCACTGGCACAGCTAGTGTGGTGTGATGCTCCATGAGGAGGTCACCTCACCTCCTTGGCCTCCACTTTCTAGTCAATGGGCCTAATGATACCTGTTCTGCCTATCCTGAGAAGAAAACTGCCAGAGTTTGGGAAGCAGTGTATCACAGAAGTTAAGAGCACAGACTCTCTTGTAGGATCTAGACTCCCTAGGTTCAAGTTCTGCCTCTTTAACTCACTGGTGTGGTGGTAGGCAGGTCACTTACCTTTTTTGTGGAACTGTTATAATGAAACTAACTTCTTCATAGGGTCGTAGGGAGCATTGAATTAGTCTGTGCAAAGTGTTTAAAATAGTATCTGATATTTAGTAAGTACAGTGTGTTAGCTGCTATGGTTATTACTATTTTTAAAATATTATTATTTTAAGGGATGAGATTTCTGTAAACATGTCCTCAAATGGTTCCATCCGTTGGTCACAGTACTGGGAAAATAGAGGGTTCTTACTCAGTAATTGTTAATGGAGTTGTTGTAACATGCAGCTTGCGCCTGCCTGCACCCTGAAAGGAAGCTGATTTTGATGCCCAAGCAGGGCAGGCCTACAGACTCTGATATTGAGCAGTTTATTCAGAGAGTAGTATGGCTGGAGGAAACTCAAAGGTGGAGACTTCTCAATTTTGCTTTCAGGTTTATAACCACCCTAGGAAATGGACATCTTAATAATCTTCCAGAAAAATTAATTAACTTCAATTTTGATTTTTATTGTTTGGCTAGGTTGCTTTCTGTCTTGCCTTTCCAATTGTTATTAGGATTCATGATAAGGATTTTGGGGATGAAAATTCCAACTCTGAAAGCTAAACAATCAAGGTATTGTAGTTAACCAGCAAGTGAGTAGTAGACTTTGGGTAGCCTCCCTTCTCTTCAGGCTGAAATCAGTGAAAGTTTCTACTATTACTGTTTATTTCTGAGTAGTCTTTTTTGGGGAGGGATTGTGGTGGTGAAGCCCCTTTTTGTTGCCTTATAAAAGGACTGGAGTTTAAGAATTTGAAAGTTATTGTTTTATCTGCATGTATAAAACTTTAACTTTTTATTTTCCTTACTTTGACCCCCCGCCTCCTTTATAATCTGTATTTGTGGTCTACTCCCCATCTTTGTATGAGCCCTTTAAGGCTAGAGATTATGTCTTATTCATTTCTTATGTATTCCACTTCCCCTTTCTCTCTGGATCCTAGTACTGTGCCTCATACATACTAGGCTCTCAATTACAGTTTGTTCAATGAGTTTTGTTGATATTTCTGTTACATATTAAAGTGGCCTGTTTTAAAACTTCACTCGAAGCCTTAGGTAATTCATTAATATCATGGTGACCTGATATCTACCCAGGTCTTCCTAAATATTCATTGATGAATCCTTATGTTTCCAAACTTAAAGGTGCTCATGGCATATCATGGATGTTAGAGCTTTAATTTTCTTAGTATCATTGGGAGATAGGGATGCAATAGCTGGAGAGATAGAGGCACAGATAATTAGGGGCATCGTTCAAGACTACAAAACAGTTATTATAGCAAGAGACTCCTAGGATGAGCTTCCATGCTCCTATGACCCCAGAAGCCAAAGGACAAAAACAAAACAAAGCAAGCAAACAAGAAAACCTGATTGAACTTCTAAAGGGAAACCCAGATCAGGTCGGATATAGGAACGGATGTTGACCTAGATTGGGTAACATTTCTTTGCTGTCTGAGGGTTATGATTAGTGACTTATTTCTAATATGCATTTGCTTTTATTTTTAGCATTGCAGTGTCGGGACAGCTATGAGCCCTGTGTAAATGAAGGAATATGTGTTACCTACCACAATGGTACAGGATACTGCAAGTAAGTTTTTCTCTGTTTGTTTTTTTTCCCTGTTTATATATTTTATTTTTCCTCAATAGCACACTGGACAAGATTTGGTCCTACTAATTCTATTTTTTTTTTTATTAAAAAAATTTTTTTTTAACGTTTATTTTTTAAGGAGCGAGAGACAGAGTGAGAGTGGGGGAGGGGCAGAGAGAGAGGGAGACACAGAATCCGAAGCAGGCTCCAGGCTCTGAGCCGTCAGCACAGAGCCTGACGTGGGGCTCAAACTCATGAACTGTGAGATCATGACCTGGGCTGAAGTCAGATGCTTAACCGACTGAGCCACCCAGGCACCCCACTAATTCTATTTTTAATACTTCTGTGAATGTTACTGGTTCTCTAACTTTTCTGGTGTAATTTTGTGAGCAATGAGGATGGAAGGATGTGGATGTCAGATAAATGGTTAACAAGAACTTCTTATCTCATCGTTATCTTCTTCATTATGAAAAAGACTTTTCAGTGAGTGACTAGTTAATGTATATTGGGTACATTCCTAGAATCGCTCCTCAACACGTTAGTTATGATCTTGTTTTTAAGTCAAACCACAATTGATACTAGCTTTAATTCTGCCTAGTGTAAGTGAATATTATAGCCATGCAAAACTATTTTTTCTGGTGTAAAAAAGTCCAGTTCAGAAAGAGAGACTGTGAGAAGGATGCATACACCTGCAGGGATGGGACAGAAAGCAGGTGCTGTGGAGAATGTCACTATAGGGGTTTAAAAGAGTAAGAGTCAGGAACAGTACTAGGGAGTGTAGGCTAGTTTCTTAGGAGCAGTTTTTCTTTTTTCTCCAACCACCTAGTTTATGCTTTTCGTTGATTTGAGGAGGCCTGTGAGATTATCTCATAAATAGCTCCTCTTTTCCATCCAGCTCATTTGAAAATTTTTAACAGGAGAATGTATTCGTTTTATTTATATTATGGAAAATAAGATTTGATAATAGGACTTTTATTTTCTTTAACACTTGTATGGGCTGTATCTTTGTTCTGTGCTTTGGTAGCAGTACTTGCTTGATAAGCATTTTAAATGACCTTATCCAACATGTTTTTATTTCTTCTCTGGATATTTAATTGAATACCATAAAAATAATAATGACAATTGTTCCAATCAAGTCCATTCTGACCCTCGGATCTAAGTTCTTTCATGTTATATAAAAAGAATTCTTGCAGGTCAGGAAACATACTCTTCACCTGAGCGACAATATTTTAAGTGGTGATGATGGTAAAGTTTAACCATAGGTTGTTTGGATTGGAATAAAGACAGTACGGGAAATGAAATTTTTTATGTAATTGATAATGAGCTGCTCACCTAGTTTTTCTAGCTGGAAAACAAAAAACAAAAACAAAAATGTGATGTAGTCTCCTCTCAGAATGGTGACACAACTAGAGATAATGACGGGGAGGAACTTAATACCTTAGAACTGGCTACCAAAATCTTCAGGCCCTTTTTGGCACCTGGTGTCTCGGTTACTTGCTTTATTTTATTATTCACCCCTCTTGTGGTAGTTACCCCATTACATTATGATCATTTGTGGATGTGTTTGTTTCTCCTACTAGACTGCAGGTCCTTGCCTTGTGCATTTTTGTATAGTTACTGCCTGGTGGAGTAGCTGGTAATGCAGCTAGAGCTTAACAATGTATTTCGTGAACTAAAAGATGCTCAATAGATACCATCGTTCACGTATTTTTTTTTTAATTTTTAAAAAATGTTTATCTTTATTTTTGAGACAGAGAGAGACAGAGCACAAGCAGGGGAGAGGCAGAGAGGGAGGGAGACACAGAATCAGAAGCAGGCTCCAGGCTCTGAGCTGTCAGCACAGAGCCTGACGTGGGGCTCGAACTCGTCAACTGTGAGATCATGACCTGAGCTGAAGTCGGATGCTCAACCGACTGAGCCACCCAGGCGCCCCAACGTTCACATATTTTTTAAATCCATGTCTTAAATAAGAAGATACTGGTCCTCCCCTCTGAGAATTTTATTTGCTTCACACAGCATCCAGGATGGTAGTACTATATTGAGAGGCACTTCAGTTCTATTTGGACATAACTCAACTTGGTGACTTATGTAGGGGGAATTTCAAATAGATTCTAAGTGTTGGCCTATGTATTTGTGGTCTGACATGGGAGAGACTAGTCTCTGAGCACTTACCAGGAGAGGACACTAAGGGTCACTTTTGGGAGACAGATTTGTGGGCTGTTAGTCTCAAACTCTCCAACCAAGGTGAGAGAGACAAAGTTGCCCCCAGTTTCTAGAAGAAGCACTTCTAGGGAACAGGGAACTCACTTTGTGGTTGACAAAAATGGGGCTGCATACATTCTGCCCCTAGATGCTTGGTAATTGTTGATGGGTTAGGCTGCTTATGGATATAGTTCTGGGGGGTCCCTCAGCTGTCCTCCAACCCTGAGGTTGTGAGAGAAACAAGCCCCCTGAGAAGGGGGAGTAAGAAAAGAAATGGATGAGGCTGTTCTTTTGGGACACCAATATGAACAATAAAACTTGTAAGAAGAGAGTGCTTCTCTACATCGGGAGATATTATAGATAGAGAGTAGAGAGTATTTCTCTACCTTTTGGCGTCATCAGGGCTGGCAGTGTCAACGTAAGTGGACATAGGAAAAGCAAGGACAACATCAGGGAGGCCAAGTCAGTCATCTCTGCAAATGCCACAGAATGATAAGCAACATTTTAAGCAAAAATAACATCCGGGGCACCTGGGTAGCTCAGTTGGTTATGTGTCCAAGTCTTGATTTTGGCTCAGGTCATGATCTCACGGTTCGTGAGTTCAAGCCCTGCATTGGGCTCCATGCTGACAGTGCAGAGCCTGTTTGGGATTCTCTCTCTCTCTCCCTCTGCCCCTCCCCTGCTCGTGCGTTCTGTCTCTCTCTGTCTCTCTCTCTCAAAATAAATCAACTTAAAAAAAATAACATCTACTTAGCAGACCTTTCATTGTATCTTCACCAACTTTGCTTTTTTCCTTGGGGAAGGAAGGTAATCTAGCTTGTTCAGTAAATATTATTTTCCCCAAATGGTAAATGGATATTAGAACACTTAGAAGTTCTATAAAAATGACGTCAGACATGCAAGGCATATGATTATCTTTTTATTCATGAGATTGCTTAGTGGATTAAGAAAAGAAAGTTGAAGCCAAATTCTTTTTACAAGGGGATGGGGAACGGGAATTAATGGAAATGTTTTAAAGTAGAAGGTATCTGACTATCTGTTTAAAGAGCATAATGCTACTGATTCAGCTAAAATATAATGGTTGTTTATAGAAATTATAGAAATCCTTGATAAGATCACATTGACAGATGAGGATAAGTACTTTTAAAGGTTAGTTTTGTACACAGCTCAACAGTTTTTTTCTCACTGTTAGGACCCTAAGGTACTCTATCATAGTCTATGATGCCAGACAAGGAAAACCTGTGTAATCTTGCATAAAACTCAATTATTGCTCCTAAATAGTTGTTGTCAGATCTTAATAAAGCCCTCTCACTACAGAGAGATAAGACATTTTATTCTCTCCCTTGTCCTACTGGGAGGTATAAATATATAATTAAGTTTGGCTGTCATTAATCACTTTCAAGTTGTTTGTCTCAGGCTTTCAAATATAAACCATTCCAAATCCCAATTTGATTGAAAATCATGGGTAACTCAAATTTGCTAGAATGTTGGGGGAGGGTATGGTTATGATTTGTAAAATTTACAAAGTGTGCATTTTTAAAGGCATATTTATCATAGTTATTTGCAGTCTTTGTCAGTTCTTAACATCTGGATTGTCTTTGGGTATGTTTGTATCAACAGCTCTTTCTCTTGACTTTGGGTACAATTTCCCTTTAGTTCTCATTTATGGTAGTATTTGTTATTTACTAGGCATTGTCAGTGATGCACTTTAAAGTTTATCTTCCACCAAAGAGTGGTGAGTTTTGTTTTACCAGGCAGTTACATTACTGGAAGATCACCTTGATCCTATGAAGGCTTGGTTTTAGACCTTGTTTTGCCAGTTCTGTTTTGCCTTTAGTCTGACAGTATAAGTCTTAGTACTGGGATGTGGTCCTTACTCCAAAGGTATGACTCCTCAAGGGGATCAGTGGGAAGTGTGAGGTGCTTGGTAAGCCTAGTGTTTCCCAAACCTTTCTAATTTAGTAGGACTTGAATTCTGGACTCCCCAGAACCAAGCTCAGCCTTTCAGCCTTTCAGCCTTTCAGCCTTCCAGCCTCCCAGCTCTTGCTTTCCTTTGGGTTCCTAAGTACCTTGTTCATGCACAGCCAGGAATCATTTAAGGATTTAAGTGGGAGTCGTATGCATATTTTAGGGCTACCCGCTCTGTGGTTCTGTCTTTTCCAGGATTTCTCCTCCTCAAATTCTAGTTTCTTAGACAGTTCCAAATAGCTTTGACTCCTCAGCTCAGTAAGACTTCCATTTTCTGCTTGCATTCTGTTCCTCTTGTGCTGTGTGGACTGAGGAATACCTTCAGGGAAAAAGCTATATAAATGTAGGTTTCATATAGTTTGCTTTTCTTCTTTTGAGGCTCATATCCCTTCCAGTTTCTGCCTGCTTTTGATTACTCCCCGGTACCTTTAATATATTGTCCACAGTGTCTAATTATTGTGAGCAAGAGAGTTGATCTGATATAATTACTCTGCCATTATTTTTAATGATAAAATTATCATTATAAAGGACTCTTTCAAAAATTTCTACATACCACTTAGGAGGTAACTAGCATAGTGTTTATTAAACACTGGAAAGTCACTATGAATTACATAGGTACCTGTGGATGGGTGATTGCATTTGAGAATCTCTACTTTTTGCCAAAATACCTAACTAGGAACTACATTTTAAAGTAAATCATTATAAATATAAAATGTTATAAAGTACAACTTTGTTTCACAATTTACCTAAAATTGGTCTACTAGCTGTAAGAAACATTTCAACATTAACAACTAACAGTTTTCCTTGCCAGGATTAGGGCTAATGGTGTAGACCTCCTAAAGCCGTTCCAGGAAAACTGGAGCCACTGCCTTCTTTGTCCTCTTGATATGTTTCTATGTAGTCAGGAGAGAATAGAGACACTCGGAGTCTTCCAGAGCCTGGCTTATAGTAGAGGAGGTGCTATCAATATTTGTGGTGGTGGTGTTCTCCTAGAAAGGCATTTTCACAAGTCATGGCTGACTCAACATTTTCCCATTTCACTCACCTTGTTAGTGCATTCAGTGCTGTTCAGGGCAACATCAGATCCAAGAGATACACTGGGAAAAATGTTAACTGGTAAATCACTTTCTCTTTCTTCTCTGCTGAACCCGGTTCTGCCAAGAAGATTCCTTCAAGTGGGATGCCCTGTTTAGCAGAATATCATATGGACAGTTTTTCTGGCAGATGCTAGCAGAAGCCTGGCCACATTTCTGTAGTTCTTTTATCTTTACCACAAAATGAAAAATACTGTCTTTTGCTTACTAAATACCTTTCACAGAGTAATATCTTTTCAGTGTGATGCTTAAGGAGCTATTAATTCAAGAATTACTTCTTTATTGTATGCTGTTTATATATATCAGTATAACAGATAACTGAAGCCTGTGGTAGTGGTTGCAAGTAATCGATAGTGTTATCACATTGTTTCACACTCTTTCGGAAGTCATAAAGTAATTATCAATTCATTAACCTGGACTTCTTAAAGAGGTTCACAGTGAGTCTTACTAGCCTGTTGCAAAGTGAATTGTGAAGTGACGGACTGTAATGCCCTTCAGAACAGAAACTGCCAGTGACTGGTAGGGCTAAGGCCAGGGAAAGGTGAGTGAGGGATTCATCTCAGGTATAACATTAAAGAGGGTATCAGGAAACCCAGTTACCAAGATCAGTAATATTTAATGCAATAATTTAGAATGTCAGCATTAATGCAAACAGTTGTGGGTTCATTTCTGGGCTTCCTATTCTGTTCCATTGATCTACATGTCTATTTTTGTGCCAGTACCGTACTGTTTTGATGACTACAGCTTTGTAATATAACTGGAAGTCTGGAATCATGATACCTCCAGGTTTGCTTTTCTTTTTCAAGATTACTTTGGCCATTTGGGGTCTTTTGTGGTTCTATACAAATTTTAGAATTGTTTGTTTTAGTTCTGTAAAAAATGCTGTTGGTATTTTGATAGGGATTGCATTAAATGTGTAGATTGCTTTGGGTAGTATAGACATTTTAACAATATTTGTTCTTCCAGTCCATGAGCATGGGGTGTCTTTCCATGTCTTTGTGTCAACTGCAGTTTCTTTCATCAGTATTTTATAGTTCAGAGTACATTGGTACTCTTTGGTAAGGTTTGTTCCTAAGTATTTTATTATTTTTGGTACAGTTGTAAATGGGATTATTTTTTTCATTTCTCTTTCTGCTGCTTCATTATTGGTGTATAGAAATGCAATAGATTTATGTACATTGATTTCATATCCTGAGACTTTACTGAATTTGTTTATCAGTTCTCACAGTTTTTTTTGGTAGAGTCTTTTGGGTTTTCTATATATAGTATCATGTCATCTGCATATAGTGAAAGTTTTACTTCTTCCTTACCAATTTGGATGCCTTTTATTTCCTTTTGTTGTCTCATTGCTGTGGCTGTGACTTTCCAGTACAGTGTTGAATAAAAGTGGTGAGAGTGGGACACCCTTTTCTTGTTACTGAATTTAGGGGAAAAGCTCTCAGTTTTTCCCCCTTACGGATGATGTTAGTTGTGGGTTTTTCTTAGATGACCATTATTATGTTGAAGTATGTTCGCTCTAAACCGACTTTGTTTAGGACTTTTATCATGAATAGATGCTGTACTTTGTCAAATGCCTTTTCTGCATCTAATGAAATGATCATATGGTTCTTATCCTTTCTCTTATTGATATGATGTATTATATTGATTGATTTGTGGATATTGAGCCATCCTTGCAACCCAGGAATAAATCCCAGTTGATCATGGTAAGTGATTTTTTTAAATGTATTGTTGGATTCGGTTTGTTAGTACAGTGTTTTGTTGAGAATTTTTGTACATAATCCTAGAGTATTGTATCTGCTTGTAGCTCTATGAGTATACATGGGCCAGGCTTGGCTAATGCTGCATTTCTGAGAAGTGGCCTTTGACTTGAAAGCTCAGTGCAGTTGCTGCAGATGAAATAGAAGAAGACAGTGAAGGTGGGGATAGAGGGTAGTATCCATTAAAATGCTCTTTAGTGGAGAAAACCGAATTGAAAAACTTGAAACTTCTCTCTTCTTTTGCCTAATGGAAAATGAACAAGTCCAGATGGATTTTATGCAGCTGTGAAAACGAGACAGGTCAAATTCAACGACTTCTGATAAATGTTGCTGCCAGCTCAGAAGTCACAAGTTGTTAAACATAGTGCCTTACATTTGCATAGTGAGTTACAGATGATAGAGGTATGTCCCGTGAGGCTGTCTTTATTTAGGACTTGAGATCTGGACCCTTCAACAGTATCATTCTTAAGTGATTCTTCTTATTAACATTATATGTTTGAAAAATCCTTTAGCAAATATATTAGGTGGCCCTGAAGAATTTTTTATAAAGTAAGTCTTGATTATCAGCTTCTTATAATACAGAACAACAATTCTCATACTCATTTCAACTGATGTTTATTCTTTACGCTGGAACCTTTATAAACGTTGGTGTTAGATAAAGAGGTAAGAGAAGGTGGTTCTTAGACTCTGCCTGTGTCCTTTTGCCTGTCTTGGGTAACTGCCAAAGTTAAATCAACTAATTTTGGCCTACAACCTGGCATGAATAGATGGGAGAGTAGCTAGGCTTCTTTCAGTACAGTTCCTAAGTTGACCATAATCCTCTGTAAAGTTTCTTTCTTATTGTTCCATTGTGTCATGTCAGCACCATTAATTTCATGTAGGAATTCTTTTCTCCCTTTTTTTCTTGTGACTAAGCAGGATGAGAAATATTTTTCATCCAGGATCTGGAGTTGCTTAATTAAATCCTTCATTTAAAATTTTGGCTGTCTATCTTTCATCGAGGCTAGCAAGATTGAATACAGAGAGGTAGGGATATCAGAATGTGATAAAAAATTTAATTATCTAAAAATTCCCAAATACTTTTTTCCTCATTGAGCTAGCATAAATGTGTGGGCATGAGGGAGGTTTGCATTTACGTGCCCTTCTCAACATCTTGTAGCTAGGAATAAAATTTGGTGTCTCCTCCACCCCCACTGTCGTGTTTTGTGAGTTTTGTGAGTTTTTTGTTTTCATATTTGTCTTAGTTGTGTTTTACTTTACATTTTGATGTGAGGTAAATTACAGTTTCTCTGGGGGCTTCCCAAAGTTTCCTATATTCTATTTATCCATTGTCAGTAATCTCTACTAGCACTTCATCCTCAGTGTCCAAAAATGTCTTACTGATTTCTATACTGATGCCTTCAGCTTTCCCATATTAATGCAATTACCTTGTGTTTAAAATGGTCCTCTCCTATGCAAATGATTACTTAGATCTTTGTGGAAAGGATTTTATGAAAGAAAAGTGAAAACAAAGACTAATAAAGGCACTATTTCAGTGACAGGTGGTATTACATAGTGAACACATCCAACTAGAGCATCGTGCCCCATTTTCTCCACATAAGGATGAGGAGAAAGTAGGTGGTAATGAGAAAATAACCTGATTAGGACTTATGTAGGATAGTAGCATTTAGAGTCCTGAACCTGTATAGATTCAGGCCACTTTCCTGTACCCACTGTATCTATCTATAATCCTGTATCCTGAACACTGAAAATCAGATAGACTGAAGCACTGCTGGATTCTTACTCTTTGTCTCAGTCAGCTCAGGCTCCTGTAACAAACTACCACAGACTGGGTGGCTTAAATAACAGACGTTTATTTTGCACAGTTCTGGAGGCTGAGATGTCTAAGATCAAGGTGCTGACAGACTCTGTTCCCTGTGAGGACCTTCTTCCTGGTTTGCAGATGGCTACCTTCTCTATATTTTCATTTGGTGGGGAAAGAAAGCTCCGGTCCCTTCATCCCCTATGTGGGCACTAACCCCATCACAAGGACCCCACCCTCATGATTTTATCACCTAATAACCTCTCAAAGGCCCCACCTACCAGCCATCATATTGAGGATTAGAGTTTCATTATATGAATTTGGGGAGATGCAAACATTCAGTCCATAGCACTCTTCAAAGAAAAGTTTAATTTTCATCAAACTAGTATTTATTGAGCTGGCTACTCTGACTGAGCACTGTGCTAGGTATTGTGAATAGACATAAAGGTCCAAGAGGCCTGTGTTCTCTGACTTACTTTATAAGTATAAAATATCTTTATACTTTATAAGTATAAAATATCTCAGGAGTGTCTGCTAATGAATGTTATGTTTCTCTAACATAAAACATGGTGGCAGTCCTTGCCATCTTGTTAGGGAGATGAGGCACATGTATATGTATAAAATACAATAGTCTGTAACTGCCCTATGTGTCAGCACAGATTAGAAGAACTTTGGAGGGGCGCCTGGGTGGCGCAGTCGGTTAAGCGTCCGACTTCAGCCAGGTCACGATCTCGCGGTCCGTGAGTTCGAGCCCCGCGTCGAGCCCCGCGTCGGGCTCTGGGCTGATGGCTCGGAGCCTGGAGCCTGTTTCCGATTCTGTGTCTCCCTCTCTCTCTGCCCCTCGCCCGTTCATGCTCTGTCTCTCTCTGTCCCAAAAATAAACAAACGTTGAAAAAAAAAATTTTTTTAAAAATAAAAAAAAAGAAGAACTTTGGAGATTCATACAAGGGAGCAACTACTATAGGACAGAAAATTAAAATCAGAGGATTTTTAGTAGATCACTTAGATTATAAATCTGAGAATATTGATGGTGCCTCAGGAGGTGGGTAGTAGAAAGATTAAGTGGAGAAAATGAGGGGACCTGAGGGGTTATTGTTTCTTGGAATAATCATTACCGATATCGTCATCATTTTGTTCTTTTTTAAAAAAATTTTTTTTAAGTTTATTTATTTTGAGAGAGAGAGAGCACGAGCAGGTGAGGGGCAGAGAGAGAGAGGGGGAGAGAGAGAATCCCAAGCAGGCTCCATGCTGTCAGCACAGAGCCCGACATAGGGCTCAAACCAACAAACCGTGAGATCATGACCGGAGCCAAAATGAAGAGTTGATGCTTAACTGACTGAGCCTTCCAGGTGCCCCTGAAAGTTTCCTTATTTTAGAGAGAGAGAGGGAGAGCATGAGCAGGGGAGAGGAGCAGAGGGAGGAGAGGGGAGAGAGACAGAGAGAGAGAGAGAGAGAGAGAGAGAGAGAGAGAGAGAGAGAGAGAAAACGAACGAACCTTAAGTAGGCTCCATGCTCAGCACAGAGCCCAACGTGGGGCTTGGTCCTGTGACACTGAAATCCTGACCTGAGCCAAAATCAAGAGTCGGACGCTCAACCAGTTGAGCTACCAGGCACCCCCATCATTTTGTTCTAATGACATAATTTAAAACTTTTCTACTTCTTGGTTGGTCTTTTCTGTCTATATTTTGTGTGAGGTTTTACTAAACCAGCATGTGGATTCATCTGGTTTCACAGTGACATAACTGATTTAAAAAATCATTCCTTTAACACGTGTTGGCATGAATGCTTGAAGAGTGCCTAGAGTGAGGGGTAGAGGGGAAGACCAGGGGACAGCAGTGGAGGGCAGCTGGGAGCAGTCACCTCTCTTCCCCCCTGAACTTTTGGGTCTTGACTTGATTTTTTAGCTGCTTCCAGAACAATCAGGTTAGCTGTTTGTGAACACCATTTGCAAGGAAATTCAGAATCTAAGAATCTCTGAAGCAAGAAGAGTTAGGTGAGTGATAGAAAAGCAGGCATTAAGAACAGGATCAGTTTTCATATATGGCATAGGGCATTCTTCTAGTTGAAAATTCAGGTGTCCCAGTGTCAGACCTCTCCTGTCCAGCATATCATCGGCCTGATCTAGTTCATTTCGGGGATCCAGAGTAAGCAAGCATCTGTTAGCCAAATCTTTGGTTAGCCCAAATTAGCTCATGTCCTTTACTGCTTGTTTCTTCTGATTATATAGTACATATCCAAACCCTCAATTATCCAGAATAAACCAGAGCTGCCTATTCTGTGTGGAAAACATTTGACAATGGTTATGATTCTCTTGCCTAGACCATAACCATTTAACTGCCTAGCCCTTTAAGATTTTGAAATGTCTGTTCTTGTGTAAGCCAGATGCATCTCCTTGATGAATTATTTTATTGGGCCCCTCTTGAAACCTCAGTCATCCTGAAAAATACTTCAGGAAATACTTTGACTTTAATTTTTTGTCTTAGTCCTATTTGTATATAATACTTGTGGTATCTGATTCTCTGTTTCATATTGTTAAAACTCATGGCCTTGAATTTCTGGGTCACTCTTAAAAAATGGGCAGAACTTGATTACTAATGAAAAGTTGACTCATTTCCTTCTAGGCGAAGGCTGACACTGACTGTCAGAGTTCATAATTAGTCTCCACAGAAGCAGTCTCTTTAATTGTGGGCTATCACTTATTCTTTCTGAAATCTTATAAGAATTAATGAGAGCATCGTGAGCTAGGAAAACGATTAAGATAGGCATTTATGTTGTGTTGAGAGGATATATAAAAACAATATCTGGAAAAGGTCCTACATAAATGTAAGTGGTTTATTCACTACAAGTTTAAATTTGGAGCAGATCTTCCCAGACCATTGTTTATATACACATCAGTCAGTTTTAGCCTTGTTGAATTTATCAGCAGGTCAGATTCCGTAAAGAGACTTGCAACGTCTGCCACCATTCTCGTCTGAAGAAAACAGGCTCTTAGGTTTTGGACACTTGTTTTGGAGAACATGGTAAGAAGTTCCTTTCCCTTTTAGGTTCAGGATTCTTTATTCTTTGTATCTTGTTTAAATGTATTGTTCTTTGCTTTTCTGCACTTCCTGTGAGGGGTTAGCTGAAAGTGTGCGTTGTGCACCAGTTCACTTACACCAGTGAGTATTGAACCATCCGTATTCTTGGAAGGGTGATTGGTAGGCAGTGGGGAGGATGTAAAAGTCAAAGGCACGACACCTGCACCAGGACCCCCTGCTCAGAGTGGGTCAGTGGTCAAGACACACACAAGCACTGACTCTACACACTAACTTCAGCAAGGATTGTTACGTCCTTGGGTGGTATTGCTGAGGGGATTCAGAGTCAAAATTGTAGTGTTATCCTAGTTAGGAGGTTAAAAGGACTTTGGCAAGCACCTCTCTATTCACCTTGTTTCATGTGTGAGGAGCCCAGGGCTTAATGTGGCCAAGTGACTTACCCTGGATTACTTAACTGATTAGAATGTAGACTGGGACTAAAAATTGTTTCTCAGACCCCACTAGGCAATCTAAAAAGATTCAGCACTATTTCTTTTCATTCTTGGTACCAGCCCTCAAGGAACTCATGTGGGTAATCATGTATATGTATATGTGTACATATAGGTGTATGCGTGTGTGTGTGTGTGTGTGTGTGTGTGTGTAGATGTATCTATATCTCTAGACATATGCATATATCTCTCTCTCTATATCTATCTAACTATATATAGAGAGATAGAAGCAGAATTAAAAACAAAACCTTTAGTACTTTTGTGAGGAAATCTTAAAGACCAAGAAGTTTAACTCTAGCTATTCATTATACTTTTTAACACTTCATTAAATGAAACAGTGTGGAAATTCTTTTGAGTTCCTCGTAAGGGAGGTGTAGCCTATATTAATATCCAAGGGGCTATGGAACATTCCTAAAATTGAATCATACGATTTTAGAGCTAAAGGGAATATTAGAGGTTTTTTTGGCCTAGCATCTTGTTTTAATACATGAGGAGGTAGAAGCTCAGAGAAGTTAAGTGACTGACCCAGGTCAATATCTAGTGGCAGAGCCAGAGCTGATGGAGGGGAAAGGTCTATGAGGTGCCATCCTGTCAAGATCTGGGAACATGCTAATGTCTTGGGTGAGAGATACATAAAACAATATAATAGTTATATTTTTATTCTTATTCAGATAAATAAGCTCATGACTTCTTATGTACATATGTGATACATATATATTTCATATATATATATATATATATTTGCTCAAACACGCCCTGAATCTCACCTGCCTCTAGACAACGGTTTTTTAAGCACTGGGATACAGAAGGATGTAGCCATATCGGATATGGCTTTGCCCCGACTCAGTTTAATAATAAAGTGCTTCCCCAGAGTTAGTGTGAAAACATGGGTTGTGATTCATTTTATGGTGTCTACTGTAGTGTTTTATTGTTGTTGTTGTTTAGATTTGGTAGATTTTATCGAGAACTTCAGCTTGGTTGCTTAAGTACACATCCAGCCTGGGCTATTTCAGGTTTCATAATGTCTCTTTTGCCTGTTACTCTTATCTTTTTGGGGTAATGCATTTCTCTTCAAGTGTAAACTTGAGTGTACACTTTCAGAATGCTTGTTTGATACTCAGTTTCTCTGGTTTGGAAGGTTATAAATCATTGTAATATCAGATTTTTTTTTTTTTTATTCCCTGGGCCATGGTCCTCCTAAGGCAAGTGGTGGTTTTTGTCTTGAGTCACCACATTAGGGCTATAGGTCATTATAGGTAATTTTTTTTCCATGATGTCCATTATTATTTTTATTTTTTAAATAGGCTCCACAGTGGGCGTGGAGCCTGAAGTAGGGCTTGAACTCACAACCCTGAGATCAAGACCTGAGCTGAGACCAAGAGTCGGATGCTTAACCGACTGAGACACCTAGGTGCCCCAATGTCCGTTATTTATTATTATCTTTGGGTTCTAATTATGCATAGGTGTGGCAGTTGACAATGATGATCTTTTGACCACTTGACAGCCTTTCTGAAGTTAAACATAGTTCATTACAGTGCTTCTAAAGTAACCTGACTTCTAGTAGACAAAAAGTTACCTAAATTTCAAGCATGTGTTAAGTGTTTTTGCCTACATTGACTTTAATGCTGTCATGTCCTTAGAGCAGGGATTAGTGATTTTTTCTTAAAGTGCTAGATAGTAAATGTTTTAGGATTTGTTGGCCAAGAGGCAAATTGAAGATATTATGTAGGTACTAGTGTACCCCTTTAAAATGTAACCAGTTAAAAAATGTAAGACCCAGCTCCTGGGCTGGAGGTGTAAAAACAGCTGATCTCCAGGGCAATATTTGCTTGACCTTTACCTTAGAACATAATGGCCACTTGAAATACTTCATGTCTTCCAAGTGCGTGTGGTATAAACTGGAAGAACCATTCTTTGTGGTCAGTTTTTTTTTTTTTAATCATACAAAAGAAATTCTTGAAGCAAATGTTGCTGAAGTTAGAACAAAGGATTATATCTGAATTCTTCTGTCAGTTTTTGGTTGATGCTGCTTTTTTAGTTGAAATGGTCTATACTGGAGGTCTGCACAGAAGTGAGATCCTGTTAAATTAATGAGTGGTATTAATAGAATAAATGAAAACATGACATTTTTTTCTTTGACAATAACTGTTCTCTTACTGCCATAAAAGTAATAAATGTTGAGATGTCTTTAACTTCATGAAAGTTATCCTTTGTGTGAGAAAGAGTTTTGGGTGATTATTGTAATGGTGATGGTTTTAATAATTATGTTTGTCCTCAGAAGCTTATAATCTAGAAAAAAACATAAATAAACCAAATCCAGTCCTGGCAGTGTAGTCGGTGGTGGAGTGGAGTATGCTTCCAAGTATAGGTACCACATGTGCCCAGCTAGTATCATCCATATGAAGAGGGTTTGTGGATTTTGCTCTTGTTTTTGTTGTTACAAGACTGCAAGAATATGTAAGATAATAATAGTGTTGTATTGTTTAAAAAAATGTTTTTTAATGTTTATTTTTGAGAGAAGAGAGACAGACAGAGTGTGAGCTGGGGAGGGACAGAGAGAGAGACACAGAATCCAAAGCAGTTCCAGGCTCCAAGCTGTCAGCACAGAGACCGACGCAGGGCTCGAACTCATGAACCGTGAAATCATGACCTGAGCCAAAGTCGGAAGCTCAACCGACTGAGCCACCCAGGCACCCCTAGTGTTGTATTTTTAAAAGAAATAATCTTTATGGTGTCTAGATGTATGTCAGATAAACTTTCTCATTAGACCACTATGTAGCTTTGCAGTTTTTCACTTTGTTCCTATGGAGGCACAGACTTTGATTTCATATAGCAAACCAAGTACAGATGAAGGAATTTCCAAAACTGAGGAACACTATTTTCAAAACACCTGAATTTGATTATATAGTTGACCCTTGAGCAACACAGTTGAAGATCCACATACAATTTTTGACTCCCCAGTAAACTACTAATAGCCTACTATTGGCCAGAAGCCTTACTGGTAACATAAACAGTTGATCAACACATACTTTGTATGTTATATGTATTATATACTGTATTCTTATAATAAAGTAGGTTGAAGAAGAGAAAGTGTTGTGAAGAAACTCATAAGGAGAAACTACATTTATAGTACTGCACTGTATTGGAAAAAATCCACACATGTATAAGTGGTCCTGTGCAGTTCATCTCACGCTGTTCAAGGATCAAGTGTGTACCAATATAGGCAACATTTGTGGGGAACTTTCTATCCAGTTCAACCAACATTTATGAGCATTATGAAGTGCCAGGTAATAGGCTAAGAATTACTTTATTTGTATGTGCTGTCTCAGAGTTTTTCAGTCTTTTCATCATTACAACTCTGCCCAAAAGGAGCCTTTTTTAGACTTTTTATCCTAATTCCCGCATACTCCCAATACAGTTGTAATACCATAGATATACTGTATATTTATTTATCTACTGTGGCTCTTTGGAAGGTCACAAACAATTGTAATATCTAAGAATGACCCCCAAGAACCAATTTTTTATCCCTTGGGTCATGAACTTAGTTTAAGGAAAGTTTTTGTTGTGAAGTAGGGTTAGACACTGTTAATTTCTTTTCCCATGATGTCCATTTTTATTATCTGTGGTTCTAATTAAGGAAATTTAAATGGGATTTTGCAGTGTTTCAGAGCATTCTGAAATTGTTTTCCAATTATCCATGGAACAGTTTTGCATACTGTGTGATTCCCACCCCCCCTCCTTTTTTTTGGGAGAATAATTTGTTTAGAACCTACAAAGAAATATTTTTTATCCTTTTAAAGTGTAAAGAAATGCAGATTTTTCTCCAGCCTTCTCTTACATTTGGGTTTGGCTTGATAGGATTTGGTTACAATTATTTTTGAACTAGGAGTCTTTTCACACCAAGCCATACACTTTTGGAACTATTTCACTTTCAGACATTTTTTGGACTTCAGAACTTTGAAAGCAGTCATCCACTCATGCTGGAGAACAGAAAGCAGGCACCCGTATTCACTTTTCTTTTCCAAAATCTTGTTTAATTTTTACTGCTCAATCTCTTAAAAATCTAGCAGTTCATGCTACTGAGGCTACTTTGTAGGATATTCTGTTCCTCAGGACTCCAGGTTCCTAGTGGTTCATATAATCAATGTTTTCTCAAAGATTAGTAAAAGATTTAAAGTGCAAGAGAGAAAAAAAAAAAGACTGTGTGTGTGTGTGTGTGTGTGTGTGTGTGTGTGTGCGCACGCATATGCATGTGTTAGTTAACTTCATATTTGGGGGGAAAATGTGATTAAAAAATCCACTCTGTATGGGGTTGGCTAGCCCACTTTGAATGATTTATGGGTAAATAAGGGTTAAGAAGTCCCCTATATATTAGGAATCCTAATTAGGTTTGATAATCCTTTGGATAAATAGTTTAACTTGATGGTTCCCAAACTTTGAGTGTAATTAAAGAACTTTTTTAGGATTCTGTGGATCCTTGCATTTTGTCTTTTTACTTCCATTAAGAATGTGAGCGCTGCATAGTTGAAAGCCTCTATGTACCAGTTACTGTGTTAGTATGGTGGTGAACAATTCTTTGTCTGTTTGAAAGACAAATACTCAAAATAAAGGATAATGAGTGATATGTTAGGGTTATGGGAGTGTGCAATGGGGAAATCAAGACTGTTTCTCAGAGGAAATAACATTTAAGCAGAAGTTTGAAGGAATCTTAGGGCTTAGCCCTGAGAAGAGGGTCAGAAAAAGTGTTTTGGGCTGAGTGACCAGCATGTATAAAGGTCTGGATGTGAGAAGCGGTACACTGTGGCATGGTCTGGGAACTGAAGGAAGAGTGTAATGCATAAAGGAGAGATGATCTTGAGTTGAAACCATTTTTCTGTCTCTTGTGAAATGCAATGCATAATATCAAAATCTGCTAAAAAATCAATAGCCACTTTATAATACCTTTACATTTTAATAATCATAGCAGTATCTACAGTCCATTTAGATATGGACAGGGCATTCTTTAGTAGTCTGGAGAGCGCTCTAAGTGTTTGCAGACTCCTTGCAGTAATTGTACAGTGCATAGCTTGGGAACCACTGGCTTAAGTCATTCACTTTTGCCTATTACTGTGGAAGGTGCTTTTTGTAAACTCATATGTTTAGAGTATATTTGCCATGTTGTAATCAGAAGTAGATGTTTTCTGGGGGTCCAGTGCCCCAGAATACAGTAGGGTAGTGAGTAGGTGCTAGAAGACAGAGGGAAGACCAGCTTCCATTAGAGCAGCAGTGCAAGTCTTTCAACACTGTTTGTGTGCCCTTGCCCAATCTTTCAAGTGATGATTGAAGAGCCTGGGTGCTCGGTTCAGCTTTTGAGTTCTGATAAATGAGCCCCGACTGTAAACTGGAAGATAAGGGTGTTTGCAAATTCTTGTGTAAATAAAGCATGGTTTCTCATTGCAGTGGTTACTGACTTCATAGTCTCTGATGAACTATGATGTGAGTTAACAGCTTTAAAACTAGCACCACTGCAGCTTCTTTTTTGGTTTGGATTTATTAAGATACGCGTGTGTTTATTGTTTTATTTGAATGGGGGAGGGGGTGAAAAACCTGAACACATGGAAACCAAGTGAGGTGGAGTTTGAGAAGATAATTCCCAGCCTCACAATTCCCTGTAAAATTCTTTTCCTGTGGGAAACTTTTAATTTGGAAGCATTCAGCCTAATGTGGGAACCAAGATTAACATTTTCTGAAATACTTCTACAAGAAAAGCAGAAATGTACTGTTCAGGAAGCTGAATTTACATAGTAGAAAAATGGCCTGTCTTGTAGTATTTGGTAGTCTTTGTTTATTAGTTGTGGCAAAAAGTTGTGTGTGTGTGTGTGTGTGTATGTGTGTGTGTGTGTGTGTGTGTGTGTGTTTGAGAGGGAGAGAGAGAGAGAGAGAGAAAGATAGAGATATATTGATTGTGTATTTGTCTTTGTTTCCTTTACATCAAACCAGCAAAGCCCTAGAAAGTGTGTTTTACCACAAACCAGCCCAATACTGGGCTCTAACTATATACAAATAAGTTTTTTGTTTTTTTGTTTTTTTTTTTTTAGCTCTTTGTTTTCTTGCTGAGTAAGCTGTAGTGTTTCCTTTTTCTTTCTTTCTTTCTTTCTGTTCTAGGGGAGGGGAGTGAGTGTGGGAGTAGGAATGGCAAGAAGTCAACATGACAGAGAGCTTCTTCCCTTTTCTTCCCTCTTGACCAGGAAGTTAACTAGGAGTCTTCATGTGTTGTTTTTTATACCGAGTCAGTAATTAGCACAACCCAGTTAGTTATCTTTACACAGAGTTACAGAATTAAAAAGTTGACAGTCTGATGAGCTATCAAACTGGAGTTATGGGAGGAGGGGGGCAGTGAGGTTAGACCAGTGGGATGGTCCTGTTGAATGCCAGTCTGTAGGCTCTGGGGCATCTAGAAGTTTGTAGCTGGAGCCTTGGGAATTAAATGTTATGGAGGAACTTTCACTGGTTACAGTTAGCCTTGGCTGTTAGCAATTATTTTTATCTACTTTAACATGGGGAGAGGGGGAAGGGGCAGGAAACTAAGCTGGCATTATGGTCACAGGAAAGAACAGACTGATTTGGGCCCTTTTCAAACTGCAGACCTTTGTTACTGACCAATGCTTAATTTGGTTTCTGGGTTTTGTTATTTTCTCCCCCTGCCTTTACCTCATTTACCTTAACGACAGCTCCCCCCTCTAGAGCCCAGCGAGGGCAGGCTGCCACTGCGGATTGGGGGGCCGAAAGGTCCAGAGCAAGAAGAAAGTGGGTTGAAAGCAGAGTTCTGTTTAAAGAATTTTCTGCTGGAAACTAGCCCAGAGGGAGTAAAGAGGCGCTTTAATGAGGAGCAGCTGCGGGGCCGACGCAACCCACATGAGACATTTTTTTCCCCTCCATTCCACATTCTGTATAGTTTTTTTTTTTTAAATCATGATTTTGAAATAGCTGTTTTGTAAAGCATGCCTCTCTTTTTCTTCTTCTTGTATGTGATGGGGTTTTGCTTTGTTGTTTTATTTTTTTAATGACCAAATCCTCACTAAAAAAAGCTAAAGGCAGAGCTTCAGCAAAGCCCTGGATGCAATTTGGGCTCACCCTGCTGATACAGAACATTCGGTGGAGAAAACAAGGAGAGAGAACACTGGCCTTTATTTGGAAAAGGGGGCTTATTTCCTGCTCAGACTTCAGTCATCTTGGAGCTGACACAAGCTGCTACAGTGTTTTAAGCTTTTCTCTAGACGAGTGGCTATTCACTTAGGAAACTTGAAAGAACAAAATTTTCTGTCCTGTATTACTAGGGAGACCGATGCTGAACGGCAGCCATTGCCAGATAGATTGGAATTGCTATTCAGACCCCAGCTTCGTTGAACTCTGTAAAGTGGCTACATGCAAACGCATCCAGGCTGCTGGTGACATGTGAGAGTTGGGGGTCTGTTTTTCATCTGTTTTATTGAAGGGGGACGACATGGGCATCCTTCCAGTTGGAATGTTTCCTGGTTCCATGAGGAGGAATTCCTTGTTTTGTTTTGTTTTGTTTTTTTCCTCTTTTCCTCGCCTTCCCCATTCCCCATGTGTGTTCGAACATTAACAGTGGAAGAGTGGACTTCGTGTCAGGATTGGTAGACTTTGTCAGAAAAAAGGCATGCATATATCTGTATGGGCCTAATAAGTTTAGTTCGTGGAATTATTCATATTAGTTCATGGAATTATTTTATAGGGAAAAAGCCCCCAAAACTTTTCCTGTATTCACAGCCTCCTCTTGTGAACTATATTCTTTCAGAGTTCCAAAACTAGAGTCACTGAGAAAACTACTAAAATAAGTGATAAAGTCCCTTCAGGAGGAAGGCATTCATACAGTTTTGGGAACAAGAGGCAGCTGTTAGATCTATTAGGTTATTTTTAAGAAAAATTTTAACACATACCTCTAGTTCAAGATGTAGGCTATTTTCAAAAAATTGTACTGAGGTAATAACATAATAGAACTACAGATTTCTGAGAGAATTTGGACGATTAGCCCATGTTTCTGGCCTCTGACCAAACTCAACTTGAGCCATCTCAAGAAGGGAGCTATTGAAACTCTTATTTTTAGGCAGTGAGTCTTAATTTCCACTCAGGCTAATAGGGTATATGGTATACTTGTATTACAGTTGAACAGGGATTTGCAAAATTGAAAGGTCTCCTGCCTTAGGAAACCGGGCTCCTTTATTTCTGTCTGTCTCACTTACCCGTTTATTTACCCCTTTTCTTCCCGTGTCCATAATTCTCCTTAGCCTCCTGGGGCATGAGGGATAATCTGTACCTCAGGATGATTATTTGGGTTGATTTGGCCTGTGTTCTACCAGGCAGAATGCAGTGTGGGGTTAGTAGGGGATTTGGGAACCTATATGGATTGGGAGACTGACTTTATCCATCACATTAAATTTAGCCTTTTTTGGAACCAGTTGCTTAATGGAATATAGGTAGATGTTCATGGTATTCAAGGTACCTGTACCAGTGTCTCAAGACATGCCCTTCCCCACAACAAGATACCAAATTGGAGAGGCACAGGAAGGACGTAACCAATGGCTTAAACAAAGTAGTGCCATACTGGTAGAAATAATGTAGTGCTTAACACGGCATTGCATCTGCTGTTGGAGGGACCAGAGATGGGTGAAATTGTGCGGAGGAGGCTTAATGGAAGATCTCTGAAGCAAGGATGGAAGAAAAGAGCAAAAATTAGAGACATATCAGATGGAAAAGTATTAGAAGATTTTTACACAGGGAGCAGTAGACAAGAGAGTGGAAGTAATTATTTACGAAGGAGTAAGATAGTTGATAATAGGAGTGGGGCAAACAAGTAGGCCATAGATTCTGAGAAACTTGGATTTGAAGGGCTGGATGCTAATGCTAGTTTCTGAGCAGAAAAGTGACATGATCAAAATTATGCTTGAAAAGTATTATTCTTTAAGTAGTGTGCTTAGTTTTAGCAAGGCATTTCCTGGCTATCCTTCGGAGAGGTGTGGATAGGATGCAGGTGCAGCTGAGATGATAGAGTTGACTGAATAGGTGCCAGGGTTAGGGCAAGACCTAGTAGAGTACTTTCAGTTAAGTACTGTTTTATCTTTTGATAAAAGATCTAGGTAAAGGTAGAGATACAGTTGTAGATGGTACAAAACTGGGGAAACAGATTACAGACAGCAAATTTGGGTCAGATCAGAACAATAGGGGTTTTGGACCCGTTGACTTCTGAGATATTGTGTGGTGCTGAAATTCTGCGATTGTGTGAATAGAGTGTAAAAGTTATCTCAATCAAAGAAACTTGGAGAGAAGATTCAGTACGGTGAATTTAAAAGGAACAAATGACAGGTCCAATTATTGGGTTCAAAAGTGTGTTCTACAAGCATAGAGTGACTAGTTCATTTGAAAAAAAAGATCTGGCATTTTAACTGCGTGTTCAGTAGCTCATTCAGTAGTAGTATTTTGTAGCTTCTGAAAAAGTGAACACAGCTTTACGCTGCAATAGTAAAAATACAGTATCCACGTAGTCCAAGCTCTGTGCTGTGCTGGTAGGATCACGTGTGTTATGTTTGTTTTTTGTTTTGTTTTGTTTTGTTTTCATTTCAGGCCCTGTGTTTTAAAGAGGTTTTTGATGAACTAGAATCATCTAGTAGGAGGAGGCCGGATAGCCCAGTGTTGGGATACATGGGCTCTGGAGTCATATGTGGGTTTGAATCCTGCCTTTGCCATCTCCTAGGTGTGAAATCTTAATCTTTCTAAGCTTCAAGGTCCTCATATACAGGATGTGGATCATAATATACCAATACTGTTATACAGAGTAATAAAAGAGATAATAGCTATAAAGTGCTTAGCAAATACATAATACACAGTAAGTGCTTTGAAAATGTTGGTCACTATTATTACTATTATTATCTTAAGTATAGAAGAGCCACTGAAATGGTGAGAAAGTCTGGAAATAATTTTATATTGAGGAATAGTCCAAAGTACTGAATCCTGTAAAAAAGAAAACAAAAGGGTCAGCACAACCATCTTTAAGTTCTTGAATGGCTACATGTTAGAAAAGTAGAAGGCTTGTTCCTTTTTATTCCAGAGAACAGGACAGCCAGTAAGTGGAAATTTTAGGGAGGCCAAAAAAGTTTTTTTAATGAGATATAATATTAAATTTGCCCTTTGAAGTGTACGATTCAGTGGTGTTCAGTGTGTTCACAGATATGTGTAACCATTAACACTATCCAGTTTCAAAAACATTTTTGTTATCCTCCAGCTCCCAAGAAGCTCTCTACTCCTTAGCAGTCACTCTGTTTTCCCCTCTTCCCAGCCCCCTGGCAGCAATAATCTCTTTTCTATCTCTATGGATTTGCCTAGTCTGGACATTTCATAAAAATGAAATACACTATCTGGCCTTCTGTATCTGGCTTCTTTCACTTAGCATGATGTTTTCAAGGTTCATCCGTGTCATAGCATGTTTCAGATCTTCATTCCTTTTTATGACCAAATAATATTCCATTGTATGGATATACCACATTTTACTTCTATCTGTTCATCAGCTTATGGACATTTGGGTTGTTTCTACTTTTTGCCATTATAGATAATACTGCTATGAACATTCTTTACAAATTTTGTGTGGACTTATATTTTCACTTATTTTGGATATATATACCAACAAGGGGAGGCAGAATTTAAGACATCAGAAAGAAGGAGCTTTCTGATCTTGGGATCCACCCACACTGAAGACTGTTCTGTTATTGAAGTAGTGAGCCATTAATTTTATTTTACTTAACAAGTGCATGATGTTTATGCACCAGATACTGTTCTAAGTGCTTTACAGTTATTAAAAAACCCTATGAGGTAAGCACTATTACTAAATTCATTGTTACAATGAGTTTAGTAACTTGCTCAAGGTCACCTATCGAGTAAATGGGGAGCCAGAATTGAAATCCATGTGGTTTGGTTCTAGGGTCTGTACTCTTAATAGCAAGAACAATAAGAACTTCAAGCATTTATTAAATTCTTAACTACTACTCAGGCACTGTGCTTAACTGCTTAGATTCAAGTAGGACTGGTGATCATCTTTTAAGGGTATTTCAGAAAGAACTATCTCATTGGGTAGAAATTGCCTTAGGGTGTCTTAAATCCCAAGATTTATTTTATTCCAAGGGTGGTATCTGGCCTGAGGCTTTTAAGATGATCAGAATTTGTATCAAGAAGGAAACTGTGAGTGTGAATGATAAGTATTAATAGGAATTCAGTTAATAAGACTTGTCAGAACATGGTAATTAGTTATATATAATTTAAGAGCATTAACTAAAAGTGACTTTTGAGATTATGAGTGGAAACCTTGGAAAAATGGAAGAATTAAAGTTCCATGGGAAAATGATCCCACTTTTCAAATGTTCAGTTTCAAGTACTGCAGAGTAGATTAGAGTAAGTAGACGACTTTTAGTGAACTGAGCATATGCAGGTGGAACTGTTTATGGGGGCACATGAAGGTAGTTGTTTAAAATCAGATGAAGAATGACAACAGTAACACATGTACATGAGAGAAAAGAGCAGTGCAGCTCAAACTTAAACTTTAAGCTGTCTGTGATTGATGGGGAGGAAGGAGAAGAGGAGTCAGCAATCTAGACTAAGAATTTACCAAGCTCTGAGATGGAGTCCTAGAAACCAAATGTAAAAGGATTAAAATGATAGAAGGTTTGGTCAGAGACACTTCTACAGGAAAGAGAATTTCTTTATGATGAAATTTCAGACTGAACTTGACAAGGGGAAAGAAAGTCATTGTTCTTAGAGCATAGTTTCTGGGCGATAATTGGAATGCAGATTTTGTTACTAAGGGACAAGTAAGAAGTAGATGGAAGAGAAAGGGAAAGTATCTGTGAAATTAGGCCACAGTTAAAGAAGTTTGGTTGTGACCGAAGAAGAATTTGGAAAGGGAAATGGGGCTTAGTGAAAAATGTAGGTTAAGAGAGATTTGTATGTGTTTTAAGGTAAAGAAATAGACTGATATCTAGCCCTCTAGAACATTTTAAATAAGAAATTAAGTCTTTATTAATAGTATGTCTAGTTTCACATAAAAATAAGATGTGGTTCTATATATGGACTTTAGGAGAGTAAGTCAGTTGTATATCATATTATCTCACCTAGAGTAAAAACCTCAAGCCTTCTTCATGGTGGTCTGCAGGCCCCTCAAGATCTGCCTCCCAGTTAACAGCTCTCATCTATTTTCTGCTCCTCTTTTTCTTAATCCCTTTGGTAGAGCCACAGAGGTCTCCTTGCTGTTCCTCAAACATGCCGTGACTGTTTCCTATTTTAGGTCCATTGCATTTGCTGTTCCCTCTGCCTTGAACACACTTCCCTAAGTTACCTGCATGGCTAGTCCCTCACTGCATCAAGGTCTTGACTCAAATGTGCCCTCTAAGTGAGGCCTTCCCCAATTTTCCTATTTAAAACCAAAATACTTTGTTTTATCTACCCCCTACCATTCCCAATTCCATCCCTTCCCATCCCCCTTTCCAATTTTATTATTTTTTTCATAGCACTTAACTTGACTGAACAAATTATGTATTTGTCTTTGTCTTCCCTTTCGAGAATTTAAACTCCACAAGTTCAAGGACTTCCCTAGCATCAAGACAATGTCTGGCATATAATAGGCACTTATAACTGTTTGTTGGATGAATGAATGAGTGCAGTATTTGCAGAAACTGATGTGAAAATATTTTTCTTCGTCATCATTAACATCGTTATTAATAAGCATGTTGGATGCCATGTATAGAATTGGGTTTCATACATTTTCTTACCCAGGATTTGGCAGATTTTCTATAAAGCACCAGATAGTAAATATTTTTGTGAGCTAAATGGTCTCATCACAGGTGCTTAGCCCAGTTATTGTAATGCAGAAGTAGCCATAGACAATCCATAAATGAATGAGTGTGGCTGTGTTCTAATACGACTTAATTTATGGACACTGAAATTTGAATTCTTGTAATTTTCAAATGTCACAAAATATTAATCTTTTTTTGACATTTTTCTAGCTATTTAAAAATGTAAAAACTATTTTCAGCTCATAGGCCATACAAAAACAGACAGTGGGCCATAGTAGGCCTGCAAGCTGTATTTGCCAGCCTCTGCTTTCACCGGTTTCTTAGACATATCTTAGTTGAAACTTATTTTTCTGTACTTGCTAGGGAGCAAACAATGCAGATTAAACCCTAGTCTCACATAATTCGGGAATACTCTTGGTTGGCTCCAGAAATGTTCATATTGTTTCATTTTTGTTTTCCTGGGAGCCTTATGTTTTCTTTATATGTTTATGATACTAATATTTAAATGAATTTGCATTCTCTGAGCAGATGCCACATGATAGTGTTGGGGAGGCGGTGGTGGTACAATAGTCCAGGAACAAAGATGGGCAAAGCCCACCCAGGTTTAACAGTTTTCCATTATTTACGAGGTAAATAATTCCCATATGGGTAAATCAAGAGTTGTCAGCCAGGCATAACGCCCATAGGACTACCATTATGAATGAGAATTGTGTTCCAGTTTTGAACATCATCCATAACAGGCTTCTTAAATAAGTTACAAATGCTTTTAATAATATAGCTCAGGGTTAATTTTAGCTATGCTACATTTGCAGTTTTTGTTCTTCCACTTAAAAAAAATCAGAAAATAACGTATTCTATTATCAAATCAAGCTGTGATTTGCATAAAGCACCATATTTTCCTCAATAAGTACAAAGGGAAAAAAATGGTTTTCATTTGCAAAACTTTTTAACATAACCCATAACCTTAACATTAGGCTTTCACATACTTGATTTTGTAAGTTTCTTACACCAGTCCCGCAATGTGGGTACCCTTTTCAACTATTTAAAATGTGAGAGAACTAATAGTGAAGTTTAGCAACGTGTCCAAGGTCGCCACATCAGGACTCACTCTAAACAGTTCTTCTGACCATATAAAGTGCAGACTCCTTTACAGAAACTTCAGCCAGTCTTTGGTTTTAGTGCTGTGCCCTCCCCTTGCTACCTCTCCATCTCCTAGCTTCACCCACTCATGATGATGCTCAAAACTCTAGCTGCTTCTGGCTCTGCCCTGCTTACTGTACACAGATCTGGGAAGAGGAGAGGAGGCTGTCACTAGTTACATGACTACCACTGGAGCTACCCACCAGCTCTGTTTCCTCCTCCAGGTGTGTTAGCTACTGCATACTTCTGGGCAGGTTCTGTCTCAGTTCCTTAACATCTGGTCCTCCTCCTTTTCTTAATAACTGGGACCTCTGAAGACCTCACCTTGCCAACTACTGGCTAATGAGACATGTTGGATATGATTGAACAAAGGCAGGAAGGAGGAAAACACAACCCCAGTGCTTCACGTCTGGGCGATAGGGAGAATCAGGACCCAGAATCTGCACATTGTGAGCTGTGTTGGGAGTTGGTTTTGAGGGGGAAGATTTCGAGTTTGGTTTGTTTGCTTACTTATTTTTCCTTAGAGTTTGGTTTAAATGTGTCATCTTTAAGGTAATGATGGAGCAGCCTTGTAGACTTCGTTTTCTATCCTCCAGAAAGTAAAATAATGTAGAAATAGGTTTATTCAAATATCTGGGGCAATGGCCAAATGGTAAAATTTGCAGTTAGAATCAAAGTCTTTGTGTTACTTTTAAACGCTTCTTAAAAGCCTGTGTGGCTCAGACCATGTTGGGGAAAGCCTTTTTTAATGCTGTTTAGAGAATGTAGTATTGTCATAAATACTACACACAATTTGGGATGGTTGTATATCTTATGATTCAGTGGGTGGCATATAAAAAGCTCCCTCAACACACCATGTGGAGAATGTTACAGAATGTTATTCTTAAGTTGTTGTGCTTTCTTCACTTTGGTGTTTGTATGGTACCTTAGATATTTTTTATGTCATTTTAATTATATTTTGTGCTTTTTAAAAAATTTGGTTAAAAAAGCTGCCTCCTGTTTATATCTTAACAGATTTAAGTTAAACAAAGAAAAAAGCCCCTTTGAACCCTTTCCTATTCCTGTACCTCTTTTTTCTTTCTCCATCACAGGGAAATGTAACTCCAGAACATAACCCAGAAATCTAGGTATAGGCCAGTCGATGTCTCAGTGGAAACACGAAAAGAACTTACTATTTCTCAGTACCTAATTGAGAGAAATCACATGGTATTTTATATATTTTGAACTGGAGAGGGTAAGAAAGTCAGTCCATGCATTATCATGTGAATCTTACCTTAATCCTATCAGATGGCTTAGTCAGAGTGAGAAAACTAATGAATTTGAACAGGCAAGAATCAACAGTGGTGCACAAAAAAGTGCTGTTATGCCAATACCAGCTTGTACCTATGTGAAAAAAGCTGTGGCTCATTTTGCCTTTGATAAGGGTTATGCTGACTGGCCATGGCAGACCATGCTGGGTAACCCACCTGGTATTCTGTCACCTACCAAGACTCAAAAGGACGTGAGAGTGTGTGGTTAAGTTCTCTAAGCACTTCTGAAATAGGGCAGTTTTATAGGTTGTACCTTTAGATCTCTCAATTCATGATCTAGTGTTTCTTGAATGGACTGCACTATCTTGTTAAGCTTTTGGACTTACGAGAAGTCAAGTGTTTTCATGGACTCTTTTCTTTTCCATGCAGATGTCTGGAGGGCTTCTTGGGAGAATATTGTCAACATCGAGACCCCTGTGAGAAGAACCGCTGCCAGAATGGGGGGACGTGTGTGGCCCAGGCCATGTTGGGGAAAGCCACATGCCGATGTGCCCCAGGGTTCACAGGTGATGACTGTCAGTACTCAACTGCTCACCCCTGCTTTGTGTCTCACCCCTGCCTGAATGGAGGCACCTGCCATGTGCGTAGCCGGGACGACTATGAGTGTACCTGCCAAGTTGGTTTTACAGGTAACGATGTGACCCAGGGCCACGTTTTCCTATTCTCAGCAAATACCTTTCTTTATCATCTTTTAGATCTTGACATGTTGCTCTTAAGGATCCTCTAACTCTGGTGCCTGTTTAACGTTATGGTAAGGAACTCGAGTGTTCCAGACAACTATCTTTAACTTCCTTTTGAGAGTTCTAAGAGGGGAGAAAGAGAAAGTGTCAAATACTCAGAAGTATTTGACTGCCTAAAGTGTATATATGTCAAGATGGGGGATCAGAACGGTACTTCACTGTCACTAGAAGAAAAGCCATCTGCACTATTGATTACTTGCTTCTTGAAATCTCTACCTAGACATTCAGGGCACTGGCTTTTCTGGTTTTCTGTGCTCTGTTCCGTTATGATTCTGCATTGCCTTGTCCTCATCCATTAAATTTTTGTGTTCCTTGGAACTCTGTGGTGAGGCCTCTTTTGAGCCATATCACAGCTCCCCCTCCCTGGGAACCTTCCTGTCTCCAGTGGCCTCAGCTGTCATTGTCTTCATCAGTTGCTGGTGACTCTTATAGTCATCCTTTTCACTCCACCCCCTCCCTGACATTCAGGCTCATACTTCTGACTATCTGTTGCATATTATCCTTGGAAATTTGACAGGTACCTCATACTCAACATGTTGATATAAATGGGTCGTAGTCAGATGAGGGACATGTAAAAAAATATTCCAAACTAGACTCCCCCTTTCCCTTATAACACTTAGACTCAGGCACCTGACCCAGTCCTTGAATCACCTCTCACCTGACTACTCCTCTCCATTCCTTCTGCTCTGTAGTTGAGGTCTACCCTGTCCATGTTGGTGATAGGTTAGCTCTCCACTTAGGCTCCTGCAGTCATTTCCTAACTGGTTTCCTTGCCTTTAGTTTCTCCCCATCTTGTTCACCTGTCACATTGCCACATCTTTGACCATAAATGCAAATCTTCTCACAAACTCACCTGCTTACAGTGCCTAATGACTTTTTATCATCCGCAGAATAAACTGCAAACTCTTTTATATGGCTTCCTTAGCCCATCATAGTCTAGACCTTACATCTTTTTTTTTTTTTAAGTTTATTTATTTTGAGAGAGAGAAAGAGCACGAGAGCAGGTAAGGGGCAGAGAGAGAGGGAGAGAGAGAATCCCAGGCAGGTTCCCTGCTGTCAGCACAGAGCCAGTGCAGGGCTCAAACTCATGAACTGTTGAGATCATGACCTGAGCCGAAATCAAGAGTTGGATGCTTACCCAACTGAGCCACCCAGGAGCCCCAGCCTTACGTCTTTTTATAGCTTCACTTCCCACAAGCATCTAGCTCTAGTCACACCAACAACATTCTCATCATTTCCTGAAAATGTCGTACTTACTGTTGCTTCTATGCTGTTGCACACCCCTTTGCCAGGAATGCCCTTTTCTGCAGTTGGTGATTGCCCAATGTTGTTTAAAATTCTGTCTTAGTGACTTTTTCCTATTCCTTTAGGCAGTTAGTCTCTATGTTCCATTATTTATGTGTCACATTTTATTGTAATAATTTTTTTACGTGTCTCTCATCTGCCTAGATCATGAGTTCTCCACAGGTGGGTCTGAGCTTTATTCAAAATGAACTGTAGATATTAATTAAGTTAGATGAGGAAAGCGGAACCATTCACCAGTTTGTGCCCTCCCCCCCGCCCCCCGACACCAGCAATTATGTAAATCTTATAAGCAAAAGTTAAAAACATACTCAGTAAACTAGATTGGGTAGGTTAGTTTGGAATACTTTTTCTACTTATTTGTTATTAAAAGGTGTTGGTAAGGGTAGAGGATAGTTAGGATGATCTGTTATCTTCATCATGACCATGACAGCATCGATGCTATGATTCATTAAAGAGATTTGGTGGTTAAGAGAAATTTTTTTTCCTGATTGTCAGTTTGAAATTGTTTTGCTCTGCAAGCAAAGGGAAGGCATACCTGTTTCAAACATTTTAATCCTCACTAGTGGTAATGGCAGTAATGTCTTCTTAATAATTAAGATGTTAACTCTGAAATGATCCCCAAATTAAAGCTTCTTCTTTTGCCATTAAAAGGATCCTTTCTTGGTGTTCTGCAGGGCTCTGATCATTTTTACACATCTGCCACTTTTGTCTGTCTTCAGGAATCACCACAGGTCAAGTTACCCTTTTCGTTTTGTGGTAGCCCTATACCCCACCTAATCAGACCTTCTTAGCTTATCTGTACTCATAGTTGAAAAAACAGAGGTAGGAACTTAGTGCCTGTAGGTATCATATATGGGAAGCCAGGTTCAAGGACCTTTCTGTTTTAGTTGTAGGCAAATATTCTCATACACACAGTTGCTAGAAGGAACCATTTTTATCTCTTCTCCACTGTAGATGTTTCTCTCAGAGGAATGAAGAAAAAATAGGAAGAGAAATTTCAGTTCCTCCTTTTTCTCTCTGCTTAGTACCCTGAGATACATGTGCTATGCCCAAAATTATACTGCACCTCTCCTGTTTGATTTGACATTCCTTGACAGACAGCGAGCACTTCTCTGTGCTTGTGTGTCACCTCCCTCTTCTTTTAGAAAAGCTGTCATGGCTCTTGTTTGTTTTAGTTTTTTGTTTTTTGGTTTATTTTAAATTAAAAAAAAACATTTTGTTTTTATGAGAGAGCACACAAGCACTAGAAGTCTATATGAATACCAAATTTACTAATAGCATGGGAATATTTTTTTTTCGCTGTCTTTCTACCTCAGAGAATTTGCTTTGCTTTCTTGGAGTCATGCCTTAGGATCCAGCATATCAGTCTTCTGACCTCCTCTCATATTTTCCTATTTGAGAGTCCACAAGACTTACCTTTCTAGACCTTTATTCTCACGATAACTTACAGCTTTTTTCATACATAAGTAGCTAGAGATTTTTCATCCTCTTCAAACACATCAAGCAAAAATGTAGCAAGACCACAATTAAAATATTTCCCAGAATATGTATGTGGGTTTTATTTAAAGGAAATAGAAGTAGCACTGACTTGGTTCTGTCATATAAGAGATCTGTTTAGTAACTATGTATTATGGAAAAGATCAATGCATTTTATTCACTCAAAGGACATGATTTGAGAGCCTCCTGTGGGGATCCAGCCCCTGCCCGTGTGGTAGGTGATATAGTAAAAGGAAACAGCAAATTTGGGGGGGGTGTGTACATGTGCAGAGCCGTGTGAGAGAGAGAGAGAGCAATTTAGGGAGCTGAGAAGGGCAATAAGGTAACTTATGAGTAGAGTTGTCAAGTGGGAGTTTACTAGGTGAACAAAAAGGAAGATGGCATTCCAAACAGAGGAGCAGCCTATGCAAAGGCAAGGTGTGAGACAGTAGATAGATCCAGACCCTTCTTTGCCACCAAAGGGACTGATGGGCTCCTATGAGGATGGGCTTCATAGGACTAGCCTACAGTCCCCTCCATGTGCTCCACTGAGGTTTTGTGTCTTGGTTGAGGGCCCGAGGGAGTGCCTGTGTCACATGATCTTGAGGAAGCTCTGATTTGGGCTTCCTGTGAATTTCAAAGAGCTTAGGACATTCTGTACATAATAAATGATGTTGGATGGGTGGGAGATGTGGGATGTTGAGGATGAGACTGGCTCCCACTTCAGTGGGCAGCACTGAGTCTGTTCTGTTTCCTTAGGTAAGCTGTGCCAATGGACCGATGCCTGCCTATCTCATCCCTGTGCAAATGGAAGTACCTGCACCACTGTAGCCAACCAGTTCTCCTGCAGATGCCTCGCAGGCTTCACAGGACAGAAGTGTGAGACTGACGTCAATGAGTGTGACATCCCAGGACAGTGTCAGCATGGTGGCACCTGCCTCAATCTACTGGGTTCCTATCAGTGCCAATGCCCCCAGGGCTTCACAGGCCAGCACTGTGACAGCCCCTATGTGCCCTGTGCACCCTCCCCCTGTGTCAATGGAGGCACCTGCCGGCAGACTGGTGACTTCACATTTGAATGCAACTGCCTTCCAGGTAAGGAGAGCCTCCAGTGTCCTGGGATTGGGGGATACACCTCCAGCACAGAAGGAGGGTGGTGGGTGTGGCTCAGTTGCTGCTTTAGGAAATACCCTTCTCAGCAGGGAAAAGGGGAAATAAGAATTTCGTGTGGAGTGGGTTGCTGGTGAGGGAAGAGTTTTATGGGCCAGTGTGGTCCATAAACGGAGTAGGGGGTAATTTAACATGTCAGAGTTTATGATGATGAGTGGCTAGGAAATTGTTTATTGTCCTTTTCGGAGGAACAGTAAGAAATAAAAGAAACAGTTCTGAGAAAGAAATAGATAGGCCTGTGGAATGGAAGGGAACAAATGAGAATTAGATGTTGAAAAATATGTCTGATTAATAAAGTACTGTAAACTGAATTGACAGTAATATTAGGTGAGCAACTTTCCTATATGCTTTCACTTCTGAAGGAATAATAGATTATTTTCCTAACCTACCTAGATGCACCTGCCTGTCCTTTTGTAATGTTCCCTGGGCTCCTGGCCCTCTCCATATGCTCTCTGTGACTTGGGGTAACCTTGCCCTGACTTGAAGCTAGAGAATTTTGGAACTGGGGTGGTGCTCTCTTACTCAATGGGCACTTTTTGATGAATGCTGATGAATAAGGTATGGCACAACCATACATAACTCCAAGATAGAAGCCAAAAAAGGAGCAATGTATGGAAGGAAGCTTGGAGCCCAGCGTTCCATAGAGATGGAGAAGGGAGCAAGCCTGGCCAATTCACTAACCCCTTATGAAATGATGAGGAGGCTGAAAACAGAATTTTGATTGGGAACAGAACACAAGCAGCTGGAGCAGATGAGCAACAAAGCTCTGTTGCAACTAAGCAACAAAGATTCTGTTTTTATACAAATATCCTTAGTACAAAAACAAAAGAAGGAAAACTGTAGGGGGGAGTAATGTGCTAAGTAAGCAGAATTGCCTCAAAAAGAAGTTGTTCTAGCCACTCTTTCAGAATGGGAATCTTAGAATCTGGTGTTGTGGATATGGTTCACATATAATGGGATTGTGTGTTTTATCTTTTGGGGATTAAAGGTCATATGTGGGTCCTTGGTACAAAGCCAAATGGCAATTTATTAATTTCATTCAGTAAAAATCTATTAACTGCCCCTGTTTTCTAGGCACTTGTACTGTGTGCTTGGGATAGGGCGATATAAGACACTGTCACATAATAAAAAACTTTATACCATTTAACTGTAAGCCACAAGAACAAGTTTTTAAATGTATTGCTTTCAGTTTCACTTTCAATGAAGAATAGATAAAGCAGTCATTCTAGACACTAAATAAATTTAATTGATAGAGTATTACTGTCGTCCATATTGTCTTGTAGAAGAAATAACTGAAAGATATCTTTCTCCACTCCCATATTTGTTGGCTCTATTTTAAGGGTTAAAGAAGGAAACAGAAATATAAACAATTTAACTTTATACATATTTTAATAAATAGTCCAAATGGTTAATAATTGAGGTGAGCACAATTTATTGTTGAAGGCTAAATGTGTTTTTTTCAGTTTCAAGAAAATTACTTTTAATAGTTGCCCAGAACAAAAAGGTTGATTTGGCAGCGGAATACTGACGGGAAGTTAGAGAAGTCAATAAAGGAAGTTTTTAGCTAGGAGAGAGTGATTATTCACTCCCATAGTCTCTGCATTGTTATCCATTAGCCATGATAAGAACCTTAGGGAATTCTGAGAGTGTGTCCAGGAAAGGATCTGTCAAACGAGAATAGTATCTCCTCCTTGAGAAAGGAAATAACCAGGGATTCCACAGCTGAGAGGCTGCCAGGGCTCGTGGGATGGAGTAAGGAGAACTTGGCTATCTTTTATGCTCTGCTTGTAATTTAAAGCAAGACATTTGTTTACTCACTGATGAAGTGTGTGTGTGTGTGTGTGTGTGTGTGTGTGTGTGTGTGTGTGTGTGTGTGGGTTGGGTTTTGGGATGAGGATGCAGGGGCGGGGAGAAGAGTTGGCAAAGAGAAAACTAACATTTATTCAATGCCTTTTATGAGTCAGGCACTGTGCCAGGTACTTCTGCATCCATTAGCTCAATTACACAAAAACCTTGGGGATAGGTATTATTTTCTAGTTTTCCCGGGTGAAATAGCTCAAGTTTGGAGATGTTAAGTCATTTACCCAAAGTTGCACAGCTGACATGTGGTCGGGCTGAGTCCTAAAACCCAGACAGGTTATTTCCAAAGCCTGTGCATTTTACTGAATCACAGTGCACTGCTTGTCTGTCCCTGAAGGTGCTTTGAAAATGTGTGAAACTTTTTGTTAAATGCTTTTGAGATGTTTGGGTTAAAAAAAAAAGTAGAAAGTACTTCGAATTATGATCAAATACTTTTTGTTACATTCCAGCCTATGTATGGCACCATGCAGACATTTAAAATAGTTAAGTAGGCTAGTTCTTGCCTTTCAGGGTCCCATGATCCAAAACAGATGACATTAGCTTAGACAATGGATAAAAAGAAATTTAAAAAGAATTCAAAACAATAGATGATGCAGTAACACTGTGAATAAATACGTATTTACACAATTTGTAAGATTTTTTGCTCACTGTTTTTATGTCCCAGGTAGAGTTTGGAGAGTATTAACCTTATTTCCATACAGAGAAATAGTGTCTGGAGATTATTTTTTCTTAGCAAGTCCTTTCCATAATGCAGTATCATTCTCTTTGCCCCACCTTCCATTATGCTCCACACTATTTGAGAGACTAAAATGTTACTTACTTAAAATAATAATCACTCTCTCGGGGCGCCTGGGTGGCTCAGTCAGTTAAGTGTCCAACTTTAGCTCAGGTCAGATCTCATGGTTTGTGAGTTCGAGCCCCACGTCGGGCTCTGTGCTGACAGCTCAGAGCCTGGAGCCTGCTTTGGATTCTGTCTGTCTGTCTGTCTGTCTGTCTCTCTCTCTCTCTACCTCTACCCTGCTCGTGCTCTGTCTCTGTCAAAAATAAATAAACATTAAAAAATAATAAAAAAATAATAATCACTCAATGTAAATAACACCCTTATTTGAGGAGAATCGTTATTTCAAATGAGAAATATTGAATTGAATGGAATGGAATTGAATGGAATTGAATTGAATTGAATTGAAAATATTCCTTCTTCAAAGGAGAAATCAAGTCAGCAGGAGGGGAAAAGGTTTGGTAAGGTATTCTGCAGCTCCTGTGTGCGCTTCCTGCCATATTTCAAGTCTTTGCACTTTTAATTGAGGCCTACCCTGATCACCCTATTTCAGATTGTAACCAACCCCTATCCCCTTAATTATTGGCCCTGGTCTACTTTTTCTTTTCTTTTTCTGTAACACTTATCATCTGCTTAGTATATAATTTGTGCTATATAATTTACCTCATTATGTCTATTGTTTATTGTCTGTCTTCTCTAAATTCTGCTGCTTCTTTCTCTCTTCAGAGTAAAAGCTAGGATCTTTGTTTTTGTTCAGTGATGTACCCCAAGCACCCCAAAACAGTGCCAGGTTCATAATAGGCATTCAAATATTTATTGACCAACTGAGTTTTAGTATAATATCATAGTATTTTGTTGTTGTTGTTTCAAGTTTTTATTTAAATTCTAGTTAGTTAACATATAGGGTAATATTGGTTTCAGGAGTAGAATTCAGTGATTCATCACTTGCGTATGACACCCGGTGCTCATCACAACAAGTGCCCCTCTTAATACCCATCACCTGTTTAGCCCATCCCCCGCCTACCTCCTTCCATCGAAGGAAACAATCAACAAAAATATAGTATTGAGAATGTAATTTTGATCTCCTCATTTTCTTCCTGGAATCATACTCTCCTTTTGTTCTTGTGTGATATGATACTGGATAAGAAGAATTTTAGAGTACTTTTCAACTCTGAAAGTCAGTGAACCAAGTTGGTGATTATATTCAAATGGTCAAGTTACAGTTCTTTTCCTGCAAAGGACACTATGATTTCTGTGAGTTGATTTTTAAATTTTTATTATTGAAGTATAGTTGACATTACAATGTTGTATTCGTTTCAGGTGTACAACATAGTGATTTGACAATTTTGTGCATTACACACTACTCACCGTGGTAAATGTAGTCCCATCTGTTGCCATACAACATTATGACAGTATCACAGGCTACATTCCCTGTGCTGTACTTTTCACCTCCATGACCTTATTTATTTTATTACTGGAAGTTTGTATGTCTTCATCCCTTTCACCTATTTTGCCCACCCCAACCCCACTTTCTTTCTGGCAATTACCAGTTTGTTCTCTGTATTTAAGAGTCTGTTTTGTTTTTTAGGTCCCACATATAAATGAAATGATATGGTTTTGGTGTTTCTCTGTCTGACTTATTTCACTTAGCGTATACTACCCTCTAGGTCCATCCACGTTGTCACAAATAGCAAGATTTAATTCCTTTTTATGGTTGAGAAATATGAGTTTAGTATTTTAGTATCATTGTAAGACTCAGAGGGAATTAAAACTGCAAAAACAATTCCTCTTATGTGACAGAGGAAGAAGTGTTTCTCCACAGAGGAAAGAAAAAAGGAATATATTCAAGAGGGAACTAATAGAATCAAACCAAGGAACCATGTTTTCGTCTTCTTGGATGATCAGCTGTTAATAATCCAAATCCTTCATGGGCTACCATTAAGTAAGTCTTTAGCAGAAGCCCCGAGGAGGGGCACTTAGCCAGAATAATTTTAACATAACAACAAAATAGAAAATAAATTATTGAATCATTGATTCCCAATACTTTTGGGTTAGGACCAGTTAGTGGGGAGAGAATGAATTAGGCTGGTTTTGGGAAGCAGCACAAGTAATCAGAGAACAGTGGGTTGTTTGAATTTATTGGCCATGCCTTGTGAATTTACAGTTGGATTGGCCGGTCCCCAATGTACTTTCCCTTTTTCTTTCTCTCCCACACCTCTCTATTCCTCTATGATTTTTAAAAAAAATTCATAAAAAGCTGTGTGATCTGTCTACTCCAAACAATGGAGGTTTATTCCTTATAAACTACCTCTGGACTGCACAGGGTGATCATATGTGATAGCCCTGTATCATTAAAATAAAGCTTAAACACATTTTGTGGTTTTTGTGTCTTCTTCGTTCTTGCTGAGCTTTAAAACTGTTAGAATTAATTCCCTCTTGCATTCTCATACGCCAGGGGCATGTGACTTTCTCTTGGGTATTATACTAATCATACTTTGGCAGGTTTCTCTGGAGCAGATGCAGAAATGATCATACCACTTTCCAGGGTGCATTATTTCAGTTCCAGTTTTAGTTGATGTTCTTGGAAGTCTTTCCTATTCTCCTGTGCTCAGTAGTTTGGACCATACTATCTCCTCAGCTTTCTATCACTTTCTTCCCCCTGTCCACCCCACCTTTTATGTAGAACACCTTTTTATATAGAACTCATGATGTGTCAAAGGCACCTATTTCACTGAAATTCTTTCTTTGTTCCCAGTCCCCACAGGGATTAAAGACCTCCCTAAGGTCTTTTGGCAATCCATATACCTCTGGCACAGCACTTACCAAACTGATTATTTGTTCATCTTTCCCAGTAGACACTCTCATTTTAACTCTTCCTGCCAGTACCCAACTTATTTGTGCCTGGCACAAAATTGAGACCCAATGAATAGTTTTCAAATGACTGAATTGAATGTGATAGAAGAGAGAATTCTTGTATTCCGGAATTAAAAAAATTAAACATATATACTGAATTTATTTCTCTTGAATTACCTTATTAATTTCTCTGACTCTTTTGGTGGTCAAGTTTGAAGAGTGGAGATCATTAGGGAGATATCAAGGGAGGCGTGTTGGACCAGCAGCCTGGGGTGGTGGTGGGGCTGGGGGATCCATGGGCTGGTCATGAGCATCAGCAAGCTCATCTCGGCCCATTCAGAGAACGGAAGATGTGTGCCAAGAAAACCCATTGGACAGAGATGGGACCAGTTTGCTTTTGTGACAGATTTCTTCTTGGGAGGTTGGGGTGGGGGGGGGAGGTAGCCCTATAGAATTTGCCTTTGTCCAGGTTTAGATATTCCTGGTTTTTTTCCTCACTCTTTCATCCCTATGGACTAAAGCTGTTCCTGCGGACTTTTAGCCTGGTCTGAGAGAACGCTGGTTGTGTCCTCTTCTCTTCTTTGTGCTCTCTTCTTTGTGCCTCTCCACAAGCCTTTCCACCATCACACATCCCGGGCTCTGAAAATGGAAAGATATGGACGCTTTCTTGAGAGATGCTGTTCTCTGTGTGGGATGACAAGTTCAGAAGATTCTTTTCTGCTCCCCACCCTTACTGTCATCATTTATCAGTTACGTGGGCCATGGTTTTATAACAGCACAGTCTTAAAATGTTCCTTCTAAGTTTAATTTGTCTTCTTTTGGCCTTTTAAGGATGTGAATTGGCTTTAAGCAGTAGACTCCTTTTAGTACGGTCATGTGAGCCTCTTTGTAAGTCTGTTACACCCATCCCACCCACAGGTCTGGAGACTTGTCTGTTTCCCTTTCCTTTAAAACTTTAAAATATATTTTTAAGAAGTGATTGCACTGTAACTTATTCATATAAGCCTTTCCACTGCCTCCCCTTCTTGGGTAGACTTTCTTACAAGAATTTGCTAGCTGTTTCCAAAAAGAGGTCTGTATCTCTATTTTTAAAGCATAAATCCTGTCTTAACTCTGAAGGAGAACTAATTTGGCTTGAGTTTTCTCAGACATGGGAACTTTTAACCTTAGGTCAGTTTTTCACATTTTTGTAAGGGAACTCTGGGGTCCCTAGACAGCATACTGATTGAAACTGGTTCAGTACTGACTCCTACCTATTAGGCATGTAAACTTGGATAAGTCAGCCATGTGGCCCTCAACTTCTTCATCTGTAACATAAGAGGATTAGAGTAGGTAAGTTCTAAGGGCTGCTTTGATTCTATACATACATAGTAGTATTAATATGTGTAGATTACTTATTATGCATCAAGCACTGTTTTAAGTGCTTTCCACCTAATATAATAGCTTTATTGAGATATAATTTGTATACAATATAATTTACTCTCTAAAAGTGTACAATTGAGTGGTTTTCAGTGTATTCACAGATGTGTAACCATCACCACAAGTTTAGAGCATCTTTATCACCCCAAAAGAAACCCTGTACCATTAGCACTCATATTGCACTGGCCCCTGATTCTCCCCCAGCACTGGGCAAGTACTAATCTACTTTGTCTCTATCGATTGGTCTGTTCTAGACATTTCTTGTGTGATGATTGCATGGTTGGCTTCTTTCACCTAATGTTTTCATGATGTTTTCAGAGTTCACTCATGTTACAGGAGGTATCAGTACTTCATTCCATTCATGGCTGAAAAATTTTCCATTGTACATACAGATTTACCACATTATTTCCCACTTTTTAAAAATTGAAGTATAATTAACATGCAATGTTGTATTAGTTCAGGTGTAAAGCATTGATTCAACAATTCTACACATTACTCAGTGCTCACCACATTTTATTTATCCATTCATCGGTTAATTGACATTTGGGTGACTTCTGCTTTTTTGACTATTATGAATAAGGCCACTGTGAACATTGTTGTACAAGCTTTTGTATGGACATGTTTTTATTTCTCTTGGGTCTATACTTGCTGGGTGATATGGTAACTCTGTTTAACCTTTTCAGAAACTGCCAGACTATTCCAAAGTGGCTGCACTATTTTCCATCCCAACCAGCAGTATATGAGGTTGTTACTGTCTGTCAATAACACTTATTATTGTCTGTCTTTTTTATTACAGCCATCCTAGTTGGTGTGAAATGATATCTCATTGTTGTTTTGATTGGCATTTCTGTGATGGCTGATGATGTTGAGCATCTTTTCATGTGCTCATTGGCCATTTGTGTGTCATATTTGGAGAAATGTCTATTTAGGTCCTTTACCCATTCTATAATGGGCTATTTGCCTTTTTATTATTATATTACTTATATTGTATTTTTATTATTGCTGTAAGAGTTCTTTATATATCCTGGATACAAGTGTCTTATTAGATACATGATTCACAAATATTCTTTCTCATTCTGTGGTCTGTCTTTTCACTTTCTTGATGGTTTCTGTTGAAGCCCAAATGTTTTTAAAGTTTGGCGAACTCCAAACTTTTTATGTTTTCTTTTGTTGCTTGTGCTTTTAGTCATATTTAAGAAAGCTTTGCCTAGCCTGAGTTATAGAGATTCACTCCTGTGTTTTCTTTTGAGAGTCTTAACAGCTTTAACCCTTAAGAGTTTGAGTTGGTGTGGGAAAGGGGTCCAATTTATTCTTTTGTCTGTAGATATTCAGTTGTCCCTGCACATTTACTGAATTAAGGGCAATATATATCTAACTCGTTTACTCTTTATAGTAACCCTTTGAGGTAGGTCCTGTTAATTCCCCCAGGGAGGAAAGAAAGGCCACGTATCTTACCCATGTTCACTCACCTATTGCATGGGCAAACTAGGCAGTTTGGCCTCAGAGGCCATGCTCTAATTACAAATTGACTCTCACTAACCTGCCTTTTTACCTACTTACCTTTGACAGGGAAGAATAACCTTGAAAATAGTCATAAAAAGAAAACATTTTATTTCTTATATGTTGTGGTTTACTGAAATGCTTCTGCTTTCTTAACCTGTCTGTGGTTGGTGAATTCAGTTAGTTGTAGCACTGGCTAATACAAATTCAGGGTCACAGTTTCAATTCCTAATAGTTTGACGACAAGGGCTTTATCACCTCTCTGACACTGTAGTCAACCGTATTAGTCTTAGTCACCAGACAGATCAACTTAGAGGGAGGATAGCCATTACTAGTTCTAGAATACCACTGGACCACACAGGTTCTAGCAGTGGTGGGCCAGGAACCCTACTTCCCTCTCACACTCTAAAACTGTATTTTTAAGTTTTCTAAAGAATGTTTCCATTAAGAGCACGAGAGTAGGAGCAAAGACCTCAGGTCTTGTTCAGACACTGCTACTTGGTGGCTCTGCAGACTTGCCCTCACTTTATCTTAATTAGGGGTGGGCTTAAACCAGCATTGTCTGACCTAGTTCATTTGTAGGACTTTCATATGATTAAACAGATGTGAGTAATATGATAAATTTTTAAAAGTTGGAGTCTATAAAAATTTTCATAGTCTTTCTCAAGCTTGCTTAGTGATTCATCTGCTTGAATGGACTGAGTACCAAATGCCTGGAGAAATAGAATTCTCTTTAGTCAAGCTTTCAATTATCCCCATCTTCTATGAAGTAATTTCCTTTGGTCTCTCGGTAAATTTTTTTTTTTTTTTTTTTTTTTTGCCATTTGGTTTATACCCATTTACATGACTGTCACTTTATTCAGAGAAATCAGCCATGTTGCCGTGTAACAGAACAAATGTCGAATATCACAGTAGCTCGTGGTAGGGATGCATAAAGCAAGATGTGATTGATGTCTGTCCCGCTCACCAGGCTGTAAATAACCCAGAAGCAGAGACACTCTGTCTCTTTTTACTCACAGCTATATCCCCAGTGCCTAGTTTAAGACCCAATAAGTGTTTTGAGTGAGGAAGAGGAACCTTAAGGGACATTTTGAAGAGGCAAATAGTTAGTCATACTATATTTCAAACAGGAGACTGTTCAGTTGAACATTCAGTTTTAAAGCTGGGAGTCTTCTATTTTAATAGCTAAGGGATTTGGCAGCAAGGAGAAAGAAAAGAAAAAGCTCAATATATAAAGTACAGAGAAACACACTGTGGGCAGTTAGGATGAAGCTTGGTGTGCTGGTTTCACTTTTCATAAAAGTGAAAAATCAAGAGAAAGGAAATAATGCTGTAAATGTGCAGAGCAGGAGGAAGAATTTGAAAGGCTGGTAAGTTTAATTAGTAATAATGCCATCCCATTTTCGGACAGCTTTTTACATATATAATGTACTCATGATACGACACCCATAACAACCTAGGAAGACAGGTTGCTCAAGTGGAATCAGCCTCATTTTACAGATGAGGAAGGAAATTCAGAGTTTGTAATTTACCATGTTCAAAAGCTTGTAGGTAGTGAGATTGGAACTTGACCCATATCTTTAGACTGTGAGCTTAGTATTTTCTTATGTTCCTCACCCCAACCTAGTTTTCCTAGGAAAACTTTTTTCCCCAAGAAAAAAGTAACTGAATTTAAATTTAATTAGGTGATCTTTTATCTGTTCTCCCTATTAATCCAGCATGGAGCAGGGGAAAATCTACTCCCCTCCCCGCCTTTTTTAAAGAACCAGTGAATAGTTGTCCAAGTAGACATTTATCTTCAGTGGGATTTTATTTCATAAAAATACTTTGAAGTACTTGTGAGGTAACTGTGAAGGCATGTCATGTCGTTGGCATAATGAGTCACTTTAACTGTCTAGCTATTCTTGAGGTAAGAGAAGACAGAAGATTGGGGGATTTTTTGTTTGGTGAGTCTGTATGATGAGCAGATACATGGCCAGCTGCTGGCTGTTGAACTGAAATAATGAAGTAGGTCTGTTCTGATGACCGTGTTCTGTGGAAGAGCTGATCACTTCTGCCTGAGAATTCATTATTTTTTCTTGTTCTTCTGTAACCAGGTTTTGAAGGGATCACCTGTGAGCGGAATATTGATGACTGTCCTAACCACAAGTGTCAGAATGGAGGAGTTTGTGTGGATGGGGTTAATACTTACAACTGCCGCTGCCCCCCTCAGTGGACAGGTATGCACGCTGTGGTGACTCAGTCAGAAGGGGATGTGGGTTGGTGACCAGAGGCAGGCTGCTAGTGAAGTGAGCATCTTTTACAAGGCTCTCTGTGCTACATCATTGGGTATAGTGCTAACCCCATATGTTCTCTTATTATGTTCATTTAAAGAAAAATATTTTTACAGGTATTTATTGGGCAGCTGCTCTGAACTCAGCACCATGCTGAGGTGTTCTGGCAGGTATGAGGGAAGAGCATGACTGACAGACTCTGAGGTCTGGGAAAAGCAGCACATTGCCTGGAACATAGCAGATACTTAATAAATATTTGAGAGGATGAGAACATAATTAACTATGAAAATATAAATGTTCTTACCACACTTACAAACAAATGGTTACTATCTGAAGTAATGGATGTGTTAACTCACACATATATCAAATCATCACATTGTATACTCTAAACTTCTACGATGTTATATGTCAACTATATCTCAGTAAAGCTGGGATAAAACCTACAACTTGTTAAGTTTTGGTGTAGTATCAAAGAATAATCATAATTGTATGAAAAAGCTGTTGAAATACTCTTCCTTCTTCCAACTAAAAAGTGAAAATAAGTTATACACACTACAAGAGTTCAGAGCTTATTCATGGACAGAAATCTGTTTCATCTTATTGTCATGTTTTGTAATTATTCAAAGGATAATTGCAGGGCAGGTACTGTTGATGACATTATTATTTAAAAAAAAATTTTTATTTTTAAGCTTATTTATTTTTGACACAGAGAGAGAGTGCAAGCGTGAGCAGGGGAGGGGCAGAGAGAGGGGGAGACACAGAATCCAAAGCAGGCTCCAGGCTCTGAGCTGTCAGCACAGAGCTCGCCACGGGGCTCGAACTCACGAGCTGTGAGATCATGACCTGAGCCGAAGTCGGACATTTAACCAACTGAGCCACCCAGGCTTGATGACATTATTTTTATGACACCCGTCGACATTTCTAATTTTTTTCCTTTTTTGTATCCCCTTTTGCATGTACGATAGATTTTTCTGCCTCTGACATTAGAAGAGTAGTCTTGCTTAATTTTACAGCCTCTTGGAAGTGTCTGATGTTGTCTCAGGCAGATTTTCCACTTATTTTTGAAAGTTAAGTGATTTTATGCAGACATTTGGTTCTAATTTCTGTTTACATCTGTTTATCTAACTGAAAGTGGAAACAATTAAGAGCTGATTAAGTGACTAAGAACTGAGCCCTTTTGAGAGAACTTGATGATTTAATGTGGAAACCCAAGAATAAGCTAATGTCATAAGGAAGAAACTCCAGCACCAGGGAGGGATTTTGCCCAGCAAAGAAGTCTTAATGTTGGATTGCCGCCATTACTACCTGGTATTCTTTAGTCTCCAAATTGCTTTCCCTTATCTGTAGCAGCTAATTATTTAGAGTACTCTTTAGAGCTGTACACTATGAATAGAAAAAGATTGAAAGGGTTTAAAACTTTAATAACATGATTTCCTGGAAGGGCACACATTTTTGCTTTTAATCCCCAGATTGTTCTTTCTAATACTTTTCTACTGGGTTTCCCTAGTATTGGACTTCCTCTAGAATTTCTTCTTGGTGTCTTGATCCTAGGACCTCACTCCCAACCCTCTGCTCTTTCTGTCATATTCTCTCTCCTCTTTAGCTTTTGCCATTTCTCTGGTAGGTTTTTTCAGAGGCCATTTTTTTCAATTCAAAAAAATTACTGTGAAGTAATGATAATAACTGGAAAGATTAAAATTTTTCTCTTTTTAATGATCCTTACAGTGATATTGGACAGGATGAGATGCTTGTTGGGAATTTGACCCCATTCTAATAATCTCCTTGCCCTGTGGGAGAGTGTCTCTTTGTTGTATTAGGTACTAAGGCTTCTGATGCCAATAAAGATTAAATGCTATCGTGATTTCATTGCTGATTTTTCTTTGATACTACACTCAGTTTTCTGCTTTGATATTAACTAGGAAGGTGCAATCTTGGGGAAAGCTCTGCCAGTGAAATGATATTTTAATACAGTTTCATACCCCAGGATTTTTAAGAAGTACCTCTTTATATGAACATCCTTATAGGATGTTTCTTTCTCCATGTGTGTGTGCATTTTTTTAGAAAGGTTGGCAGAAATGCTGGATAAGTTCACTGTGGCAATATTTATTTCTTTTGATGTGCTGTCATTTAAAGTGACTCTCAGTCTTCGGTTTCCCACCACAGATTTCCTTCCTCTTTTTTCACTCATGCCAATTCTTTGATTTCTAGTGGCAGCCTTTTTTTTTTTTTTTTAATTTTTTTAACATTTATTTTTGAGAGACAGAGACAGTGTGAGCAGGAGAGGGGCAGAGAGAGAGAGAGACAGAGACAGAGAGACAGAGAGACAGAAAGAGAGAGAATCTGAAGCAGGTCCCGGGCTCTGAGCTGTCAGCACAGAGTCTGATGCAGGGCTAGAACTCATGAACCGCGAGATCATGACCTGAGCTGAAGTCGGACACTTAACCGACTGAGCCACCCAGGCGCCCCCAGTGGCAGCCTTGTTGTTTGCTATCCCCATCATTGACAGGGTCAAGTCCAAGGTCCTTCCTCTGTTATATGAATTCCTTCCTGGCCCCAGCCCTGTTTGCTTCTCCATTCTTCTCATGCATCCAACAGCGCTTCATACTCCAGCAATAAGAACTGCTTCCAGTTCTCCCACATCTAACCACATCCTATGTCTTCACTCACACAGTTCTTTTTCTACAGCTTTCCCTTCTCCGCTCCTTTCCCTGTAGTCCTCACCAGTTTTGCCTGCCTGGTTTAGGTCAGGTGACTGCCTCCTTCAGGGAATTTTCCATGACCTCCCTCCAGGTTGAGCTAGGTAGGTATTCTCTGGGTTCTCTTACTACCCCATACATTCATAGGTGACAGTGCTCACCACATTCGTATTGGCTTTATTAAATGGTTGAGGTGAGGAAGACACTGAGTTACGGGGTGACTGAACTGTTGTTGAGGACACCACTTACTAGAACTCTTTACAGACCTTTGTTCTCAGTAGCATACAGCTGAACTGTTCACCATCCCAGCCCTCACCTCATTCTGAGAAGAATAAAAAGAAAATTGGGCATCACAGTGTTCCTATTTCTATTGATATCAGAGCTATAAATTCAGATTAATATTTTCTGTTTTATACAAATTAAAGAAATGAATGGGACTGGGCTGGGAGTTAACTGTTTGTTAGTAACCAGATACTGTGCTAATTACAGTGTTTTATTTTGTGTGATCTTTGTGATAACTGTATTAGGGGTAGTGTTTATTAAATATGATGATGGATATTTAGAAGGGTTAAACAGTTTACTCAAGGCACATAGTGGTTGGGTTAGGGTTTGAATCTAGACTTGTTGAACTCCAAGTCTGTGCTCAAATCTGTGGTCTTTTTTCTATACAAATTGACTCTATGGGTTGTTTTTTAAAATTTTTTAAAGATTTTGAGCCTTTTTATTTTATTTATTTAAAAAAATTTAATGTTTTTATTTAGTTTTGAGAGAGAGACAGACAGACAAACAGAGCGTGAGCAGGGGAGGGGCAGAGAGAGAGGGAGACACAGAATCCAAAGCAGGCTCCAGGCTCTGAGCTGTCAGCACAGAGCCCAACGTGGGGCTCAAACTCATGAACTGTGAGATCATCACCTGACCTGAAGTCAGACGCTCAACTGACTGAGCCACCCAGGTGCTCCTGAGTCTGTTTAATAGACTAAGTTCAATTTACAGTTCTATTATTTTAGAAAATGGTGATTTATTCTTTGATTGTTTTCCATTTTAGAAATTTTTCTGGTTACTTTGAAATTAGAAGTCAATATTGAGTTAATATTTTATTCAGTCTGGTGATTTTTTTTTTTTTTTTTTTTTTTTTTTTACTGTATCCAAGAGCCTTATTGCAGCTTTGTTCAGAACTCCTCCTATAATTTGTAGCTGTAGTGTTGAAGTATGAACTGTTATTTGATCTGGCTTTTGACGCAATAGTAAAGAAGGGTTGGAGTTATCTACTAGGAGAGGAAATGAAGTTCTAAGTATCTGAAAAAGAATGGATGGGATTAGGGGCGCCTGGGTGGCTCAGTTGCTTATGCATCTGACTCTTGATTTTGGCTCAGGATGAGGTCAGGATCTCATGATTTGTGGGTTCGAGCCCCGTATCACACTGCGCTGACAGTGCAGAGCCTGCTTTGAAATTCTTCCCTGTCCTGCATGGCACTGTCTCTCAAAATAAATAAATAAATAAACTTGAAAAAGAATGGATGGGATTACATAGCTGAAGAAATTAGGTATCACTTTGAAATAAAAGAGATTTGTAAATTTGCCATGTTTTTTTAATTATGTTTTTTATTTTAATTCCAGTGCTGTTAACATACAGCATATTAGTTTAAAAAATTTTTTTAAATGTTTATTTATTTTTGAAATAGAGAGAGACAGAGCATGGGCAGGGGAGGGGCAGAGAGAGAGGGAGACACAGAATCCTAAGAAGGCTCCAGGCTCCGAGCTGTCAGCACAGAGCCTGATGCGGGGCTCCAACTCATGAACTGTGAGATCACGACCTGAGCCTAAGTCGGATGCTTAACTGAGCCACCCAGGTGCCCAGCATTATATTAGTTTTTAATGACAGGAGCCCGATAGGTACTGTGTTGTTTTATAACTGCACAGATGCAGAAGGTTTGGTCTTTTGTAGCAAGTTCTGGGCTTCAAGATGACCAGAAATGTTTTCCAAGTCTTTTCATGGTTTGATTTGGGATAAATGAGTCAGCTTCCTTTTCTTCAGAAGGCTTTATTTGCTATCCATGGAGCTAATATCTCTTAGTTACTTTATTGGGGTATTGGGAGAATAAATGGCTCAATGAAAAGCTTTTTGAGCCTTTCATTTATCATGTAAATTAAATTTCATTTAAATGTAATGGTAAATTACAATCACAACTGTGAATTGTACTTTTCTTGTAAAAAACATTGTAAATCCATGCTGTTTGATACGGTAATCATTAGCCATATTTTGCTGTTGAGGATCTGAAGTGTGACAGGTTGAATTGAGATGTGCTATAGCTGTAAAATACCTGATTTTGAATTTTTTAAATAGTTTACTTATTTTAGGGAGACAGACAGAGACAGAGTGTGGGTGGGGGGAGGGGCAGAGAGCTAGGGAGACACAGAATCTGAAGCAGGCTCCAGGCTCTCAGCTGTCAGCACAGAGCCCGATGTGGGGCTTGAACTCATGAACCATGAGATCATGACCTGAACCGAAGTCGGATGGTTAACTGACTGAGCCACCCAGGTGCCCCTAAATACCTGATTTTGAAAACTTAGCATGCAAGATAAATGTAAAATGTCTTGCTAATAATGTTTTAAATATTGGTTAGATACCAAAATGATAGTGTTTGGGATATATTGAACTAGATAAAATAAGATACGAAAGTTGGTTTCATTGGTTTCTTTTTCCTTTTTTTAAGTACTAGCAGAAAATTTTAAATTATATCTGTGTGTTTCATGATACTCCTGTCGGACAGCACTACGTCAGGTGGGAGGGTGTTCTGTAGGCATTACCATTGCTGCTACTGTGCTGGAGCATCATCTCTCATCCGGGGGAGTAGAAGGATAGACTTGCAACTGTCTGCACAGGGGGGGTTGGGTTGGCCTCATCAGAAGAAAGCATGTCGGCCTTGTTCTGGTGTGATTTCCACATCAGTTTGGGACAGAACTGTGTTCTGATCTAGTCTTTTCACCTGACATGGCCATCTAGAATAGTATCAGTTTGTACCTTCAAAAGCTACCACTCTTCTGGATGAACTAAAGCCCAGGTGAAAGAAAGAAATTGGTGTTGGGGGTTGGGCAAATGGTTTCCTTTATTTATAGGGATTTTATTGTAGAGAGAAGTCTGAGTAGTTGGATATTCCTTTAGGAAATGGAAATAAACCTAAGGATTTGATGAAGCCTGAGCACAAATGTCTTTACTATTACTGTATTTGGCCCCAAGATATCTTATGAGAGAAGTTCTGCTCTGGCAGATATCCACTTAAGAGAAAACAAAGTTATAAAAGGCCCCCAAATTAATTAAAGCAGTGTAGATTAATGTTTTGTCTACATGGATAGCTATTTGGATTTTCTTTTTAAAGGTTCATTTCCTTCAGAATTAAAGTTGCCTCTAGACTCAACTCACAAATTCCTCTCTGGCAACTCTTGGTTTGGGTTCACTCCTAGGGCAGATGTGATTTATTTTCCTGTGCTTGTTATTAACCCAGAAATGTAATTTCAGCTTGGGCTTGGAATAGTGCTCTGGGACGCTAAGCAGAAGTGAACAATGGAAGTTAGGTGGACATGAGTCAAATAAAACCAACCACATTTTCTCTCCACTCTCCTTTTATAACATGATGAGCCCGAAGAGTTGGTTACAATTCCCTTTATTGTTAGTTGCTCCAATTTCAGTAAAAACTTTTGGCATGAATCAGCAAGTACATATTGCCAAAGGTGGTGCGTGAGCTCCTGTGTCTGGGAATGGAGTCTTTTCATGGCAGTATTTTGATTTTGAATTAGATGTCTCATTTCAGTCTCACCTCTGGTTGGTGACAAGCTGCTCCCTAGGATGAGACTTTTGTCACAACCACTTCTCTGTTTGTTAAATACTGTAGGATTGGAGGGTTTTGGTTGAGAGTGGAAACTATTCGTATCTGGGACTACACAAGTGTTCTCATTTGTATTTTGCATGAGGGAACGGGAACATAAATCTCCCATTTCAATTTCTCTGCTGTGAACTTGATTGTGAGGACTTGATGAAAGCCTGTTTTCTGGAATTCTCCTTCCCCACCCAATTTCAGTTTTCTGTCAGCTGGGCAGACCGTCAGGGTGCTGACCTGAATCACCCTCATCCCAAAGGCCTCAGAGTTGATGAGTGGTCATGTTGGTGTGAACAGGGGTGAGTGGTTAGGATAGCCCCCCACAAAATGCAGGAGGCGAGAATGAGGGATTTTTTGTGCCCTGGTGGTCCATGACTCCATGTCCGGCATTGGCTGTCTCCAAGGCTAGATCCATTTTCACTCCATGGCTTTTCAAGCTCCCACAGAATGGTTGTAAGATAGCTTCTATAACATATTTATTGAATATACTGTTATATCCAGTATACTATGCTGGATGCTATAAAAGACACAGAGAAGAAAGAAATCAATTCTTTTAAGAGTGGTCAAATTCACTAGGAAGAAAGAAGAAAGTCTATATGTAACCACAGTAGGAGGTAGAAACTATGAATCAACATGAGTTTGAAAGAAGAGATGGATAGGAATTGGGGGCCATCTAAGTAGTTGGTTGGATGAAGGGGGAAACAGAGCAGAGTTAGCTTCTGTTTTGAATCTGCATAATGGGAGAATGTGGATTCTACTGACAGAGACAGAAATGGACTAGAGATGCTGGTGAGTTTTCCAAGAGAAAAACACTTAACAGTAAGACCCAGGAGGTCAAAATTAGAGGCAAGGGCTCTAGACTCAGATTTTGAATGTTGCTTTTGTTTGCCCTGGGAACGTTTCAGGTCTGTAAGGGAAGTGTGTGGTATGAGAACAGAAAGTTTGGATCTAAATTGTGAAAAATGTCCACATTTCAGAAAGTGGAGAAGGAAAGGGATCCAAAGAAGGAAGGTGGGGGAAGGGGGATGTGTGCCTGTTGGGAAAAGCTTTGCCATGACAGCATCCCTGAGCCAGGGGCTGCATTTTAAGACTGTGCCCTTGACTCAGCTCTGCATGCTTCTGTGGTGGCATCTGTGATATTTTACCACTGTTACTGGTTTATATGCTTACCTCACCTGAGAGACTCTCAGCCTCTGGAGGATGGGGGTGGTCTTACTTATTTTGGCATTCTCAGGACCAATGGTAACAAATAGTAGTTTTTGAATGAATGACCACCAAGACACTGAGATAAGAATGATAACTGCAAAGAGTTAGTAAGCATTTTTGAGGTCATTGGAAATCTTCTAAAATGTAGTTTTAGTATAAAGGAGAGAAGGAAGCCAAATTGCAAGGGGTTAAATTGGGGGGTGGGAAAGGTGGGTGTGGAGGAAGGAGAAAGGGGAAGAGTGGGTATAGATCACTTACTCAAGAGTTTTGTAAGCTAAAAAGGGGAGAAATGCAGGGCAGTAGCTGTAGGGGACAGAAACTTCATTCATTCATTCATTCATTCATTCATTCATTCATTCATTCATGCATTCATATGATAGACCATAGAACCTAGGCTAGACTGAAGTAAGGCAGCTAGAAGGGGGTTGGCTAATGAACTGGGTTATTTAGGAGGGCTTGACTCTTACAAGTGTTAGTAGGGGATAATTAGGTGAAATGGTTGTTGGGAATGGGAAAGGAGAGAAATGGGAAGTTATCATCAGAGTTGAAGTACCAAATTTGAGAACGTAGGGTTGGAACAATGAGTGTCTCATAATTAGATCCAAAATGTGAATGTGCTTGTGATATGGAGCAGATATGGAGGCTGTTGGGTTGAGAAAAGTAAGAACTCTTGACTTAGATGACCTTATTAGTCCTCAACTCAGGTAGTTAATTTAATGGGAGATGGGAAGAGAAGGAGTAAGATTTTAAGTCACATGTGTAAGTCATTCAGGGAGGTGGAGATTGGTCTATGAGGACAACAGAAAGATGCGAGATGATTTAAACTATTAGTATTTAGGGGCACCTGGGTGGCTCAGTCGGTTAAGCTTCCGAATTCAGCTTAGGTCATGATCTCGCTGTTCATGGGTTCGAGCCCCATATTGGGCTCTGAGCCTGGAGCCTGCTTCAGATTCTGTGTCTCTCTGTCCCTACCCCCAGCTCATGCTCTGTCTCTCTCTCTCAAAAATAAATAAACATTAAAAAAATTTTTAATAAAAATAAATTATTGGTATTAGTTTTTTTTAAAATATGCCTGTATAGAAAAATTTGCATATGAATCCATCTCTACTTTTTAGTGTCAAAAGTGAAACTTTTGCATATACTAATTGCCTCTTCTGTAAGATGAGGAATAAGCATACTTTTAGTTTCATTATATCTTGTTTTCATTCTCCAGATTTTGTTTATATGATCTGGGATTTAAAAATTCATACTAGGGGCGCCTGGGTGGCCCAGTTGGTTGAGCGTCCGACTTCCGCTCAGGTCATGATCTCACGGTTCGTGAGTTCGAGCCCCGCATCAGGCTCTGTGCTGACAGCTCAGAGCCTGGAGTCTGCTTTGGATTCTGTGTCTCCCTCTCTCTCTGCCCCTCCCCTGCTCAAGCTCTGTGTGTGTGTGTCTCTCTCTCAAAAATAAATAAACATTAAAAAAATTTTTTTTAATTCCTACCATAGCATTGCTGTTGAATTTTAAAATCTTATGCCTTTTCTTTTTTTATTTAAACTCAAGTTAGTTAACATATAGTATAGTCTTGGCTTCAGGAGTAGAACCCAGTGATTCATCTCTTACATATGACACCCAGTGCTCATCCCAGAAAGTGCCTTCCTTAATGTCCACCACCCATTTAACTCATCCCCCCACTTACCTCACCTCCTGCAACCCTCAGTTTGTTCTCTGTATTTAAGAGTCTCTTATGGTTTGCTTCCTTCCGTTTTTATCTTATTTTTTCTTCAATTAAAAATAGAACTACCCTATGACCCAGCAATTTCACTACTAGGAATTTATCCAGAGGATACAAAAATGCTGATTTGAAGGGGCACATGCACCCCAAAGTTTATAGCAGCACTATCAACAATAGCCAAATTATGGAAAGAGCCCAAATGTCTATCGACTGATGAATGGATAAAGATGTTTGTGTGTGTGTGTGTGTGTGTGTGTGTGTGTGTGTGTGTGTGTATATATACACACACACACACACACACACACACACACACACACACAAACATATATATATATATATACATACAATGGAATACTACTTGGCAATGAAAAAGAATGAAATCTTGCTATTTGCAACAATGTCGGTGGAGCTAGAGTGTATTATTATGCTAAAGGCAGAGAAACATATATGATTTCACTCATGGAATTTGAGAAGCAACAGCTAATCATAGGGGAAGGGAAGGAAAAATAACTTATGCATTTTCTTTTAAACTTATTCTTGATATTTACATTGTTTTATAATCTACTTTATAATATTTTAGACTTAATTTTATATGTAACTTGTTTTTTGTTAACTACCAGTACAATTATGTAACAGCCTTTTCATTCCTGGATTCTTTATTTTGGTTTATTTTTTCAGTCAAATGAATACATCTTTGAGTAATTTTTTCCAAATGTTGCATGTTGGCATGTCTTCAGAGCTCTTAGATATTTGAAAAATACCTTTTGATTTAGTTGCCTTCATACACAAATGGCATGTATTCTAGATATTGAATTCTTGGGTCACAAATCAATCTTAACAGGTTCCTAGACATTGTTCCTTTGCGTTTTGCGAACATTATAGGGATGTCCAATGTCAGACAAGTCATTCTCTCTCCTTCCCCCCCCCATCTCCTTTCCCTTTAAAATAAAATCTTTAACCAGCATGGGTCTAGATATACCCCTATTATTTTTTCTCCTAGTACTTTTGCCCTTTGGATCTGCAGACTTAGGGGTATTCTCCCCTCAGAAAAGATTATCTTTTTCATTTTTTTCCCATTTGTATTGTGTCTTCTATTATCTTTAATTAGGTCTTCATTCTTTCTCGTAGCTATGATCTTCTTCTTGATATTTTAATTTTCTTGTTTTTCCTTTGCATTTTATGAGCGCTTCCTAAGCATTTCCTTCATAACATTAATTTATTTTTCTTCATTGTCAGTTTGTCCTTCATAGCTTCCGACTATGATATTTATTTGAATTGCATTTTTATATTCTTACAATATTAACTCGTTGTATCTAGGTCTATTTCTCCCTTTTTCTCAGCCTGTCCTTCTTCATCAGAGTCCAGTGTCCTGTATTATTTTTCATCTCTTTTTAAAACCTACATTTGTCTACATTTATTGAGAATGTAGAGCCAACTCTTTCTAAGATGTATTAATTTCTGGAAGTGAACTTTTTCACAAGTACGCATCTTCCTCTACATTTACATTCTCCGTCTTTCGGATTGCAGAATGTTTCAATAGGCCCCATGTTGGTTTTTTCCGTTTTACTCATTCTGCTCACAGTCACTGCTGCCCATAGAGTTGGTTGATTCTCTTTGGAAGCCCTGCTGCAGTGAGGTGAGGGGCTCTTTATGTAAACTGGTTTAACAGCCCAGCAACCCAAGAAGGTGGTGAGAGAGCTGGAGTGTGGGCCTCCTAGCAGGGGGACTGAAGCTTGGCACCATTCTCCTCTTCTTGTGTGGAGAAGCCTTTGTGCCAGGGGTCAGCTTTCTGAACATCCAGCATTGGCACAGCATCGATTGCTCTCCATACAGGGGCTAACCCTGGGTGCTCTTTGGTGCTGCTGCATCCGGAATTTGCCCCAGATGCACTGCAGACTCTCTCGTTGCTATAGCGGCCACAGGAACCCCAGGACTCCCCAGTGCTTTAAATTGCTATTGACCTGGAGGGGTGAGGTGGAGTTCAGTCCATTCTCCTCACAGCAGCAGAGTGGGCTTTCTGAAACACAAATTGGGTCGTGTTGTTTCTTTGCTTAAAATGCTTCAGTGGGTCCTCCTTGTCTTTGGATAGAGCTCCCTCTCCAGCCATACCTCGCCTGATCCATGCCTTGTAAGTGAACCACACTGACTTTTTTTTCATTCACTCAAATGAGGCATGCTTTCTCTTCTATTCAGACCCATATACATACACTTACTTCTGCCTGAAATACTCCCCACTCTACCCTCTTTCTACACACGCTTCCACACACATTCACACTCACAACCCGGTTAACATATAAAATCTCTTTCTTTCCTGTTAACACAATTTAAAGTTTATTCAACTGTATTGCAAGTGTGACCTTAAGGTAGCATCACATGGCATACTTCTGAGTTTATTCCCGAGATATTCTGTTGTACTTATCTCTGTCTGTTTTATAGATCCATGTAGTCTCTGGAGCTAGGGTCATCTGGGTTTGGGTCACAAAGCAGTGAACAAATGGGTAAAAGAACTTTAGAAATAGTTAAAGCAGGAGATCACTGATCTTCAAATACCAAGAAAACTACTGCCATTGCTGTTAATATTTAGATATAAATTCTTGTTGTAGATGCAACCTTACTTAGGTGGTTCAAAGGGGTAGTTTGTAGGAAAATAGAATGTCAAAAAACATTACACTTCTTTGACATGGGCTGTCATTAAGTCCCACGATTGTAGCTTGCCAATGGAACATACTATCCCCAACTGGACCTTCAAAACATAGTTCTTCTCTATTCTCCTACTTTATGCCCCCAAGGCAACCTCTATCCGTTAGAACATTTAGCACTCTCTATTATAATTGTGTTTGGTTGTAAAACCCCTATTTGCAGGGTAGAAGCCCCAACTGTTTTGTTTACCAGTATAACCTCAGTGTATGTAGGGTCAGGGCCTGGCACATGGTATATATGCATTTATTGAATGAATGAATGAACAAGAACATTAAAAATTTCAGTTTTTGTTGGCCCAACCTTATCTTTCCAAATTCAGGGCTGTTACTGGGTTCTGTCAGAGCCTCTTCTCCCTACTTCCTGAGATACTTTAGTATTTTTCTTTGGTGTAGACCAGGTCTGTACTACATCTGTGAAACCAGCCTAATTGTATGAGAAGATTACATTTGACAACAATATACGTATGTATCACAGAATCTGGTACCTAAAAATTACTTAATAAATATATTTTTACTATTTGAAGTCAGTAGCAGCATTAAGGAATAAAGAAAACATGGATTCTTTGTCTACTTACCTTCATGCAGATGGAGGTAATTAGAAGAGGAGGGGGGCCATCTACTGAAGAGGGCTGACTGGGGTATAGTCTTTAGGGAAATCTTAGGTTTCAGTTGAAGAGGGAAGGTATCTGCCATAGTGTAGAATTACTTTTGAGACAGTTGAAGGATTAGGATCAAAAGGCAAGATGAATTGGATGTGTCATAAATGGAATGGAGTTCAGCAAATAAGGAGGGGATAGAATGAGAAGCTTGGGTATTGACTGGTTAATGTCAATACAGGGTAATGGAAACTTTGGGAGTATGAATAAAGGTGCAAGGGAGATGATTGGAAAGATGGTTCTTATTTTGGCATTAGAATGACCTAAGTAAAATAAGACAGGTCCAGATAAACTTTTGCTTAACAAATACTTTTGAATACTTCTCAAGAAGTATTATTAGCTGGCCACTATGCTAAGTGATGGGGATTCACTGATGAAGTTAATTGCTACCACCCATTTCTTCAGGGAACTTATAGTCTAGTGAGGAATACAGACATAAATCATATATTTAACTATAAAATTTTGAACTGTAATAAATGCTTTCACAAAAAGCAGGGGTTATTAGGAGAGCATATTAACAGGCAGAACTAGTTGATTTGGGGGTAGCCCTGTAATGTCTTTTTGAGCAGGTGACATTTTAGCTATGGACAGTGAGTAAGAATTAGTCTGGGAAAGGTAGAGATGAGAGTGTTCCAGACATGGGGAACACCATATGCAAAGACCCTGAGGAAAGACTGATCATTTTGAGAAATGAAAAAAGCCAGAGTGGCTAGAGCTAGTGGTGTTTCCAAAGGAGAGACTAGAGAGATTGGCAGAAAAAATGGATAGCATTTAGAATTTCATCCTAACTATAATGAAGTCATCAAACCCTTTGTCATCAAAGGATTTGATCAGGCAAATAGTACAATCCATTGTACACATTGAGATCATTCTGGTGATTCTTTAGGAAATATATTGGTCAGGATACAGGGAAACCAGGCTTTTGAGGAGTCTTAGAAAAGCTGATGGTGTCTAGGATTGGGGCAACATTCACTGAGATTCTTGCATTTATCTGTATGTATATCCCCGCCTCCCACATTATCCCCTTAGCCACTTGCATACCCCCAGGCCTCTTATACACATTCATGTGTTTGTGCATTAGTGCACATGTTTTCTCATTAGGCAGAACCTGTAGATTCCAGAGTTTATACAGAATGCTTCAACCAGCTCTAGACCCAGCCAGGACTAGGACAGTCAAGCTTATCCTCTGATCTTACACTTCTGCAGTGGAATAGAGCATCTGTGCATAGAGAAGGTTCTGTAGGACAAGGTTATGGGTGTGCTCTGCTATGATATGGAAAGATGGAACCTCCACACTTAGGAGCTTGGGTGATCGTTGGCTGGAAGGAGATACTGGAGACTGAATTCTCGTGATTTAACCACAACAGAGGAGGTAGCAGGGCCAGAGCAAGGGCCTGCCAAACTCATTTTTTATATTATTCTTCATGTGCTGATTGTTGTTGCAATGAGAGTTGACCCTTAACAGGGCCACTGATGTGATAAAAGTTTTTCCCACACACTTCACAGTTGAGAGATGACTAGGCAGGGAAAGGACTTTATCCTGAAGTGCTAAGGGTCAGTGATCATTTCTTTTCTGTTTTTCCTTTCCTCTCACTTCACAGTCACTTGTAACTCCAAGTCAGATTGGTGGTTTGTTTGTGGTACCTTGAAAGAGCCATAATGAGCTGTTTGTATCCCAGTGTGTTGCAACTCATAAGTGGTGTCTGTTTAGAGGTCCATGGCTCACTGGGCTAGAGCTTGATGCTGATGAAGCCTCAGTCATGGTTTCCATTTCAGTACAGCCCTCTTGGGTTCACTCTCTTATATTAACTTCCAGAGGCTGTGCCCACAATCTAACTCATTCATCCGTTGATTTTAAGACCGTAGGATGAGGCAGTAAGAAACGATCGACATGAAGGTGACCTACTCCAACAAAACTAATGCAGCAGACATATTTTCTGATGGTGGGTTTTTAGTATTGTCTTCCTTAGTAGCACTACTGAAGTACCTCGCTTTTCCCCTGTGTTTCTCAATCCTGCTCTGTCTCTCAACAGCCAGCTCAGAGTCCCCTTCCTTATTCAGATGACTAACTTAATCTGCTATGACCTCACACCCCCAACATCCTTTTCAGCACTTGATGATTTCCATTTTTTAATTTTGTCTATTTCTAACATTCCTCCAACTCGTTGTGCAAATGTGGACAAGTCACCGCACCTTTCTGGCCCTAGTTTCCCCGTGTGTAAAATGAGCACATTACATTAAATCTGAAGTCTAAGGTCTGTTTTACCCAGTGCCTGGTAAAGTGCCAGATATATAAACTGAGGTGAATGGCAGCCACAGTTCCTGTCCTCAAGGAGCATATAGTCTAATAGGGGCAGAGAAAAAATAAATAAATATATTATTTATTCTGTAAAGAATAAATATATGTATGTATTCGGTAAAGGATAAATATATGTATGTATTCGGTAAAGGATAAATATATGTATTCTGTAAAGGATAAATATATGTATTTATTCTGTAAAGAATAAATAAATACAAAAGTTCAACTTATGATGGTGGCAGGATAGAGTGAATTAAATAGATGCATATGGAGAAAATTGGGAAGATGTGAATTTGGATATCTAGTTAAGTTATAAGAGAAGTCAAAGAATGGGAAGTTACTAGCCATATAAATAAGAGGGTGAAGAATATTTTGAGGTGGTGAGAACAGGATATGCAGAGGTTCTGAGGTAAGAAAGAACTTAATGTTTGAGCCAACAGTAAGTCATTGTGTCTGGAGTAAAATATAGCAAGGGAAGGTGTAGATTTGAGATATATTTAAGAGGCAAAAGTGATCAGCCAGAAAATTATCAGGAGCTATGGGTGGCCCTAAGTGTTTAAGGTATCAGCCGAGGATTTGGTACTGTGACATTTCTTACCAAGTTAGCCGAGACTCATGGTGGCAGTAGAGAAGGTAGTTACTAATAACAAGTTACTTCTTTTCTCTTTTGCTGTTGGGAAATGGGAAGGGCCTAGTAGCCCAGTTCCTTAGCCTCAACATTAAATAGCAGTAGCTTGCAATATCTGGCAGGTGGAAATTACTAAGAGGGATAATTGATGCCCTCAAAAACTTGCCTAACAGAGCTTTGTGCAACATATTTTGGAAGTCACCAGCCAAGTGTGTGTGTTGACACAGATGATATCCATGCTGAGACTTGTTTGAGTGGAACATTTAGTAGCTTGGTAGGGCATGGATACAACATAGCTCTCCCTTTTCACCAGATGCGTTTGTATGCTGGGTAGCTCATAACTTAGTTCTGTCTCCTTCTCTCCCTACTAACAGAGAGCCATTTGTTTTAGTCCCTCCTATATTCTAGACTAATCTTCAAATGCAGTTTTGATCATGTCTTTCCCCATGTGTGAGCCTATAATAACTCCCCCTTGCTTGTTGTATCACATTCAGAATTCATACTAGAATTCAAAGCCTTAAATGATCTCCAACCTTTCCTCTTTTTAAACCCCAGCCAAGGAATACCCTTCAGTCATTTTGATGTCTTCAGGACCTAGTCCTACCACCCTCAGTGAGCCTTCTGCCTCCAGCTCAGGTTAATGCTTTCTTGCCATGGAGTAGTGGGGAGAGCCAAATGACCTCAGACCATGCACCAACCCCTCCAGATGACCACCGTAAACTCTTCCTATTTCAATATTCAGTGACTTTCCGCCTTTATTCTCATCTGTACCAAGGGTGTTCTTTAATTATCACATGCTTCCTGCCTTCTCAGCGTGCTTTATGATCCTAGGATCAGAGATCTAGCCTGCAGATCTTGTTGATTGAAAGCAAGGCTGGAAACTTTGCTGTAGTGAGAAGGGCAGTAGATTTGGAGCCAGACTGATCTGGATTTGAATGGCAGTGCTCTCACTTACTAGTTTATGACCTTTCTGACCCTCATGTTTCTTATTCTTAGGCTTCTGCATTGATTTCCTCCTGTGCCAAGAAGTGGTGGCCTGAAGGAGGGGCAGTATCTTAGCAGGCATTCCAGTGGGAATTTTGGAGCAAGCACTTGTAGTGGCCTCCCAGCTTACCATTTTCCTCATTCTGGTTTGTAGAATTGGAATGAAGAGTAAAAAAATTCTGGCAGAAATGAGTCTGAGAGGGAATGTTTTTCTGGAGAAATGTTCCTGAATCTTAGAGAAAAATGACCCATTTTGTAGAAAGTAATTTATAAGCCAGTGTGCTTTTGGCTCTCTAGATTTGGTTACTCTGACAAACATTATCTAACAGATAGATATACAGTTCTCAGGTGTTCTAATCTTCAACAACAATCCCATTCAAAAAATAGCAAACTGTACCTAAAAGTACATTTGATTTTTGGATAATAATTTGAGTGTTGAATTTTTCCAGTAATCTGATCATGGGAGTAATGATTTGAGTCCTTCCCATCCTTCTTCACCCTCTTCACTTCCTCGTGCCTTCATGAACTTGGGAAACTGAGACACACAAAGACGGTTTTGATACGGTCAGACTCACACCTCAAATCTTCATTAAAAGTAGGGGTGCCTGGGTGGCTCAGTCAGCTAAGCATCTGACTTCGGCTCAGGTCATGGTCTCATGGTTCCTGAGTTCAAGCCCCGTGTCAGGCTCTGTGCTGACAGCTTGGAGCCTGGAGCCTGCTTTGGATTCTGCATCTCCCTCTCTCTCTCTCTGCCCCTCCCCTGCTTGCACTCTGTCTCTCTCTCAGAAATAAATAATAAACATTAAAAAAAGAAAAGAGTTTTAGAGGTAGGCAGCTCTGGTTTAAATCCTGCTTCCCCTGCTCTCCCTGCCTGACACCAGTTATTTTACCTCTCTGAGCCTATTTCCTCGACTCTAAATGAGATAAATTTTGTGACAGCTCAGCACAATGCCTGGTTCAAAGCAGGGAAACAATGACTCTTGGTTTCCTTTCCCAGGGGTGCCAAATATCCATTCCAAGCATTGTTTTATTTACCTAGTCTGTCTTACTATAATACTTAAGTGTCTGAATATTATGTTATGTAAGAAATACATACGAGATATTTTTAAACGCACAGTGTCCTATACTCAGAACTATCACAGAGCCAGTCAAAAAGAAAAAGAACATCCAAATTGCTCAGATTCACCACGTAAGTTTGGTTTGAGGGTACCCTAGATATTTGAGTTAGCTTAAGAGACAAGACTCTCAGTAATTTCCAGGTTACAGTAACTCTTTACCTACTTCTTAGTCATGTTTTCATTTCTAAATCCCACCTGTATCCTAATTACATGTCTGTCTTTACTCTGATGCAGCATTTCTGCCTGTGTTTTCTGCAATAAATGACATCATGTGCCCTGGGGGAAGTGATTGCCGGTGCGTGTATGCAGACTCACTCACTCCCTCAGTTCGTATTAGTTAATACTGGGGGGTGCAGTTGACAGACCCCATCTGAAATTAGGGAAACCTATTGAAAGGGCCATCTCTCATTATGAGCATTTGGGCTTCAGGAACAACTGGAACCAACAACTTGAATGCCACCATGGTTCTGTTTTTCTCTTCTGTGCACTTCTGATTCACCCCTATCACTTTACAGACCAGCCACTTTATCCTTTTGGTCCATGTGGCAAAGGGTCCCTCGTCCAAAAATTTAGAAAAGGGACATAGTGATAACAGCTTGTGTCAGATGCCCATCCTGGGTCAGTCAGCTAGATTAGGAGGTCATGATCGTGTAAAGATATGGTGACTCCTTCAAGAATTATATGGATGAAGTGGGGTGAGGAGAAGCACACAGAATGGGGGTGATGAGCACAGAGTTCCAGAGATGCCCACACACCCATCCTGCCATCCTGGTCAGTGAGATTTTAGCTAGGGATACAAAAAAATATTCCTGAACTGAGGTTGTTTACAGCCAAGTGATGGGAGATGGATGTAGAATCAAGTAAGTGCAATAGAGTAATGCTAGTTCTTTTTTTTTTTTTCTTTTTTTTGAGAGAGAGACAGAGTAGGAGTAGGGGAGGGGCAGAGAGAGCGGGAGACACAGAATCCGAAGCAGGCTCTAGGTCTGAGCTGTTAGCACAGAGCCCAACACAGGGCTCAGGCCCACGAACCATGAGATCACGACCTGAGCTGAAGTCAGTCGCTTAACCGATTGAGCCACCCTGGCGCCTCAGATGGTAGTTCTGTAATAATGGGTGTACAGGTTAGAGTAGGGTAAAGAATAGACAGTCAGGTTAGATCAGATACAACTAACTTCTGTTAGCAGTGATGGGTACACAGCTGGGCACATTGAAGGCTTTCTGAAAAGAGCCACTTGAGTTACTGTTAGGAATTCTAGGGACTAGGGATAGCCTTGGCATTTTCTGAGTATAAACATCATGTGCTTTTTTATTGAGAGGCCTCTTCACCAGCATGCCTTTTTAAATTATTCATCGAATTCTTTAACAAAGATAGAATTAAAGGACACCTTGAGGGTTTTTTTTGTTTTTTTTTTTTTTGGAGTTTCAGCCACTTGTGTTGTGTTTTGGAGAATTCAGATGATCTGAACATGAGTTCCCTTTGATAGCTGTCTAAACTGATATTCATCAATTTGTTTCATAATCCATGTGGTCTGGCACTAAATTGCTTGTTAATCACAGATTCCTTGCTTGTAAGCTGAAGACATGCTTTTGTTCCTTGTCACAGAGCCCGAGAGCTTTTGTCATAGGCCCCATCTTTTGCTGTTATAGTGACCTGCATTATATCCATAAGTGGTCTCGCATATTGTCCTTCAGTTTGCTCTTTTTCAGACAGATCAAACCAATCCTTTTTCCATCTTCTATATCACTGGGTCAGTTTTCTGCATCTTATTCCACAAATCCACATCCTTGAAGGTTGGGTGCCACAGGCTGTGCACAGTTTGCTCCAATTTCGTCCGTCATCTTGGTGTTGCCTTTCACCTCTGCAGTTTACCAAAGCTTTTCATGTCCTTCATCTCTGCTGCCTACCCTCTCTCATCCTTTCTTTTATTTCTTAATTAAACTTTTCGTTTTGAGATTATCATAGTTTCACATGCAGTTATGAGAATTAATACAGAGAGATACCCTATATTGTTTACCAAGGCTCCCCCAATGATAACATCATCATGCAAATCTGTTGTACAGTATCATAACCAGGATGTTGATATTGATACAATCAGGATATAGAACAACTGCCTTGACATTTTGACATTTAGATTCCTTGTCATCATTCACTCCTGTTTTTCATTCCTCTCCTTTACTCTTCGTCCCACTTCTCACTTACATATTCATTGCCCCAGGGATTTAACTGAGTTAAGGATGCTGCAAGACTAATTTTTTCTTTAATAGGTTGGCTAAATTCTCACGTCAGAATTTCTAGGAATGGCAGTTTCCATTCCTCTTTATTTGTCTGGAATAGATATCATGTGGATTGTCTATGGTAGCCCTAAAATTCACATGAAGACCTGGTCCGCTGTGAGTTCCGCTTGCCTGAATTTCAGGCAGGTCACATGAGGATGAGGCATGTGCGGGAGCTGGTGTGGTACTAATTCTTTGGGACTTCAGAGCCCCAATCAAAGGCACTTTCTTCCCCCAAAGGACAGTTCTGCACAGAGGATGTAGATGAGTGTCTGCTGCAACCTAACGCTTGTCAGAACGGAGGCACCTGCACCAACCGCAACGGGGGCTATGGCTGCGTGTGTGTCAATGGCTGGAGTGGAGACGACTGCAGTGAGAACATCGATGACTGCGCCTTCGCCTCCTGCACTCCCGGCTCCACGTGCATTGACCGCGTGGCCTCCTTCTCTTGCATGTGCCCTGAAGGAAAGGCAGGTGAGGCCAGCAGGACAGAACTGGAGTTCACGGAAGGGGCCGGGGAGCATTCAGGATCTTTTAATGAGCATCTGTAGGAACATGTTAGTCAAGTGTTAATTCTGGAAGTGTAATTGCTAGCTCAAGTGCTATGAAAGTAGTCTTCTTTAGGGCGTTTGGCTCTCATCTTAAATCTGCATACCTCAGTTTTTCATCCCCCTAAAATGAAAGTTAGTAACTATTGCCTTGGGAACTTCTGTTGACCTCCTTAAGATTTGAGGCTGAAAAGCACCTCAGGAATTAAGGTTAATTTCTCAGAAATTAAGACCAAATTACCAATAAATGGATTTAGGAACTTCATTTTGAGAAGAACTCTTTTACTCAGAAGGAGTTGGGAGGAGAGAAACATTTGAACGCATTCCAACTCTCAGTGTCTGTGGAAATATTCCTCTAAGGGAAGAATTTTACTAACTGCAGAGTTAGTTGCTCTAGTCTCTGAAGGTAACAGCTCCCAGTCCTAGGGGTAGATAGCAGTGAAGGGAGGAATGTGACAGAAGAAGATAGCTTAACTGAGAATTTTGTACCTAGCACTTTTGAAATGTTCTCATTTCGGCCTTTGGAAAGGCCCCACCTCTAGCTTTGTAGACGAAGCGTTAGTTACCTGTTCTTAAGCTAATTGCAGACTGGAAAATCCAGTTCCCATGTGAATTACATGGAACATGGGACCTAGTAATACCTTTAGAGTCCTGGGGGCACTTGAGCCAGGAATGTTGACACTATTAAAAAGCTACTCTAGTGTAGGCTTATGATGTTCAGCTGTTTTTTGTTTTTGTTTTTGTTTTGTCTTCTGAGGCTAGTCAAATCCTGGTGGCCCCATGATCGTCAGGTAGCAAGCATAATTTTAGGAAAGTAGTTGCTAAATAAAATATAATAAAATATAAGATACATGCAGTATTTGGAATATGTAGTAAAAAATTATTTGTTGTTTATTTGAAATTCAAGTTGAACTGGACATCCTCTATTTTTATTTGCTAATCTGGCAGCCCTCTCAGAAGGCTCTCTCCATTTTCATGTCACCATCCTCTGACCATCTCACTTTATGGCCTAGGATGCCTGTACCCTTGAGGAGAGGTCTAGCTGGGGGCTTAGGGTCAGAGCACGAGGGTTGTCCACAGAAGCTCCTTGCTTGCTGCTGGCTGCAGCATGTCCCTAAGGTAGGATTAGGCAAAGGGGAAGTTGCCTCTAAATCTCCATGTTGGACTTTGGTGAGGTGAGCATAAGATTTTCCCAGCTCCATGAAAGAGAAAACTCTTCCTCAAGTAAGGGACATTTTTTCTTTGTTCTCCTTGTCCCACCCTGTGTGACAGGTCTCTTGTGTCATTTGGATGATGCATGCATCAGCAATCCTTGCCATAAGGGGGCACTGTGTGATACCAACCCCCTGAACGGGCAGTATATTTGCACCTGCCCCCAAGGCTACAAAGGCGCTGACTGCACAGAAGATGTGGATGAATGTGCCATGGGTAAGTACATGGAACCTTCCCTATGCCTCATGGTGTCTGTCGGGCTCAGTGAGCATTCAGACAGAAGCACATTTTACTCTAGGAGCATGTTACACCCAAACCTCCGATCTCTCCTGTTACATGCTTACTGTTTATAACCCCCCAATGTAAACATATATTCTCTTCTAAGAACTGAGTAAATGGAAAGTCTGTACCTGATTCCTAACAGGAAGCCCTACCCAAGTGACAGTTCGGGCAAAAGAACAGAGATGCACAAGAGTTGAAATTGCTTTAGTCTTGCCTTGCCTTGGCTTCTTCCTTTCTTCTTTGTATTTTAAGGAAGAAAATAGTAAATTGAGAACCGGATTATTAAAGGCCTAGCCCTAATTCTGTCATTATGCAGAGTCAGATCCACTTCTGCAATCCATATTTGTGGAAATTCTATCAAAGTACTTTGATTCCAGTAATTGGTGCTTGTGTTTTCTAGCCAATAGCAATCCTTGTGAGCATGCAGGAAAATGTGTGAATACAGATGGTGCCTTCCACTGTGAATGTCTGAGGGGCTATACAGGGCCTCGTTGCGAGTTGGATATCAATGAGTGCCATTCCGACCCCTGCCAGAACGATGCGACCTGTCTGGATAAGATTGGAGGCTTCACGTGTCTGTGCATGCCAGGTACATGGGCCCGTCAGTATGTGGGATCTAGACAAGAGACAGTGCCCTGCAGTTCTCTTAGGCGGAGCACTCAGTACAGGGTGGCAATCCCATGAGCTCTGTCAGCATTTAATTCCCAATAATGACAGGGTTCCTAGCCAAGGGGACCCTTAAGGAGTAAGGCAGTGCTAGAATTCTTAGAGTGATGGACACTAAATTAAACAAGTCCATATATCAACATCAGTTACATGTAAGAGAAAAATTCAGAAGTGATTGTTTTTATGCAAATATTCTTTGGTTTAACAAAGGATTTACCATAACAGTCCTATAAATAGCAAGGTTTCCTAATCTCTTGATACATTATAAATACCATACTATTCCATTTATAAAAATTATTTTACCCGTAATTGTTTAGGAACTTGCTATTTATCCGTAGTAATGTGCATAGTGTTAGTTGTACTCTGGAGTGCTTCTACAGAAACCATTTCTTGAATTCTCAGAGAGCACAGGTAAGTCCAGTTTAAAATGACATTTGAGGGGCGCCTGGGTGGCTCAGTCAGTTGAGTACTGATCCCAGTATTGTGGGATCAAGCCCCTTGTCGGGCTCCACGCTGAGCATGGAGCCTGCTTAAGATTCTGTCTTCCCCTGCCCCTCTGCCCCTCTCCCCCACTCGTGTTCTCTCTCTCTAAAAAAAAATAATAATAATTTAAAAAATGAAAAAATGACATATGATAGTGGCTGCTTTACTTGATTAAACCTGCTAGCCAGTCTAGCACTGGAAGGCCCTCCTGACCTTGACTTGTACCCTGAGAGCAACAGGATCTCCAGGTCAGCGGGTCTGTGTGAACATTGATTGGGGACCCTATGGGCCTGGCACTGCTCTGAAAGTGAAGCAGGGCCTGGTCAGAGAATGTGGGAGTGTCTTTGCTGGCATGCTATACCAGTGTCTTTGGAGGTAACCTTTTCTCCCTCTTCACAGTGATGTGCGTTTCTCACCGTATGCTCCTATGTCACTGACACTTGCAGTGACTATTTCCCATCAGGGGAGACTCCGCTTTGCCTTCTCCAGAAATGTTCATGCTCGTAGAGGATGTAGTCATCTGCAAATTTGTGCTTTCTTGGCTAGAATATGCCTTTCTTTCTAAGCCACTTGTGTGGTCTAATTTGTTCAGGTTTCAAAGGTGTGCATTGTGAATTGGAGATAAACGAATGTCAGAGCAACCCTTGTGTGAACAATGGTCAGTGTGTAGATAAAGTCAATCGCTTCCAGTGTCTGTGTCCGCCTGGTAAGTGCCCACCACCTGCCCCTGTTTTCTTTGAAAGCACAAAGCTGACTGACCACAGGGAAGGGAGGAGGAGAGAATGTGTGTGGGCTGTACATGAGGAAGTCATTAAAGTGAGCACTTCGGAATCGGAGTGTGTACAGAAACGGGGAGTTTGTTTCAGCTAGTGTATCATCCAAATCCTTTGTGGCCAGAAGTCCAAGTCTATTCTGAATGGCCCATGACCTCTCTGTCTGTGTATATATTTCAGAAAGTTCATACCTCACAGAAGCCTTAGTTGTAGGCTATTCAGGGATTTTCCCCCGCCATGGGTCATATTCTTGAAGCCCCTCTGTGAGACTTTTATTGTTAGATATTTCACCCTAGGTCCAGAAACAGACAACACAAGTCAGTTTTTTTCCAAAGAATGCTCTGTGTCTCCTTTTGCCCCCCAAAGCTACTGTTGAAGACATGCCAAATTTTCTGCCACAGACAATAGCCTCTCCTTGTTATTTCTCCAGAGAGAAGGTCCTGGTCCTCTGAAGCTACCCTCACTTGTTTGAGGGCTCCATGTATAACCATTCTGTCCCTACTTCAGCTGCAAGTGAAATCTGTACTGGGAATAAACAGAGGTTGAGACACACACAGTTGTCTCTGATGCCCTGAGCTTCACCCGGTTATCCCAGTTACCTGCTGGGGAGAATAATTTTATGTTTGCTGAGCCACTGGTTTAAGCCCTTTGTAGACCTTAGATGGATAGACATAGGGGAATCCTTTGACTCGTGTCATCACTCTGCCCTTTTAAGGTTTCACTGGGCCAGTTTGCCAGATTGATATTGATGACTGTTCCAGTACTCCGTGTCTGAATGGGGCAAAGTGTATTGATCACCCAAATGGCTATGAATGCCAGTGTGCCACAGGTAAGATTGTTCTCACTTTCTGTTCACCTGATATGTCTGTCCGAACAAAATAGGAGGCTGTCCTCTACTCGCTGCCCTACCAGGCCAGTCCACTAATGAGCTGCTCTGTGTTTAGAGAGAGCTGCTTCCAGCATAGTTTTTGCTTCTCTCACAGTTTCCTCCTACAACACCTGCCTGCTTCTCCACCACAATAGTGGCCTAGCTTGGACATTTCCATTTGGTGTCCAGGTCTTTCTGGGATAGATTTTGGCAGCGGTGAGTTTCCAGCTGGCTTGACTTACTCCTTTGGGAAAGGGAAGAATTCCAGCTGAAAGCTATTTTTCACTAGGGCTTCTCAGCCGGAGACCTGTCTCTGTGTTTTTTGAGGCAAGTGATTGAACAAAGGCCCAGAAGTCTAAGGGCCATTGTGTGCAAGTGCAGAGGTTTTCCCAGTAAAAGACTGCCCAGCCCCTGAGAGTCAGGTGTGTTATCTGAATGGGAGAGAGAACTCTGGGAAAGTTTAGGTCCTCTTTCCTGACTTCTGCTACTACAGTGAAAAAGAATCTGTTTACAGATATTCTGCATTTCTGATCTGTGGCCACATTTCTCATTTGGGAGTGGATTTGAATAAGTCAAATGTCCCTTATTACACATTTGCTTTTACACAGACCAGTATTATACAGAAGGACTAGAAATTATTAGAAAAGATGATTTCTCAATTTATTTTTTATGTGACCGCTTAAGGGAAAAAGAAGTTATGAATATAATTCCAGACCTGTTTCTTATTTTGGAAGATTGTTTCTTAAAGGATTTTAAACATCATGTGCATGATTTCTTTCTGATGACAGAAAAGCAAACTAAGTCACAAAAATAAACACAGAGAATTAGTGTTTCAGTAGTACTGGAACATTACCATTTACTGGGCCTCCTTAGATTAGGTCCCGTCAGATGAACCAGTTCACTTCTTTCTCTTTTTGCAAACTGTTGTCTTTGGTTGGAGGAGTTCCAGATTTTGTCCTCCTCTGGCCAGATTATCCTCATAGAGAATAACCTCTGGAGAGAGTTTAAAAATCTTGAACTCATGTTTGAAAGGAAGAGAGCCCACCCCACCCCTCGCCTTTCTTTAAAATCCTTTAAAAGGGATTTAAAGTTGAATGAAGTCTTATTTTCCCTTTTTCTTTTAATGCTCATAAACTTTCATTCATTTTAATTAACAGGTACTTACTAAAAACTTAGTATATATGTAAGCACAGTATTCTGGGAGCGTTTAAGAGGGATAAAGAAAAGTTCTCTGTATACTAAGGTCAGAATTGGGAAGATAAGATACACGTAACCATTAATACAGTATCTGTATGTTGGGTTTGGGAAGAAAGGGATAGAGAGGTAAAAATATAATGGAAAAATATTGAGAGCTAGTCCCCACTGAAGCCCAGTATGAAATGATGATGCAGTTAAAGTATCTCTGCAGTGAAACCCACTGATCATTTTGAGAAAGGTATTTGAATTCTACAAATTTTATTTGAAAAACTTTGTTTTAAACACAACTCTCTAGGATTGCCTTATAAATGGTTTGTTTCAGCTGCTCGTTGCCTGCGGTAGAAATGTTAGGACATGAGGTCTATCGTGGATGTGGCCACACTTATATTCAGGTGTGGAGTCTGCCTTGGTTTTAAAGCCTTCTTGGTAAAATTCCTTTCAAGGATTCACTGGTGTGTTGTGCGAGGAGAACATCGACAACTGTGACCCTGATCCTTGCCACCATGGCCAGTGTCAGGATGGGATTGATTCCTACACCTGCATCTGCAACCCGGGGTACATGGGTGCCATCTGCAGTGACCAGATAGATGAATGTTACAGCAGCCCTTGCCTGAATGATGGTCGCTGCATTGACCTTGTAAATGGCTACCAGTGCAACTGCCAGCCAGGCACGTCAGGTAAGCCCGCTCTCTTTATGTCTCCTCTGGAGTTTTCACTCTTCCTCAAAAACAATTTGCACAGATATCTCAGACTTTCTTGGCATATGCTTCGATACCTAAAAAACAGTCCTGATTCTGAAAAGCACAGCCAAAGCTTCAGCCAGAATCATCTCAGTCTCTAGTCAGTGGAGAAATTAGAGACAATAGTTTTGCAAAACTGATGACTGTGTGTGTGTGTGTGTGTGTGTGTGTGTGTGTGTGTGTGTGTGTGTGTTTTATTAGAAGAAGACACCCCACCTCAAAAAATCGAAATTATTATTTAAAATTGGAAACCCTCTTGCCTTCGTGTCTTGATTTGATTGTCCTTTTCCCTCAAACTTCCACCCCACTCAGAGTAATGAAGCTGGCCCTTTTCCCTCTCGCTCCCTCCTGTCCTTCCAGTTGTGTTTTTCTCTGTTTCAGAGTCCAGTATCTTTAATGTGACACTTCTCTTCTGCCGTGTTTCGGGTGGACCTTGGGCATTTGGGGGAATTCTCAGGGAGAGCAGAGACTTCACAGCACGGTCCAGTCATTGTAAATTAGAATGCACAGCCACCGTTTCCCACCCCCGAATTCAGTGCTGTTTCCCCGACTCTGGTTGAGTGACTGCTCGTTAGTTGGGAGGGCATGCTGCTCCTTGCTGGGGGAATGTTGAGTTATTTTCTCAGGCGGCAGCATTTCGCAGGTCTCACTGGAGTCTGTTTTACTTATTTGAGGAATAATTATGGTCACAACTGTGGTTAATGGACAGAGAAGTACTATGTCTCAGATCAAAGAAAATGTATTAGTGGAAGATTAACTAGTGTGTGCCTTTGTTAGAAGGGAACCTGCCAATACAAGAGAGTGATTTATTGAGAACTCATTCTTGATTTAAGGAAAATGGCCTACATAGGGGGCAAAGGTGGGGGAGGTGGTTAACTGCCCTCATTTTATTTTGTTATTTCCAAATCCATTTCTTCAAACTTGTCAAAGGCCCTGGTCTTCGTCCAGGACCTCATACATGCCAAGTTTGAAAACAAAGTCCTTTTTGAGTTGCTCAAGCATACGAAAAACATCCCATGCCTTCACAGTTGAAAGTGCCTTCCCCCTCCCCACGTTTAGATAACTCACTAAAAGGGCTGAATAGATCTTTGTGAAGCCTTCCAAAAGCAATTTGCTTCCGGGCTGGTCCCCAGACATGAGAAATTGCAGTACGAAAAGAAATTTGAGAGATTTACAAGCAATTGAATGGACGCCTTTAGAATGGTGGGGCTGTTTTAGGCTTTGCTATCATTCCCATTATAACAAACATACTAGAAACCTGGGTGAGTGGTGGGTTGGCAAGCACTTTGTTTTCTCTGGGATTATATCATTATGCCAGGATGTATCAGGTGTATTCCCTGGGGAGGACAGAGAAGGCAAGGTGTAAGTAGCTGTCACTGAGAAATGCAAGAAGTAAATATGAGTGGTGTGCAGGCAGCATAGAGTGAAGGCCCCAAAACCTCTCAGAAAACTGCCAAATCCCTTCCTGTGGCTGTTGGGAGAATTAAAGCAAAGAGATGTAGGCGTTATAAAAAAATCTTGGTCTATAATGGGTGGAGAAAGACCTGACATGTACTACGGGCCTAGATGGACGGGTCTATTTTAATTAATCATTCTGAATAGACTTTTGAGTTCTAGAGTGAGAATCCATAACCCATTCATAACATGGTCCTAAGTTGGTAAGTTGGATTTTGGATGAGTATAAACAGAAGGGGTACTTTACCATGTGCTAGTTATAATTGTGGTTTCTCATTTACTGGGTACTTAAAGTGAGATAAATAACCCAGAATCACTTCTGAGGCTTCTTTCACCCATGGTCTTATGATGGGAAACTGTTTTAAGTAAGTTTCTTTAGGTTCTAAGTCACAGAAACCAACCTGACTAGTTTAAGGATTCCTTAGCAAACAAGCAAACGATAACTACAGAATAGACAAAAGATCTAGTGAAAGCACACAGACGTATCTTACAGATTCCAAGTGAGAATTGATTGGTAAAGCTTTGCAGAGATTATCAGGAAGCAGAGCAATTTATAGACCACAGTTCATATAGTCCCACAGTTCATATTCCAGTGTCCCAATGAGAAAATTACATTGGCTCATCTTGGGCATGGTGTCTGGTCCTACTCAAATAAAATATAGCCTCCTGCGGCCTGCCATGGTTGATTGTAGGTGAATGGGGGTTTTCAGTCAAGGCTAGACACATCCCCTAAAAGTATCCAGGAGTATGGAAACTCTTGCCTCATTTGTGGCTAGTGAGGCAGCATGGCCTTGTTCATCACAGAGTGACCAGTGTGGTGTGGTGAAGCGGACAGAATCCAAAGTGCCTGGTTCACATCCTGGCTGTACTGCCGTAGTTGTGCAAGTCCACGATACAGTGGGTGTATTACAACTTGATGTACCAGTTGAGTGAGAAGACTAAAGAAAACATGTGAAGTGGGAGGCAGAGTACTTGCACATAATAATGGCTCAATAAATTTTAACGTAATTATTATTAATAAATATTAATACAAAATATGAGTGAATCAAAATTTTTACAACTTTCAATGGAAATTTTGTTAGTTTAAAGCCTAGTTTTACTGGGCTTTAGTTTTAGAATTTTTAAACTACCAAAGCGTTTTTCTATGAGTTGGAAATAAGACATCACTAAATTCATGTTAAGTGCATAACAAAGTATCATGAGTATTTTTATAAGATGATGGTAAAAATTATGATTGCTATATCCTTGCTGTTTAGTTACCCATATCTACAATTACACCTTTATTAAGATAGCTCTATCTAGGGTTGGCTGTATACTCTTTAGATTTCTTAACACCTAGCATCACATGCTATTTTTGTGGTAATACTGCATGGTTTCTTTTCTACTTTTATCTTTGCAGGTGTTAATTGTGAAATCAATTTTGATGACTGTGCAAGTAACCCTTGTGTCCACGGAGTCTGTATGGATGGCATTAATCGTTATAGTTGTGTCTGCTCACCGGGATTCACAGGTAACACCTTTTTTGTTGGGAGGTCCCTCCTTCAGCCCCATCACTTTGGGAAAGGGGCATATGAAGGGAAATCACTTTTCAAATGTTTCCTATTTCTTTGTCTCTTCGAAGGTTAGAAATGTGTTTCTGTACTTCTCTGGCCTAGTTTTCTACTTACAGGCCTTCCATAAATCATAACATGAAACTTTTCCTCAGTTAGGGTTTTTAGACCACATGTTTTCGGGTTTTTTTTTTTTTACATTTTATTTATTTTTGAGAGAGAGAGGGAAACAGAGCACAAGTTGGGGAGGGGCAGAGAGAGAGAGGGAGACACAGAATCCGAAGCAGGCTCCAGGCTCTGAGCTGTCAGCATAGAGCCCAATGCGGGGCTTAAACTCACAAGCCATGAGATCATGACCTGAGCCAAAGTTGGATGCTTAACCGACTGAGCCACCAGGTGCCCCTTTAGACCACATGTTATAGCTACCTGAAAAGCATTTCTAGTCAGACCATGAGTTTCTGTCACTGTGCTTGAGTTACATAGCTTTTACTGCCACCTTTAATTTGCTACACTTAGTGAATGCCTTCTACAAAAGTATAGCCAAGATAAAATTCTATGAAAACACTAAATGCTTTTTTCTGAGTACTTCCTCTTATGGGAGATTGTTGGATGAGGCCAGAACTTGGGAGGACCAATGTAATTATTAAAAGTAGCCAGAACATTTACACATGCACGCTTGTGTGCACACACACAAACACAAATCTCTTTCTCTCTTTTTTGTTGTAAGATTGCCTTTATCTTTTGCCCTTCCGATCCAAAAATTGCTAGAGGCTATTGAGAAATCTGAGGCACCTTACTGAGACACCTGTTTGTTAATGACATCATCAGAGGGCATATACAGTGCCTATCCTATTCTTTCTAGACGGTCCCACACGCAAGCAGGCACTTACATAATAATGTTACCATTTAATAAGTACCATGTGATCATTTGCAACCAATGTGAGAAATTTCCCTCAGAGCTTTTTAAACTATGACCTCCAAAGGCATTCAGGGCCAAGTGAAGTGAATGTCTGCCTCTTGCTTGCCAGGAACTTACTTTCTGCTGTATTTCACAAACCTTTTTCCTGCTTGGGTATGATCGCGGGTGCTAGGGAGTAATGTTTTCGGCCCACATGGGTCACCGTAATGTCTTCTCAGTGGAAGATCACTCAGAAGACAAGTATGATGACAGCCGTCGTATCTAGTGCCTAGCAGTGCTGGTAGTAGCCAGCTGTACTTCTGGTCCTGAAACTTGATACTGCAAGATGAAGTGACAGCCAACTGAATACACAAAAATTCCTGCTAGGTAGGATAATAGGTGCATTTTTGTTAAATAGGTAAGAAGAGAATAGCTACCATTTATTAAGAGCTTATTTTGAGCTAGGCGTTAGGTACCTAATCTCATTTAATTATCCACAGCTATTATCATTCCTATGGTATTGATGAAAAATCCAGAGCTTGGAGAGGTTAAGTAACATTACCAGTGCACTATGGCCAGGATTCCAGCCCAGGTGGTCCTACTCTAGAGCCTATGCCCGTTCTCACCTCACCGGGCAGCCTAAGTGGGTGCCTGTTGTGACTTCTTTTTAGACATGTAAGCCTTACACTGGAACTTTTTTTTTTTTTTTCTGAAATGCCAGTAAGTCATATTCTCTCTCTTTTTAACATTCAGCAAACCAAGAAGGTCAAGGAGGGAGGACATAGGCTAAAATATTCTAAAATAAACCTAAGGTGTAGCATGAAATTACATAACCAAGAAGTGGAATGTTTTGGTTACTGGGTGGTACTCTGTTCTTGGAACGATTTTCTATGTCTATTTTTTTTCAGTTGTTTTTTGCTTTTTTAATCAGCTGCCCAAAATACCACAGACAACTGTGGTATTATATGTACATGAGCTTAGATGTGAGATGTTTTATTCTTTCCTTTGTTTTATTTTAACACTAGTACTTTTTTTTTTTTTTTTTACAATTCTCATAACAGCTTTGACAGATTTAAATGAGTTTTTCTTTTTAAGACTAAATTCTGTGTTTTCCGCAGACCTCTTGTGTTTAATGTTTATTTATTTGAGAGAGAGAGCGCACATGCGTGTGCATGCATGCAAGCAGGGGAGGGGCAGAGAGAGAGAGAGAGAGGGAGAGAGAATCCCAAGCATGCTCTGTGATAACAGCCTGGAAGCCTGATGAGGGACTTGATCTCAGGAACCAGAAGATCATTCTTGAGCCAAAATCAAGAATCGGACGTTAAACCAACTGAGCCACCCAGGATCTCTTTATACTTACTGATTGAATGGGAAATGTAAGAAATCAAGTGATACTTCTAGAAGCTACTTCTCAGTTTACAAACTACTTTTTCAGTTTTGCCTTCATATTTATTATTTTGCTGACTTCTCATAACAGTCCATAAAAGCAAATAGGTTGAATAAGAAACCAAAAGCACAGGTAACAAAAACCAAACTAAACAAGCAGGACTCCATTAAACTAAAGTGCTTCTGCACAGCAAGGAACAATAAACTGAAAAGGCAGCCTATAGAGCAGGAGAAAATATTTGTAAACAATATATCTGAAAAAGGGTTAATATCAAAAATATATAAAGAGCTCATACAACTCAATAGCAAGGAAGCAAATAATCCAATTTAAAAATGGGCAAAGAGCAAGAAAAAAAATTTTGAAACTATGTATGTTGATGGATATTAGCTAGACTTAACCATAGTGATCCTTTTGCAGTATATACAAATATCAAATCATTACGTTGCACACTTGGGACTAATATGTTATATGTCAGTTATAGCTCAATCTTTAAAAAACACAGGCAGAAGTAGCTAAACACAACTTTAGAAACTATTATTGGAAAATTCCCAGGAATTTCCAGATAGAGGATACTGGAAGTATCTACTGTAATTTTCAGAGCTACATGATTTAACCAGAGACTGATTGTATTTTTAAGTTATAAATCATTATTTGTACTTAGAAACCCAACATCATCTGAAACAGGTAAAGTTTTGAAAGCTTCATAGTCTGCCACACCGTAGTGATTTTCAAAAAGCATTTGAAAGGCTAATCATGAGTAACAAGTCTACCAAAATAGCTAATCCTCACTATAATGTCATTATAAAACTAATCACGAAAATACCATAAGAAAACATATATATGAGTTTTGTAATCTCTTCTCTCTCTAAATTTCTTTCTTTTTTTAATTTTTTAATGTTTATTTTATTTTTGAGAGAGAGAGAGTGACAGAGTGAGAGCAGGAGAGGGGCAGAGAGAGAGGGGGACACAGAATCCGAAGCAGGCTCCAGGCTCCAAGCTGTCAGCACAGAGCCCGACGCAGGGCTCGAACTCACGAACCAAACCATGAGATCATGACCTGAGTTGAAGTCGGACGCTTAACCAACTGAGCCACCCAGGCGCCCCTCTAAATTTCTTATAGTAGTTTCTCATCAGTAGTGAAGTGTATAAATGTTTATAAAGTATAAATTTATAATATAATTACGTTTATAAGTTATGAATTATTTATAACTTTTCTCAGTTACCAGAAGACAATAAAGTTATGCTTAGAATACTCTTCTTTCTGAGGCAGAAAATGGATTAATACAACTCTAGAATGAAAGCAAAATGGCTTTCTTTTTAACCAATATAATCATTAAATTAAATTATATATTTATAATTTGTAAACATTGAGCATGCAATTGCTTTTTGGTTCTTTGGCCCTCAGTTAACCTAATAATGTCATATCCTGAACAGGCACACTGCTAAGAACAAGGAGTCTTGCAGTAATACTAAAATCAATTCATACTACTCAGCCACAAAAAAGAATGAAATCTTGCCATTTGAGACAACATGAATGGGCTTTATGCTCAGGGAGATAAGTCAGAGAAAGACAAATACTATATGATATCTCTTGTATGCAGAATATTAACAAGCAAAACTCATAAAAAATAGAAGAAAATGGTGGCTAGGAGGGGCAAGGCTAATTGGGGAGATGTATTTAAGGGTGCAAACTTGAAACTAGTAGGTAAATAAGGTCTGGAGATCTGTTGTACCAGAACAGTGATTATAGTCAGCAATACTGTATAATAAACTTCAAAGTTGCTAAGGGAGTGAGTCTTAATTGTTCTCGCCACAAAAAAGAAATGATAATTATGTGACATAATAGAGGTGTTAGGTAACATTAAAGTGGTAATCTATTGCAATATATAAATGTATTAAATCAGTACGCCATATACCTTAAACTTATACAGTGTATACATCAATTCTATCTCAATCAAAATATTAACAAAACACAAAAAGTAGATAAGGAAGTTTTATTATTCCCATTAAACAACTAAGACAACTGAGAGAACTTGATGTGTCCATGCAATGTATACAAATATATTTTGTATATTTTGAGCCCCCCAGCTAGTGAGTCATACAGATAGGATTGTGAGTTCCCAGAAGGCAGGAACCTCCCTAATCATCTTTTTAGCCAGTGTCTAAACACAGTGTCTAGCATGGAAGAAACACTCAATAAATACTTCGGAATGAATGACTAGAACTCAAATATGGGACTTCTGACATCCAACTCCAGACTCTCCAGTCTGGATTATAGCATGCTTTCATTTATTAAACACTAATTTGTTGAGTACCTACAAGGTGAGAAACATTGATTAACTTCTCATTCATTAGTTCCTGTGTCCATAAGGTCCATAGCCTTGTGCTGGGCATTTCTGATGCTGGGTGGAAACTCCCTAGGGGTAGGACCTTGATAGTGAAGCAGCGGTCAGTCCACATGGTAGACTGCAAAAGGAGGCACTTAACCCTCCTCATTAAAGATGGCTGGAACATTGATTCTGGGAAGGGTTTTTAAAGCAAATGAGGAAAACGTGAGAAGAGTGGCTTCTGAGAAAATGCTTCCTAAAAAGGATAGAAAAAGAAGGCTTTTTCCTCTTATTTTCTACTGAAGAGCAGGCTAAGGATAGCTGTGTAAAGAGTTCTGGCTCATGTCTTGGTGCCAGTGGCAAATGTCTAAAAAAAATTCTGAGGTTGAGGCTAAGAAAATAGTACTTTAAAATAAGTTATTAATAAAACACTTAAGAGGAAAACAGCAACCACTACCAGATTGTGGGACTTTACCACAAGAACCACCAATAATGGTTTAGAGAGCAACAGAGAGTGAAAAAAATGTTAATACCCATACTTTAAAGGGGTGTGGATCTATTTCATTTGGAATTTCCTGTTCTAAATGCAGGGTTACTCTTTCTTAAATAAAAGTGCATGTTTTTATCTGAATCAGAAAATTGTATTCTTTGAAACTTATAAATTCCTTCACAGCAGTTGCTTGTTGCCACTCATTTACAGAATTATGGGTTATTTCAAAATTTTATATCATTTTGGAATATATAGTTAAATCTCAATTATTCAAAATTTAACAAAGCTAAACTCTTATAAGTGGCACGCTTTCTTCAGCTTAAAGCATCAAATGTCAAGGTTATAGCAGACATCTTTTCCAAGCGCAGTCTTGGGTAGGTTTTAGAGGAAGAATATATTCACTTAATTTCATATATTCTGAGCATTTACATTATTACATGAAGATAAAGTAATAATTGTCTACGTCATAGTTTTTCAAAATGGAATATTTGAACCATCTGCATTATTTAAAATTGGTTTTCTGGACTCCATGCATCATAATCTGTGGTGAGAGGGCCTAAGAATCTCCTTTTAAAACAAGTATTTTAGGAGCACCTGAGTAGCTAAGTCCATTAAGCATCTGACTTCAGCGCAGGTCATGATCTCACAGTTCGTGAGTTCAAGCCCTGCATCAGGCTCTCAGCTGTCAGCGCAGGGCCTGCCAAATATCCTCTGTCTCCCTCTCTCTCTCTCTCTGCCCCTCCCCTGCTCACATACGCTCTCTCCCTCTCTCTCTCTCAGAAATAAACAAACATCAAAGAAGAATATAAAATAAAAATAATAAAACAAGTATTTTAAATGATTCTTTTTGCACATTAAGGTTGAGAACCACTGGTCTAGATTAAGAGATTGAATTGTTCTCTCAATTATCAGAAGACAATAAAATTATGCTTAGAATACTCTTGTTTCTGAGGTGGGAAATGGATTAATACAACTCTGAGAATGAAAGCAAAATGGCTTTTTATCTACTATAACATTAAATTAAGTTAGTAGCTTATTCACTAAGTATTTCAGGTGATTGAGCTATCCCATATGTGGAAATGTAGGAGGTTGACTAACTGAAAAAATTAATGCGCAGTGAACCAGCTGAGAGCAGTGATAAAAGCTTCTTCGAGAGTACTCAGAACAGCAGCAAGAGGAACAGCCAACTTTGGTAACATTTGATGTTCTCTTTTTGAATCCTTGTGGAGTTTCCGTTTCTAAGATGGAGTAAAGAAGAAATACATATCAAAACAGTGCAGTGCTGTTCCAGCATTTCATTAACTTGGCTGCATTATCAAGACTGTGCTGTTTACTACTTCCTCACGTGGTGCTAAGTGCTCTTGGGTGTCTTATTACTTAAATCCTGACATTTGGTGGCCAAGGCATCTTACAGCCTGTGCAGAGAAAGTTGTCAACACAGCATCTCCCATAGTTCTGGGTCTATTCCCTAAACATTTTGGATTTGACAAATACTGTTTCCGTCCTCTTCAGGGCAGAGATGTAACATCGACATTGATGAGTGTGCCTCCAATCCCTGTCGCAAGGGTGCGACGTGCATCAACGACGTGAATGGTTTCCGCTGTCTATGCCCCGAGGGACCCCATCACCCCAGCTGCTACTCACAGGTGAACGAGTGCCTGAGCAGTCCCTGCATCCATGGGAACTGTACCGGAGGCCTCAGCGGGTAGGTGGCTGCCATGTATGAACAGCTCCTTATTGACTTATGTCAAGCCGGTGGGTTTCGGAATGGGCCATGCCCTGTGGAAGTCTGTCAGGGACCTGAGCTGAGACTGAGTTGCAGATTTTGGTAGTCTCCCTGAGTCTTCCAAACCACCACTTGTGCTCTGCCTTCCATTGCTGAATAGGTAGAAAATAGGGCGGGGCGGGGAGGTAGTCAGTTCATGGGAGAAGTCCAGCGTTATTTTGTGAGCCTTTGGCAATTGTGCTTTTAGTAGTTATTAAAAGATTGAGTTCTGAGGGAGGTTCTATTTGATTTTTCCCCTGCTTAAAAAAAAAGCTCCTTTCTGTTCTATCACGGTACCAACGTGTGCCACTGAAGTGGGGCTGGTCTCACCTGACTTTAGACGTGAACCTGATAAGACATTCATGGTTTGCAAGCCTCTGAGATTGTGTGATGTGTTGATAGGTACTTTTCTAGAAACTCAGAGTGTGATGTTAGGTCACAAGAGATAGATCTATACTCTTGTATGCTGGCTGGAAGATAGGGCTCTGGGCATTGCCATTTGCCATACTTAACAACAGGTGAAAGAACAAAGAGTGTATTTAGAGGTAAAGGAAAATCAAATTATTTCCAGATGAATTACCTCGGTATTCCTGTTTAAGACTATGGTAGCCTGCAAAGCATCCCAACCCATGTACCTTTTTCCTAAAGATCTCCAGACAAGAGAGGCTTTTATTTCCTGGTAACATAGTATAAGTGTTAATAATGTTCAGATTGTGAACAATGTACATATATTTTGCATACCTTCATTTTTGTTCCTTTTCCTGCTCAGTTTACCCTAGGTGCTTTCTGGGGCAGGGTTTCAGGAGAGAACAGCAAAGCATGTCTTGGAAGTCAGACATCCCAGGAGCTCTCAGAGAGGCTTAGAGTCTCTGATACTAACCTACTTCTTGGGTGTCTGTTTTGCATTAGAAACAGATGATCCTAAGGTTTGCTTTATTTTAGTTTTATATATAATAAAAGTGCAGATTTATCCATGTTAATGTGCCTTTCAGATTGACCCAATGTATTGTACCAAACACTGTTTACACATGAAAGCTCACTATAATTAATTAATTTCTCCAGCATCTTTGTGAGCTGGGAAGCACCAGAAAAATCTGTTTACTGAGTAGTCCAGGTGGGACCACATAATTCATACTGTGTCCATGGCAATCCAAGTATATGTTCAAAGAAGAGTAGAAATGAGATTAGCTTACCCATGAGCTCATCTGTCCCTCATTTCTTCACCAAGTCTTGGATTTCATCTAAGACTCAATTGTACATTCGTCCTCCACAGTCAAGAATACTATCTATCTCCTTTCAGATACAAGTGTCTCTGTGATGCAGGCTGGGTTGGCATCAACTGCGAAGTGGACAAAAATGAATGTCTTTCTAACCCATGCCAGAATGGAGGAACTTGTGACAATCTGGTGAACGGATACAGGTGTACTTGCAAGAAGGGCTTTAAAGGTGAAAGCCGTAGTGCATATTTCTATCTCCCTTCATGCAGTTTTCTTATTGCATATTCTTTGACTTACCTCTTCCTTTCCCTTTCTCTATTCCTATTCGCTCATATAGCAAACATAACTTGAGAAGTTAATATTTATAAGGCACTTGGGGAGTAAAAACGTAAAGATATATAGATTCTACTAGCGGAGAGGTGAACTACAGGACTATTTAAGCTGAGCAGCTAGGACTCCACTTATACAACTTTGGAAAGATGTTCTAATTGTAAGCTTCATGGTGCTGGTTTGATTCTGTTGGAATTCACAAGAGATCTGGGGAGTAGCATGAGAATATTGCCTTACTATAATTATGATAGCAATAATTCCATGGAAGAATCCATGCATTCCAAACTCTTCCAACAAATTATCTTACACATTGAGATAAAATATATAGCCAACTAGGGCCTTCTGGAAACATGTATTATAATGGGTGTTGTATAAAATCATTTTCTGAGTTGTTATTGTTGTATTTCCACCATAAATTTTCACTTAAAAACTCATGAGAGTGAAATCTGTGGGTAAATCATTTATCTTGTACTCCTCTATCCACTTAGTCATTGATTTCCCCACTCAAAAATTGTGCCAGGCTACCAAGAATCTACATCAGTATGTTTCAGAGTCAATTTACTTATTTGAAAGCTTTCTGAGAGTATATATATTTTAGTCATTAATTTTCTGATATATTACATTTGCAAAGAAATTTAAAAGCACTTTTATTTCTTTGTTTCCTTGAGACTTGCTGATCAAGGAACTAAATAAAACTCAAAATGTAAAATCCCAAATTGTACGGCTGGTGAGTAGAAGAGTACAGTTTGAGCCCAGACCTCTGTGCTCCCAGACCACCGTTTTTTTACAGTGCTGTAGTTGCTCTATCTTGAGGCTCTGTGTCAGGCTCTATTGAAGATGTAAAGGTGGGGCGCCTGGGTGGCGCAGTCGGTTAAGCGTCCGACTTCAGCCAGGTCACGATCTCGCGGTCCATGAGTTCGAGCCCCGCGTCAGGCTCTGGGCTGATGGCTCAGAGCCTGGAGCCTGTTTCCGATTCTGTGTCTCCCTCTCTTTCTGCCCCTCCCCCGTTCATGCTCTGTCTCTCTCTGTCCCAAAAATAAATAAATGTTGAAGATGCAAAGGTGTGTAATATTTGGGTACTGGTCTATCCCATTAATGCTTCCTTACTTTTGTCTTTTTCACAGTGGGAGTAGATTCCATGTCTTGGATCAGGGGAAAACAGTTTTATGGCTTCAGAAAGTACTACCACATCAATGGTAGAGACTGTGCATATGAAAGAGTGGGCATAAATCAGAGGCTTTGATTATGCATTAAAAAAAATATTGTCCCTTGATAAATTATACCCCCTTTTTAGGCCCTGACAGCCACTTTGTATAGAAACAGCTGATAGATCAGCAGATTTTTAACCTCAATGAGCTTCTTAGTCCATTGTTGAGAAATTACTTATATTTGGAGGCATATTCAACCTTTCAGCTATTAGAATATACTTATTCCATTCATCCTTTTAACTGTCTTTTACTGACAGACTATATGTCAGGGACTTGTCACTGAAATGAACGAAGAGGTGTTCCAGGAGCCTAAAGAAATTCAATTTCTAAGGTAGTTAATATTTGCCATGAAGAGGATTGCTTAGTAATTGTTAAAAAAATTTTTTTTAATGTGTATTTATTTTTGACAGAGAGAGAGAGAGACAGAACATGAGTGGGGAGGGGCAGAGAGAGAAGGAGACACAGAATCTGAAGCAGGCTCCAGGCTCTGAGCTGTCAGCACAGAGCCCAACATGGGGCTCGAACCCACGAACCACGAGATCATGCCCTGAGCCCAAGTCGGACACTCAACCGACTAAGCCACCCAGGCACCCCGCTTAGTAATTTAAATAATGAGGAGGCTAACAGAAAGTTTCACTGTTTTGGGGTTTTCTGCCTTTCTGTCTATAGGCTATAACTGTCAGGTGAATATTGATGAATGTGCTTCAAATCCCTGCCTGAACCAAGGAACCTGCTTTGATGACATAAGTGGTTACACTTGCCACTGTGTGCTGCCATACACAGGTGAGTTCTGCAAGTGAAGGGACCAGAGGGGACCTGTGTTCTTGCCTTGTCATTCTAAACCTCTGAGTCTCAGAGACAAGAGTCTGTGGCCCGTGATGCTTCTCTGAGGAATCACTCCCTGGTCACCATCCTGCTCTCACCGACTAGATCTTGAGCTCTGAGAAAACACTGTGGCTTCCCTAGATGCAACTGGTAGGCAAACTCACATGCCTTCTTTGTACTTGAGGGTTTAAATGTTTTTTGTTTTGTTTTTTTTAATTCTGTCTGACTGCTGGTTTCATTCATTATTTGATTGGACCCAGTGTTGTCATGGCCTGTGCTCTTAGTCGTAGTTCAATAATAACAACAACCACCACTTATTGATAACTTACTATATGCCAGACACTTTGCATATTTTGGATTTCTTAATCCAGTACTCAAAATAATTCTGTTCCTATGACCATTTTATGCTGAGGCAAAGAAAAGTTACTTGCTGAAGGTCACAGAGGTAAGTGGTAGATCTAGGATTTGCCTCTAAGCCTCTCTCAGTCCAAAGTGTGTCTTCTTAACTGCCCTTCTTCTCCTTACATTCAGTACCACTACCTCTCATTCAGAGAGGTATTGCCCCTTGGATGACGATGACACACACAGAAGACAAGGGTGTGACTTCATTTCATATCAGGTGTTCTTTGTTTCAGGTGGTATTTGAGGAGTATGCTTGGATGTTTCTTCTTTGTGTTCTCCTGCCTCATTACTGCCGTCTTGTGATTGGTTGTATTTGTGTGGCTTATTTACCTCCTTATCATCCATTTTCTTCATCTGTGGAGAACAAAACAGAAACATGGATGGTGGCTTTGCATGTTTCTCTAGTATGCAGCATGCAGGCAGGAGCATGGCTGAATTCATACTCCCGTGATGGGCTGTTTGTAGTAGCTGTTACCAGTGACTGCGGCTGTTTAGAGTGACAGAGTGGCCAAAACCAGAATTCTGTTACCTGAAAGACTTGATGCGACGTTGTTACCTTGGCCCCTCTTGGGAAGAAATGTTCATGTAGGCAGATAGCGTTTAGTCAGCCTCATAGATAAAAAATCAAAGTTATTGGAGATCGATCCTTAGCTATTCTCAGACAAAGGAAGTCTAAATGATGCATTTCATAATGACAGTGCTGATCACATTTGCTAATAGTAAGAGCATCTCCCAGCCATAAAGACTGAGACTTGATGCCTGCAGAGAGATATAAGCAGGTCATATCATTATGCTCAGTCATATCATAGGCTTACCTGAGTGTAATTTAGGTGTTCAGCTCATCTTGAAAATACTTTTTTTATCTTCCTGCTATCCAGATACCTTAAGAATATTTGGCTGTATGCTGGCCGTTGGTTTTTCTTCAGATTAAGATCCCGATAAAAGAATTTACTATGTGCAACTTTGGGAAATTATATTAGACTGAAAGCCTATGCATATTAAAATTTTAGTGCTGAGTGTAGCTAAAGGTTCTATCATTGAGCTTTGCCACTATGAAGGGAACTAAGCAACATTGCCTTCCCTAGTGAGCCACTCTTCTGACCCAGATACCTTAAAAATGGGTTGGGTATATTGGTGAACATCTGTGGTAATTTTTTTTTCTTCCTGAATATGAAATTTTAGGATAGAATTTTAAATTGAGTTAGCTGTAACTTGACTTTAAAAACACCCTCATCTTCTTTTAATAAAAGCATTCCTTTCCTTGTTTGCCTGTGCTGGAAGCTTATATTCCATATGCTAAGGCAGGAAATATTGATGTGCAAATTTCAATGTCATGTTGTTGATGTTGGTATGAGGAGGTATGTTACTAGCTGATCAGAATAACTTCACTGTTTCCTACCTCCCATGGCCTTCTGATCAACTCCATTGCCTCTGGAACAGGCCAGCAGAGGTGGTGAGGAGTAGAAGGCTGTATTGTTGCCTCTTCCTGGCCCACATGAAGGAGGATCTGTGTGGCTGAGCCTCTGAGCCACACAGACTCTTCGCTGTGGAGATGCAGAAAGTATTGCACCAGATGGACACAGGTGTCCAAACCCATGTAACCACACATGATAATATGGATGAGAGCAGCCCAGCAGTTGTTGAGTGCTCACTCTATATGCTAGGCTCTGTGCTAGTGAAGACTTCATGAGCATTTTGTTTTTCATTTAATCCTCAAAAAGCCTCTGTGAGTTACATACCACCCTATTTCTCATTTTACTTATGTGTAAGGCTCAGAGCAGATTAATAACTTGCCTATTGTTAATATACCAAGTTAGAGCTAAGACTCAGAAGACCCTAAGTCTCTCAGATTCCAAAGCTCTTAACTGCTACCTTAGTCTTGAGTTCAGAGAGCATCCTTTGGTTTAGAATTTGCAAAATTTCAGTTTCCTTGGCTATTTCTCTAAATTCTGTCATTTGCTTTACAGGCAAGAATTGTCAGACTGTGTTGGCTCCCTGTTCCCCAAACCCATGTGAAAATGCTGCTGTTTGCAAAGAGGCACCAAATTTTGAGAGCTACACCTGCCTGTGTGCCCCTGGCTGGCAAGGTAACAACATGGGAGTTAGAGAAACCAGAAGCTTTAAACAAAGTGGTCAGATCATCAGATTAACATGGAAGGCCCAGGTCTTCTGAGGCCTGCTTGTTGTCATGAGCACTGGCTTTATACAGGAATGACCCAGAAAGCCTTTTCATTTTCACGTCTTTGGGGCCCTCTAGTGGCTGGAAGACTCCAGCCTGAGTCTGAAACCATGATGTTCTCACAGTCCCTGGGCAATAATTTGCCCCACATAATTTTGTGCCAAGGGCACAAAGCCTTATGGGACTTCCCAAAGTGGGAGACAAACCAGAATATCCCCATCTACCCCAGCTGAAGCTTGGATCTCCCCATGCATTTCTGTGGGACTCACTTTCCAAAGACAGGACCATTCATTGCCCCTGTGTTTCTAGGTCAGCGGTGTACAATTGACATTGATGAGTGTGTCTCCAAGCCTTGCATGAACCACGGTCTCTGCCATAACACCCAGGGCAGCTACATGTGTGAGTGTCCTCCAGGCTTCAGCGGTATGGACTGTGAGGAGGACATCGATGACTGCCTTGCCAGTGAGTATGCCGGCCAGCTCCTAAGCCCCCTGAGGCACATAGGGAGCAGAATAGAGCCCAGTCGAGGCAGCTGCCTCTCAGTGTTGAGACTGGCCATCCCAATAGCTTATCACATGTTTTTAATATTAGTATTTTTTATTTTTTTAAATGTTTATTTATTTGGGGGGGGGATCTGCACACATGGGGGAGGGGCAGCGAAAGAGGGAGAGAGAGAGAGAGAGAGAGAGCGAGAGAGAGAGAGAGAGAGAGAGAGAGAGAGAGAGAGAGACTCCCAAGCAGGCTCTGTGCTGTCAGCGCAGAGCCGGATGCGGGGCTCAATTCTGTGAACTGTGAGATCATGACCTGAGCTGAAATCAAGAGTTGGACACTTCACTGACTGAGCCACCCAGGTGCCCCAATATTAGCATTTTTTAAATCTTCTTTGCAAAGCCAGTGGCTTTAGGAGTTGAGGCAGTAGAATCTCTTTAAGAGGTTCCTAACTGATTTTTGTATACTGACAAATTAGGGGCAATGCTATGATAGCTTTTTTTTTTTTTAAAGCAGGTCCGCTGAGGTATAACTAGTATATAGAAGTATACTACCAGTATTTTAAATGCACAGTGTTGACATTTGACTAGGAAACCATAAGTAAACATAATGAACATATCCATCCCCCTAAAAATATTTTATTTTGTAATTTCCTTCTTCCCCTTTCCCTGTCCCAGGCAACAAGGGATCTACCTCTGTCATGACAGACTTATTTGCATTTTTAATAATTTTATATAAATGGAATCATCTAATGCAAACTCTTTTTGGGGGAGAGGGAATATGACTTGTCATTTAGCATATTATTTGAGACTCATCTATGTTATGTGTATTAGTAATTCATTCTGTTTTATTGCTAAGTCATATTCCATTATTTGGATGTACTTGAATTCACTAGTAGGACATTCAGCTTGTTTTTAAGTTTTGAGATACTATAAATAAAGTTATACTCTCTTGAGTAAATATCTAGGAGTGGAATAGCTGAATTATGTAGTAGGTATATGTTTCACTTTTCACCAAATTGTCAAAATGTTCTCCATGGTGGTTCACCATTTTCATTCCCACAAGCACTGTTTGAGAGTTCCAGTTGAACCACATCCTCAAGAACACTTGGGTGTGATTGCCCTGAATTTTAGCCTTTGTAGTGGTTGTATATGGTATTTCACAGTGGTTTTAACTTGAATTTCCCTACCTATTAAAAATTTTGAGCATCTTTTCATGTGCTTCTTGGTCAGCCATATATATTACTTGGTATAGTGTCTATTCAAAACTTCTGCCTACATGAAAAATTGTATTATTTGTCTTATTATTGAATTGAAAGAATTCTTTATATTCTAAATACAAATTCTTTGTCAGATATTTGCCTTACAACTATCTTCTCCCAATTGTACCTTCTGTTTTTTCTTTTGAAGAGGAAGTTTAATTTTGATGAATTTCAGTATATCCATAATCTTCATTCAGAGTTCATCTTATCTTATTTAACAAACCTTTGGGGCGCCTGGGTGGCGCAGTCGGTTGAGCGTCCGACTTCAGCCAGGTCACGATCTCACGGTCCGGGAGTTCGAGCCCCGCGTCGGGCTCTGGGCTGATGGCTCAGAGCCTGGAGCCTGTTTCCGATTCTGTGTCTTCCTCTCTCTCTGCCCCTCCCCCGTTCATGCTCTGTCTCTCTCTGTCCCAAAAATAAATAAAAAACATTGAAAAAAAAAAAAAAGATTTTAACAAACCTTTGCCTAACCCAAGGTCACTGAGGTTTATTTTCTTTGATTTCTTCTAAATGTTTTATACTTTAAGGGGCACCTGGGGGGCTCGATGGGTTAAGTGTCTGACTCTTGATTTTGGCTTAGGTCATGATTTACTGGTTTGTGGGATCGAGGTCTGCATCAGGCTCCTCGCTGATAGCATGGAGCCTGCTTTGGATTCTCTCTCTCACTCTCTGTCTGTCCCCCCCCCACCTCTCCCCCCCAGCTGGCTTACTCTCTGTCTGTCTCTCTCAAAATAAATAAATAAATAAACTTTTAAAAATAAACAATAAAAGTTGTATACTTTTAGCACTGACCTTTAGGTCCACAATCTATTTAGAGTTAATTTTACATGTAGTGTGAGTTTTAAAGATTTTTCTTTTTAGACTTTAAAGAGTAATTTTGTGTTGTAATCTTGCTAACCTCACTTATTAATTCTAGATTAGTTTAGCTTCTAAGTTTAGTTTAGATTTCCGGAATTAAAAAAAATTTTTTTTAAGTTTATTTTTATTTATTTTTAGAGAGAGATAGAGAGCAAGCAGGGGAGGGGCAGAGAGAGAGAGGGAGGGAGACAGAATCCCAAGCAGACTTCGTATTGTCAGCACAGACCCCGATGTGGGGCTCAAACTCACAAACCATTAGATCATGACCTGAGCGGAGGTCAAGCATCTGATGCTTTACCAACTGAGCACCCAGGCACCCCAGGAATTTTTTTTTTAAAACAAATAATCGTGTAATCTCTAAATAAGTATAGCCATTCTACATTTTAATTCTTTTTAAATCTATATACATTTTCTTTTTCGTACATTGTTGCACTGGCTAAGACTTTTAGTAAATGCAAAATAGAAGTAGTAAGAGAAGCAAATCTTTCTTTGTTCTTGATTCTGGTGGGGGAAGCATGTATGTAGTTTCTTGCCACTAAGTATGATGTTACTTTGTTGCCACTAAGTATGATTTTGGGGTTTTTTTGTTGTTCTTCTATCAAGTTGAGGATTTTACCATATACTCCTAGTTTGCTGAAAGTTTTTTCTTTTTATGATGAATGAATGTTGATTTTTTCAAATGATTTTTCTGTATCTGTTGAGGTGGTAATATATTTTTTAATATATAAGTGAATTATGTTAATTAATTTTCAAATGTTAAACCTTAAATTCCTGGGGTAAATTCTGCTTGGTCATGATATATTCTCTCTCTTATATGTTATTGGATATGATTTCCTAAAGTTTTGTTACAAATTTTTGTGGGTATATACATCATTAGGGATATTGTTCCCCAATTTCTTGTACTATATTTGTATGGTTTTGGTACAAAGGCAATGCCAGCCTCAGAACCACTTGGGAATTGTTTCCTTTCTATTTACTGAAAGAGTTTGTATACAATTGGTATTACATCTACTAAACATCTAAGTCTGGAACTTTCTTTCTGGGAAAGTTTTAATTGTAAATTTAATTTCTTTAATAGATATAGTTATTCAGGGTATCTATTTCTTTTTTATTGAGCATTGGTAATTTGTATCTTTCAAAGAATGAGTTTTACTCTAAGTTGTCAGAATTATTGGCATTCATAATATTCCCTTCTTGTGTGCTTTTAATGTCTGTAAGATCTGTGATGATTTCCCTTCACTGATTTCAGATATTGGTAATTTACATCTTCTCTCTTTTCTTTGTGATTGCTACTGGTAGAAGGTTACAGATTTTAGTAATCTTTTCAGTTTCATGATTTTTCTCAATTATTTTACTATTTTCAATTTCATTGATTTCTGCTCTTTATTCTTTCTATTTTGGATCTAGTTTGCCCTTCTTTTCCTAGTTTAAGATGGACGCTTAGACCATAGACATAGTAGGCATTTAGTGCTTTTTTTTTTCTCAAAACACTGCTTTAGCTGTATTTCACAAATTTTGATATATCATGGGTTTTTTTCCCCCAACTCAGAAAATACTTTTCTAATTTCCATTTTGATTTGTTTTTTGACTCATAGATTATTTACAAGTGTGTTCTTTAATTCCAAATATCTTTTTTAATTAAGCTTTTAATTTTAATTCCAGTATAGTTAACATGAAGCATTCTATTAGTTTCAGGTGTACAATATAGTGATTGAACACTTCCATACATTACTCAGTGCTCATCATGATAAGTGTACTCTTTAATCCCCATCACCTATTTTACCCATCCTCCCACCCACCTCCCCTCTGGTAACCATCAGTTTGTTCTCTATAGTTAAGAGTCTGGTTCTTGGTTTCTCTCTCTCTTTTCCCTTTGTGCATTTGTTTTCTTAAATTCCACATATGAGTGAAGTCATATGGTATTTATCTTTCTTGGACTGACTTATTTTGCTTAGCATTATACTCTAACTCCATCCATGTTGTTGCTAATTCCAAATATCTTTTGTTGCTGATTCCTTCCAGATAGTTTTTGTTATTGACATCTAGTTTAATTCCATTGTGATCAGAGAACATACTTTTTTCATCTATTGATTGGATTATTTAAAATGCATTAAAGCATGTCTTATGGCCTAGTCTTATGGTCTGTTTTGGTAAGTGTTCTGTATGCACTTGAAAAGAATGTTTATTGGGGCGCCTGAGTGGCTCAGTTGGTTAAGGGTCGGACTTCAACTCAGGTCATGATCTCACAGTTCGCGAGTTCAAGCCCCGCATCGGGCTCTGTGCTGACAGCATGGAGCCTGGAGCCTGCTTCAGATTCTGTGTCTCCCCCTCTCTCTGCCCCTCCCCTGCTCATGCTCTGTCTCTCTGTCTCTCAATAATAAATAAATGTTAAAAATTAAAAAAAAAAAATGTTTATTTTATGTTTTTTGTTTTTGGTTTTTTTTTTTTTTTTTGGTGGAGTGTTCTATAAATGCTATTAATTCAAATTGGTTAATAGTATTTTTAGGTCTTCCCTGATTTTCTGTCTGCTTATTCTATAAATTATTGACAGAGTGATATTGAAATCTGCCACAATTATTTGTCTATTTCTCCTTGTAATTCTATCAGTTTTTGCTTAATGTATTTTGAAGCCCTGATATTAAGTACATAAACATTTAAGATTATTATGTCCTCTTGAAGAATTAGTCCTTTGTCATGAAATGACCTTGTTTAGCCCTTGTGATTGATATTTCATACTCTGAAGCCTCCTTTGCCAGATATTAATATACCTACTTAACTTTTCTTTTGTTTATTGTTAGAGTATGCATTTTTTCCATCCTTTTAGTTTTGGCCTATGTGTGTCTTTAAAGTATGGGGTTTTTTTGGAGAGCATATACTGAGTTTTGCTTTTTCTCTTCGTTATGATACCCTCTGTCTTCTAAGTGAGGTGTTCATGCCATTTAAATTTAATGGTTGATGGCGATATGACTCAGTTAAATATTTGCCATCTTTTACTTTATCTTTTTCCTTCTTTTTTGCCTTCTTCCTCCCCCCCCCTTTTTTTTGGCCTTCTTTTGGAATAATTGAGCAGTTTTATAATTACATTTTATTTCTTCACTGGCATATCTTTTTTTTGGGGGGGGTGGTTTTGAGTTTGCAGTATGCAACTCTAACTCATTAAAATTTACCTCAACTATACTACTTTGTATAGCACATAAAAGCCTTACAACAGTATACTTAAATTTACAGTACTGCCCTCTGTTCTATTGTTGTCATATAATATATATATCATAAACCCCCCAAAATATTATCTTTGCTTCAAATGGTCAATTAATTTTTCAAGAAATTTAAAAAATAAATTAACAGCCCTTATACTTACAACATATTTACAGCTTCTGGTGTTTTTCATTCTTATGCATCGATATGCATTTCCACCAAGTGTCATTTTCCTTCTGCCTGAAGAAATTCCTTTAATATTTCTGGTAGTGCTTATCTCCTGGTGATTAATTCTTTCTGCTTTTGTGTTTTTGAAAAGGTTTTTGTTTTGCCATAGTTTTCAAAGATATTTTCATAGGGAGTAGAGTCCAAGTTGACTTTTCCCTCCAGCACTTTCCAGTCATCCTTCCATTGTTTTCTGCCATGCATTGTTTCTGAGGAGAAATCTGCAATACTTTTTACATTTGTTTTTCTATATGTTATTTTCTCTCCCACAGCTATTTTTAAGATATTTTCTTTCCACTGAGTTTTAGCAATTTGATTATGATGCCCTTCATTAGTCTTCATGTTTCTTTTGTTTGGGGTTCATCGACCTTTTTGGATAGATGGATCCAAATTCAGAAAATATTCAACTACTGTTTTTTCAAGACCTTTTTGCTTCCCCTTTACAACTTTTATATCATACATCTTTTAGGTTGCTTGAAATTGTCTCCGACTCACCAACACGCTATTTTACTTATTTTTTAGAGTTTTTTCCTCAGTGTTTCATTTTAGATAATTTTATTATTTGAAGATATCATGATCTGTCTTCAGGTTGCATAAACATTTCCTCTTTAGTGTTTTGTTTGCTGTTAATCCCATCCAGTATATATTTTTCTCTTCGTTGTATTTTTATCTCTAGAAGTTTGATTTGAGTCTTTCTCATAACTTTCTCTCCTTGTCATGTTCATGCTTTCTTCTTCTTGAACATACCGAGTATATTTATCATAGTTGTTTTATTGTCCCCACACTTAGTCTACCATATGGGAAATTCCTAGGTATGTTTCTGTTGTTGATTTTTATCCTCATCATGAATTATGTTTCTTCTTTGCCTGCCTGGTAATTTTTTATTGGATGCTAGACTTTAAAAAAATCTTTAGAATATATTGAAGCTTTGTTTAAGGATCATTTGGAAACAGTTTGATCATTTTGGGTCTTTTCTTCAGGATTTGTTAGGTCCAGAACAGCCTTTAGTCTAGGGCTAAAATAACTTGCTACTGAAACGGTACTCTCTGAGGATCCTACTTAGTGCTTAGTTGAGAGGTCTTTTAATTTTGCCTGTCATGGACATGAGCTATTCTCAGCCTAGTATAAACTCTTGGGATTGTTCTGCCTACTTTTTTCTGGTTCTTTCCTCAGCTCTAATAGTTTCATCCTATGCATGTGATATACTCAGTTACTTATCAGTACTCACTGCTTAATCCGAGCTCAGTTATCTGTGTGGTGATTAAATGATTAAACTTCAAACAAGGTTATCACAGTGAGTTAAGAATAATGGCACCTGGGGCGCCTGGGTGGCTCAGTTGGTTGAGCGTCTGACTTCGGCTCAGGTCATGATCTCACAGTTCGTGAGTTCCAGCCCCACATCGGGCTCTGTGCTGACAGCTCAGAGCCTGGAGCCCGCTTTGGATTCTTTGTCTCTGTCTCTCTACCCTTCCCCGCTCATGCGCTGTCTCTCTGTCTCTCAAAAATGAATAAACGTTAAAAAAAAAAAAAAGAATTTAAAGATTAATGGCACCTAATTCACAGCAAACATAATTTCAGATCATCATGTGGATGGCACCAAACCAGGTCCTGGCAGTGCTAAAATAGATAAAAACCCAGTGCTTACATTCATGAAATTCATAGTATATTAGCAAAAAAAAAAAAAAAAGATACATAGACAAATTCAACATTGTGTAACAAATAGTGAAGAAAAATAAGTCCACGGCACAGTCGATGGAGAAATTTAAGGGACTGAAATAAAATTATTTGGAACCCTTTTCCACATTAATTGTTACATCAGTCAAAACTTTCAGTACTTAAAAATTTTCCTATTTGAAGTAAAACTAGCAATATTTACAGTTAGCTTAAAATAATCCAGTAAATTATGGTGAGTTTCCTGAAAGATGTTATGGAAATTACAATAGCTGTGTGCTATGTACTGTGGATACGAAGGGATAATGTGATTTTTGCAATTTTTCCAGTAAAGATCACAGATGGGCCTTAGAGTAGAATTAGCATAATAGATGAATAAGGTAATAAATATCCCTCGTATAAAAAGGGGCTACATTACCCACCTGATGTTTAGTTCTCCTTTTATGTAAGTGACCTGTCTTTGCAGTTTGATTTTAAAGTCCTCAAGAATAGGATCTACCTCTTATTTTTCTTGTTCTGATTTATATGCCATCTGTATTTCAGAGGACCATGCCATGATAGTAGCTCAAAATTCGTTGATTAATTGCTGTGAATCTAAACTGTTCTAAGATTGAGCTATGTGTTTTTTAAAATTTTTTTAATGTTTCCTAATTCTACCTAAATCTAGAAAATAAAACAAGAGAAAGAAGAGAGAAGGAAAGGAAAGGAAAGCTGAAGGGAGGGAAAGAGAGAGGGAAAAGATAGGAAAGAGAGATCAGCACAGGGGGCTGATTAGTATATATCCTGTCCTACCCCACCCACTCCATCACCACATGGACCTTTTGAAAATTTTTACTGATAGTTTTGAGATTCTGTGTATTGGGGGCACATATTTGATTAGCAAGTATGTGGGGGACCAATGTAAGTTTTAGGACTGTTAATTTTGCAAAACTGTTAGTGGTGTATGTTTAGTTCAGTCCAGTTGTCAAACAGGTTAAGAATCTCAGGCAAGTGTTAACTGCATTCATTTTTGTAAATGGAGAAGTCAAGGCAAAATAGATGTAAAGAAAAGTCCGAATAGAGACAAGGCAGAATTGTTACTGTTATTAGTGTGATTCAGTTCAGGTCGCTCATCTTTATAGGTCTAAGATGAAATTGATGCTGTAGTTCACAGCTCTAATTCTTGTGTGTAATGACTTAGATCCTTGCCAGAATGGAGGTTCCTGTGTAGATGGAGTGAATACTTTCTCCTGTCTGTGCCACCCTGGCTTTATTGGGGATAAGTGTCAGACAGACATGAATGAGTGTCTGAGTGAACCGTGTAAGAATGGAGGGACCTGCTCCGACTATGTCAACAGTTACACTTGCAAGTGCCAGGCGGGATTTGATGGAGTCCACTGTGAGAACAACATCGATGAGTGCACTGAGAGGTGAGCAAGCCATATGCTGAGGCACCAGTGTCTTATGGGGAAAAGGGAGAAAGGAGCACAGTAATGGGATTGCAGGGCAGGAATAAGGTGTCCATTTGGGTCCAATTCCATAGTCCTCTCCTGTTGCCCCGTTCCTGATTCCCTTTGGATGTGTAGTTAGCAGGTCAAAGGTCAGAGGTTGAAAAGCTTAGTGGGATGGGTCTTCATTTGTTTCTAATGCTTGGGAACAGAAAGAGTTATAATTCTGTTCCATTCTCCTCTTGGTCTCTTGTTCATTTCAGCTGACAATTTAAAAATTCCTGTTTCTTCGCAGATTTTTCATCACTCTTTAGTAATTTCTGAGTGGTTTCTTTTTTTATTCCAACAAGTATATTCTGTTTCTCTTTCAGAAAGAAATCTGGAGTCAAGAGCTATTTATGTAGCACTTTTCTTATAAGTTAAATTGACTTGGGGATAAAATGAAATGTGATACATGGAAAACCACAGAAGGACTGGGTAAAACCTGGAAACCTTCGCTTTCTCTAGGAATCTCTAATAAACTCAGCCTTTTAAATACTCTGAGCTTTTTGGTTGTAGAAAGGAAGCCAGGAAGCTGACTGGCACTCGGTGTAATTTGGAAAAAGAAAATTTACTAGATCTAGGAGTTTAAGATGCTTAGGAGCATTGACCTCTGTAACTTGTTAGCTTCTACGAACCTTACTTTTTAAGGAGCAGGTGTGAGGAACCACATTACATAGCTGGAATTGCTCTCTCTGCTTCTTAGCTCCTGTTTCAATGGTGGCACGTGTGTCGACGGGATTAACTCCTTCTCTTGCTTGTGTCCTGTGGGCTTCACTGGCCCCTTCTGCCTCCATGAGATCAATGAATGCAACTCTCATCCATGCCTAAATGAAGGAGTATGTGTTGATGGCCTGGGTACCTACCGCTGCACCTGCCCCTTGGGCTACACTGGCAAAAACTGTCAGGTAATTACATTTCATCCCACTCTGCTGAATATTACAGTTCTCTTCTAAGCAGAATAAACCCCTCCTAAAAAAGAAAATTCTGTCTTGAGGGATGTCTCTGAGATAAATCTAATAGCTGGTAGATTCCAAAATGGTGACATTGGCAAGATTATACAGATTAACAAGCGTAAGACTGTTGTAACAGGCTAACCAAGAACTACAGAAAAACACACGTGGGAAATAAGCACATAGATGTTTTTTATGTTGGAAATACAAAAAGGGAAGTAAAGAATAATTAAAATAGTCTTTAAAGGTCAGATACAGTTTCTAGGGGGATAATGATAATAATTACCATGTCTTGCAGTGTTATTCTCAAAACCAAGTTAGTCACATGTCTTTTAAATTCAAATATATAAATATACATTTTCATATACTGTTAGGATGGAAGGACCCCTCAGAGCCAACTAGGGCAGCTTTTCATTTCATGGAAGAAGAAACTGAGTCCCCAAGGGGCAAAGTAACCTTTCCAAGGTTGCATACCAAACAGTATTATGTTTAATTTTATGCTGTTTTTACCTCTTAAACAATGATGGGATGATAGAATAACAGAACTCCAAAGAATTTAGGATTAAGTGGCCAAATTTAACTAGCCTTACAGGGTACGCTTCCATAAGGCTTTGGCTGTATTGGTCATGCAAATAACCACCACTGCATATTAAACAGCTTGGTGCTGATTCTGTGGATCAGAAGGACATTCTTCGTCGGGCTTTTGTTCATTCTCACAGTGTGAGGTTACATGTGCCAAGAGAACTCTCCACCCATACCCACTGGCACCTTCTTTCATGAACACTCCATGTTGTGAGTGTGACCTTGCTCTGCCCGGGGGTCAGGTCACCACATGTGAGCTAGGGAGAAAGGGACTAGTCTGCTCATATTCTTTGCCTCATTTTTCATAAGCTCGATTTTCTCCCTCCAAGTAAGCTCTGAGGCAGCTTTTAGGTTTAACAGGCTTTAAGTCCTTTTACTCATATCCACCATGGACAGATTTGATTGAGACCCATGTAGATTTGTCCCACAGGATTAGCATAGGTGTCACGGACCTGTCTGATAGCTGTAACTTTCTTTCTTTCTGGCCCTACGCGGGTGGGGGGGGGGGCGGGGGTGTCACAGATCTGGACATAATCATAACATTAGGAAATAACTTAACCTATTAAATATTAGACTCCCTCAAGTTCTTAAGCTTCTGTCGTAACAATTTTTTTTAAGTAGAGCCAGAGGAATTAGACTATATAAAATGATGAGATTACCTGGGAACACTGGACTATTTTAAGGCTTGGGTGAGGGATGGATATATATATATATATATATATATATATATATATATAAATTTTTTTAATTAGTGTGCTTTCCTTTGATTCTTAAAATGCAGTAATGCAGTGTGACATTTTCTTCATTTCTGGTATTTGGATATTGATGTACGTGTATGCTTCCGTTTTCAGACCCTAGTGAACCTCTGTAGTCGGTCTCCATGTAAAAACAAAGGTACTTGCGTTCAGGAAAAAGCAGAGTCCCGGTGTCTGTGTCCGTCTGGATGGGCTGGTGCTTACTGTGATGTGCCCAATGTATCCTGTGAGGTGGCGGCTTTCCACAGAGGTGAGCTCTGCCCCCTTGAGCCCTGGGGTCACTCCCTGAAGTATCAGCCAACTAGCAGTGTTTTAGAGCAGGTATTGTTATCATGGGATGAGAGGGAAGAGCAGACAGGGGTGGGTGGGCAAGGCTCTACAGACAGGATCTGAGACGGAAGGTGAAAGGGCAGAGGCACAAGGTTAGAGGTTTCAAAAAGAAATGTATTTAAAATGAGACAAAGGCGTATTCCACTTTCAGAGCTTATTTATTTTTAATATAAATCTGGTGCTGAGTGTCATAAACTATACAATAGTACAGTTAGTTGGTCTGAACCTGATGTGTTGTGTGCTCTTCTGTGATGTCTGTCCTGTACTGGGCTTCCTAGGGGTGTCCATTGACCACCTGTGCCAGCACTCTGGCATCTGCATCAATGCTGGAAACTCGCATCACTGCCAGTGCCCCCTGGGCTACACCGGGAGCTACTGTGAGGAGCAGCTCGATGAGTGCTCGTCCAACCCCTGCCAGCACGGAGCCACTTGCAGGGACTTCATCGGCGGGTATAGATGTGAGGTAAGTTGCGCTGAGCAGGCAGAGGTCAGAGACCTCCCAAAGATGGCTCAACTATTGTGAGCCCTAGCATACTGAATTTAGCTGCCTATGACTTATTTTTACAGTTTATAATTTTTTTTTAACCGATCATCATTACATTGTTTACTGATCACCATTTCTTTCAGTTCTCTTGTGTAATAAGTTAGCATAGAGGTCTGCGACCGTCTCATTCCACAGAGTTGCCTTAGGATTCAGAGCCAACATTCACTGCCAGAGTGCATTTCACAGGCCAACAGCTCAGTGGCCCCTGGCACTTCCCTGAATAGCAGCTGAGATAGGAAAAGCCACTTTGAGGTGTGTCCCAAGTTGCTTAGCCTGTTCCATGTAGCATCACACTAAGTATTACATGTATATATTTGAGGAAGTGTGTGTCTTAAGGAACATGTCGCCATCTTCCTATTGGCTGGGCTGATAATGGTTACAGCAAAATGTTAACAGAACACCAGAGACTTGAATTTGATACCAGTTCAGGCCACCTAGGAACACCAAGAAAAGCGTTACTTCTCATAAATGAACCAAAGATGGCCTCTTTATATTGGCCCTGCAGTTATTTCCTCCCGTTAGTTCAAAAGCCACCAATGCCTAACTCAAATTTTTACACATCCAGTTGTTTTAAAAATAGCCCTAATGAGCAGATATTTAGCCATTCAGAGCCTTCCTGTTGTGTGTATTCTGCAAAACTGTACCCAATATCCGTAAGCCATAGGTAAGCCCCAGGGCATAACGACCCCCCACCAAGCCAGTGTTCCCCTTCAGAGCTTTCTGACCAGATACTCTGGCTTGGCTGTAGAGTGACATCACCAAACATGTAAGCCCCCTGTTACCCCCTTCCCTTGGAATTCACTTGCCCTCCTCTCCCTACCCTCCTCCCTGCTCTGGACAGTCTTGTGCTGTGAGGGAAGCCCTCACATGCAAACCTGTCAAAGCACTAGCCAATAAAGCCACTTCATGGTCAACGTCTTTTTCCCTCAATCAGCCCTGAAATCGCTCAAACCCCATATTAGCTAGCACTGCACACCCCATCCCTGTCTCAGCCAGTTTCTCACACATACATGCGGTTTCCTGAATCTAGAGGTCAATAAATGCAGTGTGTTAACTACATACCATTGGACTGAGTTATAGGGTCCTCATCACATACCAAGGAATGCGTATTTTAAAGATGGAAAAACCTGCACGGAGGAGCAATGAAAGTTTCGTGCAGGGGCAACTCTTGAAATATCCCTCAGAATATTCAGTCCTTGCCTTTGCTATAAAGTGGCCTTTCAGCTGGAAGATGTAAATGCCAGTAAGCTTCAAGTTGGCCCAGCATAGGATGATTGGTAGGACGTGTGATAGTGCCAGAGAAACGTGTAAGAGCTGGGTGGGGGCCGGGGGGTGAGCAAAGGTATACAGCAACCTTTGAGATCTCATTTGCTCTGGTGGTCTGTTTCCAACAATGCTCCAGTGTTTCTTCCTTTTTGCTTGTTCCTGTCAGTGTGTCCCAGGATATCAGGGTGTCAATTGTGAGTATGAAGTGGACGAGTGCCAGAATCAGCCATGCCAGAACGGAGGCACCTGTGTCGACCTTGTGAACCATTTCAAGTGCTCCTGTCCACCAGGCACTCGAGGTATGAAGTCAGCCCTACCTGTCCTCCATCTGGGACATTTTCTCAAGTTATAAGTCCATTTTTGTGTGGAAGACGTTTTTAAAAATTAACTATTTAGTTCTGGATTCTGGTCATTCAAGCCATTTCCTTCTCTCGTCTCTTGCCTAGTTGCAATGTTCTGACTCATGTTCTCAGTTCTGTCTGGTGGTTGTTGCCATCTGATGTTCCGTGAAACATAGAATGTGGAAATGATACAGTGTTGCAGCAAAATTAGCCTGGTTAGCAGGATTTCTTGGTGCTTCAAGGGAAAATAACTAGTGGTCTCTTGAATAAATAATTCACATTTACTAGTTTATGTATTTGTTTAAACCTGCCAAGTTTTGCCTCCATAAGGTGGGGGAATGAATGAAATGAAAACATTTGCTTATTTCCATAAGCCCAGGGGAGGAAGTTGATGGACTACAGCTGCAACTAAGAATTGCAGTCAAGCCTGTGGAGTCCAGCCCTAGACTGAATGATGGAGCATCGCCCCTGCCTCCAAACAGTCTTCTGGAGAGAGCTCGGAGTATTGTTTGTTAGAAGAGGTGTACTTATAACCCTACCTGTTCTGAGCAGCCTGTAAAAAAAATTAAAAAAAAAAATGCTGAAGCCATCCACAATGGCAAAATTCATTCTCAGTGTCAAAGAGAATAGAATGTCAGGGAAGTATTTACACTTAGACCTTTATGTTCATGAATTTTGACAGTTTACCTTCCTTGAGTTCAGAATTTGGCTAAATTAAAATAGGAGAGCACCCCCACTAATAGGCTAGTCACTGAGCAATGAGGTTAAAGAGGAAGAGAAAACTCAAGAGAAATGGGTTTTTAATATCTGAAATTTGTCCTGTGAAAAGGTGAGTTGTTCTCTGCTCTAGAAATCAGTAGTTCAAAGGGAAGTAGAAGTGATTTTGATTCATTATTAGTTTGTTCCTTTTAGTAATTTTACCGTTTAGGACAAGCTCTGATTCGGGTGGTGGTAGATCGAATCTCAGATCTCATTGTCTTAACACAACAATGTTTTTCGTTTGTTTGCTTTTGTTTTTGTTTTTGTTTTTGGTCAAAGTCTGAGTGTGTTGAGCTACCTCTCTCTCTATTTTAGATATGCAGTTGCAAGCCCTTGGCCTCCAGGGCCTGCAGGGCAGAGGAGGAGAGACACTTGTAGGGCCATGCAGCAGCTCTCACTACCTCAGTCTGAAGGTGACGCACATCATTACTGCTCACAGCACACCAGCCAGAATTAGCAAAATGGTCTCCGCCTAACTCCAAGGGAGACTGGGAATGTGGGAGAGCACATGGATATTTGTTACACACTAAGATTTGTCGTATACCATAATCATTTTATAAATTACAGATGTCAGCCTTAGAATGGACCATTTCATAAAGCAAAAAAGTTCTCTCTTCTGTTTGTTAAGGATAGCTTAAACATAGTTTTGCTACTGTTATTGACAATCTGTTTCTTTCCGTACTTTGTATATGTCATCCAACTCCTTTTGACCTCCAGGTTTTTGTTTTTTAATGCGAAATTCTTATTAAGGATCCCTTGTGCGGGGCAAGTTGCTTCTCTCTTGGTACTTTCAGAATCCTGTCTTACGACCTTTTGGTTATGATGTGTGTAGGTATGGATCTCTTTGAGTTTATCATCAGAATTCATTGCATTATCATACTATGTATGCTTGCTTAGGTATGTAGACTGGTATTTACTTCTCCCGGCTTGACTTCTCTGTCCATTGGTAAACACTCAGGACCCTGTCAAATCCTAGAAGCTCATTGTGAGAGTTATCACAAAGATTGTTTTTATTTCAGTACTCCTGACCTTTGGATCCTGGCCTGGGGAGCACCTCCAGCTCCAGGTCAAGGGCTGACAATTCTTCCTGTCTCTGCTATTTTGCTCTAGGCCGAGGTTGAGCTCATTGCCACTTGACAGGTCTGTCCACTACTGCTGGTTCCCTCCTGACTGGAGGCATCAGCGTTCATTTTACTAGCAGTCCCTAATTACCAGATGTTCTGTGAGAGTGGAATCACAAACTGGTTTTGTTCTTTATTTTTGTGTTTTTGATTTACTTTGTAAATAGGCAATATATGCACATGGTCCAAAATTTTATATGTAGATGCACACGCAACAAATATATACACATGTAGCAAAAGCGTGAGGTGAAATCTCCTTCTGTTCTCCTTCCCCATACCTAGTTCTTCCTCTCCCACCACCAAGTAACCTCCACTTTATTTTACTTTCTTGTGTATCTTTCTAGAGTTTTTTATGTGTCCTTCAGAATTTCTTTATGTGTGTAGAAGTCAAATACAAAGATATTTTTACTTACCCCACTTCTTACTCTGAAGATAGTGTATTATTAGTTACCCTCTTGTACTTGATTTTTTTTTCTTTTTTTTTTTTTTTTTTTTTAATTTTTTTTTTTTAACGTTCATTTATTTTTGGGACAGAGAGAGACAGAGCATGAACGGGGGAGGGGCAGAGAGAGAAGGAGACACAGAATCGGAAACAGGCTCCAGGCTCTGAGCCATCAGCCCAGAGCCTGACGCGGGGCTCGAACTCACAGACCGCGAGATCGTGACCTAGCTGAAGTCGGACGCTTAACCGACTGCGCCACCCAGGCGCCCCTGATTTTTTTTTCTTTACTTAATTGGAGATATTTCCATATCAGTTTGTAGAACTTCCTTAATCTTTTTCATCCTACAGAATTCCCTATTAGCATACCATAATTTATTTAACCAGTGCCCTAGTGACAGGAATTTGGGGTTTCTTGCATGTATACATTTGTAGATAAATCTTCAGAAATGAAATTGCTGGATTAGAGAATATGTGCATTTTGATTCATACTACTGAATTGCAGTGTATCAGCATACTGGCTTCTCCACAGTGTGTGGTTGGACGTCTTCTCATCTACAAATCATTTGGTTTTCCTCTTTCAGTGGTTTCTGTTTGTCTCTATATCCTTTTTTCCTGTTACATTATTCATCTTAATATTTAACAGAGATTATCTATGATACAAAATATTATCAATATGTTATTTTTTGTCTTTGATTTTCTTAATGATTTTTTTCATGCAGAGCTTTTTCTTTTTTCTTTGAAAGATTTTTTTTTAAGTTTATTTATTGATTTTGAGAGAGAGAGAGAGAGAGTGTGTGTGTGTGTGTGTGTGTGTGTGTGTGTGTGTGTGTGAGCAGAGGAGGGCAGAGAGAGGGAGAGAGAGAGAGACTGCCAAGCAGGCTTTGCACTGTCAGTGCAGAGCCTGATGTGTGGCTTGATCCCACACACTGTGAGTTCATGACCTGAGCTGAAACCAAGCCTCCCAGGCACCCCCAGAGCTCTTTATTTTTAATCAGATTGGAATTATCAGTCTTTTTTTATGGCTTCTGGATTTTGAATCCTAATCAGCAACACCTTCTACACTCTAAGACTGTAAAGGAATTCTCCCATATTTTCTTCAAGTACTAGAAAACTGGAGCATTTTTCCATGTGGCTGCTGATTTGTCCCAACACAATTTACTGAATATTTGATCTTTTATACAATAATTTGAGATGGCACCTTTATCAAATTATAAATTCCCATGTGTTTTTGGGTGTTTTTCTGGATGTTCTTATTTGCTTTATTGTTCCATTAATTTATCAATACCACTCTGGTTTAATTATTAATGATCTTTGTTTTCAAGGTTTTCCAGGCTATGGTTATAGTTTATTTTTTCATATAATTTTAGAATCAGATTGTCTGTTAGAAAATCCTTATGGCATTTTTTTTTATTGTGGTCACATTAAATTTATGAATTTATGTAGAGAAAAGTGGCATCTTTACAAGGAGGAGTCTTCCTAACCAAATCATAACATCTTTTCATTTATTCAGATCTCTTTTGTGTCTTTCAGGACTATTCTAAAGTTTTCATATAGGTGTAGTACATTTCTTTTTAAGATAATTCCTATAATTGGAACGCTCACTCTCAGTCTCTCAAGTAAATATTTGAAAAAAAGAATATTCCTATAATTTGTGTTTTGCTATTGCTATTGAAAATAAGGTATTTTCTTCCATTTTTCTTTCTCCTTTTTAATAGTCTTGCTTATATTAGTGTATGCTACAAATGCAAGTGGCGGGAATACAGAACTGTTCTCCTTTATTTTGTAATTTTTTTTTTTAAGTTTACTTACATATTTTGAGAGAGAGAGAGAGTGGGACAGGGTCAGAGGGAGAGAGAGTCCTCAGCAGGCTCCACACTGACTCAAGACTCAATCTCACAAAACCGTGAGATCATGCCCTGAGCTGAGATCAAGAGTCAGACACTCGGGGCACCTGGGTGGCTCAGTCGGTTAGCCGCTGACTTCAGTTCAGGTCATGATCTTGCACTCCGTGAGTTCGAGCCCCACGTCAGGCTCTGTGCTGACAGCTCAGAGCCTGGAGCCTGCTTCAGATTCCGTGTCTCCTTCTCTCTCTGCCCCTCTGCCTCTCATGCGCTCTCTTTCAAAAATAAATAAACATTTTTAAAAAATTAAAAAAAAAGAGAGTCGGACACTTAAACTACTGAGCCACCCAGGCACCCCTCTTTTGTAATTTTTTTGAATCATTCATGGAACCAGCTCTAGAATTTTCATTGATTTCTTTTGTAGTTTCTCAAAAATATTTACAGATATTCATACTAGATGGCTCATTTACATCTATAGCACATTAAATGAGTTCTGTTTTAAATGGAATAACCTTTGAGCTCTCAACAGGATATTTTCCCTATATTTTTTAAAAATAAGAAACTAGTACACATTACTTTATAGAAAAAGCCAGTGGTCTAAAACTTAAAACATATCACTCCAAAGTTAGTTCCATTCTTACCAATATTTTTCCATACTCGTAATTTATGTATTTATTGTTATAGTCTCTTTTGAACTGTTTTTATAGTTAGAATCAAAGGAGTAAATTAATGAAAACTCCTGGGTTTCTCTTGAGCGCCAGATTCCTGGTCTCTCAGGTGGGACAAATAATGCCAGCGACCCCACAGGGGACTGCTTGGGTGGGTTGTGGCGGAGAGTATGCATGAAACACCGAGTGTGTTCTTTCCTTCACTCTGGTCACTGGGAGCACGGCAGCTGTCATGGATCAAGCGTGTGCTTCGCCTTGCCCGACCTAAAATGTCCCGTCACAGATGGAGCCGTGTAACCTGAATAACTGTAAAGTGCCAACAAGGGTGGCTGTCTTTTTGCCGGAAAGCAGCTTTCCGAGGTTGTCGTCATCCTTTTGTCTCTTCCCTTTCCTCCAGGCCTGCTCTGCGAAGAGAACATTGACGACTGTGCCGGCGGTCCCCACTGCCTTAACGGTGGTCAGTGTGTGGATAGGATTGGGGGCTACAGTTGCCGCTGCTTGCCCGGCTTTGCAGGAGAACGGTGTGAGGGGGACATCAACGAGTGCCTCTCCAACCCCTGCAGCTCTGAGGGCAGCCTGGACTGCATACAGCTGACCAACGACTACCTGTGTGTCTGCCGCAGTGCCTTCACTGGTGAGAGCCTCCCCGCCGCGCCCCCGTGCTCTGCCTCCGAGGGCCTTTGAGTGAGGAAATTGGGCTCTTAGGTCATGACCTAGACCCAAGTGAAGCTTTTCCTACGTCTGAAAAACTAGACCAGGTTAATTCAGAGGCTCAGTTTTGCCTTAGGTCTGTGCTTCATGGATGTTACAGTCCACCTCTGCCTTTTTTTTTCCCCCTAAGAGATGCTTTCTCTTTTGTTATACATTGATTATATCATACTGTAGCAGAAATATAAAAAAAGAAATAGAATGTTAGGAGTGGTTGAGCAAAAATCCATTTTTTATTTGGGATAAAAAACACATAACATGAAGTGTATCATCTTCACCATTTTTAAGTGCACAGTTGAGTGCTATTAAATACATTCACGCCGCCATGCTGCCATCACCAGATCCAGCCACAGAACTCTTTCATCTGAGGAAAATAACGTCTCGTGTTCAGAAACCTTACATCTACTCTGGTTTCATCACGCTGCCTCCCTTGGCATGTGATGACCTGGGTTACTGGTAGTCACTGCCACAGTGACCTTCTTTCCATCTCTGGAACCCAGAGAGGCTCAGGATCTTCTAGGTCACCTAAGGGGAGTAGGTCCACATGGGGATGTGTTTAAGCACAAATCAGTTCACGAGAGTACGTACTGCAAAGCTTCAGGGAATGATCTGCATAGCTGAGAGCTGACCAGGTCTCTTCTCAGGCTCTTCTCCAGAGAGAAGCCTTCTCAGGCTTCTCCAGGTCTCTTCTCAGGCTTCTTTTCTTCACACATTGTAAAGATGGCCAAGCTCTGCCTCAGAATAGGGGCTTGTCATAGGCACACGTTAGTTACTTCTGAAGATGGGCAGCTTGGTGACTTTGGGGGGACTAAAATAGTTTCTAACCGTGGCAGTGTCACCAGATACTCAGAAGTCTGCCTGGCATTTGTGGAGTCATTCTAAACCTTATGCTGTAGTAGTGTTCCTTGGGAGTCGGATAATAGGCTATAGCAGTCTGCTTAGTAATAATTTGGCAAGTTGGACTCTAGTACATTCAGAACCCATCTCTAGACTTTTAATTTTCAAGATATGTTACCTTTAAGAACTTTGGTAATTTATGAAGAATGGAGGGATTTTGCCTGGATGCAATATCAAAAGAGAAACCATCCATTATGAACATCATACGTATTGAGGCAATGCTGGACAGAAAGAGTATGAGCAGTCTCTCCACAGCCTCATATTAGCCACGATGTGCTTTGGAAGCCAGAGATGCAAAACTGGCTGCTGTTTCTTTCATTGTCTCTGGGGCTTCCTTTATCTGGAAACACTGAAAACACTTACAAAGAAAGGGGAAACAGATAAAGGAAGGACTGGAGACCACCTTGAATGAGGATCCCACCACCAGGAAGTAAGGTTAATGCATTTTCCACACTTGTGATTGAAAAGAATCCCTCAAGCTCATTGCTTGTAATTATTGTGGGATGCTGTTGCTGAGATGAGCACTGAGGGGCCGTCTGTCCCTGAGCCCCATGTCCATGTGATGGCTGCTCTCGGATAATGGCTGCTGCTGTGATTTGAAGAGACAAACACCCCCGTAATCCTTGCCTGTTAATTCTGGCTGGCCACAATTGTTACTATTTTAATTTCCTTTTATTTATTTTTTTAATGTTTATTCATTTATTTTGAGAGCACACACAGGCACGTGAACAAGGAAGGGAAGAGAGAGAGAGACAGAGAGAGACAGAGAGAGACAGAGAGAGAGAGAGAGAGAGAGAGAATCCCAGGCAGGCTCTGCACTGTCAGCATGGAGCCCTATCTGCAGCTCTACCCCCACGAACCGTGAGATCATGACCTGAGCTGAAATCAAGGGTCAGACGCTTAACTGACCGAGCCACCCAGGTGCCCCTAATTTCCTTTTAGAAGCCCCTCTTTGTAAGTGACTTCAGGCCACATGAGGCCCACCTCCTGCTGGGCCTCCAGGTGTTTCCCCCCCCCCCTTGATTTCAGTTGCTTAGTTCACTTTATCATACAGCAGTGGTCTCGAGATGCCATCTGTTTTAGAACTGTTTCTAGAAGAAATGAACTCTAGAAATATTAAGCTGTATTTTAAAGCAGTGCTGATCAAATTCCAGAAAGGCTAGGAAGTGATTGAAAAGAGATATTATGGATGAAAATTCTCTTAAGCCACAAATCAGCACTTGAATGCATTGGTCTGGTGTAGCCTCTTCTGTGAAGTTGACAGTTTTAACAAAATGCAGTGAACAGTTTTGGTAAATATTTCTTTTGGCTTGTGAAAGCTAAAGTTATCTTCAAAGGAAAAAAAAAAAAAGCTGAGATGTCCTTTTCTGTTTCTTTTGGTCAGATTAGAGAGATTTTTCACGACTATGCCCATCTTGTTTTGTGAGTCTCTTTGGGAATCTGTGCCTTGTGTACCTATTGTATAGGCAAGACAGAAGGGGTACTGGCCTGAGCCAGGGGTGAGCCAGTCACGTGGGGGTCCAGGGAGTGTTTCCCTCATCTTCTGTTCCTTTGGCCTTAGGACTGAGCTCACACCTCTTGTCCCATCCCTCACCCTTCGGCTAGCTCCCATCCCAGCAGCACTCTGCTCAGTATATTGCCTTTTAAAACTCCTTTTCATTTTCTGCTTTGAGGTCGTCACTGTGAAACTTTCGTCGATGTGTGTCCGCATATGCCTTGCCTGAATGGGGGGACTTGTGCTGTGGCCAGCAACATGCCCGATGGTTTCATTTGTCGTTGTCCCCCGGTAAGTGCCACGTTGCCTATCGAAGGGGCCTGCTCTCTTTCACACAGTATGGACAAAGCTGAGATTAAACCTGGTTTTTCCAAGCTCCTTCTGGAACTTTCTTGGTGGGGAGATTTCTTAATTTTAGCTCCTTCACCAAAAAGTGCTGGGGTTTCCCGTGTAAAAGCTATTAAGAAACTCCCGGAAACAGTGAACTCCCTGATCTGTGACTCAGTCTTCAGAAGCACTTAGAGAAATCCACAGGAAGCGGTGGAACGTTCCCATGAAAACAAGACTTGTGTCTCTGACCTCTGGGTCCTGTGCTGGGGGGTTGTCTTGCCCCCAGATTGGGGCAGAGTTGGTTGGGAATGCTGCTCCTTAGCAGGGACTATTTGGGAGCAAGCTGCCTATTACACTAGGAGGAAGCCTATTTTTAGCCGTTTGCTGTGCAAACTCTTTTGCCACTGCCAGAGGCTGAAACCCTCCCTAAAACAGAGATCACTATGTGTGAGGACAAACCAAAAGGAAACCTGTGCTGTCCCCTTGGCCTCACTGAACAGGAAGTATAGGAACAAAATGGCACAGATAGCCTGTGAGACTCCCCAGATTCCTGAAGTAACTTCTTCCACCATAAAGCCATTATATGAGTGGTCTAATGACGTTAAGGAAGGTGCTTATAGGTACAATGCCACCTCAGTCCCCCCCCATGCCCAGTGGACTTATTTTCTAGAAGTGAGCTCTTAAAGTGAGAGAAGTCTTCACTCATCCCGTGGGACCTCTTGAAGAGGCCTCTTCCTAGGACGCGGCACAGGAGGCTACATGGAGGGATCTTAGCCGTGTGCCTAGTCTTTATCTTTCTAGAGGTGGGGCAGAGAAGGGATTGGGAGGGAACACCGGGCCTGCTGTCCTCATCTGTTCACTAATCTCAACAGGGATTCTCCGGGGCAAGATGCCAGAGCAGCTGTGGACAAGTGAAGTGCAGGAGAGGGGAGCAGTGTGTGCACACGGCCTCAGGACCCCGCTGCTTCTGCCCCAACCCCCAGGACTGCGAGTCAGGCTGTGCCAGTAGCCCCTGCCAGCATGGGGGTAGCTGCTACCCTCAGCGCCAGCCTCCTTATTACTTCTGCCAGTGTTCTCCACCATTCTGGGGCAGCCACTGTGAGCTTTACACGGCCCCCACCAGCACCCCTCCTGCCACCTGTCTGAGCCAGTATTGTGCCGACAAAGCTCGGGACGGCGTCTGCGACGAGGCATGCAACAGCCATGCCTGCCAGTGGGATGGGGGTGACTGTTCCCTGACCATGGAGAACCCCTGGGCCAACTGCTCTTCCCCACTTCCCTGCTGGGATTACATCAACAACCAGTGTGATGAGCTGTGTAACACGGCCGAGTGCCTTTTTGACAACTTTGAATGCCAAGGGAACAGCAAGACGTGCAAGTAAGGGTCCAGGGGCCCCAGAAGCTGAGGGAGACTGTCACTAACACACCTCGGTTCCTCGTTCTTGCTCCTAACCACTCCAGGGCTTCAGCCCAAGCTGCCTCTGCTTTTCAGACTGGCGCCCCGAGGCCCTCTTCCGGGTGTCAGCCTTGCCCCGTCGCACGCTGCCCTGTGTTCTCCCTTGCTGACAGAGGTCCAGGAATGCTCATGCACAGCCACCCTCTCTCTGCCTCTCTCTGCCTTCTCACCTGCTGCTCTCACGACCTCCTAGGGGAAATAACTTTTGGAAGTGGTGTTACCCCACTCTCAGGCAGCCTCTCACATAACCTGCCTGCAGGATGGATGGAAAGGTCTGTACCTCTATCTGTTCACCCCATTCCTTTCCCTCAGACAGAGTTTCCCCTTCTAGACTTATGAGGAAGCATAAGCTAGACCAGGCCACTTAACCCTCCTCGTCGTCTCTGTGGCAGTTACAGGGTGCTTTATGGTTTACATAGCAACTTTCCTTTTAGCAATCCCATTTAATTTAACCCCAGTGAACTCTCAACAACCTTAATGAGGTGTAGGTACTGTTAACAGGTCTTTCACAGGTGAGGAAACTGAGACCTGGGAGGTTAGAGAACGTGCCAGAGCACATACAGCTGTTGCTGACTCCCAAGCTCTTTGTTGAGCCAGTGTGGCAGGTGATACCAATGGCATAACCACTATCAAGGGGTGAGAGTGAGGATGAAATAGTTTGTGCATCATTTAGGTTTGGGGACTCGATTTCCTTTTCCCAGTATTTGAAAGAGGCTGTACAGTTTAAATCTGGTATCTTGTCTGGGACACACCTCTCCCCACCTGCCTTCCAGAGCTAGGATTCAGTCTTGTTTGGGGAGGAAATGGGCCATATCGACAGGGTCCTCTGTGGAGCCCTGATGGCTCAGGGCTCTGTACCCGGTTCCTGGAGGCCCTTTTTTTTTTTTTTCCAAAAGCTCATTCTTACCGCAGCAGGGACAGCGGATAAAAAAAAAAAAAAAAAAAAAAAAAAAAAAAGGAAGCATGCACCTGGTTAATTTGTTTCAGGCATGCAGCTTTGCTTACAAAGCTGACTTACAAAGATTACCAGCTGCCTGGGCGGCTGTAAGCCCGTGCAGCATAGCGAGCACAGTGTTGTTTCTCCTTTGGAGGGTGCTCACATTGACTGGCATAGATGGATATGTACTCTGTGCTGTCAGGATGGGAGACTCAATGAGGGGACCTGATCTGGGCTACAGAAGATAGGCGGGAAAAGCCACAGTAGTTCCAGGCAGAAAACCAAATAGCACTGCAGTCTATTCTGAGCCCTTCCCTTGTTCTCCTCCTCTTCTGCCTCCCCCTGCCTAGGTATGACAAATACTGTGCAGACCACTTCAAAGACAACCACTGTGACCAGGGATGCAACAGTGAGGAGTGTGGCTGGGATGGGTTGGACTGTGCTGCTGACCGGCCGGAGAACCTGGCGGAGGGGACCCTGGTTATAGTGGTGCTCATGCCCCCAGAGCAGCTTCTCCAGGATGCCCGCAGCTTTTTGCGGGCACTGGGCACCCTGCTCCGTACCAACCTGCAGATTAAACGGGACTCCCAGGGGGTACTCATGGTCTACCCCTATTATGGTGAGAAGTCGGCTGCCATGAAGAAGCAGAGGATGATACGCAGGTCCCTTCCTGGTGACCAAGAACAGGAGGTGGTTGGGTAGGTTTTTGGTTTCTGAACTTCTTAAAGTTTATAAAGCTAAGTACTCTGACGCACAGAGGAAGTCATAACTGAACCTATAAGAATGCAGAGCTCAGGCAAGTAGAACAGCCACCAAGTACAGTAAACCCGTGATGCCAGTACGTATGTTTAAGGGTAAGGTTTTCCTTTGTCTTGGTATCCTGAAAGGCGGGCTGGAGCAAGCAGAAGGTGGGATGTCAGGACGGCCTCCTCAAATGCCAGAATGTGTAACCTTTTGCCAGGGTTGCCTCAAATCCCTTTACTACTGACCATTCTTTTTATGTTAATCATTGCGTTCTGTTCAAGGCCATGCATTTATAACAGAAGGCTCTCTGTAATAATCTTGAATTGTTCTGTCATTGCACCCCACTATTTGTTGCTGTATCCCACAAGTTTCAACTGTATAGCTACCTCAGATGCAGATGCAGAGACCACGGAGAATAGGGACCCACCCGCTTTACCCAGTGTCCTCCCTTTGACTTGCGTTGCCTAAGTCAGAAGGCACAAACTCAGCCAGACCAAGGAAGGTGAGACACAGTCCGGTGGGAACTCGTATTTAGGATCTAAAAGGACAGGATCTAATTTCTGAGATCTTTTGATGGCCTCATCACAGAGATAGGAGAGCCCAGTGCTGATGTGAGGAAGGAAGGCTCATGCAGTCCTTTCTAACTTCACTTGCTTGACTGGCACCCTCTGTTTTACTCACCATTTCCCCTTGGCATCCTACAGCTCTAAGGTGTTTCTGGAAATTGACAACCGCCAGTGTGTTCAAGATTCAGACCAGTGTTTCAAGAACACGGATGCAGCAGCAGCTCTTCTGGCCTCTCACGCCATTCAGGGGACCTTGTCCTACCCTCTTGTGTCCGTCGTCAGTGAGTAGCACTGGTGTTAAAGGAAGATTTTGGGGCAGGGGAGACGTCACTTGGGGCCAGTGAGAAAAGGGCACACTTTTCAGTGTGCAGCTCTGTTTTTCAGTGCCAGTGAGGTCAATCAGTCAATGCCCTCTAAATGAATTTTATGCGAAGATTGAGAGGTTTATTCAGCACATTCCCTGTCTCCCTGCACTTCCAGGTGAATCTCTGACTTCAAAAGGTACTCAGCTTCTCTATCTACTTGCTGTTGCCGTTGTCATTATCCTGTTTATTATCTTGCTGGGAGTTATCATGGCAAAACGAAAGCGTAAGCATGGCTCCCTCTGGCTGCCTGAAGGTTTCACCCTTCGCCGAGACTCCAGCAATCACAAGCGCCGTGAGCCAGTGGGACAGGATGCCGTGGGGCTGAAGTAAGACGGTTTGCCAACACGCCACTATTCACAGTAGTAATAGCAGGGATAGAGGAGAAAGGAAATCTTGTTGAATTATGATTTTAAATTTCGAGCTCTGGCCACACCACATTGTCACACCTAACCATGATTCTGAGTGCCTGCTGAGCGACTATGAACTAACAGAGTCTGGATGCTTCTATTCTGTATATATTAAAGCAGTGGTGCTTGGCTTGTATGTTGAGGCACCCTTTTGTTGTAAGCTCTTGATCCACAGGAAAGGAAAAGATGTTTACTCGGGCAGTGGGATGGAAAATACTGCCCATCCTTTGTGGGCCAAGGCTCCTGAAAGTCTTTGAGGATAGGCATGGAAAAAGTATTGAAAACCACTATATGAGTTTATGACATAACCTCTGCTCTTGTTTTTCCCCTTCATAATCTTGTCCTATCAGAAATCTCTCAGTGCAAGTCTCAGAGGCTAACCTAATTGGTTCTGGAACAAGTGAACATTGGGTTGATGATGAAGGGCCCCAGCCAAAGAAAGCCAAGGTAAGCTGGCCATGGTAGATCCACTATTATCAGCCACTATCTGGTCACATCAAATTTCTGTCCTTTGCTATCTAGAGTCTCCTGAATGGGTGAAAAGGGTGATAGTCTTTATGTGCTGCCCAGGCAATGGCTACCCCAGGTTGTCATGAAAGGCAAGAATCATTAGGTCATTGATGACCTTGGGTTACCTCCATATGTGTTTCAGTAAGAACTCTTTAGAGGCGCCTGGGTGGCTCAGTCAGTTAAGCATCTGACTCTTGATTTCAGCTCAGGTCATGATCTCATGGAGTTTGAACCCCACATCGGGCTCTATGCTGGCGGTGTGGAGTCTGCTTGGGAGTCTCTCTCTCACTTTCTCTCTGCCCCTGCCCCATTTGCATGCGCGTGCTCTCTCTCTCTCTCTCTCTCTGTCTCTCTAAATAAAAAAATAAATAAACCTAAAAAAATAACTCTTTATTAAAAATAATGAAACAAACATGATTCCTTCCTTAAGAATCATGCTAATGGTAGCTGAATAAGGAATGATGTGTGTAAATAGCAGTTTCCTTTATGACTAGCTCTCCCCCTTATCTTCTCTGGATACTCCCCCTTCAGGAAGGAAGAAAGCCAATGACCATTGAGTTTGGAGGTTCTGCATCTTGAGCGCAGGAAACTAGAACCATAAAGTAAAAGGTAGATTGGGCTGAAGCTGATGTGAAAAGGGAGACAGTCCATCCATAGCTATACATGGCTGGGATATGCATATATCCATGAGTATTCTAAAGCAGCTTGAGGGGATGAATGCTTGAGGAATATAGACATGCAGTACAGCATGATGGTTCAGAACATTGCTTAGTTACAATCAGAACTGGATTCAAGTCCAAAACTCTGCTAGTTAGTAGCTGGAAAACTTAACCTCTTTGTACCTCATTATCCTTATCTGTAAAATAGGGAGTTGTTTCAAAGATTAAATATATATGTGTGAAGCATCTTACCCATTTTCTATCATGTAGTAAATATTCAATAAAAGGTAGCTGCCTTTTAAATTATAGTAATAGTTACTGCCCAGCAAATATTTTCTTGGGTGTTTGCTATGTGCTGGGCATTGTATTAAGTACAGGGAGGTGGTATTGAACAAGGCTTGTTTCCTGTTCTCATGAACCTTACCTTCTCGTGGTAGAGACTGTTATATAGTGCCTTGTGAGCACTTAACACAGAGTCAGTTAAGTAGAGGTAAGCAGAGGGTATTTTCGAACCCACAAGAGGAATTAAAGTCCCGTTGTATTTGAAGGGTAGGTAGGAGTTAGTCAGACAAAGAATTGGGAAAAGATACGGCAGGCACAGGGGACAACCCAGGCAGAAGTCCAGAAGCAAGGAAATGGTGTTTTGGGGATCTGTATCTAGATAGCGTATTTGGTAGGTGAAATAGATGGTATATTAAGGCTGAAGCCTGGAGTTTGGAATGGGGAGGTCGGGAGAGTGGTACAGATGGCACAGGAGAGGGTGACAGGAATCACATCCGGCAGCAGCAGGAAGGCAGTGTGGATGACACCCTGGCAGGTAGAATAGGAGGAGACTACAACTGCCTCCTTGTCCGCAGCTCCTAATGGTGGGCCAGGTCAACACAGAGCGTTGTTTTCTTGTCAGGCTGAAGATGAGGCTTTGCTCTCAGAAGAAGATGATGCCATTGATCGACGTCCATGGACACAGCAGCACCTTGAGGCTGCAGATATCCGCAGGACGCCATCGCTGGCACTCACTCCTCCACAGGCAGAGCAGGAGGTGGATGTGTTGGATGTGAATGTCCGTGGCCCAGGTCAGCACACACCCGCTTTCCAAACCTGCCCTGCCTGCCCTTGGCTCTGTGATGTGCCTCGGTGATCTGCCCCCTGCCAATTGCACAGACTAAATTAGCATGAGGAAATGAACACTTACGGAATACAGACATGCAGAACATGTAAACTTCTGTAAGAAGAGGGAAGGATTTTATATTGCCTCACCTACAGCATGCTTGGGAATAGATAGGCTGATTACATGGGAAAGAGTTTAGTGGGATAGAGAAATAATATCCCAAAGCAGAAGGATAGAAAATTACTTTAATTGATACCTTAGTGCATATTATTGTTAATACTGGATATTTTTAAATGTTGCCCGATTTAAAATAACATAGCACTTAGGAACTCAAACAGGAAGGCTTGCTTAACTTAGAGAAGAGCCCTAGCTTAAAAACACTCTTATTTTCCCATAAAGGGCATTATCTATCAGAGGAAAAACAGGTGGCAAATGTAAAACGAATTGCCCATTACCACAAGAAGCTCAGAGGGTTTTTTCCCCATAAGAATAACTTTATTCAAACAGAACGCTTCCAGCCACTGGGTTCATTGAACATTAATGTCCTTCTCCTCCTTAAATATTTTTTGGAAAATTCCGTTCTTATAGATGGGTGCACCCCACTGATGCTGGCTTCCCTCCGAGGAGGCAGCTCAGATATGAGTGATGAAGATGAAGATGGAGAGGACTCTTCTGCCAACATCATCACAGACTTGGTCTACCAGGGTGCCAGCCTGCAGGCCCAGACAGACCGGACTGGTGAGATGGCTCTGCACCTTGCAGCGCGCTACTCAAGGGCTGATGCCGCCAAGCGTCTCCTGGATGCAGGTGCAGACGCCAACGCCCAGGACAACATGGGCCGCTGCCCTCTCCATGCTGCAGTGGCAGCTGATGCCCAGGGGGTCTTCCAGGTAAAGAACAGAGCTGATTCCCTATAGATCTATAATGGTTTCTCTTTGCTAAGGCACTTAATACCCAATTATGCTCCTTCGGTAATTCTCTGAGAAAATAGGGCGGATGGTGGATCTGGTGGATCCAGGATGGTGGAGTCCTGCTTGTCGGATGGGAAAGCAGGAAAAGAGCAGCAGAAAACTGACCTAACCAGAACAGCCAGGTAGCGACAGAGCTTACAGCAGATCCCACCAGTTTTCTGATTCTTCATCGCTGTTCATTTTGATGTGCCAAATGCCTCCCAAATGAATAGATCAGATGGGAGTGATACCTGTTATGAAGTTCTTGACTAGTATCAGCTTCTCCCTGTAGATTTATCTGGCCATATGGGCTGCTCCTTGGTGTTTTTTTTTGACATGAATTCACTGTGTATTCCTTTTATTTTACCCTTGTGAGGAAACTGGAAGCATTCTGATTAATCTTAAACTGTATACACCACAACTGAGGTTATGATATTTTCCCACTTACTCCTTTCTTTAGAAAGCAAAAGACATCACTCTCCATGAGATGGCGTCCCCTAGCACCCTTTGTTCCTTCATTCATTCATGCATTCATTCAGCATTTATTGATTGAGGATGATAGAATCATGGGCACAAAGACAACAAGCATTCCCTGCCCTCCAGGAACTTACAGGGTTGCCTCAGCTCTGATGCTCTTGTTTCTTCTTTTAACTTCATTATTTTCTTTTATCTAGTTGACTGTCTTTTCTGTACTTTCTCATCTTGTAGATTCTGATCCGCAACCGAGTAACTGATCTGGACGCCAGGATGAACGATGGCACTACACCACTGATCCTGGCCGCCCGCCTGGCTGTGGAGGGAATGGTGGCAGAACTGATCAACTGCCAAGCAGATGTGAATGCAGTAGACGACCATGGTAGGGCCGAGAGGCAGGGAGCCAGATTCTCGCCTGCAAAGCATGCCTCTAAGGGGGAAAATCATTATGTGATCTTTAAAGAACCATCTCAGATTTGAATCCAATGAAATTATATCATTCATTTATTCTTCTTTCAACATTTTAAGTCCAGAGAACTAAGCCAGTGGGAAGTCCATAGGCGAAGATAGGAAGGGATTTTTAGTGAGGGTTTTTGGAACCCAAAGCCAGTCTATGAAACGCTTGCCTCTGTAGGTTCCACTCTGGATATGAGGACTAGTGAGCTTGTCCTCACTAGGGAGGGATTATGAGCAACATCTTAAATAGACATTCTGGTGTGATAAGTAGATAGATTATTGTCCTCGGTATGGGATTCTACCATGTGGAAGACGTGGGTACCCTAGACAAATGATCTTTTTACCTACATGTCTTTCTAATGCTAGGCAGCCTGTATTAAAGTATTTCTAGAACAGGAAAAGGAAGATAATACTTTGGTTTTTTTCCACAGGCTGTCACTGACAACTGGCTTGCTTCTCTCTGGGAAGTTCAAGGTTTCCTTATATAAGTCATGATGCTTCCTTATACTGGGAAGAGGACATGTTCCTCTACTCTGTCTGCTTATAAAAATGTTTCTCCCTGCAGGAAAATCCGCTCTTCACTGGGCAGCTGCTGTCAATAACGTGGAGGCAACCCTTTTGCTGTTGAAAAACGGGGCCAACCGAGACATGCAAGACAACAAGGTACAGTCTGGGCAGACCTAGCAGTGCCTCAGATTACGAAGCCTTCCCTTTTCTCCTATAGCTCCTCTTGTGATGAGTATAGACAAAGAGGGAGGCAGCGTGGACAACAGCTGGATCCAAAGAGTTTGAGGGGAAGGTATGGGGTTATCCAGGGATGTGTCAGGAGGCGAGTCCTCTGCCTACGCAGTACTCAGTCTGGATCAGGCTGTCCTGTAAATAACTTCAGTGTAGCCTTTTCTGCCTTTCTCTTTGACGTCGTCCTTTCTCCTGTTCTCTGTTCTCTTCATGCTCACTTGCTTTTCTCTTGTTCTTATTCATTTTCTTTGCTGTGGCTCTTGTTTTCTGTTCTTGGACACCATGGTATTTTCCTGGTTGCTTTTCTTCCTCTGGGTTTTGGGTCATACTTCTCTTCTCTTGTGTATTTCCTCTTTTCTCTAATTTTAATTCTTTCTTAAACATGTTTTGTTTCCTATTGCTTCTGCTTCCCCTTATTTTTCTGCTTTAGGTTCTTGCCCTCCTACTTCTCTTATTTCTAAGAAGTCCTTTTCCTCTTAGAACCCTATTTTGATAAGCTCAGTCCTCTTTTAAGCAAATCTCTGGCTCAGGAGAATGCTTTATTTCACACATTCCCAACTAAGGAGACATCACCCTCAATGGGGCAAAATTGATTGTTGAGGAAGGGTAGAATGATCTTACTCTTTTTGTGTATAAAACTACAGATATATGGGGCACCTGGGTGGCTCGGTCAGGTAAGCGTCCAACTCTTGGTTTCAGCTCAGGTCATGAACTCACTGTTCATGAGTTTGAGCACTACGTTGGGCTCCATGCTGACAGCACACAGCCTGCTTGGGATTCTCTGTCTCCCTCTCTCTCTGCCCTGCCCCCCACCCAATCTTTCAAAATAAATAAATTTTTATTTATTTATATCTTTTTAATTATCTTTTTTACATTTATTTATTTTTGAGAGACAGAGAGACAGAGCACTAGTCGGGGAGGGATAGAGAGAGGAAGACACAGAATCCTAAGCAGGCTCCAGGCTCTGAGCTGTCAGCACAGAGCCCGACGCAGGGCCCAAACTCACAAACCATGAGATCATGACCTGAGCCGAAGTCAGACACTTAACTGACTGACCCACTCAGGCGCCCCATAAAAAAAAATTTTTTTTTTTAAGCTACAGATATACATTCAGTACCTAGGTAGATAGACATTTTATCTGTGCTAGTAAAATTTCATATGGGGAGGCAGTTAGGGAAATAATGTCTAAGGGGTTGATAATAACAAAAAGTTTGAGAAACACTGACATATGATCAAGGGTGTTACTAATTTTCATGTGCTATGTGGGTCTTTTCTGTAGGAAGAGACACCTCTGTTTCTTGCTGCCCGGGAGGGAAGCTATGAAGCAGCCAAGATCCTGTTAGACCATTTTGCCAATCGGGATATCACAGACCACATGGATCGTCTTCCCCGGGATGTGGCTCGGGACCGCATGCACCATGACATCGTGCGCCTCCTAGACGAGTACAATGTGACACCGAGCCCTCCAGGCACTGTGCTGACTTCTGCCCTCTCACCTGTCATCTGTGGGCCCAACAGATCTTTCCTCAGCCTAAAGCACACCCCAATGGGCAAGAAGCCTAGACGGCCCAATACCAAGAGTGCCATGCCCACTAGCCTCCCTAACCTTGCCAAGGAGGCCAAGGATGCCAAGGGTAGTAGGAGGAAGAAGTCTCTGAGTGACAAGGGTCAGCTGTCTGAGAGTTCAGTGACTTTATCCCCAGTTGATTCCTTAGAGTCTCCTCACACATATGTTTCTGACACCACATCCTCTCCAATGATTACATCCCCTGGAATCTTACAGGCCTCACCCAACCCTATGTTGGCCACTGCTGCACCCCCTGCCCCAGTCCATGCACAGCATGCACTGTCTTTCTCTAACCTGCATGAAATGCAGCCTTTGGCTCACGGGGCCAACACTGTGCTTCCCTCAGTGAGCCAGCTGCTATCCCACCACCACATTGTTCCCCCAGGCAGTGGCAGTACGGGGAGCTTGGGCAGGCTCCATCCAGTCACTGTTCCAGCAGATTGGATGAACCGCATGGAGATGAATGAGACCCAGTACAATGAGATGTTTAGTATGGTTCTGGCTCCAGCTGAGGGCACGCACCCTGGCATAGCTCCCCAGAGCAGACCACCTGAAGGGAAGCATATAACTACCCCTCGGGAGCCCTTGCCCCCCATTGTGACTTTCCAGCTAATCCCCAAAGGCAGTATCTCCCAACCAGCAGGGACTCCCCAGCCTCAGTCCAACTGCCCCCCACCTGTTGCAGGCCCTGTGCCCACCATGTACCAGATTCCAGAAATGGCTCGTTTGCCTAATATGGCTTTTCCCACTGCCATGATGCCCCAGCAGGATGGGCAGGTTGCTCAGACCATTCTCCCAGCCTATCATCCTTTCCCAGCCTCTGTGGGCAAGTATCCCACACCACCTTCACAGCATAGTTATGCTTCCTCAAATGCTGCTGAGCGAACACCCAGTCACAGTGGTCACCTCCAGGGTGAGCATCCCTACCTGACACCATCCCCAGAGTCTCCTGACCAGTGGTCAAGTTCATCACCCCACTCTGCTTCTGACTGGTCAGATGTGACCACCAGCCCTACCCCTGGGAGTGCTGGAGGAGGTCAGCGGGGACCTGGAACACACATGTCTGAGCCACCGCGCAGCAACATGCAGGTGTATGCATGAAAAAGTCTGCCTCCAGTGTAGGGACAGAACTGCCTATTGTAAATGCTGCTGAGGAACAAATGAAGGTCATCCGGGAGAGAAATGAAGAAATCTCTGGAATCAGCTTCTGGAAGCAGGAGGAAGAAGATGCTTTTATCTTTTAGATAATGCAAGAAGCAATTTTGTCAGCTTCACTGGGTATCTGCAGGATTTGGGGTGGGAGGAACATGGTTCCTTTCAGTCTCTTACCCATCAAGCCAAGTTTGTGGAAACTCAAGATGAATACAAGACTTGGGGCCACGTTTACTCTTTTCTCTTTGGAGAAAAGAATGGATGCCTGTTGTAGCCCAGACATTCTTGCAGCCTGGACTGCATTTTAAGCCCTGGGGGCTTCTGCCATATCCATGAGAAGATTTTACGTACAGTCCTGTTGGGAATTGTACCTTGGAATTCTGCCCAAGTTGACTTATCTCATCTTCTCTTACTTGGAAATTCTTCTGACTTCATTTGGTGCTTTAATTTTTGCACCTCTCTGTGGTTGTACTCCCCCCACACCCCCAGCATGGTATAGGGCAATGTGCTTTTAATCATTCCTGCTCTGAAAAGCAATTTCAGCCTCCTTTCCCCTCTTCTCCCAGTGTCCCCAGGAATATCACAGGGTTTGCTTCGGTTATGGTTCTCAGCATACACATTTCAAGTATGTTTCTTTAGAAAACAGATTCATTGCAGTCTCCTACATAATGTCATTCCTAGAAGAGGAAGGGGAGCAAGACATTTTTCTTTGAACCCATTTTGGAGACAGAAGTCCTTTTCAAGAGACTGCACCTTAGTTCTCTTGCCTGCATGCAGGGCTTTACGTAAACCTTACCAGGAAGAAGGATAAGAATTGGTTGTTTTCCCATTTGTGGGCCTAGTCAGTGGGAAGTTTTATCATTGGCAGTGCAGGTACTATGAGCCCCTTAAAACAAATAAACAAACAAGAAACAGACAAAGATGTGGAATGTTGGAATGACCAAGAGATAAGCTAACTCATGTGAGAAGTGGTTATCCACTAACAAGTCCCTTTCCTTCTCTCCCAGCATTCCATTGACGGCCTGTGCAAAACACATTTGTTCCCAGATCGCAGAACCCCTGGCCTACTTCACTCACTCATCCAGCTGGGAAAGCTAGCCTTAGTTGTTGAGACTTTCCTTCCATAGAAGAAAATGTCTCAAACGATGCTTCCTCGCCACTCAGAGCTGAACTCTGTTTGGCTCGAGGGACCCCGTGCCAGCCGGGTTCCTTTTGCGGAGGGATTGCAGTCTCTGCTTCCTGAGGCTGTTTCTGACCGCAGGCCTGCTCACCAGCCCTTCACTGTGCGTGCAGTCTGAGTTATCGGTGCACCCAAGTAGGTTCTCACCGAACACATGGATTTTTCTGTGTTCAAGTGCAGGAAATAGAAAGCTAACGTAGTTTTCTGGGATCCAAGCCAGCCCTGTACAAAGGTTGGAACTATGAGGCAGCCTTTGCTATTTTTTGCTACCATTCCTTTTGTTTTGAGGCAGTCGTGGCGTTCCCTTTCAGGCAACTAACATAGAAACTTACTGTGGACATTTTCCTTTCCCTGAGTTGCCTTGTAGATAATGATGGACAATTAAAGACTGTCTTTGTCATTCTCATGCTCAGATTATGGTTATATTTTACTTGAGTCGGCTCTCTGTATTTGTGGTCTTGGCACCTTCTGTGACACTCTGTCAAGGGCAGAAGCATTCTAGTCAACACTAGAAATAGGAATATCGTTTTCTTCCTCTTGTCCCTGAGTCATCCAATAGTGGATCCTGTGGCCACACTGTCATCTCTGCCCGGTGCTGTGATGTCATGACACCTGGGAAACTAGTTCTGCTGGGGCATTTTGTAGATAATAACAGGTGAATTGCCTACTCTGTTTGAATGGTAGTCTTCATTACTGCCTTGGCTAGGGGTACCCGTCAGAGCATTCCACTTAACGTGATTTATCTGTTTGTGGCCCCGTATGGAACCCCTGAGTGTCTGTTAGCATGGCAGTCTACAATTTTTTTTTTTTTTAGTCCTGCCCAAGCTCATCAACAGAAATAATTAGTACTGCCCCAGCAAACTGTATTCTCTCACGTGGCAACTCTTGCCAGCCCTTTCATAGCAGGTAACATTTTATCTTCTGAACAGTGACTCTCTGTCCTTGGGTCCATTTGTTAATTCACAGATGGGGAGAACCTCTCTGTGTGGGCCACTGTGGACCTCACCACATCTGCCCCTGTCGTCCTGTTTCATCCCCACTTCCTGAAAGTATCAGCCTCTGACCCAACATCTTGGATGCTCTATTGCCTCCTCCTTCCCCAACCACAATTTAGGCCTAACTTGCTTCTTTTTCCTTCTTGGGATCCTTTGGGTTTTGGGAAAGGGAATGTGAAAGCTGCCATTACAGACTACGGGCTTCAGTGATGAGGAGGAAAACACTGCCTTTCAAGCATTTATCAATCCCTTAGATTTTAAGAACCCTTCAGTTGTATAGTACCTAATAAAAGTGAAGGTGAGATGGAGACTCACTTTCTTATTTGGGTTCTGAATTAGAGACTAAGTTTTATAGGACACGTCTTTTATGCCATGTATAGGTCACCCTCTCCCCAATTTTGGTTTTTATTTTTATAAATTTTTCTTTTAACTCCTCTTCTGTCTGCCTTTGGGGATAGACTCTTCTGTTTGTTTCTTCTGTTTTGTGTTAAGCATCATTTTCTGACTTACATGATGGTGAGGGAGAGAAACGTGTAAAAGAGAGTTAAAGACTTTGATGTAAGCAGTCAGCCATGATGCTCAAGCCTGCTATACCATCTTATTACAGTCGCTGGTACACAGTTCTGGCATAGAAAAGAACCAAAGGTATAATATTTTGTGGGCAGGCAGTTTGGATTTTAACCAACACATTGAATGTATGATGACTATTTGAGAGGACACAACTACATGACCTGACGCTCCCACTTGTAACTGGTACTACGGCTCCTTCCTTGTGTACATTTCTCTTAAAAGTGATACTATATGTTTGTATGAGAAACCCAGTAACCAGAAAAATGACTGCATATTCCTAACTATACATAGTAAGGAAAATGCAAACTGTTTTTACTTTTCAAATTTTCATTCTAAAGTAGTTAAGATGAAATTTATATGAAAGCATTTTTATCACAAAATAAAAAAAGATTACATGTCAAGCTCTGTGACATTGCAGTTTTTATTTTCCATTCCAGCGTCCCTGGTCTTGCAGTGACCTCCCTTGTGATGTCATGATAGGCTGAGAATGAAATAATTTTCTCTTCATTCTGAATCCCACAAAGCCAAGCACTAGGCTTCTTTTTTTCATTCTCCCAAGCAGATTGCAAATAAATGCTTTTGAGGAAAAACTTCTGTCAAATAGGAAACACCACAAGACAATCACTTTTCTGTGCAGTAGTTAGTGGCAAACAGACACTTACTGAGGACAAGGTACCTTCCAGTGGAAATGGGGAGTGTTTGCTAAGGCCAGAATTGAAAAGTGGGATGTAACTGATAATATTGATAGTGCTGTTACCTAAACCATTAGTTTTCAATATTATTCCTCAAATTAAATTTGTATAGAACTTTGTCGCAGGGAGTATGGCCGGAGTCGCAAAAGAAGAGTCCGCAAACAAAATGCGGTTAAGTGAAGGTCCTCATACTTGAGTCGGAATGAGGCCCTGACTCCAGAATGAAGCTTCTTTTTATTAGGACAATTGCTAAAGACTATGTGCATAAAGTCAGCTAAGCAAGTGTGTTAATCAATCTAATGGTTTAGCTTTTCAAGGTTGAATTTCGAGTTAATTGGTTTCTGTAACACTAGGAAGGGTCAGGTGTGAAGGAGGATCCAGCCCTGGACTATGTTAATGGCTCTAGGTGTCCCTTACCAGCCGCAGCCTCATTCAGCTGTGTAAACATGTCCTAAGGCCTTGCACCTTCTCCAGCCCTTCCCTTTGAAGTCTCTTCCTTGGATGCTTCTCTCCTGCATCTCCCACAGAACTTTATACAATTCTAAAGTAGTATTTTGCCTATAAATATGTTACCAAGTTCCTTTATACATTTACTTGTGAAAGTCCATCAGGGAGACGTTTGAACACAAATATTTGACATTGGTGATGCTTATGTCATGACCAGTCTTGTGTCAACTTCAGCATTGAGTTTATTTCCATATTCTGTTAGTTTTGCAGAACTTTTTTTTTTTTTAAGTTTCTTTCTTTTTGAGAGAGAGAGGGAGAGGGAGACACAGAATCCAAAGCAGTCTCCAGGCTCTGACCTGTCAGCACAGAGCCCAAGGCAAGGCCCAGCCTCATGAACCGCGAGATCATGACCTGAGCTGAAGTCAGATGCTTAACGGACAGCCACCCAGGCACCCCTGCTTGGGTGCAGAAACTTTGCAGAAACTTTGAATCATACATATATAATTCTAAATGTTAGAAATACTTGCTTAAATGACTGGAAATCTTAGGATATGCTTCAATTGAATAGATGAAGGAGGTTTATTCAAAATCTGCACAAATATATTTTAACACAACTGACAGCACATATTGGTTAGCCTGACAGCTTTCTAATTTCATATAAAACATTTGAGTCTTCATGTTAGGCTTTATAATGGCATAACAGGAAAATGAACTTGAGAGCTAAGGAATGATTTGCCTAAGTCTGGTCCTCTGCAGGCTGGCATCTCAGAGCTGGACTGGTCTCTTCAGACTAGGAGCTAACTTGCTGGAAACCTGCTTTCTGGATCTGAGCTGCAGGCCACTAGCTTGCTCTCCACATCCTACCACTGCAATCGCAAGCCTAGAAACCTCACCCTTGATTGTGGCGGGGGGATCCAGGGCTCTCCCAACTATATCTCCAAAGAAGGAGGGCAGGGCTGGAGGCCAAGGCCTGCCACATCACACAGCTGGGACAGTAGACTTGGACACCAGGCCACAGTCAGGCCAGGGGTGAGACTGGTGCTTCCCTCAGTCCCACAGCTAAGAAGCCTCATAGCCCAAGGAGAGGGGGCTGAGTTCCCCTTTCAGAGCATGACGAATACAACAACCATCCTTAATGCCTGCACACAGTCCAGGATGTGATGGGCAATGGGAGAACTGAGCTCCTTTACTGCCTCTGCTTCTGCAAGCTCTCCCAATACACACTGCCCTGGGCCAGCAGGGCTCGATCTCATCTGCCTGACTGTATTTTAAAAATGAAATGACCCCTTTCACGAAGATGGCGCCAAAGGTGAAAAAGGAAGCCCCTGCCCCTCCCAAAGCCAAAGCCAAAGCTTTGAAGGCCAAGAAAGTAGGGCTGAAAGGCATCCATAGTCATAAAAAAAAAGATCCGCACATCACCTACATTCCGACGGCCCAAGGTATTGCATCTCCGAAGGCAGCCCAAATATCCTCAAAAGAGTGCCTCTCCGAGAAACAAGCTTGACCACTATGCCATCATCAAGTTCCCCCTGACTGCAGAGTCAGCCATGAAGAGAACAGAAGACAACAACACACTTGGGTTCATTGTGGATGCCAAGGCCAATAAGCACCAGATCAAACAGGCTGTGAAGAAGCTCTATGACATTGACATGGCCAAGGTCAACACTCTGATCAGGCCCGATGGAGGAAAGAAAGCATATGTTTGATTGGCTCCCGACTATGATGCTTTGGATGTTGCCAACAAAATTGGGATCATCTAAACTGAGTCCAGCTGGCTAAATCTAAATATAGAAGTTTTCACCATAAAAAAATAAAAAATCATAAATAAAAATAAACATGAAATGTGAATCAGGTGCTTGCAAAAGTCCTGAAGAGGGAGAGGGTGCATGTGAAGTATGTGAGTAGGTGAGGAAGTGTAGGCATGTGAATGTGTCAAACAGAGAAAATACAACTTTTCTTTCTTTGCCTTAGGCTTAGCAAAACACGTTGAGAACAATGACAGCAGTCAAGTCTGCCTGCCAAGTGGGAGCAAACTCAAATGAGGATAACTCAAGAGGGGCTTATTTACAAAAGGACTACTGAGGAAGTGTGCATGTGTGAGGTGTAGGGGAACTCTAAGGAGCGGTGCAGAAAGCACTGGCTAGTCCCAGCAGAGCTATGACTGCTGGATACAAAGGGATGAGACCAGAGGAGGCTACCAGAACCTGGAAAGAGTGTAGAGCAAGTTACCTCAAGAAGAGCTATGCTTCATTTATGGAGTCAGTGAGCCCCAAGGCTCCTTGACAACAAGGACGCCAGGGAATGAGTACTCTGACCTCATTCCCCACCCCATTTCTGCCCAGACTTCCTTCCTCCCTTCCTTCCCTCCCTCCCTTCCTCCCTCCCTTCCTACCTTCCTTCCTCCCTCCCTCCCTCCCTCCTTCCCTCCCTTCCTTCCTCCTTTCCTTCCTACCTTCCTTCCTTTTCTCCCTCCCTCCCTCTCTTCCTTCCTTCCTCCCTTCCTTCCTTTCCTCCCTCCCTCCCTTACTTCCTTCTTTCCTTTCCTCCCTCCCTCCCTTCCTTTCCTCCTTTCTCCCTTCCTTTCCTCCTTCCTCCCTCCCTTTCCTCCTTCCTCCCTCACTTCCTTCCTCCCTCCCTTCCTTCATTTCCTCCTTCCCTCCTTTCCTTCATCCCTTCCTTTGTTTCCTCCCTCCCTCCCTTCCTTCCCTCCCTTTCTTCCCTTCCTTTCTCTCTTCCTTCCTTTCCTCCCTCCCTCCCTTCCTTCCTTCTTTCCTTTCCTCCCTCCCTTCCTTTCCTCCTTCCTCCCTCCCTTCCTTCATTTCCTCCTTCCCTCCTTTCCTTCATCCCTTCCGTTTCCTCCCTCCCTTCCTTCCCTCTCTCCCTCCCTCTCTCCTTTCCTTCCTTCCTTCCTTCCTTCCTTCCTTCCTTCCTTCCCTTTTTCTCCTTCCTTCTTCTTCCTCCTTCCTTCCTTCTTTCCCTCCTTCCTTCTTTCTTTCCTTCCTTCCCTCTTTCCTTCTTTCCCTCCTTCCTTCTTTCCCTTCTTCCCTCCTTTCTTCCCTCCTTCCTTCTTTCCTTCCTTTCTTCCCTCCTTCCTTCCTTCCCTCCTTCCTCCCTCTCCCTCTCTCAAGAGTGCACAAGTGGGGTGGGGGCAGAGAGAGAGAGAGAGCAAGCCCTAAGGGGCTCCATGCCCAGCACAGAGCCTGACCCAGGGCTCGATTCCATGACTGTGAGATTACAGCCTGAACCAAAAACAAGAATTGGACACCCAACTGACTGAGCCACCCAGGTGCCCCACCACCCAGACTTTCTATCTGCTGGAGCCAAATGGAAGTCTGAAAATACAAGAGGCTGTTGAATTTGATCCATTGATACATGTCAGCTTTCTGGGGTGGGGAAGTTGGTAGAGAAAGGAAGAGAGTACCTGCAGGTGAGAACACATCCTTATCCAAAACATTCTCCCTACAGCTCTAACGTTTCTAAGAAAGTTCTACTGGCAGCCTGCTATTGATGTGTCAAGGCAGGAAACACAAAGTAAAAGGAATTATGTATTGGTAATCCTGACTTATTTTCCTGATCTACTGGTGTGTTTCTTCACCACCTTGGCTTTGAGCACCCAAAATTAAGACGAGCATCAGCAGTAGGATGGACAAATTATGGTACCTCCTTTCAATGGAATACTACACAGAAATTTTTAAAAAGAAAATCATGCAACAATATGGAGAATTGTTGCTGACATAATGTTGAGGAAATTAAGCCAGACAAAAGAATACATTCTGTATGATTCCATTATAGAATTTCACGAAAAATAAACCAGTGGCAAATGGGGATCAGAAGAGTGAATATTTTTCTGGGAGAAGGGTCTTGACTGAGAAGAGGGCAAGAAAAATCTTTCTGGAGTCTTAAAACATCTTGACTTGGGTGGTGATCACATGAACATATACATATGTAAAATTTTGTTTAGAATATGCTTAAGATTTGTGCATTTTACTTAGGTAAATTGTACTTCAATAAAATGTATAATAACTGACAGAAATGTATAAACACCTAATATAAAAGTTATAGCATATAATTATATATAATTTTATATTATAAAATGTTAATTTTTATATTTGTTTCAGATGCTTAAAGATGACAAGATACATATAGCAAAGACTCCTGTATTTCCCTTTCCTTTCACTCCCCTCCCTTTCTTCCTCCCTCCTTCCTTTCCCAGTTACTTGTTTTCATAACTTTGGTTCATGGGGATTATTTTATTCTTAAAAACATTATTTGCAATACTTAACCCACGAAGGAAATATATTTTCAGTGCAATTGTATAAAATGTGGGATTGCATAGTTGCAAACCTCACTATGTGAGTGAGGTGAACCAGCTATTATTGGCTAGCTGGATAAGCCATCTCCGTCAGGGTCCTGGCTGCCATTTGGCACTATCTGGTGGCACTTGTCTGCCTCAGCACAAGTATGTTTGAGGTTGATTCTAGGTTCTGTAGTCTGGCTGGGATTTGTAAGAACATCACTGCAAGTCATCCTCTGCTTCATATGCCTACTACAGAAACTTTGGGTCAGCTAAATGCACGCATAACCACTCTCTCTGTACTCCAGAGGTTTAAGAACATGGACCTGGCAGAGGCTGGACACCAATCACCAATCCTGTTATATCAGAATCTGTGGTTATTATGGGGTTTTACATATAAGAATTGGAAAGGAGGAAGAGAAGCTATCTACACCTGAGGTTAATAAGACAACTTACTGAAAAACTAAACCATTAGGAATTCAGTAAGTCAAACGATGTAAATTTAGTTCACAGAAAAACCTCTGTTATGGGGCGCCTGGGTGGCTCAGTCAGTTAAGCGTCAGACTTTGGCTCAGGTCAAGATCTTGTGGTTCGTGGGTTTGAGCCCCACATCAGGCTCTGTGCTGACAGTAGAAACCTGCTTCGGTCTCTGTCTCTCCATCTCTCTCTGTCCCTCCCCAACTCATGCACGCACTCTCTCTCTCAAAAAAGAATAAACATTAAACAATTTTTTAAAAAAAGAAAAACCTCTGTTATCAACAAAACCGACTGAGGGATGAAATGGAAGAGAAGATTACATCTACAGTAGCAAACACACACACACACACACACACACACACACACACACACACACACATCAATAACCTTTTAAAAATTACTAACTGCAAATATTACCAAACATCCAGGACTCCTGAAAACTTGAATGACCACTGCCTCTTTATAAGTTGCAGTTTTAGCTCTGCTCTATTCTTCCACCTGCTAGGTAAAAATCATAACTCTATCTGGTCATGCCCGCAACTGGGACAAAATTCACGAAGATACTCAATTCTTTCAACCCATCTCAGTATCACCTAACACAAGTCCTAACACCTAACACAAGTCCAAATCTATAGTAAACCCACCCACTTCCTGACACACCCACATTTCCCGCCTGTGTGCAGTTTTCCCCGCAGCAAAGAGCAGTGATAAATCCATCTTTGGTTGATTCCCAGGCTTGCCCCTGATGGCCTTAGACTGACAGACATCAACAGAGGCCTTCAACAGAGGCCTGTGTCTCTCCAAGACAGAGGGAATCCCATTTTAACACCCTGTTATACACAGAGTGCGGACTGTGACAGTGGGAGTCCATGAATTTATTTTAAGAATATCTGGAACCTTCACAAAAATTAAACACAGGTGAAGCCATGTCAAGGTCTCAGAGTTTCAAAGAATCAGTATTATATAGACAGTTATCTCTGAACACAATAGTTTCAAACTAGAAACAAAATAGGAGCTCCTGGGTGGCTCAGCTGGTTGAGTGTCTGAGCTTTGGTTTTGACTCAGGTCATGACCCAAGGGTTGTGGGATCAAGCGCTGTGTTGGGCTCCATGCTGAGCATGGAGCCTGCTTGGGATTCTCTCTTCCTCTCTCTCTGCCCCTCGCTGCTGCTTGTGTTCTCAAATAAAAAAGATTTTTTTAATTAAAAAAAGAAGGAAAATAAAACTGTAACCAACAGCCCTATGTGTATGAAAAATTAATACAAATATAAGTTAGAAGATATTTAGAAACTGCATAAAAATATTTATCAAATAGTACCACTACTTTTGAAATACCAATTAAAAAAACTATGGAAAGCAACTAAAGCTTTAAATAGAGAAACTTCAGCCTAAATACTTATAGGACAGCAGAAAGGCTGAATCAATAATCTAAGCATTTTATTCAAGAAAGTAGACAAAGAACTATAATCTAAATCTAAAGAAATAGAAGGTAGGAAATAAGACAAACAAAAGTTAATGAGCTAACTGGAAAAAAAAAGTAATAGAGATAATTAAATTAACTAAAATCTGCTTTGCTGAAAGACATAGAATACTCTCTGGCAAGAATCAAGAATATAAAGAAAGCACAATTAACAGTACTAGGGAGACAAAGGATTTGGGGCTGACACGGCAGGTTAAAAATCAGGACTATAAACAAATTTATTCTAATATATTTGGGGAAAAATGAAGCCTAGGTTCTATAATGGGTAATATGTATTGAACCTTTTTTTTTCTACTGAACTTTAAAAGCACAGATAGTCCTTATCATAAACCTTCCAGAGAATTAAAAATAAAATACTCCTCAGCTCATTTTGTGAATCTATTACTTTGATGGTAAAGCCCTACAAAGATGATACAAGTAAGGAAAATTATAGAACTATCTTACCTATAAACATAAGTGCAAAAATTATAAATCAACTATTACCAAACTGAAACAAGCAGTAAATAATATATAAAGCCATCAAGACTAAGAATTTTTTTTCCTCAGGAAAGAAAGGATGGTTAACATTAATTAATAGATGTCACCACATCCAGAAGACAACTTGTGCAACCATTTCAATAGACTAAATAAAGTGTTTGGTCAAATTAAATCTTAAAAAAAATTTTTTTTTTAACATTTATTCATTTTTGAGAGACAGAGAGAAACAGAGCATGAGCAGGGGAGGGGCAGAGAGAGAGGGAGACACAGAATCTGAAGCAGGCTCCAGGCTCTGAGCTGTCAGCACAGAGCTCGCCGCGGGGCTCGAACTCACCGACTTGCGAGATCTTGACCTGAGCCGAAGTCGGATGCTCAACCTACTGAGCCACCCAGGCGCCCCTAAAATCAAATCTTCATGGCAGAAATTATAAAAGATAACATCAAATTAGAAACCAAGAGGAACTTCCTAAAACTAACAAAAGGTATCTACTACAACCTACAGCTATCACATTTAATGATGGATTTACAGATTTGTTACCTTTGAGGTTAGGTCTACCGCAGATGCCAGCTCTCACATGTTCTAGTCAACTCGGTCTAGAAGTCCTTAGTTCTGGCCAGGAACACTGGAAAGTCATTACTTACAGACCATTTCATAAACAGTCCAAGAAGAAATATAAACTATTAGAACCTGTTGCCATTAAACAGGACGAGAGAGTTGTTAAAAACAAACAAACAAACAAACAAACAAACAAACAATCATTTCCTGTTAGTGATTATTGGCTCCAACCAAATGGTAAAAGAAATCAGATGCATTCTGGCTGTGGGATACAGGAGTCTATGAAGCCAAGTCAGCTGAGAAAAACTGGGATGTTGGGGACTATGGATTTAGAGGCCTCTGTTAACCTCATAGAGAACCCTGGAGAGAAAAAATGGCTCGAGCAATTCCCTCTGTGCCTCAGAATCACCCTGTAAGGAGGTAGCCCTCATTCCTTGTCCCAGCCTCAGACACCTGTGTGACAGCGAAGCGAATGCTGACTAGAATTCTGTAATCTTGCCTCTCCCGACTGGCAGATCTGATTCCTTAGAGCAGACTTGCTGATTTTCAGTTCATCGCCTCTTAGCTCTGAAATCATCCTCACTGCCAACTCTGCCAAAATGGGTCTTGGTCCTCTAAGTATGTTTGCTTTGCCAGCTGGCACTGTTTAGCTCTATCAGTAGAGGGTGCTGGAGAGATCTTCTAGGAGGAGTAAGAGGTTTTCCTTCCTGGTTCCAGGCTTCCTTCTGGCGTCACCCTCTCTTCCCTCCCCACCCCCAGACTTAGTGTAAGTAGCTTCCCAAGTGCCAGGCTCCTAAAGTGCAGGCAGCTTCTCCAGCACCCAGCATCTGCAGTGTATGGCAGCCAGAGGCAGCCAGCAGCCGGTGGCAATGCCAGGCAGCCTCTGTTCCCAGATGGTTTTGTAGCAGAGTGTATTCGAGTGCCCAGTGAGATGCCTTTTCTTGAACAGCTTTCCCCAAGTGCCCTAGAGTGCCTGAGTGAGACACCTTCCTGTGAACACCTTCCCTGGTACATTAGAGGTTGGATTTCTGGCAAGATCCACCAGAGTGGATCACTCTGACACCACACTGACTTCTCTGCCATTCAGTGTCCAAGGCTGTGGCATCTGACAATATCTGATCTCAGCCCTAGGAGGATAGCTCCTCCTGGGTGGCCTGTTTCACCCCTAGGGTTGGTACGTATACTACATTATATAATATACATATTATATTTTATTTTAGACCATATCTCATTATATTTCTGCATGTCTGTCGTATTAAGTATTATAGCCACAATTCCAATATTCTTTAGAATTCCCTTTGCAGTTTACCAGCAAATCTCTTATTCCTCCAATTCCCTGTTGAGATTAATCATTCTCTATATTACCTTTCCCTCTTCACCTCTGATAGGGATTCTTTCTCCTGACTGAACCCAGACTGATACAAAAAGTAACTTTTGTAGAGAAATAAACATTGCTCTGTGTTGTGCTTAGTTTTATGTTAATGCCAAGTCAGAAGCTCTTTATCTATAAATTTTTCTCTTAATAATTCTCTTCCAAAAGGGACATTATGAATGAATGATGGCCCTCTCAAAACCTTGGGGATATTCTTTAAAAAAAAAAAAAAACATAGGAAGGGACAAAATACATCAGTGATATAAAATCTTACGATGTAAGTTAAAAAAATATATTGGTCATATTTAATCTACTGGCACTATCCTTTCAACAGTATCTTTATGACTCCAAGCTAATCTGTCAGCCTAAAGATTAAGGATCCCAAAGCATGTTTGTTTCATCTCGGAAAGTAGACACAAATTTCTACATTATTAAAACATTGTTTTCATTGTGAAATATACACAGAAATAAGCATAAATGTTTAGGCACGGTTTAACAAATATGTACAGCAAACCCCAGTGGTCAAGACATACACTACCAACAGGCTAGCACTCTAGAAGCTACCTGAACCACACCGGCCCCTCCCTCATCCACTCCTGAATACAGCCCCTTCTGTTCACCCTAGTCTTAGGGTGACGGTCGTCGTCACAGCTCTGGTAATTATTTCCTTGATTTATTTTACCAACAGTGCATGTCCGTTACCGCGGTTACCCCGACGGAAATTTGAATTGTTTCCAATTTGGGGAATATTGCTGCTTCCAAATACCCTGGTGAATTTATGCACACATTTCTGTAGGGTATCCATCTAGGAGTGGAATTGCTCCATCAGATGGTCTGCATGTTTTCAACCATATGAGATACTGCTAACCAGCTTTCTAACGTGGTTTAGCCTATTAAATGATTTCTGCAGTTACCATTCTACGCCCTCATCAAAATTTGGTATCGTCAGTCGTTCCGGGATCCTCTCCATCCGTGGCCCTTTTTGGTCTCCTCCCTCCCCCTGCACGCATACTACAAACAGAACCACCTATTTGCCTTTCTCGGAGAACTCTGGGGGATCTGCTCTCGCAAGTGTTTTTCTCTTCCTAGATTCTTCCACTCCCGCACACCTCTCCCCACCCCCCACCCCCAATCCCGCTAGTCCCCGGGTCCCAAGGACACACGACAAAAAGAGCCACCTGGAAACTTTTTCTGGCCTGCAGCCCGGCGCTGGGTGCCCCGCGTGGGGGCGGGGATCAGACCCTACCCTGAGGTTCTGCTGCGCAAGCGAACGCAGCGAAAACTGGGAATGGCGTGACTGTGAGGCGCGCACAGTGGCCTAGAAAACATCAGATTCCCTCCGATGGAAAATACCAGATGTGTCCTAGGGCGTCTGGAAACGAGCGACATGGCGCAGGACGTAGTGACCCTTTAACAGGATCTCTTTTGTTCCTACTTCTCTATTCCTTCTCCTTTCCCCAAGCTGTGCTCGGCCCTTCCCCACCCCTCGTGCCGGTCGCCCCTCTTTCCCAGTTTTCTCCTCGCGCACCTTTCCCTCCGTCCTCCCGGGCGCGCCCAACGGCGGCACCGCCCGGAAAACCTAACTGGAGACTCTCTGGGAACGTCAACAGACCCGACCGAGCCCGGGAAGCCGGAGATCCCGCCGCGCCTGCTCCTGCCGCGGGAGCTCCGCGCTGTGAGCTCTCACGCCCCTAGCGGCCGCCCCTGGAACCTGACTCGCAGGCCGGCCGTCGGGACTGACTCCCTGGGGCTGCTATGAGGTCAGCGAGGACCTTACGCTCCCCAGGCTGCTAGCTCCCGGTGCTAGTCCTCGTGGGGCTCCTGGCTGAGGCTCTTGGCGAGGATTTAATTTTTCACCCTGAGTGGGGATTTGAGTCGTATGAAATCATCATTCCCAAGCAGCTGAGCTTCCGGGGAGGGCAGCAAGGCCCGGTGAAGCAAGTGTCCTACCTCCTGCAGGTTAAAGGCAAGAAGTACGTCCTCCACTTGTGGCCCCGGAGGCTTCTGTTGCCCCGAAATCTGAAGGTTTTCTCCTTCACGGAACAGGGGAAGCTCCTGGAGGATCACCCTTACATACCCAGGGATTGCTACTATATAGGCTTGATCGAAGGAAATCAGGATTCCGAAGCTACTTTCAGTACGTGCACTGGGGGTCTCCGAGGCATACTGAAAATTTATGACGAACGTCACCAAATCGAGCCCCTCAAAGCCTCTTCCAGTTTTGAACATGTCATGTATCTCCTGAAGAAAGAGAACACATTTCAGAATCAGGCCTGTGGCTTAACTAATGACGAACTAGAAAAACAGATGGCCCAGAGTGAGAATATGGCTAGGCTTAGGGACTTTGCTGAATCCTATTCCCATCAGAGGTATGTGGAAACAGTCATGGTCTTTGATCACAGTAGATATATATTTTTGCAATCCAATGCTACTCAAATTGTACAGGATGCCATTCTTTTGGCTGGGATTATGGATGCCTTGTTTAGGGATGTCAGTGTGAGGGTACATCTAAAAGGTATCGAAATATGGACCAGTGGAGATAGAATAAATATTCGCCAAATGAACACAAGCCAAATTCTAGAAGCGTTTTCAAAATATCTTAGAATACACGTCTCTCCTCAAATTCCAGCAGATTGGACACATTTGTTTGTCACATCTGCTTTTATTCATTCTCTTGGGTGGGCCTATATCGGAGGTGCATGTTCATCGAACTCTAGTGGATCAGTCAGTAGTTTTAGGAATCTAAATATCCTTGAAGCCAGCCGATGGTCTGCGCATGAACCAGGCCATGGTATTGGAATGCAACATGATACAAAAGACTGTCGTTGTAAGGGTAAGAAAACTTGTATCCTGGGCACTGGGATTGACAGGTTTAGTAATTGTAGTTACATCAATTATCATAGTTACATACATTCAAACGGCGACTGTCTAATACCCCGGGACTGGGTTATGTGATTACCAGATGCAGGAACAGAATTGTGGAAGAGGATGAAGAATGTGATTGGGCCTCAATAGAGGACTGCAGGAATGACAGGTGTTGCAAATCAGATTGTAAACTCACACCTGGTGCCAGCTGTAGCGCCGGACTTTGCTGTCCTGATTGCCAGTTTCGTCCGCTTGGGTACACATGTCGGAAGAACGAAAATGATTGTGACCTTCTGGAGTACTGCAGTGGCATCTCCGCTTACTGCCCAGAAGACACGTAGAAGCAGGATGGAAGCCCTTGCAAGCATGAGTCCCAATGTTACAGGGAAGGGGTGCCATTCCAGACACAGGCAGTGCCAAAGCATTTTTGGACCTGGTGCCAAGGAGGCTCCCAATCAGTGCTATGAAGTAGTTAATATGATGGGTGACCAGTATGGGAACTGTGGGACTGTGGGAGTCAATGCCTATAAAACTTGTACCGCGCAAAATGCAATGTGTGGCATTGCACAAAGTGCAATGTGTATATAAATGTCGAAATTGTCCCTGATCTGCCAGATCATACTACTAGTATCTCTACTTACCTGCGAGATGAAAGCCTCATTTGCTGGGGGACAGGCTACCAGAAATCCATGATGCCCATGGGAATACCCAACATAGATGTAGTAAATGATGGTACCCCGTGTGGCGTGGGCCGAATATGTATGAACGGTACTTGTATGCCTAGCTCAGTCTTTGAGTTTGACTGTCAGCCTGAGAAGTGCAACCACCGAGGCACTTGCAACAATAAAAAAAACTGCCACTGCCTTTATGGCTGGGCCCCTCCCTTCTGTGAGGAGACAGGGTATGGAGGAAGCACAGACAGCGGGCCAGCGAGAGCGCTGGGAGAGGAGGTGTCCGCCCCAGTTCAGATTGTGTCCATTATGTTAACACGCCTTATTTTCTTAGCTCTCTCCGTGATCGTTGTGTTTTTCAGGAGAGTGATAGGAGAATGTTTAATACCCAGACAGGGAGAAACAGCACCAGTTACCACTAGAGCTCAATAATCCAAGGCGAAAAATGTCAAGAACCCAAACAGGTAATCAGGCAATCCACAGTCATTTTACAACACACTCAACAGACTTATTCATGTAGCCAGACAGCACTTTGTTCTCCTTCCAGCTCCTTTCTTACATAATTTTCCTTCAAGTTTGGATCAGCAAATAAACGATGTTCTTGTTTGGGAAACGCATCAGTGCTTTTTGCTTTTTTGGTATTCACCTGCTCCTTCATCTGTGATCAAGTCTTGGATATCCTGAAAAGTCTGCCCCAGTGTTTTCTGAACACTAGAGCTCTGAATATTGTTTTCATAGGATTACACTGGTTTTCACAGTAGAGTCCTCTGTCACTCAGAATCACGGTAAACAAAGTGATCGTCTGCCATTCTCTCTGCCTCTCTCAACGTGCTCAGTGAGAGCTCTGTACGAGGGCCCCATGCTGACTGATAGATTTTAGAAATTGACTACCACGTTTTAAAGAAATAGAAAGCGATACTTTATAAGGGGTGTCCCTCAGGTAATTATTTTCCCCTGTCGTGGTCATTTTATGGGTTCCCGCGGCTTTGTAGATATATGGTCTCTGACGGGCGTTTGGGGCAATCTCAGCTGGGTGAAGGACACTAGTCTGCCATAACTCTTGCATTTCACCCCAGTCTATAAATGATGAGAAACACTGGCAGCATCCTGGGGGCAAGACTTTCAACAAAGTTCAGTGCTTTGGGCTTTTTCTTGCAGGAGCAGGTCTTTTGTGAATGGGTGGCCCTAAGTTTGTTACACCCGTAAGTAGAGCAGAAGTGAGGAACGCCTTCCACCATGTACCCCCATATCTGCCTCCAAATATTCTCTCCCCTTTGCCCAGTGCTGAGGGTGGGAGGAGAGGAGGTCTGAGCAGCAGCTTTGGAAGAGTCAGTGCCCGCCTCTCAAGCCCAGGGAGTATCTCACGCCTCCCAGACCTGTGTCAGCCCAAGAGTTCACCGGCTGCTCTAGGTCAAGCCTTCCTGCCGTTGTCTTGCCTCGCCCCTGTGCTCCTCCCTCCCCTAGAACCCCTGCAGGCTCACCAGACCCTCTTTTCTCAGCCACTTTGTTTTTCTAACGGAGGAAGTTGCAGGAAGTTCGCTGTAAAGAGTTGTCCCCTTGGACTTTGGGGGGACTGTTTTTACTCAGAGGAGAACAAGAAAACCCTGACCTTGTGATGATCATAATTCTAACATTTTTCAGGCTCGGCCATCACCAGGAAACATCCTGCGAAAGCGAGGGCATTTATTATAGCTGCAACACTGCTAATGATGGCTACCATATCGAGAGCTCGCACTGCACTAAGCAATGTTCTAAATGCTTCATGTGTATTTAGGTATTTTCACTCCTGAAAATAACTCTGTGTGGTATGTGTTATTGTTATCCCCCTTTCCAATAGAGAAATTAAAGCACAGTGAGGTTAAATAATCTGTTCAAGATTAATGACAGTATAACAAGAAGTAATGACAGTATTACAAGAAGCATCATATATGTGTGGTCTTAAGAAGACTGTGCTGTTGCTGGGTGGAGTATTCTATAAACGTTAATCAGGTAAAGTTTGTTGATCGTGTTGTTCAAGGCTACTGTATCCTTGCTGTATTCTGTCTGCTTGTTCTAGATGTGAATTTGTCTATTTCTCTATATCAGTTTGCATCATGTGCTTTGGAGCTGCCCTCAGGTGTGGAAACTTGTGCGATTATTATGTCCTCTTGATGAACTCACCTCTTTATTAATATGAAATGACTATCTTATTCTAGTGATAGATCTTGCTCTGAAATCTATTATAGTTGATATTAATAAAGCTACTCCAACTTCCTTCTGACTATTGTTCAAACAGCATGTCTTTCTCCACCCCTTTATTTTAATATATTAGTATCTCCATATTTAAAGTGCTTTCCTTGTAGGCAACATATAGTTGAGGATTTTAAAAAATCAAGTCTGACGATCTCTGCCTTTTAATTAATGTGTTTTGACCATTAACATTTATTTTAAAAAAATTTTTTTTCAGTGTTGATTCATGTTTGAGAGAGAGAGAGACAGAGCATGAGTGGGGTAGGGACAGAGAGAGAGGGAGACACAGAATCTGAAGCAGGCTCCAGGCTCTGAGCTGTCAGCACAGAGCCCGATGTGGGGCTCAAACCCACGAACTGTGAGATCATGACCTGAGCCGAAGTCGGATGCTTAACCGACTGAGCCACCCGGATGCCCCTTGACCATTAACCATTAACATTTAATGTGATTATTGAAAAAGCTAGGTTTGGAGCGCCTGGGTGGTGCAGTCGGTTAAGCGTCCGACTTCAGCCAGGTCACGATCTCGTGGTCCGTGAGTTCGAGCCCCGCGTCAGGCTCTGGGCTGATGGCTCGGAGCCTGGAGCCTGTTTCCGATTCTGTGTCTCCCTCTCTCTCTGCCCCTCCCCCGTTCATGCTCTGTCTCTCTCTGTCCCAAAAATAAATAAAAAACGTTGAAAAAAAAAAAAAAAGCTAGGTTTGAGTCTATTAGGTTGCTATTAGTTTTTGGCCTGTTCCTTTTTTCCTTCTTTTTCTTCCATCTTTTGTATTAAGCGAGTATTTTTTATTTTTTTTTATAATTCCACTTACCACTATTTATCAAATCTACCTTCTAGTGATGTTACGCCACTGCATACACAGTGCAAGAATCTTAGGTGAATGTACTTCCATATTTCCCCTCCCGGCCTTTATGTTATTGCTGCGGTCATTTTATTTTCACAAATGCCATAAACCTCACAATAAATTGTTATTATTATTTAAATGTTCAGTCATCTCTTAAAGAGATTTAAATAAAAAGAAGTCTATGTATGTGCCCATTTAGTAACCATTTATGGCGCTCTTTCCTCTTTCATATAGATCCAGAAATCTATCTGGTATTATTTACCTTCTGCCCAAAGACTGTCCTTAAATTCTTATAGTGCAGATCTGCTGGTAATAAATCATTCCAGCTTTTGTATATGTGAATACATCTTTATTTCACCTTTTTTTAAAAAAGGAGTTGTGCCAGGTATAGATATCAATCATCTTATTGCTTGCACTGTTTTCAGCAAGAAATCTCTTATTATCTTCCCGCCCCACCACCTCTTTTTTTTCTTAGTAGGTGGTATGTCTTTGGCTGCTTTTAAAATGTGCTCTTCATCATTATTTTTAGTAGTCTGATTATGATGTTCCTTCGTATAAATTTTTCATGTTTCTAGTGATTGAGTATGTTCAGATTCTTGGATCTGTGTATTTATAGTTTTTATTATGCTTAGACAGTATTCAGCTATTATTTCTTTAAGTGGTTTTGTGTCCTCCCCACCCCTTTGTGGATTCTCATTATCCATGTATTAGCCCAGCTGAAGTTATCTCACGGCTCACTGAGGCTTTTTTCCCTGTACTTGCTTTCTCTCAGTGTTTCCTTTTGGATATCTTTTGCTAGGCCTCACATTCACTAATAGTTTTCTTCTGCATTGTCTAATCTGCTATTAAGCTTAGCTGGTGGATTTTCCATCTCAGATACTGTAGTATTCATTCCTAAAAGTTGGATTTAGGTCTTTTTTATACCTTCCATTTGTGTATTTAACTTTTTGAACTTATGGAATATAGTTATAATAACAGTTTTAATGCCCTTCTCTGCTAATTCTGACATCTGTATCAGTCTGGGTCAGTTTCAAATGATTGGTTTCTATCCTCATTATTGGTTCTTTTTTTTTTTAATTTTTTTTAACGTTTATTTATTTTTGAGACAGAGAGAGAGCATGAATGGGGGAGGGTCAGAGAGAGAGGGAGACACAGAATCTGAAACAGGCTCCAGGCTCTGAGAAGCCAGCACAGAGCCCGACGCGGGGCTCGAACTCACGGACAGTGAGATCGTGACCTGAGCCGAAGTCGGACACTTAACCGACTGAGCCACCCAGGGGCCCCTCCTCATTATTGGTTCTATCTTCCTTCTTCTTCAAATGTCAACGGTCAAGTATATTTGAATGGTGCATTTACTTTTCTGGTTGCTGAATAGTTTTATCTGCTATAAATTTTGAGTTTTGTTCAAGGATGCTGGTAAGTTACCTAGAAACAATTTGATCCTTTCAGGTCTTGATTTAATTATTTGTTCAATGGTCCAGAACAATGAGCAGTCTACTGCTTTATTTCCAGCTACCTTCCTGAGTATTCTTCCCCATTTTCTGTTAATTGTAAGATGCTCCACTCTGGTTGTTGGGAATAGATAGGCCTATTAGTCCCCTAATATCCTATTTTATCTTGACCTTTGGGTAGTTTTCTTACCTGGATGTGTTAATCAGTACTCTACTGAGTAGTAGAGGTAATTCCTCTGGGATTTTTCATTATTTTCTCTTTGTAGATCTCTCCTTCTGGGACTCTGCCTTATGGATTATACCTGCTTTGACCTCCCTAAACTGTCAGCTCAATCTCCTCAACTCAAAAGAGTCCACTGAGCTCCTATTCATTTTTCCTCCCTGTGGCTGGCTTGAAAACTCTCTTAAGGCAGTAGGTTTGGGACAGTAGTGGGACTCATGGATGACTGTTCTCCTTTGCCTGATGTCCAGTATCATGGAGAGAGTCATTTCACATATTTTATCTGCTTTTTTTAGTTATTTCAAAAAGTAGAGCATATCTAAACATTGTTAGTTATTCTTGGCCACAGGATCATCTTTCAAAGAAATCAAAGCTGGGGGCACCTGAGTGGCTCGATCGGTTAAGCAGCCGACTCGGCTCAGGACATGATCTCGCAATCCGTGGGTTCGAGCCCCGCGTCCGGCTCTGTGCTGACAGCCGAGAGCTGGAGCCTGCTTCGGGTTCTGTGTCTCCCTCTCTCTCTGCCCCTCCCCGCTCACGCTCTGTCTCTCTCTGTGTCTTGAAAATGAATAAACCTTAAAAAAATTTAAAAAAAAATAAAGAAATCAAAGCTGGAAAATATAAGTCTAGATTTTGAATATATAAACTTACAAGAATACAGAGAGAGAAAGAGCCACAATCAGGTTGAAACCACAAATTAAAGAAGTCTTTAAATCTTCCTTTAAAAAGCACCATACCAGTTGTAAAGACAGTTTCTGTTTGACCCATGACAGAGAGCATACAAACTCCATTATCCCTCCCCGCCCAAAAACTGAGTGGATGTTTCTGTGCAGACTGTAGTGACTTTAAGGGCATGTCTTGGTAATTTCTGCTATCTCAAAGGTCCTCCAAAGAAAATCTGAGCAATGATTACAAAGCGGCCTCATATAGAGTACCGTCTTCCTCTGCACTTACTGTGAGTCGAGTCCATTTTTAAAGCTCTCTACTGAATTCTTGGGTTTTTTTCATTGTATTTTTCAGCTGTAGACTTTCTAGGGTTGTTTTTTGTTCAAAGGTGATTTCTATGTCTTTGTTGAAGTTCTCATTTTGTTCATGTATTCTTTTCCAAATTCTGTAAAGTTGTGTGTCTGTGTGTTCTCGTCGTCGACTAGAAGAAGATTATTCTTCCTTTAAGAAGATTATTCTGAATTCCTTGACTGACACTTCATAGAGCTCCATTTTTAGGGTTAGCTAAATGGTGTCCTATTTACCTGATTTTGAGTGTGAGTGATCTTTGAGTCCCTATGTTGGTATTTGTTAATGTGAGTAAGTGGTCCCCTTTTTCAGACTTTGCAGATTCGCTCGGGCAGACACAGTTCTTCAGCAGTCAGCTTACTCTGGGTATTCAGACATGTCTACTGGTAGCATCCTTGGGGCCTGCTATCAGGGTCTATTTTGGGACAAGGTTAATGCCCAGGCTCTGATGTCAGGTCGTGGGGGATGTACTGCTGGCCTGAGAACATTTAGATGAGATTGTTCCTTGTTTCTCTGCCCCAGCAAGGCTAAAGAATGGTGGCCTTGATTCTCTGGTCAGGTTTACTAGATGGCTGGGAATGAGTACTATACTCGGGAGTAGGTGGGAATATGAGTTAACTTCTCAGCCCTGGTGAGGCAGCAGAACGAGACCCAGGGCCTGCATAGCTTGTTTGAGTGCCCAGATCAGGCAAGAGTATGACCTGAATTCCCTGGCCCAGCAAGGCCACTGATTTTGTTCAGCAGATAGGGGAAGCCAGGGGCTGTGTTCTCCGTTCAAGTGTCACTGGAAGCTGCCCTCTTGGATGGGCTACATAGCTTTCTGTGTATTCTGGTTTGGTTCCCTGATCAGGCAGGCTGAAGGCTGTATTCAGCAATGAGTGAGGCTATGAATCAGTTTCCCTGCCCAGGTGCAGCAGGAGAACCACCTCTAAGACTGGTAAGGCTCTTTTTTGGTTTGTGGTCTTGACTCAAGCCAATCTTTGCCTAGGTTCCCTGGTCAAACAAGTCCACTGGTTTTGATCTGCACGCTATCAGCTCTGCCTGTGCAACTCTTGGCTTGAGCTCACTGGACTACATAGCCTCCAGACAGTCCTGCCAGCCCCTCTGGCCAGATAGGCCAGGAGCCACACTAAGCAGGTGGGGCTATGGCCCAGCTCCTATGCTTGGGTAGGACAGGAGAGTCCACTCCAAGCTTTCTGTCTGGAGAGGACAAGAGGTATACTCAGCAGCGGGGGGAGCTATAAATTAACTCCTGTTGCCTGGGTGCAGTAGGGAAGCCTTCTATGGCCCATCCTGGCTTTATTTTGGGGGTGATTAGTTCTGCCTGCCCACCTCTCAGCCTGAGCATGGCTGGTCTATGTAGCTTCCATATGTTCACACCAGCCCTGCTGGTCAGATGGGGCCAGAAGCCATACTTCGGAGCAGGTGGGGCTGTGACAGCTCCCCTGTCTGGGTTGGGGTAGATCAGACTCCAGGTTTGGTGAAACCCCTCATTTAAGGGCCTGAATCCAGTGGATCTGCCCTCCACCAAGTTCCCTGGTCAGACTGCACCACTGACTTGGTTCTACAGGTGAGTAAAGCCGCTGGTTGGGACCACTACTTGAGCGCTGCAGGTTGGAATTCAAACTGTCAAGATCCCAGTGCGGATTCTTGCAAGCCCCTCCCTCTTCTCTGGCACAGATTTCTAGTGGTTGAGCCCTAAAGATTCCCCTGCAATCCCTATAGGGCAAGACCTGAGCAGGGACTCCCACAAAGTGACCTAAAGTGGTAGGGGGACTGGATGTCCCCACTGGGCTCTCTTTTCCCACTGGAAACCATAGGCTGGGTTTAGCATATTATATAGTACACACAGAAAGCTATGTAGCCCATCCAAGAGTGCAGCTTCCAGTGACACTTGAACGGAGAACACAGCCCCTGGTTTCCCCCATCTGCTGAACAAAATCAGCGGCCTTGCTGGGCCAGGGAATCCAGGGTTTAGTATAGCCACCTCCGCTCTCTTTTGGTTAATATTTGCATGGAATATTTTTCTCTATCACTTTCAGCCTATCTGTATCCTTAGAGCTAAACTGAATCTCTTCTAGACAGTAGGTAGCTGGATCCTTCATTTTAAATGCAATCTGCCAGTCTATGTCTTTTGATTGAGTACTTTATTTGCATTTAAAGTAATTACTAATGGGGAAGGATTTATTTTTGGCATTTTGTGATTTGTTTTCTGTGTGCCTTGTAGCTTTTTTTTTTTTTGTCCACTTCCTCCATTAGTATCTTCCTTCATGTTTAGATGTGTTTTTTTTTGTAGTTTAGATTATTTTCTCATTTCCTTTTGTGTATATTCCATATATAGTTTCTTTCCATATCCAGTTATTGTAATTTCAATAGATACATCCACAGGATTTCCTGTAAACTTAGAACAAGGCAAGCTGACTTTTTAAATGCATAAGAAAACAATAAATAAATAAATAAATAGTATTAACTCTGAACTGTCTGAAAAGGTTTGAAGGTGCCTAGCTTACTGTATATTATTTACAAAATAATTAAAACAATAAGAGTCAACACTTATTTAACATTTAGGTACAAAAATAATCCAAGTATTTATGCATATGTCAACTCATTCAAAACCAAGAAAACATCTTTTTGTAATGTTTATTTTTGAAAGATAGAGCACGCGAGAGCAGGGGGGAGCAGAGTGGGACAGAAGATCTGAAGCAGGCTTTGCACTGACAACAGCAAACTCAGTGCAGGGCTCGAACTCACAAAACATGAGGACATGACCTGAGCCAAAGTCAGACGCTTAACCAACTGAGCCAGCCAGGTGCCCCAATACCAAGAAAACATTTTAAAGTGATGATAAATAAATGTAATCTTCCTATGGAATAAAATACTGAAAAAAATCAGTAGATCAGAATGAAAGTCCAGAAACAGGCCCAAAGAATTTAGTAGACAACGAAGAGCATCTTTGGAGTAAACAAGAAAAAGATACAGTAGACAAAGAGTGACGTTGAAAAAAAGTGAGCAACATTTGAAAAAAACGATACACTGAACAGTGTATTGTTGGCAATAAAGGCTAAGACACTGCAACAAAGAGACCTCCAAATATAGTGACTGAGAACATATCACATCTTAGAGTTAACTATTTATATACCCTGTCACCGAGCAATCCCACACCCAGAATATTTATCAGGAGACATGCACAGTTCACAGTAGGAAATAAGCTGGAAATCGCTCAGATGCTCACAAGCGAGGGAGTGGATGAACCCGCTTGCTATGTTCTCACAATGGAATACTAGACAGCAGTGCAAATGAATGAGCCATGGTGGTGTCCTACAGGGCATGGCTCTTAGCAATCTAATGTTAAGTGGAAATTTACGTGTCGACATTCACTAACACATCCAAAAGAGAGCCACACTTCGAGGAGTTAATGTCTGTGTGTATATCAGCCATGTGCATAAAGGTGAGGGATGAGGGCATTCCCCATAGCATCTTTTTCCAGAACCAAACAAAAAAGGAAACAACCTAAATATTCATGACTTGATAATTAAATAAAAAATGGTACTTCCATGCTACTGAATACCTGCTGTTTAAAGAAACAGAGTTGATGGGTACATCAAAGGTACTCCAACTGTGGTCCCAGAAAGGCCCCATCGACATCCACCTGGGAACTTGTTACCAGTGCAAAGTCTTGGGCCTTATCCCACCAGACCTACTTGAATCAGAGAGTCTGGGGAGTAGAGCCCAGCAACCTGCATGTGACCAAGCCTTCAGGTGATTTGCAGGCACACTAAAGCGTGGCACACCTCAGGTACATCTGCTGGGGTAAATCTGAAAGATTTACAGAGGTTATCCATGAGAAGGTAAGTCATGCAATCATTTGTAAAGTATGAATCAATTCATATTTGCACAAGAAGCAGATATTTCTGGAAAAGAAAATTTGCCATATAAATGTACAGTAAAGAGACTTAAAAGATGAGCACCAAAGGTTGCTAATGGGCCACTCTGTACTTTGAGTTTATTGGGAGAGGGGGCAACATTACTACATTTCTTTTTCTTTGTCATGCCAGTATTTCTGTGTGAATGGAATATTCTCAGTAAGGACATGTTCACCCGTCACACAGGTAATTTAAGTGTAATAAAAAACCAAAAGTGGAATCAAAAGAAAGAGTTCTGCCTCATTTTAGTTACTACATGGTAAGCTTGCCAGAAAAATTGGGTCGCACCAGGATAACATTTTGCTTCCCCAGTAGACCGAAAGTCTTACAAAGGCAAGAATGTGTCTCTTTAAGTCATGGGTATATCCCTAAGAACTTATATGGGTCCACTCACAAAAAAAGGAACTTAATAAACATTTGTGGAGTTTAATTGTACATTTCCATATCTAGAAGTCTTCTTAGAGATAACCTATTCTAATTACCACAAAATATAGATGAATAAACTGAGGTCTAATGTTGAGATACCCAGCCAATGAGGTCACACAGCTCATTCATAATAAGGTAACAAAAAGCTCATTAGCAATAAAGTAATAAGTAACAACCTCCCAACCCCCAACCAGACTCTTTCTATCATAATGACAAATTTGTTTTACAGGTGGGTGGATCTAGATTTCAGGCACAGCAGATTCAGGTACAGTTTAAAGTTAAATGATCTGAATAAGAAAGCACTGTTCTCTAGTGGACAAAAGTCTTTCACTGCAAACAAATAACCTAAAAGGAGAAGGCCATCTCATACATGTTAAATTGAGTCTACAATGCTATAAAATTATGGACAAAATACACCCATTCCCACATCATGAGATACCCATTTTACTTTGTACTTTCCTATGGCAACAAGCAATTTGTATCAAATACACATTCCATATAACAATCATTCTCCAAGACAAGACAAAAATCAGTAAACTACCTACATTCTCAATATTTGCATTCCTTATTTGACCGCTCAGTCTTCCTTGGGTTTGGAATTTGGAAAATGGAAAATCTGGGTTTCGGTGTAAACCAATGACCATGACAATACAGGGACTGTTCTAGGAGCTTTATTCTGTTATGTAACTTACAGGAATGTTCCGCTACAATAGGGTTGAGTGTGGGCTGGACATTTGGCGTGAGAATGGTATATGACAAAGAGAGTTTCCCTGAGATTTGATAGACTAAGAGGAGTGAAAAGCCAAGAGTGGAGTCACAGTGAGGGATGGGAGGAGGCACAAGAGAGGACATGTGGTAGTGATTCATCATCCTGGGGTCCCCAGGAGTGAAATAGATGGGAAGCCTTCTACAAAACTGTTTGACTTACATAATAATTAGAAAAACTCTAGTTTGGAGCTGACTGAGTCACCATAGTGGAAATGTGTGACCTCTCATCCAGTTCTTAGACCCGGAGCTCCTTGACTGAGAGAGGACTGAGTCTTGGGGAGCTTGGTGGCTCAGTCAGTTAAGCATCTGATTCTTGATTTCAGCTAAGGTCATGACCTCATGGTTCATGAGATCGAGTCTTGCTCTGGACTCTGTCAACGCAGAGCTGGCTTGGGTTTCTTTCTCTCCCTCCCTCACTGCCCCTCTCCTGGTTGTGCAAGCTTTCACTGTCTCTCTCAAAATAAATAAATAAACATAAAGAAAAGAAAAGAAAAGAGAAAAGAGAAGAAAAAAGAAAAGTAAAAGAAAAGAAAAGGAAAAGGTGAGAAAAAAGAAAGGAAAGGAAAGGAAAAGAAAAGAAATAAGAGAAAAGACAAGACAAGAAAAAAGGAAAGAAAGGAAAGGAAAAGAAAAAAGAAAAGAAAAGAAAAAAAGAAAAGAAAAGAACTTAGTGTCTTTGAGAAGAATGAACCCTGCAAAGCAGACACAAGTGGATGCTATAAATCTTCCCCAGGCCTTCCCCAGGGAGACCACAGTCATTTCCTGGGGTAATGGCGAAAGGGAAATACCCAGACCTCCTGGGCTTATTAGATCCTGGTTCCATGTAATGCTATCCTATGGCGACCTGCGGTGACCATGAAAATAACCACTCCCATCTCCAGCGGCAGGAAGCATAACTGGTCAACAGCCCCAGCTAGTGTCCACTGAGTCCAGGCCTCTGACATCTCCCCACATTCTGTTCCAGCCTGTGAAGAAGAAAGGCTCACACTGGGCCCTCCAACAGGACACTTACGATGAATCATGAGGATATCAACTGTTTTCCTGTCCTAACTCTGACTTTTCTTTCTCCACAGTCTGGTTTATTTCTACACATTAACTTATTTGTGGGAAGAAGAGAAGAAATCATTAGACCCGCCTCGGTCTCTTTTATTGAATTTTGCAGTCCGATAGAGTGATACCAAATTCAAGGTGTTCTTGTCTGCTCTGTGCCTTCTTCCACAGGATCCATTCTGCTGCCATATCTGTGTACAGCTGCTCACCTTCAGAGCTCATACTAACTAGACGAGGAAGGAATAGGCCCAGTTTAGCCTCGTCAGTACACAGGCATCCCTGCCCCAAAGTCTCGTGCTTGTCACCCCTCCAAGGTTTTTTCCGTTTCATATTTGCTTTGCTTCCAGCTGCTGTATAACAAATCACCACCAACTTAAAGGCTTGAAACGACACCTATTCATTATCTCATCATTATTATCTGTTGTAGCTCAGAAGCCCAGGCACGGGTTAGCCGGGTCTTCTGCTGAGGGTCTCACAGGCTGAGAGTAGGTTGTCATCCAGCTATTTCTTTCTGAATGTTGTGAGCAAGAATTCGTCTCCAAGTTCATTTAGTGGTCAGCTGAGTCCAGTGTCATGTGTCTTTAAGACCCAGGTCTCTATTTTATGCTGGCCATGAGCCAGGGGCCTCTCTCAGCTCCTAGAGGCCTCCCACATTCTTTGCCACATGCCCACTCCATCCAGCAGGGAAGGGACAGCTTGCCCAAGGGTGGCTTCAAAATTCTATGTGGCTGTTTCATAGAAGTACTTTACCAGGGACTGTGCTGCCCCTGTGCCAGAGACTAACTGAGATGGAGCAAAGAGTGGCTGCTACAGGGCTGAGTGAAGACCAGAGATATTTGAATTCCAGCAGTGTGGGGAACTAGGTGATTAGTTCCTGCCCATCCAGGGTGAAGAGACCTCACTGACACCTCATTAGCAACCCAGGTATCCAGCTGAGACACCAGAAAGGCCGAACTTCAGGGCTAAGTGCCATGCTTTAGAATAAGAGCTATTCTAGAGCACACCTGACAAAGTCTAGAAACATCCTGTTACATACTACAGGAGTCAAAGGAGAAATCATAAAAGAAATGGAAAAATAGCTCAAACTTAATGAAAATAAAAGCACAACATGCTCAAATTTGTGGGATGCAGTTAAAATGGTACATAGAGGAAAATGTGTAGCTTTGAATGTCTGTATTAGAGAAGAAGAAAGTTTTAAAATCAGTGATCTACATTTCCATTTTAGGAATCTAGGAAAAGACAACCAAATGAATTAAACCTAAAGTAAGTAGAACAAAAGAAGTAACAAAGAGCAAAAATCAATGAAATAGAAAATAGGTTAACAATAGAAAAATTAACAAAGCCAGAAGTTGGTTTTTGGAAAAGATGAATAAAACTTATAAACACCTACTAAGATGAATCCGGAAAAAGAAACATAAAAGAGAAAACATAAATTATCATTATCAAGAATTGAAAAGGTGATAACCATCAATTCTATAGACATTCAAAGAATAATGAAAAATTATGATGAACCTTATGCCCATAAAAGCAATAACTTAGATAAAATGCACAAATCTCTTGAAAAATACAATTCACCAACATTGACCAGAAGAAATCGAAAACAAGAATATTTCTCTACCAATGACTGAAATTGGATCTATAAAAAATAAATAAGCAACTGAATAAATAAGCAACTGAATTCGAAACAAGAATGCAATTCTTCGAAACAAGAATGCAACAAGAACTGAATTCGAAACTGAAATCAAAAACAAGAATATTTCTCTACCAATGACTGAAAATGGATCTATAAAAAATAAATAAGCAACTGAATAAGCAACTGAATTCTTTCATTTATTTAAAGAAAGAATATAAATATTACACGCATTCTTTGAGAAAATAGAAGAGGAAGAAACTTCCCCATTTGTTTTTGAAGCAAGCATAATTCCTATGCCAGAACCTGACGCTTTAATAACACAAAAATTATATGCAATCATTACTCCTAAACATGGGTGCAAGAAATTCTCTACAAAACACGAGCACGTCAAATCCAGACATATGTACCCGGTAAAAGACATCCTGACCAAGTCTGGTTTACGCAGGAATACAAAGTATGTTCAACATTTGAAAATCAGTTAACGTATATCACTCTATTAAGAGAATGAAGAAAACATTATAGAAATCCTTTCAACAGATGCAGAAAAAGCATTCAACGAAACTGAAACTTATTCATGATTAAAAAAAAAACCAAAAACCTCATGGCAAACAAGAAATAGAAGGAACTTTCTTCAAACTGTCAAAATGCATCTATGAAGAACATAGTTCATGGTTAATGGTAAAATGCTGAATGCTTTCTACCGGAGACGGAGAACAAGGTAAGGATGCTGGCTCTCATCACATCTGATCAATGTTATTCTGGAGATCTTAGCCAATGCAGTGAAAAGAGAGGGAGAGACAGAGAGGAGACAGAGACAGGGAGACAGAGAGAGACAAGGTGAAATAAAGTGGGGAAAAGAAATAAACAGTCTCTGCAGAAAACATGTAGGAGATTCTAAGAAATCTTAGACTCGCTGTAGTATTAATCTGTGAATGTAGTAAGGTCACAGGGTTCATAGGCAATGTACAAAACCAAAAGTTCTCTACAAATGAAGAGCTAGAATATGCAGAGGAAGTGGAAGACTTTGATGTCATCAAATATACCATTGTTTTCTTGATATCTCCTGGATTTCAAAGATTAGTTGAAAATTTTCTCCCCGTACCAAAATTAAACACATACTGAAAAAAAATTTTATTATTATATTTTTATTAAATTTTTAAATTTTTAAATTAAACATTTATGTTTAAGGTTTAAATCCGTTTAGAAATTACATTTTTGAGGGGCACCTGGGTGGCTCAGTCAGTTAAGTGACGGGTCAGTTAAGTCTTAACCAAGGTTAAGACTCTTGGTTTTAGTGCAGGTCATGATCTCATGGTCTTCTGAGTCTGAGACCCCCATCGGGTCTGCGCTGGCAGTGCAGAGCCTGCTTGGGATTTTCTCTCCCTTTCTGCCCCTCTCCCACTTGTGCTGTCTCCGTTTCTCTCAAAATAAATACATAAACTTAAAAAGAAGCAATTACATTTTTGAGTATGAAGAGACAGAGGTCCAACATTATCTCCTTCCAAAATGACAGACAACCTAATTGTGCCAGCATCGATTCTTTTTTTTTCAATTTTTTAAAATGTTTATTTATTTTTGAGACAGAGAGACAGAGAGCGAGTGGGGGAAGAACAGAAAGAGAGGGAGACACAGAATCCGAAGCAGGCCCCAGGCTCTGAGCTGTTAGCACAGAGCCCGACACGGGACTCAAACTCATGAAGTCAACCACAAGATCCTGACCTGAGCTGAAGTCAGATGCTTAACCAACTGAACCACCCAGGTGCCCCCCAGCATTGATTCTTTTTAAAAAAATTATCATTTTCCTACTGATTTGGTGTATCATTAGCATATGTTAATTTTTTATAGACTGTGATCTGTTTCTGAGTTGTCTATACTCTTCCACTTACCTGTTATCTATCTATCTAGCTATCTACCTGCCAATACCACATATTATTCTTAATTGACCTCATGATCTATGATTTTAGCATTAAAAATGTACCTTTTAAGTGTATAGTTTAATGCATTTTGACAAATGTATGCACTTGTGTAACCACAACCTCAGTCAAGACCTAGACATTTCCATCATCTAAAGAGTTGTCTCATGCCTGTTGGCAGACAATTTTTCACCCAAGCAAACAGTGATCTGGTTTCTGTCATGGCTGATTAGCTTAATCTACTCTAACACTTCATAGAAACGGACTCATATGCTATACACGCTTTGTTATCTGTCCTCTTTCACTCAGCTGAACATTTTTGAGATTCTTCATTGTTATTGTTAGTATCAATAGTTTCTTCCTTTTATTCCTTTGTAGTATTCTATTGTATGAACATAGAACACTTAGTTTATCTGTTCACAGGCCGATGGATGCTTGTGTGGAGGTATAACAGATATTTAACATCATATTAGTTTCAGGTGTACCACAGAATGATTTGATACTTGTATACACTGTGAAATAATAGTAGCCTAATAGCAATCATTCTTTTGCATGTGGCTGTCCAGTTTTCCCAACACCATTCATTAAAGAGACAGTCAATTCCCCATTGTATATTCTTGGCTCTCCTGTCATAAATTCACTGACTATATATGCATGGGTTTATTTCTGAGCTCTCCATTCTTCTATTGATTGTGTGTTTGTTTTTATGCAATACCATACCATTTTGATTGTGATAGCTTTGTAATATAGTTTGAAGTCAGGGAGCGTGATGCCTTCAGCTTTGTTCTTCTGCGAATGGACATTTTGATTGCTGCCATTTGGAGCCACTGTGAGTGATGCAACTGAGAACATTGTGCACACGTCCTTTTGTAGATTCATGTCCTTATACATCTTGAGTAGCATTGATGGGTCACACAATAAGCATATATCTACCTTTATCAGGAACTGCCAAGCTGCTTTCTAAAAGGGTCATAGGATGTTACATTCTCCTCGACAATGACCGGAAAGTCATTTGTTCCACATCTTCTCCAACATCATCAGTCTTTTTAATTGTCGCCATTTTAGCTGATGTGAAGTGTCTCACTGTGGTTTTCACTCTCATTTTCCTGATGGCGAATGGTTTCCAGCATCTTTACATGTGATCACTTTTTCTATATCTTTTGTGTAGTATTGGTTGAAATATATGACCCATCTTTAATTGAGTCATTTGCCTTCTTATCACTGATTTTGTATTATGATACAAATTCCTTTTCAGATATTTGTATTCTGGATATTATCTATGGCTTACCTTTTCGTTATCTTGATGGAATCTCCAAACATCAGAAGTTTTAACTTCTGATGATGTTCAATTTATCAATCAATAAAATTTTTTAATGTTTATTTTTGAGAGAAAGAGAGAGATAGAGTGCAAGTGGGGAGGGGCAGAGAGAGAGGGAGACACAGAATCTGAAGCAGCCTCCAGGCTCCGAGCTGTCAGCACAGAGCCCAACATGGGGCTCAAACCCACGAACTGTGAGATCATGACCTGAGCCAAAGTCAGATGCTTAACCAACTGAGCCACCCAGGCGCCCCCATCAGTTCTGTTTTATTTCAATGGCTTGTCTTTTTTGTTCCCAATATAAGATATCATTGCTTACTTCCAGTCATAATGATTTTCTCTTTAGTTTTCCTTTAGGAGTTTATAGACACAACTAAACAATAAATGAGTGAACTGAGAGGTCAAGGGTGAGATCTTTGTCTAAACGCAGGACAGATAACAGCTCCTGTTCCGAGGATAAAATAATAAGAGGTATAGAAGGAAGGCCCAGGAATTAAATGAGGAGTAATATGAGTCAAAGGAAGGAATAAAGACGTTGGAGGAATACAGACAACATTACATTACATCACATTACATAGCATATTACATAAACACAGCAAAATTTCCCTGACTTGTCTTCAGATACAAAGGATCTATCAAAACTTTCAAGGAAAACTACATTTATGTAATATGTTCTGGTGCTGGCCACTGTGGTTCATGCTGGACCTTGGGCCTGTGCTCTGGCTGGAAGCCAATGGGGACTTCCCTGGCCCAGGACCACTCCATTCTGTCACTCACCTGCTGGCCATCCACACTGTCCCAGGTGCCTGGGGCAGGCTTTTAATGCCCGTCCCGAGTGGGGCTTTGACTACTATGAGATCATTGTCACCAGGAAGCTGAACCCCAGAACGGAGAAACAGGCTGGGCCAAGGAGGGTATCCTACCTCCTGAACTCTTTGGGTGGGAAGTAGGTCCTCTCCCTGATGCCCCATAGGCTCCTGAACCCCGCACCTGTGACTGTGCTCCCTCACCGAGGAGGAAGGCCTTCTGGAGGACAGGCAGTATGGACCAAAGAGACTGCAACTAGAGGGGCTTTGTGGAAGGCTCCCAGGAGGCCAAAGTCATAATGAATATATGCCGGGGGCCTCTGTGGTGTGCTGACCATGGGAGACCTGCTTTTCCAAACTGAGACCCTCAAAGCCTCCTCCAGCTTTGAGCACATCTGTTATCTCCTAAAAGACGGGGAGGTGAGCACTAAGGCCTGTGCTGTAACTCATGAAGGACCAGAAGAGCACATCCGTGAACAATGATAGCAGCTGGAACATTCTGACACCCCTATCTACAGAAAGTATATGGAATCGCTTCTGGTATTTGATCATAAGAAGTTTGTATTACATTGTAGGGAGCACAATGTAACCCATATCACTTGTGAAGGACTTCTCCCGTCAGGTTTTACGGACTCTCCATTTCAGGCACTGAATATACAGACACATCTAGCAGCCATTGGAATCTGGATCAGCCGTGGTAAAATAAATCCTAGTAAAAAGCAATTACTTAATGGTCTCTGTTTCTCTTCAAAGTATAGAAGAGATGTCCAATATCCTCAAACTCAAACAGATTGGTCACGCATCTCTGTAAAAGAGTCTTTTGGTAATGCATGCAAGAGCGGCTGGATCCGAGAAGTTTGTGATAAATATCACAGTGCATCAACTTGCACTTGGAACAGAAAACATGGTGTCTTCTGTTTATGTGTCTACTGGGACATGCTGTAGGGATGATGGGTGATTCTGCATTCTGTCAACGTAAGGGAGGCAGTCCTAGGTGTATCATGGGTTTTGGGCAGAATGGGTTTAGTAGTTGTAGTTTGGTCAGTTATTTTAACTTAATATGCCAAATACTTGATTGTCTCAATAATATATCAGACATGACATTTTCAGTGAAAGGATGTAGACACAAAGTAGTGGGTGAAGGAGAGGAATGTGACTGTGGCTCAGAAGAGTCCTGTCAAAACAATGAGTGTTGCCAACCAGACTGTAAATTCAAGTGTGGTGCAACCACAGCATGGGACTCTGCTGTCCTAAGTGTCACCTACATCCATCTGGACACATATGTAAGCAGGAAAAAAATGAATATGATCTTGCAGAATACTGTGATGGGAACTCAAGTCTCTGCCCAGTTGATTCTTATAAGCACGATGCAACCCCTTGCAAAGGTGCTCCCCTTTGCTACAAAAAGGGGTGCTACATTCAATGTCTACTGGTGTAAAGACATATTTGGAGAAGAAGCCACGGAGGGGTGGCTAGGCTGTATAACATGTACAACTGAGAGTATGTTCTATAGAAACCTGCAGTGTATCCGTGTCAAGGCCATCCCCAACATTCCTGAGCACACTACTCTAATTTCCACTCATATGCAGAAGGTACATCTCTTCTGCAGGTGCACGGTAGGATGCATCTTTAATAGCCAGCGGATTGCCAGATTTAGGCATGGCAAGGGATAGCACTTCCTGTGGTGAGGATGTGGTATGCTTCACAGACAAGGTGTCAAAATCACAGCCCTGCAAAGGGCTGTCGGCCTGAGAAGCGCGACGACCTGGGTGTTTACAACAATAGAAACAACTGCCACTGCTTGTATGGTTAGGCCCCCCTTTCCGTGAGGAGGCTGGGTTTGGAGGCAGCAGGAACAGCGAGCCTCCAGGTGAGATCAGGGATCAAAGATCACCCGTCCAAGAAAAAGCATGCTCTGCTGTTTCTGTTAATGTGCCTCTTCCTCCTACTACTGGCTGCAATTCTGATGTTGTCTGGGATAGTGGTCGCAAAATGTCTTCAACCAAAAAGGAAGAGAATCAGTAAACACAACCCAAGCCGGTAGGAAAACCAGGTCAAAGAGATATGACAAATAAATGAGATCTCCATATGCACTCAGTGACACCAGATTTTTTAAATGTTTTTTATTTATTTTTGAGAGACAGAGCATGAGCATGAGTAGGGGCAGGGACAGAGAGAGAGGGAGACACAGAATCTGAAGCAGGCTCCAGGCTCTGAGCTGTCAGCACAGAGCCCGACACGGGACTCAAACTCACGAACTGCAAGATCATGACCTGAACCGAAGTTGGATGATTGACCGAGCCACCGAGGCATCCCAACCAGATTCTTTTTTGAATGGCTTAACCTAAAGATAAGGATAATGAAATAGATTTAGAAAATTCAAAAGAAAAATACGCTAAATACACCAACCACGACAGTCATTGTTTTTTGAGAATACCATTCTACAGTAACTCAATGAAAACTGACTATGCTTGAAGCCCCTCCTTTTATTTTTTTATTTTATTTTGGGGAGGGCGCGAACGGGGAAGGGGCAGAGAAAGAGGGACACAGAGGATCCCAAGCAGGCTCTGAGCCCAAGTCAGACACTCAACCGCCTGAGCTACCCAGGTGTCCCCAAGGCACCTTCTTTTAAACGATGCTCCTCCCGTAGGTTAGTGCTTGATCAAAGGTGCTGATTGTATGGCTATCATTCTAATTTACTTTGGTCTGTCAGTTTTATGTAATATGAGTTTCCCTTGGGTTTTCATTAGCAAATAACTTTTCTTTTCCCTAGAGTCCCGTATCATTTATCTGAGCACTGAACCTCAGAATGGCATATGCTGTTAAGAAAGTACAGTCATTCTCTGAACACAAGTGTCTGTCCCAGAGCCTTCACTGGTAGAAAGTATGTAGAAGGGCCTTAACTTCCGCAGCCATCTGCTATGAATATCTCACGTATATCTCTCCTCCTTCCATTTGATCCATGGGACTTCCCAGTTCTAGGCCCAGAAAATGAAAGCTGGCTACATCCATTTCAGAAAGTAAGAAATTATAAGAGGAACCACAGAACTGACTATCTCACCATTGCATCCTGGCAACTCCAGGGGACTTCAGACAAAACAGTGAAACTAAGCCAAAGTGGCTGATGTGATGCACCCGGCCACGGGCCTGATGGTCCCTTATAGCTCTGTCTACAGCAAGTCACATTTTGGGTGTGAGTTCAGCAGGATCTTGATATTTATACGTTCCTTGTGGGGCTGGGGGTCATGACTAATGCCCCCCTTTGCCAATGACAAGGAGAATTAGGCAGGGGCCTCATTCCCTTCTCCTTTGGTCCCCACATCTTCTTTTTTCTCTGCCTGTCCTAGTGGATGCAGGAAGGGTACGCAGGGCAGTTCAGCTTAAACGTTTCTTCCCCTATGTTCAGGCGCAGGTGAGAAATGTGTGTATCTTCCATTGTCATGTGATCCAGGGGGTGCGTAGGTCTTGTTCCAAAAATGTTTTTGGAACACGAAGCCCCATTGCTCTCCAGCTGAGCATGGAGCCTCTCCTCTCCTGTCCCTCCCCCAAGGCAATTGCTCAGGTCTTGTCTCCAGAAGGTTAAGCACTGTCACCTGTCGCCTAGTTTTCCAGGATCCTGTGATTCCCACTGACATCAGGAAGCCAAATTCATGGCTGCATCTCTTGACATTAGTTGCAGCCTGCAGAAGGCACCACAGGGCCTTTTCCTGGATGCCAGTGTTCCTGTTACCATGCACTTCTTAGAGTCTGGATGAAGAGATGGCTTCTGGACCGTTGTTTGTGGGAGGCAAAGAAACAAGGAGAGAAATGCAGCTACACAGAGCTCCTGAGAATTAAGACTGTGGAAGAGGGTCACAGAAATAATGGAAGGCTGTAGGTACTTCCAGAAGCTCAGCGTCAGTGCAGGGAGGGCAGAGAGGGAAATACTGACCTCACTCTCCTCTCAGCTTCCAGGTCCCTTCTGGTGACTCCCATTGACCAAACCTACCTGGGAGCCTGTCAACAAGAGAGCCCAGGGTATGCACTCTGAGGAGGACAAAGCAGGACGGAGATGCATGGAGAGTGGTTCTGGGGGCAAGCGGTGGAGGCATCGACAGGGGGAGAGCAGAGGGAGAGTACCAGCTAATAACATCAGGCATCACTAATAGCATACGCCCTGGGCATTGTTCTATGCTAAATGGGTTTAATCACCACAAAAACTCTGCGGAGTAGGAACATTATTATTCCTGTCTTGGCAATGAGAAAACTGAGGCAAAGCTCTCTCACTGTCTGTGCTCCTGTTCTGAGGAGCAAGTTCGGCATAAATCACTAAACCAGGAGTCAAAATATTGGGATTTCAGCTGTATTTCCAACAGACATGTTTTAAAGAGCCAGTCACTTCACACTTTTTAAATTTGACCCGAAGGGTCAGGTAGCATGGGGACTGGGACAGCGATGTTCAGTTTCATGTAGACGAATATGCAGGGAATGCCAGGCTGAGGGAAGAAGCAAGAGAGTAGAGTAGATGCCCAAAGGAGACAACAGACCACGTGACCCCAGAGGCAGTGGCAGCATCAACACCAGTCGATGGCTTCTCACTTTCCCCTCCAGAGCCCCCAGGGTCTAGGCACACTTCGTTTCTGCAAGGTGCTTCTTTATCTTTTCAACAAACCCACTTGACTTTGAGCTGGCTGGAGTGTATTTCTCCTTCATCATAAAAAAATCTTAATCGTGACAACGTCCAATGAACTGTGAGCACAGACGTCAGGCTCATTCCTGCTTTGTTCCACTATCTCCCTTATGAGAAGGGGAGAAGGTATCAATGAGCTCCATGTTCTCCTCTGGCTCTGACATTCTGTAATTCTGGTTCCTTCCCAACGACTTTGCTTTTGAAAGCATATATCCTGAAGTAGTCAGCTGAACGCCTTCTGTCTCCTGTATGCAAGCGTTCATTTCCAGGGCTATTCCAGATAAGAGGCTCTTACGTAACTGTACTCACAAACATGGACCCAACTCTATGACCACCTGTGTCACGGCCAACTGTTTGCTCAGGGAAGAGACAGCAAGTTTGCATATTATAAATTGTGTCATCTTAAAAAAGAAACAGAGGCAAGACTTTGCAATAAAACCATAAGATTTAATCATTTTAAAGCTGAACCCCATGAAGGATGCTCATAAAATCCTTATCTGATGAACGTTTAGGGGATTGTTGAATAAGGGACATCGTCATTCAAAGAGATATGAGGAAGCATATGGGCTACATGAGGTAGAGTGTAAACAAAGAAGCCATTTATACTCAAGAAAAACAACTGGTGACTTCTTACAAAGAACTTGTGCCTTTGACTCCCTACCTTGACCCATAGAACTCAAATTTGGTGTCCACTGGCTGCTCCTTGGCATTAACTCTGCATTCCTGTATTTTAAATATTACTGAGATCTGGATTTCTCCAGAGATGATATTATTTTGTTTGATCATCCTTATCTTTAGGAGTCACCAAGAAGGGATAAAGAATGTATTTATCTGATAGGTGGGCACAGGTATAATGACTCACCATGGGACACTTCCCTACTAGTGACCCCAGGGCCTCCCATGCCCTAATCAGTTGAGTACCCTGTGTGGTGTGACAGGAACTCATGCTATTCCTAGGATTCCTTACACAACTAATGTACTTCCTAAAGCCTGGTGGGATGGTGGTGGTGGTGTTCCTGTATCCCATACTCATGCTCCCAAAGTCATCAGCCATGTCTCCAGTTAGGAAAAGCCCTTTGGCATTAAAATAATAATAATTTAAAAAAATTAAAAAAGGGACGCCTGGGTGGCTCAGTCGGTGAGACGTCCGACTCTACCTCAGGTCATGATCTCACAGGTCATGAGTTCAAGCTCCGTGGCGGGCTTTGTGCAGACAGCTCAGAGCCTGGAGCCTACTTCAGATTCTGTGTCTCCCTCTCTCTCTGCCCTTTCCCCATTCAGTCTCTCTCGCTCTGTCTCTCTCTCAAAAGTAAATACACATTAAAGAAATAGGAAAAAAACCCTTTTCATACATCATTGCTGAGAATGTAAAATAAGTCAACCACTTTGAGGAAAGTCTGGCAGACTCCTATAAAACTAAACATGTACCTATTCTATGACTCAGTGCTTCCAAGGTATTTACCCCAAAGAAGTTAAAACGTGTCCACAAAATGACTTATTACACAAGAACGTTCACAGCAGCTTTATTATTAGAATAGCAAAAACTGAAAATGCTCAGGTACCTACCAATAGAATGGATAAACTGATATATTCATTCTATGGAATGTTAAAAACAACAATAAAAAGGAACAAATTACTGACACACAAAACAACATGGACGAGTCTCAAAAACATTTTGTTAAGTAAAAGGAGCCATGTACAAAAGATCACATACTCTTTAATTCTACTGATAGAAGTTCTGAAATTTAAAATTAACCTATGATGAAAAAAGTCAGAACAGTCCTGGCCTGTGGATGGAGTAGGAATTGATTGAGAAGGGGCACAGGAAACTTTCTAGGGTGATGGAAATGTTCTGTATCTTCATAGGGGTTTGGTTTACACATTTGTGTACCCTTGTCAAAACTGAAAGTCTTTTAATTTTACCTCAAAATAAAAATCTGCAAATAAATATTTAACTTGGTAAATGATATGTATGCCAAAGTATTTAGAGGAAAGTGTACTGATGTCTGCAATCTACTTTGAAATGCATAAAAAAATCCCAACCTGGATTGACGGGTACATTGGGATTTGGGTAAATATTTATATAGAGGTGTATTTGATAAATCAAGGATAGTAAAATGCTAATGATAGACTGTAAGTGATGAGTTACAGGTGAAAGTACACTACTTTTGTAAAAGCCTTTCAACTCTATGTTTCAAAATTTTTGTGGTAATGAAGCACGGTACTTTCTTTGAAGACCCCACAAGTTGGAAACTGCCATCTTGTCACGTCAGCCACACTAAGGACTGATCATGTCATTGTAACACCACCTTCTCCTGAAGAATATACTTTAGAAATTGTTAAAAGGCAGAGGAAGGCCAGTAAAGTATCCTCCAGACTGAGAAGGCACTTTAAGATGGAAAAATGAAGCAAGCTACTCCACACCATTTGTACAGTTTACTGACTTACTAACAAGGGGTAACTTGTTAACTTACTAATTTACTAACAAGGAGGAGCGGGAGGGCAGAGATCTAAGTGATATGGAGCCATTGTCTGCCTCCCCTCTCTGCCCCATTTGGACCTCAAGCCACAGCTTTTATAGAGCAAGGGACATAGTGGTGAGGTCACAGGGTAGTTATCTAACGTGGCACCATCTGTGGCCCGGGGGGGAGAACAAGATGGAGTCGGTGTGGTCAGCGTGCCTATAGAAAGTGTCTGTGTTTTTATAATCGGATATTTATGAAGTCTTCACTGTGTCCTATGGAAAACTCTTTGCATTCATTGTCTTATTTAATTTTCAAAACTTTCCTATGGTAGACGCACAATTCATGTCTGATTTTATCAGTAAGAAAATAGAGTGCTCTTGAGCCTATCTACCCAAAGCCCTCCCTCCAGCTAATAGGTGGCAGAGCCTGGTGAGAACCTGAATCCTGATGCCAAAGACCGTATGCCAACAATACAGTCGCCTGCCTTCCTTCCTAATCCACGGAGTTAGACATGCCTCAGAAATCATCCACGCCAGTGCTATCATTTTGGAGATAATTAAGAGGCCCAGAAAGGAACTGATTCTCCCACGTATGAATTCTCTTCTCATTAAGGTCTGAGACATTTTCTTTGGGTAGCTTCTAATCCCTCACTTTGTGATAAATTATAGCATAGGAAATAGTATCTTACTTTTTGACTTAGGATGAGAGAACTAAAAGACGACAATAGCAAGTGTTACTGAGGATGTGAAACCGTTGGAACTCTCAGTGTACGTTGTACTCACACAGTGTAAAATGGTTCCAATGCTCTGGAAAAGTTTGTCACTTTCTAACAAACTTAAACGCACACTCATCCTGTGAGCCAGCAATCCCACGCCTGCTCCTGAAATGAAAACATGTATCCACCAAAAGACAAACAGCATTCATAGCAGCTTTAGTCAGAAGCTGTAGAGTTAAAAGCTCCACCAACCAAGAATAATTCTAAGTCATAAGAACGATGGCCTATGCTGTACTTATGCAATGGAATGCTACCAGGCGTTAGAAAAGAGCAAATTATTAATCCAGGCAACAATGTGGAAGAATCACAAAAACATTATTTCAAGTGAAAAAATCCAGACATGATAGAGTATATATGGTATGATTTTACTCACATAAGACAAAAGAAGCAAGATTCTTCTGTAGTGATGAAGTCCAAATAGTGTTATCTAGGTGGGACGGGGCAAGAGACAATCTCCCCCAGGTGATGGAAACCGTCTATATCTTGATTGGGGTTATTGTTACACAGTTGTATAGATTTGTCAAAATCCTTCAAGGTTGGTGTGTAAGATGCATGCATTAAACCTAATATAGTGATGTCATCATTAAAACAATCTTTTTGAAATGTGAAACAGAACACAATTAACAAGGAATCTGGCAATAATGGGAATACATTTTCACCTACTCATCTTGAAGAGGTGAGTCGACAAGACCCAAGAGAAGAGAAGCAAGTAGATAGTACCGTGGAAAAAAAATGACGTAAAGAAGAAGGGGAAGGAAGGAAGGGAGGTATGGAGGGAGGAAGAAATTCTGAAGCCACCAGAATCCAAAACGAAGTGAAAAGAGAAATGAGGGTGACCCCAAATCACATGCTATTGACCACTTGGAACAATGCACAGCTACGTAAAAAGTGAAAGCTCTTCCCTTTTCCCATTCCCACCTCTCTCTCCTGGGTAATCACGGAGTAGTGTGGTTTACATGCTTTTTCTAGGCTCATAAATACGTATACACACAAATACCTATATAGCTTAGTTCTTTTACAAAAATGGGATCGTGGTCTACATATAATACTGGAATCTTCCATTAAGATTATGTGGCACAGTCCTAATATAAAAATAAAACCAAAGCAAACCAAACCCCCAGTCTGATAAGGTCTCTGTGAATATGACTGAATGTACAACGCTCTTGGGGAAATGGAGAGCAGTTGATGCGGTCTTTTACAAAAATTGGGCTTAACATTAGGCAAACCTGTTTTTAAAGGTCTTTTGGGCACACCACAGTGCTCGCTAACCTCTCTCTTTTCTTCCACCCTCTCCTCACCTCTTTCTGCCGCCCACCACCAAATTTCATGTTTATTGCTCAAAAACAGAACTATTTAGAAATATGTTTTATGCTTCCGTCCTGCTAATCAATATGTTTAGGATCTTACTTTCCACCCCAATTTGCTTATCAAGGGAATGTCTTTGAAGACACCTCCCCAAACGAATTACATTGCCTGCTATTATAACAATCTTTCCACACCTTCACATACATATCTGTAAAATGTGTATGTTATGCAGATAATGAGCCCAAACAAGTCAGTGGAAATCTTTAGAAGAAAGTATAGAAGATGCGAGATAATGTACATTATGTGTCTTCTGTGTGTCAAGCACGGCCCTGGGCATTCCGATATATTGAGTTTAGTTCTGCAAACACATCCTGCACACCATCTAAGCTCCAGATAGCAGATAGAAATGGAAAGTCACATCCCTGTTCTTGACAAGTGGCACCCTGTTGAGAGCAACAGGCCCATAAACAAATAATTTCTATATCACAAGAAGAATGTTATTACAGAGAAGAAGCTGGTTTGGGGCAGGATTCATGGAGGAGATGAAGCCTGGATTGAAAGTATTGAAGAATGAAAAAGGAGCTAGTCAGGTATGGCATTTCTCAATTTACATCTCTGTGCCATAACTCCCTTTGTGCCTCTTGAGCAAATCAGCTAATGCTTTCTAAGTGGTAGAACTTTCCAGAATCTATGGATAGTACATTCCCAGAAAATGTGGAGATAGGGAGATTACTCTATGCCATGAGTCCTCCACATCAAGACTGAGTGAGCAGACACAAACTCCTCTGTCCTCACAGCAGGAGTTTCTCCAAACTGGCTGTAAAAGTTAATGAACATTTCCTCAGTGACTCATTTCCTCTGTCCTGCTGATAAGATTTGGTCCAGTATCATGGGATGTTGCCTGCAGTACTGTTCATGGTCAATATCTCTGTCAAATAGAAAAGGATTAAGCCCAAGACTCTAAAAGTTTGCACGGGGTGAGGAGGAACTCTTCCATAGTCTTTTAAAGTAATAAGTAGCTTATGCTGTTTTCTTAAGATTCAGAATTGGAAAAAATTTCAATACTCGTCTTCTCATGATACAGCCCCTTCAGTTTTTTTCCAAACCCCTCTGCTAGACTTTGTTTTTCACATACCCCTAAAGCATTTTGCTTTGATCTCTTTCTCATATTGACCATCCCATTAAGAGCTCCCCACCTCGCTGCACCTGCCTGGCCAAGGGTCCTTTCTCATGCCGATCTAATAGTATTGAGATGTCTAGATGTCAAAAAATAATTGACCCTTTCAAACAACTTCCAATGGGCACCAACAGTAAAGTAGAAACTGTTCAATAGTTAAAATGGGTACAAAGTGAATTGCTGTCACTCCAAAGCTGAAGACAATTCATCTGTGACTTCAAATGAGATAGCAATGAGAAGCTCTACTCTTTGACTCAAAATGGAGGCCATAGCTTATTTGAAAAGGAAGGCAGAGGGATCACTGCCATCTGAGCTTCCATAAGGGAAACAAGAGTCAGAAAACTGCAGATATGACAAAGTCGTTTTTTTGTCTTTTGTTTTTTGTTTTTTTTTTACTGAAGTATAACGTAGGTGTCAGCTTGGAGATCAAATTAAATTTGACTCAAATCCAACCTCTACAGCTTTCCCCACAAACTCCCCACAACTCCTTCAAGTTCTCAGGACTTATTTCCGGAAAGTTTCACTGTCTCTAGCGCTTCCTCAAAAATAGGAACAATCTTTCTTTTGTTTCACATCAGTCTGTTTCTATAAGAAATCCACTCCTATCATCCTAGTTTTACTGGTCCAATATGGTAGCCACTAACCACATGTAGGTGTTTAAACTTAAATTTAGTTGACCAAAATTAAATACAATTTAAAATTCAACTCCTCATTCACACTAGCCATGTTTCAAGTGCCTGTGTGGTTAGTGGCTGCTGCATAGATAGCACAGATTAGAACATGTCCATTCACAGAAAATCCTTTGGGGCAGTTGTACTAGTGGGCCGTGAATTGATGAGAGTTTCCTGAATATTAGTGAACCCATGCCAAGAGGTCATACTTTTATTTTCCATCAGTAAGTTCACTTTGATCAAAGCATTTACAGTCACCCTCATCTTTTCAGAAATGCACCATCTATGGAGATATAGTAATGTCTATGTTCCCCCTTGGAGGAGTATTTTAGGAAGTAAAGTACACAGATGAAGGCAAAATGCTTGAAGTGGGTTTAGAGCATGAATTTTTCCAGAAGAGGAAATAGAACAATTCTCTCTGAGAAGGAGGTGAATGTATTCTAAAAGTTAATTAAAAAAAAAAAAAAGCTTTTATTTGTGGGGAAAAAGAAAGGCATGAGTGAGGTTGCCTGTCCTCTGGAAGGAAACACCTAAGAAGAAAAGGGGCAGGTTTGAAACAGCTGCTCTTTCTTAGGTTGCTTGTTAGTTTAGCGCTAAAACTTCCTGAGCAGAAGGTTGTAGAGATGAGGTAGGCACAATCTCTGACCTGAAGTGGCTTAGAGATTTATTGGGAAGACAGAAAACAGAATTTAAACACAAGCCTATGGCTTTGTGAGCATCAATGAGGCATGTCTACCGTCCAAGAATAGAATAGGGAAGAGCTTCAAGTTGTGAACCAAACCAGGCTGAGCCGGGGACCAAATCAGTGCTCTTTTTCTTACCTCTTGTTGCCTTCCCCACTGGACCTACCCACCACCCCCAACCAGATCCTTGCACTTAATAACATTCAACATTTGTTGAAATAATTAAAAGATGAATAAACAGAACTAAACAAATAAAGAGAAGAAGAACATCAACACGGACAGGAGGTGTTGATAGAGCTCAGATGAGAGTGGATGAAGCGTTAGTGTCCCAGGCACAGCAACAGAAGGGGCTAAGACCTGGAACGTGTTTCCTGCTATCCTAGAAGTTTGGATGGAGGTAGGGCTCAATTCTAGTATTTGCTCAGAGATGTAACAACATTAAGTGTGCATTATACATATAGTATTCTGGAAATACACATACTTACATGAAAATTTTCTAATAAAATTTTCTAATTAACATCAGATCTTAACTATATATAACCCTTGTTGTTATCGACTGGTATTTTCTTTTTTTTTTTTTTTTAGTGTTTATTTATTTTTGAGACAGAGGGAGACAGAGCATGAGCAGGGGAGGGGAAGAGAGAGAGGGAGACACAGAATCCCAAGCAGGCTCCAGGCTCCGAGCCGTCAGCACAGAGCCTGATGCGGGGCTTGAAATCGTCAACCGTGAGATCATGTCCTGAGCTGAAGTCAGACGCTCAACCAACTGAGCCACCCAGGCGCCCCTTGACTGGTATTTTTGACCTGACTTATCTTAAAAAGAAAAAATAAAAGTCACATTCAATCCTATTCTACACATCATTAGAATTCTTATTCAACATCAACATCTGTCTCTTTATTGTACCACATTCTCTTCTTCAGGGATTGTTTTCTTTTTTGCCAAAAGACATGTTTCGGCAGTAATTTCAGTAATAGACTATGGACAATAACGTTTCTACATTCTGATAATTTTCATATGCTTTTACTTAGTGCTCCCCCCTCAATGATTGGTTGGCTGGGTATAGAATACCAGGTTGAAAGTTGTTTCCCTTCACACTTTATAGGTCACCTAAATTTGTGTGACTTCCATTTTAATTACTCTGGTATGGTGCTATTCTGATACTAATTTTGGAGGTAATTGCTGCTGATTTGCTGTTTTTAGGGTTCTAAGTATCATGTATGACACTCTACATATAGAAACATTTCAAATAATTCTACTCAGCGTTCAGTGGCCCTTTTCAATTCAGTTTTATGTGGGTTGTATCAATGCCCATCCTTGGAGCTAATGGGGGGATTCAGTGGAAGACCACTTAAGGTCCTATAAGACTCTAATTCTCTTGTCTCATGTCCTTCTCATCCCGCTCTCATCTCAAGACCTTAAGATCTTTAAATAGTGAATGAAGATAGAGTGAGGGGTGTGGGGTCGGGAAATCTACCTAAACATATAGTTTGTCAAAACTTTTCTATCTGACACCTTGGACCAGTGCTTTTGAACTTAAAAAACTTGGAATTATGGGGCCCCTGGGTGGCTCCATTAGTTAAGCGTCTGACTTCGGCTCAGGTCATGATCTCATGGTTCCTGGGCTTGAGCCCCACATTGGGCTCTGTGCTGACAGCTCAGAGCCTGGAGTCTGCTTTGCGTTCTGTCTCTCTCTCTCTCTCTCTCTCTGCCCCTGTCCCACTTGTGCTCTCTCTCTCGCTCTCTCTCTCAAAAATAAATAAACATTAAAAAAAGAAGAAATCTGTTGGATTTCTATCTTTAAATAAAGCTTGGAATTTATATATTTGCTCTTTGTTATGGCATGAAGCCATGATGATTCTTATCCAGCCACCTAAAGGGGAAAAGGTTGTGTTTAACAGGTAGAGTAAAAAAATAAAATTCATCTGGTAACATCCTACCACATACAGTTAGGAAACTGAGCCTCAGAGAAATGTGGGAGAATGTCTGATGTTACACAGTGAGTGGGTAATGGAACTGGGACCTGAACCAACATCCATCAGAAGCCAGGCCTTGTGTTCTTTCCCCAAAGCATCATCAGAATGGCAGAGTTTCTCTAAAATACACTTCGCACACCATGGAAATATTACTTTCGCTTGTCCTACCGTGAATGCATACACAGGCTAGAAAAAGCCGATGGCAAAGCCTGAGTAGCAGTGTAAAAAGAACCCTGCATGGAAAGTAAGAAAATCCACCTCTGACATCAGCTTCACTCTGAACTAGCTGTGTATTTCTAGGACTTGAGAAATACCATTATCCTTTCCAGCCTTAAAGTTCTAGACCATTGAGATTGAATAATTGGTGACACCTTCAACATAGTTTGTTATCTGCACTACAGAAGAAAATCGTGTTGCCTTTCCAGATAGGTTATTTTCTTAATAAGACTGTGTGACTCAGGGACACCTGGGAGGCTCGGTAGGCTAAGCATCTGACTCTTGATATTGACACAGGTCATGATCTCACGGTTCATGAGATCGAGCCCCGTGTCAGATTCTGTGCTGACAGCACAGAACCTGCTTGGGATTCTCTCTCTCCGCCCCTCCCCTGCTTGCATGTACTTTCTCTCTCTCTCAAAATAAATAAACATTAACAAAAATTTAAAAAGACTGTGTGAGGGGTGCCTGGGTGGCTTGGTTAAGTGTCTGACTTTGGCTCAGATCACGATCTCACGGTTTGTGGGTTCGAGCCCTGCATCAGGCTCTGTGCTGATGGCTCAGAGCCTGGAGCCTGCTTCTGTTGGATTGTCTCCCTCTCTTTCTCTCTCTCTCTCTCTGTCCTTCCCGCACTTGTGCTCTCCCTCTCTCTCAAAAGTAAATAAATAGGGGCACCTGGTGGCTCAGTTAGTTAAGCGTCCGACTTCAGCTCAGGTCATGATCTCGCGGTCCCTGAGTTTGAGCCCCGTGTCGGGCTCTGGGCTGATGGCTCAGAGCCTGGAGCCTGCTTCTGATTCTGTGTCTCCCTCTCTCTCTGACCCTCCCCCATTCATGCTCGGTCTCTCTCTGTCTCAAAAATAAATAAACGTTAAAAAAATTTTAAAAAAAAGAAAAAACAAAAAAAAATCAAAAGTAAATAAATAAACATTAAAAAAATTTAATAATAAAAAAAAAGACTGTGACTCAGGAAAGAGAGAGGGCTTGGGGTCAATATCCAGCTCCACCAGTGACCAGCATTGTGAACCTGACAGAGCAGGCTCTCTACATCTCTTAACAACAGGTTTCTTCAGTGTGAAATGGGAGTGCACATCCTGCATCACTCCCAGGGATTTGTTAGGATCTCATTAGTGACTTAGGTGAAAACACTGTATGGTAAAATATTGGATCAATGTAAGCTATTTTCACATAATTGCCCTGCATTAGGACAAGATTTCACTACCTTGTTCCTTAGGAACAAGAAGAAGGAACTTAAACAGATTTTTGAGGAACAGAGTGCATGCTGAAGGAGATGGGGTTGGTGCCTTAGAAAGGGAAGTCTGTGTGTATCCCTCAAGCCCACCACAGGGGTACATAAGTTATGTCCAGCCCTGATGGCAAATCCTTTCTGCAAAGATAGAAACATCCCAATTCTCCAGAGTTGAAGTGGGGCATCTTTATAGAAAGGAAGGAGAAATAAAGGAAATCAACAATGTAAAGAGATAAAATGACTGACAAAAGAAAAAGTGAATAAGGCGAGAGGAGGACGGGCTTCTAACAGACTACAGGATATTGTCGGTTTTGATAAGGTAGGATGTAAAGGAAAGATTGTTTGCAAATAGGGAGAGTTTCTTCAGAATATGTTCTCAAGCCTCGCAGATGTTCCTTTTGACTAAAGATAAGACTTTATGGATGGATTGTTATTTTAAACAACATTATTGCTCTATGATTACAACAAAGGTCATATAATTCCAGAGGCAAGAAGATATAAAAACTCAAGAAACTTCCTGGGATCTCTTAGGATGCTGAAGAAAGCAGGGGTCCTCAAGCCTTGAATGCCAACCAGGTAATCCTACACCCAGTTGAGGGCAGAGGGCTTTCTTTGAACATTTGACTTCCTCTGCCAGACCTTCACTGGGCCAGAAATGAAAAGCTCTAGGTCTAATGATGTTAGTCATGCTTTTTGTTTCTGTGTGTGTGTGTGTGTGTGTGTGTGTGTTTAATTTGAACTACTTATTTTCTTTCCTCTTTTATTATAAAAAGCATTACCTTTGGGGTCTGTGTCAGGTTAATTCATGGCTGTGCAATCTAATGGCTGTGAAACTTTGGGAAAGTTACTTAATGAATTTTGTGTCTTCATGTGGAAAGCAAGTTAATGATACCTGCATTGTAGCCTCATTATGATTAGATTAGGTGGCATGCAAACGTTCAATGAATGTCAGTTTGCTAAGATCCATTAGTAGATTCTTCCAAGAGATGCTACACATCCCTTCCCCCAGATAGTTGGTTTGACAGAGAAGTCTTTGCTATTTGTGTTCTAAGGGGGTTGAGGACATTGAAAATACCTCCATCACCTCTGGAAGGGAAGTTCGTCAGAGGAGCATGGGGTTAATGTGATGATATAAAGGTAGGGAGAGGGTGGGGGTGCCCGGGTGGCTCAGTTACTTGAGTGTCCAACTCTTGATTTCAGCTCAGATCACAGTCCCAGGGTCGTTGGATTGAGCCCCCAGTTGGGCTCCATGCTGAGTGTGGAGCCTGCTTAAGATTCTCTCTCCCTCTCCTTCTGCCCCTCCCCCATGTGTACTCTCTCTCTTTTTAAGAAAAAAAAAGAGTGTAAAACAATGTGGTGGGGAGAGGGTTATGACATGCTTCACCTTTTTGTTTAACACTGTGTCACAGTGCTCACATGCGCTGTGCATACTTTCATATGCATCTAATCTTTAGATTGCCCAGGAAAGTTTGAATATTATGTTCCATCATTCCTGTAAGCAACCTACTATAAGATAGCTAGAATATGTATTCTGATTTTGGGATCATAAAGTATGCTCAAATAAGGATTCAATTAATTATTTACTCATCCTAATAATTATTTGGGAAAAAATCTTGGACCCGATCCCATGCTTACACTAAAATAAATGCCAGGCAGATGAAAATAAAAGAGGATATGGGCAGATATTTTCATCTTATGTGGATGGTAATGGCCTTTTTTTTTTTTTTTTGCTGACATAAATTCCAAATGTTATGAAGGAAAAGATAAATATGACAGTTTTTGAAATTCTCAGTGTGGCAAGAAACAGAAACGAGAAGATGTACAAACTGGCAAATATTCTTAGTTATATGTGAAAGACAATAAATACACAAGAAAAGCCCTACAAATTCCTGAGAAAAAAGATAGTAATCGAACAGAAAAATGCATAAAGCTCTAAGTCTAAATTCTTTTTTATATATTTTTAAATTTTTTTAAATTACTAATTTAAGTAATATAATTACTAATATTTAAAAAATACTAACAAAAACAATGAGGTTTTTCTTTATCAAGCCAAAATCAGCAAGAAAAAAATGGACAAATTGGGTGTTCTTCAAAGTTTGGGGGAACAGTACTGTTGTCCGCACACTATTGCCCATTTATTTTCTGAAAACAAAACAAAACAAAATGTGGTTATCACCTAAGTGTGAAGGAAAGAGGGTTGCCCTAAAGTCAGGAGATCTGGTTATAGCTGTGCGACAATGACCAAATGACTTCATACCCAAAGGCCTCAGGTAGACTCTCATCTGTAAAATGTGGACATTGGACCATATACTCACTTTTAATTCTAACACAGAAAAATTTACTCTTGGGACTGACTTGATTTGATTGAGCTGATTGTATAGAAAGCCACTTACTGCCTCATCTGTGAGAAAGCTTGGCTTAGGCTCCCTCTGCTGGTTCCCCAGAGAATAGCAGGAGCAGGCTCTCCACAGTGTACCAAACGGTCTCCATCCAGACTTTTCAGCCCAGTACAGTTACGTCTCTGGCGCTGGACCAGAGGTCTTGCAGGTGACATAAGTTAACTATTCCCAGTCTCTACATTTAGCTTGAGATTCCATTCATTGTATAATCTGGGCTTAGGAAAATATTTTGCTTCCTCCATATGTGATTTGGCATCTAAATTCCTGGGTCTGTCTCACCCAATGTGTTCAGGCTGCAGGTCTAGGCGAATCCAGGAGCTTCAAAGGAAAACTCCTTGTAATAGAGGCTTCTGAAGCACTTCTGTGGCCAGGGGAAGAAGAAGATGGCTCCCCAAAGAATGTGGCTTCTCCTACTGCTGAGCTGTGTACTCAGCACTGAAGTCTTGGGTGGTGAGTATCCGTCACTCAGCTGGGACTGAACCCACCCACAGCCTGTGTTCATGCAGCACACTGACAGCCATCCATTCACCCCCCAAAATATTTAGGTGCTACAGGAAATAGATGTCAAAGACAGGAACAAAAGACAATGTCACATGGTAAAAAAGTACAAGGACTCGGGTCACCTGGGTGGCTCAGTCGATTAAGCATCTGACTCTTGATTTCAACTCAGGTCATGATCTCATGGTTCATGAGTTCGAGCCCCCCATCAGGCTCCATGTTGACAGTGCTGAGCCTGTTTGGGATTCTCTCTCTCTCCCTCTCTCTGTCTCTCCCCGACTCTCTCTCTCTCAATAAATAATAAACTGTAGGGGAAAAACAAGTACAAGGACTCTAGAATCAAACAAATTCTAACCTCATGTGGTTGTGAGCCATAGTTAAATAATCAACTAAATGTAGATAATAACAATAGTTTTGCAAGTTTCTTGTGAAGAGGGAAGACAATGTGCACCTGACATCTAGTAGTCAATAAGTGAGCGCTATAATTAGAGGTACCCAATGTTTATGCATTGTTTTCCTATTTGAGTATACTGGGAATTCTGGGTTGCAAGGGACTTACAGCCTTGTTGGAGAGATGGCTCCCCCACACATGTAGACCCAGCATCAAGTACAAAGTAACATGTCAACAAAACAAGAATCAATACCCTAAGATCTTCCAGTACAGAAAGCCAGGAAGAGAACTCATGAGCTGAGAATAAGTATCATGGAGTATCTGAAATGGAAAGAAATGAAATGTGGGCACATCTGGTGTAATGCCTTCATTCTGTTTATGAGGCCCCAAGAAGGTAGAGACTTGCTCAAGGTCACAAAGCAAGATTACATAATGTTCTGGCACCTCATCCGGGGTGCTTCTCATAGTCCCGCATGGCCCAGCGAGGGAAACCATGCCTGAGCATGTATATAACCTAACACTACTCCCACTGGGGAGTACTTTGGCCAAGGGGAGAATCAATTGGAAGAAAGCAGGAAGAGAAGCAGAGTTATTTCCGGCATCATGTTGGTGCCCGTGGCTCATGTGTGTGGTCCTTGCCTTAGCCTACCCTGGATGTGTCCTTGTGCTTCAAGGTTCTTTGCCCTCCACCCCATGCTGACTGCCAGCCACCAGTTCTGTCAATCCTTATGGCTGCTCGGGACCTGGGGGATTGAGCCGCTTTCTCTGAACCGTGCTAGAATAGGGAAGACTGGGGCACCTGGGTGACTCAGTGAGCTGAGGGTCCGACTTCAGCTCAGATCATGATCTCGTGGTCTGTGAGTTCGAACCCTGTGTCAGGCTCTGTGCTGACAGCTCAGAGCCTGGAGCCTGCTTCAGATTCTGTGTCTCCCTCTCTCTCTCTGCCCCTCCCCCACTCACACTCCATCTCTCTCTCCTTCAAAAATAAATAAACATTAAAAAAATTAAAAAAATAGAATATGGAAGACAATAAGAGGTGGCCCTCAACTCTCCTGTGGAGGCAACCAACCAGGTGGTTAGCTCCAGGGGCTTGAAATTCACCCAGGCTAAACCTGGGGAGCGAGAAACCAGTCTCCCGACTCTGGGATCTCACCAGCCCTCTCTGGTTTCTCTCCTCTGGAGGAGGTAGAGCCAGAACATACCACCGGTTACTCTACACTCACTACTCTACTCTTCTACAGATCTTCCTCCCTGTTGTAGAGACTTCCTGGGATTGCTGCATAGGAAGATTCGGCTGGATAGGGCTGCAGAACCAGGAATGCTGTGTTCTGCTCACACACCTCCTTTGCCTAACGTGTCCCCTCGCTATTGACACAACCCAGCTCATCCAGTGTCAAGTTCCATCCAAGTTGCCATCTAACCTGTCCTGTGTCCCCCTGGTCAAAAATACCCACTCCTTCCTTATAATGCCTAAAACTACCAATTTATGCCCTTTTCCCATTCTTGTGCTGCCTTGAATTATAGCTGTTTGACCTGACAACCAAGGTGAGGATTCTGCCAGTTGCTGAGTGTGGCTATTCTAATTGTGTATTTCATAACTGGAGAGATAATCGTGGGATGGATGTGGGATCCCCCTGGGTCTGCTATGAAATCGTCTTAGCTAGGGGCAGCTGGGTGGCTCAGTCAGTTAGGCATCTGACTTCGGCTCAGGTCATGATCTCACGGTTCGTAAGTTCGAGCCCTGTGTCAGGCTCTGTGCTGACAGCTCAGAGCCTGGAGCCTGCTTCAGATTCTGTGTCTCCTTCTCTCTCTGCACCTCCTCCCTCCTCTCAAAAATAAAACAAACATTAAAAAATTTTTTAATCTGATTGTAGCCTTTTCTCCAGTGCACAGTTCCCCTTACAAAGGCCATAGTTCCCTTTGGAGAAGGCTGGGAGAAAGATTACCCGTCTAAAGTTTGGGCAGCCCAGCAGGATCCTTCTTCAGGACAGCCAGCCTCCCTTGCATTCTGCAGACTGACGAGTGTGGGAATGGATTGGCTTTGCCATCATCACTTGCAATCGCCTTCTGTGTTTGTGCAGACATCATCATGAGACCCAGCTGCGCTGCTGGATGGTTTTACTACAAGTCCAATTGCTACGGATACTTCCGGAAGCTGAGGACCTGGTCTGAGGCTGAGGTAAGGAATCTGGCCCATGCTAGGACAGGTATCTCTAAAGCCACCTGGAGGTATCTCTAAAGGGGCCACCCAGAGCTGCAGGTCTCATTTGGCTCAGAATTAAGAGTCCTCCCTTGGCATTCTGAGGAGTCACCTGCTGCTGAAGTGCAGAGAATAGCGTGTGTGTTCTCCTCTTCCAGTTCTATAAGCATGGATGGAGCAGGTGCTATGTGCCCAGATCCTAGGTGAGCTGTGAAGACGTAAGAATGGACAAGAAACAGCCATTACCCTCAAGGAGTTCGCTGTCAGTAAGAAAGACAGAAATACACAAATAGAAGGAAAATGAGAAGATAAAGACCTTCCAGAAAGAACAATTGAATAGCTGCACCAGACTTACCAGAAAGAGCAGTGTGTAGGCAGTCCTGGAGCACACCAGTCTTCAGAACCACCTGACAGAAAGTGAAGCAGTCCAAACAAATGGAAGGCTTCATTGCCTACACAACCCAGCAAATGTGCTGGCTTTATCTCCCTGAGGCTTTGTCTAGAAGATACCCAAAGGGCCACCCCACCTCAGAGGAGTGTGGGAGCCAGTGCTGCTGTTTCTCTGGGTTGTGGCTGTTTAACTGACATGACTGGTTGGGGAGAATGTGGTGTGATCTGGGCCTAGAACGGCCTCAGAATTCTGTGTATAAATAACTCACCAAGGACGGAGCACCTACCAAGTGATAGCTACTGAGGATACAAAGTCTTCTCTGACCTTAAAAAGTGTGGGGTTAGTGCAAGATTGTGACATTTAAATGGAAAATTCCAATGCAGTGTGAGCATAAGTGACTTTCCCAAGATCACACCCAGAGTAAGTAGCAGAGCAAACCCAGGGAAGTCAGCCCTGATGCAATGCTTCCTGAGCTGATGTGAATGAGAGAGAGAGGGAGAAGGAGAGAGAGAGAGAGAGGAGGGAGAATGTGCTAAATGAAGAAGGGGTTTCTCAGACACTGTTCACTGAAAGGAAAAAAAAAAAGCTGGTGGAAAGTAATGGGCCTCTCCTCAATTCTTGAGAAGCAACTTGAAGCAATCTTAAAGGCCACCTGTATTGCCTGTACCCAGACATTCCAAAACTAATTCTGCCCAAAGAGGAAGTTACCTGGGAGGCTTGGGAGTAATACAGACCTGAGTTAGTTTAGTTATTTTTTAAATATAATTTATTGTCAAATTGGCTAACATACAGTGTATACAGTGTGCTCTTGGCTTTGGGAATAGATTCCCATGATTCATCTCTTACATGCAACACCCAGGGCTCATCCCAACAAGTGCCCTCCTCAATGCCCATCACCCATTTTCTCCTCTCCCCAACCCACTCTCCCATCAACCCTCAGTTTGTTCTCTGCATTTAAGAATCTCTTTTGGTTTGCCTCCTTCTCTGTTTGAAACTATTTTTCCCCTTCCCTCCCCCCATGGTCTTCTGTTAAGTTTCTCAAATTCCACATATGAGTGAAAACTTAGGACACCTGTCTTTCTCTGACTTATTTCACTCAGCATAATACCCTCCAGTTCCATCCACATTGTTGCAAATGGCAAGATTTCATTCTTTCTCATTGCCAAGTAGTATTCCATTATACATATAAAATACACAAATATTAAAAATAGAATTATTCTATGACCCAGCAATAGACCTGAGTTTAAATCATGACTCTGCCACTCACTATTATAGCCGTACCTCACTCTACCAGTTTCCTTGCTTTAACATGGGGATGTCACTTTTACCCCATGGCCTTGTCAGAAGGATTCATTAAAATAACTTACCAAGAGCTTATTACACATGCTGGGTGTTCATTTGAGGTTCTTAAGGCAAAAACGGTCCAGGATTGGTACAAAGCCTTAGCAGAGTTAATTGCTCCTGAACGTAGTGCAGAGAAGGTGCTGGAAAAGGACCCAACAAATAAATACCTTGGCTGCTGCTGCTAGTTGCCAATATTAAGGGCCAATCTTAGTTCTCGAAATTTCTGGTGTGGAGGGGACCATGAGAATGACAGTTTCCAGGTCTGAGTTCCAGGTCCTGTTGTGGCACTACCAGGAGCGTGAACTTGGAGAGAAAATCTCACTGAACCACAGAGACTCTTTCCTCTTTTGTCCCAGGAACCCTTTGTGACTGGGCCTCTCACTAAACGTTGATTGGTAATCTGGCTTCCATGCCTCACAAGTTTGACAGTCAAATGAAGTTATGAAAACATGCCGGTGTTGTGAAATGGTCGGCAAGTGTGAGGAATGCATTAACACCCAACACCAGCCGTGTCTAATCACGAGCAAGATACCAAAGGGGGGCATTGAAGTAGCAACTGCAGCCAAAACCATGTTTTCATTACATTAAGTTGTATCATGGAGGCAGAACCTGTAATACAACCGCAAAAGAGCATAAGATAAGTATACTTCTCTAGAAGATGTGGATATATAAAATGGTTGCCTTGTTTATTGGGACAATATGTTTCCAGTTAGAGAATGGTTATGCCACGTTTCATCCAATCCCTAAAACAAAAGGTGATTATCATTCAGGAATCGAGAAGAAAAATCCAGATTGCCTTCTCTTGATAGCATCTTTGAAAAGCAAGAATTCGGGATCAAAAAAAGACATATAAGGGCGCCTGGGTGGCTCAGTTAAGCATCTGACTCTGGATTTCAGTTCAGGTCATGATGTCATAGTTCATGGGATTGAGCCCCACGTCTGTCTCTGCGCTGACAGTGTGGAGCCTGCTTGGGATGCTCTCTCCCCTCCCTCTCTGCCCCTTCCCTGCTCCAAACAAACAAACAAACAAAAGACATACAGGAGTAAAACAAGTTCGGGTCTGGTGCTGAGAGTTTTAAAAGTTGCCGCAGAGAAGATAGTTATGTACTTAGTAGGGTTCTGGGGTGAGGACTATGTGTTTAAACCTCAGGAGATGATTAGCACAACTTCTTGCCCACAGTACGAGTGTCAGTTGTATGGAAATGGAGCCCACCTGGCATCTCTCCAGAATGCAAAGGAAGCCAACATCGTAGCGAAGTATATAAGTGGCTACCAAAAAACCAAGCCTGTATGGATCGGCCTGCATGACCCACAAAAGGTAACCTCGACTTGGCCCACACGTGTCCCATTGGGAGAGCCAGATAGATGGTCCCTGCATGGGAAATGGCTTCCAGGCCTACTGACGGAGGCACAGGGAGTGAATCTTTTTCAGTTACTGCCTCCAACCAACAGAGGCCAAAGCCTCAAGGTCTAGGTCTCAGTTCTGGCCCTCAACGGAGGAAATTATTTCAATGGCATCACTTTGTAGAACTTCTATCTAATTAAAGTCCTCCCAAATCTTAGAACACAAAATGACCGGCTTTTCACAGCCTAAAAAAAAGTTATGGGGCTCAGTCAGTTGGGCATCCAACTCTTGACTTCGGCTCAAGTTAGGACCTCATGGTTCCTGAGGTGGAGCCCCACATCAGGCTCTGCACTAACAGCATGGAGCCTGCTTGGGATTCTCCCCCCCCCACACCCTTCCTCTGCATCTGTTGTCTCTCTCTTTCAAAATAAATAAGTAAACATTTTTTTAAAGCTGTGTAAGCATATATAGATATATACACGTATATGAAAACATACACGCACATACACACACATACACGCACACACATCTGTTAGGGGATGTAGCTTAATTAAATTCCCATTAGATCTTGAGTTAAAGTTGGGAACTTTCAGCCAAGCTTTTTCCTAGATGCTATTATTTTTTTTCATGTTACCCATAACTTTTTTTTCACTAGACCTTCGTTTTAATCTCCATCAGTACCTCATTGTAAAGAATGGTATGTGAGGTCTTTGGGCTGGGTGCCGAGGTCCCTCTGTGGGAGCTGCAGTTTACAGATTCTTCGTGGGAATCTTCTATAGTTAACCCAAACAAACATAAGGAACACCAGAAAAGAACCCCCAGACTTTCTGTTTCTTGATAAAACTTCGCCATAGATGTTGCAAATAATTTATACAATTAATTACACATTTTTATGTATTTACATTGCTGTCAATCAACTCTCTTCTTCAGAGTTAGGACAAATATTTACATCTATTTATACAATTGTGGGGGTATTTAATTTTCTACATTCATAACTGAAGAAAGTAAGTGGCTAATAAAGTCCTTAAAAATGTGTAATGTCTCTAGTTATCAAAGATGCAAATTAAAATAGAAATATAATTTGACTTATCAGATTATCAAACTTTTGCTTTGTCTTAATGAATAATATTTTTAAGGACGTAAAGACATTGTCCAGTAGATGGAAAGCAGTTTGGCCATGCATATCAGTACCCTCAAAATATTCACATCCTTTGACCCATTAACTCCACTTCTGGGTTTTTATCCTAAAAAAATAAGTTTAAGTACAGAAACAGCTTCAGGAACAAAGTAGTTCATAGCGGTATTCTTTATAATCATTGTAAATTAGAAACAACATAAACATCATCAATACCATTAAGGTAAATTATAGTGCACCATGACCATTTAAAAATATTTTGAAAGCAAGATACACAGTTGAGTATGTATTTTTAAAGACCACCACCTATTTTAGTCCATAAAAAGATCGTGATAAATAACAATGTTTACACCAGAAGTAAATATGCCAAAATCAATAGTAATGTTTTCCTCTTTAAATGGGGTGACTTTTCTCTTTTTCATTCTGTGCACATCCCTGTGCTTCTTGTGATGAAAGATTTTTACGGGTTTTCAAGGGGCCTGAGAGGACCGCCTGGCTGTGAGCAGGTGCACAGGCTGACGGTCTTCCATCTGTGGTCACTTGCAGAGCCAGAAGTGGCAGTGGATCGATGGGGCCTTCTATTTGTACAGAAAATTGTCGGCCAAGTCCGCAGGTGGGAACAAGTACTGCGTGGAGATGAACTCCAGGGAAGGTAAGATCCGCCGCCCACCCCCCACCCACCTCCTCCCCTCCGCCGCCCCCCCCCCCCCCACCGGCCCCATTTCACACCAGCAGCTCTGTTTTCCACAGGATAGTGGCCTTGCCACAGACATTATTTACCAACCCACTGTCATTTGTGATCATTTTACAATCTTTGCCATATCCATAGACCAACTATTCTTAATATCTTCTTTAAAATACTCTCACTTTTTTTCTTAAATACACTTACTTTTATTTTTATTTACATTTTATTTATTTATTTTGAGAAAGAGAGAGTGAGAGGGGGAGGGCCAGAGAGAGAGAGAGAGAGAGAAAGAGAGAGAGAAGGAGGGAGGGAATCTTAAGCAGGCTCTGCACTGTCAGCGCAGAGCCCGATGCAGGGCTCGAGCCCATGAACCGTGAGATCGTGATCTGAGCCGAAACCAAAAGTTGGACTCTTAATCGACTGAGCCTCCCAGGGGCCCCAAATACATTTATTTTTAAATCCTATTGTGTACATATGAAGGGGAAAGATGTCACATTTTGGGAAACCCAGGCTACAGGAAAGAAATACATATAACTTCTTTCTGAATTCCTTCTAGTTTGGGTTCCCCACGAGCCCTGGGAACCTCATCTTTGCCTGCCCGCTGCCCTCTTGTTTGTTTCCCTGAGTTTTGTTCCCAAAATGCAGGGCCCAGAACCTTAGCTCTAGACTGCACACAATCACTTGAGTCTCCTCGTTTTTCTTGTCTTTTCAATTCCTCGCTTTTTATGCTAATAACTTCCAGTTTTCAACTTTTGTACCAATGACATTTGGGGCTGGATAATTCTTCGTTGTGGGAGCTGTCCTGTTCGTTGTAGGTTCAGGATATCCTGGTCTTCAATCTTCAGAGATCAGTAGAACCACTCCCCCACCACAGGTTGTTACAACCAAAAATGTCTCCAAATGTTGCTAAATGTCCCCTGGGGGCAAAATTGCTAGCATTTGAGAACACCGAGATTAAGTGATGTGAAAAGTCTTCTGCTGTAAAACAAGAAAACAGAATAGCAAAGAGAAAGAGGCTATTTGATGCCGAAGACAACATCCTAGTGGGTTTAAAAGGCCATCATGGTGTCGCCAGGACACCCCTCCTAGGCCGCAAGTGGGCCTGGGAAAGGCCTGGACTGAGGACTCAGGAACATGACGCAGGGTGGCTGTTGTCTGGGGAATAAAGCTTTTATATGCACAAAAAAAGAGTGTGAAAATTTTCCAACAGCAAAAGATGAATGGTAGAAATAAGGTAATAAACTCTGAGGCCAGGTCGAGACCCTTTGCAATAAGAGGGTCTCCTCACGGGCAAAGGAAGGGCTTCCCAATGACTTGTAGAGCCCACAGTCGCTGCTGGGAAAGGCATAGACAGCTCAGATGGAAGGAACACAACCAAGACCAATAGGTAGAAACTGGTAACACGTGGCTTTCTATCTAAATTAAGGGGGGAAACGTTTAACAATTAGCACTATCCAAAACTAGAATGTGCAGGAAGCAGTGAGAAGCCCATCACTAGAATTAACCAGGCAAAAGTGGACATTGTAGTTGCAGCACCAAAAGCGTTAGAAGAGGAGCACATGGCACATGAAGGAATCAATCGAGGAACACTTTCGAAGTATAAATTCCAGGGATCACTTTGGACCTACAGCATCAGAATCTCTAAGGCTGGAGGCCAGACCAGCTTTGGGGAAGCAATGGACTAGACACCTTTCAGAGTGCTTCCTGTGATTCTGAGATTTCAACTGGACCAACTTCTCAAACACAAGTCTTTCCCATCAGTCCGTGTTCACATGGGCAAAATCCCAGGAACGAAGCCACCTGTGTGGGAACTGGAAGCCTGATGTCTTCCTGAGAACTAGCTCTAGGTCTTTCAGTCTCTCTTCCTTTTCCGGGTTCACTCAGCCCAGCTCTTAGGTACCAGAATACAGGTACTCAAGCCAGAAAAGCACAAGGAATGAAACAAGGATTAGCAAGAAACTGGTGGAAGGTAGAATTTTAGAGAGCCTTCCCTTGGCCCTGTCAGTGTCATTTTCTATTTGTGTAACAGATTTAGCCCCGCCAACTCAGTGGCTGAATTGTTTCCTTCAGACCCAAAAGGTATGGTATTAATGTCCCCAAACACCGCCACATACACGTCCTGTGTGTGACTAGACCTATTCCTTTTTTATGTCTATTTAGAAAGACCCTCAGAGGCCATTTTGTCTGGTTGGTTCTTTCACCCCCTCTGACTCCTTTTCTGCACCACGGCAGAACGTGCTTGTGACTCTCTGACAAATTGCATTTACAGTGCTTTCTGACAACTCTACTGGTCCTCTCTGACACATTTAAAAATGTAGTGCTACAATTTAAACGGAAACTTCAGGGGCACTTGGGGGGCTCAGTTGGCTAAGCATCCAGCGCTTGATTTTGGCTCAGGTCATGATCTCACCATGGTGAGATGGGAGCCCTGAGGCAGGCTCCACGCTGGCAAGGAGCCTGCTTAAGATTCTCTCTCCATCTCCTTCTGCCCCTCCCCTGTATGCATGCTCTCTCTCCCCCTCTTTCTCTCTCCCTGTTTCTCAAAAATAAGTAAACAGAAATTTCATATTCAATGGAGTTGGAGTCAAGACCATGGGCTCTGCCTTTGGAATGCCTGGGATGGGATTCCAGTTCCTCCAGTTAGCTCTGTGACCCTGAGCCGATTTCCTACTTCTCTGTGCCTCAGTTGCCTCTCCACAGAAAGGGAAAACCAAGAGTACTAATCACCTGAACACATATATGTGAAGTGCTTATCCCAGTCAGGGTAGACTCATGGTTCTCCGACCTGGAGGGGAGAGGTATGGTCTGCACACACCTCTCTGGTGTAGAGGAACGGAGGAGGAGAGTGCAATCAGACTCCTCCCTAGGTTGGTGCCCATGGGGGAGCTGCCTGTGTTCTTGATTATTTGAAGCCTGGAGCCATGTTCTCCCGGCCCCACACCTTGTCAGTACCTAGAACTCGTCGTCTCCATATCATTACTCTCTGTGGCCCGGCTCTGGTTGCCATGGACATGGGCATGGGCTGGCCCCATCCTCTCTACCTCTGGAGACCTCTGAAGGGGAGGTGGCACACCTTCTCCCCACTTTGCCTGGCAGTGCCCTCTGTCCCCGGGGCTCTCATCCCACCAACACACACTGGCCCCAGGGCAGGACGCACAGGTCAGAGCCAGGCGGACAGACGTCTAACAACTCACCACTCTGCTGCCCACACCGCAGGGTGATAAGCAGATCTGTGGACGGCCCTGGTGGGCCCTGTCCACAAAAATACTTCCGTTTCCAAGATCACCTGCTCCTTGCCGTCAGTCCTTCTTTATAAAGGGGTGGCCTGTGGGACGTGACTGGCTCAGCAGCTTCCAGTCCTCAGCTGCGGACTTTGGAAAAACCACCTCCACATCCTTGCAGCCTCCTGTTCCAGACACAAAAGACCCCCGCTTTTACGTCCAGCTCTGTCTTCCCCTCCGAAGTTTCGCTGGCATGGGGCTTCTGCAATTGTGCCTGACGTTTACATTATTTTTCTTTCCGTGAACAAAGTTAGTGCTGGTATTAGTCAGAGAAACAGAAGTAATTGGATGTATACAGAGAGAGAGAGATTTCTTTTAAAGTGGCTCCCAGGCGCCTGGGTGGCTCGGTCAGTTAAGCATCGGACTTTGGCTCAGGTCGTGATCTCATGGTTCGTGAGTTCCAGCCCCACATCGGGTGAGCTCAAGCCCTGCGTTGAGTGAGCCCCACTTCTCTCCCTCTCTCTCCCTCTGCCTCTCTGCCCCTCACTCACTTGCACCGTCTCTCTCAAAAAAAAAAAAAAAAAAATGGCTTTTGTGATTGTCGGGCCAGCAAAGCTGACATGCGCAGGGCAGGCTAGGGACTGTGAGTTCCCACATGCACTGATGTCACAATCCTGAGGCCAGGGCACTTTGGAAGCAGAATTCCTTGCTCTTTGGGAAAACTCGGTCTTTTCACTGATTGGATGATTACCTACATTATGGAGGATAGTCTGCTTCGCTCATTCAATTTTCTCATTACTAGTTTATTTTTTTTTTAATTTTTTTTCCCAAGGTTTATTTATTTTTGGGACAGAGAGGGACAGAGCATGAACGGGGGAGGGGCAGAGAGAGAGGGAGACACAGAATCGGAAACAGGCTCCAGGCTCTGAGCCATCAGCCCAGAGCCTGACGCGGGCTCGAACTCCCGGACCGCGAGATCGTGACCTGGCTGAAGTCGGACGCTTAACCGACTGCGCCACCCAGGCGCCCCTATCATTACTAGTTTAAATACTAATCACATCCCAAACAAATCACCTCCGCAGCAACATGTAGACTGGTGTTTGACCCAACGCCTGGGCCCACCTCCTAGCCCAGTCCACGCATGAAATTAAGCATGGCAGTGCACTTCCCGGGGTTCCAAGCAAGAGACCCAGGGAACGCTGGTAAGTGCAATACAGAACTGGAGGGATTTGAACGTCTGTTTATTTTCTTGCAGACTTTTTAACTTGGAGGAGCAACGAATGCAGCAAGCACCAGCACTTCCTGTGCAAATACCGAGTGTAGAGCACAAATCGAGGCCGTGCTCCCCCCACACACGCCCCTGCCCTCCTCCCTCTGTGCATGCTGGCTGCTTCTGATCATTGTCTCAGAGCAAACACGGCAACTGAGGCTGATCGGCCGTCACACTCACTCTTTTAGGTTTATTAGCGTCCGAGGCCTCAACACTGTACGACAGTGGCTTCTATGACAATTACAGGAAATGTGGCTTTGGTGTGATCTCGTTTGCATTTCTTAGAAGCATCCCCAGAGAGGAGAGGAAGTGTGGCTGGGCCGCCCACGCAGTTCGGGATGTGTGGATGGCCATCGGCTTCCCCCACGGTGCTGTGCCAACCGGTCAACACAGAGTCTTATGCCAGAACCTGAGAACACCCCCCTGCACCCCTGTGACCTTAGCAGCCCAAGACAGGCTAAGAAGCTGGCTTGAGGAAGGGTGCAGAGAAGGGAGGGGGAGTGAACAGACAGCTCGCTGGCCCTCCTGCCCCCTTCCCCACTTCTTCCTTCCTCCCCCCACACCCTTGTCACTCTTTTGGAAGCCAGACAGGAAGACATCAGAGATAACGTATTGCTTCCTCTAAGCACGAAAAAGCTTGTTAACCCAAAGGATAAATGTCTTCATGGTGGGAGCCCAGGCAAGATGATCGGCGGATGGAAAAGGGTCATTCTTTGGAAGCTGATAGGTCAGCAAACAGCAACCACCAACGCCTTCGAGGGTTCTGGGGGAGCCACTGTTGGAGAAACAAACAAAGGTATCAGATTCTTTGACCGAGATGGTAAGATAAATCAGGAATGCTAGACAGCCAGGGGCCATGTACGAAAATCATTGGGGCAAGTGCCAGATTCCGTGGTATTTCCTGTAAGAACTAACAGAATGTGAAGGAAACATGGATCACAATATCCCAAAAAGGTAGAGGTTCCCAACGTCTTCTGACTATGGCCCACCTACCTCCCTAATTCATTCATACTCTCTGGAGGAAAAGGAGCTCATGGTGGCAGAGAAGTAAAGAGAAACAAAATAAAAATCCAAGAAGCGACGAATAACAGATGTACCAACACAAAACAAAGTAAAATCTAATAGTCATTCTGTAAATACATTAAACATATGTAACAGCTCCAGCTGAAGAGCAACACCAACCTAAAATACTCTTTTAAAAAAAAATTTTTTTTTAATGTTTATTTATTTTTGAGAGAGAGAGAGAGAGAGGGAAGGGGCAGAGAGAGGGAGACACAGAATCCGAAGCAGGCTCCAGGCTCCCAGCTGACAGCAATGAGCCCGACGCGGGCCTGGAACTCACAAACTATGAGATCATGACCTGAGCCGAAGTCAGATGCTCAACCGACTGAGCTTCCCAAGTGCCCCCACCTGAAACATGCTTGGTGATGTAGCGAAAACGAAGCACCCTCTCTGAAATTGCTGACATGCCAACAAGCCGCGTGTACATGTGCACAGCGTGTGCTTCGCGACTTTCGCAAATAAGGATGGGCAGCTGCTTGTCTTATTAGAAGGCTGGTCCTTGGTTAACTTTGGAAAATCAGTGTGTGCTGATTTGTGCATATCGCATTTTAGTAATCTTTATTCATTGGGTAGATATATCACTACATCATTCAACAAAAGTTTATTGAATGCATGCTATGTACTAAGAACTCATTTCAGGGACTGCGAATCGATCAATGGACAAACCAGATAAATTCCTTGCTGTTAGAGAGCATACTGTTCGGCAGGGGTGAGGAGTGGAGGTAGAAACACAATTAGCTAAGTAAATAATGTTGTATGAGAAGGTGACAGGTGCTATGATGGGAATACAAAGCCAGGAAGAGGGGACGGGGAGTGGGCCTGTGTGGACTATGTACGGAATAATTAGCGTGCTTTTGGTCACAACTGACAGCCAGGCTGTCTAAGCAAGACAGAGAATTTATTGGTATATGTTACTCTATGGTCCATGACTAGATTTGGGCTTCAGGCATAGCTTGACCAAGGGCTCAACAAAGTCACCAGCATAGGGTTTTCTCTCTGCATTATTTTTGACCTTTTTTTTGCTGAGTATTAACCCCATTATCAAGCCCCATCGAATTGCAAGAATGGCTGTGGCAGTTCCCATCCTTACTTACGAAAAAAGAGACCCCACAGCCCTCAAACAGAAGCCTCTAACCTAAGCCTCATTGGCCAAGAATCTCCTGACATGGGTTATGTGCTCAGTACTCAACTAATCACTATGGCTAGGAGGGTGGGATGTGGTGATTAATTCTGCAAAGGGATAGCACACGTGACTCCCCTGGAGCTCAGGGGTTAGCCAGCTTCCCCTGAAGGACAGGCCACCACTGGCAGACATAGTGTCTTTGTGGGAACTGAGAAAGGAAGACACAGCCTCATGGACCCACAGGACAAAAGCAGGTTGGAATTCAGCCTTGACCTGCCCCCTTAGTTGTGTACTTGTGTGCAGTGCACCAGCCACACAACCCTCCTCTGTGGCCCTGACACGTGACACATATGCGCAAGGGGAGTCTCCGCCTGGGGGCCGAGGGCCATCCTTTTGGAAACTGTCCAAAGGCTGCATGGCAGGACTTAAGAATCAGGTGTCTGAACTAAGACTGGAAAAGCATCTGATTCAAGAAAGATAACAATCAGGCGGATATTGTTTCCCAAGATGTGCTCAGTGACATAAGACTCCAGCCACAGCCTGTGGTGAATTATTACAGCGGGAAGAACAAAGCGCTTGGAATTAAGCCCCCGGCATCTGACCTGCCTCAAAATGGCTGCATTAACATGGAGCCTAAAGTCTCTGAGACTTCACTTTCTTCCTCAGGGATTTGAGGATTAAGTTAGCTAAAATATGTAAAGAGTCTGGAATGAGGTCTGGCCTAAGAGCTTAACAAATGTCATTGTTCTCTGTGAACGTCACATGAGATGTCCTAAGTAGCTGCTTGCTTGCCGCGACACAAACTAGCGCCCTCTGCTGGAGAGTGGGAAGACAGCTGTAGAGGAAAGACCTTGGATTCCAGAAAGTTCTGTGGATGTCTGCCTGGCTGTGGACAAGCACATAGGAGGCAATACAGACACAGGATAGTGAAGGAGGTGCACACCAAGCACTAATTTAAAAATTTAATACACATTTCCATCAGACTTACTATAATAGGTGAAGTCTTTGCATTCACTACATGAATAAAGATAGAGGAGAGTAATCTGAGGGCATTTAGATTAAGCCAGAAACCATTTATTTTAAGGGTAAATATAGGTAGTAATCTTTCTTTGTGATCTTGCGTTAGATGTATTAGGACACAGAAAGCAAAAACCAAAAAAGAAAAAAATTGAGAAACTACTTCAAAATATAATCCAAAAGAACAACAAAACAAAATGTGATACAACTATACATCCTCTTGAATGGCTAAAATTAAAAAGAAAAAAACAATTTGTAATGTTTACTTATTTTTGATTGAGAGAGAGAGAAAGAGCACAAGTGGGGAAGGGGCAGAGAGAGAGGGAGACACAGAATCCGAAGCAGGCTCCAGGCTCTAAGCTGTCAGCACAGAGCCTGACACAGGGCTCTAACCCATGAACAGAGAGATTATGACCTGAGCCGAAGTTGGAAGCTTAACCGACTGAGTCACCCAGGTTCCCCTAGAATGGCTAAAATTTTAAAGACTGATAATACTGGGGCACCTGGGTGGCTCAGTCAGTTAAGCCTCCTACTTCGGCTCAGGTCATAATCTCACAGTTCATGAGTTCGTAGCCCCGCGTCTGGCTCTGTGCTGACAGGTCACAGCCTGGAGCCTGATTTGGATTCTGTGTCGCCCTCTCTCTCTGCCCCTCCCCTGCTTATGCTCTGTCTCTCTCTTTCAAAAATAAACATTAAAAAAGGAAAAGACTGACAATACCAAGCACTGGTGAGGAGTCACAGCAGCCAGAAGCCTCAAATATACATAGCTACAGGGATGCAAAAGGGTCCCTCTGGAAAAAAAAGTTTGGCAATTTCTTATAAAAAGTTAAACAGACTTACCATAGGACCCAAAAGTCCTTTCACGTCCATTTACTTAATAAGAATAATGAGAACACATGTGCACAGAAAGACTTATACACAGTTATTAATTATATTTTATTTTGTGATAGTTTGATTCATAATAGTGCAAAATCGGAAAGAAACCCAAAGGTTTTGACTCACCTACTGGACCTACTGGTGAATGGATAAACAAACTGAGGCAGATCCACACAATGGAAACTGCTCGGTGATAAAGGGGAACCAACTATGGATACACATAATGGGGACAGATCTCAAAAATTATGCACATACAAGAAGTCAGACACAAAAGACCACATACTGTAAGAATCTACGTATCTGAAACCCTAGAAAAGGCTAAACTACAGTGACAGAGAGCAGAGCAGTGCTGGCCAGCAGCTGCACATGGGAAGGGGGTTGGCTGCAAAGGACCATGGGGGAATGCTTTGGGGTGATGGAAATGTTCCAGATCACAGCTGCTGTGGTGGTCACACAACTGTGTACAGTTGTCACCCCATGACACTGTGCACCTAAAAAGGGTGAATTTGATGTATGTAAATTACCTCTCAATAAAACTGACCTAAAGTTATAGGAAAACTTTCCCAAAGGGGACGGAAAAGATTCACCCAGAAAGCATTTTCAGTGACTTCTCTGCTTCTGGAGAGCAAATACATGTCCCTTTTGAAAAACCTTAAATCTAAACCTATTTAGGGGCACCCGGGTGGTTCAGTCAGTTAAGCGTCCGACTTCGGCTCAGGTCATGATCTTGTGGTTTGAGAGTTCGAGCCCCAAGTCAGGCTCTGGGCTGACAGCTCAGAGCCTGGAGCCTGCTTCAGATTCTGTGTCTCCCTCTCTTTCTGCCCCTCCCCCACTCATGCTCTGTCTCTCTTTCTCTCTCTCTTTCAAAAATAAATAAATATTTTTAAAAAATGTTTAAACCTATTTATTTATAAAAACCCTTCACATAAATACCCTATGATTTCACTCATGTGTGGAATCTGAAAAAAGAAACAAATGAATAAACAAACAAAAAGCAGAATCAGACTTATATATACAGAGAACAACCTGATGATTTCTGGGGGAAGTGGGGGAATGGGCAAAATGGGTGAAGGGGAGTGGGAGATACAGGCTTCCAATTATGGAATGAGTAAGTCACAGGAGTAAAAGGCACAGCATAGGGAATACAGTCAATAACATTGCCATAGTGTTGTAAGGTGACAGATGGATGGTAGCTATACTTGCAAGCATAGCATAGCATATCTGAAACTAATGTAACATTTTCGGTCAACTCCCCTCAAATAAAAAGTATCTTTTTATATTAAATACATATAAACATTAAAATAGGTATATGCTTTATGCTTGTAGCTACAAAACCAAGAAAAATGACACGTTAAGTACAAATGAAACTATATATCCAATAAACTTCAAATTCACATTAATGTGGTTTAACAGAGAATGCGGGTTTGCTGCGACGAAACTAGGCTTGCAAAAGGAGCCTAGGATGCTTTGTTCTAGTTCAGCTTCTTTCCAGAGTTCAACAGTTACTTTGTGGCTCAAATGTTGCTTTGCTTTTCTCCATCTAAACTACAAGGCCTTCATTGTGTGCAAGCCCTAAGGCAACACTTGGCCTCTACTCCACACCCTGTTACAGGGGAAACCAGCCTGTGTTCCCTCCCATTAGCTGGTAATCAAAGCAACACAGCTTGGTGCCAATGAATTTTGCCATAAATGCAAATGCAGCAGGAAACTCTCAAGGCATTACTCTGAAAGTAATTAAGCATATTATACAGAAAATGATCATTTCCCCCCACGTTGTGATCAAAATGAAAATATACTTTTAAAAAAATGTTTTTTTCTTTTTCTTTTTTTTTGAGAGAGAGCGCAAGCAGGGGAGGGGCAGAGAGAGAGGGAGACACAGAATCCGAAGCAGGTTCCAAGCTCTGAGCTGTCAGCACAGAGCCCGATGTGGGGCTTGAACTCATAGACTGTGAGATCATGACCTGAGCCGAAGTTGGGCGCTCAACCGTCTGAGCCACCCAGGCTCCCCTGAAAATATACTTTTTTAGAAGTTGTTCAGAGAACAGCAAACTCCCTAAATGATTCCCATCAAATACAAGGGGCACACAGCTCTAGTTTGAGAGACACCTTTTGGTGTTTAGATTCCTAAGGCAAGTCTTTATATTCCCCTACCAATCCAAGAGTTCTCTTCCTTTGTGTCAGAAGACAAGGAAAAAGCATGAATTTTGTTGTCAAACACACTTGGATTCTAGTTCCAGGTGTGTCAATTAATAGCTGTGTGACCTTGAGCAGCTCACTCAACCCCTCTGAGGCAGTTTTCCCATCTGTAAAATGGAAAAAATTTTTTTTCTTTTTTAAAAGGATCATTGAGTAGATTTAATGAAGTTGTTCGTCAAGGAAGGTATTAAATTGGGAGGACAATGACGTATGTCCCTAAGACCCTGGCAGCAAATCTTCTAATTCAAGAAATAAGTTCCTTGAATGGCTATCCTAAGCATATTGCAACTGTAATTGCCTCAGGTGTAATTGCCGGTGTCCTGGGATCAGAACTTACCAGAAAAGTGTCAAGACTTGGTTAAAGTGTGGGACCCAAGGAATTTAACAAAAATCCCCTACCCCTGGACAAGCAGAGCAAGCCTAACTCTATTTTGTGCTACACCCACCATCTCATGTATAACCCCCACATGACCTACTTATTGCCTAAGACACTCCCCCACCCTAGTCAAGCCACTGAGCACACCCTTACTGGAAACCGGCTCATATAGGAATACGGAACCCCTAACCCCCAAAGAATGTAAACCCCACCTTTTGCCCGCCAAACTTGCGCACCAATTCTGACCAGAGTGATAGGCTAGTTCAAACAGTTACTATAGGGTAAATTGTAATTCAATTGGCCACCTGCATGTGGACTGGCATGACTATGCAACTTTCTGTGTGTGTTACAATCTCATTGGCCACTGGCCCTATAAAACTGCTACGCCTTTTAACCTAGGGGTCCAAGTCCCTGCTCCGCTGTGTGGGGTATACTTGGGCCCAAGCTCAAGCTTGCAAATAAACCCTCGTGCATTTGCATCAGTATGGGCTCCTTGGTGGTCTCTTGGATTTGAAATCGGGGGCATTACAAAAGTTCCTGAGATTCAAGGTTGGCAAAGCCAGCACAGGGAGAGAGGTGGTTCATTTGCATAAGGAGTTCCAGAACAGGGCTACTGTGTGGTGCTCTGGAGAATATGCGGGGGCACCTGCCCCGGCCTGTGGCCGATTCTGCAAACTTTTGCAAGCAGTTCTCCAGCAGATGCCTGGGTTACACAAGAGCATGCTTACTGCCCAAGCCGGGACCAACCCACAGAAATGGGGGCTGACATGGGGACCTCTCCATTTGGCCAGACTGAAATGCTGAGATCCTAGAAGACTCTTCCGTATCACTCCCACTTGCACTCCCATCTCTAGGGAAGAGACATTTCGGCAGTGACCAGAAACGGTACCGAAATGCTAGATAAAGCAGGTATCAGAAAGCAAGAAAAAGAGAAGGCTGAGCTGGTCCCACTCCATAGCTGTAGGGAAGTCCTCGCAGAGTCCAACGGTCTTCGGAAATGTAGACAGCTGCCAAATAATGTTAAATTTCTCCCAAATTCCCAGAGAGCAGAGGAGAGAGTCTCGGTCCCAGGGCATTTTAGAGGATTGCTTGAATCTGTAAGTCAAGTTGCTGACATAGGCAGGATGAAGAAAAAACTTTAAGGATCATGTTACAACCCAACAGACTTTTGAAACAGACATGGAAAAAGGTCCTGTGAGACTTGACCTGGTCCTGACATTGGGAAAATCTGACTGTGCTGGATCAAGCCCTCCAAAAGGAATTTATAAAGAAGCATTATTGAAGAACCTTGTATTCACCAGACAGTTGGAGGACCAGCCACATATTTATTTAAAAAAAATTTTTTTAACGTTTATTTATTTTTGAAAGACAGAGAGAGAGCACGAGTGGAGGAGCAGAGAGAGGGAGACACAGAATCTGAAGCAGGCTCCAGGTTCTGAGCTGTCAGCACAGAGCCCAAGGCGGGGCTCAAACTCACGAACCACGAGATCATGACCTGGGCCAAAGTCAGACGCTTAACTGACTGAGCCACCCAAGCTCCCCATCCATATACCTACTTTTGATGGAAACAATTCATGAAGAACAAGAAAGGTGACAAAACTGGCCGTTCTCAGATAACAAATCAAAGAGCAAAGTTGGACTCCCGGAGGCCAGAGGTCAGATCCCTGCCAGCAAGGAATGAGAGAAACAAGTCCCCATCTCTCACTGAAGGATTTCACAGAGAATGTAGCTGTTTCCTACTGCTGTATAAAGATGTACCATAAACTTGGTGGCTTAAAGCAACACATGCTCAGAACTGAGAACTCCCACGGGGCTAGAGCCTCTGCACTGGCTTAGCTGGGAGCTCCTGCTCAGGGTCTCCTAAACCTGCAATCCTGGAATCGACGAGGTTACACTCTCCTCTGGAGGCTTCCTATAGGGAAATCTGCTGCCAGACTCACACAGGATGTTGGCAGAGTTCATTTCCTTGCGGTTGCAGGATGGAGGGCCCTGTTTTCCTGTTGGCTGTTGGCCAGAGGCAAGACCCACAACCTAGGGGCCACTACAATTTCTTGACACGTGGCCCCCATCCGCAGCTCACACGCGGTAGTCTGCTTCTCCAAAACCAACAGCAGAATCTCTCTCTAGCCTCCTATAATGTGACATAAGCCCAGGAGTGACCAGCCCATCACTTCTGCCCTATTCCGTTGGCTGGAAGTAACACCGGGTTCCATCCACATTCAGCGGGGAGCGATTATACAAGGGGTGGGACTCACTGGGAGTCACCTCAGGGTGTGTCCTCCACACGCTGATAATTCATTGTGCGTATGCAGGTGTTCAGGGTACATGGGCGCATGTGAATGTTTCTCGGTCTACGTCCCCCCAGTCTCAGATGCCGAGGCACGGATTCACAAGGAACTAGTCTGTGTGGGAGATGGTGCAGGAAACCTCAGGGGAGTGGGGACCTGAGACAGGAAAAGGGAGGCAGCTTTTAAAGGGTGTGCTAACAAATCACAAACTGTGGGCGACCTGAGCTTTAATCTCTCCGGGGAACTCTGGAAGCCTGCCCAGTACACATGCTTCGGACTCATCGTATGTGACGGCCAAGGGAGACTCCGGAAGCATTTATACACCTGCAGCAGGCACTGAAATGGAGGCCTGAGAAGACACGGGCAGAGCCCAGATTGTGACTTTACAATCCCAACGTCACAGGTGTGATCCCCCCTGGAACTTGGCATCTCACTTCCCGGAGGGCAGGAAAGCAGAGACAAGGAGGATGGGGAAAAGCTTCCACTATAAGTTAGCGGAAAACTCTCCCTTGGAGAGAGAATTCGTGAATCCCAAACTGTAAATATTTCAAACGCTTTTCCCAGGTGAGGATGTATTGGGACAGAGAACATCTTGCTCACACCTTGTTCACCATCTTGTTCCACAACTGGGGAAGAACCAGTGGAGGCCAGGAGGCCAGGCGGCGCTGTTCGTTGACACAGAAGCAGATGGAGTGAAGCCTGTACCTTCCGGGAAGCCGTGCAAAACGAGGAAGGGCACGCGTTGGGAGCAGGAGCTGAAAAGATGCCTGAGCGTGAGCCGCACAGCAGGGACACGGCTGGGAGCTGAGGGAGGGAGGACCCCTACCTGACCAGGCAGCCAAGGAGGGCCTTTGGGAAGACAGGAGGGTCTAAGAATATTTCTTTCACTTGGACGCACAGCCAAGGGAGCAGATCGGAAGTGCACACCTCGATGGACTTTCACGCACAGAACACATCCATGGAACCGACACCCAGATCAAGGACCCTAGGAGCTGCCCTCGCATCATTCCCAGCCATGACAGCTCTCCCAAAGGGCAACCCGGCAGTCTGACTTTGAGCAGCACGGATTCGTCTTGCTTGTTAAGTGTGCAGTCTCTACTCGTTCTGGTCTGGCCTCTTCCATTCAATATGGTATTTGTGAGGTCCTCCCTGTTGTCACGTGGTTGTGGATCACTCCTTCTCATGCTATATGGCATCCCATTCTGCACACAAAACATGTTTCATTTGTCCATTCTACTGGTGATGGACATTGGAGTAGTTTTTTTTATTACTTGAAAACCCTTTTAAATTGTATTTATTTATTTATCTTTATTGAGTTTTAGTTGGCATCTAACATTATGGACACTGGGATAGTTTATTTGTTTATTATTTGAAAAACCTTGTACATTTTATTTATTTATTTTTATTGAGTTTCAGTTGACATCTGGCATTATGTTAGTTTCAGGTGTACAGCATAGTGATTTGATATTTGTATATATTGTGAAATGATCACTTCTGTAAGTCTAGTTAACATCCACAAGTAGTTAACAAAATTTTTTATGTGTGATGACGACTTTGCCAATTTTTACCACCCACCCTCACCTCCCCGCCTCTTACAACCACTAATTTGTTCTCTGTCTCTACGAGCTTGGTTTTTTGTTTTTGTTTTCATTTTCTTCTTTTTTTTTTTTTATGTTTATTTTTGAGACAGAAAGACACAGTGTGAATGGTGGAGGGGCAGAGAGAGAAGGAGACACAGAGTCTAAAGCAGGCTCCAAGCTCTGAGCTGACAGCAGAGAGCCTGACGCAGGGCTCCAACCCACGAACCATGAGATCATGACCTGGGCTGAAGTCGGACGCTTGGCCGACTGAGCCACCCAGGTTCCTGTGTTTTTGTTTTTAGATTCTACGTGTAAATGTGATCATACAGTATTTATCTTTCTCTTATTTCACTTAGCATAATACTCTCAAGTTAAGATTTCATACTTTTCTTTACAGTTGAGTAGATTCCACTGTGTGTGTGTGCACACCTTTTCTTTATCCATTCATCTGTCGATGGACACTTAGGTTGTTTCCATATATTGGCTGTTGTAAATAATGCTGCAATGAATGCGGGGGGGTATACATATCTTTTTGAGTTAGTGTTTTCATTTTCTTTGGATAAGTACCCGGAAGTAGAATTGCTGGATCATACAGTAATTCTGTTTTTAATTTTTTGAGGAATCTTCATACTGTTTTCCCTAGTGGCTGCCCCATTTTACATTCCCACCTACAGGGCACAAGAGTTCTCTTTTCTCCACATCCTCTCTAGTACTTGTTATTTCTTGGGGGTAATTTATTAATAGAAATTTTGTTCATTTGTTGTATGATGTACAATACAACCTTCTTCTCTGTCTCAACACAGAAGTCTTTCATCAATGATGTGTGACTTGAGGGGATTTTTTAAAAATGTTTATTTGTTTTTAAGAGAGGGAGAGACAGAGTATGAGTGGGGAAGGGGCAGAGAGGGGGACACAGAATCTGAAGCAGGCTCCAGGCTCCGAGCTGTCAGCACAGAGCCCGATGCGGGGCTTGAGCTCACGAACCATGAGATCGTGACCTGAGCCGAAGTCAGATGCTTAAATGACTGAGCCACCCAGGGGCCCCTTTCCTGAACGTTTAGAAGGTAGCGTGGTTCAGAGTAGCTTTTCTAACCTTGCAGAGCTCTCTCTTTTCTTATTTTCCTGCAGTGTTCCAAAATATGGCAGCTTGTTCTCTGAGATTTCCTGGCTCCGCGCCATTCCCCAATTTCTATCTCCACCTCTCTTCCTTTTCTTGCTGTTATCCTTCTCTTTCTCAGTTGTGATTCCACTCCCAGTATGCCACCAGTCCTGGGAAAGGGCTCTGGTTCTTCCCACTGTTCACAGCTGGCTCCCACCTTGCAATTGTGGATTGTTCACCTGTCTTCCCAACTTTGTATCCATGTTGTTAGCATGCGGTAAGCCTTGATGGGAGTATTTACACCACAGAAATCAGTAAACAACACAAATGGAGTTTTTAAATAGTTAAACAGCACACCACTGATTATGTTCAGCTCTTCGAATTCACTCACTGGCATTGAGGTAGGCAAAACCACTCCTATTTTGAGCTATTTTGAGCTACTGCTCTCTAACTGGTTGGTCTGGCCGCTCTCCAGTGGTTTCTCACTGGCTCTTTAGGAATTCTGTTCTCAGATTCCTCCAACAGGTCACTGCCACCCTCTGCTTCCTCAGATGCCACCACAGGTTCTATGACTGTTGGTTTAATCTCATTTGCTTTTATGCTGGGCCCATGGGGACACAATATCGTTGAGTTCTATTGCAAATGTTCACGAGATTTTGGTTTTGACACATTGTTGTCATCGAGGCTTTGTTGTTTCCTTTATAGAGCATAGGTAGAGTAGATTCAGCATAGTTCTTAAGGGCCCTGGGATTTTCAGAAGAGTAAATGAACATTGGTTTCAACTTCAAGTCACCAGCTGCATTAGCCTCTAACAAGAGAGTCAGCCTGTCCTTTGAAGCTTTGAAGCTAGGCATTGACTTCTGTTTAACTATGCAAGTTCTAGATGGCATCTTCTGATGTAGGCTGTTTATCTGCATTGAAAATCTGTTTTCAGTGTAACCACCTTCATTAATTATCTTAGCTGGATCTTCTGGATACCTTGGTGCAACTTCTACATCAGCACCTGCTGCTTCACCTTGTACTTGATGTTATGGAGATGACTTCTTTCCTTAAACCTCATGAACCAACCTCTGCGAGCTTCAAACTTTTCTTCTGTGGCTTCCTTGCCTCTCCCAGCCTTCACAGAATTGAAGAAGGTTAGGGCCCTGCTTTGGATTAGGTTTTGGCTTCAGGGAATGTCGTGGCTGGTTTGATCCTTCATCCAGACCACGAGAACTTTCCCCATATCAGTAATAAGACTGTTTCTCTTTCCTATCATTCAGAGTTTCACTGGAGTAGCACTTTTCATTTCCTTCAAGAACTTGCAAATGCAACTTTCCTTTGGCTAAATTGCTTGGGACAAGAGGCCTAGCTTCCAGCCTGTCTCAGCTTTCAACATGCCTTCCTCATTAAGCAGAATTATTCTAGCTTTCTACTTAAAGGAAGAGATGTGATATGCTTTCTTTCACTTGAACACTTAGAAGGCATTGAGGGGTTATTGATTTCCTAGTTTCGAAGTTGTTGTGTCTCAGGAGGCCTGAGGAGAGGGAGAAAGATGGCGGAAGAGCCAGCCAGTCAGTGGAGCAATCAGAATACATACATTTATAGATTACATTCTCCATCTTAGATAGGCATGGTTTGTGGTCCCACAAAACAATAACAGTAGTAACATCAAAGATCACTGATCACAGATCACCATAGCAAATATAATATTAATGAACAAGCTTGAAATCGTTCAAGAATTACCAAAGTGTGACATACAGACACAAAGTGAGCAAATGCTGTTGGAAAAATGGTGCCCATGGACTTGCCCAGCACAGGGTTGCCACAGACCTTCAATTTATAAAAAATGCAATATCTACAAAGTGCAATAAAACAAAGCACAGTAAAATGAGGTATGCCTGTATTTAACCATAAACTGCAGGCACCAGAATTTTAAGAGAAGTAGGAGTCCAAAGTCCTCAGCACCACCACTTGAGCAAAGCATTTCATTTTTTCTAAGCCTGTTTATTCTGTTGAATGGCATTAATACTTGACTTTTCCTCTAGCTCCTACCTCCCTGTAAGTAAATACAGATTTCAAAAAAGAAAAGAAGAAAGTTTCCAATGGGCACAAGAGGAAATTTATTCTGCCTCTTATTCTGGGCTTGAAGGTCAGCCAAAAGCCAGACTAATCCAATACAGAGAAAATCCTTTTCCTCATCAAGTTAGAATCAAAGATGAGCCACAGGTATAACGATTATGCTTTGATGTTCTAGATCTGGGAATTAGCGAAGTTACAGGCTGCCAAGTTCCCTCTTTCCCAGCCACTTGATTCTTAATTTGTTGTTAACCATTTTGTTGCACTCGCTTTTGTATCTCCAACCATATTTTACCCATTCTTTCTCCAATGGTAGACACCCAAGTGATCTCCCACTCCTGATCTGAGTTCAGTTTGGGTTTTGTCCACAAAGTACCTCCTCTGTTAACTAATCTATCGTCCCCTAATTGGTTTGTGATGTAATATGTGTCATAAAAATGTCCGTGTATACATGAATCTACAGCTGAGCCCTTTATTCTACCCCAGGGGTCTCTTCTTGCACCAAAACCACACTGATTTTATTACCAAGGGTTTGTATAACTGGAATAAGTCTCCCTCATTATTTCTATTTTTCCAGCTTAACTTGGTTATTTCTGGATCTTTACGTATTCAGAAAAATATATCAAGTTTCCAAAAAATCCAACTGAAATTTTTATTGGGTTGCATTGAATTTGTGGATTAATTTGGGAAGAATAAATATCATTATAACATTAAGTTGTGCCATCTAAGAGCATAGAATGTTTCTCTATTTTTTCAAATGATCTTCTGTGCTATTTATTCAAGTCTAAAATTTTTTTTTTCCCCATAAAGGTCCTGTAGAGTCTTGGTTAAGTTAATTTCTAGACCTTATATTGTTTGTGTTGCTGTTGTTAATTAGATGTATTTTTTTCCATCATAGCTCCTAGTTGGTTAATGCTAATGTAGAGAAGCCCTGTGGATATTTTAAATTGATGTTGTCTCCAACTTTGTTGAATCATTTTTTAGTTCACATATTTCATTGATTTTAGTTTTTTAACTAATCTACAAATAATAATTATTTACATCTTCTCTTTAGTCCTTTCAACTAATATTTCTTTCTCTTTTTTTAACAGCATTTGCCAGAATCTCTAGTACAGTGTGGTAAACCTTGTCTTGGTCATCCTTGTTTGTTCCTGCTCTTAAATTAATGTTTCTCCTTTAAGTATGTATATATGTATAGGCTTTTGGAATATAGCATTTTGAGGAGTTTTACTCAATTTGTCTGTGTATCTCCCATGTATACAGGCGGTATACTTGTTATTAAACTTATCTTTCTCTTGTTAATCTGTCTTTTATTACAAAGGCTCTCAGCCAAGAACCTAGACAGGTAAAGGGAAAATCAATTTTCCTCCTCTACAATTTCTTATATTAATTCCTTGTAATACAAAATCTTCCCCCCCCCTTCTTAAGTACACAGGATGATTTTTTTTTAATTTTTAATGTTTATTTATTTATTTATTTATTTATTTAATGTTTTATTTATTCTTGAGAGAGAGACAGAGCATGAGCGAGGGAGGGGCAGAGAGAGAGAGAGGGACACATAATCTGAAGCAGACTCCAGGCTCTGAGCTGTCAACACAGAGCCCAACGTGGAGCTCCAACTCATGAGCCGTGAGATCACGACCTGAGCCGAACGAAGTCAGACGCTCGCTCAACTGACTGAGCTACCCAGGCACCCCGATGTTTGTTTATTTTTGAGAGAGAGGCACACACAAAGTGTGAGCAGGGGAGGAGTACAGAGAGGGAGGCACAGACTCTGAAGCAGGCTCCAGGCTCCGAGCTGTCAGCACAGAGCCTGACAGGGGGCTCGAACCCACGAACCGTGAGATCATGACCAGAGCTGAAGTCGGATGCTTAACCGACGGAGCCACCCAGGAACCCCCACAGTATGATTATTTTAAGTTCTTGGTCTGTCTGTATCAAAAATTCTGTTTCAGATGATGCCTCATTCAGTGTGCTGTCTTTTTTTTATAGTCTTCAGTGTCTTATTTTGAGTTCAGATACCTTGGAGGTAACAGCTGCTCTCTGGTTCCTCTGTTGGGGAAGCCCTGAACGCCTGGCCCCAGTCCATGTTCCTCAAAGCATACTTCAAGTGAGAGGTGGGAATAAGCCCACAGCGAGAGCCCCAGACTCCACACAACCACTGGTGGCCGTCCCTGTTTGCTGCCACTTCACCAGGAAACTCCCTTGACTCAAGTTGCACATTTAAACCGCTAGGAAACAATGGCACCAGAAGAACATATTGTCGGGCCACCAGTTTGGGGGGTTGAGAATGGAGGTTTGTTAGAATGATCATCAGAACATGACTGGTCAATCTGCCTCTTTTCACAAACTGGGCAGCAGGTCAGGGCTTTTGCGATGCCCCTCCTCCCATCGCTGCCTCCAGCCATCCTTCACCCCAGGCTTCAGCCTGCTTCCAACCTCATCCCTGCCCCCATCCCTACCCCTCACTCCATCCGGGCATCCTTCAGACTCCTCAGGGATTGCTCACAGCTTTAAAAAAAATTATTCTTCATATTCTTGCTTTCCCGCATTTTGGTAGTGCTTTCTGGGTTGATTTGGGAAGAGGCATTCAAACAACCTACGACAGTTTTTGCCACGTTGCCAAGCAGAAAAAGTTTTGACATAAAATGCCATGCAAATAAATATATAATATGCTAATTATGACAAATGCATACTTGATAATGATCAACATTCTGAGAGCTCAAAAAAGGAAAAGCTTTCTTATACTAATTGGTTATTTTGTGACATATTGTTATTAACATAAAATGACTGTGAGAACATTTATTTTAAGCTGCTTAAATGTCTGTGAAGATAGAGGTTTGACACAAACACCAAAGGAGTGATGCCAGATGATGTTAGGATTTGTTCATCGAGAATCATGGGCATCTGCACCGTCACTGCACTGTGTGTCCCTCACGCAAACACTGAATCTTCCTCACTTGAAATGACACACCATATTGCTAGGTTTGCTCCCTTGATGATACAACAAAACGAGGTAACTCCTGGAATGATAAAACTCAAACAACAAAACCCCAGCGCTCAGTGTTTTTCTGAGAAACCTCATCAGTCTCCATGCCCTTTCCCCTACTCTCACCTAATTAGATAGGAATCTATGCCCCACTAACTTTGAGCCCCAGCGCTCCTCCATCACAAAGCTCTGGAAGCTTTGGAATCAAAGTCTGAACTTCACTGCCAGCAATCGCAAAAGGCCAATCACCTGGCAAATAAGAGACTGGCTAACCAGTAACAAAGTCACAAGCTCCTTCTTTGACAACAGAGCTTGTTGTTGTTGTCGGCTCCTCCCTTTGACAACAGAACTCACATGTAGCTGCAGGGAGGGAGCCCTAGAATTGGAGGTATAGCACTGAATTCTATTCTTAACCCTTCCATCAAACTGAGGATATGCCCACAAGCCAGGTCACTTCATCTCTCCAAGTATCAATGTCCAAATCAATTTTGTAGAACATTTGTGAGTACAGATCACACATGAAACCACTTCAGAACTGCTTGTTTAACAGATACGGGTGTATTGCATCACTATTAGTGTGAAATAAACATGGTTAATTTCCCAAAACACAAAAGCATTTCTCTAGGTCTAGACTAGAAATAACTTGCCTAAAATCCTGAAAGCATCTTTCCTTTAGGTTGAGATATAAAGTGCAAGTCTACATGGGAGGGGGTCTACTTCAATTTATGAGTCACCAGGACCTGGGATACATGCACTTTCCACACATTTGTTGAAATGAGGACTGTGAGTTTCTGCAGTAAGAGAGGCAGATGTGGCTACTAGATGTGGGTAAATCTACCTGGGAATCTTGTTTATAATTTTGCTGTCCTAAGCCATCACTCTTGGCAGCATTACTAAAAGAACAAACATTGTTTTTGCAAGACTTTCCCCCTGGATGTCTAAACATTTTAATCCATAATGATCAATTTCTCTGAGTCTTAATATTTATCTATCATGACGCACACTTTTGACAAATCAACACTCAGCTGAAAAGCTGCAGCCCAGGAGCTGAAAATCTCACAGCAAAAATAAAAATGTTTTCACTTAGGAAGTACAGACCGTGAATTCATTTAAGCATTTGAGATGCATCTTCCTTAAACACAACAGCCAGATGTTGTCATCTATTTCCTTCAAAACTTGGGGCGATGAATAGAAAAAAACAATCATTTGATCGTGCTTGCAGACAATTACTTGACGAAGTGAACTAAATTCCCTTCAGGACGGAAAGCTATCACCTTGGTGGTGCTACTAATTCCCCCTGTTTGCCCTTTACTATACTCCTGGTACTTCCCCAACTTACAGGTTTTCCTTATTCCAAAGGGAAAACTTCAATATTTGGTTGAACCACATGAATTGCCACTCTTTCAGGTCAAAAATGGTGGAAGGCTGGCTCAGATTATGTGTAGGTCTAGACAGACAGCATAGATTCAAAGCCCATTTCAGCCACTTCCTAGGCCTAAAACCACAGGTGGTTATATATTTTTTCTAAACCTCGGTTTCCCCATCTGTGTATGAGATGTAATAATATTGTCAATCTCAGTTGTGAAAATTAAGTAAGACAATACACAAAAGTACCTATCATAGTACCTGGTACACAGTGATTTCTTAGCACATGCTGCCTTAACCAACAGAAAATAATTCCACCCACCTGTATGTCCAACGCTTAGAATAGTGCTTTTTTTGTTGTGTGTACCAAATAAAGTTTATACCAGATTGACTGATTTTGGTCCTCCATGTTATTACAATTGTCTGTTATGTGTCCATAATCCTATGTGAATATTTGTATATTTTGGTCTTAGAGCCTAATGTTCCTATTTAGCTCCAAATATTTTCTTAGAGAAGTGACCTGGATCACTCCAACATTTAGAGGAAGAGCAGCAAGGAGGAGTGGGTGGCGATTTGGAGGGAAAACATGGGACGTCAGGTCCTATAAGGCAAATGAAAAGAGTATTTCGAGGAAGAGGGAGTGAGAAGCCTTGCTGTGTGCTCCTGAGAAGTCTATAAGCTGAAGGTTCAGGACCAACCATTGGATTTGGCAATAATGAAGTCATTGATGACCTTGACAAAAGGAACTTCAGTGGAATTCTGGGAACAAAAGCTTAAATGGATTGATTAAAGGTAAAATGAGAGTAAGGATGTGAAGCATTGAAAATAGACAATGGCTTTTGTTATAGAATAGAGCATAGATTTGGTGGCACACTCAGTAAGACATTTAGGGTCAAGATGGAGTTTTCAAAGATGGGATTATACACGTATAAGAAAGGGAAATTGATCGGGAGGAAGAGAGGGGACAACTGCAGGACCACAGTCCTCACATAGACCAAAAGTGATACAATCAGTGCATGAGTGGATACTTCAGCCTTAAGCCAGAGCAGGGACTGTCCCTCCAGATAGGAACAGTGGGAAGGCAGAGTATTGAGTATAAAGGCAGGAGATTGCTGACTTTGCTGATGGAAGTCAGGTAGTTCTCTTCTGATTGTTTCTATTTTCTTAGTGAGATAGGGGTCAAAGTAATCAGCTGAGAATGAGCGGAGGATAGGGGTTGCATACAGAAGAGGAAGTGTGACTGGCTCTGTTGGGAGCAGGGGAGCCAATGGACTAAGAAAATGTAGTGGAATTGCGAGGCATGCTGGGAGCCCATCTGAGATGTGTGATTGTAAATGTAAAGCTAATGAGTCAGTACAATATTGAGTTTTTCTTCAGCCATAGTTAGCTGCTCAGATACAGGCATAGATTAGACCAAGCATGGGTTTCACCAAAGTCAATGGTTTGCTTGGCCAGTCTGACAGAGAGAGTACATGGCAAGGGGTGTGTGCAAGAGACTCTTTATGGTGATGCACCACAGGTAATCTGAGCTGCAGAAAGAGAGAAAAGAGGTGATTTAGAGGTATGATAAATGGCAAAAAGATGGAGGAGCCAATGGTGGTCCCAGTGGGAGAAGAATGTGGGGGTTCTTTAAAAGTGAGCTGGGAAGATACGGTTTCTAATATGGTTATTAGAAATTAAGCTCCATGAAATTAAAATTTAGGACGTAATATGGATACTGTACTGATATGGTCAGGAGTATGAGTGCACAGCGGGAGGGCTAAAGGCATGTGGAGGACAATGTCATAGAAGTGGGAACTTAAGTGAAAAGTTGGAGTGGATTACCTAGGCTGACATCTTCATGAATGTTGAGAGAATTGATGTGGACAGGCAGGCAGTGATCCATGTGGTTCCATCATCATGAACGAGGGGAGTGGAGCAAGATTGTCAGTTGACTTCAAGAAGGAAGGGTGTGTTGGGGCGCCTGGGTGGCGCAGTCGGTTAAGCGTCCGACTTCAGCCAGGTCACGATCTCGCGCTCCGTGAGTTCGAGCCCCGCGTCAGGCTCTGGGCTGACAGCTCAGAGCCTGGAGCCTGTTTCCGATTCTGTGTCTCCCTCTCTCTCTGCCCCTCCCCCGTTCATGCTGTGTCTCTCTCTGTCCCAAAAATAAATAAAAAACGTTGAAAAAAAAAAAATTAAAAAAAAAAAAAAAAAAAGAAGGAAGGGTGTGGGCTTGAAGAAAGTGGGGCTTTTGAGAGGAGGGAGAGGAAAAATTCTCCAGAAGTATCAATGCAGAGCAAAGAGGACATGTGCCTTATTCTGAGCACTGTGGTACCTAGAGTAACGGAGGCAGGGGGGTGGATATGACCGGGCTGGCAAAGAGCCCAACCACCATTTGAAAGCTGTAGGTTGAGACAGAGCAAGAAACAAAGGTCATTTTCAGAAGAGAAATTGGAAATAAAGAATTTTGACTGATGACAAAACTTTGCCAAAGGCTGAGTGTTGGGGCACGGGTGACAGAGTGAGCGGGGAGATCGGGTTAGGGGAGTAATGCACCAAGGTGTATGGAGGCAAGAATCTAAACATGATGGAAGACCCAGGAGACTTAGACTTCTGGAAGGTCTCTGTTTGTAGGGAAATGAAGTCACCTCTGATTCCCCTAAAACAAGAACCACTCTGGCTCTTCTCCATGCCTTCCACAGAGTCGAGTTAGGGAAGTTTACTGAGTGAACCAATGAATGAATGCGTGACCTTTGTAAAATACAGGGAAAGACTGGTGCCATGAGAGAAGGGTGGAGGGAACAATTCACTGGAAGGTCAGATGGCAGGAGCCTTTTTATGGAGAAGTAGAAGAGTAGAGTGGAAAGACCAGAATCGGGAGTCAAAAGGCACAGTTGAGTCCCTAATCTGTCACTTAGGTCTTGGGGAAAGTCGTGTCATCTGACTAAATATCACTGGCCTCATCTGTAAAGTGGGCCTTTCCTGGGGAGCCCCTTTGGGGGTCCCATACTTCTATGGCAACACCTCTTGAAGTTGACTTGAAAATTGTGTAGAGCTATACATGTGCAAGAGTGATGGTAAAGAGAGGAGAGGTAGAGCGGAGTCCACATCCTCTCTACTCCCAGCCCTTTGCCTGTGTGCCAACATCCACTCCCAACTACTATTAGAACATTCATCCTTTTGGTTTTGAAAGATGTCCCTCATTATGCATAACATATTAAAATAATAACTGCTAACTCCAGTTAGCTCCAGAGAGCATTCTGGAATAAGCAAGAATAGCTCAGATGAGAAGCCAGGGTCCAAGACAGGCCAGGTGGTGTTACCTCAGGATGTGCGGAAAGGACCATCACAGCCCCATGACGTGGCTGGCTATAAATAAGGCTGAGAAAGGAGGGATCAGAGCCATCCACCCCCACACATGCCCAGGCTCAGGGCAGCTACATACAAGTTGGAGAGATGATGTTTGCCTTCGACTCCCCCATGTTCTGAGTGAGAACTTTGGCCCAGTTTTAGAAGCCAAATGAGCCTTGATAAGCAGGGGTGGGGCTTCCAGAGGCAGGAATCTCAGAGTTCTATAAAGCCTAATGGGGCACCTCTGGGTAACTCTCCCCAGGACTGTGAATTGCTGGCTTTCTGCTTATTTCTCTGGAAATGCAACGGCTGTTGACTTCAGTGAAGCGGGTCTTGCAAGTGAAGAAAGCAATGCAGGAAGCCTCGCTCTCACCTGCTAGCCTTCTCCCAGGAGCCCACCAAAGGTGAGTCACATTGTTCCCAGGGACTGTGCAGGCCACTCTTTGAGAAGGGTCGTGGTACCAGTAAAAGATGGGCAGAGGGCCTGCCTTGAGGAAAAGCTCGGTAGAATCCCAGTGAAAAGCGGGCAAGGCTTGTGCACAGCCTTGGATAGGCAAGTTAACCCCTTAGGGTCTCAGCTACCTTCTCTCTAAACAGGTGGTCCCTCAGCTGCAGAGCTCCCGGATCCCGAACCTCTGATACCTGTTGTTCACAGATGATGACATCTTTCACTCCCCCAGCTGCACAAAGCAGTGGAAATATCAGTACCAGGGACCCCCCATCATTCTCTTCTCCACCACTGTTTCCACCTTTACCCTGAGCTCCTGCCAAGACCCACAGCATTCTGTGCCAACTGCAGTGTTAGTCACACCCGCTGCCTCAATCACTGCAGCAAGATTCCCAATGGACTGGGGATCAGAAGCATGTTTCACTGCTCTCGGATTTCATGAGAAGGGGAAATGGGATGTAAAGATAAGTGTGTGTGCGTGCGCGCATGCGCAGTGGGTTGCGCACAGAAGCACACACGCATACCTTTTATTTGTAAACACTCCTCAGCTTTGGCCCATGTGCTTGGAGCCTACCAGCGTTGGTAGTAAAATAACTACAGCTAGCACCTCGGGACCCACTGCGCCGTGGGACTAGCCCATTCCTCCCACACTGCATTCCATGAATACTTAGAAAAATGACTATGATCTAGTGTCTTCCCTTGCCTGGGACCCAGGGAACCTGGCTGTACGAATGTGTAGAGAAGGGCTGATGCTCCTTAAGCTTCTTATTCTCTTACTGATTCTCTGCCATTGTCCACATTCTCCCCCACCCTTTTTAGACAAGTCTAATGTCCCAGCTCAGCATTTAACCTGTTTTTGTATTTGTGAGGAAGGGATTGACCTGGGTGTGCTTGTTTTAATAAGCAACAGTGGGCTTCCCAGAAAGAGACAAACCTCAGAGCTCAACCAACCTGCCTCTCCTTCTGGCATCCTTGGTTCACACTTGGGATCTTTGTTCACATTTCCTTTTTCTGATGTACTCATAGCTCATCCCATTTTCTGTGGCCTGGATGAGCATTAAGCATCCAACTCTTGGTCTCAGTCAGCCCAGGTCTGGGTCTCAGAGTCTTGACTTCAAGCCCTGCATCGGGCTCTGCACTGGGCATGAAGCCTACTTTAAAAAAAGCAACAACCAAACAAAAAAAAACAATCTTCTTTATGGGTCTCTCTGTATTTCTGTCCCTTCCACAACACCAGCTCAAAATCTAACCCAAGAACTGCTCCCATCTTAGCTTATGCTTCACTGCCTGTTAAGGAAGAATCGTGCCTTCCACTTGATGGTCCCCACCTGCTTTTCTCCTGTGCTGTGTTCCTAATCCCCTCCACTCTCCACTCCACAGGAGGGGACTGTGTTCAGTCACCCTCCACTGTGACTGCCGTCCCACCGCCCCCCACCTCCAGTTCTTCATCAGCAGAAGCTCCACTCATCCATCAAGGTTTATCTCCAATGTAGCCTCTTCCACAAAATGTTTCCTGAGCCTTCTACCCATAAGAAATCTCTGCTTCCTCCAAACTCCTGTGGGATTCTGCCTATATCTCTTTTGAGGCCCTTATCACATTCTAACTCTCCGTCGGGGTGTGCATGTATATATGTATGTTTTCGTCTATTCCTCCCACTGGTCAAGGAAGTCCTCAAGAATCTTGACCTCCTCCATGGGGCGCCTGGGTGGCTCAGTCGGTTAATTGTCCGACTTCAGCTCGGGTCATGATCTCACGGTCTGTGAGTTTCAGCCCTGCGTTGGGCTCTGTGCTGACAGCTCAGAGCCTGGAGCCTGCTTCGGATTCTGTGTCTCCCTCTCTCTCTGCCCCTCCCCTGTTCATGCTCTGTCTCTCTCTGTCTCAAAGATAAATAAAAGCATTTTAAAAAATTAAAAAAAAAAGAATCTTGACCTCCTCTTGTTTTTTGCCTTTCCTTTCTACCTCTATAGCCTCTCCCTAGCACAGTGCCTGACATATAATAGTGAATTTTGAAACACAAGAGAAGGAGGAGAGATGGAATAAAGAAATAAAAGCTTAATGCATATTCTTGAACCAAGCAACCTCCTCAGAACAAAACCAGTTTTAAATGAAATAAAGTGATTACTCTCTAGAGAAAATGCAAGATTAAAAGGGCCCTCTTAACTCCAGTGGTCTGATGTTTCTGGAAGCCTCTACATGTTAACTTTTCTTCAAGGCTCTGGAATCCATTTCCAGAAACAGCTCCCTACTAAGATCATTACAAAAGCTACCAAGTGGCTGATTCTTGGAACCTTTCCTTGAAAGCTGAGATTTCTAATTGGAAAGAGAGGGAGGAAGGGAGCTTAGAGAAGGCAGAATGAAACCAAGTCTGAGGGGAAAGCTAGCCAAGCACAAGACCAGTGCTGGCTAACCATTAGCTCCAATGTACTAGGGAAGATACTCCACAAATATTTGATAGTACAAACTCCAATTATTTGGGAGGAACACCAAATAAATAGGGTAGATAACTAAATTCCAAACCTCTCTTGTCAGAAATGGATGAACATTTATACTTTGCCTCACTGTTTTGTGATCCTGTGACCCACTTTGCCTCACAGCACTTCAAAGTGACCTTTCTGATGGGAGAACTGGGGTTTACCAGAAGCCCAGAATCCTCAAGATGACTGACAAATGCACTCAACCTGAGCTACAGTTCTGGCGGCATACAGCTAAATGTATAAGCCTGTGGAGCCATTCTGCCCCTCACCATGGTCAGGAATTCTGTAGCCAGATATGAGCCAAAGGACCCTAGTGGCCCTCGTGAGTGCCTTGGTGACACCCAAGGTGGTGAAAGGACAGGGTATTTCTAACACATGAGTAACTATGAAGGTACTCTGAGCACATCACTTCACCAATGTATGCCATGATTTGACCATCTGTAAAAGGAAGAATATCACTAAATTTACCGGATTTCAGGTACTTTCGTGTGTGAACAGATGGAGGTGGACCTGGTGAGCTCTGTACTTGTAGCTGGAAGGAGAAACTCCAGAATTTCACCAGGGATATTAGCAGTCAGGATTAAAGCAAGGTGGGTAGGTCCAGGAAAGAAACAGATTATCTCTTCCCTCTTCCACTGTCTCCTTCCCCATTTCCTCTCTGTTCCATTTAGAATTATTCTCTCTGTCTTCCATATTCTCACAGCATTTGCTTCTTACACTATGTATTTAGCTGTAAAATGCCTGCCTCTTCCATTAGACTGTGCTCTCTTGGTGGGCACAAAGGATGTCGTCTTCACTACTGGGCATCAAGAACATTGTGTGGGATGTGCTCAGTAAATACTGGGAGGCCCAATCAAGAAAAGCAGAGAGGATGGAATCAAGCATCAAAGTGCCTTAAAAAGTAGAAAAACAATAAGTGTGTTCTTGTGAAGTAAAAAGAAAGAAGAAGGAGGAAGGAGGTTAATGAGAGGGGCACCTTAAAAATGAATGAGATTTTTAAAATTATATCCTATGGGGTTTATAACATGTGTAGAAGTAAACCATATCACAATAATAGCTCAAAGGGAGGGAGAGGATAAATGAAGTTAAACTAAAGTATGGTTTTTCACTGTTCAGAAAGTAGAAGGATTAATTTAAGTTAGAGTACAATAAACCAAGCATGTATATTGTAATCTCTCTGAGGTCATTGCTAAATGGAAAAGAGGGGATAAAATGGAATAATAATAAATACTTGCTTAATCCAAAAGAATACAGGAAAGAAGAAATAAAGAAACAAAGTCCATATGAGAGAAATGGAAATAAATAGTGAGATAATAAATTTAATCCCATCTATATTAGTCATCACAATAAATATAATTGGACTAGTTACTCCAACTAAAGCATCAATATTGTAAGACTTGTTAAAAAACAAACAAAAAAGACCTAACTATGTGCTGTTTAGAAGAGATATGTTTTGAATATAAAGACCCTAAGAAGTTAAAAGTATAAAAGGACAGCAAAAGATATACCATGAAAACAGTAATAAAAAAAAACAAAAAGAAGGCAGCTTTCTTAACATCAGGAAAAGTAGACCTTATGGAAGAAATATCACAAAGATAAAGAGGGACATCTAATAAGGATAAGAGAGTCAAATGGTTACAGAAAGATAACCATCTCAAATTTGCATTCATTTGACAACATAGCTTCAAAATGCAGGAAAAATGGATGAAATAATTGCTGTGTTATATTTTGAGAAGACTGGCTGGAGACAACTTGTAAGATTTTGATTGTTATCTCCACTACAGGTTTTCTACAGTTCCTGCTGTCCCCTTGGCCAAAACAGATACTTGGCCAGAGGATGTGGGGATCCTTGCCTTGGAGGTCTATTTCCCAGCCCAATATGTGGACCAAACAGACCTGGAGAAATATAACAATGTGGAAGCAGGGAGGTACACAGTGGGCTTGGGCCAAACCCATATGGGCTTCTGCTCAGTCCAGGAGGACATCAACTCCCTGTGCCTGACGGTGGTACAGCAGCTGATGGAACGCACGCAGCTCCCGTGGGACTCTGTGGGCAGGCTGGAAGTGGGCACTGAGACCATCATCGACAAGTCCAAGGCTGTCAAAACAGTGCTCATGGAGCTCTTCCAGGATTCAGGCAACACTGACATTGAGGGCATAGATACCACCAATGCCTGCTACGGTGGCACTGCCTCCCTCTTCAATGCTGCCAACTGGGTAGAGTCCAGCTCCTGGGATGGTAGGTGCTGCCTGAAACCTCGTGTAAGACAGGAGCTGGGTTCAAGGCTGGATCCTCAGTTTTCTTTCTCCATTTCCCCAGTGGTTTCATCAGGGAATGAAGGACAACTCATTTATACAGCTGCTGCTGTCATCAACAACTACAATGATGATAACTGCTTAGACTTGTATAGCTTTATACTGTTAATTAGGCAGCATGTTCACATAGCCATTCACTTCCAACAGCCTAGGAAGTGATTTTGATGCCTAGTTTATCGGTGAAAAAATGGAGGGTCCAATATCTTACACATAGAGTGTGGCAGGGGTGAGATGCCAAACCAAACCCAATATATTCCTCTTTCTTGTAAGCTTCTCTTTAGCCTCTGAGAGACAGAAATTTGTACAAGTTTAGATGTTAAGGGAAGACACCCTGGTAGAAATAGACCCAGAGAATCACAGGATACACTAGTACACAGAGTATTTCTTCTCTTTCTCCCTTTCCTGGTTACTAGGAAATTGTTTTTTGCTTAACATACGAACATTATCCTGTCTCTTACTTATATTTTCCCTCAATGATGTATTAGAGGATGAACACCTTTTGTGATAGCAAGAAAATGTCCAAGAGAAACAGAACAAGTTGAGAGTTTGAAACCTAGCTCTGTTGATCATTGTTGACAAGTCCCTTAACCACTTTGAGCCTCAGAGTTCTTATTTGGTGACCTGCCTTGCAGGGATGGTAAAAAGACTGTAGAAGAGATCCACAGAGCTGTGAAAGAACATTTCTGTCAAGGCACTTAGTATATTTACTAAGTTGGAAACTAGAGTTTAAAACTGCAGAAACCATAATTAACATTAATTGTAAAGTCTTAATGTTGGCAGGGAACTTAAAGTTTATCTAATCAAATATTCTTTATTTAAAGAGAGGCCAACAAGAGTTGAACTCTTTGCCTCTGATCACACAGCATGGCAGTGCAATTCACACATCCATTCAGTATTGATTCTGACTGTTCTGTGTAGCCTCACCATCAAAGGTTCCATTGACTTGGGATGTCCCAGCCCCTACATCATCAAATCTGTTCTTACAACGCTTCTCCTACTTGGCGCTTATATTATTGCCTGTCCAGCAACCCCTACTCCTGTCATCACCAATATTTCCAGTCAAGCATTTAGTTGGAGAATAGGAATGAAGGGCAAGGGACACTCACCAACCAAAACTCAGAACCTTTAACCAAAACTCAGAACCTTGTTCAGGAATATCATAAGCTTCAAGCATGTCATTTCAAATGAGTAGATTCTGCTGAGTGGCAGCATACTCCACAGGAGGGTATCCTTCTTTAACATGATGTCTTGGTCAGAGGGAGGAAAAAAAAACTATTGAGATGTGAATCATTTTGTATCAAAACAAAAGCGTATTTAAACTTTAGCCTAATGGCAACCACCAAGACTAGACAAAATCAGTGTAGGTGGGATTTCTGCTTTGACCTGGCCAACGTTCCACCTGGGGTCCCTCAGATGGACAGAGATGGTTCTGGGACTTACCAGGAATTTCAGAATCACTCCAGAGAGACAGTAGGGTATGAGGGAAGGAAAAAGTCATATAGCCTCAGATTGTCCAGCAGACTTCAATTTTTGCTCTTTTTTTTTCTTTAGTGAAAGTAACTGAAATTTATAATTAAAAAATATACACATACACAAAAGAGTGGACAGTGAAGAAAAAGTTCCCTTTCGACACCCCATTATCACTTTCCAGAATTTCACGCTAACGGTTTCTATATATTCTTCCAGAATTTTTCTATGTACTTCCAAGCATACACATAAGTATTCAGTTTTAGTTTTTAACATTGTACATATTATTCCTCATCTCCATGATGTCTTAGAGGTCATTTTATATCAATATATATAAGGTCTACTTCATCTTTGAAAAGCCTTATAATATTCTATTGATGAATATGCCAAACTTTATTTAATTGGTCCCATATTGATAGATCTTTAGACTGTGTATTTTTTACAATTATACAAAAATGTTTTATTTTTTAATTAGAGAGAGAGAGAGAGCCTGCAAGTGGGAGAGAGGGGCAGAGGGAGAGAGAGAGAATCTTAAGCAGGCTCTATGCTTAGTGTGTAACCCAATGGAGGGCTCAATCCCACAACCCTGGGATCATGACCTGAGCTGAAATCAAAGTCAGCTGCTTAACCGATTGATTGAGCCACCCAGGTGCCCTTTAAAAAATGTTTTAATGAACATTGTATAATAGCTTGTGATAATGTGGTAAGAATAAGTTCTTAGAAATGGAGTTGCTTCATATGTTGATTTGAAAGTTTAATAGAGGGGCATCTGGGTGGCTCAGTCGGTTTAACCTCTGACTCTTGATTTCAGCTCAGGTCATGATCTCACGGTTAGTGAGATTGAACCCTGTATCAGGCTCTGCGCTGACAGAGCAGAGGCTGCTTGGGATTCTCTCTCTCCCTCTCTGTCCCTCTCCCACACACATACATACTATCTCAGAATAAATAAATAAACTTTTAAAATAAATAAATAAAAGTTCGATAGAATGTGCCAAATTGTTCTTCAAGATGTACTAAAAAGTACATTCTTACAATACATATTATCAAACTTTCTAATCTTTGTCAACTTAATAGGGAAAAATAAGAATTTGTCTTTTTTTTTCATTATAAGAGAACTTCGATATTTTTTGGGATGTTCATTGGCCATTCTCCTATTACATACCTTGTTTTTTTTATGAGACTTTTATAAATGAAAGAAAATAGCTTTTTGTTGATTTTAAATATTGTAAATATGTCCCCAGTTTGAGCTTGTTTCTTTTTTTTTTTTTATGTTTATTTATTTTTGAGAGAGACAGAGACAGAGCATGGGGCGGGCGGCAGAGACAGAGACACAGAATCTGAAACAGGCTCCAGGCTCAGCTGTCAGCACAGAGCCTGACGCAGGGCTCAAACTCACGGACCGTGAGATCATGACCTAAGCCGAAGTCGGACACCCAACCGACTAAGCCACCCAAGCACCCCTGTCTGAGCTTGTTTCTGATAAAAAGTTTGAATTTTTAGATAGCCAAATTTATTAATCTTTTCTTTAACAGCTTCTAAATACTTTTTTTTATAGTTTCCAAACTATATATAAACTATATATAAAACGATATTTTTGTTGTTGGGGATGGAGTTGGGAGTTGTTCGAATTCTTAAAAGAAGGTTCTTGGGTTTCAATGAATTTGTGTTGGAATCCTGACCCTAAATCCTTATCACACTATCTATTAGCTGTGTGCCTTGGCCAAGTGACTTAAGTTCCTTGGGCCTCAATTTCTTTGTCTATAAAGAGGGAATAACTGTACCTGATATATAGGCTTATTGTGAGAGCAGGGATATTTGTTTTTGTTCACTGGTCTATCTTCATTACCTAAAATTGTGCCTGGGTCATAGAAAGCACCCCATCTACTCAAGATTTGGTAGTGATAATTATGTCTTGTCTCTCATTACAGGTCGCTATGCAATGGTGGTCTGTGGAGACATTGCAGTCTATCCCAGTGGTAACGCTCGTCCCACAGGTGGGGCTGGAGCCATGGCCATGCTGGTTGGACCCAAGGCCCCTCTGGCCCTCGAGAGAGGTCTGTGATAAACTGTGGATATGTGGTACAAAGAGACTGTGCATGGCATAGTCAAATACATAGCTCCCAATCCCAAACTGGCATACTCACTATGCAGAGCTAAAGTATGGATTTGAGGATGACATTGCTTGCCTTCAAAAGGCTGTATGTACTGGGGAGCAAAGGGCAGGGAGGAAGGGAAAAGAGGGATCGGTGAGCTTTCCTCTTCTGCACAATCACACATGGGGATAATGATGCATGGAACGAGTGGCATTGATGCTGTAGATGAGGACCTTTAAGGAGCTACACTGGCAACTGAATATGAAAGAAGATAATTGGGTATGAGGAGAAAGGTTCTCCCTTGAGACTTTTGGCATCTATTCCAGACTTTAAGCCTGTATAGGTATGGAAAGGGAAATATACATCTCATGCTATAAGAGCAACAATCTGTTCCACTTCCTTTGAATGTGTGAGGGATGTTGAGTGGGTTCAGGCTTGAGCATGAGACAGAGGAAGACCAAGAAATTATTGGCACATGGTTCCCCTATCCTCTCTGCTCTGTGGGGACTGCATTGTACAGTCCTGAATCCCTCTGTGTGCTTTGCCAGGGCTTAGGGGAACCCACATGGAGAACGTATACGACTTCTACAAACCAGATGGGGCTACAGAGTACCCAATGGTGGATGGGAAGCTCTCCATCCAGTGCTACCTACAGGCCTTGGACAGATGTTACACATTATACCGTCAAAAAATCCAGAACCAGTGGAAGCAAGGTATGGGGCTCAGAGGGTAGAAAATGGGGACTCTATTTCCATGGGGCCAAGGGTTTGTCCTAAAAGCTTAAGACAAGGTTTCTTCTCTCCTCCAAAAATGATCTCAAGAGAATTGCTTCATGTAATTCCTCTGACACCCTTTGACACCCTGTAAGTCATCGAGAGTGAAAGTACCCTTCCTTTGACACCCTTCCATGGGTCTATGCTTAAGTCCATCTGGAAGCCATCCAAATTCAAGTATGAAGTTAAATGAAAGAAAGGAAGCAATTCAGAACCAAAGCCACCAGTAGGAAACCAGTGGGTGTCAGCCACCTGGGGAGGTACTGTGGTGAGTCAGAATAACCACCTCCTACTGGGGCTAGGATTTGTTTCTGTTGAAGCCAGGAGTGATTTGACTCATGATTTGTAGTTTGCTACCTCTTAAAGTCTGGTTGATGTTGAAAAATCTGACCTCTATTTTTGGTACACTAACATATTAGTGTTGAAAAATCTGACCTCTATTTTTGGTACACTAACGTATTAGTGATTTGTCTTTGGATGGTAGTGTTACAAGTTAATTTTATTTTCACCTTTAGTTTCTGACTTTTCCTGCTAAGAAAACATGTACCACTTTTGTAATCAGAAAAGAAACAAACTTCAGCTTAAAAATACAGAGCAATCTACTTTAAAGAAAATACAAGGGTTCTTAACTGCGTACTCCTGCCCAGACAAGCATCAGTGTAGGAAAAAGCATGTACAGAAGTGTCAGAGCACGGATGCTCTAGGGGTGGCCTAAGGAGCCACTTCTTGACCCTTTCCACCATGCTGAGAGGAATGCCAGCTGCCACTGACCCCACGGGTTAAGCAGTCCACCTGGACCTCTCTACCTCCCGTCCACTATAAAATCGCTCTTGGCTAATTACTCTCACCAGCTCGGAATCCTTTTGGCATTCTAATTTTGCTCCTTAACCTCCTACGAAATTTGATTGATGCTGCTTTGACTCTCAGCACTAAATTATAAACACTCCTAAGGGCAGAGGGCACATTGGCCTCCTCCTCGGAGTGAGAGAGACAGTCTGGGGTGTAGAGTCAGAGACATCAGAACCTAAATCCAAAGTCAGCCATTTTCAAGATGGGTAATCTTGGACACATGCCCTAGCTTCATATTTTAGAGACTCTGTTTCCTCCTCTGAAAAATAGAGAAAGTAATGCAACAGTAGTTTGATTTGGAGGAATTATCTGTCAGAAAGGTTGGCAACAGTAGAGAGGAAGAAAATATTTGTTTCTCTCACTTCTTTCTTTATAAGTAAGTGCTTATCAGAATGCTCATTAAGTGAATGAACAAACCCATGTGGGTTGCTGGAGGCTGTGAGTCCCTCAGCACACTTAGGTCGCGGGACACAGGTCTAAATGGCTCATCTGCCATGGCACATCCTTGCTTTCACATTTCCTCTTCCAGCTGGCATCGATCGGCCTTTCACTCTCGATGACTTACAGTTTATGATCTTTCACGCACCCTTCTGCAAGATGGTCCAGAAATCTCTGGCTCGCCTGATGTTCAATGACTTCCTGTCAGCCAGCAGCAACGTGAAGACCAGCCTGTATAAGGGGCTGGAGGACTTCAGGTGAGTCCTCTTTGGGGGAACCTAGAGGTTCATGAGGGCTGAGGAAGGAGGAGGTTTCTGCACGTCTAGGCAGCCATGGGAGGAATAGGGGCAATCCTCCAACACAATACAAATGACACACAGTCCACGAGTTATTGGGTAATGGTCTGCATAGCGCCCTCCTCCTTTTATCTCAGGGAGCACAGGGCGTTTGCCAGCACCTCGAGATCAAGTGGCTATAAGAAGCTTCAGAGAATAAGAAAAAAAAGGGGAAAGGGAGTGTGGCTAAATCATTTAGTCAAGAAACATTTTTTAAAAAAATTTCTAATGTTTATTTATTTTTGAGAGAAAGGGAGACAGAACATGAGCGGGCAAGGGGCAGAGAGAGAGAGAGACACAGAATCTGAAGCAGCTCCAGGCTCTGAGCTGTCAGCATGGAGCCTGAACCGGGGCTCGAACCCACAAACCGTGAGATCATGACCCTAGCCGAAGTCCAAAACTTAACCGACGGAGCCACCCAGGTGTCCCAAGTCAAAAAAACATTTTATGAACATCAGCTATGCATCAGGCATCATACTAAACTCTAAGGACACCAAAATGAATGTGACTCCCTGGTCCCTGCCTTGAGGATCTTACAGAAACACCTAGAAGCAGATAATCACAGTATGGGATGGCAACTTCAGGAGCGTCAGGCCTCATTCTCACTTGCCTTTGGTTTAATGTCTCACTTGTTGCCTCAATATCCTCCACCTATGAAATGGAGATAGTCTAGTTCACCCCCTTAGAAGAGTACTATTTATTGAGGCATCACTCCAAGACATTTAGAAAAGAAGACTCTTCAATATACAGTTCCCACTGGGAAGAAAATATTCCCTTTTATTCTTGGTAGCTGTTTTTTTTTCAGGTTTTTGTGTATTCTACCAACACTTGCCCCTACTGCTAACCTACTGCCCCTACTAACCTCACCACTAACTAAAATATCAAAATTAGCACAAACACTGCTTCTAAGACCCATGTCTTAGATCCATGTCTTAGAAGTAGTGTTTCTGTCCCATGAAAAACAAAATTCTAATATACACCAAAGGTAATAGTTTACTGTCTTTAATATATGAAAGCCTCATCAACAATAAGATAAACACCCTGATAGAAAATGGAGAAAAAGATATGGACCAGAAATTTCCTCAAAGAAGAAATGCACATAATCCTATTTTTCAACATGTGCACTCAGTGGCAACAAATCTAAGCGAGTTACCATTTTCCTTACATAGCTGTTTTAAAATTTGAACACCCAGAAGTGACAAGGCTCCGGGAAGACAGGCAACCATGGACGTGTCAACTGACACAAGGACATTGGGGAGAAATAGGAAAACACAAAGCAAAGGCCTTGAAGAGGTGCACACCTTTTGGTTCAGTAAATCCACATGTTTAAGGGAATAGGTAGCTCTTTGTTGTAGTGTTTTCACTGGGGGACAGGCGTGGGGAGAGTAGTTAAGGTAGGGCATGTTGTACCATGACTCGTTCTGCAGCCTTTAAAAATAATGTTATGGAAGACGATTTAATGTCATGGGGAAAATTAACCAGGGAAGCATGATGAGTAGAATGCATAGCATGATTTTATTTTCCACTTAACTATATGAAAGCAGGATGTATTCCGCAAGAACAGTATGACCTAAGTGCTCTCTCTGAATGGTAGGACTCTTAGTGACATCGTTTTTCTTTGTGCTTGTCTGTATTTCCTAGTATTTTATAATAAAAACACGTGCCCCAAAGTCTTCTTTCCAGAAGCTGTTACTTCCCTCCCCTCTTATGCTGTCTCACCTGGCCTGTTTTTCTGGCCGCCTCCCAGGGGGCTAAAGCTGGAAGACACCTACACCAACAAGGACCTGGATAAGGCACTTCAAAAGGCCTCTCTGGACATGTTCAACAAGAAAACCAAGGCCTCCCTTTACCTCTCCACGCACAACGGGAATACATACACCTCATCGCTGTATGGGTGCTTGGCCTCCCTTCTGTCCCAGTGAGTACTATGTCTGGTCCCACCATCTCCCTCCCAACCCACGGTCAGAGGGGTCAACCAAGTTTGGTTCCTCTTCTAGTTCAGAAATTTGTAAGGAAGGAAAGAAAGAAGGAGAGAGAATGAAAGAAACTTGTTTCAAAAGTATATGTATAGGCAGCTTTACTATCGGTATTAAACAATGGTCTCCAACGTGATGTTGTATGATGTCAAGGGATGTGCAAGACCTGCCCGGATGCAGCAAGTATACAGGAGCACTTTTGTGCATGTTTTTATCCATCCATTTGAAATCTCTGTACTTAGGAAGAGAGTACACAGCACTCCACTGAGTTAGAGAGCACTTAACTGGTGGTTAAGAGTCAAGCTGTAGAACCTGCAACCTAGGTTCAAATACCACTTATCAGCTTTGACCTTGGAAAAATACTTAACCTCTGTGTGCCTCACTTTCCCCATCTATAAAATGTGTACACTAATAATACCTACCTTTTTGGGGTTTGATGAGTGTTAAATGTCTAGAAGAATTAAGGGCACCTCGGTGGCTGAGTCGGTTAAGCTTCTGACTTTGGCTCAGGTCATGATCTCATGGTCCATGAGTTCGAACCCCATGTCGGGCTCTGTGCTGACAGCTCAGAGCCTGGAGCCGGCTTCGGATTTTGTGTCTCCCTCTCTCTCTGCCCCTCCCCCGCTTGTACTCTCTCTCTCAAAAATAAATAAACATTAAAAAAGATTTTTTTTTAAGAATTGAAACAGTAGTGTTCAGCAATTGCTCAGATGTTATTTGGTATTTCTGTTGCTATTCTATTTTGTGGGTTTTATAAGGCGATACCTGTACTATAGTACCTGCATATAACATAGGATATATATAAATGTGTATATATATATATATATATATATATGAACTCAATCAAATTATTACTGATGAGGGGATGATAAAAAAGTTACACGTGGTGAAACATTACCAGCAAACATGGAAGCCTTGAATTGGTCTGACCTCCAAACTTCCGAGTTCACTGAATTCATCTTGTCCTCATAGGTGAGAAGGAGCCCCTTTCATACCCCCAAATTCCGTTATGCTCATTGTGCCTTCGGTAGCTTGGATTTTAGTTGCTCTCCTCCCGGCAGATTTTCTTCTCTCTGGGCCTATCCCCAGGGTCTTCCAAAAGTCCCTATTTGCGTAGAGAGCCTGGAGCCCATTTCTACTTGCAAGAGGTTGACTAGATGGGGCCGATAGGTTGGTGGCTTATTTGAAGTGCAGAGTATAATGCCAATACATTTCTGGGGTTTTGATTTCTTTCCCTGCAGGCACTCTGCCCAAGACTTGGCTGGCTCCAGGATTGGGGCCTTCTCTTACGGCTCTGGCTTGGCAGCGAGTTTTTTTTCATTTCGAGTGTCCCAGGATGCTTCTCCAGGTGAGTTCTATCAGGCACTTCTGGTAAGATTCATCTGGTAAAAGAAACCACGCTCTGCCTCATCCCTACTGAGGCTCCTATCTTGACAGAAGGATGTTGCGATTAAAAGCCAAGGAACTCCCTAAAGGGATTTAAGCAATGGAGTAAGTTTGTCTAACTTATGTAGTTGAAGCATTTGCCTGGCTCTTACTTGGACTAGACTGAAGAGAAACAAAGGCGAAAACGGGGGAACAAGTCAGGTCGTTCCAGCAAATGGACGAGGCAAGAAGTAATCAATGGTCATTTGTCACAACCGGTTAAAGGGAAGTTGGTGGGTCTGAGATATCCAATAAATATTTGCTGATTATTTTACGTCAGATGTGATCAGGGGTGCACACGTAAGCACTATGTGGGACATACCTTGACTGGATGAATGTGTTTGCTTGTATGTTTTGCTAACATTATGTTTGCTGACCTTTATCATTTCTTGCCACACACAACACTTTCCTTCAGGGTCTGAACTTTCACAGAACCTCACTGTCTATCGGACTCATGGTCAGCAGCAGTGATAATGACCGTGAAGTAGATTTAACAGTCTGGCCATTGTCTCCCAGGATCCCCCCTGGAGAAGCTGGTGTCCAGTGTCTCAAACCTGCCAAAACGCCTCGCCTCCCGGAAGCGTATGTCTCCCGAGGAGTTCACAGAAATAATGGACCAAAGAGAACAATTCTACCATAAGGGTAAGAAAAAGGGCAGGAAGAGAAAGAGAGAGATTTTTGTTCTCAGATTCCATGCCAGGGGCAGAGAGCTGGGGATTCATCGGAAGTCTGGACTACAGCGGGCCAGCGCAAATATGCCTATGATATGATGGGGAGAAAATCTGTTATGTCTAAGGGTGCAAGAATTGAGTGGGGAAGCATTTGGCAGAGTAGAGAAGAGGGGGGAGGCAGCATGTAACTTCCCAGGATAGACTGTAGCTACCCACTCAAAACAGGATACAGGACAGTGTAGTCCCAAGGGTACTAGATGCGTGGTCTTGAAAACTGCTATCTGTGTAACAGGTGAAAGAACCCAGACTTTGGAGCTGGATATTCCAATCTAAACTGACCTGTGACAAACATCAGCTCTTTCTCTTTGGGGAAACTATTGAAATCTTACTCAGTTGTCTCATTCTAAAGTCATTACCAGCTTTGCAGGATTGCCAATTGATTAAATGAATTAATGTATATAAATAAGCTATCAACAGATATTACTATCTCTGCCTACCTGCCCCCTTTCCCTAAGAAACATTAAAAAAAAGTATTGCCCCCCCCCCCCAAAAAAAGCAACAAAGGAAAAAAAGACAAAAGCTAAAGTTACAACTCAAAAGACCAGATGGTGGTTTAAAAAATTTTTTTAATGTTTATTTATTTTTGAGAGAGAGAGAGTCAGAGCACGAGCGGGGGAGGGGCAGTGAGCGAGGGAGACCCAGGCAGGCTCCAGGCTCTGAGCTGTCAGCACAGAGCCCAATATGGGCTTGAACTCATGAGCCATGAGATCATGACCTGAGCCGAAGTCAGATGCTTAACCGACTAGCCACTCAGGCAGTGGTTTTAAAAACAGTACCAGAACAAAACATATTTTCTCAAAGACTTGGGACACATGGCTTGTAGTGTGATATGAAAAGGACACAGAATTCACAGAAATGGGAACGTTCTGGAAAACTTTAGACCTAGTAGTCTGCATGTCTGCAACAGGGGACATGTTAGAATAAAGAAGAAAAGCAAAATAAAAACAGGACCCAAGATGAATGCTGACAGACAAAGAACAGAAATACTACAAAGCATCAGATCCAGAGAATTTAGGGCTAGGAAGGAAGTGTCTGTTAGAAGCCAGGAAGCTCAAAGGCACACATACCTCAAGCCAGATAGCATTGACAAAAGGACATGATGAGGACTTCAATAGAGGAAGGGTGAGCTTACTGTAGGGAAAGGTCATACTCCTTGAGGAAAAGTTCTAATAGGCAAGCCAAATACTAGATTCAAGATGGCTGCTTCTGGTTCTTGGGCTGGTCCGGGGCTCTGTCGGGGGGGGAGGTAACAGGTGGCCTCACAGACCCTTGCAGCACAGCCAGGACAGCTTCACCATGAAGGCATCCCCAGACTATTGTCTCTTCCCCACCCCCATGCAGCCTTCCCTAAGCATTGCTTCTGCTCCCTCCACAGTGAATTTCTCACCACCTGGTGACATAAGCAGCCTGTTCCCAGGCACCTGGTACCTGGAGCAAGTGGATGAGCTACATCGTCGCAAGTACGCCCGGCGACCGGTCTAAAGGTGGTGAGTGATTCTGCAGGGCTGGTGGCACAGAGCTTTTCCTCTTCAGATGCAGTTCCGATAGTGTCACCAGGCCAGACTGGATCCGTAGCTCCAAGGTGATCAGAGGTGGGGAGTTTGTACCACGAGGACCACGTCAAACTGTTGGGGCTCTTTGCCTTGGAAAGACTAGAGCTGGGGAAGGGCCGTGCTTGAAACTTGGGAATGTCAAAAAAAAAGGGGGGGGGCAACTGGTTTACCCAATCTGCTCACCAGGGGAAGGTCTCCTAGAAGCTTGGCAGAAACCAAGTTAGCATCTATGAGGGGAAGCAGGCTGTGAACCTGAGCCTGTGGGACTTGTTCTTCCAGCGGGGACAGACCAGTAACAAAGATGAGTGGCTTCAGGAAAGGTACTCGCTGGTGTGTTGGGGGCAGATCCATGAAGAAACAGGGTGCTGGGGATTCTGCTGGAGCCAGAAGCTTGGGTGGACGGGAGCCTCACCATGTAGTCCTTCCTGGGGAGGAAGGGGTGAGGTGTGGAAACTCAGCAGGGGATGGAGGGGGGAGGACAGAAGGGTTCCTGCCAGAGGACTGCCTGAGAAGGGGGCATGGGAGACTTCTCTGGGTGTTTTTAAAAGGAAAATCAAGAATTCTGATTTAGAATCTTATAGCTCATGGACTCAGACATCTGCCTTCGGTTTATCTTGCAAGTTGGTAAAATGGAGAATGGAGGAGGGAGAAGCAATTTCTGCAACGACCCATAAATCTCAATAAATGCAATCCCCAAACACTTCCTGTGTGTGCACGTGTATGGTTTCCCTCCTTTGGTAGATGAAGGAAGAAGGGTAAAAAGGTTTGCGAAGGACAAGGTGTGGAGCAAGGGAAGAAGAGGAAGCCCGCGGGGAAAGGAGATATGCGGATAAAGCAGCAAGACCACAGGATGCAGATGTCCTCGGTTCACACAGCCTGGCCTCCCCTGTGGGGATGTGAAGTGCCAGGCGAGGTGGACAAGGGGCCTGCCAGGCCAGGCCAGCAGGGTGTGGTGGACCCACGAGCTCAGCGAGCAGGGTCACAGACTTTGGCACTGCCTTGGGGTCACTGGTTGCTGGCTTGCTTGTTTGCAGTCTGATTCTTACGGGCAAGTCAATGGCAAAGAGGAGACAGCTGCATGTGTCAAGCTAGTTCAGGCATCAGAAAGAGAGAGAGGGGGGCGCCTGGGGGGCCCAGTCGGCTAAGCGTGCGACCTCGGCTCGGGTCACAATCTCACGGTTCATGAGTTCGAGCCCCGCATCAGGCTCTGCATTGATGGTGTGGAGCCTGCTTGGGATTCTCTCTGTCTCCCTCTCTCTCTGCCTCTCCCCCACTCACTCTTGTTCTCTCTCAAAAAAATTAATTAATTAATTAAAAAAAAAAAAGGAGAGAGACAGAAAAATTTGGGACTTTCAAAGGAGAGTTTCCGAATTAGGCTCCCTTCCCATCACGATCCATAAACATGATGCCTCTGAAGAGGAAAGCTGGGGCTCCTGTTGTCGTCTCTCTCATGCTGATAACTCGTACAAGCGAGGAACCTACCACAATGAAATTTTAGCTGAGTTAGATTTTATGTCAGTGTGGTGCTCTGGGGAGCTCCGTCTCGTCACCATCCAGCCTTGCCAGCCTGCTCTTTTTTTTATTATTATTTTTTTTTAACGTGTATTTATTTTTGAGAGAGAGACAGAGACAGAGTGCAAGTGGGAGAGGGGCAGAAAGAGAGGGAGACCCAGAATCCGAAGCAGGGTCCAGGCTCTGAGCTGTCAGCACAGCTGAACCACCCAGGCACCCCAACCATCCCGCTCTTGCATCAGGCAGAATGTGTCCCTTGGCTCCCGTGGCACGGGGCACAGGGGAAGCTCAGGCACCTAGGCTCGGGTCTGGGTGGGCAGCGGAGCTCCCCAGACCTCAGGACCAGGTAGGAGAGCCCCTCTGCATAGCCTCACCTCAGACAAGAAACAGGTACCAGGAGCAAGGGAGGGATGCCCAGGATGAGAGTCGCATTGATGTGGTTCTTTTCTTTCTTTAAATTCTACAGATCCATGGAGTGGTTCCTGAGAAATCTACACCAGCAGAATTTCTGCCCACGGATCATATTTTTAAAAGCCCACTCTTAGATGGAAATGGATTGGATCCGACACAGTAGCCCCCAGAAGCACTGCCCCTGGAGGGTGAGGGGCCATCCTTAGCGCTCTTTATGCCTTTCTCTGCCACAATCATTGTCAAGGGCTTATGGTACTGCAGCGGTCTTCTGGGGAGGAGGGGTTGGAAAGAAGGCCTAGCTCACAATCGCTGCCCTCCAGAACTGTGAAATCATCCAGATAACTTTGCTTATCACAGCTTTGTGGCTGTTGGTATCATTATTAAATTTCTGTGCTGTTATAGCTTCATTCCTTTCTTAAGTTTTTCTGTCAATTTCTAAATTTTATACCGGGAACTTTTTTATTTATTTATTTTTTTACATTTATTTATCTTTGAGAGACAGAGTGTGAGTAGGAGAGGGGCAGAGAGAGAAGGAGACACAGAATTCGAAGCCGACTCCAGGCCCTGAGCTGTCAGCACAGAGCCTGACATGGGGCGCAAACCCATGAACCGCAAGATCATGACCGGAGCTTAAGTTGGATGCTCAACCGACTGAGCCCCCCAGGTGCCCCTATATAAGCCCATATAACACAATGCAAAAGTTAGAGGGAGGAACTCGCTTATAGTTCTCAGAAACCAGCACAAAACCTGCACCAGCCAACATGCACAGAAGCCTGCTGGACCTTTGGGCTCCGCGGCCCCCAGTCTCCTCACCACACCGCTCCCCCCTCCAGCTGTAAAACTGCTAAGCACACACCTCACACCCTCCCTCTCTCCGTCCAGTTCCACTCTCTGAGAGGCTTAGGGGAAATAGCTTCTGCGCCAGCTTCCTTCCCTGATCTAATGATGCCACCACGCAGAACAGGCTAGAAATGACTTCAAGGGCAACCAAAGCTCCTTGTTCAGGCCTTGCCTATGTTATCTGGGGCAATAAACACAGGGCAGAGGTTAATATAGCATGCTTTTTACTCCTCCAGCCAAAAAAAAAAAAAGAATTTTGGTAGCTACCAGGGAATTTTTCCATCACAAGATGGTTTGTACCCCCTTGGGTTAGGGCACTCCTTTTTCTAGGGTCCTCATAAAATAGCAGTGGTTCAAAGAGGTGGGATTGAGCTGAGAGAGGTGCGAGACGGGGACGAAGGACAAAGGGCCTTTTAGAAAGCATCCTCAGCTGTTCCGGTGAGAAAGGGGTGCTATGAGGCAGAGAAGATGGTTTCCGTTGTTGGGGAGCAGGGCCGGCTGGCAGGGGAGGTGCTAGGGATAGCGGGGCACGGGGCCTGTGGGAATGAGATGCTGAGCCAGCCCACTTCACTGTGTGCCCAAGGCTGTTCCTGTCACAAGAGGCACCAGAAAATCTGAGATAAACCCCGATTTGAGCAGCTAACACAGCATCCGCTGACTTCCCAGCCTTCTCCGAGCGTGTGCTGAACTCCTCCGGTCACACCAGCTGGGGCTACGGCTCAGCAGCCCCCCTTTGCTGAACCCTGCTGCCTGCTCCCCCTCGGCAAGCTGTTTGGGGGCCCTTAGTCTAGTTGGCAATCCTGGCGGGACAACATATGCCTTTCCTAAGGTCTCTGGAGTGGCGTCTGTAGGCATGGGGAAAAAACCCTACTCACCGGAGTTCTTGAGATCAGAGTTTCTGGGCCTTCCTTGCCTTCTATCCAAACGGAGCTCACTGTGGGGTCTTGGTGCTGAAACTGCCTCTGCTGGCCTGAGCAACCAGAACCTTCCATATCACCCGATGCTGGTGCCTGCCTCCACTCAGGAGTCATGTGAACACAATGTGGGCGTGATCATAAAAAGATTTAACAATGAGGATATCAGGATGCCGACCAGTTGAATAGATGCTGCCTGTGCCCTTGGCACACCAGCCAATTATCAGCCCTGGTTCAACCCAGGGCACCCAGGATGTCATTGGTCATTGCATCTACTGCACAGAGGTTCCTGGCCCCATGCAAGTCCCCTCCTTCACTGAGAGCACTGGGCCTTCCTCTCATGGCTCTGGGAGCACTTCCTTGAAACTGACACCTGCTGGCTGTGAAAAGAGCCCTCCCCACCTATGGAAGGTCAGCACAGGAGGGAAGGATTTTCAGTTGCCCTGTCCCACGTTCACCCTAAAGTCTGCTACTATCATTGGTTTATTTGTCCACAGAGGGCTGGCGGGTAAAGAATTTCCCTGTGTAGGAAAAAAAAAAATTGCCCTGGGTGACCTGGAGCAGGAAAGAGGATGAAAGGATCACCAGGTAAGGGCACCGAGCCACGTTACAGGTGCCTCGAGCAGGAATGCATCACATGATGCACACGCATCAACACAGACGTGAAGACTGGCCGGCCCACTGCTTCCATGAGAGAGCTGAAGGCACGCCTCTCCTTCCAGGCCAAGATACACCAGAATGACATTGCTCTCCAAAGTGAGGTGTACAGAGACGCCACAAACCACAGAGGGACACCGAGGAATAAACAGCATCCTCTGTGTGGCGCCAGCTGGGTTTGCAAGTCTTGCTTTTATGGATCTGGAAGTTATGTGGATGGTCGTGGGACAAGACGATGCAAGGAAATTGTCCCATGCCTTTTCAGGCCACCAAGGCTAGAAAGCCACTTAGAGATGCTTCCAGTAGTTAGAGTTCCCAGAAGTTGTTCTGACCACCTTTGAGCACCAAGTACGGTGTGTCCAGAGAGTTTTGAAGAAAAACACCGAGACTGAATGTTGAGTTCGAATTTCAACGCACTTTGGAACTTGATCAGTTTCAGCCTGTTTTTCTAGGATCGGTGGCCTCAAGGGAAGTCCTCGTTGGTGCATGGGATTCTGTGAAAGAGACTGAGGGAGACCTGCCGTCTACTCTCAAAGGAAGGGATGAAGAAACTCGTATTTACCAAGTGCACTTCCCAGAAACCCCATGTTAATCGCTTTAATCCTCACTGGGGTTCTGAGCCACCCATCCCTCCTCCTGATGAGAAAACAAAGGTTTAGGAGAATTAGACATTCCTTGAAGGCCCACCCTTTTCTCGGAGCACTGCAGACACAGCACAGGCACCATCCCCGGTCGTTCCCCTGGGCCTTTCACTCAATCACAGCACTCAAGAGGCCATAGTGGGGGGTCGCTCCCGCGAATGCCCACCAGCAGCCCTGGGCCAGGCCTTCTCAGTCCAGATGGGAGCCTCAAAAACAGATGCTATTGGGCCCAAGGTAGGTATAGGTCATCTCCTCCTAAAAGGGAGGAACCATCAAAAGGTAAAGCCCTTAGGGTCAGAGAGTGCCATTCTGTCATGTTTCGTGAAAACCATCTTTTTTTTTTTTCTTTTTTAAAGTCAAGTAATACACTGTCCAACCCGTTCTGAGCTGGCTTTGTGAAATCGCAAGTATTCTCATGCCTCATACCTTAACTTACTTTTTTCCCCTTATGAAACCTTCTGAACACCTCAGGGATATCACCCTCAGCTCAAATCATGTCTCTTCTGGACTCAACATGAATTCATACACACCTCAGCACACCCAGTGGCCTCTGTGTGCTGTCCCTCCCACTGAATGGTGACTTCTTTGGGAACGGTCTGGGTTTTAAGCTTCCTCCTAGGCAAATCACCTAGCCTGCGTGCATAACGTGCCCGTTTGAGGAATTCTGTTTTTTCACGTGCACGTATACTCCCAGATGGAAGGGATCTGAAATACCACAGGATTCTGAAATACCGAGTTTTCTACCTGCAAAAAATGCGCTTGAATAACCTGACAGACAGACAAGAGAGGGATCCCTCTTCTGAGCACACACCCAGGCATGCACTTTGCTCACGCCAATCTCCCGCCACACCCACTACCCTCCTGCAGCCGAACCTTGCCCACGGCTGCCTGCGGGTGCCCTCTGGTGGCTCTTCAGGGTAATAACAGCAGTGCATTGGCGATCTGGGGTAGGCTTTTTATTGGGTGGTTCTCACTGCTCTACAGAGGTCAGCTGAGGTCTGCAGAGTAAGCAGTATCGGCCCGAGAGATGTGGATCTCCTCTCTTTGTTGGTCACGGTGGGCAGGTTTTCTTCAGAAAAGCCCCTAGGGCTCAGAACTGGAACTGGAAAGCCTCAGTCACATGTTGCTTCCACACGTCCAGGCTGGGCAGCAGAGAGGAGAGGCCCATGACGTGCCAGGTCTCCCCATTTGACACCATCGAGGTCTGGTAAGACAGCAGCTGCACTCCTGCCTCTGCCAGAAGGCCTGGGAAGTAGACAGACAAACTCCTGGTTGGCACGGGGCATGGGGGAAGAAGCAAGAGGCAGGGAGCAGGATTGGAAGTCCTGGATTCCTGTGATCAAAGTTGCAATGGGGGGTGATAGTCTCAGAATCAAAGAGCTAAGGGACAGTTCACCAGGGCACCTGCCCAGCTTCCCTCGCTATCCAGAGACTCTTTAGGAACACCCTGACCATCAGGCAAGGCAGAGAAGGGAAGATCCAGGCACAGATTTCGAGCCTTCTCCTGACTTGCTTGTTGTCGGTTTTATCTGGACCAACAGCAAAGGAGAAAAGCAGGGGAAAGTGCCTCTGGTCAGCTGGCAAGGATGGTGAAATTAGGCCCTTTGAGGTCTGTGGATGCACTCAGCCAAACCTGGAACGGCTCCAAAACTCCCAGTGTCCCGGTGCCAGAGGCCTGGGGCAGGTCCAAGATGCTCACGACTGCCGGAGCAGATGTCTACACAGGCTTGGTTGCTGTCCGGCCCGCAGGCAGGAGAGCCACACTCAAAGGCTCAGAGTTCCTGGGCCCAGAGGCCTGGGACCCAGCTCTCCAGGCACGTCCATGCTGTGTGCTTAATATGGTGAGCAGGCCAGTCAGTAGGGGCTCTGGGGTCCTACCGCCGGCCCACAGTTCTGTGACCTGAGATAAGGCACTTTCTCTCTGAACTCTGTATCCACTTCCCAAATGTTCTGGGAACTGGCAAGACAGACCCCCCCCCCCCCACTGTGTGCTGCAGATCCAGAAATGCCCTGAGGGGCAGAGAGGGGCTACAGGAGGCAAAGGTCCATAGAGCCCAATGCCAGGGGAGACCACCGCCCCTCCCACCCCAGTCCCGTGCCACACACACACTCGCCCCTGCTTCAAGGGCACAGGCCAGCCCTACGAACCCCTCCTCACCAATCATGGTGGGCAGCATCGCAGGATTAGCCGGCTGAGCCCGGAAGATGAGCAGGGGCAGACCCCTGCGGAGAGGCACCTCTGGCCTGAAGACAGCTCCGTTGAGCGCCTGCAGCACTGGCGTGGTGCCCTGGACCAAGCCCACAGTCTGGTAGGGGGCACCTGCCAGGGCCACGGTCAACAGGCTTTCCCCACAGCACTGCTCCCCTGGCCCAGCAGGGTTGTGGGAGGTGGTCACCTGCGGGGAGAAGGCAAGGGGGCTCTGTTATGCCTGCCGGCTGCATTGCATCCCCCCTCTGTGTCCACCTCACTGCTGATCTGTAGCGCTCCAGGCCGGTCAACACGCTCAGCGATTCAGGGCCGGAGGAGAGGGCCAATCGGCCCAGTCAGGTGTCCCTGAGCATTAGCTTCCTGGGACAGTCAAAGGCCTCCGTCAAGGGAGGGCAAGGAGAGATCTGCCAGGTACGGGCAAAGGCTGGGAGCCTTTGGGAAGGAGGAGAAAGGGGGCGGCCTGCCCTGCCCACCACTTCCTGCACAGACTCCCTGGCCTAGTGGAGGAGGAGAAGAAGAGGGGAGCCATGGGAGTTCCCGCTGGCTGAGAAACGCAGGCTGTGCTCTACAAAGGGAAGCAGAGGGGAAGACACCAAAGGGGAGGCATGAGGGCCATGTAGGAAGCTTCCAGAATTTGCAAGCTAATCAAGAAACTGGGTGCTATGGGGACGCCTGGGTGGCTCAGTCGGTTAAGCGTCCGACTTCGGCCCATGTCATGATCTCACAGTTGGTGGGTTTGAGCCCCGCATCAGGCTCTGTGGTGACAGCTTGGAGCCTGGAGCCTGCTTGGGATTCTGTGTCTCCCTCTCTCTCTGCCCCTCCCCCACTCACACTCTGTCTCTTGAAAATAAACAAATGTAAAAAAAAAAAAAAAAGAAAAAAAAGAAAGAAAGAAACTCGGTGCTATGGTAAGAGGAGTCAGAGACTGCTGGTCTACCTCCCAGCCTCCGGCCAGATGCAGCCTGGCCCCTCGTCTTCCTCAGCTGTAAAATAGGGGTGCTGCTCTGGCCTCCCATTCTCATGGGGCACTTATACACAAAGCACTATCAGGAGGGCTGGGTTCACTCAGCAACACTCAGAGGCAGGCGGACAGAGAAACGATGGCTGCCTATCACAGACGGTCAGTGTCAACGACGGGGCCTACACTCGGGGCTCCCACTCAATGAGCGGGGCTATAAGCATATTCTGGAAAGGTAGGGAGAGAAGGGCAGGGCCCAGAGGGAAAGGAAAGGGGGGGCGAGGGGCACACACATTGAGGCCAGCCTCTTTCACCAGCAGCTTGGCGTTCACCAAGTTCACATCCGCCTGATTGGAAGTGTCTTTGAGGAGGCCAACAATTACCGCGGGGCTCAGGCAGTTCCCAGCATTCTTCAGGGAGGTTCCTGGGGACGGAGAAGTTATCATAAGATCACTGTTTGGTGAACAACACAGGAGCCGCGGGCCGGAGACCACTGGCGCCTAGCTTTGGGTCTTGGCCTCCTCGATGCCCTGTCCCCCCGACCCCCCACCCTGCCCGGGGCAGTTCTGCCTCCCTCTGGAGGGCAGAGAGCCAGTAACTGCCACCCAGTTCCCCGCATTGTTTTCTCCGGGGATCCCCTGGCTCTGACCTTGCCTATTACTGGCAGTGCTCAGGGTCTAACCACCCCCGAGCTCTCCCCAAGTGAGCAGATGCATAGCAGGCCATGGTGGGGGGCAAGCCTCGGCAGGGTTTGGGGAGCTAGACTCCTCCCCCATCTCTCACCACATCCGCACAAGCTGGACCCACTGCAAAAGTGGCTGGAGCCTGAGGGCAGACCTCAAGTACTGTCCTCATGCCCACTCCCCAGCTGATCAACTGCTCCCCAGGACCATCGGCTTGCCCGAGGACCCAACTTACTATGTCACAGAGCCCGAACTGTCCCACCGCCTCATCTAGCACGCCCACCCCAACTCTCACTTTTCAAGAACCCAAGGCTCAGAGAAAGGAAAGTCACACAGCAGGTAAGCGACAGGGCCAAACCCAGAATCAAAGGTCCTGTCGCTTAATCTGGGACTCCCTCCACCAATCCTGTGGCCTCTCATGTGAAACTCTGTCTCTTGTGGAGGTTTCTCTGGCACCCAGAACACCTACATCTTAAAAATACTATACAAACGTGACTTGTGAAAATCACATGTATTTCCCAGTGATTTTTCTGCGCCCCTCCCCTGTCCCCACTGGGTAGCAAGTGAGCCATATGCGGACATAACGTGGGACATGGGGTCACAAGACCAGGTCAAGTTGCTTCCCAGTCCCTCACTGTCGCTGAACTGCTGCACACACAACCCTCTTCCCCTCCCTCTGCAGTGTCCCCAGCTCACCCTGTGTTACCACCTGGACGGTCCCTTTGGGGGATCCAGCCCAGGCTCGCATCAGTGCCCCCAGAGCTTCTGCCAGACCAATCCAAGGCTTGGTGTGCGGAGAGAAGGCACTGGTAAGGGCCTGGGCGTTCACCTGCACAGAAAGGGGAGCAGAGCTAAGGTCAGGAAAAGGAGGGGCAAACGTCTGCCCACCTCAGCTACCAACCACAGCTCCACGTAGACAGCACAAGGCACAGACCCATCCTTGCTTCGTGTGCCTGAGGGGCTGGGAGGGAAGGCAACTTCCATCAGCCACCAACAAGACAATAACTTGCTGGGGATTGCTGTAGAGCCAGAAAAGCACACAAAAGGCTAAGACCATTCCAAATCTCCAGAAGGGGGATAAAGGAATGTCTCCGTCCCTGAACAGTGCCAGCCTCACCCCCCCGCCGTGGGAGACTGGTCTTTCCTGTGCTGGGGAAGGGTCCGGACGGCACAGTAGGAAGGTGGGTCTTTGACGTAAGCTGTATGGCAAGTCACAGATCACGTGGACCTAGAGTGGTAGGTCGTTCCAGGATGCCTTCCTGTTTACTTTATACCTCAATTAAAAAAGTGAGTGTGTACATGGTCATTAATCACTTTGACCAAATATCACAATTTGTGAAGTTGAATTCACATACTCTTGATGCTCCTATCACCTTTCAAACGTTGGCCCAGCACAAGGCAACCTGGGCAGCTAAAGGGGGCAAAAGCCATGTGTCCTTCTAAAGGTAGAAGTCTAGGGGCACCTGGGTGGCTCAGGCGGTTAAGCATCTGACTTCGGCTCAGGTCATGATCTCATGGTTCATGAGTTCGAGCCCCATGCCTGGCTCTGTGCTGACAGCTCAGAGCCTGGAGCCTGCTTCAGATTCTGTGTCTCCCTCTCTCTCTGCCCCTCCCCTGCTGTGCTCTGTCTCTCTCTCTCTATCAAAAATAAATAAATGTTAAAAAAAAATTTTTTTAAAGGTAGAAGTCTAGGGTAGGTCTGGACCCCCAACCAGGAACTTGGTAACAAAGCCAGCTTGTCCTGGGTCAGAATTTTGATTCCATTTTGTGGCTCAAGATGGTCTGGCTCTGTAAATAAACTCTACCCAAAAAAAAGGGTGAGGCACCTGGGTGGCTCAGTTGGATAAGCATTTGACTCTTAATTTCAGCTCAGGTCCTGATCTCATGGTTTGTGAGTTTGAGCCCTGTGTAGGGCTTTGTGCTGACAACACAGAGCCTGCTTGGGATGCTCTCTCTCCCTCTCTCTCTGTCCTTTCCCTGCATGTGCACTCTCTCTCAAAATAAATAAATAAACTTAAAAGAAGAAAAGAAAAGAAAAGAAAAGAAAAGAAAAGAAAAGAAAAGAAAAGAAAAGAAAAAAGAAAAAAGATGGTCTGGCTCTGAAATTAAGCATTGGCCACTTTGGTGACTCAACGTGTAAAGAGAACCAAAGAATTGAAGAAGGATTTAATTTGAAACCTGGGGTTTGACCCAAATCAAACAGGCTGCTGATGTTGGAAATAGCCAGGGGGGCAGAGCTTCCCACCAGACCCTTCTGCGCGGGCGGCATCCTGGCTTGAGGGCTCCTGTGGCGGGGTCTCCCTGCTCCTCTCCAAGGGGACACAGAAAAGAGCAGCAGTGAACCAGGAGGTGGGACGAGGCAGGCCCAGTGGCCAGGAGCAGAGTGGAAGTGCCACCCGCCAGTGGGCTGGGCTGAGCTTGCAGGACGTGGAGGAAAGTGTCCTCTGGGCAGCCTCTGCGGAACCCAACCCGGGGGTGCTCCTTGCAGGGTCACAGAACAAGCGGGAGGGCTCCAAGAGTCAGGCGCCTGACCCTACTGTTAGTCTGTGTCTAAGGTTAGGACAGAACGAAACTGAAGTGGACGCACGGGGAGAGATTTCCCATGTGACACAAATGTCTTTCTTTCCAAAAGCCTACCGCAGGACAGCCAGCCGCTTTGCGTGAGACTTAAATTTTCCCAAGTGTAGGGGCACCCGGGTGATTCATTTGGTTAAGCCTCAGACTTTGGCTCAGGTCACGATCTCACAGTTTGTGGGTTTGAGCCCCACATCGGGCTCTGTGCTGACAGCTCAGAGCCTGGAGCCTGCTTCGGATTCTGTGTCTTTTTCTCTTTCGGTCCCTTCCAGCCTTGCACTCTGTCTCTCTCAAAAATAAACAAACATTGGGCGCCTGGGTGGCGCAGTCGGTTAAGCGTCCGACTTCAGCCAGGTCACGATCTCGCGGTCCGTGAGTTCGAGCCCCGCGTCAGGCTCTGGGCTGATGGCTCAGAGCCTGGAGCCTGTTTCCGGTTCTGTGTCTCCCTCTCTCTCTGCCCCTCCCCCGTTCATGCTCTGTCTCTCTCTGTCCCAAAAATAAATAAACGTTGAAAAAAAAAAATTAAAAAAAAAAAAAATAAACAAACATTAAAAATAATTAAAAAAAAATTTTTGCCCAAGTTTACTTTGACCAAGAGAGTTTACCTCTGATATAAGATGGGAATAGCTTGTGGTTCCATTTGATGGAGCTGGTGGTAAGGAGCCCCCAGCATGAAAAGGCCTGGAATGCCACCATGACCTAATGACACCATGGGAACTCCCAAGGGCTGTGACAGGTGGGCAGACGCATGCCTGGCAAAGGGCTACAAAGGGAAAAGCCCAGCCCCAGTTGGTGGATACTGGCCACTGCCCAGGCCTCAGCCCAGGTCCCAGCGCATCACCTGGGGGGACCTGCTCAGAAACTAGATGTGCAAAGGGAGAAAGTGCCCCCCACTCTGGGGAGCCAAGTGACGCAGAATACATAGGGGAGAGGCACACAGATGGGCTGGCCAAGTGTGGTCGCTGACCACCAGGCTGGCCCTGGGGGCGGGGGATGGGGTCGGTCCTTCAGGGGAGCAGCTGGCTCCCTTACTCCCTCAGGGTGTAGACGGCAGGGTGGCCCAGAAAGCTGGGCTATCAAACCAGGGCTGGCGGGCTGAACAAAGCATCCTGTGTCTCTCCTGCTATGGTTCCGTCCTCGGCTGTGAAAATCCCCAGGCTGAGGGTCAGCCAGGAAGGTGGGGGACCAACCTTGGCTCCCTTCTGGAGTAGTGATTCAGAACTTAAAGATATAAACTCATGAGATCTTAACAAGGGAGAATATGGTCCATTGCCAATGGGTTGAAACTGGACTGGAAAGGTCAAGCAAGTCTTTGTGAAGGGGTGGCAAGCCCCCCTGAAAGAGAGCTATGCCTTCCTTAGTCATCGGTGTCCCCAGAGGGTTAGGACAGATTCTGGTACCCACTGGAGCTTAAGGGACATCCAAAGACTGAATGATTGAGACAGGACTGGAAGTAAGTTAAGTTAAGCTTGGAGGCAAAATGTGCCAGGAAGGGCTGAGTATGAGCTAAGAGAGGAAGTAGGGACACCAGGCCATGATTTGGGGAAACAGAGGGGGCTTGGGGGGGTTCATTCTGGGACTGGGGACTCGCCCCGCCCAGGGTTCTAAGGTGGACATGGGACAAGGAGCACTCAGGCCTCGGAGGTGAGAGAGGACCCTGACAAGCTTCTCCACCGGCCGGTCCCCCAGCTGCCACTCCCCACGGCATCCAGCACCATCCAGCATCACCCAGGCCACACTCCTTCATTCCTGAGGCTTGTGGGGAACAAAGGAGCGTTTCTCCGGAGCCCAGACCCTGGGAAGAGCAGCAATCTCAGCAGCAAGGCTACAATATAGCAGTGCCGAGCCGGCTCCCCACGGCCTGGCTGTAGCTACCAAGGCTGGGACAGGGCGGCTCCTGCCACCCCACCCACAGGCCTGGCTCAGGGGACTCCTTATCTTCTGCTCCCAGAGCAGAATCAGATCGGCACACTACTGCTCACAGGAGCTATCACCACTCCCCAAAACCAGATGCCCCGCTCCTGCTCCTCCCCCTGAACCCTGGGCTCCAGCCCCACTTGGCCATACTTACCACCCCCGCCAGGGACTTCCCCTTCACCATGTCCACAAACTGGATGGCAATCTCCTCCCCGCAGCGGCTCTGGGCCTCCTTGGTGCTGGCACCCAGGTGGGGGCAGCTGATGACGCTCTCGTGGTCCACCAAGGCACGGTCCCTCGGTGGCTCCTACCCAGAAAGAGACACCTCTTGGTTGGCTGCCCAGGGAAACCGGAGAGAAGGGCAGGGGTGACGACGCCTTCTACTTCAGTCTTGCCAGGTCACTGGTCTCCAGGCCCGGCTTCCTCATTAATGTCCCACCACGGCAGAGTGGACAGAAGGATGGATGGGATTTGCATCTCAGCTCCACCGTTTATGCGCCTTCGGGTAAATCTCCGCCTACTTCTCTGAGCCTTGGTTTCATCATCTATAAAATGGGCTAATACCAGCCATCCGGTAACACTGCTGTGCAGATTATGTGCCAGTAACTCAGGAGGCTGTCAGCCAGTGTTGCTGTTACTGGTTTTTCCCCTGAATCCGTGCAGCACGGACTGTCAGCTCTTCACACAGTAGGCTCTCTGCACAGGTGTCACATCCTGGCTGTCACCACAACCGGCGGTCCACCCGAGCCCCTCTGCCCACCCTTCAGTGTCCCTCCCACCCTTCGGCTCACTGAGCACAACGCACTGCCTTTGGGAACATCACTCAGGTCTCTTGTCTGGCCGCTTGGGCCTGTGAGTGCTGTCCACATATTAGCAAGTGCCATGAGGAGGCCAAAGACAGCAAGAGGAAGGTGCTGGGCTGGGGGATGGCCAGGCGTGAGTCTGCCTTCGAGAAGCTTACCGTCTGGTTAAGATGACAAGGAGTACCAACCCAAGGAACTGTGTCCCTGGGCAGGGAAGACACAGTGAGTGCTCCAGGGCTCAGAGAGGGCTGGGGACCCGCCAAGGCCCCACCGCAAGTAACCAGCAACCCCCAGCTGCCTAATCCAAAATCCTTGCTCTTTCTCCCGGATCTCTGATGCTGGTGGCAGGGCTTTTGAGAGAGGCCAACAGCATCTGAGTGGAAATGCCCTATCCGTCATTCCAGCTCTCCCATGGAGAGAGAGAAAGAGCAGCCCATGCTTGGGACCAGGGGGACACTTCTGGCCATTATTCTCGGGCTTCGTTTCCTTCCCTGAAGAGAGGATAAGCCAACGGACACTGGGTGGAACGTCTTCTTGGCAATGGGATTCATTTCATCGAGACCTGCACCAATACATTGCACCCTGCCCCAAGTGACCTCTCTCTGCCCCAAGTCCTCAACCTCAGAACTCATTTGTGGCACCGTCTCCCCAGAAGTTATCCACATGGCAGCAGTGGAGGGCGCCTGCGACCAGGAATTGGGTCCTATTTAACATCTGAGTTTTGCAAAAAACAACATGGCTGTCTCTGTAGTAAGCTCTGCAAGGGCTCCTCAGATCACAAGGGCGTGATCTGTGGCAACACGATTTGTCCCGTTTACCACAGGTGCTAGAGACCTAAGCCAAAGGCTTCTGTGCCTGCCGGGCTCTCTGCCCGGGGCCCCTCTGCTCACCGCTCCTGTCCTCTGCCAGGCACTCACCTCCGTAAACACGTCCAGTGCAGCACCAGCACACTGACCCGACTGCAGGGCCCGGAGCAGGGCGCCCTCGTCCACGATCCCTCCCCGAGCGCAGTTCACCACACGCACCCCCTTCTTGCACTGGGCAAAGGTGCTGTCATTCAGCAAGCCTGCGAGGAGGGAGGAGATTTACTGCAGCGCCGGTGCTTGGCATCTGGGCACCAGTACCAGGCCCCCCCTTGCCCACCAGCTCCTTCCCCGCTGGCCTCCTTCCAGCAGGGCGACAGCTTCTCTGGTCTCACCTCTCCCTTCTCGGACGCTCTGGGGCAAAAGTCTCTGTTCCAGACTTAGGCCTAACTCAGTTTAGAAACATCCGAGTACTGCCTGAGGTATTTGTGCATTGAGCAGACCCCAGAACCAGAAAGGCCAGCAGTGGCCCCAGGAAAACACTGTGAGATCACTGGTCGGACATGTTGACCCAGTTCATACCGTGCATTTTCAGCTAGCTCACCCCTGCTCCATGTGATGCAGGGCCGGCTAACAAAGCATCACCGTACACCACGCCCGAGGAACCTGGTCACCAGCGTCTGCAGAAGGGCCAGACGGAGGGCCCACCCTGATCCGGTCTGTGGCTTCTGAGGCCAACACATCAGCAGGGACACACGTACCCGTGGTGGAGGGCAGGAGAGGTGTGTGCACAGTGATAAAATCACAGAGAGGCCAGATCTCCTCCAGGGGCAGCTGCTCAACACCAAAGGAGGCCGAGACTTCCGGCGAAATGATGGGGTCGTACCCTATAGTCTGGTCAGAAGCGAGAGAGAGACAGAGAGAGGAGCTGATGTCACTATTAATTTTAGTATTGGTATTATTAATAACGGTGGCCATTTAGTGAGCCACTATTGCTAAACCTTTCCAAACGCCGGTTTACCTCTCACACTAATACAGTAAAGGCTGGCACTATTCTATTTTAGAGCTGGAGAAAGTGGGGCTCACACATTAGGAGGAGCAGGCCCCGAGTGCAAAGGGAGGCCCAGGCCCTTAACCATCAACAGATGCAAAAGCAGTGTTGGGGGGGGTGCGGGGGGAAGGTGGAGCTCAGAAACTCATGGCAAGCAGGGAGCCTTGGAGAGGCAGGACGACCACTTGGGGAGCAGTGATGCACTCGTGGGGTACAACCAGGCAAGAGAGGACAGGCTGGCCGTGGCCCAGGACCCACGGGGTCAGAGCGCAGGCAGGGTCACTGACAACTTCAGCAGAGTGAGGAAGCAGGGGGTGGGGGCAGTGTGATCAAGGAGACCAAGAATGGACACTGGGGAGTGGTGTAGACACATCAGCGAGGAAAGTTTGGTTCCTTCTTGAAGTTTCTTAAAATGCATCTTGTCTTGGAAGGCACGACTTGGTGACTAATCACACAGAGGTCTAAAGGATGAGAGACGGATCCTTTCAACAAGACAGGTTTGATGGGGGTGCGGAACAAGGATGTCAAGAGGGGAGAAAGGGAGACATAAAGGAACCGTGGATGGGGAGGGACCCAGAAGAACGTTCTGGGCTGACAGGGAGGAGGGGATTTCCCAGGCGGAGTGACCTCTCTGAGGCTGCTGAGAAGGAAGGGAGGCCGACTCCTGGGAGACAGGGGGCAGGCAGGAAACTCCGGGGGTACAGACTCCATCAGCCTCATGATATTTACCAAAGGCCATCAGATACCAGTGAGGGAAGGACAGTTGGAGAAGACAAAGCTCAGAAGAAAGAAGAAAGGAGGAGTAGTCATCTCTCATAATGGCGAACACTCCTTTCGCATTTACTATGTCACGTGCTTCCAACTCATATCCAATGGATTAGGCACGATGATTTCCCCCATTTTACAGATGAGGAAAGTAAGGCAGCGAGGTGAAATGATTTAGTCATGGTCACACAGGGGGCAAATGGTGGCGTGGGGACAAGAACCAGTGTTTGGATTTTGGGGCCTGTGCCCACAGTGCCCATCCTTCTACATCAGGTAGGGAGGCTCACAGCCCCTCCTGAGAAGACAGGGGTGGAGGAAATAGACACTTCTCTCCTGCATCAGGACCAGTGTTGGGTGCCAGTCGCACATGTCTCAGCAAGGGCAACGCTCTGAAGGTTACCAAGCCAGCACAAGAAGCTGGGAAGAACCCGCAACCAGCCATGAAGCATCACACCTCTTTGAACAGCAAAGACTTAATCCACTTTCTTTCGGGTCTACCCAGGAGGTCGACCCGGAACTCTCTCCTTCAGCTTGGTCCACATCAGCAGCATTGACTGGGGGAAAGAGGTGTAGCAGCCATAAAAACCTCAAAGGCATCAATGTCCTCAAGAAGGCAGGACAGCCAATTGACCTGGGCACACCGGCAGAAGCCAAGGGGCGGACACTGAACCAGGAGGCCTGGACCTGGGTCCTCAGTCCTAAGTAGACGAATTAGGTGGATGATTTCAAAGTCCTCCCCTGCTCCAACATTCAATAATTCAATATTCCTTGAAAAAAAAAAGTTCCCTTAACCCGGAAACGTTACAGGTGAACCCTACAATGTTCAGAGATGGCCCAGGATTAAACAAAAACAAACAGAACAGAACGCATAATACTCGAACACTTTAACGGTGGTCACCTCTGTGTGGTGGAATTTTTTGCTCCTGTATGTTTTCCTGTGCTTTGTACTGTTTCCCCAATGATCACCAATTCTTTGGGGGAAACATAAAAGTTATCTTAGAAAATCACAGCAAAGAAGCTTTCTATATAAAATTCAGCCCTTCCAGAGAAGGAACTGAAAATGGTTGGTTATGAATAAGGTACAGATTTCAGATCACGTTTTTCATCATCAGCCTCGTGGAACCAGGAAAGCCAAGGTGGAGGTTTGGGGGGAGAGGCTGTAGGTCACAAGGTCATGACACCCCAGCCCAAATGGTCATTCCCTTCAGATAGAACCTATTCGTTTCGTGGGGACAATGAGGTGTCTGGGGGAGGAGAGAGGATCTCTGCCCATGTCCTTACAAGTCCTCTTTGTCTGCCGGCTCAGAGGCTGTCTGGAACAATGGCCCTGTTCATGTCTAATCCAGATGTACTTTGTTCATGTGAGTCGGGACAGGTCGGGAACACCAGCAGAGGTCACAAAGCCAAGCCTCATGGAGGCAAGTTCACACAACGCTAGGGCTCCTGGGCTCTCAGGAGCCAAGAAGCAGCGGGGGCATGCTGGGAGGAAGGGTCCCGCGGGCCGAGCCTGGCTCCGTGTCCCCACAGGAGGGGGCTATAGCTAAAGGGGGAGATGGGGAAGGAGGAGATGGGCATCTTCCACAGTGGTCAACGGGCCCTGACTCAGCTTTCTTTCTCTTGTTCAGCTGTAGACAACTGCAGGGAAGAATTCGGCTGAGAAAACCCGTTTGCATTTTTCACTCGAGATCCTCAGGGCAGACAGGAGCTGAACTCAGCCAGGAGTTGGGGTTCTCACATCAGGAGACCATTAGGGGAGGAGGGCGGAGTAGGAAGAGTGACACTGAGCCCAGGAGACCAATGTCTGAGTAGGGTCCTGACGGGTCCTGGAAAGGGTCAGATGTCCTGATGCACAGAAGTTGGAACAATTCCAGGTACATACCATCCGATGACTATTCCTAGGGGAGCCTTAGGGACACCCGCAGAGGGGCTCCACGCCTGAACCCCGGCCTCACCAGCCTCCTGTTGCTGGGCAGCAGCGGAAGCCTAGCTTTTCATGCAGAGCCACCTCCCCGCTGGTGACACAGAAGGCAGGAGAGGCTGCCTACGCCTACTCTGGGCCCTCTGGCTTAGCAGTGGATGCCAGAGAGCAAGGGGGCCTTCAAAGGAAAGGCGCCTCCCCGTCATACCCCCTTTCTACCCCACAGCCAATTCTTTTGCCTTAGGATTAGAACTCTCTCCCCTTTGGACAATGGAATCTTACCAGAAACCCAATATAAAAACTGACCAAGGCTGCAAGAGGTGAAGGCCCAGAGCCCTACCACCTACTGTCTCCCGAGGGTCCCCCTCCCTGTGTCCCTAAGGCACCTTTCTGGAACTTGAGGCTCTGGGAAGAACTTGAAAATCAGTACTCTAGGGCAGCAGGAACTGCAGTTACCAGACTGAGATAGGAGCTGCCTGCCTCGGGAGGCTTTGTCCTGAGAAAGGAGGAGCACAGAGACACGGCATGGATCATGCACCATGCAGCCGGTGCAGATCGGGGCCGAAGACCGTGCTGGTGCACAACAAAGGGCACCAGACTGGAAGTCAGGAAACCTGGAGTTTCAGCTGGACTCCACCATTTACTAGTCCTATTATCTGGAACATTATCATACAGCCTTCCTGGGCCTCAGTTTCCTTATCTGTAAAACTGGGATGATAATATTGACCCCGAGGGGTCACCGTGAGCACAGTATCTGACCAGGCAGACCTCAGTAAATATTAGCTGGGTCTGAAAGAAATCAGTGAGAGCTGGCGCCTTGGGTTCAACGTCCACCCCTCTGGGCCAACTTCAGATTCATCACGACACTGGCCGCACAGTAACTGTCAAGAGATGCTTGTCTGCTCCTCAGGAAAAAACCTTGGTAAGAGAGTGCAAGGCTCAGCTCCTGGCGGGCTTGGGTCTGATCACACATTCTAGGGGACACGCCAGCGTGAATGTCTCCGAAGCGTACAACCTGTGATTCGGCACGAGGTTGGGAAAAATCTTCAGGCAGAAAGAATGCCATGGAGCCTGACTCAGATGACCCAGACCACCAGCAGGCTACCGGCTGCCAGAATTATCCCGAAACACACATCTGTGCCATGAGGCCCAGAGCCAGTCAGCAGCTGCTCTCAGCGGGCCTGGGAAGGTTCCTTCCAGGCCTGTGCTCGTTGGGAACGACAGCATAGAAGGGCTCTCCCCCAACACACACTCAACCAGGTGCTTCTGGGAAGCCCCCTAGCAGAGCTAAGGTCCAGCATATCCCCCCTTCCCTGAGTGACCAGATAGTGACAAAGAAAGGACAGGAAAGAAAGGGGGGCAGCCCCCACATCTGAGCACAAAAGGGCCTCTGCCAACCCTCCTGTGACATGAAGAGGTCAACTCTTAAATCATGATACTGTGGGGGCGCCTGGGTGGCGCAGTCGGTTAAGCGTCCGACTTCAGCCAGGTCACGATCTCGCGGTCCGTGAGTTCGAGCCCCGCGTCGGGCTCTGGGCTGACGGCTCAGAGCCTGGAGCCTGCTTCCGATTCTGTGTCTCCCTCTCTCTCTGCCCCTCCCCCGTTCATGCTCTGTCTCTCTCTGTCCCAAAAATAAATAAACGTTGAAAAAAAAAAAAAATTAAAAAAAAAAAATCATGATACTGTGGAAGGGGCTGGATGTTAGTCACCCATTAACAGCCTCATTAGTGATTAACAGCCTGGGTGACAGATTAAAGCCCGGGGTAAGACCCGAGGGGAGGGGGTGATAAAGATAATCTGCACATGCTCAGCCGCGTTGCCTGAGCCGCCCAACCAGGGCTCCTCGGAGTCTCCTCCGCCTCCTGGTCCACTCTGTCTTCAATCACAGTGTTTGCCCAAGTTACTGTAACAAACCACAGCCCTTAATAGTTTTATTCTATTTCCAACGACCGCACAGTGAACTCCCTGCTAAGGACCACTCCACAGATAAAGAAACTTGTAGCCCATGGGTAAGGGGTGCCTGGAGATACCAGAGTTTTAAAGGCCGTCTGCTTCTACACCTGCCAATGCATACACTTCGTCCACACGTGCCGGCCAAGTACTCAACCAGTCTCACAGGTGTATCTGCAGTAGTGGGAGACTTGGCTCTCTCCCTTCCATCTGGGGCCAGCTCTGGCTGTAGCTCTGTTCCCTCGGGCTTGTACCTCTTGGTCCTCCGTGGATCCACTGCTTAGAGAGCAATACTCTTCTACAGACTGCCCGTTAGCTATTGGGCAGCCTCCCAGGATGCCTCCCAAGTCACGATGGGGCTCAGTGACCCGAGTGCCTTCAACCCTTACTTAGGAAGTATAGACAGGAACCTCACACCATCACCTTCCATCTCCAGAACTTTCAGTCTCGCAGAGCTTGGGTTCACAATACTTCAGAGTCTGACTGGTACAGAACATGAGAAATGTCACCTTCCTTGTTCTGGAAGCCATGCTTCTTTTAATGCTGCCAAACATCACATGACCTTCCTATCAGCCATGCCTCTTTTAACTGTACACTGTATTTCTGTCAACCAAAGGTCTCCCCCGCTACAAAAGCTTTTTAACAACACCTCTACATCTAATATATGTTCAGTTGCTTTGGGGGACCATGTGTAGGGCACTGGTAGGTATTCTAGCTAGACTTCCTGTTAGGATGCCCAACTAGCATTCTAGCCTTCTTATGTTTTTTAGGATCTCATTCCACACCCTTGAGAATTAACCACCTCTCCCTGCTTCCTGTCATCCAGGCCATTGATGAAAACGGTGGAGAAGGCAGAGAGCCCTTCACCATCTTGGACCATCTCCCTCCAGATGGAGACAGGGCTATGCTCAACCAGTTACTAAAGCCTTAGCACCAAGCTCACGTTTTCCATCTTAATCCCAAGGGTATCATGAAAGACCTCACCAACGTCTTACTGACGTCCGCATTTCCAAACCATCTAAATGTCTATCCTTGAGGAAGTGGCTAAATAAAAGGCTATTTGTCTACACAACAGAATTCCACGCAATAGTTTAAAAATATGGTAAATGTATTTATTACAAGACATACATTTTTATGTTGGCAGCATGTATAACAGTCTATTCTCAAAGGGCACAGAATCCCTCTGTAGGCAAAGAACTGTATGCATTCCGTGTAACGCACAGAAAAAAGTCCAAGGTGACACGCGCTAAAGTGATATTACCTGTGAGACCAGGATTGGGGTTGTACCCAAGGAGATAAGGATCTAAAAGTCAGTTTTTGTGAGAAGGCATTCACCTATTATCTAACTAAAATAAAATCTTAAACCCCCCAGGTACAAGACATCTGGGGATTCCCACCATCCATCAGTTTACTGCTGGTTTCCAAAGGCAGAACGAGGCCAATGGAAAACAATTTGCGTCTAGTAAACACTGATCATTGTTTCCTGCCTGGATGCCGATAAACCCATCCCTTTCACAATTTGTTCAATGATCCTCCCTCCTCGCCCTTTGGAAAATGTTGCCCTTTGCAGCCGCTCACATCAACCTAGCAGATCTGGACCAAGCGGGTCAGTAATCTGTCTGCCCTGCGGCAAAACTCACCTGGGCTCGGGAATATGTTAGGAAGCTCCGTCAAAGTGAGCCAAGAGTATAAACAAAGGCCACCTGGGCCACTCCGAAATGACCAGGGCTGCTGGCAAGGGTGGAGGGGTGGGGGGAATGACCATTCCAAGGGATGTTTCAGGGGTTTCCAAGGATCATGTCCCAAAGCAAGACAGCCGACAGTGACCCTCCAGAGACATCCGGACAGAAGAACCCCCAAGTGAAGCACCTACGTGAAGCCCTGACCCCTGCTTTTAGAGCAGAGCCCTTACGTTAATCCCTCACAAAAGAGAGGAGGAGAAAGCACACCTTTCGGTGCATGGCACCTCGCTGCCCCTGCACCAAAGGGATGGCTTTGGTTTGTTCTCATGACCAGTGGATCCTGCTGGGCCAGGGATCTCGAAAAACGTGCCGCGGCTTAGGGAAGATGTCTGGCTGGCATAAATAAATGTGGTGGGGAAGAGGGGCAGGAGGGAGAGGAAGATGTTCAATGCGGTATGATCCGGCGCCCACCTGGGTTCTTGTCTACCTTCCATTTGCGGGAGGTCTTAGCAAATACATACAAACTCCAGACATCAGTATAAAAGTAAGGGTTAATCTATAAGGTTCCTTCTAACTCTGTGAAGTGGGGAGGCGGGGGGAAGGACACAAGAAAGGGAGGAAGAAGGGGAGAAAGGGAGAATGCCATAGCAGGTCTATGAAAATTTTTCTAGAAATGATCTGCTTGTCAAAACTGTTTTCCTTTATATTTAACAAAAGCCTTCCTGGCTGCAGTTTGAACACACAATCCCCCCTGACAGCCCCGGTGAAAAAGGAGATGTCAGCTAGCACTCCGAGCTGCCTGGTCCCTGGCCCCTGCAGGTGCTCTCCTATGTGTGGCTCAGCGGCCTCCCCCTTTTCGAGGCCTCCCGGACCGGCCTCAGGGGGTGGCACTGCTCTTAATGACAGCCCCTCGCTCAGCCGGAACCACTGAGTTCCCAGAGTGGGATAAAGCAGGTCCTGGAGGGAGACGGGGATCAGGGAAGAGTTCTGAGAAATATGTCGTGCCTCAGCCACCGCAGGCTTTAACATCGTATCACGGCATACACGGAAGCACGTTGCTGTCTCTTCTGCACTACGGAGTGGAGCCAGCCAGTGGATGGACAGCTGCTTTGCTAGAAGGCTCCAAATTTGCTCCTGTTTTTCTAAATTATCCCAGGGAACAGACACGGCAAAACAATGAGCCCTCGTGGCAGGGGAGGAAAAGGGCAGGACACTAGACCCCTCTGCTCCAGGGGACTCAGGGCAATTACTCCCCCTAGAGCTGAGTGGCCTGCACCAAGTTATTCCCAGATTTTGAGGTCAGGTATCCAGAATGGCAGGCCAATGTTCCTCCCCTCCCCGGCTACACTGCCTACTTAGTCAAGGGCTCTACCAGAGGGTCAGAGCCTCCTAGGAAAAAACCTTTACCTTCTCTCGAGCAAGGCTGCCTTTCCCGAAACTGCTACAGAGAGCCCCACGTCCAAGGGGTTCGCCAGCCTCTTACCTTCATCCCAAAGGACTGCATTCGGGTGGCCACCTCTCTTCCGATCCTGCCCAGGCCAAGAATTCCCAGGATCTTTCCATTTAGCTCTGTTCCCATGAACTGCAAGCAAACAAGCAAAAGGCAAGGAAGCCAAAGTGAGTGGCAGAGTGGACCCCAGGCACCGAGCCAGGCGGGGCGGGGCAAGACCGGCTGCTCACCTTCTTCCGTTCCCATTTGCCGTCCTTCATGGAAGCCGTGGCCTGGGGAATCTGCCTGCAAGGACAGACACAGGCTCAGCCGGGGCCCACGCAGGAGGCAGGGCTTGAGGTCTGACCGGCCGCCTCTGACAGTCATTCCCCTGGGGGCCGGGCTCAGTCTGGGTCTGGAGCTCAGGTACAGAGACACCGAGGGGGGTCAAGGGAGTGGAGCAGAGGGAAACCACCCAGCGAGGCCTGACAGGGGAGCCCTGGGATTTCTGTCTCCAGCCAGGACTCCGGGTCAAGGTTCTGATTCCACCTCAACCACCAAGTGACTCTAGGCATGTAAGAAGTCAGAGCCAATCCTCCAGGGTTCCCAGGGATAACGAATGGGGTATTGAGCGACTCTGAAGACATCAGGTTCATTAAGGAAGTTCAAGGATTTTCATTTTGTTTTTCCATCAAAGGCTGCCACCTGCATCTTCTACTGTATCAACAGATAGCTGGTTATTTAATTCTTCCTTACAGTTTCTTAAGCCGCAGCAGTCTCAGGCTACCCTAGGATGGGTGGGTGCCACGGTGCATACCAACTCCTACCCCAACACCCAGCCTATTTCCTCCTATTGGTTAAAACAAAGGTCTGAGTCTCCACCTGTTTTCTGGAGGGGACAAAGGAAGTTACGGCAGAGTCAGAGGTGAGAGGGTAAGATTATGTCATCCGGGCTTCTCTGGAAGTGAAAAAGGGAGACAGGAAACAATGTTTAAAATGTTTAAGGAGCAGGGTGCTGGGTGGCTCAGTTAAACATCCCACTTCGGCTCAGGTCATGATCTCACAGTTCATGAGTTCGTGCCCAACGTCAGGCTTTATGAGGACAACCCAGTGCCTGGAGCCTTGCTTCGGATTCTGTGTCTCCCTCTCTCTCTGCCCCTTCCCCACTCACACTCTGTCTCTCTCTCAAAAATAAATAAAAATTTAAAAAATGTTTAAGGAGTACCTTCTCTATTTTAGACACTCCATAAGAAATGCATAGACAAGGGGCACCTGGGTGGCTCAGTTGGTTAAGCATCTGACTCTTGGTTTTGGCTCAGGTCATGATCTCACGATTTGTGGGTTCGAGCCCTACATCAGGCTCCAAGCTAACAGCACGGAGCCTGCTTGGGATTCTCTCTCTCCTTCTCTTTCTGTCCCTCCCCCCCCCCCCGCCGCCACCGCTGCCATGCAAGAGTGCTCTCTCTCTCTCTCTCAAAATAAAAAAATAAATTAAAAAAAATGCTTAGACACATCTTAGCACCTGTAATGCTCACAACATCTGCGTGGAGAGAGACAAGGCGGGGACTAAACACCCTGAGCAGGCATCACCCATTGGAAGTAGCTGAATTGACTCAAAGCCAAGGAGGACATCGCCCTCACAGTTAAACTCCAAAGTATTTAAATGCAGTCTTTCCCGCCAGTCACAAAACTCAGGGCGGTGTGTGTGTGTGTGCATGTGCGCACGCACACAAGCACTAGTGTGTAAACAGAGAGATTCCAACATGCTGTTCATGTATCTCCATCTCACTGAATTCTTATAAAAAATACACTTCGTGGTCTACACATGGCCGACACACTTCCATCTGAGGGCAGGTTGAGGGGGGCATCTGTGCCCCCGTGACGTCACGGGTAAGCTCACAAAGCTCAAGTAACAGGCTTCACGGGGAGAAGCTCCGATCAGACCCATCAGGCCTCAGTAGTGGGTCCTCATTTCAGGAATGTCCCAAGGACAATGACTTGCCTTGAGGAAGGGCTTGCTTCTCAGCAAAGCTAGCCTGATAACATGCTCTAACCTAGTGAGACAGAGCCCACGACCTCCTCTCAGGTCTGGCTCACTGCTACTCCTGAGCCCTGCTATTTCCTCCTCTCTGCCCTCCTGAGCCCACAGTACCATCTAAGACAGGTGCATGTGGCACCGTGGGGCACAAGACACTCCCAAGCCCCTCCACGCGCCCACGAGTCCTCCTCAGGCTTTAACACTTCGGGGTCCTCACAGGACCAGTCTGGGGAGGACCGTGATGGGGGCGAGGGGTCTCCCGAGAACCAAATGGTAGCCTCCTGACTCACAAAAGGAGAAGCTAAAGCGGGGGAGAGATTGCATTCCCCTCTCTTTCTGTGTCACTGTTCTCCTGCACCTCAGGAACTCCAGCCATCTGTTCAAAGTCCCCCACTGTGAGGCCCATTCAGGCCCTCTCTCCACCCACACTGCCCAACGCTCTCAACCTCACATCCACGGTTCCCACTGTGCTGTCGCTACCCTGCTGGAAAAGCAGTCTGACCAGACACACAAGAAGGTATGAGAGACTAGCCGTCTTCCTTCCTTCCTTCCTTCCTTCCTTCCTTCCTTCCTTCCTTCCTTCCCTTCCTTCCTTCCTTCCTTCCTTTCCTTCCTTCCTTCCTTTCCTTCCTTTCTTTCTTCCCTTCCTTCCTTTCTTTCCTTTTCTTTCTTTCCTTCTTTCTTTCTTTCCTTCCTTCCCTTTCTTTCTCTTTCCTTTCTTTTCTTTCCTTCCTTTCCTTTCTTTCTTTCCTTCCTTTCATTTCTTTTTCTTTCATTCCTTTCTTTCTTTCCTTCCTTCCCTTTCTTTCTTTCTTTCTTCTTTTCTTTTCTTTCTTTCCCCCTTCCCTTCCCTTCCCTTTTTTCTTCATTTCAGAAAGGCAGAGAGAAAGGGGGACAGAAGATCCGAAGCAGGCTCTGTGCTGACAGCAGTGAGCCCAATGCCAGGCTCAAACTCACAAAATGGGAGATCATCACCAGAGCCGAAGTTGGACGCTCAACCGACTGAGCCACCCAGGCATCCCACAGGGTGCTCATTTCTTAGTTTTGACGTATCTTTGATGAGTGAGGTTGTTGGATGAGAGGTTGGAAATTTCACTTCCTTGAAATCCTTCTACTTTAGTTGGGTCCTGGAACAGGAGAAAAATTATTCCTGGCTCCCAAGCCTTTCTTTCTACCTCCAGAGAAGAGTAAGAGAATTAATTAGATAGAAAGCTGATAGAGAAGTCCCTCACTCAAAAAACAAAAACACTGCTGAATTTAACTGCACGAGGGAAACCAGGACATCGGGCTACTACAGTTATCCAGGGGGAAATACATCGAGCCCCAAGGTTCTGGAAGCTGTAGACGGCCAGCTCAGGGACCCCATCCAGACTCTTTTCTCCAGTCTTTCCTCTTCACTGGCCATGAGTATCAGTGAATACCTAAGAGCTCCGGTAGGGGAAGAGTTAGGACAAAGGTCACTCCTCCAGACCCTGTCCCAGGAGGGAGAACAGGTTTGAGAGGGAGAGAGAGTTAATTTCTCAGCCCTAGAAGCCTCAGGCCCGAGTAGAGGAGTAAACAGCCCTGTCTGCCTAGGTCCCCCTGGTTTAAGGATCTAAGGGTGTGAGAAGGGACCCAGTGAACTTTCTGACCTGTCCACTGGCTTCTTGCCCTCCCCACTGGCCACAGAAATGCCTATTCAACAGCAGTGCTCAATACCATCATTTTACTACTGAACACATTATGTGCACCATATCTATGAGTTCCTAGGCTGTCCCCTCTACTGAAGAGGCCTGCACTCCCAGAATTCCTGCTGGAAGAGCAAGACATGTGACCATTTGAGTTCTCCTGTGTTAAGAATCCACAGGTAGGTACAGGGATCCCAGAGCGGCTTTGCTCCATTCTGTTACAATAAAGAGTTGTAGGGACAGTGACAGAGTGAAGTCCTGAAGGCCAGGGGAATCAGTGAGGGACACAGCCTAGCTGGGAGATCCAGAGAGAGCTTCCTAGATGAATTGACACTCCTGCTTCGTCTTGAGAATAAGAGTTATCCAGAGAAAGATGATGGAGAAGACTAGTTAAAAATTGTGTATCAGAGGCACCTGGGTGGCTCAGTCAGTTAAGCGTTTGACTCTGCCTCAGATCATGATCTCGGGGTTCATGAGTTCGAGCCCCGTGTCAGGCCCTGTACTGACAGCTCGGAGCCTGCAGTGTGTTTCAGATTCTGTCTCTCTCTCTCTCTCTGCCTCTCCCCTGTGCTCTCCCTCAAAAATAAATAAACACGAAAAGAATTTTTAGGGGCGCCTGGGTGGCTCAGTCGGTTAAGCGTCCGACTTTAGCTCAGGTCATGATCTCACAGTCCGTGAGTTCGAGCCCCGTGTCGGGCTCTGTGCTGACAGCTCAGAGCCTGGAGCCTGCTTCAGATTCTGTGTCTCCCTCTCTCTCTGCCCCTCCCCTGCTCATGCTCTCTCTCTGTCTCAAAAATAAATAAAAACATTAAAAAAATATTAAAAAAAATTTAAATCTCAGCCTTATCATTAAAAAAGATGTATCAATATTTCAATATTGGCAAATTGGTTATGACTAATCCACCATACTAATGTAAGATATTAATAATGGGGGGGGGCTGAGTATGAAGTATATGGGAACTCTACTATCTTTACAACTTTTCTGTGTATCTAAAACTCCGCAAATAAAAAGTTTATTGGGGCACCTGGGTGGTTCAGTTGGTTAAGCATTCTGACTCTTGATTTCGGCTCAGGTCATGATCACACGGGTCATGGGATCAAGTCTCAGGTCATGACAGCATGGAGCTTGCTTGGGATTCTCTCTCCCTCTCTCTGCCCCTACACCTCTCTCTCTCTCAAAATAGAGAAATAAACTTAAAAAAAAAAAAGTTTATTTAAAAAATCCCTATGCCAAGTCTCACCCATGCCAATTAAATCAGAATTTTGGGAGTGCAAGCCAGGCATTAGTATTATCATCTCAGATGATATCAACGTGCAACAAAGTTTGGGAACCTGTGGTGTATGAGAAGTCCCTGAGGCGTGGAGGCTGTTACATTTTGGCATTAGTTCACTCAAAAATGTTCCCAAGTAAATAAAAATGTTGAGCATTTCTTCTATTTTACATCTATGTGAAGTTAAATTAAAAAAAAAATTTTTTGTTTAATGTTTATTTATTTTTGAAAGAGAGAGAGAGAGAGAGAAAGTGTGTGTGAGTGGGGGTGGGGCAGAGAGAGAGGGAGACACAGAATCTGAAGCAGGCTCCAGGCTCTGAGCTGTCAGCACATAGCCCGATGCGGGGCTCGAACCCCCAAACCATGAGATCATGACCTGAGCCAAAGTTGGAGGCTTACCTGACTGAGCCACCCAAGCGCCCCTAGTTGAATTTTTAATAATGAGTGTGATAAAAATAAAGTAATCGAATGACTTGGGGGAAAAAAAGAGATGATCGGGAAGGATATTCCAGGGAGCAGAAACCTTATTTTTGAGGCTTAGAGTTCGAAAAGCCAGAGGGTGGTGTAGACAGCAGGAAATGACGAAGGACTGTTCCGTAAAGGACTAATGGCCTTGACGCATTGTTAGCAGTCTGCGTGTTGCCAAGCGTTTCCGGGTCACTTTGTTTGGGGAGGTCATAACAACTGATACACCAGAGAGACTGGCTCCGCTCAGGAGTCAGGGACTTACCTGGCCAGGCACATGATCATCCCGCAGGTGAGCTCCGCAGCACTGAGGCTGTTCCCATTGGGGGTGCTGAAGAGCAAAGGAGAGAGGGGACTTCAGTAGGTCCAGACCCCATATCCCCACTCCTGTCCCGACGGAAAGCCTTGAGTGCGGTGTGCTGGCTCTCCTGCCCTCTCACCTCACCCACTCTTACAACCTCCAGCCCCATGCCTCCCCCCTGGGTTCTCCGATGGACCCCTCCCCTAATCCCAAGGCTAGAAGACAACCCCCTTGCCCTGACTCTATGTTTTCATGCAGAGGGACGTCCATTAGAGAAACACAGCTGGCCTCTTGACTCAAACTCGCTTCTCCGCAGGCAGAGAAGTGTCTCACTCGATGGGGAGATATAGATGTGACTCAGTCCTTTTCTTTGCTCTCCCTCCTTTCAGGAACTACTTGCCTACAGAAAGCCCAGATTCCCGCTGTTCTGTGTCATCTGTCTTACCGGGGCTGCGCCCGAGATGGGTGAGCAAGTCCGTCAGATTCAGGTCAGCCCACTGGCCACACACCTTCATCAAGTTGCCCAGCCTGGCTTCTATCAATCACAAAGCTAGTATTTTTACCTCCACCTGACTGACTTCTCCTCCTATCTCTCAACAAGTTCTGAAGTGAGAAAGCTTCCTCACACCTTCACACACACAGCAATGCTGACTCTGCCCATTTCACAGACAGGAGAATAGAGCTGAAACTCACACAGGTATTTTTCTTTTCTCAAAGTCTCTTTGTTTTTTTTTGTGAGGTTTTTTTTTGTTTGTTTTTTGTTTTTTGTTTTTGGAATAGTTTATTAAAACACATATTCACTGCTTCTTGGCCTTCTGGCTAAGATCAAGTGTAACACACATGTTTAGCCTCCTTTTTCCTTTATTGGATCTTTCCATCTCTGGAAATGAAAGTTACAAGGAGGAAAAAAATTAAGAGATCCGACCAAAAAAAAAAAAAAAGTCAAGATAAAAGGATTCTCAGAGCCTGTCTTTCCACCTAGCGAAAAGGCTAGACTGGGATGCTAGAGGAGGGGCAGGACTGGGGGCACTGCCTCTGTGTCCAGGGCAAGAACATAGGATGGGCTATGACCAATTAACCCCTCCGCTATAGGAGGAATCGGAGGGAAGGGAGGGCAAGATTTTGAGGACACAGCGTCCCAAGGGAAGGGAAGAGCCTGGAGAACAAAGAAGTGGGCTAGAATAACATTGCCACACCGTCTAAGTGCCAGACGGGAGCCAGAGGCAAGTGTGGCCTAGCCCTGGCACGCAGTCGTGACCTCTGCTCTGAGTTTCTGCAAAAACAGCTCTATCGGGACCCTTTCCCTCTTGGCCCTGGAGTGTGAAAGGGCAGCTGGGCTCCTGCCTGCAGAAGGGTGATGGGAGGTGAGGAAGGGAAAGAATATAGTCACTCAACAAGCAAAGGCTGTGCTCGGCCAAGCAGAGCCCAGGAAAACCTGACCCTAGACGCAGTGGAGGGGAAGGGGCAATGCTGGAGTAGGGAACGCAGACAGAGGCACTAACATTCTTCCATTTCCTGAACCAGGCTGCTGCTCAAACATCTGTGGGGTGGGCTTGGGAAGTGATTTGCGATTACAAAGAGAGCCTCCTGGTCAAAAACCTGGGGCACCGCTATGCTGCGAGCACGGACCACCTATCTGGGCTCAGCCTGGACCAGCCATCCTCCTGAAAGCCTCCTACTCTGCCCTGGCCTTCTTGAAGTTTTCCCCTCCCCTCTCGTGGTGAGCCTCCACACGCCCTCCCGGGCTCCTCAACTTACTTCATGACCAGAACGCCCTTCCTGGTGGCAGCCTCCAGGTCGACGTTGTCCACACCCGTGCCGGCCCTGCCCACCACCTGGAGCCTCTCTGCTGCGTTGATGACATCAGCAGTCACCTTGGTGGCTGAGCGGACGATGAGGCCTTCACAATCCTGAGACAGAAGAAACATCTGGGTCCACAGTCGGTCTTCCAGACCTCCTAGCACCTCTTTGCCCAAAGTGGGAGTTCTTGCCTGCCAGCTGACTTTGGATATATTCAGAGTAAGGAAGGGTCCGCCGTTAGTCAGGCCTGGAGTCAAGTGCCAGCTCCCTCCCCTAAGAGCTCAGAATTTGAGATCTGGCCTCCTCCAGTGCATGAAAAAATGAGCTAGGATAGGTATCGCACCTGGCAGGCTCTCTGGCCCCACTCAACGGACATGACCTCCATCGGACACTGCCCCGCTCAACAGACATGACCTCTTCCGTCGGACACTGCTGCTGAATGGAGAGGTGGGACCAAGTTCTACTTTGTAAGCCCCTATGACTGGCACATGCGAGGCACTCAGTAAGTGCTGGCTGGCTGAGCGACTAAAAAGTGAGGAAAAGACAAACTGTTGAAAGAAAGACATTTCCTAAAATAGAGAGCAAAGTAAGAGGACGGAGGGAGAACAGTTCTACCAGTCTATAGCTGTTGAGAAACACAGGCCTTTTTAGTCTAAAAAATATGCATACTTTCTGGATGCATTGAAGCCGCTTTACTTGTGCTAAGTTAGACCTCAAGACAAGCTTTCTTGGGCTCTTCCAGAATCCTGTGATATGTTCTCTGAATAAGGATACTGTTGCCCAAACACTCAGTGAGAGTCCTCAGGAAATGGGCCAGGTGCACGGGGGCCCGCTCTGCCCCAAACTGGCTATCCGGGGCTGCTGAGGAGGCAAGTGCTGTTGCAAAAGCAGGAAGCTGGGGATTGGGAGGCTGGGGTTCCAGTTCCAGGTCTGCCAAAGTTAAGGCGGGTCACGGTGCTAAGTCACCTCCCCCACCCCTGGTCTTCACCTGTAAAGTAAGAGGGACGGAGCAGACGCCCCACGTCTGATCTGACCCCACTGATGTAAGCCGCTCCGCCATTTCCCCCGGCAGAGCTCTCACCTGGAAGCCATGAGAACCTTCTCCCTTCCCTGCCCACCACACACACTGGGAGGACAGAGAAAGGCCACTGTATCCGGCTCCCCAGGCTCTGCACGGGGGTCTTCTAAGCACTGGAATGACTGCTCAGCAAAAGTTGTGAAATTATTCCTCGGGAGGTGCTTATGCCTCATGCATGCTCCCTGGTGGGGGGGCTGTGCCTGACCACAGAGAGCCCTTTCACGTCCACAGTTCTGAAACAGAACCTCAAAATGTGAGCCTCCAAGGAACACGTGACCAGCCTCTGGTCCAACTGCATTTCACAGATGAGAAACAGAAGCCTGACAAAATTCAGGATGCCCGTGTCCCCTCTTCCTGCCCTTTTCATGCCTTCCTTCCACCTATGGGGTGCCTGGTAGGTATGTAGCCGGCATTATGCTAGACTCCGTCAACACAAGAGGAGTAAGTCATAGTCCCACCCCTCAAGGAGCTCACAGTGACAGACATGCCAAAACTCACCATTACGCATGTATGCTGTGACCTCAGAACGTACAAGGCACATGCACACGGAAAAGTTAGAGGAACCGAACAGGAACCACCCCATCTGGGCTCACTGCCAACACTGGCCAACGCCAGGGAGAATCTCGAGGGTGCTTGAAATTCCTCCCTATAAAGCAGCCTCGTTGGACATGAGCCAATGCCTGGGCACATGGAGACACTGCTGACTGTTCCACATTCAAGTCCACTGCTCTTGGCTCCAAAGCAAAGGATCCCCATGCCTGGCCACCCACTACCAACTTTTCCAGGTACAGCGAACTTCTCTTCCATGAAACCTTTGCCAACAGCCCTGGATTTAACATCACTCCCTCTTCCTATTTTTGTATCATCTGTTTTACAGTCAGGTGTTCTCGGACTGACCTGCAATTTGGTCTCTTCATCTATATGTTACATCTCTAAAGCAGGTTATTTTAATAGCTGATAACTTACTTTTTAAAATACCTTATTATTTTGATAGCTAGAATACTCCATTGAATAAATGAATTCAGTGATTTGAGAGGCCATGGAAACCTACCCTCACCATTCTCCCCACCACCACCTTCCGTCCCTAAATAATTCAAACATGTCACATGATCAAAAATGCACCACTGTAGGGGTGCTTGTGTGGCTCAGTCGGTTGAGCGTCCGACTTCAGCTCAGGTCATGATCTCGCGGTCCCGTGAGTTCGAGCCCCACATAGAGCTCTGTGCTGGCTGGCAGCTCAGAGCCTGGAGCCTGCTTCATTCAGATTCTGTGTCTCCCTCTCTGCACCTCTCCAGCTCACACTTTTGTCTCTCTCAAAAATAAATAAACATTAAAAAAATTTTTTTTAAAAACCCACCACTGGAAATTCCTTCTCCTGTCTGTGATAAGGAGGCAGAAGACCTATACAACAGCATTCAAGAGTTCTGTGAGCATAAGAATAAGTCAAGGGGTGCCTAGGTGGCTCAGTTGATTAAGCGTCCAACCTTTGGTTTCCGCTCAGGTCATGATCTCACAGTCTGTGAGTTTGAGTCACGATTGGGCTCTGTGCTGACAGTATGGAGCCTGCTTGGGATTCTCTCTTTCCTCTCTCTCTTGAAAATAAACTAATAAACTTTAAAAAAAAATTAAAAAAAAAAAAAAGAAAGAAAGGATAAGTTAGGAGAGAACCAGGACGAAAATGTTCAGAAACTGACAAATTGCTCAACAGAACCAAATGGGTACCTGGCAAACAGAGCCATGTGTGCCTGGAATAGACAAACAGATCTGTGTCTGTCTGGGAATTGAGAAAATGATAAAGGTAGTATTCAAACTGATGGGGATAGTAAGAGCTATGTGATAAATGGTATGAGGTAAATTTAGAAAAAATAAATAAATTTCTATCTCACTATAGATTTTTAAAAATCCAGAAGAATTAAAGAATTTTTTTAAAGATAAGCATTAGGGGGCGCCTAGGTGGCTCAGTCGGTTAAGAGTTCGACTCCAGCTGAAGTCATGATCTCACGGTTCAGGAGTCCCAGCCTGGCATCGGGCTCTGTGCTGACGGTTCAGAGCCTGGAGCCTGCTTTGGATTCTGTGTCTCCCTCTCTCTCTGTCCCTCCCCACCCCCCACTCAAAAATAAGTAAACATTAAAAATAAATAAATAAATAAATAAATAAATAAATAAAAGCGGATAAGCATTAGAAGAAAATGTAAGGGGATATTTTTATGATCTCAGGATGGGGAAACTTCACAAGCAAGGCCCAAATCCCAGAAACCATAAAAGAAAACACTGACAAATTTGATAACTTTTCAAATGTAAATTTCTTCCTTTCTTTCATCCTTCCTTTTTTTTTTTTTAAAGTAAGCTCTAAACCCCAGGACCCCAGAGATCAAGATCAAGAGGCTTAGGCTCTACCATCTTTTAAATGTAAATTTCTTATGGAAAAAATCCCCTAAACAAAGTTAAAGGAAAGTGATGCGTTAACGTGCGGAAAAACTCTTTGCACCATGTATAGCAGAACAAAGACTCAACACCAAAAATAACAAAGGCTTCTTAAAAATCTTTCTTCTTTTTAATGTTTATTTATTTTTGAGAGAGAGAGAGAGAGAGAGAGAGAGAGAGAGAGCATGAGCCGGGGACGGCAGACAGAGAGGGAGATACAGAATCAGAAGCAGGCTCCAGGCTATGGGCTGTCAGCACAGAGCTCGATGCAGGGCTCGAACTCACAAGCCATGAGGAGATCATGACCTGAGCCAGAGTTGGATGCTTAACCAACTGCACTACCTAGGCGCCCCAATCAGCACATATTTCTTGAGAGCTTCCTGGTGACCCCTCAAAACACCTGCACTTCTAGGTACCATCCCCTCCTCGGGTTACAGGTCAACCCTCCAAGACCTGGGTCCAAGCTGCCGGCTCCTCTACTTAGGCAAACCGCAGCCCCATGTCAATCCACCCACGTCCTCCATGCAGTTTGCTGTGACTACAACTTTCTTCTCCGGTGTCCTGCAGTCCATTTTGTCACCTCTCGATGCTGCACCCACTCTGTCTGCCATCTAATGCTCTCTGCAGCTGCCTTAGAGCTGGAAAACAGCCAGTGTTCTGCTGGATTTATAGCTGTTCCGGACAAAACCATGCTAACTCAGCAGTGGAAAGCTGTTCATGTTTCTCAAGTTCAAACTTGCTTCCTTTCCCAAAGAGGACAGGCTTGGCCTTGAGGGTGATGCTAGCTAGCATTGCTGGTGCCTCTGACTTAAATCTCGAGGGAAGCGGAACTCTCCAGGTCATGTTCCCCAGCTACAGAGAATGCAGGGAGATGCTGTTTAGCACAATGTGTGCCATCCTGATTAAGTACATGGCTACCTTAACTGTTGCAAATTACATCCCTGTGCAAAGGCTAGGAACTTGCTATTTTAACGGAGCCTTTCAAAGGATGGAATCTTGCATGGAAGTTTTTCCCCTTATCTTTCTTAAAATTCTGAGATAAAGATGTAAATGTGCTCAGTAAGTTAAATGCGTTACTACTAGCATGTGGTTTAGTGGTTTCTGACCGGCACTGCTATTCAATACAGCAGAAGAAAAATCTATGTATCACTAAGTTTATTATTCCAAGACAGTGTTTTCCAAACTGTTTTGACTAAGACTTACAGGAAGAAACATCTATTTAAGTTGTGATTTTATGCTCACTAACCACATAGGCACTACAAGTGCCCACAGCATTGAAACAAATTTCATGACATAATACTCAGCCTATCTGCCCTGCTCCCTGCTACTTACTTTGTTTTTTTAAAAATGCTAATCATGACCCACAAAACCAGCTACCGGCTACCCACAGCATGCGGGGAACTGCTTTGAGTCTGAAAAGCACCATTCTCAGGGGTCATTGTACTTTCTGACCACGGAGCCAGTGAGAGCAAACTGTGCCCGCCCTGAACAGCGAGGAGTGGGTACAGAGGCCAGGCCTGGGCCGGCAATGCGCTCCAGCTTCCCTCCGCGTTAAGAAGATTTAAATGGGAGAGGGCAGGAGGCACTAACATAGATCCCTCTCCACCCAGAGTAAAAAAGACACTGTGGATACGAGGCCCCTCCAGGGGGCTGCCTAGGTCGACTAATTGATGTTCTGAAGTGAATGTTTTACAAAGACAGTCACGAAGGCTTGGGGGGCTCCAACAGCCCAGCAAGACAGATGCCAGCCAGTAGCTGACAAAACACCCCTCCTCTCTTGCCAGGATCTGTCAGTGCCTTTAAGATGTCCTTCCAAGTTGTAGCTCCAGACTCCAGCAACCCACCCAGCCAACTTCTCAACTTCATGGAACCCCTCCAGTACTGGTGAGGCCTGGATTCTGCTCAGTTCTGCCTGTATCCTGCACCCTGTCCCTCCCTGGAAATCCTAGAAATTAGGATTTCTAATTTCCACAGGAAAGCTGCAAAGCCCCAGGGGAGGCCACTCTTCCCAACCTGGTGTTCGGGCGGAGGGGAGGGTGAGAAGCTGGTCTAGAGGCCACAGCACTACCTTCTGGCCACTGCAGAGTCAAGGCCACTGACAGCACCCATACAAAAGAGAAGGCAACAAGCTGAGGTGCCTGCCTCCCATCCGGCCCTACCTTGGATCAGGTCCTGAGCCCCTGTCCTCCACCCCCATTCAGACCCATCAGCCCCCTTGTCTCCACTTTTGCAGCAGCAGAACAGGCAGAAGCTAGGTTGCCGGGTGGTCTCACTTGGCACTCAAGTACTGTGTCATCTGGCCAATACTCTCAGGAGTGATGGCCAGGCTCCCTAACTAGTCCACACACCTCTTTAAGGCAGGGACCAGGCAGACACTTCTCTAAGAACAGGACGGGGTCTGGATACCCAGATACACCACCGTGGCGGTGCAGGGCCGGGGCGGACGGGGAGGGACACACAGATACGAGGGCAGACAGGGAGCACAGGCAGCTTCCAGGACATGTGGTTCCGGCACAGCGAAAGCAACTGCTGCCGCCTCTGTGGTTTGCTTCAAGGGGCCCTCCGAGGAGAAAATGGAGGGGGTGGATGTGCGCCGGGGTTGAGCGAGGTTGGTAGGAGGCGGCACTGAGGGGCTGTGGGAGTTGGGGGGTGGGAGAGAATACAGTGGGGCGCGGACGGGGGGGTGGGCGCGGAACTAGTGAAGAGCTCACAAAGTAAGTGCCCTAAGGTTGCACGAGGTCACCAAACCTCACCGGACCAAGGCAGAGGAACACTTGAAGCAGATTGCGCTAACTGTGCAGCACGGCAAACTGATACATGTCTGAGAAAGATTTGCTAAGAAACAGAAATGTCCTGGGGGCGTTTGGGATCGGATTCGAACCCAGGCTGGTCATTCGTGACCAGCGATAAGGCCAACCATAAGGCAGGCGGGCATGGGCTTTAAAGCCTGGAGCCCGGGCGCCGTGGCGGCAGCTGCGGGGGCGGCCCGGGGACCTCTGGCGCCCCCCGCCCGCCCCCCTTCCCTCCGAGAGCTTTCTGGAGGCCGAGGGGCGGGGAAAACTCGCGGCAGTCTTGCATCAGACGAAAGGCGGGTACGGCGTTTGCTGCCCCAGCCGGGCCGCCTTCCCTGCAGCCTCTCCGGCGGCCACGAGACTGGCTGGGACTCCGCCAACGACCCGGCCACCCCCCAAGGAAGGCTGTACTTGCCGGGCGAGCCAGGACCTGGCCCGGGAAGGATCCCCGGTCCCTGGGCTCCCCGCGGCGAAGCTACTTTGGCGCCCCTTCCCCCAGTGCCCCGGCGCCCGGGTAGGGGGCGGCGCAGGGCTGCCAGGGCCACAGCGCGCGAAGGCTCAGGGGAGCCGCGCTGGCATCCTTCGGGCAGCCCGCAGGACCAGTCCGGGCAGCCTGCACTTTGCAATGCCGGCGGGAAGCGAGCCAGCGCAAAACACGCGGTTGCAAACTGAACGCAAAGTTTGCATCCTGCAGCTCGCGGCTGTTTCTTCTCCTTCTCCTCCCTCCCCCAGTTTCCAATCTCAGAAGGCCCCAGGACTGACTGGTACCGGGGACGGGGAGTGGGGGGTGGGGCGCGCTGGCCCCGGCCCGTCTCGGCAGAGGATGCCACAGAGCCCCCGTCTTTCTCCCGCTCGCCTTACCTGCAGCTCGGCTATCAGCTCCTCTTTGCTCAGGTTCTGCTTCTCCACCACCTGCAGCCCTCCATCTTGCAGGATCTTCCGGCAGCAAGGGTCCAGGCTGTCACTGATGAGCACTTTCCGCAGATTTGCAAAGGCCATTGCTGGAGTCTGCCTCGGAATCGGGCCGCTCGCGCGGGGCAGGAGCACCTAAGTCTAGGAGCTGCGGTTACTGCTGGCAGGCTGGTGTAACTGGGCAGGATTCACGAGCTCCCGCGCCCCTTTTATCTCCCCCTTCAGCTTATATGGCCTCCTTCTGATTGGACAAAAATACTCAAACTCTGGGTGACTCCGCCTCCTCCTCGAGGCTCTGAGCCTTTAGTTCCCCGCCCCCTTTATTATGCTCCCGCGGTGAATTTCTCAATCTCAGCCAAAGCCCTTCCCTACACCTGGTGAGCATATAGAAGCACAATTTGCGCTGACTAGCTGATTCGTATCTGAAACAGAAATATTTGTTCTCACAGTGAGAGAAATGTTTCATGTTCACTTCTTTCTGTCTCAGAACATATTCAATAATTCCTTAACAAGAATTCATTGAAATGTGCAAGGCACCGCGCTGGATGTTGAAGGGGCAAAGACATCCTGTGGTGGGCTAACACCGAGGGTACCAAAGGCAGGCACGGAAAGCTAAAAAGTGAGAAGCAATAGGAAACTTTCTGAGACCTCACAAAGCAGTGCTTAATTACAGATGGATGACGTAATGAGAATTACGAGTATGAAAGAGAACAAGGACAAGATGCATTTAGAGCGGGCAGAATTTTTGTTAGAGCTCCCAATTTTCCTCTTCCCCCACTTCTTCTCTGATTATGAAAAAGACAAAAAGAATGTGAGATGTCAGTCTGGTCTAACTTCTATGCTGACCAAGGAGGCACTTTCCATCTCTTAACTCCTTTATGTTTAAACCCCACAACAAATATACTATTCCATGCCCCTCTTTACAGAAATATTGGGAAAATCCGTTTTGGATTATTTAAGGCCATCTAGAATCAAAAGCAGCATCAGGCATGCTCCCAGGTGAATTAGAATTCAGTTCTGTTAACCTGTCCAGACATTAGCTGTTGTGTGCCCTGGTCCTGAAAACCATCCAGCACAGCCTAGGGGCACCAGGAAGGCTTTCCAGCCAGGTTGCCTTTCAGCTGACACTACTGCTCTCTGAAGTCAACTATTCTGCCAGGCCTGAGGATAAGGAAATAAGTAAGACATTATCTGCCTTCAAGCTGCTCCTAGTCAATTGCCTAATCGTGAGGGCTGAATAGGAAATAACCAGGTAGAAAAGAAGTGACATTTACAAAGGCTCAGGGTGTGTGCTTAGGGGTGCAGGAGGCCAAACTAAGGAGGGGTCAGGGTTGCTCAGGAGGGTCTTTGCCCTGAGGAGGAGTTTGAACTGCTCTCCAAAGCAGGGCAGGAGTGCGGAGTGATTTTCTGCCGTGTGATACCATTACCTTAGCTGAGCGGAGCCCTGACACCGAGAATGTAGATAATATCTCTCTGCACCCACCCCACTCCCATCCTTCACCATCCAACATCCACCCTCCAACATCGACTGCAAGTTGAGGATTTTTCTTTTACGATCAGTGACCAGTCTCCCCCGACCCCATGTTATTGCTTCCATCCATAAAGCAGGAACTCTGGCCTTCCTTTTTTTTTTTTTAATTTTTTTAATTTTTTATTTTCTAATGTTTATTTATTTTTGAAACAGAGAGAGACAGAGCATGAACGGGGGAGGGTCAGAGAGAGAGGGAGACACAGAATCCTAAGGAGGCTCCAGGCTCTGAGCTGTCAGCACAGAGCCAGAAGCCGGGCTCAACCTCGTGGACCGTGAGATCATGACCTGAGCCGAAGTTAGACACCCAACCGACTGAGCCACCCAGGTGCCCCAGGAACTTTGGCCTTCTAGGAAAATAGTTCTGCAATTCTCTCCAGACCCCCCACTCCGTCCCCTCCCTGAGCCCCCAAGCCCCTTGAGAAGAGTCACAGTCTGCTTAGTGAGTTTAGGGGAAAGGTCCTAGTGCCGGCCCAGGCCAGCCTCTGCTTAGCTGTCTCTTTTGGAGATGAAGCCCACAAATAATGTGCCCTCCCTGCTTCCTGGCGTGTGGTGAGCCCTCCAAGGGCAAGCCCAACCAACCCCATGCACCTAAGGGTGCAGGAGCCACAGCTGTCCGGCACCTCTGCCTATAGAGGATGAGGTTAAAGGGGGAGAGTAGAGGGGGAGAGGTAGGAATCTTATTTTTCTACTTGGAGCCCAGCTGTGATCGCCAAAGTCACATTATGAGTAATAAAAACAGACAATTTGAGCAGGAGATGATGAACTGTCATCTGCAAAATAGGCACATCTGAATTTGAGTTCCAGCTTCTGAAATTACTGATAACGTGACCTTGGGCAGGTGACATTGCTTCTCTTAGACTTAGACTTCTCTTAGACTTCTCTTAGACTTAGTTCTTCTCCGCAATATGGGGCTCATAGGACAGTGCTTATTCACAAGGTTGTCATGAGGATTAACTAACGCGAAGCACTCAAATGAGTGCAATCTGTAGTGCTTGGCTTTCATTCGTTCATTCATTTATTCATTCATTCAATCAGGCAGCCAATACATATTTATTGAGAGCCTATAACATGCCAGACATGGCTGAGGGTGCTGGGAATGAAGGTTCAAACAAGACAAACATGGTCCCTGTCTCACGGAGCTTATATTCTGTTTGGGGCCAGAAAATAACCACATAAACGAAGAATGGAACAAGACAATCTCAGGCTGCGAAAGCATGATGAAGAATACAAAACCGAGTAACGTGCTAGAGAGGATGGAGGGGGTAGGGGGGAGGGAGGGGATCTATTTTAGACTTTAGAGCCAGGGAAGGCCTTGCCAAGAAGATGATAGTCGAAGTGACACTGAAATAAGAAGTTAATTTGCGAAGAATGGAGGAAAGAGAATTCTGGGCAGAGGGCACATTTAAGTCTGGCACATTTAAGGAATTTGCCCCCGGATATTCCTGTAGCCCGTACTGTGTGCCAGACACATGACCATGCACTGGGATAACAATGTTGAGCATGTCACACATGGTCCATGCCCTGAGAGGAATCACAGTCTAGTGTTGGAGTGTGTGGCCTGTGGTGAATGGTCAGGAAAATCTCTGAGAAAGCAGCACTTCAGCTGAGATCTGAAGGGGGAAGAAGAGAGTGGGGAACATCTGGAGGAACATTCGAGAGAAACTAAGAACAAGGTCACTTGGGTAGGAAACAGCACCGGTCATATAATAAGGGGGAACATGGCACAACGTGAGGTGGAGAGGTTGACGGGGGACAGACCACTCAGGCCATGTGAACAGTCTGGACTTTTATGGATGCAAATAATAAAAACTCGATTTCAGTTGGCTCAAGGTGTCCAAAACGATCAAACGTGGGCAGGAATGGGCTCAAATCAGTGTCATTGGCAACCCGTCTCCCTCCTGTCTCTGTTTTCTCTGGATTCGTTTCATTTCCAGAAAGGCAAGATGTGGCAAGAATGTCACCAGCTAGTGGAGAATATAAAATTCAGTCGTATATTCTAAGAAGTTTAGTAACCCCAGAAGGTTGTATTCATCTTCTAAGAATTGCGGCAATATTTTCATACCTGATCCTCATTGGGCCAACTGGGGTCACGCATCCATGAACCTAACACTGTGGCCAAGGGAATGAATATGCTGACTGGTCAGTCCCGAAGAAAGCACCCACTTCAGATCTGAGGAAAGGATTAGTCCCATCTGGAATAGACACTAAGAGTATGAGGAAACTTCACGGTGTTAAGACAAGAGAAGGAGTGGAGGGTAGACTGGCAACCCCAACAGCTGACCAGTCCACCACGCTAGGGAGTTCAGATTTTATTCTAAGTAGGATGGGAGACGATTGAAGGTGTAAGGCGGGGAACGTATTATCTTGGCTTTAAAATGATCATTCTATACTGAACCCCCAAAAAGCTCCTCTTTAGGTATTGTTTTGATTATCATTATGATGATGATGACAATGAATACCATGATGATTATGACTGGCAGAGAGGTGGGTTCTTGTTTGGCACCTGGAATCACTCGGTAAGGTACAGTCAGGACTTGAAAAGGCAAATCTCTGACAGTGAAACTGGTAAGAACCAATGAATAATGGGTGAAGTTAACCACCAGGGAAAGTAACTCATCCTGAAAGAAGGTAAGTGTCTGAAAAAGGAGTTTTGGGAGCCACCAGGTCAAATTAAGAGAAGAATACTGTTTCATCCAACTACCACTAAATGTTGAAAAGAAAAAGAAGACCCTCTTAATATGATCAATTGTATTATAATTTTTCTGCTTGAAGAATATATTAATAGAAAGGTTGGTCTGCATGTTCAAAAAGATGATCCAAGCTGTGTGTTGGTGTTTACCCAGTGCTGTTCCAGAAGAAAGAGAGGAAGACTGAATGTACAGGAGTGCCGTGGCCAGTAGCAAGGTGTACTTCAATGTGGTACAGAGAGAATTCACCAGATTTTGTCACAGTCTGTATAAAAATATCCCTCTAGGGGCGCCTGGGTGGCTCAGTCGGTTGGGCGTCCGACTTCCGCTCAGGTCATGATCTCGCAGTCTGTGAGTTCAAGCCCCGCGTCGGGCTCTGTGCTGACAGCTCAGAGCCTGGAGCCTGTTTCAGATTCTGTGTCTCCCTCTCTTGACCCTCCCCCATTCATTCTCTGTCTCTCTCTGTCTCAAAAATAAATAAACATTAAAAAAATATATATATCCCTCTGGGGGCACCTGGGTGGCTCAGTTGGTCAAGCGTCTGACTTCGGCTCAGGTCATGATCTCACAGCTGGTGGGTTCGAGCCCCGCGTTGGGCTCTGTGCTGACAGCTCGGATCCTGGAGCCTGCTTTGGATTCTGTGTCTCCCCCTCTCTCTGCCCCTTCCCTGCTCGTGCTCTGTCTTGCTCCCTCTCAAAACTAAATAAACATTTTTTTTTAATTGAAAAGAAAATATCCCTTCTGATTGTGCAACATCCTTCCTTTGCCATTCTTCTGAATAACTATTTTATTTTCCAGATACCCTGATGGGGTAAGGGGTCACTGAGATCTGTTTTTCACCAGATCCCATTGCCAAGTCCTTAACTAAAAGAAGTAGGCTTGGCCCAGAAAAAGAGCTATTACCAAAGACAACTTTTTATTTGAAAGTCCTATCCACATGGCAAGGCTTACATCTAATTACTAGCCATTTGCTCTCCTTATAGTACTTTAAATTACCCTCTTGCCCTTGGAAGCCCAGGCCTCTATCCTAGTCCTTAGCTCAGGATGGCATATAATCTTCTATTGCCTGGTTTGACCTTGGGTCTTATAGTCTAATGGGGCTTTGGTACTTATGTGTTTAAATTTGTTTTTGTCCTCTTAATCTGTCTTGTGTTAATTCGATGACTAGATCAGTCAAAAGAATCTAGAATAATAGAGGAAAAATTTTCCTCCCCAGTAGGAGGATGCAAATTTTTACTCTTGTCTCTTGTGAGGTAGGCTACTAGTAGTCTCTGAAACTCTGATCACTACTAGCTTCCCTCTGAGGTCTCAGGCTCTCCTCTCCTTACCTTCAACTACAGGCTCCCAAAACCCCTTTAGGTCACTGAACTCTAGAAGAATCTGAAAGAAGCTACAAAACTGTGCAGTTTGGGGAACTCATGCACCTTTTAAGGCTTCTTCGTGGGCCTCCTAGGATCCCCTTTTGTTAGAATCCCATATTTCCACGGATTAGACATGGTAACAAATGCAAAATTATCATAATAATCATACAAAATTAATTGATCATTTTAAAAGCGCTAGCTAAGTGTAATGCAGTAAAGCCTCACAATAATTCTAAGGAATAGGTGCCACTATTATTTGTGTTTTATAAATGATAGATTTGATACACATATTTATCCCAGCTTTACAATTTAGAGAGGTAAAATGACTTACCGAAAGTTACATGACAATAGGTTGTAAAGTTATGGTTACAGCATTTCCTTAAATCTCTAGTCAAACTTCTGTTTGAAGTTTATTTAGTTATTGAGAGAGAGAGAGAGAAAGCACAAGCAGGGGAGAGGCAGAGAGAGAGAGAGAGAGAGAGAGAGAGAGAGAGAAAGGATCCCAAGCAGGCTCCACGCTCTCAGCTTGGAGCCCAACCTGGGGCTTGAACTCACAAACTGTGAGATGGTGACCTGAGCGGAAACCAAGAGTCAGACACTTAACCAACAGAGCCACACAGGCACCTCTCTAGTCAAACTTCCAATTGTGCTGTCCTTGCATCTTTCAAAATAAAATCAAAAGTCCTTCCTTCTCTAAAACATTACACTCAACTTAGAAACAATACGACAGGCTTTCATGTTATAGCTATTTTTTTTTTTAAAGTAAACTCTACATCCAACGTGGGGCTCAAACTCATGACTCCAAGATCAAGAGTTGCATGCTCTATGGACAGGTATATGGAGCACTCTGATTGGATGGGGGGCCACCAAATGTAGGATGTCCCAATTGGGGTAGGAGGCTGGTGGTGCAGGCAGTGTTCACCCAAGGTAGAACAAAAGAGATAGAAGTTTTCTGAATACACTGCAAGGGAGGGGTGGGCAGGATTGCAAAGAGAGACCAGGTGGTGATGAAGAGTCACAGTTATAGGGCGGAGTGAGGGAGTATAGGGACCTATGGAAGTTCCCTTTCTTTGGTTATCTTAGGAACTGTGCCTGGTTGTAACTGGTCAGTTAGGGCCTATGGCTATTTCAAAATGGGTCGCTTAATGAGCCTATTTGTATTCAGCTCAGTGGGGTGGTTGCTATGGGCCTTTTGGCCTTGCTCAAGTTTCCATGGCTCAAGCCTGTTGCCTAAAAGCAGCCTCTACAAGGCGCCCCTTGAATGTGTTGTGACTATTGAGGACAGGCAGAAATCAGGATTCTATGTTGCCTGAGAAATTGTCCAAGGTATTGGTATTTACTGAGAAATGTGAATCTTGGTCTGAGAGGCAGAATTATGGCTCTCCAGACATATGCCCACAACCTGGGACTAGCTTCTGTGGCAAAAGAGGCTTTGCAGATGTGAATATGCTACAGAATTTGTGGTGGTGAGACGATCCTGGACTGTCTGGGTGGTATGATTTAATCATGAGGGTCCTCACAGAGGGATGCAAGGGGGAGCCAAAGGAGAGAGAGGCCATGTGGAAGGAATCAGAGGCTGGAATGATGTGCTTTGAAAATGGGGGAGGGCCACAAGCCAGAAGTACAGGTAGCCTCTAGAAACTGGAAAAGGCAGGGACCCGGGTTCTGCCCTAAGAGCTTCTGGGAGCGACCAGCCCTGCTGACACCTTGACCTTAGGCCTGTGAAACTGATTTCTGTCTTTGGAACTCCAGAACTCCAAGAGAATAAATGTGCGTCCCTTTAAGCCACCGATTTTGTGATGATTTGTTAAGCAGCAGTAGAAATCTAATACACTTGGAAATCACACTAAATGAAAAGAACAAATTTTCATCCAGACAGAGAGATTAGGCAGCGGCGAAGCGAAAAGAAATTTGAGAAGACAAGAAGGGTAAAAGGAACATTAATGGACCCCTCCCTACCTTGCCTCTTATTAGCCAAGGAATTTACACTAAAACAAACAAAGAAACAAAAATCCTGGGTAGCCCTTACTTAGTTAAGCCTAAAATGAGACAGGATGGATGGGGTGGGAGGACTCTCTCCCCTTCTCCTCCATACTCCTCCTTGAGCATCTATTTCCAGGATGGCTGGTTGATAAAAGACGCCTGAGGGCAGAGATGAAAGAGACAGGAAATGAAGGACAAGGTGCTGTCCATCCCCAACCAGTTCAAGGGTTGGATTGTGAGCCATTGGAGAGCAGGGCATGCCAAGCATCTCTCTAATGCCTCGGGGACCTTTGGCTGCATCACTGGCAGAGATGCCGTCCCTGGAGCACCAGCAGAGGAGCGGAAGGAGGCAAGCGCAGACAGTAGTGTAGACGAGGGGGCAAGAACCAGAGAATTCAGCCTCTCCACATTAGTGTAGTATAAGAACATGGAAGCTACATCTAAATCAAAGAATCTTCTGCGGCTTCAGGTGCAGTCCTCCGATGCGCCTTTGAAGATGCAAGCACAGTGACCAATTTCTAGAGAAGGTGCGGTTTGATCATTCAAGGGTCTTAGGGACCGGGTAGGGAGGGCACCCAGGCACTGTCACTCCTTTAATGATTGCCATGAAGGTAGGCGTGGGCACCGAAGACAAAATGGGCATCTCTGAGTAGGCACCAGACAGCAAGCTTCATCCCATTTCGTCTCCTGTCATTACCAAAATGAATCAGAGACCCGGGGAGGACAGAGCTGCTTTCCTGTAAATGCCATAGTCAACCTGGGCTGCTATAGCAAAATACTCCGGACTGGGTGGCTGACACAATATTTATTTCTTACAGTGCTGGAAGGTGAAAGTCCAAGATCAGGCTGTCAGTATGGCTGGGTTCTTGGTGAAAGTCCTATTCCTGGTTTACAGACGGCTACTTCCTTGCTAGTCCTCCCCTGGCAAAGAGAGAGAGCTCTGATCCCCTTAACCCCTTGTAAGCATACTGATCCAAGCATGAACGCTCTGTCTCCATGACATCATTAAAATCAAATTATCCCCCTCAAAGGCCTCATCTCCAAATGACATCACTTTGGGGACTGGGGCTTCTATATATGGATTTTAGGAGGCCATAAACATTCAGTCTGTAGCACTCTCTAACACCTTAGCATTTCCCCCCCTACAAACACGAGCTCCAAGGTCAGGCTTCCTCAACGTCTATCAAGCCCAATGGTCCATACTTCTTTAGCACAGTGCACAGGAGATTCCAGAACACAAATATAGAGGAGGAGATGAGTTATAAATTCAAAGTGATTACACACCTATTACAAAGTGCTATGCAGGGTTGGCAATCTGAAGAAATGCAGGCGTAAATGAAATACAAGCTCTGTTCCGAAAGAAGTTTGTATTCTATTTGAGGAATCTGACATGGGGGGAAAAGGGGGCTAAATTTAGAGAAGGGCAGGGCAAGCTCGGCATCTGAACGGAGAGTGGAGCTCCACCATCAAAACTGCACATTTGGATACTGGTATCATGGGTCTACTTTGAAATCAGGAGCAAGGTCTCTTCATCCATTAGGCACTCCAGGCTCAGGGCCCAGGACCTGCGATGGTCCTAAAACAGTTCTCAGTGATAGTTCAAATGGAGTCTGCCATTTGAAGACTTAAACAAAATCATAACACTAGTCTTTCCTTTGACAAGCATTTATTGAGGGCTTCCTTATGAGTTATGGGAAATGTTGAGGATATGAAAACTAGTAAGGCATTATGTTATTATTATCGTTATTATTAAGTACCAAGAAAATGGAATGGCCCATATGTTTGGTGGTTTGCTCAGAGGTGGGCTAGTATTTCTGGAATATTTCATGGAATGGGTGGGCTGGGCCTTTAAAAAGGGATAGGATAGGATAGGATAGGATAGGATAGGCAGTAAAGAAGAGTGAACCTTTCCAAAGGGTTCTCAGCACAGGTGTGGAAGCAGCAATGCGTATTAGCGATTCGTGAAGGTGAAGGCAGGGAGAGTAGGGGACATTGGTCTGCCTGTAGTGGATGCCTTTTGTTGGAGAAGAAAGGAGATCAACTTGGAAAAGGAGGTTATGGAAAAACCTTTCACGTCGCAGAGGGGTTTTTAATTTAGAGATTGGCACAGGACTCAGGCTGTTGATAGGGAGGAAAAACAGACAAGCTAACTGGCAAATTCTAGAGTCAAGTCCATGATTATATCCTCATTAGCAATTTTCTCCAGCCATCTATATAACAAGTTATTAGACCGTGTATAATATATACACATAAGCACTTGTGTTTCTGTATTCTCCAGAAGGCAAACAGAGACTCTTAGGACATGAGATAGGCAGAGAAGGTATAACTGGCAATCCAATAATTAAAGTTGATAGACATTCAGGTTGGCCATATAGTGGCTATCGGATCTTTGATAAATCACTTCTCTGTAGCTCATTGTCTGCGTCTGAAAACAGTTGTTGTGCACCTGTGCACGTGTCCTGAAAAAATAAAGTGAATGTGTTTTGAAAATAAGCATCCTTAACAACTGTTACTTGTTTTTACTGCTCAGTGATGAGAAAAAAGAGCCACTACTGTTCTGGGGGTGTTTGAAGGCTACCTACTTGATAAGAAAAAAGGCAAATATGTTCAAAGGTGACTGTTCATTTTCTGTTATTCTACAACCATTTTCATTGAACGTGTTTTCCTTATAGCCATTTTTTTTGATTGGCCTTTACTCCAGTGTCTCTTCTTGACTTGCCCATCTGTACAAAGTTATAAGAATCACCTCAAATACAAGTCAAACAAACCAAAGAGTGAAGCATATTGTGTAAATATTCACTTATTCCTCGGTGTATTTATGGTTCAATGAAAATATGCCACGAGCTATGCAAATAAGAGAGAATCTGCATCTTTTGGAGCTCACTGTGAGTGGCTCATGCAGTCACACAAATCAGCGACACTAATACAGAGCAATGTGGAAAGTGCTCTGGTAAAGGTGGTCTCAGATGCGCTAGTAGAAACCAGATCAGCTGCGGCACAGTTACGGCACCGGGCTGAGGAAGTCCCAGCACCGGGGACACTGAGCTGAATATCGAAAGCCTACAGGAGCAATCCAGTAACTGTATCACACTTTGTACAGAGGAAATGGGATACCTAAAAGTTCCAGTGGGTGAGAAACAATGGCATGTTCTGGAAACTGCAAATCGATCAATAATATCAGAGCGTAGGATATGAGGAGGTGGTGATGTGAAATGAGGCAGGTGGATGGATACTGGCCAGGTAGGGAATAGCCCTGCAGTCAAGGAGGGTGCATATTATCCAAAAAGAAATAGGGAAGTCGTAAAGGGATGGAGAGTTGATTAGACGGTGGGGTTTTATCTGGAATACGTAAAAGGGGTGCTAGGTATGGATGTGTGGACAGCATTCAGTTATGAACAACTGTGGAGCCTTAGATCCTGTTTGTCTTGTCTGGTCCTTTTACTTCTCTTATTGGCTACCGCTGCTGAATATCTCTGGACCACTTCCATGTGGCAACCTCGTGACAAGAGCCTAGGGTGAGGAAAAAGAGAAATGAAGCCTGTGAATAAGTGAGGGAGCTCTACCACTGTCATCCAAATGACTCATGTGAAGGGGGTGGGCTGGATAGACTAAAATGGAAGCAGTTTGTGGGCAGCAGCATCTACCAGGTGCCTGTTATTATTATTATACATATTTTGTGTCTAGAGCCTCTGGACAGAGAGATGATAACAGGCAGCATTTCTAATCCATTTGAAAACTCAAAGGGCTATTATAAGTAAATCTGGCAAAACCATGTAGGGAGGCAGGAAGTTCTCTGCAACATCAGATACAGGTCTGTGAATCCTCTAGAATGGAGGGTTAGGTGCAGTCCTGAGTTTGATAGCGATGCATAGCAGAGACCTAAGAGACAGCCTATAAATCGGACTATTACCCAAACCCCTGAGGGTCAACAGAAGCCTACAAATAATTAATTCCAGAGAGTGGAAAAACTGGCTTGTTGAAGTGTGGGGGGGATATTAATAATGCTCTGTTTCTCCAGTGATCCTTTCCCTCAGGGGGAACAGGAGGGCTTGGCAAGCAGCCTCATCGCTCATAAACCCTGCTTCCGCTGGGGATGGTGAGATTGGGAGGCATCATTAGATATACCATCAGACAGCAGTAGCAGTGAAAGGTGTAGACGGTCTTCCTCAGCCCACCTTAGGAAGTTAGGTCCATTCAACAATTAAGAAACATTTATAAAGTCTATACATGTCTGGCCCTTGGTAAGGGCCCAATAATGTCTCTGTTATTATAGCCCAGTGTCTAGTAAACGGTAAGTATCATGCAATGATTTATTGTTGGAGGGATCTAGAAATAATCTTACCATGCTCCCAGGCTAGAACTCCTGCTACTACATGTTCCTCCTCAGTCCCCTGCAGCAGATACTGCTAGCTGATCATCAATCCTGTTCTCCAGGGCACACAATTCTATAGGTACACAGACCAAAATTTTCCAGCCCTATTGGATTTAGGTGTTGTCCCATGACTGAAGTCTAGCAACAGAAAGCAAGCAGAATCGATGAGCGTCCATTCCAGTCCTGGCCCTTAAAACCAACATCCTTCATGGTTCCACCTCTTGTAATGAGAGAGGAAGATGCTACAGAACGTCCCCCTCTGTGAAAACAAGGATCAAGTCTGAACATAAGGCAAAAAGCAGCTATCTAAAGATATTAGAAAGGACTGGATAATGAAGAGTACACTCTTTGCTTATATCCAAAATATATAAACAATTCCTACAACTCAAAAATAAGGAGACAACCCAATTTTTTTTAATGGGCAAAAGATTTGAACTGGTAGTTCACAAAATAAAACATCCAGATAGTCAAAAGGCAGATGAAAAGACGCTCAGCCAGTAGTTGCTAGGGCCATGCAAACGAAAACCAAGATTCTACTACACACCCGCTAGAATGGCTAAAGTTGGAAACACTCACAGTTCCAAGTATTGGTGAGGACATGGGGCAGCTAGAAATCTCAGGACTTACTGTTGAGAATACAAGATGGCGCCACCATTTTAGTAAACAGTATAACCATATTTTATAAACATACCCTTCCCCTATGACCCAGTGATCCCTCCCCGAGGTATTTACACAGAAGTGAAAATATGTGTACACACAAAGACATATATGCAAATCAGAGCAACATTATTCATAATAACTAAAAACTGGAACTCATTCTGATGTCCATCAACTGGCGAATGGATTAGCGAGTCACGGTGTGTCCATACAATGAAATACTGCTCAGCAGTAGAAAGAAATGATCTGCTAACACAATCATCAACATGGAGTGTGCTGAACAAAGGAAGCATGCCACAAAATAATACATATTGTATTCCATTTAAGTGGAATTGAAGAACAGGCAAAATTTATTTTTACTGGCAGAAAGTCACCTGGGGCTAAGGGTTGGGAGAAGGGACCAGATATAAAGGGGCACCAGGAACTTTTTTGGGTGTTGGAAATGTCTATACTTTTATTGTCACAGTGGTTATACATCGGTACACAATTACCAAAAGCTCATCAAACTGTATCATTAAAATGGGTGAATTTGATTTTATGACACCTTCACATGAGCCTCTCTTTCCGACTTATTTGCTAGCTGAGGTCAGACAGGCTTGGGAAGCCATGTGCTGACAATGGTAAAGCCCATCACCCGGGTCCTTTAGTGAATAAGTGAGGCAGTCCCTCCCCTACCCGCCGCTGCTGACCAAGAATCCCACACTGGATGGTTCTATGAGTGAGAAATAAATGGTGGCAGTGTTACGCCTCTGAAATTTGGGGTGTTACAGAAGCTAGAATTTCCCTAACTAGTAGATCTCCAAAGCAAAACACAGTCAAGACCATTTAAATTTTCTTGCTGAATTCACCTTATTTATTCATTTATTTATTTTTAATATAATTTATTGTCAAGTTGGCTAACATACAGTATGTACAGTGTGCTCTAGGTTTTGGGGGTAGATTCCCATGATTCATCGCTTACTTCTAACACAATTCACCTTATTTAAACTGAAGAAAAAAACAGTAATAACCCAAATGTCCAAAACATGGGAACAATTAGATAAATTATGGTATATTCATCTTATATAATACTTATTATATAACCACTTACATAATTACTTCAAGAACTATGTAGTAATCTGGATATACTCCCAAAATACTAAAGTGAAAAAAGGCAAAACCCGGGATTTTATCAATGTTATTGTATCAGGAAGCCCAGACACCAAATTATGTTCATCCAAGGCTTTAAACCTATTTAGTCCCGTCTGAAGGGACCTACATGGCATATACCTATGCACATGGGACTGAGAACCTATTAAGTAAAACTCCATCATAAAGAGAAGAGACACGACTCAGGTAAGCTCAGCTCGGGCAGAGTTGGCAAAAAGAAAAGGGGATGATCAGAAAACCGTAGGTGTGAAAACAAGCGCAGTGGGTTTGTCCATGGAGCAGAAACAAGCTAAATCATGCATTGAACCGGCCCTCCTTGGCGGCTGGAGGCAGAATGAAAAGGGAGGAGTCAGCCCCTCTCCTGAGGTTCCAGAACTTTCTGCAGCAGCAGCAGCAGCAGCAGCAGCAGCAGCGGGAGACGTTACCAAGGGAGATGCTGAGAACTGGAGGAGAATTGGAGCTGGGTGCAAGATAGCTGGGAGGATTCCCTCCTGAGAACTCCAGAACTAGTGAGGAGGGGGGTTGAGGATTAGAACCATTGCTGAATGAAATGGGGTGGAATCTTATTCCCAGTGTGGCCTGATGTTCACCCTCAGGTTGGACTCCCCTGTAGACACAGAAGATTTGTCTGTGTATGTTTGTGTTTGTGAGTATGTACGTTCTTTGTTACATCTTTGTAAAAAAAAAATAAGCAAACATATGAATAGTGTGACACAGAACATATAAATTAAAGCATAGTGAAACAGTAAGATTATACATAATTTATCCTTTTTTTTATTCTGTTCATGTTACTATTGTCTTCATAGAACCTACAATGATACACATTTCCATCCTCCAGTTATTTGTCCTATAATTTCTTATTTTATTTTATTTTATTTTATTTTATTTTATTTTATTTTATTTTATTTTATTTTATTTTATTTTAGAGAAAGCACGAGCAGGGGAGAGGGGCAGAGGGAGAGAGAGAGACAATCTTAAAGCAGGCTCCACGCTAAGTGTGGAGCCCGACATAGGGCTCAAACCCACGACCTTGGGATCATGACCTAAGCTGAAATCAAGAGTCAGACACTCAACCGACTGAGCCACCCGGGGGGCCCCTCTCCTATAATTTCTCAATAAATTATTCCTTCTGTTCTCATAGCATAGACATCAGAAGAACAGAAAGAAGAAGACATCAAGATCTCGGGCCAGCATATATTCTTTTTTTAAAAAGTTTTAAATGTTTATTTTTGAGAGAGAGAGAGAGAGAGAGGGAGACTATGAGTGGGGGAGGGGCAGAGAGAGAAGGAGACAGAATCCAAAGCAGGCTCCAGGCTCCGAGCTGTCAGCACAGAGCCCAACGTGGGGCTCGAACTCACCCAACCGACTGAGCCACCCAGGCGCCCCTGACCAGTGTATATTCTAAAACGAACAGATCTAGTACAAAGGATATTTGGGACTTAACAAAAAAATTTTTTTATTTTAATTTTTTGCTTTCTGTTTATCATCTCATAGCAAGATTACTTTCTCCTGGAGTTTAATCATGGTCCTTTCTAACAGAAAGGGATCTTGTGCAGCAAACAAAGGGAGATTTCCCCGGGCCAGCAGCAACATTGTGAGTCAGCAAAGCTTAGAATTTATTATCTGGCATTTCCAGTCAGTTCTGAGGCCCTGGCTGACCAGGGCTCACCTTGATTGGTCACTAACACAAGTCTCATAGCTTAGTAGGAATGAAGGGCTGTCCAGGCACCTGGAGATTCCGTGTGCTTTACCAATCCTACGCAGTCCAAGCTGCAGCAGAGAATTTCTTCATCATTCTTTCATGCATGCATGCATGCATGCATGCATTCTTTGAGCATGTATTTATTTATTCACCCAACCTGTATTTCTGGGCCTGGCACTGTGTTAGATGACGGAGATAAACAGCTCAGGTAAGCAAATATTCCTGAGAAAACGGATATATGGAAACAATTAGGTATCAAAAGGATTTGCTGTTAGCGATGTGTACTGTGGCATACAGCTGACAGGTTAGCGCATCCCGCGGGGAGAAGAAGGGAGAGTGGGCTGCCTGCCATGAGGCTTACCAACTTTCTGGGCCGGGACAACCGCGCTCGCTGTGTACCCCCACTGCTAAGCTGATGCTACGTATTTAAGGTCTCTTCATGACAGCACCCGTCTCCAGGTACCAGTGTTTATGTTATCAGGAAAGGCTAAGCTGTAGCAAAGGCCTCAAAACATAGTACTTCAACAAATGAAGTTTCTCTCATACGTGATGGTCCCCCAGTTGAGCAGTCCATGGGTCAGTGCTGTGCTCCACGAGGCCATCCAGGGTCTCCCCTTCCTTCCACATTGTCGCTGTGCTATTTCCTTCGGTGCTTTCCTTGTTTTCACGATCGCAGGTGCTTTTCACGCAAGAACTCACCCCAAACGATGTCCAAACTTTTCCACTACGAGTATACTGGTACACTTGTGAAGTATGTGTTAGAACAGAATAGCAGAGGGGCACCTGGGTGGCTCAGTGGGTTGAGCATCTGACTTCATCTCAGATCATGATCTCACAGTTTCTGGGTTCAAGCCCCCCATCGGACTCAGAGCCCAGAGCCTGCTTTGGATTCTCTGTATCTCTCTCTCTCTCTGCCCCTTCCCTGCTCACACTCTGTGTCTCTTCAAAAATAAATAAACATTTAGGGCGCCTGCGTGGCTCAGTCAGTTGAACATCTGACTTCGGCTCAGGTCATGATCTCGGGGTTTATGAGTTCGAGCCCTGCATCGGGCTCTGTGCTGACAGCTCAGAGCCTGGAGCCTGCCTTGGATTCTCTGTCTCTCTCTCTCTCTCTGCCCCTCCCCTGCTCACACTCTGTCTCTCTCTCAAAAATAAATAAACATTGAAAATAAATAAGTAAATAAATAAACATTAAAAACTTTCTTAAAAAAGAAAAGGATAACAGAAATGTATTAAATGTGTTATTTCTCTTTCAAAATAAGGGTATGAGAGCCATAGGTTATCTCTGGTTTCTAAGGGGACCAAGAGCTTATAATAGATGTGTCGCCCTGGAGGGTGTTTGGGGATGAGGTTAACAATTAAACTGGTGAATCTTGACTGCTCAGACTGCCCACCAGAATGTGAGCGAACCTCATATAATCAGCCTGTTCTATTGAACGAAGAGACCAGTCTCCCCCAGCAAAAGGGAATCCTGTAGCAGACTGCCTGTAGATTTTACCTCCACCACGGGCTCTCCTGCTAGCTTTTGCACTGGAACTAGCATAGATTGTCCTGCGTCTCCAGTCTACCTGCCCACACTGCTGATTTTGGACTTGTAAGTCTCCCCAATCTCATCAGCCAATTCATCATAATACATCTCTCTACACACACACACACACACACACACACACACACACACACACATATATATCCAATTGGTTCTGTTTCTCTGGAGGTCCCTGACTAGACGAATACAGAACCAGTGCTACTCTGTTTAATAACATGCTGTTTAACACAGAATCATTAAATCAGAATCTTTTCATGAGCACTGGGTGTTGTATGGAAACCGATTTGACAATAAATTTCATATATTTTAAAAAATAAAATAAAATAAAGTACATAAAAATAAAAATAAATCAGAATTTTTTCCTTCTTGACTCTTTTTTCCTTTTTCTTATTCTTTCTTTCTTCCTCTCTTCTTCCACTCTCCTCTTAGAAGTTATCCCTCTTCCTCCAAGGCAATCCCTACTCCACCCATGGTTAACTAACGCTCAGTCTCCCAAACTTTTTTTTATTATTTTTAAAAATTTTTAGGTTTATTTATTTATTTATTGAGAGCACATGATGTGTGTGTGTGTGTGTGTGTGTGTGTGTGTGTGTGTGTGTACCAGCGGGGGAAGGGCAGAGAGAGAGGGAGACAGACAATCTCAAGCACGCTCCATGCTGACAGCTCCGAGCCCAACTCAGGGCTCCATCCCAACCATAAGAGCCTGACCTGAGCTGAAATCAAGAGTCAGACGTTCAACCGACTGAGTCACCAGGGGCCCCAGTCTTGCAAACTTCTTAAATCCTAGACACAAAGTAAGTATCAAACACCTCGGCTTCGTGTTACATACTTCATTCAACAGACACATCTTGAACTCTTACATAGTACAGGACCTCTACCACGAACAGGGGATAAAAACAAGAATTGAACATGGTTCTTGACCTTGAGAAATGCAAACTGGGATTAAGTAATATTTGGATTAGTCAAGCGTTTCTTTTTTACCCCCTTAAAAAGGGTATTCCCTTGGGTTTGTATTGTGTGAGACAAACAATATTTTATTCCATTACCTTGTGAATTTTCCCAATTGCTTCTTCCCTTTGGTGTATTGACACTTCATCTTCATTCTTAGGCAGACACTTCAGATTCCAGAAACCAAGACCCAAATATATTAGGGACAAATCTCAATAGGTTCCCGGAGTCCTGTGGCTATTACCGCATGCCACCCCAGCACTGTCACCATTATAGACCATTTCTTGAGTACCTTCTTGTCCAAGAGATTTCATTTGGGATTCAGGATTCATATTGAGGTGGCCTGAGTCATAAATGTTTTCAGTTTCTTTATTTATATTTCAATACATACAGTGTTTATTATGTGCCAGACATTGTCATCGGCACTTTTATATGCAATCATTCATTCGTTACTCATAACAATGCCATGAGGTGGGTACTAATACTATCTTCTATCACAGATTGGAGATTATATTAACCTCTCTATGAGGAATATAGAGATTTTAACACGTGCCCACGTCTTGCAGCTAACCTCATAGCAGAGTTGAGATTTAAACTCAGGGAGTCTACCTCCAAAGTTTATACTCACATCCAAAACACTACTATCTTTCTGCTAGCTTTGTGGAAAACAAACAAATGCATAAAACAAAACAAAAAAACTTCCCCACACTACAGACTTTCTGGTCTAGAATATGTTCAGTACTGACTTCCCATCCTGATATATATATGTATATTACCTGATATATATATGCATATTACCTGATATATATATATATATATATATTACCTGATATATATAAATATTACCAACGATGGGCATGCCAGTGACATGGTTTGGGTTTTGCCTGGCTCTCTATCCCCTCAAAATCTCTGAGACGCCTTAGTAGATCCATTTGGTTCCCACTTGCAGACTCAATTACATCCCTGACTCAGAGATGACTGATACGTAGGAAGAATGTAAGGTACTATAGAACCAAGGCTCACTGACTTAGAATCAAGTCAACCTACTGCTAGTCCTCTTGGGAACTTACACTTTTGTTTGCGGAGTACAGAAAAACCTTGGATTGTTCTGCGAGTGTTCCACAAGATGAGTAAACATTTCTAATAAATTTTAACTTGATAAACAAGAGATGTCTTGCAATACGAGTCGTAGGTGATGCTTAGCGTCAGGTGATCACAACTGAGCCAATGGTTTTCTCTCTCTCTCTCTCTCTCTCTCTATCGCTCGCTGCGGATTGTGGGTGATCATCAATGCGATATCACATTTCCGTGAAGTCCTCAAAAGGAGGCAAAAGCAACTGTCGTTGGACAGGTTCCTTGCTAAAGTTGCACGAAAAGAAAAAGATTCCATTGTGCCAATAGACAGCAGTGATTCCATTAGTGATAGTGAAAGTCGCCCTACACAATAACCCTCTTCTCTCTGGTCTCCCTCACACCAGCCACGAAGGTTTTCAAAGCTAAGTGCAGGTTAGTTTTTTTTTTCTTTATATTTTGCATTTTCTTTATTAGTTTGTATTATGTTACAGTACTGTAATGATTTTTACATGAATATTTTTGGGTTGCAGAAAAATCATCTGAGTTTTCATGATTTCTTATGGGGAAATTCGCTTTGATATACAAGTGCTTTGGATTACAGGCGTGTTCCTGGAATGAACTATGCTCACAAACCAAGGTTTTACTATATGTGCTTTCTCAAAATTGCCACTTCTACCATAACACTGGTGACTAGGGGTCTGTTTTATTTCCCTGTGTCTAATTTCCTGTCTTGGCTCCTAGCTTGGAATGCTCGTTCCCGTCTAACTTTTCCCAATCCTAGAGATTATAGTCCTGGCCTGACCCTCAGTTCCCTGGCTAGTTTCCTGATGCCACTTGATATCCTGTCAGGCTTCTTTGAGGTGCTGCATTGCCCTCCCCCCCAGCCCCCCCGCCCCCAGTTACTTTCCTGATACGACTCCCAGGACAGCCTCATGGTACCTATTACTGAAGCCTATCCCAACATGGTAGAACAGTCAAGTTTGGGGGGTCTTAGCCTTCTGGTGAGCCCCTCATCGATGCTAACAGACCCCCAGTTCTGACCCTAACCCAGCCCTAATCCAGCTGAAGGAAGAGAGATACAGATAAATGGAGGAGACAGGACCCAAGCAAAAAGTCAGAAGTACGAATGCTTAGTGGTCAGATATGACCTTAATAGGCTATAACGACACAGGAAATTTTGTATGGTACAGGCCCTGAGTTAATAAGACAGTATAAAGTGTGTCTCGAATCTTGGTTCAATTCTGTTGGAAGGTGTGATTGATGTATTTTGGGAGTTTATAGTTGACAGGCTACCTTCAAATTAAATTAAATCTATAGGCTCTGTGCAGTGGCCTTACTCCTCGTTCGCATAGCAGGGATTCGTAACCTGGGGTCCATGTATTCCTAGGCATCTATGAGCAAGCATTGGGAAATAGTATGACAGTATGCCTAGGAGTGTTTTCTTGAGGGAAGGCTAAGTTGTTTAGGTCAGATTCTCATAGGAACTTGTGACTGACAACTCTGGAAACTTTCCCACAACTACCAGCAATGCTGAGTGAAAGGGTCAGACATTTTCATTAACTTTTTCTTTCCACACTGAGTTCTCTAGAACTCTCAAGCCATGAATAAAGTGAAAACATGTAGTTTGAGTGAAACACATAGACAATTATATATGTGCATTCTATGTAATATAGCCTTGCATATGGAATATAATATACATATATAATTATACGTATATAATTGTACGTGCGTGTGTGTGTGTGTGTCGTGGGGTCTACATGCAACCCTGCTCTTTTTAAAGACCAATCGGCAAAGTGATTCACTAGCTTTAGCACATGGTGCTTGATTGAAATTAACTTGACTAATTTGACAGCATCATAGGCTTCTAAGTTAATGAAAGCAGAAAGTTCCAAAGACCGCACCCTAGGGGAAAAGGTCAGAATGCAGAGGCTTGATCTAGTTCAGATGCACAAAACACAACATGCTGCAGAGATCTGTAGCAGAAAGAAACAGAGGAGACAGCTGGGTTTGGGTGGGGTCGAATTAGGGGGCAGGCCTGGGTTGCTCTGAAAGATATTTTACCTAAAGAGAAACACCTTGTTTTTTTTTTTTTTTCCTTAAAGAGAAGCTCATTGTCCTGAAACTTCAAAGACAGAGCACTCCCGACCTTGAGGTTCACACTGAGCCAGGATTATCAATTGACCTCATTTAAAAACTAGCCATGCATAGATGTGGGTGGAGGCCAGAGGCAGAAGAGTGAAAAGAAGCAGAGAGATCTTCTAGTTGCTGGGTCACTAACTACTGGCCAAAAACACACTGGGTTTTGGGCCCGCTGAGTGTTTCAAAAGTAACTTGAGCCAATATTGGAAAATTCAGGGATTTCACATGATAATCAAGATTTCTTTTTCTTTTGAGAAGTCTGGAAACATTGCAGCATCCAGCCCTGTGTTCCCTTGGGGCCCCCTCATTGGCAGCTGTCCCTTCTAGAAGGGGAAGTGCCTGCACTCCCCTGGGGCCCACTGTCTGGAGGCTGACAGTTGTGTTACTGGGGAATTGTGAGGGCAGAGCTGAAATGGCAGGGGCGAGTGAAATCACACAGGGAGAACTTGCGCCCCTCGTGGCTTCTCATCACAGTGGGGGCCCGCGTCCACTCTGTCAGAAATCGCCCGGAGTACAGGACTCCCAGATTCCTGTGTGTGCCCAGGAGGCTGTCTGGGATCTCAGATGCTCTCTGGCCTGGAGCTGTTTTTTTTTGTTTGTTTGTTTTGTTTTGTTTTGTTTTGTTTTGTTTTGTTTTTTCCCTTAGTGGCAGGCATTGCACTCACCCTTTACAACCAGAGTCCCTTATTCCTGCTTTTCAGCTTCTTCCATTACAGTTTCAGGCTTGACTCCAAATCCACTCCCAGCTCCTCATGGATCAATATTTATTCTTTCAACAATTTCTGGCTGCCTGCACTCTGTCAATTGCACACGGTGCTGAGGAATTGAAGACCAGTCTTAGCGCTACTGCGGAAGGAACTGAAAACGCAGACAAGAAGCTAACGTGACTGAAATCTTTGTGGGGAACACCAAAGCACGTCCGACTTGGTAATAGAAATCTGTCCACCAGATGGCGCTCAAGAGAGCCCAGTGTAACAAAACCACCCCGGGCATGGCGAGGGCGGGGCAAAATTTACCCTGTGGAAGAACGTGGCACCATGACTTCCATTTCACGGTACTCTTATGTCCCATCAAGCCTCCAACGTTCCCCAACCCCCAGGACTCTGGGTGTGATGTTGGGACCGGGAGGAGCACCAGCTCCCACACGGCCGGCCCCTGCCCTGCCCACGCTAATCTGAAGGCGGAGCCCTTTCCCAGTGAGACCAGCAAAGAACTGCCCCGGCAGGGGGCAGGAAACACCTTTGGATAGGAAGGCTGATTGTCACCTGAGTTCATTAACCAGCTCCGCGGTGTCCTTTAGGAACAAGCCCAGTCTCTCCTCTCATAGCTGCTCTGGTCTTGGTCCCCATCTGCTCATCTGCTGTTTAATTTGATTAAATATATTGGTTGTTTTTTTTTTTAATGTGTCTGTTCCAACCACTTATAGCTTTTCAAAACGTTGGGTTTTTTTTCTGATTATAATAAGCTCATTAAAAGAAATGCAAAGAGAAATTAATGACTTAGAAAGGGTCTAATTCCTCTACATATAATTCAAGTCTTAAAGATACTGTTAAGAGTTTGGCACATATTCCTCTAGAACAGGGTTTCTTACCCTTGGCACTATTTTTTGTTTGGAGGACTGCTGTGTGCCTTGTAGTGCATTTAGCAGCATCCCTGGTCTCTAACCACTGGCTGCCGGTAGTAACCCCACCACCGCCACCCAGTTCTGACAACCAAAACTGTATCCACGCATTGCAAAATGGCTTCCCACGATAACTGATTTCCTGCAACTTGCTTAAAAAAAACACACACACACACACAAAAAACACTTAAAGAACACATCTTAGTCAACCTTTCCATTTCAGAATACCTGGATCTACTATATTCTTTGATAATAAGAATAACTATAACAATAATAGCAATAATAATAGAGTGGGACTTAGTTGATTCTACCTGTGCTTCATACTAGCTTTGTGACCTTGGGCAAGTTTATTTGCCTCCTAAGTCCAGGCTCCCTCTTCTATAAAATGAAGGTAATGATAGTACCTACCTCATAAAAGTTGCTGTGGAATTTCATTCATTAATGGCTGCAGGGTTTTAAAAGATTAAATCAGATTGTGCATGAAAAGCACTTCCACAGTGTCTGCTACATAAGTAACATGCGCTCACCTGATATGGGTATTGTTATCGAAAGAAACTATTGAATTATATTTGCCTTGCGTTTGGCCATTGTGCTTTCTGTTCTTACTCATTTTACCCTTTTTCTTTTTTTTTTTTTTTAGTTTATTTCTTTGAGTTCTTTAGTGGATGTTATCCTTTGTAAATAGTAATTCTCCGTGTTCTCCTTTCTAAAGGGGATTTATTTTTGTGTCCTGTCTTCATGTATTAGCTAGGATCTTTCAAATGACGGTAATAGTACAAGAGATAGTAGATATTACAATGGAATGACTTTCAGGAATTCACCTTGAATACAATGTTGGCTTTTGGTCTGAAGTTATGTTTTTTAAATCATTTTTAAAGAAGCATTTTTCTGTGAGCCATTCCTTTTTGAAATAACATTTTATTTTTTTTTAGGGAAGTTTTAGATTCACAGCAAAATTGAGCAGAAAGCACAAAGAGTTCCCATATAGCCCCTGCTCCCACACATGCACAGCCTGGCCCCCATCAACATCCCACACCAAAGCGGTACATTTGTTGTAATCTTTGGACCTAAATTGAGACATCGCTACCATTATCCCTCTTGTTATCATGCCATCTATGAATGACTTTTGTACAGCCTTTATCAAGAATGGATATTTTATCAAATGCTGTTTTAGCATGAACTGAGTTCGTATGATTTTTGTCTTGACCTATTATTTATTTGAATAGACTTTTTAATAGCACTTTGTCCTTGCCTCCTTGATATGAAACTGCTTTGTCATCATGATTTTTCCATTAGTGGTGGTGTCACATTTGATTCATTGGTACTTTGGGTGAGGATTTTCATATGACAATTCATAAAATGGATTGGACTGTAAATTTTTATGGTGTTCTGTCTTGTCAGACAATGAAAAGTTCTCCCAAACACTCGAACACTTTTCCTCTCAATTTGGGCTGGTCTTCTTTCTATTAAAAAGAACATTTTTTTTTTTTTTCTGACAAACCATTAGTTTGTCCCTTTCAGGCTCAAAGAATATGTTCTGAGCTTTTCACGTCATTCTGGGAAACATTTGATGAAGGAATTGAGACCGATTATTTACAATTCTTCCAAAGAAAAGGAAGAGGTAGGAGTGCTTCCAAATCCTTCTATGGGGTGTTACCCTGATGAAATCAAAGACATCAAAAACTGCGGACCAACATCCTTTATGAATCTAGACACGAACACCCTCAATGAAATACTAGCAACATGTAAAAATAATCATACGCCACGACCAAGTATTCCCTTGGACACTAGGCTGATGCACCTTTTAGTAGTATGTATTTGCCCTCTCTTCTGTCCACCACTGCCAGAGCTCTGACCAGCAGTGCAACATGGTCAGGACAGAATGTCGAGAGCTGTTGGAGGAGCAGAGGTCTGATTCAAGCTACTTCATCTAACATTTACCCTTGGAAGTCTTACCTGCCTACCCCTAACCTCATGGAGTACTTATCAGCTAGCCCTTGGTGCCCCACTGAATGCCATACACACGTCCATTCAAGGTATCTATAACATTTTCACTTATTTGTTTTTTTTTTGTTTAATTTGAGAGAGAGCGAGAGCATGAGCGGGGTGGGGGGCAGGGGCAGAGGGAAAGAGAGGGAATCTCAAGCAGGCTCCAAGCTCAGTGCGGAGCCCAACATGAGGCTCAACCCCACGACCCTGGGTTCATGACCTAAGCCGAAACCAAGAGTCAGACGCTCCACGGACTGAGTCACCCAGGCGCCCCCTGTAAGATTTTCTTATACGTATTTGTCCACAGGTCTGTGTTTCCCTTCGCAATGTAATGACTGTAAACAGTTGGCATCTTCAGCATCTGGCACAAAGTGGAAGCTTAAAACATTTGTGGAATGAACACACTTGTGAGTGAAGCGACATAGCCCAGGGAAAGTTGGATGGGGAAGTCTGGAAGGGCCTAGAACACCAGTAGAACCACTAGTTGGAAGCAGGGGTGGGGGACCTGCTCCAGGTGCTGGGAGAAGGGTCTGTGAGGAAAAACACACTCAGTCAAGTGACAGGCGCTAGCCCGAATAAATGATGGGCATCGTGAGGTCTCAGCAAAACATACAGAGTGTCTCCAGAGGAGGAGGAGAGTTGTCAGGAGTTTGAGAGCGGGACTAGCCAAGGGTTTCCACGCGTGATACCAGGAAGCTCAGCCAAGGGGAAACGTCGTCTTGCCCCCCCTCCCCAGCATCAGACAGATGCTTAATGAATTTTTCTGAGGGAATAACTAGTCCCTGCCCTCCAGAGGCGTGTAGTCTGATTGGGGTCTGTCGTACACCATCTAGGACATTAACAGCTGGGAAGAAGCCATCTCTCAGATAACCGCTGGGTAACCGTGTCCCTAGTTGGCTCCCCACAGCCAAACCCACCCTTCCCCGTCAGACTTTGTGATACCTAAGTGATTGTGAGGAAAATCGTAGTAACAACATAATTCTTAAATGTTTTTCAGGTAACCTCTTTTCCATTTCATTTCATTTCATTTCATTTCATTTCATTTCATTATTTCATTTCATCTCGTTTCATTTCAATTTCATGTGCTTCCTCACTAACATGGTCATGGGTTTTGCTTACGGTTTCTTTTTCACTGATTTTAATTCCAGGATAGTTAACATACAATATTATATTAGTTTCAGGTGTATAATATAGTGATTCAACACTTCCATACATCACCCTGTGAGTGCCCTCCTTAATCTAATCCCCATCACCTATTTCCCCCACCCCCACCCCTTCCCTCTGGTAATCAATGTTTTTTTCTCTATAGTTACTAGTCGGCTTCTTGGTTTTTCTCTCTCTCTCTTTTCCCCTTTCCTCTTTTACTTTGTTTCTTTCTTTTTTTTTTAACGTTCATTTATTTTTGAGTGACAGAAAGAGAGACACAGAGCATGAGCAGGAGAAGGGCAGAGAGAGAGGGAGACAAGATCCGAAGCAGTCTCCAGGCTCTGAGCTGTCAGCACAGAGCCCGATGCGGGGCTTGAACTCATGAACTGCGAGACCATGACCTGAGCCGAAGTTGGAAGCTTAACCAACTGAGCCACCCAGGCGCCCCCATTTCGTTTCTTAAATTCTACATGTGAGTGAAATCATATGGTATTTATTTTTCTCTGCCTGACTTATTTAGCTTAGCATTACACTCTCTAGTTCCATCTATGTTGTTGCAAATGGCAAGATTTCATTCTTTCTATGACTGAATAATATTCACTTGAATGCGTGTGTGTGTGTATATATATATGTATATATACGCATACATATGTATATATATACATATACATATGTGTGTGTGTATATACACACACACGCATACATACATATACACACCACACCCTCTTTATCCATTCATCTATCCAAGGATGCTTGGGCTGCTTCCATAATTTGGCTATTGTAGATAATGCTGCTACAAACATCAGGGTCCATATATGCCTTTGAATTAGGGTTTTTGTTTTTTGGTTTTTGGTTTTTTTCGGTAAATACCTAGTAGTGCCATTGCTGGATTGCAGAGTATTCTCTTTTTAACTTTTTGAGGACCCTCCACACTGTTTTCCAGAGTGGCTGCACCAGTTTGCACCCCCAGCAGTGCAAGAGGGTTCCTTTTTCTCCACCTCCTCACTAACACTTGTTTTTGCTTGCAGTTTCTCACCTGTCCCTGTCACTAGCTGGAAGAGTGAAGCCCATTCTGCACAAATGCAGAAATATGGTTTCGGTTTATTTAAAAAAAAAAAACCACATTATTTTTAGGCCGCATCTCCTCTCAATCTTGTCAATGCTCTAATATACCAGCCCAAGTACACTAATACTTTGGAGACAGCTAAGTCAATAATTAATGTAAAGGCAAAAGCAGTTTGGCAGAATTCAAACTCCCTAGGCCAAAGGTGGTAACAAACAGAGAAAGCCAAACATGCACACTTTATATATTTATCTCTAGAGCAGAGACTCATGAAATCCCCATGCCACTCCAGATTTGCTTTGTTTTCTGTAATTTGGTCCTAAAAGATGCTTTCCACTTAAATTAACACAGCTGTCCCCAGAGAAATGGTCTTTGACAAAACAGCCTTCCCTTTCAAGATCAATTACAAGGAAAGCCTTGCGGTTCTCCAACTTCTAATGGTTGCAGGTCTCCAGAAATAATCTTCTCTGTTGTGAGATGTGTCGGCTAAATGAAAGGTCCATATGTTACGCCATAGTAGCCAAACATGTGAAGAGATGATGTGCACTCTAGTAAAAGTGTTAGTATGGAGACTTACTGCAGATGTCTTCTTAAAAAACCAGTTCAGGGGCGCCTGGATGGCTCAGTCAGTTAAGTGTCCAACTTCGGCTCAGGTCATGATCTCGCGGTTCATGAGTTCGGTTCTGGCTCTGTGCTGACACTCTGAGCCTGGAGGCTGCTTCGGATTCTGTGTCTCCCCCTCTCTGCCCTTCCCCTGCTTGTGCTCTATCTCTCTGTCTCTGTCTCTCTCTCAAGAATAAATAAACATTAAAAATTTTTCAAATAATAAAAATTAAAACCCAGTTCAGGAAGGAAAGGAAAAGTTCTTCTTCACATCTTACAACAAAGCCACCCTTACATCTGCCTTTGGTTTTGTTCGCTTTTAGTTTTGCTATCGCATTCAGAAAGTGAAAGAGCCTAAAGCCTCAAAAACAAGGAAATGCTTTCTCTATAAGCCAAATCTTTTACCAGCATCCTCAGAAAGAGAGAATCTCAGAAAGAGAGAATCATTTGGATCTTTATATTGAGGACTCCATTTGGCCAAATTCAAGAAAAATTTTCTTTTTTAAATTTTTTTTAACATTTATTTATTATTTAGAGACAAAGAGACACAGAGCATGAGCACGGGAGGGGCAGAGACGGGGGGAAACACAGAATCTGAAGAGGCTCCAAGCTGTCAGCACAGAGCCCGATGCGGGGCTCGAACTCACAGACCTCGAGATCATGACCCGAGCCAAAGTCGGATGCTTAACTGACTGAGCCACCCTGGTGCCCCTCAGGAAAAATGTTAATAACGGGGAGGTGTAGTCCAGGGAATCTGCCAGATGTGAATATGAAACTAACAGTTTTATGTATACTTCACACCCACCAGAATGGCCAAAATGAAACAAAAACAAAAACCGTGCTGTGAAAGATACAAAGCAATTGGAAGTCTCAAACATCGTTTGGGAGCGTGTCAATTGCATGACCACCTTGGAAAACTGGGCGGTATCTTCAAAGGCTGAGCATACCTCCATGCCCTAGCAGCCACTCTTAGGTGAATACTCTGCAGGAATGCATCATATATTTACCAAAACGCACGTAGTAGAAAGACTGTGGCAACACTATTCATAAGAGAGCCTTCAACTGGAAATAACACAAACGCCCGGCAGAAGTAGAATGGATAAATAAACAGTAGTATATTTGTAACGAAATCCTATACAGCAATGACAATAAATAAGCCACAACCTCCACATAACAACACGGATGAACCCGATAAACACACTATTGAGTGAGAAAGAAGGCAAAACAAAAGAGTTATAGGCATTCCATTTACATAAAATTCAAGAACAGACAAAATTAATGTATGGTGTTAGAAGTGAGGACAGTGGTTACCCTCAGGAGGGGGGCAGTGACAGGAGGGGGCACAAGGTGGGCTTCTGGGACGGTAATAACGTTTTGTTTCCTAATCCGGATTCTGGCTGTGCAGATGTGTTCTGTTTGGGAAAATTCTCTGAGCTGTGGAATGGACTTCAATGGACAGCTTATCCCTCTGAGATTTCCAGAAGCGAGAGCATCACCCCATATATAGTCAGAGTCCCTGCTGCCCCTCTCCTCTGTTGTCCACTGTCACTTTGATCACTTCTGGGTCCTGGTCTTGCCACTGCTGTCCTTCTCTGGACATCTTGTTCTCTCTCTTCCAGTCTTCTGTGCTCTCTTCTCTCTGGCCAGGTCATCCACGCATTCAGTTCCTTGAGGAAGATCCCCCACAGCTGCCCTCTGTGAGCCCTTGGAGACACAACCCTAGTATTTCTGCCACAGCTCTCAGGACTCACAGGTACCCTGGCAATGATGGGTGACTGGGACAAGGGGTAGAAAACTGTTCTACATTATGCCTGGAATGGGTGTCCCATATGCTATTGCTCAGAACCCATGTTAGAAATTTCTAGAAACACTTCTTTATTCGAGGTCATTTGCTCTCTATGGGCCAGAGCCCCTACCATTCTGCCTCCCTGAGGGTTCTCTCGTTCACTAGATAGCTTGTATGTTTCTGAACCCCAATTACAGACAAGGATCTACTTCCTTCCAACCAGGAGGGTAACCAACTCATCCTAACGTGCCCAAGATTTTCCCAGTTTTAACACTGGAAGTCCCAAGTCCCCAAAGCCTCCCCAGTCCCAAGCAAACCGGGATGATTGGTGACCCTATAAACCTGGCTTTTGGGACCCAGAATGGGCCCCACTAGACACAGCTGGACATCTGTTTTAATTTGCCCCTGATTATCTACAGCAGTTAAGAAGTTGATCCTGCTTCTGGTGCCTGGATGGCTTAGTCAGTTAAGCATCTGACTCAGTTTTGGCTCAGGTCATGATCTCACAACTTCATGGGTTCGAGCTCTGCATCGGGCTTCGTGCTGTCAGTGCAGAACTTGCTTGGGATTCTCTCTCTCTTCTTCTTCTCTCTCTGCCCCTCCCCTACTCGCACTGTCTCTGTATTTCTCAAAATAAAATTAAATAAATAAATAAATAAATAGCTTATCTACCCAGAGCACACACAAGTCCTTTAGAGGACACTGTTGTTTATCTCTAGATGCAAACCTACTGGCTAGACCTTGACAAGAAAATTGAGAAACCGAGAATTAAAAACCCTTGGGCCCACAGTCAATTGAAGAGTCTGTCCTAAATCTGGCAGACCCAATTCTTCCTGGCCTGCATGAAACATGTCTCGCCAATTCTTGAGGAATCTGGAGCTGGAGAGTTTGCTGGCTTTCCAGACCAGGTCACGTGCATAAAGGCAAGACTTATAGAGAAAGTGAGCCAAATGATCAGAAACCGAGCCACAGATCATCATCAAAGAGGGGAAATTGGATGTTGGTTATGGAGAGCCTGAGCTTCCTGGAGATCCATCTGGAAAAATCCTGGGATCAAGTGGAAAGCCCAAATCTTTACAATGGGTATCAACCAAGCAGAGAAAATTCTCATTTCATCAGCTGCAGAGTGAAGTAAACAAGAGGCTGAATTGGCTAAAGTGAATTCAACTAGGAGACTCATTGTCGTTAGACAAAGCTGAAGAATCAAACACATCCAGGTGAGGAACAGTCTGAAGTCACGGTACTCTTCACCAAAAACAAAAACAACACCATCCCTCCCCACAAAAAAACATAAAATACTGTTCTATTAAATGTTTGCTACTGGAGTACTTTCGTGCTGATAACTAGATTTTTGGTGTTAGTGAAAGATATACAATTATGGATAGAATTGAGAAGTTTCCCATTAACTTAATTTTTTTCCGGGGAAATGACACCATTTGGTTCAAAGTCAGTTGAAAAAACCTCCCTGTTTATGGGAAAAAGTAGGAGCCGAATTTGAGAACCACTACTCTAAGGAACAAGTAAGGCTCTTGGGATTTGTACTTCAACTTGCTTCAGATATCTTTTTTTTTCTTTTCTTTTTTCAGACCTGTTTTGTTAAGTTAAACATTTCCCATCACAATCTTGAGTCTGCTCTTCATTTACCCTGCAAATCCTATTATTCCAAGTTCAAAGATGAATCACATGTGCAATTTATTGAGATTTTACTGTCTGGAACAAAATCTGAGTTCTCTTCCTTTAACATGGTCCTGTTTGCTTCTTGCCTCTCATGCTTCTAGTTCTTTCCCGGGTGACTACCTGGGGACTTGAGAGTGACCATATATACTCTGCAATGCAGGGACTTTGTCCCATAGTGAACAAACCTCACTCAGCAACTAAGGAAGTGACTTATCGTCAAGGAAGGAAGGGGATAATGAGCCAGCTGCAAATGAGTGTCTCTTGACTCCAACTGATAACTTGGGTAAAGAACCATTAGGTTCTTTTGTGTAGTTTGGCTTATCAGTCGGAAGACTGCTCTGCCTATAGCATATCAAGCTCAATTAGAACTCTTGCAGTGAAATAGGTTTCAGTGAGGTGAACTGATGGTTTCTTAATGTAGTTCAATTTGGTATGGTGTTAGCAATCGGTACAACTGTTGTTGGGGGGGGGGGCGCAAATCTCCCACTATGTACCCTGCTAAGCCTCTTCTGTGTCTACCCCGAGCACCTAACCTCTCTCTCTACTGTTTCCCCTCATGAAGTGTGACCTTAGCCCAATCCCTAACCACCTCTGTTTCAATTTCCTGGAGCAAAATCATCCCACAACACAGTTGCTGATCAATAAGGTCATATGTGAGGGGACTTGTAAAGAGTAGACTGCTTACAAGGTATTTTCATGCTGGTTAATCCCAGTTGGAAAAGTCAAACAGAATCCACTGAGTTCTCTAAATCTCCATCAGGGGGCACCCGTTCATTCCATATTCTCTATGCAGCTCCATGGCAAGAAAAGGGAGGGTACTGCTTCCTGTCCTCAGCCTAGATGTTGGGACATGGCTATATGTGTGATTATGACCAGAAAGATCCCTTTTCTTTACACTCTTCGCAAATAATACCCTACATAATTTATTAGTTTCGAAGTCCATTTTTATGGGAAAATATGGTCAGCGCTGCAGAAAAACAAGCTGCAGAAAAACCAAGATGAAAAATAGTATGCATATATATCAACTACATCAGAGTGTGGCAATGGGGGTACAAGACGCTTTGGCGGGCGGCAAAAGTAATTGACAGATGTGGGAACGGTTCTTTAAAGTCTATCTTGTTCTGGATGTTTTACAGATATTATGTCACTTAATCCTCCATAAGGGGCTAGCAAACTATGACCCACAAGTCAAATTTGGTTGGCTGACTGTTTTTGTACGTAAAATCTTATTGGATCACGGCCACAATCATTTGTTTACGTATTGCTATGTGTCTTCACTGTATGAGAGCAGTGACCATATGGCGTTGATTGTCTAAACTATTCACAATCTGGCTCATAACAGAAAGGGTTTGCCGACTGCTGCACTACAATCACGTGCCACGGGAATTACTTGCATTTTGCTGATGAATAAATGGAAACTCAGAAAAATTAAGTAACTAGCCAAAGTCATACTGCTAATGAATGGCACAGCTAGACTTTGACTCAGAGGCACCTTTCTTTCCAAATCCCTGGCTCTTTCTGCCCTAAGTGTACAACAGCCTCCAGTTTATCAAGTGCCACATAGGCTTGGTGTTTTATCATGGGGAATCTTATGTATTACAATGAGATCAAACTGCTTTGCATTGTTTTCAAGAATCTGTACAATCTAATTTCAGCTTGCCTCTCCCGCCTCACTCCTGTTCCTACCCTGCTGAGCGGAGCCAGACCGGAACTGGTGCTTTCCCTGCTCCCAAACACACCTTTCGCTTCCTCACTCCATGCCCCCGTTTTTTTGATGCCACTGCCCCCAGGTAAATACCCTCCCTCTCTCTTCAGATCCGGCCTCCAGAAATTCTGCCCTGAGCGCCCATCCAGACGTGATCTCTCCCTCCTCCATCCTGGAGAGTGGTTCTCCTTCCTGTTGATCTAGCATTTATCATAGGTGGCCTTGGATGATCTTTTAGATATGAACATTTTATCTTCACAGGAGTTTGTAAACTTCCTGAGCATGAGGACTGTGCATACCCCCTCCCCTCACCTTCCCCCCTCCACACTCTGGTGGACTGTCATCTACGTGAAAACCGTGTAATGGCAGGTCCATTTGACGGATGAGCATTCTTCCATGGAAACAGACTGCTTACCCTTCCACAACTCAGCACGCAACTGAAAGCACAATACTGGCATCTGGAAACAGGATGTAAAATGTGATCAAATGAAGAAAACTGGGGGAAAGAGTGCAAAGAAATAAGCATCTTTCCCTTATTTTTCAAATCTAGGACTGCATTATTAGATTTCCCTTCAGGTGCCTTTCCTAGGACGGCACAGTCATTAGCAGCCCGAGATCTGGAGTCAGACCTGGGTTTGAGATCTGACTCTTTTACTTACCAGCTCTGTGACCTTGGGCAAATTACTGAGCCTCTCTGAGCATCAGTGTCCTCATATTTACAATAGAAAAAGTAGTCACGCCTAATTGGTTTGTTGGGGGGAGTAAATGAGGAGATACATTTAGAGCTCTTAGCACCGTCTCTGGCACACAGGAAGCTCCTTTTTTTTTAATGTTTATTCATTTTTTTTTTTTTTGAGACAGAGACAGAGCATGAGCAGGGGAGAGGCAGAGAGAGAGGGAGACACAGAATCTGAAGCAGGCTCCAGGCTCTGAGTTGTCAGCATAGAACCCGACACGGGGCTCGAACCCACGAATCGTGAGATCATGACCTGAGCCGAAGTTGGACGCTTAACCAACTGAGCCACCTGGGCGCCCCAAGGAAGCTCTTAATAATCACCACCCATCATTTCTCCAAAGCTCTGTCCCTAGGTGGGTATCAGATGTAAACATTTAGGACCGACTGGCCCCTGTCCGCCTAGCCTACTTCTATGCATTAACCATCCTTCCTGACCGGGTCATCCAACACCACCACAAAGTAGCCACCGTGATCGGAGGGGTTACCAAGAAAGCAGATGATGAAGACCCTGCCCACAGCATTGTCTTTTGACAGAGACACCGGAAGCAGAAAAACATATATGTCACCTCACCCCTTCTCTCCAAACACCATTTACAGCAGAGGCGAGGTCAAACTGGAGACAGAGTTGAGAAATAGTCATGTGTCCTAGTCTGCTAGTGTAATGCCTCAGGGTCTCCTGGGCGGGAGACTGTCTTTGGTAACAATCTGTTTCTTCCTCTGCCCCCTCCAAGAGAATCGGTCACTCATTTTTGCTCCGTTGGTACCTTGGGGCTGCAGGTTAGTCCCGCCCACCTATTCCTTTCTTCCTTACACTTCCTCTGCTGTTTATCAGTCCAGAACATACTGAGTTTTCAGATTTAAACAATGACTGTACTGTAGGATGCAAAAATGCAGTTGATGTAAGCAATATACAGATGGAGAAGCTACTGGCATTAACCATGGGCATTTAATCCAGCCCGATCCACCAACTCTGGCTTCAGAGCTCCTGTGTCTTTCCCTCTCTACTTGGTCAATTTTTCTTTTCTTTTTTTTTTTTAAGTTTATTTATGCATTTTGAGAGAGAGCATGCAAGTGGGGGAAGGGCAGAGAGGGAGAGGGAGAGGGAGAGAATCCCAAGCAGGCTCCGCACACTCAGCGCAGAGCCCGACATGGGACTCGAACCCATGAATGGTGAGATCGTGACCTGAGTCGAAGTCGGATGCTCAACCGACTGAGCCACCCAGGTGCCCCAGTCAGACAATTTTTCAATATGGTCCTTGGATACATCTGGTGTTTTGTGGTGACTGTGAGATTTTACCCCTGGCTTCTAGTTAAAACTGCATTCTATATGTAGCTGTCTGAATTCTTAGAATAGTTATTCCCCTGGTTTCCATGCCTTCAAAAACCCTTCACATGATCTTGAACTGGAGCCTCCAGCCTGGGACAAACCCTTGTTCTGATCTTCCAGCATCTTTACATGGAGTCAACCCAAATATCCCAATAGATGTATCTAAGGACGCAGTCCCGATTAACCGTCCACCTCCCGCCTGTTGCTGGATTCCACTCACCCTCTAAAAAAAAAAAAAGTCTTGACATAAGATGTAATAACTCTCCATAACTCCTCTGTTTATTTTTAATGGGTACGCAGGTTGACTGGTTCCTTTTTCAGCTGACCTTTTAAAGCTGTTAAACTGGTTTGTTTATATTCAGCAGCCAAAGCAAATGACCATGAGTAAAACCTCACAGGGGAAAAAAAAATGTGCAGTATTTTATCTTTAGAGTTACAGATCATGTTCCAGTCAGGAGAGTATGTGGGTACAATCAAAGCACCTAAGATACAGCCATACTGGGACAGAATTCCCATTTCATGGGCTGGTGTGGGTAATCTCTATAAATGATTGTAAGTGTTAATGATTAAAGCAACGATTAAAGAGTCCATTGGTAATGGATTAAGTGCCTCTGGGAGCAGCCAGAAGAAACAGAAGTCTGTACGAGAATCCTGGAGTAGTAGAGGGAAACAAAGTTGGCAAAGTAAGAGAGAGAGTGTGGATTAAGTCCTGGACCAGACGAGACTGGCTGAGGGTAATCAGGAAGCGAACCCAGGAACTAACTGCAGCTGGACTACTAACTATAGGACCAGGGAACGTCTACTTTGGGAAGCAAGACCAGGAAGAGGCTTAGTGGAGTTTGGAGGAGAGCTCACAAGGCCAGGGGCAGGCTCAGCCTTAGCTCCACTCTGAGAGAATCTGAACTCTGCACCTGCTCCAGGCCATGACAGTGTGGCTGCTGAGTACTTCCTCTGAGTTGATAGAAGAGAAAGGGGGGGGGGTTGCACCCCTACAGGAGGTTCTGAACCTACTCTGTGCACAGTGAAGCAAGGGCATTCAGTGGGAGAGGTAGATGAAGATAAACGTGAGACAACATTCCTGCCCCCAAGCTCTGAGTCTAGTTGGGGAGACAGAACCAACAATTTGCACAAAACATCTCATGAACCAGGGTAAACAGTATAAAATAGAATGCAGTCCATCAATAGATGAATGGATAAGAAGATGTGGTGTATGCATACGGATGGAATGTTACTCGGCCATAACAAGAATGAGGTCTTGCCATTTACAATAACGTGCAACACGGATGGAGATAGAGGGGATTATGCTAAGCAAAAGAGGTCAGTAAGAGAAAGAAAAATACCATATGATTTCATCTTTATGTGGAATCTAAAAAACGAAACAAATCGGGGGCATCTGGGTGGCTCAGTCGGTTAAGCATCTGAGTTGGCTCAGGTCATGATCTCACAGTTCGTGAGTTCGAGCCCCGCATCAGGCCTGTGCTGACAGCTAAGAGCCTGGAGCCTGCTTCAGATTCTGTGTCTCCCTCTCTCTCTGCCCCTCCCCTGCTCACGCTCTCTCTCTCTCTCTCTCTCTCAAAAATAAATAAACATTAAAAGAAAGAAAAAACACGAAACAAACAAAAAACCAAACAAACTCTAAAATACAGAGAACAAACTGGTTGTTGCCAGAGGGGAAGTGGGTGGGGGGATGGGTGAAAAAGGTGAAGAGAATTAAGAAGTATGAACTTTGAGTTCTAAAATAAACAGGTAGCGGGGGATAAAAAGTCCAGCACAAGGAATATAGTCAATAATTTGTGATAACGTATGGTGACAGGTGGTGACTACATTTGTCACGGTGAGCATCAAGCAATGTACAGAACTGTTGCATCAACATGTTGTGCACCTGAAACTAATACAACATTTTATGTTGGTTATACTTCGTTCTTAAAAAATCGGAATAAAATAGAGTTCGAATGTTCTGTGGTGCAATCTACCAGGACTCTAGGCGTTCGGGGTGGGAAATAGGATAGTGGAAGGAGCAAAAAATTTGGAGTGAAAAACAGACTGTAGGGTAAAAGAACTGAGCCTCAGTCAACAAATTGAGGCCTGGAGGGCAGATAGATGTGGCCCCGGGATCATTTGGCTTCCCTTCAAACTCATATTCTTTAATAAGGACTGCTGGTGATGATCAGTTCCATTAAGAAAAATCAAATCCCAGGGCTCCTGGGTGGCTCAGTCGGTTAAGCATCCGACTCTTGATTTCATGATCATCAGGTCATTATCTCATGGTTCGTGAGTTCGAGCACCACGTTAGGCTCTGCACCGGCAGTTCAGTGTCTACTTGGGATTCTCTTTCTCTCCGTCTCTCTCTGCCCCTCCCCGCTTGTTCGCTCTCTCTCAAAATAAACTTTTAAAAAAAATTAAAAAAAAAAGAAAAATCAAATCTCTCTTTATGATCAAAGAAAGGGATTTATTTTATGTGCTATCGCAGAGTATTTTACTTATTTGGAATTATCTTTTGTTCGACAGTTTTTCCAGCACCCGTAACTGGAAAGCATTAGTCATTCACACTCACAAAGGCAGAGATAACTTACTTGGAGATAGCTGCAAATCTTGTTCAAGATATGTTTCCTAAGAAAATATTTTTCTTAAATCACTGGGAGAGTAGCAAGACCACTCATGGTATGTGAAAAGTGGCTTTTAATATTTAATCTAAATACCTTGTTGTTCTAATTCCTTAACAGCAATGTACTCACACTTCTCTTGTATAATGAGTATATTTTTTACGTGTCCTTTCTGTTGTTTACTTATTGGCCTCAATACCCATAAAACGGCACATTGCTACAATCTGTTCTCTCTTCAGTTTTCATTTCCCACTACATGCGTCCATGGGAACATGAAGGGATTAAAAATTATATTTGAAAAGATCTCTTATTCTCTGTGCTTTGTCTTACACTGGTTTCAGAATTCGGCTGCCAGCTTCAGGTCTTCTTGGGATTGGGACCAGACTCCAATTACACCAAGAAACGTGCATGTATGTATCACAGAAAAATCTCAACTAAGCTAAATCCACAGACCTAGGAGTCTGTGTTTTTTTTATTTTTATCCAAGGACACTTACTTCTTGAGTGAGAATAGAAACAATTTACATTTCCTCACTTGTGTTGAGAGTGTTGGTGGAAATCTGATGTAAATGGCACTGAATCTCTGATGAATTCCTGGGGTGTTTCAGTGGCTCCATGGATTGTGGCCTGGGGCAGCTGACCCTCCTCTCCTGGTCCTTATTTTGTCACCACGCTCATGTCATGGAAACTGCAAAGCTCAGTTTCCTCACCTGCATGGAGATAGTATCTATAGCGTCTACCTCATAGGGTCACTTGAAGCTTGGATGAGGTAATGAATGTGAAAACATTTTTGTACGTTGGACAATGTTGGCTTTTTCTAGGCTGTTATCTCGTGAGAGGGGGAGAATGCTAGATTGCTCAAGAAATACTCCAGGAGAATCCAGACCCACAGTACTTCTTGGCTTGTCTAACACTCCTCTTGAACCCATGGTTCAGAATACATAAGTGACTGGAATACTATTGGAAAGAGCAATGTCCTGGAAGGGTGTGAGTCTAGGTCACATCCCCAGTACCGCACTGCAGGGAGTTGTATGAATGTGGGCAAATCGCTTACCCTCTTTAGTTTCTTCATCTGTGAGATGAGATGTTTGGACCAAAAAGACTTCGTATATTCTACAAATATGGAAAACCATGGTTTCAGGCTTCTAAGATACTCAAGATTTGCTGAAATGTACATAGTGCAAGCTCATGGACACGTTTTCTTCACTGAGGTGTCCTCTGGTGTCATATAGTAGGCCTGAAATAATAGTAGGTGGTCAATAAATACATGTTGAATTTAAGAATGACAGTTCAATTGTAGTAGTAACTGATTTGTAGGGTTTGTTTTATAGTTATTTTAATGCAATTCTATTTCTTTCAACAAAGATAAATGGTTAAATATGTAACTTCATGTAGTTAATAAGAAATACTTTCCTGGGGCGCCTGGCTGGCTCAGTCAGTTAAGCATCTGACGTTGGCTGAGGTCATGATCTCACGGCTAGTGAGATCCCCGTGTCAGGCTCTGGGCTGACAGCTCCGAACCTAGAGCCTGCTTCCGATTCTCTGTCTCCCTCTCTCTCTGCCCCTCCCCTGCTCGTGCTCTGTTTCTGTCTCTCTCAAAAAATAAATAAACATTAAAAAAAAAAGAAATACTTTTCTAAGACATTAAATGAATCCACAAATCCCAAAAATGATTCCAATTTTGGCTTGGAAAAAAAGTCATCATGTCTTGAAAGGGATATAATATTTAAACTCAGGAGTTTCTGGAACCATTGCCTTGTCTATGTGCTTTCTTCTACCACTAAATGCTGAAATCAAAAATGGCTGACTTAACGTTTATTCCTCCCCACCCCCACCTTCATTCCCTCATCCTGGCCTCTTTCGGCCTTCCAGGATATTCTGCAATGGGTGCCAAGTTCTTTCTGGGCTCTGCATCTTTGTGCTTAGGATATCTTTGACCCAGAATCACATCCCTCCTTTCCTCTGTCACCTGGCTAACTCCTACTGCTCCCTGTCAAGCTCGGCTTGAAGCTTTTCCAGAAAATGGTTCCTGACCCCTACAACTGGATTAGGTGAACATTTCTCTAATGCAGTGTGTCTGTATCATGTCATTTATCACGCTAGATTGTCATTAGGCTGTTAAAGTGAATGGGATAAGTCACAGACACAGGAGCTGTGCTGCTGGGGCTCTAAGCCCAGTAGCAGGGTGAGATGGGGGTTGTCCAGATAATTAAATGATTGACGGATTCCTATATGGAAGAACAAGGCTTGTCACACAGTGTCATATAATGCTTGCTGATTCTAGTGTTAAATATTATTATCTGTTTGGTCAGCTCAAGCCCATAAACTTCAGAGTAGGAACCATGTTTTGTTTACTGTGGTATCCTAGCACTAGTAATGCTCTGTCAATATTTGTTGAATAAATGGATTTTTCTTTTCTGTTTCATTAAAGCCGTATTGGGGGACCCTCTTGCTTGATCACAGATGTTAGACCTAGTAATGAAGCCACAAGGATCAAAGAGAAAAGGTGATGTGTGGGTGGGGGGGTACTTGTCAAGTGGACTGAAGGTTTAATGCAATCATATTCAGAACAGGGAAAAGTTTTACTAACACTTTTGTAAAAGCTGTAACTGGTGGTAAATTACAGGAAAATGAGATGGCGACGGAAGTGATCACTGATGTTGAGTGTAGACATGAAAAAATAAAGCGGTTTAACCCCACATCTTTGTTTTTTTTTTAATTATTATTATTATTTTTTAATGTTTTATTTATTTTTGAGACAGAGAGAGACAAAGCATGAGCAGGGAGGGTCAGAGAGAGAGGGAGACATAGAATCCGGAGCAGGCTCCAGGCTCTGAGCTGTCAGCACAGAGCCCGTCGCGGGGCTCGAACTCACGAACCGCGAGATCATGACCTGAGCCGAAGTCAGACGCTTAACCAACTGAGCCACCCAGGCGCCCCCTCCCCCCGTCCCCCCCACATTTTCATTCAACCTATAAGGACTGAGCCATTTTCTTTTCAATGTCTACCCTTTCAGATGTTCTCTTTTATCCAGTCTGTCTCATCCCCCCAGTGCTGTGTCCTGTCCACACTCTTTCATGTAGCTCATACTGTCATTCAGGACCCGGGCCCACAACTAATTAATTTTCTGGCCTGTGTCACTCTGCGGGACCCTCCTGGACCCCGCCCCCCCCACCCCCTTCCCCCCTCTCCTCTCCCCCCCTCCCTAATTTTTCTGGAGTACAGAAGTGACCGAAATCTATACCTTGGTCTATGTTAACCTAATTTTTCCTGTGACTCACAACTTATTTTCCTCCTCTCCCCACCCTTGAGGGGTAAGAGCTTCCAGGCTATTTGGAGCCCAGCAAGGAAACAAAGTCTTGTGCTCGTGCTAGGGGAAACGCTTGTAGGAGGCAGACCATTTTAGAGCTAGCCCTCAGCCAAGTTAATCCCCACAAAAGCATCCCCCTTCTCCTCCCTCTACTTCCCTTAATCCTTTAAACACTCTCACTTTTCCCATCCCCAAATTCTCCTCCAGGAAATAAGACAGTCTTCAACACTTGAATACTTTACTCTTTAATGAGATATTCATTTTTACACATTATACTTTAATAGAAAGTTTACTAAAAAAGAAAAAGTATCTAAGAGAAGTTGCCCACAAGTGAACATTAAACGCTCCTCACAGATGCTTAAAACATATTTCTTTATTGGATGCATTCACCAAGCACCTTTTGAGCTCTTGCTGTAAAAGCTGAGTGCTGTGCTAGTCTCTTGGGACAAAACTGTGAATCAGACAGACACAGACTCTGTACTCACAGAGTTTCCACTCTAGCTGTAGGAGAGAAACAAAACACAGAACAATGTTTATTAAAGTCGTTCAAACATGAAGGAAAACAAAGGACTGAGAGAAAGAAGCGGAGTCCACTGTAGATGGAAGGCTCTGAGAAGGTCTCCACAAGGAGGTGGCAGTTAGGTTTAGTGTGGGAAGTATCCATCCACAAAGAGATTGGGACTGAAGGTGGAAAGCTGGTTCCGAGAAGAGAAGGGAGATCAGCCCCGATGAGGGAATACAAGTTTTTAAACTTGACAAGAAGCAGCAAAAGGCCACCCGCAAACAAAACAAAAATCTAAGAACAAAAAACTAAGCTGCATGTGACCTATTAGTAAATAAACCAGGTCCCACAAGAAGTGTAAGAGTTGAAAATCTTTTTTTTTCAGTTAATTGATTTTTCAGCAAAAGTACCAATACAAAGATGAGAACATGGCTGATCTTGCCCAAGTCAGGCATTGATGGATCCTTAACGTTCCGGGTCATTTCAACCCTAGGAGGTGGTTAGTTTCCCACACTCAGTCCTAACCAGCCTGGATGATGGGATCAGAGAGGCGGCTGGGGCAACTACAGGCACCTCCTGAGAAAAAGAACACACATCACTGACGTGCTGTCCAGGTGAGTACATTCTTGTCTGCTGCTCACCTCCCTCTTTCTTGAAAAACACCAGCATCCACACTGTAAAGCATGCAAAATCTCCGCGTTTAGTTACAACTATGTCTGTTGAAGAGGTAGACGTCCAATTCAATTAGATAAATAAACAAACACAGGGATGGTTGGGGCTATTTAATCGTTCATATGACTGACAAGTGGGATAGGTTAGGAATGGCTGGATTTAAGAATTCAGATAAACTTCTTTTACTTTCTCTGTCTTTCCCTCCACTCCGCTCTTTTCTCTGTTTTGATGCCACATTCAGGCTATAGCTTCCAGCCTCCAACAGTTTCAGATTTATGTGGTCTTTTCAATTAGCGGCTCCAATGGAGAAAGAGGGCTTCTTCTACCTTAGCTTCAGGCTCAGTTGCCCATCCTGAACCCATCACTGGTCTATGAGATGTGGGAGCACTGCTGGGCCCGCTGGGTTACAGACCTACCCACCCCCCCACCCCCACCGGGAGCCGCAAGACAAAGAGGTAGAGGTGGGGAAGGTGAAAGGCTCTTCCAGGCAAGACTAAAGTTGAGGGAGGGAGAGCTTCTCAGAAGTCAAATGAGGGCATTGTTATAAGTGGAAATGCAAGCTGAGCCATCAAAAAATAATAGCCATGCCTTGGCTTCTCTTCTTCCATACACATGATTTTTAAAATGTCCCCACCTAATAGCATGTAATTGTTATGCACACGCATGAAAATGTACTCGCCCACACTCCAGAGGGAGAGAACTTGACTTTAGGTCTGGCTCCTGGTCCCTGACCTTTAAGTGATTTCTATTCTTTCTCATAGCTCATGGTGAAACTACAAATTTGATGATTCCCCACACAGTCGCTGTAAAGTGGCAGAAGGAAAAACAGGCTAACTTCTACCGGAAAACAAAGGCAAGGGGAAAATAGTAAGCAGGGAGATTGTCCTACAGGATGCATTCAATTCTGCTAATTAGAAGTAGCAAGGATTACCTGCCAGGAAAGGAATGGAGTTCTTGAAACAACGTAGCTATCGCCACTTTAACTCTCCCAGAAAGATTCTCATGATTTTCATCCATGACCACAACTGTGATGGCAACTGAGGACGGTTTCCCTTCTCAGGACTGAACCGCTTTGGCCGCCGACTTGCTGGTGTCCCTCAGCAGTGTGGAGCTCATCTACACTCTGAACCCTGGCCTGGAGCTGTCTGTCTTTTAAGGAAACACCTTAGGGTTGATTCACTTTCCAGGCCAACTTGACCTTTGCCTAGGGGCGATTGGAAACAATTAACTGGGATTGAAGACGACTGACAGGTTGGCCTCTCGATACAAGGCCGTATCCTAGCGGTGAGCTCTTTTAATGGGGGTGACCTGCTTTAGAGCTGTCATTCAGCTGTAATTATTAATAGCACCCCTCACCACATTCCAAACTGTCCCATTTTGGATGATAAATTATACAGTCACCCTACTTAAAATGAGGTTAAGCCTTTTCTTCCTCAGGCAGGGAGGGAACAGCAGGAAGAGTTTGATGCGGACCCTGTACAGTCTTTTTACCATGATCTGAGTTTTTTGCCCTCCTGCCTTTGCTGTTACCCTGGAAAGGGCAGAGAATTTCATGTTTCCAACCTGGCATGGCTCGATATAGCTGACTCTTGACCATTTGGGTTTGCCGGCTAGAGTCAGAAAGAACGTCTTTACCCAGGCTCTCATTTCTTCCTCCCTGCTTCCACTGAGGCCAGTTTCAACACTAGCATATCTGGTTCTTCAGAATATTTATAAACACTGCAAACATTCTAAAATGCTGTCATTTGTCAATCAAGACCTCTACAAGCCCACCCTTGAAATGCTGAGGGCTGGAGACCTTTGCATTCAGCGTTTTGGCTACCGTATCACAAGGATTTCCAATTCCCCAGTCTGGTACCGAGGGTCCTTTCACGTCTCACCCTTCCTCAATTTAGCCAGGTGCACATTTAACGATCTGCACTGCAACACTCCGCACTCAATGGTATAGACCTCTCTTGGCTGCAAGAGATAGAACTTCACTCAAAATAGCTTAAGCCCAAAAGGGAATGTTTTGGCTCATCTAACAAAAAGAAAATCTAGGGTTATCTTGGCTTCAGGCATGATCAAACAGTATCACAAGGATTTGCTTGTGCATGCGTTCTCTCTGTCTCTGTCTCTGTCTCTGTCTCTCTCGAACACCACCCCTCCCTCTTTCTCAGCTCTGCATCCTCTAGTAGCTTATCCTCTATACAGCAATGGAGCAGATTAGCTGGTAGGTGTTGATTATGTACCCATCACTGGAGTGCAGGAGGAGATGGGCTCTGCCCTTCTCTAAACCATAAGGATTAAGATGAAAAGGGGATTATTTCCCCAAAGGTGCTGTTACCAAAAAAAAAAAAAAAAAAAAGAAGGCGGGGGGTGGATAGGGAATGGATGCTTGTGAGGGTAAGAAAACAACAGATGTCCACCTTATACTTGAAAGCTTAAAACGTGTAGGCAAATGTCTCCTGGTTCAATTCCCCCTTTGAAAGGTGAGGCTGAGAATAGTTAACTATTCTATCTTAAAGTGAAGGGTGGGGGAAGGCAAGGGTAAAATATTTGCTTAATTAAAAAATTAAATCCACACACTTAAAAGTTTAGACTTTTCTGAAGTTGCTGCATGCCTTTGGAACCCGTTGTGGAGTCGGAAAACTTGACATCCAGCCTGTAGCAGTGGGGAGCCCTGGTTTCCCTCCCCTCACTCCCTATTACCTCCCCAGAGGACTAGAAGGGCGGGGGAGGATGCATGACGAGGGAGAAAGGAATGTCATTTCTGCCTGGTCTCAGACTTTGCTGATCTTAGCTGGGAATGTGCAATTTATTAATTTCCATCTCAACATCTTCAGCAATGATATGTAACAGGAATTAGTTAATTCAGCAAGTATTTGTTGAATGCCTGATCTCTTATCCTTTCTCCCTCCTGTCTTCACCCTCTGCCTTCTCTCCTAGTCCTTTCCCATCAGCATTTAAACATCCCCAAGGAGCTCTCATCTTAAAAACTAAACAAAGCCCACAAACAGAAACTGCCTTCCCCTTAGACCCTTCTCCCTTCCCAGCTACCACTTCTTTATAACCAGATTTCACACACTGAGAGTCCCTAGGTACTATTTGCATTTCCTGGCCTCTCTTGTTCCCTCCTCTGGCCACTGCTGTCCCACTCCTGATCTTGCTGGAACAAGAGAGTTTATGGAAAGAGCACCACTCTCTGAGAACAAAACCTCGGTGTTACGGCTTTGTCATAGCACTAGAATACTAGATGGTAATTGTCTGTGTGATGTCAACTGGAGTATGAACTTCCCGAGAGTTAAGACAGAGTTTGCAGTTAGTCAATATCTTACGGCTGAATGTTAACATACGTCTATTGTAGGTATGGTGCAGGGAGCATTACACAGATCTCTTTTGAAGCAACTAATTAACCTGGGTTGGCAACAAAAGAGAAGGGCAGGTTTGATATGGGATGGAGAGGAGCGAAATTTTAGGGATCTTGAGCTAACTTAGAAATGTAGGAGGAGAATGAGGAGAGTGTGCTATATTAGAAGGAAGGCAGAAAATAGCTTCACCGAGGGCGTAGCAGCAACGTTAAATGCCACAGGGAAGTTTCATCTTTTCAAGTTGAACACTATGAGGGGTCGCTGGATTTGCCAAATGATGATCAATTATCTGTTTTTCCCCTTGGTGGTAGTGGAGGGGGCAATTTCAGGGGGATGTTACCAGATTGCAAACCTTTAGGAAGCTGTAATTTGTAGGGTCTGGCAAATGCGAGGATTGCAGTGAATGCAGCAGGAACCTTGGGGAGGTAGGTGATCCTATCTGCACACTTGTCACAATTTCTACACCTGAAATGGATTCAGCCCATCTTATCCCTGTGGTCAAGTGTTCCGAGAGAAAGAGAACGACAGCAGAAAAGAAAAGCGAATGCACTTTTCTTAAAAGTACACGGAGACCCCGGTGCAGTTGTTGTAATTCGTGTGCATTTGAAATGTGAAAGGCCAAGCGGATACACAGGGTGATTATGACCTTCTGATTACCTTTCAAACACACTTCAGAGCATGCTAGAACTCTTCCTTTCCTAGCTCGGTTCATCCCATGCTTCTCACTCCCCTGAAGAGAGAACACAACTTTTCATCATTTAGTCTCCAAGTGGCCCTTCCTTGATTTTTCCCACGAGGTCCCGGATATACAGTTCCAGAACTGGACAGGACTTTATGGAGGATGTTGTAGACTCTGAATAGGCTGCAAGTGGAGTTCTCCGTCCCGAAGCCCCCTCCACAGACGGCCATAGTGGGCACTGCGTCTGTTTGTAGGACCCAGGATACTGACTCCTAAAGGTGAACGAGTAGAAATTCCAGCAACACACGGGGTTTTTACTTGTCTTGGGGCTAATTCACATAATTTGTTTTCAATCGCTTAACTTAATTACTTTTCTTGAAAAGATGCCCGGGACAACGCCAACGTCGGAGGGAGCAAAGTCACCGGGTCAGGATCTGGAAACAATCAGCTCTCACGGTCCGAGGGATGAAGCGCCAAGATTTTAAGGAACCTGCATTCCTGGTGAGCAGTCAAGTTCTTTTAATCCGCTCCCAGCAGGATTCCAGTGGTTTAAAAGACACAAGGAAAGGGAAAAAGAAAATCTGTTGCAAACACAAGTCAACCCGCAGTGAACCCACCCGAAACTTCCTCGTCTCCGAAGAAAAGGCCGCTCCCGCCGCAGAGCGCTCCCGCGTGTACCGCGACGGCTAGGCGGCGGACCACCGCTTAGGGGACCGCAGGCTTGGCGGCGAGCGCGGACCCGGGCGCGCGGACGGGCGCCCCGCGGGGTCGGGCGGGGCGGGGCGCGGGGCGCAGGGCGGGGCGGGGCTCAGGGAGCGACAGCCCCGCCGCTCCCTGTCCCGGAGCGCCGCTGGAAGGAGCGAGCGCCGGCGCTCGCGTGCGGGGTCCCCCTCCGGCCGGGGTAGCCTCCAGGGCGCCCGCCGCCGTGGTGGCAGGAAGTCCCCGGGAACTACAAATCGAGGCATGCTGGGAACATTCCCCTGCTCCTCCCAGGAAATGTCCTTTGTCCAGCCCTACAGGAAGCCCCAGTGAGGAGTCAGCCGGGCGGGCGGCCAGTCTGCCAGCCAAGCCTGCGGCCGCCGCTGCCGCAGCACAAGGGCAGACGCGCCGCGCGCGGGGCTCCGGACGGGGCGCGCGCTGCCCTCGCTCCTCGCCGCGCAGGTAGGAGCGTGGCCGCGGCTGGGCTCACGGCCGCCTGGGGATGGGGCTGACCGGGACCCGAGCCGGTCGCCGCGGGGATGGGCTGTGCGCCGGTGAGCGGGTGGCGGAGCGGCTGGGCGAAGTTGTGCCGCCCGCACCGGACCGCTGTCCGCTCCCCCGGGGCGCAGAGGCCCCGCGCGCGTGGCGGGGTGGGGGGAGGCTCTGTTCCCCACCCCCCCCCCCGCCCCCGAGCCCAAGCTGAGCTAGCTCCGGGATCTGTGGCGAGGGGCGGGGAGGAGGCGGCCGAGACGCGAGGGAGGAGGCAGCGCTGCGAGAGCTGGTGGGACCGTCCCGCCGACCACCGAAGGGGGCATCCGAGACCCTCGGAAAAACGAAGCCCGGGGAGGAGCTTGGAAGGCAAGGAGAAGGTGAAGGGCTTTGTGTGCAGCTGCGGACAGGGACCGAGTGTGCTTCCCTCCCCTTGTCTGTCTGCGCCCCCAGCCCCACTCGAGGACGGAGGGGTGGGGGTGGGGCACTCCAAGGAGGGGCAGCGGGTCAACTTGGGTCCTTGCGAAACGCGTTCCTCCTCTTCCCTCTCGCATCAGCGGCTTGGGCTGCCATCAGACTGGGCAGATGGCACAATAAGGATGAGTGGGTGGGGAGATGGGCAGCAGCTCGCCGCCCCGGAGGGTCGCCGTTTAGCTCGGGTGGGCTTCCCAACCCCCGATGTCCATGTGTGCCCGTGGGCGGGTAGCGGGGCGAAGCTGACGCGCTCACCCGAGGATAATGGTGTGAGTGGAGGCATGGGGTGAGGCGCGTGTTGGGAGGACAGGGCGAGTAGGAGGTGGAGGGGGCGCTGGGTGTACCTAACGGCCAGTGCACATTACGGCCAGGCTTCCAGAATCGGGTTACCACTTCCTCTGGGACTTTCCACGATTTTCCTTTTTCCTAACTGTCCCCCTCCCCCCCAGTAATGAATCACCCACCCCTTACTACAAGAGCCCCGGGTTGGATTCAATTTGGTCGTGTGTGCCTCCCTGCCTTTACAGCGGGCCTATGCGTCCTTTACCTGTGGGGTGACGCGGGTACGCTGCATCCCCTCTGGCGTTATCCTCGTCCCCGGGGGACTGCGGGTGTGGTGAAGGCGGTTGAATGGTGGCTAGCAAGTTAATAGTCTTCGGGGAGCAAGTTAATAGTCATCCATCCATAGTGATGGATGAGGTGGGCAACTTTGAAACGCGGCCCAAGTGCTACTGCTGTATCGGAGCTCACTTGCCTAAGGGACCTCGGTTTCTCCTTTTCCCCCCTTCCCGTCTTTTTTTTTTTTTTTTTTTGTAAATTCTGTATCCAAATGGTTCCCTCCTCTCTTAACAAACCAACATATGGATATTAGTTAACGTGGAATGTATTTTAAGAGCCAAATGAACCTGTAAAAATGCCACTTGGTGGTGAGACAGGAGCAGCCAAGGCTCCTGGTGAGAAAGATGTGTCGAGGCACAGAGCACAGCACTGTTTATAGAGGGTTTGTAGGGGGAACAGACTCTTCACGCTGGTGTCTGTAGGAGAGGTGAACCGTCTGAAGGGAAGAATGGAGCTGGGAAAAACCCAGTTGTCCAGGCTGAGGGCACGGGGATGGCGGATAAAGCGGAAAGGTATGTTCGTTTGGAAGACGATTTCGAGTTGGAACATTTTGGCAGTGTGTGTGTGTATGTGTGCATGTGCACATGTATGTGTGTGTTGGCGGTAGAGGCTGTTGTTGGCGGAGAATTTGATGTCAGAAGTTCAGCTGGGCCCCCAGCAGAATAAGGTGGCGCCAGAGTGAACCAAAGTCATAAATGGGAAGCCAGGCCACCCTTTGCCTTACGCACAAAGTAAAACGTTGATGGCCTTCAAAAACCACTGGGATTGAGGAGGGGAATGGAGACAAATCAGACTGAGGCAAAGCGGCTGATGCAGCTGCAGTGGGGTGGGAAGGCTGACCTCACTGGAGGCTGTGTGACTAAGGCTGATAAAGTTGCACCACATTTCCTCTCCCTCCCCCCAGAAAGCTTTGGATTTCCTCAAAATCTACATGTTTGCCTAATTTCTAGCATCCATTTAAGGGAAGGAGGAAGGGTAAAAGTTGAGTATAAAGATGATAAATTAAGACAAAGATACTCCCAGCTCATGTAGAGTGGGGAAAAAACCCTCACAAAACTGCAGTGCCATTTAAGAGGTCTGGAGCCTGAAGCTATGCCAGTGTTATGTGGGCTTTTTTTTTTTTTTTTTTTTTCCAAACATAGGCTTCACACCCAGTGTGGAGCCCAGTGCCGGGCTTGAACTCACAACTCTGAGATCAAGACCTGAGCTAAGAGTCCGAGGCTTAACCGACTGAGCCACCCTGGCGCCTTTGTGGGCTTTTCTTTGTATCTAAGATGCTGCTTCTTTTCCTTCTTTTGTGCCTTTTTTTTTTTAAAACCCCCCTTATCAGGTTTCTTAGCACCACATACTATGTAGTGGTAATGTGAGCAATAAAGGTATGTCCTTAGTTTGGCATTCAAAACCCTTCACAGTGCTGTGCCCGCTCACCTTGATCCTCCACTGGATCCAGAGCACCCCAAATTACCTACCCATTCTTGCAGCAAACAGTGCCGGTTCCCAGATGCCACAGATATCCTTCCACCAGTGTGTCTCCACCGGATTAAACTCCATGCTTGTTAGGCATCCCGGCACTGCCTCTGATTATTTTCTGCAAATCCTAGCCCAACGGATGGAGCACCCTTCTGGAAGTCTTCCCAGACTTCCCAGCCAGAATTCATCTCATCCCCGTGGTACTTTGTATCTTTTGGATGACTCACACCTCTGGTCTGTCTTGTGATAGCTGGATGTTCATATTTCTCCCCATCAAACTGTAACCCCCTTGAGGGCAGTGGTCACTCTACCCTGTGCTTTACCTAGCAGTGCAAAACAGGTGTTTATTTGAAAAGCATGAGTAAATGAGGAGTGAGTGAAAGAATGCATATGTCTTTGTTTTAAACATCTATGTATTTGAGAGAAAGAGAGAGGGAGAAAGTGGGGGAGGGGGAGAAACAGAAAGAGGGAGACAGAGCATCTGAAGCAGGCTCTGCAGAGTCCAGTTTGGGACTCGATCTCAGAACCAGGAGATTATGACCTGAGCTGAAATCAAGAGCCAGTCGCTTAACTGGCTGAGCCACCCAGGGGTCCCAAGAATGCATATGTCTTAATTTATCTCTTTTCTACAAAAAAAGGGGATGAAGCCTTTCTCATAGACCTGTGAGGATTCATTGCAATTGTGAACCTAAAGCATCTGGTGCATAACAGTCTGGAACTTTTCCTTTTGCTCCTGGATTAAGAGGCCCTAGAAGGATCTATCACCAAGTCTAGTACAAAGACATTCATTAGAAGTTTGTTGAGTAGGTTCTTTGCCAGCCTACGTTTTCAGACTCTTACAGATAGGGTGCAGAATGGATTAATCCCAGGTGAATAATCAGTGACTTTTTGGCTGGCTCCTGGATGGAAGGAGGTAACTGTTCCCTCTCAGTTTTGTGAGGGTGAGATGTGCTTTCTAGAAAGCAGCACCGCAGAGGCTCTCCTGCTGTTTGGAGTGAAGCCACTGACGTCTGTCATGTTGCTTTGATTTTTTTTTTTTCTAACTTTTTAATGTTTATTTATTTTTGAGAGAGAGAGAGAGACAGAGTGTGAGTGGGGGAGGAGCAGAGGAAGAGGGAGACACAGAAACTGAAGCAGGCTCCAGGCTCTGAGCTGTCAGCACAGAACCTGACACAGGGTTTGAACCCACAAACCGCGAGATCATGACCTGAACCGAAGTCGGACGCTTAACCCACTGAGCCACCCAGGCGCCCCATGTTGCTTTGGTTTTTACAGCCCAAGCTGTCTGCCAGGATTAAAACGTAGTATATACAAGTTACAAGGCAGATCAGGCTCTCAGATTTTCCTCCAAGACACTGCAATTTTGTCGCCCCTCACTTAGCTCTAACTGGACAGCTTTTCATGCTTGTTTTTCCCTTGATCACAGCAACAGTTACAGTTATTGAACACCTGTGTAGCAACTATCGCACTAGATAATTTCCATGCATTGCCTCCGTCTGATGACTTACCTATTATGATTTCCATTCAAAAACGGAGGAAATGGGAGCTCAGAGGGAAGTTAAAGTAACTTGCTTCAAGTCCCAGATTCCGATCTGGAGGTAGACTGGAATTTGGCTCTCTGACTCCCAACCCTGGTCAGAAAGGGTGGATCTTTCCTCACTCTGGGAGAAAACTGCCAGATCTCTCTTCTTTCTTCCTTCACTTCCCAAATTTCCTGCCAGCAACACTGGGTTTTAAGTTCATGCTAGTGGATCTCATTCTGAGAGGTACTGGTTTTTCATAAATTCATTATTCTTATGCCCTTAAACTCCCAGGGCCATCAGCTGGAAAGCTCAGGTTCAGAATCCCTAATAAGACTCTGTAGCACAGAACGGTGCCTCGAATCCTTTTCCCCTCTCTCCCAGCCTATCTGAATTCTTTCTATTCCTCCCTCCGGGCCAAGTCTTACCCCTTCCAAGCAGCCTTTCTTGACACTCCAGGTTACACTCAGCCTCTCCTCTAATTTTCTGCATTGTCTGAAATACCTGAAGGTCAGCGTCTTCCTAATGAAAGCAAACCTGAATAAGCCCCATAGTGGAGGGAATATTTGCGTATTCCCTGCGCATGGCAGGAACCATGTGTCCAGAACACAACCCAGCGTGGGGTGGCCCTTCAGGAACTGAGCTGAGTGGACCATAAATTGGTAATGACTGAAAATGCAAAAATGCAGGCATGAAACATTATTTGCATGTTGACAGTTTGGAAGAGAGGTCACTGGGATCATGTTCTTGGTTAATTTTCATCCCTTTCACATGACTGCCGCAAGAAATAAACACCTGGAAATATGCCAGAGCCGACCCCTGTATTGCTGAGTTTCATGAGCTTGACTGACATCACTGATAAATGATTATGGTGTTTTATGGATAATGGGGTAGCATGGGCGGGGCCATTGCTTCAGTACCTCCCCCCTTGATGTCATGCCCACCTTCTCCTGTAATCTTATAGGAAGGGCCTTTTTATTGCACATCTGAGAAAATCAGAAGTTTCCCTGCTCCTACAGATATGTTTGGGCCGGGGAAGGTAAGGCTGGGGTGAGGAAGGAAGAGCGTTTGTTTGTTTTTACCTCTGAGAGCAGCATCACTTGTGTGGGGTATGGATTTGGACTTTATTGCGTCCTGTATTGATGGGGATGGTAAAAAAGATCAGCGGCCTCTCCTCTTCGGGTGGAAAAGGCTTTTACTCACCACAAGATCGCATTCATCCCCGAGACCCACTGTGCCTCCTTTTTCCCTGACCTCAAGGCTGTGCAGCACTTTGGAAGGCTGGGTATAAACACAGTGTGCTGTGGGGTGTTTTTAAGCATATGAATCATTTTAAGGCAACTAGTATAGTTCTTGGGATGCCTGCCTTCGTTCCGCAGTCATTCACTGCGCATCTGTAGGCCAGCAAGTTTTCCAGCGAGGTGTGTGGCTGGGCCACATGTAAGTCTTCAAGTTTCCCTTCCTGCAAAGGGTAAAGTATGCATCCTGTACGTGCTGTAAGTTGCTAAACTACGTGTAGTTAGGGGGAAAGATCCTACCTGTTTCAGAGAGGCATTTTAGGTATATATTGTCTCCTGAGAACTTTATTAGAATCTTACCATGAGTTAGAAAACAGGAGCCATTCTTTCTGGTTTTTATTAATCAGAAATGTGTCACTTTTATCTCAGTGCTGTGCACATTCATGTGGTTAGCATATCTTTGGTGCTTGAAACACTAAGGCAAAGCACTATTGGAATAACCCATTTCCAGTTGTTGACCACCCCCCCCCCCCGCCCTCCCGCCTGCCCCCACCCCGCCCAACACCTAGGAACCTTTGTGTATTTCAAAGAATCACTCTTTTTTCTAGTCTTTTTTATTTTTTTAAATTTATTTTGAGAGAGAGAGAGCAAGCAGAGAAAGAGGGAGCCAGAGAATCCCAAGCAGGCTCCACACTGTCAGTGCAGAGCCTGATGCGGGGCTCGAACTCACGTACCATGAGATCATGACCTCAGCTCAAGTCAACAGTTGGGCGTTTAACTGACTGAGCTACCCAGGCGCCCCTTTTTTCTCTTTTTAAAATAATCTCTCAGGCAGGTGTTGACAATAATTTCTGGTAGTAGTAGGTGGTTTTGAAAGCAGTGATTATTTCATTAGAACGTAACCTCCACAAAGCAGAACCCAGTACAATGGTTCTGTGATGTACATGGTAAGTGTTCAGTGATGATTTGTTGAGTGAATGAATGTGTTATCTTTTAAAGTATTTCATTTTGATTCTTTCCTAATATGATGGCATTGCCAATTTCCTACTGTGTGATGTAGCAAAGTGTCCATGCTTAAATGTTATATAAGCAGAGGAAATATAGATTGTTTTTCACAAGATGGCCTTTATTTTTTAGAGCGGTTTTATGTTCACAGCAAGGTTGGGCACAAGGTAGAGAGTTCCAGAGTGGCCTCCAGCCCCTACATATGCACAGCCTCCCTATTATCAGCATCACATACCAGAGCAGTATGTTTGTTAAAAATCCACGAACCTGTATTGACACATCATTATCACCCAAAGTCCACAGTACACGTTAGCATTTGCTCTTGGTGTTGTACATTCCAGGAGTTTTGGCAAATGTATAATGACACGTATCCACCATTTTAACATCATGCTGAATAGTTTCACTGCCCTAGAACGTCCCCCGTGTCTGCCTGTTCATCCCTTTCTCCCCTCTAACTCCCGGCAAACACTGGTCTTTTCACCGTCTCCATAGTTCGCTTTTTCAAGAATGTTATAGAGTATGTAGCCTTTTCAGATTGACTTCTTTCACTTAGTAATGGGCACTTAGTTCCCCCCACGGCTTTTCATGACTTGATAGCTCATTTCTTATTAGCTCTGAATAATATTCTGTTTTCTGGACGTGCCACAGTTTATCCATCTGTTGAAGGATACCTTGGTTGTTTCCAAGTTTTGGTGATTATGATTAAAGCTGCTGTAAACCTCCATATGCAGGGTTTTATGTGTGGATGTTAAGTTTTCAACTCATTTGCATAAACACCAAGGAGTGAGAATGTTGGACTGTGTGGTATGAAAGGCTCAGTTTTATAAAAAGCTGCCCATCTCTCTTCCCAAGTGGCTGTACCATTTCGCGTTCTTATCAGTGCTAAGAGAGAGTTCTTGTTCCTCTGCATCATCACCATCATTTGATGTTGTCAGTGTTCTGAATTTTTTGCCATTCTAATAAATGTGTAGTAGTGTGTTGTTGTTTTAAACTGTAGATCCCTGGTGACATATCATGTTGAACACCTGTTCATAGGCTTATTTGCCATCTATAGATCTTTGGTGAGGTGTCTGTTTAGAACTGTTGCCCATTTTTATTTTATTTATTTTAAATTTTTTAAAAGAATTTTTAAAAGTTTTTATTTATTTATTTGGAGAGAGAAAGCTCAAATGGGGGAGGAACAGAGAGAGAGAGAGAGAGAGAGAGAGAGAGAGAGAGAGAAAATCCCAAGCAGGCTCTGTATTGTCAGCGCCAACCCCAATGCGAGGCTCGAACTCAGGAATCGCAAGATCATGACCTGAGCTGAAGTTGGACACTTAATGGACTGAGCCACCCAGGTGCCCCTTTTGCCCATTTTTAAATCAAGTAGTTCATTTTCTTGTTGTTAAGTTTTAAGGGTTCTTTGTATGTTTTGGATAACAGGCCTATATGTGATGTGTCTTTTGCAAATATTTGCTCCCAGTCTGTGGCTTGCCTTCTCATTCTCTTGATATATTTTTATATACATGAACTTTTCTTGTTTTTCTCCTTTTGGTGAGTGTACGTGTGCCATATCTATTTTAATGCAAACCCAGCTTACCCCAGAAGTGAGAAATCTCATGCAAAATAAACCTGCAGAAATGTTCCCTCACTTTTTTTTTTTTTTTTTTTTTTAAATAAGGTGAATGTCAATTGAATTTTACTAGACTGTGACCTCAGCCTGGACTAGCTCAGAAGCAGTTGCTATAAGAACTCCCTTTATTTCTTCCCTGCTCCCAACTAGGTACTTTTATGTATTGATCGAACTGGTAGTTTGGTAAATATTTCTGGTCACCTACTTCCTGTAGAGCATGGACCTTTTTACACACTTCTTGAAGAGCCTCTGTTTGTCCATAGCTTAATTCTGGACTCTTGAGGAAAAGGGGTTTCTAGGCTGATGATTGTATGTAGGTGAGAGAGATAACAAGACTGTAGTAGAAAATGAAAAAACACAAACCCCCTGAAAACGGCCACAGAAGAAGCTTTGGTCTGAACAGACACTTACAATGTTAAATAGACGTTTTCCCCCGTATTTGATTGTGTTTCCTGATGAGCCTCCCCGCTGACCCCCTCCCCAACCAAGCAACTTCTAACGGATGATCGTTAGTCTTTTTCATTCATCATTTAACTTCTGTTCATTCTGGTCCTGCTTTTCCTCCAGGGGTGAGCAGAGAAGCAGCTGTCCCGTCACATTGGCAAGAGTCTAGTAGCATTTCCCACCATGAACACAGACACAGCTGTGTGCCACCTCTGTCCTTTGCAGAGCTGAACTGAGTGTTAAAAACTTAGAGCGGAGGGGAGGACTCCAACAGGACAATCGGATGCAAACAGGGGTGCTGGCATTTGGCCAAGGGATGAGGGTTCTTTTTCTAGAACATTCTGTCTAACTTCTGAAGCTAATCGCCACTTTCTATCATGTCTACTTATTTAGCAGGATAATTAAGCAGGCTTGGCTCTTGGTGCTGACAGGTTATTGGATCCTGTTCGGAGAGCTAGGTAGTTTCCATGGCTCTGCCTTACCTGATGTGATCTTGGCCACATCACTAGATTTCCTGGTCTTGTTAGTCCTTCCTTTTGGGACTGAGGGAGAGAAATAAGGACACCTAATTTTATGCACTTTAAGAAATAATTTGAGGGCTCATTATTGGGGGGGGGGGACGTGGACAACCAAAGTGAGTAAATCAATGTGTTCCCTGTAGGAGCTGGCAGTTGGGAGCTGGTAGGGAGGGAGAGAAAACGAATACGATACAAATTATTGTAGTTTTAAAACCTACAGTATTTTAAAAACTAACAGGAGACAGAATAAGATAAGGAAAAGTACCTTAAAGAGTCATACAAAGTGAAACAATAGTAATTCTCTCTGAGCATTTAACAATAATCCTATAGGGTACATATACTTGTTGTACCCATTTTGTAGATGATGAAGCCAAGGCTCCAAGAGATAGAGCAACTTGTTTAAGGTTCTAGAGCTAGAGGCTGGATTCATACAGGTGGCGTGGCTACAGCATCTGAGCTTTTATTACTTCCTACCAGGAAATGCATCGTGCTGTTTCTTGAGGAATAGCATGGCAACAGAGGAAAAACACAGGGTGCCTTCTGGGAGGCTTAAAGCATCAGGGTTTTGCCTGGGGTTAGCCGATTAGAGGTCAGGGAGGGGTAAGAGAATCTTAGGCTACATTGTTGAAGACTTGGAGTTTATGCTTCTCTGAAGACTATGGCAGAGTCTGTCAGGGTTCTGAGCTCCAAATGGAGTGGTAACTATGTTTTAAGATCAATCCAGCAGGTGGTATGTAGGTGCGTGTAACTGGTAAGAGTGTCTATTGCAGTGATCTCGGCCACAGAAAAAAAAGAGGAAAGAAATAAAAGGAAGGGCTCCGAAACTGATTTGATTGAAAGGGGTGAGGAAGGGTCAGACTCCAGGGTTTTGAGCCTGATGAGTAAGAACAGAGAGGCATGGACAGAAATGGGTACTGTGAGGAACTGATTTGTAACAAAGATTTGGGAGAAGAGCTACTGTTTTTTGGTGGAAACTCATTTAGTCTTCACAACAGCCTTTCAAGGTCACTTGTTTTTCTCATTGCAAAGATGAGGAAACTCTGTCTCAAGGAGGTAAGTAACTGTCCTGGGGGATACACTATGTAAGAGGCAAACCGCAGTTAGAAACCAGGTCTGTTGATGCCTCCTGTCCTGTGTCCCGTGTGATGTTCAGGGCAGTGGTATTAATGCTCCTTGGTGTGATGCTTGGTGCATCATTAGAAACGTGGACCTGGAGTGCACATCAGGGGTTGGGGTAAGAGGTTCAAATACTGAGGTCTCTGGGCAGAGGTGTTTCTCTAAAATTAGGGAAAGGGGCTAGATGATTGAGAGATGAGAGAGAAGAAAGTGTAGACAAGAACCTTGAAGGCTGACTTGTTTGAGGAGTTCAGAAGAGGAGACAAGGTGGGGCACCTGGGTGGCTCAGTCGGTTAAGCGCCCGACTCTTGACCTCAGCTCAGGTCCTGCTTGATCTTATGGTTGGTGAGATAGAGTCCAGGGTTGGGCTCTGTACTGACAGCCAGAGCCTGCTTGCGATCCTTCTCTCCCTTTCTCTGCCCCTCCCCTGCTCTCTCTCTCAAAATAAATAAACTTAAAAAAATTAAAAAAGTAAAGAGAAGCCAAGGTGGTAAGTGCTCAGGAGGACTGGGACAGTGTAATATGAAACTCGGGAAGGAGAGAATTTCCACGGGACGTGTCTCAGCAGGATTTCTGCAGTCATTTACTGAATCCCTGTTACATATACAAGCACTTTGCGGTGTTGATGGTGTTAACCTTAAACATAAAGGTCAGTTACTTTACCAGTAAAATGGGTTTATTTGGGAAAAACAGAACTGTAACTTGAGACATGCAAGCTTTGGCAAAAGCATAGGCGTGTCCAGCAAGCAAAGGAGAGGAACATTATTTTATGGAGAAGAAGGAGGAAGTGGAAAGAGGTTGTTTTTAATGCAAATCCAGTGGAGACAAGCCCAAGTCTGGGCTGCTGACCTCCCCATTGGCTGAGTTGCAGGGTAGTTGATTTCTTGCAGGAGATGTCATGTACATCTTTTCCTATTGGGGTCTGTGATTGGAGGTTCTTGCTTTAATTGACTTGAGTAGTAAAGGCCATTTCTCTTAGCCTCTCCTTCTACCATCCAGACTCCACTTTAGTGAGGTTTCCTTTTATTAATTTGCACAATGGCAAGATCATAGGAGAAGAGACCACTGGATTTGGAAGCTCAGAAATTATAGCTGGTACTGATGTGAGCCTGACTCTCTAAATGTTAGCCATTAATACTATCTGCTGGGATGGCTCACACCTGGGAAGCCTGTGGTTCCCTGGGGAACTGATGTGTGTGGTGATGAAGTACTTTATCAGGTCTTACTGGCACGGACCCCTCCTTTTCCCAGGAGGCACTGCAGAAGGGAATGTAATATAGTTTGATCGTTGGTTTGGGGCATTTAAAAAACAGTAATGTGAAGAAAAAGTGCCCCTTCTTAGAGTTTCATAATTTGGTAGAAAAATATCTTTTAAAATTCTTGTTAGAATGGAGTGACGGGTGCCTGGGTGGCTCAGTCAGTTGAGCGTCCGACTTCGGCTCAGGTCATGATCTCGCGGTCCGTGAGTTCGAGCCCTGAGTCAGGCTCTGTGCTGACAGCTCAGAGCTTGGAGCCTGCTTTGGATTCTGCATCTCCCTCTCTCTGCCCCTCTCCTGCTCTCTCTCTCTCTCTCTCTCTCTCTCTCTCTCATGATGACTTTTCTTTCAGATGCTGTACCAAGGACTTGGAATTATTAATTGTTTACCATAACACTCCATTAACCCAAAGCTAACTCAAATGATTGCTTTCTTTCCTAGCCAACAAGATGTCTGTTTTCTCTAAGAAAAACAGTTAAATCAGAGACCCTTTTTAAGCATCGCACGAAGATAAGTTTGAAGAACACTGTCTAAGGGAAAAATAATTAAAATCAAAATAGAAAAGAAGCAATTAGCAGGAGTCTGGAAGAGAACAGGAAAAATAGGAGGAAGGTAGCATCCGTGATGTGCTGTGTCGGTAAAGCCAGAGCAGTCACCCCGCAAATACGACTGAGCCGGCTGGGGAGTGCACTGCAGGGCACATGGAGCTTGAAAGGAATCCCATAACCTGGAGGGCGGTCCCATTTCTACCACCAGCTCCCCACCTTTGTGAATTCAAACAAGCCACTTATTTTCCCTAGTCCTCATTTTCCTCATCAGTAAAAGGAGGGATCCTTTAAAGACATTTTCAGCCAAAAAAAATCGTGCTACTGGCTCGTCATCTGTGGATATTGTCTCTTCGGCAAAATTTAGCTTGTGGTTGGTCTGTTTCTGCATCGCCTCCCACACAGAGCATGCCAAGCTATTACAGCAGGAGCAAGAAGATGTAAGAGGAAGGTGGGTGAATCTGAGAAACCGTATTGGTGGTGATGGGTCATGTCGGATGAGCGTGCCTGGAACACTTTTTTACTCGCCATGAAGTGTGAGCCAGGATTCCTTATACTGCGGAGTTTTGTGTTCCTCCTAGAATCCTTTTTTTTCACCTGGGTATTTCCAAGTTATTATCTGCAGGCAGGATGACTCTGGAGCACTTTGAAGATTTGTTAGGAATGAGTTGGCGACTTTGGCCAGATTTTTAGTTCTTTTTCCTTGGAGAAAAGGAGGATTAGCTAACAAAGCATTTTGCGTCCTGGGTAGGTAATGGCTTGATTAATGTGCTTTGACTCACTGCCCAAGTAAGCAGTTGATGGGAGCTATAAACCCAGGGTCAAACTTGTATAAATTAGCTACATCCCAGAGAGGCAGTGTGTTGGAGTCTTGAGGAGCAACTTAAGTCCCTCTTAGTGCACCTGCCGGGTAACACAAGTGATTAGGAAGTGAGAAGCAGGCAAGCTAAGTGAGATCCAGGGAGGCCCAGATCATCAGCGTGAGTGTTTCAGCCAAGCACTGTCGGCTGCGTGGGGTAGAGTAGAAGGGGGATTAGAACAAAAGTTGCGATGTCAGTGATTGAAGCTCGTGTCTGCCCTTAACTGGTACACTCATGGGTAATTCACTTAACCTTTCTGAGTCCCAAGGCTTATGCTTCTGTAAAATGGTGCTGGACGAGACCAGCAGATTCCCCTCTTGCCGGGTGCCTCGTTCTGCTCTGTCATCAGCTGACGTTTGTGTCTGTGCTGCCGCCTGATTTGGGATCTGCTGTCAGCACCTTCTCTTCTCCACCAACCCACCAAAACATCCCGTGGCGTGTGGGGGTGCAGTGGGCTCTTACACCTCTTCCCCCAGACCACTGTGGACTTCTGAAACACTGTGATAGGCAATGTATCATGGGTCCTCCGTAGTAGTGGTTTATAACAGGGTTTGGTTTTGTTTGCCATAAATTCTTTCAGAGTCCAAGGGAAAGCCATGGGCCTTCTCAGCAGAAGAAAGTTTCTACAGACACATTCACATAAGACTGCAGGGAGGTCATGGACTCCGAAGGCTCTCAGGCTAAGAACCCACGCCCAAGAAAAATACCATTATTCTGCTTCCAAGCTTGTATAGGATGCTGTTCTCTGCAGGAAATGCTAGGGGCCGAAGGTAAAGGGGACATTAGGAAACCCTGAGCCTCACGACTGGCTTGGGGACTGTGGTGTTGAAGCCGTGAATGAGCTTGGATGCTACAGTCTCCTTGTTGAGACAAATGCACCACTTCCTGGATGACAGCTGTGTCCTGTGACCAGTTCTGTGTCCCCTTCGCTAAAACGGACAATGTCTGTGAGCTTTTGGTTTCCAGCCTGAAGTGGGAACGTAATACCATCTAGCTGCTCTCTTTGTGATACGGTGTGAGTAAATTTGCATGGCATTTCTCCGAGAAGGACACTCTCTAAATGTAACAGTTCTCAGCTTGGGCTAGTAAAGTAATTCTGTCCCTGCCAGAGTTCATCTCCTGGAGATCACATTTTCATACGTCACGAGTGTATTAGCTTCCTTTTCACCGACACGCACCCTGACCTTTTTCATCCCCTCAGAAGATCGTTCTGGGGACGACCAGTTACCAATGTACTCAGTCTGTTGGATGCTCGTGTCATTTTGTCATTTTGGCTTTTCCGGGGATGAAGCATTCCTCTGGCCGAGTTGTCAGGACCGTGTCCCCTGTCAGGTTTGTCTCCCCTTGGTCTTGGCTGTAAAGTGGCTGGACTAACAATAAGCACCAGCTACGGCAAGATTGTTTTTTGAGTTCCTTGGAAATATAAAAGGTGATGAAAGTGGAAACAGTTTTCTGATGCTATTTTGTATAGAACAGCTATTCTATCATAAGAAGAAAAAAAAAAGCCCAAAGCATCAAAGTTAAGTTCCTTTCGTCTCTCCCCTACTGCCTCTCTCCCCAATTCTCGGGGGCTCTATTCAATATTGAGCATCGTAATCAGTCCTGATTTGGCATACTTCGTAAAAGCAGGCTAATCCGTTTGTGGAAGTCACTGATTTTTTTATTACAGTCGGTTCAGCGTTTGAATGAATATAATCAGCCTTAAATTTCAGAAACAAAACGTATGTTTTCCATTTTACAACTTTTTATTAGTAGCTTTCCTGGCAGACACAAAGTAAGCAGAGCGGTGTGATAAAACCACATATACCGCTCTGCTTCAGCAGTCAGCTGTGATCACCGAAAGGGCGTCTTATTTTTTCTGCGTCTCTGCCCACTCCCCTGTGTCCTGGACATTTCATTTCAAGTGAAGCAAATTCCAGACATACCATTTCACCTGTAAATACTCCATTATGAATATATTAAAGCTGTAAGAGCTCTTTGTAAATTTATTCCCAATACCAGCACCTTAAAAAAAAAAAAAAAACGAGTAAGTTTCTTACTATCAAATATCTAATCAGCATTCATGAGTTCCCAGTTGTGTTATAATTTGTTTCTGTACCTTAGTTGACTTGGGATTCAAGTAAGGTCTGAACACTGGTGTTGGTTGAGACATCTCAAGTCTTTTGACTTGGAGGTTTCCTTCCTGTGTATCATTCTTGCTATTTTTGTCATTGTTGGTAAAGAAACTGGATCATATGTCTCCCATAGTTCCTATGATCTGGGCTTTGCTGATAATGTTATTCTTATTTTTTTAATGTTTATTTGTTTTTGAGAGAAAGAGAACAGAGCGCAAGTGGGGGAGGGGCAGAGAGAGAGGGAGACACAGAATCCCAAGCAGGCTCCAGGCTTCGAGCTGTCAGCACAGAGTCTGATGCGGGGCTGGAACTCACGAACCGCGAGATCATGACCTGAGCCAAAGTCGGATGCCCAACCAACTGAGCCACCCAGGCGCCCCTGATAATGTTATTTTTAAGGAAATAGGAGTCATGCAAGTATGTGATTTTTTTTTTAATTTTTTTAATGTTTATTTATTTTTGAGACAGAGAGAGACAGAGCATGAATGGGGGAGGGTCAGAGAGAGAGGGAGATACAGGATGTGAAACAGGCTCCAGGCTCTGAGCAGTCAGCACAGAGCCTGACGCGGGACTCGAACTCACGGACCGCGAGATCGTGACCTGAGCCGAAGTCGGATGCTTAACTGACTGAGCCTCTCAGGCGCCCCAGTATGTGATTTTTAAAAACATGTTTTTCAGCCTATGTAACATCTCACTCTGTGCTGAAGACCGTGCAGCTCTAGAGTTTGCAGTTTAATTAGGCAGGAAAATTGAAGCATCAGGAGGTGTCTCTACATTTTTCTTCTTGCTTTCTCTGTTGGAAGACACCTTGGCAAATTGTATGCAGTGGTGTCACTTGCCCACTGCTGAAACGAATGGGGCTGGAACATGCCAGCCCGTCTTCATCGGCAACGCCGAACAGTTATTTTGGGCAGAGAATGGGGAGAGCAGTTTTTCCTGTTGAATCTGTAAGTGGGAAACCGGGGTGATTGAATGTATACATCAAACCCCTTGGTCCCAGTGTTCCTCTCTCGCTGTCTGCATTCTCTTGAGGACTGTTCATTCCAGTGGAAATAGGATCACAGAATCATCTGCGGGGGGGGGGGGGGGGAGACTTCCTGGAGTCACCTGGCCCCATCTGGTAACCTTAACCAGGATTCCAGCATCAGCTCTCCAGAACAAAGCTGTTTGTTAACAATTTCCGCAGCCCACATTTGCCCACCGTGCCTTCTAAGTCTGCTTTCTCCCTCATCCTTCAGCGAAACAGATTATTAAATTGCGTCTCTCTCTGCAGTGGGAGTGTGTGCCTGTAAACATATGTGTGTGTCTGTGTAGCTTTTCGGTTAAGATTAATTTTGATTCTTCCCTGCTGTCCTGTATGGTGCCTACACCCAGAGACCCTGTTCAACTATCTGCATATAGGAATATAGGAATGATTTTTTATAAAAAAGAACATGTTTTTAATGGGTGAATTTTGACTTACAATGGGATTATTGTGGACTTTTTTTTTTTAAAGCTGTCGTGTGTTACGATTAATTTTATGCATCAACTTGGCTGAACCAATAGGTACACAGATACTTGATCTAACATTCTGAGTGTTTCTGTGACAGAATTTTGGGATGAGATTAACATTTAAATTGGTAGATTTCAAGCACCTGGGTGGCTCAGTTAGTTAGGCATCTGATTTCGGCTCAGGTCATGATCTCACAGTTTGTGAGTTCAAGCCCCATGTCGGGCTCTGTGCTGACAGCTCAGAGTCTGGAACCTGCTGCAGATTCTGTGCCTCATTCTCTCTATGCCCCTCCCCTGCTCACTCTCTCTACCTCTCTCTCAAAAATAAAATAAACATTAAAAAAAACACAAACAAACCTGAAGGCTTATACCTTTAAATGGGTAGATTTTGAGTAAAGCAGATTGCCCTCCATAATATGGATGGGCCTCATCCAATCAGCTGAAGGCCTGAACAGATTTCCCTGAGTAAGGAGGACTTCTCCAGCAGATGTGCCTTTGGACTGGAACTGTAGCATCATCTTTTCTGGATCTCCAGTGTGCTGACCCACCCTGTAGATTTTGGACTTACTAGTCTCCAAAATGGGTCAATCCCTTATAGTAACTCTCTTTCTATATACACATCCTGTTGGTTTTGTTTCTCTGGAGAATGCTGACAAATGGTGTGGTGGGGGTGGTGGAGTGGGGGGAGGACAAGTAAGTATATGCCCTGGGTTTATCTGGCTGGCTGTATATGAAGTGGTGTTTTCTATTAAAGAGATGGGAAGGTCATTGGAGAGGCCATCAGAAAAAATTGAGATTCTCCTGGCCATAACCCTTCTAGCAAACTTTCGATTTTTGACCTCGTCTGTTTCCCTTTCTGAGCCTCACTTTCCTGTCTGTAAAGGAGTTTGAGCTAAGGGGTTTCCAGCTCTAGGATTCCATGAAATACAGGTGTGGAGCATTTGAGCCAGCTGTTGACGAGGTATCTGAAGACAGTTCTGAGGACTTACCAAGTGCAAGATAAGAAAAGAGGCTGAGGCTGTGTACCAGGTAGTGGTCGTGGTACAATGCCAAGCAGAGTGGAGGAAAAATATGAACAGAGGGGATACTCTGTGCATCAGGTAGGACATTCGAATCGGTTAAACGTAAACCATGGACGAGTAAATGCCTGCCTGAGAATCTAGCTTTTGCGACTTCTCGTCTGATGGCGGATGGTCTAATTTTGAGGGCGCTTAGAATCTGTCTCTGAGTTGCAGTCATCCTTATTTTTTGCAGCAGGAGTAGGGTGTTGGTGAAGGCTTGACAGCTGTGACAAGCTGAGGCCCCTCTGGCCAAACTGAGGGGCCCCAGCACAACCAACAGACAGGAAATGCCTGACCCCAAGGACATTCATGCTATTCTTGACTAAAGAGATTGGAAGGCGTCTCAGACTAGCTCTGACCACTGGGGTTGTGAATTGATTTCTCTGTGGCCTTGGTTTAAGCCTTTCTCTTTTTTTCAACCCGGGCTTCCCCCTCCAGGTTAAAAAAGAAAAAAAAAAAAAAAAAAGCAGTAACCACAAGGAGGAAACCGTATTATTTTAGCTTCTCCTGTCTGGACAGTACTTGGTACTTAGCTGCAGTCATCTTCTGGCTTTCTGTGGGAAATGAATGTTCACCTCATGTGGCAGCCTGCCACTCAGGAGGGTTGGCGTTTTGGGTTGGGCAGTCTGGGTGTGTGACTGGGGAAGTCAGCTGCACCCTTTGGATATGGACACCTTGTCCCGGATCACCGGAGGCATCTGTGCAAATGTGGTGGGGTGGGTTTCTTTGCCCTTGCCTTCTTGCTGACCGCAGGCTCTCCCGCAAGGCGGCAGGACCCTGCTGGCCATATCCCCTGAGAGGCTGGTGCTAGTTGACTGTTTACTCAGTTGGTGCTGAGGACTGACAAATGATTAACCCCCTGGAATCCCTGGTTAGGCCCCAGTTATGGTCATGAGTTCAGCCTTTTGGACCGCAGACTTCAGATTGTTTTTCCAGTATTCTCCCCCTGTCGGGGTGTCTTGGCCCTGCCTCTGCTATGGAAACCCTCCCCAGGGAGCGAGTGGTGTGCAGGGGGCGTGGGAAGTGAAGGCTGGAGGCCTCGGACCGCCGCGGGGGAGGTGGGGAGGCCGGCCAGCCCGCAGGGAGGTAAGGAAGGCACCCTCTAGAGGACTGGGGGACAGGAAAGGCGCTGCAGCCTGGAGGAGGCGGAGTGGGAGCCGCTCCTGGCCCTCCGCCCAGCCGCTTCCTTCCCCTGACATGACAGCCCCGCTGCCCTGGCTCCTGGCCACCTGGCAATGGCCGTGGCACATGACTCCCCCACCCGCTGGACCTGGGAGGGGGAGGTCTGTGCGCAGGCCAGCCCCCTACGCCTGCCCAGGGCCCCTGGGGGGCCGCGCGCACTCCCCCAGGTTCCTGGGGCTCAGGGCTCAGCACCTGCCAGCACTCCTCCCCACCCCCCCGTTGGGGTCCCCCCAAGGCAGGGGGCCAGTCCGAGTCCTTACTCCACCTAGGAGCTGCGTCACCTGGAGCTCATCTACTGAGCCTCGGCATTCTTGACGCATAGAACAGGGTGGGTGACCCTCCATGTCTGCCTCACGGGATCATGGGATTATTGGAGTCAAATGAGCTGCATCGCCCATCAGGAGACGTCTCACCACAGGTGCCTGGGAGCACCTCGCTCCGCTCCACCCCACCTGCCCTGGCCAGCGGTGGCATGACCCTGTGCCATCCGTGCCAGATGCCCTGGAGAAAGACAGCCAGTGCTTGATCTTTCAGGAAGGTGAGGGAGAGGGGTGTGCTTGTCTGTGCCCCCACCCCCTGCTCCCGGGAAGTTCCCTCAACTCTATGAAGTGGTGGGCCTCTTGCTTTTGGAGAGGGCTAGGTTTGCATAGAGCCCCAGAGGGGGCCTCTGGGAAAATGTGCCAGTAAACTCCGGGTAAATTCTAATTTCTGTATGTGCTACTGGCCTCACCTCCTCTTCCCCCAGCTCTTTCCCTCCTTTCCCTCCTTTCCTTCCTTCCCAACATCCTTTATCCCATTTACTTCTACTCTGTAGCATTATCCTCAAATTGATGTGATCAGTCTTTGAAATGGGGTCGAGTTTGTGTGGAAGGCACGTGAGCATTTTCGTAGTGATTTTATAGGATAACGAACATTACCCTTTTTTGAGTGGGGAGGTCTGGGGTAGGAGTAGAGGACATGAAAATATTGCAAGTTCTAAAAGCTAGGATTTGAGCAGCCTTGGCCAAGTTGACTGATTCCATCCTGAAGTGATCTGCACCCAAGAGAAAGGTGTGGGGGGAGGGGGTGGGCATTTGGGGAGTTAACCACTTGCTGTGCTAGGTGAGGAAACAGGCTGCAGCTGAAAATGTCTAACGAAGCTGACAGGGGTGCCTTGTTGGATTAACTCTCCCGTGTACCGTATGGCAAGCCAGAAGAGGACTCAGGTACATTCAGACCCAGCCTGGCTCCAGAGGGGGCAGATACTTAAAGTCACACAGCACAGTGGCTGTGCTGGCCAAAAACCTGGGCTCTTCCCCATTGCTGCTAGTGCAATGATTAGAAATAGATGCAGAATTAATCTTGTCTGCCTGACTGCTCCCACCATTGCCTGTTTGGTTCCCCCCACCCCACCCTACCCTTAAACTTCTAACTCTTCTGCCTGGGAGGAGGCTGTCCCTTACACACAGTGGAAGTCAGGGTTTACTGAGCCATGCACCTCATTCAGCTTGCTTATACACTCTGAATACAGGATCCCTTCTTAACATCCCCAAACCAATATGGAACTGAATCTTCTTCCCTCACCCCTGCTCCCCCAAGCAACTAGCCCCTCCCTGGTGGTCGTGTCCATAGGGTGGGCTGTTCATTAATAGAGCCTTTAGTTGCCAGGCCAAAGGAAGCTCTGCTTGTAAGACTATACCATTTATTACATCTCTATGCCTACGGCTTTTACAAATCTTATAGGATATAAGGCACAAATCTAACAGGCCAGGCGGTACCATGCTTGTTCTTACGGGTGCAGAATCTGAGGATGAGCAAGGTTAAGTAACTTGCACTAGCAGAGTAGTGGACAGAGAGGAGAGGATTTGAACCTCGGGCAGTCTAGCCGCACATCTGTCACGGGGCCCTGCTACCCATTCGTTATCCACCCCTTGGCCTTGCCCAAGAAAACACGTTGCTAGCTTTTATTTTGAGAATGAATGGGAAAGGAGTTGGAACAAAAAGTGCTTACAGCACTATTGACGGACACTTCAGTTATACCGCAGTGTTTAGATAACGGGTCTAAAGATGAAGTCCTCTCTAGATGGAGACAGACACAACTTCTGTCCTTGTCTTTTTGTGGTTTTTAAAATAATTGTAGTCTTTCCTTTAATGTATTTTGTCACATTAGAGACAAAGTTGGCTTTTTTGCTGATAAAAAAAAATGTATCTTTATTGTAGAAAATACAGATGTTCACAAAAAGGAAGAGTGACCCCAAGTGACACACTAGGCTTCTGGCTAAGAAGATGGGCCCTGGAATTCTCTACTGAGGGGCTCAAATCTCTGTGGTGCCCCTGATGACTTATATGACCTTGAGCTAGTCACAGTTTCTGTGTCTGTATCTTTGTCTCCGGAGTTGAAGATCATACCCTTCATCATTGGGTTAAGATTAAATGATGCACAACCCTTACAAGTGGCCAAGAGATCGCTGATTAGCAGCTCAATAAATAATGTTCTGGTTTTCCCCTCTGAACCTGTATATGTGTGTGTAGATATACATATACTAGTATGCATATACTAATAAAAAATGAGTTTTTTTTTTAAAGAGCAGCTAGTTTTCACCTACCAATATATCATGACTGCTTTTCCTTACTTCTAAATAGCCTTCTCTGTTATTTGATGGCTGCCTGGGACCCCATGATGTGAGGGCATGAATGGAACTGAATCCATGCAGATTTCCAGGTCTGCTCTAACATTCATGCACTTGCAAATAAATCTGAGTAGATGTTGCACCATGAGTGGTGTCGCCCTAGGTGCCAGGAGCTTCCCACCCTTTTTAGAGCATACCTAATCTTCCCTGTCCTGGTGCAAATGAGGATCTGGGCATGTTCCCTTCGGGAGCTCAGAACTTTCTTCATTCTGAGTGTGGCAGCTGTGAACTTCTATATTTCAGCCCCATCTGGGGAACTCAGCCTCTGCCTCTTTTCCTTTCTCCCGCTTAAATCTATACAAACTATGTTTCTTTGCTTAGTATCTCTGGTATGAATTATCTCTTGGTTCCTGAGAAATCGCAAATCAGAAAGTACTCTCATTCTGTGTTTGCTCTGAGGTACTCAGAAGGTCTTGTGTCCTTTTTAAAAGGGCTTAGAGGTGAAATGCTAAGCTTCAGCTCAGCAGGGAGCCTGATGTGGGGCTCGATCCCATAACCCTGGGGGCTGAAATCAAGAGTCAGATGCTCAACTGAGCCACCCAGGCGTCCCAGAACCTGCATTTTGAACTGTATATATTCTAAAGGAGCTCAGCAACATTCCTGGACACTGCTGACTGAACATCCTCAGACAAAGCCATTTTCTTATGATGTTTAAGGGACAGGCGTGAGTTTTCACTCTAATCTAGGGAGTATATCCTCACCTTTGAGAAAGGATAGAATTTGCTACTTAGGGCAGCAAATCTGCCAAAATTATGGTGGTGCCCCTGTGTCTGAGGTATGCTGGAAACGGCATCAGGACTTCAAGAGAAATAATCTGTGTATTTCATACTAAAAATAGAAATGACAGGTATATTCCCATGAGGATCAATTTGTAAAAAACTCAAGAGTTATCAATTCCTCTCTACAGTGTTTTCCAAAGCACTTTTGTTAATGTTTCCTTTGGACATCCTCCCTGGGAGAAAGGCTAAGTAGCATTGTCCTCCTTGCACTGATGAGGACACTAAGACACTAAGACAGGTGAACTGACTTGCCTTGGGCCTTGGAGTAAGGCTGGCAAGAGCCTACAGAACCAGGGTTGCCTTGGGGAAGTCCTCTCAATAGAGGCAGGAAAAGCTCCCAGCCAAGGAAAGAGCATCTTGCTAGTTCAGATGCTGCTGAGGCATGGAAAGAGCTGGACACTTCAGAGTCTCAGTTCAAGATCTTTGCTGCCTTGAGCTGAGCTGTAGGAGTGATGGATGGCAGGAGCCCATTAGTTTTGGCTCAACTGCTCAGTCTTGGCAAGGGGCCTTTAAACCTGATGTCTAACAAAAGGTTTAGGAATCCGATGTCATTTTCTTCCTGCAGTTCACATGTTGGCCTGTTCTGTAGAGGGGTTACCAACTATGTGAGGGTCATGTTCCTGTTAAGGGCTTTCTACAATTAAAGTATATTATATAAGGCAAAAGATGTAATGAGGCTATAGAGATGGCTTCTAATATAGAGGGTCCCTGCATCTGCCTCCACCCCTAGCTGACCTGCTGCAGCTTGAATTATCTTGACTCACTGCTCTTAGGAGAGCGGTAGGTCCTCATTGGTTTAATGAGGTTTTCCTGCTTAGAAGTTAGTCTAAGGCTAACAGGGCCTTCTTTTTGAGCTTTATGTTTTCTCAGCTGAAAACTGGGTGCAGCCACCATGAAGGCTAAAAAGCCATGTTGATAGAATAATCCACTTCAGATATGGAAGCAGATTAACCTGTATCCAGCGGGAGTCGGCATGTTAGCCTCAGAGTGCCACTGTTCCTACACCACCCAGACCAGCCTCCTTTGCACTCAGTTCTGTGCGTCTTAAAATGAGAGGTGGAGCAGAGATTTGCCATCTGGGGCATGGAACTCTACACGTTTTCTTGGACTGTGCCACTGATTTTCATGGAAATCCAACCCAGATACGGTGAGGGCAGGAGGCCAGACTGACGTGACCTTTATCTGTGTTTTGTCTGGAACAGGGGTCCCTGGTCCCGTCCCTTGTCCTGTTCTTCCCGGATGGAACAAGAAGATAAACAGGGTGTGTGTGAAGCCCAGGACTCAGAAGACGAGGGGATGGGCTCTGATTTTGAGAACTCTGAAGACAGGGAACGGGACCCAGAAGAAACGGGAATGGGCTCTAATCCACAGGATGCACTCAAGAGACAAGACCACCCAGAGCCAAAGATGGGCTCCAACCCACAGGACGCAGCTCTTGGAAGGGACCCAGAGGAGAGGGAACTGGTGTCTGACATCTGCCCAGGTGAGGACGAAGCTGGCATTTCCTTGGAAGTTGTCCCACTCACCATCACTTCTAGCTCTTCTAGAGTTAGAACCAGGGGTGGCATTCGTTGCGGGAGAGTCCTTTAGTGGACACCATTAAACAGATTCGGTGCCACTGAAAGCCTGAGGAACAGCCTCTTCTTGAGTCCAGCCTGAAGTGGGATGTAACTGGTTAACACGGGTGAAGAGGGTAACTCACTGACGCGGCACTTTACAGTATGCAGAACACTGCTATAAATGAACACCTGGAACCACACAAGAGGGAACACAGCTCGGATCAGAACCTACCTCATCAGGGTGTTGGGAGAGTTCAGATGAGTTGTGCATAAAAACTTAGCACAGCACTGAGCAAACAAAGCATCCAGGTGTTTACAGTTACAGTCATCATCTTTGTTTGCAGATAAGTAAACTCAGTGGTAAGTGACTACCCAGGTGCATGTGGATAATGCCCAGAGGGCTCAAGGCCTCTGCTAAGTCCCTTGCTACTCCTGACCTGGAAAGAGTAAGTGCTGGCCCTCCATCCACCTCCTTGGTTCCACCTTTGGGCATTCGTTGCTTCATACTGCCCTGTGCGTGCCTGGGGGACAGAAGTGAACTCAAATACCTTATGGCCAAGACTGTGGAGTTACATTCCTTCCCCTGTGACACATCCTGGACTTCCTACTGCCCTCCCCTGCAGTGTGCACAAGCACGTGGTCTTTTCATATCCTAGTAAGCTTCCGGAGTGCCCTCTGCTTAGAGATGGCCACCAGAGACGGACAGGTGTGCGTTTTGAGTCAGTCTCTAAGCTCTAGGCCCTGCGCTCACTCTCCCTGCCTGGCCTACATAGTAAAGCCCTTAAGTTGGGGTTGGTTGTTGTTCCACCCCAACAAATTATAAAAATCAGCCCATTACCTGGTTAGGACAGGTGGTCTTTTCTTGTGGTTGGCTGGACTGGTCTTGTCTTTGGAGGCCAGGGCCTGGAAACGCATTGGGGGCTGCTAGAGTGAGCCAGTCTGTCCCTAGATCCCACAGAGCCCCACCTGCTCAGACTTGACCATTTCAAGCCGACTGTCAGGCCTTCAGATGTGTACCGTGGGTGGGGCCTGGGCCCAGAGGCAGCTGCTGGAAGAACTGGCCCCCCAAGGGAACAGGTGAGTGAGCCTTTCCCAGGTTTCAGAGCCCACTCTCAGGTAGGCCTTCCCCAGGAGGTACCAGGTGGGAAAGAGCCTGGAATCGTGGGGGCCCTGGAGAGACAGGCTTGAGAGTACCTGGGGAAGGGGATTACTCCGTGGCCCATACTCTAAGAGGCTGGTCTCCTCTAGGTTTACCTTTGAGCGCCAAGTATGGTCACCCCCCACTGCCACCTTTTCTGTTGCAGAGGGGCTGCTGAGTGAGGAAGAAGGGGCTGCTCTCCGCGAGGAAGAAGATTACCCATCTGGTGTAGCTGAGATGGCGATGTTCCCGGGACTGTCTGAGTCGGACAGCATTTCCCGCAGCCCCCGGGAAGAGGAGGAGGAGGAGAGCGCTGGGGAGAACCCGCTAGACGAAGAGGAGCAGCCGCCCCCTCCCATGCTTCCCTGGCGGCGGCACCTCTCCCTGGGGAGTCGGCACCGGAGCGACAAGCCTGCCCACCGCCGCTTCCGCCGGCTCCACCATCCCATGGCCATGGACCTCGGGGAGCTCGACAGCCTGATGGCCAGCATCATGGACGCGCCCACCATCTGCCCCGACTGCGGGGAGAGCTTCAGCCCCGGCGCCGCCTTCCTGCAGCACCAGCGCATCCACCGCCTGGCCGAGGCCGCCGCCGCTGCCAGCCTGGAGCCCTTCGGCTTCGCGGGCGAGTGCGGCGCGGTAGTGGGGATGGTGGGCGTGGGCGTGGCGGGGGGCTTTGGGGCGGGGCCCGCGCTGGCCCGGCCCCCGCGCGAGAAGCCCTTCCGCTGCGGGGAGTGCGGCAAGGGCTTCAGCCGCAACACCTACCTGACCAATCACCTGCGCCTGCACACGGGCGAGCGGCCCAACCTGTGCGCCGACTGCGGCAAGAGCTTCAGCTGGCGCGCCGACCTGCTCAAGCACCGGCGCCTGCACACGGGCGAGAAGCCCTACCCCTGCCCCGAGTGCGGCGAGGCCTTCAGCCTCAGCTCGCACCTGCTGAGCCACCGGCGCGCGCACGCGGCGGCCAACGGCGCGGGGGCGGCGGCGCTGCGGCCCTTCGCCTGCGGCGAGTGCGGCAAGGGCTTCGTGCGCCGCTCGCACCTGGCCAACCACCAGCGCATCCACACGGGCGAGAAGCCGCACGGCTGCGGCGAGTGCGGCAAGCGCTTCAGCTGGCGCTCGGACCTGGTGAAGCACCAGCGCGTGCACACGGGCGAGAAGCCCTACATGTGCTCCGAATGCGGCGAGACCTTCAGCGTCAGCTCGCACCTCTTCACGCACAAGCGCACGCACTCGGGCGAGCGGCCCTACGTCTGCCGCGAGTGCGGCAAGGGCTTCGGGCGCAACTCGCACCTGGTGAACCACCTGCGCGTGCACACGGGCGAGAAGCCCTTCCGCTGCGGCCAGTGCGAGAAGCGATTCAGCGACTTCTCGACGCTCACGCAGCACCAGCGCACGCACACGGGCGAGAAGCCCTACACGTGCATCGAGTGCGGCAAGAGCTTCATCCAGAGCTCGCACCTGATCCGCCACCGCCGCATCCACACCGGCAACAAGCCGCACAAGTGTGCGGGCTGCGGCAAGGGCTTCCGCTACAAAACGCACCTCGCGCAACACCAGAAGCTGCACCTGTGTTAGGGCTGGGCCGCAGGGAGGCTGCCCTGGGGGTGGGGTGGGGTGGGGTGGGGGGAGCATGCAGGGGAATAGATGTTCTGGGGATAGGCCATGTAGAAAGAAATGGGAAGGGGCGGGAGGGGCAATCGGAGAGTGACGGGGGGAGTCTTTTGGTGTTAGGGGGTCTTGAAGGGGAGGATTGACTAAGCGTTGTTTGGGGGTGTTATATTTTGCCTGCCTCCTCCCCCAGGAGGGCACGCTTGGGGGAGATGTGCTTGAGCGGGAAGACTTCTTCAGGTGCACGCAGTAGGGGGTGAAGAGCACGGGGGCGGGGTGGGGGGAGCAGGCGCTTTGAGGACCTTGAAGAAGGGGGGGCGGGGTGGGGGAGTGAACAGGATGGCAGGCAATAGGGTAGGTAGGGTGGTGATGGCCTGTGAAAATCGGGAGAGGGCGTGGTTAGAGTGAGGATTATGGGATAAAATAAAAGGAAGGTATGAATAATTCTATCCTGGTCTCACCGGGCGTTAAGTCAGTGTTGGAACCCTGTCCCCCCATCAGCTGTAGTCCCATGAAAAGTAGACGAAACCTTGTCGATCCTATGGGGGAGGATATTTTATATATTCTTCCCTTCTTTTCTCTGAGCCACAGTTAGCTGCTATTTTGAGGCATCCAGGGGAAACTGGGCAGGAAA